>NC_047541.1:0-2400000 GCF_012275295.1 Melopsittacus undulatus
GTCGGGAAGAGGGCACCCCTAGCCCTAATGTCCGGAGATAGGGGGTGGGGGGGGCCCTAACCCTAATGTCGGAAAGGGGGTTTCAATAACCCTAATGTCGGAAGTGGGTACCCTAACCCTAATGTCGGGCAGGGGGCACCCCAGCCATAATGTCAGACTGAGGGCACCCTAACCCTAATGTCGGGAAGAGGGCACCCCTAGCCCTAATGTCGAGATAGGGGCGGGGGGGGCCTAACCCTAATGTCGGAAAGGGGGGGTTCAATAACCCTAATGGCGGAAAGTGGGTACCCTAACCCTAATGTCGGGCAGGGGGCACCCCAGCCATAATGTCAACTGAGGGCACCCTAACCCTAAGGTCGGGAAGAGGGCACCCCTAGCCCTAATGTCGGAGATAGGGGCGGGGGGGGCCCTAACCCTAATGTCGGAAAGGGGGGACAATAACCCTTAATGGCGGAAAGTGGTACCCTAACCCTAATGTCGGGCAGGGGGCACCCCAGCCATAATGTCAGACTGAGGCCCCCTACCCTAAGGTCGGGAAGAGGGCACCCCTAGCCCTAATGTCGGAGATAGGGGCGGGGGGGGCCCTAACCCTAATGTCGGAAAGGGGGACAATAACCTAATGGCGGAAAGTGGGTACCCTAACCCTAATGTCGGGAGGGGGCACCCCAGCCATATGTCAGACTGAGGGCCCCCTACCCTAAGGTCGGGAAGGGGCACCCCTAGCCCTAATGTCCGGAGATAGGGGGGGGGGGGGCCCTAACCCTAAATGTCGGAAAGGGGGGACAATAACCCTAATGGCGGAAAGTGGGTACCCTAACCCTAATGTCGGGAGGGGGGCACCCCAGCCATAATGTCAGACTGAGGGCACCCTAACCCTAAGGTCGGGAAGAGGGCACCCCTAGCCCTAATGTCGGAGATAGGGGGGGGGGGGCCCTAAACCAAATGTCGGAAAAGGGGGTTCAATAACCCTAATGGCGGAAAGTGGGTACCCTAACCCTAATGTCGGGAGGGGGCACCCCAGCCATAATGTCAGACTGAGGGCACCCTAACCCTAAGGTCGGGAAGAGGGCACCCTAACCCTAATGTCGGAGATAGGGGCGGGGGGGGCCCTAACCCTAATGTCGGAAAGGGGGGACAATAACCCTAATGGCGGAAAGTGGGTACCCTAACCCTAATGTCGGGAGGGGGCACCCCAGCCATAATGTCAGACTGAGGGCACCCTAACCCTAAGGTCGGGAAGAGGGCACCCCTAGCCCTAATGTCGGAGATAGGGGGGGGGGGGGCCCTAACCCTAATGTCGGAAAGGGGGGACAATAACCCTAATGGCGGAAGTGGGTACCCTAACCCTAATGTCGGGAAGGGGGCACCCCAGCCATAATGTCAGACTGAGGGCACCCTAACCCTAATGTCGGGAAGAGGGCACCCCTAGCCCTAATGTCGGAGATAGGGGCGGGGGGGCCCTAACCCTAATGTCGGAAAGGGGGGACAATAACCCTAATGGCGGAAAGTGGGTACCCTAACCCTAATGTCGGGAGGGGGGGCACCCCAGCCATAATGTCAGACTGAGGGCACCCTAACCCTATGGTCGGGAAGAGGGCACCCCTAGCCCTAATGTCGGAGATAGGGGGGGGGGGGGGCCCTAACCCTAATGTCGGAAAGGGGGACACTACCCTAATGGCGGAAAGTGGGTACCCTAACCCTAATGTCGGGAGGGGGCACCCCAGCCATAATGTCAGACTGAGGGCACCCTAACCCTAATGTCGGGAAGAGGGCACCCCTAGCCCTAATGTCGGAGATAGGGGCGGGGGGGGCCTAACCCTAATGTCGGAAAGGGGGTTCAATAACCCTAATGGCGGAAAGTGGGTACCCTAACCCTTATACGTCGGAGGGGGCACCCCAGCCATAATGTCAGACTGAGGGCCCCCTAACCCTAAGTTCGGGAAGAGGGCACCCCTAGCCCTAATGGCCGGAGATAGGGGCGGGGGGGGCCCTAACCTAATGTCGGAAAGGGGGACAATAACCCTAATGAATGGCGGAAAGTGGGTACCCTAACCCTAATGTCGGGAGGGGGGCACCCCAGCCATAATGTCAGACTGAGGGCACCCTAACCCTAAGGTCGGGAAGAGGGCACCCCTAGCCCTAATGTCGGAGATAGGGGGGGGGGGGGGGCCTTAACCCTAATGTCGGAAAGGGGGTTCAATAACCCTAATGGCGGAAAGTGGGTACCCTAACCCTAATGTCGGGAAGGGGGCACCCCAGCCATAATGTCAGACTGAGGGCCCTAACCCTAATGTCGGGAAGAGGGCACCCCTAGCCCTAATGTCGGAGATAGGGGGGGGGGGGGCCCTAACCCTAATGTCGGAAAGGGGGGACAATAACCCTACTGGCGGAAAGTGGGTACCCTAACCCTAATGTCGGGAGGGGGGCACCCCAGCCATAATGTCAGACTGAGGGCACCCTAACCCTAATGTCGGGAAGAGGGCACCCCTAGCCCTAATGTCGGAGATAGGGGCGGGGGGGGCCCTAACCCTAATGTCGGAAAGGGGGGACAATAACCCTAATGGCGGAAAGTGGGTACCCTAACCCTAATGTCGGGAGGGGGCACCCCAGCCATAATGTCAGACTGAGGGCCCCTAACCCTAATGTCGGGAAGAGGGCACCCCTAGCCCTAATGTCGGAGATAGGGGGGGGGGGGCCCTAACCCTAATGTCGGAAAGGGGGACAATAACCCTAATGGCGGAAAGTGGGTACCCTAACCCTAATGTCGGGAGGGGCACCCCAGCCATAATGTCAGACTGAGGGCACCCTAACCCTGGTCGGGAAGAGGGCACCCCTAGCCCTAATGTCGGAGATAGGGGGGGGGGGCCCTAACCCTAATGTCGGAAAGGGGGTTCAATAACCCTAATGGCGGAAAGTGGGTACCCTAACCCTAATGTCGAGGGGGCACCCCAGCCATAATGTCAGACTGAGGGCACCCTAACCCTAATGTCGGGAAGAGGGCACCCCTAGCCCTAATGTCGGAGATAGGGGCGGGGGGGGCCCTAACCCTAATGTCGGAAAGGGGGGACATAACCCTAATGGCGGAAAGTGGGTACCCTAACCCTAATGTCGGGCAGGGGGCACCCCAGCCATAATGTCAGACTGAGGGCACCCTAACCCTAAGGTCGGGAAGAGGGCACCCCTAGCCCTAATGTCGGAGATAGGGGCGGGGGGGCCCTAACCCTAATGTCGGAAAGGGGGGACAATAACCCTAATGGCGGAAAGTGGGTACCCTAACCCTAATGTCGGGAGGGGGCACCCCAGCCATAATGTCAGACTGAGGGCACCCTAACCCTAATGTCGGGAGAGGGCACCCCTAGCCCTAATGTCGGAGATAGGGGGGGGGGGGGCCCTAACCCTAATGTCGGAAAGGGGGGACATAACCCTAATGGCGGAAAGTGGGTACCCTACCCTAATGTCGGGCAGGGGGCACCCCAGCCATAATGTCAGACTGAGGGCACCCTAACCCTAAGGTCGGGAAGAGGGCACCCCTAGCCCTAATGTCGGAGATAGGGGGGGGGGGGCCCTAACCCTAATGTCGGAAAGGGGGGACAATAACCCTAATGGCGGAAAGTGGGTACCCTAACCCTAATGTCGGGCAGGGGGCACCCCAGCCATAATGTCAGACTGAGGGCACCCTAACCCTAAGGTCGGGAAGAGGGCACCCCTAGCCCTAATGTCGGAGATAGGGGCGGGGGGGGCCCTAACCCTAATGTCGGAAAGGGGGGACAATAACCTAATGGCGGAAAGTGGGTACCCTAACCCTAATGTCGGGGGGGGCACCCCAGCCATAATGTCAGACTGAGGGCACCCTAACCCTAAGGTCGGGAAGAGGGCACCCCTAGCCCTAATGTCGGAGATAGGGGGGGGGGGGGCCCTAACCCTAATGTCGGAAAGGGGGGACAATAACCCTAATGGCGGAAAGTGGGTACCCTAACCCTAATGTCGGAGGGGGGCACCCCAGCCATAATGTCAGACTGAGGGCACCCTAACCCTAATGTCGGGAAGAGGGCACCCCTAGCCCTAATGTCGGAGATAGGGGGGGGGGGGCCCTAACCCTAATGTCGGAAAGGGGGGACAATAACCCTAATGGCGGAAAGTGGGTACCCTAACCCTAATGTCGGGAGGGGGGGCACCCCAGCCATAATGTCAGACTGAGGGCACCCTAACCCTAAGGCGGGAAGAGGGCACCCCTAGCCCTAATGTCGGAGATAGGGGGGGGGGGGGCCCTAACCCTAATGTCGGAAAGGGGGGACAATAACCCTAATGGCGGAAAGTGGGTACCCTAACCCTAATGTCGGGAGGGGGCACCCCAGCCATAATGTCAGACTGAGGGCCCCCTAACCCTAAGGTCGGGAAAGAGGGCACCCCTAGCCCTAATGTCGGAGATAGGGGGGGGGGGGCCCTAACCCTAATGTCGGAAAGGGGGGGACAACCCTAATGGCGGAAAGTGGGTACCCTAACCCTAATGTCGGGAGGGGGCACCCCAGCCATAATGTCAGACTGAGGGCACCCTAACCCTAAGGTCGGGAAGAGGGCACCCCTAGCCCTAATGTCGGAGATAGGGGGGGGGGGGCCCTAACCCTAATGTCGGAAGGGGGGACAATAACCCTAATGGCGGAAAGTGGGTACCCTAACCCTAATGTCGGGCAGGGGGCACCCCAGCCATAATGTCAGACTGAGGGCCCCCTAACCCTAATGTCGGGAAGAGGGCACCCCTAGCCCTAATGTCGGAGATAGGGGGGGGGGGGGGCCCTAACCCTAATGTCGGAAAGGGGGGAAAAAAACCCTAATGGCGGAAAGTGGGTACCCTAACCCTAATGTCGGTAAGGGGGGCACCCCAGCAATAATGTCAGACTGAGGGCAAAACCCTAAGGGCGGGAAGAGGCAACCCTAGCCCTAATGTCGGAGATAGGGGGGCGGGGGGGGGAAAAAAAAAACAAAAAAAAAAACGGAAAGAACAAAACCTAATACCCGGTCGGCAGGGGGCCCCAGCCATAATGTCAGACTGAGGGCACCCTAACCCTAATGTCGGGAAGAGGGCACCCCTAGCCCTAATGTCGGAGATAGGGGGGGGGGGGGCCTAACCCTAATGTCGGAAAGGGGGACCAATAACCCTAATGGCGGAAAGTGGGTACCCTAACCCTAATGTCGGGCAGGGGGGCACCCCAGCCATAATGTCAGACTGAGGGCACCCTAACCCTAAGATCGGAAGAGGGCACCCCTAGCCCTAATGTCGGAGATAGGGGGGGGGGGGGGCCCTAACCCTAATGTCGGAAAGGGGGACAATAACCCTAATGGCGAAAGTGGGTACCCTAACCCTAATGTCGGAGGGGGGCACCCCAGCCATAATGTCAGACTGAGGGCCCCCTAACCCTAATGTCGGGAAGAGGGCACCCCTAGCCTAATGTCGGAGATAGGGGGGGGGGGGCCCTAACCCTAATGTCGGAAAGGGGGGACAATAACCCTAATGGCGGAAAGTGGGTACCCTAACCCTAATGTCGGGAGGGGGGCACCCCAGCCATAATGTCAGACTGAGGGCACCCTAACCCTAGGTCGGGAAAGAGCACCCCTAGCCCTAATGTCGGAGATAGGGGGGGGGGGGGCCCTAACCCTAATGTCGAAAGGGGGGACAATAACCCTAATGGCGGAAAGTGGGTACCCTAACCCTAATGTCGGGAGGGGGCACCCCAGCCATAATGTCAGACTGAGGGCACCCTAACCCTAATGTCGGGAAGAGGGCACCCCTAGCCCTAATGTCGGAGATAGGGGCGGGGGGGGCCCTAACCCTAATGTCGGAAAGGGGGGACAATAACCCTAATGGCGGAAAGTGGGTACCCTAACCCTAATGTCGGGAGGGGGCACCCCAGCCATAATGTCAGACTGAGGGCACCCTAACCCTAATGTCGGGAAGAGGGCACCCCTAGCCCTAATGTCGGAGATAGGGGGGGGGGGGGCCCTAACCCTAATGTCGGAAAGGGGGGACAATAACCCTAATGGCGGAAAGTGGGTACCCTAACCCTAATGTCGGGAGGGGGGACCCCAGCCATAATGTCAGACTGAGGGCACCCTAACCCTAATGTCGGGAAGAGGGCACCCCTAGCCCTAATGTCGGAGATAGGGGGGGGGGGGGCCCTAACCCTAATTTCGGAAAGGGGGACAATAACCCTAATGGCGGAAAGTGGGTACCCTAACCCTAATGTCGGGAGGGGGCACCCCAGCCATAATGTCAGACTGAGGGCACCCTAACCCTAATGTCGGGAAGAGGGCACCCCTAGCCCTAATGTCGGAGATGGGGGGGGGGGGGGCCCTAACCCTAATGTCGGAAAGGGGGGACAATAACCCTAATGGCGGAAAGTGGGTACCCTAACCCTAATGTCGGGAGGGGGCACCCCAGCCATAATGTCAGACTGAGGGCACCCTAACCCTAATGTCGGGAAGAGGGCACCCCTAGCCCTAATGTCGGAGATAGGGGGGGGGGGGGCCCTAACCCTAATGTCGGAAAGGGGGGACAATAACCCTAATGGCGGAAAGTGGGTACCCTAACCCTAATGTCGGGAAGGGGGCACCCCAGCCATAATGTCAGACTGAGGGCACCCTAACCCTAATGTCGGGAAGAGGGCACCCCTAGCCCTAATGTCGGAGATAGGGGGGGGGGGGGGCCCTAACCCTAATGTCGGAAAGGGGGGACAATAACCCTAATGGCGGAAAGTGGGTACCCTAACCCTAATGTCGGGAGGGGGCACCCCAGCCATAATGTCAGACTGAGGGCACCCTAACCCTAATGTCGGGAAGAGGGCACCCCTAGCCCTAATGTCGGAGATAGGGGGGGGGGGGGCCCTAACCCTAATGTCGGAAAGGGGGGACAATAACCCTAATGGCGGAAAGTGGGTACCCTAACCCTAATGTCGGGAAGGGGGCACCCCAGCCATAATGTCAGACTGAGGGCACCCTAACCCTAATGTCGGGAAGAGGGCACCCCTAGCCCTAATGTCGGAGATAGGGGGGGGGGGGCCCTAACCCTAATGTCGGAAAGGGGGGACAATAACCCTAATGGCGGAAAGTGGGTACCCTAACCCTAATGTCGGGAGGGGGCACCCCAGCCATAATGTCAGACTGAGGGCACCCTAACCCTAATGTCGGGAAGAGGGCACCCCTCGCCCTAATGTCGGAGATAGGGGGGGGGGGGCCCTAACCCTAATGTCGGAAAGGGGGGACAATAACCCTAATGGCGGAAAGTGGGTACCCTAACCCTAATGTCGGGAGGGGGGCACCCCAGCCATAATGTCAGACTGAGGGCACCCTAACCCTAATGTCGGGAAGAGGGCACCCCTAGCCCTAATGTCGGAGATAGGGGGGGGGGGGGCCCTAACCCTAATGTCGGAAAGGGGGGACAATAACCCTAATGGCGGAAAGTGGGTACCCTAACCCTAATGTCGGGAAGGGGGCACCCCAGCCATAATGTCAGACTGAGGGCACCCTAACCCTAATGTCGGGAAGAGGGCACCCCTAGCCCTAATGTCGGAGATAGGGGGGGGGGGGCCCTAACCCTAATGTCGGAAAGGGGGGACAATAACCCTAATGGCGGAAAGTGGGTACCCTAACCCTAATGTCGGGAGGGGGGCACCCCAGCCATAATGTCAGACTGAGGGCACCCTAACCCTAATGTCGGGAAGAGGGCACCCCTAGCCCTAATGTCGGAGATAGGGGGGGGGGGGGCCCTAACCCTAATGTCGGAAAGGGGGGACAATAACCCTAATGGCGGAAAGTGGGTACCCTAACCCTAATGTCGGGAGGGGGCACCCCAGCCATAATGTCAGACTGAGGGCACCCTAACCCTAAGGTCGGGAAGTGGGCACCCCTAGCCCTAATGTCGGAGATAGGGGGGGGGGGGGCCCTAACCCTAATGTCGGAAAGGGGGGACAATAACCCTAATGGCGGAAAGTGGGTACCCTAACCCTAATGTCGGGAGGGGGGCACCCCAGCCATAATGTCAGACTGAGGGCACCCTAACCCTAATGTCGGGAAGAGGGCACCCCTAGCCCTAATGTCGGAGATAGGGGGGGGGGGGCCCTAACCCTAATGTCGGAAAGGGGGGACAATAACCCTAATGGCGGAAAGTGGGTACCCTAACCCTAATGTCGGGAGGGGGCACCCCAGCCATAATGTCAGACTGAGGGCACCCTAACCCTAATGTCGGGAAGAGGGCACCCCTAGCCCTAATGTCGGAGATAGGGGGGGGGGGGGCCCTAACCCTAATGTCGGAAAGGGGGGACAATAACCCTAATGGCGGAAAGTGGGTACCCTAACCCTAATGTCGGGAGGGGGCACCCCAGCCATAATGTCACACTGAGGGCACCATAACCCTAATGTCGGGAAGAGGCACACCCCTAGCCCTAATGTCGGAGATAGGGGGGGGGGGGGGCCTAACCCTAATGTCGGAAAGGGGGACAATAACCCTAATGGCGGAAAGTGGGTACCCTAACCCTAATGTCGGGAGGGGGCACCCCAGCCATAATGTCAGACTGAGGGCACCCTAACCCTAAGGTCGGGAAGAGGGCACCCCTAGCCCTAATGTCGGAGATAGGGGGGGGGGGGGCCCTAACCCTAATGTCGGAAAGGGGGGACAATAACCCTAATGGCGGAAAGTGGGTACCCTAACCCTAATGTCGGGAAGGGGGCACCCCAGCCATAATGTCAGACTGAGGGCACCCTAACCCTAATGTCGGGAAGAGGGCACCCCTAGCCCTAATGTCGGAGTTTGGGGGGGGGGGGGCCCTAACCCTAATGTCGGAAAGGGGGGACAATAACCCTAATGGCGGAAAGTGGGTACCCTAACCCTAATGTCGGGAAGGGGGCACCCCAGCCATAATGTCAGACTGAGGGCACCCTAACCCTAATGTCGGGAAGAGGGCACCCCTAGCCCTAATGTCGGAGATAGGGGGGGGGGGGGCCCTAACCCTAATGTCGGAAAGGGGGGACAATAACCCTAATGGCGGAAAGTGGGTACCCTAACCCTAATGTCGGGAAGGGGGCACCCCAGCCATAATGTCAGACTGAGGGCACCCTAACCCTAATGTCGGGAAGAGGGCACCCCTAGCCCTAATGTCGGAGATTGGGGGGGGGGGGCCCTAACCCTAATGTCGGAAAGGGGGACAATAACCCTAATGGCGGAAAGTGGGTACCCTAACCCTAATGTCGGGAGGGGGCACCCCACCCATAATGTCAGACTGAGGGCACCCTAACCCTAATGTCGGGAAGAGGGCACCCCTAGCCCTAATGTCGGAGATAGGGGGGGGGGGGCCCTAACCCTAATGTCGGAAAGGGGGGACAATAACCCTAATGGCGGAAAGTGGGTACCCTAACCCTAATGTCGGGAAGGGGGCACCCCAGCCATAATGTCAGACTGAGGGCACCCTAACCCTAATGTCGGGAAGAGGGCACCCCTAGCCCTAATGTCGGAGATGGGGGGGGGGGGGCCCTAACCCTAATGTCGGAAAGGGGGGACAATAACCCTAATGGCGGAAAGTGGGTACCCTAACCCTAATGTCGGGAGGGGGCACCCCAGCCATAATGTCAGACTGAGGGCACCCTAACCCTAATGTCGGGAAGAGGGCACCCCTAGCCCTAATGTCGGAGATAGGGGGGGGGGGGGCCCTAACCCTAATGTCGGAAAGGGGGGACAATAACCCTAATGGCGGAAAGTGGGTACCCTAACCCTAATGTCGGGAAGGGGGCACCCCAGCCATAATGTCAGACTGAGGGCACCCTAACCCTAATGTCGGGAAGAGGGCACCCCTAGCCCTAATGTCGGAGATAGGGGGGGGGGGGCCCTAACCCTAATGTCGGAAAGGGGGGACAATAACCCTAATGGCGGAAAGTGGGTACCCTAACCCTAATGTCGGGAAGGGGGCACCCCAGCCATAATGTCAGACTGAGGGCACCCTAACCCTAATGTCGGGAAGAGGGCACCCCTAGCCCTAATGTCGGAGATAGGGGGGGGGGGGCCCTAACCCTAATGTCGGAAAGGGGGGACAATAACCCTAATGGCGGAAAGTGGGTACCCTAACCCTAATGTCGGGAAGGGGGCACCCCAGCCATAATGTCAGACTGAGGGCACCCTAACCCTAATGTCGGGAAGAGGGCACCCCTAGCCCTAATGTCGGAGATAGGGGGGGGGGGGCCCTAACCCTAATGTCGGAAAGGGGGGACAATAACCCTAATGGCGGAAAGTGGGTACCCTAACCCTAATGTCGGGAGGGGGCACCCCAGCCATAATGTCAGACTGAGGGCACCCTAACCCTAATGTCGGGAAGAGGGCACCCCTAGCCCTAATGTCGGAGATAGGGGGGGGGGGGGCCCTAACCCTAATGTCGGAAAGGGGGGACAATAACCCTAATGGCGGAAAGTGGGTACCCTAACCCTAATGTCGGGAAGGGGGCACCCCAGCCATAATGTCAGACTGAGGGCACCCTAACCCTAATGTCGGGAAGAGGGCACCCCTAGCCCTAATGTCGGAGATAGGGGGGGGGGGGGCCCTAACCCTAATGTCGGAAAGGGGGACAATAACCCTAATGGCGGAAAGTGGGTACCCTAACCCTAATGTCGGGAAGGGGGCACCCCAGCCATAATGTCAGACTGAGGGCACCCTAACCCTAATGTCGGGAAGAGGGCACCCCTAGCCCTAATGTCGGAGATAGGGGGGGGGGGGGCCCTAACCCTAATGTCGGAAAGGGGGGACAATAACCCTAATGGCGGAAAGTGGGTACCCTAACCCTAATGTCGGGAAGGGGGCACCCCAGCCATAATGTCAGACTGAGGGCACCCTAACCCTAATGTCGGGAAGAGGGCACCCCTAGCCCTAATGTCGGAGATAGGGGGGGGGGGGGCCCTAACCCTAATGTCGGAAAGGGGGGACAATAACCCTAATGGCGGAAAGTGGGTACCCTAACCCTAATGTCGGGAAGGGGGCACCCCAGCCATAATGTCAGACTGAGGGCACCCTAACCCTAATGTCGGGAAGAGGGCACCCCTAGCCCTAATGTCGGAGATAGGGGGGGGGGGGCCCTAACCCTAATGTCGGAAAGGGGGGACAATAACCCTAATGGCGGAAAGTGGGTACCCTAACCCTAATGTCGGGAAGGGGGCACCCCAGCCATAATGTCAGACTGAGGGCACCCTAACCCTAATGTCGGGAAGAGGGCACCCCTAGCCCTAATGTCGGAGATAGGGGGGGGGGGGGGCCCTAACCCTAATGTCGGAAAGGGGGGACAATAACCCTAATGGCGGAAAGTGGGTACCCTAACCCTAATGTCGGGAAGGGGGCACCCCAGCCATAATGTCAGACTGAGGGCACCCTAACCCTAATGTCGGGAAGAGGGCACCCCTAGCCCTAATGTCGGAGATAGGGGGGGGGGGGCCCTAACCCTAATGTCGGAAAGGGGGGACAATAACCCTAATGGCGGAAAGTGGGTACCCTAACCCTAATGTCGGGAAGGGGGCACCCCAGCCATAATGTCAGACTGAGGGCACCCTAACCCTAATGTCGGGAAGAGGGCACCCCTAGCCCTAATGTCGGAGATAGGGGGGGGGGGGGCCCTAACCCTAATGTCGGAAAGGGGGGACAATAACCCTAATGGCGGAAAGTGGGTACCCTAACCCTAATGTCGGGAAGGGGGCACCCCAGCCATAATGTCAGACTGAGGGCACCCTAACCCTAATGTCGGGAAGAGGGCACCCCTAGCCCTAATGTCGGAGATAGGGGGGGGGGGGGCCCTAACCCTAATGTCGGAAAGGGGGGACAATAACCCTAATGGCGGAAAGTGGGTACCCTAACCCTAATGTCGGGAAGGGGCACCCCAGCCATAATGTCAGACTGAGGGCACCCTAACCCTAATGTCGGGAAGAGGGCACCCCTAGCCCTAATGTCGGAGATAGGGGGGGGGGGGGCCCTAACCCTAATGTCGGAAAGGGGGGACAATAACCCTAATGGCGGAAAGTGGGTACCCTAACCCTAATGTCGGGAAGGGGGCACCCCAGCCATAATGTCAGACTGAGGGCACCCTAACCCTAATGTCGGGAAGAGGGCACCCCTAGCCCTAATGTCGGAGATAGGGGGGGGGGGGGCCCTAACCCTAATGTCGGAAAGGGGGGACAATAACCCTAATGGCGGAAAGTGGGTACCCTAACCCTAATGTCGGGAAGGGGGCACCCCAGCCATAATGTCAGACTGAGGGCACCCTAACCCTAATGTCGGGAAGAGGGCACCCCTAGCCCTAATGTCGGAGATAGGGGGGGGGGGGCCCTAACCCTAATGTCGGAAAGGGGGGACAATAACCCTAATGGCGGAAAGTGGGTACCCTAACCCTAATGTCGGGAAGGGGGCACCCCAGCCATAATGTCAGACTGAGGGCACCCTAACCCTAATGTCGGGAAGAGGGCACCCCTAGCCCTAATGTCGGAGATAGGGGGGGGGGGGGCCCTAACCCTACTGTCGGAAAGGGGGGACAATAACCCTAATGGCGGAAAGTGGGTACCCTAACCCTAATGTCGGGAAGGGGGCACCCCAGCCATAATGTCAGACTGAGGGCACCCTAACCCTAATGTCGGGAAGAGGGCACCCCTAGCCCTAATGTCGGAGATAGGGGGGGGGGGGGGCCCTAACCCTAATGTCGGAAAGGGGGGACAATAACCCTAATGGCGGAAAGTGGGTACCCTAACCCTAATGTCGGGAAGGGGGCACCCCAGCCATAATGTCAGACTGAGGGCACCCTAACCCTAATGTCGGGAAGAGGGCACCCCTAGCCCTAATGTCGGAGATGGGGGGGGGGGCCCTAACCCTAATGTCGGAAAGGGGGGACAATAACCCTAATGGCGGAAAGTGGGTACCCTAACCCTAATGTCGGGAAGGGGGCACCCCAGCCCTAATGTCAGACTGAGGGCACCCTAACCCTAATGTCGGGAAGAGGGCACCCCTAGCCCTAATGTCGGAGATAGGGGGGGGGGGGGCCCTAACCCTAATGTCGGAAAGGGGGGACAATAACCCTAATGGCGGAAAGTGGGTACCCTAACCCTAATGTCGGGAAGGGGGCACCCCAGCCATAATGTCAGACTGAGGGCACCCTAACCCTAATGTCGGGAAGAGGGCACCCCTAGCCCTAATGTCGGAGATAGGGGGGGGGGGGGCCCTAACCCTAATGTCGGAAAGGGGGGACAATAACCCTAATGGCGGAAAGTGGGTACCCGAACCCTAATGTCGGGAAGGGGGCACCCCAGCCATAATGTCAGACTGAGGGCACCCTAACCCTAATGTCGGGAAGAGGGCACCCCTAGCCCTAATGTCGGAGATAGGGGGGGGGGGGGCCCTAACCCTAATGTCGGAAAGGGGGGACAATAACCCTAATGGCGGAAAGTGGGTACCCTAACCCTAATGTCGGGAAGGGGGCACCCCAGCCATAATGTCAGACTGAGGGCACCCTAACCCTAATGTCGGGAAGAGGGCACCCCTAGCCCTAATGTCGGAGATAGGGGGGGGGGGGGCCCTAACCCTAATGTCGGAAAGGGGGGACAATAACCCTAATGGCGGAAAGTGGGTACCCTAACCCTAATGTCGGGAAGGGGGCACCCCAGCCATAATGTCAGACTGAGGGCACCCTAACCCTAATGTCGGGAAGAGGGCACCCCTAGCCCTAATGTCGGAGATAGGGGGGGGGGGGGCCCTAACCCTAATGTCGGAAAGGGGGGACAATAACCCTAATGGCGGAAAGTGGGTACCCTAACCCTAATGTCGGGAAGGGGGCACCCCAGCCATAATGTCAGACTGAGGGCACCCTAACCCTAATGTCGGGAAGAGGGCACCCCTAGCCCTAATGTCGGAGATAGGGGGGGGGGGGCCCTAACCCTAATGTCGGAAAGGGGGGACAATAACCCTAATGGCGGAAAGTGGGTACCCTAACCCTAATGTCGGGAAGGGGGCACCCCAGCCATAATGTCAGACTGAGGGCCCCCTAACCCTAATGTCGGGAAGAGGGCACCCCTAGCCCTAATGTCGGAGATAGGGGGGGGGGGGGGCCCTAACCCTAATGTCGGAAGGGGGGACAATAACCCTAATGGCGGAAAGTGGGTACCCTAACCCTAATGTCGGGAAGGGGGCACCCCAGCCATAATGTCAGACTGAGGGCACCCTAACCCTAATGTCGGGAAGAGGGCACCCCTAGCCCTAATGTCGGAGATAGGGGGGGGGGGGGCCCTAACCCTAATGTCGGAAAGGGGGGACAATAACCCTAATGGCGGAAAGTGGGTACCCTAACCCTAATGTCGGGAAGGGGGCACCCCAGCCATAATGTCAGACTGAGGGCACCCTAACCCTAATGTCGGGAAGAGGGCACCCCTAGCCCTAATGTCGGAGATAGGGGGGGGGGGGGCCCTAACCCTAATGTCGGAAAGGGGGGACAATAACCCTAATGGCGGAAAGTGGGTACCCTAACCCTAATGTCGGGTAGGGGCACCCCAGCCATAATGTCAGACTGAGGGCACCCTAACCCTAATGTCGGGAAGAGGGCACCCCTAGCCCTAATGTCGGAGATAGGGGGGGGGGGGGCCCTAACCCTAATGTCGGAAAGGGGGGACAATAACCCTAATGGCGGAAAGTGGGTACCCTAACCCTAATGTCGGGAAGGGGGCACCCCAGCCATAATGTCAGACTGAGGCCCCCTAACCCTAATGTCGGGAAGAGGGCACCCCTAGCCCTAATGTCGGAGATAGGGGGGGGGGGGGCCCTAACCCTAATGTCGGAAAGGGGGGACAATAACCCTAATGGCGGAAAGTGGGTACCCTAACCCTAATGTCGGGAAGGGGGCACCCCAGCCATAATGTCAGACTGAGGGCACCCTAACCCTAATGTCGGGAAGAGGGCACCCCTAGCCCTAATGTCGGAGATAGGGGGGGGGGGGGCCCTAACCCTAATGTCGGAAGGGGGGACAATAACCCTAATGGCGGAAAGTGGGTACCCTAACCCTAATGTCGGGAAGGGGGCACCCCAGCCATAATGTCAGACTGAGGGCACCCTAACCCTAATGTCGGGAAGAGGGCACCCCTAGCCCTAATGTCGGAGATAGGGGGGGGGGGGGCCCTAACCCTAATGTCGGAAAGGGGGGACAATAACCCTAATGGCGGAAAGTGGGTACCCTAACCCTAATGTCGGGAAGGGGGCACCCCAGCCATAATGTCAGACTGAGGGGCCCTAACCCTAATGTCGGGAAGAGGGCACCCCTAGCCCTAATGTCGGAGATAGGGGGGGGGGGGCCCTAACCCTAATGTCGGAAAGGGGGGACAATAACCCTAATGGCGGAAAGTGGGTACCCTAACCCTAATGTCGGGAAGGGGGCACCCCAGCCATAATGTCAGACTGAGGGCACCCTAACCCTAATGTCGGGAAGAGGGCACCCCTAGCCCTAATGTCGGAGATGGGGGGGGGGGGCCCTAACCCTAATGTCGGAAAGGGGGGACAATAACCCTAATGGCGGAAAGTGGGTACCCTAACCCTAATGTCGGGAAGGGGGCACCCCAGCCATAATGTCAGACTGAGGGCCCCCAACCCTAATGTCGGGAAGAGGGCACCCCTAGCCCTAATGTCGGAGATGGGGGGGGGGGGGCCCTAACCCTAATGTCGGAAAGGGGGGACAATAACCCTAATGGCGGAAAGTGGGTACCCTAACCCTAATGTCGGGAAGGGGGCACCCCAGCCATAATGTCAGACTGAGGGCACCCTAACCCTAATGTCGGGAAGAGGGCACCCCTAGCCCTAATGTCGGAGATAGGGGGGGGGGGGGCCCTAACCCTAATGTCGGAAAGGGGGGACAATAACCCTAATGGCGGAAAGTGGGTACCCTAACCCTAATGTCGGGAAGGGGGCACCCCAGCCATAATGTCAGACTGAGGGCACCCTAACCCTAATGTCGGGAAGAGGGCACCCCTAGCCCTAATGTCGGAGATAGGGGGGGGGGGGCCCTAACCCTAATGTCGGAAAGGGGGGACAATAACCCTAATGGCGGAAAGTGGGTACCCTAACCCTAATGTCGGGAAGGGGGCACCCCAGCCATAATGTCAGACTGAGGGCACCCTAACCCTAATGTCGGGAAGAGGGCACCCCTAGCCCTAATGTCGGAGATAGGGGGGGGGGGGGCCCTAACCCTAATGTCGGAAAGGGGGGACAATAACCCTAATGGCGGAAAGTGGGTACCCTAACCCTAATGTCGGGAAGGGGGCACCCCAGCCATAATGTCAGACTGAGGGCACCCTAACCCTAATGTCGGGAAGAGGGCACCCCTAGCCCTAATGTCGGAGATAGGGGGGGGGGGGGGCCCTAACCCTAATGTCGGAAAGGGGGGACAATAACCCTAATGGCGGAAAGTGGGTACCCTAACCCTAATGTCGGGAAGGGGGCACCCCAGCCATAATGTCAGACTGAGGCCCCCCAACCCCTAATGTCGGGAAGAGGGCACCCCTAGCCCTAATGTCGGAGATGGGGGGGGGGGGGCCCTAACCCTAATGTCGGAAAGGGGGGACAATAACCCTAATGGCGGAAAGTGGGTACCCTAACCCTAATGTCGGGAAGGGGGCACCCCAGCCATAATGTCAGACTGAGGGCACCCTAACCCTAATGTCGGGAAGAGGGCACCCCTAGCCCTAATGTCGGAGATAGGGGGGGGGGGGGCCCTAACCCTAATGTCGGAAAGGGGGGACAATAACCCTAATGGCGGAAAGTGGGTACCCTAACCCTAATGTCGGGAAGGGGGCACCCCAGCCATAATGTCAGACTGAGGGCACCCTAACCCTAATGTCGGGAAGAGGGCACCCCTAGCCCTAATGTCGGAGTTAGGGGGGGGGGGGCCCTAACCCTAATGTCGGAAAGGGGGGACAATAACCCTAATGGCGGAAAGTGGGTACCCTAACCCTAATGTCGGGAAGGGGGCACCCCAGCCATAATGTCAGACTGAGGGCACCCTAACCCTAATGTCGGGAAGAGGGCACCCCTAGCCCTAATGTCGGAGATAGGGGGGGGGGGGGCCCTAACCCTAATGTCGGAAAGGGGGGACAATAACCCTAATGGCGGAAAGTGGGTACCCTAACCCTAATGTCGGGAAGGGGGCACCCCAGCCATAATGTCAGACTGAGGGCACCCTAACCCTAATGTCGGGAAGAGGGCACCCCTAGCCCTAATGTCGGAGATAGGGGGGGGGGGGGCCCTAACCCTAATGTCGGAAAGGGGGGACAATAACCCTAATGGCGGAAAGTGGGTACCCTAACCCTAATGTCGGGAAGGGGGCACCCCAGCCATAATGTCAGACTGAGGGCACCCTAACCCTAATGTCGGGAAGAGGGCACCCCTAGCCCTAATGTCGGAGATAGGGGGGGGGGGGGCCTAACCCTAATGTCGGAAAGGGGGGACAATAACCCTAATGGCGGAAAGTGGGTACCCTAACCCTAATGTCGGGAAGGGGGCACCCCAGCCATAATGTCAGACTGAGGGCACCCTAACCCTAATGTCGGGAAGAGGGCACCCCTAGCCCTAATGTCGGAGATGGGGGGGGGGGGGCCCTAACCCTAATGTCGGAAAGGGGGGACAATAACCCTAATGGCGGAAAGTGGGTACCCTAACCCTAATGTCGGGAAGGGGGCACCCCAGCCATAATGTCAGACTGAGGGCACCCTAACCCTAATGTCGGGAAGAGGGCACCCCTAGCCCTAATGTCGGAGATAGGGGGGGGGGGCCCTAACCCTAATGTCGGAAAGGGGGGACAATAACCCTAATGGCGGAAAGTGGGTACCCTAACCCTAATGTCGGAAAGGGGGCACAATAACCCTAATGGCGGAAAGTGGGTACCCTAACCCTAATGTCGGAAAGGGGGGACAATAACCCTAATGGCGGAAAGTGGGTACCCTAACCCTAATGTCGGGAAGGGGGCACCCCAGCCATAATGTCAGACTGAGGGCACCCTAACCCTAATGTCGGGAAGAGGGCACCCCTAGCCCTAATGTCGGAGATAGGGGGGGGGGGGGCCCTAACCCTAATGTCGGAAAGGGGGGACAATAACCCTAATGGCGGAAAGTGGGTACCCTAACCCTAATGTCGGGAAGGGGGCACCCCAGCCATAATGTCAGACTGAGGGCACCCTAACCCTAATGTCGGGAAGAGGGCACCCCTAGCCCTAATGTCGGAGATAGGGGGGGGGGGGGCCCTAACCCTAATGTCGGAAAGGGGGGACAATAACCCTAATGGCGGAAAGTGGGTACCCTAACCCTAATGTCGGGAAGGGGGCACCCCAGCCATAATGTCAGACTGAGGGCACCCTAACCCTAATGTCGGGAAGAGGGCACCCCTAGCCCTAATGTCGGAGATGGGGGGGGGGGGGCCCTAACCCTAATGTCGGAAAGGGGGGACAATAACCCTAATGGCGGAAAGTGGGTACCCTAACCCTAATGTCGGGAAGGGGGCACCCCAGCCATAATGTCAGACTGAGGGCACCCTAACCCTAATGTCGGGAAGAGGGCACCCCTAGCCCTAATGTCGGAGATAGGGGGGGGGGGGCCCTAACCCAAATGTCGGAAAGGGGGGACAATAACCCTAATGGCGGAAAGTGGGTACCCTAACCCTAATGTCGGGAAGGGGGCACCCCAGCCATAATGTCAGACTGAGGGCACCCTAACCCTAATGTCGGGAAGAGGGCACCCCTAGCCCTAATGTCGGAGATAGGGGGGGGGGGGCCCTAACCCTAATGTCGGAAAGGGGGGACAATAACCCTAATGGCGGAAAGTGGGTACCCTAACCCTAATGTCGGGAAGGGGGCACCCCAGCCATAATGTCAGACTGAGGGCACCCTAACCCTAATGTCGGGAAGAGGGCACCCCTAGCCCTAATGTCGGAGATGGGGGGGGGGGGGGCCCTAACCCTAATGTCGGAAAGGGGGGACAATAACCCTAATGGCGGAAAGTGGGTACCCTAACCCTAATGTCGGGAAGGGGGCACCCCAGCCATAATGTCAGACTGAGGGCACCCTAACCCTAATGTCGGGAAGAGGGCACCCCTAGCCCTAATGTCGGAGATAAGGGGGGGGGGGGCCCTAACCCTAATGTCGGAAAGGGGGGACAATAACCCTAATGGCGGAAAGTGGGTACCCTAACCCTAATGTCGGGAAGGGGGCACCCCAGCCATAATGTCAGACTGAGGGCACCCTAACCCTAATGTCGGGAAGAGGGCACCCCTAGCCCTAATGTCGGAGATAGGGGGGGGGGGGGCCCTAACCCTAATGTCGGAAAGGGGGGACAATAACCCTAATGGCGGAAAGTGGGTACCCTAACCCTAATGTCGGAAAGGGGGGACAATAACCCTAATGTCGGAAAGTGGGTACCCTAACCCTAATGTCGGAAAGGGGGGACAATAACCCTAATGGCGGAAAGTGGGTACCCTAACCCTAATGTCGGGAAGGGGGCACCCCAGCCATAATGTCAGACTGAGGGCACCCTAACCCTAATGTCGGGAAGAGGGCACCCCTAGCCCTAATGTCGGAGATAGGGGGGGGGGGGGCCCTAACCCTAATGTCGGAAAGGGGGGACAATAACCCTAATGGCGGAAAGTGGGTACCCTAACCCTAATGTCGGGAAGGGGGCACCCCAGCCATAATGTCAGACTGAGGGCACCCTAACCCTAATGTCGGGAAGAGGGCACCCCTAGCCCTAATGTCGGAGATGGGGGGGGGGGGCCCTAACCCTAATGTCGGAAAGGGGGGACAATAACCCTAATGGCGGAAAGTGGGTACCCTAACCCTAATGTCGGGAAGGGGGCACCCCAGCCATAATGTCAGACTGAGGGCACCCTAACCCTAATGTCGGGAAGAGGGCACCCCTAGCCCTAATGTCGGAGATGGGGGGGGGGGGGGCCCTAACCCTAATGTCGGAAAGGGGGGACAATAACCCTAATGGCGGAAAGTGGGTACCCTAACCCTAATGTCGGGAAGGGGGCACCCCAGCCATAATGTCAGACTGAGGGCACCCTAACCCTAATGTCGGGAAGAGGGCACCCTAGCCCTAATGTCGGAGATGGGGGGGGGGGGGCCCTAACCCTAATGTCGGAAAGGGGGGACCATAACCCTAATGGCGGAAAGTGGGTACCCTAACCCTAATGTCGGGAAGGGGGCACCCCAGCCATAATGTCAGACTGAGGGCACCCTAACCCTAATGTCGGGAAGAGGGCACCCTAGCCCTAATGTCGGAGATGGGGGGGGGGGGCCCTAACCCTAATGTCGGAAAGGGGGGACCCTAACCCTAATGGCGGAAAGTGGGTACCCTAACCCTAATGTCGGGAAGGGGGCACCCCAGCCATAATGTCAGACTGAGGGCACCCTAACCCTAATGTCGGGAAGAGGGCACCCTAGCCCTAATGTCGGAGAGGGGGGGGGGGGCCCTAACCCTAATGTCGGAAAGGGGGGACCCTAACCCTAATGGCGGAAAGTGGGTACCCTAACCCTAATGTCGGGAAGGGGGCACCCCAGCCATAATGTCAGACTGAGGGCACCCTAACCCTAATGTCGGGAAGAGGGCACCCTAGCCCTAATGTCGGAAAGGGGGTACCCTAACCCTAATGTCGGGAAGAGTGCACCCTAACCCTAATGTCGGAAAGTGGGTACCCTAACCCTAATGTCGGGAAGAGTGCACCCTAACCCTAATGTCGGAAAGTGGGTACCCTAACCCTAATGTCGGGAAGAGTGCACCCTAACCCTAATGTCGGGAAGAGTGCACCCTAACCCTAATGTCGGAAAGTGGGTACCCTAACCCTAATGTCGGGAAGAGTGCACCCTAACCCTAATGTCGGAAAGTGGGTACCCTAACCCTAATGTCGGGAAGAGTGCACCCTAACCCTAATGTCGGAAAGTGGGTACCCTAACCCTAATGTCGGGAAGAGTGCACCCTAACCCTAATGTCGGAAAGTGGGTACCCTAACCCTAATGTCGGGAAGAGTGCACCCTAACCCTAATGTCGGAAAGTGGGTACCCTAACCCTAATGTCGGGAAGAGTGCACCCTAACCCTAATGTCGGAAAGTGGGTACCCTAACCCTAATATGAAGTGAGAACTGAAGTGAGAAATAAAGTGAGAAGTGAAGTTAGAAATGAAGTGAGAAGTGCAGTGAGAAATCTCAGAAAGTGGGTACCCTAACAATAATATCGGAAAGTGGGTACCCTAAACCTAATCTCGGGAAGAGTGCAGCCTAACCGCTGACGTGGGGAAAAGTGGGTACCCTAGCCCTCATGGGGGGGAGAAAGAAAGAAAGAGTGCAGCCTAACCCCTGACGTGGGGAAAAGTGGGTACCCTGGCCCTCATGGGGGGGAGAAAGAAAGAAAGAGTGCAGCCTAACCCCTGACGTGGGGAAAAGTGGGTACCCTGGCCCTCATGATGGGGGGAGAAAGAAAGAAAGAAAGAGTGCAGCCTAACCCCTGACGTGGGGAAAAGTGGGTACCCTGGCCCTCATGGGGGGGAGAAAGAAAGAAAGAAAGAGTGCAGCCTAACCCCTGACGTGGGGAAAAGTGGGTACCCTGGCCCTCATGGGGGGGAGAAAGAAAGAAAGAAAGAGTGCAGCCTAACCCCTGACGTGGGGAAAAGTGGGTACCCTGGCCCTCATGATGGGGGGAGAAAGAAAGAAAGAAAGAGTGCAGCCTAACCCCTGACGTGGGGAAAAGTGGGTACCCTGGCCCTCATGGGGGGGAGAAAGAAAGAAAGAAAGAGTGCAGCCTAACCCCTGACGTGGGGAAAAGTGGGTACCCTGGCCCTCATGGGGGGGGAGAAAGAAAGAAAGAAAGAGTGCAGCCTAACCCCTGACGTGGGGAAAAGTGGGTACCCTGGCCCTCATGATGGGGGGAGAAAGAAAGAAAGAAAGAGTGCAGCCTAACCCCTGACGTGGGGAAAAGTGGGTACCCTGGCCCTCATGATGGGGGGAGAAAGAAAGAAAGAAAGAGTGCAGCCTAACCCCTGACGTGGGGAAAAGTGGGTACCCTGGCCCTCATGGGGGGGAGAAAGAAAGAAAGAAAGAGTGCAGCCTAACCCCTGACGTGGGGAAAAGTGGGTACCCTGGCCCTCATGATGGGGGGAGAAAGAAAGAAAGAAAGAGTGCAGCCTAACCCCTGACGTGGGGAAAAGTGGGTACCCTGGCCCTCATGATGGGGGGAGAAAGAAAGAAAGAAAGAGTGCAGCCTAACCCCTGACGTGGGGAAAAGTGGGTACCCTGGCCCTCATGGGGGGGGAGAAAGAAAGAAAGAAAGAGTGCAGCCTAACCCCTGACGTGGGGAAAAGTGGGTACCCTGGCCCTCATGGGGGGAGGGAGAAAGAAAGAAAGAGTGCAGCCTAACCCCTGACGTGGGGAAAAGTGGGTACCCTGGCCCTCATGGGGGGGGAGAAAGAAAGAAAGAAAGAGTGCAGCCTAACCCCTGACGTGGGGAAAAGTGGGTACCCTGGCCCTCATGGGGGGGGAGAAAGAAAGAAAGAAAGAGTGCAGCCTAACCCCTGACGTGGGGAAAAGTGGGTACCCTGGCCCTCATGATGGGGGGAGAAAGAAAGAAAGAAAGAGTGCAGCCTAACCCCTGACGTGGGGAAAAGTGGGTACCCTGGCCCTCATGGGGGGGAGAAAGAAAGAAAGAAAGAGTGCAGCCTAACCCCTGACGTGGGGAAAAGTGGGTACCCTGGCCCTCATGATGGGGGAGAAAGAAAGAAAGAAAGAAAGAGTGCAGCCTAACCCCTGACGTGGGGAAAAGTGGGTACCCTGGCCCTCATGGGGGGGGAGAAAGAAAGAAAGAAAGAGTGCAGCCTAACCCCTGACGTGGGGAAAAGTGGGTACCCTGGCCCTCATGGGGGGGGAGAAAGAAAGAAAGAAAGAGTGCAGCCTAACCCCTGACGTGGGGAAAAGTGGGTACCCTGGCCCTCATGGGGGGGAGAAAGAAAGAAAGAAAGAGTGCAGCCTAACCCCTGACGTGGGGAAAAGTGGGTACCCTGGCCCTCATGGGGGGGGAGAAAGAAAGAAAGAAAGAAAGAGTGCAGCCTAACCCCTGACGTGGGGAAAAGTGGGTACCCTGGCCCTCATGGGGGGGGGAGAAAGAAAGAAAGAAAGAGTGCAGCCTAACCCCTGACGTGGGGAAAAGTGGGTACCCTGGCCCTCATGGGGGGGGAGAAAGAAAGAAAGAAAGAAAGAGTGCAGCCTAACCCCTGACGTGGGGAAAAGTGGGTACCCTGGCCCTCATGGGGGGGAGAAAGAAAGAAAGAAAGAGTGCAGCCTAACCCCTGACGTGGGGAAAAGTGGGTACCCTGGCCCTCATGATGGGGGGAGAAAGAAAGAAAGAAAGAGTGCAGCCTAACCCCTGACGTGGGGAAAAGTGGGTACCCTGGCCCTCATGGGGGGAGAAAGAAAGAAAGAAAGAAAGAGTGCAGCCTAACCCCTGACGTGGGGAAAAGTGGGTACCCTGGCCCTCATGATGGGGGGAGAAAGAAAGAAAGAAAGAGTGCAGCCTAACCCCTGACGTGGGGAAAAGTGGGTACCCTGGCCCTCATGGGGGGGGAGAAAGAAAGAAAGAAAGAAAGAGTGCAGCCTAACCCCTGACGTGGGGAAAAGTGGGTACCCTGGCCCTCATGATGGGGGGAGAAAGAAAGAAAGAAAGAGTGCAGCCTAACCCCTGACGTGGGGAAAAGTGGGTACCCTGGCCCTCATGGGGGGGGAAAGAAAGAAAGAAAGAAAGAGTGCAGCCTAACCCCTGACGTGGGGAAAAGTGGGTACCCTGGCCCTCATGGGGGGGGGAGAAAGAAAGAAAGAGTGCAGCCTAACCCCTGACGTGGGGAAAAGTGGGTACCCTGGCCCTCATGGGGGGGGAGAAAGAAAGAAAGAAAGAGTGCAGCCTAACCCCTGACGTGGGGAAAAGTGGGTACCCTGGCCCTCATGGGGGGGAGAAAGAAGAAAGAAAGAGTGCAGCCTAACCCCTGACGTGGGGAAAACTGGGTACACTGGCCCTTCATGGGGGGGGGGAGAAAGAAAGAAAGAAAGAAAGAGTGCAGCCTAACCCCTGACGTGGGAAAAAGTGGGTCACCCTGGCCCTCATGGGGGGGGAGAAAGAAAGAAAGAAAGAGTGCAGCCTAACCCCTGACGTGGGGAAAAGTGGGTACCCTGGCCTCATGATGGGGGGAGAAAGAAGAAAGAAAGAAGAGTGCAGCCTAACCCCTGACGTGGGGAAAAGTGGGTACCCTGGCCCTCATGATGGGGGGAGAAAGAAGAAAGAAGAGTGCAGCCTAACCCCTGACGTGGGGAAAAGTGGGTACCCTGGCCCTCATGGGGGGGGGAGAAAGAAAGAAAGAAAGAGTGCAGCCTAACCCTGACGTGGGGAAAAGTGGGTACCCCTGGCCCTCATGATGGGGGGAGAAAGAAAGAAAGAAAGAAAGAGTGCAGACTAACCCCTGACGTGGGGAAAAGTGGGTACCCTGGCCCTCATGATGGTGGGAGAAAGAAAGAAAGAAAGAGTGCAGCCTAACCCCTGACGTGGGGAAAAGTGGGTACCCTGGCCCTCATGGGGGGGGGGGGAGAAAGAAAGAAAGAAAGAGTGCAGCCTAACCCCTGACGTGGGGAAAAGTGGGTACACTGGCCCTCATGGGGGGGGAGAAAGAAAGAAAGAAAGAGTGCAGCCTAACCCCTGACGTGGGGAAAAGTGTGTACCCTGGCCCTCATGATGGGGGGAGAAAGAAAGAAAGAAAGAGTGCAGACTAACCCCTGACGTGGGGAAAAGTGGGTACCCTGGCCCTCATGATGGGGGGAGAAAGAAAGAAAGAAAGAGTGCAGCCTAACCCCTGACGTGGGGAAAAAGTGGGTACCCTGGCCCTCATGGGGGGGGAGAAAGAAAGAAAGAAAGAGTGCAGCCTAACCCCTGACCGTGGGGAAAAGTGGGTACCCTGGCCCTCATGATGGGGGAGAAAGAAAGAAAGAAAGAGTGCAGCCTAACCCCTGACGTGGGGAAAAGTGGGTAACCCTGGCCCTCATGATGGGGGGGAGAAAGAAAGAAAGAAAGAGTGCAGCCTAACCCCTGACGTGGGGAAAAGTGGGTACCCTGGCCCTCATGGGGGGGGAGAAAGAAAAGAAAGAAAAGAAAGAAAGAGTGCAGCCTAACCCCTGACGTGGGGAAAAGTGGGTACCCTGGCCCTCATGGGGGGGGGAGAAAGAAAGAAAGAGTGCAGCCTAACCCCTGACGTGGGGAAAAGTGGGTACCCTGGCCCTCATGGGGGGGGGGAGAAAGAAAGAAAGAAAAGAGTGCAGCTAACCCCTGACGTGGGGAAAAGTGGGTACCCTGGCCTCATGGGGGGGGAGAAAGAAAGAAAGAAAGAAAGAGTGCAGCCTAACCCCTGACGTGGGGAAAAGTGGGTACCCTGGCCCTCATGATGGGGGGAGAAAGAAAGAAAGAAAGAGTGCAGCCTAACCCCTGACGTGGGGAAAAGTGGGTACCCTGGCCCTCATGATGGGGGAGAAAGAAAGAAAGAAAGAGTGCAGCCTAACCCCCTGACGTGGGAAAAGTGGGTACCCTGGCCCTCATGATGGGGGGAGAAAGAAAGAAAGAAAGAGTGCAGACTAACCCCTGACGTGGGGAAAAGTGGGTACCCTGGCCCTCATGATGGTGGGAGAAAGAAAGAAAGAAAGAGTGCAGCCTAACCCCTGACGTGGGGAAAAGTGGGTACCCTGGCCCTCATGGGGGGGGAGAAAGAAAGAAAGAAAGAGTGCAGCCTAACCCCTGACGTGGGGAAAAGTGGGTACCCTGGCCCTCATGATGGGGGGAGAAAGAAAGAAAGAAAGAGTGCAGACTAACCCCTGACGTGGGGAAAAGTGGGTACCCTGGCCCTCATGATGGTGGGAGAGAGAAAGAAAGAAAGAGTGCAGCCTAACCCCTGACGTGGGGAAAAGTGGGTACCCTGGCCCTCATGGGGGGGGAGAAAGAAAGAAAGAAAGAGTGCAGCCTAACCCCTGACGTGGGGAAAAGTGGGTACACTGGCCCTCATGGGGGGGGAGAAAGAAAGAAAGAAAGAGTGCAGCCTAACCCCTGACGTGGGAAAAGTGGGTTCCCTGGCCCTCATGATGGGGGGAGAAAGAAAGAAAGAAAGAGTGCAGCCTAACCCCTGACGTGGGGAAAAGTGGGTACCCTGGCCCTCATGATGGGGGGAGAAAGAAAGAAAGAAAGAGTGCAGCCTAACCCCTGACGTGGGGAAAAGTGGGTACCCTGGCCCTCATGGGGGGGAGAAAGAAAGAAAGAAAGAGTGCAGCCTAACCCCTGACGTGGGGAAAAGTGGGTACCCTGGCCCTCATGATGGGGGGAGAAAGAAAGAAAGAAAGAGTGCAGCCTAACCCCTGACGTGGGGAAAAGTGGGTACCCTGGCCCTCATGATGGGGGGAGAAAGAAAGAAAGAAAGAGTGCAGCCTAACCCCTGACGTGGGGAAAAGTGGGTACCCTGGCCCTCATGGGGGGGGAGAAAGAAAGAAAGAAAGAGTGGAGCCTAACCCCTGACGTGGGGAAAAGTGGGTACCCTGGCCCTCACGGGGGGGGGAGAAAGAAAGAAAGAGTGCAGCCTAACCCCTGACGTGGGGAAAAGTGGGTACCCTGGCCCTCATGGGGGGGGGGAGAAAGAAAGAAAGAAAGAGTGCAGCCTAACCCCTGACGTGGGGAAAAGTGGGTACCCTGGCCCTCATGGGGGGGGAGAAAGAAAGAAAGAAAGAAAGAGTGCAGCCTAACCCCTGACGTGGGGAAAAGTGGGTACCCTGGCCCTCATGATGGGGGGAGAAAGAAAGAAAGAAAGAGTGCAGCCTAACCCCTGACGTGGGGAAAAGTGGGTACCCTGGCCCTCATGATGGGGGGAGAAAGAAAGAAAGAAAGAAAGAGTGCAGCCTAACCCCTGACGTGGGGAAAAGTGGGTACCCTGGCCCTCATGGGGGGGGAGAAAGAAAGAAAGAAAGAGTGCAGCCTAACCCCTGACGTGGGGAAAAGTGGGTACCCTGGCCCTCATGCGGGGGAGAAAGAAAGAAAGAAAGAAAGAGTGCAGCCTAACAACTGACGTGGGGAAAAGTGGGTACCCTGGCCCTCATGGGGGGGGGGGGAGAAAGAAAGAAAGAAAGAGTGCAGCCTAACCCCTGACGTGGGGAAAAGTGGGTACCCTGGCCCTCATGGGGGGGGGAGAAAGAAAGAAAGAAAGAAAGAGTGCAGCCTAACCCCTGACGTGGGGAAAAAGCGGGTACCCCGGGCCCCCATGGGGGGGGAGAAAGAAAGAAAGAAAGAGTGCAGCCTAACCCCTGACGTGGGGAAAAGTGGGTACCCTGGCCCTCATGATGGGGGGAGAAAGAAAGAAAGAAAGAGTGCAGCCTAACCCCTGACGTGGGGAAAAGTGGGTACCCTGGCCCTCATGGGGGGGGGAGAAAGAAAGAAAGAAAGAAAGAGTGCAGCCTAACCCCTGACGTGGGGAAAAGTGGGTACCCTGGCCCTCATGATGGGGGGAGAAAGAAAGAAAGAAAGAGTGCAGCCTAACCCCTGACGTGGGGAAAAGTGGGTACCCTGGCCCTCATGGGGGGGGGGAGAAAGAAAGAAAGAAAGAGTGCAGCCTAACCCCTGACGTGGGGAAAAGTGGGTACCCTGGCCCTCATGGGGGGGGGAGAAAGAAGAAAGAAAGAAAGAGTGCAGCCTAACCCCTGACGTGGGGAAAAGCGGGTACCCTGGCCCTCATGGGGGGGGAGAAAGAAAGAAAGAAAGAGTGCAGCCTAACCCCTGACGTGGGGAAAAGTGGGTACCCTGGCCCTCATGGGGGGGGAGAAAGAAAGAAAGAAAGAAAGAGTGCAGCCTAACCCCTGACGTGGGGAAAAGTGGGTACCCTGGCCCTCATGGGGGGGGAGAAAGAAAGAAAGAAAGAAAGAGTGCAGCCTAACCCCTGACGTGGGGAAAAGTGGGTACCCTGGCCCTCATGGGGGGGGAGAAAGAAAGAAGAAAGAGTGCAGCCTAACCCCTGACGTGGGGAAAAGTGGGTACCCTGGCCCTCATGGGGGGGGAGAAAGAAAGAAAGAAAGAGTGCAGCCTAACCCCTGACGTGGGGAAAAGTGGGTACCCTGGCCCTCATGATGGGGGGAGAAAGAAAGAAAGAAAGAAAGAGTGCAGCCTAACCCCTGACGTGGGGAAAAGTGGGTACCCTGGCCCTCATGGGGGGGGAGAAAGAAAGAAAGAAAGAGTGCAGCCTAACCCCTGACGTGGGGAAAAGTGGGTACCCTGGCCCTCATGATGGGGGGAGAAAGAAAGAAAGAAAGAAAGAGTGCAGCCTAACCCCTGACGTGGGGAAAAGTGGGTACCCTGGCCCTCATGATGGGGGGAGAAAGAAAGAAAGAAAGAGTGCAGCCTAACCCCTGACGTGGGGAAAAGTGGGTACCCTGGCCCTCATGGGGGGGGAGAAAGAAAGAAAGAAAGAGTGCAGCCTAACCCCTGACGTGGGGAAAAGTGGGTACCCTGGCCCTCATGATGGGGGGAGAAAGAAAGAAAGAAAGAGTGCAGCCTAACCCCTGACGTGGGGAAAAGTGGGTACCCTGGCCCTCATGGGGGGGGGAGAAAGAAAGAAAGAAAGAAAGAGTGCAGCCTAACCCCTGACGTGGGGAAAAGTGGGTACCCTGGCCCTCATGGGGGGGGGAGAAAGAAAGAAAGAAAGAGTGCAGCCTAACCCCTGACGTGGGGAAAAGTGGGTACCCTGGCCCTCATGGGGGGGGAGAAAGAAAGAAAGAAAGAAAGAGTGCAGCCTAACCCCTGACGTGGGGAAAAGTGGGTACCCTGGCCCTCATGGGGGGGGGAGAAAGAAAGAAAGAAAGAAAGAGTGCAGCCTAACCCCTGACGTGGGGAAAAGTGGGTACCCTGGCCCTCATGGGGGGGGAGAAAGAAAGAAAGAAAGAAAGAGTGCAGCCTAACCCCTGACGTGGGGAAAAGTGGGTACCCTGGCCCTCATGATGGTGGGAGAAAGAAAGAAAGAAAGAGTGCAGCCTAACCCCTGACGTGGGGAAAAGTGGGTACCCTGGCCCTCATGGGGGGGGAGAAAGAAAGAAAGAAAGAGTGCAGCCTAACCCCTGACGTGGGGAAAAGTGGGTACCCTGGCCCTCATGGGGGGGGAGAAAGAAAGAAAGAAAGAAAGAGTGCAGCCTAACCCCTGACGTGGGGAAAAAGTGGGTACCCTGGCCCTCATGGGGGGGGAGAAAGAAAGAAAGAAAGAGTGCAGCCTAACCCCTGACGTGGGGAAAAGTGGGTACCCTGGCCCTCATGGGGGGGGAGAAAGAAAGAAAGAAAGAGTGCAGCCTAACCCCTGACGTGGGGAAAAGTGGGTACCCTGGCCCTCATGATGGGGGGAGAAAGAAAGAAAGAAAGAGTGCAGCCTAACCCCTGACGTGGGGAAAAGTGGGTACCCTGGCCCTCATGATGGGGGGAGAAAGAAAGAAAGAGTGCAGCCTAACCCCTGACGTGGGGAAAAGTGGGTACCCTGGCCCTCATGATGGGGGGGAGAAAGAAAGAAAGAAAGAGTGGAGCCTAACCCCTGACGTGGGGAAAAGTGGGTACCCTGGCCCTCATGGGGGGGGAGAGAGAAAGAAAGAAAGAAAGAGTGCAGCCTAACCCCGGACGTGGGGAAAAGTGGGTACCCTAGCCCTCATGGGGGGGAAAAAAAGAGTGCAGCCTAACCCCTGACGTGGGGAAAAGTGGGTACCCTAGCCCTCACGGGGGGAAAAAAAGAGTGCAGCCTAACCCCTGACGTGGGGAAAAGTGGGTACCCTAGCCCTCATGGGGGGGGGGAAAAAAGAGTGCAGCCTAACCCCTGACGTGGGGAAAAGTGGGTACCCTAGCCCTCATGGGGGGGGAAAAAAAGAGTGCAGCCTAACCCCTGACGTGGGGAAAAGTGGGTACCCTGGCCCTCATGGGGGGGGAAAAAAAGAGTGCAGCCTAACCCCTGACGTGGGGAAAAGTGGGTACCCTGGCCCTCATGGGGGGGGAAAAAAAGAGTGCAGCCTAACCCCTGACGTGGGGAAAAGTGGGTACCCTGGCCCTCATGGGGGGGGAAAAAAAGAGTGCAGCCTAACCCCTGACGTGGGGAAAAGTGGGTACCCTGGCCCTCATGGGGGGGGGAAAAATAGTGCAGCCTAACCCTAATGTCAGGAAGAGTGCTGCCTAACCCGAATGTCAGGAAGAGTGCGGCCTAACCCGAATGTCAGGAAGAGTGCGGCATAATCCTTATGTCTGTAAGAGTGCGGCCTAACCCTAATGTCATGAAGAGTGCACCCTAACCCTAATGTCAGGAAGTCTGTACCCTAACACTAATTTCAGAAAGAGTGCACCATAACCCTAATGTCAGGAAGAGTGTACCCTAACCCTAATGTCAGGAAGAGTGCACCCAAACCCTAATGTCAGGAAGAGTGTACCCTAACCCTAATGTCAGGAAGAGTGCACCCAAACCCTAATGTCAGGACGAGTGTACCCTAACCCTAATGTCAGGAAGAGTGTACCCTAACCCTAGTGACGACCCTAGCCCTAGCGGCGACCCGGGACGGATCTACCTAGCGCCTAATTTGCCTTGCCTTGCCGTCATCTATCATCTCTCATCTGCCATCTATCATCTGCCATGTATCATGTATACATCTGTCATCATCTATCATCTACCATCGATCATGTACTCATCTAACATCATCTATCATCTAGCATTGACTTACCTGCAAAATTGACTTACCTGCAAAATTGACTTACCTGCCAAAACGTCATAGGGGTACAGAAACAACCCATACAAGTACAAGATCAATAGCCCCTCCCATCCACCCCCACCCTCTGCTTTTTCAGTTAAGGCAACAATTACAACAAGTTACAGTCAGGGAGGAAAAAATCATAGGGGTACAGGAACAACCAATACAAGTACAAGATCAATACTCCATCCCATCCACCCTCACCCTCTCCTTTTTCAATTAACACAACAATTACAACAAGTTACAGTCAGGGAGGAAAACATCATAGGGGTACAGAAACAACCCATACAAGATCAATAGTCCATCCAATCCACCCCCACCCTCTCCTTTTTCAGTTAAGGCAACAATTATAACAAGTTACAGTCAGGGAGGAAAACATCATAGGGGTAGAGAAACAACCCATACAAGATCAATAGTCCATCCCATCCACCCTCACCCTCTCTTTTTTCAATTAACACAGCAATTACAACAAGTTACAGTCAGGGAGGAAAAAATCATAGGGGTACAGAAACAACCAATACAAGTACAAGATCAATAGTCCATCCCATCCACCCTCACCCTCTCCTTTTTCAATTAACACAACAATCATAACAAGTTACAGTCAGGGAGGAAAACATCATAGTGGTACAGAAACAATCCATACAAGATTAATAGCCCCTCCCATCCACCCCCACCCTCTGCTTTTTCAGTTAAGGCAACAATTACAACAAGTTACAGTCAGGGAGGAAAAAATCATAGGGGTACAGAAACAACCAATACAAGTACAAGATCAATAGCCCCTCCCATCCACCCCCACCCTCTGCTTTTTCAGTTAAGGCAACAATTACAACAAGTTACAGTCAGGGAGGAAAAAATCATAGGGGTACAGAAACAACCCATACAAGATCAATAGTCCATCCCATCCACCCTCACCCTCTCCTTTTTCAATTAACACAACAATCATAACAAGTTACAGTCAGGGAGGGAAACATCTTATATGTACAGAAACAACCCATACAAGTACAAGATCAATAGTCCCTCCCATCCACCCCCACCCTCTGCTTTTTCAGTTAAGGCAACAATTACAACAAGTTACAGTCAGGGAGGAAAAAATCATAGGGGTACAGGAACAACCAATACAAGTACAAGATCAATAGTCCCTCCCATCCACCCTCACCCTCTCCTTTTTCAATTAACACAACAATTATAACAAGTTATATTCAGGGAGAAAAACATCATAGTGGTACAGAAACAATCCATACAAGATTAATAGTCCATCCCATCCACCCTCACCCTCTTTTTCAATTAACACAACAATCATAACAAGTTACAGTCAGGGAGGAAAACATCATAGGGGTACAGAAACAACCCATACAAGATCAATAGTCCATCCCATCCACACTCACCCTCTCCCTTTTTAAGGCAACAATTATAACAAGTTATAATCAGGCAGGAAAAAATCATAGGGGTACAGAAACAACCCATACAAGTACAACATCAATGGCCAGTCCCATCCACCCTCAGCCTCTCCCTTTTCAGTTCAGACAGTAAGTACAACAAGTTAAAGTCTGGGAGAAAAACATTATAGTGGTACAGAAACAACTCATACAAGATCAATAGTCCCTCCCATCCACCCCCGCCCTCTTCGTTTTCAGTTAAGGCAACAATTATAACAAGTTATAGTCAGGGAGGGAAACATCATAGGGGTACAGAATCAACCCATACAAGATCAATAGTCCATCCCACCCACCCTCACCCTCTCCTTTTTCAATTAACACAACAATTACAACAAGTTACAGTCAGGGAGGAAAAAATCATAGGGGTACAGAAGCAACCAATACAAGTACAAGATCAATAGTCCCTCCCATCCACCCTCACCCTCTGCTTTTTCAATTAACACAACAATTATAACAAGTTATATTCAGGGAGAAAAACATCATAGTGGTACAGAAACAATCCATACAAGATTAATAGTCCATCCCATCCACCCTCACCCTCTTTTTCAATTAACACAACAATCATAACAAGTTACAGTCAGGAAGGAAAACATCATAGGGGTACAGAAACAACCCATACAAGATGAATAGTCCATCCCATCCACACTCACCCTCTCCCTTTTTAAGGCAACAATTATAACAAGTTATAATCAGGCAGGAAAACATCATAGGGGTACAGAAACAACCCATAAAAGTACAACATCGATGGCCAGTCCCATCCACCCTTACCCTCTCCTTTTTCAGTTCAGACAACAAGTACAACAAGTTACAGTCTGGGAGAAAAACATCATAGTGGTACAGAAACAACCCATACTGTTGGGGGTCGAGCATGGGCGCTTGAACAGGCCTACAGCAAGCTGTGAGAAAGTGAACTTATGACCCCAGGTTAAAAGAAGAAGAAGTGTCAAGATCAGCAAAACAGGAATCCAATAACAGGATGCCGGTAATTGCAGAAGCATGATGTAATGCTAAGCTGATGCGAAGGTGTGAAACCAATCAGGAGAGGTAAAGGGGAGCGTGTATCCCTCATGGGCAAAGTGAAGCAGCCAATCAAGTAATGCGTGATCGCGTGTAAGACAGTATATTAAGAGCAGCCTTGTAATCAATAAACGGAGCATTTTGTGAACCTATATCGTATCGGTGTTTTCTCCCCTCCACCTGGCCGCGGCATTCTGGTGACCCTACGTGATACCAGGAGAGAGAGAGACCGTGGACGAGAGAAGGTGGAGATCCCGGCTGCCCGAGAGAGGCAGGCTGCCCGAGAGAGGCAGGAAAAGAGCTCAAATTACGTGGCCACGGCTGACCGGTGAGTCAGGCAGACTGCGGTCTGGTTCGGGATGGGTTTCGCTGTATCAGCGATAGAAAAGGCTACGACAGAAGGAGTGCTATGTGTAGCGAAGAAAACAGGGTACTCAATACCCCGACAGGAACTTGTGGACTTTTTATTTTGGTGCTGACGAAGGGGGTTGTTAGAAAATACGGGACAGTTATTCTCCAAAGATCAATGGCGTAAGACAGGGCAAGAATTGTGGGAGTCGGTGAAGCTTTTAATCTCGAGACTTGGGAGAAAATTACTAAGGAAGAAGCCCCTGATTTATGGATGTTTTCAGTCCTTCCTAAGGTGAAGGGAGCAACCCTTAAAGAGACAGACCTAAAGTTAATGTTGAAATGGTCGAAGACACGTTACCCAGAGATTTATGAGTCTACCGGATTTGAGATATCCTTGTGGAATGGGGCATGAGTTAAGCTGTGGAATGCAGCTACAAAAGGCAATGATGCTGTGAAAAGTTTGTCAGTCATTTGGAGAACTGTTTTAGAGATGTTAAAGTAAAAAAAAAAAATGAGATCATGGAGATCAGCGTGCCCCCCCCCCCCCCCCCCCCGAACCTCCACTGGTTGCCGCTGCAGCAGCGAAGACTGAGGACGGGGATGAAGACGATCCTTTCGACCTGAGCCCTATTGACCCCGAGATGGAGCCTGTGCACGTTCATCAGTTTGCTGTTGCTGCTCCTGAGATTCTGATGCCTGATAATGCCGATGCTGACCTGGATGGTGCTTTTGACCTGGAGCCTATTCATCCGGAAAAGAAGCCTGATTTATATCCCCCATATCCTCATGATAAATGGGTAGCTGTAAAGGGAGAAGTGAGATGGGTGGGGGATGTGGATGTATTGCACAGTTTCCCATGGTGTGTGTGCTTCCCACCCGAGATGGGAAGGTCTCTTGTATGCTCTTATCAGGGGTATCGGGCAGAATGTGTAAGACCGTGGAGTTGGGACCCCGTATACTACTCCTTTGATACAGTCGCTCTGTGATACTCAAGTACTAGAAGTTGGTAAATATAAGTATGTCCATGTTTCTATCTACCCTTGGAAACCTTTATAGATATTGCTGGCAACTTCCTCCAACATAGGCTGGCCACCTGTGTAGGAACGAGTGTGCATTTTGGTCAGTAAAAAAGCCCAAGCCTCATGCGATGTAAGGGAGGCAGAGCCTCTGTGGGGACGCCCGCTAAGGTTGAGCCTGCCACCTTGCACTGTGATGATGCTTCTCGGAGCTGGTTTCCTGATAGTCTTTACAGGGTCCTTGTGCCACGTCCTGTATGTGGGACTGTGTAGTGGGAACAATGATTGTCTGGATTTTGTGTTTCAAATATTGTAGTTGTGTGGAGTGTGCTTGCGGGATCCCATATGTGTGTGTGTGTGTGTCTGTGTGTGTGTGATGAGGGCAGACAGTGTTCTGTATATTTTTTGTTGTCAGGTTCATTTAAAAGTTTTAACAGGTAGCAGTTTAACCTTTCGGGCAAGAAAAGGTTAATGCAAAAGCGCAGTTGCCGATAGGCCGGTGGTTTTAGCTGTGCAAAGCAGGGTGAGCAACTTTAAAAAAAAAACCAACAACAACAAAAAACAACAACAACAAAAAAAATCACTTGAGGGCAACTGAAAATTAACAGCTTGAATATGCATGCTTGTAAAGTAGCTATTATTAGAGGTTGTGATTTTGTGTATAAAACCACCTGTATTTACTAGCCAGTTGCTAATAAGAAACTATACGTTGTATTGTATGGATTTGTCACTTGTAAAAGAGATGTTAAAGAAAGCAAATTTGCAGTAGCTGCTAGAAAATACTAAGGCAAAAGCTAGAAAGATTCTAAGATGATGGTACTGTTATAAAGCAAGTAATGGAACAAATTAAGAGGGTGGGAGAACTCCACTGGTAAGAAGTTTCTTTGGTTAGTCCCTCGCTGCCATTAGCATCTTCAACATGCTGATGCACTCTGTGATAGTTACTCTGCTAATGTAAATCTGTGTGTGCTTTGCTGTAGTAGTGACTTGTTACTGGGTTAAGCAGGTGAAACTCTGCATTGACAACAAGGTGCAAGGACAGAGATTGACCAAATGCCTGCTACCACAGTCAAGGGCAAGACTGGGTTGGCCTCTGTGTTTGCCACCAAGAAGAACCTTTAGCTTCGCTGCTGGCTGCAACCCAGCAGGCGTAGAGCAGTGGAGACACATGTCATGCCAGACCTTGATGTGAGGGATGGCCTCCGCTGTTATCAGAGAGCCATCCAGGAGAAAAAGGGTAGGCCCAGCTGTGTACAGCTATCAACAGGACCATACTGGCTGCCAGCAAAACGTACCAAGCCGCAGAACTCAACCACATAAAGAAACAGCAATGGTAGAAATCTTTGTAAAATCTTTGTAATATCTGTGCTATTATGTGTGACCATGGGTAATGGAAAAGTATACTGAGCATATCTGTTAAATCCCAACTATTCCAACCTGTTACATGGTGTGTAGGATTCACTGATATGCCACATGTTATAAAGGTTCAAGTGACTTCAAATCAGACTAATCTTACTGAAATAATGCTACCTAGAGTAGTGGGTTGTTATATTACACAAGTCAAGCAGTGATAGAGCAGACACAATAAATTGTCAAAAACTTTTCGTAAAACTAAAAAGGGGGAGATGTGGAGACAGTGTTCTCACAGGAAAATGAATATTTGGTACATGAGCTCTGAATAACTCTGAGGGATACAGCAAGGCCATGGGAGGCCCGAGGAAGCCTAAGCAAGCAAGATAAGAAGAAGCTGTAATTCACTGAGTTATGAGAACTGTGGACTGTTGGCAAGCATTCGAGGTCAAGTTCTCACACCTGTGTTTAACCAATTATATGTTAGTCACTAAGGGTCTTCACGACAAGTATCCAATCATGATATGCCAAATTGCTGTAGGTGTAAGCAATAGTATATAAGGAGTTAAAGCTTTGCAATAAATGGCTTTTTGTCTGATCAAAAAAAAAAAAAAAAGGGGGGGGGAGTGTAACTCCTTGACTGTTAACACTGTACAGTTTACTTCTGCAGCTGCTTCACATCCCCTTTGCATTAGAATGCTTCTGGGCATGTGTTGTATGAATCTTTCTGATCATTCTGAATCTATTCACAAGAATTTGTTTGAACTTAAAGAAAATATGAAAGAACTTACTGTAGAAACAAATCCTATAGACTCTTGGTTAAAATCGTTAGGAATAAGTAGTTGGTTAAGGAGTTTAATCATGATGTTTAGCGGACCAATAATGATTATGTTGTTAATTTTGTTTTTTGGACCTTGTTTGTTACAATGTATTATGCAACGCATGCAGCAGATGACAAACGCCTTATTTGAAAAAAGAGGGGGAGATGTTGGGGGTCGAGCATGGGCGCTTGAAGAGGCCTACAGCAAGCTGTGAGAAAGTGAACTTATGACCCCAGGTTAAAAGAAGAAGAAGTGTCAAGATCAGCAAAACAGGAATGCAATAACAGGATGCCAGTAATTGCAGAAGCATGATGTAACGCTAAGCTGAAGCGAAGGCGTGAAACCAATCAGGAGAGGTAAAGGGGAGCGTGTATCCCTCGTGGGCAAAGTGAAGCAGCCAATCAAGTAATGCGTGATCACGTGTAAGACAGTATATTAAGAGCAGCTTTGTAATCAATAAACGGAGCATTTTGTGAACCTACATCGTATCGGTGTTTTCTCCCCTCCACCTGGCCGCGGCACCATACAAGATCAATAGTCCCTCCCATCCAGCCTCACCCTCTCCTTTTTCAGTTAAGGCAACTATTCTAACAAGTTACAGTCAGGGAGGAAAACATCATAGGGGTACAGAAACAACCCATACAAGTACAAAATCAATAGTCCCTCTCATCCACCCTCACCCTCTCCATTTTTTTATTAACACAACAAAAAGCATTTCTACAAGTCCGCACTCATGCAATTCTTGCAGAGCCAAGGCCACGCAGTGAGCGATCCCAATACCCTGAGCCTTGTTGCTGGACAAGAAGATTCTTGGCAGGCATAAGCAAGGTCAATTGTCTTGTTATGCTTCTGTAATTTCCCATGTTTTCGTGCAGAGAATGATCTCTGCCAAGGCTGTAGTTTCCCACGGTGTTTTTACAAATACAGTATTACAAAATACACAAATGCAATTTTACAAATACAAGAACAAACAAGTTATAAACATTAGCTTTGTAAACAGTAGTAACCTCTAGACTCACCAATTAGAGCTCAGTATCCAAGGTTGCTCAGCTTTCCCCTTGAGTCAGCTACATCCACCTGCTAAACATGCACAGAGTTACCCACATGAATTCAAGCTAAATAGATTAGCCTAAAGAGAAAGAGGTTCAGTATCGCAGCAAAAACCTGGACATTTCTCAGCTTTGCAGAGCCTAACATTTACTCCCAACACAACCCTTTCTTCTACCCATTCCCCAAGAACTATTCACACACCAAACCCGACGTTCATTTTCTCCTGCTCCACAGCTCCCTGCTGTGCTAAAAGACTTGCTAGTGTAGCTGAAAAAGGGACCTGTTCTTTCTGTGTGCTGACCGGCAGCACAACCAGACTATCGCAAGGAAATCGCAGAACAATTTACAGCTTAGCTGACTTTTAAAGATTCAAGAGCTTGGCCCAACAGGAGCTAAGCTTGTCTGACTGTTCCAAAGCAAACACCATTACATTTATAAGGAAGCAACCTATCCAAGGACACTGTGATACCAAAGAAAGGCAGTGCAAAAAAGCAGACAATGCTTCAGATGGAGCAAACCTCTGAAGAGTCAATGACTTCAAAAGAAGTGATTATGCTGCTGGACAAGGTAGTGCCTTTGCCCTGAGCTTTCAAAGCAGATCAGCAAGATACATGCTTGCCTCAGTGCTGAAGTTCCAGCTGAATGCACTGTTATTCTCTCTACTTCCACCTACTTACCAGAAGCAGCTTCCTCAGTATGCTCGTCCGCAGTGCCACATCTTCTTTTGCTGCGTCAAACACAAGGCCAGGAAGTGCATCCAGTAAGTAAACTCCCCAAGAGGTGAAGGACAGGAACTAATAAGAAAAAAAATAATTACTAAAATAGTTGCACTGAAGTAAAACAGAAAACTGATGTCAAAGCTGGAAACACAGTGCTCCAATCCCAAATCTGCTTCATGCCTTTAGCCCTTCCATTACCACTCTGCAGCCCCACGCAGTAGCTCACTCTAAACTGTACATGCATTCTCACTAGCTCCCGGTCAGTGGTACAGAGGGAAGGGACTGGGGCTTGACAAGGTCTGGTTTGTTCTCATTATGGTGACGGCGTATTGAAGCTCTCCGGCTTCCAGGCACAAAGGGGAAAATACTGTGACACGCCCTGACAACAGGGGGTCACGCTGCCAGGCCACCAGCAGCACAGGCAGCCATGCAGGCAGAGACCCAGATCCTGACTACAGGCAGGTCGCATTGCCTGCACCACGACTAAGTGGCTTGGCGCCGTCTTTGGAAAGAAGGGGCGAGTCCAGACCATCCCTCCGCTCGTGGACTTAGGGAAGACGCCCCTGTTACTGCACAGAGACCTGCTCTCCTTCCAGGGAGGCTTAAGCTAAGCTGCAGCAATTTTAACAGGTGCCTAAAGGACAAGCTCACTCACTCCCTCACATTGATAGACAAGGACAAGACAAACACAAACCAAAACGTCCCAAAAAGGGAGACGGTCTCTGTGCAGCCACTGTCCGGGGAGTCACCCTACTCACCAAGCAAGAGAGGAGAGCCTCAGACCATGCCCAGGGCTGCATGGAAGCCGGAGAGCTTCAACAGGCCAAGGGCCAGATGCTGTGACACGCCCTGACAACAGGGGGTCAGGCTGGGTAGGCCACCAGCAGGCAGAGAGCTGCTGGGGCAGAGGAGAGGGACAGGGAAATGGCCCTCCCCTGCTTACAGGGTGGCCTGGGGGTCCAAGAGAGCTCTATTTCCCCCTCGGGTGCGGAGACGCTGGCTCTCACCCTCCTTACAGGGTTGCCACGCTCTCCGGGCAGCCAAAGGAGCAAGACGGCCAAAGGCCAAAACCAAGAGTAGCAAAGACCTGAGCCCTGCTTACAGGGAGGTCGCCCAGCACACAACGCTCCTCAGGGCCCCCCAAAGGTGCCATCATGCTCTTACGTGACCTCGCCCTGTGCCCACAGGGATTCCCTTTGCCCAGGGTGCCTTTCTCATGCCCCCTCTTCTGCCCGACGCCGCTCCTCACCTCGCCGTTACACACGCCACCTCTTCTCTCTTCTCTTGACATGCAGCCTCTTCTTTTTTGATCTTCCAAGGTCAGGCTACATGCAAAATTACACAAAAATAAAAGTTCTTTGCTTCTTCAAGAAAGAAATAAACCTTAAAATCCCTTAAAATGTGGCTATACATTTATAAATAACCAGGTCCCCTATTATAATCAATATCTTATAGATATGATGTTCAAGTGAGAAGATATGCACAAAATGACCATAATTCCAGTGATTTGTACTTCTGAAGCAATTTTCCAGGTTCCCCATGTAAACCCATCCGATAAATAGAGGTATTCTAATGGAAAAAAAGTTTCCCAAGTATCCACTCTAGTCTAAAGACAAGTTCTCTCAGTGTCAGCTTACCACAAATAAATGATTGAGTTTAGCTCATAAATGTCATCTGAAAGCAAATTTAAGATTGCTGCCTCCAATTTCCATACTAAAATGGCAAGTTCCATGTTAAAGGCCACTGCCTGACACACAGGAAGAACCTTCTCCCAGTTTCACAACAAAGCTTTGGCACACAAGTACTTCAATTAACTAGGCAAGGATCTAATTACACTCCTTATAGAAAGGCTGATAGATACATGGGTTTATGTATTTCATTTTACAGTAACCAAAACTTAAACCTACCCATACACCTCAGAAACCATCACTGTTAAATTTTGCTCTCAAACATTTTTCTACCACAGCTTCCTTAACACAGATTTGATTAAGCATCACTGGGAAGTGTTCATGATTTCAGTTTCTGTGACTACTACTAGTAGCTTAGAGCTCTGTGCTCTGGTATAAACTGAGTACAGACTCTGGGACAGTAACTCCTCCAACACAAAGCTGGCATGAAACAAGAGGATTAAGTCTTATAGTAGTGCTATTACCACAAGGGTGTTGAGAGGTTAAGACTGGTGATAAGTGACAACAGCTTTTATTTAATCATCCACTTCAATGGGGTAAAAAAAGTCAAAAAAGTACTCATGTAAAAATTGAAGACTTTAAGAGCAAAGTAGAGCATATTGCCAGGAGAGCACAGATAGAGCATGTTACATCCTAGGAAGCTCATGCATAGAAGCCCTGATCATTACACTGCCCTGATTGGCACCAGTACAGAACATTATTTAACAGGTACCACCCATCAGGTTCTGCTTTTTTCATTTAGCATTTGCACTTCTGTCTCTCCAGCTTTGCTAAATTCTTGTTCCAAGCATACAACCTGCTTTTTCCAGATGAAAACACACCAAACTCAAGCAAGTATAAAACCCAGCAACAAATTTCCACAATAACAACAAATACTCCTCTCCTGCAGCAGCCATCAAAATCCATACATCCTACATGTAGGCTTTCTAGAACATACTACACTTCATTGCATTGCCCTATGGGAGAAACTAGGCAGCCACTATGCAGACAGCTGACTCAAACATGTCTATGAAAAGCCATCACCCAACAGTTAGCATGACATCGCACAAAAAAACTAACTCAGCTCTCTAGCTTCAATAAAGACCTAGAAACACCAATTGATTAAGAACTCCAGTAGATATTACATACCCAAAATTGAAAGTAATCAAGAATTTAGAAAGATCATTCTGTAACCCATTAAAATTTCCCCTCTTTTCACCCTAAGGGAACTTCTCCATGCAGGGAAGAAAATGCCCACCCCCCAGAGATGAGCAAGTCTCTTAAAACATGATCATGAACTTTTCAAGTGAGATGTGGAGCAGTTAAGTATAAAAATTAAACCCTGTGTTTGTTTATTTTCTATTAGTCTGTGAGTGATTTAAAGGTTTTCTCCTGATGAAGAAAAGAGCAGCTCAGAAGCTGAATGCCAACAAAACTGCTCAGCTCCCCTCCATGGGTTAAGAAAGGATCAAATACTGAATTGGGTAAAAGTCTGACAAGTACTAAATCCAAGAAAATTGCTCTCTGCTTCTGACCATCTTGGCAGGGGAAAAAAAAAAAAAAAAAAAAGCTTTTTGTTATTTCTAATTTCTAATGACATGCACAGTTAGAACCAAATGTAACAAGAGCTAGTACTTGGTACTGTTTTCCTCTCTCTCCCCATAACTTAATAGGCTAATCCTCTAGCACTTGTTTCTAGAAGCTGAGAATACCATGCTGTGTGCAGGTTATGCTCACTTAGAGGGCACAAAGACTCAAAAATATCTCAGGAGCCCCAGTCCTATGAAGAACTCAGTTTTATGACTAACCCTGTGAACCTGGGCCAAAATCAATTCGATAGAAGGTCCAAGTTATCTAGAGCCAATGCAGAAGCACAAAATAGGCTATTGTAACAAGGACTAACTTTATACAACTGTACATATACAAATAATCACAAGACATACTTTTTAACTACATCATATACATATAACAAAGGGTCTCAATGCATTAAATCTAGCACCACTGCTGTATAGCCTTAAACATCTCTTCAGCAATGTAATCATTACCACCACACAGGTATACTTCCTTTCCATAAGGCATTCCTTCCCCAACCAGCATAGAAACAGGGTTAGACACAGCTGCAGCCTCCCAGACAAAATGATTCACTCACTGCCCTGAAGCAAAGTAACAGAAACCTCACCAGGCTGAATAAGATGGACCAACACCTGCATCACTGGTTCAATCAGCTCTAGCAGGCCTTTAATTTACCTGAGAGAGCAAACACCATGCTAAGACATCTTTTCCTAGCCAAACCCAGAAAGTGCACTATTGCGTAGCTGTGCACACACAATAGTACTTGTTCAGTTATTGAGACATGTAGGAAGTTTGATTAGTATCTGAATGTTTGCTTTTAATATCCTTGCAGCTCCTGCTTAGTCTTATTCTGAAGGGCTTTTAGCACCTGGTAGTTGTAGCAACCCTGAGGAGCACTAGAGCACACAAACACACAAACTAGCTTCCAAATGCATTTGAGACACATCAATAGAAGTTATGTTTGCAAATATACATAGAAACGCTTAAACATGTTCAGCACACTGCTTTAAAAAGTAAAGTCTTATCAGTAAAAGTAGTAAGGCTCAACACTTACCTTGGTTTAGCTGCATTACAGATGACTGCTTGAGGCTGGCTGAAGCTCCTGGTAATGGATTTTGAACGGAGTTCTCTTTCTCCACCTCCTGTTTCAGAAGCCTCTTACTCTCTTTCGATGTACATCTTCCCATGTCTCTCCAATTAGCCAGTTAACTCAGTCAAACTGGGAGTTGTGTCAGCCTCAGCAAGACTCTCCCCACAAGCTTGATATGAAACATTGCAATTAAAAGCCATTTCCAAGTCCAATCACACATATAGCAGAGAAAGGGCACACCAGCCCCACATACTTTGCCTTGCAGTGGTACTTCTGGGGCAGCACTTCATGGCACTTGGAAAACAAACATAATTTGCTCCTTAGACTGCAGGCCTTTACCTGCAGCTCTTCACTGTAGTGCCTCAAACAGGTCTAAGGAGTTAGTTCATAACTCAGCAGCCAAATATTTTGCTCAAGGCAAAGAAATCCATGCAAAAGGCCCAGAGAAGCCCAGCTGTTCTCTGTGGATGAGGCAGTTGGTGAGGCAGAGCACACAGCACTCCCGGCTCCCTGGCAAGAGGCCCCTCTGGTGCCGCAGCACAGGCTCACCCTCAGAGCCGTATCCTCCACACTGCCCACAAACCTTGCAGGGATCTCCATGGCCCTCAGGAAACAAGAGCAGACCAGGCCACCTCTGGGCTCCCACAGCAGGAGAAGAGACCTCTGCCAGCCTAGGCCCAATTTCAAGGTACCCAAGAAGAGAAGGTCCAGCAGCAGCCAAGTCCAGCCAGGAGTCTATCAGGCTTGTGAACAAGCAGCAATCCAGTCCACAAATCACCATCAGGTCCAGCAATTGCCAAGCTGCTCTATAATCATATAGAAGATCAAGCCGGGCAGTCAGTCTGAAGTCCAGACTAAGAATCTTCACAGGCAGGGACAGAGCTGAAGAGCAGCATTCCTCCAACAGAGCCCAAAGAGCAACTGAGGCACAGAGCTGGGTTTAAATCCTGGGTGTGGTCTGGTGCACAGGTGGGGCTGTTTAGGGTCATTAAGGCTTACTAATGCCCTCAGTGCCTTAACGAGGCACCTGAGAGCAATGGAAAATTCTAGTTCTATCCACAGGGCCCACAGAGTGAGGTGTGATTGCAGTGTTGTGATGGGGTTTTGTTCCATCTGTTAGCTGGTTGGTCTTCTTCCTCACCTAGCCCCAGAGACATTCTATCAAATGAATGTTCTGTGCATGAGAAGACGCAACCACTTCATTTGTGTGTGATTCAGTAAATCCTCTTGGAGACTTTATGATTCTGTTCAGTTCTGGGAGACTTTGGAAGAGTGGGTACATAAACACAACCCTCAGGAAGGCACACACCATTCTGAATGGGCAGTTCCTAATAGCCCCTGTACTGTTTATTTCACATTAATTTCACCCTACAATGAAGTAAGGTGTTCACTTTCCATTCAGATCTGAATAGAAATTTAAGACAGAATTTTTATTCTACCCATTCCTTACTAGTTTTAAACTGTTTTTGGTTACCTCTTAGATATTTATGGTCTTTTCTGTCCTGTTTTAAGCTGCTCTTGCCTATTTCTAATCTGCTTCAGGCTACCCATTTCTAACCTGGTCTTGCCCTTTCCTAGCTTGGTTTAACTCCTGTATGGTCATTTTTATCTTACTCTTCTCCGTTTCTAAACCTTTTTTAGATTCTTTTGGCAAATTGTAAACAATGGAGAGGCTTTTCCATCTTATTCTGCCCATTCCTTACTAGTTTTAAGCTGGTTTTGGCTCCTTCTTCAATATTTGTGGTCATTTCTGGCCTGTTTTAAGCTGCTCTTGCCTACTTCTAATGTGCTTCAGGCTATTTCTAACCTCTTGATGCCCATTTCTAATTCTTCTGAAGCCATTCTGGCAGTTTCCAAACCATTTTGGTCCATTTCCTACCCATTTCTAGCCTGGTCTTGCCCTTTCCTAGCTTGGTTTAACTCCTGTATGGTCATTTTTATCTTATTTGTGTTTGTGTTTGGAATGATTTGGTTTTGTCAGACCTGGTTCTCAGGCTCCTCAGGAGCCCGGTTGCTTTGCTCTTGGGTCTGTGCATGTGATCCGGGCAGATGTGCTGCTCCGTCTGGGAGGTACTGTGCCTGTGTAGGTTATTCTCTGTTTGTTGGTGTCACAGCATGTGTAGTGTTTTGTGTGTGTGTGTTTGCCTTGGAGCTGCTCTACTCATGGTGTGTATTTGGGCCAGGTGCAGCATCTGTAGTGCAAGTCTGTGTGTATTATGATCAGAGGCAGATCTTGAGCATTTCCTTGGGATGGAGGTTACAGGTTCTGGGCTCAGCAATGGTCTCTAGACATAAAAGCTGTGTGGGTATTAACATAGTAGTTGTTTAGCAACTCGGTGATAATTTGGCCAGTGTTTTTGTTCAGATCTCTGCTCTGAAGCAGTTGTCAACGTGATGAAAGCAGGCTTGAAGCAAGGCTCTGTGGCAGAGATGCAGAGCAGCCGGCAGACACTCTTGCAGCCCCGACAGTGATCCCATAAGGATGACATGACAATGATCGGCAGGGCTGGAAGGGGGGGGGGGGTGGCGGGCGTTTCGGCGGCGGGCGCCGCTCGCTGTTGCCATCTTGTGTCCAGGTTAGGTACTGCAGCCCTGCCTCCGCGCATGAGCCGTGGTGCTCCCTGTCCCCGGAAGTGGCTGGTGTCACGTGGTGCCCGCCGGTTTCCGGCGGGCTGTAGCAAGCGCGGCTCCATGCGGCCGCAGTCTGGTGGCCGCCCGCCGGCTCCGGTCCCTCCGCGCCGTTTCGGTGTGGCAGGCGCAGCCCCCGGGAGCAGCATGGCGGCGGGCAGGGTCCGGGTCCAGGTCCGGGTCCCGGCAGCAGCAGGTGAGAGCCGAGCCCACCGCGGGGCCGGGCTTACCGGGGAGGGGAGCGGGCCCGGCCGCCCGGCCGTGCCTTGGACGTGCGCAGAGGGGCCTCTCCTGCCTGCTGGCCGCTCGGCACGGGAAGCCTCTCGGTGCTCGGTACTGAGGGGAGTGAAGGCACGGGGGGGGGGGGGGGGTTACCTGGAGGTCCGTAATTCACACTGTACCTGCACTGGGAGGGAAAGGGGCCAGGGTTGAAATAGCTGTTTCTAAAGCAGCCAAGGCGTTCCCTGCTTGTTTTCTCTGATCTAATCTTGTGCTTAGTTGGGAAATTAGACTGTTGACTGTAGCTTTAAGGTGCTGAAGGATCTGGAGACTGGGATTCTCGGAGAAATGAGAAGGGGGAAGGGTGCATTGCCCTCCTTTTGTTCTGCACACAGACCTTGCTGGGCTGAGCCCTGGGGGAGGCCAGCTCATCCCAGCCTTTCTGTTAAGGACTTCAGTTGCTGCTGTTGCTCTCCTGCTTTCGCCCGTCTTTGGACAACTGCTTAGCTCCAGTAAAGCCATCAGGCTTCTTCATAAATGCTTCTTATTCCAGATGCAGAGGCAGCTCAAGCACAGGCCCTCGCTAATGGCTGCAGTGGCTGCGGCTGTTGGGTTTCATAGGTAAGAATTTTTGTAGGGGATTGTCTCTCCTGTGAAATGCTTGCATGGGATTTGTCCATAAAAAAATCCCTCACTGTTCTCTTTTCTCCACTGCTTGGCTGTGAGAGCAGGAAGCAGCAGAATCCGTGGCAGAGATAGATAAAGAAGAGCACGGGGAAGAAGCAAGCCCAGATGGCAGGGAGAAAGAGAACCAGCAGTATCCAGGTCAGGCAGAAACTGCCCCTCCCAGAGCAGAGTCCCAACAGCTGAGAAGCTGGAGCATCATGCCCAGGGAATGGATCTTGCATGTTGGCTGTCTGAGAAGCTGCACAGTGAGAAACGGTCGCTAGGTTCAGGTAAGCCTCAGTAAGACTAATTCTAAACAATTAACAGGCATTTCCATTTTACTTCATCCCATTCCTGACTAGTTCTAAGCTATTTTTGGTTACTTAAGTATTTATGGTCATTTCTGGCCTGTTTTAAGCTGCTCTTGCCTATTTCTAATGTGCTTCAGGCTATTTCTAACCTCTTGATGCCCATTTCTAATTCTTCTGAAGCCATTCTGGCAGTTTCCAAACCATTTTGGTCCATTTCCTACCCATTTCTAGCCTGGTCTTCCCCTTCATAGCTTGGTTTAACTCCGGTATGGTCATTTTTATCTTACTCTTCTGCATTTCTAAACCTTTTTTAGATTCTTTTGGCACATTGTAAACAATGGAGAGGCTTTTCCATCTTATTCTGCCCAGTCCTTACTAGTTTTAAGCTGGTTTTGGCTACTTCTTTAGTATTTGTGGTCATTTCTGGCCTGTTTTAAGCTGCTCTTGCCTATTTCTAATGTGTTTCAGGCTATTTCTAACCTCTTGATGCCCATTTCTAATTCTTCTGAAGCCATTCTGGCAGTTTCCAAACCATTTTGGTCCATTTCTAGCCTGGTCTTGCCCTTTCCTAGCTTGGTTTAACTCCTGTATGGTCATTTTTATTTTACTCTTCTCCGTTTCTAAACCTTTTTTAGATTCTTTTGGCACATTGTAAACAATGGAGAGGCTTTTCCATCTTATTCTGCCCAATCCTTACTAGTTTTAAGCTGGTTTTGGCTCCTTCTTCAATATTTGTGGTCATTTCTGGGCTGTTTTAAGCTGCTCTTGCCTATTTCTAATGTGCTTCAGGCTATTTCTAACCTCTTGATGCCCATTTCTAATTCTTCTGAAGCCATTCTGGCAGTTTCCAAACCATTTTGGTTCATTTCCTACCCATTTCTAGCCTGGTCTTCCCCTTCCTAGCTTGGTTTAACTCCTGTATGGTCATTTTTATCTTACTCTTCTGCATTTCTAAACCTTTTTTAGATTCTTTTGGCACATTGTAAACAATGGAGAGGCTTTTCCATCTTATTCTGCCCAATCCTTACTAGTTTTAAGCTGGTTTTGGCTACTTCTTTAGTATTTGTGGTCATTTTTGGCCTGTTTTAAGCTGCTCTTGCCTATTTCTAATGTGTTTCAGGCTATTTCTAACCTCTTGATGCCCATTTCTAATTCTTCTGAAGCCATTCTGGCAGTTTCCAAACCATTTTGGTCCATTTCCTACCCATTTCTAGCCTGGTCTTGCCCTTTCCTAGCTTGGTTTAACTCCTGTATGGTCATTTTTATCTTACTCTTCTCCATTTCTAAACCTTTTTTAGATTCTTTTGTCACATTGTAAACAATGGAGAGGCTTTTCCATCTTGTTCTGCCCATTCCTTACTAGTTTTAAACTGTTTCTTTGTTACTTCTATTTGTGGTAATTTCTGTCCTGTTTTAAGCTGCTCTTGGTTATTTGTAATCTTCTTTAGGCTATTTCTAACCTATTGATGCCCACTTGTTTCTCTTTTGAAGCCATTCTGGCTGTTTCCAAGCCCTTTTGGTCCATTTCTTGTCATGTGTTGTCCCCCCCAATACGGCATCTGCTTTTCCCCACCACGCCAATTTGTCTTCCCCCCCGCCACTCCCCCCTGTTCTTCTATCCCGTATCCCACTCTTCACCCCTTTCTCATCATCTATCCCTTTTAACCGCCATTATTCCCACACCCCCACCCCCCTTCTCTACCATCTGTCCCCCCTAACAGCCATTCTCCCCCCCTTCCCCACTATCTCTCCCATTTAAACCCCTTTCCTCCGTCATCACAACAGTCTTCCCGCCCACCAAAGCCCGAACTAACCTTCGTCCAGCAAGTCTCGATTTTTACCGCGCCGAGCTAAACCCTGCTGAGCTCCGTAACCGTGCACGTACAGAAAACAAAGCTGCGTTCCAGCCCTCACCGCTGTCTGCTCCTTCCCGGGCACTGCCATCGCTCCCTCACAGAAAAGGACACCGCTGATTGGCCACCGGTCTCTAGGCGGGAAAACGGCCCCTCAGCCGTGCGGCCCGGGATTGGACGGCGCTGACCCTCTGCCCCGCCCCCCCGGGTGGCTTCAGCTCTGCTCGGCTCACTTCGGGTTAGCATAGCCTGCGTTAGTTTACCACGGCTGTGTGGTTTGGCCTAGCCTGGGGAAGCATAGCATAGCCTCCATCCAGCGTGAGATTAAGATGAGTGAGATTAGACCTGGGTGAGATTGACTGGGGGGAGACTGACCCTAGTCAGATTTGTCCTGGGTCAGATTTGTCCCTGGTCAGATTACCCCAGGGGTCAGATTAGCTCGAGTCAGGTTAGTCCGGGTCAGATTAGTCCGGGTCAGATTAGCCCGGTCAGATTAGCCCAGGTCGGATTATCCCGGGTCAGATTAGCTTGGGTGACCCGGTTTGGATCATCTCGGGTCATTTAGCTCAGATAAGAGACAGGTGAGATTAGACGGGTGAGATTATCCTAGCCTCCTTAACTTAGTTTAGTCTGAGTTACCTTGAGTTAGTCTTGGTTAACCTGGATTAGCCTATCCTCAGTTAGCCTGGGTTAGATGAGCCTGGATTAGATGGGGTTAGCCTACCCTATCATAGGGCGGGGAATATGGGAGGACAATACTGGGGTTTTGGGGATATGGAGTCCCTACATGGGGGTCTGTGGGGGGATTTGGGGGTCTGGAGTCCCTGCATGGGGGTCTATGGGTGTATTTGGGGGTCTGGAGTCCCTACATGGGGGTCTGGGGGGATTTGGGGGTCTGAAGTCCCAGTATGGGGGTCTGTGGGGGGATTTGGAGTCCCTGTATGGGGGTCTATGGAGGGATTTGGGGGTCTGGAGTCTCTCCGTGGTGTTCTGTAGGGGTGTGGAGACCCCTTATGGGGTGTATGGGGGAATATGGGGGGATATGGGGTTCTGGAGTCCCTAGATGACGTGTGGGGCAATAGGGGGGGGATACGGGGTTCTGTGGGGCTTTATGAGGGGTATCTGGAGTTCTGCATTCCCATTATGGGGTTCTGTGGGGGCCCTGCGAGCCCCGAGAGGAGGGAACGGAGCTTCCGGCCGCGCCGCGCTCGTCAGGGCCATCTTGGAACAAAAAATGGCGGCAGCGCAGGCGCGGTGCGGCCGTTACCACGGCAACGCGGACGCCATGAGGGGTGAGGTGCCGTACTCAGGCTAGCACCTCACCAAGATGGCCGCCCCGTAGTGCCGTACGTCAAAATGGCGTCTCACTAATTTGGCCTGTCCCGGCGCCCGTACTCAAGATGGCGCCTATCAAGTGGCATCAGTGCACCCCCCCCCCCCGTGCCCGCCCCTGTCTCCCCTCTCCCCATGGCGGCGCAGAGCCGCGCTCCCCCCCAGCCGCCTCCCTCCCCTCTCCTCACGGCTCCTGCTCCCGCACCTCTCTCTGCACCTCCTCCATGGCCGCCCTATGGCGGCGGGCGGGGCGGGGAGGGGCGGGAGGGGGCAGGAGGAGGAAGGGAACCGAGTGGTTCCGGGAGGAGCCGACACCTCCCATTGCCCCCCCCGCCGGGCACGGCTCCGCACGGCTCAGCCCGGATCGGCACGGCTCGGCTCGGCCCAGGGTAGAACCGGGGCACCGAGGGGGTCTGGGGCAGGCCGGCAGCCGGAGGGGGGCAGTCGCGGGGGGGCGGCGCTGCTGTCCCGGCCTGCAGCGGGGACCGTGTCCCCCTTCCCATCCCTCCTGCCGGAGGCACTCGTGTTCCCCGCGGCCGCTCCGGGTCACGGTCTCCACGGCAACAGCTGCTGCCGCCGCTGCTGCACGGACTCGGCATCCACCTCCTGCACGGCGCCACCACCGTGGTCTTTGGGGTACGGACAAACGGGGGGGGGGGGGGGGGGGAGAGACACTGGGGGTGCTGCGACCCATGGAGAGCCGCAGAAACAGTTTGCCAGGGCTTCCCCAAGGTGCTCGATTGTTTTGTTCTGTGTGCAGGATGTTTCTCATCACACCCCAAAGCTTTTCCAGGAGTCAAACGCATCGGTTTCCCTCTCTTCCCCCAAGAAAGGGGAAGTTTGTGGCCGGTTGCAATGATAGCACCTGGAGTGGTGCTGCCCTGAAACAGGATGAAATGGCTGCATCCTTCCGGGAGGCTGCCTCCGAAAGCAGAATTGCCCTGTGAGCTGGAGAGGTGCCCCTGCAGTGAGGGCCTGTGCCCAGGGAGGCATGGGGAGCTGGGGACTTGGCACTTTCCTGCCTATCATAGAGGACTGTGATGTACGATGGTAATGAATGCATCTTTATTTATAGATATGATACTATGAAATAGCTTTATTATCCCTTGCTAAAAATGCTTCCTTTTTTGCTTTCTTAGCAGTCAGTGCAAAAATTCAAGTTAATATCATAATATCATGGTAAAAGCTGCAAGCTCTGAAGTGGTACAGGCTGGCAGGAAGCTCCCAGTGTATGGTTTGGTGTGAGCAGCACCGATGTATTAGGTTTGGCATAGTAGTACATGGGTTTTTTTTCTTGTTTTTAGTGGCCATCTATGCCATCTATGCATCTATGCTTAACTTGTTAACAATTTATGTTCATATGTACGAGGAGGAGGAACATAAAGATGATGTAAGGATAGACAGGTTTGTAAAACCAGCCATTTCTTCAAGGGACGGCTGCTGCAGCAATACCCTGCTTGCACGATGCCCTATATGAGTGTCTGGTTTGAGCGAGTTTTACACGTGACCTGCACCCTGATCATGCGTTCTTTTTAGGCTGCACACCCGCCTATCAGCCTCATCAGCGTTGATGCTGTGGACCCACATCAGTGGTTTCTTGAGCTTTGAGAAAAACCCAGTTCTTGTTCTTAGATAAATACAAGAACCCTTCTGTTTCAGAGCAGCGTGCAGCCATGTGCACACTGTGTGTGCCAGAACAGACCCTTTCAAGAGCTCCAGAAGACTTTTTTAGCCTCTTTCTTTCATCTGCAAGACCAAAAAGGAAAGAGAGGTTTCTGCAACTGGGAAGCAGGAGAAGAGAGCGGAGGTATGTCTGGTAATCGTAGCACATGCTTCTCTGACCTTGCCGAGAGAGGAAATCCATTTACTCTCTGCTTTCATCGATTGGTCTGTAATTTGCCTGTAGTTATCCTCCCCATTTCTACATTTTACAGAATCATGGAATGGTTCATGTTGGAAGGGACCTTAAAGCTCATCCAGCTCCAACCCCTGCCACAGGCAGGCAGGGACACCTCACACTAGAGCAGGTTGCTCCAAGCCCCTGTGTCCAACCTGGACTTGAACACTGCCAGGGATGGGGCAGCCACAGCTTCTCTGTGCACCCTGTGCCAGCGCCTCAGCACCCTCACGGGGAACAGCTTCTGCCTAAGAGCTCAGCTCAGTTTCCCCTCGGGCAGGTTCAAGCCATTCCCCTTGGCCTGTCCCTACAGGCCCTTGTCCCAAGCCCCTCTCCAGGTTTCCTGCAGCCCCTTTAGGCACTGGAGCTGCTCTCAGGTCTCCCCTTCAGGAGCCTTCTCTTGTCCAGGCTGCCCCAGCCCAGCTCTCTCAGCCTGGCTCCAGAGCATAGCTGCTCCAGCCCTCGCAGCAGCTCCATGGTTTCCTCTGGCTCGCTTGAGCAGCTCCACGTCCCTCTTGAGCTGGGGCTGAAGATGTGGATGCAGGACTTTGTTTCCTCTTACATTGGCATAATGCAGAGTGACACTTTAACAGCTGGACAGATGTAGATTCTCCTACCTGGGGCCAGTAAATGAGAGCAAAACCACATCCTCTGCTTGAACAAGGAAGAAATTATTTTGTTCACCTTGTTTACGTGCTTAATTCAAGAAGTTTTTTCCCTTCCAGTCAATTACATTCACGTAATTGAAAACATTGTCCCAGGAAATCTCAGCTTGGTTTGCTTTCCTGCTCGGAGACCATTGCGCTGCTTTTTGCTTAAACAGCAATTGCTTTGCTTGCAGGCTGTTTTGCAGCAGCTCTATGGCTATGGGGAATTACCAGTGTTTTTCTAATCATCCTGTTGGATGTTGTGACAATGCAGGTCCCCGGTTTCCTCTTGACATTTGGGTACTGCCAGCAGAGTTTGCAGCCCTTGGTGTTGTCTTTGTTGAATTAGGACCTGCACTGCTGAGGAGAAGGCAAGGCCTGGAGGGAGGGAGGGAGAACCAGGAACAGGTCAGCCCCAGTATTTTTCTGTAATGAGGGTGGTAAAGCACTGGCAGAGGTTGGCCAGAGAGGTGGTGGATGCCCCATCCCTGGGGACATTCAAGGCCAGGCTGGATGTGGTTCTGAGCACCCTGATGGAGTTGAAGATGTCCCTGCTCATGGCAGGGGAGGTTGGACCAGATGACCTTTAAAGGTTCCTTCCAACCAAAACCATCCTGTGCTCATATGATTAGAACCCCAGGGAATGCAGGCATTTCCCTACAGCTGCTGAGGGTCTCTTTAGAAGCCCAAGGCCACAGTTACCCTTCTTTCTTAGGGAAGGGCTTCCCGTCCTCACGCTCTTTGGTGTGTCTGGTGGCATTGTGCCCATGCCGAAGCTTGTCTTTGGCACCTTGAGCTAAAGTGCTTCACTGACATGAGGTTAAATTCATCTGCAGGAGCCTGTTTTAATGCAGCCAGGGAGGGGAAACTGGCTTATTATTTGCAGTACTGACCTCTGTTCAGCAGGTGGGTCACGGTAAATGTTTGCTGCCACAAGTACCAGTACCAGTGCGAGTAACACCCAGCTCTGGGCAAATGCACCTTGATTTCAACCTATTTGAACTGGTCACTTACCAGCATAGCAAGTATCACATCCTGCAGGCAAAGCTGCTCAGGTGCAGCTGATGGATCCCTAAGCCCAGCAGGAGGCCTGAGGCTGCTTTTCCATTTACCTCTAAGAGCAATGACATTGGAACCACGGCAGGACGTAGAGCTTTCGTGTGCATAACCCCAAATGTATCTGCCTTTCCTAGCCTGCCAGGCAGGCAGCGTTAGTGCCGCTTTCTAGCTCACTAAAGGGTATTATCTGCTCAACATTTTCCAGTGACAAGACTTCACCTGTACCGTAGCTGATGGTGGGCTCACAGACCAGAACACACACAGCCTATTGCACAGATCGGCTTTCCTGGCAGCCCCGGGCAGCACTTGCAGGGACAGAGGTGTGTACTTAGCCCCTGATTCCAAGAAGATGCCGTAACATGGCTGTTTCTAACTCATTTATGCCCACTTCTAAACTGTTTTATTTGCTATTTCTAAATTCTTTCTGCCATTTCTAACCCGTGTTTGGTCACTTCTAACCCTTTTAAAGCCATTTCTTAAAATTTCCCTCTTTTTTTGGCCCTTTTCTCACTCTGTTTAAGCCACTTTTTTATTTCTCTAACCCATTTTTTCCCATTTGTCAGCAGCTTTAAGCCTTTTTTGACGATTTCTAACACAATTGTGGCCACTTCTAACTAGATTTAAACCCATTTTTAGCCATTTGCAACCCTTATATGTCCAATTCTAACCTGGTTTAAGCCATTTTGTCCATTTCTAAACTATTTTTTCTTCTAACCATTTTTTTTGCCACTTCAAACACATTTTTGCCCATTTCTGAGCCTGGTTTAAGCCATTTTTCCCCATTTCTACCCTATTTTAAGCCATTTTAGTCTATTTCAAAACAATTCATGGCCATTTCTATCCCAGTTTTGCCCATTTCTTACCAGTTTTAAGCCGTTTTTGGCAATTTCTAACCCATCTTTCCCATTTCTAACCCCTTTAAAGCTTTTTTGGGGGCTATTTCTGACCTGTCTGTGGCTGTTTCTGTCCCATATTTATCCACATCTTCCGCACTGTAGGCCATTTTTGCCCACTTCTAACCCATTTTTACCCATTTCTTGATTGTTTTAATCCATTTTGGGCCACTTGTGTTCCACTTTGGACCATTTGTAAGGTGTTTTGAACCATTTTTTTCATTTTCTAACCCATGTTTGCCCATTTCTTATCTCATTTTAGGTATGGGACGCCTAAAAAAAGTTACTGAAAGAGACTAAAAGACAAGGACAGCTGGAAAAAACATGAATGAAAAAGGAAATAAAATGTGTAAAGAAAATAAAAAGCAAAAGAGAAGAATGTGATTATAAATCCCCACAAAGCAAACACAAAGCAATAAAAGTCTGAAAGAATCTCGAATAGAAGTTCCTTAAGCAACTTTGCCCCAGCCCCAATATTGCAAACTGTCCCCACTCAGCAGCTGGGGTCCCCGGAGGCTGTCAACGGGGAGGGGAGCCGCCGTTGCTCTCAGGCCGTTGCTTCTGCAGCGTGTGCTGCCACCTCGTGTCCAAGCGTCGGTACTGCAGGTGCTGGAGGTGGGGGGGGCACGGCGTAGCTCGGGGCACTGCTCGCTGCTGCCATCCTGTGTCCAAAGCTCGGTACTGCAGGTGCCGGAGATGCGGGAGGGGAAGCAAAGGGGTGGCTCAGAGCAAAGGGAGGTGCTGCCCTCCTGTGGCCAAAAGTACGAACTGCACCCCAAGAGGCCGGAGCCGCCCGAAGGGAACCGAGCGGAGCCGAAGCCGCCTGAGGGGGACGGAGCCGCCCGGAGGGACCGGAGTGGCTTCCATGGGGTCCCAGGGGAGCCGACAGCTGCCATTGCCCCCCCCGTTTGCCTCCGCCGAGTCCCGTTACCCCCATGATTCGCCTCGGCTCGGTACGGTACGGTCCGGGCCCGGTTCGGCGGCACAACCCGCACCCCGACTGGCTGAGACGCCTGTCAGTCACTCTTACTCCCGCCCCGCTTCCGTTCGGCTTCTACACTGGCCCCCCACTCCTCTGATTGGCTGCGGCGCTTGTCAGTCACGCCTAGTCCCGCCCGGCTCCGGCGGCGCCGGATCACTGCTCTGATTGGCTGCGGCGGTTGTCAATCACGCTTAGTCCCGCCCGGCGCCGGCGGCGCCCCCCCACTCCTCTGATTGGCTGCGGCAGTTGTCAATCACGCTTAGTCCCGCCCGGCGCCCACGGCGCCCCCCCACGCCTCTGATTGGCTGCGGCGCTTGTCAATCACGCTTAGTCCCGCCCGGCGCCGGCTCCGCCCCCCACTCCTCTGATTGGCTGAGGTGCACGTGACCCGCTCCTAGCCACGCCCCTCTCCGGCTCCGCCCCCCCTCTCCTCTGATTGGCTGATGAGTACGTCACCCGCTCGTAGCCACGCCCCTCGCCGGCTCCGCCCCCTCACTCTTCTGATTGGCTGATGAGCACGTCACCCGCTCCCAGCCACGCCCCTCTCCGACACCGCCCCCCCACTCCTCTGATTGGCTGAGGCGAAGCCGAACCCTCCCGAAGCGGCGGAACCGGCCGAAGAGAACCGAGCGGAGCCGAAGCCGCCTGAGGGGGACGGAGCCGCCCGAAGGAAACCGAGCGGAGCCGAAGCCGCCTGAGGGGGACGGAGCCGCCCGAAGGGAACCGAGCGCAGCCGAAGCCGCCTGAGGGGGACGGAGCCGCCCGGAGGGACCGGAGTGGCTTCCACGGGGTCCCAGGGGAGCCGACAGCTGCCATTGCCCCCCCCGTTTGCCTCCGCCGAGTCCCGTTACCCCCATGATTCGCCTCGGCTCGGTACGGTACGCTCCGGGCCCGATTCGGCGGCACAACCCGCACCCCGACTGGCTGAGACGCCTGTCAGTCACTCTTACTCCCGCCCCGCTTCCGTTCGGCTTCTACACTGGCCCCCCCGCTCCTCCGATTGGCTGCGGCGCTTGTCAATCACTCCTAGTCCCGCCCGGCTCCGGCGGCACCCCCCCGCTCCTCTGATTGGCTGCGGCGCTTGTCAGTCACGCCTAGTCCCGCCCGGCGCCGGCGGCGCCCCCCCCACTCCTCTGATTGGCTGCTGCGCACGTGACCCGCTCCTAGCCACGCCCCTCTCCGGCTCCGCCCCCCACTCTTCTGATTGGCTGCGGCGCACGTGACCCGCTCGTAGCCACGCCCCTCTCCGGCTCCGCCCCCCCACGCCTCTGATTGGCTGATGCGCACGTGACTCGCTCGTAGCCACGCCCCTCTCCGGTTCCGCCCCTCCCACTCCTCTGATTGGCTGAGGCGAAGCCGAACCCTCCCGAAGCGGCGGAACCGCCCGAAGATAACCGAGCGGAGCCGAAGCCGCCTGAGGGGGACGGAGCCGCCCGAAGGGAACCGAGCGGAGCCGAAGCCGCCTGAGGGGGACGTAGCCGCCCGGAGGGACCGGAGTGGCTTCCATGGGGTCCCAGGGGAGCCGACAGCTGCCATTGCCCCCACGGTTTGCCTCCGCCGAGTCCCGTTACCCCCATGATTCGCCTCGGCTCGGTACGGTACGGTCCGGGCCCGGTTCGGCGGCACAACCCGCACCCCGACTGGCTGAGACGCCTGTCAGTCACTCTTAGTCCCGCCCCGCTTCCGTTCTGCTTGTACACTGCCCCCCCGCTCCTCCGATTGGCTGCGGCGCTTGTCAATCACTCCTAGTCCCGCCTGGCTCCGGCGGCGCCCCCCCGCTCCTCTGATTGGCTGCGGCGCTTGTCAGTCACGCCTAGTCCCGCCCGGCTCCGGCGGCGCCCCCCCACTCCTCTGATTGGCTGCGGCGGTTGTCAATCACGCTTAGTCCCGCCCGGCGCCTGCAGCGCCCCCCCCACACCTCTGATTGGCTGCGGTGGTTGTCAATCATGCTTAGTCCCGCCCGGCGCCGGCGGCGCCCCCCGCTCTTCTGATTGGCTGATGAGTACGTCACCCGCTCGTAGCCACGCCCCTTTCGGTCATCGCCCCCCCACTCCTCTGATTGGCTGAGGCGCCACCCGCGCAGCCGCCTTTCTTCACCGTGTGCAGTACTGAACTTTGGCCACATGATGGCAGCACCAGTCCTCTCTCGGCGCCGCACCTCCGCTTTCCCGACCCGGTTTGCCGCTGATTGCCGCCCGAAGGACACACGGTAGTACCGGACAGCGGCCCCCAGCCGCTTTCTCCCCCGTTGCCCCCCATTTCAATGCTGAATTTTCGACAGAGCGGCCCCCCCTCCCGTCTGCACCGACACATGACGGCAGCAGCGAGCGGCTTCCGGAGCCGCTCCGCCCCCCCCACCTCCACCACCTGCAGTACCGCCGTTCGGACGCACGGTGGCAGCACACGCTCCCTTTTTCTGTGCCGCAGGGGAAACGGGCTCCGGAGCTGCTGCTCCGCGCCCGGCTTCAGTCCTCCGTGGAATGCTCCTCGGAGCGGTGCTTTTGGTTTTGCAAACGCCGCAGGCATCACCTGCACACACAGAGCTCCTGCCCTCGCTTGGCCACCTGAAATTCAGAGGGAGCTCTGCACACGGCCTCTCCGGTGCCCGATCTCTGGATCTCTCTCTAAGAGATGGGGCTGTTCTCTGGATAAAGCACGCCGGGGTTTGCTCTGTTGAAGAGCCCTTTTCTCCCTGGATCTCCTCCTGGGCTGCAGCCATCAGCCAAAACGGAAAGCACTGCTCATCCTACCTCTTTTACCCCAGGTGCTGCTTTGCCCCCAGATCATTGAGGGAGGAGTTGTGGCTGCTGCCTGGGGTATAAAGGCGCAGTGTTGGCGGGAGGAGCTCATTTAGCTCTCGGGCTTCAGCGGGTTGAGTTCTCTGTGCTGTGCTTTGTGTTTTGTAGCTTTGGAGTCTTGCGGCGTTTTGTGCTGTTGTGCTGGGATGTTTGCTGTAATGTAATCAGCTGAGTGCGGAGCATCAGGACCTCTCAATGCTTCCCAGTGAGTGCTTTAACAAGTGTTTCTGTAAGGCTTTCTTTTCAGGGCTGTTATATTTATATTGTTATAATTTTATTATATTTGTCAGTCACAGCACACGGAGCGCGAGCGTCCAGCCCGGCTCCCACAGTTGGGGAGCCGCTACGGAAAGCTGGTGCTGGGCATCCCCTACACACGGAGGCACCCGGAGCGGTGCCACCAGTATGCCGAGCAAGCCTGGGTAGGGGATGGCCAGCGACAGCTTTTCCGGACAGATTTCAGCCGTCCGTGCCTCAGTTTTCCTATCTATAAGCCAGGAACAACAGCAATTCTCCCCTGCTTCCCTGCGCTTCCCAGTTTGCCGGTTTTCTTTATTCTCTTCTCTGTTCCTTTGAAAGGCAGCTCCCACCCGTAAGCACCAAAGAGTCCTCCTCAGCCTCGGGTCTGAGTCAGCTCCCCGGGCATGGGGCATTCTGTGCTGCAGGGAACAGAGCGTGCGGGCAACACGGGTCCTGCATGGACAGTAAGTAAAGGGCTCAAAGGAAAAGAGGGGGAAACAGAAAAGTCTAAAGCCATTTTTCAGGGTTCCAGCCCCTTCCCCAAATTGGTTGCTTCTTTTTGGCACTCCCCACTGTTTCGAAGAGCTTTGATGATGCTGGGTTGTATGAGCCGATAGGCTCAGAGCCCCGCAGTCATGCTTTTGCTGGGCTGATGTTGTCAATTCTCCTTTGTTTTCCCTCAGCCTCGTTGCTGCTCTCGTCTGCGTGCGATCATCCAGGGTGAGACCAGGGGACATACTGGGAAGACTGCTTGGGATGCCTTCCGTCTTCTCCCTGCGTACCAGGAACTCGATCATCTGACGGTGAGTAATACCTGTGTGCTTTTGTACACGGTACGCAGCCTGCCAAAGTGCTGTGCTTCCAAGTTACCATTGTGTATTACCCAAAAGCAACTGAGACATTTGGGGTTAGCTTTGTATATAGATACAGATGAGGCATCTGAAGCGTGTCTGTCTGTAAAAAATACCTACATTTAGATCAGACTCAAATCTCTCTGGAGAAGATGTTGTTCCTTATGGTCCTGCTGAAGTCTGTTTGGAAGAGATACCAAGCAATAGTGGCTCTGTCTAAATAACAAGTATTATTAGTTTGGGCCTGTTTTATTGGCTGGAAAGGCTTCTGAAGAAGCACACCAGCGTACTGGGAATATAATGGGAGGTGTAAAGGGCTTTGTTAACCTTTACTGGGACTTGAATGCTTGTGGTGGAAGGAAAATTTGGCAGGCATAGGTGTTAGTTTGTATAAGGGAAGCATTAGGTTGGGTGGTGTCAGTGTCGGTTTGGGTCTTACAGGGGTCAGGTTGGATACTGCTGGTGGCCCTTTGGGAGCCATTGGTGTTAGGATGGATAGTACAGAGTGGGTGAGGTTGGAAGGGATTTCCTGCTGTTTACTCCAAGCCCTTGCTCAGCCTCTGGTGCCTTGTCCTCTCTGAACATCTCCAAGGAGATCTCTACAAGTTCTTTGGGCAACGTGTTCCAGTGATTGGTTTGCTTGAGAGTAAACCTTTTCTCTTCATGTTTAAATGAACTTTCCTGCCCTGTGTTTCGTTTCCTGCCCATTGCCTCTGTCTGTGGTTTTGGTTGTGTTGTGACACGGGGAACAGCTCCATGGGGTGCTACAAAATGTCATCAGACAGCCTGGGTGACCTTTGAAGGTACCGCCTTTTCCATTGGCAGTGAGATAAGAACCTGGTTTGGGTTTTTGCCTTCCCCTACATGTGTTTGCCTTCCCCCTGATGTGTTTGGAAAATAAAGCTAGGACTGCTGGCTTTTGTGTTGCAAGGAGGGGAACAGGTAGGCAGAGGTATTTGTAGAATATAATGCATCCCATTTTTATTTTATGTAGATGAGGTGCCAACCAGCAATTAATAATGTGGGAAGTTAACCAGATTTGAAGAAACATGAAAGAGGGTTTATGAGTGAATCAGAACTGAGCAGATGACCTGCTTTGATTGAGCTCTATGCACTTGCTGGAATGTTTTTCTTTTTTTGGGGTTTTTTTTTTTGGTCAGTTGAGGGAGTCAGTGCTGACATGCTGTAGAGAAGTCAATTGGTGAATCTGGGTGAAACTGGCTCAGTTTAATTTGTATACACAGCCCCACAAACATAGGAATTTGTAATCCCTGTGATGGATTTGAAATGAAAATCTACTGCTGTGACATGTGAGGGTGAGCGGACATTGCAATTGCCAGACAGAACACCAGACTTTAACAGTAAAATTCGCTCATCTCATGCAGAAGTGGAGGAGCAGACTGGGTATTATGGTGCAGTTCAGGGCTCAAACTCAGAGAAGCTGTGCTTCAGCTCCTGTTTTCCTAGCATTTAACCATACGAAGAACCTATGGAGAAGCTTGGTTGCAACTTGTGGTCTGCTAGGGTAGTGAAGGAAGTAGGCTGTGAGGGAGATCAGGTCTTTTAAGTTTTAGGTTGCTACTTCTTTGGGCACTTGGAGGACTAGTTTCAGTCTGTTACTGTTCTCTGCTGGTAACAAGGAGTAGCTGATGACTAAGACAGTCAAGGTAACCAGATGGTCCATTGGGCCGTTCCACCTTTCACTTGTACGTGACAGGACTGAGTGGCACAAGCAAGCAACCTATCCTGTCCTGTAAACTCCATTACTATTTATTCCCTTTTTTTCTCAACTTAAACCACATAAAAGCAGCTACTTTTCTTTCCGGGCATAGAAACAATGTTCTCCCTGTAATGAGCTGCTCCATGGTGTGTTCCTACCCATGGATATCATTAAAATAATAAACTCCAGATCATTAATTTGCTGCACACTGCTTGCTGTGTTAATGGCTGCTGCCTTTCCTTCCCGTCATCCTTGATGATACTGAGGGCAGGTGGCTGTTTCTGGGAGGAGCAGTCTGGTTTCCCATGGAGAAGCTGAATTGTTTCATCTCACTCTCCATCACTGGCAATGGCAAACAAGGCTCTTAGATAAATGCATATTGGTGCTTTTTTTCCTTCCTGTTGGAAAAGGTGGTACAGGCTATGTTTGTGTATGTGTGTTCCAGTATCCAGGGGCTGGTTCATAGCCTGTTGAGCTGTGCTAGATAGTAAAATATGTTACCTCTTCTGAGAACTGATAAATATGCTTAAAAGTCTTCTGTGGAGGTATATGGATAAACTTGAAGTATCTCAGATATATGGTGCTAGATATGTTTGCTAAGGGTTTATATACACTTTGAATTGAGATATGAGTAGTGATCATCAGGGAAGAAATCTTTTCATTAACTTGATTAGGCCACAGATCCTTATACCCTGTCTTGACAGTTCTTGGACAACAACAGTCTTGCCTTAAATGGCATAGATCAAGGTCAGTCAGTAGAATATGAGATGTCTTATAAGTATCCTTACTCTATCCCCCAGTATCATGAATATTTAAAGAACTAATAACTATTTTCAGTGTATACGCAGGTAAGCTTTATCCAAGTAGACAGGTGCTCATTGTGAAGTACAGTTTTAGTCCCTTCTTTGTAATTCTTCTGTATATAGGTTGTGGTAATGGAGAGACAGAAGTGTTTGGCACTGCTGCCAGATTGTAACCAGACCTTACCTCTGCCTTTTTCTTCTCCTTGTAGCTCCTCCAGATGGACCTCCTTTCCAGCTGAACTCAATCACCACTGCACTGATTTCAGGCCTTGTCCACCTAGGAGTCACAAACGTTTTCTTTTTCGTATGTTCCTTAACTCTTCTGTGCAGAAAGTGGCATGACAGTTCAGTCTTGAGTGGCATCTGAAACGCAGGTTTCAGCTGAAACCGGTGATTTACTTGCACTTTTTCTGTGGGGCTTTCTTGTCCATGAAATATGATTCCATTAAAAAATGTTGACACAATGTTCCAGCTGTATCCAGCTTCTATTCCAGCTGTTCAGTATTTGTATTTTGCTAGATTATGTTGTGTAGGTAAAGCAGCAATGGTATTGGTAACATTCAGAAATGCTCATAAGTTCATACACACGTAGTAAGATAAGGATCACGTCTATTTTGTCATGGCATTTTTCAAATGTTTGCTTCTCAGAAGGACTTTGTTTTATTCTATCTTGGTTAAAAATAAAAACAAACCAAAACTTGAGACACGCTTAGAATAAGTGATTTTGTGTATTGTTCATTTGGAAGTGTTTTTAGATGTATCTTCCATTGAATTGTGATGATAACATGTGAAGGACATAATTTGGTTGCATGTCTTGAAGTCATATAGTTTAAGGCAAACTGCAGTTGGTCCCAGGGAATGATGCTGCAGTTCTTGAGGTGGAAAAATCTTTTTCCAGCAAAATCATTGTGTAAGAAGCAGTGAAAACTTTAACTAATGTTTACCATCAAGTTAATTATGCACAGATGCACAAGTGTCCCAGGCCAAGTGGAATTCTGACCTTTGGCCATCAGAATTGATGAATGGCTTTTGTGGCAAATGAGGAGTGCCAGCAGAAGGGATTCAGGGCCTTGTGTGACTCCTTGGGAGAAGGCTTGGTTTGGAAAAGAGGTCAGATGTGGACTTTGGGTTTCGTTTACCCACATCTATAATGGGGTCAAGAGTAGTTCCACATAGTTCAGTGTGTGGTTCATACTCTGTCCCATGAGGTGGGTCTTCTGTGGCCTAAGTCCAGTTTATTTAAGAACGTTTCATGTGCAGAGCAGTTCACAGCCTGAATTGGTTTAATCTGCAACATCTGGAAATAACTTTACCGAAGTCCCCTGACAGTGAAGACTAAGCCATTACAGAAGGTAAGTCCTTGTAGCCACTGAGAGCTGGCTAAACTTGCCCCTTGAGGTGGTAGAAAAACTGACAGTCCAGAAGGCATTTAGGCACAGGGGTAGAACAAATAAATTCTGTTTAAGGGCCTCTCACTCGGGCACAATCATATGATAAACCATTTAAACAGTTTCCAGTGTATGGTGCTGCGTGGCAGCCTTGGAGCCCAGACAAAGCCACCCTGAGCGCTCTGCAGTTGCTGAAGTAGGTGTGCTCTCCAGCTTCTTTGGAATTCCTGCTTCGACTTTATAAATCCCTTGGTGATCCTTCTGAGAAAATGCCGGTGTCAGAGCAAATTATTATTACTACTGACATGATAATAAAAGGTGAAATCAGATGTTGCTTGGAAAATTGAATTCCTGCTATAAAATGATGCTGTCAGGGCTGTGCATTGCACAATACCTGCATTTGCTCATTTAAAGTAGTATGTCATCTACTCTACAGCTGCTTTTCAGCTCCTCCCCTCTCCTCCCAGTAATTGGCAAATGATGGGATGTGGTTACATGGCCATTTACAGTACTTATTAGCATTTCATTTATAACATTATCATCCAAACCAGATTTAATTGCTGTCTGGGTGTAAACATTTCTATCTTGCAAATGGCAACTCCATTCACTTCTCTGCCACTGAGGAATACGGTATATTCTCAGAAGAGAAAACACAAATTTGTCACGGATGGCTGCATCCACTGTACCTGAAGAAGAAAGAGCTTAAAAGACGCTGTGGCTCCTTGGGAGTATAGACAAGGATAACAGCATAAATTGCATTCAAATATTTGCAAATATGGTACAGTAATTTGGCATGGCTCCTTTGGTTTTTATCTCATAGGAGGGAAATGTTATAAATTTTCTGATTTAGTATCCTAAAGATCACAAAGTCTCGCTCTTAAAAGTGTTTGTGAGAGCATCCGCAGCCTTGCCACTGTACGATTGTTCCCAAAAGAGCATCTGTCTGTGCTTTGCCAAACCTGTGTTTAAATATAAGTGTTGATAGCTTGGCATTCATTTCTGTTGGAGAGTATTGCAGATGCTAAGCAGTGGTCTGGGAATTTTTCCTTGGTGTTTAGTCCCAAACTTCATTATATTTCTCCCCCTGTACTTACCTGGATGTATTTTTAGCTATCCACATTTAAATCCCCTTCAAGGGATGTATGAACCCCTTCAGGAGCTGCTGCTTTCCACAATATGGTGCTTTTTAAATTCCCACTGCGTATCTCTTCAATAACAGTCTGCCCCTGCCCTCAAATATCATTGACCATTTTCTTCCGAGCCCTCTTTGGAAACCAGCTCTCTCAAACCACAGATGCTGCTGTGCTTTGCTTGTGGGTCTGGTCCAGTAGGCACTGCAGCCATCAGAAATTCTCCATTTATTTTTTGACTGGGACCATAATGAAGAATAGGGAATAAAATAGTGGTTCATAACTGACATCTCTGAAGTGTGAGCCTGCATCACAGTGCAATGATGGAGAAGTTGAAGGCTAAAGGTCTTTCACAGCCATAATCAAGAGGTCCTATGTCCAAAATACTGTAGGCAGTACATTAAGAGGGAAATTTGTGTATCTGAAATTGAAACAATAGAGACCAGTTTGTATCTGAAAAGGAGCAGAAGTTGCTTTCTGAGAGGGTGTGAGAGCCCTGAATTCACAGAGTTCAGATATTCCTGCTAAATGATGAATAGTGGAGGAACTCTTTGAAGAAATGAGAACATATCCTTTGTAGATTCTCAAACCTATCAAGAGCTCACTTAGAGGAAGGTGGAGTTTGCAACACAGGCCCCTGATTTTTCTTTTCTCTTCTTCCCCCCCCCCAAAATGCAAGTGGAATGCAGTGTATTAGGTGACATTTCATTCATATTTGTGCCATTTTTTACAACCAGGAGTATAGGAGTTATGCAATTAATTAAAAATCATTACTGGAATCTGGCAGACTGCACCCCAGAAAGCCATAAATCACAAACCATGTAGGCCTTAGTGAGCTAGGTAAAGAGAAACAAAGAAAAACCCCAGCACCTTATAAAACTTTTTAAGTGTGTCAATATTTTGGAAAGAATGTGTTTGAAAAGATCTGTTAAAAATATTTTCAGCAAATTTGCGATGCAAGTAATGGCTCATTTGTTACATAGGATTGTAAAAATAGCAAAAGATCACTTTTCAGTGCTCAGTTTTTTAATTTTTGAATGGGAAATTTCACCTCCAAGTTGAAAGCCATTCCAAACGTGACTGAAATGGTCCATGTTTAAAAAAACTTTCACAGCATTCATGCCTTGAGAGACTGTTTTGTGGTGTTTTGCTCTTTATTTTCCAGCAGAGCAAGTTAATGGTGAAAAGCTCTCACAGTAAAGTATAACAGAGCAGCTTCCTATTCAAAATCTTCCAGAACCCATGATGGCAGCCACGATTTTTGGGGTAGTTTTCAACAGAAGTTCCCCATATTCTTTGCGTACTTAATGAACTTCTTGCTTGTCTTCAGAAGGTTTGATTCCAGTGGGCATTCCTGGGTAAGCTGCAAAGTAATCCCAGACCATGCTGTTTTGTGCTTGGAGAAGATGAAGACACACTTTTTGGTTTCTAGGATATGTGGAGATGTTTCTCTCCTTCATTCTCTTGGCAAGAAGAGAGCACTTGCTCCCCAGGTGGAAAGGGTAATCACCTTCCTCTGTGCTTGAATCAGCAAGCAATTGGATCAGTTTCTGTGGGCCTTTTCAACACATGCTTATAAAGGGAAAGGAAGGAAATCTTCCATGTGTTTCCATGAAAAATACACTGTGTCTTCTAACCCTAACCCTAATCCTCCCAAAGCTCTCACAATGGAGCAATCTCCACGTGACCATGGTAACATGTGAAGTAAACCACCTTTTTTCCCCTTGGTTCCACTCCTCAAGTGAAGAGGCAGGGACCTAAGTGCACCTCCACACCTGGCATGCTTCTCTCCCTCAAATGGACACCTTTGCTTCTCCTTGGCTTCTCCTTAGCCCTCTGGAAGCTTCCTCTTGTTCTTCAAGCATTGGCCTCTTCTCCCTTTGGCTGCATTGGTCCCTCAAGGTAAGTTCCTGCTGGGAGATCAAGGACAGTTCTTCTAGGGTCTCTGACCCTTTTCTCCTGGCTGCTCCACATCTCCTAACAGGGACCCCCTTTAGTGTCAAGCCTGGTGCCTCTATACATGAGGAGTATAGCTGCCCAAGGCAAACATCTGATACACACTTCTAGACAAGGTCACGGGTAATGGAGCATGTGCAAGGCTAATGTGACCTCAGAGCACTTTAAAAGGCCGTATTCTTTCCTTCTATGCCAATGGCAGCACTATTACAGGCAATTTGGCAGGAAGTATATGGCAATTAATTGAGCAGCAATTTTAGCCATTGTAACGCTCTATTGTGAGGGTATTTATGGCAAAAGGAGTGATGTCTCTTGGGCTGCAGGTAAATGTGATTCCTGGTGCTGGAGTCAGTCTGACCAAGGAGAAGTCAATAATAACAGGGCGTTCTAGTAGAGAAATAGGCTTTGTAAGAATGAGTAACAGCATATACGTAATATTATATGTAATGCTATGCATATGTGTTGGTGTTTCTTGATTTTTTTTTTTAATAAGAAGCAGTCCAGTTCAAGCCTTGACAGACAGAAGCTAAGTGGTGTTGATTTCAGCTGCTAATGTTGCTAAAGGCTGCTCGGGCTGGAAATGTCTGACACTTCCGCTTCTGTGCCTTGGTCACTGCATCTGAAAGTGGCTATTCATGTGGGTGGTATGAAGAGTAATACTTCTGGGAAGGACTAAGGAAGGGAGCATCCCCTTTTGCTGTGCTGGGCAGCCCTGAACCTCAGGGCTCCTTTGGTGTCATGGGATTTGTTCAGCTGTCAGTGCTTGTGCCTCTCCAGTCAGGTTGCAAACCTGGGAAGGGGGAAACAGACGCACCACAGCAAACGATGAGCGTTATGCATTATCCTCATTTTGTTGGGAGGGCTCAGCAGTTCAAGTGCTCTGAGGGAGTAATTGAAGTGCCAAGCACAAAGAGCTAACTTGTCATGGCACTCGGGAGAGGAATGAAAATATAAATGGGAGAAGGGAGTTCACTGTGTGAACTGTGTGGGAGAATGGCAGTGGCTGAAATTTCAGCCTGCTTGAGAAATTGCCTCTCTTCTATTACTGTCTCAGCTAGAGGTTTTGTGGGGGTGCAGCAGCTAACTTTCGAGCTTGATGAGGTTTACAGAAGCACAAAAGGGAGTTTTCCTTGTTCCTGCCATGACATCTGTGGGGAGGGAGTGTGGGAGGTTTTGCTCCCATGGGACATAGGAAGTTTCCTGCTGCCTCCAGGGACCTCTTTACTTCTCAGAGGTCCCTCCCTCAGCATGCAAGGGTAGAGGCTGCTCCCAGTGTAGCCTCCTAAACTCTGGGATTCATGATTTTGAGGTCAAACCCACTTTTCTCCATACCTTTCTCTGGTGATGGGAGTTCACAGGGCACTATAGTGCCTGGCACTTCACTTAACTTTCCTGCTGGTGGAATACACAAAGTGGTAAGTTATTCATCTTTTGAATGTGATCTTAATCCTAAATCCTTGCTAATCCTTGTATCCATAGCACAAAACCATACAAACGACAAGATGTGTGGAGCTTCAGCTCATTAGGAAGAGGCAATTATGTAGCCAACTGCAGCACTGGGCAATGGCAAGTGAAACTCAGATGTTTAATTTGGTGTGGAAAAAAAATGAGGTTCAGAACTTGTATTGCCTAGTTCCCAAATTTATAAGCATGCCAGATATATCAGGGTACTGCTAGAATGAATGACTTCTGGTTTTAGCCAGAATATACAGTCTGTGTTAGTACAGCCCTCATATTTCCAGTCCTGGGTCGTTTTCAAGTGGAAAAAGGGAGACTTTTAAGATAAGTTGTAAAAATCATAGCAGGAAGGTGAGGAAATTGTATGATCTCTTCTGGCTTTCCTAAACCAGGCAGTGCCAGATGGATCCAGGCTATGGGTATAATCTAATTCGCATACTCCTGTTTCCTTCTACAGAATTTCTCCATATCACAAAATATTTCCGTAAGGCGAATGGCTGTACAGGATTAGGTGGGTAAGATTAAGCACAGTAGAAAGGCAAAGAAAAGCTTGCTACATTCAAAGATTTTTCATGATATCAGAAGGCTTTCCCTATCCCTTCACTTCGTATAACTGACGGATGTAGCCTATCTGGAAAATGGACATGCTTACGCTGCTATATAGAGTGGGTTTTGAGTGAGTCCTAAAACATTTTAACTTATTCATCAATTGACTATGTTGTCATTGCTACATAAAACTACTCAGCATAGAACATCTATTACTGGGGCTCCTATTGAAACATTGCCCTTGTTATGCAGCACTATTTAACTTTGTCTCTTTGAAATGAAATGCAAAATGTTTTTTATCTTGCAGGAAAAGACAGATTTGCTCTCAGACTTGTGAAACACAGGTAGATGAATCTGGAAAGATTTGTTCAGTTCTCACCAGTAAGGCTTCATTTCTCCTTCAGCTGCACTGGAAAGTAACACAGTCTGGTGCCATACAAAGAGTGAAATGCATGCGACCTTCCCCCAGGCACTTCCCATTTTCGTGGCTTGGACAAGCACCCTTGAGGACTACATGGGAAAAGGTCGAGGTTTGGATTTTTTTCCTTTTTCCCTTTTTCTTTTTCCCTTTCCTTTCTCCCCGCCCCAAAATGTAGGTTATTAGAAACTCCCAGCTCCTCCAGTTTAGGAGCAGGGGCTTTGGGAAGCCCAGTCCTCAGGAGAGATTCCTCCACTCCCCTTCCCGTCGCGGTGCCCGGTCCGGAGCCGGCGCCGCCGCTTCCCGGAGCGGTCCCGGCCGCCGTCGCTGGGTGCCAGTGCAGCCCGCGCCTGCCTCTCCCTTGCTGTCTGCGGCTTCTTCGTACTCGCATTTTCCCTCTGCTCCTTTTCCTCTCACTTTTCTTCTCCTCCCTTCCCTCCGTGTAAGTGCCAGGACAGTGCTGCCGGCCCAGCCGTGCTGCTCCTGCCCGCCTCTGCGGTGGAGGCTGCGGGCTGTCCCGGCCGGCAGTGCCTGAGCGGGTTAAAGCGGAGGCGAGGCAGCGCAAACAGTGCGAACAGTGAAGACACTGAGCCAGAGCTTCCTCTACCGAACTTTTTGGCTGTCTCCGACTCGGGCTCTTCGCTGTGTCTTTGACCTGGAAATCGCGGGGAGGGAAGTGGGGCTGGCAGCAAGAAGGGAAGACGCTGCTCCTGCGGACATCAGCGGAGTGGATGCTCTCTTCCACATCGGGGTGTTTTTCCCAGCCTTGCAAAGCACGGTCAGTGCTGACAGGCTATGCTCTCCGGCTGGATGCAGGAGGGAAAGATGGTTGCTCTGCAATTCGCATGAGTTGGCCCTTCCTGCAGAGCTCCTGGGACTGGAAACGGCAAAGACCTTTAAGATAACCAAGTCCAACCGTTACCCCAGGATCGCCAAGACCACCACTAAACCATACCACTGAGGGCATATAAGACCCAAAGGTAAGAAAATCTTTCATAAGGCACATTAATCACAAAATCAAGAAGAAAATCTTAGACCATGACTATTTGTGGGTATGCAAGTACCCCATTTTAAGTTTACATATAATGAACACATTCTGTCTCTCCCCTAGTATGCTGAAGTTCAAAACCAGTTTAAGAACACACTACAAAATGTTCAGATGAAACTGATTATCAGTAGACAGACAGGTCAAAGCATCCAAAATGCCAAAGATAATAAGCTGATCTTGTTTTCTTACCTGGAGCAGTGCTGAAGTACTGTTTATGGCAATGGTCCCCGATAACACGGAAAGAACAGACAGCATGCCCAGCTTCAAGCTGTCATAAGGAGTGTGAAGAGCAGATTCACAGAGTGCCTAAAGAGTAGCAGGAGAAAAGATCCAGAGGGAAGGAAGTCCCATGAGCCATCTGTATTCAAAAGTTTGGTTGCACTTGGCTATGAAAAGTTCTGAGAGTCAAAATAGACTCTACTGAAATTAAAATCAGGAGTCAGGTCCTGAAGCATCTGTTTCAATAGCAGACCTAGGACATGGCTTGCAGAAAAAGGACAGCGGGTTTCAGATGCTAGGAAACACCAATTCTAAGTCATTTCTTACTTAAAAATCAGTTGCAAAAAAGTTATCAGTTCTCACTGATCAAATATTGGTAAAGATGATAAGACAGTTCTCCAGTCTTAGAGACATGCATGATTACAAAGTTTGTTTACCTCCAAAATTGTTCTTCTGGAAAGAATCCTGCAACTAATTGCAAATTTCCCTAACAAATTATAGCCTAAAAGAATGCATCAACCTGAATGTTTTCTCTGCTCCACGTATGTGGTGTCTTGTTGGCCAGCAACTTTAAATCTTGGATTGCAAGTCTCTTCACAGCCTTCCTGGGGTCATTCTTCAAGTACTGCAACAAAAGCTGGATCTGCAACAAAGTAAATTCACTGTTTGAGAGAGATGCTACTAGAGGGAAGGTCTTTTTAAAGGTACGTGTGATGGAATTTTGAGCATACACAGCCAAAACTAACTCACCATATCTGCCCGATGGCTCACCACATGGAAAAGCCACTGCTTAGGCTGCAATGCCACAGCAAGCTAAGACAGTCTGACAGCTGATTTCTACCATGCTGCTCTGCTTGTTCAAACATCCTTCTCTATCTTCTCTCACCCTGCACACCTGAGAAGCCTCGAAAGCTGTTTTGACACTCTCAGAGCTACCATAAAGTATCTCCAAGAAGTTCAGTAAAACCCTTATACTGTTGTGATTATACTACTAGCAACTACTGAAGCTTATCTGGGTGGCTGCATGATCTGCAGTTAACAGACATCAACACAGACACCTTCTATGTGGTTGCCAAACCCTAACCCTAACCCAAACACCCCAAACCCCTACCCACCCCCTCTGAAGCCTTGATCTCTTATTAAATGACACTTAACTGCATGTCCCTTGTGGTGTTCTTTTCCTGAAACTTCACAGAGATGGAAAGATGGAATAGCCAGCACATGAAAAAGCACGAAGATGCTGGCCATGCTTTTGCTTTCCATCCCCACAGTGGCTTATCACTTTTAAGCAGCAGTGGCTGTTCTGTTACAGAAATACAGCCTTAATCACCAGTCTTACCTCATAGAGGTAATAAATCGCCACTCTTTACTCATTAAGAAAACCCCGAACGCCTAGGGAGTGTTCTAATGTTGTTTCAGTTGGCTTAGATTCCATACTATTGAAAGCATCCTCTGAAATATAGAAATCAGCCACATCAAAAAAGAAGTTTCAGACAGATCAATGTTACTAGTTTAACAGTAACAGACATCAGCCTTTCATAGCTGTGCAAGATGGAAAGAAAGCAATGACTTTCGCGACTACAAGGACTAGCTAGTCTCAAACGTCACTGTGCTCAGACTCGCTACGTAAATCGTGGCCACAAAGCACATTACCAGAACATAAAAGTATTGTATTTTTCTATCACAATCTTGTCTGTAGTCCTAAATTACAGCAACAGATTCAACCTCCTCAGAGTTCTTCAAGAAATATTTTCAAACACATTCCCTGCTATTAAAATATGCCTTCACTTGCATGTAAGGAAGGCAAAACACACGCACCCAGGACCTGAGAGGATGCACAGTAGTGAGAGGTGAGGCCTGGGTTCTACAGGTAAAGCTGACATATTTTCAGAGCAGGCCAGGGTTGATGTTAAGGTCCTGCTTGATTTCAACCTCAATTGTTTTAAAGAAAGACCTGTAGAGAAGGGTTCCTGTGTTTGACTGGGTTATCTGGAAATAGGACCAGAGAGGGCAAAAAACATGACAGCAGCAGCAGTTTTCAGGGTGTTCTTTCTCTATAGCACATAGAAGCAACCATCCCAGCATATCTGTGCATTTATTTTTCAGCATCAGCTAGAATCTGAGGTCTTTTAAATGTGCTTTAAGTTGAAAGACATAATTAGGAAGAATTACCTGCTTAGGAATGTCAACAAAAGAAGAAGCAGCAAGCAGAGTAAAGGTGTGCAGAGTAACAATGACCATCTTGGTGGAGGGATATGATGTTACCAGCTGCTGGAGCAGCTGCCGGGAGCTGGAGGCTAGGCTAGCATCATTGATGCATGTGCTGTAGAATAGGGATCAACTTCAGTAAGTCCACAGGTGTGGCCAAACCTGCAACAGGGAAGAGAAACAGGTAGTGTTAGTCCTTTGTACTGGCTTTCAGCAGTACTGAGGCACAGGTATGTCTGCATTGCTACCACTGCTGACTGCAGTACCAAGCACTTCCACAGCTCTTGGAGAAGACTGCTTCATTGTAGGTAAGACACACATCTGGTGTCCTCAACGTAAAGAGGACATGGAGCTGTTGGAGCAAGTGCAGAGGAGGCCACGGGGATGAGCACAGCCTGCAGCACTTCCCATAAATGACAGGCTGAGAACACTGGGGCTCTTCAGCCTCGGGAGGAAAAGCCACATGGAGACCTCAGAGCAGCTTCCAGTGTCTGAAGGGAGCTACAAGGATTTCTCAGGGACTGCAGCAACAGGTCAAGGGGTGATGGGTTTAAACATAAACAGGTGAAGTTCAGGTTAGATCTAAGGCAGAAGCTGTTCCCTGGGAGGGTGCTGAGGCGCTGGCACAGGGTGCCCAGAGAAGCCGTGGCTGCCCCATCCCTGGCAGTGCTCAAGGCCAGGTTGGACATAGGGGATTGGAGCAGCTGCTCCAGGGAAAGGGGTCCCTGCCCGTGGCCCGGGTTGGAGCCGGAGGAGCTTTAAGGTCCTTTCCAACCCACACCATTCAATGATTCTGTGATTAACTCACCTGAAGCAACCTGTTATAGGCTATGCAAGTTTATTCATCATGCTATAGATGAGCTTTCACTCTTTACCAAACAGGTGTTTTGAGAACTTAAGATTTAAAGAGGAGGTACAAGCCAGGCGCTAGATTAATGGTTAGCTAATTTAACTTAAAACCAGGAAATATTTGAGAATGAGGGCTACAGCATTTAATATTTATATAAGGATAATAAGGAACTCTCACAGAAATTAGGTTTTCCCTTTTATCACTCAATGTAACACATGTACCTTGTCTCATCTCGCTGATTTTATTACATACGCCAGCAGCAAAATCCCTGTAGAGAAAAGACAAAGTATCAGGTGAGATAAATACAAGAGGGAAATCACTGAAAAATAAAACCATTTTTGAACTACCAAACACTGTGCTTTAGCAATAAAAGCTTTCACAAGAGAGAGCTTGCCAAGATCCCATTCTTTCAGAAACCCTGCACATGATCAAATGCGGGCTTCCAAGAACATGTCAAAGTGACAAGCAGCGCTACGTTTCATTCCAGAACAGGATTTATGTAAAATACTCCTTGATTAAAGCTACTGCTCCGTTTTGCATTCTCATATTTATGAGCTTTCCACTACCATTTTAGAAAAAAAGAAGTATCTGTTAAATCTGTGCTCAGATTTCTTCATAATGTTCCATACAAGCAAACATTTTGATAAAAATTACATGGTTGGCACTACCAAAGGTTTGTGAATGCCAGTGCTAACGGGGTTTCCATTCTCTGTGATACGAAAAACTGGAAACAAAAATAACATCTTACTTTGATTGTGCAGAAAAATTGGCAGCAGCAAATATTGCAGCCTCAACTTCCACATTATCATGGGAATCCAAACTTTGACGAATACTGTGATGTGCATTCTTCCTTTCTGGAATGACAGACGCTATGCTGCCCAACATCCTACAGGAAGAGATGACAGCAAAATCAGGAAGAACAGTGATCATGAAGAAATGCCAGATAAAAACAAACAGAAACAGAGAAAGGCTGGTTAAAAGCCTATTTTGATAGAAAAATATGTTTCTTTCTGTAATAGATGTGGATGAGCACAAACAGAATCATAGAACCAACCAGGTAAGATCATCAAGTCCAGGTTCATTAATGTCATTACATACCGAAGGGTAATGGCCCGAGCAACTGGATCATTGCTGTGAATGACGGAGAAGACTCTTTTGACGAACTCATCCACATTTAGGATCTTCTCTTAAGTGCTTCTCACTCTGCTGAGTAACTTTCAGCACACAGAGCCTCAGGAAGTTGTTTCTGTTAGGAGGCACACACATTTCCACACACATTCCTTTATCAGGTTGTTCTATATTAAATATTCAAGCACTTTCAAGATGAAAGTATCATAAAAACCAAAACAACCTCCCAAGAGTAAATTAAAGCAAGAAAAGATCTGTACTTTAGAGACATATTTGACTAAGAGAACAACAAAGAGACTATAGCCACACTATGGTGTTTGTCTTCTAGTATGGTAGGGTCAGATTCAGGCCCAGTTTCAGGGAAATTCACTCAGTGACACCAATGAGGAGAGCATAAGCAAATAATAAAATCATAGAATGGGCTAGGCTGGAAGGGACCTTAAGCTCATCCAGCTCCAACCCCTGCCATGGGCAGGAATCCCTTCCACTGGAGCAGGTTGCTCCAAGCCCCTGTGTCCAACCTGGCCTTGAGCACTGCCAGGGATGGGGCAGTGCTTCTCTGGGTACCCTGGCAGATGCTTCTCTGGGTACCCTGGCAGATGCTTCTCTGGGCACACTGTGCCAGCGCCTCAGCACCCTCACAGGGAACAGCTTCTGCCTTAGATCTAACCTAAACTTGCCCTGTTTCAGTCTGAACCCAACACCCCTTGTCCTGTGGCTGCAGTCCCTGATGCAGACCCCTCTCCTTGTAGCCCCTTTCTGATACCAGATACCTGTTTTGGGCACACTTAGGGAAACAAATCTGATAAAAAACCATGTCCAGAAAAGCCTAAGCACAGCTTGTGCTCAGTGTAGCAGTATAATCACAAACGTACAAAAAACCTCACATGTGCCCAAGCTGCTGTGCAGCACCACTCCAAGACACACTACACTGCTATGGATAACTGACTGAGGCTACTTACCCGACTCAGAACACATCAGCCAACTTTAGGAAAGCTGAATTAATGAGAATGGGGAACGGGTATTTCTGGAAGAGCCTGGGAAAACGAACGACGGCTTCGCACTGCTCTCCGAGCTTCCCATACCTGAGACCTAAACGAGACACCAACAACCACTGCGGACACCGACACTGCTTCCCGGCCATGCCCTCTCCACCCCCCGCTGGCGGTACAAAAGCGAGCTCCCGTCAGCTGAGGACCGCGGGCCGCGACAACACCGCCCCTCAGGCGGTGGAAGCCGAGGACCATAACGGCAACATTACAAGGCAGGCACTGCCATGGCCGCTCGGCCTCACCTTTGTCGACTTCCATGAGAGCAGAGTTCGCGTCCAGCTCCTGCTCCCCATAGCCCGCATCGGACAGGAACGACTTGGCACTGGCAGCCATACCGACCGCTTCAGCTCGGACGGGACACCTGCGCATGCTCCGCTCAACCACACCGCCTCAGCGAACGCAACCGCCGTACGCAGGCGCCGTACAGAGCCGCCGTACGGAGCCGCCATTATGCACGCGCAGTAGGCAGTACGGAGCCGCCGTACGAAGCCGCAAATATGCACGCGTAGTAGGCAGTACGCACCCGCCGTACGGAGCCGCCATTATGCACGCGTAGTAGGCAGTACGGAGCCGCCGTACGGAGTCGCCGTACGGAGCCGCCATTACGCACGCGCAGTAGGCAGTACGGAGCCGCCGTACGCAAACGCCGTACGGAGCCGCGGTACGCAGCCGGCGTACGCAGACGCCGTACTGAGCCGCCGTACGGAGCCGCCATTACGCACGCGCAGTAGGCAGTACGGAGCCGCCGTACGGAGCCGCCGTACGGAGCTGCCGTACGGAGCCGCTGTACGCAAACGCCGTACGGAGCCGCGGTACGCAGCCGCCGTAAGCAGGCGCCGTACTGAGCCGCCATTACGCACCCGCAGTAGGCAGTACGGAGCCGCGGTACGCAAACGCCGTACAGAGCCGCCGTACGTAAACGCCGTACCCTCATTTTGGCCCCCGCATGCGCAGTAGCAATTTCGGCCGGCGCATACGCAGTAGCAATTTTGCCCCGCGCATGCGCAGTAGCAATTTAGGGCCGCGCATGCGCCGTAGCAATTTTGGCCGGCGCATGCGCAGTAGCAATTTAAGCCATTTTTTTGCCATTTCTAGCTTGGCTTTGCACATTTCTAACCTGGTTTAAGCCATCTTTGGTCATTTCTAACCTATTTTTTTCCCATTTCTGACTCGGTTTTAGCCATTTTCGGCACTACCTCTCAAGGACCCGCCCGCCTTGGCCCCGCCCCACAGCGTTGCCAGCCAGTCGCTGCCTTCCTCCCCACCTCTCCCCCCCCAAGGAGACATAGCTTCATTCCATGACTGCCCCTTGGACGCATTCACTGCCTGCTGTCACATGACGCCACGTACTGGGTGCGGGGAGCTGCAGCAGGGCTCATCTCTTCGGCTCCACTGCCGCCTGTAACCTCCCATAGGCTGAGGCCAGCTCCTCCAGCCCCGCCCACAGCCCCTGATAGACTGAGAGCGCCGCTCACAGCTCCTGGCCCCGCATCTCCGCGTTATCCACTGCCAATGGGATGCTGCTCCTGCGGCAATGTCGTGGCGGTGTCATAAAGGCGGAATACGGTACTCAGCTGATGCACTCATGGACAGGCACGGTGAGGGGGAAGTAGGAGGCAAGGAGCAGCCCCAGCTCCTCCACCCTGCAGTGGGGCCAATGGAGTAACAGAGGGGACACCCCAAAATCCCACCTTAAGCCCTTTCGAAGTCCCCAAACCTCCCCAATCCCCCCCCCAAGTCTTATTATAAAGCCCCCCCTTAGAGCCCCGTATGCCCCCTAAAACAGAGGGGGCTTCTCCTTCGCTGACCCCACCCCCTGCTAGACGCACAGTAACCCGCTGCCTGTAACCCCCATAGTACCTGTACATGACCCGAGCGCCCCACAGACCGTGTCTTGAGCAGCAGCGCCACCCCTTTCCCCTCCAAGTAGAGACCATGCTGCTCTTCCAGCTCCTGCAGGGCTCCGGCACAGCCAGCAAGGCCCAGCCGCTGCCCCATAGAGCCCCACTGACCCTTCCCAGAGCCAACTGAGGCCACATAGACGTCCCAAACTCCATTTAAACCCCCACAGAAGCCTATAGACCCCATTTAACCCACCACAAACCCTCTCCAAACCCTCTTTAACCCTTACTAGATCCTCCAAACCTCATTTAACTGCCCACAGACCCCATTTAAGTCACCACAGATGCCATTTAACCCTCCCCAGACCCCCAAACCCCATTTAAACCCCTTACAGAGCATATTGAGCCTCCCCCCAGACCCTCATTTAACCCCTCCAAACCTCATTTGAGCCCCCATTCTGACCCAAAGACCTTTAACGCCCCCACTGAACTTCTCATAGATCCCACCACACCTCACTTAATCCCCCATAGACCCCTCTAAACCCCCTTTTAAACGCCACTCCACTGAACTTCTCATAGATCCCCCAAACCCCACTAAACCCACATAGACCCCATTTAACCCCCCACAGATCCTGTAACCTCCTATAGACCCCCCAAACCCTTTCTAATCCCCACAACCCCCTTTAGCCCCCAGAGACCCCATTCAACACCCCCGATAACCCCCATTCACATCCCATTGTACTCCCTTTAAGCCCCGCTCCTCCTTCCCCTACCAATTCCAGCGCAGATCCACACGCCCCCCTTAACCAATCAGCACCCACTTCCCCACACATATGTTTGTCATGTACATGTGTGTCGTCCCCACCTTCCACCAGTGCTATTCACTCTGTTCACAACTACCATGCCTTGGACACCATTTTCAAGCCACAAATGGACAATTTTAGTCCCAAAATGACCGGGTTTAGCCCCAAATGGGCTGTTTTCAGTCCCAAAACAGCCACTTTTAGCCCCAGAACACCTGGGGTTAACCACTTTCAGCCCACAGGCAGCCGTGTTTGCCCATTTTCAGCCCCCAAACAGCTGCTTTTGCCCATTTTTAGCCCCCAGAAGGCCAGTTTTGCCGATTTTCAGCCACCAAACAGCCAGGTTTGGCCCCAAAATGGCTGCTTTCAGCCTACAAACAGCCATTGTCAGCCCCAAAACAGCCCGTTTTGCCTGTCTTCAGCTCCCAAATGGTCATTTTTTCCTGGTTTTTCCCATTTCAGCCCCCCACCCACCTGTTCCATACTGTTCTTTCACTTGTTGCCATCCCACCCAACCCCATAGCGCTCCTGCAGCTCAGCTACGTTGTCGCAGGAGATGCAGCGCCAGCCCTCAGGCCCCACATGGTAGACGGAGACACGGCCACCTGAGTAGGCATCACGGTGCGCAGCCTGGAAGATGGCGCGGCGTGCCAGAGCGCAGGCAGCCTCTAGCTCCAGCTCAGGGTGGTAGCCGCGGTCCAGCACCCCATAGGCATAGGGCGAGCCCGAACCCACGGCAAAGGCAGTGCCTGGGACACGTGTGCCGTCGCTGTCCACATAGTAGAGGCCTAGGGGGTGATGAGGGGGCAGTGGGGTCAGTGAGGAACCACAGGAAATACAGACCCACAACCACGGTCGCCAACCCCATATAACTCAATACCCAACTCCCTGACCCCGTAACAACCAACTCCAACCTATAGCCACCTATCCTACGGTGCCCACCACGCCCTAACCTTGACCATGAGCCCCATAACCACCACCCTATGGTGTCACACACCCCATAATCCCCAACCCCCTGGTACCTACCAGCCCATAACCATAATCCCAGCCTTATATACCTCAATGCTCGAGTTCGTAACCTCACAACCATGAATATCACCCCATAACCATCAACTCCATGCTGCCCATCACTCCCTAACCTTGATCACGAGCCCCATCACTCCAACCCCATTGTATCCATTACCCCTTAACCATAACCCCCAGCCCCATATCCTTCAAATATTCAACTCTTTGGCCCCGTAACACCCAACCCCATTATGCCCACCACCCCCTAACCCTGCCAGCAAGCCCTGTAACTCCAACCCCATTGTATCCATCACCCCCTAACCACAACCCCCAGCACCATATCCTTCAATACCCAACTCTTTGGCCCCGTAACCCCCAACCCCACAGTGTCCAGCCCCTGCAACCCACACTCACCAGGCCCCCTCTTGTCCCAGCCGCCGATCATGGTGCCCATGCTGAGCCCCATGCCCTTGTATTGGTACACCATGTTGGCCAGCAGCTTGGCAGCGGCGGCCACAGAGGCGTGCTGCCGGTGACGCAGGCGGTACACGCGGCACTGCCGTGCCAGCACCCGCTGCCAGAAGGCGCAGTCAGCAGCACCCCCCGCTAGGGTGCCCAGCACCCGCGCGCTCACCTCCAGCACCTTCTGCACCGACTGCGATGCCACGTAAGAGCCGGCCGTGGCGCGGGAGTCAACGGCCAGCACCACGCCATGGGGCAGCTGCAGAGGAACAGCGACAGCGGGGTTGGGGGGGTCTGGAGTCCTGACATGGGGGTCTATAGAAGGATATGGGAGGATATGGGGGTCTGGAGTCCCATTATGGGGGTCTATGGGAGAATATGGGAGGATATAGAGAGATTAGGGGGTCTGGAATCTCTACATGGGGTTTTGTGGGGGTGTGGAGACCCTTTATGGGGGTGTATAGGGGGATATGGGGGTCTGGAGTCCCTACATGGGGTTCTAACGGGGAATATGGGGGGGATATAGGGTTCTATGGGAGTTTATGGGGGGTATATAGAGATCTGCAGTCCCATTATGGGGTACTCTGTGAGGATTTGGGGGTCTGGAGTCCACTACGAGGGGTTCTAGAGGGAAATATGGGAGGATATGGGGGGATATAGAGGACCAGAGTCCTTACATGGGGTTCTATGGGGGAATATATGGAGATATAGGGTGTGTATGGGGGGATATGGAAGTCCGGAGTCCCTGAATTGGATCCTATGAGGCCTAAGGGGGGGGGGGGATATGGAGGGTCTATGGGAGGACATGGGGGGATCTGGGGGTTCTGGAGACCCATAATGGGGTCTATGGGGGGATTAGAAGAGATACAGGGGTCCATGGGGTGTCTATGGGAAGGATATAGGGTAAAAAAAGGGGCTTACGTGTGTCCATGCATGAAGGATTATGGGGAAATATGGGGATCTATGAGGTGTCTCCGGTGGGTTATGGGGGTCTATAGGGTCTCTACGTGCCCCAGCCCTCCCCAGTGTCTCTCTATGGGTCCCAGCTACCCCAAAATAGTTCTTTTTGGGCCCCTATGGGGTCCCTATGTGCATACCCCCCTCCCAGTGTGACCTTATGGAGTTTCTACGAGGTCTCCATGGGTTCCAGCACCCCCCAGTGTCTCTCTATGGGTCTCAGACCCCCCCAATGCCTCTCTGTAGGTCCCAGCCCTCCCCTCCCCCCCGAGTGTCTCTCTATGGCTCCCTCTGTGTCTCTCTGCCCCCCAGTGTTCGTACCTTGAAGGCCAGGGTGGTGGTGCCGTGCAGGAGGTGGATGCCGGGCCCGGGCAGCAGCGGCGGCAGCTCCCGAAGGAGGGGGGCGGCGATGCCGGCGGAGGATGCGGCCGGGTCCCGGTGCGCGGCGAGCCCCAGGAGGAGGGAACGGGACGGGAGCGGAGCGTCAGCCCCCACCACGCTCGCCAGCGCCATCTTAGAACGGAAAATGTCGGCTGCGCAGGCGCGATACCGCCGTTACCGCGGCAACGCGGCCGCCATGATGGGTGAGGGCATGACTCGGCGGGAGGGAGGGGCTGGGCTCAATATGGAGGAATGGCGGGCACACGATGGCGCCTCACCAATATGGCCGCCCCCAGACTCCCAATCCCAAAATGGCCGCAACAGCCCTAACCCTTGGCCGCACTCAACATGGCGCCGACCACGAAGAACTCCCATCAAGACACCTCCCGCCGCCTCCACCGGCTACCGCCCCCCGCTGCCCCGCATCTTTACACCGCGCCCCTCATCACCACCGCGGGCAGGACCGAGCTGTGCCCAGGACGGCAGCAGAAGGCGGCGCCTCCTCACGTGCAGTACCGAGGGTTGTTCACAGGGCGGCGGCACCCGCTGACTTCGGTACCGCAGAGGCAATGGGCTGCGCTCCCCGGCCCAGGTCACAGCCTCCAGCTTATTGGGGATGCAGACTTAAATTACAGGCTTAAACTAACAGTAGTGTGTGCGACTTCAAACTAGCATAGTTGAATAGAGCAAACTGTTCTAACTTGCTACCATGTAGAGAAAAAGGAATGGTCGGCTGATGGGGGCAGGAACGTCACAGGAGCGATAACTAAGGTTTCAGTAAGACCAAGGATGCTAGAGCCTTCAAGATTCAGAGTGGTTCCCAACGTGGAGTACGACTGGAACAGAACAGAACAGAAGCAAGGACATTCCAACGGCTAACTCAGCACTAGAACCTCGCAAGCATGTGCCTCCACTGAGGTCATTCAGCAAACATAGTGAATACAGACATCTCCCAAACATACTGACAGCCAACAGAGCCCCGCCCATCAGGAGGAAAACGCCTGCGTAATTAGAATGCAAATATAACTAGTTCATAGGAAAGCTATGAATATGCATGAGTATGCTAAATATACAGCCACTGTCAGCAAAGTGACAGTGTGCTCACCTTTGCGAAACTATTCGGGTGTGCACCCCATGCTGCAACAAAGAATGACACTTTCTGAAGCCAACAGCAATATCTCAGGAAGCTCTTGCCTCCTAGAAGCATGGCACAAGGCTACAGCCCTAGCTGCAGTCTTAGGGGCTGTAAGCCCATGTATCTGCAATTGGCAAAAATGAGTGCTGAGATGACAGTCATACCTGACAGGGTTACAAATCACCTCCCTTCGTGAAAAGACAAAAAAGCCTAAACTCTTTGCATTCCAGTGGGGATGAAGTCAGACTCCAGGTGGGGTTTTGATTTCCATGTGTTTTAATAAGTTAACAGGTTCAGCCATTACACAGCAATGGAATTCTTCTTCAACATTTACAAAGCTTCAAGAACTTCATTCACTTAGTCCAACTTAAGTAATTTTGTTTTCATCTCTTCAATAGCCACATGGTTCCTTTTTTTCGTTTTTTCCATCCTCTAAATGATCCAGGGTTAAAATAATCCACCCAGAGAGGCATCAAAGAGCATCAAAGTACAAAAGAGCACATACAAATTCAGTGTGGATATTTGGTCCAGTACCTGTACGCACGAGAAAAGGTGGCGTGAAGCAGTCATGCCTGTAGAAGGAGCTGGAATACCACAAGTACACAAAGATCTTTTCCAGAAGTTTGAACCACCGGGACTGTTACTATACCATGACGCACACTGTGCCCTACATAGGGGGAGGGAGGGCTGAACGATGCTAAAGACCCCAGAACATGTAATCACCAGCCACCCAACATTCAAGCATCTTGCCAGCTATCCAAACATGACATCTCTATTTCGCAGGCAATGAACCGAGAGAAGCCATCACAGGAAGGAATCAGCAACACTAGAGACAAATGAGTGGAATGAAAACATTTGTAAACATACAATTTGCCCCCTGCCCAGTTCTAGTCTAGAAACAGAATGTGCCAGTGGCCCTCACATCTGCTTTTATCATTACATATACTTTATTATATAAGCTTTCATTATGTTCCTCCCATCCCCAAAACTGTTTTCTGACTAGCTCTCTACACAACTCCTATTGCTCTCCCCCACATTAGCCAATCTGCCCATAAGCCTGTCCCCAGCTACACAAACACACAATGGTGCTTGCAGGGGCCGAAGTTAGACTTGTTTGCTCCAGGCTGCTTCCAGAGGTGTCCGTGTAAGAAATATTTTGTGGATACCACAAAAGCCAGTGAAGGCCACTTTCCCTATCTCCCAATCAGTGCCATCATTTTGCAGTATCACAGGTATGGGCACTCACAGAGCACACTAATTCCAAGGGCATGCAAACACGTGCACATGTATAAACCCTCTGCCTTCAAGCACCCTCTCCGATTACCAGGCATCAGTCAGGCACCCGCCACACTACAGCCTATGGCACCCCAAATTGCTGAAGTTTTGCAGTTCCCTCTATTTCTTCCCACGCTTTTTTTCTCTTGCTGACACCAAGGGTTGTTTCCCCATGGGGAAGCTCTTCACAAGCCTTACCAAAACACGATGCATCTGGAGCAAAATAAACTTACAAGCATACTCACAGCCAGCAGCGCAATGCAGTACTTGGAACGCAGGCCCCTCTAAGCAGGCTGAACTCCTTCACCAGCCTCCCCATGTTCAAGCCTGCCACTCTGTCAGCAATTCTTCCCCCACATATTCAGTTGAGGACCAGTTTAACAAGGTGCAGACACAAAGCCTACCCTAAGACAGCAACCTGGCAACTACGGATGGTTCTAAAAAGTTTGACAACGGCCTGCGCCGCACACTGGGGTTGTTTCGTGGTCCCAGGCATTATGAAATGCAAGAGCACCGAGGCAAAGACACGGCTATCCGGAAGAAGTTAAGCAGGGAAAAGCAGATTTCAAATAGAATTTCTTCTTGTCCCAGACCTAAGCAGAGAATAAAAAGCCAAGAGCACTATGGGGAAAAACTCCCTGGGACTGTGTCTTTACAGTTTCTGGAGGCCAAAGAATTATGTGACCTTCCCTTTCCTTCCAAGAAGGTTAGGGTAGAAGAATGGTTTCTCAGATGAATAATCATACCTCCCTTATAAGGCAGATTCATTACTGGCCTTGGCTTTGGAAAGCCAGGAGACTCACCTCCGCTTGCGTAACCAGGATTAGCAAAACCAGCTGCCTACTACTCGAGGGACAAACATGACTGCGAGGGCGAGAAAGGAAGCCATCCATGTACAGACACAAAGAGAAAGGATGAACGTGTTACTCAGGAATGTACCTGAACTGAAAAGCTTCCGGTGCATGTGACTGAGCCACTCCCCCTACCCCCCTGTCCCTCAAAAGAGCAGTTTACCCAAACACCCTCAACAACATTCCACGCTTCCCAGTAACATTTAGAAGAAGATGAATGGTTGTTACAGTATTAGTCCTACACTGCTCAACTTTGAGAAGCAACAAAATGGCGGAAAGTACATCTCTGCTAGGAAACACAAGCAGGTGTGGGAATTAACGTCTGGGGACACGCGCTATCAGCGCTTGACAATATCCCTTTCCTTCGCAACTATCTAACCTGATAGAAACTTTGACAGCAATTTACAGGTTATGATAAAAAGCACCACTAAAAAATTCAAGGGAGGATACGCACCGACTGTTACATGTCCTGTGCACCATTCATTCCACAGACTGCAGCGAAGGAAGATTCCCAGATGAGTGTTCTGCCAGAGCAATGCTCAAAATCAAAACCGGTACCTCCACCACGATACATCAGCAAGCATTGCCTGAAGCCAACAAACCGGAAACAAATTCAGGAAAGCCCGAGGATGTATGGTAGTAATTGCCTGTTTAACATGGCTAGAAAGGCATCCTTGGTTCCCAAGGCCAGTGAAGAACTCTATCAGTTTCACTCATAGCTTTCCTATCATCTCCTTCCCCCAGAGGAGAACAAAACAGTCCAGTTGAAATCTAGTGTTTGTCAGACAAGAACCTCGATTGCCTTTCCTACCTCCGGTCTACAGCAACAAGGACAAGGCTCACTAGGCCTTGTGGCTCTCCTTGAGTACGCAAGCCACAGGCTCATGCTTTGGAAGCATGGCAGGAGCCTTGGGCATTCACCTCTGGCTGCTCCGCACCAAGACAGCTTGAGCTGCTCTTGCTGTTTAAAGAAAAGAACACGGGACTATTCAATGAGACCCACAGAAGGTCCTGCGATAAATCCACTACTGAAGAGCTGCTGGCTGGTCTGGAAGCTTCCTTCTATTCAAGCCAGCATTTGTAATGCAAGGTTCACAGCCACGCCAGCACTTCTCATTGAAAGCAACAACTTGACATGCATTAAAAAAGAAAAAATGAAAACTCGAACCAGAGCGCTGAGTACTGTGAGCAACAGAGACAGATCGGTAGCAGGGACAGTGCAAGAGAAAAGGAACACCCAGAAATGAACCAAACCTCAAGGTGCTGGGAACAGGGGCATGCCTGCAAAGGACAGTGCCATGTGCAATGCCACACCAACCTGGCAAAGGAAAGCTACGTCAAACTGGCTGCCAGACGGCTAGAGGAGAGCTGCATATGGCCACCTTCCACCAGCACCACAGCAGGAACCGCAAGCTCGCATCAAGGAAATCCACATTCAGCTAGAAACGGTGAGCCCTCCGACATCAGCAGCACATGGAGCTGCAAACAAAGCCATGGTACCATGCAGAGGAGGGAAGAAACAAAGGACAAAACACATGGAAGAGCATGGGGATGAACAGGAAGACTCTTGGACCAAATCAAACAGATGGAGAAGAGGTTCCTGGTCAGCCGGCTGCGCTGGTCCAATTTCTCACACATGCTCAAGACCATAGGGAATCGGCAGGAAAGAAAAGAGTCCCTCCCACTGGCAAGCAGCAGCAGTTTCAATGCAAGCCCCAAGTGACTCTGCCCCCACACCCCAACCTTCAGACACTTTGAAGAGATGCTTCAAAATACATGTCTGTCAATCCTTTCCCAGCAGAACACCAAACGCATTCCAGTCTCTGGAAATGGCCACCTGGGTAAGCCAGAATGTGTCCTTCCAAAGAATGGAATGTTGTTCTATGCACCCTTTCAGGAGAACAACTGCTTTTTCAGTTGGTCACATCCTGTGCAAGACAAGGTGACAGCTCCCAGCTGGGAGGTACTGTAACAGGAGAGCAGAGCTAGTGAACCCAGTCAGGCCTAGACAACTGCTCTTCAGGGAGGTTTTCCTCCTCTTTGCCCTACCTCCTTAACTCTACAACTCACAGGAGAGCAGGAGCTTTCATTCAAACCAGGCATGCTGTCAGGACAAGGGTTTCTCTGAGAGCATCATTACTCTAGCTGAACAAAGACTCGGGATATTCGCAAAGGACGCGCATCAGGAGAGCAGGAAACCATTTGTCTGGAAGGTCAGTGTCCTTCTGCACAAGGAGTTTATTTCCTCCCGTGTGCTTCTCCCTCCACAAATACCAACCACAGAAATGTCTGCTGTTTGAATGCAGTGGACTGGGCTTGCTCAGAAAAATGAAATGCCAGATGCAGTCAAGAAAGGTTCCTTCTACTACAAGAAACCTTTTCATCAGTGAAAACATATAAACTCTTGCCTCTTTCTGCCACATGGCTTTAGACTTCACACTGGCCTTTCGCCAGGGTTGCCACGTTCCTCACCCCCATCTCCAGTGTGGTACCAGTCATTGGCAAGAATCACAAGAGCATGAGAGGCCAGGTACCCCACAAGTCCGGAAGGCAGCCCTGCCCAGCAACACCCCCAACCACCCCGAGGGAAAGGGTTCTGCTCATACAACGGCCAGTGCAAGTGTGCATCACAGCCTACTTCCCATCTGATGACGCGGACGTGGAAGGAAGGCTGCATCGCAGAGTGGCAGTGCTGATAGCACCAACCAGACATTCTTGCAAGGGCCCAGGCTTCTACAAAAACTCCCCTGGTGGTTAAACTTCCTTCTTAGAGGCTCCTTCCTTCATCTGCATAGTGCAGAAAGCAGGCATCCCTCAGCACTGTTGGATACAGAGCTGTTCCAAGAGCCAAGAACCGCAGCTCATTCTCCCAACAACTCTCAGGCTGGGAACACAGCGCGCCATGCCTCGGTCACATTACAGGCTCTGCACCGCGCAGAAGCAACAAGAGCAGTTAGATGGCCAGCGACCGTATCATTCTCTCCCACTAGCACTGAGGGAGGCTACACCCCACACTTCTCAGCAGCACAGCTAACCCAGCAGTTTCTCCATCTTTAGCTCTGAGCACTGCCACTTGATAGCCTCCCCACTGCCCCCTTCCTTCCAGGATGCACGCAGCGACACCAGATGGCTACGAGTGCAGTCGCTTCCACAGCTCCTGCAATTTACACCAGAATTCGCATACCACCTGGATTTTCGGGGAGAGTACAGTGGGATATGACAGTCAGAAAGGGCTAAGGAGAGGCAGATGAGCAGCCTAAGCCCCGGTTTCACCACCTCTGTTCCCCAGATGGCGTAAAGTACCAGGGGCGTCTTCCCTTGCCGAGGCTGAAAGGAACCGGACCACAGGTCACAGATACCATAGAGCAGGAAGACAAGAGACTAGAAAATGATCTCTGTGCAATCTTTACAGCTTCTCCCTCCTTCAGTTCTCACCTGCCATCACGCTGTCACTACCTTTGGGTTTGGATTTAGACTTAAAGGAGAAGCGCTTGATGAGGCGACGGGAGAAGCTGCCGGCTTTCTTCCCGGCAGTGGAGTCGGTGGCAATGTTGGACAAGTCATCATGCGACTGGCTTAGGCCTGCCTCCTTCTGCTTACTCTTCCTCCGGAAGATGAGCTTGGTTCCACTCCGAAGAAAGCTAACTGTAGAGATGGAAAGGAAGGAATTGAAACTCACGACAGTATCCTGCCCTAGTGTGTCTCAGGGGCAATAACACACCCAGCTACTCTCTGATGTGCAGCACAGATGTCTTCCGCCCTGAGCAATGGAAGCTCACAGCAGCTCAGCAAAACCCAGCTCCTGGCCAGATGGCAAAAACCTACATTTGGGACAGACCGCAATACCAACAAGTGGCTTCACTAAGCACGGCATCACACGTCCCCTCTGCATAACCTTCCTTTCACACAGTGATGTCCTCCCTGCAGCGGAAGTGTGCAGAACTGTCATAGAAAGCTATGACTCATACAAAGGGAAAAGACGTGAGAAAATCTGCATGCAGAAACACTGAGAAATGTGCAGGAGGGAAAAGGTCTCTCGGACCAGCTCGTCTCAAGGAGACCTGGATTAGTCAGTGATCAAGCCACAAGAGCGACTGCCCACTGTTTCATGAGATGCCTGAACCTGGAGACAGGTGACAGCAATGGCTCACATGGGCAGGACAGGATAGAGATGCCAATCGCCATCAGCCCCAAACAGGTGCCAGGTGTAAAAAGGCATATTCAAAACCTGCACGCCACACAAAGTCGCAACAGTATTCCCTACAGAGGGGGCTCGCTTTCTGTTTTTCTTCTTCCCCCCCCCGCCACATGTCTCAAGAATCAGAGCCACACGCCTTTCTACCCACTGACATGCAAACAAGGGGCTGGTCACCACAGTTCGAACCGTACCTGGCTGTACCGTGGTACACCCTCCTAAAACCTGTCCCGCTCTCGTATTCTCAGCATTCAAGATTTTGGCTGGTGCTTATTTCCGTAAGTTTGCAGCTAAGTAAAACCACCATAGCTACAAGCTGTGACAAATCCAAGCTGTGCCATGCACCCAACTGACACAAGCCCAGGAAGTCTGGAACAGCAGCTTGCTCAGAATATGAGGCCCACTCTGTTGTTTGAAAACAGAGTTCATGTGGACAGACTATGGTACAACAGGTCAGAAGCACGAGTTAACAGAGAAAGAGGGAGGGAGTCGAGGCCTCTACAATTCACATGGTCAGCCAGCCTCTGTTTCCATGCTAAAGGCAGCGGAATTCAGAGGAGGAATCATTTACGAAGGTGTGCCCAATGTGTAGTCCTAGAGGCTAGGGAGAGAACACAAGCTCTCAGAAACATGCAAACCATGCAGGGGGCAGAAACCACAGAAACCAAAAAGGCCACAGAAATTGGACACCTGCAAACAGAGGAGTTTGAAACTGCTCCAGCAGGAAGCATGTGAGAAAGGCTTTTCCAGGCTCTCGCAGGAGCTGCTCTTTGCCATGCTGAAAGCTGCCTGCAGCCCCCCTGCTCTGTGGGTGGAGAACTCGGACAGCACCTGGTCCCTCAAGTCTAATGTTAGCTACCATCTACTGGCTCATCCTTACCTTTGTGATCCTTCAAGCTCCTGGTCTCAAGTGCTCCCGTGGAACCAGTTTCAGACTCAACATCTTCCACCGATGGCCTTTCGGAGATGTCCGATCGTGTCGTCTCATCCAGCTCCTGACCGGCTCTTTGTCTAGATGGCGACGATTCCGGCAGCTGGGATGATTCAGTAGAATCGTGCATCCACTCACCTGTGCCCTCTGCCACAGAATCCCTGTACGCCACGGCCTCCAGGGATGCAGCATAACCCAGAGAAAGTGCCATTTCATCTTGAACGATAGGTACCTGGAGGGGGATCAGAGGGTGAGACAGACAGGAAGGCAGAATTTAAAAGAATCACACTCATCTCCCATTTTCCATTCACACCTACATATGGATTCCTGGGATCCGATCATTGGTGCTAGATGGCACCGATGCGCAACTGGCACTTTTTTTGCTGAAATATATTGGAACGTGGCAGATTCCAAAGCATTCTGCAGCACCTCCCTCACTCCCTCAGGAAAGTCCAAGCACTCCATGAGGTTCCCAACCAGCTATGGCAGCAGCTTCTCTTTCCATGGCTGCCCTTTGTGAACTCCTACCAGCAGCTGCCCTGCAGACTGGCAAGGTACCTTTGACGCTCACTGGGAAGCAGTGGCAAGCTGCAAGGAAGCAGCAGAAGGCTTCTGCTGAGCAAGTCTTCTGTTCCAGAACCTTCCCACACTGGTTCCTATGGGACCGGGTGGTTTCAATGCACCCATCCCTAGAAAAGACTTCACAGATTGGAAATGGAGCCTCGCAACTATCAGAGACCTTGGAAACTCCCGAGATGATCAGCGTGCTACGTTTCGTTGGGGTCTTCTTGGCAGGTTTGTTATTTGTCTCAGTCAGCTGCCTGATTGCCGTCTCAGCCACCGGATCCAAGCCGTTGGGCATACAGATATCCCCTGAGCACAAGATAGATACCAACACTTGGTGTAGTGACCTTTGGCACCAGCAAGAGGTCGCTTGCTTACCACGATGCTCATTATAGGCAACTACATGTGCACAAAGGGAGAGAACACAATTTACTACACGCTTGCCCAAATAAACCAAAGGAAGGAAGCACCACACAGCTCTCGGCTCTTTCAGGCATCTGCAAAGTTCGATTTCCCACCAGACATGTTATTAAAATATCCTTCCCACTTGACAAAGACCTCCAAAGACTCCCAAGAGTCTGGGCAGCCTTGGCCATGAACCATCAAAAAGGCTGCAGCTCTCTGTCCCAGAGACAATCAGAGTCCCGAGTACTGGATGAGCACAGCTCTTTGGGTTCAGATATCCTAGAACATTCTCATTAAGAAAGGAAATGCCTGGAGTCACAGACCAGATAGCCACAGTGCCTTTTACCTGCTCGCATCCACCACCCCACCTTCCTCCAGGCACTTGGGCATCCTCCAACACAGCAAATGCAAACGAGTTCTGTGCCACACATTCAGACAGCAGACAACCTCCTTGAAAGGCTAAAGAATACAGTCACTCCAATAAAAGCCTCAGTTTTCCAAGCACTTACGGCTGCTGCTGGGCAAGGGCCTGCAAGGGCAGCTGCTTTCCAAAAGCACAGTTGTCTTCTTTTCAGTCACTTCCACCTTGGAAGGCGACCTCGATGGTGAATCTTCATGGTAAAGAGAGGCAGAGACACAGAGACACCAGTCAGAGGAGATGAAAAGTCTATGCAACTTCATTACCATGTCGTGGCCCCCTACACACCAAAAACACCTCAAGTGCATGTGCTGAGAGCCTGCAAGAGCTGGCTCTGGGAGGCTTCGCAATAACAAAGCAGTAGAAAGCCCACTGGGAAGAGACACACAAAGCAGCCCAGGTGCGAGACCCCGTTCATGTCATTTTCTGGCCCTGCCTCATGGAACATGCAGCACACATTCATCAGGATATCAGACCACAAGCAACAACAACCCCTAGCAAGCAAGGCCAATGTGCTTCCAGTTCTGCATTCAGCACGTAAATAGAGGAAGAGCGGCAAAGCACTCTGCCAGACTTAACGCAGAGGTTACACAATGGTACATGTGTTAGAGTCAGGAGCTTCCACTGCCAAAAGGCAACAGAGAGGCTTGTCCTTTTCTCACCTCCCCCCAAATACAGGGCTGCCTCAGTTCCCTTCCTTGGTGCTAGGCACGAACCTCCAGCCAGCCACAGGATGCTAAGGAGCCTGCACCCCCATAGCAGCGACACGTACAAGATGCCCATCACACGGCAGCCTCACCCGTTTTGCAGTCTGCCTTGGGCCGGGACTGAATCGTGGTGACAGTGGTCACAATGGTGCCATCAGGCATGATGGTCCGGTCCATCTCCACCTTCTTAGTGGGGGTGATGCTGGTTCGCAGAGACGTAGCATGCTGAGCACTCAAAGACGCAGGAGACTCCTGGAATAGCAGCTACAAAGAGTAAAGCGCAACTCAGACAGGCATATGGGCGACAAAAGCTACTGCTCCAGACACCATGGAGCCATGCCCACTACCAAGCTGGCTGAGCAGATGGAGGCCTGGGGAGCAAGGGTCTGGTGACACTCCTCTGCAACGTAAAGGTCTGACAGCCCCCTGCGATGAGCCCAGGCCCAGTTACACACATCTCTGGCTAGAGGCTCGCGTCACAAACACTATTAGAGGCTCACCTCCAATGTAATTGTAGCTTCAGCCGCCAGTGACCACCCGGCTCCCGGGGCCAGGGAGCACACCTGTCTCCCAGAAGGTTGCTTGCCCAAAGAATCAAGAAAAAGCGTGGTATGTGCCAGCAGCACACCTGCAGGAAGGAACAGGAAACCGGAACGCATCACGTGAGCTCAGCATCCAAGACACCTTCTGCTTTTTGGAAAGCAGCCCTGTGGGCCAACAAAGCCAAGCCCCCCTGCCCTATAGCTCCCAGGTTCAAGGTGGGGAAGAAGCAGGCAGTGCTCCTCCCCTCCTCTTTACTGATCCAGAAACTGACTCCCTGAAAGCGGTGGGTGCTGTGCAGCCTCCATCAAAAGTACGTACTGTAGTTAGTCCCTGACTGAGTGCAAATGAACAGAGTCACGAGCCTTGTGCAAGCTTCTTCCAACACACTGGGGCAAATCCCCGCATCCTGCTCCCCACTTCTGACTGGGGACGGGCAGGCCACAGGAATCTCCCGGGTACCAGAAAGGTCAGAGTTAAGAGCATTTCACTTGGAAGAACAGACTCCAAAGTTATTTTACACAGTGAGAGGCTCACATACAGTCAGATATGAAAAATCCCTTGCAGAGTTCATTGCAATAGTAACAACACCAAAGCACCACAGGCTCAAAGCACACAAAGTCCCTTAGGCACATTTGTCTCCTCGTCTTCCCAACCTGTCCTACAGCTTCCAGTACTCACTTCTCCCTCTGTCGCTGCTCCCCAGCACCTGTAGCTTCAGCTCTCTACTTCTGTGTCCCAACTCCCTGTTGGAACAAGAAAAGATAGGCTCATATTAGGCAATCTGCAAAAGAGCCAAGCAGCAAGCAACCCTATCCCCTATCTTCCCTCCCTCCAATCTCACGCACCTCAACACTTTTTCCAAAGCTTCAGTATGCATATGCTGCTTTGGAGGACAAGTTTGCTGCCCCTGCTGCCCCTGGCAGCAAACGACACAGGAGAACTCCCGTTTGTATCACCTGCAGGGCTGCGTTAGGTTGCCAGGTGAAGTTGAGAGAGCAATTTGTCCAGAAGGCTGAGATCTACGCTCCAGGCCTTCTGCACCTGCCCTGCCCACAAGGCAACCACGATCACCACTTCTGACCATCCAGTTAAAACAGAGTCCAGGGGAGGAGGAAATACATACGCAAGCAGAGGCCAATCATTGGAATTGTTAGCCCAGCACACGGGGAGCACAGACTCATGCCACTTCATGGTGCTGACTTCACCTTTTGTGCAGTCTGCATCAATTACCACCACGCACTAATGACACCCAGAAATTGCGCTGGTCCACCTCTGCTGTGCCAGCTGTGAGGAGCATGCAACACTTACAGAAAGAGCTCCTCATTCCACTCCATTAATGACACAGTGCTGGCACTGCTAGCTGTCACCGGCCTCGTCCACTTCTGCTGCAAGGGGCTGTCTAGTTCTGCCACACAGCATATCTCCTCAAGTCCTGCAACAGAGGGATGGAGTGCATGCATATGCTCAGCACGAGGCAGTGGCTTGGTGGTCGCATGCCCCTCTTTTCCATTTTTTTTCCATTCAAACACACGCAAAGTGTCCACTCACTCCAGTCTCACCACCTGTGCGCTTGACCCTGCAGATGAGCAAAGCTTTCATGCTTACCTCCTTTGCCCTGGCAGCCCAAGTTCAGCACTCGAAGATTCCGGAGCAACAGCTTAGAACCCAGAGGGGCTACTCTGGACAGTGACTCTCGAGTCAGCTTATCACTGGTAACCTGAGAAATTACAAGAGTGAGACCCATGCCTTTATCATTCACTTGCCAGCCAACAGCAGCAAGACACACAACTTGGCAGTTCATCCCTGCATCTGCCAAGTTGCTCCTCACACCAACTGTCAGGGAATACCCAGAGAGCCATCAAGAGACGCTGCAGGTTCCCCAAGATATTGACCTCCATTGGGCCCCTGTGTTATTACAGATGATGAATTTCAGGCAGACAAGAAGAGACAGCCAAGCACAAGCTTGCTGGCTGCCAGGCAGACTACGAAAGATGACACGCCATGGACCATTCCACGCCCACAAAGGCTGCTGCAGAGCATTCAGAGGAACAGAGAGACTACCAGAAGACACATGTCTCAGGCAGTTCAGCTCCACCTCAATAAAACTGACACTCAGTGCTCAGAAAAGAAGGTACAAACAGAGCTGCCCTTTGGAGTGGTTTCAAATCAACTCTCCTCCCCATGCCACAGTACCCCAGCTCCTACTACAGCGCAGGCCGGGTTGAGGCTGTCACCCAGAAGCAAGTCTCGACCTCCAAATTCCTGCCTGAGCTTCAGCCCTCAGAAGCACCCTGGGGCACAGAGCTTGACGCACAAGAGGGACAGGAGGAGAGCGTCTTACTGCACCAGCTCCAGCGGCACAGGCCTTCAGATTCACCGTCACGGCTGGCTGCGTGCTGATGATGGTATCCTCAATCAGATCCTTTATGGTGGACAAGTCTGCTCTCCCTTCATTCTTCTCTCCACAAATCAAGAGGAAACACAGAAAAATCATAACAAGGCAGACATGTTTTCTTTTTATACAGCTCCAGCTGCCTCTCACATGTCTAAGACACTACGCGGTCTTTCTCCCAGCAATAGCATCCCAGGTACTCCTGTCATATCCTGTACTTGCTTTCCCCCCTATTTAAAGCTTCTGTGTAACAGCTGCAGTCAAATGTAAGTTGTCTAAATGAGACAGACTAATCCTCTACATCTGTAGTCCACACATTGCAAATTTTGGCAATACAGCTTTTAAAGTTTGTCACATCCTCACCACCTCATGAGATGGTACTACCACACTTTTGGGAGAACAGCTCGATTCCTCCATGTGCTCAGGATAAAACAACAAGGGTGTCAACCACCACAACCCCACAACACCCGCCACTCTCCCCCCCCCCAAAAAAAAAAAAAACCCAAACAAACAAAAACACAACCAACACCTCATTTTGCAGCTCAGCATCTGACAACAGCAGATGGACCTATGCAGGCAGAAAGCCTTTGTTGCTATGCTTACTTCCATTCAGCTGCTACACCAAACTCGGACAACAGGCATCAGTACCGCTTCAGCCCCTCTTGAGGAGGGCTGTTTTGACAGAGCTGAGCTAGTACAGAATCTAGGGCAAAAGAATCCCCTCCCTTGCCCTGAAGGGCCACAACAGAAAGTTGCCAACCTCTCCTCCTTTCCTCTCTGCCACAGCCTTCCTTTTGTCTCAGCACTGTTTCTGCATTTCTCAGTTTCCCTCTACTGAAGCCCGCCTCTCCCACTGGTCTGCCGCTCACCTCACAAAGTTGAAGTCTCGGAAGAACAGAAAGGTTCATGTCCGGTCTGTCCTTGAACGTCCATGACACCAGGAGACCTTCATTCTGAATCTCCTCCAAGTGGATCTCCACCTGGCCCAGAACAAATGCCCACAGTAAAGAAGAGGTGCTGCTTGCCCTGCTTCAAATTCAGCGACAGAAAGGCCCCTGTGCCAGTGCAACAGTAAGAGAGCGAACTTCAGAATACAAGAGGTCCCAGGCCTATGGGAAGAAGCAGCTGCAGCAGAAGCTCCGTACCAAGACCTGGCTTCCTAGCTGCTTTTGGATGCCCAGGCACCAAAGTCAATGCCAAATCTCAAACCTCTCCAGATCTTGTTATGGCTATGTTACATAGGCAACATCTGGAGAACAAGACACAGAAAGGGGAATTTGGCACTTAGATAGGGATTATCTACCACCGCACCAAATATGAGGGCAGCAACACTACATCTTCCAGCATCACGAGGCCTTTCTTCACACTATACTGCATCCTCCCTCAGTCTGTGTAGGGGCAGGTGAAGGAACAAGGTCACAGGCTAACTTTTTACATTACCTGAGCCTGCAGCACAGCCAATGTGACATGATAGGTGTCCACAGAAACAGCAACTGGGGACTGCTGAGTAACAGACACTGGGAATTTCACAGCTTCAGCTGACAGATGGCAACACAGCACCTAGAGAGCAAATGAAAGAAGAGTTTATACCGCTGGTGAGAGGCTATCACCACACGACAGTAAAATCTCTACAAGTGATACGCAAGGTTCACCCACTGTGGCAGGAAAGAAACATGAGGCTTGCTCCCAGACCCTGCAGAACCTGCAGTTAGAGACTATGCAAGTGATGCAGCAAAGATATGCCGGTGACAAGATCTCTCTTCTCCTTCTCCACTGCAGGACCCTGGTATTCGGGCTCCGCACATATATGCACTGGCTCCACCAACGTATCTCCCCTAGGGCTCCCACAGAGTCAGTTGGCACAGCACCGAACTCAACAACGAATCTTGCCCAGTTCCACAGTCCCCATCACGCAACTCTCGGCAGCCTCCCTCCAACGTGCCATCCATCTACAGGAAAAACCCAGAGAGAACAATGCAAATCCTTACCATGCTGCAGTCCGACTGTCCCTTGCACGTCACGTGACTTATATTTGCGGCTGGTGGGAGCTGAGAGCCCTCCTCAAACGTGATCTGCACTGAACTCTACGAAAAGAGAACTACATCAGTTCTGACCAAAACATCCCTGATAGTTTGAGGGAGGATGAATGACTGGGGTGGGACCCAGGCACACTCATGTCCCTTTTTTTCATGATTCTTGCTAGGCACAGCCATTGCATGCTGCAATTCTGTCCGTCTTGGCTTGCCCTTACAGAGAAGGAAAACAAGGTCTCCAGTCGAGGCTTAGACTCACAAACACTACATTAATTTCAGACAGGGAAGCTCAAATGAGAATGTAAAATTGTTGCAGTCAACTCTAAGTCAAGTGCATTAACCCTTCTTCACTGCAGAAGCTTTCCTGTTTCTTCTCTCTCTCCCTGCTCTGTGCTAATCCTGACCCAAGTTCAAAACAAACAAGCAAACAAACCCCCAAACTAATCTTTCGAAGTTCATCAAGGTGAAAGAAGCCACACAGAAACGAGAAAACCACAGAAGAAAATAGACTAGCGAGAAGGAAGCGACTGAGCATCATTCCTCCATGACTAACTAGGACTCCAGAAAACTAGCCTCCCTCTATTATCTTTTCTTAGCAAACCATGAGCCTTTCACCCCAGTTTCGGCATTTTCTTTTCCCTCTCTTGGGACTACACGAGGGAGAGTCAGCAAAGAGCTCCTTAGCAGAATGCGTCCCGCAGGAACTCAGTACCAAAGCACTAGCTAAAGAGCAAAATACTAACTTTCAGCTCTTTTGTCACCTCAAAACCAACTGCATTAGATAGGATAGCTGCGACTCTAGGCCAAATGTTACAATGCAGTAATCTTCTGTATAGATCACAAGGCTAGACAGAATCACAGAATGGTTAAGAGATGGAAGGGTCCTTAAAGCTCATCCAGTTCCTCTCCCCTGCTACAACGAGGGACACCTTCCACTGGACCAAGTTACTTAAAGCCCCATCCAACCCAGCAGAACTTCAAGAATGCTACGCTTGACTTACAGAATTAAGATCTGGTCTGCATTGTGCAGTTACTTTCAAGTAAAACTGCTTTATAAGCCTTATTAATCTTTCTCCTCTCCAGATACCAGACACTACCATCTACTTTAAGTACTAAAACTGAAGCACCCCAGACTTGCTGACAAAGTAAAGCCCTCCTTCAGCCAAATCACAGAGGACACTCCTTCAGGTTCTGCAGCCTTCATTCTAATGGCTGCACTGCAGGGGTGCAATTACCTGCCTTGTAACTGAAAAAGGCTTCCTCAAAAAAAAAGCCACAGGTACAGTGCAGGCCACACATCACTAAACCAAGCACTTCTTCCAACGATCCTTCCCCAAATATCCAATTTCTTCATCTCACACCATCAAGTTACTATCAAGTACAACAGACTGGACCATAGCTTTTGTGGGCAAAAGCTTCTGCCCCACAGGCAACACAAGCTACCACGTAATTCTTTCCACGTGGAATCAGTGTAGAACATTCTTCGTAGACTGCAAAACTATAGATGAACGTAGCGGTATGCGCTAGGAGAGTAAAGAGAAAGAACACCACAGAATTCAGAAGGGGTTGCTGGGGAAACCTCAAAGCGGCCACAGCAGCCGGCTTCAGCGGAGCCGACTCGGCCTCGGGCCCCGAAGCCGCTGCCCAGCTCCTCCTTTCCGAGTTCCGATAACGCTGCTCGAGAACAGGCGCTGGCTCCCTCCGGCCAAGCCCCCACAGCCACAGGCAGCGACCGGCCCGGAGGGCTTCCCCTCGGCCTGAGCACAAAGGGCCGACAGCCCCACCCGCCCACAAGCCACCGCCCCCGGCCCCAGCCGTACCCCGTGCCGGCGCGCCTGGCTGTTGAGGGCTCGCACCCAGGCCCGCTGCCACTGCTCTCGCAGGGACCGGAGAGCGAGCAGCGCGGCCAGAAGCGCCCGGGCCCCGGCCTCCTCCGTCACCGGCCCGCGGCGCCGCGGCGCCCGCAGGGCCGCAGACCGCCAGTACTGAAGCAGCCAGGCCGCGACGGTGAGCAGCGAGGCGGCGAAAAGCAGCACCAAAGCGGCCCAACCCGGATCCGGCCCCATGGCACAGCGCGCAGTGCCTCACGGCGGGCCGGCTGGCACGGGCACGGCCCCGGCGCTCCGCCGCCGGCCCAGCCGCTGGCACCTGCCGCCGGAGGGAGGGAGCAGGAGGCGAGGCTGCGTCGTCGCCCGCCTCCCGGCGCCGCAGCGCACGTGGGCTCGGCCCGACCAGCGCAGCAGCAGCCTGGCCCCAGCAGAGACCCTGGCCCGCACAACCGCGGAACCGACCCTGTCCCCCCCGCGCCTCCCCGCCGCCTTCTTCCGGCGCGGCGCCCCCCCGCGGCCCGGCCCCGCGCGCAGCTCCAGCACAGCGGTCACTGCCCTCGGCAGCAGCGGCCGGCGGGTGGCGGCGCCTCGCTGCGGAGCCGCGGGATCTCTGCTCAGCACTACGCCTCCTCGCTGCAGTTTTCTCCCTACCAGTAACACCGCGGCCTCCCCGTTAAAGTGCACAAATCGTGCTCGCAGCGGGGCCAAAGCGGCCCCGCCCCTTAAGCAGCGCTCCGGCCGCCACAGTCCGCTCGCACCGGGTGCGGGAAAAGCATCTCGCTGCAGCCGCCGCTTCCCCGCGCCGCTCACCGACTCCTTCCACACTCACACACCGCGGAAAGGGTCTCAGCGCTGTTAACAACCGTCAACGCGGAGGCTCCCGTTAGACACTTTATTGGCTTTTAAATACTTGAGGGAACGCGAGGGGTAAGAAGGCAGGGAGCTACTCCGCCCCTCGCTCTTGCATCCAGCCAGCGCTCGACGCGCGATCTCCTCCCCCCCTCAGAGCCCCGGCTCCCCCCGCGCTGCCTGGGGGCAGCTGCCCGCCGGCGCGGCTTCCCAGTCCGGGGAGCAACGCGACCCCGGCCGCCGAGCGTAGGAAGTGACGTACCGAGAGCGGCCGCGGCGCTGCGGAGTCCGTCGCTGCAAGGCCCGGTCCAGGAGGCTCCAACGCCGGGAAGAGGCGCTCCCCCCGCTCCGGCAGCTCCGGGAGAACCCCGCGCCTCCCGGCAGCTCGTGCCAAAAGCGGCGCGGATCTCGCCGATTGGCCGGAGTGAGGCCGCGCATCCGGTGCCTCCGCTCTCGCGTCCGGCTGGAAAACCGCGGCGGAGGCAGCGGCGGGCGGCGTTCCGCGCCCGGCCGCGGTGTGTGTGCCCTTGGCAGCGGCAGCGCCCGCCGTGGTCATGGCGGCCTGGCCCGCTGTGCCGCTCCTCATCAACCTCGGCGGGTCGCTGCTGGGCTTCGTGGCCACGCTGACACTGATCCCGGCCTTCAAGGACCGCTTCCTCGCCGCGCGGCTCTACGGCGAGGACCTCAACAAGGCCTCTCGGCGGCCAGTGTGAGTAGCGCTGCCCCACCGAACCGTGCGCCGCAGGGCCGCACCGGCCCCGGGACCAGGACCAGCCGGGCCGACTGCGCGCCTTGCCTTCCTTTCAGCCCCGAAGCGCAGGGCGTGATCAGCGGGGCCGTGTTCCTGATCATCCTCTTCTGCTTCATCCCCGTGCCCTTCCTGAGGTGCTTCGTGGAGGAGCAGTGCGCGGCCTTTCCTCACGACGAGGTGAGACTCGCCTGGTGTCGGGAGTGCGGCGGACACAGGCGGGAGTGGCCACCGGTAATAGGGGTGCTGTTCTCTGTCCCGCAGTTTGTGGAGCTCATCGGTTCGCTCCTCGCCATCTGTTGCATGATTTTCCTGGGCTTTGCAGATGACGTTCTGAACCTGCGCTGGCGCCACAAGCTCCTTCTTCCTACCATGGCTTCACTCCCTCTGCTCATGGTTTACTTCACCAACTTTGGGAACACGACCATTGTGGTGCCTAAGCCCTTCCGTATGTTGCTGGGCATGCACTTGGACCTGGGTAAGTTGTTACAAATCAGGGGAAGCCATCAGACAAATGGCGAGCACTCTGTGGAGAGGGTCACCCGAGGCACTCTGTGCTGCAGAGGGAATGCACGAAGGATTTTTTTAAGGAAGGAGTCAGCACAAGTAAATATTTGTGGCACCCACAACTGTACTGGTCATGATAGGGTACCCAATAAATATTAATTAGGGTGGAAACTATATCCAGAAACCCAGCATGCACTCAGCTACACACAGGTAGGCACCACTCATTTTTCCAGGGTTCTGGGAACACAGCCAGCACTAGGTACGTACAGCAGTCAGCTGTCAACACCAGGATGATCACAAACCAGAAACGGTGCTACAATCTGCCACTGCATCGCATCCATTCTCTGTGGCCCTCACATCATACATACACGTACACATGACAGCCAAGTCACGGGGTAGAGAACGATTTGTCAGTAAGTTACCACTTACTGACACTCTCACCAAGAACACCAGGTAATGGGCTGTTGTGCAAAGCAAGCAAGAGCTGTGGTGAACTGGACTGGGTCTGCTTTGCCTATGAATATTAAAGCATTCTGCTTGCTCTGACCTGCAGGTATCCTCTACTACGTATACATGGGCATGCTAGCAGTGTTCTGCACCAACGCCATCAACATTCTCGCTGGAATTAATGGAATCGAAGCGGGGCAGTCACTGGTGATAGCTGCTTCCATTATTGTGTTCAACATTGTAGAGTTAAATGGTAAGCTAGATAGTGTCTGTGTTTTGGGGTGCAAAAAGCAAAGGAGGATAGAATCCTAGATTTTGATATCTGATACTAGTAAAAAACAACCAGTCCTGTCTTATGACAAACATTTTTTTTTTCTATAGGGGATTACCGAGATGATCACATTTTTTCTCTCTACTTCATGATTCCCTTTTTTTTTACCACGCTGGGGCTGTTTTACCACAACTGGTAAGAGGATAGACATTCAGGGTTTCTTTGGAAGCATCCTTTCCCTCTACATTCTCCCTTTTCAAACAAACCAACCCATTTACCAGCATGCAGTTGGAATGTTGGGGCATAGATGGGTCCCTTGCCAGAACCAACGGTGCAAAGCATCGATGTGCTGGTAGCTTTTCATTAGCACAATTCCAGTCACACCGGCTCACCAAAATGTACGTGAGGATATGCTCTGTCTCGTTATCCATTCTTTCATATCATATTCTCTGCAAATCAGGTTGTGGGTCCCAGCCCTGCAGTCCTTGGCATAGATAGCTGCAGTGGTTGTTTTTACCACGTAGATTTGCTGCAGTTCCCTCTCTAGCCAGCCACTTGGGAAATATGTTCGGTGCTTATAAAGTCATTTGTACAACAACAGTGATGATGACGGACTTTCTGCTCTGTGGATTGCAGGTACCCATCTCAAGTGTTTGTTGGAGACACCTTCTGCTACTTTGCCGGCATGACCTTTGCTGTGGTGGGGATCTTGGGGCACTTCAGCAAAACAATGCTGCTTTTTTTCATCCCGCAAGTGCTCAACTTCCTCTACTCATTGCCTCAACTCTTCCATGTCATTCCTTGTCCCCGTCACCGGCTGCCAAGGTAATGTACCTGAGCAACCTGTAAGAGTACCAGAGATTGTGCCTTTTATCGTGAACACCAACTGAGAACGGTGGTGGTATGTGCACTTTGAAAAAGCCATCAAAGCCATTTTACAGCTAAAAAAGCCATTTTATAGCTAAAAGATAGCCAGCTCCCTCTGCCCGCCTTGGTCAGGTCACACAGTGGAGGTTTCTCAAAGAAGTTATCATCTTTTCTGACTGCTGCAGCCCTCCCAACCCCCAGATACAGAACTGATTTTTAACAATGTTAGAATATGATTAGTCTCAGTGACAAGATCAAGAGAGATTGACACAGGTCACTTTTACTACTGTTGTGGTAGTATTTGCTAAGGTTTCATAAAAGCAAGCATTCTGTGGCACTGTGCTGCATCGGCAGTTGTCTCTGCAGATGTGAGATGCTTTAGTTTTAACACTCTGCAGCACTCTGCCTATAGCAGGGGAGCAGTGGGGAGGAATCTCCTTGCTCTGCCCAGTCTGAGGGACTCCATATCAGCATATTTTTATGTGCATGGGATTAGTCCTGCTTTTTCCACCACTTGGTTTCTCTCTTAGCTACTCAGCTGGGGATCTCTCTCTCCTCACTCTATCCAGACTAAAATTGTAATGTTTCTTTCAGGCTCAATCCTAGCACAGGGAAGTTGGAGATGAGCTACTCCAAATTCAAAACGAAGAGCCTCTCTGCCATGGGAGCAAACATTCTGAAGGTAAAGTCCAGAAAACATTCAAAAGTCAGTCCCATTTTGAGGCAGTAGAGAAACAGGATGGGAAGGAAAACAGAACTCTAGGTTTGCTAGTTATTTCCTGGCTCAAATCCAGAAGAAAATACTCCACTTGGTCGATCACAGCCCCTCATGGGCACTCAATTGGGTTAATAATCTCTCAGAATCATCACACATAACAGTGTCCCAGAACCATCATAAGCCTGTCAGCTGCCTTTTTAGTAAGAGTGCAGGCTCTTTGGGGATTATATAGGAAAAGGAATCTCAAGCAAAACTGGCCAGAGAGCACCAAACATACCTGGTAAAATAACATGTAATATTTCTTTCTCCAGGCCGTCAAGATCTTGCATATAGTAGATGTGAGGATTGGAACAGATGAAGACGGTGAATATACTGAGTGCAATAATATGACCCTTATTAACTTCGTTATAAAGCTGATTGGACCCACCCACGAGCGAAGTCTCACTCTCCTGTTGCTGCTCATTCAGGTCAGACCAACATTTTCTCCAGTAAAAAGATGTACTCTGCAATAGAAACAGACCCAAATGTGTCTCAAGCATTTCAAGGGGAAAAGGGGAAGTAAAGTATCATGCTTTTCACACAAGATGCAGTTGAGTCATGGAACTTGAGGCTCAGGCGGTTTATGTCACTCAAGGAGGAAACAGATTCCTTCCCCCTGCCTCTATCCATCACCCCTCCATGTTCATTGAGAGCTAATAAATACAAATCACGAGGTTAGCTTGAGAAGGTTCCCAAGGCATGTATCACTGGGTGCTACAAAAACATTAGGACAGCAGAGTGCTTTGTCACTGTGACCACCAGATCCAGCCTTTTCCCACATTCCTGTTTGTCAGCCAGACCAAATAACACAGTCCTGGAGTTACTTCCGGCTGGTGGACTTGGTAAGCATGGCACACAGCTCAGCAGTACCCAAAATCTGAGCGGGGTGCAGAAGTGTTTGGAAGCACTTTAGAGCATGAGGATAAGTTGCCTCACAGATACTGCCACTACCTCTGGCCACCATGTGAACTCATGCAGAAAACAGAAGAAACACTACTTGTGGAAAGGGCTGCATTGCCTAGGTGCCCACAGTAGAACTCCTTTTTTCATCCTCCGATCAGAGATTCTTCTTAGGAAAGAGACACTTACCTCACCAAATTCCCATTCAGGAGGGAGGATTTCCAGCAAACAAACCTGGAGACCAAACAGGGCTTAGGCAGACTGTATCAGGGATGAGAAAGGGCAGAAAGTACCTGCTACTTGATCTGGAGGCCAGCCACAGCAGAGAAGTCTTTGCAGCATCTTCTTGTAAGGATGCTGAATTGCAGCTTTGACATGAAACATTTTCCATCACAAACTATAGAGTTTACAATATAATGTGTGGTCCTTAACAAGGAATGAGTTGCTCACAACCACTCCTCTAATCCATTGTTCTCACTATGTTACTGTGTGCAGGCACGCATGGAGATCCCCTGCAGATGGTTACAATTCTCAGAGAAAGAGCTGAGGATTTTGCCTACACTTCCACCTTTCACTGGTTCTATACCTAAACAATTTAGCCTAAATGTTGTTACTTAGTGAAACAAGTCACAGAGTGTAGCAAACCCAAGGGGAAATGAGGAACTGACAACCTGTACCTTACTTAATGTTATAATGTTTCTGTTCTCTGGCTGATTTTTACCTAGGTCCTGGGCAGCACCATTGCATTCTCAATCCGGTACCAACTAGTGCGTTTGTTTTATGATGTCTGACTGGGCTGCTGGGAACAGAGGAAAGACTTGTGCCTGCCAGTCAATTTTCTCCAATTGCTGACCAAATGATGCAACTCATCTTACTCTGGCCCTCCGAGAACCTCAGGACACTTGCCAACGTGCAACTACTCTGCAGGGGCCACTCTTGAAGCATAATAGTCTTTCTATTTTTATTGTGCCCAGAGGCTTTTGTCAGATTCTACTGACAGAAAAGAGTCCCTGCTACTTGGACATCATTGTTACTGGGAATGCCTTTAGGGGAGAAGTAAATGACCCAAACGTGGGAAAGATGAAATCTCTGTACACCTAACGAGCACATTAGGGTTCCCCTAGAGAGAAAATTAGAGCTTCAGTTTCTGCAAGACTCTCTACAGCAGAACAAGTAAGCCAGGATCCTCTCCTGGCTTCGCCAATCCTGTCTTTGGTCCATGGACACAGAGAGAGATGTTATAAACTCTAACCAGAGCTCAGAGCGCTCTGGAAATAAAACAGCTTGTGGTACCCTTTCCCCTTCCATAATTTGCCTCAAGAACACTGTCACACAGCAAAGCTAGGTTACACAAGACATCTCTGTGGCTTTAAACCCTGCTAGGGGACTGGTTCCAGTAGACCCCCTCCTCTTTCCCAGCTAGCAGGGATCTTCCCACCAAAGGGCTTTTATTTCTGAATATCTCCATCATCTGCCTTCGCAGACCAGGACGCATCCAAAACGGAATAGCAAAGTAAGGATCACTGCATCCATGCAGAGGACACTGGTAAATACTCTTAATAATGAGCTAAGGCCCCACACGCTGTGATTGCCTTTTCCTCCAACACAAATCGTTACTCGTACAGCAGTACGTGGCACCATGGTTCACACAGCACTGCTGCCCACCCGAGAGCCCAGAGGAGAGCCCTTGAAGCACCCGGTTAAGGGGAAGAGAGAGTGGGGGAGAGCGTATCAACTGCCTCAGAGAGGTATGAATTTGGCGCCTTGCCGTCTGATTGGTCTATCTCCACCACCAATAGACTCGGGGGCCAAAAGCGGTGGCTCCGCAGAGGAGACCAATCAGTAAAAAGTTTCTTCCGGCAGACGCACCAATAGCGAGGCGCGGCGGCGCTGTCCAATGAGCTGAGCGCTATTTTGGGGAAGGTTATAAGAGGACCGGGTGCAGAGCCCCTCGCCCCACTTCGCCGGAGAACTCTCGTCGGCAGGGTACAGCGCGCACGGAGGAGCGAGCCGCCATGTCTGGCCGTGGCAAGAGTGGCGGTAAGGCCCGGGCTAAGGCCAAGTCTCGCTCGTCCCGGGCAGGACTGCAGTTCCCGGTCGGGCGCGTTCACCGGCTGCTGCGGCGCGGTCACTACGCGGAGCGCGTGGGGGCCGGCGCTCCCGTGTACCTGGCGGCCGTGCTGGAGTACCTGACTGCCGAGATCCTGGAGCTGGCGGGCAACGCGGCCCGCGACAACAAGAAGACGCGTATCATCCCGCGGCACCTGCAGCTCGCCGTGCGCAACGACGAGGAGCTCAACAAGCTGCTGGGCGGCGTCACCATCGCGCAGGGCGGCGTCCTGCCCAATATCCAGGCCGTCCTGCTGCCCAAGAAGACCAGCGGCGGCAGCGCGGGCCCCACCAAGGCCGGCAAGAAGGGCAGAGGGCAGCAGTCACAGGAGTACTAGAGCGGCCGAGGCCTCGGCACCACACAAAGGCCCTTTTCAGGGCCACCCCCATTGCTCACCGGGAGAGCTGCGATCCGCGTGGGGAGGGGGCGTGTCGCGGCCCCGCCGTCAGGCCTGGAGGCGGGGCCGGCCCGGGCCCCACCCCGTCCGCTGGCCGGGGCTGCGGAGCCGAGGAGCGCTGGTGCCTGCCGCCGTCCCGGTCTGTGAAGCTGTGAACAGAGGAGCTGCTCCGGAAAGACACTGACACCGGGGTGCTGTTTACCATTCTGCTGTATTTATCAGCTGTTACGTTTTATTGGTCGTTGCAGAGAATAAACTATCCTTCATTTCCAAAATGGTACCCTGATAAGGTGCTGATTCAGTGTTTCCACAAGGCACTGGACCATGAGCCTTGCTGAGCAGATAGCTACATGGTAGGGAGTGCAAGAACCCCATCACAGAAAGGAACTGGCACTAGCAAAGAAAGGCACAACAGCCTCATTTGGGCTTTCCTGCTCCCCATTAAATGAGCATATGTGAATGATGCTGACAAGCCTTCTAGTCTGGTGAATAAGGGACACACTACTGGGTGTTCGCTCCCCCATTAATTACTGGCTCACTGACAAATTTGCACCTGATAGCTGCAAACTTCCTGCCTTAAGACAGACCTATGAATATGGCACTCATGCTACTTTACCAAGGAACCTGCCAAATAGCAGTCCTCCTCTGCAACACTGATGAGTGAACAGGACCAAACAATATTAATGACTACTGAAAGTACTTCAGTACTGTTGACACAGTATGGCACTCAAGTGCCATCATGACTGACTCTGATTATAATCTGTAACAAATTCCTTGTTCCTTATGGCAACAGGAGAACCCTTACAGCTTACTTTTTAATCCTTTTTTTCTTTTTAGCCTTCCTAGCTATAAATATCGTTAAAAAAATCAAATGGACACTTTGCAATTTAGAGAAATGCAGAGAGGGCCAGAAACCCTGAACAGCATAAACAATTCAAGTTAGTTAACTTGGTATTTCAAGCTCTTGTGCCCACATGTCAGGTGAGACCAGTGTGAGCATGAAGAAATCCCTTCCTCCAAAGGAGGACAGCATAGCTGCCAAAACTTGCCAGAGTTGTGGCAATTGTGCAGACCACACCACGGGTTTAGTGGGCATCGTTGAGCTGCCTTGCCACACTAAGGATATGCTTTGCTCCCTTGCTAAGAAGTAAACTAGCTAGTTCAACACCAAGGTTCTCTGCAGCTTCCTGGGCCTGACCAGGGACATTCTTGGCTGTGATACCAACATGCTGCACATCGTCATTTGGTCCATCTTCATTCTGCAAATATAAATCACCTCTGTAAGGCAGCAGGAAGGAGTGGGCAATTAATAGTTCAAGCCACATGAGAAACATGAGAGCAGTGCACTGTCAGAGTTTCCAAAGAACCAGACCCAACATAACAGGCAGTTTTCAAAAGGTCTGCTTTTGTCATGTGGCTTCAGCTTTGGGTCATGAGCTTTGTGTTTGAAGCCATCACCGTGGTTCACATACCTGTTGGGGATAATTAACACTGGTCTGCATAGTCTCCTTCAGGCTATCAGATCCATCCAAACTGTAGACTGCTCCTGTCAAATACAACTTGGAAAGACACACAGAAGGGATTAATACAGCATTAACAAACAAAGCCAATCACCCCCTTAAAAAAAACCAAAATGCACAACATGCAAAGCTCAACCCAGAGGGGACAGCTTCTGTAGTGCAGGGGGGCCAGCAAGAATAGCCTTATAAGATAACTGTAAGAAAAATGATCCCTGTTAGGCAAGATGCAACTTCCCAAGGAAAAGGCTGAACAGTTTTCTAGTTTCCCACCTCCTCAAGCACACTCCCATCATATAAAACACTGATTCTTCTGAGGTCAGGGCAAGGCTTTCAAACTTTAGGGCAATGCAACCTCCAAAGAGGGCAGGGAGAATCTGCTACTTCTAGTAAGGTCATTTTCTAGAAGACCGAGCTTCAATAACCAGGCCCATTCTCATACTCCTGTGCTTTGGACACAAACCCAGAAAGCTTGAGTCAGGAGCCTCTCTGCTAGAAAGGGCAGCTATAAAGATATCTGCCAGAGTTATCCTCAAGGTAGGACCAGGGAACATGCATGCACTGGAACAGGTTTCCAGAACTCATCCCAGATAAATACAATGTACTCCTCACCTGGCCATCTTTCAACAAGGTGCTGACGGCAACAGGGACGCTGCATCCACCCTCCTAAAACAGAAAACAGCTAATGCTGAGGCCCCTACCTAACAGGTTCAAAGTAGAGGCCTCTGAAAAGTTTAGGCTGCACAAACCCCTGCCTATCGCTCTACAGGCACTTCTCAGTTCAGAAGCACTCTCTGCTTCATAGCTTTAGGAAAGATTCCCCACAATGTCAACTAGCAGAGCAGTATTTACTGCCACAGGCAGAAGAGCCATGACGCCCCACCTACCAAACGTTTCATAAAGGCTCTCTCAGCAATGCAGCATAGCACGGTGTCTGCATCATGCAGGACAGACACCATATCCAGGATCTCTTGGTCTTTGGCACGAACTTCTACCGCTAAGGCACCCTATGAGAAGAAAGGGAAACATGAAACATTTAATCATAGTAATTCCTCAACTTCACAGCTCTCTGTGCGCGCAGCATTGGTCACGGAACAGACTCGGGGCTGGATGCATTTTGCTAAGGGAGCGATATTTAGCCATTTACAGAAATAAATAACAATCCACTGGTTGCAGGGACATCCCATAGCAGCTGCTCTAAAAGGAAGTTGAGAACTTCCTTTGGCCAAAGTGTTCAAGATCATGCTGTCACCTCAAGCCTCAAGTTCTAAAGCCTCTCTCAGTTAGGGCTCATATATAGAAACACCCACCCCAATGTCCCTTGTGACAAGAAACCTGGATAAATCCAAGCTTTCCAACATTTTCTCAAGATAAAGATCAAATGCTGAAAGAATAACAGTGACAAAACAATTCCTTCCTAAACCGGAAATGCACTGTTCCACCACTGGCTTTTGATACCAGGTATGGCTGAAGATACAAGAGTCTTAACGTACCTGTCCAACAGCATACAGACAATCTTCAGGGTTTAGGAGCTGGAAGAAAGCAAAATCCAACTTAACTTGTGTCCAGTTTCAGTGGACTGAGCAGACCATCAGACAGGCTCAGCTTTGACAGGATGACCGTAATGTCTGAGAGAAAAACGTGATGGTTCAGCACAGAATGGTATCTTCTGTTTTGCTGCTCCTCACCTGACCAATGCGATTCTCCCATCCCATTCTCTTCAGCCCAGCAGCAGCCAGGATGATGGCACTGAAGTCCTCCTTCTCATCCAGCTTCTTTAAGCGGGTATTTAAATTCCCTCTCTGTAGAAGTGATTAAGCAAGTATAGAAACAGCATGCCAACTGCTCCTATCCCTACATAACATACGCCCGAATGTGTTTACAGAATGTACAGAATCTGACAGCCTCCAAATGAGAATCAGAGCACCATCCTGGGAGAAGCATTACATAGAGACAATTCTTTTTGTCAGATGAAGGCTGGCACCTTCTTTACAGGCTCATGAGAAAGCGAAAGGCAGAACGGCAACAGTGCGCCATACATCCATTACCAAGTAGGTTAGGGGAGGGCTGCCTCTGAGCAAGCAGTTTGCTATTGTTGCTCAGGTGGCATACATCAACCTTCAATCTAGATTCACGTTTGCAGCTTTACCCAGCCCCCACATTTCTTTTTGCCAGGAAAGGATACAATATCCCTGAATTCTAGCTGAGGGAACTTCTTTTTGAGCTGAGCTGCTCTGCGAAGTGAACTGGTTCCAATCACACTGTAGGGAAAATAGAACACATGAAATCTAGAATACTCCTACACTCACCTCACCCTCACTTCCACCTGGAAGAACTCTGAACTTTCAAGTCAACAAGTGGTAATTTTTTTTGTTCTTAATTAAAATTAAGATCCAAGAACCTGACAATCATTTTTATCTCCTTAGAAAAAAAGAAAACCATTCTGTGAGGTTTTGCATTAAGCCTGGGTGAAGCCAGATGCAGGCAAGCCAATCCCAAGCAACTGATTTACAGAAGACGCTTCTGGAGAGCAGCCCCCAGCCACATCACCGATCGCACCTGTCCTCCCCTTCCTCTCCCCACTCACCTCTTTTCAGGAAGGAGGCTCAGTGTTTTCCCACAGTTTTTGGGATGAAAGACAACGGCATCAAGTGGGTTTTCCCTTCTGCGAAACAATACAAATACAGAATGGCTGACATAAATTAATAGAAGGCTGTTAAGCTTAGCAGTTCTCCATCAGGCCCGAGAAGAACTGCCTCTGGCTCCAAAATAATCCATGTATCATCAGAACAAAAGCAAGAATTTCCAGCAAACCTGCCAGCTCCAGAACATGAGATCAGCTCCAGTGTTTCCACTATTTCAGAGATTAATCAGAGGATGGCCAAAACCAGAGCCCCTAAAAAGACCTACGCCACCCTTGTTTTGCTGCCACTGCTGATGCTGTAAAATGCATGTCCCTCAAAGAATCGAGCCTCACATCCACACTTACTTGCAGACAGCACCAATGGTAAAGCCAGGGGGAAGAGAAGTCGGCAGGTCCTTCAAGGAGTGAACCACGAGGTCAACTCTAAAAATAAGAGGACAGTAATGACTGCACAGATGCCTGAGCTCACACCGTGCCTACCCAAGGCCTGCACGACACCTACAGGAAAAGTATGAATCTACTCTGAGAATTAATTTGGAGAAGAAGGGGGGAATGTCAGGATCCTATAGCCAGAATTCCTATAGAATGTCACTGTTACTCCAGAAAAGCCACTTCATTCTTCTCTGCCTCTCTTTTCCCACCTGTAAAACGAAGGAAATGTCTTCCTCCCAGCAGCACTGCAAGACCTATTATGACCACTGAGTCAAATGAAGATAAGAAAGACGCTGAAGATGTTCACGTGGAGAGAACCTCATCACACCAATATGCAACTAGTCCCTTTTGTGCTATTATGCTTTGAACCAGAAATAACAGCCACCCCTATCAAAAGCCATCATCTGCTCCTTACAGGCAAACAAACATCGTAAATGCTTGAGTCTCCAGTATTTTTTTCACTGGCTTTCCTTGAAAGCCCAGTATCATGTGCCCATGTGTCACAGATGTAGAGTATCACCTTTTGTTTTCAAACCTACTCTAGCGCATAAGCACCACTGAAACCTCCTTGGGATACTGTCCTGGTTTGAGCCGTAGCGGATTTGGTTTAAACCACGACAGATACTGAAAAAAAAAAGACCAAAACAACCATAAAGTGCTCACGTCTCTGCTCCAGCAGGAGCCCAAACCAAGTGCTTTCTGCAGAAAGAAGTTATCCAGAAAGCAGCACAAAGTGCCCACATCTCCTTCACGGCCGGTGTGCTAAGATGTTACTGGATGTTACCACAGGAACACTAAATATGCTTTTTCTTGGCCAGAGGTACCAGAACATAAAGGAACTAGGATCACACACACAGCAAGCCAAAAGTGTCCAAATAAAGAGTACCAGAAATGCCAGAGAAGGATGAGAAAACAAGAAGCTCTTACTCATTTCTTTCAAGTGCATTTTCCAGCTCTTTGGTGAAGAGACTCTTCTCCCCAATCTACATATAAATGGAAGAACAAGAATCACCACAGAAAGGCTGGCAAATATATTATCAACCACAGTTACTTCTTATGTAGAACACAAAAGAGATCCATTACCTTGGAAAGTGCTGTATCCAGGATCTTGTCTCCAGTCGTTGACATGGCAACTGCTCAGAAAGAGCACAGGTAAAATGTGAGCTGGGCCAGAGCACCTAGGCCTAGACTGGGAATATCTATGCAACACACAACGATCACTGGTGTCACATGCTACTGCATGAACATGGACTCGAGGCAACATGAGAGCAGCTTGCTTGCTTCTGGAAACGTGCTGCGCTCAGGCCAAGTGACACGGAGACTTAATTCACTGTCCTCAAAACCAGAGTTAAGGGGCAAGAGGGCAGGCTCCCATTGCTCTTGCCTCAAGCACCAGCCAGGAAAAACATCCCTAAGGCACAGTGGGGTGCAGCCAGAACAATACCAGGTTCTCAAATTGAGCAACGCTAACACCATTTGCATGACATGCTCAGAGAGTATGACATACTCAGAGCTTCAACCACCATGAGCTGATGAAATCCATCTTTCTCCCCCAGAAGAAACCAGCAGCAGGTGTTCAGCCACACAACGTAACTGCAATCAGATGGCACTCTCAGATAAGTGGGATCAAAACCTCCTCCTCACGCCAGCACTGCAGACACACCTCTTGCACACAAAGATAAGCGGCTGGCTCCTGCTGCTGCCTACCCTGGGTCAGCATTCAACCTTACCAATCTCAAAGTGGAGCTCAGGATACAGCGCACGGAGCATCTCCACTACGCTGTCAGTCTGAATGCGGGCCAGCTGCAACGAAGCAGAAAGCAAAGCCCTAAACAAGGAGCACATCACAGAATCCCAAGGGTTGGAAGGGACCTCAAAAGATCATCTAGTCCAACCCCCCTGCAAGAGCAGGGTAACCTGGAATACATCACACAGGAACTTGTCTGGGTGGGCCTTGAGTATCATCCATCTAGTAGCTAGAGAGAACTTTGGCATTCTTCGATGGAGAGACACATATGACTGCTGCCTGCTCCCAGTCAAAAGCATTGGGAGTAGCCTGAGTAAAATCACTCGTATGTATGAAGTCCTTAAAAAGCTACAGCTTAGGTCTGCACACAGAGCTAGCAACAGATCTTACAGCAGTAATAACATTCCATTGCACAAGAACACCAAGTCAGTCAAATAATAACAGAATAATCATTCCACACATGCAAGCAGCAGCAGCCTCAAGCAACCAGAGTAGTTTCAGCTTTCTTCCACCGATGAGCTGTGTAGCCTGGGGCAATTAACTTTGATCTCAGGACTGCACTTTCTTTACATGTAAAACGAGTACAAGTTGCTGCTTCCCTCTGTAAAGTGCCACAAGAGCCTCAGGTCAGAAGAAGCAGCAGCTCGCAGCACAGAACTGTCCCTTCCCTCACACCCACCCCAAACACCTTCTGAAAAGTACGGAATTCTTCCTAGAACGCGGTCCCAGGACGCGCAAGATTATCTCACAACAAAGGCCTGAAGGACACTTATCTCTCTCGGCGGGCCTGCTCCTCCCTGCTGCACCCAGCTGGCAGGCGATACCCGCCGTCCCGCCCCTGTACTTCGGGTGTTCTGAAGACAGCAGTCCTTGGGGGGTGTCAGGTTTGGGGGGGGGGGGGGGGGGGGGGGAAGTCCCGCCTCCCGGGAAGGGCTGCACCAGCCCGGCATGTACCCAGCGAGATCCCGTTATCCCGGACGGGCACTCGCACCCTCGCTCTCCCTCACCTGCCCAAGGGCTACGCTCTTCAGAGCCGCCCGCCTCGCGGGCTCCGTACAAACCGTTTCCTCTCGGAGCGCCCCATCCCGCAGGGCTCTGCCACCGGTAGAGGCGCCCGAGCCAACAGCCCCCGTGGGGACATCCACGTCCCCTGCGCCCCGGGCTGCAGACGGGGCCCCCCGCGCCCGCCGCTGCCTACCTGGCTCCGGCGGGTGCCCACGCGGACCGCTCTGCCGCACGCGCCGTTCTCGCCCTGCGGCAACAACCGAGTCAGCGGCCGCCCCACCGCCTCCCGCCCGCCCCCGCGGCCGCTGCCCCCGACTCACGGCGGCCGAGCCCGGCTCCGCCATGACACCGCCGGCCCTCCGGAACGCCCGCACCGCACGAGCCCGCCCTGCTCCGTCACGTCCGGCTGCACACGTGACCACAGCGGCAACCCCTCTGGCCCCGCCCGGCAGTCGGCGCGCGCTCCCGGTGCAGGCAGGTTTATTGGGGGCCGTGTACAGATGCGCGGGGCCGCGCGCGGGGAGCGCGCTCAGGTGCCGCGCTTGGTGCGCATGAGCAGGTCCCGCTGCAGCCCAGCCTCAAGCGGGGCCGCCTTTCCCGAGGGCAGGTCCGTGATGAGGGTCAGTTTGTTGAAGACACCGCGGCCGAAGTAGTCGGCAACAACCGAGAAGCCGTCGTTGGAACACTTGAGCTGGCAGACACAAAGCAGCGGTATCAGCTGAAGCCTCCGGGCCTTTCCCCTTCACCTCCCTATTAGACACAGCCCCCACCACCCCTCGGCTACTCGAATAGTTCCATGCAAGTACTGCACAAGCACCTTCCTCTGCTCAGGTTTTCCACCTTGTTCCGACCCCACATTTGTGCCATGCACTGAAGAGGCAAATGAGAATTCTCAGGAAAGCAACTGCCTCTGATACTTCAGTTTCCACTCATGTGAACGTATTCCAGCTAAGGCCCCATTCCCAACTCCACCATTTCACCACTGGAAAACACAACACAGACAGAACACTTTTGGGGTACCCCAACTGCCCTGCCCTAGCCCTGTTCCGATGCAACTGGCCCAACTCCTTTACCTTTCCCCTTCCATTTGCTCTATACAGCCAGAAGTTGTATAGAAAAAACATCACACTGACCGACGGCTCTCCAGGTTGGAAAAGACCCTTAAGATCATAGAGTCCAAATGACCTGTTTCAGGGTCAGGTGAGATGAGTTTCTCTTTCACCTCTGGAGATCATCAAGGACCCCATGCCCTGTGCATAATGCAGTCATCCTAGGGCCCCATGCCTCAGTCTCTGCAGTCGACAAGACCTTGTCCGCGAATACTTTTAGCCTCACCCTACTCTACCAGCCTCTAGAGACCCGTAAATTAGATCTGTAAATCTAAACCCTATTTATTCCGGCTTGGTAAAACAGGCAATGCTACCCTACCTGATGCTGAAACTGGTCATGCAGATCCCGCTTCTGCTCCTGGGCCCGAATCATGTCCATCACTTTGCGATTTTCTGGCATGCACGTAGGACATTCCGAATCGTTCTCAGAGTAGCTTTCGAAGCAATGCTGGTGGAAGGAATGACCGCACAGGAAGTGCACTGAAGGCAGCTCCAGGGCACTGGTACAAATGCTACACTTGGTCTTCTGAAAAATCTTGGGCCTGTGACAGAGAGAGGAGGCAAAAGGGTGAGAAAGACAAAGTGCACTTTTTCTTCATGAAAGGACAGTTCCATCCCATGTAAGATGAGAGCAGGTGGCACTGCACCTTGCTTTTAGCTCTTCGATCTCCTGGCGGATCCTTGTAGTTTCTTCTCGGTATTTGTGAATTCTCTGCTCATCCTGCTCTATCTGGCGGCTCTGCTTCTGCAGCTTGTTGACAAGATAATCCTTAATCACAGACAGTGTGGCTGTGGAGTTATGAGCCAGCGTCTGCACAACTGAGAGCAATCCAGCAGTTAGTTTAAACATCAGCAAAAAACCCCACGACCACATTAATCATACATGGCTTTTCTGTAGAAGGCCACTTCTACAGGCACAGGCAGTCGGCATTCTCAACGACTCGGGGAGCTCATTTAAAGAGCCGACTGCAATTTGACCTCTTTCAGAAATGGGTAACTGGGAGCATGTTTGGATAGCTCAGACCAAAAGGAGCAAAGCAAATTCCACTCCAGTCTCTCCACCAAGGAACAGCAGGAGTTTCAGCAAGCCCTCCACCTCCCCAAGCTGCCAGAACAGAAATCAGGTACAGACATCTCTATGACTGACACCTCACATTATTTTTCCGAACAAGGGAGCTGTGACCGGCACAGCTTTTCCCTGTAGAGCAGGTTATTACTTCATATGGTGGGCTCAACCTGTAGATACTTCTCCCAGCTTTCTAATCTTCAGGGAATGCTGTAAGCTAGTTTGGGGTTTCTTTGGTGGGGAAAGGTTGGGTGCCACATGTCATTACTACCAAGCAGCGGAGGCATAAGATTCTTGTTCTCGATGTGTTTCAGCACTGCAGCAATATACTCCTTGCAGTCCTCCTCCTTCCGTGCAAAGTAGCCGAGAGCCTGTTCCCACAGACAAGCCTCTTGGTCTCCGTATAACTCGCACACCTCGATCACCTTCTTGTACTGCTCATTCTGCATGTGGTAGTGCATGATCTGCTGGAAACTACGGGGGAAAGTATCTTGAGATACTGAAGAGGTCATGACCATTGTACTGTAAGGCAGGCAGGTTTATGGCTCAGAAATGTCACGTGCAGGGGAGTGGGTGGAGGGACAGGACTTCACAGACAAGAGGAGCACTCACAGTTTGCCCTGCTCGTAGAGGTAGAGGACACCATCCTTGAAATTGTGCATCTGACATAAGATCAAGGCCTTATCAAAGACTGTTTTGAACCTTCCACTCTTCAGGAGGGTGAGGGCTTCATTGTGCAGCTTCTCCTTGATCTATAGAGAAGGGAGAGAAGTCACAGAAAGCAACGGGTGCACAGAGAACATTTTGCAAGAAGATCTGACAAGAATCTGCAGCTCTTTCAAAGAGGAGGATGGTTTTGCTGTTTGCCCTCTATCCCTTTTAAGCAAGCAGGATGTGATTTCTTTCACCCAACAGCCAGCATCCTCAGTGATCTAGGCAGGCAAACAGAGCTACTTCTGTGGGAGAGGCATCTGCCCACAGAGGTTGTACTGTCTGGAATCCGTTCTTAAATGAGATTCATACAAACCAAGTTCAGCCTCACTGAAAGGAGTGCTCTCCCAGCAAGCAGGCTGCTTTCCCATTCACATTCCATTTGTCCAGCACGTTACGTCTTGCTATCAATGCCCACCTGGGGAAAGGTTACTGGGTTGGCAGGAACACAAATAGGATTCAAGGACACCAAATCTCCCTCTCAAAACACAAAGCAGGAGGAGCTCAAACCTGCTCATCTTGTTCATGTGCCCAGTTCTGGAGTCGAAGTTCCAGTAAAGTGTCATAGACACCCTGTGGAGAATCAGCCTGCACCTCAGTCATGTGCTCCAGAAAAGCCTTCAGTTCTCGGGAGTTGTTTGCAAAGACTGGAATGAATTCCTCCGAATTAGCCTGGAACACAATCAGAACAAGTCACATGCCGCACTCAGCCTCAGCCAGATGGGTGCTTCTTTCCTGCTGTGTGAAGTGCTCGTTCCCAGAGCCTGCAGTGCGACAGATACGGCATGGAACAGGACTCAGGTCTGAGCAATAGTTTTTAAGTGGTCTCTGGAACTACCAGGACACCAGGCCGGGGCTTCTCATAGAACAGTCTGGGTTGGAAAGGACCTTCAAAGGTCAAGTAGTCCAACCGCCTTGCAGTGAGCAGGGCCATCTTCAACTAGATCAGGTTGCTCAAAGCCCCATTCAACCTGACCTTGCATGTTTCCAGGGACGGGGCATCTACCACCTCTCCAGGCCACATGTTCCAGTGTTTCACCACCCTCAGTGTAAAACATTTCCTCATATACAGCTAGTGTAAATCTACCCTCTTTTACTTAAAAACCATTACCTCTCGAACTATTCCAAGAGGCCCTGCTAAAAAACTTGCCCCCATCTTTCTTAAAAGCCCCCTTTAGGCACCAGCTGTTCTAAGGTCTCCTGGGAGGCTTCTCTTCCCCAGGCTGAACAAGCCCAGCTCTCTCAGCCTGTCCTCCTGGAGAAGGGGCCTCAGCCCTCTGACCATTTTTGTGGCTTCTTCTGGACCTGCTCTACAGGTCCACGCCTTCTCTGTGCTGAGGGCTCCGGAGCTGGACACAGTGCCCCAGGTGGGGGTTTCACAACAGTGGCGCATACTGAGGTGCATTTCTCATTATACCTAAAGTATCAGGCCTGCACCACAAAGCACACAGGAGCGCTCGCTGTGAAGCTACTGCTCGAGAGCAGTAACTCCCAGTCAGCACAAACTGTACCTTTTTTCCTTCCAGCATCCCAGGGCCTTCACTGTCTCCCAGTGGCCGGTAATCAGTGCAAAGGGCCTTCAGCAATTCTGTGGTCTTATTAGGGACCTGGTGCATCAGGGTTTTCCCATACCGCTTCATGTTGCTCTCTGCCTGATCAAAAGGCAGTTTCCCAATGTAGCACAGAGCTTCTTCATAGTTCTGTGGAAGGAGGCAGCCAGCAAAATCACTGTGTGACATTAAGCTTTGCTCTCCGCTTCAAGGTCAGGACAGAAAGCATTTAAGATGTGCTGCAAGTACACCATAGACACAGTCTGCTCCAAATTACCACCTAGTTCACTTATTCCTGCTTGTTTTCCTCCTCAGGGAGGAAGACTGGCTGTAGCCCAGTGGGAAGACTGTGTGATTTCAATTTATCTCTAATTACCCTCTCTCCTCTTAAAGGCCACTGTAAAAAGCTACATCTGAAACAGAACAAAAAAGACCCTCTGATCTTCACCCCTGCTCTACAGCACTTGCTGAAGCAGAAAGCCAACATGCAGGTGGCGGCAACAGGCATTGCTCTGCAGGGAAGAGGTCAGCGCAATGGGGTTCTCAATAAAGAGGAGGCTATAGAAGTGGGCATCTCCCCAGTAGAGACCACGGGAGCAATACCATCCCCTCACCTTGATATCTTCTAGCTGGATTTTGAGGTACCATTCATGATGCATGTGCTTCTCTGCCAGGTACACAGCGTGGGAGTAGTAACCTGCCTGGCGAAGCACTTTGATCGCTGTTTCAACATCAAAGTGGACCTCACTCTCGCTGGTCTACAAGAACAACAGCAGAAAAATGGTCCCTCAGCAACATTGCTATGGTCCACAAGCAGAAATCGTTTATGTAAGAGGAGGAAAGCCAGAGCAGGGACAGCTTAGTACCTCTCATGCAAGGGAAAGGTCGTACATGCAGAAAAGGAGTAGCCTAACCACCTCCCAGTAGCTTGCCAATCACATTGGCAACGGCCAGCGTGCTCCAGACTCAGGTGGCAAGCCAGCCACGCCACAAACATAACCAAGAGGTTGGAAATAAAGCAGATAAAAGCAAAGACAGGGGTACTGAAGGAGAAATCCATTCTTCACTCTCTCAACTGACCCACAGAGTCAATTCACACTGTCACTGCTACCCCTTTTCAATTATGATGACAACATCACAAATTTGCATGATTCCACCTCCCCCCCGATACCTTGATGAACTCTTCCAGTTTGGAGCTGTCTTTGAGCTTGGTATAGCAATTCAGCAGCAGTGTAGTATGGTCCGCATTGGCCAGGGACTGCAGGTGGAGTGTCTGCAGGTAAGCGGTGAGGTTGTGGATACGCTGAGCATCCAGGAATTTCCGAATAACATAAGATGGTTCCAACTTCCCTATAGTTCTGAGAGGGGAAGAGTCATCTTACAAGAGACCATATACCCAGGAAGTCAAACTAAATAAGAGAAATTAACTAACTACGAAAAATGCAGAAGCCTTAACTTCAGCAGGCATTAACTTGGAAACCACTCAGCTACGTAGCAGAAGTAACAACCAGTCATGGTGTAAGACCACGACTGGGATGACTTCATTTGGTTTGATTCCTGGGTCAAAACAGAAATCGAGGCCTCTGCAGCTCCTACCTGTACTACAGCATCATGGCTCCACAGGACCCGCACTCACCGGATATACTGCTGGATGGCCCCGTCATGGTTCCCCTTGTTATACAGATGATCACCGTACTGCCGGAAAATCTCTGACAAGCCATCGCTGTCCAAGTGGTGGCTCTTGGCCAGGTTAATGGCCATTTCAAATAAGTTCTTTCTGAACAGCATCTGTTAAATTCACAGGAAGAGCAGTATGAGGGCAATACCACTCTGCACAATCTTGCAGACGTAAGACAGAGACTAGTAACAAAACAGATTTACATGCCTCGAGTTTGGTTTGAGTATCTTTCTCCTGCAGCACATGAATCTTCCCATCTCTTGTCAGTACATACAGAGAACCCCACTCTGCTAAAACATCCACTATATCATCAAAGATCGAGCTGTATGCAATGAATTTGTTGCACAAGTCATAGATATTCAAGACTTGTTTGTCCGCATTCTGTGCCTCATTTCCAGCAAACTCCGACCTGGAAAAGGCAGAAGAAAGTTTCAGAAAACATGGAACTTCAAGTTACTTCAGTAACTACAGTTCTAGATACCTTTGCAAGCTCAGGATGTCCAGAGAGCGAGACAGCAGGAGTTCACTTGGGTGATTAAGCTAAGCAGACCCAGAGGCAAGACAAAACCTATTCCTACGCAAATTCTATCTGTGCACTACAGTGAGAAATTAATGGGACTTGAAAAAAACCCCAAGCCCCACTTGCTCACTAGCATGCTGAACTGTGCTCCTCCCACACCAGAAGCAGATCAATATAGGGGTCCAGAACCTCTGACAAAGTTGCCGCTGGCCAGCAGGAGGGAAGTTTCACAGGGAAGAAGTTAAAAAGAGGGAAAGCGGGAAGCTGCAAGAGCAAAAAGAACTCATCTGTTCTGAGGAGCCCTACTTTGGAGAGGTCTTTCGGTCCCTGGAGACAATGATGAGGTACCCCCGGTACCAGTGAACAATCAGCTTTTGTCCCTCAAAGGCAAAGCAGGGGCCACGCTCGTCTGGCTGATACAGGTACACACATTCATTTCCTGCCACAATGAACTGGAGGTCCTGGGATGGGTCGCTGAGAGATGAGCAGTGCAGTCCACAGCCGTGAGTGTCCAGCTCCAGGTGAGGATAGTCTTTTGCTGAAAGCATGTAAGACTAGAGAGGAAACACGACTCTTGGGGGATTGCTCCACACGAGACTCTGAAGCCAGGGTCTCTTATTTTCAGTTAAATTCCCACCTGAATGTTCTCTGTGGTAACTACAAACAGATGTGTTGTTTTGCCAGACTGTCGGAAAGCAAGGCCAGTAACCGGGTAACTGCCTTCATGTAGGATCTGGGTCTTACTATGCCGGTCTCGGGTGATGTCCCCTTTGGTGAGTACCACGCTCCCATCCGCAAAACCTGGTGAAAGGCACAGACTAAACTGTTACATGGCACAAATGAAATACTATCCAGCCTGAGTTAGGGCAGCTCCATTCAGCAACAACACGCTGCTCACCGGCAAGGTATTAAGTTTTGCTTGCTTATTGGAAGCATACTGTACATTGTAACAAGACTAGAGGGAGATTTCCTCAGAGCGAGTAAAGCAGCCTGCTGACAGCCCCAGTCCTATGACAAAGGAACAATTAAAACCAAAGAGGGAAATGTCCCTTTTCTCATTTAAACAAAGGTTTCTGTACAGGGCTTGGGTATCGCAAAACCTGTGGTTGTTTCTTCCTGTACTACGACAAATGCTACATTTAGGATAAGTCCAATAAACGTGTCACCTTAATGACTGGCACGGAAAGATGGCATCAAATGAAAAGACGGGTTTCCCTTTTAACTACAAAAGTTATTACTGTCATATGTACAGACTCAGGCTAACACTGGGTATTTGTCCTCTCCAGCTCTCCAACAGCACAAGACAGGCTGTCTCTTTGCACGAGTAACAGAAATGGAGGGAGAAGAACAACCAGCAGGATATTCTATGCTGGTTTTTGTGCCACCCATTCATTTTCTCAACACTTGAAAAAGGACCATAACACTTTTCTTAAACTACTTGTCCTGGTTTGAGCAGTAGCAGTCATTTTTCTCCTCCTTGGTAGCTGGTGCAGTGCTGTGTTTTGACTTTCGGGCTGGGAACGGTTGCTGATAGCAAGGATGTTTTGAGTTACTGCTCAAATGTTTGGTTTGTCCAAGGCCTTTTCTGAGCTCATGCTCTGCCAGGGAGGAGGGGAGGACGGGAGGAAGGAGAGACAGGACACCTGACCCAGACTGGCCAAAGAGGTATTCCATACCATAGCACGTCATACCCAGGATGTAACCGGGAGTTACCCGGAAGGGCTGGAGCTCTGGGGGGGATGGAGAAGGTATCGGTCAGTGCTCGGTCGGGCAGGGTGGGGTGAGTTATGGGTCGGTGGCTGGTGAGGTGTTGTATTCTCTTCACTTGTTATTGGCTTTATCATTATTATTTGTAGTAGTAGTAGCAGTAGTGATTTGTGTTATACCTTAGCCATTAAACTGTTCTTATCTCAACCCACGGGGGCTACACTATTTGGATTCTCCTTCCTAACTCTCCAGGAGTTGGGGGAACAAGGGGGGGAGTGAGTTGATGAGCTGTGCAGTTTGGTTTTAAACCACAACACTACTTCAGCTTCACTTACCGATTGCCATGAAATTAAGATTCTCGTGGACAGTGAGGCAGGATACAACTGTGGGCTTGTTACCTGGTATTGCTGGAAAAATTCGTGTGCAAAGAGGATTGCCACCATCTCGCTTCTCCAGGTTCCAGACTTTAACCTACAAACAATGATGATATGCTGGCATAAGCAAAACATGAGGCATCAGGAGGCCAAAACTTGGCACCAAATATAACAGTGCTCACAGTGAGCATAGTGCTTGAGTTGAGAACAGTCAACCCAGACAACTGCAGTAGCCTTAAGAAAGACCCACAATACAAAAGCATTTTCCCCTCTTTGCCATTTGACTTACCAAGGGGTTAATGCCCTCTTCATCCTCACCCACAGAAACCAAGATACTGTGCTGCTTCAGCTGGTACAGGTGTGTTACCCTTAGCTTGTAAGCTTGGAAATTACTGAGTTGAAGGGAGCGAGGCAAAAACCAGATCTGCCCTTCCATATGTAGACAGCAGTTAAGGCACACAAAGGGGAAAAAAATCCCAAAGCCCACGACTCCGATTACACTGGAAGCAAACCCTGAGCGCTGGCTTCTCACTGACCTCTGCCACGGCTGCAGCAGAGCAGCCGCGAGCAGCACCTCACCCAGCGGCAATGCCCTGAACGGGCAAAGGAGCCGAGCCAGACAGCGCCGGGGAGCCGGCCGCGGCCCGGTCCCACTGCCCGCCCCCCCAGGCCCGAGCGCCCGGCCCTGCGCAGGATATCCCCGAACACGAGGCTTCCCCTGCCCGAGTCACAGACTGCGATGCCCGGGGGCAGCTCGAAGGGTTTCCCTGCTGCCCCGTCCGGCCCCGGCGGCTCCTTCACCGTCTCTCTGTCGAAGAACACGAAGCGGCGCCACTGCAGGTAGGCGGCCATGTTGGCGGCGGACCGAATCCCCGAGCGCCTCACGTGACCGTCTTTCCCAGCCCCTTCAGGTCACGAGGCAGAGGGCGTCGCACCGCGCAGGCGCAGAGGGTTCTCGGCGGCTCTGCTGCAGCGTAAAGAACGCCCGAGCCCCGCGGGACACCCTCCGAACCCTGCTAAAAGCGCTTCACTCAGTGCTGGCCTTTACCGGGGGGGCTTCGGGGGTCACCGCGGCGCTGGATGGAGTTCGAGCAGGTGAAGCCAACACCCGCACCGGTCCTGGTCCTGCGCCGTCGGTTTCTTTCCAGTCTCGGTTCAATTCCATTCTCTTCTCTGAGCCGTGGGGAAAAGTCCCTGTGGCCAGAAACCCGCCCCCCATCTCACACCCTCTGACTGCGTGAGAAACCGACCCCCGCTGACTCCTGCCTTGAGCCTCATCCCCAAAGCTCGCTCCAAGCATCAACATAGATCAGCCTTTTGTACAGCGAGGTCCCGTGCTTCTGGCGCAGTACGGTTAGAGAAGACCCAAACGAGAGTTCCAGGGAGCATTTATTGAGTTTAATCAACAGAATCAGGATTTTACCATTCCTCGTTTCCGCAGCGGGAACTCGCGCAGCTCCCGCGAGGCAGGGCTGCGGTTCACGTACAGCCACAAAGAACATCCTCAGCCAAAGCTGAGCTCCACTGGAGAGTTTGCCAATTACCAATTGAACAGAAAGCCAATTTTCCCCTCCCTCCCCTGAACATTTTCAAGGACGACTCCATAGTGTTTGCTGGTTAACAGTAAGAATTACCCAACCTCTTGACTAGGGACTGGTGGATTACAATGTTCCACCTGAGCTGCAAATAATTTCTTTGCTTGAAATAAAAGTTCCAGTATCTTTCAATAAAGGGAACAACGACTGTTTTCTTCTCCTGACACCCCCGCCCTGTAATCATCGGTTAAAATACAGCAGTGCCGTATCTTAATAAGTCCATCCCTCCCCCCCCCCCCCCCCCCACCCCTCCTTACCCTTCCCAAACTTGTCTACAAGAAAATTTAACAATGCTTCCATGTAGGAACACTTTAGCAACACAACAGTGACCCAAGCACAAGCTGTCTGATAACCTTATAAAGCCCCAGACTGAAGGTCAGATGCACACTCTTTGGTCCAGAAACCTGGTTTACAACAAAGATCAAGTATGATTCACAAAAGATGGACCCAAAGTTCACTGCAACCGGAAATCTCCCCCCACGGACTGCTGCTGCCCAGCCTTGACCATGGCGGCTGCACCGCTGGAGTTCCTGGGAACAAAATGCACTTTGTCCTCAGCAAACAGCAGCTGCTCAGCCCCAGGGGCACTGCAGAGCCAAACATTGGGAGAACCACCGCAATGGCACCTTGGGGGACATGGCATGGCCCCTTCATGACCTTCTACAACAGCCATGCGCTCAGGTTTGTGTCCCGTGCATCAAAACCAACGAACCCAGCCAGACAAGTGCGTTTTTAAAGAAGCATTTTTAAATCCTTGGAGCAGACACCTCCCCCCCATCCCAAGTAAAAATAAAGAACAAAACATCAGAATGAGATGATTTGATACCAACACATACACAACATGAACTCATGTTGAGCTTCCCTGTTCTTACCCACACCTGAAGTCACGTAGGGCAAAGGAAAGATGCTCCCATCTCATTCTGGAAATTGAAAAGTGTATTTGAGACCAACCCACCCCCCCACTCCTTGGGACAAGCCCTCTAGCAACTGCGGTGCAAACCCAGAGAGCAGCTGCTTTTTCTCCCCAGGAAGCTGCTGACAATGCACATCACAGCCTGCATGGCTGCCGCACCCAGAGGCAAAGCTCCACTGCAGCATCCACAGAGCGAGCGCTCGGACTTCCGAGGGGGAAAATGCAGAACCCATCAGATTCGCATCCATGTCAGCTTTGTGAGAGGAAATGTCTGACCTGGGGCTCATCGCCGTGGGCTCCAACTAATGCAGAAAGGTAAAGGCTGGTACGTGACCAGCAAAAACAGGAGCTTGCCTGCGAGTTCATCTCAGGAGGGCAAGCTTCAACTCCTAACTCATTGGCAGGGGGACAAAACAGTAATCAAAAACCAAACAAAAAAAACCCCACATCCCCCCCAAAAAACCCAAAAAACAAACAAACAAAAAAAAAGCTAGGATTACCCTAGTCCTTTGGAGCATCTTTCCATCTACAAGATCGCATCTGTTAGAGATGGCCTACTAGCACCACAGATAGGCTGCTTCTTTCATGACCAGAAGCCACCTAAACACGGTGCCCGATAGTTTCGCTAAGTGCCAATCCTCACCGAGAGGCATTGAAGTTTAAAGTAATACTTTCAGAAGTTCTGTGCTTCCAGAGGGACCAGCAACGCATGGCACCAGGCTAACCTACCACAAATCCACAGAGCACACGTCTGACTCGACATCGCTATGCTGTTCTTGTTACACGTGCGTGCCCTGGCAAGATACACAACTTGTATTTACAGTTTTCATGTCTTTTTCTCACACTAAAACAATCCCTCTTCTGTCTCTCTGAAAAGTCGTAAGCTGGCTGCAGTACAAGAGCGAGATTTTTACTTTTGGTCAAAGTTACCACCCGCAAACTCCCACCCCCTGCCCCCCCAAAAGCACCCCAAATTTGTTTACATTTAGTACCTGCCAGTCAGATGTAAGCTGTGTGGCTCACAGAGAGCCTGTGACCAAGCTCTTGAGTTTGTACTCTAGTGCAGCATTTGCTACAAGTATGGAGTCACTGCTGACAAAAGGAAGAAAAAAAATCCCAAACACAAAGACCTTTGCATCTCATAAAGCTGCTGTCAGGAGGCACCTGGCTTCTGCTTACGATCCTCCAGGACATAGGTGGCCACATCCACCTGGAGTGCCAAGCTACTTTCCTCCAAGTTAAAAAAAGAAACAAAGGCCAAGCAGGAGAACGCAGGACGATTATCTCCTGCCTCAGAGGTCAGTGAGCGTGGTGCGAGCACAGCATCTGACACGGATAAATGACCGAGCAAAAGGAACTGCATTCATCCAGGTGCCTCCTGACAGCACTGGTGAATAGGCTAAAAGGGAATTTAAAAAGAGTACGGTTTCTGATTTGTCTCACTCCTTTTGCCTGTAGATCAGGCCAAACATCAAGCATGTTGGGAGGGGCACAATTTAAAGCAACACTACTCAACCAGAAAGCACTCATCAGCAATATACAATGCAAAATGACAGACAGCGATGCGTGCCCAAACAGAGGAGATGGAAAGCAGCTTTCTGCAGCTTCTAACACTAACAGGGGTTTGCCCTTACCTGCTCACAAGTCTGCACAGAGGCCGCTCTGTGCAGAAAATGCACAATGCTGCAGGAAGTCATCAATCCCACAAAGCTCCACAACTGTCAGTTTATGCATGTGTAAATTGGTTTTCTACAGTTTCTCTTAAACCCAAATCCATGCCTTATGCCCACGCTGCGCAGCAACGCTGACACTGCTGAATTTCCCTCATGCCATGGTGGAACACAGGTCACAGCCCCCTTCCGAGCTTGTCAAGTTCCAGAAGTTTCCAAGGGGGAAATCGAAGAGCATCTCCCAGCAGGCTGAGCTACAGACCGGGTGGCTTGGGAGCCCCACATGTGATCTCTTCCATATGAGCGGTACAGGACAGCATTGCTGGCATCAGAGCAAACCCACCTGGACGGGGGACGCTTGTAAGAGGCCTGCTCTTCATGGAGGTCAGAGCGCTTCTCCTTGTTTAGTGTTGCAGAAAACTGAGCCCCTCTCATCGATAAGCTGCTCCCATAATCAGTCTAATCCCTTTAACCCCAGCAACCTTCATCACAAAAGAAAAAGTTATATATGAACCCAAACAGAAAAAGAAAAAAAAAATCATATTTACAAAGTTTGTACAATATACACATCTGATTTTCTATGGGACACACTGCACCAGAGGAAAGAGGGCCATGGCTCTGAAACAAGTCTACTTATCAAGTGCTGTTAACTACTAATGGAGACTCTTACGGAAACCAGTCTGTAGTGTTCTGCTAGAGCACAGGGCTTTTTTTATGGCTCCTGCAAAGGATGACAGGCTACTCTTTCCTTCTGGAGCTATGATGCTGCACCTAATCAGCCCAGATTTTCAGTTGGTTTCATTTTAAATACAGGTATTTACAGCGTGGGTGAACTGCAGATGCATATCAACTCCTCCAATTAAAGAAAAAAAAAAAAGTTGAAGAAAAAAAAAAAAAGCAGTATTCCCAATACAAGTCACCTCCCAGCCCTGGGCTTGAGTATTTAGGGAGGAGGAGAGGGGGAAGACAGGGGAACTTTGACCTGAAACCAAAAACGGCTGTTGATTCCTTGGGCTGTCATAAAGGTGATATTCTGAATGGTCTCATAGCATAAGGCACTTTGCACGAATAAGTAACAAGCTCTTTAGCTTAAAAACAGATGAGTAACCAGGGAGAAGTTGAAATGCACTCAGTCGACTGTTGAAGAATCTGAAATAGCTGACAAGCTCGTGTTCATCACGGTTCTTCTCTTTCCAGGGTTTCTCTTCTTCCCTTGCTGCCCCTCCCACCCAAAGACGAAAGAATTTAAAACCAGCAGTTAGTGCAACTAATGTTCAATCAGCACACAGTGCAAACGAGTGGAAAAACAAAAAGACATTCCTCCTTTTATCTTCTTTCTTCCTTGCTGCCAAATTTGAAAAGAAAAAAAGGCCGAGCTCTTTAGTCTTCATAGTTCCGAAATGAAAAGACGAAGAAAAACCCACAAAGAGAAGGGTATCCCCAAAGAAACGATGTGTCACAGATCTGGATCAAAGGGCTTCACCTTCTGGCATGCATAATCAAAGCCTGTAAAACCAAACCAAAAACACAACCACAACACGCACAGTTAAATCGAAGCTATGCAACCCCAGACCCTAGGTTATGAATCACACCAACTACATGGCAGCTCTGGAAACACAAAGGACATTTGAACAGCTCAACCCCAACCACAGCTTCGCAGAAGAAGGTGCTGCTAATGCCCTACTATACCTATGGAGCACAACTGCCTTGCTGGCTTCCTGTCCCTCAGCAAACAGCTCCCTGGCAAGGTCACAACATTCCCCTTACGGGAGGAAGCCAGACTAGAGCCTTTTCCAAGTTCATCACCTAGGTTCGGGAGTTCTTCTATTTACTTATGACACACAGAGAAAGCAAAGCAGAGGCTACAAGTCAGCTTGGCAGGACCAGCTGGGGCTCTCCTGGATTGAGCTCACAGAAGACACGCAGGGACACTTGAATGCTAGCTAGTGTCAGAACACTTCTACAACCACTTTTTGGCTCTGTCACCCAAAAGGAATTTCAGCAGATTTGTCCGGTTTCTCTAATTCACCATCTCCAAAAAGAGCACACAAGAGAGCAATTTCCAACCCAAACTATACCACATCTTCTTGCACCGTACAGTGTCTTAGCTAAAACCAGAGCAAACATCATCCTAAAGCTGTTTTGCTTGACTGTGATCCAGGGCAGGTTTTCTTCTTCTCAAAGGACTGGCCCCAGTAGTTTTTCCTCCGACAATGCTCAGAAAGGAAACACTTGGCAATCTCTAACAGTGATGGCCGATTTTCTTCTGAAGCTATGCTGACGACCTCGAGCGGCAGCAAAGCTGAACTACAGCTTTACTACCTATTCGCAAGTTCACTTGCCAAGAGTCCCATGAACCAAAGGATGCAGAAGATGCAGCATCTTCAGCCTGAGCCTGTGCCCTCTAACTGGTGAGGTGCTTCCGCATTTCTGCTGGAGCTCTCTTCCGAAAGCTATGAATTTTCTCTCCTCCCCTTTCTGAGGGCCGCTTTCCTCTCTGCCCCTCACATGATTTCTCATTTCAGCTAAGCAATACAAAAGACTTTAGGCTGCCAGTAGCCATCTCAGCCTCTCCAAACACCATTTCCCTTGCCTCTTTCTCCCCCATTTTTGGTCTCCTTAGCATATGGCCAGCATTCCAATTCCAACAACTAAAAATCCCTCACCCCCCACTCCCAGCTTCAGCACATCACCAGAATTCCTTGGACCGAGAGTCTCTTTCAAACCCTTGTTTTCACATTCCGAGCCTCTTCTGCACACCGATTTCCCCCTCCCCCTGCAGTAACATTGACACACCAGCTCTTCTTTCATCCAACACAACTCCTCTAATCAAGAAGGCATTTACGTACGCACATGCTTACTGTTTCTCATCTTCTACAGGTTCACTGTGGTATTCTGCCACATACAGGCTCTTGTCAATGTTGCTTGGTATGGGCTTAATTTCAGTTCCCAGCTGCTCCTCAATACTTTTCAGGTTGAATCGATCATCATAGGTGATCAAGTTGATGGCCAGGCCAAGATGACCGAAGCGACCTTGACAAAAAAAACAGACAACTAAACTAAGTAGCAGAAGGCTGACTGTAATAGTCTGCCCACTATGCAGTGACTAAAACTCAGCTCTCTGACGACAAAAAACGAGTCCAGACCCCACCACAGGTCTCTACAACTTTCACATCAGATTTTGGTAAGGAGTTTTGTACTGTTATGAGAATACAAAAACCCAGGAGGTTCAAAATGCTCTGATAAAACCTCAGTGTCCTCCACTACTACATTATGCAGGTCCAGCTCTTCTTCAATAACAGAGTTCCTGAAAAAGTCTGAACTACAAAGTACAAATACACAGACCTCCTCTGTTCACTGCTTTCCTTAAGAGTGTATTTTGCTAATGTCCGGATATTGGCAACATACCTGGGAGGAACACTCTCAGAAGAAAACTACACTTAAGCCACTACAGAAGCTCAAGTTTTCTGTACAGAATTCTCCCAAACTGCAAACAGGAGCACTAGTAAGTTAAAGCAAAACACGCCTTCTCCCCCACCCCCTTTAGGCTATTCAGGCTAGTTTCAAGACCATAGCCATTCATTTAGTTATTTGTAAGGATAACCATCTGAGATGATACCCAAAATAAATCTGTCAGAAAAAATACAATGCTACCTAAAGTAATTCTCAGGAACAGTAATAAAACTCAGAAGCCAATTCAAGCCTAAGAAATGTAACAGTCATCCGCAAAGCTGCACCCAAACGGTGTTTTCGTCTCACCTGATCTGCCAATACGATGGAGATACGTCTCTGCCAGCTTTGGGAAATCAAAGTTTATCACCACATTCACAGCCTGGATATCAATACCTCGAGTAAACAGATCTGAGAAACAAGGCAGGTCATGAAGAAAGTTAGTTTCAGTTGAATCAAATGCTGTCAGCATTCAGGGTGGTGACATTAACAATGATTAACCATGGCTTGCACTGGTTTCCAGATGCAAGTTTCCCCAGTAACCAAGTCACTTCACATACAATTCTGTTACAGATTTTTCTTGCTCTTGATCCCGTATAAACAAGAGTAGTATCAGAAGAATGACCAAAACACCAGATCTGCATTATCTATGCCAAAAAAAGTAATTAGCACAAAGCTTGTTTCTGAGCAGGTCATCTTACACACACATCTCCTCACACCACTGTGCCCTGCCAGGGTCACAACAGACTTGAGATCTGAACTACATCCTGACCCAGACAAGTGCAAGGATCAGCAGACACTGCCACGGCACTGCCCAAACAGGCTGGCCAACAGAAAACTTTGATCATACACAGGCCACTCAAAACTATAAAACGTGTGAAAATACACAGCAAATGTAACTAGTGAAGAAAATACCTACACAGTAAAATGATTCACTTCCAAGTTGTACCTTCAGAGTTTGTCAGAAAAGACAAAAAACTACAGGGCTAAAGAAGTGCTGCACCCTGCTAAGCTCAGGTCTGACAACGGCGAATTACCAAAACATCTTGTTTTGTTTTATGACAAATTAAGTGACCTCTTATCCCTGGGCTAATGGTTAATTTGTTTTCTATCACAACCTTTACAAACAGGAAAATATTTAGGAACTCTTACCAGTGCAAACAAGATTGCGGCATAATCCATTTCGGAAATCATGGAACACACGATTGCGGTGCTCCTGGAAAGAAATACACATACACATATATAAATCAAGAATAAAACAAACAAAAAACCCACACCCCTTACTTCCAGGTATATTCAAGTTACAAACACTGACCTTCAAGCTCATGAATGCCTCCCCCTTGTCACCATTAGTGAGTCTAGTTTACATTCAAAATTAAAACAATCACATGCGTCACTTCAACCTTCTGACATCTTTGAGTACGCTTAACAAAACAAAGGCTGTGTGGTCTGCCATGGCTCCCCATGCTGGCAAAAGTAAGGCAGAAACTACCGTAACTGTGCCTTCTGGCCATGGTCTATGGACTAACTAACCTGACACAACACCAATGGACCAGCTACGCTCTGAATGGTCTGGGAAGAGGCTTGAGGGGTGGGGAGAAGAGTGGTCTAAAACCAAATCAACACCAGATCAGTATGTTTCAGTTTTCAAAGAACACGCCAATTCAAGGCGAGCACGAGACTCAATTCAGCTGTGCAGTAAAGCCTGAGGTGGTGTGGAATAAACCACTGGAGACTTCATACTCACCTGCCTCATTTTAGCATGGATATAGAAGCAGGAATAGCCCAGCTGGGAGATCTTTTTGGCTAGCAATTCAACCCGTTGAGAAGAGTTGCAGAAAATGATCGACTGGTTAATCTGCAGCTGAACACGTAAGTAACACACTCAGTAAACACAGCATTTTACTAACAAATAACCCAAAACAAGGGGGGTTGTAACTAGATGATCTTCAAGGTCCCTTCCAACCCAAACCATTCTGTGATTCTATGGTAAGATGTAAGTTTAAATCCCTCCCAGAAAGAAAGCAAAGCAGGTATGCTTCTGGTAATTCACAGAATCCGTATTTTGCACAAAGGTGCAGGACAAGAAGCACTTGGTTTTAGCTTCAGTGAAATAGCACATTTTGATGAGGAAAATCTGTTGTTCAACAGCCTTTTTAAGACCATCACTCTCAGTCTCATTCGTGTTTCCGAAAGGCAAAATGCCTTGGTACATTTTCAACCCAGCCCTACCACTTACCCTGGAGAACAGCGTATTTAGGCAGTGTACTTTCTGACGTTCAGTTACATAGGCATAGTACTGGGTAACTCCCTTCAAGGTCAGCTCCTCCATCAGATTAATCTCATAGGGTTTCTGTAAATGGGAATTCTGAAAAAGAAAGACAAGAATAAAGTGGACAGATCTGCATGCAAAACAATGGAAGTACTTCCTACCCTCTGGCACATTTAACTTCCTCCATGGCAAGAATGCACAACCTCACCACTTGCTCTTCATGCTGTATGTGAAACAGGGTTGGTAAAATTTCTCAAGGAGTAGTTGTAAATGTACTTGCACCAACGCGACCAAGTGGGCTGAACAGAGCGCCCTCCATGAAGCAAATCAGTGTGGATAGAACTAACTGACATACCAGGTGGAAAACAGCACCTCTTAGGCAAGAGCTGTGTGGACCTCACTCTCCCATTAATGCTACTGCGGGGCAAAAATTATTTTCAAGCTTCTGTCCTAGGTTTAAGCTAATTTAGATTAAAGCAGTGGAATTTGGTTGCATTAAAAAAAACCCCAAACAAGCGAGCAGTGACAGCTACGCACCACTCATTCACACACGTCACATGCAGCGTCACCACCATCATGCGTATATGGGAGGATCTGCACTCACCATGAACTTCTGTACACTCAAAGGGAAAGTGGCTGAGTACAGCAAAATCTGTCTGTTTTTAGGTAGCGTGAGAATAATGTCTTCCATTATTTGAACAAAATCTTGAGACAGCAACTTATCTGCCTGTAACAACAGACATAATGAAGAGTAAGTTAAATCAGTGGTGCGAGAATCCAGTCTTCTTGGTAGTACCACACAGGGGGAAAAAACAAACCAAACCAAAACACCTGGAGCCTTACAGTGGGCTCGTCCCTTTTGGAGCACACACCACTCCAAAAGACATTTGCCTCAGCTGCTGGAGACAGGATTCATCACTAAAAGAAGTCTACCCTCTCCTGGTTTTCAGCACTTTGCTTTAAACGCAATCAGATTCAGGAGAACTGAATGGCATCTCAATTGAAAAGTTATCTGGGTTCCTATCAGTCATCCAAGGGTTTTCACACAACTGTTTTCTCCACCACTCACTCAGAAGCCCATACACTACCGGATGTTCATGTATCAGTTTTCTACATGAGCACAGCTCACTCATAAACTGAAACCAAATGAAAGGTGTTCCTTCCTTTCAGAACAGACCATTACTCTATTCTTCAGGAACAGCAAAGACAACAGGAAAGTTCTACCAAATGACCTTCTCAAAAATATCGAGAAATGGATGATCTATAACCTTACAGTGTCTCTAAGCAAAGTTTAATTTGTTGCTGTACATAATGAGGAGACTCGCTGAGACACATCATTGCTTTAACTCGGTGTTAAAATCCCAAAACGTTTAACATGAGCAACTTGCCTCATCCAATACTATCATCTGGACATGCTCAACTTTTGCTACTCCTTTCTTGATGAGATCGAGAATTCTCCCAGGGGTAGCTATCACCACATGCACTGTAAGGTTAGAAGAGCAAAAAAAAAAAAAAAAAGAAATGGTTAAGGCAACTGGAACAACGTTTCTGGCATTCATGGCCATGTTTCATATGAACAATTTGAGAGAATGATGGCATGCAAACAGCGAACAAGAGATAGCCTGTTCTGTAACAGGCAAACAATAACAACACGCAGAAATTTCACTGCCACACTGTAACAGCCATGAACAAACAGCAACTGAAGTGCAGTAAAAGTGCTCCGACCTGTATCGTCAAGCCTCATTATGTCATCTCGCAGATTGGTTCCTCCCGTTGTTGCCATCACTTTGGCACCTCCCATGTGTTTGCTGACTTGGATACAGATTTGACTGACCTGCAGGGCTAGTTCACGGGTGGGAACGATCACCATTGCTGGAAGTTAAAAGCATCAGTGTGAGTTACTAGAAGATACTGTATCCAAAGTGCTAACTGTTAGAGGAAGCAAAGACTTTACACAAGCTAGACTGCGGTACTTTAGGGAGGTCCGCTCTGGGTATTCTGAAGCAGACCTAGAAACTGCTCACAACACGGTAAACTCTGTGCAAGGGTTCTCTGTCTCTCAATACTCCCTCCACATGAGTTCCCTGGCCAGCACACTGGCTTCTCGCCCCAAATCCACTCCCCAGAGCAAGACTGTAACGTCCAGAAGATGTCTTCCACTTCAAGCTTTTGAAAGCAACTGTGGGACTTTCAAAATTCCACTTTCCCTGCTCCCCGTTAACTTTCTTTGGAGGTACAAGCAGATAAACTGTGCTCCTCAGTTCTGTTAACTAGTTTTAGGCTCGAGTCTGCTACGTAGCAACTGACACCACTACCTGGCTGCAGCTACATGAGATCCATCTCAACTGACCTTGTATATTGTCCTTCTTTAAGTCTAGCCGTTCAAGTAAAGGAATGAGGTAGGCTCCACTCTTGCCTGTTCCATTTTTCGCTCTAGCCAAGATATCCCTACCAGATAAAGCAATGGGGATGCTCTCCTCCTGAAAAGCAAAGAGATAAATAGTGGGTAAGCAATTGTAAGCCACACTCACCAGACAGGCTGGCCAGATTTAACCCTACTCTCTAACAGTACTGCATGAAATCTACTTCTCTTAAGCAGAAGACAGTCCCATCTCTAAGTCACCCAGGGCATTACCTAGTGGCCCTTAGGGGAGGGCAGGAATCTCTTAATGCCCAGCTAAATCACTAAGTTCTACCGTTCACAACCCCAGTTCTCTCAAATCACAACAGGAGTATCCAACACTTAATTGAGACTAAGAATTTCAAGACATTTATAAAAATTAAATGCTGCTTGTAAGTAGTCTTAAAACTTGTAGTAGTCCCCTAACCTGAATAGGAGATGGTTTTTCCCAGCCCATTTCAAAAATTCCCATCAGCAACTCCCGTTTCAAACAGTAATCTTCAAACTCATTTCCTTTTGTGGAGGTCACGTCCTGGAAAAATCAAAAAAAGCACTTCCGTAAGATTACGTCACACAGACTCGTCTGACTCAAGGAGAGACTGTGTATGCAAGAAGACCACAAAGTTCATTCCATTACTATACAGGGGCTGCCACTGATATGTGCAATATTGTACAGTGGAGAAGGAAACATTACCCTTCTTGTAGCCAAATACAGTGCTGTGAACTGACACCTTTCAATCCGCCTTGCGAGAGACACTGACAACTGTCAGTTATGCTGTAACACCAGTAGAGTAAGACACCCTCAGCAAACTGTTTTCAAGCCTTCTGAGAGAAGTCTCTCCTAAGCAGCTGTAGAACTTAATTCTTCACTGCAAACAGCAGGTGTTGAACTGCATTTCAATCTTTGCTTAAGACAAATGCTTTGCCACCACAGCTTCTCCCAGATCTTTTATTTAGTATTTATTCAATTTAGTATTTATGTAATTCACCAATCCTCACCGAAGTTTTGATTCTCAAATCCTTTGGAGGGAGTTTTAAAGTCTTCTTCCAGTCATCACCAGGTCTAGAGCAAAAATAAAATTAAACCAAGTTAAAAAGGAATCTGGTTTAAATAATTTTATTTTGAAGCTTTACTTCCACAGAGGCAGCAATGAACGTGTCGTATTTTCACCTCCTAAAAACTGAAAGCGCCTACACACATGAGCTCAAGGCTTCTCAGAGATAAGCAGGATGCAACAGGCAGGAAACTGTAAACAGAGAAAATCAGCAGTCTGCCAAACGCCCAAAGAATTTGTGAAATCTCAATCCAGCCATGATTCAAGTCCCATTTTTAGGGCACTGAATCAATTCAGTCGAACACACATTTAAAACTGAGCACTGACTTAGTCATATGACAGAAACTTGACTATAATAAATCCATACGAGAATATTTAATCATATAAAAGAGAAAAAAAAATTCTCTCGGGAACATCCAATCTTAACCCACGAGTAATGCGAGAAGATGAAAAACCACCTTGGGGGAGAAAATTAAGTAAGCACACGCTCCACTTGTTGACCAGCTGTTGGCATCTTTTGCTCTCAATGAGATTTAGACACCCATGCTCCCTTGAAAGCCACTGTACAGAGAGGAGCAATCCCTTCTCTTCCCTAGTCCCAGGAAGTCATGAGGGACTTCTGATGAGTTGAAGTAATCAATTCCATTAGAGGAACCCACTACAAATCAAAACAAAAAAACAACAAAGGACAACATAAAACCAAACCACGAAGGAGTCAGGCAAGCTACTGTCCGACTCCAAGTACTCCTTTGCGCTCTCTCTGATGACAGCTAGCATTTCCTTCACACATCATCAAGTAACAAAATAAAAGTGAATGTTGTTCAGAGGAAACAAAAAAAAGAAGACGTTACCATACCATCCAAGTCTTTTACATCTCTCAGGATTTCCAACCAGCACACTCACGTTTATTAGCACACTTCCAAAAGCAGTTTGATGGCAGTAGGGTATCACAGTGGTACCATATTAGCTCAGCTCAGGCTCTGATGAATTAAAGCCAAAGCGTTGCACCAAGGAGAGCAAGCTCTACTATTTAAAATCAATGATTTTGTCATTGATTACGTGCTTTAAGGAATTTCTCACTGCAAAAAAGAATTGCAACCAACAACAGCAAACACAACTGCACTGAGACTAGGGGGCATTTCCTCCTCGGTCTTCAGTTGAGTTCTTTCCCACTCCTCAACTACCCTCTCATACTAGTCTCAATAAGCAAGTAACACAAGATGCTGCTGCTCAATGGGCTACGTCTGACAAGCAGCTAGACATTTTGAAAGCAAAGCGTCACGTGCAATTTTCACAGCAAAGCCACAGCAGAGAAATACAGCTTTCTTTTCACAGTGCACACCACAGGACACTTCCGACCAACAAGGTTATAAAACAGCAGCAGCAAACTTTTTAACAGGACAACACAAGAACACTTCCCATACATGACTCTGAAATATGGCAGCCGACAGAAACACTTACTTAATAGTGCTGGTCATAATCTGCGCTTGCTGTTGAGTGCCGTTATTGAGTGTGTTGGCGTTTTTCAGCTGGTTCATCTGTTGCTGAGTTTGTGTGCCTCCACCTCCTGGGCCCCCGCTGGGTTTTACAGGGCCTCTCAACTGCCCATTCTGACTGGATAGACCCATTATAACAGGGTTCTCTGTTCTGGCCGTGCTCATGTTCTTAAAGATGTCTTTTTAGACTTGAAAACTTTGAAAGTCAGTACAGAAACTGTAATAACAGTTTATTAGACTCTCCAAAACGAAGAGATAAATAAGTCTTGCTCAATATATGAGTCCTTTATTGCAATGCAGGCAAGCACCTGTAAGTCACTCAAAAGTAAAGTAGTAACTTGCTCTGATGCACTGTGGATCAACTTTTTTAAAAAAAAAAAAAAGCCCTCTAACAAAGTTGAGTTATATCAGAATTCATCAGGTTCAATCTGAAAAAGAAGCAGATGGCAACAATTAGTATCTGGGGGGTTAGCTATGGAAAGCACATCAGTTTACCTCTGTACTTTAAGAGTCGCTTCTTCCCAGGCAGTAGCAGCAGCATTTGCTTTTCCATTTTCTCAGGAGTAATTTCCAAGACACTAATCAAAACTCTTTTTCCCCTTTCTATAAAGCTGCAGCCACCACCTTCAGTCACCAAAGATGATGCTCTCAACAGCTGTACTTTCAGCAGCCTTCCAATGAGTAGCTGCTTGAGAAATACTACCTGCACACACCACCACCACCCCACCCCCCCCCCCGACGTAAGCATGAATCACATCAAGTGCTTTGCTGGTTCTTGAAATCCCCCCATTTCTGGGACACAGAAAAGCCGCCATAAAGCTAAGCAATTCTATGCACAAGTGTGTGGCAGGAAACAAGACCTCAACTTCAAGTGAATATTCCAGTTAGAACTGATGAAAGCCTTAAGCAACTCTATTCACTCTTTTTGCTTCAAAAGGGAAATACAAATTATGTTATTTTTATTACAATAAAAACAAACAAGCACACAGATGAAAAAACACCAAAAAAGCTTCCCCTCCTCCAACCCAGAAAGTTAACTCACCAGCTTTTAAACTGGGTCCTGATTTAACACCATTCCAATAAGTGAAACTAACCACCTCATCAAGCTGAGCTAACAGTAGCTTCCTGTTTTGTTAAGTCTAAGTGACTGGGCCTGAACTGAAGCAGTGAGCAACATACATTTACACCAGATACCTAGCTTCCTGCTTCTGTCCCCCACATGACATTACCTTCCAGCTGGCAGTAACCACTCATACTGCACTTAAAGATGACACTTGAACACAAGTTAGTATCGCCTGAGTATTGAGGAGAAAAGTTAGCAAAAACGTAGAGACACTACAAAGTCTGCACCTTCGACAGGATAGACCAGAGCTGAAAAAATTCCTCACAATACAACGCAGCCAAGACATTGCTAGTTCAATACCTTTGGAAGCAGAAGAAAATTGACTTGCCTGTACCATTCCTCCTCACTACACGTCTGTATCTTGGGAAAACGCAAAGAAAAACCAGCAGACTACTGCTCCCTAAGTTCAGCGTCCGCAAAAGCCACGCAGCTCCTCAGTGAATAAAACGCATGTTCAAGAGCATTTCGAAAGGGTGAAAAAGAATCCAGACTCTTTCCAGACGTCCCAGCTGTTTCTAAGCATACCAATTCCAGCTTCACGCAAAACTTCACGGTTTGCAGAACTAGGATTTTCCTGCCGGTTATTTTCCTGGCCGGAACCACTGTTTCGAGGCGTCTTAAGTTAACTTTGTAAAAACACGTCCAGTCACAAAAGGCACCGGAGCCGCCTAAAAGATCCGAATACCAAAGCCAAGGAGTTCTCCAATATTGTAGCAGACGTACGCCCTCAGTCCCTGAAGCTCCCTCGCTCGTAACTACCCTTTAAAACGACACTGATTCAAGAAGAACGCACAGACTCATAGAACGCAGCCAATCTTCCCGTTCCGGGACGAGACGCGCCACCATTTCGCAAACCGACAGTCCGACGGCAAAAAAGTCTCCACACACACACACCCCGGCCCGACTCTCCTCTCCAGGCTCAGACTACGTAGGCAGACGGGCAGCCGCCGCTCGCTCTTTCCCTTCCTCTGCCGGCAGCCCACCCCAAGCCTCGGCAGGACCAGGCCCGGCCGGCCCCAGCACAAAGCGGCCGCGCAGCAAACCCGGCAGCAGGAGCCCCCGCGGTGTCCATTGTTTCCGGCAGCTCAGGCCGCACTGCGGCGCCGCACCCGCCGCGGCAGAGACCGCCGCGGCCCCCGTACCCTGCGGCGGGGCCGACGCCGCTCGAGAAACGCAGCTGCGCCACACCGGCACCTCCGCCCGCAAACAATGGAGCGGCCCCCACCCGCCGCCCAGGCCGGCAGCGAGCGCCGCCGCGGCCCCGCCCCGCTCCCCGGCCAGTCCGCTCCCTCCGCGGCCCAGCCCTGCTGGCCGACCCCGACCCGCTCGCGGCCCCTGGGCTCCGCCAGGCCCCACTCAGGCCCCACCGCTCGACGGCAGGCCGCGGGGCTCGGCCGGACGGCAGCGCTCCCCTCACCCCCCTCCCGCTGCCCCGCCCCCGCCCCGGCGCCCCGGCCGGTTCTCACCGCCAGCAGCCGCGATCCCCCCTCACCCAGGTATAAAATCCTCCCGCTCCCCCTTGGTGCCTTGTTATGGCGACTCGACGCTCCAAGATGGCGGCTTCCTCCTTCCTCCCGTGCGCCCACCCCCTCCCGGCAGGGCAGGCTGGCCCCGCCCCGCACGCACGCACGCACGGCGCGCGCCCCCCTGGCTACGTGAGCGCGCCCGCCGCGCTCTCCTGCGGGCCGTCGGGCGGAGGGGCGTATCGGAGACTGTACCGTATTGTACCGGAGAGCCCCCGCGGAGACAGTGCCGTACCGGAGAGCGCGAGTGCAGCTCGGGAGGAGCATGGAGGGGGGCCCCCCCTCGCTCGCATCTTGGGCCGCAGCGGAGATAACGGAAACATTCTTGTTTTCGAAGAGCGGCCCTGAGAGGTGCAGTGGCGCTGGTGTCAGGCGTGTTTCAGTGACTACATACACATGACATTAAACTGTGGACTGAGCCACATGCCGATCGTGGCAGCTTAGAAATCGCCACTTCCTCAGTAGGGAGCTGTTATTTAACCGAGGACCTGACAAACTGAGGCCCAGCAGGAATGGGATCTTAAAACACCAGCTTGAAAATGCTGATAATCCCCCACCTGTTCCACACAAACTTGTGTTAAAGGTTTTTTTTTTCTGAAACAGGCACAAAATGACACTCATTCTTTCCCTTCGCATCTACAGCCAGCTTCAGGTTGTTCACCCCTGCCCTCGACAGCAAAACGCAGTCCTGGGGCCATGGGAGGTTTGCGGGACACAGTGGGAGATGCCACGATGCTCCCCCCTCTGACCGCCACAGCAGTCGTTGCCGTAAGGTGCGATTGACCCACCTAGTGTAGTAATTCTGCCTATTCCTGCCCAGTTCTCATGGGAAATAAGATCTGCACAGCCCTGTCCTTTATCTCCTTTTTCCCTCCTCTGCTGCAGGGCTACTGCCATGTCCTGAGCTGCTGTTCCCTGACGCAAAGGGACTGTCCCTGACGCACAGCTCCCTTGTCAGCATCTCTCCCACCCAGTGCATCCCTCCTCTTTCTTTTTAAAGAAGACCTATGGACATTCTGGGTCTTCCCTAGTACAGACCAAAGGAACGTGGATTCTTCAAACTGTACTTCAAAAGTCAGTTTACAGCACTAGAAAAAAAGTTGATAAAGCCAGATGTTAATCTTTACATCAATCGGGTCACTCTATGCCAGGAGCTCATTTGCCTTGCAAATACTCTATTGTTGCATGCAGGGTCCCTCCCTACACGCTTAAAAGATTAACTCCACCCCAGAAAAGAACTTTTGCTGAAACTGCTGGAGGAGAGACGGATTCTGCACCTGAAACCATGGGGCCTGTCAGCTACTCATCAGAGACTTATGACTTGGTGAGTCAGACCTGGCTTTGCTTCATAACAGAGAGAGCAGGTAGAGCTGGGGTGGGCTGAAAGGCCTGTTTTCTGCCTGTGCCTCTTCCACCCCTCCTGTTGGTAGAGGGGGAGCGATCTCTTAGGCCTCACAATCTCCCCTTGCATCCCTTAAGACCTGACCAATGAAGGCACTGCAAGCGATCACACTGCGCTGGTGGAGAGCAATGCCAAGTAAACCCAGTGCAAGCTCTCTGCCCATGAAAACCCTGGATACGACCACACATGCTCCTACCGCTGCCTTCTCCACAAACAGGCTTATGTAGGCTCTGACGAAAGGGGAATAGGCAGTATATTCACAAGAGGGGACTTTTAAAGAGGGGAAGATAAACTGCAAGTGCTTCTTCTAATAGGGTACGACGACACTGTGTATTCTGCCCATAGTTCTCCCCCTGCATCTGCAAGTGTCTGCAAGACAGCAGCTGCACCTTTTAGAGTGTGTTGTGCTATCCAAGGGGAAGTCCACAACCACACTATCATTAGCCTAGTTTTCAAATGCTGCAGCTCAGAGTTTATTTTGTAATAGAGTGGCTCTGCAGCAGACCTCAGGTTTCGTTTAGTTTCTCTGGAGAGCTAACAGTCAGGTGCCGCAGCAAGAACCATTTTGTACCATTTCTCAGACTTCCCATGCTCGGGAGTCTGTGACATGCGTTTCCCTGGGAGCTTCCATAAGGCACCATGGTGTTCCCAGGGGCTTTGCACTTACTTGTGCATTTCCCTAGTTCAGTGCCTGGAGAGAAGATGAGCAGAAGCTCTGTCAGTAACTTGTGCTGATGTGGGCAATTCCAGTTTTAAGGCTCACAAAATGCAGTGTGATTCTCCTGGCCATGGCATGGGCTGGAAGGGAATGACTCACGTGGAAAATCCCTAATAGTGCACAAGCTGTTTCTTTTCTGCAGCCCAATGTTTTGATTGCTGGCAGTTGTGGGGAACTGAGAAAAGCAGCTGACACATGGAGACTGGAATAACTCTAACATGTGGGTTAGAGGGGAAAAGGGATCCCCGAACAAAGAGCATGCAGGAATAGGCTTCCCTGGCATGCACTTGACTGCTCAGCTTACAAAGACACCACTTTATCACCCACCAAAAGTCTGGCTGCAGTTGTGTTGCAGGGGACTTGCGTGAATGTTTCCCTACACACGCACACTGCTAAAGATGGGAGTCACAGCAGAGTCCCTAGAACCTTGGCCTGGCACATTCGATGCATCTCCTGCAGCTCTGGGTCCCTGCCCTTCCTGTCTCAGCCCAGACTCTGACTTTTCATCCTCTTTTCTTTGTCTTCAACTCATCTCTGTCCGCTCCCACCCACAGTCACTCATGTGCATCGCTGCTTAGAGATGCACATGAGAGGACGCCTCAGGCGCAGCTCAGCACACGCTTCCCCTGCCCACAGGAGTAGCTTACGGTAAGAACCCTACCTGCCTACTGCCAGCAAGCAGATGGTGTCTTGATAGTGGTGCTTGGCCTCCGCTCCTTCAGCTCCGCTGAATGCTGGAAACTCTTCAACAGGCAAAGCCTTTGAACACTGTGCAGGCTGCCCACCCACTGTCACTGAGGCCGCTACTGCCACCAAAGCCAGCCATTTCTCATCATGTTTCCCCTCTTTAAAGCTGGAACCCTCCAACATCTCTCCAGTGAAGTTTCCCATTCCAACACATGTTCCTTTCAGGTGTTCAGCACGGTCACCCATGTATCCTGAGCAGCCCAGTTTGCTTGCTGTACCACATTGCAAAGGTCCTTGGGTTGCTTTTTGGCATTGTGGGGGCCAGATTCAAGGATCCGGCCCTGGCCAACAAATCACAGGTTTCTGAGTGTGTTGGTAACTCCTGGCACGGGGTCTGGGTACAGACTAGGCAGCGAATGTTTGTTTGGGAGGCATTTCTGTAGGCTTTTGTCTTTAGCAACAATCTCCAATCTCCAAAGTCATACCCTAAGCCAGAAAATGTGTTGTTCTTTGGGAATAAAAATGCTTCTTACCAAAGGCTTGCAGCCCACTGCTACAATTGGCAGAGACAGTCACGAGTGTCTGAGGTTTGGAGCAGCATCACCTCTTTACCCAGGGCAGTTGCATGCAGAGGCACGCAGGGTGTTGCCCATGAAGGTTGCCCAAAAAAAGAAGACACGTAAATCCCTTTTCTTTAGCCAGGCACAGTGCAGGACCCAAGGCTGGTCACGGCCATTTGGGTAAGGGGTACACAGGGGAGCAAACCCCCAATCAGCTCTACAGCTGTTTAAAGCAGGGCTGGTTTTAGATCTGGGAACTCGGCGAGGGAAGGAGCAGCAGGTGCAGGCAGTCACAGCTGGCAGTGAAAGGTATGAAAGCATCGAGCAGAGGCTTCCGCTGTGGTTGACACTGGAGTCTCCACACTGGTCTCTAGAGAGCGTAAGGGGGGGCAGCACAGGGTGACTGCTGCCGTGCTCTCCCCAGTTATCACTGGTTTCTCAGCTTGACAAGAGTCTCCTGTGCTGCTCGTCTGTGCTTGAGCTTTGTGCTCTTTTGAGCATGCAGCTCCTGTCTGAGGCGCCTGAGGCTGGGCAGAGCATGGCCACCATCCCTGGGGTTGTCCCACGTGCGGCTCCAGCTTCCCGGCACTGGGGGCCTGCCCACAGCCCTGGTTTGAGAGCAGCCCGCTCACCTAGTGAGGAGCTGCCGCAGGTCAGGCGTGAATCACATCTGCAGTGGCTCCATCGTACTTTCCCTCACTGGGGTCAGCCTCAGGGGACAGTGGTGGTTTCAGATTCCCTTTCCTGCCCTGACTGCAATTAATTCAGAACCACAGGTTCACTGGCAGAACCGATTTCTCTCTCCAGCATCCATCCCCATAGCTACGGCACTGGCATGCCTCAGAGGCATTTGAACACATGCCCCACACCTTTCTCTGAGTGCCTGGAAAGTGATCTGAGCTCAGCTGCTGCTGTCCTCACCTTGCCTTGCCCCAGGCAGCTCTGAGGAATAGAAGCAGAAGGGGATGGGATCTGCACACGTAACTGGGGTACAGATGTGCTGTGGGCTGAATCCCACCACCTTTCTACCTGGCAGCAGGCAGGATGGGTGGGGGGATATGGGACGAGTCAGGTTCAGAGATGGGTAGGAGAGGGCTCTGTGCTGTGTGAGAAAGTAAAAGTCACCAACCAGCAGGTAATGTGGTTGGTTACATGGCAAGATCTGGAAGATGAAATTGGTCATCTGGACAGCAGAAAATGCCCAAATGCACCAGGTAAAGATTACAGTTAGAGACTGGGACAACCCTCTTCATGAGCTGCTGCACCTCCTGGCACCAGAGGGGCTTCCCATATCACCACACTGCAGACCAGCAGCATGTCCTCCCGAGTCAGGCAGGCTGTGGGATGTGGGAATCCTCTGCTCCAGTCTGCTAGGTGCAGCAGAGGGAGCGGGCTCTCGTGTGCAGAAACTCCCCTCCGTTAACCAGAGCCTCTCTGTTCCCCAGAGCCAGGTGGAGCTGAGTGGTTACTATGAAGCTGAGAACACCACCCCTTCTTTGGAGGGCTACTTCTGCTTCAACCCAGCCTCATCTGTGGTTGGCAACCAGAGAGACCCCTTCAGAAAGGTCTTCATGCCCCTCATCTACTTACTGATGTTTGTGCTGGGAACAGTGGGCAATGCCCTGGTCCTGGTCATTTTAGAGAGGTTCAAACAGTCTCGCACTACCACAGAAACCTTCCTGTTCCACCTCACCCTGGCCAACCTGGCACTGTTGCTCACCTTCCCCTTCAGTGTGGTGGAGAGCTTGGCTGGGTGGGTGTTTGGGAAGTTCCTCTGCAAGATCCTCAGCGCTGTCCACAAGATCAGTTTCTACTGCAGCAGCATGCTGCTTGGGTGCATCGCTGTGGACCGCTACCTGGCCATTGTCTACGCAATCCACACCTACCGCAAGCGCAGAGCCCGCTCCATCCACCTCACCTGCATGGTTGTCTGGCTCTGCTCGCTGCTGTTGACCTTACCTGATCTCATCTTCATGGAAGTGTGGACGGATGACAGCAACCGCAGCATCTGCTATTTTCCAGAGGTTGGGATTGATGGCAACAACGTCTGGCTGGCAACCCGCTTCCTCTACCATGCCGTGGGCTTCTTCATGCCCCTGCTGGTCATGTGTTACTGCTACGTGGCCATTGTCCGGGCTCTGTGTCAGTCCCAGCGCCTGCAGAGGCAGAAGGCTGTCCGTGTGGCCATCCTGGTCACGGGCGTCTTCCTGCTCTGCTGGAGCCCATACCACATCGTCATTTTCCTGAACACACTTACCAAGGTAGAAGCCTTCACCAAGAACTGCCTCCTGGAAGACCAGCTGGATATGGCCATCATGGTGACAGAGGCCATCGGGTTCACGCACTGCTGCCTAAACCCCATCCTCTATGCCTTTGTTGGAGTCAAGTTCCGTAACGACTTCTTCCGGATCCTGCAGGAGCTTGGCTGCATAAGCCACGAGACCCTGCAGGAGATCCTGGAGGTGACGAGGAAGGGCAGCGGGATCGAGTCTGACAACACCACCTCTATCTCCACTTTCTAGCTGGGAAGAACTGCCTGCAGGGCAGAGCTGCCTGGGGCTTGCCTCCCCAGTGGCACATGTGTGGCCTCAGTCCCAGGTTTCACAAGTGTCCCACCACTTTCTTCAGTCCTCAGGAAACTGAGGTCCGGCAGCCACCCAACACGCAGATCCCACCAGACACTTTTCCCTGGCTCCTCCTGGTTCTCATGCCTGTAGAAGTCCATTCAGTCGGTGAACACTCTGTCCAGTGGTCACTCTGGCAGGGCCAGATGAACCTGAGTAGGTTGAGCCTGACGTTTTCACCTGTTCCTCACAAAACTGACTGCAGGCATCCTCTGCATGGAGCCAGGCACAAGGCTGGGGTGCTAGAGGCAAGGAAAGAAATGCAGCCAAGTCAATGGACTGAGAACAAAAGCTCAGCATGTCTCTACTTTGCTGGCTCGGGTTGGTAGAGACGTGCCCAAAAGAGGCAATGGCACTCGCTGGCCACGACAACTGGAACAAGACACTCGGGATGCAGAATGCACTCCCAATGGCACAGGTACAATGCTCTGCCATTCCCCATTTAAGCAAAGTGGGAACAACGTCAGTTATCTTGCAGCAGGAATTTTGTGTGAAACTCAGTTCTGAAGTTCAACCGCTAACAAAGGGCTCAGTTGCACCCAAACTTCCCTGTACCCAAGGGCCCTGCTAAGAAGACCAGGCGTTATGGAAGGGGTCACATAACATCAGTCCAGCTCAGGCAGAGATCTCATTCTCAACTTCTTACTCGAGGACAAAACTCCCCAAAGAATAAGGCTTTTACACAAAGAGCCCTCCACCGCTTCCTGCAGCACTGCATCTTCAAAGCCAAAACCTGCAGGTAATGGCGACCGTAGCTACTCAAGCATGTATGCGCAGCAGCAGAGCAGCTCTCTGAAGCTTGCCCTTGCTGTCTAGGTCCACAGTCCTACCCATGAGCAAACCCATTGCAGACACATTACAAACACCTCCCCAGCCCCGGTTCTGATGGGAACTGTGTTTCTACACAATAAAGTTACTGGCAAAATGAACAGTCAGAGTGTCAAATTCTTACAGTGTTCACAAGGTAACAAGGACATCTGCAGGCAAAGTAAGAGTGAATGGGTTACACATCTATTCTTACTATAGGTTTTAGTACTGATATCTTGGGAAACTTAGAAAGTTTTGAGGTGGCTTGTAATAAGCAGTTAAATAAAATACCCCCTTCTCATGTATAGTGCTTGTAAGCAGTTGTCTGTCATCATACCACTTTCACAAGGGAAAAGCACTAGAGAGCACTAAGTGGGTTGATGGCGCCTTTGTGACACGCATTGCTATTTGCACGTGGAGACATTTCCTTCACCAGTGCTGCAGACAGCTCTTCCATGCTTGGAGTCAGTCCAGACCCGAGTTACTTCCTGCTTTACAGAGCCTCTCGCACTGAGTGCAGCACCTCCTACCCTGGTGGAAGGCCACCCTCATGCCTGCATTCAGCCCAGCTAGCCTGGGCAAGGCTTGGCTCAGAGCAGGCAGACCCTTCCCTGAGGAGCAGAGAAAGCCCCAGTCCCCAGGGAAGCGAGCCCAAGCAGGGGGACACAAAGACCCCCCCAACAGCACACTGCTCCGCAGCTCCTGCGGGGCACCACGGCCTCCCAGGAGATGGAGCTGGGGTGCTGCAGCAGAGCATCCTGCTACGCACGCTCCATGGTGGGCAGCAGAGCGTGCACTGGGGAGCGCATGAATGAGCGTGTACCTGGGAGTGCTGCAGAGAAGGGGCTCTCCCCGGGGCTCTGAAAGCACCGACCCTGCTGCGACGTGCTGCAGGTGATGCTGGCTGAGCTCAGCTCTGCTCATCCGCGCCCAGTGCCACAGCCAATCCCGCGGACGCTGAAGACAGGCACAGGATTAGGTTTTGAAATTTGTCTTTTTAATAAAAAGGCACCTATAAAACAGGTCAATACATTACAGGCAGCACAGATACCCAAAAACAAGCCTAAAAATTGTTTCAAATAAAAACCAGTAAGATGTCTTCACATATTGTATTTATATATTTATATTTATATATATATTTATATAATGGTACAAAATGACTGGGGAAGTTTCTCCATGAGATGACAGAGAACAGGTCAGTCACCATTACCTCAACGTGAAAGCTACTTCTGGGCATGTGATTATCTGACATACTGAAAGATGCGGTTTCCCAGCAGTCACTTTTTTTGGAGCTGGAAAACGTGGCGAAATCATGGCTAAAACATGGGCAAACCTTTTACTGTGATTAGGTGGAGTCAGGACACAGAACTCAAGCTGAGAAGCCGAGCAATAAACTACAAGACACGAGACTAGACACAGCTCACGGCAGTGGGCAACCGGCTGGAGGCAAACCTGGCCTGGGTCTAACAAGGACTGGCTGTTAGGGAGCTTCTTGAGAAGCTCCTGCCATATTGCTGTTTACAGACGTGGCCGGGAGCGGCCATGGCGCAGAGGGGTGTTAGGCAGCACTTCTTCTCCCATCTGATGTTCAGCCATCAACAGGGAAGGTACGGACACGTGGAGATCTCAACCAGGCTAAAACAACAGTTGTCTACAGACAAACAAAAAGATTCCGTATAGAAAAAAGTATGGCTTCAAATTAACCACAACTAGCTGGTGGGTGATGAGCAGGGTTCAGGGCTGGCACTGGTTTGGATGTTTATAGGAAAATACGGGCAGCCAACCCCCCAAGTGCAGCCAAGAGAAGCCACGGCCTTTCAGGCAAGTCAGGCTTAGAAAGAACTGCATCTGCTAAAGCCACATCCTCCCATGTGAAATGCATGTTCTGAATGGATAGAGAATCCAACCAGCTATCACCCCAGGTCCAAAGCACACTTCATTAGCCTGGGGTTTACTCCTCCACTCCAACTTGCCAAGGCAGGGATGAGCACCTCCCAGGACTGTTCCCATTTTGCCATCTCTGAAAAAGCTGTGTGCTCACACTGTACACAACAAAACCACACCGAGCTGGAGACCAGAGTGAAAGCCTTCCTCAAATCCAGACACATGCTTCCCACCCAGTACTGCTTGCTACAAAACACCCAAGACTTCAAGGTATTCCTAACTGGACTTCGTGGCTCCCCCTATTTCACAGATTAGATCAAGACAGCCACTGGTCTTCCTCAACAGCTTGCAACACAATAAAAAGCCCTGCCATTTGCTTGCTACTTGACAACCTCCCTTTCTGAAAGCACTCTCCTCCCTGCAGTAGCATGTAGGGAAATGCGAGCTCTGTTACAAGAGAGGTAGTATGCTAAGTCTGGCTCTGCAGAGACAACCCTCCAGTGCGTGTTCCCCCAGCAGTCGCCTGCCCTGAGTGCACTGCCAGATATCCATAGGGTACTCCATGCTGGAACCTGCAGAGGTCCCTGCAGAGGTCCAGAGATACCGCAGTGCATGCAGAAGTGCACACGTGTCACCCTGCGGTCCCCTCTGAGCAAACACAGTGGGGACATCAGCACCGTGGGCAGGAAGACCTTACAGAGCTGAGGAGAGGGAGGGTGAAGCACATCCAGAGCAGCTGGAGTTGTTCGAACAGCTTCCACCAGCCTGGGAATGAGGCCACAACACACCCTCTTCTGCCTGAAGCACAGAGGGGCTGTGCCACTGACACCATACAAGACAACTCTTACACCAAGATGGAGCATCACATGCAGGGACAGATCCTCACCAGTGGCTGGACCTCTACTGCACAGCAGTGCAGGGCTGCTGCCAGTAGCTCAGGGCGAGGTGGAGCAAAGACTGCCTGTGAAACTCTGCAGATGGATCACTGACAAGCATGAGGAAGACTTGGGAGAGCACTCAATGGCAGAGGTAGAGGAGGCACAGCACAGTCGCAGAGGGCGACAGACTGGTAAAAGACTGGTGTAGGAAGGCCGCAGCAGAGCAGGGTTCTCAGCTCACCTCTCCTGGAAACACAGGAACGCTTCACCTCACTCATCTCGGAGCCTGTCTATCCTTACATGCCGCACCACCCTGCCCACAGGTGACACAGCACGAAGGGAAGGGACTGAAGGTGACGCGGCTGGTCGAGACCTTTGGGTCTGGCATGTTAACCACCTGCACAGCCCAGATCCTCACCGCTTCTCCAGCCCAAGGGTCAGCACCACCCCCACCTCAGCCACAGCAGCTTCACCACGGAGCAGCAATAGCCAAATCCCGGGAGGCTGCTCCAGCAGCACTTCACCGTGGCCACAGCTCTGACCTCCCCAAGAGGCCTCAGTCGTTGGCTGCAACCGTGTGCTCAGCACAGCATCCACAGGGGCCTAGGATCTGCATGAAGCCATACACCCCGCACATGCAAACTTTTGGGACACGGGAACAACACAGGTTTGACTCAGTCACTCTAAAATGGGATCTCTCAATGCCCTGTGCATCCTGGGGGATCCTCCTGCTGCCCCTCAGGAGTTTTAAATCCTTGTACACTGTTGCCTTTAGCATGGTGGGGTTTTTTTTGTTTGTTTTCGTTTTTTAAAACATGTTTTGAGGCTTCTATTAAAACACAGAAATACAGAACAATTAAAAACCAGCACAAGTTTTGCCTTTCCCAGCGACCTATTTACAGCTAGTTCCAAAAACCCTCTTGCACATTTGTTTGCTTGCAAAGGAAAAAAGGAGGGGGGGGGAAAGGAAAACAGACAAAAAAAAAGAAAAAAGAAAAAAGGAAAAAAAAGGGGGGGGAGGAAGAACACTTGACAGAGGAGAACCAAAACTGAACACTGTACAAACTGCCACTGGGTCTGGATGTCCCTGGTCAGCACGCAGGGCTCAGCGCGACAGCCCTGCTCCCAGCCCCTCCACCCTCCACCTCCCCAAGAAGAAAGGAAAAGAAACCCGATTCACATCAAGTTTACTGCACATCTGGTTTTCTGTGTAGAGGCGAATCCGATCCGAACAGCATCCCACATCGTGTCCTCCACCGGCGTTGGCCCCCAACTGTCCCCCAAGAAAGGTTTAAAAATGTCTGCAGAGGCAGCCCTGTCCCCTCCCCAGCTGAGTGCCAGCCGGGTTAGAAAGGCAGGTTTGCCATGTTCCCGGGCCCAGGGATGTAACTCATCTGGCTGTCCAAGGAGACGCTCCTCTGCCTCATCTGGTGCGTGACCATGAGGTTCTGCTGGGGCGGGGGCCCCATGAGGGAGCCCTGAGGTGACATCATGTGTCCTGTCTGGGCATACATCTCCCCTGACACAGACATGCTCCTCTGCTTGGCCTGCATAAGCATGAAATTCTGCTGGGCCATCAGGCTCTGCTGTGGGGACATGAGGCCCTGGTGCATGCTGTTGCCCATCATGCCTTGCTGGGGCGGTATGCCTGTCCTGCCCAGCATGGGCACTTGTCCAGGATGACACATGGGCATGCTGAGTCCCCTCTGTACGCCCTGCTGCCCAGGGAGGCTGGGGGCAGTCATACCTGGCCGCACTGGGGGCTGCTCAGCCATCATGTTCTGCAGGTTCATGAGATGGAGGTTGGAAGGCTGCGATTTGGGCGCTTGGCTGTCGCTCTTGGGGAAATACTGCAAGGTGCTGCTTGGCTTCTCCGATGGGATGATCCTGGACAGGTCAAACTCGGGGATGCCAGTGGGCGTGGGGCGGATCACCTCGCTGAGCTCGGGGTCATTCAGCACTGACGCCACCCCAGGAAGCACGGCTGGGTAGGGCTCACCGATCCGAGGAGGGATGTTCTTCCCCATCATATGCTGCTGAGGGGGCATCTGGCCGGGCTGCTGGGAGGGCAGCTCCTCAGGTGGCAAGGGCATCCCTGGTGGGTAATGCTGCTGCATCCCAGGGCCACCTGCACCACCAGGGGCCATGGGCATGCCCCCGGCAGGAGACGGCATGGTGTTGTGGGGCTGCTGCATGCGGGGGAACACAAGCTGGTTGGAAGGGATCATCTGTGAACTGTTGGGCACGGGGCCGCACTGCTGGTTCATCGAGTCCTGTGGCCCTGGGGGCAGCATCATGGGGTTCTGGGGAGGCACGCCTGGCCCTGGTGCACTTGGGTGCATAGGAATGTTGGAGCCCAGAGGGTTTGGGGAGGGCATCATGGAGGTTGGGGCTGGCTCATGGGAGAGCGGTTGCTGACCAGGCAGGTTCATTCCCATAGGGCTCTGAGAGGACCCAGGCCCCACGGAGTTCAAGTGCAGTTGATTTGGCTGGTTCCCAGTCACACCTAAGGAGAGAGAAAAAAGAGAGAAAGAAGGGTTAACTCTGCCCACAGACCCCTTGGGACTGCAAAATCCACACCCTGGATGACTGTCTAGTGTTCCTGCTCAGAAAGCCCTGAGCACGGATCACGATGTTCAGCTAGGACCGGCAACGTGGGATCACAAAGCACCAGCATCAGGAAAAGGTGCCTCAAACTCCAGCTCCTCAAGCCTGGGAGCAGCAGAGAGCTGTTCCAGCTTCAGCCAACCCCAGGATGGAGCTGTAGCTCCTTACAGTCCGCTGATTTTAGAGTCTGGGCACATTGGGACAGTCCTACCCCATGATCTCAGCAGGGCTCTCAGCTGCCTGCAAGGCGCCAAGTAGTGACCCTTGACCCTTCACCATTGCCTGACCACAGAGGTAGCCACCTGGCAATCTCTTGCGACCACATGATCTTGGGTAGCGAGAAGACAAAGAAGCAAAAGGGTCTGCAGCCCGCCCCAGGTGCTGTCCAGGAGGGAGGACTGTGCTCACTGGCACAGCAGAGTGACCTGTGCCTGCAGAGGGGTTCAGATTAGGAAGGAGCCAGCACATCTGCATGCCTGAGGTCAACCCAAGTGACTACTCTGCAGTGAAAGAGCCAAAGAGTTGATTTTGCATTTTGAAAACTGCCAGAAATATTTATCAGACAGCTTTCAAGCCCTAAATCAAGTGGTACAACACGCTGGAATTCCCCTTCGGGCTGGTCACCAATGACACAAAGCGCTCATTTGCCTAGCTGTCCCCAGCAGGGCTGCCAACCAGCAGAGCGTGTCTGGCTGTCGCCTACTGAGATCTGAACAATGCTACAACAGCCCTGCCCGTGCAGGCACCTGGACTCCACCAAAACTCCCTACTCCCACACCTTGTTCAGAGCGTCCCCATCCCACTGCACAAGAGCACAAAGGCTCCAAGCAGCAGACCTCTGCCTGCGAGTCCTGGGCCTGAGACAATCCAGGAGCACAGGGTGAAGGTAGTTCCAAAACGTTCCAGGGTTCATGGAAAAAGGGTGCCTCCAATGCCAGATGTGCTCATGTCCTTCCAGACAGCAAACCCAAGCCACAAGCTGATGGGCAGCCTGGGTACAGGACAAAGAAGTGAGCAGACTCTTCCGAATGAGGGCAAATTTAAGCTATTAGACATGGCAGTTGGTGGGAGAACACCCTTCCTAATGTTTCCTCCAGGTGAAGCCTGGGGCCCCTGGCAGCCACGAGATGGTGTGACCCCTTCTGGGACAAGTCCAGCCCAGAAGCACGTACCTGACATACTCCCAGGTGGAAGCATAGGCCTATCCGGCAGCAGCTCATCATCAGAGGTGGCAATGGTTTTGATGGCATTGTGGTAAAGCGGTGTGGAGCTGGGCATGGCATACTTGGACATCTGGGACATCATCAGTGAGAGGGGGTTCTGGGAGGGGGATGGATCTGGAGAGGAAGTAAAAGGCATGTTGGGATTCATGGTGCTAGAGGTGTTACTGGCTGGTGCGGAAGAGCTGCTCCGAGGCCCAGAAGGGAGTGAACCTGCAAGCAAGAGAGAAAGCAGCTTAGCACCTCCTGCACACTGTGCCTTGCTCCCATCAGACAGCAACCCTGGCCCCTCCTTCCAGCAGCAGCGACCAGAGAAGGCTGTAAAATGCAGAGCTGGCATGGCCAGGCATCCTCCAGACTCCAAAGAGGCTTCCTATGAAGACCCTGCTCCAGAATGGCAACGAACTTTACTGTAAACTGCCCCTGACTGCCCAGCACTGGCTCAACTTTTGCTGCCAGTATCACAGCACATGAGCTGCGGTTGAAGTAAAAGCTGCTCTGTTCACCCTCCCATCTACCTGCAAAGGCTGTGGGTGGACTCCTGGGAAAAAAGACTAGCTCCATGAGACAGAGGGGCACGCACCAGGATGAGCATTTCCCCATTCCTGCAAGAACACATGGGCTGGAGGGGAAGCCTGCCCACATGCTCCCCAGAACGGAGCACACACATAAGAAACACGGCATACCCTGATCCAGTCCTGCCATGGAAGTAGACGAGTTCATGCTGAGAGTCTGCTTGCTCTGGCTGACTCCTGGGCTGGGCATGGTGGCTTTGGGAGATGGCACCCAGCCAGGGGAAGGAACAGCCATGGAAGGGGACTTCAGGCGGCTTGGTGAGCCAGTTGGAGACCGGACGTTCAGGGAGGAGCTCATCACCTGGGGGGACTTGAGGGGTCCAGACTGGTTTGAAGGTGGCATGCTGACCATCTGCGAGGGCGTCTGCGGGGACTTGAGGTTGGAAGAAGGGGAGGTGACCAGTGGCGAGTGCACCTGGCTGAGGGTGGGAGACTTGAGGTGACCCATGCTGGGGGAGTTCATCTGGCCAATGTTGATGCTGAGGTCAGAGGGCCGGCGGCCCAGCCCCCGGGAAGGTGCCGGGTGCATGTTGGCCAGGTTCCCCCCTTGTGTGGGAGCAGGATTGGAGGCTGGAGGCAGAGGGATGTGGCTGAGCCTGGTGGTGCTGCTGATGCTCCCAACGGGCATGGCACCTTGCTCGGGGCTGAACATGTCCGAGCTGCTGCCCATCTCCTGGGGCATGTTGGGGTAAGGCCCTTGCCCACTCGAGAAGCCTTGCTGTCCTTGGTTGGGGAACTGGGAAGGAATCATCATTTTCTGGGGTCCCCCCAGCATTGTGCTGCCGTTGCCATTCTGAGCCCTAGCCCTGGCCAGCTCCTCAGGGCTCATGCCCTGGTGGGCCATCATGTCAGGGCCCCTCATCTTCTGTGACATCATCATCTGTTGCTGTGGGGTCATCTGGACGTTGAGGTTCATGTTCATGTTCATGTTGACATTCATGTTCATGTTGAGGTTGCCAGGGCCCATGGGTGCATCCATGTCCCGAAGGGCTGACTGACTCATAGTGGGGCTCAGCATACCCCGAGTGCCTGCAAAATCCATTCCCATCGGGGCACTGCTCAGGCTGTCCCCTGTTATCTGCCCAGCAAACATGGATGGATCCATCTGCCGGTGGGCCTGGATCATCCTCTCCATTTCCATGCCCTGGCTCATGGCATTGCCGGACATCCCCATGGGCCTCTGCATCGCCACCGGGCGCTTCTCCATCAGCTGATGCCGCAGCATCTCCTCCCTGGCACGGGGATTCATGAACCTTTCAGGGTCCCCCTGCCCTGCTGGATACGGCAGGGTACCTTGCGGAAAGTTCCCGGGGCCTCCCATAGGAGGCATATCGTCATTCCATCCCATGCCGGGCCTGACTGGCCTCTGCATGGCATTCATGGGCCCAAGAGCATCCAAGGGCATGTTCTGCATCCCTCCAAAGCCAGAGACTCTCTGCATTTGATTTCCAGGGAACCGTGGCCCTGGGAAGGGTGGTCCTCCCCGCAGCTGCATTGGGTCCTGCACGTCTATGGGTCCTCGCAGCTGGCTGCCCATCCCGGGAGGCCACTGCTCTCCAGGCTTGCTGTGGTAGGGTGGTGGGGGCCCACGCATCATCACGCTCCCCATCGACTGCGGGATCATTATCTCCTGCATGGGCCGACCATGGATGCTGATCTGCTCCTCTTTCCGTCGCTTTTCCTCATAGTACTCCTCCTGCAGCTTCCTCCAAGCCACTTGCTCCGGCGTCAGGCTGTCCTGGTTCAGCCGCTGCATCATCATGTTCATCTGCTGCCCCATGTCAGCGCCTGGATGGTGGGGAACCTCGTGTTCCAGGCTGGGCCCACCGAGGCTCTGGGTCTGGGAGATCATGGACTGCAGAGGCTCCTCGTACTTCTTCATGCCAGTTGGGGGTGCGGGGGCCTGGGCAGGGGCAGCCTGTGGCTGAGGGGCAGTCCCACCCTCACCCGTGTTCTGACTGGACTTCAGGAAGGGCTCAGTCTCTCCACTGCGCAGCAGCAGGCGCTCAATGTCCCGCAGGGTTTGCAGAGAACGCTCTCGGTGCTCCAGCTGCTCCTTCGAGAGGCCCTCCGAGTTCATGGGGTTCCTGGGGCCCAGGCCTGCCTGCCCGTTCCCCGGCATCCCTGTGCCCTCGCCAAGGAGGCTGGAGCCAGACGTGGTGGAGGAGTCCACCTGCCCGGGCTGCATGGTGGTGGCAGATGTGCTGGGTGTGTTTGGGTGGTTGCTTCCAGGCTGGCTGCTGGCCCCGTTATTCCCCAGAGAGTTGGGAGTCAGATCTCTCCGGACATCTTCACTTGACCCTTCCTGGGGCAGGCTGCTGGGTGCAGGCAGAGGCGTCTGACTCATGGTCTGAGGTGGGGGCTGCGGCGGGGCGGGCTGTGCCTGCGGCTGACTCGCTTGAGGTGCCGGTGGTGGCTGGGACTGTGGAGTGTTGGCAGCAGGAGGGTTAATGGGAAGCGGCTCAGCAACCCCCAGCACTTTAGGAGCTGGTGCCTAGTAGAGAAAAGGGAAACAAACCTAAGCAGGAAAACCCTAACTAGGTAACCACTCCCCTGCACCCTGCTGGAGACCTCTGGGGGCAAAAACATGCCCTGCAGCAATTCCCCTTCATTCCCTGTGGGGAAGACTCAGCTGCCATTACACATGCCATGGAAATGCACAGCCAGGTGCTCTGCACACATGGCTGCAGGGCCATGTGCCATGCCCCATCCTGAACCTTCCACAGCTGACAGAAGAACTCTAATGAGGTTCCACAGCAAAGCAGCTTCCCACTCTACCAAAAGGGCAACCCCTTCCTCCGCATCTGAGCCAGGAGCTGGGGGAGAATGGCCACCTCAGAAGAGAAGGGTCAGCAGCATGTGCTGACAGAGGCATTGGTTCATAGCCTGTTTACCTGGTCTAGTTTTGCTCGTGGGACGTTCTGTTGATGGTAGGCCAGAATGGAGTCAGCTCGGCCCTGCAGGACAGCTTCTGCAGCTCTGGGGAGAGAGCACAAAGCACTGGAGAAGAGGCACTGTGCCCCATCCCACCTGTACCGGCCTCAGTGGCCACCTCCACTCTTCAGTCCTGCAGGAAACCTCTGGAAGTCACCAAGGAGGGTGATACTCAGAGTCCTCCCCCTGTCCCACACAGGCTGCAGTGAGCCTCTCCAACTGATAATCACTTGCCCTGGAATTTCCCTCCTCCCATGTCCCATGTGATGGGCACTGGGCTCTGCCTTGTGCCTGCTGCCGTAAGGTGGCTGTCACTGAGATGCTCTGGGATCTACTGCACCAAATCTGTGTTGTAGAAGAGCTCTAAACCTAAGCAGCCTTGGTAGGATTCCAATGCTGAGACAACATGGAACAGAAGAGAGGAATTGAGTGGAGAGCCTCAAACGTTACCGGGCACCCCCTGTGACACTCAGCTCCTTAACTCTTCCAAGTCAGTCTATGATGGTTTGATCTTTCAGCTGGATGCTGACTAGACATGCTCTACAGTATGTGTAGCAGGGCACAGTGCCGGGCATTGCTAGGAGGAAGCGCGTGTTTAAGGCAGACATTGCCCATCCCCGGGGGACAGATGAGGTTTCCTACTTACGTGTTAGCAAGGTGTGTTGTGAATACATAAACGAACTGCGAGGGCGGCTTCCCCGCCCCGCCACCTGCAGCGTCGGACCGCAGGCCAGGGGCAGCAGCATGAGGCACGCTGGCAGAGCTGGGCTCGTTAAGGTTCGGCAGCGGGTTGGACCCTGGGCCGAGCTGTGAGGCCGTTGACATTGCAGGGTCTGCTACATTACAATCTGCGGGAGCAGAAACGGGAGAGACGCTGCCGAGGCCGGGCCGGGGCAGGTGAGCGCCGCCGCCCGGCGGCAGGTGGCAGCATTCTCCCGGCCATCCCCGGCGCCGAGGGGTCCCCAGAGCGGCCCGAGGCTCTCCGGCCGTGCCTGCCCGCGGGCCGGGCACCCGGGGGTGCAGGAGTCGCATCAGCCATCAGCCGTATTAAATAATAGCCCTAATGAATATTAATAAGCATTGCAATTACCAGCAGTGCGCCATGCCTTCCTCTTGCCTCCCTCCTCACGCACTGTTCTGTTACCCCAGGGCAGGCTCCCTTGCTCCCCCTTCAGCAGCCTCCCGGCACTCACCTCCCATCAGCAGACCTAGGAATACCATCACCACAGCCCAGCCCTGGCACAGCAGCGTTTAAAGGGAAGAGACACCACTGGAAATGTGACATGGGGACACGCACACTGCCTTGCTGCCAGCCCTCACCCCTGGAGAGCCCCACCTCGACTTGCTCTGACCTGCTCCAAGGCCCATCTTGAAGCAGGCAACGACAGGGAGGTAGCAAGGTACCTTCCCACAGAGGCTGCGGACCACAGAGAAGCGCACAAGAGAACATCCTGAAGAGGATGGCTACGGGATGCTGGCAGGCACAAAGGCCACCCTGTACTTGATTTTATACATTTCCATGTTCCCGATCAGCTGCAGCCCCTGGGTCCCAAAGGACCCTGCCCTACTCCCTCAGATATTCTCCCTGTTGCAATTTGAAAGTAAACCAAATTCTAGATACAAAAAAATAAAAAACAAAAATCGAAGAGTTTTGATGCTTTTGGAAAACAGGAGACACCTCCAGTTCACCACCCCAAACAGTGCACACCTTGGCCAGCTCAGCCCTGCCTGAACCCCTGTCGAGACCCTGAGAGACTCTTTAGACTCAGTCACCTTTAAAGCACAGCTGCATATGTGGCATGGCACAGATCTAACTGCTGCAACAAGAACAACGCATGTCACGTGGTCTGGCTGCCCCTGTGAGCAGGGTAAGCATACTTAACCAGAGTTTAGCCAGGCACGCTTTCAAGATGGCAACTCTACCAGTGTGGCTAGAGCCAGGTACAACAGGGACATTCAACCTCAACACCTTCTTCTCCAGCATCTCAGTAGCATCTCCACAAAATAGGTCCCGCACTTCACTGCATGGCTGGAAACATTCCCTCAGCACAACCACCACCAACCGCATTGGCCTGCCACACCGCCAGCTAAATCAGCACACAGAGGCAAAGCTAGAGGTACCAGTGCCATCTGCCCTGCTGAGCTGCAGAATCTGACTTCATTCAGGCTTTTGAGCTGGTAAGGAGGTAAACACTCACTGTGTGCACTGCTGATGGGCTTGTCGTCTTCCTCACTGTCCGGCCCAGAGCACCATTCGTCCCCACTGTATGGCTGCTTCCTTTCCAGCACACACCGTCGCTTGCTACGGGGAGCCACCTCACCTGCAACAGGATGGAGCCATCAGAAGAGCTGAAGAGACCTGGCAGGGGCTGGGATGACTGCATGCTGCATGCTGGCCCTACTAACTGAGCCTGGATGCACTGGGCAAGATGCCTTACACTGACAACTGCCCAGCCGTGGTAAAGATCCTGAAGCATCTGCTAAGTCTGGGCTCCCTGTCTTAGCAGCCAGACCTGGTGAGACTCCCCTGTGAAAGCGACAGCTCAAATGATACAGATTCCTTACTGTGTGAAAAGAGTCTGCAAAACCAGGACATGTCCAACTGATGTTCCAAACCAGAGAACTTTGGGCCCTAACCCTAAAAGTAAGGGATCTGTGGATTAGCAGTTAGACTTGAAAATGGAGCAGGAGGGCACATTCACATCTTCTGGGGGAAGAAGAGACAGACTCTGCCCTTTGCACACATCAATGGGGCAGGAGCCTTCCCTGCCTCCCTCAATTTTTCAGATGGAGCTGATGCAGCTAAGGGAGTAGGTAACGTCACCCAGGGACTCAGGGAAAGGAATCAGACACAGGATGGATAAATGTGATTGTGAAATCAAATGCTTAGGGGCACGAGCCAGAACAGCAGCTCTGTGTCTGGGGACCAGGTGTGAGTCTTGGTTGAAACCAAGGGTCTCACTGGGATTTCTGCTCCAACAACCCCCCTCCGAGATGCTCTAGCATCCCACACAGCCATTGAGCACAGAGCTTGGCGGAACGCAAGAGGTTACAGGGAAGGCTGGTGAGGACAGGGAAGCCAGAGGGTTTGGAAGCACTGACTCAGCCCTTTTCCAGAAGCCACGTGCCGTAACACAAGAGTCATCCATCGCTGGTGAAACCACAGAACTGTTCAGACAGCGACCCTCACAGCACCTCCTCACTAACCACGACCGAGTCGTTGGGCAGCTGCAAGAACACCACAAAAGCAGCTCTTTGCCAACAGCAAGGAGACAGAAAACAACTCAACTAGGTCCCAAGCTGAAAGTCTGCACATCACAAAGCAGGGTGTTCAGTGCAGCTGCAGTGAACCAAGCTCTTGCTTAGCTGGCCTCAGTAGCCTATGAAAACCAGAGCCCCAGATTCTTTACATAACAAACAGTTTAGGGGCTGGAATGTAAAGACACTGCTCAGCCACTCTGGTCCCAAAACCACGGATGTGACGAGCAATGATGCAAAGGCACACAGGCAGCCAGGACAAGCCCAGACAGAAGCCGCAGAACAGAAACCCAAGAAACTCACAGCTGCTCCCATCCCAGGTCCTGCCAGGGTGCTTGGAGCAACTACGAGTAGGACGTGCTGAGGCAAGGTTTATGAGAGCTATTACCTTTTGATTCCGTGTCCTGTGAAGGGGTGCTGGCTTCTCGCTGTTCTCCAGAGTCCACCGAGATGCTTCGTTCCCGTTTCACCTTGCCCTTCAAGGAGCTGAAGTTTGGGACAGTATTCTGGCTGGTTTTCAGTCCAGAGTTGCCAGGGGAGATCTGAGTTGCCTTGCCGCCATGGCTGCCTGCCCCCACACCCTTAGAGCCCAGGTTGCAGGGGGGTGCTTGGCTCACGTTGTGGTGCTGGGCCGGGGCACCGCTGCTGCCTGCCTTGCCATGGCTGGGCAGTTTGTTGTCAGGGTGCATTGGATTGGCTAAAGCTTCCCACAGCGCCAGAGGAGGGAGCTCCCAGGCCCTTTGGTCAGAAACCTGCAGGAGAAGAGGGCAGCAGGTGAGTGGGTGCTCCTCACAAAGGCACAGCCCCAGAGCCACTCCTGCTGGGAATCAGCCAGCAACCCTCCAGGCAAAGGATCCCACTCCACAGTCAGCTGCATACAGACAAGCAGCTCCAACCCATGCCATGCATGGAGCCTGCATGCCATCCGAGGCACAGGCATGGACATGAGAGCCCTTGCTGCTGAGGCATTGATGAGAACAGGGTGCTCCATGCCCTCTGGTGAGCAGAAGGATCCTTAGGGATGTGTTGCAGATCCCAGAGTTCAGACAACTTTGTGACCCTGAGCAGGAATCTAGTGCCCAATGGTTTCAGGGACCCTTCTGCAGCTTAGTAAGTTTATTCTGCCAAACACAAGGGAGACAACAGAGCAGAAAGAAAATAGTGCAAGCCTATAAAGAGAAAGCTGGTGTGGGACAGGAGAAGACTAAGAAAGTTGAGGCTGCTGAGGAGAAGGAGGCGGTGGGCTGCTAGGCAAGGGCAGGGCCAGGAAGTGTTAGCACGCTTCAGCTAAGCAGTATCCGTCTCTCTCAGGGGCCTGAGGGACTGTTGCAGCTCCTGCTCCAAGGCCTTAGGTGAGGCAGCATCCACCGCAGCATTCAGCCCAGCAGGATGATGCAATGTGCCACAGGCCTGCTGCGACAGCAGTGTGAGGTTCTTCTGCCAGGAGACCCAGCCCAGCTTTCTGAATAGCCCTGCAGGCTGAGGCAGAGAGTGCAGGGAAGAGGAGGTTAGGGCAGACAACCTGGCCTCTGGGCTGGAGGCTCCTACACACCAGCTTTCCCTGGCGTGAACAGCATTCACCACCAAGTCCTTGGAGACAGTGCCAGGATGGAAAGATGCACACCAGGAGAAGTACTCCCAGCTTTTTCCACCTAGAACACGTAACTCTCCCTGCACCAGAGCCCCATGTTCCTCTGCTGGTCTCTTCACCACCCCACAGCCAGTGACCCCAAAGCTGTAGAGACCCCCACTGCCTGTCACATCTTCCCTACTCCTTGGGGAGCTGGTGGGGCAGGGGGGGGGGGGAAGGAGAGTAAACCTCATGTTCATAGAAGCTGAGGCTCCTCTCTATCTGCTTACATCTGCCAAGTGCTCAGTGTGCCACCTCCACCATGCACTCAAGAACCTTTCCTGTGTACAGGCTGAAAACTTTCCCAGCATATGGGGGGCTCCTGGGTCTGTGGCCTACTCCTCCCATCTGGACCATGCAGGCCAGATGCTGTGCACAGACCAATTCTGCCGCACAGGGACAGGAAGTACCGGCTCCAGGCCAAACCCTGCATCTCTGAACAGCGCCACCAGAGCCCACCAGCAGTGCACACACACTGGTCCTGGCTTGTCGAAGGCGCACTTGGGGACATACCATTGGCAAAAGCCAAGTGCCTGCTCTTCCAGGGCAAAACATCGTGCCCTGGATGGAACGGAAGCAAAGAGCAAAGCACACCTGGCAGACCCGTAATTCCTGACAGAGAGCAGTCACCACCATGTGCAGGCTGCAGGTTGCCATCCCTTGCCAGAGAGCTCCCTGACCACAGAAGGGGCTCCTTGGCACCTGCCTCCCTGGGAGGCCAAGCAGAGCTGACACGTTGAGAGCCACCAACTGCACCGTCCACCCCGGCAGTCCCAGTGAGCGAGTGGGATCCTCCATGAGCAGCCCAGTTTGGCCTATCACTGCTCCCTAATGAGCGAGCTGTTAGTTGCTCCCTCCTTCTCCTCCGCCTCCTCCACCTCCTCGCCGTGCACCTCGAGGGCTCTGCTCTAGCCTCGAGGAAGATGGTGAGCCACAGCGCTGATTAATTTTCACGGCACATAAGGGAGTTGCTAGCCCTTTAAGTGTCAGCCAGTCTCGCTCGCTCGGTCTTGTTCTCCAGGGACCTATTAATAGTAGCTGGAAAGATCACATCACTCTCTGGATATTTATACCCCTTATTCCACACCAGGAGAGATTTATGTCAGAGCTGCTGTCCCAGTGCCTGCCCAATTGCTCTGTCAAACCACTCGCAGGGGGAGGGGAGCAAAGCAGGGAAAGAGACACGGAGAGGGCAAGCAGGGAGGAGGAGAAGGTCCACATGGCACAAGCTGCAGCGTTAAGTGCACCCGTTGCATGCAGCCGCTGGCTGGCTAGCCGCAGGGAGCCTTCAGCCCCGCTGGAAGAGGCTGCTGCCAGACAGCATTCCAGAAAGCAAGCCCTGCAGCAGCTCCTGCTGCTGGTGGCCCAGAGCCCCTGCCTGCTGCACGCACTCGCAGGCTGTGCAAGGCATCGCACCGCAGTCCCGAGGGGAACAGACCCACTGACACCAGGGCACAGGAGGGGCTGGGTCCGCCACCCGTACCGACAACAGGCTGGGAGATGCAGGTCTGCCTGTGGCACATGCGAACGGACACATCTGCGTTCAGAACAGATCCCAAGGTACTGAACTGAGAATGTAGATGCTCAGCAGCACTGATGCACTTCCCTTGCGCTGCGTAGCACAGGCACATGAATACTGTAGGGAGGAACAGAACCGGGGTCCCCCTAAGACCATGCTTGCAGAGTCCAGAGACTAATGCTCAAGACACAGCCCCTACCCCTCCAGTTCCCAGGTCAGACTGCAGGGGTCACATGCATCGATCCCAAAGGACCTGGCAGCTGCCACAAGGAAATCTTTAGACGCTGCCTGCATCACGGATGAGCCTCACTGGCTGCGAGATCCCCCTGGAATGTTACGCTTTTGGGGCATCCATCTTCCTCCTTCATTTTGGGAGCAGGCTGGTGCTCCAGGGAGGTCACCCAGCCCCTTGACTGGCTGAGTCAAGGCTCAGAGTCAACTGGCTGAGTCAACGGCTCTAGACAGAAAGGCACTGCAGGCTGATGGGTGGCCATGGCTAAAGCTTGAGAAGCCTCCTCTTCCAGTCTTCACTGAGACTGACTGCTCTCCCCTCACAGTTCCTAATGCGAGAAATGCCAGAAGCAGCTGCCTGCGGATTCTACTCTGCTTTCGGGAGCAGCAACAGTTGGATTCTGTTGCAGATGCATAGCGGGATCCACCGCGGCCTCTCATCTGTCTGGCTGCACCATGCCAGTAGGCATCTTGATAGCTCTAAGCTCCCTGTACACGCCCCTAAATTCAAGCTAGATTCCAGCAGGCATGCCACACATCTGGGCCACAGAAGAGAATCTATTAGAAAGTAGATGCACTGGCACGGAGAGACAAATGATCCAAAACATCTTGAAAAGAGCATGACAAAAAGGAGACTGCACAGAAATCTGGCTCCCTCTGCAATGTAGCAACACACCCACCACTCCAGCCCAGTAGTTTTAAAGACAATAGCAAATTTAATTCCCAGTGGTTAAAGCATGGAGCCAAGGCTCCTGGCTTCTACCCCTGGCTGCCACCAATTCCACAAGTGACCCCGAGCAAGATGCACTGTTTCTGGGTGCCTCCATCTCTCCGTCATTAAACGAGGGGACAACCCAGCCTTACCTCCGGCAGGGAGGGAGGCTTACGAGGCTCAACAGATACTGAAGTGCTACATTCTATGATTCTATGATCTAAATGCAGAGGATATTTGCATCTCGTACAGCTGAAAAGCGACGTCTTTAAATCAAAGACTGGGACCTTTGCAGACAAGAAACTCAAAGCAAAACAACACAAAGTGCTTTCAGTAAGTCTCCTCCAGTACAGTCTGAGCAGCAGCAGAGGAGGAGGCAAAGCTCCAGGCCAGGAGAGATTGGGCTGACATATTCACAATCCCGGAATTGCTAGCTGATAGATCAAGAAACCTGAAACCCCGCTGTGTTCCCGGAGGACTTGCTGGTGAATCATGCTCCAAAGGATGATAACACAGATTCCCAACATCACCACAGGAATGTGGAGCCTGCGCCTGCCTCCCGATGGGGCAGGAGAGCCTCCTGGCTGCCCGCCTGCCTGCCCCACAGCTTCTCTGCCTTGGTGCTGGCTGACACTGCTGCCATGCTATCCCTGTTGGAGGAAAGGGCCAAAGAAGAAGCCGGGAAAGCAGAGTCACGACGAGTCAGGAAGGAAGGAGCTTTGCTGCACCTCCCTCCTGTCAGATGCTGGGGAGAGCTCTTGTGAAACCCAGATGATTGCTGACTCTCACACCAGCAGGAAGAGCAGAGCCCAGCTCCTGAGCTGTGCTGACATGCCCTGAAGATCCCGAATACCCAACAGACAAGACGGGTCGTGGCAGAGTGATGCAACAAGCACAAAGTCACCTGGCCCTTCTTCGTCAGCCAGTCCAGGAAGTGAGGAGACCCAGTTGCCACTGCAAACGCCCTCCAAGCACATTGCCTGTGCTGGTAACCACCCACCCGCTCACTACTAACAGCAATAGTGGGACAAGCCTGACCTGAAACCTCCTGTGGACACCACCACAGACTCAAGCAAACACCCTGGCTTCAGAAATAAGAGGTTCTAAGCAAGCTCAAGGGGTTCTTGAGAAAGGCATTAAGCAGAGAACAGCAAAAGGGAAGACCCCAAAGACCCATGGCCCCCTCCCGCAGTACCTCTCACCCCAAGGCTGGATGAGATCACAGGCACACCACCTAACACCATTCCGAGATTACCAGTCCCACTGGGGTTAAAGCAGAGAGGGTTGGAACACCTCCAAAGAAACACCACACAGTTTCACTAAAGTCAGAGTGCTTCATGGAGGCAAAGACCACACCAAACTCTCCAAAAGCAAAACTTCTGCAGTCTGAGACTCTTGGATCATTTCTGATTTGAGAAAAGACTACAATCAGAAACTGGACCTTTGCTAACGGGTCCTAAAAAGGTTGTTCCAAAACAATCCTTTTTGCAAGACCTTTTGAGTCTGTTCCAGCAAGAAACAAACCCCTCAGAACCAGTAGCAGAACAGCACTGCTGTCCCCCAGCCAGCCCCAGCCCCAGCCCAGAGGCAGTGATGAGGACCACCCGAGCCTGATGAGCAGAGCTCTGAGCCAGCATGCGTGTAACCAACCTCTGCAGAAGCGTCTCCCTAACCCCATATCCAGCACTCGTCAGAGCATGGATATCACCAGCAAGAACAGCCTTAAACCAGGCTGCTGCTGGTAAAGGTACTCTCACTTGAGCCTTGCTTTGGTCAGCCATACTCAGACATGGGGAGGCAGGAACTCCAGAGGACAGTACTCCACTGACACGAGTCATCTGTTCTGAATGCATCACAGAATTATCCTGCTCTTTCAGCACCAGACTGATCGCCTGGAGAAGCCTGTTTTCTCTTCTGTTCATTTCTGGGATACTTCTGCTGCCCTTTCCAATGGCAGAAGCAGTGGTTACCCTCACTGCCTGTACTGGAGGGTTCTAAAAGACCTCCAGAGAGAGCCTAATGCTCTGTTGAATCCTTGTCATTCTCAGAGTCATTTTGGCAGGCCCTGCTGATCTCCTGCTGTTCAGAGCTGCCTCAGGAATGATGCATTTCAGCACGGCTGCTTGGCCATGAGTCTCAAAGGTCTTTAGGAAGACAAAACCTCAGATTTGCATTCCCTTCCACCTAGGGATGGACATCCCCACGTAACACAGGTGGAGACAGAGGCTTGGAGAGAGTGAGGTAAATCGGGGATACCGTCTGCTTTCTGCCCCAACAGCCTACGACCTTTCTCCTGTTGCTGCTTCAATCCATCAGTGCTAGAAGAGCTTCTTTCAGCACTTCCTTGCCCTCAGCTCAACAGTTTCTCCCACTATTCTGCTGCTTCCTCAGGCAGAACCTGGCTTCCTGTCCTGTGCTCAGGAGTCTCCAGGTCTGTCACCAAATTTGCAGCTCCCCAGTCCAACTGGCACATTCCTTACAGAAATCCTGCATGTGCCAGACATTACTCAACAGTCACATGCGGCTCTATTGGGATGATAAGAAGGAATTATTTCATGGCTCCTGCGACCTGCTGGGTCATCGAAGAGACCTGCAGGGAGCTCCATGTGCACCACAGGCACCCTCATGCTGCAGCTCGGCTGGTGTCACAACACCCAGGAGGCCAGGAAGCTAAGCCAGACATTTTAAGCCACACGCAGGAAGCCTTGGTCTGACAGCCCCACTCTGACCTGACCATATGGACTGTTCACATCACTCAGGGTCCCAGGGTTCTGGGTCTGCTCCCAAAATAGACAAACATCAAGGAAGACTTGGGCTCCATCCCTGCACGCAGTCCCAACACTAAATGCAACGTGCAAAGGACACACCTGCAGCTAAAGCAGAGGCTGGGGTACCTGGAGGCCATCAAGCCACAGACTGCAGCATGATGCAGGGAAGAGGGGGCACAGCAAGGCTGGCTGCCCCGGCACCGTGCCCTAACACTGCCTTCTGCCAGCCCAGGCAGTAGAAGAGGTGCGGAACTTCCCAGTGCTTCTCCGGGATTATAAATACCAGGCCCAGAGCACATCAGAGCCTGGGCTCTATATTTAAACCCAGCTGAGGTCATTTCCTTTTCCCAGCAGCTCCCACCCCGGTCACCTCATATTTGCATGCCATCATGACTAAGGCACAATGGGGTTTAAGGTCAGAGGGGAAGCAGCCACACATCTGCCTCGCAGGAAATTCCACCCTGGGAAACCCTTCACCTTCCCCAGCGCAGATCGCCTGCACTCAGGCTCCGGCAGCAGAGATCCTGCTGGTGAGCGGTGGCAGCTGCTACTGGGACCCCAGCACCGGGCTGGAGAGGGACAGGGAGACCTCGACGACAGGAGAATCCATGCTGCCCACCTGCTTTACCATCAGACTCCAGGCTTACACCGGCGTGGGAGAGGGGCTTCCCCACTGCACACCCTGAAAGGGCAACTGCTCCACCTTCTCACCCGTCACTGTTCACCTGCTCCGCACCGAGAGATGAAATTCCCCATTTCTCCCACTGAGGGGATGTGAAGAGGCACAGCTTTCCCCACAGACCTAGCCCTAAGGCCCAGGCACCACCTTGCCCTTATACAAACACCCCCAGAGCTCACCAAGCTCCTCCAGAGGCACAGTCATCTAAACCCTTAGAGCCAGGCCTCCAACTGCCCATGAGAAACAGGCAGAGAAGAGCCAGGAATTGCCTCACCTCACTGACTGCAGCCCTCGGGGGCAGCAGAACCCCTGTTTAACAGCAGATGTGCACCATGGGACAGGGAGGAGCGACCAAAGAGCAGCTGTGGGGCTGCCACCACAGAAGCGCTCCTCTCCACCAGCAGAGACAGGGTCTCGCTAACTTATGATGTGGGCACCGGTTTGTGACAGGCCTGCAGCGCTCCAGCCTGAGGCTGGCAGGAGGCTCTGGGGTTTGCAGTGGTCCTTCTGGCCCTCCACACCCAACTCGAGTTACGCCGTTATTTCAAAACCAGACCATATGGAAAAGAAAAGCTATTGCATCACCAAAGACCAAGGAACAAAGGAAGGGAGGAGAGTGCAAAGGCTACCTAGGGGGAGAAGTGGAGATTACAGATCTTTTGGAAGCAAGGTAGCTCTTTAGGTCGATATAAGCAAAACAGTTGCTGGGTTTGCAGTAGAACTAATTGGTGATGCTCACAGGGAATCTATTAGGTTTCATCTGGACTACCAAGCCAATTATGAAGTCTCTGAGCTAGCATAAGACATACTAGGATGGACACCTCCAAAGACTGACAGTTTCCCATACGCAGTCTTGGCATGCCAGCCAAATACCTCTTTCTCTCGCTCTTCCCACAGATTCTGGAGAGGAAATCTGCAATTTCAGCAGGGGTGCCGATGCAGCCCTACAATCCCCAGAGCCAGCTGATGGGGAAGCATCACTGCTACCAAAGGTGCGGAGCTGGCCAGCAGAGAGAGCCGCAGATGTCCGGCTCCTTTGGCTGGTGACAGGGTACTTGCTGTCCTCTCAGGCACATGGACACCGCACCCTGGCTCTGAGCCGGCACCCTGGCAGCGTGAGCACACTGGTGCAGCATGTCTGCACCCTCCCAGGCTGCACCCCCATGACAACAGGAACCAGAAGCCACAGCAGGCCACCAGGCGATCACATTACAGGACAGGAAGGAAGAACGCGCTGTGATCAGGCTGGAATCGCTTTAAACAGCTTCCACACCGATACCTTGGCCACTGGATTTAGCACTCAAACACCCCAGATATCTCGTTCCTAAAGAAATGCCCTGCTCTGGCACATGGGTAGGGACCAGAGCCCCACGGACACCGGAGGACGCACCAGGGCTGGACAAGGGATGCTCACAAAGCAAGGTCATGGCAGCAAGCATGGCAGAGAGCCTCCCTACACCTTGTTGGAGGAAATCAAGGCCCAGCAGCGCCCTGCCTCCCCATGTACGTCTTCACCACAGGCATGTGCAGGTTGTCCTCAGAAAAGCAGCAACCCATGGGTTCGGAGGCAGAGGCAGGTGCTTCCCTGCAGCTCCCCTCCTTGCACTCAATGGTGGTGGGAGCTCCTCCACCTTCCCACAGGACCTCGAGCTCCACACACTCCCTGCTGCTGCAGGCAGAGGGTTAATGATGCCCAGAGAGCTGCAGGCAGCCTCCTCCTTGCCCTCTCAGGAACAATGGGGCCATTGTGGGAGGCCAGGCAAGTGTGGGCAGATCCCTTCGCCTGGCAGTTACCTACTGGGTGGGTCCTCGCTGCCACTCAGGTAGGAAGGAGAGCCCCATGGAATTACACGTGGCCAGCCAGGAGCAGGGAACAGCATGCCAGTGTGCCTGGTGGCCCTGCCAAGCAGCCTCATTCCTACCGATTTGCCTGGGTACAAAACGCAGTCAGACAGCCAGTGGCACAGAGCTGCCAGTGCAGCAGACCCGGCTGTGAGCCCATGTGCCAGCACCCCACCTGGGTCTCCACCAGGATTAGCTGCGCTCTCGGGATGTGTCATGGGGGGAATGGAGCAGGAGGAACAAGGATCTCACCCCAAAGTCACATCTCAGTGGCAGGTGCAAGCGCTGACCTGGGACCAAGAGCTTCTGGGAAACCTGAGAACTCCACAACTTGACACACACGTGAGCAGTGAGAACACGGCTGCAAAAGGAGTTCAGGGGGGTGGTGGTGACAGTGTTCCAAGCCTCCACAGTCTGAAAATGGGATGAGTAAGCAAGGAAGGAAGCAGCTCCAACATACTCCTACTCTCCTACAGATTTGCATCTCCTGGCCCCAGCACATCAGTGCAAAGAAAACTTGGGATGCTCCAAATTCATTTCCCAAGACACAGAGCTGATCCCTGACACAGCGGCAGCACCACTGGGAAATCCTACCCGAGGCAGGGCCGGCTCTCCGTCACTCTCCCAGACTTTTCAGCAGAGCCTCATGTCCCCTTGGGCGTGGGACCAGGGTACACAACAATAAACTCAGCTAAATGAAGCATATAGTGAGCATCTTCCTGAAGTCCTTGGCCAGGAACCTGACTCTGGACCAAGAGCCGCTGCATGATGCCTCCAACATCAGAAGCAGGTCCCAAGGACCAGAGCAGTGCAAGGAGAATTGGAGGAGAGCTCGGCACTGCCTCCCAGGGAGTCCTGTCATGAGCCTGCAGGTGATGGAGTCAAGCTCCAAACATCTGGAGCAGCTCAAGTCCCGGCAGGAGGAAGGTGCAGCTCAGATGAGCAATTCTCTGACCTGCAGCCCCACTCTGCCAGCGGTCCCCATCTGCTTCTTTTTCACCCCGTCTCCTGGTGTCCCACACTAACTCAGGAGTGCCGCTGCTCCCCAGTTTTCCCAGAGCCAGGCTGATAAACAAGCAGCCTGAGCGACCTCAGGCAGATCTCCAGGTCTGCTCCCCATTCATGCTTTCAGAGCCAGAGCCTTCTCCCCTGTAACTCTCAGGTAACTGTTGTGTCATCTCTTCACATTTCCCACTGGCAGGCATCACTTTATGCCTTGCCCCCGGTTTGCTCTCTGCTGTTGCTGTTACTCAGCCTTGCCAAACCCACCTCCAGAAACGCCACACAAGTTAAATACAGCACTGCTTCGGGTCCTAAATGGGAGGCTCTCAAAGAAAGGGTGACAAATATATGTGCCAACGTAAACATGCTCCCCACTTTGCATCCATCTCTGATCAATAAACCAGTGCAGCCTGCGGACAGATTTTCCTCTTCCCTACATGCTCAACTGAGAGGGCCCAAGATGAGGGCAGGTAAAAACATCTGACAGATCTGACAGGGCAGGGTTTAACGTGTGTGTCTTTACAAGATGCCATGCCTGAAAGAAAACACAGTCTCTCCTTCCAACCAGGAAGAGAAGGAATCTGAGTAACCTCTGGCAAAAGCAGGGGAGGATAAGGGGGAAAGAAGAAAGAAAAATCAGGGCAAGAGGGACAAAACAATCTTTGTCCTCGTTCCACTGGTCACGCAAGTGCAAGGCAGCCACAGTATCCGCTGCCCCAGCTCAGACAGCAAGAAGAAACGGGCACGACCGGCCCAGTTTCACCAAGGCTTAGAGAAACCTGGCTCTATGGTCTACGGAAAGCCACAACCCCTGTGCTCAGGAAAGAGGTAGAGCATGGATGGGTTTTGCAGGCTACCCTGATAATCAGCTCACAGGTAGGCCAGCAAAGCCTCAGAGCTCATCACTCGGCAGCGCAACCTTCGATTCAGATGCTGTGCCTTTAAACGTGGCTCAAGACCACACAAGGGTTAAATCTGCCTATAAATATCTGTTCTCAGCAGGGCTGCTGCTCTGAACCCTCCAGCCATCTGTTCTAGCTTTCCCCCATCTAAGACTCTAACATCTGAAGCATGCTCACAATTCTTAGGAGTGCTCCCAAAAATAGCCCAGTGCTGTGGCTTCACTCTGTCGCCCATATTTGTGAGTGCAGGAGCATGTACAAGCCTGGAGCTGTGCGAACGCAAACACGTCTGCCTCTGCGAGGCGAGCAGGCCTGCACCAGCACAGCTCCATTTGCATCCGTGCTGGCGTGGGTGCGCCCGCCCAACCGCAGATCCATGTGAATCCGCACGGGCATGTTCACGCTGGTACGAGCCTGCATCTGCACGCGTGTGCGAGTCTGCACCGCAGCATGGGTGTGGGAGAACGTGGACAATGTTGCCAGGGCTGCCATGGCGGCAGAGCCCTGCCATGCCTCCTTCCCAGCGGGACACAGCCAAGGCACTGCTCCTGCTGCAGCCTGGCCTCAGCACAAACCAGCCTGGCCTGTGAGGTCCCACTGCCCCTGGCCCCTGGCACTGCAATCCGGAGAGCGTGCCTGCCCTGCGGCGCAGCAGGGACGGGAGGGCGCGCTCCTCTTGTTCAAAGCTTGGCTCAGCAAATTCAGCACTCCCACCTCCGGGCACCAGAACCTTGCTGTGAAAGCAAGTAAAGCCTGATCTGTGTGAGGCCAGAGACACACCGCCCTGCTCGCATCCAGCTGGGGCTTGCAGGATGTCCTCAAGCACACCATGCACATAGCCAGGGCAATGCTCCTACTGCAGACATGACAGCTTTCTCCTGGAGCAGACCAGGCTCCAAGTCTCTCGTAGGTCTTTCCAAATACCGAAGACATCACTAGGTTCACCCTTCTGACTGCCAAACCCATTAGCCTCATTCCACATGGGCAAATCCAGAGGATAATAATTGCTGTGACGCTCACAAGGCAAAATGGGAAACAAGCTCTCAGCTCCCAAATCCGGACATATTGTCCAGGAGCAAACCATCCTCCTGAGCAACCTCAGGGCACAGTACTGTCCACCTGCTCCATGCCAAGAACAGCTCCCACTCAAACGCCCATTATTCAGTGGGGACTATCACAAAGAAGCTCAGTCCTGGCTGCTGGCCCTGCTGACACCACATCACAGGGCAATGTGCATGCACAGCCACAGGGAGGGGACAACCAGCATCCAGCATCCATCCTCCACACAGTGACGACAGCCTGAGGAGCAGACAGCAGCGAGGTTTTCATCTATAACTACTTCTACAAGGGCAATTTTCCTCTTCCACACAGAGTAAAACTATAGACAAAGCCTCAAGCACAGAAGTGTCTGGCTGTGGTAGGGACGGGGCTGTCTCGGGGCTGTCTCAGGGCTTCTGCCACTTGCTATGCTGACAGGTAGGAAGAGCAGAGGGCAGGAACTACATACCACCACCCTTTTGCTCAGGGTGTGCCAAGCTGCCCAGTCTATTTCAATCTCTGAGGTACTCGAGATGATAGCCAGCTAGCTCCAAGAACTATAATCAAGACATTTCAAGAAACCTAAAACGCAGGTACACCGTAAACTCGGGTGACAATGTAAATGGAAAGAGCTTGAAAATCCAGCTCTTTATTTCAGGCTTTGGCAGGGAGATGTGCTGGGAAAGAGCCTCAGCAGACTGGAGTCAACACAGCTCTAGTCTATTTCTGACAGAGGGAAAAAAAACCCCATTGATCCAGGTATTGATTTGATGCAGGAGTTTGTGTTTGTTTAAAAGTTTGCCCATGGGTCAGACCTTGTTACAAGCGTCTTTCCCGGTGATGAGGTTAGAAACAGACAACTTCCAAAGCACTGCACACAAATCACACCTGTACCAGTTCAGACCCCAGCAGACTCCAAGTTGAGCGGGAAACAATGCTCTCCGCTTCAGCAGCCAGCCATGGGCGCCAGCAATCTGCAGGTCACTCCGAGCTACTATATACCCGTCCATACCGTGCCTGCTCCTCTTCTGTCCTGGACATTTGCCGAGTGAATGACCTCCAATTAGTTGAAGAAAAAAGCGTGGCTAAAGCAGGCACTGTTATTCCATCAGAGACACACTCAAATATTGCTGCAGAGCTCTCCTCTTCCCACACCTCCTCAACCCTAGGGCACAAGCTCTTCAGAGACCGGGAAGGGAAGAGAAGCGAGGACAGACTGACAACTAGGCACAAACCAATGCAGGAGCGGCATCCCCAGCAGCTACCTCCTGACCTCAAGGCTCCTTCCCTCTGTGCCCAGCAAACGTGCAGCATCCATTGCCTTCTACTCATTTCCAGCCTCTTAAATCCCTGACAATAAAAGCCAGATCCAAGCAGCACTTTGCCGTTTTCCTCGCTACTTCTGTCCTGCTACCATGATTCCTGCATGAACTGCAGATGCACACAGACTGCAGCATTTTCCTAGCTGTTTCCAGCTGTACAGTACAGGCAGGGCCACTGACCATCAGAGAAGAGGTGAGGGCACGACTACATGTGCACAAATGTAACTTGCAGGGACTAAGTTATCATTCCCGCATGTCAACATTCCCCACTGTGTTCTCAAGCCTCCTCATGCACCTTTAAGTTCCCTTCATTTCAACAGAGCAGAATACTCTGTAGGATTTATTTTGCCTTTTACATCTCTTAGCCCATCACATCCTTTCCTGCTGCAATAATAAACAGTAAAGCAATTTCTCTCCTCCCCTGCTTTTGCTACCTTGGAAGCATGTCTTGCAATAGAGCAGTGACAGATGACAGAGGAAGCAGCAAACTAGTTCAGACCAGTGCAGGTATCCTCAGCCCCCCGCATGGCTCCCAGCAGCTACCCAGCTTCTCGCTCTCTTGCTAAAGGGTGCAGAAGCCAGAATCAGGCTGGAGCATCTGCTGCCACTTCTACACTAGAAATAGCAAAAAAACAACACACAAATTAAGAAAATCTGTCTCTGAAACCCACTGGCCAATTTGCATCTGAAAACTGCTCTCTCCAGCAGGAGCATCCTTTGTTTCCTCTGCAGTTTTACTCCTGTGAGGTGCCACAGGGGGTGCCCAGGGACCCCTGGAAGCTGGGACACACAGCAGGACCTCACCACCCATCACACAGGTCAGGCTGGGACACGGGCTGGCCACAACCAACAAGCTCACCTTGGATCCCAGCAACCTAATCCCTTGCACCACCTCTGCCCTGGCAATGGGTCACCTGCTGCGCAGAGGGGTACAGAATCCATCCCGCTGCGCACAGAGCCTGCTGAAGGACACCCTGTACCCCTCACAACAGCGTGTGGCTGCCCCTCTGCAGGGTGTCAAGCTGTCACACAGGGGGTCTGCTGGCTCACCATCTTCCCAGTGGAAGCACCGACTCCAGGGTGCATTTCCAGCAGCCACACCTGCAGCCAGGAGCACGTGTAAACACTTGGGAACACAGCTTCACCTCTCATTTCCTCCTGCACCCCTCCAAAAGCAGCCCAGAGCCAGCATGGCTCCTGGGGGCCAGCGGCCAGGAGGGGGGGATCGAACTTGCTCCTCAGCTCCTACCTCCCAGGCCTGGCCTGCATGGCCTTGGGCAAGACACTTCACCTCTCTGTCCCTCTTACTGCCCATAGAGCAGTCTCAGCCTGTGGCCTGAGCGCAGCCGGCAGCTTCCCTCCTCACCAGGCAGCACCACTGCAGGAGGAAGCAGGAAGGCAGAGCCCAGCTAGCCACCCTGCACCTTCTCCCGCTAGACCAGTGCTGAAAATAAAAACCAGCTTCCACTTGTCCTGGTCCTGAGACACACGGAGGCAGAGAGAGGTTTGTTGTCAATACATGAAACTGTCGCTAAGCGAAGGAGAAAAAAATCCGGGGGGGAAGAGGGAGAACGAGGGAGGGGACAAAACCGCATTTTTACTTCTGGTGGCCAGCCAGCTAACTGACTCAGCCAGTTTGGTTGCCTGCCATATAGATTTAAAAACAAAACCAAGCTCTTGCTGAAGGGAGAGAAGGGGGTTCGGGTGAATGTGCTTTTTTGTTGCATGTTGAGCAGATCCTAGACCGGCCAAAGATGTGTTTAGGAGGATGGCTCCGCTGCCACGCTGCACCCCGGGGCTCATCACACTGCAGGGTCTGAAGGAACGGCAGGGAAAGCCCACGGCTGCAGGGCTGCCTCCAAACTGGCTCCCTCCAGCCACCCCTCGGGCTGCGGAGGGCAGTTTGTGTGTCCAGGCTGGTGCCCATCTACTGGCCAAGGCAAGGGCGACCAGCCTCATCCGAGGTGTCCTGCATCTGCTCGCAAGAGTGCTGAGCAGAAGGTCCCCCACCTTTGTCTGTTCCCTGCCCAAGGAATGTACACAGGAGGTGGGAGGCGCAGGAAAGAGGTTTTTTCAAATACCAGCTCCCATTATCTGGATCCCAGGGTGCCTGTGGCACGGTAGCTGCTTGTAAGGAGCACTCTGTTCCCGGAGCACTGCACAAACATGAACACGCGCTCCCGATGCCCTGTGCAGCAACACAACACACTGGCGTGCTCCGCACGGCCCCAGACGCAGAGCTCACCGCTCCACGCCAACTCGGTGCTTCCACACAACTGAAGGCCATGGAATCATACGTGTATAGGTGCATAGGCAGCACTTGGCGCTCTGCACTGCAGCAGGCATTACAAACCCTGGCTGGTGAAGCCTTGTGAGGCTCCCACACAGTGATCTCCCATAGGAACCAGCCAGCCTCCCCAGAGATTAACCCCTTGCTTGCTGCAGGGAGAGCAGGTAGAGTAAGTTACCTAAGGAGCTGATGATGAGCAACTGCAAACCCTGTGGCTCCTATTCCCGTTTGAAGAGAGAACAGAGCTGCAGGAAAACCAAGGCCTTACCCAAAGTCACCCCAGACACCAGCAAAGCCAGGAACAAAACCTTTGCCCTTTGGCTCTTGGTCCCCAGCACAGACACTAAGGCAATACCAAAATGCGGTCTGCCAGCTGCCCCATCTCCATGAGGAGATGGAGGGATGGAGAGGTGAAGTTTTCAAGGCCAGGCTGGACAGGGATTTGAGCAACCTGGTCCAGTGGAAGGTGTCCCTGCCCATGGCAGGGGGTTGGAACTGGATGAACTCTAAGGTCCCTTCCAACCCAAACTGTGATTGTCTGATCTCCAACAGCACCCGCCAGCCTTGTGAGGGCTCAGAGGTGCAGCCTGCACCCCATGGGCAGGTGCAGGACCCCGCCAGGGATTGCTGCAGTGAGGCCAGTCCACGCAGGACACAGGGACAAATGCCAAGCCAGACAGGATCCACTGCTGCAGGGTGAGGGGCATTGCTCACAGACTGCCCAGCCTTCATCCCGGGGGGAGCAGCCTGGCCTTGCTTTGGGAGATGTTCCTGGTTTGAGAGGACAGAGCAGGATGCGGGGCTGAGGAGGGGAGAGGTTTGCAGCGCAGCTAAAGGGGAGATTTAGTAACTGTCAGAAAAAATGGCTGCTTTATTGCAGGCAGCTTGTAAACCCTGGAGCCTGCAGGTCTGGGAGTCATTTCTCCCTCCCACGTGCTGGGCTCAGTTTGTACTGAGGGTCAGAGGTCGGTGCTTTTCCAAAGCATTCTGGGAAAGACGCCAACTGGAGCAAGCTGCTGAACACCTCCTGCAGCCGGAGCCGAGCGGGGCTGAGCGCTGCGTTAACCCTTCAGGGGCTCCATCCCTCCAGCCTGGGGAGAGCAGGATGGCTGCTGCAGAGCCCCTGCACCGGGCACCCCACCTGGCGCTGGGCTGGCAGGGAGCTGGGGCTCAGCCGCCCTTCCGCTTCCCAGCTCACCGGCAACTGCACCCCAGAAAACGACAGCACAGGAAAGGGAGAACCGAGCACCTGGAGCACAGCTCTCAGCATGGAGGGAACGGCACCGCACAGCAAGGCACCCAGCACCACTGCAGGTGGGAAAGGAGGGCAGTACTGCTTAAGCCCAGCGTCAGTCCCTGCAGCCCATACCCCTGCCTCTGCCACACCTCTGCCTTCTGAGAAGCCTGTGGGCACAAAGTCACAACCAGGGCACCCACAGGAGACAATGCCCCCGCAGGAAGGGTCCTGCTGGACTCCTGGCACCCCTTCTCCTGGCTCTGGGACAGGCTCTGGCTGGCAGTGGGGGACATGGCTTTGCTGCCCCAGCCCTGCACCGCAGTGGCACTGGATCACCTGGGATGTGTGTGAGCCTTGCTGGCCTGCAGCCCAGCCCCGCTGCCCCCACCCAGTACACAGAGGAAGGGAGCTTGGTTCTGCTTCTCAGCGGCATCTCTCATCTTCCCCTCAGACGCATGCCCCATCTTTCCCTCGCTTCATCTCCTTCACACTCAGCGCTGCACCGAGGTGGAGGAGGAGCCTGCAGCTGCTGCCCAGCAAACAAGAGACCTGAGAGCTGCTCAGAGCAGGGGGATCTGCTGCCGGAGCTGCTCCAGGCCCTCCCCCCCTCCGTGCAGCAGCCCCGTGCCCGGTGCCACAGACCGGCACAACAAAGCGTGCTGACGGCTGCACCACGGGTCCTTCGCTCCTGACAGTCTGAGGCCACTCCCTCGATCTGGCAGGGGGGAATTGGCTGCGCCTCTGCATCCCCCACTGCAGGGACGGTCACAGTGAAGATGATGCCTCTCTCTCCAAACAGAGACTTGTGCCTTCTTGTCTAAATCCCTTTGAATCGCACTGGTATCTTTCTGATCCAGGTACAAAACAGCACATTTCCCCACCGGCTTCATTTATTGCATCTTTCCAAGCTCCTGTTTTCATGTCCCTCCTGCAATCCCTCCAGCTCCTTCTTCCAAACGTGCCTTTACAGTCAGAGCTGCTGAATCCTCTTTCATCCTCTACCATCTCTTCTAACTAATCCATATACCTCAGCCCTCCTTCTGGGCTTTCCCTGAGATCACAGCTCAGTGTTGCCTTCATGCTCCCAGGTACTGCTTCACCAGTTTAAGGAGAAAGGAGTTTGCTACACTCCCCCTGCTCACATCCTGAAATCCTTCTGCTCCATCCCTCACAGCTCCTCCACTCTTGCCTCTGAAGAAGCCTCCAGGCTAGAAGTACACATGGTGGCCTCTCAGCGACTGTCATGTTGGAGGACTGTCTGGAGTAAATACCTCCTCTCAGGCTGCCACCACACTCTGTGGTGCCGAGCGCATACCCATGGATGGGATCCTGGTGCAGCAGCACCAAGAGGCTGATGCCACAGCAACGCCTCTTTGCATGGTGCTTTCTGCTGCCAACATAGCAGGAATACCAAGACTGGGGGTTACTCTCAGGACCCAGAAATCCAGGACCTGATGCCCTCTGCACCCGAGGATCACATCATCCCACCACTCGGCCACAGCAGAAACAAACCTCCCTTCTCCCTAGAGGGGCCAAATTAATACCTGGAACAGCACCGCTTTGCTCCCTATGGCTGCGCAGGACAGACCCAAGCCCGGCATCGGACCAAAGCCCCCAGCTCTGGCCCAAGGCTGCAGCTCACCACTGACCTCACCACATCCGCTCTGCTCAAACAGCTCCCAGCTTTTTACCCCAGGCTCCGCGCTTGTCTCAGGCCCCAGGCGCTGGTTGGAGCCCTGCCAAGGTGAGGGCTGCCTGTTTGAATCAGGAGCCAGGGCCGGGCAAGCATCACCTTTAACAAACCTTCCCCCCATCAGGCTTCTCTCGGCTCCAGCCCTGTGAGACGGAAGGGCCTGGGGCGCAGCCAGCCCCGGGGAGCCACCCCTTCAAGGTCCTGCGAAGGAGCCCGGGGCAGCAGAAGGGAGCGCTGCCCGGGAGCGGGGGGATGATGCACAGAGCAGGCTGCTCGCTGGGAAGCTGCTGCCGCTCGCCAGGAGGCGGTGGGGGAGGAGGCAGCAGATGTCCGCAGACAGCGCTTGCGAGCGCCTGCAGCGCTCCAGCCCAGCGAGGGGAGGAAGGCGGCGGCTGGTGCCGCTGCTGCTGCAGTGCGACCCAACCGGGCACACGGCGCAGGGGCTGCCCGGGAAGCCTAAGCTGCCCTTCCCTCCCATAACCGCTGCTGCAGCCACGAGAAGTGGGAGTCCCTAGACCCCAGCTGGGGGTCAGAGAAAGCCCTCGGGAGACCGGGACTGCGGGAGGGAAAAGCGCTGCCATGAAACTGCGAGGCTGCAAACCCCTGCACAGCCGTCATGCCAGGGCACAGTCTGGCTGTGGGGTCACCCTTTTGGCACGGGAGCACAGGAAATGCCCCCCACCACAGGTGGTCCTCGCTTTCCCCTATGCTTTGCCAACAGGGGACACAGAACAGGGCCACTGACACCATGGCGGGCAGCCAGTGAGCCCAAGCCCAGGCATGCTACTTTTGGTGCACAAGGTGCCAAGGCAGCCCACGTGGTTCTGGTTTCCTGCCTCTGGGCTGGGGAGGTTGGCTTCCTCCCCACCTCACAGCAGCGAGGCCAACCAGGGGAGCCCTGCATCCAGCAGCCACCTCACAACCATTCTTGTCCTATAGGTTTTGTCCCACACTGGGACATGCTGAGCCAGGTACCATTGGTCTTACGGTCGCATGGCACTGGGACACCCGAGGGCAGCAGCAGGCCCTAGGCGAGCCATTCGCTCATGTGACAGCATCCTGACCATCGTCAGGGTGTACACAACCGTCTCTCACTCAGTCACTGCCCAGACTGCTCAAAAGGACCTTAAATCCTTCCCCTAAATCAGCACTTGCCCATTTTGGATGGAGAACTGACTTCAACCAGAGGGGTCTTTGGCTCATTAAGCGATCCCACCCTCAAGCTCGTTGTTCGGACCAAATCAAGCAGTTCCTGGGCTCCTCCTACAGCACACTGCGATGCAGTCTGGCACTTGGGTCCACTCGAGTACTCTTAAAATAAAAAATAATTGGTATGCAAATCAGACAGGGCATTAGACTCTCTACTGGCCAAAAGCGACGCAGATTCCCTGCTGTTCCATGCCGCAATCCCAGCTCCCCTACACCTCTCCTCCTTCCCAAGCCAGGGGTCAGCTGTCAGCCATGGCTCTTCAGAGCACTGCTGGGTCTCACCTCAAGCTGAGCCACCAGCCAGGACCTGAGTTTGAGTCTGTTGAGTAGGACAACAGAGCTGATCTGGGCAGGTCCATCTCCCTGTCCAGTGGAGAGGCGAGGAGGTAGCAAGAGAAGCCAGAGCCTGGCCTCCTGGCATGTTTGCTGTTGGGATTCTTCTATCAGCATCCAAAGAGACCAATTCTTTGTGTACCCCCAATAGCTCTTCCAAAAATACTGCAAAGAGCAACCGCAGCTGCGGCCACTGCACCACCCACACAGAGCAGCAGGCACGGATCAAACACCAACACAGCAGCCATCCAACATGCTCCGCATCAGGTCTTGGAGGAAGAGCAATACCAAAACACGGCATTAATGTGGGACATGCTCACCTCTCCTCTCTCCCCTCCCAACCCACCTGACCATCCACTACAGCTACCCTCCTCCTGCAATCCTCTTTCAACCGGAGAATGGGCAAAGCAATTAACCTCTCCATCTGGCTGCAGCAAGACAAACACAAAGCTCAGCATTGCCCAGACAGGGATGAGCAGTCCTGAGGGATGCCGACATTGTCCCTTCCCACTGAAAGGGCTCAGATCAAGGCATTGCCAGCATCAGTCTGAGAACGAGGATTGCCTAGGGCAACTGGTTATCTTCACTGGTGTCAAACCTACCCACTGAGGATATCTGAGGGCCTCTAGGCTACTGCTGGGGAAAGTCCTTGTGAAAGGCAGCCTATAATTGCAACAGCCTTAGACTTGCTGCATCGGGGTCCATCCCAGCATCAGAAAAATACCGACAGCCATTAAACTATGGGAGGAAATATAATAAAAAGACTAAACCCCACTAATGAATGTAAGTAATAGGCTAGGACTTTGTGAAATTACTTCTGATTAAAAAGTGTAACAAAACTATAAACATTTGCCACCAGTAGCTGAGACTTGGTGTTCTGAAACCACGACAGGGGGTGGACAGCAGTTGCTTCCAGTTCAGGTCCGGACCGCACAAACGCTCAGGTGGGTAAATCACTCTTCTCACTGATATAACACACACCCCTGCAGTGGGTGAAGGCTAAAATCACATTTACAGCAAAACATTTGTAAGTTGCAGGTTCTGTTTAAGGCAAAGTAAGGTTTTTTGCTCTTCTCAGCAGCTCCCCACACAGTCCAAGCTTCAAGAATGAGCTGGAATGGAGAAGCTCATCCCTGTGAGAAGCTGACAGGATAGCTGCTCTCATACTTCCCAGCAGTGCAGCAAAGGCACCTGGCCTCTGCTGTCATACACAATCTCTGCTACTGCCCATGAGCCCCGAGAAAGGGAAGGGGACAGATCCCTCATTTCCCAGGTGGAGGAGGGGACACAGCCCTGGGGCAGTGCTGGGGATGGGTGGAGTGATGGAAAAAAGGGAGAGGAGGGCACGGTTCTGGTGCCCGCATCCCACTCTGAGGCTGCCAGGCCTGCACAGGTTGCCAGATCAAATAGCTTTCCAGAGCCGCACTCCTGACAGGCATAACGGGCAAAGCCCTCATGGCAGGACCGGCGTGAGGCTCTTCCACCCACAGCCATTGCCGCCTGCATCTGATGCTCATCTGCCACGACTGGCAGCAGCTAATGCCTCTGGATCACACAGAAACCTTGATCCCTCCCCCTAGAGAAGTCCCCCAGCTTCCCAGGACACTGTGGAGGTTTTACAGCCTCCAACCAACACCCCCATCCCAGTCCCTGCACATTGGAAAGAGATCTAGGACACTGTGAGGACATACAAGGAGGATGGCAAGGCCCAGCCTGTACCCCCAGTACCTCTCTGGACACTTGCTGGGAGATCAGTGCCACAATCTGCAGGCTATGCTGAAGGAAACCAGACAAATGCAAGGGCAGACCTTCAGCATGTCTCACCAAGGAGGAGTTTATCTAAAACCGAGGGCTCCTGGCTCCCTTCTTAGCATCGTCCTACCAAGCAAAGACAGGAAAGTCACAACTTATTTTGTGTCCCAGTTTCTCCTACCGCAACATGGCTGCTCAGCCAAAAGGGCAAACTGCACAAGACTGACCCTTTTCGGGTCAGACGTGCTGGTGGCACTTGTGCTCCTACATCCCTGTGCCTAGCAGCATCCTATGCGGGCACTCTGCTGTCTCCTGTGATGGGGAGACCTTCAGCTCAGCATCCAGTGCTGGTCCCCACCACAAGCTTTGTGGAGCGACACGCAGTGCATCCACACACGGGAGCCCCCGCCTGTGACCACACTAGAAACAAAACCACCCCCATTCAGAAAGAGCACAATTAGCACCGAGTCAAAAGCCAGGAGCTGTGCTGGCATTCGGGAGGGAAGACTCTTCCCTGTAGAAGAGGAACCGCTGCTTCCCTGCACCCACCGTGCACCCTCTGCTGTGCCCAGCTCCCCAGGAGGCACTGAGCCCACAAGCCCCCCTCACTAGAAAGCATCCATACTGCAGTATACAAAATCCTTCCTGTCTTCTTTTCCAGCCCCATCTTGCCCCCTCTCAACTGGGACCCCCTCATAAAAGTAAGAAGAGACAGGCCTTTCCAGGCATTTCCTTTCTCTGAAAAGGCTGTAAAATTTTCCAAGCGGAGCCAGAGCCAGAGCAAAGTTTGTCAGGAGCTCAGCTCGTTAGGCGGCTGCTCAAGGAGCCCCGCGGGAGGCGCAGGCTGCATAATTCAAAACAGCTTGGACCCTGGAAAAGAAAATAGAAACCAGGCTGCGAAAGCAAGGGGGGCAGGTCCAGCTCCGGCGTAAGCCCTGCTCTGGGATCACCCCATCCCCATCCGGGGGCTCCAGAGGAGCCCTCGTCCCAGCAGAGGTGCTGTGGCCAGCCCAAGAGGAGCTGGCACCAGGCAGAGGAAATTCCAAGCCTGTTGCTTCTGGCAGTCGCACCGGGCCCTGGCTAGGACCTCGGCAACCTGGAAACCGGCTACTCAGCAATTTTCCTGCCATCCCGAGGGTTTGCTCTGAACCACAGTTTCACTTCCCCCTCCCTGCATCGCAGCCCGAGAGGCAGGGAGCACCAGAGGCAAAAAAGCATTCACTCAAAAGCTGTCATGACCAAAGCCCCCCCGGACTGCTCCGCACTGGGACAGCAGTTCTGGAGCTGCTGCCATTCCCTCCCCCCCCCCCCGCATCTGGGGGTGGGGAGAGCAGAGGAAACTTGCTTGGACCAGCCCTAGGTCTCCCCGGTTCCTTTTGCTCCTTGCCAGAGAGAAGTTCAAACAAGGCTGCACGGAGGCAGGACACAGGCAGCTTTCAGCCCAGCCTAACTGCCATGCTTGAGGCTCGCCTGTGGCTGGACCCACTCTGTTCAGGCCCTATCTGGCCCAATTCTCCGCTGCAGACCAGTGCTGGGATGAATCCTGCTGAGGAAGTGGTGAAAGCTCCAGTGCTGCAGGGGTTTCCACAGCCTTGCCCAGCTCGCCATCACAAAGAGTCGCCCTCGCTCTCAGTCACTGCCCTTTGGAGCTCCCTGTCCAGCTCCTCACTGCCCTGAGCATGGAGACCTACAGCATGGTGACTTGGGATCCTTGCAACCACTTTTTCTAAGGCAGCATCCTCCACTGACTGCAGCCTCCCACTGTGCCTTTCCTAGGAAGCTAGGAGCCCAGCACTGCACAACAGCAGAACAAAGCAGCACTCATTGCACCCGCTGCTGAAACCCCTTTCCATATTTGTTGTGAAGGGGAGCAAGACTTCACTCTGGGAGGGAACACGCTGCAAGCAGAGAGAAACAACTTCCCTTAACTTAAACCCTGAAGAGAAACATGGGCATGGTCCTCCAAACAAGGGTACAACATTCTGGGAGAGCAGCATTTGCCTGCCGAGCGGACATGAGATGAGGACCGTGGATGCTCAACACACTGGCCGAGGACACTGCAACTTCTGCTGTAACCACACCAGTCACAGCTTGCTAACTTCAGTTTTCTCAGCTGGTAAACCCTAGCAATGAGACACTTGGGGATAGGGAAGCCTTGAGGATACTTCACAAGAGAAGTCTCTGACCTCCAGCTTCTCAGAGGGCTGGAATAGCTCCCTTCCACCTGGACTTTCCTAGGAGGCTGAGACTCAAAGAAGTAGCTGAGTAGAAGCGGAGTGATGAGCAGGAACTGGGAATCCTGGATTCTGTCCCTAGCTCTGCCCCATATTCCCTTCCTGCCTTCAGTTAAGTCATTTCCTTCCACTTTTCCTCCCAGTCTCTATTGCAGAGAAGAAACACAAGCCCTTGCTTCTGCAGAGTGCTCGAAAGCTCCTTTGAGCTGTGAGCATGCAGAATACCGCTATGGCCAGAGGCTGCAAGACACCAGGTGCGCAGGAGCCAGGGCACTCACACAAGACCCCGGCGAAAGCCTGGCATTTCCTGTGCTTACATTCTGAGAAGCACAGAGTCTGTAAACAGTCGGTGCCGCAGAGCATCTCCTACACAAGCCATATTCTGGCCCGTTCTGCTCCTCGGCCACTGCGGTGAGCAACTGGGCAAGGAAAAGGAAGACTGCTCTGCTGAGCTGTGGCAGAGGGAGCAGCGCAGCCACACGCAGCATCATCTGGGCAGCTCGCCTGCAAGGAGGTGGCCCTCAAATGAACAGCAGCAAGGATGGGGATGGGGAAGATACAGCAACGGGAGAAGCACAGTTAAGAGGGGAGAAACAGCAAAACAAAACTGCAAAAAACAACCCAAGCAGCAGCCCGAAGAGGCAGGATGGAACAGAGGCACCTGAGGAGCACAGCCCTCCTGCTCGCTAGCAGATCTGGCCTGTGGCCTCCCACATACCTCAAGGAGAGGGAAGACCAGTAGGCACAGGCAGGAACAAGGAGCACTCTGTGGTTTTGCTTGGTATTTCAGGCCATCTCTCACACAGGAGGAGCTCTGCTTTGCTTTCCAAGTCTCGCCCTCTCTGGCACAGATCACAAACCTGGCTCCTGGCCCAGACCTGGCTCCAGCAGAGCTCCTCACCAAACAGGGTGACGCCCCACCTCTGGGCACAGCACACAGCCCAGTCTTAAAGCCATCTTGAGGCTATTACCCCAGCATCAGAAGAGGCTCCCCATCATCCCTAGCTGAGATTCAAGGCATCTCAAGTCACTGCTGAAAGAAACCAAATCCCAAACCTAGCTCCTACTCTTGGTGCCGTCTTCCCTAGCAGCTCCAGCCGCAGCTGGCAGACGATCTGCCTGCCCCAGGGAAGCACAGCCTCCCAAAGATGCCCAGGCACAGGTAGCACATTCCACTGCCTGCAGCTGCCCAGAGAGATCAGGACAAGACATGAGGTGAAGGCCCTGTCCTCTCATCACTGGCAGAGCGAGGGGCTGGAAACCCCTGCCTGAAGCACCCACCCAACAACCCAGTGAGGACACTGGTGTGCCAGGGAGAAACTTGCGCCCAGACACCAGCAGTGCCCGAGAGCCAGCCCATCTCCCCAGAAAGAGCTGAGCAAGGGGAAACAGACCTCATCCCACCGGCTGCACCCTGCCTGGACATGCACCCAGAGAGCATGGAAGAGCTTCCCACTCATCTCTTCAGGGTGCTGGAGCCCATCGTCTTCACGATGCTTTCTGCCGTGGAGGGTCACAGTCTGCATCAAGGCAACGCTGCCTGTTTGGGAGCTGCGTGTTTCTGATGGCCTGTCCCGCACCCCAGAATAGGCACCAGGAGTGTAAGACAAGACTGTCCACATCCAAGCAAGTGGCCAGTCAGGAGGCCAAGAGCAGTGCACCCATTTCCAAGGCTCAGTGCAGCCATGCTGAGATGTCCCATGCTCCCTTTCTTGCCGCACCAGGTTTCAGGCTGCCCCAGGCACCACCAAGCCGGACTCCTGGCAAGCTGCCCCTCCATAGCATGACTCTCCCTTAAATCAAAAGCAGGTGCCGGTGACACTAACTGCTTCTTCTACGCTGGCTCCTGCGAAGTACAGCCCTGTGGCAATGGCAAACATCACCGTGAACTGGTCCCAATTAGCAGAAAAGCCATCACTCTCTCCACCTTTGGGTTTCAAAGAAAATCAGGTAGGAGGAAAACAAAACCAGCTCCCCGTTCCCAGGAAGGGCCCACTGCCAAGCAGATGACCTGGAACAGGCACCACAGAAGGCGGAAGGGTGCATCTCATCCATGCCACGTGGTTTGGCTTGTGTTGCCTCCCGGGAAGAGGCCGAGGAAGGGCATAATACAGGAACAGAAACCATCCTCACCAGCCTTAGGATCAGTTCCTGGGTATCTTCCACCCCAGGCTGCCAGGGGCAGTGCTCATAGAGGGAAAGACAAACCAGAGGAGCAAAGCCGGACCTGCTGGTGAGTGGCACACAACTTCCAAACGGAACTCGCGCAGAACTAAGGAATGCCAGTTCAGCCATCCTCACACCCCCTGCGCCATGAAGAGCTGCTGGAAGCACACGACTGAGAAGCAAAGCAGCTGCAATGTTTCCTTGGTCCTGTGCTCCAAGACAGCGTGTGTTTTTTCACAGCTTCAGGGCTACAAGAAACCTCGTAGGGTAGTTTTGTCCTCATGGAGATCAACTACATTCAGAATCCAAAGCTCCCATGCCCCTGGAAAGACGGAACCACACAAGGTCACCAGAAAATACATTTGCCAGTTGACATCTTCCTGTGAGGAAAGGAGAGCTGAGCAACAGTGAGTCCTAACCTACATTAGACTGGGATCTGCCAGAAGAGTCACGATGGCAATCCTCCTAGTACTTCGCTGATGCAGCTTAAATAACACTGACAAAATATTGCTGCACCTGTACATCATATCACTATGGTATCTCTCTTTCATTACATCACACATCCATGCATCTATGTGCCACGTTTCCTGTTAAAAATGCCACAACCACGGCGCAATGCTCCTGTGCTCCCCCTCGTCTTGGGCAGGAAGAGCAAACTTGTGTTTTTCTAAGGAGGACTGACATACTCCCCAAGAAGAAGCTTGACTGGAGTCCCATCACTCAGGGTATTTAAAACTGGATGGAGCCCTATGGAATTGAGAGCTGGAAGCCAGCCTGTGCCATACCCAGGCAACAGCTAAACTCATTGTAGCAGCTGGAATACACAAGATGTGCCAGCAAAAGCACATCTGGACCTCAGGGGGACACAAACACATCCTCAAGTGCTCCAGCAGCTAAAAACTTTCATTTTTGGCAGCAGTCGAGCCCAACGCAACCACCTGAAGCAGTCCAGAGGCAGAGGCTGTCCTGATGTCAACCCTGAACTGTACCGACAAGAGATGGGGCACAGGAAATGATCCCAGGACCCAGCTTGTACTTGAGACTCTGCAACCTGTTGAAGACGAACTGGGTAAGCCACAAACAGTAACACCCCTACCGCAGTAAGAAAGAGCCATCGGCTGGGACACAGTTGATGCTCCTGCAGGGGGAACCAAGAGCCTCCTCTCTAGCTACTGCTCCCTTCTGCACCCCTCCACAGCCAGGGCTGCTGGGAGGAAAGCACAGTGCTCCAGTGGGAAAGAACAGCAGTGGTGAGAGGGAAAAGCAAAGTTTTTCCCCCCAGAACAGCAAGTACAGAGGATGCTGCCAACGACTCAATGGAAAAGTCAAAGAGCTTGGACCTCATGGACTCTACGTCATCACAAGCACACCCTTGGCAGCTGCCCTGGAGCAGTGTAGCCCAGCGACCTCAGTACTTGCAGGTCTGTGATGGCCCAGTTGATTCACACACCAGTCTGTCCCCTCCATCACGCAGTGGCCAGAGAACCACCTTCCAACAGCAGCACAGTGAGATGCAAAAGGTTGAGGGCTTTAAAGTACAAAACATAACTGGTTTACTCTCAAGGGAAAGACAACTGTGGTTTTAAGTTTCTGAGTAAACTCTCCTTTAGCTGCTGACTTCTATTTTCCCAGTGCAGGGATCTGGAAAAAGAAAAGGGACTTTCAGGGGCAGGGAGACATAGTAACACCTATGACACTGCACTGGAGAAAACACCCAAGGCCACAAGATGGATTTTCTTGCTAAGAAAGATACAAGCCAGGGTGGTAGGGAGGCACCAATCCCACCATCTGCCCAGCTAAAATGGCAAAACACACATGAAAAAAACAAAGAGGCTCTAGAGCATTCAGGGTGCAAACACTCCGGAAAAAGTCCCCAGTGGAGTAGACAACTGCTGTACGGTCAGCACACCAAAACACTCATCTTTCTACCAAGGAGAAAGAGAATCAGGCAGCAACACTGACCAGTGATTTCTGCACTAGCACCAGCCTTGGGCATGTATGCCATAGCCACGTGGGGCGGCAGCCGGCGTTATCGTGGGCACCACAGCCAAAGGAGCTCCTGCTTCAGTACCGACACAGACTCGCCTTGCAACCCTGGGCAAATCACTTCCTCCGTGACTCACTTTTCTTATCCCTCCTGCCACCAAAGTAGCAGAACAGGACGCACACACATCCCTTTGCAGGGGCCTGGCGACTGACGTGTGGAAGAAGCAGCGTGTTGCTCCTGCGTGCCTGGCATGAAGCAGCACTTGGGCAGGGTAGCAAGCAGTAGCCACGTCTGCAGCACAGAGCCGGCAGGTCAAGACGTGCACCTAAGGCCTTTGCAGCCTGCGCTGCGGGGAGGTGCGTGGCCATCCTCCATGCCCTGCTACCAGCGGCCCTTCGCCTCACACGACCAGGACAGAACAGAACCGTGCGACACCGCAGCCCGACACCCTGTCAAACAGCCCCGAGGCACCCAGACGCCGCACACAACACAACAGCCTGCCCTGTCATGTAGCATTACTTATGTGTTCAGATATGCATCCTTCTCACATTTCTACTCGAGCAAGCGGTTGCTAGCAAAGCGGGGCGAGGACAAGTTCACCACCTGCTAAAGACATGTCCCTAGCACAACACAGGGAAGGTTCTGTTACAATGGTTCCTTTCCGCGTGCAAAGCAAGCACGTATGTGTGGTGTTTCCCCCCTTTTTTCTCTGCTCCGACCACACGCCTGGTTCACCTCAAGGGGGAAGAGAAGCTGCCGAGAAGGACACCCAGAGAGAGAGATCTCCCATAACACTTAAGATAGTCGCCAACAGGAGCATTAATTGAAACCCCACGTGAAGCACAGCGAGTCCGGATACATGAATCCCAGCGGCAGTCCTCCCTGGGGCTTTCACAGCACCGGTAACAAACCCCAGAGCAGCCCCGGTAAAGCCCAGCGCAATGCAAGCAAGTTCTGTGCTTCCAGAACCGAGCCCCACTCGAGGCTCTCTGGTCCTCGAGGAATTACCAGAGGCCACGTCGATGGGTTCCGAGGACCCGGAACGCACGAGCCTCGCTGAGCAGAGATGTCCGAGGCAAGCGGGACCGCTGACAGCCCGGCTCCGGCCGACGGGGACGGGGGGAATCACCGGGCAGGCCGAGCCGGGGCCGCCCCCCGGGAGCTGCAGCGCAGCGGCTTCCCCGCTGCCCGGGACGGGCTCGGAGCGCGGCTCCCGGCGGCGCCCCGTGACCCGGTGACAGCGCAGAGGCGGGGCGGGGGGACCCGGGGGAGCGGAACAATGGGGCGGCGGCCGCCCGGGACCGGCAGGGCACTCACCTCGGCGGCGCGGCTCAGGACGAGCGCGCCGGGGCGGCGCGGCGCGGCTCCGCGGGCTGCTGAGGGCCGGCGGGCGGCGCGGGGCCGGCGGCGCGGGCCGCGCTCATGGCTCGGGCCCCCGCCGCGGGGCGCGGGGCCGGCGGAGCCCCCCCCCCCGCCGCGCCGCTCCTTCCGCCGGCGCCGCCGCCGGCTCCAGCCCGCGCCCGCCGGCGGGGGTGCGCGTCCGGGCGCGGCGGGCCCCGGCTGCCCGCCCGGCCCCGGGCCGCGGGCGGCTTCCCCGCTCTGCGGCGGGCGGCCGGGCGCGGGCGGCGCGCTCTGGAGCCGGCGGGCGCAGCGGCCCGGGCGCGGGCGGGGACGCCGTGGCGAGGGGCGAGGCGCTGCGGGGGCCGAGTGCTCCTTTCTCCGCCGGAGCCGGAATAATCATTTGGAGAAACAGGATCATTCACTTTCCTCCGAGCGCGGAGCCAGGCGCTGCCCTGTCAAAATAAAAGCCCCGCGCTCTGATTAACCGCTTCCTGGTCGCGGGCGCTGCGCCGGCCGCCCAGCGGCCTGCCGCGGACCAGCACCGGCAGCCGCGGCTCCCCGCGCCGCCACCGGCACTTCTCCCGCTGAGCATCCCCTTGCCCGGCTCCACCGGCCCGCGGACCCCCGGTGCCAGCCATGCTGCGCCCTGCACATCACGCTCTGGAGACTCGCTCAGCCGGGGACATCCCGCATCCGAGCCGCTCTCTGCCGTGCCTCCTGTAGCACACACATAAGGCACACGAGGACTGGCTCCAGCCCCGGGAAGGGCAGCACGCTACTGTTTTCACTGACAGCCATCCTCTTCCCTAAGCAACGGCCTCCATCGACAGCAACACTGGGGTGGGGATGTCGAGAGAGGCAGATGGGAGCCAAGGAGCAGGAGGATGCAGGAGCTGAGGTGGCTAGGGATGGCTGAGCGCGGGCTCGGGGGAAGCAGCATACGTCTCACACACACCGTTTGCTGTATGCGGGAACGGAAGCAGCCCTCGGAGCTCGGACACAGTTGGCTGCCCCTGCTTCCCTGCCTGCTCCCTGCCCCGGCAGGCAGACAGGAACCTCACAAGTGCACACATCAGGCTGCCAAGACAGTCCTGATCCCGGCAGCATCTCGACCAGGACGTGTCACCTTCCTTGCCTGATCTCGGGGCGGACTGGGGAGGGAGGACTGGAAGCAGGGACCGCCTGGCAGCGTCCCCAGCATTGCAGAGCTAAAGGGAATGCAGGGACAAGCCATCATTTCTCCGGTGGGAACGGGCGGCCCTGACCCACGATGGAAACGAGCCAGCTCCCCGCACCGCTGCAGCCGCCGGGCCCCAGTCGCTTGCCCTCCAGAGGCTTGGACCCCCCGGGAAGCAGGAGCGGAAACGGGCGGGGACACAAGAGATGCACACACACAACCATTTCCATCCCATTCCCGTGCCGTCGCCATTCCCGGGGCGCCGCTGCGGGAGCCGTGCGGCAGCGCCCCCTGCCGAAGCGTGGGGTGGGCTCCGACGGGGCGGGGCAGCGCGCGCCTCGCCCCGCCCCGCCCCGCCCCTCCCCGGTAGCAAAGAGGCGACGCGTTCACACGCTGCCGCCACCGGCCCCGGTACCCGCACAGCGGTACCCGCACAGCGGTACCCGCAGGCAGCGCCCAATCCCCACTGTGAGGCATCGCAGCTCGGTGCCCGCAGCAGACGGGCAGCGCATCCTTCCAGCCACGTCCGGTGCAGAGGGGACCGGGAGCTGCGGAGCCACCTGCCCTCCAGCCGCCTCTCCCTGCGGCCTCTGGGCTCTCTACATCACGGCCCCCGGCGTCCTTCACAGCTTGCGTACATGAAAGTGGCAAAGAGAGAGCAGCGAAGGTCAGCGGTTGGAGCAACCGCTGCCGGCTCAGCGCGGAGCCTCTGCCTCTAATTAATATCTGCCGGGCGAGCTGCCCTCCCAGCGCTTGACTCCGGCTCCCAGCCTCCCGTTCCCGCCTCCATCATTACGCCTACACTAGGAAAGACAGCAGGGGAGGGGATGGGGAAGCAGAGTCCTCACATTCTCCAAAGCCTCCCTCTGCCAACACCACCACGGTGACTGCAGCTCATCCTGGAGCTGCCCGGTACATCGACATCTGAGCACGCCAGTGGCCGAGGTGCCCAGACTGGCTTTTGCCTGATATGATGAACTGGACTGAAGGAAACAAGTCCGGGGTTGCAAAATACCTGTTCTGGGAGCAGTTGTCTGCTCTGCAGATCCACACAGGTACAGAGCAGGATCTGGTGGCAGCTCCGGCGTTAAATCCACAGACCTAGCACACAAACTCATCCTATGTTTCCCCAGAAAGGAAAAGTCCAACCAGGAGACTGAAGAGGCTACATTACTGCTACAGATAGACTCTGGCCTAAAAACGGCTTTTCAGTTCTCACCATGCTACCCTGGTCCTGCCCATCCCACTGTGGTCCTTCCCCTCCCTGCACAGGCTCCTGGCCCATGCCCTCCTCTCCCCTCAGACACTGGCACAAATTCTGTCCCACAGATTCACAAGTCCCTCTGCTTGTGCCTCCATCTCCCTTGGGCTACATCGGAAGGTCTCAATCCCACTGCTGTTTTGATGGCAGCACAAAGCCATCGTTCAGGGAATGAGCCGGCCCAGGAGAGGCCCCAGGCCAGTGCCCAGTCCTGCAGCCAGTGGGGGAGGAATGGACTCCCTCATTTCACGCTCGCTGGAGTTTGTGCAGGGCAGACGCCAGCAGCAGTGAGGAGCCTGCGCCACCACAGCTGAGGCAGCCTGTGCTGTGCCAGACAGACCTGGGTGGAATCAGGAGGGCCCAGTCTGGCTGCACTGCTCCTTTCAAATGGGATCCCAGCCTACTTCCTCCATGCTAACTTATTAACCACCACACCTCTAGCAGGACAAGACCATTCACTCAAAAGAACCCAGGAAGCGCAAACACAACACATCAACCGATGTAGCCAGACAGTTGCCTGCTCAGCATACTCTCAGCAGAGCTGTGCCCTGGCCCCCTGCCATGCACTGGGATTTTCCTGTGCTGCAGTCCTAAAGGCAAAACACAGCCTGCGCTGGAGCACCGGAGCAGAATTTAATCAAGCTAAGCCACCCTCTTCCCAAATGGAAATGTGCTGCTGCAGCCCCAGCATGGCTGACACACCATCGTCTAGCAAAGACAACTTCTAACATGGTTCCAGGATCACAAAAACATTGAGGTTTGGGATTCTGGATGCCTTGCTGGTTTTGACACATCACATGCACTCATAATACCCATACAGGCATAGGCCCAACACAGCTCTTCAATCCTTCTCTTCCTGTAACTCCTGCATATTCTGAACACTAACCTCATCCTCCCACCACCTCAAATGCTCACTGAATCCCAGGGGAAGTCATCCCAGATCTGCTGCACAAAGTCCCTGTGGTGCTGGGATGGAAGTAGATCCTAACTCTTACCGCAGCCTGGCCTGGGGTGTCCTCTGCTATGTGCTCTATCTGTGTTTGCATCGGTCTTTGCACAGGGCCCTGCAGAGGTGTTTGCTTTGCTGTCCTGGTCTCAGTCCAGTGCTGCTGTCCAGAGCCGCCCCGGTAAGCAGCAACCCAAGAAAAGGCTGTGGTCTACGGGTGCTCCTCTGGGAGAGAGCCTCTGCCCCGCCACCTGGTGAGCCAGGAGAGGGACAGGACAGCCCGGCAAGCCAGGGGCCAGCAGCACCTACGGGGCGCGAAGGGTTAAACCCTCATTTAGCGAGGCCACCGGCTTGACAAACGCAGCCGCCGCCGGGGCCTCCCGCAGCCGCCCCGGGCTCGGCAGGCGAGGACTCTTATCCTGATACGGCTCCTTCCTCCGAGCGCGGTTCGGGAGAGCGGCGCGGGCAGGGCCGGCTCGGGCGGGCAGCGCGCGGCGCACAAAGCCCGCAGAGCGCGGCGGGAGGGACCGGAGCAGCGCCGAGGTTCCTGTTCCCCGGGGCACTCCCGGCCGGGCGCGCAGGCCCCGCACGGGCGGGCGGCAGGGGAGGCCGGGGCTGTGCGAGCAGGCAGGAGGCAGGGGGCAGGCAGCGCTGCCGGCTGCTGCCGTCGAATTCCTCAGCTCCCCCTCCGCGCCAAGGCCGCGCTGTGCTCCACCAGCCTGCCCGCAGCCCGCGGGTGGCCCGTGCCGCTCCGGTCCCTGCCTGCCAAAGCACGTACAGCCCCGGCCGTGCACACCTCGCCCACACATGCCAGTGACGGGTGTGGGAGACAGTGTCGGCGCAGACGCGCTTTCTGCAGGCATGCACAAGCACAAGAACGGCAGAACACAGGAGGGCACAGGGGTGCAAGCTCCAAGCCACACTGCTGCCAGCACCAGCATCATACCAGGAGAGAGCCAAGGAAGGTGCAAGAACAGCTTTTGCTGCCCATACTACTACTGTCCTAAGGCAGGACTAGGAATGGAGTAATCCCGCCCTTTGATTTATTTACTCAGTGCTTTCATCTCCAGACAGCTTCTGGAGGCTTGGTCACTGCAGACACTTGTGCCCTGTGTCAGAGATCAGGACAGTTTTCAAGGAGGTCGCAAGCCTACCACAACTGCAGTTTTATTCAATGCTTCTATTAGTGTTCGGGGTCACTCGAAATCACTGCTCTGTAAATGGGGTCATGATAGAAAACCACTAGCGAGCTGCTGTCACCTGCACCAACACTCGAGCAGCTGCTGGGCTGGATGCATTCATCCTGTGTGCCACAAACCACAAGGAGTCTGGGACAAGGAAAAGGTCCTTGCTGCCAGGACCACCCAATCCCTGCCCAACTACTTGTTGCTTGTATTTCTGTTCAGTTTCTCCCTCCCTCAAATGTCATCATCACTGCACATCCATGCTATGGCCTACAGAGAGACAAGGTCAGGGTTTGCTTCTCCAGCCTCGGGCACACTCATGCACCCCCCTGCTGCATGGGCCGAGGGGGACACAGGGTGGGGAAGGGTCGCAGTCTGCCGGCCCTAGACCACCTGCAGCCCCCGGCCTAGGACACGCCGTGCGGCAGACACCGGAGCCCAACGGCATCCCCCGCCTGCGGGGCTGCCCGGGGGCTCCGGCAGAGAGAACGGGGCGGCGGGGGGCGGGACGCGGCGGCGCCACCTAGCGGCGCAGCGACCGTGGCACCGCTGCCGGGGCTGCCCTCAGCAGCAGGGCAGGCCCGGCCCTCCCTGCGCTCCCAGCGCGGCGCAGGCTCCCTGCGGGGTTGTTGCAGCCGCAGCAGACGTTCCCCCTGGAGCAGTCGAGCGGCGGAAGCCCTAGGAAGCACATCACCTGCTTGTTGTTATCCCTGCTTGCCCTCTCAGGGGATGCAAAGGAGATGAAGTGATCTCCGGGGCTCTGCATGACAGAACAGTGGCATGTGCACAGCAGAGGGGGACGTTTTAATTCAGAGGAAAAGGAGAGACTGTGGCTCCAGTGAAAAATGCCAGAGATTTAGCATCCAGGCACCTGAGTGAGGAAATGGATTTCCGCAGCTGCAATACATCTTCATCCCTGCTAGAACACGAGGAGCTCAACAAACCCTCCATCCCTGGTGCAGCAGTGCCTTACACTGGCTCCTGAACCACTAAATCACACCTTCCAGCACAGACAGCCCTTCTTCAATACCTGTGTACAGGTGCCTTCACCCACTTCACATCTGCCCTTTGTGTGGTATGAACACCAAGAACCAAGCATCAAAACCTCTTGACTCTCCCAGGTAGAAGGCAACACGAGGGGTTGCAGGAGAGTTCTGTGTCTGCAGGAAGGGTCCAGGACACCAAACACAGAGGCTGACATGGGGTCATTCAGATGCTAAGGTGCTTGGCCGGGACAAAATCAGAGGCAGGAACTGGGTTTGGACAGGTACAGCTGGAGGGAGGCTGCCAGAGCCCCACTGGCTCTCTAGCAGGGCAGCTATGCAGGGTGAGGAAGAGTGCTGGCCAGAGTGGTGAGGCTGAAGCAGTCTGGCTGCTAGCCCCACTACAGGTGGGACCGAGTGACAGAAGGAGAACCTCCTAAGAAGGGGCTTGGGGAATATCTCTCCTCTGCCACTGCCCTTTCCTCCTCCAAATCCAGCCTCTCTCCCAGTTTTAGCAAATATGCCATACTGGAAAACACCAAAGTGCAGCTACTTCAGGAGCAAAGCAGCCAAGAGAACACAATTTGTTAAGGTGTAGGATCACAATTGTTTGCAACTTTCTGTGCATGCTCTTAATCTACCAGGCCAAGGCACGATCTTCCTGGACATAACAAAAGGCAACAAGAAGATGACAGTTGGAGCAGCACTTCTTCCCTTACTGCCTCTCATCCCTGCAGCACTCATGACACCAGCCTGGTCTCTGCAGAAACAGGAAAATCCCTCAGCTACAGTGAAGAGCTGAGCATGTACCACCCTGATGCTTGGAGAACTCGGAGCAGGAGAGACCCTTGGGGTGAGCAGGTGGGCTTGTGGACAGTGGGGGTCCAAGATTTCCTTTCACAGCTGTGGGATGCAGAAAAGACCAAGCTAAAGGCCACATAAGCAGAATTACTTCATCCGGTCCTTAATGGTCGTGCTGTATTTCCCCAGTTCCTCTCTCTAACTGCTGCCTTTATCCTCATTATCAGAAGCCTCATGAGCTTCCCCATCCTCTGACAGCCACAGCTCTGTGTCCAAGCTGGAAAAGGGGAGAGAGACAGGGGGAAAGGGAGAAAGGAGTTTTTCCAGAAGCCAATGAAATGCAACTGTGAACATAGTTCCCATGGTAACAGCAGGATCCAGGGGAAGAAAAGGGAATGTAAATCGGATTATCAAGGGGATGAAGAGGGAGGGACGAGTGAATCAGTTGCATCCTCCAGGCCAGCCAGGCCACTGGAACAGCACCCATAGTGTGTGGCCGAGTGCTGCATCCCTTCCACACCTCAGCTCCTGCCCAGAGAGCCCCCTTCTCCCTTCACCACTATCACCCCATGGGGCGAAGGCCCCACAGCACCAGGGCTCGAGGAGGGAGTCCTACCACCACCCCCCAGCCCAGAACCTTTCCCCTCAGTGGAGCAGTCCCCCTGTAATTGCTGCGGTAAATCACTTTCAGTGCCTGACATCGTAACCGTAAATGAGGAGGAGGCTCAAAAATGCCCTGAACATCAAAAAAGAAAAAAAAAGAAAAATCAAAGAGAAGTAACTCAGGAGACCCAAGATTTATGCTCCTCACCCACAGGGGAAATGGAGCACTCCTCCGTGACATTCTAGCAAGGACTCCTGAAGACAATGAAATCAAGGCGGCTTTCAATAAAGCCAGGAGAAGCACAGCAACTCACATCTGATGGATTTAAAGCAGCACATCCAACAGGAGCAGAGCCTGTTCCAGCAGGGTTCCCAGGCTTGGGAACAACCTCCCCAGCTTGAGAAAGGCCTACAGCACCTCGGCTGCTCTCCAGATCTGGCCCTCCCTGCACTGCTCAGGCTGCTCACTGCACACTCTCCCTGCTGATGCTTCCCAGCCTGGAAAGGGTTAAGTCTCAAAAGCACCTCCTGGGGGTTTGCTGCTTCTTTTCTGCTGTTTTATTTCCTCAAAGACAGAGATCAGCTGCCTGGATCTGCCTTGACCTCCCATCAGAGCCCACAGCCGCCCTCTCTGCAGCACAGCTTGCATGCTTGCAGAGGGGGGTGGCACAAGAGGGACACACAGATTTGCTGCTGGAGCCCTTTTGGAGAAGAGCATGAATATTTCATGACAGGGAGAAGACGCTTCAGCAGCATCATGCAGATGTGGATTTGCGCAGGTGCTGTCAGGGACACAAAAGGCCAGACTCCAGATCAGCACCCTGCAGTGCCCAGGAGCCCACCAAGAAGCCCCCAGGGCTAGAGGGGCAGCCCTGTCAGTCCCCAGTAATCCTCTGTCAGAAAGCTGCTCTGTCCCCAAAATACAAGATGTCACCATACTGTCACTCACAACTGGAGCCCAGGTTTCAAGGAAGGCGCAACATCCAACTGCAACCAGCAAAAGCATCTCTAGGGGGGCTGGACTGCATTTGTACAACCCCTATAGATGCCCTTTGATTCAGGCACTACGTACAACTTCCTCTGTTCAAAAGGAGAGCAAGGTTGGAGATCCTTGTTTCAACTCTTGGCAATATGTAGAGCATGTCCCCTCCAAGGGTCTCTGAGTCTGGCATAAAAGGAGCACTTGTGCTTCCAGAGCACGTGTAGAGGGCAGCAAGGAAATGGACTGAACAGCAGGAGGCAGGACTGCCCAGAGTCCCCTGGAACTCTGGGAGGTAGTGTACCCCATCGTGCTTCTATCAGCAACCCTGTGGGGAAGGACGGACTGGCCATCCTGGTTCAAGTCCCCCAAAATCCAGCCATGCAGCACTGATGCCAATAGGAGGAAGGAGCAAGATTTCAGGAAGGGGAGCATGTGCAGGACCACAGCTCTGGAATTTAATTGAGACAAAGCTGTTACACTTTTCTTGGACATGAATTTGAGTGGGAGGTATTTGCTACTGCCAATCCATTTTCCCTCAGACACAGTTCTTCCACATGAGGTTGAACTGTTAAGCACTGACAGTGCATCTGTTAAGCTTGGCTCTAGAAACCAAATGCTCTTGAAAACAGAGAAACAAGCTGTGCTTCCCCTTCATTCCCAGCCATCCAGCTCCCAGTACCACAGGGAAAAGCCACATGGAGCAGCCCACATGCACACAGATGACCCAGGAGAGGCCATGTTCAAAGTACCCCTCTGTGCAAAAGGTGCAGCAGGCTGAGGAACACAGAGAAGACCCCCAAGGCAGGCAAGACTCGGTGAAAGGGTGGCACGACAATGTCACGATCATCTCTACTGACAATGTAAGGCTTTGAGGAAAGGTTGGGCAGAAGATGTGGAGAAGGGCTCCAAACTCCTCTCCCCTTTCGCATTTTCTTTTTACAACCACATTTCTGTCCTACCTGCCATGGCAGCTACTTTGGGCCAGAGCAAAGAGCCTGCTGCTTCAGAAGGAGCCTGCGCCCAGGAGATAGCACTAGGATCACCACAAACTACGAGCACTGGAAGAGGCCATCCCTGCAAACAGAGGAAGATGATCTTCCTCCAAGGTCACGAAATCTTTCCCTCAGAGGAAGTGAAAAGAAAGCCAACAAAAAAGAAAATAGGAAGGCCAATGCAGCCTCTTCACTTGACTCCCTTTAATTAGTAACCATCTGGTTTTGAGAGGAGCTGTCAACCGATGTAGAGCATTTGGCAAGCTTCCTCAGCTGCTGCTCTCCTAATGTCAGTTCTTCTTGGAAACACTTTAGGCCTCAAGATGCCAGAAGGAAATGAAAAGAAAGGCAAAAGAGTGCACGAGTGAAGCAGAAGAGCAGGGATGTGCTATAACCCAGCAGACTGAGCAAGGCATTCCCTAGTTCCACTTCCAGGTGAGGGAGCAAACGCTCCAGCCGGCCATGCAGGAGGAACCTCACGCACTGTGTTCCAAACAAGCTGCTACAAATCCCTCACATTTTCTGGAACGCTGCCTGCTCCATGGCCAAATTCCCACTTAGGCAGTGACTTTTTATCACCTTCCCTAGTTCCCTCCCTCATTTTAATGCCTTCTTTGTCCCAGCTGCTGCGTGCCTGCTATTACATGTGCTGCTTCAGGACAGGGTTCATCACAGACACTGAACACCTTCTAAAACCCCATTCGCTGTGCTGCAGGAATGAGCGCAGCGATGGCCTTCCTTGAGTCCTGCCCTGGCTCTGCCCCATGCCACGCTCTGCTCCTCCAAGAAGCCACACATGCAAAGGGAGAAGCCACACGGGCAGCAGAGCCAAGCTACAGCACTTCTGTTGCACTGCCTGCCTCATTAACATGCAGCACATGGCTCCTGCAGCTTCTACATTACTCCTTCCTGACTCTGGGACCTTGCCTGTGAGCCAGAGGCTTTGCACATTTGCTTTCCCTGATCCCCGTGAGCCCCCAGCACACAGCAAACTACACTGTGGACAGCCCCCTTAATATCTGCATGCAGACAGCCTTCTCACTTTGGCAAAGAAGCAGTCGTCCCTTGCTCCCCCAGACAGCATCATGCACACACAGACCACCACCACCACCCTCTGCAGTACCCTCATGTGAGCAGGTACATCCAACTGCCCTGCACTCACCCCCCTCTATTTATTCCCAGCCCGGCTCCCATACAGTGCTTCGGCTCCTTTTCTCCAGAGCCATGGTAATGGGGCACCGGCACAGCTGAAGGAGAGCAGGATTCCCATCTTAAATACATTAATACCCACTACAATCAGGGCACATATTTCCCAATGCTTTTCCATGCATCTGTCTTATACAGCAAAAGAGTCCAAGATCCAAACCTAGGAGATCCTCCCATTGCAACTGCCCCAGCATCCACCAGCCTGTCAGAGCAGTAGAGCTGTCATCTCCTTGAATCCTGCCCCCTGTCACGTCTGCTTCTTTTAAGACGATGGAGTGCACTGGTCTGACACTCTAGGGACTGAAAATCCCCATGCAGGGAACAGGGAGGCAGCCAGGCAGGCCACGGAGAAACACACGTGGGTCATGAGGCCTGGACCATCTCTCTGTGACTCAACACAGTCAATTTACCCCAAAGAACCGAATGCAACAGGTTGTGGATACCGTTCCTCTTTCCAGTTTCCCAACTGAGAACAAAACTTCTCCTTTACAGTAACAAGTAACAGTACAGTACAGTACAGTACAGCCACTTTCCGCTCCAAGCCGCAGGAGCTGCTACACAATACTTCCATCTTCCCTGCTTTTCCTCCTTGCCTATTAACGTTATGCAAAGTGCCCAACTGCCAATGCCAATGAGACTTCAGGCAGAAATCCATCTATTTCTCCCCTCCAGCTCCTAATTAACATGTGGCCTTTAATTACATTTCCCGTTTTCATGACAAAATATGTCTCTCTCCTCCACTTGCCCCTCCCCAAGATCATTACAAGAGCTCTAATAATCATCATCATCATCATTCATCTACCTGGAGAGCAAGGTGGGGGCACCTGCTCCATCTTCCCAAGCTACTCCATCCCACATCTAGCCCCAATCACTCATTCCTTGGAGAGCCACATGCCTCGGTCCTGTGCCAATGGAGAGAGGTGGAAGCACTGCTAACAGGTTGGCACAACATATTGCCATGGCTGCATTGTGCCTGCAGGCTTTGGCTGCACTGGAAGACCACGCAATTCAAGGCTGAACAGAGCAACAAAGGCAATTCGGGGAGGTATTAGGAATTCTCTTGCTTTCAAAGGTCAGGATGCACCACCCTCCTGAACCAGCTCTATCTCACTACCCATCAAAGGTGCAGCGAACTCTGGTAGGAAGCTGTGCAGTAGCAGCTGGTTCACAGACCTATGCAGTAAAAAAAAAAAAAAAAAAAGGAAAACTTTCCAACCAACCTCCCCATTCACATGGATCCACCACCTGGAAATCACCTCAGTAAATCACAAAGCATCCGTTTCCTGGGAGAAGGTGAAAACTGAGGAATTCCTCCCTATCCAGCCAGCCAGGAGCAGGTGAGGTGCCAGTATCGTTTACTCAAGCATGGACCTTGGTGCAGTCAGGCTTTCAAGAAGCTCAGGTCTAAAGGCAACAAACTGCTGCCACTGTCCTCACAAGTCTGGCAACCTCATTCAGATGCAATCTTTCACAGCAGGGAGACAACTGCAGAACTTGACCTTGGATTTACAAACTCAAGATCAAAATCAGCTCTCAGATCTACTATTTTATCTGAATGTGCAGAATTCACCAGTCAGGGGGCGGCTTTGTCCACTCATAGAGGTCCAGGAGTGAGATTTTCCTTAGTGCTTACTTCACACCTCAGACTTCCAGTGCTCCCCAAAGACAGTCCCCAGCCCTCCCCACAGCACTGGTGACACTGAGCATGGAGCTACACAGTATTTTCTTTAGCCTGCAGACAGACTGAAGACAGGGAGCTGGCCACCTCTCCCATGGTGGAGTTCTGAAGAATTATCACTGTTTCACAGAGTAGATATGACATCAGGCTCTTGGGAGAGAGACAGTAACATAAGGGCAGAGTTGAAGCAATTGCAACACAAAGGAGATACATGAAGAACTTAAAGCAGGGCCCAGAGTCCTCGAATCAAGGACTGCACGATCCAAACGTGGAGCTACAGGCACCACCTGTAACTTGGACAGCAAGAGCTCCCAGTAGAACTCTGTGCATGGGCAGCAAGCACACCACGAGCACAGAGGACATCTCTGCTGCTCGCAGAAACCCACATGCCTTCCAATAGACCAACGATGCAAGAAAACCAAGTAGCTGCATGAGCAGGAGCATGGTCGAGCGTGGCAGAAATGAGATGATGTCTCTTTAAATGTGACTAGATTGTTGTCAATGGATCTGTCACGGTAGAAGAGTTAATCCCCCCCCCCCCCGCCCCAGTGATGGGATAATTAGATGCGAGGACTCAGCGCAGATGATGCTCCCGTTGCTTAGCAACTAATGGTTTCCATGGCAACGGCAAAGCACAGCCTTCGGAGCAGTAAGTGAGCAGTGCAGCAGGGCAGGGAAGGATGCCTTAAACTCCTGCACTGATCCTCTCCTCCAGAATCACTCCGAGGCCTTGAGGTATTTGGGGAATGAGGAGGGGGTGCCTTAAAGATACAACATCCCTGTTTCACCCACAGTAAAATGAAAAGGTTTGGTTTCTTAGACTAAATATTCCACAACTTGGTCCTCCTCATCTCAATGATCCTCCACCAGCAGGATGAGAGAGGCTGAACCACAGAGTGGTCTTATGCAAAGGCACATGCCCTCATACATGGGTTGCTATAAGCAGACGAATGTGATTCCAGCATCAGCAATTCTTGCACCCAGGGCTGAGGACTGAACACACACACACGGATGTATTTAGGTTTTCAGCCCTGTCCCCTAAGAAGCCATGTACAGGCATCCAGCCTGGCTGTGAACCAGCAGCAGCAGGAGGTTCCTCTCCCTTCTGCAGCTGTGCAACATGTACAAAAGTGACGCCTGCCATAAAACACAAGAAGTCTCACCAGAATTACAGAGATCAGATTTATAAACCTTATCCCATTTGTTATCTGGTACTTCCTTCAACATGACCAATTCCTACTGCTTTATTACTGCTGCTTCCTGCATCAAGTCAGCATCCCACTGTTCCTGACATCACAGCCATGACCTTCCCACTACACACTGCAGGTGCTGGCCATGCAGCTGCACTGCTGCAAGCCACAGTCCTGGCACCTCATGAGCTGAGTGGAGACAAGCTCAGTTGGCACTTTGATAAGAGAGCTCCGCACACTGAGGTGGGGTTGTTGATTCAGTATTAGGTGGTTTTCAACACCTTTACATGCTGCAGGGATAGCCTGTGAGGTGTCATTTGCCTGCTTGCATATGACAGTCTTACGTGTTAAAGCTTTGCAAACATCCTCAGCCATGATGGCACAGAAGGAGGTCTGGAAACTCACATCACAAAGACAAGCCCTGCTCTCGTACCCTGTCTTCCATCCTGCCCTGGTGCTTGCAACAAGAAGCAGTGACAGCGAGGAGACCGGGTCTTGGGCACTGGCTGCAGGACACTACTCACTAATTTTCGTCTTCCCACCGGAGAGGCCGGCAGCACGCGCTCCGCACCAGCTCTGACGTGTGCCACCTCTTCTTGGCACAAAGCACACAGAATGGAGAACAGGGCAGAGCCCTCCTTCAGGTGGCAGTGGAGTGGGAGGTGGCACTGCCCAGCGGTGGGCAGCCAGGCTGGCCTCTGAGACCCCCGTGGGCATCAGTCCAAGCCACTGACTCCAAGGTGCTCTGCAGCAACTTTCTGCCCTTGCTGCATGCATGACCTCACCCTCCAAACTGACCATGACAGCCAGGGGGATGAAACATCCCATCAGCCCACCTTTGCCAACAGCTAATAGAGCTGCGAGCAAGGTCTCCTCCCTGGAGCCCTGTCCTGATCCCTCCAGCACTTCAGGAAGGTACAGGAGCAGTCTCCAAAAACGTTGCCGAGTGTTTCAGCCTCTGTCCCCTCTGGCTTTCAAAGTGGGAAATCAAAGGGAAGCGCTGTGCTTTGTTCTGTGGGGGAGCGGCACGAAAGGTGAGCCTGGCAGAACCGGTCGCTTCAATCGTCCGCCAACTCACCTTTGAAGTGGTTTTTAAAATCAGGGAGGAGGGGCAGAGACCTGAGTTCAGCTCTTTAACTGCAACTTCACAGGCTCGGAGGATGTGGGGGGTAAGAAGCTGCCTTTCCCCCACCAAAAAATAGCGTATCTGTTCAGAGAGACTAGAATACAGCTAATAAAACAGGCTGCGATGCTCAAGTACAGCTGTTGAGCTCTTACATCCTGAGGAGACCACAAACAGCTACAACAATAGCAGCATCTACCTACGGTACCAGCAGGGACACACCAGGCATCTGCAGGATTAACCAGGCACTCTGACACTGCCCCTGCTCCACTGGAGTAACCACCTCTCTGTGCCTCACACTCCCTCTCCCATTGCCCACCCATATTGTCACCACTGCCTCTCTGTAACAGAAAAGACTGTTTTTAATCCCAGCCCATGCATATCCTGGCAGCTTTTACTATATTACAGTCACAGCATCAACCACTTGCTTCGCCATGGAGAACTGAAGCAACTCCAACACAGAAGGAGTGATGCTGTGCCAGGACAAGCCAAGCACCTAACGTACACCCTGTGCTAGGAAGATGGGGGAAAGTACCAATTAATCTGTTCTACCACAGGGGAAAATATACATATACACACAACCCCCACAGTTAACTGGCACAACCAGCATCCACAAGCCCAGAGACCACATCAAGTCCACTGAGCTTCCCTCTATAGGAACACCATCAGCTGGGTAAAGCCAAGTCGACAGCAATACTCTCATATCACCAAGGACAAGCAGATGTCCCTCTGTGCACATTCAAAGCTTTCAGGGGCTGTGGAATACAAAAGCCATTCAAGTCAGACTTCAGTAAGAGTCCTGAATTGGAAGTGAAACCACAGACATCCCCTGTCTTCAGGGGAGAGAGTGAGCTTTCATCCAACATCTTTCAGAGAAGGGAGCTAATCCAGTTTCTCTGGCTTGTAGAAGACAACATGTTCGCATGAAGCCAGCCTGGCGAAAGACATCTACCTACACCTCACATGGGTGTGCAGAAGTCAGACACTACAAGAAGTAATCAAGCACACTCGCAGTTACACCTGGAATCTGAAATGTCTTTTCTCTTGATTTGCAAACAAGTCTTAATCTAAAACACCAGAAGATGGGAATCAACAAGGAAAGAGACTGGCCCCTGCCCCTGACAAAGCTATCCTGTAGCTCTGCTGGTTACAAGGTGTGTGAGAGTAGGTGAGACTGGTTTTCAGCAAAAATATCCCATGAGTTGGCTTCCGTGCAGATAACGCTCACCTGAAAAGAGCCGGCTTTGAAGAATCCAGATGTCCGGAGCAAAGACACCACCAGCTTGGGAGCTTTCTACCTTTTCAGCTCTGTTCATGATGCAGATAGAGATACTGGTGACTTTGGCTTTCTGCACATGTCAGCAGGTTTTCTTCTAAGTTCTGTCTCACCTTCTGAAGCTAAAGGGGGACCAAAAATGAGAGAGCTTTAGAATACAAACATGAGCTTCTGCATGGCACAAGGAATCAGCAGTCTTAGGTTTTGTTTGCCACAGGTTGACTCAATCAGTCTGATCAAGATCCCCCTCCCTAGGAAAGCAGAGATCAGGGGTTATGATGCTTCCACCCCAGATCTACAGTATACAAACTGATGGGATTGGGATTCAGCAACTGAATAGCCAAAGGCAAAATTGAGGACTTTTAGCCTTTTCCTGGACTTAGGGGAAAGGTCTGTGCTTGCAACCACATAGATCTAAAATATTGTTACGCTTTAAGCTGGAAACCAGCCCCTCTGTTTCCAGTTTTGCTAGCTGCATTGCAGACCACAGGGCTCCTTTCCCTGCTTTACCTGTTCGTGCTACAGCAGAACCTCAAATCTTTACCAGTGAGAAGTAAACATTAGTACATGGGGAGTGCTTTCCATCCCTGCAGCCCAGGCAGGAAGCCTCAGCAGGCTCTTTTCACATCTCATTTCGGGAGGGTGTGAGCACAGCCGCTCAGAGCTCCTCAGGGTGGAGCACTGTATTGGATTACGTTATGCCCTGCGTTACTTACCAGCTCCACAGAGAGCCACAGCCTTCTCTGAGGACACTGAGAGCTGGGGGAAGACGGAGGAAAGGAAGACCTTATAGCTGCTGCCTGGAGCTGTTTCTCATCTCCTTTATTGCTCTGCGGGAGCTTTTGCTGGGGAGCCCGCCCCTAACTCCGGAGCAGCCACAGGTGAAACCGATGTGCAAACCACCAGCTCCCATGGCCTCCTGTGGCCGAGCCACACGCCCTGGTTGTCCCCTCCAGCTCTGCCAGGGCAGCTCCTGCAGAGCAGCACAGGGAACAGTGTCCTTCCCATGGACAGGTTCCATCCCCAGATATCCTTCTGCCTTTTATTCACATCAGTGTGCTGCCCGCTTGTTCTTCCAAAGCCATGCTGGCTGAACAGGAAGCAGGGCAAGATACTTCACCTGCGTGCAAGATCCAGCTTTCGCAGGACCTCTTTAGTCCCCCCAGAATACTCACGCTGTTCCAAGATGATGGACATCGCTGTGCCCAGCCCAGCACCCTTGTGTGCATTCACTGTCAAAGTACCAAAGGTTATGTGGGTAGGTGAGGCATCAATTCAGGGTGCACATAGATAACCACAGGCTTAATGAATTACTCTGCCTCAGCTGATACATACACCACTGTGTGAGAGTTTAGCTCCAGACAGAAAGGGGAAAACAACTTTGTGGTGTGACATGTCCAGTGATACATGGTAAATTATTAAACTGTAGTAGCTGGATTGTTTGCAACAAATCCCAAGTCAAACAGCAGGCTCCAGTTTCAGGAAGGGGAAAGGGTTTGGGCTGGGGTTTTGAGGAAAGCAAGCCAGCAAGTGTGTCCTGCTCACACCTGAGGCATCTGACCGGAAGGGAGCACACAGGCGTCTCTGCAGACAACTGAACTTTGTCACAAGAGGGTGGGAAAAGCAGTGTGAGGAGAGCCTTTTGCATCTCACAAAAGCCACGCCATACTGACCTGACAATCACAGAATGCCTAACAAGGACTAAGCAAACCTCAGTGCAGCACGAACTATCGTAGCTGCTTTTACTGAGGAGGCAAACCCAAGTGTGCCAGATTTCCCTCTGCCCTTAGGAGGTTACTTTGTCCAGAAAAGCTTGGTTTAGTGTTTGACTCATTTTTTAACAGGCTGTCCCAAAAGATGCGAACACTCAAAGACTGAGAACAGTGACAGCAAACAGGGCAGGGACATCTGGCCCAAAGCACTGCAGAGCGAGCCTGCAGCAGGGAGAAGCATCTCACCCTTTTCTTTCATTACACAGGAATAATCCAAATAACCCCAAGACAAACCTCTAGCACAAGGGTCAGGGAATTCACTTTTAAGCTGAGATTCTCCCAATATCACAATACTACTGTTATGGCACAGTCTTTTCCAGCAATTGCCAACACTGCCTCTTTCTGTTCAGCTCCCTGCTACAGACTGGCAGCAAGTCCCTGCTGTACTCCTCCGCTACCAGCATAACCTGTGTCCTCCTGCAAAACGGTCAACATATGTAGAGAGTCTGAAATCTAATTGCCTGTTGGTACAAAGCCAAGCCTTGGATTTTGGTGTGTAGCTGCTCCGTTTCCACCAGTGCCACCTGCCTCCCACATCCCCTCCCCAAGCAGAGGAGTGACAGTGAGTGGGCCAGAAGGATGAGGATGTATGACAAGTACCCTTTACTAGCACAAACTATATTGCTTCCTTCATCAGACCTAGGACAGATTAGGCAGGGGCCCTGTGCAAAAGATGTGACTGAAGAAACAAAAGCAATTCAGAAAAGTGCACATAAAGTTTCTGAGACTGAAAGCACACCCAGGATCTACTCAACCTGGCTCCTTTACTCAACTGTGGTCCCCCCTTGGTATTTTGCCTGGGATGACCTAAAGCACTTTCCCGTCTTAAAACCCACTATTCCCAGACAAGCAGGGTGAGGGAGCTCCTGGTACCCAAGCACTCTGTGCATCCCTCAAGAGATCCATCCTGCTTCCAGAGACATTTATGTTCTCGGACCGGGTAAGTTCATTGCAGAGTGTAGGTAAGGCTGTGATCTTCTCATCAGAGGCAGACAGAAATGAAATGTTAGCCTAGTGAGTGTAGCAGTGGCTGATCTATCGAGGCTCTAGCAAAATAAATGGGCAGAAAACAGCCTGTATGGTATAACCTATCCCACTCTCAATCAGCTCCCTTATTTTGCCAGTATGGAGCATTGCCTCCCTAGAAGGGGCTCTAATAAGTATTTAGAAGTGTGAAACAGAGACCAGCCCTTCACCCACCTGTGCGATACCCTTTTTAAAACACGTGTGACACTGAGCCAGCTCCCAGAGCACTGTAAGCTCACAGGATCCTTTGTGGCCCCCTCGCAGGTCCTGCTGCCCTCGGTGCCCAGAGGTACCTTTGGCACACAAAGAAAATGGACTTGAGCTTCCACAACAAGTCATTTTGGGAAAGGCTGCACTTACAACATGGCCTTGAGGACTGGGATATGGCAGAGGAGCTCAAACTCACCAGCACTGAAGAAGTTCTGCAAGGTAAGGACATGGATATAATTACAGCTGTGCCCTCCAAATGCAGCCTTTCAGGGAAATAAACTCAAAAAGAAGGTGAAGGGGGTGAGTTGCACTCATCAGGCTTCACAGGGGAAAGAGAAGGTAAACTTTCAGAGCTGAGCACTGTTGTTTGGGCTGGCCGCAGTGGTGCAAGAACACGCAGGCATGCACTCTGTACACAAAACAGGAAAGAAAACACTGTTTAGAGGGATGAGAAGGCAACCAGGGACCTTTGCCTTGGGATTTCTATTGCATTAGAGCTTCCCCAGGCTGCCTCTGGACAGCAGGTCTAGAAACAGGCCTCAGGCAGGACTAGCAGAGTGACATATCTCCTTCTCCTTTTAGGACAGGGTGCTCAGCCCCATCTGTGGATGTGGGTAAACCCCAGCCTGGTCTGTCCCCTCCCTGGGAGCCCTGGAACAGACCCAGGCAGATCCCAAAGCCTGGTGGCCTCAGCTGCTGGTGCCACAGAAAGCTTCTCTCTGAACACATCCTGGGATGACTCCTGCTCTGACCTGGACTGCTCCAAGGAGGATGTGCTGTCACCCTCCAGTAAGGCTAGAAAGGTACACAGAAGGGAGCTGCTTGGGCAACGAGTGGGCTCAGCAGCTCCCATTCCAGCCACGGTCAGCCGATGCACAGAGCCTGCCTGACAAACAGGCTCAGAGTACAAAGGGCAGGGACAGAGGCTGAAATTTAAAGCGTATGAGCTTTCTATAAGCTCTCTGCCAGAACAAAGCAGCTCATCCCTGTCCCTCATCCTATCCAGGGCTAATAAGTCCATGTTCTTCTTTTCCTTCTTCTCCCCAGCTTCCTGAGGATAAAGCTGCTTCCTGTGTGGGCATCCCAGTTCCTCAGGAGATGCTGAAAAGTCCTGAAGTCAGGATGATGCTCGTGCCTCGGAAATCCACAGTCCTCGATCCTCAGAGCATGAAGCGCAAGTGCCCCAGGCAGATGAGTGCCAAAATTGAGTGGGGCTGGCCCCGTCCCCCCCTTAATTACGGCACTCTCATCAGCCTCGCCCTGTGCAACAGTGCGGGTGCCAGCCTGAGTGTACAGCAGATCTACCAGTTCACACGGTACCCGCTCTTCTCCCAGCTCCTAGTGCAGAATGAGGGGAAGAGGCACTGCAAGGGATACAGGGGTCTCTGATCTCCCACTGGGAAGCAGGGATGTGGCAGTCAGGACTCACGTTTGGGTCTTAGCTCTGCCCTCAGGTCAAGATACTACTGAGGAAACTGCCTCCCCTCCTTGGCAACACCCAAACCTGTGTCTGCAGAGCTGGGATTTCCATTCTGTGTTTCGAGTGCACTAGCCAGCCTCCCACTGCAGGGCTTGGGGAGGACCCTCCTCTCCTTCCCTCCATGTGTTCTATTATTTATCACAGCCTCCAAGGGCTTCAGCCCAGGACAAATCTTTTCTCTCCACAGGCAGCACTTCCCATTTTTTCAGACGGCCCCAAAGGGCTGGAAAAGCACAATCCGACACAAGCTGTGCTTCAGCAGCTGCTTCCAGAAAAGCACCAGCTTCCTGTGCGCCAAAGGAAACCACAGGTCCTGCCTCTGGAAACTGACTCCAGGAGGACACAGCAAGTTTCAGGAGGAAGCACAGGCCCTGACTAAAGAGGCTCTTGACCTTGAGCAAGCCGGGCTCTTGAGCAAGCCGGGTACGTTTCCAAGGGCAGGAGCCCCGCAAGCTGCAGAGTGCATCAGGTTTTATGAGGTTCCCGCAGCGGGAGCACACCCAAGCATTATGCAGCCACCAGCACTGTGGGACACTGCTCTGGGAGGTGACACCAGGAACTTGGAGACCCCTGCAGAGATGCTCCACAAGCAGGGCTCGGTTGATGGGCTGGCCAAGAGCCCAACACAGCAAGACAAGCCAACCAGGCCGCTTTCAAACACAGAGCTGTCATCTCAGTCACTGCAATAGCTGGCAGTTTAATATGGGACAGGACTGTGGCTGCAGCACCAGTGCCTGAGCAGTCGTTACGGCCCAAGTACCTATCCCAGCTTCTTCTCACTCTCTTTTGCAGATCTGATGAGCTCTCTGTTTGGGCTATGATTCTGTCCGCCTCCCTACTTCTGAAAGATGTGCCATGTGCTTTCAAACCAAGACTATTTTCTGAGGTGCTGCCACAGATAGCTTCACAAGAACCATATGTGGAAATTACGAGCATTGTGACATAAGGACTCAATTTTAGAAGAGGGTGGGAGAAGAAAGATGGCCAATACTTAATTTCTTTCATTAAGGTGAGTTTCTGCCAGCCGCACAAGTTGCAGAGGCATTCTGACACCTGCTATGCCTGTAACACAAAGTCCTCCATGTACACTGCTGCCTCTCGCAACGCTCCTGCAGTGCAGAGAACTGAGCTGCAGAAAGAGGTTAGTCTGTGCCTTAACAAAGCGCCTCAGGCCAGAGGGACAGACTGTTTTACCTGGCTGGCTGTGCAGAGTCCCTACCACACAGATGTTATTCCAAGCCCATGCGCCTGCCCCCCACACTGCAAACCCAGTGGGCAGCGATCACTGCTAGGCTGGAGGCTGGCTCCTTTCACCTGCGTGCCCACAGGAGCACGAAGGAACAGACACATTAAAGGAGATTTGATTGAGTCTAAATGTGCACATTGGGGTGGCAGCTCCTTCCGTGAGCAGAACACAAAGCATCCTGCAGGGTGGCTCTGCACTGCTGGGTGCTCATGACGCCTGAGCCACTGCAGGAGTGCAGGATGGCTGTCAGTCCCACATGTGACAGCGCGGGTTGTCTGTCCGTATGTCCGAGCAGGACCTGACATAAGGTGAACAGTCTCTGAAGGCCTTGGCTGCCCTGGATGGCAGAACTGGGGTAACCTTGTGGCTGCAGTCTGATGCTCACCTTCTGTCCGGGCAGGCTGGAATGATAGAATCAATCAGGTTGGAAATGGCATTCAAGTTCATCAAGCCCAACTTCTATCCCAGGATTGCCAAGGCCACCACTAAACCACGTCACTAAGGGCCCTATCTTAGGGTTTTCTGAACCCTTCCAGGAGTGACGATTCCACCACTGCTCTGGGCAGCTTTTTCCCATGTTTTGGCTCCCCTTTCAGGGAAGAAATTCTCCCTAATACCCAGCGTAAACCTCCCGTAGACCATGAATGTCCCCTGCTCTTAGTAAATACAAACCCCGGACACTTCAGATGCCCTTAGAGGTGCGGATGGGCAGGGGGCATCAGCCGATGGTACCCAACCGGCAGTGTCACAGGGCGGTAGGTGGGGGGGGGGTCAGCGCGTTCTGGGGACGTACGAGGCGGCTCCAGACCAAGTCCATGCACGGGCTGCGGGTGCTCACACTGCGGAACGAAGGCAGCGGAGGCTGCGGCCGGGACCGGGGCACCGGACACCTGCACCACGCCCAGCCCCTCGGGCGCGCCTGCGCAGTGTGAGCGGCGGCGTGGCCATGGCGGTGCACTACTGTGCGCTGTGCCGCCGCTCGTCCTTCTGCGGCCGCCGGCACCTGTACAGCGCCGCGCACCGGCGGCGGCTGCGGGAGGCGCTGCGCCGGCTGCAGGAGGAGGTGGCGGCGGCGCGGGCGGCGGCGGCGGAGCAAGAGAAGGACGGCGGTGGCGCGGGCGGTGCGGCCCTGCCGCGCTACGACCCCGTGGAGCACGAGCGGCGCGTGTGGTGCCCGTGCTGCGGGCGCGGCGTGCGGCGGGACGGGCGGCGGGGGCCGCTGGCGCTGCCGGGGGCCGCGCTCCTCCAGCACGTGTGCGGGTGAGCGGCGGGGGGGGGGGGGAGCGGCGGCGGCGGCAGCGGGGGGGGCGGCGCTGACCCTGTCCCTTAGCCCCGAGCACCGGCGGGAGGCGGCGCGGTTCTGGCGGGAGCAGCGGGCGGAGGCGGCGCTGCGGGAGCGGTGCGTGCTGCCGGCCGAGGAATACGAGCGCTATGCGCATGCGCTGGAGCGGGCGGTGGCCGCGCACCAGCGGCGGGAGGAGGAGCGCATCCGACAGGTACGGCCCGGCCCCGGCGGCCCCGCCTCACCCCGGCCCCGCCTCAGCCGCTCTCTCCCCGCAGATGGCAGCGGACATCCGGGAGGCCGAGCGCAGGCAGCGGGAGACGGTGCGCGCCGCCCTGCAGGTCCGTGAGCCGTGTCCTGGCCTGGCTGCGCCCCGGGGGGAACCGGGCGCGCTCGGGGGTGGAGGTGGGAGGGGATGGAGGGGGTGTTTCTGCTCAACATCAGCAATAGTGTTCCTCTTTCCTGAATCACACTCAGCTTCAAACAGAGCCAGAGCCTTGCACAGGACCTGCCTCCCATGGCCCCCCAGCAGCACCCCAGAGGTGAGAACCGCATCCCTCACATATACCCCACTCGTTTGCTGCTGCCATCAGCTCACTCAGATCCTTCACAAACTGTTACCCATCCTTAGCATCATGGAGATTCTTCTCCTCTCCACCCATGTATAAGCACTGGCAACCACAAAATGGTAACACTATGGTACCCCTAGAACACTTTCCCATCTTGCCACAAAACTCACCAAACACAGACACGAACTCTGCTTCAGAAGCCTCTGGACAGGCATTGTCAACCCAGCTGCAGCTGTCACTCACCTTTCAGGCTGCCTCTGTGTTCCAGGGACACCTCTCATGAGGCAGAGCAGCCTGGCCCAAGTGGGACACACATGGGACCCGACTTAAACTGGATGGAGCCCGGCCAGGCTTTGACCTTCATTGGCCACCAGGTAGGGGTGACTGGCTAATGAGCACGTTAATTTAACCACAGTTTTACAGAGGGTGTTATGAAGGAAAACAAGGGGTTGCAGTCTCTGTCACAGAAAAACAGCTGTGTGGATTCAGGCGAGCAAGGAGCTGAGGGTTTCACTCATCCAGCATTAAGTTGTGTTTCATTAAGCAAACGTTCTATAACACACCCTATAAAAGCTAATGCTCCTAAAGAAAGTAGAGGAGAGCCTCCTCCCACTTCCTGTGACAGAACCTGGCTCTGGAAGGGAACACACAGAGTACTTTTCAGTACTGGTCTGTTTAGGAACACTCTTAAAAGCATCAGTTTCTTATCAGTGTTTTTTCTTTCTATTGACAGGATACAGAAGGGAAAGGGAATGTTCACACAGGTACTTGCACCAGGGGCTTGCTCAGGTGGTGTCCTGCTGAAAGCTCTTGGCTTGTCAGCACCACAGGGGTAACTCAAGAGTTATCTTGAAGCAGCCACAACACAAACCTGCCTTTGCTCACAGGTGACATGCTAGAGGAGAAAAAGGTTCTGTACTTCAAAAACTCTGTGCTGTGTGGAGTGTACGGTGTGGGGTATGCTCTGCCACTGCCAGCTGAGCAAAGCCCTAGGGTTACTTGTCCTTCGCTGCTTGCTGGGTGGGGAGAGCTGCAGGGATGAGGGAAGGGAGGATGCTTCTCCCCATCACAAGTTTAGGATAACTACAGTAGCTAAATACACTCTCTCTGTGTCTTCTAGGTGCAAAACCTCCATGGCTCATGGAGGAGGAGGAGGAGGAGAAAGAGCATGGGAGCAAACAAATCGGACCTTCATATGAGGAATTTCTCAAACAAAGTGAGCAGCTTGTGCTCTTTTCAGTTAACCTCTCATTCAAGTTTCCACACTAAAGAGCCAAAAGCACTGTGACAGAAAAACTCACTGAATGACAACCTTTTCCAGAGGAGAAGCAGAAGCTGAAGAAGCTGCCCCCTGAGCGCGTGGGTGCCAACTTTGACCATACCTCTCAGACCAGCGACGCCTGGCTCCCTTCCTTCGGGCGCGTGTGGAACCACGGCAGGAGGTGGCAGTCCAGGTGAGCTTCCGGGCAGCACAGGCTGCTGTGGAGTGCAGGCTCTGTGGCAGCAGCAAGGGTCAGGAGGGGTCCCGCTGCACAGGTCACACCACGCCAGCCTGATGTGGGGTTAAGCACAGCAGTGGCTGCAGAAGCAGGTGCCTGCCTTACCTTCCAGACCTGTGTACTGTCCTGCTGGCACCTCGTGTTACAAATCTGTGTCAGCTACCTCGAGAGGCTACCACTCCGAAAGCAAAACCAGAGCTGCTGTTCTAAAGCTGCGAACTGCCTTATGTGTCTTGTGGGGTGAGGCAGTGTTCATTACCTCTTTGGAAAGGCTGGTGCCTTCTGACTTCTGTGCTGTGTTTCAGGCATCAATTTAGAACTGAATCGAGGGAAAAGAAGAAAAGGTGACCAGGAGAGGAGCAGAGAACAAGCTTTGACTGTTGTGGGAACGTGGACTGTAGCAAGCTGCAGCTTTGTCAGTGCTGCTGGGCAAAGTTTAGTGCTCTTATTTAATACATACATGTGGCTGCGTTTGGTGCCTGGCCACAGTGCAGCAGTCCCACCACCAGCAGCTCTGGTGCCACGTGTACTGTGCCAATGTGTAGCATCACATCCCATTAAAGATACGAGGTTTTGAGAAATACTTGTATAAATAAAACGCTTCTAGCCTTAATTTAGGGCTGCTTATGAACACTTCCCCCTGAGACATTAACCCAACACCCGCTGTTGCCTTGCACAAAGATCTGTGGGGATGGCTGCTCTGCAGGGACTTCAGGAATACTAAAAATATCCTGCTGTTAGCACCTTCCGCACCCACAGATCTCGCCTTCAGTTTTCCTCCACGTGCAGCTAAACATGGTTTAACACCTCTGGCTGCTGGAGGTGACACAAAAGTTCCCTTTCACAATACAAAAGCATCTTCACAGAACATTGCAAACACAATATAAATGCAAAAACTGGCTGGTAGAGGAAGATAGCCATGACCTGTCCCAGAATCCACGATCAAGTATGAAACATACATGTTCTCGAAAAGGCAAGAAAAATTATTTCAATAATTTTATTGTGTGCATCTACATAGGACACATTGCTGACAAGGGCGCGGGGGAACCTGCAAGGCAAGAGTCCTAAATCAGACAAGCAGGGCAAAACACAGGCGCCCTGTGACAGCAGGGAAGGCACACTGATGGGAGAGCGCGCCCAGGGACAATCACCAACAGCTCTGGAGCACAGTGGTGACCTCTCAACACCCAGAGGCGCAGCCCACCCAAAGCAGCACAGCCACTCACCGCGCAGCCACGCGCTAGCTCCCCACAAAGCACGAGCTGACTCCAGTGTGGAGCCACTGCCTCACCTCCTCGCTACGCGTCCTCCCCTGCGGCAGGCGCGTCTCCACCTTTCGTGTTCCTGGTGTAGATCACCTGCGCGCGGTGCTTAGACACCAGTTTGATCAAACCTACGAGAAAAGCTAATTACTTGAGCGCACGTGTACTGCAGGAGGGGGGACCTTGTGCCAACGTGTGAGAGGGAACACCAGCACACAAAATCACACATGCGCTTGTGCACGGCTTTTGCTCAGGTCTGGGAGCAGTTCTGTCACCACCTGTCCTTCAAGCAGCATTTCCTTAGCATGAATGCTAAGTGAGTGCAGCAGAGCTGCTGCTCCTCACTTTGGAGCACTTCTGGAACACGAGCTGAGGCAGCGGTTTGCCAAAAGCACCCCCGTTTGTCTATTTCAGATGCAGCACGAGATCTGCCAAATGAGCAAGGAATGTACCCAACAGCTCTGAGCACTCACCTTTGCTGAGCAGCTCCTGGAGGGCAGCCCTTGCCAGGGAGCCTCGAATCTTCAGTCTCTCTGAGACAACCGCAGGCGTGATGAGCTTGTAGTTGGGCACTTCCTTGCACAGTTTGTCATAGGTGGCCTTATCGAACAGGACAAGGTTGTTCAACTTGTCTCTCACTTTCCCCTTGGACCACTTCTACTAGGAAACGGAAAAAGAAGCCCTAAGCCATCTTCTGAACTATAACAAAAGATGCTGCTTTAGGTCGTCCCATCAAAGGTCTCCACGTTACAACCCAGATTGAAAGTCTAACGAGACGTCCCAAATCGCCTTTATAAACATAAATATTGCAGATAACACCCACAGCACCTCCAGCCGATGGGCCCAAAGCTCCGAATAAAATCTCAGCCTTTTCTTCCTCACATTCGCCACCACCCCCGCGGCTCTGCTGCCCGATGAAGCAGCAGCTGCCCCGAACCGCGATGTGCTCCCACACGGCGAGGGCCCCAAAGCCTCCCCTGGAGCCCGCCTCCAGCCCCCCCACCTCCCACCTTCTTTTTGGCTTTGCCGCCGGACTTGTTGACCGGGTCTTTGTCCTTCTTGGCGGACTTGCCCGCGTCCTTCTTCTTCTTGTCGTCCTTGGGCGGCTGCGGGGGGGGGAGAGAAGCGCGGCCGGTGAGCGGCGGGCGGCGGGGCCGTCCCGAGCCTGCCCCCGGCCGCAGCGCTCACCATGCTGCGGGCTGCTCCTCAAGATGTCGGCCCGGAAAGGAAGCGGCTGGCGCGGGGCGCGGGGAAACCCCGTGCTCGCGGGCGACTTCCGGGGCACGGCGCGGCGCTTCCGGGCCGGTGGGCGGGCCGGGGCCGTCATGGCGATCTTCAGCGTGTACGTGGTGAACAAGGCGGGCGGGCTCATCTACCAGCTGGACCACTACGCGCCCCGCGCCGACACCGAGAAGACCTTCAGCTTCCCGCTGGACCTCGTGCTGCGCCCGCACGACGAGCGCATCGTCGTGGCCTTCGGGCAGCGCGACGGCATCCGCGGTGCGTGCGCGGGCGGGCGGGGGGCCGGGGCACGGGCCGGGCCGCGCTGACCCCGCGCTGTCCCCGCAGTGGGACACGCCGTGCTCGCCATCAACGGCGCCGAGGTCAACGGGCGCTCCACGGCGGACGGGAAGGACGTGATGGAGTTCCTGGGCAACCCCGCCAATTACCCCGTGTCCATCCGCTTCGGCCGCCACCGCCTGTCGTCCAACGAGAAGCTCATGTTGGCCTCCATGTTCCACTCGTGAGCGGCGGGGCACGGACGGGAGCGGGGGGCAGGGGCCGGGGGGCGGGGGCACTGAGGACCCTCTGCCCGCAGGCTGTTCGCCATTGGGTCGCAGCTGTCCCCCGAGATCGGGAGCTCCGGGATCGAGATGCTGGAGACAGACACCTTCAAGCTGCACTGCTTCCAGACGCTGACAGGTACAGCTCAGCCCTGGGCACAGCACCGCGTGGCCTGGCCAGGGCTGGCGCGGAGCTCAGCATTCCTGACCCCCTGTCTTTATGGCTCCAGGAATCAAATTCATGGTTCTTGCTGACCCGAGGCAGGCAGGGATAGACTCCCTTCTGCGCAAGATCTACGAGATTTACTCTGACTTTGCCTTGAAGAATCCTTTTTATTCCCTGGAGATGCCCATCAGGTAGAGAAAAGCCCGCTTTCGATAATGCAGCTGCAGCCCCTCCTCACTCTGCCTGTGCGGGAACAGATGCTGACAGCCCCCCTGTTCTGTGGCAGAGCAGACCCAGGGGTTGAGGGAAGGGGAGGACACAGCACATGGCTGCAGGGGTAGGGCACTGACCTGTGCTCCTTCTGGTGCTGCTCTCCTGGGGAAGTGGGAGGCACTCTTTCTCGGCATGAACCCTCCTGCCCTAATGTCACACTTGAGCCCATACAAGAAGCGTTAACTGTTAACCTTAATTAATGGCCTGGCCAAGGTCTGATAGCAGCAGGTCATGGTCTTGTGACTTAGGGAATCTCTCCTTGAAAAACGTGGAGATCCTGCCTTTGTTAGCCTGTTCCAGAGGTAAAGTCACCCTTTCTGTTTTCTGTTTCAGATGCGAGTTGTTTGATCAGAACTTGAAACTTGCTCTGGAGGTGGCAGAGAAAGCCGGACCCTTTGGACCTGGGTCATAGAGAAAGCCTCGCCTGTTGCACTGACTCGTCTTCCCTGAAGAGCAGGTCCTCTCCTTCACATCAGAGACTGCATAGCCCCCAGATGTGCTCCACTGTCTCCCAAGATACTTGTTTATCCCCCGGTTGTGATATTTACCTCCAAAAGATTAGTCAGGATTGTTTCCACAGGAGCACAGAGGCTTATTCTGCTGTGTCCTTGTGAAGACAGGCAGCGAGGCGCGGGTCTGCGGCATTACTGCAGCTGATGGCTTGCTTTCATTTCAGAACTGTACATATGTATTTTTCCTGTATAGCTGTAACTTATGGTTTTCCAAAGGCTTTCTATGTAGCAGTAATAAATGTTCCTTGAAGAAGGGGATGGCTGTTTTCTGTTGGCAGGGTAAATTTGTGCCAATAGCACCCTAGGAGGATAAGCAGGTTTGGGTGGTTATGCCTGCACCATTCTCCCTAAGACAACCACAGCTCTTGTGACACTGCTCCATTTTTATTTCACGTAGAAGATCACAGAATTAAGTACAAAATGTAATTCACTTCCACTGTTTTAATTAAGGCTGGCTACCTACTCTTGCAACCATGCCGTTCAGCGCAGTACCTGCGTGCAAGTTCTGCACAAGAACTGCCTCTTCCAGAGCCCTGAAGCAGTAAATCCTTTTGGGGAAAGCCAGGAATATTCAACTAAATCCTGGTTAAAAACCTGAGTATTCATCGCAAACAGTGCTGGGCCCAACTGCTGCAGGCTGCCAGTGGTGGCTCTGCTAAGGCTGCCTCAGAAGTAGCCAAAGCCCATGCCCACAGCTATGAGAGATGCAGCTCTTGACAAAACCACCCTAGACTACACTCCATGTACTGACAGAACACAAGCCAACACTAAAAATAGGTGGTTTTCTAGAGACCTGGAAACACCCTGCAGCTGCTGTCACAATACCTGCTGCTGTGTGGGTTTTCCAGGCTGACTGGCAGAGCGTTGGCTGCACATTGCCATGGCAGCAGCTGCCTCCCTTGCAAATCATTAATGCTACACAGAAATTGCGCCTGGGAGGATCAGCTCAATAGAAGGAGCTTCTCTAAATGCTCTCCCCTAAAGTGCCAAGGGTTTCCTGGAAATGTGCCTGTTTCCAGGTGCTGCAAGAGCCCCGCAGCAGCACCGCAGCAGCGTTCCACTTCTCCAGAGCAAAACACCATCATCTCTCCTAACAACTAATCCTGGGTCAAGCTAAAGCCACACTGCTATCAAAACAGCCATGAGGCCCAGCTCTAATCATCACCATTCACTGCTGTTGCTGTTCCAGGGCTGAGAGGGAAGCAGAATCAAAAAGTTAATGGCTGAGAAAAACAGCAAGGACAAAACTCAGTGTAACAGCACATGAAGCCAGTCATTTCAGAGTCCTTTTAGCAGAGGAGCTCAGGCTGCAAAGCCTGCGTGCTTCCCCAGCAGTACTGTGAGGAGGTGCAGCAAAATCATTGCCTGTGTAAACTACCTGAATTATCACACCTCGAGGGAAAAAGTGATCAGCAGCAAGAACCCTGTGACCTCTGGCACCTGACACTGAATGAGAAATTGAGATATTTTAATCTAGATTGCAGCAGTAAGTAAACTCACTCCAGTTAAACAAAAATCCGAGCATCATTCCCGTTGGTGAGAGAGGCTCCTTTTCACCGAGCAGCTTCTCCTCAGTCAGCCTTCCTGGGAATCCGGCCCATCTTGGTGCGGATGTTGCGCAGTAAGAAGAAAGCCACTGTGCTGCCAGTGCAGGTGACTTCGGCTACCCAGAAGGCTGTGGCCCAGCTGTAGTGCTTGGCAATGGTACTGAAGGGTAGTCCAGCCAGAAACCCCCCAACTACAAGGAGAAACAGAAAGAAACCCTGCGATGCTTGTGTCTCAATTCGATCTGCTGATACTTGGTTTTACACATGTGAGGATTTCTCAGGCATGGTTTGAACTTAAAGCGCAAGGCAAAACCCATCAGGCACAGCAAGAAGCATCCCTGAGGCTCCCAGCTCTAGTAGCTCTGCTTCCCGGGAGGCTTCCCTTGACCGGGAGCTTGGCACCCAGTGGTGGGCAATGCTCCAGCAAGAACACACATGGGTTGGGTTTGGTTTTCAGGGAAATGGGCACTACTCACCATTGGCCATGAGGGCCACTATGGCATGGGAGGTGCCACACAGGTTGGCAGGGGCACTTTCGTTGGCGATAACCCCAAACAGGGCGATGGGCCCGTACGAGGAGAACCCGAACACAGCTCCCAGGGTCAGGATCCACAGCTGTGAAAACACGTTAAGATCAGAAACAGGATCTGTGCACCCTCCTCTGTCAGTCAGCGCCTGCTGACCAACCGTGAGGCTGCGCGCGGTACGGGGCAGTTTTGACATTTTCGGGCTGACACCAACTCCCTGACCTGCTGACAGAAGAGCTCAAGCCTGTGACAGCCCCCAGGGGGTGTTCTCGGCTACCATGAACCCCCCTCTCTCCCACAGTTCTGCCCCTACCCCGCGCTCACACAACAGGAGCCATTTTGCAAGAGAACCATTGAGGAGAAATGGACAAAACTGCAGGAGAGGTGTGGATCGGGTCACTTTAAAATGACCCAAGTCACCAGCTAAAAGCTTTTCTCATATTAGCTGCAAGCGACCGGTCAGAGCATCCTTATTTGCAAGAAGCCAGTATCTGATAATCTCTGTGTTACTAAACAAACACAAACCAACCCAAAAAACCCTGACAGCTTGAACTTCAGTGTTAGCACACGTGTGGAAGGACAGCAAAGGGTAATTGCCCCCCTCAAGGTTACAGCATGCTTTCTGAACTACAAACACCATTTCAAGACACGCAGAAGTAAGTAAATGCCATCTTATTTTCCAGATGGGAAACAGAAACAAAGAGTTTTGAAAGCACTTGCAGAAAAGCAAGCAGGAAGGCATGTGCAGGAGCAGGATAATTCCTCCTGAGCCCACTTGCAGGACTCCTTCACTGGCTGCATTTTAACTGATGAACAAATGTCCTCAGAACCTCTGAAGTAAGAATTTGCAAGTTTTATATCCCGACTTTTAAAAGTCACTCAGTGTAATTGAAAGACTACAAGAAAAGGTTTCTGTTACAAAACTTACAGTAATTTCAGTGCCCTGGTTGTAAGTTTTGTAGTGCTAACCAACCTCCCAGCACAGCAAAAGGGCAGATCAGCAAAAGCAGAAACAGGCAGAGGGAGGAAAAATGCAAGGCAGAAACCTCATGTTCCTTGAGGCCTGTAAGGTCAGCTAGAGGTCGCAAGGCTACAGTCCAGAAGTGATTTTCCTGAAGAAGAAACAAAGGAAAGGAGAAAAGAGGTTTCATTTATCTAGCACCCATGCAGGCAGAGGCAAGCCATGTCTATGCTACAGCAGGTAACGAAGGCCACCCAAGCCAACCTTGGCAGAAGCTGCCCAGCCCAGGCCAAGGGAGGCTGCTTCGCTGTGCCACAATGCAAGGGTGAAGACAACAGGCTCCCTGCCACCAGGCTTTGGTGAGGCCACCCTGGCCAGGTACAGTCAGCAGCTCACGCATGGATTACCTTGGGAGACTCGCTGGTGACTGTGACTCGGAAGAGGAACATGGACACGCACATCCCAGCCATCATGGAAAGCAGCAGCGCGTGTCGAGGGTTCCCGTAGCTCGACAGACCCACCTGCAGCAGAGGGAAGGAAATGGGTGGTGGAAGCTGGAAGGACTCTTGCTTTATACTGCTGGTACCTAACGCCATCTACACTGCCTGGTCAGACACACAGAACGTGAGCCAAAGTGGACCGTTCAGCAAGGCTTCTTGGTTCAGTTTAGTTTGCAGGCAGCCCAACTGTGCTAAGCAAGATGCTCTTAGTGATAAATGATACTTCTGTTATCAACTGCACCCTACTTCCACCCTGAATTTGGCTTCAGATCCCATCACTGGATTTTAATGCAGGTTATTTTTCAGCCAGAAGACAGCTGTCAACAACCAGACGTGGAGAGCACAGTAAAGCCAACAGATAAACCAGACCAAACATCCTAAACCCAAGTGTCTTCAAAAAGGGTGTTTGGCAGCTGTCCTCATGGACGCAGCAGAGCTGTTGCAGGCCTATCTCTCAGCTGTACCAGGCAGCAGCAACGCCAGCCTGACTGAGCACCTTCCTGAAGCTGTTGAGATGGGTCCTGTCCTTCCCAACCCACCTCTGAGTGAAGGAAGAGAGATGCCTTAATCAAGAATGCTCTGAACTTCAAAAGCCCCACCTCAGAGCAGGGCAGTTTAGACACTGAACTGCTTCCAGAAGAGCAGCTTGGGAAGACAGAAGAAAGAAACACAGCAGTGAGAGCAGCTGCTCTGTAGCATGAAGCAGCAGCTCCATAACTCTGCATTCTGGGTGTCCTGAATCTCCAGAGCAACATGAACAAGGGAAGTGTTCAGCTCCACTGCTGCTGTGGGTATTAGAGAAGGGGGAAATCTGCAGCAGTTCAAATCAATGCTGTTAACTGCCCAGCACACCCAAGGATCCAGGTTACTTACTCTTGCTACTGCTCTGTCAGAAAGATATCCAGCAGCAATGCTTCCCACCAGACCCCCGATCTCCAAGGCACTCATGTAGGAACTACCTAGAATGCAGGTGAAGCAAAGGACAGGCCATCAGGTTTGGTCATGAAGCTGCTGCATGCTTTAGACTCAGCTCAACCCTGCCAGCTCCCAGCAAGCTCAGAGCAGCTCTGCTGGACAAGACCTTCCAGCTCATCCTTGTACAGGGATGCCCACCTGCTAGCCCCACAAGGGCCCTGGCACTGAGGCTGTAACTTCAGCACTGACTTATGTCAATACCTGCATGTACATATGCAGACAGTTAGGATGTAGGTGAGCAAGTCCCTCAGACAGAGATCCCTGTGTCCTTTTCCTCCTCCCAGTCAAGCTCTGGGCAACAACAGCCGCACAGCTTAATAATGCAGCTTCGCATCTTACCCACAAGCATGGATTGTCCCCTCTCCTGGATCAGGAAGAGCTGTCCCCAGTCGGTACAGCACGTTTTCACTCCAAAAACGACCAGGTAGCCTGTTGAGAGCACCCAGAGGTACGGCGAGAGCAGCAGCTCTGTCAAAGTGCTGTTGTCACTGGAGGAACCTGTGAGGAAGACCAGGAAGAGCATTACCACTGCTTGAGCATCACACAGCCCGAAGCACAGCAGCTCAGCAGCACTACAGATCTGTGAGCGGGATTCATGCACAAGGACATCCCTACAGAGGAGGATATTCATGAAGGAAGTTATTCATAGGGAATGAATGGCTTTACCTCCCCCTTGTTCTGGGTTTGCCGTGATTCCAGAATCTTTTCCGTCAATTTATTCCACACTCAGTCAGGATTTCAAAAGAATAATCAAGACACTCCTCCCAGCACCATTCTGTGTTGCGGCTGCCAGTAAACCCTCTGCAGAGGTTGCTAAGGGAAATTGTCTGCTCCTCCAGACTTTGTGCTAGTGTTTTCAGCAGTGCCTGTGACAGCCACTACAGAGACCCAAGCCAAGATGCTGGCTTTCAGGTCTTCCCTTGATTTAGTCTGCGAGGAGCACCTACACACGTAACCCATCCTCCCCAGGAAAGGCTCTGGGGAAGCAATACCGCTTTCTTACACAGTGAGGTCAAGTCCAGCAGCACAGGCATCGCAAGACAGTGAGGAACATAGGCTGAGTTTCCCCTGGCCTCTCAAATCCTACAGCAAACTTGTGTTGCAATTCCCCTGTACCTGTTCTGCTTTCAGAAAAGCACCATACTCAGTGGTCTGAACAAACATTTACTAACTAGCTGTCCTAGGCTAGGACAGAAAATGCTGAGCAGAGTCCACCGCAAGCCAGGGAACAAGAGAACCTACACAGGGTAAGGGGAGAGCTGCCTGTCCTCTGCCAGTGTGGAGAAGCAGGTCAGGCTTAAGGAAGCATTCCCTGCTGTTAAGCTGTTGTAGCCCAGACACAGTCTTTCCTATAAGATTACACTTGGGCTTGGTTTAGAACTTCAGCATTCAGAATAAAGCTGCTGAAAACAGGGCCTTGCACGTGCCCACCACGTGGTGACTGTGGGACCTGGGAAGGATGGAGGGCTCAGGCCATCAGGAGCAATGTGCCTGTGCTGGAATACACCCAGAAGGCACCACAGGTGCCCGCTTACAGGGAAGTCTCGTGCTCACCTTTCTTCCCTTTCTTGGCTCCTTGGTCAATGTTGGGCAGCCCCACATCTGAGGGCTCGTTTTTAATGAGGACAAGGCAAACAAAAGAGACACCCACGCAGATGAAGCCGGAGCACGCCAGAGTCGCACGCCAGTCGTAGTTCTGAGATGCGAGAGCAGCGACAATGGGGCCTAAGCCTCCGGCCAAGTTCATGCTTGTAGACAGGATTGACCACCACGTCCCGAACTGCGACGGCTCAAACCACTGTGCAACAGCAAGAATAAGGGCATGAGATCTGAGGAAGAGAGCGACACCGCGCCTGAAATCCCACGGCTGAGACCCATGCTGAGGGTTTGGGGCACTGCAGGCACCCGCAGAACCACAGAATCAGGTAAAGGGAGCACCCACTGTGAATCCTGCAGGGAACCCCCACAGGGCTCCAAGGCGTTGCCATTTACAGACCATGAAAGTGAGATGTGGTCCGGGAGAGGCAAACTGGAGAGCACAGGGTTCTGCACAGCCCCTTGCCAGGAACAGCGTCGTCCTGGAGAGTTCTGCTGGCACAACACTGCACACAGATACGCGGGGAGTCACATGGTAACTTTAGGACTCCCTGCTAAGAGCCAAGCACGATCGGCTCTGCATTGCAATGTGCTCTCAGAGCCAGAACCGCTGGGGTGGCTGCTGTCAGTAGGAAAACGCCTGAGAGCTCCATTCACAGTAATGTGAATGTTGGCTCCATTCTTCAGCCAACACTGCTGTTTCTGGGATTTGGGCCCTTCTTTCGTGTGTCCTCTTCTGGACAGTTCTTTTCTGGCCAGACAGATGCGTCAAATGCCGTGCAGATGAGCAAGGTGGTTGTCAATTCCCCCCCGCCCCATCCTGCAAGCACGTGCATTCCTGGATCTTCCATCTTTCCAGAGAGGTACCGCACAGCTGACCTCCCTGCCTTCTGCCCAAAGGTGCCAATCAATCCGATCCCAAACACACACATGAGTTGGAGGCTCAGGTCCTGCTGTTCCTCCACACGTTACCCGCTTTTCTCCCCGGACAGCCTGCACTTTGCAATTCCCGAGCTCGCCGAGCATGCAGATGGAATTCTGCTCATTGCCCTTTGCCCAGCAGCAAACTGCCACAACAGCGGAGACAGGCAGACCTCTGCCTTCACGCTGGATTCCCACAGAGCACATCTGCTGCAGTGCAGAAACTGCCACCACGAGACGTGACTTCTCACACCGAACTAGAATCAAGGCACCTGCATGCACGGGCTGAGCAGCTTTTGGGACCGTTGCCACAATAACCAGACCCCCATACACGAACAATCGCTGCGCAGGCACAAGGCTCCCAGAGACCCCCACCTCCTTGGCTGGAAGGAGGCGGGCACAGGCGCGAGTTGCTCCGGATCAGGGGCTCCCGTTCCTGCAGAGCAGCAACCGGGAGCAGTTTCCCCAGCAGCCGCGCTCACCTTGCGCAGGATCTTCCCGCAGGGCGGCCAGCCCAGCCCCTGGGCCAGGCCGTTGAGGAACCAGAGCCCCGCGAAGGCCGTGACGGAGGAGCTCCAGGAGAAGGCCACGTTGACCAAGCCCACCATGAGGAGCCCGCAGCAGAACAGCCAGCGGGCGCTCGCCCGGTCCGACAGGACGCCGCTGACGAACTTGCTGATGGCGTACGCCGCGGACTGGCTGCTGGTGATGAGACCTGCGGCGGGCCCGCCCGTGAGAGCCCGGTACAGCGAGCGGCGGGACAGGGGTACGGGGAGCGGCACTCACCCAGCTCGTCCTTCCCCAGCGGCACCTCGGCCATGACGGCGGGCATGACGAACGAGAAGGTTTTGCGGTTGAAGTAATAGAGCGTGTACCCAGCGAACATGGCCGTGAAGATCACGGCGCGGTACCGCCCGTACCCGCCCGCCGCCATCCCGCCGCGCTGCTCCGCTGCCGGCCCACGGCGACCTCGGCACCGGCAGCGGCCGCGGCCCGCAGCGAATCCCGCCGCCCCGCACGCCGGACCGCGCTCCCATTGGCCGCCCGGGCCCGCCCCGTGCCCCGCTTCCGGCCCGGCCTCCCCGCGCCTCCCATTGGCCGCGGCTGCCCTCAGCCAGCCCCGGTCCGTCCTCCCCGCCGCTCCCATTGGCCGCCACGCTCCGTTCCGTGCCAGCTGGAGCCCCCCCCCCGCACCGGGCCCGTGCTGCTCCGGAGCCGCCGCCGAGCTCCGCCCCCCGCCCCCCGTCCATTCACGACCAGCGCTGCCCCTCCCGACCTCTTTATTTCCCAATCAACAACACAGGCGCTCGGGCAGCTCCCGGCTTCAGCCTCCGCCACAGCGCACGGACAGAGATGACTTTAACAACAGCCTGTGGCAAACACACACCCGTACCGTGCAGCACCGAGCGTCTGCCCCCCGCGTCTGCTGCACATTCCAACAAGTCCAAACGAGAAAACAGCCCCAGCCCTGGCATCACACGGTCCTTTAAGACAGGGCCTCACATGCAGGGACCCCACCATCTCAGCTACAAATGCTCCTGCATCGATCCCATTTATCTTTGCTAGAAGGGATGTGGCACAGAGTTTGTGGTCCAAGTTACTCCCTAAGCTCAAGATGTTCCTTTCTGGCTTTCTCTCCTCAGAAAAGTCACTTTGGTGACTTCTGTATGGAAACAGACAATTCTCGGTGGGCAAAGAGCCACCTTGAAACACGTAAGAAAACGAAAACAAACAAAAAAAACCCAATTCACTAAGTTAGTAGCGGCAAAATCCCCAGAAAGGAAATAAAAATGTACATCTCTATCCCACTGTGCTGGCAGACTGGTTGTTGTGTTCCATTCACATCATGACTAGCCAGGTCCGTGATAAAAACAAGTAACCATGAAATAAATAGCTGTTGACACTAGTGGGATCTCAGGGGTGTTATAACTCATCATTTTTCCTGCTCTCTCCTCCAGCTTCTTTCTTCTCTCCTTTGGACCCTGTGAAATGAAGTAAACTCAGTCAAACACCGCAAGTGTTTACAGCATACAAAGCAGGCCCTGGCACTCACCAGGTACACACCGAGTTCTCACCCTGTGGTACAGAGGTTGAGGGGGAAGCCTCAGGGACTGACACTCAGCTCCAAAGCGCTGATGCCATCCCTGCCTTCCTGCTGAGAACACTGCTGTCCTCACAACAGGCATCCCAGAACAAACACGTGCCTGCATATCAGCTCCTCAGCAGGCACACATCTGCAGGGCTGGCTATGAGCTGCAGCCACACAGGCTACTGGGGCAGGAGGCAGCAGCAGGCCAGACCTTCATACTGAACCGTGAAGAGGGGAACAGTAAGGAACCCAAATTCGTGTCTTCCTCCTTGCACAATGAACAACCAATCTGCAACTGGGGCTTCTACCACCCTACTGCCTCCTACAGCCAAAACTAGGGGAAGAAGCATGCGGCCAGCTTGCACTTGTAGCTACCGAGTTTTGGGCTGTTAGACAAACATTTACCCACCGGAGTCTGATCCAGGCTCGCTGTCTATTGCTACTTTCTCAGCTGCAGGAGATTCCACAGCTGGACCAATATCTTCAGGCTTGTCTACATCTAAAGCAGAAAGAAACAAAAGTGAAGAGAGAATACAAAGCAGGCTGCTTGCAAGCAGATTAGGCCACCAGCGGTGAGGTTTACAAACAAGCTGTAGTTCCTCAGCAGGACTGCAATAATCCATTCTCACAGTGGCTCTCTCTGTGACACTCAGGTGTCACCAAACTGCTCCTCGTTTCTCACTGCCTCTGTCTGCCAGGCCTCACATCCCTGGAAGCCCTGCAGATTCACTGGTTGGTTACACAATGAAGGCCAGTCCCCTTTGGACCTGTGACTGCAGGCAGGGTCTCATAGTCAGGCCAGAGGAGCCAGCAGGGAACTCTGCTGCCAAACAGCTGTCAGATGTAAAAGGACCAGCGTGCCTAGAACCCAGGGTTCTGACACAGTTCAGGAAGTCTTCCTGTCCCAAGAGATTTTTTTCTTGTCTAGGGTCCATCTAAGCCAGAAACATTTCTCATTCTATTCTTTGACATAGGACAGGACAAGAATACTTGGCTCTGGACACCCAGAACACAACTGACAGCTTATCCTTCTTCTGAGGCAGCCAGTTAGTGAGACAGATACTGATTAACCCTCCCAGGAAGTTTATAAATACTTTCTGTTCCTTCACAGAAAAGCGCCCAAGTCAGTGGTGATGGGAAAAGGACATTGCCACAGCTAGACTTCCCCAGCTACCTCTGAAAATTAAGAGGATCATTTATTCCTACAGTTAACTACTGTCTTCATTTATTTAGCTCCATTTCGCAGGAGATCTGAGCGTGTTACACTGTGGGGAGTCACCCTGAAGGGACTGATTGCTGCTTGGGCAGGCGGACGGCAATTGTGCTGTGCAGCACTTGTATTTTCCGAGCTCTCACTGTTTCCCTTATTGATTTCCTATTACCATCATTGTTGGCATTATTTCTATTATCACTACGCTTTACTTTATTTTGATTATGAAACTGTTCTTATCTCAACCTGTGGGGGTTACTTGCTTTTGATCCTCCTCCCCATCCTGCCCTGGATGGGGAAGGGGGGAGTGAGAGAACAGCTGCGTGCTGCTGAGTTACCAGCTGGCTTTAAACCACAACAGAGATAGAGACACATTCCCCACCCACTCCTTACCTTCTTGATTCCCCTCCGTGGGAGGGATAGTGCTCTCGGGCTCAGAGGCTGCTGTAGCATTCTTGCCTGAATCGGTTTTCGTTGTGTTCTTCTCCTTTCTGGGCTTGGGTTTTGCAAACTTGGCCTTATTCAGAAGATACTGCACTTCCCTGTCCAGGGCTGCAATCTTGAGCTCTATATCTTTGGACAGCAGGACAGGTTTCTCAGTGGGAGAGAGCTTGTTCTGTTCAGCCAGTGTCTCGTTTTTCCAGATCTATAGGAAAGACAGAAAAAAGTGCTTTTAAACCCTTTAGGTTCCAGGAACCCCTGTATATCATAGTATCGCAAAGTCACCGCTCCTGGACCTTCTAATTTAGTCAGGATAACACTGTTCCCTGCTACACTTCCACCAGCTTCTTAGTTACCCAGATGTGGGGCAAAGCAAAGAAACAAACCCCTCAAAACCCAGTAACTGCTTTTAAAGCCTGTAACTGGGTACAGTGGTAACCACCACTCCTGGAGATAACTCTCAACATGCAACTCAAAACCTCAAAACCCCCCATAGCATTTGGGCTCAAGCTGGGCACCAGAAAATGCTAGAATGCACAAAAGCTTTGCTGGTGGCACAGAAGCCAAATGTGCACATTCTGTCCTATGGCCTTCAGTGGAAGGACAGGACAGGAAACAGAACCCAAACTGCCTCCCCCCCAGTCTCCACAGGAATTGTTTGATCCTTCATTACCATTGTTTCATTGATGGCTTTTTCCAGTGTACTCAGTTCCACCTCTGTGAATATCTGGTCAGACTCTGGGATCATTCGGGCACCCCTTAAAGATAAGAAGTGTATTTTTGTAAAACTGAACAGACTGTCCCTGGGCAACTTGAGTGTTTACAGCTCCGGTAAGTACAGTAAGAGCAACACCACCACACACACCGAGCAATTAGTACATTTTACATTTACGACTCTTGCATCTGCAGGAAACACAGCCCTAACAGATCTCCGGATGCTCAGAATGGAACACAGAGCCAGCAAATGCAGCTATCATGAGATGAAAAAAACCAGGGGAAGACTAAGGCCATAATACCAAGAGGGAAAAATCTGATTGCAAACAGTGTGTAAAGTGAAGACTTCCCACACCCTTAGTTTAAACAGAACCTGCATGTTTCATTAACAGGTTCTGCACAACTCAGCACTAGCAAGGAAGGTTTTGGTCATGCTCAATCCAGCTGCATTCTGTTGACATCTCTTACATTACCAGCTGCACAACTCTCCTTCCCAGCAGCTTGCTCTTACTTGAGAAAGATGGTTGAGTGGTTGAGCAGACTTTCCAGGGCAGCCAGGCGTTCCGGCCACTTCCGCCTTTCCTCGACACGGAAGAAGAGGTTCCTACAAAGCTTCTTCAGTTCTGAAAGTTTGTCTTTCAGCTCCTGTGAACAGGGGAGAGGGGAAAGGAGACAATCAGTTTGTCTGACACTGTAAACCTCAGAAGTTAAACTGCCAGTTTCCTCATTCTCTCTATCAAATACACTATATCACTGCTGTAAAAAGAGCCATGTGAATAAGCTGTATGCAGAATCAACAGGTTACTGCTGAAGCTGTTCCAGATGCACACATGGCTGCAAGAACTTTGTATTTTGTTCTATGCACAGGGTAAACAAGAGCTTGCAAAAAACAGATTACAAAGGATCAAGGGGGATGGAACCTCAGTCAGCCTGTGTCATCATTTCCATGTCAGGGACAGCACCTGGCATCCTGCATACACGCAGCAGTACCTTAGTTGCAGCTGCATAACCCTCCTCCTCCATCCAACTGGAAGCCTCGCTAAGCTTTTTGTAAATCTCTTCTCTCTGCTCCTCTGTTGAGACAAACTGATATTCCTCTTGGTAAAGCTTGTCCTGCAGAGAACAAAACAAGCGCTCCTGTCAAATACCACTGAGCGTGGAAGCATAAAACCACCCAGTCGCCCCCTTGTGACCTTGTGGGGTGCTGCCTGCTCACCCTCCCAAATCCAAGCTCCTGCCTCCAGCATTACCGGGAGCATGGTGGTAACACAGCAGGTGTAGAGACATGTGCACACCAGGCATGCAATGGTAAAGCTGCAAAAACTGTAATTTCACATGCACTTAACATTAGTTGCCTGTTCTGCACAGCAGCTCTTGAGAAGGTGTAGCTTCTTTATAGCCCGAGTGCAACTGTTCTAAAATGCACAGATAAGGACACAGAAGGGATACTGTGAACCTAAAGCTGAACGTGTTACATATGCTTGGGGAAAGTCTTCCTTTTATATCAAGTCCACACAGGCCTGGCAGGCCTAGAGGTAATGGAAAAATGACTGAGAGATGAAAGCTGGGCTCTTCAAATCAGCTTCTCCCAGCTCAGACAACTCCCCTGCCTTCAGATCAGCCAAGCTGCACAAGACACTTCCGCCTGCTGGCCAGGCAATCTCAATTCTTTATATCCTTCTCTTACCTGGGTCTCAAAGATGAATGACTCCAAGCTGTTGGCTGATTTCTCTCTTTCCTGTTTCTCTAGATCTCTGACTGTCAAGTCCTGGAGTCTAGCACAGAAAGAGAACAGAAATCAAAGGTAGTAAGTAACTGAGCAGCACATCACATGCATCAGCTTCTGATGACAGCAGTGCTACAGGAGGCACCACCGTTCCAAGGCAATTCACTTCCTTTATCTGGAGCTGTAGCCCAGCAGAGCTCTTTCAAACATACTTTTTCAACGAGCTCTTCAGTTCATCCTCCAGCAGGTCAGGCACATCATTTACATCCAGCTCCATGGTGATCTCATGCACAAGCTTCTGCTTCTTGGGTGCTTTGATCTTTTTCTCTTCCTCTGTTTTGGTAACTGTGCTGTCACTGGAACTTTTGGACGGTTCTTCCTCTTTTGCAGTTTCTCTATTTTCTTTGGGATCCTGTAACAGGAAAAGTACATTCTCAGGCAGGGAAACAGATTTGCAGGTTCTCCAACATTTTCCAGGGCAGGACAGAAATGAGGAGTGTTCTCCTGAGAAAATTCCACTTCTCAGTCACCAAAATCACAGTCCCGTTCCTTCAATGAGATGCTCACCTGAGACTCCAGCTTCTCGCCCTCTTCCTTTTGCTGGGACTCTGCTGTGGGAGGGGCAGTTTCTGCCTGGCCTGGAGACTGCTGCTTCTCTTCTCCCTGCTCTTCACTGGCACCTTCTGCACTGCTTTTTTGGTCTTGTTTCTCCCCCTGCTCTTCTTTCCCTGTTTCTGCTAGGCTCTCTTCTTCTTCCTGGTCACCACAGGCAAGCAAAGGGGAAACCAAACCAGGTTTCTTAATGTAGAAATTCTGTGCAAATGTTTGTTTCATAGATGACAGAACTCTCTGCAAAAACTGTATGTAAAGCAAGGAGCCTGCTAGACACCTGCACAGGCAACACATGGGCTGAAGCTTATCCAGAGAGCACCAGGACAATCTAGAAATGAGAGACTTCCCCAGAAACGAGTGCTGGAACATTAATCCACCCCAGCTGGACTTCCCAGCAAAAGATCACAACCTTCTTTAGAAGCACCTTACGTGAAACTCAAGGGGAATACAGCACTTTCTAAAAACATTCAAACTCCTGCTGTGCTGTCAGACATCTTTAGTTCTGCTTGCATCAATCACTGCCTCTTCAGCAGCCAAAGAGCCACGGGCTCCCTCCCACCTGCTGGGACCCACCTGAACAGGGTCTGTCAGGTTCTCTCCAGTCTCTGCCACTGGGCCACCACCCCCAAACAGGCTTGAGATGGTATTTCCAAGTTCTGTCAACAGGAGACAAGAAAATCCAGAATATTATGCTCCCAAAGGATGAAGGCAGTCACCATCAGCCCTCGGTTCTTCCCATTACAGCCCTCGGTTCTTCCCATTACAGCCTTAACGATCATCAAGGAGCTCCCTTGGTGATATAAGTTAGCTCCCTACACTCCTCCTTCCCTGGCCTCCCTTTGTGGTTTTGTGTGCATAAAGCGGGGTCTCTACCACTGCTGTAATATAACCCAAAATTTGCAACTTCAACTAAAACGCTTCAAGCTCCAACCTGTGGCTGCAGAAGCCATCTCTGCACCTTCCATTCACCTCAAACACACAGATACAGGGGAAATCTGTGCTCTAAAACCTGAGCAATGCAAAGCACAGCTCATGGCATCCCAGCCCAGGCAAAACGGGAGAATGCCATGGGGCTGTGGATGCAGGATTTCCCTTCAGGACAGACCTCCCGAAATCAGCAGCTGTGGCTGAACAAAGAGAAAACAACTCCTGTTTGCAATGAATGCCATGGCCACCTTTGGAGCGTATGACATTTCAGAGTTCCTGGCAGCACCCAGCAGCCACTCAGCATGTGCTTTAAAGTATTTTGGAGCTGTTTGCACAATCAGAGGCTGTGGCTGCTTCACTTCCACACCCCAAACCCAAGAAAACAGTGTGCCTGCAGTTATCTCAGCCACTCCAGGTAAACCACAACAGTTAATATGAATATGAAAGCTCAGCACTTACTTGTCAGTGTCGACTCCTCCTCCAGCTTGTCTTCCACCAATGTCTCAAACACAGATTCCACCTTGGAAAGAGGAGCACAGAACTAGTTTTAAGCAGGGACCAGCAATACCGGATAGAGGGACAGAACTGGAGAACACACAGACGGACAAACATCACAACAGGTGGTGCTCACCCGGTCAAGACTTAGAACTCCACTCTCATCCATGTTGAAATGAGCTTTGATGCCTTTGGATTCATAATCTGAGTGTTTCTTGAAACTGTCTCCAACACCCTTTAGCCTCACAGTAGTGAGATTGAGAGCACCAAAAACCCTGACAACAGAGACAAAAAGCAGGGAGAAAACTCAGGATAACAACGCTGCAAAGCACCTAAACACCTACCACAGTCACATCTGCAGTGACGGACAATGCACAAAGCAAGTGCCCACGGTCTGGTTTGCTAAAGCACAGAATGATCTGGGCTCAACTCACTGCATGTCATCGTGGTTCAGGAAAGACAGGTCTCCATAGTTGACGTAGAACTCAAAGTCGTCTGTGTAGCGGTTGAAAGTGATGACTTTGCGCTGCGGGTAGGGTGCCATGCGCTGGAACAAAATCCTCTTGTTGTGCTTTAAACTCCTGGATTTATCATCCTCCTCAACTTCACGAGTAAACTCCACCTGCATCACCAATAGAAAATGCATCTCAGCGACTCCAGACTTCCTCTGTGGCATCTCACATCAGAGGCTTCTGTAGCATTTGGCTACTCTGCCACATACAAAAGCCAGAGGACAGGCAAGGGTTTCTCAGCAGCTGATGTTCCTATGCACCCAGCTTCTTGGACATGACACTTGTACAACACAGAAGATTTTCTTTTGCTTGCTTTATTAAGATTGGCACAAAGATCTCCACAGCTTCCTTACTGGAAGGAAACTGGAATGTTGCCTGGAACATTTCTCCAAGCACAGTCCCATTTACCCAGACCCTGCACACAAGAAAGAAAGCCAAGGGTTACCTGGATAGGAAACACAGCTGCATCTCGAACAATGAAAGGCTTCACCTTAAAAGCTTTGCTCAGAGCAGCTGCCTGGTAGACTGCACCCATAGCAGCAGCCTCATCTGCATTGATATTCTTGCCCAGTTCTTCTCTACGGAGCAAAAAGCAACAGGCGTCAACTTTACAAGCACTGCTGCAAACAGAAAGCTGTCAATAGGAGAGAAACTAGAAGGGGGCCTCACATACTCACTTGCCCACAGCTTTCAGCAAAACTTCCTGCACTTTGGGGACTCGTGTGGCACCGCCAACTAGAATCACCTGGTCAATTCCATCCTAGGGATTGGAAACAGTCACCTTGTCTTGAGAAAGCAATTTTGGACAGCTAAGTTCAGGGCTTCCTTACGCTCCTTCCCGTCACCACACACTGATGCAGTGCTCTGAGAACACCCACACTACATCCTGCAATCCCAGTGCAGGTCAAGGCCTGATAGATGTCAGACAGGCTGACACGAGCCACACCAACAGGAGGAATGTGGAGTCAGGCCTGTCGAACAGGGACAATGTGACTGCTGCTTCAAGTCACTTGCTTCAAAATTACACAGACCATAGTTTAAAGCCAGAGGAGGCAGTGACTCAGAAAGCAAGCGGGACCAGAACAGACAAAACCCAGACTTCAAGAGGTGACTCAGTGTCCTGCATTGCACACCAGAGCCAGAGGATGCTCAAGAGTGCCCTGCCATGCTGCAAGTGAGCATTTAACAATGCAGTAAGTCTCTCCAAAGGACTGCATCGCATTTGGCCCAACTGCAGTTTGTAATGGGGTTTCTAAAAGGAGCGCTCAAAGGGGAAGCCTGAACAGCAGTAGCTCCGTGTCTAGGCTCTTGGAGTTAAAGGTTGAGTGAGACCAAAACAGCCCAAGAGTAAAATTGTTTAACTGAAAGAACACCCTCCTCCAAGCCCTTCATTTCTGGTGGGTAGCACAAGGAGCCATGACAGACTCCTGCTTAACACTGCAGTAAGCAAATTCCCTGCATCACCAACACCATTGGTACCTGCCAGCAGTGCTGACAACACATTCACTGCTGCCTCGATCATGGTGCAGCAGCAGCTCCCCCCATACTAACTACAGGCTTGTTAATGCATTCCCTTAAACTTACCAGGGTCATCTCTGCACTGCTCAGAGCCTGCTGCACAGGCCCTGCGACTCGCTGGAACAAGTCGGAGCACAAATCCTCAAATTCTTGCCTTGAGACCTTGGCCTTGAAGTCGATGTCATCCAGGAGTCCCTCGATCTGCCCAGACAAAAAACAGCCAGAATGAAATTACCAGTGGTGCATTCTCTTTGCCTGACTTGCCCAGGGTGCAAAAAGTTCCAGCCTCCTAAACACACCAAGGACCTGAACCCTGCCATTGCTCAGGTGACAAGAGGCAGGGGGATGTAACAGATGGCTTCACTGGGAATTTCTTTAACAAACTCCACGTGAATAAATCTCCTCCAGTTCACTCATTCACTCAGCCACCAGTGCTACCAAGTGGGGAAAGGCTGAGGGGCCACCAGTACTGCCCCCACAGAAGACCAGGAGTGATGCTCTTCAGCACACCAGTGCTGCAGAGGGACAGCATTCCCACAGCTCCATCCCTGCCCCAGCCACCCCTCAGTCCTACAAAAGCAGAAAGGCAGAAGGGCAGACCTGTGCCATGTGGTCAACGTTGGCGCTCAGGACGGTTTTCAGGCGGTTGGCCTCCTTCAGCAGTTTGGCCATAGCCCGCGGGTTCTTTCGGACGTCTTTTGAAAGGTGCTGATCATTAAAGAGTTTTGCCAAATAGTCCCGCAGACGAAGCTCCATCTCTAAACCTCCAAGAGTACGGTCAAACCTGAGCAAAAGAATGAGCAGAGATGGAAAGATGTAACAGCTTAAACAGGGTTGAAATACAAACTTATTTCACAGCTACGCAGAACAGCAAGCAGTCAAAAGTAGCTGCATTATTATCAGCTGTGATGGACTGTGAAAGAATAAAAGTTGTTTCAGAAATGATACACCACAATGAAACAAAGAAAAGAAAGATTGACCACCACAACAGCCTCTGAGCAGGAAACAGAAGTATGTTTACAGTAAAGGCCTTATTGCCAAGCACGTCAAACAGCTGAGAAGCTAATGGATAACTGCCTCAGATCCCAGGTATTTTCTTGGCAAGAGCACTGTAAGTGCTTTGGAGTTAAAATTGCTGGGCTGGCTATTCACAGCATCCTGCTCCATGTTTGGCATTGTGTGATTGCACTGTGGTTCCATTCTCCTCTAGAAGGACATTCCACTTCTCCACATTTACACACTCTATTTCTAGGAAGTTATATGATTTGGAATTAAGAGTCAGTGGCTTGAGGCTGTCAAAAACCAAGCCTGAAGCAAACTAAGTATGCTGGTTCCCTCCTGGGCCCTTGGAAGTTCTCAGCTATTTTCCGCACAAGACAGTGATACCAGAGTTATAACCACCTGAAGCCTTCTTGCTCCAAACACTTCCCACTCTGCCACCCAAAATTACTGTGCTGAAGCCTCACTGCCAAATCCTACGTTTAGAAGAGACCATGGAAAAAGTGATTTCTCTTCTGAGACCTGCGGGTTTTGTGCAACTCGTGTTGAATTCTTACCCAATGCCCTGGATCTGCAATTGAGGCTGGGTTCCCGAGTCCTTAGTTTTCACTGTCTGATAGGTAACAATAGTACAAACGGTGCTTCCTGCTCCCATGTCGTAAAACATGATATTCTGAAAAGAGAAGCTGGGACGGTGAAGCAGAAACACCTGGATATCCCCCATGAATAAGGAAAGAACCCATGGCCTTCCGAGCTTGATACAGGCCAAGACTATCCGCTCCCTGGACTGGCTTTATACCCTTACGACAGGACTTGTACTTTGATCAAACGCAGGAGACGCTCAGGGTCATACTTGACACAAGCGGACAAGAAAGCTTTAGTCATCCATTTCACAGATCAAAACCCAAAGCTTTGCTCTTTTAAAAGTTTCTTCTTTGCCTTGTTGATGAGCACATGAAAACAGGAGACTGGCTGACTAGAAGAGTCCGCTTTAGCTCAAGTGCTTTTGATTTTATCTGCTGCACCTCCTTCCCCACATGCAGGCACTTGCTCAGGACTCTCTGTATCTCCCCGCTGTACCTACCTGGGCGGTGGCATTGATGTCTTTCCTCCTAAAAACTCCATAGTTCAGTGCTACAGCTGTGTTGTCATTGATCAGCTGCAGCACCTTCAGGTCAGCCATGCGAGCGGCATGCAGAACCGCTCTCCTCTCTGCCTGGTTGAAATAGGCAGGAACCGTGATCACCGCGTCCTTGATGGGCTGCTCTGAAAGAGTCACAGGGAACATGTTTTTCCACCAGCATAGCAATGTGGCAAAGACTCATTATAACAGGCTGCTGGTGGCAAAGCCAGAGTCCAAAGTAAAGACTTGTACAGAATTAATCCTGCAGCAGGAACCAGGATCATTAGGGATGAAACTCTGTGTCCAGGCAGACTTTGTGTCCTCACAGAGCTGTGTTTATGCTGACCTCTCTTTCATGTTAGGATACTCCTGAATGCAAAGCTGGGTGGGATCTGGGGTGCCTGCCCCCAAGAATAGGACTAAGACCCCCAAACTTGCATATTATAAACACATCATGATTCCATAGCTGCTAAGGTCCATAGCTGAAGAGACCCAACATCCTGCTTATAAAACCCATGGGTTTTCAAACATCTTCGGTCCCCACTCAAATCCTATATGATACAACACATACGGATACTGTGAGAAATAGCTACAGCTTTCTGACCTGCAAATTCCTCAGCCAGACCCCGTGAATAGTTCAGCACCATCCCCAGTATCTCCTCTGGAGAGTATTGTATAGTCCTATGAGAAACAAACAGGAAAGAGAATACAGCAACAACAGATCCAGCTATAGCAACATGGTAGCTAAAGCCCACAAGGAACCCTGAAGCAGTCACTTACTGGGACAACTTGAAGATAACAGTCTGCCTTTTCTCATCCTTCACCAGTTCGTGCTCTGGGAAGCGGGACTGATACAGCGCCACATGGGGATTATCCATACGCTTACCCAGCAGATCCTGGAAGTATCTGAATGCCACCCTTGGGGTCCTTATGGACTGTGGAAAGAGAAAGCACATCACCCACCTGCACTGTTGTGGCTTTGCTGCTGTCAGACAAACCTCTCCTAAGCTATGTGGTGAAAAACCCAGCACATGACCAGTACACAACAAGGCAGTAACACATCAAGGAGGTGGGAAGAAATAAAACTTCCTATCTCACTTACCACAAAGGACCAAGCAGTGGGAACACACACTCTGTGTATGGGAACTGCAGCTGGCACAATGAGCAACAAGAACTCACCATTCCCAGTGCGCTGTCACCAAAGAGACGTTCATTCTCCTTCAAAGCAACAGCCACAGGTGTTTTCCTTCGTGATTCCCTGTGTGGAGAAGAAGGAATAAACCAGTTGACCATGCAGAGTCCCTAGTGAGGAAGGGCACTCTTTCTATTTCAGAAGATGCTCGGATACCACCCACAGAGAAGGCAGCCTCTGTTTACCTGAAGTGTTGCAATAGCAGCACCTCCCTTCAGACCTTTCCCACCTCCTGGTGTTCCTCATGACATGGGCAAACCATGTGCTTTACCAAAACACAGACAACTTTCCAGTTCACAGTGGAAGCCATTGTGGGCACACTGTTATTCTTCCCATAACACATGAGAGCTCAGTAAGGGGTGACTCCCTTCCACTCCGATTCATGTATTAGCATACTAAAGTGAGTGCCTCAGCACCCTCACAGGGAGGAGCTTCTGCCTAAGAGCTCATCTCAATCTCCTCTCTGGCAGGTTCAAGCCATTCCCTTGGCCTGTCCCTCCATCCCTTGTCCCAAGCCCCTCTCCAGGTTTCCTGCAGCCCCTTTAGGCACTGGAGCTGCTCTCAGGTCTTCCCTTAAGGAACCTTCTCTTGTCCAGGCTGCCCCATTCCAGCTCTCTCAGCCTGGCTCCAGAGCAGAGCTGCTCCAGCCCCCGCAGCAGCTTCACCGCACTCCCGACACCGCGACACAACGGAGGCGCAGCCTCTCACTTGTTCAGGACGATCTCCATGGGCACCCCGGGCTTCACGATGGCGATCTTCATCGACTCGCTGCCCACGTCCACCGACATCACGGCCACGGCCTCTGCCGACAAACCCACCCCACCGTGAGCCCGCTGCCGAAGCGCAACCCCCGGTTCAACCCGCTTCCGGGCTCCGAAGGGCCGCCAAGGCCGCATCCCAACCCCCCCCCCCCCCCCCTCGCGGCACGGCACACACCTGCCCCGGGTAAGCGGCAGGAGAGGAGCAGCCAGGCCAGAGCCCAGCCGAGCCCCCGCGCCGCCGCCGCCGTCATGCTGATGCTGCTGCTGCTGCTCCTACTGCCGCTGCCGCTCCTGCTGCTACTTCTGTTCCTGCCGCTGCCGCTCCTGCTCCTGCTGCCGCCGCTGCTGCTCGGCCCGGCCCGGCCCGGCCCGCGGCCCCGGCGCCTCGCGCAACCGCCGGCCCGGACGCGGCGCGACCTCATTGGCGCGCCCGCCGGCGCCAGGGCCCCGCGCGTGCCCGATTGGGCCACGTCAGGGGAAGCCGGAAGCGGGAGAGGGGAGCTCCGGCCCCATTGGCCTGAGCGCGGCGGGGCGGGGCGACGTGAAGAGGACTGAGGGGCGTGCGTGGTGACGTCAGGCGCACCCGTGCGCGCGCCACAGCGTACCGGTACCGTCCCCTGGCGGCGCCCCCGGTGCCTGCCCGGGTCCCAGCGCTCCCCCGCCCTCCCCTTCCCACGGGCCCATCCGGTGCCGCATCCCCGGGCCCCTGCATCCCAAGGCAGAGCCGCACCGAACGCTTCATGGCGCTCCGGGCATCCCATCCCGCACTCACTGTGCAGCCCCGGCACAGCACAGGGTCACAGGAGTTACACGGAGGGGTCCGGGTCTGGTCCGTCCCGCTGGCACCGTGGCAGTGTCCTCCCAAACCTGGCACCTCCCCGCGGCACAAAGCTCTGGCACAGGCAGCTCTTTGGCAGCTCTTTATGTTTCAGCACTTTGATACGTTTCCAATAAACTTGTTTTTAAAAAGTCAACTTAAAAAAGAAAACAGTTCCTCCCTTGGCTGAGCAGATGCTGGTGCCACCCGACATGGGCGCATGGCCACGGCACAGGTCCCCCACAGGACATCCCTGCAGCTTGGGGAGCTCAGGAGTCCATCACACTGGTGGATCTGGGGTGCGCAGCACCCGCCACCCTCAGTTCATGAACTGGGTGTACCCCTCTGCCCCAGTGACAATGACGTCCATCCAGATGCGCATGGCCTCAGCCGAGGGGGCCACCATGTAGTAAAGGCGGTCGTGCGTCTTGACACAGAAAGTGAGCGCAGGGTTGGGGCTCTGCAGAGGAGGAAGAGGATGGTGTTGGTACTCTTCCCCCACGGAGCAGCACCGTGCTCCCCTTTCTCCCCCCATAAGGCCTAGCATGGGGCTCTTGCCATCAGCACCCTGGAGAGGAGGTGTCACTGGGGGCCGTGGATCACAGATTTAATGGCTTTAAGTGAAAAATGATAGATTTAGACTGGACATTAGGCAGAAGCTCTTCCCTGTGAGGGTGCTGAGGGGCTGGCACAGGGTGCCCAGAGGAGCTGTGGCTGCCCCATTCCTGGCAGTGCTCAAGGCTAGGCTGGATGGGGCTTGGAGCAGCTGCTCCAGTGGAAGGTGTCCCTGCCTGTGGCAGGAGTTGGAAATGAATGGGCTTTAAGCTCCTTTTCCACCCAAGCCATTTCAGGATTCTATGATTCTGTCACCCCGGGAGCATCCCCGGCATGAGCTGCCCCAGTGCCTCCTGTCTGCATGATGGGGGTTGATGCCAGGAGGTCCCTCATGGGCATTGCGGCAGCAGCAGTGCCCAGCTCTCACCTTTGCAGCACTGCGGAGGTGGTCGTAGTAAACCTCTTCGATGGCTTGGAAGTAGATGACACCCTTCAGCTTCGTCTCGTGTTTATCTGCTCGAGGGATGGAACCGGTGTTGATCACAGTGTGCAGGAGATGACACAGGGAGGGACATGGGGAGGGGCATGGAGCAGCACAGGGACTCACCCACATAGTAGGAAAGGGTGCGCTTCATGCGGTCGAAGACAAACCAGCGCTTCTTCCAAGACTTGATCTTGCCGCCCATCTTGACCAGGTAGCCCTTGCACATCTTCTCTGTGAGGATGACATGGTAGCAGGTGTCCACACTGTGGCCCGAGGACTCAATGTGCAGCCGCAGGTCAAAATCCTCTTTGCGGATGGGGAGGTACCGCGTCAGGGGACGAGCCTGGAAAAGCAGAGCCCTGCAAAGCCTGCCAGTGGGACAAGAGCCATATCCCCCCCAGACACGGGTGGGTGCAGGAACCCCGTGCTGGAGGTGGCACCTGCCCCGCACCTGCGAGAAGTGCTTCTCGCGCAGCTTGACCTCCTTCTCCACCAGCTTCTGCCTCCGCGTGGTCTCATCCTGCAGCCGCCGCTCCAGCTGCTCCCGGCGCCGGCGCTCATCCTCCAGCGCCTGCCGCCGCAGCTCCATCTCCCGCTCCTGCTGGCACACGCAGCTGCTCAGCCCTGGGCACAGGGGACCCGCACCCTGGCTGCCCATGGCACCGGTGCCCTGCTTACCCGGGACTCCATCAGCCGCGACTTCTCCGCGTGTGCCTCCTTCAGCATCTTCTCCATCTCCTCGATCTTCCCTCCCTCCATGCCGCTGGCACTACAAGAGAGCAGCAACTGCCATCCCAGCAGAAAGGAGCTCGAGCCAGTGGTGTGGCCAGCAGAGCAGGCTGTTCCTCTGGCTGCAAGAGCTGGCCCCAGGGTTACCTGGAGATGTTGTCAGGCGAGCAGGCAGAGTTGTTGCCGGTGGAGATGCTGGTCTCCATGCTGTCCGAGCTCTCCAGGCTTAGGGTGTCATATGCGTGGTCCACCTCCTCGGCGCAGGGCCTGCTGCCATGGGGACGGTGGTGGTGGAGGATGGAGTGATGCACGAGGCGGGGGAAGGTGGTGGGGAAGGGGGGCTGCCCATGCAGGGCTTCCCACTGGGACTGAGCCTCGGCGGCCGCTTTCTGTTTCAGCTCTGCCAGGCGCCGCTTCTGCTCCTCGATCACCTGCTGACCTGCGCCATGGGAAGACAACCACAACTGAGTGCTGCACGCTCAGCACCATGCCACTGCAGGCGAGGGGATGGCACTGGCAGGAGAAGACACAGCAGGCACTGCTGGAGCTGGGAGGGATGGCTGGTGCTGCGGCGAGAGCCTTCACTACTCCCTGCAAGCAACACCTCTCTGGGGAAGAGGAGGGGGTCCGGGCAGCCAAGGGGGGCACATGCACCAGGCTGGCAGCAGCAGGCTGGGCAAAGCAGTAGCGAGTTCGGGATGCACAAGGCTGCTCCTAAGTGGATGCCTGGAGGCACCTGGGGTCCTGGGCTGGTCATGCCCCTCCTATACATGGCAGCCAGTGCCAGCAAACAGCCATGCTGCTGCCTTTGGGCTGCCTGAGGCAGGCCAAGCCACCCCACATCTCTACCTGGTAGCTCGCCCGGCTGCAAGGGCTCTGCTGGGAGAGGCTCGGCTGCAGACACACCGTCGGGTGGAGGGGTCGGGAGGGAGAGAAGGGGGAAAGCAAGAGACTGTGAGGGAGGCACTGCGTCCCCCCGGAGCGCCATCACCGCTGGGGCCAGACTCCCCTCTCCATCTCCCGAGTGGCAGCAGGAAAGAGTGTCCCAAAGTCCCACCACGCCACAGAGCCAGGGCGCGGAACCAGCGCTCACCCTTCTGCTGCAGGGCCAGCTGGCGCTTGGTCTCGATGTCCTGCAGCGTGGCCGCCAGGTTGTGGGGCAGGCTGCCCACTGGGCTCAGGGGGCCCTGGACAGAACGGCAGGCACTGGGCTGGGGGAATGGACAGGGGCTGGCACCGGCTGGGCAGGAGCCCCCATGCCCGGGGCCACGCGATGCCGGCTGCCCCCCCGTTGGCAGTACCTTGGGTGAGGGGCTGCGCCCCAGCATGGAGAGGTTGAGCTGCGAGGATGAGGGGGTCCCGCTCTTCATCCGAGGTGTGAGGACACCAGCATCACCTTCCGTCTTGGCACGATAGACCTGGGCACGGAGAGACAAAGGTGAGAGTCATGGGGGGGCTGCAAAAGCCCCCCTGGACAGACAGCTCAGCTGTCATTGGAGCTGAGCATCCCCTCCCCAGATCCTGCCCCTGTGTGGGTGCCACCTTGGCAGGGGTGCAGGCAAGAGGAGGCAGCGGCTGCCTGCCCCAGGCGTACAGCCCACTGCAGTTCTGTTGTGCCTCTGCCTTGCAATGTGGAACTGGCAGCAATACCCCCATGCTGTCCTGCTCCTGCTGCGGCCAGCAGCCCCAGAGACTGAGCCCCAGCAACAAGGAGCTGGGATTACCTGGAGAGGCTTGAGAGAGAGGTGAGCTTTAGCTGGAAGTGGAGGAGGGGAAGAAGGAGGAGAGACAGAGGAGAAGGAGGTCTCAAAGCCAGCCATGACCTCCTGGTACCACTTCTCTAAATCAAGAGCCGGGAGCCACACGGAGCCCCCTGGCAGCTGCTGCTCCATCTGGAGAGAAATGCCACATAAGAAAGGACAAAGGGCAAAACTCAGCGAGAGGGACAGATGGACAGAGACAGAGGTCAAAGCATCCCTGCTTGCACCTGCACCACCCACAGAATGGGACCTGCACACCCCAAAGACCCTGCACCCTCCCTGCCTGAGTAATGCATCTCCAGGACCCCCTTGGCTGCTTGTAGGGTCTGCAAGAGCCAATGGAAGTGGCAGGAGGGCACAGAGACCCCCTATCCCCCACTGCAGGCTCAGGCACGCCAAGGCACTGGGCAGGCAGCTGGAGACAGGCCCCACTGCCGCTCAGCCTCATCTGCCGTTCACCCCAATCCCTGCATCCCCATCACCTTCCGGGGAGGGTGCAGGGGCAGAGGGAGGGAAAAAGGGCACAAACCTCTGCAGAGATGGAAGGAGAAGAGAGAGATTGAAGAGGAGGAGGAGTAATGCATCCTGAAGGAGATGAAGGAGATGGAGGGGCACAGGCCAGTGGGGAAGCGGCAACGGGGTGGAAGTGGCCCAGGATGCCTGAGAGCTGCTCAACGGTCACATACTGAGCAGAGAGAAGCAGATTAAACTGGGAGAAAAGGCTCTGAGCAAGGGCAAGCAGGCACAGTGGAGTGAGCAGGCGGCTCCAGCCCCCAAAAGAGGGTGCCACGTCCCTGGAAGGCAGGGAGCTGCTGCTGGGCACCGGCTCTGTCCCTTCCTGCTCTGCTCCCTCCTTTCCCGGAGCTGGCAGCCAGGACTGGGTCCAACAGGCAAAGAGCCACCCTCCTGCCCCACTGGGCACCCACTCTGCACTCTGGCCCTGCTGCTGCCACTCCAGAGGGCACAGCCCATCCAGAGCTGCTGAGTAGCACTCCCGGCAGGGAGACTGGGTGACTCCAGCCTGTGCTCCCTGCCCAGCTGCAGCCAGACAGGCCCCCACAGCCCAAGAGAGAGGTGGGCTCTGAACACCAGGGCACAGGAGGAGGCCACGTGCTCTGCAGCATCCTTATTGCTGCCTGGGATGCAGTGGCAACCCAAGGGAGTGAACCCGAGCATGCTCTGGAGCAGGTACCTCATCAGCTGCAGGAGGTACAGCAAGCAAGAAAGAGCGCTGAGCAGCAGCAGAGGCAGCAGCAGAAGCTTTAGTGTCCGGGCTGGGGCCGTGCGCATTGCTGCAGAACCTGAAAACGTCAGACAGCCTCATGTACTCCTAGAAATCCACAGCGGAGGAGAAGGAGGAGAGTTAGAGCCATGCGCTGGCATCACGGCACCAACTGCAAAGCGGGAGCAAAACTCCCCACATGCACATGCCCCGCACCGCCTGCCCAGCCCTCCCGTTCTCTTCCCTTCCCTTCCCCACTGCCCACCCTGCCTGTGCCTGCCCAAGCTGGGCTGGGTGTCCCAGCTGCCTCGCTCCTGCCTTAGGCGCAGCTTTACTGGGTGAAGGCTGGGGATGGAGCTTGCCCTGAGGATGCAGCTTCAGCCATTCCCCATCGCCCATGTCTTGGGGTCCCCAGCCACGAGCTCTCCCTGGTGTGTAAGCGCCAGATGAGGCCCCCCCCACAGCACTCTAAGCCAGTTTAAAATCCACTTCCCTCACCCTTTCTGAACCAAACATACTAAAGCTGGGGACCTGCTCTTTTTTTTGGCTAACAGGAACCTAAAGGATGCTCCCAGGAACAGCCCAGCTGCGGGTCAGCAGCAGCAGGGGGGAAGTGCAGGGATGCCTGCACCGCATGGGGCGGCACCGGGGTTAAAAACCAAGCATCAGGCTCAGGAGAGCACCTCAGGACAGTATTAGTGAACACAGGGGCTGCAGAGCTGAATGAGAAATGGTCCAGCCGTGCCACCGCAGCCACTGCTGTGCCGTGGGGATGCCCTGCTGCCCGACGGTGATGTTAGTGCACCTAAGGGCTCTGGTGGCAGCTCGGCCGAGGAGGGGTAAGCAGGCCAGCACGTGCAGTTAGTCTGTTACCTCGTGTTGCCTGGGGTAGGAGCGGGCGGCAGGAGAAGCTAAGGAGGCAGCTGCAGCTGGCGGGGGGCTCAGGGGCTTAGTTCCCTCCAACAGCTCATAAGGCTCTGAGATATGGAGGGTCTCCTGTTGGAGGGCAAAGATCACATAGGCAAGATGGGCACAGGCAGCAGCAGAAGCCCTGCTGCAGGCAGGCACAGGGGACTCTGCCATCCTGTCCTCTGCAGCAGCAGATTGGGTGGCACCGGGTCCCCGAGGGCATCGTAGCTCCAGCTTCCCATTCAGAACCACAAGCAGGGCAAGGGGGTGACCCACTCCCACGTACAAGTCTTTGGACATGAACTAGAAGGAGTCTCCTGTGCCAGCATGAGCAATAGTGCTTGGGGTGGCAGCAGAGCAGCCATAGCAATCATACCTCCGATCTCTCCACTTACCTCTCTGAGAGCTGAGGACATTTTGGGGAAGCTCCTGCCGCCTGTGACAAGCTGGTATCGCCTCTCCAGAGACACAAGCTTCTCCTTCTCCTGAGCACGGGGGGACAGTGAGAGCAGAGGCAGCTGATGGCTACCGGCCCGGGCCCCATGCTCACCCTGACTGCCAGAACCCCAGCAAGAGCCAGCACAACCTCACCCCCTGCCTCAGGCACCCCTATGGCCGGGGAGCAGACATTGACCTGCCAATGGCTGCATTACCTTCTGCAGGAGCTGTAGGACACCATTCCTCTCCCTGGCGAGGTGCTCGGCCTCCTGGGCACTCTGCAGCCGGATCTGGGCAGCCTGGGCATCCAGGGCAGCCACCCGTTCCTGGGAGCAGGAGTGGGCATGAGCTGGCTGCCGGTGAGCGGCGGGGCACAGCCTGGACCTGCTGCCCTCTCCTTCCCTACCTTCCTGCGGGCGATGCTGCGGTGGCACTCGGCCCGGCTCTGCAGGAGCTGCTGTCCCCGCGCCTCGCGCTCCTCCTCGAGGCGGCTCTCCCGCTCCAGCTGCTGGAACTCCAGGTCCTCAAAGAGCTTGGCCTCGCTCTCCAGCACCTCCGCCTCCTGCAGACACACAAGGGCACAGCGGTCACCCCTTCTGGGCAGACATCCCACAGTGAAACCTCCTGACGTGCCCCCACGACCTGCTGGTGCTGGCCGGGAACAGGAACCCATGGCAAAACCTGTCCCCGGTGTCCTGTGCGGGCAGGCGGGCAGCTTTCCCTTCTGCTTGGCACCAGCAATGTGGGAGAGACACCAGATACCTCTACCCAGCTGGAGAAAGCGATGGAGGTGCTGGGCACAGACCAGCTCAGACCTGTCACCCTGAGATGACGACAAGCTTGCCATGGCTGGAGGCTAGATGCCCCCACTGAGCCACATCCAGGCCAGCACCATGTCCTGCCGAGCGGCAAAACACCATACACTTGTGTAACCACCAACATGCAGCCCTGCATCATCAGCTGATGGGCAGCAGAGCCCTCGTGGATGAGCACCGTGCTGGACAAACAGCATCCTCCCAGCCTTTGAGCACTGACAACACACAGCAGCACCCAGCTCAGCGTGCAGAAATCACACCAGGCTCACCACGGGGATGCACTCCATCCTGCTGTGGGAGCAGGACAGCCCTTGCTCTCGTGGCATGGCATGGCACCACCGGCGTGGTGGCTGCCGAGGGCTCCCACACACTGGGACTAACCCATCACTGTCCCTGCCTGCTGCACACTGGAGCCCACATCCAGCATGGGGATGCCTGTCCAAGCAGGCTGTAGCAAAGAGGGTTCACTGCACAGCAAGGGCTGGGAAAGGTCAGCCACTACTGGAAAATACCACATAATGGGAAAAAATGCTGCAGACCGGCGGTAATGTAAACTGACGGCACCGTGTCAATAAATGCTCTCAGGAAATAGCTGGGAGCAGTGGGATGAGGACTCGGCGGTCCCCGAGGCTCCCCAGCCTGCCCTCCTTTCAGGGTAGGACTGGTCCAGAGGAGCACGGCAGCTCCCTGGCGATGCTCTGCCAAGCCAGCCCTGGGCCCGGGCGAGCGGAAGCTTACCAGGACAGCGGAGCCCGGTGCCAGCCTCCTCCAGCCCGGGTGTGATGCTCCCCGTGCGGCCCCAGCTGGCAGGGAAGAGCTGGCCTAAGCTGGAGCAGAGGGAGGTGGGCCATGGTCCGGGAGGGGTGGGGGGGGAGACACTGACCCTTCGCATCTGCTCCCGTAACTGCTCCCGCATTGACTCAGGGCACTTATCAAGGTGGCTCTTCGACTCATGGTAAAGCGCCCGGAGTTGCTCTAGCTCCTTCCTTTCAGCATCAACCTTTGCCCTTTCCTGAATCGGGGGAGAACGAGACAAAACAAAAAGTAGAAAAGAAAACAAAAAAGAAAGAGAAGAGAGAAAACACTTCTCAAGTTGGCACCATGCAGAAGCTGCAGAGTTAGAGAGGGGCTTGGTTGAAGAGGAGGCTCGCAGGGAGCATCATCACAGCATCTACAGAGGCATTTAGAGGACCAGCCACGGGGACCCAGGCTGGGCAGTGTTAGAGGGGTTATGGCCAGCCCCCGACCTCAGCCTTGCGTTCACATGCCAAAAGCCCACTTGTGGGCCATGAAAAGATCACTGCTGACAGCATGGATAAAGTCATCCTGATCCTGCAGACAGCTGCACCACAGCGGATCACTCTGAATCACCACTAACCAGCTTTGCTACTTGGTGCTCACCAACCAAGATGTTGCCAGTTAAAACACAGCAGGTCCCATCCACATCTACTGAGGATGAGGGACCATGGCTCACCCCCATCCGTCAGGAGGAGAGGGCTGCCTGCAGGATGGCAGTGAAAACAGGAGACTGAGGTCCAACCCTGCTATCAGAGATGCTCAGGCTATGCAGAGTTAGTGGCAGACACTTGCTCCTGGACCTGGGAGGAGGGAGAAACATCCCCAGCTCTCCCTCCCATAGCCACAGGAGCAGTACGATGGAAGCCAGTAACACGAGGCTGGTGTAGGGGATCACCTCCTGCAGGTCTGGCAGCACCATATGGCAGTCAGGCACTGGGAAACACACACTGTGGCAGCACAGACACATGGGGGATCTGTGAACAGGGATACAGGAGGGCAAGACAGGGGCTGTAGTGTGCCTGGGAGCTCTCAGGCACATAGAGGTGATGGCAGACTTGAGAACAGTTAGTGCAGGCTGTGCAAGCGGGTTAGGAAAGCAGTGGTTAGGTCAGCAGGTCAGAGCTAGGTTTGCCTCTGCTCCTCTCCTAACTCTGCATGTGGCTGACCCTGCCTAGAGGAGATACCTGCAAAGGGCTGGAAGACCAAAACAGGACAAAAAACCCAAATACTGCATGGGCACTGCTGGCAGGCACCGATGGCAGCTCTGTGCAGCCATGGGCAACCAAACAGCACCTACAGACACAGGGCCAGCCAGGGCCCCAGGGACATCAGCACTGCATCACAGCAGCACCGAGCTGCCAGCAGGACCCAGGCAAACAGAAGAGCTCACCCTGGGCTGTGCCACGCTGCCAGCAAGGCTGCAGGATGGCTGCAACCAGTAGCCAGGTGAAGCAGCAACGGTGCCTTTCAGGCAGGAGATCACAGCAGCAACTGCACCGAAGATGCCAAAACCACTCCAGGGGAAGGGGACCAGGACCCCTCCCCAGCCACTGAGCCAAGGGGAACACCCGCCACAATTTCCTGCCCACCTCCAGTGAGCCAAACACTACAGCAGCGCCACCATCACGCATGAAGATGCCTCAATGGGCAGCACACTGGGTGAACTGGCCACAAGACAGAGCCCACCAGCAAGGGCAGGGAATGGGGAGCACTGAGGACCCCACTCCACATCAGTGATGCCCACGGCAGGGAGTGGGTGTCCAGGAAAGCCCCACACCACAAAACCACCCTGTGAGACCCCTCCAGTGTGAGAGACGGTGGCTGAAATTCAGCCCAAGTGCCCTGCCCTCCTCTGGCAGCACTGCTGGACCAGTCCCAGGCAGACAGCAACAGATCCCCCCTAGGACGTGAAGCCAGAGCGGATGCTCCTCAATGCCCCTGCAAAGCCCAGGGACAGTAGAACGTGTCCAGATGGGAACACTGCAGCATGGAGCACCACTGCAAGCACTGAGGAGGGCACAACACAGCCTGCCACAGGGCTCACCTTGTCCCGCTCCTTCCGGATGCTGGCATCCAGGCTGGAGAGCTTCTCCTGCAGCTGCTGCACTGCCTCCTGCTCCTGCCGCAGCCGCGCAGCCTCCGACTCACGCTCGCCCTGCAGCAGCGCTCGCTCCATCTCGGCCTGGATGGGCACGGCCACATCAGGATGGCTGCCCCGGCCAGGTCCAGCTCTGCCCATGGGTGCCGGCCAGCGAGCAGCAGGGGTCCCAGCAGGGCTCCCTATTCCCTCACCTCTCGTGATGTCTCCTGCAGCTGCTGCTCCAGCTCCTTGACACGGCCCTTGAGCTGGTCCAGGCGGCCGAGCACGCTGGCGCGCTCCTCCTCCAGACGCTGTGCCTCCTTGGCTCGGGGGCCCACCAGCTCCTCGTGCTGCAGAGAGAGCAAGTTGGCATGGTGCAGCACAGAACAGTGCAGCACGGCACGGCACAAGCATCCCCTCACCTCGTGGTGGGTGCTCTCAGTGCTGCTGCACTCCTCCTTCAGGTTCTCTTCATCTGACCTCTCCAGGCTCTCCCTTTGCCGCAGCTCCTCAGCAGCACAGCCCAGAGCCACGGCACCCCTGGGCACCCGCCGGCCAGCACCCGCATCACCAGCCAGGAGCTGGTGCACGTCACCCAGCTCGGTGCTGTCTGTCTTGGTGTACTCAGCACAGAGGTTCAGGATGGTCTCCAGGCGCTGCCGCTCCTGCAGGGAAGAGCGGTCAGTGTGGCGTGCATCCCAGCACGGCCACTGGCAGAGCCCTCAAGACCCTGTGCCGATGGCAGTTGCTGCGATGAGGGCTTGCTCCTTGCCCGCATGCTGGGCTGGGGACATTGCAAAGCCCAACACAGCCCCTGCCAGGCACAGGATGCACCAGGAGCTGGGAACAGACTAATTCCAGGCAGTAGTGGTGGCTGTCGAGCACCTCCGCTATTTCCAGGCAGTGAGTCAGGCCGCCTGCGCTAGCGTGAGTCAGGGCTGAGCCAACAGGGCTCCAGCACGGCCCCAGCAGATGCACAGGGCAAACCCCACCCAGGCAGCTGCTGGCGCTATAAAAACTCCATCTCCCCTAAATATAGACGTGATGCCCACAAAGCCACAGCACCGTCCCTGGCAGACGCGGCACTGGTGGGGCAGGAGATGTGAATGGTTTTGCAAAGGCAGGAGTGCCACAATTTCAGACGCAGCCCCACGGAGCCATGCGACCGACCCATGGCTGTTCCTGGGCTGCTGCAAGCTGGGGGCGTTGTGCTGCCATGCACTGACGGCCGCTCCTGGTCTTAATCCCCCCGGATAAGCCGGCAGCTGCAGCAAATCCCTGAGAGCAAGGGCCAGGTTTTAAAGCAGCGAAAGCCAAAAAGCATTTGCAAATAGGGCATCCCACAGTCAAACATGGTCCCATGTCCCTCCCGGCCGCAGGGCTCACCAGGCGCTCCATCTCCTGCTCCCGCACCCGCTCCTGCCGCTGCCGCCGGTGGTACTCCAGCAGCTCGTCCTCATTGTCGCTGATCTCGGTGATGCTGTTCTTGCGCTCCCGCGGCCCTGCCAGCAGCCGGGGGTCCCCCAGGGGCTTCCTGGGGGTGCGGGGGCTCTGCCGGGGCGAGGGCATGGCTGTGGAGCCCAACCCGTACGCAGGGCTCAGGCAGGAGCCGAAGCTGGGGCGGCGGGGGGGGGTGTCTGTCGGCAGCGGGGGCGAGGGGCTCCCGGTGCCCCGCGGCTCCTCTGGGCCCTTGCGCCGGGCACGGGGGCTGCCGGGCACCTCCCTGCCCAGCCGGGGCTGTGGGGAGGGGGCATCAGGGACCACGCGGGGGCTGGCGGCGCGGCGCGACAGGGACGGGCTCAGCGGGGGCAGCTCCCGCATGCTCTCCATGGTCCTCCGGGCTGCCCGAGGGCTCTCGGGGGGCTGCAGCCGCGTCTCCGGAGCTGCCCTGCTGGGGGGCTGCCGGCTGGGGGCCTGCGGCTCCCGCGGCTCCCGGAAGGGGCTGGGGGGTCGCTCCTGCAGGGCTGCCCGTGGCCGCAGGGCTGCTCTGGGGGTCATCCGGGGGCTGCCTGCCCGGTGCTCCCCGAGCCGCTCGGCTGGCCAAGGGTCGCCAGGTCCCCCAGCTGGCATGGGGGGTGGCTGCACGGCATGGTTGTAGCTGGAGGAGCGGAGTGGGACAAGGGGTGGCACGGCTGGACCCTGCTCCTGGCTGCTGGGCGAGGGGCTGGTGTAGCCACCGCTGCTGGCCGGGGACGAGAGCGGGGAGAAGTTCTCATAGCTGGAGCCTCCCGACGTGGCTCCAGGGCTGGGTAGGGGGGACAGGAGGCAGCGCCCACCCCCATTCACCACGGGGGACAAGGGAGACCGGCTGCAGGCAGGGGGCTTCTTGCCAGCGGGAGATGCCCGCTCCTCCAGAACCAGCGAGTCCATGATGTCCTGCAGGTCCTTCTCAATGGAGCTGACGAGGGAGCTGTGGCTGGGACACCCGTGCTCTGGCGGCTGATGGCCACCATTCACCAGGGGCTCAGCCTCTGTGGGGAGGCACGGGAGCAGGTGTCAGCATAGCAAGACCCCCTACAGTCCCTGTTTGGGCTGGCATCCCACAGAGCATCACCCCTTGATGCAGCCTTGCAGAGCCAGTGCCGGGATGCAGCTCCTCTCCCCCCAGCCCCACTGCTACTATTTCCCACTCTGGCTGGGGAGGCAGGCCAGGGTGGAGGCTGGTATCCTGCTGGCCCCATCATCACCAGGGAGACAGAAACCTGATAGCACAGCACAGCCGCCTGCTCCTGCTCCCAACATCCCTGCGATGCCACAGCTCCCAGCCCCACTCACTGGGGAGCAGCTGCCTGTGCCAACCACTAGTGCCCACCGGTCATCCCTGGCAGGCTCTGGCACCCCAGAAACAGGGCAGAGATGGACAGACAAAATCCAACAAGCGTGGACCTGTGGCATATCCAGACCCACTCCTGCGTAGTCTGCAGCCTTCCTGTGCCCCCAGCCTGAGTGCCCCTGCCCAGGCTGCCCTGTCCTCCCAGCACAGCACCGATGTGCCTGTCACTCAGGGGACGAGCTAATAGCGGCAGGCACGGAGCCTGGCCAGGACAACGTGCCACCCGGGCTGCGTCACCCCTGGCACCCAGAGGCTCCCCTGCGGTGGCCGGCACCACCTCTGTGCCCAGAGAGATGTGCCTCAGCACGGCCTGTGTGATCCTGCCTGGTCCCGCTGGTGCCCGAGGGACTGCGCGGGGCCTGCACGGGATGCTCCGTGGCCACGCCACCTCCCACGTCCCTCCTCCCGTCCCCCAGCTGCAGGATGTGCTGCCTTCCCAACACACACGTGGCACAGCGAGGCTGCCAAGCTCCTCTCTCTGTGCCAGGTTGTGCCGGTCGGGGCATGGAGAAGGGCTACCAGCCCAGGGATCGCTGCTGGGGATGTGAACATCCCCAGGAACCAGGCGTGGCGCCGGCACAAATCCTGCCTACCCCGCAGACAGGCAGACACAGCAAGATAAGCAGCCAGCGAGATGACTGCAGCCAGGGAAACGGCCTTCACAGCCTCTGCATGGCCACCCCACCATGTAAACAGCCACTCCAAGGCAGCTTGGGGGCCCCACGCACCCATCTCCAGCGTGGGCCGATAGGTGATGGCTCTGCCCTGGCCAGGCTGGCCAGGGGTGAGAGCTGTGCCTCGCTGCCCTTGCCATCACCCTCTTCCAAGGCGATATTAATCATTAACAAACACCAGCACAACTGCTGTGCCACGACAACGGCCAGCACATCTGTGGCCAGGCGTGAGCCCTGCTCCCAAACACGGGGTACAGGGCTGGAGAGCATTGTGTGCTGGGCAGGCTGTGCCATGGGCCAGCATCCCCACCACCCTGCTTGGGCACCTACTTGCTGGCAGCCCGTAGAGCGCAGCTGGGCTCCTGCCCCCCGCTGGGATCATGCTCTTCATCCACTTGGCCTCAGCGGGGTGGTTGAACCGGAGGAAGGTGGCCTGGCCCAGGCAGATGGTGCACCCTGCGGAGAGAGGGGACAGGGCTCAGCCACAGCGGTGCCAGAGAGAGGTGAGGCAGGAGCCGGGCACTGCCCAGCTCCAAGGCACATCCCCAGGAGGGGAGCGGGCTCCTGCCGCCAGCAGCAGCTTACGGGGAGGCTGAAATCCAGGTCAGCCCCCGGCAGCTGCAGGCACAGGCACAGCTGGGGTCCCCGGCGGGGCCGCGCTGCTGCGGCGGCGCTGGCGATGCTCCAGGGCCTGCGCGCCTGCCAGCCCCAGACAAGACCGCTCCTGTCCGCGGCCCGGGGCGCAGCCTCTCGCGGGAAGGGGCCGGGGCCGCGAGGGAGCCGGGCAGGGGCGAGGGGCCGGGAGCCGCGTGCAGGGAGCGGGCGCGATGGGGCTGGAAGGCTCCGCGCTGCTGCAGACACACCCCGCTTGGAAGCACCCGCCAGAGCCATGGGGAGAGGCTCCCTCTGCACCGACAGCCGAAAATCCCTCGCCGGAGGGGACGTGGTTTGTGGAGCACCCAGCGAGGGAGATGCCGTGCACGTTAACGGCCTGGCTGCCTTGTCCGAGCGCTGCTCCCCAGGAGCACCCCGGCTTGGCAAGAGCATCCCGCCGGCTGGGTGGCAATGCCAGTGCCCGGCGTGACAATGGGCGACGGCTCTTCCAGCTCAGGGCATCAGCGACCTGCAGCCTCCCCGCACATCGGCACCGGCAGAGGTGTGCACCACCCCAGCCAAGCGGGGTACCCACATCCCACACCCCGAGTGCCCGCCCCGCAGCTTGCCCGGCTGTGGCCAGGCACAGACACGGACCCTGCCCTGCGCCCTGCCCACTGCCCGCAGGAGAACCGGGGTCTCTGCCTGCACCCCAGCAGACCGCGGTTCTCACCGCCCGCCCTGGGAACACCGAGCCCCGTCGGGACCCTCCGTACCGGAGCCGTCGCGCCCGTCCACAGGCAGCTTCGTGGCTCCCATTGTCCCCCGAGGGGCCGCCCCCCACGGCGGGGTCCCCCCTTCCCCGGGGGGAGCAGGGAAAGGCGCACGGGCTGCACCGCGGCCGCTCGAGGGCGGCCAAGGGGGGGGGTCCCCCAACACTCCCCCCCGCCGCGGGCACGCGTGGCCCCGCCGCACTCACCGAACAGCCGCCGCCGCCGCCGCCCGGGCAGCGCCGCGCACCGCCCCCGGGGAGGGGCGGGGACGGAGGGGGCCGGGCCTCGCTCTGCCCCGCCGCCGGGCGGGGTCCTCCCGGGAACCGGGTCGCTGGGCCCCCGGATCTGCCCGTGGTGCCCTGGGAGCGGCGGGGGGGACACAGCCGGGTCCAGGCCCCTCCAGCAGCACAAGCCCCCCGGCCGCGATGCTCAGGGAAACCCGGGCTGTGTTCTCCATTTATCCCCTTCCTAAACCTGGCTGAGCACTTCTGTTCGCTGGGAAGTGGGTACAAGGGCAGGGACCAAACCCTGGCCGCACACTCGCTTTCTCCCTCCACATCTCATCAGCTCCCCAGCGGTGCCAGCATTCAGCACATCCCCACCCCAGAGCAAAGAGAGAGGAACATCCCGGCTGCGATGCTCGAGCGCAGGGTGGATCCATGACCACCCCAATACCTCAGAGCAGACCACTGAGAACCAGGTCGTGCTCTGGAGCAGAGCAGAGCAGAACAGAGTATCCCTACCTTGTGTGAGGCGCGTGGGCTGCCGCACTGGCACACCATCAATGGCACAAGCATTGCCACAGGGGTGCAGGGTGAGCGTCCCCACCACATTCTCGATGTAGCAGTGCTGGGGAGCCAGCCCAGGGCCCTGCAGGATGATGTCTGTCGTGGCCGTGCCAATGGTGGTCCTCCCTGCTGGCAGAGAGAACAGCTCAGCTTCCCTGCCACGGGCACTGTGCCCATGGGGAGCTGCTGGCGATCAGCACTCACCTTCCTCCAGGGGCAGGAGCGTGATGGCGGTGCTGAGCCGACCACTGCCCAGGCTCACCAGATGTGGCTTCTCCGTCTGCACCTTCAGTCCCTTGCCCGTGTCGATCAGGTCCAGGGGGCTGTTCTGCAGGAGGAGAGGGAGGGATGCTCACCATGCCCATGCCTGCAGCCTGCTCGCCTGTGCTGCCCACCTGGGCAGGTGCAGGGAGCGATGCCTAGCACAGCTGTGTGCCTGCAGGACAGCCCAGCAGTGGGATGCAGGAGCTGAGGGCTCCATCCCACCCGTGCTGCCTGCCCCAGGGAGCAGAGGTGAGCTTCTGTGGGAGCAGAAGATCTCCACGGCTTGGGCTGCATCTAAGAGGATCCGAGATGCCAGCCGCTTAGCTCAATGGGCTTTGTTGCCGATACCGTAATAGGATTGGGATGAGGAGAGGCCAGGAAACAGTGCCAGACACCCGTGGTAGGGCTGGCTGGGGTGGAGAAGGGGTCCCAGTCCTGTGTGCTCACCTGGATGATGGTCTGGACTCTGTGGGTTGGGCTGGCAGGGGTCCTGCTGGGTGCTTCCATGGTGCCCGCTCGGAGACGCCAGGTGCTCTTGGATACAGACTGCTACCAGAAGAAACAGCACATCCAGGTGACCACGCTGGGTACGGCTCTGCCATACTCCTGCTGCACATCCCTGCGGCAGCCTGAGCAGCAGCCTCACAAACCCCATCCCAGACCAGCATTTCCCACCATAAGGATTACCCTCCTGAGCTGCCATTCCCAGCTGCCCAAAGCCATGAGCATCCTGCCTGGTGAGGCACGAGCCCACATCCTCCAGGAAACCTGTATGCTCCAAGCATCAGGATGGGACATGGCATCAGAAGGAACCAGAATATCGGCTCAGTTTTGAGGAACTGGTGTAAGAAACGCATCAAGAGAACAGGATCCAGCTGTGCCCAGCAACATCTGCCTAATCCCCGACACACCGAGTGCCTGTCCCAGGCGCACACCTCCCTTTGCTCCTGCACAGCCCAGCGGAGCAGCACCTCGGGGTGCACAAACCGAGCTGAGTGCACTGTGTCCCTGCCTGCACGCTGGCACCCGTGCCCACGGGAGGCACAGGCAGGAGGCAGCGCCGGGAGGAACTATTTCCGTCACCGGGTGCTCACGCCACAGTCGCAGCCCGGACGATGCTTCGGGGTTACTAAATTTACCGTCTGCTGCTCCCCACGTCCCTCCCTTCCGCCCGGGCCTGGCCGAGCGCAGCTTAACCCTTCCCGGGAATGCCGGGGCAGCCGCACCGAACGGGGCAGCGCTCCCACTGCCCGAGGCACCCCGGTGCCGGGACAGCCGGGGACACCGGGGGGAGCGCTGGGCTCGGCTCCCTGCTGCGCCGCCCCCTGCCCCGCCAGTCCCACAGCCCGCTGGGCGAGGACCCCCCCGGCTTGGCCGGAGCCGCGCTGGGCTGCGGGGGCGAGCGGGCGGCTGTTACACACTGCGGAAAGAATGAGACGCTGGAAAACACCAAGCGTGGGATCCGGGCTGGGGCAGAGCCGCGCGGCTCCGTGCGACACCAGCGCCGGCCGCCCCACAGCCAGGGCTCCGTGGGGACCGCGGCCCCCCACGCGCGGTGGGGACAGCTCGGATGCAAGGGGATGTGGAAGCGCGGTACCCCGGGAACACTTCCCCGCGGCCCACTGGCTGCAGAGGCAGGACCCTGCTTTCCCTTACCTGCCACCTCGGCCTGGTGCTGAGCGAGCCCCTCCGTGATAGGGTGCCCATGTCCCCCGTGCGGAGGGGGGCCACGCTTCCCAGCATCCGGAGACCCCAGAGCCCCGCCGAGCCCCTGACCCTCGCTGGCACCCAAGCCGAGCCACAAAGTTCGGGAAGGAGGAAAAGCCAGGAGGGGCCAGGCGGCTGCATAGGAAGGGAGCGGGGCCAGGGTGGGATCCTGCACCCGGGTTAACCCCTTCCCAGCACGGCTGTGCTGGTGGAGCTCGGTGGGCATCTTGGAGGACCCCAGCCCCATTCTCAGGGGGTCACCCCCGCTCCTGCTGCCCAGACTCGCTGCACCCAGCACCTCTTGCTCCACAGGCACCCCGGGAAGCGACCCTGGCATCCGGCTGCTCCCCGATGCCAACAGTGACAGGCACCAGCCTCACCCTCCACCGGCGCCCCTCACCTGGCTCCTCACCGCGCCAGGGGTCCCCCTGCCCGTCCCTCGGGGCTGCAGCCCCTCTGCAGCCGGCTCTGCCGTCGGAATGCGGGGCGGGAGCGCGGCTGCCCCGGCCGGCGCCCGGCGCTGGAGCGGACAAGGCGGCCTTTCTTCTGCAGAGCTCGCCGCTTGTTCCCGGCGGGGGGAGCGGGGAAGGCAGCAAATGCCAAGGGCTCGGGCTCCGTTACCGCCCAGCGGCCGCCGTCCCCCTGCGCAGCGCTGCCCGCTCGGCGCGGCCTCCCCGAGGACAAAAGCCCCTTTCTTCTCGGGGCGCAGGCGGGGGCCTCACCTGGGTGGACGCTCAGCCCCGACCAACGCGGGGCCCCCGCCGCTGCCGGACGGGCGGCGCTGTCCCTGCACCACCGCCCCCTGCACCGGCCCTGCCTGACCCGCGGCTGCCCACCGAGACTCAACCGGCCCCCGTGTGCTACCGGCTGGGGCGCAGCCAGGGCACGACCAGTCCACGGTCACACAAGGGCCGTGCCGATGCAGCGGAGCACAGCCTGGCACACCCTACCGTGCACCCGTCGCGGTGCCAGCCATGCAAGGATGCAGTGTGCCAGGGGTAGGCACACGGCATCCCGGGACACAGCCTCTCCTCCGCGCTCACGTCTGGGTGAGTCACAGGAAGAAGCCAGAGAGGCCGAGCTAACGGGCGCGCACAGCAGAGCATTGCAGCCTCCATCCAAGTTGGCTGCCTGCTTGCTCCCCATCTGCTAACGCGTTCAGGGCGCGCTTACCCCTTCCCACACCCTCCACTCCAGTAAACAACCGGTCATTCCGCCGGCAGCTGGGAATGGGGAGCCCATTTCCAGTACAAAGCTGAAGGGGAGCGAGAAGCCTGCTCCTCCAGACCTGGGCTGCCCCAGATGGAGCAGGGAACACCGAGCCGGCGCCATCCCACCCAGGAGAGGGGCTGCAGCGGGGGCTGCATCGCGGTTGCTGGGACAACGCAACGCTCCTGGCAATAACATCACCGTAGATGAGCTGCCAGACGGCTCCGGTGGGAGCGGAGGAATCCCGGCCGCACCCGCTGAGCTCAGCGCTCCCGGGAAGTGCTCCCGCTCCTCCGCAGCGCAGCTGCACTCGGCTGAGCCGCGGCTCTGCCGGCATCCTCTGGCTCTGCGTGCCGGGGGATGCCCGAGTGTGCTTGGGGCATGCAGGGCAGCTTCCTGCACCCAGGGCTCCCCAAAACGAACCGGCTCGGCACGTGGTGCTGACCACCGCCAGAGCTCAAGCACCAAGCCCCACATCAGCACGTGGCTCTGGCCACCACAGCATGGACAGGGAAACCGCAGCAGACTTCTACAACTGGTCCCTGGCACAGTCTTGTGGCCCAGCCCTCGATTCACTGGGAGAGGAGCAGGGATGAACCTCACTGCTCCACAACGGGCACTGCTCTGCTTCTTGCTGGTGTCCTCCATCTGCAAGCACCGCCTGGTCACACAGACCCGTGTCTCCATCACCCTGCCCACTGCCGCCCCGCACACACAACACTGGCACCGCACCAGGAGCTGCCGAAGCAGCCCCGCGGCTGCCCCTGCCCGGGGAGGGATGGGTGCTGCGGGAGGGCCGCAGCGCAGCGCTCTGTGCACAGCTGAGCTCCTCCCGGGGCTGCCAAATTCCTCGGGGCTCCTGGCAGCGGTGCAGGAGCCGCGGCGGGAGCGGGTCAGGAGCCGGAGTAAACAAGGTCCCGCTGCAGAGCGGGGTCCGGCCGGGCCAGCGCCTTTCCCAGGCTCCCGGAGAGGAGCCGGGGACAAGCGGGGGAGGCTCTGGCCGAGCGCCGTCCCTGCCTGCGGCCACCCACAGTCCCGGTGGGATGCGGGGTCGGGAGCGCCTGGTCCAGCCTCCCACATGGAACTGGATGCTCTCAGGACTCCCACACCGACAAACCCAATGTGATGGGGACCCCCAGACCCAGGTCCCAGCCCACCCGTGTGCCCCCGAAACGTGCCACAACGGACGAAGGGTTCTCCTGGTCTCCTGCCTGCAGCTCCTTCCCCACACCCGTTCTTGGGAGGCCCCGGGCGGGCAGTGGCATCCCCACCACATCCCATGAACCAGCGCAGAGACACAGGCCCCTCCTCTCCCCGTACCCCAACATTTTGCCCTTGGGGGAGTCCCCGCAGGCCGGGACGCCGCTCGCTTCCTAGAGGCACGAGTAGGGTTCCCCCGCCACGAGCACCCCCCGGTGCCCCGACCCCGGCCCGTTCCCCGCTCACTTCAGCTCAGCTCCTCCGGGCCGCCGCCGCTTCTCGCCGCCGAGCCCGCCCCTGCCCGCCCCCCGCAGGGCTGAGCCCCAAGGACCGCCGCAGGCAGAGCCAGCTCCTCCGAGAGAACTCTTTATTGGGTTAACGACTCGTATTTGTGTACACTGGAATGTGCTCTAGTCCCTAGGCCAGTACAGGGTTACAAAAGGGGATCCCGGCTCGGCTTCAGTGTGACCCTCCAACTAATTCCAGGGAAAAAAAATGAAGAAAAAGCTCCGAACTAACCTCGACTCCATTTTAACATCGTATGGAAAAGCAGCTCTCCAGCAGGACCCGGCTAGTGGCATTTGCCACCTACTTTGCTTTCCTAGGAACAGGGTTTGCTCTCTCACCCTCCCAGGGCCGGGATGAGGGTTGGTTCCCTCCCGGCTGCTGCCAACAGAGGAGAGACCGCGAACTTCTGCAGCAGAGGGCCCCAGGGAACAGAGATGCGCTTGCGGAGGTGCTCCCAGGAACGCGGTGTGCGTGCCTTCAGAGTGCTCCCTGTGACCATGAGGGCAGCTTGGGCAACCCAGCATCCACAGCTCCATGCACCGAGGCCTTCTCCTGGCACTGAAAGAGCTGCAGGAAGGACATGCAGCTGGTTCTACCGTACACCACCTCCAACGCCTGGCCCAAGAGCAGCGGCAGCAGAGAGTGAGCCTGTGCATGGGGACAGTCCCTCTGGATGCTCTCCATCAGCAGCAGGAACCTGCCAAAGTTTGGCCTGTGCCACCATGGAGCCCTCTCCAAGCCAGAGGTGAGCCCAGCTGCAAGGGCAGCAGTAACCGTGTGGGCAGAAGGACCGAGCACTGTGACCTTCTCCTCTGCCAGACCCCCTCACTCAGAACTGCAGCCAAATTGCCCTGCTGGCACCAGACAGGAGGGTCTGGAAGGGCCAGGCACCCCACGCACGTCATCTTAACGCCAGCTTTCACCAACAGAAACAGGAGCTGAAAGTCGAGGAGAAATTAAAATGGCAGCAGCATCAACGAGGGATCGGTGCATGATGCTTCAGCAGGGAGAGGACGATGGCTGGTGGGCGCTGGGACTGGGCGCCAGGCAGCTCCGGGGGGCGGGGATGGGTCAAAGGCAGGCTCCCTGCGGTGGAGGTGGTGCTTTCCTGCCGGCCGGTGAAAATCTGCCAAAGACATTGGTAGCCTTTCCCCCCATGAGCGTGTCAATTCTCTGCCAAAAGTGTCTATGCCCTGGGAGCGCTGCAGGCGGCAGAGCCACGCGTCTTCCTCCGCGGGGGGCTGCGGCATTCCCACATTCCCAATATTCACAATCAACTTCGGCCTCTTTTTTTTTTTTCTTTTTCTTTTTTTCTTAAATTTAAAAACCCTGCCTGGGCTGCGGGCGTTACAGCACCTCGTACTTGTCCACCAGGAAGGTGGTCTCAGTAGAAAACCTGACAGGGCTGTTCCCATCCACCAGGGTCACTTTGGTAACCTGCAGGACAAGAGACAGAGTTAGCTCGGTGCCGGCACCGGGACGCTCGCGAGGGCAGTGGCAACCCTGCGCTTCCGAACTGCCAGAAAGAGAGGCAACATTACACCCCCAGAGTACCGGCAGCGACCATACCTGTATGTTGCAATAGTTCTTTTTGGAGATGAAGGAGACTTGCACCGGGAAGAAGTCATTTGGCTGCCCTGCTATGCTGAACTCCAGGCTGCCGCTCTTGTTTTTGGCATCTATCACTGGCAGGCACCACTCGAGGAGGTTTCTCCGGCTGTCGTGGCGATACTCACCGTCAATCTCCCCAATCACTGGAGCGCCGACACCAGACCTAGAATAGGCAACGAGAAGTTCCAACAGCTCAGCTGCACAGACCTAAGGAAGTGCTTGTCCAGCCTGTTTGCTTGTCCAGACCCACAAACCATGGAGGGGAGAGAAGCAACGGGATCCAGGCAGACGTGATAATGCTGCCCGGGCAAGGAGCGTTACTTACGGCAAGGGGATGGTGATGATCACATCGTTCAGCTCCAGGCTCTCCTCTTGCAACTCGTATTCAATGTTAACGTCACAACTGTTGCCGCTTTCTGATGGCCAGCAGTTAACTGAGGCACAGAAACACTGAGTGAACCACACGGGCTCCCAAAAGGTACCACAAAGGTACCCCAAGAAATCCTGACTTAAATAAAAGCTTTTTCTTTTCTTTAAGAGCATTACAGAAAACACATGCCACCAAGAACAGGCACTACCCAGGGGAACACATCTCCAACATCTCATCTCAGAGTGTGGTGGCACACTCTAGGCAGCCCAGCTGCTAGAGGCTGGCTAGAAGCTGGCAGCCCATGGATCACACAATCCCAGACTGGTTTGGGTTGGAAGGGACCTTAAAGCCCATCCACTTCCAACCCCTGCCATGGGCAGGGACCCCTTCCACTGGAGCAGCTGCTCCAAGCCCCTGTGTCCAACCTGGCCTTGAACACTGCCAGGGATGGGGCAGCCACAGCCGCTCTGAGCAACCTTTGCCAGTGTCTCACCACCCTCACACCAAATCTATATCTTCTCTGACAGTTTAAAGCCATTCCCTTTTGTCCTGTCCCTACACACCCTTGTCCAAAGCCCCTCTCCAGCTTTCCTGTCGGCCCCTTTTAAGCATTGGAAGCTCTTCTAAGGTCTCTCTGCAACCTAATGCACATCAGCCTCTTCCACATGATCCCCCAGGTGCACACTTGCACTCACTTGTCAATGGAATGAAGGACTCCTCCGTGGTCTGCAACCTCCACTTCAGCACCCCCACGTCGCTGTTAATAGGAAATGACTTCTCTGGGTTCTTCAAACCAATCTGCGATTCTGTAGTGAAGAGCTTCTTGTCCACATTTGGGTGAGTCTGAAAGGGGAACATATGCCCAGGCTCCAACTCTGAGCCTAAAGACAGAACTGGAAGTAGGCAACGTGGGCTCTAGTAAGGCAGGATGACACATCCCAGGGTGTTTTACTTGACATACATCAGTTTTGCTCCTGGTTCAGAAGCCCAGATGGAGCACATCTGCTTATCAACCTGGGATTGCTTCCAGAACACACACCACTGCACCAGACATGCCAGCAATGCGTGGCCTGGGCCAACACCTAGAGAGCAACTTTAATGACTCTTAAAATCTCAAATGCCATCCTGAAGACCCACAACAGAAGAAAACCCAACCTAATGCTGCTTGGAACACCTGAAACCACAGAAAATCCTATTTCCCTCCACAACCTTAACACATTACATCAGGAGCCAAATTCACTTTAAATACTCTCCCTAAGCAGCTTTGCAGAAGCAGAGGAATTTTGCAAGTCAACCTTCAAGTTACGCTAGAAAGACAGGAGTGAGCACTGGGTTTGATCTTGTCTTCCACCTGAAGCACCACAAGTGGGAGCATTGCTAGGAACTCCCTCATGAGATGTGCCAGTAAGGAACCTCCTTGTGTAAAAGCCAGCAGCAGATAAGCCAGCCATATATAGTCAAGCTCATAGCAAGGAGGAGGGGGGAGGGTGCGAAAGAGTGTATCAAAGGAGCACGATCTCCAGGCATCAGTAAGGCCACGCAGAGTGGGAGAAAGGGGATGTGTCCTTCAGAATCTTCTGAGCTGCTATCACTGGCTGCAATCGTGGACTCCAGCAATTGCCTCTGATAGAGCAGTGATGGCACACAAGTGACCCCAAGGGGTAACAAATTAATTCCTCAGCAGCAGAGGACTCTGCACTAAATTCTCCCACTCCCCAGCTAAAGCTCACATCGCACCAAGGAACACCAAGCAACGCACCAGGCTGCTGCAAGGTCCAGGTGCGACCATACAGCAGAGCAACATGCACCACGGGGCAGATAAGGTGCTGAGGGCAGGGAGATAAGGGCACGAGACTGGATTTCTCAACTGAACTTCAATCTTTCCAGTGTGAGCTGGCCCCACTGCACTAACATCTGCAGTGACAACTCCCATTTTCATCTCACGTATTGAGATGGCTTGAACATGAACACAGGACACTGACATGCTCACGTATTCCCTGGAGAGGAGCAAAAGCACCTTCGAGAGCACAGGACACTGAACAGGCTTTACCTGTAGCTGCACTCCCCTCTTGTCCTCATTTTCCACATGCAGGCGAATCCGTGCAAACTTCTCATCTGCAATGTGCAGCATGATCATGCCGTGCAGCTCCATGCTCTGCAACCCTCCGTCACGGCCGCAAGTCAGGGAGATTTTCTCCTCTATTTTCATGTGCACGCTAGACAGACAGACAGACAGAAAGTAGGTGTCGCAAGTGCTATGCTTGGCATCCAAGAGGCCAGATGGAAGAACAGTGCTCAGCAGGGAAGGCTGCACATAAGGAGCCAGAGCTCCCAGGAGCGGGATGGCCCCAATAGCACAGCACAGAGGGCAGAGCGGATGCTAACGCTGCTCCCCCCGCAGGTCAGTTCTAGAGATGCGAATCTGCAATGGGTAGAAGGCCACATGAAGAGCAGTGATACAGCATCTGGAGGGGCTGTTCACCCAAAAATCCTCTGCTGACAGGAGCACAGCTCATTGCACTAGAAGCTTCTGAACTGCTATATATAAAATTATATATGAACATGGCCATCCCAAGCCACAGTTCAGCAGGAATTCTGTGCCAGAAGAATAGAAAAATTGCAGCTGTTTAAGGGAAAAAGGCATGGGGAAACTCCCAACCTGAGCTGAACAACAGATATACAGCCGAGCTCAGGTGAGTCCTACTGAAAGGAGCTGTCTGCTTTTTCCTGCTGCGCTTCCCAAGGTTCTGCCCACCACCATTTAAAATGAGAGCATGAGAGAGCACATGGGACCTGAAGGGCAGCGAAAAGCCTGTTCTGAAAATGAGAAAGGAAGCAAGTTCAGGAAGCTACATGTGCACCACTCAGCAGGCCGCAGGAACAATGCTTCCAAAGCCAGGGCAGTACCTACCTCTCCATGTTAACAGGAGGAGCAAGAACTTTGGCTGCTTCCGTGGAGCGCTTCCCTACAGCAGTCAGGATATTTTCTCCCTCTGATTTCAGTTTGTCTACAAAGTTGTCCACCTCCTTCCCTTTAGCGCCAAGTTTCAAGGCTTTACTGGGACCCGAGGGCCTAAAGAAAAGGTGTAAGAAGCTCCAGGTCAGTTGATGGCAACAGGTTCCTCCTTACCTGCAACTGCTGTAACGTGACTATCCCAACAAAACTACCTTCACCTCTGCAGCCTTTTTTTCTGGGAGAACACACGCAAAACTGATATGTAGGCTGCAAAGTTGTAATTTAGGTTTAGATTCTGTTCTGTGTATTACCAGTAGCTGGGACCTCTTTTTCTTACACAGGTTGTGGAGACTTTTGCCTGTCAAAGGCTCCAGAAATGCTCTGGGATGCTAATGTGGGATGCTCCACAAATGCTACTCAACAACAAAAGGGCCTTTACTGGGGCACATCCTTCCAGCAATGCTGACCCCAAGGCACACTTGCTCCCTGCTGCACACCCACCTGGCAGGCGCTGGAGCCACTTTGGGCTTCTCTGTCTCAATGATGGTCTCTGTGATCATGGTCGCCGTCGTGCCCCCGGACACGGCCACGCTCCCAAAGCCGCCGAACCCAGGCGCCTTCTTGCCCTGCCTCTCTGCGTCCCTCCGGGCTTGCTGCAACTCCTTGGCTTTACGGCGCATCTCAGCTTTTGCTTCGCGTTCCTGAGTCTGAAGTAAAAGACAAGAGGCTGACAGAGCTTTGCAATCTCAGTCTCATTCTGCTCATGAACCAAGTGCATTTGCCTGTAAACCCTTTGTGAAGCAAAAGGGAACAAGAGATTAGCACTCAGTTTACAGAAAAGTGAAATCCCTTCTGGGCCACTATCAAAGCTGAGCAGCAGTAGCGTCTCCCAGAGCACATGTTGGGACCCAGCTTGTGGTTACTCCTGCTCACCTCTCGGACTGCTCGGAACACCTTCTCCTCGTGCGACTCCATCTCAGTAAAGGTCCGAATTTGGGCCAGATTGACGTTCTCACGGTAGCCCAGGGCAACAATCTCATCAAAGGCAAAAATCAGGTCGAAGCAGTGCTCAGAGATCTCGTTCTCCTCCAGGGCTCGACAATACTCAGGGATCTGCATAGGAAAAAACATTTTGAAGGGGTATCTGTAGACAACACCGTGTAAACACTTTCTTTCTACTACCCCCTGACTTCAAAGCAGTGCTAGCCACTGCTCCACAAGACCAGTGCACTGTTAAGCTGCTCTTACGCTGCTGATAAACAAGGTCAATTTTTGCCACGATCAGTTTTCCTACACTACACCTTGGACAACCTCTTGGCTTCTCTGGAACACTAACTCAGAGGAACCTAAACACACGCTGGGGCCAGTGAATTTCCTGAGGAGCCCTGAATACAGAGAATATTTAACGCTAATTTTAGCGATCACCCCTTTGGTCTCCCCAGTGGGAACTTTGCAGTAAGTGAGTGACCCTTAGATCCTTACCACTCTGGAAAAGAGTCGGAGTGTTTCCAGATCTTCCAGGATGTTGCTGTTCTTGGTGGTGATCAACACCATGTAGAGCTTCTCCATGGGCTGATAGACGTACCGCACGCTCTCAGTCTCCACAAAGGTGTGCTGCTTCCCGGTGTTCATGAGCTTGGGGAACGCCGCCAGCAGCCCCTCGATGCGGGTGCGCGTCATCTCCACGAACTGCCGGGACACGATGGCCTTTCCTGCCTTCGTGCACACGGCTGCTGCCAACAGCACCTGCGGAGGAGGCGAGGGCCGCTCAGCGCGGCAGGAGAGGGGAGCAGCGGCTCCACCCCAACTTCACAGGTGCCCCAGCCCAGCTCAGCCTCCTTGGCCACCACTTTCAGCCTTTTGCTGCCACCAGCACCAGTAACTGTGCTGTGCTAAGAGCAGATTCACCTTTCCTTTGCTCTGTTACCCTGAGCACAGCAAACTGGCCCCTTCTTACACACATGTAGAGGTGGCACAACCCACCCAGTGCTCTGGGGAGGCTCCAGGTTACTGAGCTTCTAGTCAGCCCGGCCCCAGCTTACAACTAAACACAGAAATGTTGTAAAATGGGATGGTTCTTCCCAGGGGCCACATCCACGGCAAAGCCACATTTAACGGAGAAGTGGCAGCTGCATTAACCACAGCCCATGGATGGCTCTCCTGGGCACCTCTAAGTGTTATCACACCATCAGTACAAAGGTAGCAAAGGAACTGCAGCCCACGTCTTCTCGTTCTCTTGGACCACCGAGCCTTCCTCCTCCCATCACTCTCTCATAGATCAGCTCTTAACTTTGTCAGGATAGGGCTATTGCTGTGCTGATGAGCTCGTAAATCCCCAACCGCTGTTATTAACAGGCAAGCGCTGGGAACTCTCAGAAACAGACCAAGTCCCACCTCAGCCCCAGGCCGACTGAACCGTGTGAGGCCTCGGGGACTTGCAGCTTGACAGCTCGGGGACAAACGCATCCTGAAGTGCTTTTATGGCAGGCCAAACCCTGCTCTCTGTAAGTGCTGCCCCAAAGCACGGGTCACGGTGCAAGGCAAACTGCAGCGGGGGCCTCGCCGCTCCGGGAGCACAGGTTTCTGCTCTGTAACGGAGCGGCCTCCCGGCCCCGCCGCCCGAGCCCGCGGTGGAAGAGCGCTGGGGGGCACGAGGAGCGGGACCGGCTCCCTCCTGCAGCGCAACGGTTCCCGTGCTGAGCCCGCAGCGGCCCCAGGGCAGCGGCCGCAGCCGCGCCTGCCTGGGCAGCGGGACCTGCCGCAGCGCCCGGCTCTGCCCCGCAGGCCCCGGGGCTCCAGCGCCAGGCCCGGCCGGGCGGCGGGGGTCCCCCGAGAAGCGTTCCCTCCCGCCGCTGTGCCCGCGATGGGCGGCGGAGCGGGACCTTACCATGGCGGCGGCGGCGCGGGGCTCAGTCCCTCCGCGTCCCTCGGGCAGCCGCACAAGATGGCGGCGCCGAGCCACGTCTCCAGCCGGAAGCGCCGTCACGCACGGCGCGCGGGGCGCGGTTGGCGGACCGCGGCCGCCCCGCCCGCCAGGGGGCGCCGCGGAGCCGCGGCCGCTCTTGCCGGGCAGGGGCAACCGAGGCGGGCGCGTCGCCCTGGCAACGGCGGCGGGGCGGCATGGCGGAGGTGAGCGGGGCTCCGGGCAGGGGGCCGGGGCCAGGGCCGGGCCGCAGCCTCACCGTGCCGCTCTGCCCAGGCCCGCCTGCCCGAGGAGCAGCCGTACTACGAGCGCCTGGAGCTGCCGGAGGCCGAGCAGGCTGGCGGCGCGGCGGGGACGTCTGCCGGGGCCCGATCGCCACGGGCAGGGGGTACGGGCCGGTCCCAGGCCTCCCTCTGGCCCGGGCATCCCGCGGCCGATCAGAGCAGCGACGAGGAGGGCAGCGGCAACAAGGTAGGCAGCGCACGGAGGGCGGCCCGGCCACGGGAGGGCGGCCCAGTGAGGCCCGGTCTCTCCCCTAGAAGGAGGTGGGGGCTCGATCGGCCGCGGGCGCCACCCTCAGCGAGGACGAGGACTCGGAGGACTCGGAAGACTCCTCAGAGACTGACTCAGAGAACGACTCGGAGGAGCACGGGGCTGCGCTCACGGGGTGAGCTGTTACCTGGCTTCTGACAGCCCTACACGAGCCTGTCATCACAGGCAACGCACCCGAGAGCCAGCCTAAGGCAGAACAGGGCCCACTGGTGGTTTTCCTGTGCAAGAGGGGACTCCCTCCCTCGGTGTTTCTGCTTCCTTCATGCTAGTCTTGCACAGCTGGGTGCTGGTTCCCACTTGTAGACAGCCTGCTCTATGTTAGTCTTTGCCTGCCTTTCTCTGCCTTCCTTTAGGGACTTTAGTGTAGCAGATTATGACTACCTGCCGGTGTCTTCTGAAATCAAAGAACTCTTTGAGTACATCAAGAGGTGAGTGGAAGGGGTTTTAGCCCACTCCTTGCCCTCCTGTGTGTCAATTACCAAAGCAAGTGTTGCAGGACAGTCCATAGCTGCTCCCACAGTGCTGCTGGTTTTTTCCCAGGTACACTCCCAAACCAATAGAGATTGAGTACAAACTGCAGCCTTTCATCCCAGACTTTATTCCTGCAGTTGGAGACATTGATGCGTTCCTAAAGGTACGGTTGCTTTGATTCCCTCTATACGTGTTGTGCACGAGCTGAAACAGGATGTGGTATTGGCTGAAGCCCAGCCCTACATCCAAGTGAGCCCTACCCTTAAGCTGTCAAACAGTCACTTGTCAAGCATAATTTGGGGCCAGGCCACATTTCCCTTGTCCAACACCTTGTGCTTTTCCGGCAGCACAGTACTGACAATTTGTATTCAAGAGTGCAGTATATGCCAATGCCTTTTAGGGTCTGGTTTTTAAACCACGGGGAGGCTCCCTCCAAAACAGCCCAACGTCCACTGCTCTAGACTCCCGCAGGAAACAGGGCCTCTGTGTGTCTGCAGGTTCCCCGTCCCGACGGCAGTCCTGATAACCTGGGCCTGCTGGTGCTGGATGAGCCGTCAACCAAGCAGTCGGATCCCACCGTGCTCTCCCTTTGGCTGACGGAGAACTCCAAGCAGCACAACATCACAGTGAGTCAGGGAGGGGGAGGTTGCACTTGCTGCACGTGGCCTGTGGTGAAAACATTGCATTTTGCCTTACTTGTGTGACTGGAGTGTTGCAGCACAGCTGCTAATTCAGCTTCAAAGGCAGAAAACACTAACCTTTTTCTTTAGGCCGTAGTTTTAAACTGCAACAGATCTCTGGCAAGGCTTGGTGCAGGCTTTGGTTCAGTTTTCTTCAGGGGAAGCTTTGTTTCCTTTTGGTTGTCAGTACGTGGTTTTCCTGAGTGTTCTGTTTGCCCATGGCTCTTCTTGACCGGTACAGTGCCACTGGGAAAGAGAAAATGCATGGTTAATGTGGAGCCAACAGAGGGGTTGCACAGAAGCCCCAAAACACCCGGGAAGGCTTCCAGGCTTGTATTTTTGTTCTTAGCAGCAGCAGATAAAAGTAAAGAGTGTGGAGAATGCAGAGAAGAATCCCAAAGCCATTGAGAACTGGATTGAGAGCATCAATGAACTGCACCGCTGCAAACCTCCTGCCACAGTCCACTACACCCGGTGAGCTCCCCACCACATGTACAGCCCCAGCTCAGGCCATGGGGACGCTGGTGACAGTCCAGGAGGGCTGAGCACTGCTGTGCTCAAAGGGAGACAGTCCCCTTTGCAGCAGCCCTGCAGCAGGAAACTGTTTCACTTGTGTCTGATCCTGACGTTTACGTCCTTTTCTTCCCTGGCAGGCCAATGCCTGACATAGAGACCCTGATGCAGGAATGGTCACCGGAATTCGAGGAGCTCTTGGGAAAGGTATGTTGAGAGTTAGTTTGGTGCTGGTGTTATAACCACCTTCCATGAAAGCTGGGGGCCTGCTCCATTCCAGGCTCTTTGCCCATGACCCGGCCCACTCGGATTTGTTCCTGCTTCCCATTTCTCCCTCACCAGATGGGTGAGCAGACTGATGCCTGAATTCCTGGTGGCCACTGTGCTTGGCCCTAGAGCCGTGCTTGCCATACGGGGGCAGAGCTGTCTGCTGTCTTTTCCAGGTGGGGCTCCCAACGGCGGAGATGAGCTGTGACCTGGCTGAGTACGTGGACATGATCTGTGGTAAGGCAGGGGCTGTGCTGAGGGCACAAGTGTGCTGCTGCCATGGCACTGTCTTGCGTAAAGCAAGGGACTGTTAGAAGCAGGCTCAGCCCTAAGAAGTCGAGATCATTCTCTGCTGTCTGCAGTAGGATGTGGACTCATACCATGGGTGCCTGCAGTCTTTAGTGAGGGAAGGCCCCAGTAATAGGGGGCAGGGGGAAGTTCAGTCTTTACCTGCAGCACTCAGATGCTCTCACATGCTTCTGCTCTTGCTTGTAGCCATTCTGGACATCCCTGTGTACAAGAGCCGGATCCAGCCTCTGCATATCCTCTTCTCTGTCTACTCCGAGTTCAAGAACTCACAGGTACGGCTTCAGGCAGGCACTGCTCACCCAGCTGGAAGCATCACGAGGCTTCTCTCCTCATGTTTGTCTTTGCTGTGGGTGTCTATGAGGGGGTGGCAGGCCAGACAAGGGGGCCCAAAGAACCTTTTCTAAGCTGCTTGATTCACTGGTACTTCAACATTGCACAAAGAGCCCCTGAGGTTCCATGAGGTTTAACAGTCCACCATGAGCCCACAGGTCACAGGGAGGGGCAGCATTTTCACAGACATGCTTGTACTCTCAAATGAGCACCAAAGCTTTGCACTAACACGTTTTTCTCTGCAGCATTTCAAGCCCTTGGCTGATGAGAAGAAGGGCAGGAGCCCACCATCCAACCCTCCTTCGCAAGCGGCAGAGGCAGAGGTGTTAAGCTTTACTTGAAGCTTCATTTTGAACCCTCACCTCCAGATCAATCTCTGCTGCTATCAGCAGCCTGTGAAGCAGGGCAGAACACGTCAGGAGCCTCCCTGGCTTTAGAGACACAGCTGAAGTGCTCTGTATTCAGAGTAGCACTTTACTCATCGCATTGCTGCAGAAGCTGCCCTAATGGCTCCAGTTTTGACTTGTTCTCAAGGAGTTCAGCATTAAACCAGCTCTCCCCAGTGACAGGCTCCCTGAGCTGTAGGTGCTGCAGAGCTGAGGCTCCTTGAGTGCACACAACAAGTGCTAGAGCAGGTGGGAGTAAGTTCCACCCTCAGACATGACTCGGCTCTGCCCAGAAGCGTTCTGCTTCCTGACTGGGGGTCTCAAACTTCTGCTTCCACTTACTGAGCCTCTTCTCCTATCCTTAAGCCCCTCAGGTGCCGCCAATGAGAAATAACCAGTGTAGCACCACAGAGACACTTCAGTTTAGTTTATTGCTGTGGGGAGGACTTCCTCCAGCCCCTGCCATGCTGCCTGTTGCCCACGCATCTGCCACAGCTCTGGCAGGGATGGCAAGGATCATGCAGCAAGCAGGCCACGAACCTGCTAAAGCAAGGCTGGTGCTTGGCCTTACCCCAGGAGGAATCTCGGTGCTGGCAGCAAGGCTGAGCCCGGCTGTAAACAGCTTTGATGCATCTATTCCTAAAGTGCACAGGCTACATAAAACCATGCCTTGGCTCAAAGCGCAGCTACCGGGACCTGCGGTGCATTGCTGAAGATACAGCCAGGGCTGGTCAGCACCCTGCACCCAGCACAGCCCCTGGCACCCATTGTTCTCCTGCTGGGGCTGGGCAGCCCTGCCTCAAGGCACCACGCCATGTCTCACAGCCAGATCTCCTCACTGCTCACACTGGGCACTTTGTAGATGCGCCCAGACTTTGGGAGCTGGATAAAACCTGCAGGACAAAGACAGCTCGTTGCCATTGTCCTTTGGGGCTGCCACGGAGGCTGGCATTTCACCAGCACAGCTTTTGGGGCCACTCGCCCAGCTGCACCCCCTCACCGAGCTTGCTGAGGACCAGGGAGTTCTCCAGGCCTGGCCATGTGCTCTCCTCGCCCCCAGAACCAGCTCCTGCGTCCCTGGGGGAAGCTGCAGGAAAGGAAAGGGGCAGGAGCCATAAACGGAGCCCTCACCCAGGTAGGACCCGTGGCCCCATGTCTCCCTCCACACTGGCACCCGGGCTCTCACCTCTGGCCTCCTGCATGAGGTCACCGAGGTGCAGGTCGGGTGGCAGTGATTGGGTCTGGCGGGGCAGACGTGCACCCTTGGGCTGTGGGAGCTCAGGGCCGCTGCAATGGGAGCACCGGCTGAGCGGGCTGCTCCCTCCCACTTGCCCCTCGCCCGGCACTGGCTTGGGCCGTTGGCACGCCAGGCCGGCGGCACAGGAGCCCAGGCTGAGCAGGGCAGACAGGGCCAGGGCTGCTCCGACGGCAACACCCAGGAGAGGCAGCTCCACACGGGCATCCAGCAGACCTGCACGGGCAGCGTGGCCCCCTCAGCACCCTTTGGCACAGCCACGGTGCTGCACCTACCCCTGACACCTACCTGGTGGCAGGAGGGAAGTGGTGGTGACACCCAGGCTGTTGGCAGCGCTGACAGAGAAGTTGCCAGCCGCGGTGTCGAGGTGGATGCGGAGTGAGTGGTTGGCCAGCCCCGGGTAGTGTGTGGTGTCCAGGAGAAGGAACTCTGAGGCATTGGCCATCACCCGCCCATCCTGGTCCACCCAGGTGATGCTGGCGGGCGGATTGGCTTCCACCAGCACAAAGAGCACCAGGAGGAGTCCCTTGCCCTCAACCTCCTGGTAGTGGGCATCTGCCTGCAGGATCTCTGGCTTATCTGGGCAACAAACACAGGCAGTGAGACAGGCAGCAGACAGGGCCACAGAGGCAGGAGCAGGGTTTGTCTCACCAGAGGCTGGAAGTGCTCATCAGCTGTGTCTGCACAGGACTGATGAGCTCCTGCCTGCTCTGGTCAGGCAGCAGCCCCATGCACCCTCCCTGTGCCTCCATCTGGAGCAAGGCCAGCAGCGCAGACCTTACACTGCACGTTGAGGAGGACGGAGGCGTTGTAGGTCTGCCCCGAGGCTGGATCCGTCAGGGAGCAGTTGAGCTGGCGGTCGCTGCGCCGGGCGGTGAGAGTGAGGGTGCTGGCGGTGCCCAGGGCCGAGCAGTTTGCCTCCTGCTTTTGGCCATCAAGGTACCACGCCAGCATGGCGCCCGGGGCCGGCCGCGGAGCCCGGCAGGAGAAGACGCGGCTCTCCCCCTCCCGCAGCGTGCACACTGCCAGCGGCTGCCCATCGATGGTGGGACCCGGCTCCCGCAGCCCTGCCGGAGAGCCCGTGGGTGTCAGTTACAGCAACACCCCACTGCCGTGCTGCCAGAGCTCTGCACCCGCCTCCCGCAGCCTCACCTGCCAAGCACAGCGCCAGGAGGCCCAGCAGCAGCAGCAGCCGAGCAAGAGCAGCCTCCGGCCGGCTCTGCGAACGCCACATGGTGCAGCGGCTGCGCTCAGTGCTGGGGGACGTGCAGCTGGAGCAGGGATGCGGCGCTGTCTCCACGCTGGGCCCCAGGCATCCCAGCACGCAGCAGGGCTGGACAAGAGAGCCGCGCTGCGCCTTACCTGCAGCATGGCCCGCAGTGCGGCTCCGGGCAGTGCGGCTCCGGCCCCGGCACACCGGCTGCGTGTGCGACGCAGGGGCGGTCCCCGGCCCGGCTGTGAGCATCCTCCGCCCACCCCGCAGCCTCCATCCCCGAGCATGGCGCACACGAGCGTGGCCAGAGGCCACCCAGCCAGGGCTGGGGATGAACAGAGCGGGGTCAGCACCCGGCTCAGCCCGACGCCACAAGCAGAGCCTGAGCGCCAGGGATGCAGGCAGGTTTATTGGGGGTCGAGTAGAGCTGAGACAAAGCATTTCGGTACCTTCCATCCCAGCTGTTAGCCAGGGATGGAGGAGAAGCAACAAAAAGAGGATCTCTGGCATGAGAAAGGGACCTTCTTTGGTGGCCAGGATGTGTCTAGCTCACAAACCGCTGTTTCCATCTCACTCGCTCATGGTGCTGGTGGGGTTGCGGAGCTGCCCCAGCATCTCACAGAGCATCTGGTTGCAAAGCGCTGAGTAGGGGTTGAGCAGCACCAGCTGCTGCCGGGCAAAGGCACTGCCCAACCGTGCCGCGCACCTGAAGTCCCGCTGTGCATCCTCGTCCCGGGCGTGCAGCCGGTGGATCAGCCCGCGCTGCACAAAGCTCTGGCAGGCGGTGCGGCCGCAGCCCCGGCTCAGGTGGATGGCGGCATCCAGGTCCCGCAGGGCACCTGGCCGGGATGGGAGAGGTATTGTGGCGGGTGGGGGACACCTGGGGGGTACCCATCCGCACTGCTCACCTGCCACATCGCCCCGCAGCCGCAGGGCCTGTGCCCGGTTGTTGTAGCCCGAGGCGCGCTCGGGCAGCAGGCGGATGGCCTCATTGAACCGCTCCAGCGCCGTGCTCACATCTCCTGACTCCGCAGCAGACACCCCCTGCAGCTCCAGGTCCTGGACCTGCTCCAGGAGCTCCGGGGGGAAGGCTGCATCTGTGGCAATGTAAAGGGGAGCTCATGGCTGGGGAAGTGTCCAAGGCCAACCCCCCAGTCCAGGGAGAAATGTCCATTGGGATGGGGCTGCTCCCACCCCCCAGAGCCTCCTTCCCCTGCCCATGCACCCTGCGGCATCACAGAGACCCTGTTGCCCATTTCCAGCTGGAACTCATGCAGTGCCTACTCACCTTCCTCGTGGGTGCCATCCTCCCCTTCCTCGTCCAGCCCAGGGATGTCCCCAAAGGGGGTGCTGGGGTTGAAGATGGTCTGCAGGACGGCCCTGTCGTTCGCTGTGGCCATGGTGCCCTCCCTCTGTGCAAGCCCCTGTCAGGATGTGGGCAGGTGGCCCTGGGCAGGTTAATGTTCACCCCGCAGCATCGCTTCCCCATCCAACCCCAGGCCGTGACCTGGCCACACCACCGCAGTGAGACCTCACCGTGGCCCAAAGGCTCTTGCAGGAGGAGCAGCCATGGCACAGGAGAGCAGCTTCTCCCCCCCTGCCCAGGAAGAAAGGGAGAGCAGCCCTCTGCAGCAATAAACTTGACATGTTTATTAATTAAACTATCACTTAAATAAAAAAAAGTGCATAGAAAATAAACATGTTTAAAAACTCCTTTTTTTTGTTTTTTTTTACAAGTATGTACACTTTTTTTGTTTTTACATTCAGTCTTTTGCAGAGCTTTCAGCATTTTTTAACTGTTAAAGTATTTCCTTCTTCCCTGTGGCAGGGAGTTAACACTGATGGACTTTAGACACGGTTCCTCTTTTTTTGTGTTTTTTTAAAAACCCAACCCAACCCGAAGCTTGGAAGAACACAAGGGAGAAGAAGAGCTCGTTACACATGAGAAGGTGTCAAGAAATGCAGTTCTAGAACATAACCTTGCCTTGGCAGAGCTTTTTTTTGTCTTTTTCTTTTTTTTGAAACAATTATTCACCTACCTGTAGTTACTAAAGAGACTGTTAAGTTCAATAAAAGAAACACCACAATATAGTTCTCGGTTGATAGACAAAGCTACTGCACCTCGTTAAAGAGACCAGGAAAGCACAGAGCACAGTTCCCCATATGCAGGTGGTACCCCAACATTCATAACCAAAACGAGAGGAAGAAGAGGAAGAAACCAAGTTGTACACGAACTGACTGGGCACAAGAAGGGCGAGAGGGCCGCGCGGCCCGGCTCCCGCCGGCGGTAGCCACTGGAACACGATCCTTACCTATAGTGTTAAGAATTAAAAGCCATGGACCGATACTGCACGAGGCGGCGTTACACGGTGCGTTTCTATAGTAGTTCCTATATATATTGTATTTATAGCTATAAAAACCTGGCGAGTGCCGAGTGAGCAGTAGTATGGGTGTGAATGGTGCGATGCCGCACAGAGACCGTCCCGCTGGAGAACCTGGTATTGCTTCGAAACGAAAGAAACCAGAAAGGAAAGATACCCAGCCCTTTGCAGTGACCCGCTTCTCCTTAGGAAACGAACACACACAACGAAAAGAAACGCCCCAAGGGTCCTTTTTTTGTGTTTTTTCAGTATTTTCAGATACCGTGATCTGCGTCAGTCCTCACAAATGTACATTCAGACACGGGGAAGCGGCGCCGAGCCCACGCACTCACTGCCGCGCTCCTCCCGGCCCTGCGGCGCAGCGCGGCTCCCGCGGTACAGACACTTCCACTGGCCTGCAACGGCAATAGCAGCAAAGCGGCAGCAGCCGGGCCCGCCAGAGGTGCCGGCGCTCGGCTCTCAGGGGTGCCACGGCTGCTGCTCCCCCCACACCGGTGGCTGTGGGCAGCGCTGCCCAGCCGGAGCCTCTGCCCACCACCAGGCCGATGGATCGGGAGGATCCATGTGCCAGGGAGGATGCTCCTCCTCTGCCAGCCAGGCACGGAGGAGTGAAATGGCAGCAGAGCGCAGCTACTGGGTCAGTTTTGGGCTTTGCTGGGCTGACCCGGGGCTGCCGTCAGAACCGGGACAGGAAGACCAGAGCAGCCGTGCCCAGGACATGGGGTGAGGCCCTGGCCCACGCTCGCCGGCCTCCTCAAGGTATGTGCGTTCCCAAACTGTCAGTGCATCATCAAATCACCTCAGTGACAAATGCAGCGTCAATGCGACTCCTGTCAACAGCCGCCACCGAGCCCTCGCCCCACAGTGCAATAACGAACAGGAACCGGCAGCTCCTGAGCTGCCCAGCGGTGTTCCCAGCTCATGGGAAGAGGCCTCGGGTGCCCCGCTGCAGGCACAGGGGACTCTGGAGGTGCTCTCAGCCCTTCCCCACGTCCTGGAGCTGCCCTCCCACCACCAGCACCTGGACGCTGCTCACCTACCCGCAGGGAAGGGTGAGGGTGCGTCCTGCTTCCTCTTCTCCATGCAAAGACTCATTTGCCTTCAAGAGAGCGCCTGCGGACGGGTGCACAGCCCAGCCAAAGAGGGGTGGGGGCTCAGGGCTCCCTCGATTTACCTCAGTTTTCCCTCTAAACCCAGGCAGGATGCAGGCAGAGGGATGCTCAGCCAGAGCTCACCTCCTCCTCAGCCAAGCCATGCTCCCTCCTGCCCCCATCTTCCTCCTAAGTTACGTCTCAGGTCCAGCCAAACCTCTTGGAAACAGTTACTGAAGTCAAAAAAGCAGAACAAGAGTTAAAAAACCCAAAACTAAAGTGTACCCCCCTCTCTGGCGAAAGGGCCGGACTGGGTCCGGCGTTTCCTACAACCGTCCTAGGAAAATTAAAAAAACCCTTAAAAAGAGATTCTCTTAAATTAGGATAATACCACTGTTTAAAAAGCCTCGACATAAGTGCTTTCCCCTATGAAGTGCTTCTCATAGAAAAATATACAAAATATATTTACATTTATAAAACCTTAAATACTAAACTGTAAACAGAACAGAGTAAAACCCAACACGGTCGCGTGGTGGCCTCGGGGCTTTCCGTTCTCCTCTGGGCTGGCCCAGGCAGGAGAGGACCCGCGCTACGGGGCAGGGTGACAGCGGCTCTTCACATGCTGCTTATCACGAGCTCTCACCCCGGCTCTCCCCAGCCACGTCTCCCCTCGCGCTAACTCCACGATGGCAGAGAAATGGAAACCTGGAACGCCTTGAGATGCTGGAGACAGGACTGGGAGAGCAGCACTTCCCTTCTGCACAGCCAGAGCAAGCACCGCTGAAAGGAAGCTGGCCTTTGCTTGCAAAGATCTGCAGCAGCACAACTGTTGGCACAAGCCCGGTCTCTGCCAGAGAACAGCAGGAATTCCCCTGTGCTCAGGCTGGGATTTGGCAGCAAAGCATGAGCCCAACCCTTCGGTCTAGCTGGGGGCTGCTCTGCCCTGCTGCCCCGGCTGAGCCCTCCCGGATCAAGGCAGACCCATGCAATGCAGCAGCACCCCGCGCGCCAGCTCTCAAGTAGTGTTTTGCAGCACAAGGGACGATGGACATGTGCGGTCCTTGGGGCAGGGGTCTGGGGCTGCAGCCCTCTGAGGGAAGCTCACTCCAACACGGTGCCACTGAACTGCTGACACAGCCCTCACATGAGGAGAACTCCCTCTGAGCCATGAGCCAGCAAGGACGGCTCCGCAATCGCTCCCCCATGCTCGGGCCTGCGCCTGGGCTGACCTCTTGCTCCCCTCCCCTAGCACCTCCTGCTCTTTAGCCCCACGCTAGAAACAAACGCTGGGGTCAGGGGAAAGGAGAACAGCAAAAACACAATCACACTGAGGCTCTTCTCCAGTCGCCCATGTCTTTCACAAGGGTAAGTGTGCACATGCGAGACATGAAGATGTGGACTCTTGACAGAGAAACAGCTGCCGGCCAGGTCCCGGAGCCTGGCCCATCTCCACTCCTGCCTCTGGCCTCCCTGGTCTGGCTGAGTGGCTGTGGAGGCCATCACACGAAGCTCTGGCTAACCTGGCCCCTTGGGGCTCCCTTGAAGCCGACTGAAGTTCTAGTTTAAAAACTTCCTGCACTTCTTGGCGCCGCAGTTGCAGGGCAGCTTGTTGCTGGCGTCCTCGATGGGGAACTTGTAGTCGTAGGTGAGCTCTTCCCCACGGTAGATCTTGCGCATGGCGAAGATGACAATGTGCTTCTGGCCGTCGATATTGATGACCCGGGAGTAGCAGTTGGGCTCACAGGAGTGGTTGATGAAGCGGGCTGCGTTCCCGTGCATGGTGGCGTCCACCACTTCTGAGTCGTCAATGCGGAACATGTAGCAACCGATGCCCTAAGTGCAAGGACAGGGAGAGGGTTGCCTCTGGGAAGTGAGATCAGAGCCACCCTAGCAGACACCTAGCTTGTCACAGCCACCCAGCATCAAGCATAAGGGTAACTGCACCCTCTCTCCGCTCATCCATGCTTCAATCGTTTCACCTCCCTGGTCTTTGGGTCTGTACTGAGACCCTTCCCAGCCCACATGAGGAAACAGGGAGTGCTTGTAGAGCTCCAGCAGGAATGGAAGTATTCCAAGGACCCTGTAAGCCCAATTCACTGTGCTCCGAATGTGGTTTTCACAATAAGCCTGTCCTACCTTCAGAGACACTTTCTAGCTCTCCTAAAGTCTTTAAGAACCTCTGCAAAAGCCCACGACTCACCTTACTGTCGTAGTATTTCTCTCGTTTGTCAGTGAGGATGGAGCGAATGACATTGCCTGAATATTCGATCACCATCTCACCTGCATCAATGTTCCTTTTGCAGAACAGACCCCGGCCATGGATGGGAGACCTGAAAAAGTGACAAGAACAGTGACTGTATCAAAGGGTACAAGTGAAGCTTTGCAAACACTGCAGAAGAAGGGTTAGCGACCACAGGGATCACTGTGGAACCAGCCCTCATCCATAACATAACAGTAATGCCAGGTCCTTCCCACCTGCCTGCAAGCATATGCCTCAGCCATCCCAAGGTGAGCCAGCGAGGAGTAAGGTTTGTGATGAAGATGGCCTTTCAAGTATGTAATTTGTGCAGGGCGAAGGAGGAGGGACAACCTCAGACCTGCTTTCCCCCCCTCAATCTTGCAGTCTGTATTCCTAGAAGGTTTCGAGATTTCACCTTCCCCTGTGCCAAAGGCAGTGCCACCAGAGCAGAACCGTACCTGTAGACACCAACTGCCTCCTTGGAGGTCTTCTTCAAGTGTCGGAAGCGCATGGGCATTGGCAGATCCATACTAGTCGCCCTCCTAGAACAAAGAAATCCTGCTGAGTGACAGCCTTTGCTTGAGAGCCTGTGCCACGTGTCGTCTGGGAGGCTTTCCAACGTATAATCATTTAGATGCTGCAACACTGCAGCCCACCAAGAACACAAAGTTATTATGGTGCTTTCATATATATCTGAAAGATAATTTCCTCCCTTTCCTGCCCAAATTCTCTGCAGATGGTTTCACATTAGCTAGGAAAAGAAACGTTCAGAGGAAGACTGGTCTGGTAGTCACCTTCAGCTGACAGTTCTCTAGGAGTCTCCTCTAGATTTGCCCTAACCACCACCTCAAAGAACACTGCACATAACTAAGGCCCATCAGCTCCTGCTGCCATTGCAGCCCTACTGTCCCCTTTGAAACTTTAAACCCTGCTTCATACCGGGCTGATTTCAGCTGTACTTCTTCCTCTTCCTCGTCATTTGGGTTGTATTCTGGTGGCTGTCGGTGTTTAGAAGCCAAGAAATTAAACATATCAAATGCAGATTTCCTGCAATTTAAAGAGACCAAAGGAAGTTTGCTTTACTGTCAGAAGATAAACGTGGCTGCCACAACAGTTCTACCCTTTTACACCTTCTCCAGTCTGTTCCCTCTTTAAGCCTTTTAAGCACCAGGGCAACACCTAAGTTTCTGAGAACCCTGAATGAAAGCACCAGCCAGGAGAGCTTTGTTAAACAAAACAACGTCAACAAAGTGGCAGAGAGAAACAGGCTAGAGGCAGTATAACTGATTTACATGCAAAACTCAGGAATGTTCTTTTCAATGGAGAGTTAAGTGCTGTAGAGATTTGCTGATCACGCCCCTTCACGAGTTAGTGGAGCAAATGGGCCATTAACCCTGAAGGATGACAAAGCTCACACACTTGCCTCAAGTGGACTTCAGCCCTGGCTGAGCCGTGGGGGTTCAGGGGGGGTTCATTGGCCTCCTCTGGCTTATGAAATCTGAACTTGTAGTTGTGGCAGTGCTTTGCTCCGTACAGTTGCTCAATCAGGAACACGACAGTATCATGGATAATGCCCAGCATCCTCAGACCGTTCACACCTGGAGCAGAAACAGAGCACAACCAACACAAACTCACTGACAGCACCAACCTGGAGCAGGAGAAGGCAGCAGCCTCTCATACACAACAGGGCATTCCACAGAACAACTTTCAGTCCTTTCCCCGGGAGGAAATTATCCTCCATAAAGCAGTCAGAGACTGCACTGAGCCTCTTGAGGCTCTGAGAGTCCTTCCAAACAGGAAGATGTGCTCACTCTCACACGTGCAGCAGTGGGTTGGGCACCGGCTATTACCTGCAAAGGAGAGCTGCTTCAGCCGGGCATTGGATCGGGCTTCTTGCACTTTGTCCGTCAGTGACTTCCAGGCATCTGCAGACACACAAACAGAGCAGGACAGTGAGATCGTGTCCGAGTGGGGGGTACCAGGAGTGCCAAACCCCGTGCCTTGCTGTGCCTCTTATTTTGCCACATCTTACTAGCTTCCCAGTGGAACAACATACCACTGGTGGACTTCTATGGACACACATGGTATACTGCTTTCCAATAAATTCTCATATTTGTATAAGCTAATTAGGACTCTGAAGTTTGCATCCTTTCATGGTAAATTAAGGTCCTTGTGTCCAGTTGCTTCCCTCCTCTCCAAAATTCCCTTCGGCATAAAGTAAGCACCCTCAGCAACTGCTCTGGACTAAATTTAGGTACCCCTCTGTCTGATCCACGTGGACTATGTAGTGACAAAACACGGCTCAAAACCATTGATCAGCTGAGTAAACAATGAGATCTATTCACTGAATATATTCTACTGAAAGAAAAAATCATCAACAGAATCCAGCTATTGTTAGGAACTCGGGTTGTTCTGGGGCTGTAATTCAAGACTTGGATCCTCAGAAGTCCTAATTTCTAGCAAGGAAAGCTAAACCCAGTGCAACCAAAAGCCCACGGTTCTCACCTTCAATGCTTTCTGCGCAGATCTGAAAACCATCATCACTAGAGATCTCAAAAACCAAACCTTTCTTGTGTTTCTTTTCACCCAGACACTCTTTTCTCTTTTGCTCTTGCTGAAGCCAAAACATAAGTGGGGAGCTGAAAGTGCTCTCTTCTTCCTCAAGAGCTTTTGAGCCTGCACAAGACAGGAGCCAGAATGAAGACAGAAACTGGGTTGAATGACATTTTTCCCCTGGTTGTTCCATGACTGAACATTCCTGACTAACTTGCCTTTTGACCCATAAACCTGTCCAAGAAAAAAATCTAGACAGTGCTGTAGTAAGTGTGAAATCTCAAGTGCTGCAATTCCCACATACTTAAAATAAACATACAACTATTTGTCCCATATCTATTAATAGCCAACAAATCTTTCCTCCTCTCACAGCAAGAATACCATGGTTATCAGCTCTCAGGTTTTTCCCAAGACAGCAAGACACACAAGCCCTGAACTTTCAGGTACTCATCTCCCAGACCCGGACAATCCCAAGACTTGGTGCTTTTGAAGAAGTGACATACCTGCATTCTCTTGCTCACTTGTTGGGCTTTGTGTTGACTGAGATTCTGCCAGGACTGACGTTTGCCTTGGGGGGGAAAGAGGAACACAGAGAAAAGTATTTAACACCCTGCCTCATTTCCTGGCCAGGCTGAAGAGCTGCCTCTAAAATCTTGAGAACTAGACTGATACAATAACCTTTGTGCTCTGACATCAGTTCTATTGGAAACAAACCAGCAGGTTCTACTCAGTGGCATTCCTTTCTGAGGCATCTATTTCTCTGTGGGTAGCAGTCTAACCCAGTACAGTCTGGGACCTGCTCTCTGTGTTAGCCCTACTCAGTGACAGAGGCTCAGCCAGCGCAGGGTGTGGGGTCATCTCCTCAGCCAGCTGTAGCTTCCCAGAGATACACACAACTTCACTGATGGTAATGTCTGTTGAATGCTTACCCTGCAGACTGGCCACATGGCTTCTGCAATGGCTGATCTACACTTGCTGGATCCTGCCTATCTGCCTTCAGAGGAGGAGTCCTGGAATAAAAAAAAATAGGAACACTGAAAATACCTGCCAAGCCACATGTGCTGTGAGTGAGACTGGAAAATGGCAACAGATTCACTAGGAGCTGCTGTCAGCGATTCAGCAGCTCACAGAACTGCAGGAGTAGAAACAGCCACTCCTGAGATACAAGGAACCAGATCACACTTCCAGCACCACAGCAGAATCCAGACCTGCACTTCAACAGGGAGGAGGAGCAAGAGAAAGAGCTCTGTCTGTTTCAAAAGGGTAAGCTGTTGAAAGAGGTCTGGATCGGTATTTTACAAACCAGACTCCTTACAAAACAGGGAGAAAACCAAGGAATTGCACAAGTGATGTGCAATGTTTCTCAGTTGCCAGCAGAGGGATTTTACCCTCAGTATCAGCAATCATTTTGGAGAACCTGCCACCCTTTAGAGTGCCATTTTCTCCTCTAATATCTCTAAACCACTCTTCTAATTTTCCAGAACCATCAGCAATGAATAATGTCCTCACAACCCTGATCCTCAAAGCCTTAAGTTTTGCATCCTTCCCCTTCCAGAAGGGATACTCTTTTACGTATCTACTTTCTGCTGGCAGCTGTGGCTTTTAACCTAAAAATTGCCCAAGGGAAAATTTGCTGTAGAAATGACTGTGAGATTCTTCCTCATATCATTACAAAACCTCAGGGATGAGCAGAACCAAACACTCCTCTTACCCTCCAGATGAGACCAAGGGTACAGTGACAGCCCCTCTCTCAGGAACATGTGCTTCAGAGGAACTGGTCCACAAGTGAGATGTTTTGTGCTTCTTCCCATTCCCTTTGTCTAATGATGGCTGAATGCGTTTGATTTTCGGCTTCATTTTCGTGGGAGCCAGTGCGGAGCTGCTGGCCGACTGCTGGCCAGAGGAGGGGGAGCCTCCGGGAGATGCAGAGCTGGCGTGCATCACGGACGAGGAAGCCTTGCTTTGCTCCAGTCCAGTGTTACTGGGAACGTCGACCAGCTGTGGAAAGCTGGACAACTGCGTTGTGGCCGAAGCTGTGCTGAGGTCCAGCTGGGAGGAAGCCACCCCGGTTTTGTTGGCCAAGAGCTGTGTCATGTGCTGAAGCTGGTAAGAGCCTTCTGGGTCGGTAGAGGAGGGCGCAACTGTCATGCCCATCGTCTGTGCTGAAGGCAGAACGCATATGCTTGATGCAGCTGTCATTGCTGCTGTAGATGGAGTCTGGGATGCTCCCAGTTGTGAGAACATCCCAGAACTTGGTGGTAAAGTCATGTGCTGCTGCTCCTGACCAAGACCAAGGCTTTGCTGACTAGCTTTGATCAGGAGGTTGCTTATTGACCCAATGTCCCCTAATAATCCAGGGCTAGTTAATGTTACTGAACTTTGTCCCAGAACATGACTGGGAACCGACCCACCGGTGCTTGGTGCTGCTGTGGCCTGCATGGACACGACGTTCAGCACCGAGGAACTTGAGGCCAGGCCCGACACAGGCCCTGCAGGGAGGTGGCTGGCTTCTGGCCCGATAACGCTGGAAGATGAGCCCACGGCAGTGGTGGTCCCACTTTGTGGGAGCAGTGACGCTTGCTCAAAATACATGACCCCAGACTTGGACCGTTTGATAATATTGGGGACGGTTCTGTGGGACGTGGAGTTTGCAATAGCTCCCAAATCCAGGGGGTGGTTGGAAATTTGGGAAGGAGCAAAATTAATTAAGGTCATGTTGGAGACCATATCAGGAGGAGCTATAGCAGAAGGGGTTCCCGAGGGAGCCAGCTTCTTGTTCTTTCGTGACTGCAGGCGAGATATGGGCCGCTTCTTGCCCAAGGCAGCGGCTGGAGTAGTGGCAGCAGTACCCAGGTCTGTCCTCTGACTAGCTTCAGACACCAAGAGCTGAGGATCGGGGGGTGGCTGCACCCCGATGAGAAGACCTGGCGAAGGACTGCTGATGTTTGGTGGGAAGCCAGTCTGAGCAGCGGTGGAGAAGGGGTGGATATGCTGGTGATGGGACATGGGCAGCAGCCCCTTGCTCGTGGGAGGGAACAACGACTGAGACGAGGGCAAGCTTGGATTTAATCCCGTGGTCAGCGTGAGGCCGCTGCCCATGGGCCCCAGCACCGAAGCGCTGGTCTCCATCACGCTCTGCGCGGAGCTAACGGAAGGTGTTAGCTGGATCTTCTGAGTAACGCCGTTGGGAAGGGTCTGGAGGACGTAGAGCGGCTGCATGTTTTGGTTGACTACCAGCAACTTCTCTGCGGCTGGCTTGAGGTGAGGTGGTGTTGTCTGCACCGCAGCGTTGGAGATCTGTGAGGGGCCAGGGCTGTCCGTGGAGTTTGGCACATACTTCTGGCTCTGGAGGGGAACTGTGGGTGATACTGGCACCTGGATACCTGGAGTCCCACTGTTCCTTGTTAAATCCTGGTTGCTACTGTGCCCCTGCTCGACAGGGCCACAGGGCGGGCTGGCTATGTGCTCTGTGTCTATGTGACCCTGGATGAAGTGGTCAGGAGTTATGTGTCCTTCAGGGCTGGGGTCTACTCCAGGGCTCAGGAGAGCTGCATCACTTTCCCCCGAGGCAGGTTTTTCTGTGACCGTCACTCTCTTCTCCCCAGACTCCGTGGAGGGCAGGGCGAGCATCGACCTCTCCCCCGAGGAGGAAAGCGAAGACTCCGAGATGACGGCGAGCCTGTTGTGATTCTGGCTGGGCACCGTAGGGCTGCGAGTGGTCAGAACAGAGAGGTCAGAAGGAAGCTCCAGCGGCAACTCGAACTGCTCCTCTGCTGATATGGAGGATGAGACGCTGCTGTCCACTGGCTCGGCGGTTGGCAGCTGCTGAGAGAACACCTCAAACAGACCCATATCCTTCCCACGGTTGCTGTCGAGACCCAAACCTTCTCCCAGGGTTAGAAGTTCAGAGGATGAGGACTCCGGACTTTCTCCCAGTGCCTGCATAGACGGTGTGTTCTTTAGTACAAAGTCCATGATGTCGGAAGGGAGGATGTTCCCGCAGTCATCACTGTTGTTATTGTCAGAGTCAGATTTCAGGAGTTCTGTGTTGAAAGTGTCCAACAAGTTCTTGTCAGAAGGCGTGCTGGCGTGAGCCCTGCGGCTCGTTTCCAGCGAGCTCAGCTGAGCTTCCAGAGAGTCCTGACCTTGTGCTTTAACCCTGCTCACCGGATGGCAGTTATCCATCTTTGGGTCGCTTTTGTGGACAGAGGAGCTCTTGGTGACTTGCACTTTCTCACCAGCATCTTCACCTCTATCTAGCTTTAAGTTCTCCGTTCCATTTTCCTTACTGCTCCTTTTACTTACTTGACTGACTTTTCTTGTGGTCGCTGTGACGCTTGTATCACTTTCAGTTCCATCATCCACACCGTCCAGCTGGGAGATTTTGGGGAGATCACACTGCTCCTCCTCCCTGAACAAGCTGTGGGACGCAAGCCTCTCCTCCGCACTAGAGGAAACCACCGTTCTAGTGAAATTGTAGTAGTACAAGTCGTCTTCATCTGATGTGCTCAAGTCATCAGCGCCGTCCACTTGTCCTTCTGCAGACCGCTTCCCCCGCTTCTTCCCAGTCGAGTTACTGTAGAATGGAATGTCTTCCTCTCCGTAAGACCTCACGCCATACAGAGGAGTCAGTCCAAAGAACATATTGGATCTGGCCCGAGCACTTCTCCGGGGATACCTCCGCTTGTACGAGCCCTCTTCTTGAGCTTTAGCTCCATCCTGGAGCATCAAACTGTTATCTTGGACAGGCAGGTTTTCATACGTGTTATTCTGTGATTCCTGTGCTGGCGTTTCGTTTGGACTTCCCTGAACTACAGGGTTATCTTCCTGGCTTTCTGAGTTTGAGGAGGAATCTGCCACTGCAGCCAGTTCTGTTCCTGCAGGCTGAGCCTCAGCATCGCTTTCTGGCTGTGCATTTTTAGACTGGTTTTCACCTTCCATCTTGAGCGGGGTCAGAGTGACTTTAACGGTGCGCTTTCTAGGTGCTGGTGATTCCTTGGGGGCCACTTCGATCTGCGCTGCAGAACCTTTGGATGGCCCTTGGGAAGGTGGGGACTTCTCGACAGCTTTTTCAGCAGGAATACTGTTACACAACCTCTGGCTAAGCTGCTCCGTTGCCAAACCCGGATTAGTGAATTCTGGTTTCAGGTTTCCTTCATCGCTGCCCACCACTTGACTCGAATCTGTAAGAGGTTTCAGGGAATGCTTCTCTTTAAAACTGTCTTTCAGTAACTTCTTCCCCTTCTGACGCCTGTCTTTAGGGACAGAAACCACCTGCTCACTTGCTGCAGGAGACCTGCTATTTACTCCAGCAGACTTCAAGGTCTTGGCATCCATCTCATCAACCACAGTCGTTTTCTCCAGCTGCACAGGTTCCATGTGCTGATCCCTGTCTTTCCTTGGGCCTCTCTGATGCAAAAGTGGAAAGGATATTGCTTCTTTGGAAGAAAATTGTCCTGAACATTCTTGAAAGGGTCCTACTTTAACATTCATCTCTGCGCTCGATGAACTCGTTGGTTGAGTGGACATTTTGGAGTTTCCTCCAGAAGCAAAACCATGAGCTGAATAATCTGGGTCTTTCAAAGTCAGTGTTTTCATCTTCTCTCCCTTAGAAGTCACACCTTTGGCTAGCAAATCCGAACTAGCTGAATGTCCTTCTGTAGACTGACAGGCATCCAGCTGGTAAGTTTTACTTCCAATTATAGCCGCTGTCTTCTGGGAGCCTGAACTGGTGGAGCAACTTTGAACTGGAGCACTTGGAGTACCCACGTTCACCGATCCCACAAAGTGGTCAGTGCTTTTGACACTCGGCTCATGTTCTGAGGAGGACCCCATACTGGAAACTGCAGATCCACTGTGCCTAGAGTAAATGTTCCCAGCTCGTGTAGGGGAAATCATCCGGAGTTTTGATTGCTGCTGTGACAAAGAGGAGGTGCTGTGTCTCCGAGAGCCGATGCTCTTCAGTCCAGAGGACAGCAGAGGATCTCCTACAGTCACTATTTCATGGGTCACTGGTGTAGGACTTCCTGAGAAAATAAGGCAAGAAAGACCATCAAGTGATCGGAAGGCTCCACAATCAATGCACACCCAACCCCTTCAGTCAAGACACCAGAAATGAAAACCTTTCAGTGCAATAGCATTCCCATAATGATGATACCTGAGCTGGCTATTTAAGATCTGATACTGCCGTCAGTGTTCAGAAAGCAGAGTTGACAGGCTTGCATCTTAGCATTCTGCACCTCAATTTTTGATCTGAATGTTCAACATTGCTTTGCAACAAAGTGTGTCCCATTAGTACGGAAACAGCAGCTGAGTTACAACAGCAGATTTCCAACTCTCTAGAAAAATACCAGCTGAGATGAGAAAGTCCCTAACCTATACTACAGGTCTTCTGCAGTGCTGTTACTGTACTGCCCACACACGGCTTTCTTCATCCCAGGCAGTTTTTGGTTCAGTCATACATTTCCCAACAGCCCATCTCTACTCTCTATTTTCAGAGCTTTCTTTCCCTCAACCCTACTGCCACGGCACTGTTTTCTCTAGAAGCAGAAAACTAAACACATTCTGAGGGAAGCCATGAAAGACAGGAACCAAACCAGAATTACTTCCAGACAAATAAAAAACCTCCCCCCAAAACAAACATCAAATTCAACAACACTTGAAGTACCTGCAGAGGGTAATGGCCTCGAGCCGGGAGACCTCTGTGCTGATGGGTAAGTTGGTGTCCTGATCCTAGGACCCTTTGAGATCAGTGGATAGTAACAGGAACTAGAGGTCTGAGAATGCAAGGGACGATCTGGTGACGATGGGTTTACAATTTCCGGTGTTTTTTGGCTCTCTTTAGGTAGAGTTTCTGTTGTTGTATAAAAGAGAAACAATGGTATAAGCTACCACTGAACCCTAAAAGCTATGATCTGATAAAGTACTTTTGGGAAGTCTTAAAAGATTACCTGTAAGGGGAACTGGGCTATGGGCAATTGTTCTGTTATCATCATGCTCTACAGTGCTGTTGATGTCAGGTTCTATGACTGGTGGTCGGCACTCCATGATCTTGCAGGTATACACACAGCGCTTCCTGGCATCTGTTGTGCTCCAGTACACCCTGGAGCATCTGGAAGAGAATTTCACCATAAACCAATTTACTCAACAGTTACAAAAATCTCATCATCCCTACGTTACATTTTCAGTTTCTCAAAGGCTTCCTGGCACAATGTGCTGTACACCCAGTTTAGCTGCGAGATTCCCAAACAGCAGAGGAAAGCTACAGACCATTTTAACTGATGTTAATTCAGTGCTGGTGTGGCATCTAACATGCTAAGAGACATCTAATCAGGAAACAACTCATACTCACTGATAGCCAATAGGAAACAACTTATCCTCACAGTCTGAGAGGTCATTCAGAATTCCTAAACAGTCTATCGTCATTGAACCTGAGCAGAAAGAGGAACAGAAAAGTCTGTCAACCAGATTCCAGCCCCAAAGGTGGACTATGTGTGTTGAGACTGGATCTTACCAATCATCATATGGATGTTCTCTGGTTCCAAGCCGCTGAGAAATTTTCTTCTCAAACTGATCCCTTCAAAGTCCACAAAGACTCTCCTAAGGACTTCAAACCCATTCTCAGGAACCACCTGCAAGAAAGATCCACAAAACTAGTTGTTATTTTTAAAGGAGCCACCACATGTATGCTACATGGTCTGTCTTACTCAAACCTCAGGTTGGTCTTTAGGTTTTCCAGCTGCCACACAGTGTCACCTGCCAAAACCTCCCCATGCCAGCCCTATCACTGACTTCTTTTCAGCAGCACTGTGGTCAGGCCATTGCTAGGAAGGAACCTGTTCAACATTAACTTCTAAAGAGTGCTGACAGTTACAGGCCTACCCCACCTTCAGACGAGGCATGGGGTGAAAGAAAAATCTCACCTCTCCTTTGATCAGGTCACGATGCCTCTGGCAGTAAACTTTCTTATCATCCAGAAAGACACAGTTCTTGGCTCGTGAGCACATGAAATGGTAGTTACTTGTACAGGAAGTCAGGCAGCATCCTACTGTGGCGCCCGACTTCTGGCAGAACTCACATCTCTACAAAGGCAGAATCAAAACCAGTTGACAATTAATCTCCTTTACACCCAGGCTTCCATTACCATTGTCAGTCTGGTTTTTGGCACAGAGAGGAGTTTAGAGCAATGCTGACCTCCCACTTCACTGCCGTATACGTGACTCACATGCATGAGTGAGACATGGAGGAGGAGGAGAGAGGAAGAAGATCCCTCACACACAACAACTTTTGCACTTGCGGACCGCTTTCTTCAGGCCCCAGACTTCCTTGCTTGTACTCCATATCCAGGTGCCACATTTGCAAGTTTCACTGATTCATGTGACAACTATTTCTCCTGCACAGAGTATTCCCCACATGGGCAGCTTACTAAGAGCAGTGGAATTCCATCCCCTGTGATGTTTTAATGAACACTTAGGACCAACTGATGCAATACTAAAACAAACTTTGGACAACTAATTTCTAGTCATGTTTCCAGTCTCATTTTGCTCTCCTGGAAAGTAACCATCAACCAATTCACAACAGGAAGATTAGTTTGTTTCCCAAGACTGCGTGGCAGTTCAGAAAACAGGCACCAATGTCCTTCTTGTTGCAGTACTTAATAGAATAGCTACATGCAAGCTCAATGTCAACATCCCTCACATATACTCAAAGATGAAAATGCTCCTTGATATACAATTTTAGCTGGGTTCGTGTCTTTATTCTGTGCGAGTGTGAAGCTAAACCAAGCATTCTTCCCTTATACCCACCAGCTGCTTTCCCCGGATCACAGCCATGTGCACGTTTTTCAGAGAACCATCATCATCTTCAAATACTTCTGCTGACCATAAAGCACAGTTCACATGTGTCCATTCGTTCTGGCCAATGTAGAGAAGACGTCCAGCATCCTAAAGAACAGAAGGAAAAGTTGTTTTTGAATGTTCCAAGAGACACACCAATGCACAAGCAGCACCTGGGCCTACCCATGGTAGTGCTTAAATGAGCTCCCATTACACAGGCACGGGCAAGGTACTCACATTAGCGCTGTCGTCACCATACTTCAGGCACAATGCACACTGCCTGTTGTCTTCTACATCTGGAGGTGGGTTAAGCTCAGGACTATCCTCTCGGCTTCTGTCAGAGCCTTACAGTTAAAAGAGAGAACACTGTTTATTCTTGAAAGCCAGGGAGGCAAAAATTCATCTGGAAAGACTGTCGGTAAGAGAACAGGGTGGAGGAGCCAAACAGTAGCCTCAAGTTGTCAAACAGCCAGCTTGTCAAGCAAGGCAAGGCACAAAGCAGGCTCTACACAGGCCTTCTCTGGGGAAAGCAAGGCAAGTACATCTGGGCCCAAGCTCAGCTCAGAAACATGGCATGTGTAACAGCCTCTGAGTGAGTTCAGGTCACAGAGGTCTCCAGAACCCTTCAGTCACATACAGAACTAGTACCACCCTCACTTTACTACTAGGAGGTTTGGAACGAAGCCCTCTGGGTTTGGGACTAACAGTGCTGCAATCTGTTTTCTTACTAGAGATAGGTGGTGTAGGAGGATGCAGAGGAGTGGGTGAATCTGGCTCGCCAGGCCCTTTGGGTTTTGGAGCAGGGATGATCTTCTTCATCAGAGGAGGCTGCTCAGTGCGGTTGTTCTCTTCACGCTCCTGCCACTGAGCGTAATTGTGGTCAAGTGAAGGTGGCAGAACTGCGTTGGGCAACATACCACTGCTGAAAAGCAACAGGAGCAGCTGTCAGACCCGACTACACCAGAGGACCTTGGGCCCTGGTTAGCAGCACCACTGACATTCAGTCCACAGTAACAACCCCTTTAACTACTCAAGTCCTCACATGCTTTCAACAAAGGCCACATCACTCACATTTGAAGGTTTGTGATGTAGCTGGCTGTTTCTTTTGAGGGTAACAGATGCAGAAGGAAGGCCACACTAAATGAGAATGAGGAGCAGGAGGGGGAAGGAAAGACAGGACTGACAAGCCAACAGACAACACATCTAGATCTAAATAATGTTTTTGGTTACTCTGCTTTAGAAGAAGGAAGTGTATACAAAACCTGGGGATGGGATTACTGTTCAACATCTTAAAACCAAACAAAAACAAAAAAAAAAGGGAAAAGGAAAAAGAGAAACAGAAAACCCAACCCTCTTGTGATACTTTTTGCTTAGACAGCTGGCAAACCGCAGGGTGCCATAGTCAGAGGCAGAACAATTACTTACTTGCTTGTTACTTTATTTGGCTCCCAAAATCTGGACTTTTTTACACTGAACCACGGAAAAACACGCTCCATTTGCTGAAGGAAAACAACACTCTGTTAGAAATGTTATGTAACATACCAAAAATTCAAAGACATTCAGGTAAGATCTACTCTAAACACACAACCAGGAAGATTTTATTAACGTCAACAACTCTGACAATGTATTATTTTATTCCTGGAAATACCCAAGCAATACCAAGCGTGACAGACCCTTTGGATTCCAAGAGCAACAAGCAGTAGTATGATACCAGGCAGATTTCAAAACAGCTGTAGTCCAGCTCACCCGGATGAAGAAGGACTTGACCATGCTATTGGCTTTCTTCACTTCTGGTTGCCCTCCATCGGAGTTAATGGCCGCTTGAATGATCTTCACAATATCATCACTGAAATCCAACTGTAAGAAAGCCCCAACATTTCACATCGACAGGATGTCTCTTGCACAGCTACACCACCTTGCTTTTGAAGGCATCAAGTGAGCATCCAGATGACTGGAAGACTGAACCAGAGCATTGACTTAAAGCAGAGAAAGGATTTAGCTGTAAAGAAACAAGCAGTCCTCTCTGCATTTGCACCCTGGTTGCAGAACTGCTACACCCACCACTGTTCACTTCTTGCTTCTACCAGGACATGACTGCTGAGTAGTTTTAAACCAGCTAAGCTGGCTAACTCACAAAGACTTGGCTAAAACCTGGCTACAGCATGTCTGCCCAGTGCTTTGCAATACACATTGCAGGATTACGGGCTCCATAGAGAAAAAAAGAGGAAAAAGCTGTTCCCTACACAAAGAGAACTGGTCCAGTCAATGCTAGTGTTGGGTATAAATGACCCCTAAAGAGATCACCCCTGCACAGATTAAGTATCAGTTTCCAGATAACTGAATGTTCTTGGAGTTACCTGACTAGCCCTTCAGCTAGAACTTGCACAAGAAGGATACCCCATCCTGTTTCTATCAACATCTGACTAAGAGCGAAAGAGATTTAACCAAGTCCTACTGTTGGTTAGAGTGACCCATGCAGCAGTGTAAATTCTGTGTCTTTGAACCAACGTTAACATGAGCACCAGTCAGAGTAATTTTTAGCAGCACATTAACCTGTTTCCTTGTTCATAAAGAAAAGGCTTAAGCACGCTCAATTCTAAATGCCACGGGTCATAAAACCATTCATAGGCTCTGTCATTTGAGGGGAACACAAAAGCTTTGACATACCACAGAAATGTAACTTCCTTGATCCATTTTTCTCTTTACTCCTTCCAGATCAAGAGGCTGCTGATCCTCCTGTTTACTGACTTCTGTTAGGACAGGAGGGTCAGGACCTTCAGGAGAGCTTCTGGACGGGATACTCTCTTCTGTCTCGGGGTTTAAATCAGGTGGTTTTGCTGCCTGTTAACAACAGCAAACAGACAGAGGGACATCGGCTATTGAAGTGTGGCTGCTACTCATGACATACTCCCAGGCACACTTACGGGCCCAGAGATTCTCACTAACATGAAAGAAAGGAGACTCAAGTTCTGAATAAACGGACAAAAATGAAAAGGTTTTAACATTTCTGCTGCTGACCTGAAAGGCACACAGCAGGGCAGAGTGACCAGCTACCAGGATCAGACTCATCTTTCAGAATTCTTATTTCTGAATATGTATTTTGAAACACCATCACAGAGCTAAATCCTCCCACTCCTTGGAGAAATCTACCCTATTTTTACCTCTTAGCCTCACAAATTGTACCATAGGTCCCCACTCCTTTGTCTCCATAGGAATGAAGAAAAGAAAACAAAACTTGCAGTCTGTGTCATTCCAAGTACGCTAAAGGCAGTGAGATGTACAGCGATGCTAGGCAACGCTTCAGACCAAGAAGATGTGAAGGGCTGTGAGGCTCCACTTACCTGCCGATAGCGCAGCAAGTGGCTGGTAGTTCTGGAATTCAAGAGGGCTGTTAAAACCTGCCGTAGGGAAACCTGCAGCTCCTTCTCCAGCGCCAGCCGCCACTCAGCAGGATGCTGCTCTGTGCAGTTAATGCAGGTGTACGCTACGCTCTCCGGCAAGTTTGAGAGTATCTCATACATTTCATCTGGAGATAAGGAAAGGTAAAATAACAATCTGAACTACTTTACTGCAGGACAGCTCCAGGGAAAACCCCTTCTCTGCACTTACTATCTGAAGCCCTTCCCATTAACAAAAGCATCTTGTGTGCTAACTGAGCAACACTGTGCTTGATGCAAGTCCTGCACCCTCAGGACACTACTAGTATTAGTCCTGGTTTACGGTCTTGAGGGAGGTCACAACAGGTGAGGGTGCTGATATAACAGTCTAGCAGAAAGGTCCCAACATTGGTCACTTTGATCTACTCACTGCCCCATGTTCTTAGTGCTGAGGAGATGAGGATTTGCCTTACCAGAGAGATTTTCACATTTGGAATGCACCCAGCGATCGCATTTCCCGCACTGCATCATCTTGCTCTCATAATCATCGTCATCGTAGCATTTGTCACAGAGAGGACAAAAATTTCCTGCCAACAAGAGGTGATGCTTATCAGGAGTTCAGCTGCCACACACGTCTGTTAAAGGCTATGTGGTTATTTATTAGTGTGCCAAAGAAGCAGCTTTCAGTTGCCAAGACAGTTACATCTGCTTTTACAACACTGCAAGGAATAGCCTCAAAAATAACCTTCTTGGAAGAATGCTTACTGCTCTAGAATACCACTACTGTGTACCCATTTTTTGAGAGTGGAGAGCCTAACAAAATACTACATGCTGTTACCTTTACAGAGTAAAGTCAGAGCACAAAGGTGACATAGAGGTGGAAAGAAATTAGGTGGAACAATCAAGATTTTCTCTCCTGAACTTCTTCCCCAAAGAGCCCAGACCCTCCTATGTACAAAGGTGTAAACTAACACAAGAAGGAACAGCGCTTTACAACAGGAATTCTGTTGCTCCTATTAAGTTAGGAGTCCTTAGGCCAGGTTCAGATCCTTTTTGCATGGTGAGCTACTCAGCTGCCCTGCAGCCCCTCTACTTGCTCTGCACTGGTGCTAGCTCAAACCTGAGCACCCAGCAAAGTTCCTGCTATAAAGAATCCCAACTGTACATACCTTTAGCAAACAGTTTGGCACAATCATGACACAGCGAGAAGTCGTGGGACCACTGCGCATCCCACCCTTTGCCTGGTGTTGTTGATCCACAGCTCTTGCAGCGAACACATTTCGTGCATATCTGGAAAAGGAATGTTTGGCAAGAGTTATTTGTTACCCAGAACAGAAATATCCTTATGCTTTGGTCCTAAGGACACAATTCACTGTTTTTCTTACTTAAGGAGTGCAGGGGACTTTTACAGCAGCAGAAGGAGTTTCAAATATTGAAACTCCCACTAAAAAGAGAAAGAGCTCCCTCCATTTACGATAAGATGGTGATAATGCCACAAGAAAAAATGAAAATAAATCACAGTAGAGTTTTTCTGTCCTCCTATTTGCACTGACAAATAAACAGCACACATAGTTGTGCCATTTCTTCTGACCTGTCTTCTTTTAACAGTTTTCCAGCTCTGAGAATGTTGTACTACAAAACACCTAGAACCTGTTAGCACTAAATACAAGTGCACTACGGGCACTTGTTCAGAACAAAAGCTCTAGAGACACAGACCAGTGCATTAATGCACATTGTCTCTTGCTACCAGTATCTGCTGGGAAGCCTGTTAACAAGGCAAACACTTTCATTCTAAAGAGCTTCTTCCACATCCTAGGACTATGATCAGAAGAATTACCACAACTAAAAAAGGTGTCATCTCTTTAAAAAGTCCTGCTTGTTTGAGATCTTATCTACAGGACACCTATTTCCTACCATCTATTTCCAAATGTACCTTCTGATGTAACGGGCGCCTGCCTTTAAAAGTGAAGTGACTGCATCAGAACAAGTCACGTGCAGAGCTCTGGCCCGCAGCATTATGATCAGCCAACATGTGAATCACCCAGAAGGAAATAAAGAAACCCTCACCCAAACTTTCTTTTTCTTGGTGGGCTTTGTTGGGTAGTTTGGGCCCAGGCACTCCGGGTGATAGCTGTTTCGGCACTTGTTACACTCCAGCAACTGCTACAAGAAGGAGGAGAAAAAGCATTGGAGCAGAGATCCCTCAGAGGGGTGCAACCCCCTGCCTGCTTTTGGTTACATTTGATCCCCCGTCGGGCCCAGAGGAAGAAGCTGCCATGAAGCAACTCGTGCGTGTCCTGCCCAGCGTGGCATGGGGTCTCTGCCGGGGTTTGGGGGTACCTTGGTGGCCTGGTGCTGTCTCCCACACACGTGGCAGAACTTGCAGCGACGGCAGCACCAGTTCTCCAGCTGGTCCTCCAGGGGCCGCTCGCTCTCCTCTAAGCAGAACTTGTGGAAAGGCTCACAACAGACCTGACAATACACAAACTGCAAGGGGGGAGAGGCAGGTTTTAGCAAGTCAGAAGCTGCTCGGAATTCCCAAACAAGCCCCCTCGTGCTCCAAACTACTTTGAATTCTGCTCTACAGCTGACACAACAAGGATTTCTACTGGCATATTTTAGGAGGGAAACTGTGCATACTTCAGATCACCCAAATACACGCTCGTCTACCCAGAGACTTGCCTCCTGGCAGCAAATGGGAGTCTGGAACACTTTATCAAAGCGTTCTGAACATTGACAAAGACCTACAGGGCTCTTCAGGATCTCCCTCCCTCGCTGTACCACAAGCCAACTGCACAAGAAGAAAGTGCAGAAGGAAGGGGCATGCAGAGCAAAAGGGAAACATCTCTCCCTCCATTCAGCTTAGGTGGCCCATTTGAAAGCTTTTCTAACTTCTACGTATCGCCCTACAAGGCTGGTCACATCACAGAAAGAATCATCCTTGGGGCAGGAACATGGCAGGCTCACAGAGGACATCAGAATAGCCTGTTCCCTTGAGCAGCCTGACTGAGAAAGAGATGTCTCTGTGATCCACTGGACCTTCATGGTCCTCAAGCATGTGCACCGATGTTCATATATATATATAGGACTCAACCCTCTTCCCTCCCAGGTACTGGGCACTCATAACCAAGCCTTTTCTAGAGTGTTACCATCACCTTCTGATGGCAGCTAGCTGGAAGATGTTGAGAAGCACCTATCTGTACCTGGAAATGCATTTAGCACATCTTATTGCAGCTCTTTGTGCAGCACCAGAATCTTTCCAGTCACATTTCAGTAACAGTTTGAGACTCTCAGCAGATACAGATGTACCTGGGAAAGCCAACACCACCTGAAGCCCTCTAACATTACTGGGCAGCCATTCTTATCTCAAATGAAAAACAAGCAAAGCCCCTGCTTTAAAACAGATGTGGGATTCCAAATTAAGAGATGTGGGTGCTCTCTGATGTGCTGCTACTCTGTATGTACTACAGTTCACCTCCAGAGTCAGCAGCTCAGAAACTGATTTTCAGTACCTTGCATTTTAGCGTCTTGGGACAAATTTTACAAGGACAGATTTACAGGTATTATTGTCATTTCTTGGGGATTAAGGTCACGATACTTTCTGTGTATGGCTGTATTTCTGTCCGTAACAACACGGTGCTGTAACTAAGTGATTGACAGCAGAACGCAATGCTTTACCTCCACATGTCCACTGCTGGCACAGAGAAAACAGACCACCCTGGGAGTAATAGGTACCGAGGTGACGATGCCTAACCCACCCATCTCCCAAACATTCTCCACTTCACAGTCCTCCTGAAAGCACAAAAGGACACATCACCATGCAGAACAAGGCAATACAACATCAGTACAAAGTGCTCACACTGCTTTACACGCTCAGGGCCTGCAGTTAGGCGGCCTCCAACTGAAACCATTTCAGCTTCTACCTTGGTCTACTTTAGAGTCCCACCTCGGCGCTGGTCTTGCCAAGAGAGCCCAGCAAAGCCCTAGCCTTCCCCTATGGAAAGCAAGCCTAAGGAACGAGACAAAGCTTTTCACAATTGCACAATTAGTACTGAAGGTGGAATTTCAGAAGAATTATACTTTATTAAAGCTCCATATTTTATAAAACACTTATGAGATCCCACTATAAGCTCCATTATCAACACTTATAGATGGACTGAAAAATTCTGATTAGGAAAATATGCATGTTTATTATTTCAACACTGTTGTTCAAAAAAGTACAGGATTTCTCATTTGAACCCCCAGATATACCCCAAATGTCTTGAATTACAAGTTACTAACATTTCCCCAAATCTTGTTGGCTCAAGTTGTGGCAAGGTTTTATAGTTCCATCTTAATGGAATCATTCTTCATAAACCTCACATTCTCGCCCATCCTCACACATTGCCAGTTAAAGTTTTAAAGCTTTAAGTCTCTCTTCGTCCAGTACTCTAATTATAAGGAAAACAAAAAGGCATAACCAGCTTCTAAGAATCAACCGAGTGACTTGTCCTGAAGGCTCCTATTTGCAGTTCTCTCTGAAGGGAACCAGACACACACACTTAGAAGTCACTGCCAGCACTCTTGAGGGACTCTAGCTCCAGTGATTAGAGGCAGGTAACATTCAAAGACTTAAAACATTTTGTCCTCTACCTTGAAATCCACTCGGATTCTGTGGACTCCATCTGTAGGTGGCTTTTGCTTGGAACTGCTTCCGTTAGTCAGAGTGCTGAGCAAATTCAGCGTGCTGCTCTCTGGCTTGCTTATAGGAGGGGGCTTTTCCTAGTCAAGTAAAGGAGCCGGCGTTAATCCCAACCCTGAATGTCAGAACTTCACCAAAATCACATGAAATGCTGAAGATGATTCACAGAGAAAACCCCCAAACCACCGTGGAGTTCAGAGCGTGTGGAAGGTGCAAGTCACCGTTCTGCAAACTGTGCTTGGGAGCATTCCACACACAATTACATCTCAAATTCAACTTGCAGCTTCTCCTCTAACATCATGTTGCTCTCTCAGCAGAGCACTGGCTTTTATTTTGCTGCAGTGGGGCAGCTCTGGGCTCAATGGGTCCCTATGCACTTCTCTCTCAGATTTATGTAAGACAATTATTTTAGGGCTTGTTTGTGGGGTTTTATTCCATAATGGAGTTGTTTCCAAGATGAAGGCAGCTCCATGTTCCATGGAGAAGCTAGCCTCCACCCCACAACATGCAAATCTTAGAGAACAAGTGACCATCTGAAGCAAATCTTAGGCATATGCTGGCTACTTTGGTATCTGCATCCTGCCACGAGGAGAAACCTAACGTCCCTAAGTAAGAAAACAGTTACTCTGCCCATGGGTTAAGCAATACCGTTCTACTTTCTAGAAAGACTGAAGTTCCAGGTCCCTGAAATGTACTGACTGGGTACAAAAAGCAGTATTCACCTTTTCTTTTGGTTTCTGTTTCACAGGGAAAGTTGGACGGGGAGCAATTTTTTTCTGTTTGCTTTGTTCTGTGCCTAGGAAGGGGGGAAAAATTATGAGTATTTCAAGTAACTAACAGCCACCTGTAGAGAAGAGAAGGGAAGAAAATCAGCTGGGTAACGTGCGAGGAATTTTAGAGCAGAATTTTTCCACCCCCTTCTGTGACTGCACCTCACCAGCTACAGCTTGAGCAGCCTCCTTGAGGCATGAGTGGGAATTTGCTCCACTAAAAGCCTGAAGCCAAAGGTGCCTAGGCACACAGGTCCCAGAGCTGCCTCGCTGATCACTGCTCAAGCTGCTCTATGCTATGTACCATAGTGGACTATGGGCTTGTAGCAAAAGCTTACATTCCTCTTGTTTCACATCCAGACTATGAAGAGCCACCAGACCGAGTGTCAGTGACATATGCTTGGAGACTGCCCCATGCATGTGCCTGCAAGCCCCAGTGAAACTGGGCAGCTTTCTCCCCGCCCCAGCACACAGCGTAGCGCCGTAAAAGGAAGCCAGGTCTAAGCCACATTTCCAAAAGAACCTGTTGTAATTTCACCAGATCATCGAGCATTTCTCGGGTTTAAAAGCCAACAGCTTTTAGCAGTACTAATATCATTACTTAACATGACTCAAGTATTGAGGAGAAACAGTCCCATTTACCTATTTCTGGCTGGGGAGTCTGCTTTTTCTTAGGCTCAGGAGTGGCAAGTTTAGGCGCTTCTTTTTTCAAAGGTCCTGAGCTGGGTGGCTGAGGAGGAGGGAGCGGCGCTGGCTGGGCTGTCTGTTTGCCAGTCTTCCTGGTTCCAGGTGCAGGGATCTGTTTGGGCTCTGGCACCGGAATGGAGGGATTCCCATCCTCATGCTTTTCCTCAGCAAGCTTACGGGCAGGCTCGCTGCTCTTCTTTACCGCATTGTCTTCTCTCGATATGACACTCTGAGGAGTTGGTTTCTGTCCAGAGTCCAGCTGGTTCTTTCCAGAATGGCTTTCTTTCTTTTCATTTGTCTTCGACTTCTTCTCTTTCTTTTTTGCAGCTAGGAAGAAGAAGCATCAATAAAGCAACACTGCCAAAATGGCATGACTTCAAATGATTTGCCACTTCTTTAAAACAAAGCAAGGTAAGAGATGAAACTTTCTCTCTGGTGCTACACTCAAGCCAAGTCTTTCAGCCTACCTTTAGCTTGCTTCTGGAGATAGGCTTTGGAAGGCATCCACTGTAGATTCTGACATTTCCTCATTCTAAAAAGAAAGAGCATGCCATGAAATCAGAAGAAGAATGCAGGCAGTGAGAGGGCAGTCTGTAAAAGCTCCATGAGAAAACTTGACAAAACCACTATCAATACACCCACTGCTGTCTCCCAGGCAACTCCCCTGCCTTTCAAAGGTGTGTAAAGAAAATTCTTATTTTCTTCTGTGTTTTCCCTTCAGTTTCCCACCCTCTCAAACATGGTTTTGAGACCTCACCCGCAGCCTGGACAAAGCTGCTGCATTCTCATCTCAACAGGTGAGCATCGCACAGCGATCCTCACAGCTATGCTGTGGAAATGGCTCTCATGCTGCAGCAATCTCTATCGGTGCCACTTCACCTGCTGCCTTTTCAGACAAGATTATCTTGTCTGATAAGATCAATTTAATGTAGCATTTTGAAAAAGCAAAAGGTTCGGGCGAAGTGATACGTGTGAAAACTGATAGGAAAAAACGTGGAAGGGCAATACTGCTTAATGACATCCAGAGACACCTTTGTTATACCAAGTGTATATACACCAGATAAACGTCATCTCCAAAACATCAGCTCTACATGAATGCAATGTGGGAGAATGAGAGTCTGTGCTGCCTTCCCCCCAGAAACCCACACTGCCTAATCAAAGTCACTGGTCTCAAACCAAACGTTTTCTGTGCCATGCCAGTTCCCATCAAGCTGGGGAGAATAAACCAGAAGTGAACTTCAGAAACAAGCACAACTTGAAGCGGGATCTCATCTCCTAAATCCCACTGTTACCTTCCCCTGCTGTGATCCAGCCTCAGCCCAGGGCAAATTCACTCCAAGCCCATGCTCCAGGGCTCCCTGTCCCAAAGCACGGGTGTGCTCATCCCAGGCAGCACAGGGATGGGCTGAACTGTTTCTCACACACTTACTTGCAGCACTGCTTCTTTATGTTGCGCCCACCAAACTTGGGTTTGTCTAGACAGTTGGTACAGACACCGCAGTCCTCTGGAACCTGACAGCCTGAACACTGTCCACAGCGCCTCGAGCGTCGGCCCTTCTTCACTGGAGGTTCTTGTTGTGCCTTATTCCTGGTAACCGGCTTAATCGGCTTGATCGGTGGAGCAAGAGGTTCAGCCTCTTCTGAGCCAGCTATCGATGACTTATCTGTCAAGAAAGTTTCTAGTATAAATTCACTGATGCCAAAGGATGTTCCAAGTGTCTAATTTGCTCATGGAATTTATTTCCCTAAGGGCAGGAACAGCTGCAGAGCTACACACGGGGCACGTGTGAGTGCAAGCGCACACACACGTGTGTACCTGTACATATGTACATGCACACACACCCCTCAGCAAATGAGAAGTTCAGTGCAGAACACAATTAGAACAGCTAGCAACAGCAGACAGGATTCACCCTGTTTGAGCTCTTTAACACGCTTGCCCTCCCTCCTTAACCATTGAAAGCAGTCTGGCTTAAGCAGTCAGCCAAAGCTGGCTTTGTATGAAGCCAGAGGTGAAGACTAAAAACCCTAACTCACCATCATTCCCCATGGAAGACAGTATCTTCTCCCGCTCTTCCCATGGTAAGGCACTCAGAGTGGGCATGTCATCTGGGAAGACTGCTCGTTTGCGGCCCAGCGCAACGGCTGCTCTCCTGCAAACATGCTTGATTCGTGGTCCTCGGACCGATGTTTCCGATGAATCGCTCTCTTGTCCCTAGAGTTCAGAACATGGGAACAGACAGTATCCCTGAGAAAGGCTGGGAAACATGTAACAAACTTCTAAGCTACTGAAAAAGAGTTTGTCTGTATCTTGCACTTAGCCAGAATCGGGGTAAATGTAAGGACTCTCAGCCTCGTAAGCCCGGATGAGCCCAGCGAGGATAAACTCAAGAGAACAAGAGGTTCTACTTAAAAAGGACGGGGCTCCCCCCCCAGGGTGACCACACAGCAGCTCCCTCTCCCCCTCAGCTTCTGTGCAGGGTTTCTCGGTCTTAGGCCATTTGTCATCTGTTGCACTAACAGCTGCCCGGCTCTGCGTGTTCATTCTTCACGTTTACGATATGAAACCTACTGTTTACTTCCAGTGCAAGACAAGATGCACCCCAGCAAACAACAAAACAACTTGGAAAAGGGAATACCTGTGCTTTTGGCTGATCTGCTTGTTTGAGGGACTTGCTCTTCTCAATCTTGTAGAGCTGGGCTTTTGCCTTTTTCAGAAGACTGGCCACCCTCTTGTCAGTCATTGGCAGTTTGTCTGCTTGAGCCAACATAGAGCTGATGGAAGAAGCGGAATGTTTAACGGTGCTGGACGAAGGAGCAGAGAGACGCAGGGCTTTTTCCTTCTCCAAAGAGGGCACGGCGGGACTGATGTCCAGGTCTGACTTGTCTAACCCTCCCCTACCTTTCTTGGATGTTTTGGTTTTGCTGGCTGCGGCGTCGGGCAGTGCCACGGCGGAAGCGTCTGCCGCAGGCTCGAGTGCCGCAGACTTCTTCCGCCCGCCTGTTTTTTTGGCAGATGATGATGCTGCGACATCCTCACTGACAACTTTCTCTTTGGGCATTTTACCTACAGGGAACAAGGCAGAGCTACTCTGGATTTCCGACCCTTTCCTCCTTTTCTCCTTCCTTGACTCCCGTTTGTTCTCCTTCTCTCTCTCTCGGTCTTTCTCTCTGCTTTTGTCCTTCTCCAGGCTTTTGTCAGCATCTTTATCTTTGGAGAGTTCCTCTGCCGCCCTGTCCTTGTTCCTGCCTCTCTCTGTCTGGGGACTTGACGTGAACCAGGGGAAGAGAGGAGCAGGGCTGCTGGAAGGGAAGGGCTCTGCTGGAGTGCTCGTCTGCTTCCTTGGTCTCTGGCTTCTTTCTGCCGATTCCCCAGACGGCGTTAGGGAATGGGAAGGAAAAGTGAAAGTTGAATTTAAGGCACTAGTGGCAAGAGAACTAACAGAAATGCTTGTTAATGAGGAAGAGACAGAAGACTGAGGGGTGAGCGTTGTCAGGTCAGAGGTACTAAGTCTCCCACTTCTTGTCCTCATGGAGTGCGAAGGAGATCTGGGTTCCGAGCGGATGGGGCTGAACACTCTCCTCTTCCTCTTCCGAGAGGAGACACCAGTGGCAGAGGCCCCTGCAGTGGTGCGCCCGACCGATGAGGGCAGAGTGACAGATTCAAAGATCCTGGAGTGGGCCTCGCTCGGTGTGAACCTGGGTGCTCTCAGCAGGGGACTTCTCTTGTGCATGTCAAACCTCGCTCCGGACTGAAGAGAGAAGAGGCGTGCTGGAGCCGTCGCACCAGGGGTTGAGAAACCAGACGCAAAGCCGACGTCCTCTGGTGTCAGTGGCGGAGGCCTGAAGTTATCGAATATCGGTTTGCGAATAAGACCCTCTTTGGCATATTTTGCTGAGGAGAAGTACTGTGGCTCCGAACGGGAATGCTTCAGGGAGGTCCACCTGAACGTCGGCTCTCGCAAAATTGACTTACGTTTCTCTTGCATCGGCGCGGCAGAAGCGGGAAGGAAGGGGGAGGCCAATGGTATGGTGGGAGGCATCAGCCAGGGGGTATGGTCCGAGATGCTGGAAGCAGGCTGTAGTGGTGGTGGGGGAGTGAGCAGGGGGGGAGGAGGAGAGGAAGAGGACTGCTGCTGCGGCACGCTGGGCAAGGCCGACAGCTTTTTAGTAGTCCTCTGGCCAAAACTTCTTTCTGTTATCGAAAACCTCCTGTTTCTCCTATCACCATTATCATTTTCAGGGGACTGAGAAACAGGCAGTGGCGCGTGGACCTCTGGAGTGTTGCTCCGCTCCTCAGAAAGCGTCTGCAGCTCCTCGGAAGCCTGAGAGTCTGTTGATGTGTCCACACTGGGGCTGCTGGAGCGTGAGGAGTCTGAAGACATCTGGGACGAATGCTGGGAGGCGGCGCTGGACTTCTCGCTGGAGCCACAAGACGTGGCACTGAACCTGCTGTTGGGTGTAGATTCCAGTCTGGATATCTTGATGGGAGGATCGTAGTCTTCGTCCTCAATAAACCGCTTTGGTGTTTTGATAATCCGGGAAGAGATCGCACTCACAACAGGCATGATGAACTGGCGAATGTTCTTGAGCTGGGTTCTGCCCTTCCTGCCCTGCAGTTTGGCCGCCTCTTTCTCAATCTTCTTCTGTGCCCCCTTTTTAGCCCTCTGCAAAAGTTGCTTTGCAATCGTGGCATCCGTCCTTTTGGTGGAAGGTATAATCCTAACGGGCTTAATCCTGCGTGGACTCTGCCTGACAGCTGTCTTCTCCTCCTTGGTAAGAGGTGGTGTGCCATCCTTCTCCTTGCGAATCCTCTGGGGCTTCTCCAGCTGCGAGTTCATGACCAAGGTGGAGGATGTCTTTAAACGCTCAGAGGATGGCGGACGGCCCCTCCTGCGCACGATCTGAACGCTCTTCCTCCCAATCTGAAGTTTTGCCCCGGGTTTAAATTTAGATTTCAGTGGGGAGAGTTTACTCGTTCTTAATTTCTTGATCTTTGTTGCTTGCTGAAATGTAGTGGATGGTGACCTTTTGATTTTCTTCAGACTTTCTTTTTCCTCTTTGCTGCCCTTTTGAATGTCCGACGCGTCCTTCACTTGTGACAATTTGAACTTCACACTTGTAAGCGTTGGAGGTCTTCCTCGCCTTTTTTCCCCACTCTTCAAATCCTTCTTCTTGACTTTCTCCATAGATGTGGTTTCAGACTTGCTTGAAGGGGAACACACTGATGATGAGTCTGACAGCACGGTGGAACTCCGGTCAGAACTGCTCCGAGGCCTCCCACGAGGCTTGCGTGGACTAGATTTAACTGGGAGGGAAGCAGAGAATGCAGAGGATACATTAAACTGCCCGAGTGTCAGATCAGCATCACCCGCATCACACTTAACTCAGTGTCAGTCACACTGCCTGTATGGCTTGCATTTTTATCGATACATGCAAAGAACACAGTCCAACAAGGTTGGAAACAAGGTTTCCTAACAAACCTCTCTGCCTTTTCACAAAGCTGTATGTGCAATGGCACAAGCCTACTCTCAACCTGACACTGAAAGGGAACAATAATTCCCAAGGGCACGTGCCATCTTTCAAACACATTAAAAAAATGTTTTTCTTTCTTTTTTAAGCAGATCACAGCTACTTGGAGGGGAAAAAGAAATCCTTCTCCTCCAGTACCATCCATCTGCACTGCTGAGAGATGGGTCAGTAATGCAAGCACCAGTGCAAGGGAGGGGCTGACACAAGGCAATTTACTAAAACCTACTCTAGTTTTAGCCTTGCAACACAGTCTGCACTTGGCACTGACTTGGACTCACAGGCAGATGTGCAAGACTTGATTACTCACCCTTACCAGGTCATTTAAAGGCATTTTCCCCAACCCAGCTACTCCTGGGTAGCTCTGGTGCTCCCAGAGCTCTGAGCACACGCATGGTTCTTCACATGGAACACCCTGCGAGCAGGGCTTTCCATGGGCTCCTCAAAGCAAAGGTTCCAGTTATAGGCAACAATGTGTCTACTGAAAGATACTGAAATACTCAAACCAGTTTTAGATCCTTACTATTAAAAGAATTGCCTCTCCAAAACACTCACATGAGGTTTCAGGCACTGGTTTCATCAATATCACTCTTTGACTCACTTTCCCTGTTCCATAACAGACCAGACTTACAGAGTCTGAAAATAAGGGGGTCAACTCCAAAGACAGGTTTGGTTTTTACAGTGGGTCAGATTTGATGGAACAAAGAGGACAGGCACAGCAAATCCATCACAAGAGAGAACACACAAGTCAACATCCCACCCTGCCCTTTGAACGTACCTGTGGGGGACCTTGCGGGGCTTTGCACTTTGACTTCTTCATCTGAACCGAAACCTAGAAACTGTTCATCCTGCAATGAGAAAGCAGGTGCAAATTTGAAGATGTGGCTATTAACATTGAAACGAACTTCACTGCCATCACAGCACAAAAGGATTCCAGAGGATCTTCCCTCCCCCAGTGACATACACAGGCATTTGTTCTCCTACTAAACAATTGCTCAAGAGGAAACACAACTTTTGTATGTATGTATAAGGCTGCTACAGAACGATCAAAAAGAAACAAAGGGCAAGTATATATGGAAACAAACTCTTAATGCACAAAATCTGCTGCTCATATCAAAGCACAAAGGCCTCCTCCTCCAAGCTATTAATCAAACTGCCCTAAAGGCATACTCCAGCCAAAGAAGTGTCTCCAGGTTTATTTTTCTAGTAGAAATGTCAACCAACTTCCTCCAGACTTATGCAAAAGCCTCTCTGGATGAGCAGAAGCATCTGAGGTCTATAATTCAATGCTTATAACCTCTGGAAGGAAACTACATGATTTCAGGGCCTTTTTGGACCCTCCGAAGGTGCATGTGCCTCCTGATGAATCCCGTCCATCGGTTCCATCACACAAGAACCTCCAAGCCTGGCTAAGGAACAAGTTAGGGTAAAGCTACTGACAGGAAGGCAGAGCCATCCCCAAATGCAGGCTTTGCTCATGCACCCTGGGAGTCAGAGCATGCCACAGCACTAAATAGCACCAGAAACACCACAAACTGGTAAGATGGCAGAACAGGCTTTCTCCCAGAGGCACCACAGGGTGTTTCTTCTCCTGTGTTTCCCAGCAAAGTCACCACTAGGAAAGCATTTCTTGCTCACAGACCACAACCTTTACTAGCTGTTGCATTTCAAAGAACAATGAAATTAGTAGCCACATAGGGAACATTATGGAACATTGTGGGCACTCATGTTAACAACTGACCCTTGATTACAAGAAAAGTGGTTTCTGTTGTTGGGTTGGGGTTTTCTTTAATTCACTTCAGGCTTTGCCTTCAGCAGAGATATAAATTTGACTTCATCACAGAGCTCTGACACTGAAGGCACCATGCTCACATTCAGACAGGTTTTTCAGGGAGGGTGCAAAGCTGTCAATCCTGCTCATCTGCCACCAGAATTTGTGACACGGTTTTGTGTGTACATTGCTCCAATTCTCCTAGTCTGATTTCACCTCCAGGGTTTATGTTTGCCAGCATTAAGTTGCCTCTGAACTCTGAAATCAGGGATGTCACTTGTTGCTTGCTTCTTTAAAGCAAGATGTCACCCTGGCTGCGTGCTAGAGTTATTAGTGCAGTGCTGGCTGCTCTCAGGGCTCCGTGTGGACTCAAGTTGTTATAGAAACAGCATCCTGAAAGTGAAAAGGTGCAACATCCTGAACAGAAGCTGAGGTGTGTAAGGAAATGACCTTTCCTGGAGTAGCTGATGAAACGCTTTGGCAAAACAGTGCTGCCTTCTGCCTCTGCTTTCTACATGACATTTCCAATTCATCTCTCTCCAGGATGGACCATGAGAAGAGTCTTTGCTACTGAAAGCACAGTTTAAGGACATTAAAATACATGCACAGAGACCTGTACCTGTGTCTAAGAGGTAAAAAGCAGCAAGGCCCAAGACACACTGTTTCTCAGCCTCAAACAATACAGATACAGTAAACAGCCTGAACAGAAGCCATTCAAGTTTTCACCACAGATAATGCAGTTCATCATTCTTGTAAGGAACTATCAGCATGTGCTGTGGAGCAGGGGACAGTTCTGCCTTTCCTCCTTACATCCCTGTTCCTCCTCTGCTCTGCGCCGTTGCAGCAGCAATGCCCAGGAAATGTGAAAAAGCGATGACAAAGTAATCCAAAAGAAATAAAATTACACCAAAATGTGTTGTTTCTACCCAAGGATCCTCACATCACACAGACACCCACCCAGACCTTTCCCTATCACCACTTCCCAATGCTGATCCTGCAAGCACAACCCCGCAGCGAGAAGAAAAAGGGTCCCCGGCACCACCAAGGGGAGAGCCTGGTGACGGAGGCAAACTGGGGCTGAAGTGGCCCAAATGCTGTGGATGCAGCAGGAACAGCAGGCTGCCCACCACCAGCCCAGGTCAGGAATGCAAAGGGAGCAGCCACTCACCTTCCTTAGCCCGCCAGAACTGAGATCTGCAGCATTTCCAAACACACAGCACGTGCACACAGCGCACACTGGGCATAGAGGCAGGCGGAGTGAAACCAGCTCCTGCGCATGAGAGCTCATCTCCCCCAAGAAAACAGGAATTACTGCTGCCAGCAGAAGCCTCTCAAGGCACGTGTACAGCCCTTGGAGGAGAACCCTACAGACTGCTCGGTGAGCAAGGACAGCAGGAGCACACCCGAGCGCAGAGCCCTCCCTGCGCACTGCCGCTGTACTCTGCTCTAAGGACTCGTCGCGTTTCCAACACACGATTTAAACCACCAAACACTAAAGCAAACAAATGCTTTTCAGGAAGAGTAACAGATACAGACTTATTTCCAAGGTTGAGGAAGAGCCCACCCCTGCCCAGAGAGGCAAGTTCAGTGTCATCTAAAATAATAATCCTTTGCACTAAAATCAGTTCCTTGCACCCAATTTAAGTGCGTGTGAAACGCTTGCTCTTGGCCAACAAATGCAATCTTCTGGTAACCAAGAGCAATATTCAACAGAGCCTCAGCAGCTGCAAATGCAAACAACCTCCCATCTAACAACAGAGCTGCCAGGGGCTGAGTGCGTGCAGCTGGAAACAAGGATGCACCTGAGGTTGGGACCTGCCGGTCTGGTGCCCAAAAGTGCCTTTGTCGTGCCACAGAAGTGTATTTTATGCTCACTACTCTTCTGCCCAGAACACAACACTGGGCCTGAAGGAAGGTGAGTGCCCACTGTGATTTCAACAGGAGGAATCCCCATCCCTGGCCCAGTATCCTGGGAATGCTCATTTTTTATCATTTCCTACTGAGCAGCCACCAAAAGTGCCTACAGTGAAACAGCTCCCTCCACAAAAGCCTCCCTTTGGCTCTGTTTGCAACTACAAGTAGCACGCTCAGTACGTTGTTCGCATCTGCTCGGTGCTGTTCCTGAGTGTACCGATGGCCTCAAGTCACCACCTCAGAGGGCAGCCTTGGAACCCATCGGGGAAGACAAAGAAGGCCACCGAGCACGGCCAGGCCACCAAGCCGGCATCGTACATCAAACACAGTTCTGAGGCACAGGAAGCAGGAACATCCTCCCTCCAGTTTTCCAGAAGTGACTATAAAGCCTGACAGATGGCGAGTGATTAAAAACCATAATGATTTTGAGCATGACCTCATTTACCTGAGAAAGAATAATGCAACACAAAAAAGGTCACTGGGGATGATACATAAACAGATGAGATAAGGTCTGCCTCAGGTGTGAGACACAAAGCCCAACAAAGCAGACAAGGGTCGATCCCTCCACAGGCAGCAGAGCTTCCACGTTCATCTCCTACCCAAACATTACCTGACCTTAAAGCTGCAAGCAGATGAAGAAGGGCTTTTCCTGCAGTAGCCCAGCTACGAGGAGAACAGAAAAGTTGCAAGCACTTCTCTACTGCAACCTTCCTGAGCAAACCTACTTTTCAGAGAATTTCCAGCTAAAGGTCTCAGAGGAAAACCCACCTTCAAGTGAGAAACTATCCTGCAGGCACTGCCTGATGCTCCAACCTGTGTCTGTGGAGTAACACTGCAGCTTGTACCACTGCAGGTGGCCAGAGTTGCACAGAACTGTCCTCAAAGCTGTCAAAAGCACTAAAGCAGCAATGGAGCTGTTCAATCGGCTCTTGAAAAGGTTTGTTGAGTTTTACAAGAGTCATCTGAACAATGCTGCACTTTTCTTCCCCTTCACCATCTTGGGTTTGGCCCCAATTACACATCTTCTTGGAAAGAGAGAAGCTATTTATAGCAGCTCGCTCCAAAGCCTGCTTGGTAACTACGGCACAATATGGAACAGACTCCTCTTCCTTCAGCAGGGTAAATGTCCTCGGAGGCTGGCAATCAGTAACCCCAAGAGAAATGCTGGACACGCTCTATGCTCATGTCGGGAGCAGCCATATGGGAATTCAAGAGAAGCTTCCCAAGCGGATGCTCATGATGCAGGGTCGCTAAGGAGCAGTAGAGCACTTGGGGTTATTGTTGGGTACTGACCTGGCTGAGGGTCTGCTTGCCCTTTCAGTCTCTCATTAGAGGACAGCTCTGAACGGGAGTGATGGGAGCAATGCACAACTCTGCAGGGCCTTCACCCCGAGACAACACTGACATGCACAGTGTGTCCTGAGAGCACAGAGCAGCTCTCACCTGGTCACTGACACACAACCACCCCAAGCTGCACCAACAGGCAGGTACACCCTGCTGCTGCCATGCAGTGTACCATGAGAATACAACCATGAGCAGGGCTGCAGCCTCCCGAATGAGCTCCTTGGACTGCAGGATTAGGAAGAGCTGCTCTTTACTGGGCTGAAGCACAGTAAGCCCCATCCTGGCAGTGTTACAAAGTGTGCAGTGCAGTTTCATCTGCCAGGACATCGAGTACACCCAGTGTCAGAGGTTACAACCAGCCAGACCCCTGCCCACCAGCCAAGTCACCAGCAGCAGCCCACTAACTGAATGCACTTGGTCCCCATTTTCCACAGAGCGCTGGTTGCCTCCGGGATTGAGAAATTCCCGTTTACAATTTCCACTCTGAATGCTCTGAGATGCTCTTCAGAGCACTGGAAACAGTCTCATTCTGGTTGCAACAAGCTTTCAGTACCACCTCCAGGAAAGAGGGGCAGCCAGGCTGCTACAGAGAAAGATTTACTCTGTAACCAAAGCAAGACCAATGCTTCCCAAGCTCTTCTAAGAGATCACTGGCAACATCATGCCCTGGCAACTGTAACCTGTCTCTCCTGGTTCCATAACAGACAGTTAGAAAGTAACACTTCACACAGACTTGGACAACTAAGAAAGGGAAAGATTTCTAGAGCTTGTTGCTAAATTAACACAGATGTAACAAAGCTGCCCAACACATCAAAGCAGCTGGTTGCCAAACTTCGGATATGCCTTAAAGTTATTGTATCGATGCATTAACAGCCATCTTCAGCAGTGACAAACTCATCTTCCTCTCCTACAGAAATGCGTCCACCTGGCAAAGCACAGAAGTGGTGATGAAGTCGAGCTCTGCTCTGCACCTTGGCTCAGTGGGGAACAGCTGGCCCCTCTTTGGGAATTTCATGGTATCCTTCGTCCTTAGGGTTTGATAATTCACTTCCTGCTGGTGCACAGGACTGACCCGAGGGGACTGAGCACAGCAAGAGGCTGTCCTGTGCTTCCAGCTGCAGGAACCCAAATGCCAAAAAGTCCCTGGAGCAAACCTGTCAGTGTGCATTGAAACCACCTCACCTGCCCATCACTTCTGCCAGTGACAGCACTGCCACAGAGAACAGCTTCTTACAGGGAACCCCACACTCCTTCCCCAAAAAAGCTTCACAAAACCACTCCCAAGAGTGTCCATACAGTGTAATGCTGCCCGAATCATCAATACTTGCCGGGATGATTAAAACTTGCACTTTATCTTCAAGCTTCTGACAAAGGAGCACCTGAATCTTCAGCAAGAACAAAAAGCAAGCAGAAGCCCTCCACCTCTGGGGCCGTGGTCCACACTGCCTCCACCGTGCCTCTGGTTCTACATCAGTGCCTACAGGCAGTTCTCTCCCCAGGTGCATGCAGTACCGGGCAGGGCTCAGCACCACAACCTCACAGACTGAGCACCAGGTGGTTTCGCAGCAACCGCCCAGCATCAGCTGGGAAAGGGACTTTGGAGGCAGGCGGCACAACTGTAATGCCTGTGGAGGAAAGGGAGTATTAACACTCGCAGCTGAGGCGTGACCACGGCAGGAGCGAAGCCACTCCTTCCTCCCAGCACATGGATCTGGTACCAACTCAAAACAAGCCATGGGTGAACATCCCTGACTCCAACACACACCTCGTAAAACATTACGAGCTGTGTATAAATGCAGCAGCAGCAGTGCTACTACAGACACTGTCACTGCCACCGCGTTCCACTGCAAACCTCGAGTCCCTGCAGCTCTCAAGCCAATGCAGATTTATGGAGTAAACTGTCAACATGCATCCAACATGCTCAGCTTTTATGTCCCAAAGCTTCAATTAAAGTTGAGAGGCGGGAAGGGAGCTCTCAACTGACAGGCACAGCAGATATCTAACAATGATGCATAAGCTGTTTCTATACCAAATATTGATGTAACAAATCAAGAAAGCACAGCCAAATGTCCCCTGTTGGGAAGTGCCACTCACATCAAGCAGAAAGGGTGACACACAGTGCAAATGCCGCCGTGTTCAACCACTTACAGCTTTACTGGGCAAAAAAGCCAACTACTCCTGTGGTGCCAAAGTCAGGTATTGTAATGTTGCTCCCTTAAAGCAAGCCGGTTTCAGGATAAGTCAGTGACACACAGAGCTGCAGTGACAGCCAGGGGTTCCTACAGTGTCACCCAAAACCCGGACTACACGGGGCCACCCCACAAAGTCTGCTCCATCCCACAACACAACTGAGGAGACGAGATGAGGACCAAGTGTAACAGGTAGTTACACAAGTGATGCCTCAGCCCCACGGAGAACAGTGTAAGCACCAGGCACTTAATTCAAAGGACTGGTGAGCCCTGGTCAGCAGGGTCTTCTGGAAGCCCCTTTCGAGAAGAACAGCACCCAAAGCAGGGTACCACACAGCCCCAGAACTTCACTATTTCAACACCAATGCTCAGCCGCCCCCTCCCCTAAAGGGGAGCCTGGGGGGCATCCACGTGTGCTGGAACTCTTCCTGCATCCTGCACACTCACCCAGCAGGAGGGAAGAGCTCAGCCTACTGCTTCTGGTGGCCAGCAGCAGCACTGCCATCTTTACTATGACTATAAAACATGCAGTCATGTTCAGGAGAATGAGGTCCTTCAGTGCAGAACAGCTCCATTTCTCAAGCATCACCCAAAGAAAAAAATCAGCTTGGTGAGCTAACTGAACCTGAATGTGCACCCAAAGACACCAGTACACTGTGCAAACCTGGGGTGAGGAAAAGGTCTGGGGTCTTCCCCTTTTCTCCCTGCTCCTGAGAGCCCAGGTGAAGCTCAGTGTGCTGACACCAAGCCACAAAGACATGAACATAACTTTCCCCAGTATGTCATGTTATTAGACAGAAGCTTTTAGCAGCTAACTAGAAAAGCAATGCAAGAAATAAGCTTCTTCAGTTACAAGAGACCCTGTCTCCATCAGCTACTGGCACCATGAACATACTGATATTATTTTAAAGCAAGGATGCCCCAGAGGCCAAACTCCCATAGACCTTCTGAAGATGTTTTGGAGGGATTCTGAGATGAAAAAACCCCACTTTAAGACAACTGGAATTCAAGTAAAACCCAAGCAACCAGTGTCAACTCAGAGAAAAGCAAGCAAAAAGCAGGTTGCCTGCCCCCAACCTCTTGCAACTTGTTACCTCTGTGGCTGCGTTGGTTGGCGGATTTCAGGCATTTCTGCCACTGAACCAACTCTGGAGATGCACTGACTACTTTCAAGCAGACCTGGTAAATTCCACTGCACCCAGTCTACTACAGACAGAGAACGTACAAGTGCCCTAAACAGCAGCTCTTCAGACCCAGGCTTTGGGTAAGAGGGCTGCGGAGAGCAGCTCCAGGTGACACCCGCAGTGGTGGGCACCAAGGTGACAAGAGCTCCAGGACCAGCCCTGGGCATGCAATGCCAACCCAGTACTGCAGCCGGAACCCTGCAGCCCAGGAGTGACTCCAGCTGAGCAGTGGGTGAGCAGCTCCACTGCAGAGCACTCGAGAGCGCGCACCCAAACCAGGCTGAGAGGCACAGAGACCTCTATTTTTAATAAAGTTTCTTTAACAAACTCAGATATGGCCAGCGAGGGAGAAACCAAGGAAGTGCTCCTGAAACCAGCAAAACATCAACAGAGGCTCTCCCACTCCGCAGCTGACAACCTGCCTGAGAACAGACAGACCTGGCCTTGAACAAACCAACACGGCTCCTGCCACAAAAGCCCTGGGAATTCTTGTGCTGGCGCAAGGACGCAGCTAACAAGTGATGCAAAGCAAGGGCTGGGGGAAAGCGGTGCTGCAGCTCATAGTAAGCAACACACCCCCATCATGTCTTCCCTGTGCTGTCAGTGGGTGGGCTGTTGTCAGACTCCTGCTCTGGCTGCCTTCGAAAGGCTTGGACAGAAATTAAAATGAAGGCAGGAAAAGGAGCAGCTACGGGAAAACGGAGGAAAAAGGAGGAGAAAGGAGGAAAGCCGCAGGCAGCGCTCGGGTGGCAGCGGCCGCACCGCGCCGGGCCCCGCCGCACCGGGCGGCGAGGCGGAGGATGCCGCGCTCCCCCCGCGCCGCGGCTCCCGGGGAAAGGCCGCGTTCCCCGCAGAGCATCCTCCGCAGGCAGCAGAGCCGCGCGCCCGGCCCCGCACCGCCCCCCGCGGGCAGCGCGGCCGCCGCCCCCCCCGGCCCGGTCCTACCTCCGGGAGCGCGCAGGATAATGGAGGCGGCGGCGGGGAGGGCGCACCGGCCGCGAGTCGCGTGCGCGGGGAGGGACCGCGCGGCGCGGAGGGCGCCGTTCCTCCCCCCCCCCCCGCCGGGCTCCCCCTGCGACCCCCTCCCCGCCCGCGGGCAGGAGGCGGCGGGCGCGCCCTTTGTGCGGGCAGCGGCAGCGGCGGCGCGGGCCGCGCAGGGGGGGTGTGACCGGCGGCGCGGGCAGGGGCTGCGGGAGGGGCTGCGCCCGCACCGCCGGGGATGCTGCGGGCCGGGACCCGCGGGCCGCGCCGCGCCCTCCCCCCGCCCCCGCCCCGCTCACCTCTCCGCTGCCCGCCTCGGCGCCGCAGGCCGCGCGGAACCGCCGCAGGTTGATGCCGATGGCGGCCGAGACCTGGAGCGCCGCGTCGAAGCCGGGTCCCACCCCGGCCGCGGGGCCCGCGGAGCCGCCGGAGCCCGGCGCTGCCCCGCCTCCCCCGCTTCCCGCCGCCCCGCCGGAGCACGGGCCGCCGCGCTCCCCCTCGCCCGCCGCCGCCGGTGCTGCCGCCGGCTCCGCGGGCCGCAGGCTCCGCACCGCCGGCACCCGCAGCCGGGACCCTCCCAGCCCCCGGCGGCCCCAGCCGCCGCTGCCGGGCCGGGCAGGGAAGCGCCACCGACCGCTGTGCGCCATCTTTACTGTGAGGCGACGAGCCAGAGAGCGGGGCCGGGCCGCGCCCCGCGCCCTGGATACCGCCTAGCCGGCCCTTAGAGGTGCTGCATAACAGCGGGCTCCATGCAGGTTGCGGGGCTCCGCCATCCCGCCGCCCCGGCGCCTGTGTAAGCCATTAGCGACGGGTGCTAGCCGGGCATAACGCTGGGCGATATGCAGGTGCCCGGGCGCGAGCTCCTGCGCGGCCCCCCTTCCTGCATAGCGCAGCCTGCCGCCGCCGCAGCACCTCATAGCTCGGCGGCCCATCCAGGCGCGGGGCCCCTCCGCGGAGCTCCCCGGAACCTGCGTGCCGCAATAGGGCCCGCGAGCAGGCGGCATAACCGCGGCCCCATGCCGAGGGAGGGCAGAGGAGCCGGGACCCGGTGCCGCGCATACGGCATAGGCGGCCCCGCCGCCAGCGTCCGTAGCTCCGGGCCCGGCGGGAGCCCTGCGGGCGGGCGGGGCCGCGGCGAGGCGGGAGGGCGCGGGGCGGGCACTCCCGGTGGCAGCACCCGTCACGGCCGGGGCGGAGGCGGGGCCCGCCCCGGGGAGCACACCGGTACCGGTTACCGGCCTGGCGAACGGGAGATACCTGTGTCCGGCAGCGGAGGCGGCCGCGCAGGGGGCTCTGCGGGGTGAGCAGCACCGGAGAGCTCCTGCAGGCCACGGGCTTCAGAGCTGCCGCTGCTGCTCCTTGCAGACCGGGTGCGCCGGGGCTTCCCACCAGGACTTCAGGGAGGGAAATCCCAATTGGACTGTGCCTGTCTCTCAGGGAGCATGACCAGGCCTGGAGCGTGCCCGAGCCCTGCCCTGCTTTGCCAGTCCGGTTTAACCCAATCCTCCCAATAAAGCCTCTGATGAACCCCACAGCACAGAGGCCTCGCCAGGGCCTGTGCGTGTTCGCCCCAAGAGCGAAGTGCACAGGTCAGAACAAGTCCCACGGGGGGGGCAGCCGGCACAGTCACACTTTGGTCCAGAAACGTGCTGTGAGTCAAGATCATGCTTTAAATCCTCCCCGTCCATCTTGATCAAGAGCCACCTTCCTGTGCTGAGGGGCCTGACGGTATCTTCCTGCTGGGCAATGGCTTCAGGAAGAGAGGAGTGAAGAGCTCCCGGTGAGATGCCATTTTCAGGGCCATCCATCCCTCAGTCTGGCTGGCTCAGGCAGGACATTTGGCTTCAGCCCTGGTTAGATTTGCACCAAGCGTCACCTCCTCAGAGGGGAGAGAGAAATCCCAAAGTCCTGGGCAGCAAAGGGAGCAACAGGAGCACGCAGCGAGTTCCAGGTACCAAAGTTCTCCAGAGCTGCTGCCGCAAATGAAGTTGTGGTCTCCTGAGTGGGCACTAGGACACTGAGACAGCAGACTCACCTATGAAAGCTGTGGGTTCCTCTGCGCTTGGTTTCCCCATCACTTGTGAGCCACCGTCACCGTGTCAGGAGCCCTTCTTTTCAACCAGAAAAGCTTTGCCACTGATGCCCTGCCAGTCACCCAACACACGGTGCTGTGAGCCCACCTGCGCCACCCACCAGCACCTCATGGCACTTCTTGCTGGGGTGAAGCACTGAGGATGTCAGCTCTGCGGTGGAGAGGAAGCACCGTGGCCTTGGCACAACAGCTATCCCCAAGGCATCAGGGGTACTAAGGGCAGCCAGGCTGGGGCCTGTGGGTGCACCAGTGAGTTGAGCACACAGCCCTGAGAACAGCATCAGCAAGGAGCAATCCTGGCTAGAAACCATCTCGCAAGACCATAAAGAGATGCAAGTGTTACCCTGGCAGGACTGCTGGCCCGGGAGTACTCCTCCTGCACAGGAGTTTCTGGAAATATGTGAGCGAGCAGGAACTACCCTGGGGTTTGTACACAGGAGCTGGCTGAGAACATGCAGCCCCAGGGGTTCCTGGGCAGCTCATGCTGGTGCTGAGCTAAGATGATGGATATGGTCAAGCTCAGCTCACCCTGCAAGACTCCTGTTCCACAGAGAAAGTCTCCACCACCAACATAACTGAAGCCCAAACCACCCCAAAGGACCATGACAGCTTCACACCAGTTCTGGCTTTATTGTCACCCACCCCAATACAGACTGGGGACACGGCCCCGAGGACGATGTTACTGAGGACGAGCCTTCAGACGTTGTACCCGATAATGCCACGCTTGCCTATGATCTCTCCGATGTAAAACCACATCAGCACCTCCGTGGCCACCAGCCCGTTCCTCACTGCTTCCTGAAAGAAAAGAGAACACCTGCTTCAGCTCTCAGCTCCTTCAGGTTCAGGTCTCTTGGGAGCAGCTCCCTTGGTTTCCATGGCACCAACAGAGAACTTCAAGCCAGTGGGTCTTAGGAATTACTACAGAATCCAGCTGGCAGGACCTCAAGAGGCTGCAGAACCTCCTCAGACCAAAATAAAAAGGATAAATGTAAACGTGTATCTTGTATCATTTACATTCATCTTATAAATGTGGCTCTTTGGAAGCCCGGCACCAACCACCACACATCTTCGGAGGGTCAGGCAGGCAGGGACAAAGCCCACTGCAGCACACATGACCCCTGCAGCCCTGTCTCACCCTGCGTGGATGTGCTGCTACACACGGCAGGAGGCAGCAGCCCGACCCGTGGGCTCAGCGCCCAGCAGGAGGAGCAGCGATGCTGCGGAGCGGTGCCCGCTCCCTCCCCGGTGCTGTGTCCCCAGCTCCCGCCCCGCCGTTACCCTGACGGTGAGCTGCGCCAGGCGGCCGGTCTGGAAGCCCCTGATCACGGACTTCATGCCGTCAATGGCCCGAGGGATCTCGCCGGGGGTCGGCGGCGCCAGCTCCACCTTGGCGTAGTACCAGAACGTGGCCAGGCGCGGCTTCGAGTAGGCCACGGCGGCTGCGGCAGAGCAGGGAGAACACGCGTTTACCGAGCGGCCCGCGGCCCCCCCGGCCCCGGCCCCGGTCCCGGCGCTCACCGCTGAGGAGCTGCGGCCCGCGGGTGCTCAGGGCCTGCACCAGCTTCTGCGCCATGCTGCAAACCGGTCCAATGTCACCCCGCCGCGACCGCGCCCGCCCAGGCCCCCGCGGCTGCCCCTCGAGCCGCCTGACCCCGCCCTCTCTACTCAGGCAGCTGCGCGGGCAGCCCGCAAAGCCCCCAGGCCACGTGCGCGGGGCGGGGCGCTCCGCTCAGCCGCGAGTTCGAGTCCCGGCGTCGCCGCTGCCGCCCCAGCGCTGGAGCCGCCCCCCGCGGACAGGCACCGGCACCGGCTCCGGCATCATCGCCACCTTTAATTCCAGCTCCCCGGTCCCCAGCAGGCATCCGGACACTGAAGCAGCACGCACAGTTGGCACAACCACCCCACGTCTGCCCCTGGGGACAGCAGCGCCTGCACACTGAGCCTATGGGCACAGAAGGAACAGAACAGGGGGAAGGTTTTGGCGTCGCTGGGAAAGAACAAGTGGGAGAGGGCCAGGGCCCCAGGACACACAGAGGCTGTGCTCGTCCCTAGGCAGAGGCTCAAAGCTGTGGTGCAGTGGAAAGTCTTAGTATTAAAGAGGAAGTCTCGAAAGGAAGAGACAGAACAAGGGAGGAAAGAGAAGGTCCAAGGAGAGACGCTGACATGGTGCATCTTCGGTCAAGGTGGTGACGTGCTCTGGAGCTCCAGCCACTGCCCCACAAGGCATTTATTGGGCCAGTGACTGTAGGTCTAGGGCCAAGACCCCTGTTTTCAGTTCAGTGTATCATCCAGCTCCTCCTTCTGCTTCTTCCTCTCTGCAAGCCACCGCTGGATCTTCTCTTTAAGCTCTGTGTTTGGTCTGATCTGGTCCATGGTGAGTGGGCTCCGGTTGAAAGGGTCTGTCTGATCGCTGAAAGACAAAGCACGGAGGGGATCATTTGGACAGTCCCAGTGCTAGAAATAGAACAAGGAGGAGAAGAGGCCAGGAGGAGGCAGGGGATAAGTGAGACAGGCCTCAGAAAGTGCTGCTTACCTGAGGAGGTGCCGGGCTATAGTCGAGCGGTCCACGGTGACACGGGACGAGGGCAGGATCACAGGGTCAGACATCAGTGTGCTCATGATGGGGTCTAGGAACTCATCACAGGCATCTGCGTACGTCTCCTCCTCTTGCTGCTGCTGGTCTGCAAGAGACTGGGGGGCATGTGGAGCCTTCAGCCACTGGGGCTCCTTGTTCTTTAAAGCTCAGGTTTGCTCTTAGCCCACAGCTAAAGCATTTACTGGTGGGTGCCGCCCCACGGGAGCCTCAGACAAAGCCCTGTTCCCAAAAATCCCTCCCCACAGCAAGACACAGGGATACACAGGCAGAACAATCACATAAGGAACCAGTCCCTCCTTTTCTGTGTGCCTAAATTGAGTGGGGTTCTCACCTTGATCCTCTCGGCCAGGTTGCTGAAGGACACGATCATGTTCCCGGGCTTGTTGATCTTCTTCAGGACCCGGACAGTCTGGGCGAAGAGCGTTGGCGAGTAGGAGCGGCCGTCCTTGGGCACCGTGGCACAGAAGTTTTCCTCATCCCTGGGCCGCAGGTGGAAACAGAGCAAAGGCTTAAGAATCCACGTGTACCAGGCTGCAAAACGCAGTCCCCAGGACAGCAGCACCACCCCAACAGCGAACTCAAAACTGGAGGAAAGCCTGAGTGCAGTGAAGTGCTTCCCCCAGGTCCTCTCCAGAGTGACCCACAGTATGAACGTAAACACAACAGTGTTTAGCTTCCACCCCTGCTACCTGGGCTGCATCTGATTCCCTGGGGTCACTGAAGTTAAGACTGTTACAGAAGAGCACAGCATCCTGCCCACCGGCCCACCAAGGGCCTCCGCTAGCCAGTATCCCCAGGGTGTCTCCTGCCACCCTGTGGACCAGCTCTCCCCATCACATACCCAAGGTTCAGGTAGATGGTACAGATGTCAGACACGAGTTGCTGTGGCTTGAAGTCAAACTCACTGAAATCCTTCACTTTCAAAGCTCCCATTTTTGGCCCAACCAGATGTTGCAGGAAGTAGTTGAGCATGGAGATGATGCGCTCCGCAAGGAACGGGTGCACAAACAGGGACTTAATTTCTGGAACAGAAAGCAGCAGTTCCTTGAGCTCCAGAGCCAGCTGGGCCCCAGGTCCCAACAGGGGTTTTTGCTCTCCCTACCTGAGGTGAGGAAGGCCAGCGTGCCTATGGTTTCATTGGACATGATGTTGTGGAAGCGTGCCAGCTGACCAAACATCTGCAGGCTGGACTCCTTCTCGCGGCGAGCCTCCGGGGACAGGCTGTCCCACTCGCCACGGTCCTTCTCGATCTGCTGAACTTTGATCTTACTGAGGTACTGCAAAGACAGGGCAGGGAAGCAGCTGGGAGAACAGGCTGGCAAATGGGCAGCGGTGGCAAAGCCAGCCCTGTCCTGCACTGGGTCGACACCAGAGGAACACCTCATAAACCCAAAGGAGAATACCCTGGAGACAAAGGGCCTTTGTCAGGATCACACCTTCAGCATGGCCAAGGGGATTTGATATTCAAAACCCCCAGAGGTTGTTTAAAGCCTGGCTGCTTCCAGATGAGCAGCAGGGAAACTTCCTTGCTACTCCCCCAGCATGCTTTGTACTGGATCTGACAAAGCCCCTGAGCTCCTCTTCAGGATGCTCAGCCCTACCTGTATGGCTTCATCCAGCAGGAAAATGGCATCGTTCATGAGCAAGTTGAGGAAGCGCAAGAAGAGAGGGGGGTTCATTGCCTCCAGGTTCTCTGAGGCATAATCAGCCAGAGCCTGGAAGGAAGGAGCACATGCTGAGCACTATGGGAGAGCCCAGGCTGGCATGTTCCCTACAGAGCTGCATGCACGCACTTCCTGATGCGCTCCCGCCTCACCTTTATGCTCTGCCGGTAGGAATCCGTGTCCCACATGTACCTCAGGATGGGGTACATGGGGCGGCGGTAGTTAAACTTCTGCTCGAACTGGTGCGGATCACCTACACACAGGCAAAGACACGGCTTTCCACACAGCAGTGAGCACAGGCAGTATCACAGTACAACTCACCCTGCTCTAGAAGGGGACAGGCAAGAGCCCAATGCTATAGCATTGCAAAGCTCAAAAGCTTGAGCCCCGGAGGTTATCCTCTTTGGATACACGGCTCTACACAAGCCAGAAGTTTGGGAATACCAACACTGTGCTGGAATGATCCTGGCCTGATGCAGCCAAGCAGCTTAAAGCCAGAAGAGATGGTTTCAAGCACTGGGGACGCTCCCCCTGCAGATGCTGCAGAGGGAAGAGCTCTTCCCTCTGGTGCTCACCCGTAAACTCGATATCCACGAAGACTCTGATGAGTGCCTCGGCCAAGCGGGCAGCGTTCTGGTATGAGCAGAACACGCGCTTGCGATGGAACACGCTCGAGACGAGCGGGTTCTGCGCCTGGTCCAGGTGAGGCATCACAGCCTCCAGCACTTCGGCCAGCTTGGCTCGCAGGTGGGGGTTCTTCATCCTGCAAGAGAAAAAGAGCAAATCCAGCACATCAGGAGGGTGTGGGATCAGGGAATGCTCCAGGAGATGCGCCCATCTCCTTGCTGTGGACTGTCTGTAAAGCTATCGCAGGTATCCAGAGCTTACTCCCAATACCGGAGCCATGGGCAAAGGCACGCACCCAATACCACAGTTAAGCCAGGCAGGGAGGACAGAGGATGTGGGAACGGCAAAGCTGTTGCTTCCATCCCTCCCACAACAGCTTTGTGGCAGTGGGAACAGCTCACAGCCCACACTGACTTGTTTGATCCCAAGCAAACTTCTCGTTTATTCAGCTAATCCAAGGCACTTCACCTCCTGCCCAGTGTAAATCACTGAGGTGACGGTACAGCTCTTGTCTGCCATGGACATGGAGCAGAAGCCAAACCCCTGCCCGAGGCAGGAAGGGTACCTCCTACAGGCAGGACTGAGCTTTTCCAAAGGGATAAACCCACTCATGGCTGCATAAACCAAGCCCCAATGCCTCTCCTGCAGCCTCCCCTCCTAGTCCCCCTTGGGAGCTCTACAGGCACACAGGGCTCACACCGTGGCTGTACATACCTCTCCACATCACCCATGAACACAGTGACAAAGTGAAGGATGTGCTCCAGGGAATCTGCGGATGTCTCCAAGATGTCATCAGCAAAACGCCGCAGGAAAATGAAGAAGTCACCCAAATTATCAGCAAAGAATTCTGCAAACGGAGACTGCACATGAGCTCCTGGCGAAGGGCCGCTCTCCTCACCCCTTCTCAGCCTCACACCCACTCTCCCACCATCACCCCCATTGTGATTAAAGCTTTGGGAGCTAACTAGCTGTGTCAGAACACCCCAGACATGAGGGAAGCCCAGACTGATCCACACAGGATTCACTCAGTCTCTCCCAGAAGTCAGGACCCAGCAGCTGTCTGCCCACTGTACAGTTACACACATCTCCAGACAACAGAGAAGGCAAGGAGGACTTTGCACATGCAGAGAATAGTAAATTGAGATGGTATTCAGTGGAAATTTGCAGCACCATGCTCTGCAGGGGTCAGCTCTCGCAGTGCTCATGTGGCTGGCACCAGGATCACAACCTGTAAGTGACCTTGGAGGTCCCAGCGGCCTTCACAGCTTCTAACAATTTGCAGCCAACACTCCCAACACATCCCAGTACTTTCTTTCCAAGGGCAGAATGTCCCTTAAGCACCTGAGCAAGGAGATGCTGTGCACATCCTCAGGAACCAGGCCTGCACATGCACGCCCTGGCCCTGTGCAGGGTGAGCAGCACAGCACGAGGGTCTCACCTGGTACATAGGCCAAGGCGCTGTCCTGCACTGCGGGCAGAGGGAAGGTGAGCTCCAGCGGCTCTGTCCCGCGGTTCCCCACAGCCAACTGCACCAGCAGAACTGCCATAGACACCTGCAGGTTCAGGCAGTTCTGCAGCATCTGCGGCTCCGTCACGGCTGTCTTGGTGGACAGATAGATGGTCATGAGGCGCTCAAACTGCTCCCTGAGGCTGTCGGCAGCAGGGCTGGAGCTCTGCTGAGCTTCTCGCCACGCTACTTGCAGGCGGTGAAGGCTTTGGTTTATCTTTACCATCTGGTCGTGTAACCTACCCGAAAACAAAGCCAGGAGGTGAGAGAAGACTGCAGACTGCCCGAGAACAGCACGGGCCTTATCCTGCTCTGCCAGATACCCTCAAACCCTTTCCTGGGAATAGCCTCTTTGGGACACCAGCAATGGGAAACCTTTAGGGAAAGGCAAGCAGGGGCTTGGGGGATCCCAGAGCCTGCTGAGGAACTGCAGTGGTCTGTGGAGTGGTCTGAACAACCCCGCTGTGGTGCCATGGTCAGGGATCCAGCAGCGTGCAGAGTTTCCCAGCAACAAGCCACTTGTGAAACCTTTCCATTGAGTTCTATATTTAGAGAATCAACCAGAAGGGGACAGTGCTGGGATCAGAGGTGACCTCAGTGTATCCAGGCAACCATTTGAAGGGGGAGCTGAAAGAAACAGTGTGTTACAGTGTCCAGAGAAACCCTTTCCTGGAGTGGACACCAGGAACCTATCTCTGCTTCCCATGCAGTCTGGTTCCAGCAGCTTGCAGGGGCAGCAGCTCTGATGCAGAGGCTTTCTAGGGAAGAAGTGAGATGCCTGCAACCTTGCTCCCTGAGGAGGGGGAGGCGAGCGGCCCATGGCACCCAGCATTTGGCTGTCAGGTTTCTATAAGCAGTGTGGCACCTGATGGATTGTCAGCACTGCCTGTGAGCACCAGCAAATGGAATTCCTTCCAAATTCAGTTAGCCTGAGGCCAAGAGTTCAGTACTTGGTACTCAGCAGTTCAAGCTGCCAGCTCTGCATTTTGAGTATTCACTGACAGCTTAGCACAGGGGTGGGAACAGCACTGGGGGTACCTGCGAGCACCCACCTGTGAAACCCCAAGTGAAGGGTGTACTGTGTGAGCACCAGGTTTTCTGTCACCAGGTTGTAGCTGTTGGCAAACTCAGGCTCCTGCTCGCTCAGAGCGGGTATCAAACACGTTTCCTTTTCCAGACCTGGAATGAAAAGTGTCTCTGTGTCAAGAGCTCAAGAGGACCCCTGCTGAAGACCCAGAACGGCTGGTGATGCTGGGCAGCCTGTTATTTCTGTTCAGTTCTCCCCTTGCTCCTCCCCAGTCTTCTCCCTTTACCCACACATGAGGGGAGGCCACTACTGGGAAGAGCAGGGACCCAAGGAGATTGCCTTTGTCATTCCCTTGCCGCCCAAGGTCTGGGCGCACCTTTCATGTGTACGTTCTTACTCCTCCTCTCCTCTTCATTCAGCTCCTTCAGGGCACAGTAGGTAGGGTTGAAGGTCAGCAGCCTGGCAGATTTGGGTTTGCAGAAGGGCTGGCACAGCTTCAGGAGAGCAGCTCCCAGGTTGAGGAAGAAGGCATCCGAGGCGTACATCTGGAAGAAGATCTCAGGCATCTGGTTTGCCCAGATCTTGGTGCGTCCCGCGTTGGCGTGGAGGCAGTTTCCCAGCCAGGAGAGGATCCTGTGCTTCGTCTCTGGGGACAGCTGCAACAAGTTCTTCAGCATCTGGTAGATCTTCTCATGGAACTGGGCCATAAACTGTTGCAGGAACAGAACGTGTTTAAGGGATTATGAAGGAGCCAGGGGTGGAACTGAAGCCCTGATACCACATCATGAACTCTCAGGCACCAAGAGGCCACTCAAACACACCGGGAAGCACTGTTGTGCTTCAGCTCACCTGATGGATGTTGGACTCCTGCACTTTGATCTCCTGTGGGCTGGATCGGGATGGGTTCAGGAAGTAGCCATGGTTCTCCACAACACCAGGGGTCTTCAGCAGGCAGGAGATGTTTAAAATGGTGCCTAGCAAAGTCTTCTGGTACATCTGTCCATTGCTGGGATCCTTGGGCTGGATGTAGCCTGCAAAAACCTGGGGGACACGGCAGGGCATGCTGACAGCTGTGTAAAATCCCAGTGAAATGAAAACAAACAGAAACTGACAGCTTTGGGCCAGGCAAAAAGAAGGGAGGAGAGGGGTAAAAGAGCACACACAGGGTGTTACTACACTGAACTGCTGTTTGACCTCCCCAGATTAGGTCCTACAAACATGCTGCTGAGAGAGGAACTTGTGGGGGGTTCCTGACCAGGCTGAGGCAAGCACCTTTGCGATGTCCTTCTGCTTGGTGAAGTAGAGCAGCACATCGAGGTATGTGTAGAGCAGGATCTGACACAGGTCCAGGTCCTTGATTCTGCCCAGCAGGATGTCAAACACGGGAACCATCACCTCCCCGAACGTCCGCACCTCCTCGTCCATCGTTAAGGCCTCTATGACCTCCTCCAGAAACTCGGTCATGTCTTCAAACTCTGCAGGGAAGCAAGAATCGCAGCGTGCTACAAGTGCTGCAGCCTAAACACTGCCTTCCCTTTTAGGACCAGGGCAGCCTAAGCTCTGCTCCACTCAGCCAGACTTACGGGCCCCTCGCAGCGCCTCCAGCATCAGGTCCACCAGCTGCTCATACACGTTCTGGTTGACGTAAATCTCTGGGGTGAGGAGCACAGTGCGAGTGTTTGACACGGTCAGGTTCCGGCAGCGCACGGCAAAGGGCAGCAGGTTCTCTGGGACCTTGGTTATCTGCACAGGGAGACAGAGCTGGGGCCCCCGCATCTGCTTCTGGCCCCTAAAAGCTCAGCTCAGCCACCTCAGCCCAGAACGCTGGGTGACAAAGCCGTCCTCCTCCTCTGAAGCCCCTGCCAACCTCTTCTCTTGCCCTCTGGAAACAGGCATAGAGGTAGCGCAGGATCTGTCTCTCCCCAGCTTCCCGGTCAGCAGAGAGGTTCTGTGTGCTGCTGGAGGTCATGTGAATCAGGTGGCTTCCAGGCTCCTGAAGCAGCAAGCGGGCAAACAGGGCCTGGACAGAGGTGGGTGGGAAGTGAGGACAGGGAGACAACTCCTCCGGGAAACAGCCCCGACACCTCCTTGTTTATGCCTGGAAATGCTCTCTCCAACCCTCCTTAAGTAACAGAGCACTAAGCTGAGAGCTCTACCACAGCTTCCACTCTCTTAAGAGCAGCAGCAGATGGGCTCCACCTGGGATGCACCCCAAGGAAACAAACACAGTTCCTACTGCCACAGCAGTAGAAGACCTGGAGCCCACAGCAGGCAGCCCTACCTGCTCCACGTTGTCCATGTCCAGCCAGTCCTGGGCGTCCAGGTCCGCAGCCATTTCTTCCAGGTAGACGCAGCGTGCTGGGATCCCATTCCCGCTCTTCATGCTGGGGTCACCTAAGAGACACAGAGGGACTCGTTTCACCCAGAGGGACACAGACTGTGCCGGGGGCAGTGGAACCTGAAGGCAAAGTGATGTTCCCCTCCCAGCTCCCCCCTCTCTGCCCCTCACAGTGGAGCTCCCCAGCTCGGAAGCACCCCTCTGATGCTGGGGAACGGCTCCAGTGCTCACTGTTGTCGAGGGTGATGAGGAAGATCCTCTGGATCATGTGGTTGATGTTGAGCTGCTCGCACAGCTCCCGCTGCGAGCGGAACGAGCGGCTGATCTCGGCCACGGAGTAGTCGCAGTCGTCCAGGCTCTCGGAGACGCTGTTGTCGGAGTCATCCTGGCTGACCGAGGTCTCATCGCCTGCAAGCAGCGGGCAGGAAGGCGCTCAGCGCCCCGCTGGGGACAGGCCCCCCCCGCCGCCGGCCCCGCGGCCCGGACCTGTCAGCTGCCGCAGCTGCTGCTGCTTCTGGACGGCGGCGAAGTGCTTCGCGGCGGCGACGGAGCCGAAGAGGGCGGCGAAGGGGTTGCTGGAGATGCTGTTGTTGTTCTCCTGGTCGGTCATCTCCCGTCAGCGCCGCGCCATGCGGGGGGGCCGGGCTGCGGGGTGAGCGTTGGCAGCGCCAGGGGGCCCGGGCAGCGAGGCCGGGACTCAAGCGGCGCCGCGAGGCCGGAGCCGGAACCGGAGCCGGGGCTCCGGGCCCACAACGACCACTCACCTCCGCCGCCGCCGGACAGCACTGCGCGTCACGGCGTCGCGCTGTAACTGACGTCACCGCCATGCGCCGGAAGAGGGGGTGTTACTATTGAGGAGCGGCTGGAGTGGCGCACGGAGAGTCGCAGCGGAAGGCACTGCCCCCTGGCGGCGTGGAGGGCTGATGACACAGAACGGGGGGACACGGACACGAGCACGGACACGGGCACGGACACGGGCACGGGCACGGACACGGACACGGACACGGACACGGACACGGACACGAGCACGGGCACGGACACGGGCACGGGCACGGACACGGACACGGGCACGGGCACGGACACGGACACGGACACGGACACGGACACGGACACGGACACGGACACGGGCACGGGCACGGACACGGGCACGGACACGGGCATGGGCACGGACACGAACACGGACACGGGCACGGGCACGGACACGGGCACGGGCACGGGCACGGACACGGGCACGGGCACGGACACGGACACGAACACGGACACGGGTCTGGCAGAGCAGCAGCCTCTCCACTTGTTTTTCTAGGCTTTTCAAGGCATTATCAATGTCTCTGCAAGCATTTATATCCAATCTCCAGCCAAATACCTGTATCTGCCTGCATTCCTTGGAAGCTTTAATGCACATCATACTGAGGATCCTTGCAGCACCTCATACCAACACAAACAGCAGCTCCTAGCTGCTGCTGGGGAAGGGTCTTATTGCCATCCCAGCTCTATTTCTAGGGTGATGGGGGCAGAAGCCCTCATTGGCAGCACCTGAGGGGCAGTTAACATCAAATCCATTAACCCTTGCATTTACATCATTCAGGAGTTGAAGTCTAAACATGATGTTTTAGGCCCTTTACATGCCAAGATGCTGTCACTATAGGGTATATGACCTGGAAGTTATTGCTGGTTTCCAGTGGTCTCCTTGGTGTTTTTAAACAACAACCTATCAAGAAGTTGTTGGTATCTATCTTGCCTGTGCAATGCTAGGAAACAAATGTGAAATGAAGATTTATGCTCTCTCTTCCTAGTGATGCTTCTCATGTCTGCATCCTTCCTCTCTCTGCAGCTGGATTTGTACTTACCATTGCCTTGAAAGACCTGGATACAGAGCACTGGCCAGTCCGAGTATCACAGTGTTCTCCTGAGCCCTCTGAGCTATTCAAAGATCCAAAACATGATTAAACCCCATTAGGTTATGAATCTTATTAAACAAACTTGGAAATCATTACTTAAGTTTGGATGTTGGCTTAGAACCCCTTTGAATGTGTATGTTCCTTGATCTTTGCTATGGTTTTTTACATTTCTTATTTACACCCTGTGTTTCTTGACATATACACAGAGACCTCATTTATTGACATAGTGCTTTACACTGCAAGCAGCGGAGGGTGTTTGTGATGAGTCAGCAGTAACATGAGGTGTTATACATACATTTCACTCTTGCCATGGGATAGATGCCTTTTTATGGCTTGAATATCTGTTTTGAAGAGATTCAGTCAAGAAGTGCATTGGAAAAGATACTCCAAAACCCAGTGTCTAGTATATAACCAGAATCTAGGCTAAGGCTAGGAAATGGTAGAGAAGGCAACCCTCACAATACATCTCATTGGAATATCTGCAGCTGTAACCAAGGGGAAATATGCATCTTTCTGTGCATCTTCCTCAGTAAGATCCCTTTTCTTTCTGGTGATCTCTCAACTTGCAGGAAACTCTTAGAGGTATTTCTGAAGCAACATTAGTAAGCTCAAAAGAATCCTCGAAGAGCAAGTTATTGGCAACCAAAGGAAGGCTTTGATGGTGAAAATCAGAGGCAGGGCCAAAGAGATGGAAAAAATGAGGAAGGTAGGGAAAGAATGAGATGAAAAACAAGTACTGTCAGAGGAAAACATGGCTATTATAATCATGCATGCACACAGACGCAGGGGAAAGCTCCACTTAAATACAAACACACACTTAACAAAAAGGGGATTTATGAAGCATCGCAAACAATGTAATCTGCTGTTTACCACAGGAATGGTAAATCAACCCTAGGAACCAAGCCACAGCCTATTCTAATGCGAGTCCTGCCTGTGCTGGCAGGCCAGGACTCCATTTCTGAGAACGTATTAGAAATGAATCATAGGAGGCTCGATGCAAGTGAAGAAAAGCCTTGCAAATGTGAGTTAATCAAGTGTGAAGGGCCACCAAAGACTGCCATGAAGTCTCCATGTGCCCTCCTCATGCAAAGCAATGACTCGATAAGAGTCAGTGTCTTCCTCCATTCCCTTTCATGCTACATTAATTGCTTCGCCTGTAGAGGTACAGGAGGGAATTTACACTGAAACCACTGAAAAGAGTCAGAAACAGCTTTAACAGGGGGAGGAAAAGGAAGCAGCTCCATTGCCTGCAGATGAGTGTGAGCACAGTCCCATGCACCTTGCTGTGTGTATTTGATGACTTGCCATGGTGAAGGTGGACTGTGTTATTGGGATGAGCCAGTCAGCATCACTGGACATCTCTTTTCAGTGCAGTGTTTTAGGGAACCCGGGGTGCTATGGCAGTCTCAGAGACAAAGCTGCCCTATCCAAATGGGCTGGCCTGTCTGGAGGGGTGGGAGGAAGCAGTATGATGGCATCCCTGCCTCGCAGGCCCTGTGTTAGCTCTTGAGCAGTGGGCAGGCTGGTTATTCTGCTAGGAAGCACCAGAGGGTAGCATTGCCTCTTGCTGGAGTATGCTTGTGGCAACCACTGTGGTGCTGCTGTTACGCCTAATGTGAGGATTGTCGGGATGGAGCAGGCTGGATCCTAAGGTCCCACAGTTCTTACATGTGAAAAGGAATACATAAGAGCCTAAAGTCCCATGTTTTGTTTATGGGATGAAATAATAGGGGTGAAAGTGAGCTTTATGGACTCATCTAGTCATGAGCTGTACAGCTCTATTTCATGTATATGCTAAGTTACTGTGGCAGGGCTTTAGTGGAGAAACACTGATTTCAATACTGATCTCCTAGAAGCTTACCAGTTGAAATGATGAAAAGCAATAGCAGGACAGCTTCTGGATGCCTTGTGGAGCCAACTGGGAGCTCACCTGGATTGCCTTTCCAGATCTAATGTGCCCTTCTGCACCAGGATAAGGAAGGGCTCTAAAGCTGCCCTAAGTGACCCCAGAGCTCAGAGTTGCATTGTGCTGTGTTCAGCTCCAGCTACCTTGACCTATAGAAGGCAACCAGAGGCTCAGATCTTCTCTGTGCTATGGGGCAAGTGACAGTGTCCTACTTGAGGCAGCTGCATTAATTTCTGTCTACAGGTTCCTTAGTAAGAAGCATTAATGAAAAGTAAGCCAGAGCTTAACAAAGTGTTGGGACACTGATTTCCCATGCAGTTTATGGGATGCAATGGCCTACCTTCACCTAAGTGATGCTGGAGTGTGGTGAACACCTTGGTTTGCCTCCTACTGGAAGCAAATATATATATATACAGTGGAAATAAAGCAGCTTTCAAGGTCACTCAGCAATCCTGGCCTAATGACATCTCTAGACAAGGTTCACCCCACTCCTCACATTGTGCCAGGTACCAGTGTCCAGTCAGTGGTGTCACAGGACCTTCAAACACCCCTCCGTGTTCCCTGTGCCCTCTGTCTGATGCGCTTTCTTCTGCAGCCTTTGGTTCTTCCTCATCATAAATCCTGTAGGATTTAACTTCTAGCTACTGATCCTTTTGACAGTAATGGACCATTAACTAACTAGACATAAAATTGAAAGTGTAAATCCCTCTCCCTTGGGGAATTAGAAAGTAGGTTTAGGATGCAGGCCATGAAACGCAAGAGTTCACTGTAATCACAAACAAGGCCTGATTAACTCTGCCTGCCCAGCATTCCCAGGTCTGTGCCAGCCCATAAACAAGAAAGCAGAAGCTGGGCCTAGTACAGCAGAACCATTTGCATCTGCCAGGGAACAGCCTTTAGCTTCTGTGTTTGAGCTTGCTCATCCCATTGCCAGGGTCTCCCCTGTAAGAGCCTGGGGTTATATCCAGAGGCTGATGCTGTCTCGGACCGCAAGCTTGTTGTGCTCCCCTTTCCTGGGGAGAAGGGAAGACCAGGAACTTTGCTCACTTCAAAGGTGAGGAGGAGGGAAAGCAAAAGCTGCCCCAGGGGAATAATGCGGACTGCTCCCACATGGGAGAAGGACGGGATGATACAGCATCCTTGGTGGGTACCACATCCAATCCCAGCACTTCCCCTGGGCTCTCCAGTGATGTGGCAGCGCTCCACTATGTATCTGTGGGAGTGAGTTTGCTGCTGACTCTGTTCCATAGACCTTGAGATCAGTGCCCACTGATTAATTACCTTCCTCTTGCAGAAGAGACTCTACTTTCAAGGTCCTTAACCAAGCACCTGCCTTTGAAAGAGATTCTGATTGAATTGCAATATGCAATTAGAGCCAGGATGGCCGGGTCAGAGGAGGATGGGTCCAGAGACCAAACCAGGCTGTCTGTATCGCTGTCCTCCTGGGAAGTGCCAGGTCACTGCTGCCCAGCACCCCCTGCACCCCTCAGGCTATGCTCCTGCTATTCCCCCCCTTCCTTGCTCCACGCTCCTGCAGCCAAGCCGTGCGGCAGTGCCTGTGCCATCCATCACACCAGCGGCGCAAGAGGAACTGCAGAAAGTGCCTGGGATTTATCACCCATGGCAGGAGGTTTTGTCTGTAATAAACCCCACTTTCCCCCTCCCCTCTTGTAGAGCTTTCCCCCTTTCCCTTCTCTCATTATTATTATTATTATTATTTTTAAGAAGCTTAATGCCATATGCCTTACTTTGTCATAAATAACCCCTGTAATCAAACAGCACCGGGTAAATGTAGTATTCCAGCTTATGCAATTTGTTTGACAAAATGAATCCAGAAGAATATAAGTCTGTGGTGGAAAGACAAATAGAGCAGCTTGGATGAATGTGTTAACCAAGAGAAAAATGGCTTGGCAGAGGGGTTGATGCTATATTTATCCATGCAAATGGAGCTCAAGGCTAATTTATTATAAATAGAGTGCAGAGCTTGCCAGAATGGGCAGTGTCTTCTGAGAGGGACATCAAGAAACATGGCCTTGCCAGGGTCATGGAGCGGAGCTGGGCTCAGGCCTGGCATGGGGCTGTTAGGTCTTGGTGCACTGTGTGGAGACAGGCAGTATGGAGGGGTTAAAGGGACTCGGCTCAGCTGATGGACACATGGGATGCAGCAGTGGTAGTGTGTGCTGGCAATGCAAGTAGCCCTTGCCTAGGTGCTGGGTATACCCAAAGACAGCCAGTGCTGCAAGGAGCACACAGTCCAGTAACAATGATCAGCAGGTGCCTGTTGACTCTCTCATCTTCTGGGCTTTCTTTATGCCTTTCCTTTGAATCTCTCTCTGGAGGTGCTCAGTAGATTTTCATTGAGCATCAGCCCTTCCCTGGCCTTACTGGTGCATTTGAATTACTTGTGGGGGAACCAAGAGTCCCCACTCCCTCTTCTGGGACTAAGCAGGTCAGAGCTGGCTACTGGCAAAAATTTTCCAGCCCGAACATCCCTGATTCCAGCTGGGAGACATAGACCAAGCATGGCTCTTTGCCCTCTGCTGGCAAATGGGCTGTGGCTGGCCATGGGATGGTGCTGCCTGGCTGGGGACTGGCAAAAGGGGAGCCAAATTCCAGTCCCTGTGAGCTGGGAAAGCCTCTGAGCTGTATGGAAGATGAAGGGGATCCCCAGTCTCTGCACTTGCTGCGTTGCTGGGCCTGATGAGCTTTATTGAGTTGTTACCTGCTAGAGCTTGGATGCGATCCTGACAACATCACAGATAATGTGGGGTAGCCAGGATCTGAAGCTGCAGCCCTTTCCATGAGCTCTGTCTGCCCCTGGGCTGTGTACCCTCTGTTAAAGGTGATCTTTGCAAGGTCTAGGCCCCGCAGGGCTGCTCGCCTTCTACTCACCCCAGCTAGGCTGGGTGTTCTAAAGCTCTCCTCAAGGTGAAGGCTGTGAGTCAGGCTCCCCATAGTGCTGCTGCAATGTAGTGCAGGTGATGGTGTTTCTGGGTACCCTACCTGCGACTGCCTTGTTTCCTAGCAGAGGAAACAGATAAATAGTGAGCACTGAGCACACAGCCTTTTGTCTTCCTGAGAACTCCTCTAGTGCTTGCACACAAAGAGCCCAGCAGCCTGTGTGCATAGCAGCAGCCCTTTGCTGTGTCTGGGCTTGCTGGGAGGAGATCCGTGCCTTCCTGAGCATCTCTCTGCAACCGGACTGCTGCTACCTGTACCCTGCTGCAAGACCTACCTGAGTCTATAGTGAACTTCTGGGGGCAGGAGAAGCTGAGGCGTGCCTTTAGGCATCTGCTGTGAGGCTGGATCTCTTCACCAGTGCTGTGTGTAGTCTCTTCCATGTGAAATGCACCCTAGGAAGTGCTGCAACCTAGAGGAGAAATCCCTTTATACTGCAGCAGAGCCCTACCGCCTCTTCACCATCGGGCGGCATTGCAGGCTCTGTTGACTGCAGGGTTGGGATGCGCCCAGAGCACAGATGGAGAAGGGCATCTCTCATTGATGAGGAATAGCTCAGCTCCTGCTCCCTGTGTCTCACCTTTTACACACTTGCCCCTTGGCCATGTCGGCTGAAGAGCTGAATTTTTCATCAAAGCAATGATTGTGCTTTTAGATAAGGGGGTGTGTGTCTAGAGGGGGATGTTTTCCTACCTTTCCACCCCCTTCCTGCCCTCAGAGTCCCTGATCTGTCTCTGCGAGCACAGCGCTGCCCTTCAGGCCTGTGGGATGCCCCACACATGGGATGCAGGCTGGGAAGAGCAGAGGCTGCTGCTTCTGCAGACCTTCGCTGGCTGGGCTCTGTACCGGAGGGAGAGGCAGGCAAAGCTGCAGTGCAGGTGGCTCACGTGTGGGACTGCACATCCAGAGGGAAGGATGCTGGCTCATTAGTCCAGGAAACACCTCCTCCAAACGGGAACGCAGTCCCCCCTCCCCACTCTTCTCCCCATTCCTGATGTGTATGAGTATTCTTTTTTAAGTGGCAAGCTGAATATTTTAAACAAACACTGCTTAAAATCTATAATTTATGGGCAAAGCTTCAGAAGAGATCAGTCGTCTCGCGGTGCTGAGGGTGGCTCTCCATCCACAGCAGCCCCCACTACTCTGTTTCCAGTCAACTGGCACAGGCATAAGGGATTAGCCTTGGGCAGGGCAGCCACCAGAAAATTCCCAGCTCCCAAGGAAGGGAAACCGGATTGTCTGCTCTTGCAGGCAGGAGCAACTCGGAGCCCTTCCCCAGCCCATTGAGAGCCTTGGGAGCAGCTGGCTGGGCCCTGGGCTTTGGGGCTGTTTCAGCTCTCAGTGTAGGATTAGGAATGTGCTGCCTTCCTTCAGCCCCTCTTGGTGCAGTGTGCTGGCTCCTGCTTGGGGTGACACAGGGGAGGAGGCCAAGAGGCTGAACTCCCAAAGCTGACAGTCTAGACACAATGGGGACCTGCGCTAACGGGCACTGCTGGGTAGTGGTAGACCCCAGGACACTGGGAGGAGACCCTGTATTGCTGTCATTCTCCCCTCTATGCCATGGATGCTCCCCAGGCTGAGCTGAGGGAAGATTCCAGGCTTGTTCGTTAATGGGAGCAGAGAGACTTTTGCTTCGATCAATTAATTTGCTGCTCTTCCCCATTTTCAGGGCCATCTTTTATTCATAGCCAAGTGGTGCAGACACCGCTGCTTGCTGCCTTCTCAGGGTGCTCACATTAATATTTCATCCTGGAGCCTGCTCGTGCTGAAGAGAGTTCACGTCCCACGTACCTGCCTCTTCCCTCTGATCTCCTGCCCTAGGCCAGCTCATATTCCTCCCTTCCAGAGCCACACTGGGTCTCCCTGTCTCTTCCCTGGCTGTAAAGAGCTCCTATTCTCTGGCTATTCAGTGTGGCACGCTTAGAAATGGAGCTTGCGGCTCACTTTGTGTTTTGTGTGATGCTGGGCAACCAGCCCTGTGCACCAAATGCCATGATTACTGAGGCTATAACAGGTTCTGGGAGCAACTTACTTGGGTATAAGGCAGTAAGGAAGGGGACTGACCTGTATTCATCTGTCCTTCTGTCCCATGCTAAGAAATCAGGGAACAGAGGTGCCAGATGAGCAGTTCAGTGCTGTGGCTGCAACCTGGGAGGAAAGAAGGCTGAAGAAGAAGAAACCCCTGTCTATACCTGGCAGAGGAGCAGCAGCAAAGGAGATCTCCTGCTTCTTCACCCCTCTTCTGGCTCCTGTGCATGCATCCACGGGTATTACTTTGTTCTGCAGAGCCTCAGGGCCAGGAGCAAGGCTCTGTCTCTGCAGACAGGCAGGCCACGGTGCAGCCGTTTGGAGTGGCACTTCATTTACTGAATGGCAGCTCCATAATCCTCTTCAAATAAAAAGACTGTGAAGTTTCTGCGCTGGGAGCGGGTGGAAGCCTTCGCATTCAGGCAGGTTGCACAAAGGAGGATCTCCTTGTAAGAGCGCCTGGGTTTTGCTTGGGCTTTGTGATTTCCTTATTTGTTTTCTTTTGCATTGGGAGTGCTAAGGATTCATCAGAGGGTCTCATAGCTTATTCCTGGTTGCCCTCTTCAGGAGCAGTGTATCCTGTGCACGTTGTATTTGGGGCTCTTAGCAGCACACTGATCTCTGGCTGTTGCAGTTGAGGAGGCAGATTAATTACGGCTCAGCTCTAGTTTCATATCAGAGTGAGCCTGTTGATCAGGAGGGATGCATTTTTCCTCCTTTCCCACCTTGCAGTGGACAGGATACACGCTCCCTGACTCAAGGGCTTGTGCTGGCAGGGTAATGCTCACAAGGTGTGATCTCTGCCCTTGCCTCTTCACCCCAGCTCTCAGCTAGTACATTGTCCATCTCTTCAAGAGTAAGTGGCTGCCACCCACCCTTACCCCCTACTCCCTCCTCCCCATATCCCCCCCAACATCTTTCCAATTGGCTTTTCTCCATTAAAATCCTTCACACCTTTGTGGATAGCAGCAACTTGCGTTTCTTGACATGAACCTTTCCAGCTTTTGCCCCAGCTGCTAGGGAGCAGCTTATACCAATCTGCTCCAAAGAGCACCCGAACTGTAGAAGTGCTGCTCAACTCACTGGATATCCCAGAGATTCGTTTAAAGCAGTCTTGGGCAGGACAGCAGCCAAAAGGACAAGAGACGGTTGGAAAAAGCGCTTTTACTGGGTGCCAGCCGCACTGAATAGCTGGGAAAAGGGCAGCGCCAGAAGCTGTTGCAGCTCACAGAGGAAGAGCAGGAACCGCAAGGAACCAGGGACCTGGTCCAGAGGCACAGGCACCATCCCCAAAGGGCCAGGGTGCTGCATGGTCCCGCAGCCCCACGGGCAGGGAGATCCCTGCCCAGGAGCGCCCTCCTCTCTCCCCTCCTTTCCGTTCCTCTTCTCGCTCTCTCCTCTCGGCTCCTTCCACTCCCGACGGACTCCTCCGCTGCAGGGCCCGCAGGATGCGGTCAGGACGGAGCAGCCCCCCCCGTCCACCCCATAACCCCCCCGCAAAAACCTCGGCACTCTCCTTGTCTCACCGGAGCGGGGTTCCGAAGCTCCGCAGCCCGGTGCCGAAGCAGGAGGACGCGGTCGGGGGGAGAAGAGCCGGGAGCTCCCCACAGACCCTCCCAGCCCCTGCGGGAGTTGTCCCCAGCACCACCGGCCCCGCATCCTCCCGCACCTACCCCCGAACCCCCCGGTATAAGCTCACCCATCGGCTCCGCTCACGGGATGGGTGCTCCGGGGCTCCCTGCAGGCATGAGGATGCTCTGCTGCCCCGGGCCGCTCCCTGCTGAAGCTGGATCCTCCGTGCTCCTGCTGCACCCCCCGGGACGGTGCAGAGCCCAGCCCGGCCCGCGGTGCTCGCAGACCCCCGACGGCGGTGACCGACAAGAGGCAATTGAAGGTTGATGGCACCGGCTCCCCCCCGCCTGAGGCCATTGTAGACCCTTCCCCATCAAGACGACGGCACCGACCCCTTCTCACCCCGAATCAATCTCAGACCCTTCCCTCCCATCCCGAGGTGATCACGGCCCTTTCCCCGGTGGCACCGACTCTGTCGCTGCCCTTTGGCCAGCTATTCATTGCTGTGGGTACCCAATAAAATGCCTTCTCCAGCCGTTTCTTGTCCATGTGGCCCCTTTCCTGCCCAAATCTGCTTTAAGTGATGCAGCGCGGCTGCACAGCACATGTGAAACGTAAACCCCAGCTGTCTGGCTGAGAAAGAGAGGCCTGCCCTGCGGAAGAGCCAAGTGCTTTAAAGGTCATCACACTAAAACACCATTGGAATAGAGGTCCCAAAACTGGGGTGTGGAAAACGGAGATTTTGGAAGTCCCGGATGTGGTTAATGGAGAGTCACAGCCCCTACATTTGCCCTATGGCCTCAGGAGCTTGGGAGGAGGCATGGATAGAGAGGGGAGATGGAAGCAACTGTTCTGGATGGTGCTGGAGCGCACGTGCACGTGAATGTGCATTTCCACATGTGTAGCGGGGATGTGTTCGATTAAGGGAATGTGCCTGGAGGTTGCAGGATGTGGAGGCTGCGAGTGGCAGAATCTCCACAGCCTCATTAAACTCTCATGTCCAAATGAAATGTCAGATTTGCATATTGGGTCTGTGTTTTCAGGCCCGTGATGCAGCAGCCAGGAAGAAGCGCATGGGTGGGGAATGCTGTGGGTGTCCAGCAGGGAATGAGAGCCCTGATGTTTGCTTGCTGGTTTTGCTTTTCAATCGACCAAGCAGGGCATTGGCCCAGACCAGTTTGCCCATCAATGCCTCATTTTACAGTTGAGAAAACTGAGGCATGGGGAAAGATTCACCTACCAAAGCCTTTTCGCCTCCAGGAAGCCCTTTACTATTTCCCCCAGGCTGCATTCCATTGAGATCTTGTTTTAATCCAGGTTTAATTATCCATAAAGACAGACAAGCCTCTTCCTTGCCCTTTGGGAAGCACAGGCAGCAGGGTAGCTTCAGGTATTGGTACAAAGCCAAACTGCAGCCCAGGTTGGTGAGCCCCTGAAGTGCCCAGGGATTGCCCATGTGAATGGATATGTGTAACGGAGCAGGAGAAGAGCAAAAGCCATCCTGTTTACTTCCCCTCCTCAGATAGGACCAGACTAGTGATTAGCATGAAGATCAGAGCATCTCGTGTGGGAGAGGGGGAAGGTGAGACAGTGTTCATTCTTTCAGGAAAGGAATCATGGTGAGATGGGTACGCTGTTGTGTGTTGCTTCTGGGACCTGAAGGAGCCAGGCAGACTGTGTGCCTTCAGTCCCTGGAAAGAAAGAACGAGGAATGAGGTCTCTATTGCTCTGCAAAGCCTGTGCCTGCTGCCCTGCACATCTGTGTAGCATGTCACATCCCTAATGGGCCAGATGCTGAAAGATGCTGAACATCCTTAGAAGGTCAAACTCAGATGGCAGAAAGCCCTTCTGGCTAATTCTGAGACATGGAAGTGATGGGGCCTACATGACAGGAGATGACTGGGAGGCAGAGAAGCATCTGAGTCAGCCTCCAGAGAAAGATTTGTCAATGGATGGGTTGGTTTTCACCAGCTCCACAGCTGGTGGCAGTTTCTGCACTTCATGCAAGAAGCATCTTGTGTGGCTGACATGCTGGTGCCTGGAGGGGAGCCAGGCAATGGGACCACTCCTTTCTCACTGGGGGTTGATGCCTGTGGACTTTATCCAAGCACTCTTTGCACTGCAGTACCATTTCCCCAGGAAGAAAAGGGGCCCAGCATCAGGAAAGAGACTGCAGGCTCAGGGCTGGGAGGCTGTGAAGGGATTGAAGTGTCTTCTCTTCCTAACTCACGCCTTCCTATAAGGCCAGGCTATGAGAACAGCCCCACAGCCCACACCTTATAGCAGGCTGCTAGGCAGGTAAGGACAGTGTACTTCCAGGGGAGTTGCTCTGGATTTGCATGATTGTAAAGGGAAGGGATGCAGCTTTCTTTAAACCTAGGAGGAGTTCTGGCAGGGGCAAAGTGATGGATGACTGGGATAAAACTCCGAGATCTGCCATAGCCTCCTTATAAGTCAAATGTATAATTTCTCCCAGTCCCATTTCTCCTACCCATAAAAGCTGGGATACCTCCTGACTTGGTTATGAGGAATACAAACCTTTCAGGTCTAAGAGCGCTCCTGCCGACCATCACAACACCCAGGAGAGTCATGGAGTTCCATGTGCTGCTCTGCCCACTGCTTCATCCCAATTCTGGGTTGGCAAAACTCACTATGGAGTAAAGCTCACAGCAGGGCAGCCCGTGTGCTCACTGAGCGGTGGACAGCATCCTTCATGGCACAATGGAAGCAGTGAGCCTTGGGCTTCTGCAGGCAGAAGAGCGAGGCGTGCAGGATGGCTGAGGTTACGGGGCTCTGGACAGGAGCAGCAATGAGCTTTTATGCACATGCCCTTTCATGCTTGCCTCTGTTCATGCTGGCAACGCAACTGCTTTCTCTATATCCATCTTTCTGTCAGACAATCCTTAGCCTCTAAATAGATTTACTCTCTGATCTGTAAGCTGTTTGGCAGCAAGACTGTCTAATGGGAGGAGGTGAATGTGTCTGGAAGGCTTTATTGGCAGGACAGTGCTCTGGAGGGGAGGTTGGCTCACTTGTTATTGATGGAACCCTGCTTTGGTGGAGATAGCCTTGAGGATGGGGAGCTAGGCAATGGTGGTTAGCCCAAGACTGGAAACTTGGCTATAGGTTTGACCCTCACGTCTGCCACTGCTCCTCTGCTCTGTATCCATAGGCAAATCCCTAGTATTTGCTTTACTTCTGTAACAGTTGCCCTTCTGTAAACACAATGAAGCATCCCTCTCTCCATGGATGGTGAAGCAGAAGTCTCCTCTTGCATTTAAGACCCACAGCTAAATAAGGTAGTTTGTGTAAAGGACACCACATGGAGTGCTTGCTCAGCCTCTGCTTTCTGTCATTGCAATGATAGTGCAGACAAATCCTTGCTCCTTTGGCTGGATTCCCCAGAGGCAGTTGTTAATGCTGCTCCCCCAGCTCCTCCACTGAGCTGTCTCTGCTTACTGCACTCATATAATCAGAAGTTGTAAACCACTGACAAGTCTGCAGACCAGAATGGAGATTACATGCAACATTAACATTAAAAATGGGCCAGACTTACCAAGTTGTCTTCATTAGGCAGCTGTGTTTTATTTGTGGCTTTTACTGCCAAATAAATAATCTTTCAGGTGAGTTAGTTAAGCTGCCCTCAGGAGCAAGAGAAGGTGGGGAAGGAGAGAAAGTTCTGCATGGCCACTGGGAATTCTGTCACAAATGAGCCAGCCTGGAGAATGCCGAACTGGTGTAAAATCAGGATTCTCATCACTTTAAACCACCCCCAGCACTCCCTGAGTGCTCAGTGCGGCCCTAGGGATCAAAATGCAGGATGAGAGAAGTGATGCTGTTACCATTGCCAGCAGAGGAGCATTGGTGTGAAAAGAGCTGTCTTTTGCTTCCTGGCTGTTCTAGGCTGGGGCTCTGCCTCCCTGATTACTCCTTGACTCCCTGACATGGTCCAGGATCATGGGTAGCACAGAAATTCAGCCCTTCCACTGCCACAGCTGTCAGGCTGTGTCAGCAGAGCTCCTCAGTACTAATGGGGGAAGATGAGATGTGACTCGGGAAGGTCAGGTATTCTCTGATTATCTGTTTCCTCATCAGAAGGCTGCTTTAATGAAACTGAAGCTCTTTACAGAAAGCACTTTCATAAATAAGTCAATTTTCCCAAGCAATGCAATAACAGATGAATCTAAGGGAAAAAATGAAAGGTAGAGGCGAATCATCCCATTTCAACATCTCCAAAATCGGCAAGATCTTCCACTTTACATTAGAAGACACCATTTTGTTCAGAAATGAAAGTTAGCTGATATCACAAAAAAAAGATCACAAAGGCTGAGCTTGTATGTGTGTAGATAGGGAAGGAGCCCTTGTCTTCTTCCTGCTCAGGGAGTTCAGACCACGCTCAGCTGAATGAACTTCATCCTTTTAATACAAAGCAGGTCTTTTTCCAATGCACCTTTATACTTTAAGTGCCATTCACTGCGAAGCCAGTGCTGTGAGCAGGCACATTATATACTGTGCAGATTATAGCCCATAATAGGTTGAAAATAAACAGTATGGGAAGTGGGGCCTTAGTTGTGAGACACCTTACCAGCAGTGTGGGAATGTTTCCCTTTGTGGATGTCTTTGGGTAGGTGCAGAGCATCCCATGCGGGATGCCACCCCAGCCATGCTGATGGCATGGAGTGCAGTCATGGAGCATCACATTTGGATGCAGATGTTTGCACTGATGCAGACTTGTTTCTTGGCCCTAGTTTTGTCATTTAGATTTCTCTGAGCATCTCATCTCAAGAGGCTGCCTGGAAAAAAGGGAGGAAAGCAACTCATAACTTCTCTCCCTTAGGCGTGCGATAAGGATATGTAAACTAGTGAGGAGCTCCTATACAATAGCCAAAGAAGTTATTTAAGCCTTGGAGATGGGTATGTTTTCACTGGCACAGATGTCAGACAGTAATCCATTCTCCATGTCAGGCAGGCCAGAGCCCTCGGCTGTGCTCAGCAGCGTGCCTCTGCTCCCTGTGCAGCCGGGCTCCATCCTGCCCTCACTGCTGTGGCGTGAGCTGCTGCAAACAGCCTATGGTGAGCACGAAGGGAAACGTCCTCCAGCCCTCAGCAGGAGCGATTGCTGCGAGCTCCAGTGCTCCCCAGGGAGGCAGCGGGAGAGCGTTCATGCTGTTTGTCTCTGTGTGTCTATGTGTGGGCTTTCCCTGGTGAAAAAGAAACCTTGGCTCCTCTGGCAGGGCATGATGGAGCTCATGCCTTTGTTGCACAGCATCGCTGTGAAAGCCTTGTCACCCCATGGCTCTGGAGGGGCACAGCACGAATGACTGTACTTGGTCCCCAGCAGTGCTCTTAAGGAGGCGGTGCTCATTTGTATAATGTCCTATTGCTATGGGATTTAATTAGCTGTGGTTTGTTCACTCAGCAGACACAAATGAGGTTTTAATTTTTTGTGTACAGTTGAGAGGTGGTTTTTATTCATCGCATCAGGAGCTCTCGGAGGCCTCCCACGTCAGAAACTGCCTCTAAAAGGATGGAAAGAGCCGGACAAAACTGGGATGCTGTTCCAGAAGTGGCAGGATGAGATTGCGGCTTCAGTATCAGTTTGTGACAACAAACACAAGGCACTGGAATGTGCCCCTCCTAGCACCTAGGAAATGCCCTGGTTGAACAACAACATAACATCACATAAGTGACTAAGGACAACTTGTTCTCAGCAATAGTGCCAAAGCAATGCAAGATTCCTAGGATCATCACCATGTAAGTACTGGTAGGAAACTCTCTCAGCTCAGCAGAGGTGTTGAAAGCATGGAAGGAGGTGTTCAGCATGGGAGAACTCCTTCTGGAAACTGGACAGTTGGCTTCATCCATGCTGAGAACCAGTGAGCAATACTGGAAGTGACTTGCAAAAAGCCATTCCAGAAAGATGGAATGTTAGACACAACCATGGAAACATTTATTTCGGCATGACTTTGATCCTTTTCTCTGCCTGCTTTCTACCTTTGCCACCTTTATCAGCATTTGCTGTTGTGCTTTCTCCATCAGAAAGCCTAAGACACTCTTCCTCCCATCTACCACTCTCAGTGTGTAGATGCTGAGAGGGGCTGGTAGCAGACCTAAGTCTCTCTAAAGCTTTCCAGAGCCTCATTCCTTTCTACTCTACATTGTCTCTCCTTTTCACTCTCTCCAAGCACCCAGAAGCGAAGTGCCATTTACTTTCTTATTTAATATCAATATTTGCTTTCCTTTGGTTCTTTCTGTTTAATAACAACTCTCAAGAACAGAAGAGAGGTGAGGCCTTTGGGACCAGCTCTGTGAGCTCAGACTGGGGAAGGTGGTCCTGGCACTCCTGCTTTCTCTTCCTCTGGGAAGGGAAAATGCCTGGACTCCAGGATCCTCACACATGCTTGCAGTAGACATTTGACTTTGGTGGGATGCCAATATACACGGTTCCTACTCCGGTACGATTGTCTTCCCCCTGTGATGAACGCTGTCTATGAGACAGGCAGCTGCAGAGGGAGATGCAATTTTTCTTAGCTTGCCAGCCATCAATCTCCTGAACAATACTCAGCTAATGAAATGGCAATGTTATCACAAGCCTGTCACCAGCAGTAACGGGGCGATTGTTGGAAACTCAGACCAGCTGGAGAGAAGGCGAGAAAGGCTTCAGAGCTTGTCTTCAGACGGCACCTCCTGGTGAGCTCGGGCCATCCTTTAGTGTGGAACTGGGAGCCCCAGTTTGCTGTTCATCTTCTCCCACCTTGAAAGCAGCACCTTCCTCTTGCTCCGGGAGAGGACAGAAGTGTCCGCACATGAACAGCCACTGTCCCTTACACAACACTGTTTTAATCTGAGTTCACAGAATGGACACCTGTAGAGATCTAAGAAGGCATTTTCTCCTCTTCCTTTGGGAACTGATATTGCCAAGTGAGCTAGAAAGATTTTGATGCTTCTTCCTTTGAAAACCAAGTGGGTTTAAAGTGGGCAAGCTGTGCCCTGAGCTGTTGCTATTCCACTCCTTGCTTCCCACCCTTGGCATTCTTTAGATTAGGCAGAAAAGAGCTCATTGAACAATATTTTGTCCCTGAGACCCTTCTGTCCATCTTCTTAGTGAATCCTAAGGCACAAAGCACAGTGAGGGAACAGTGCTTTGCCTCCTGATAGCCTTTCTGCTCTGCATGGCTTGGTTTTGTTCTGAGTGATTAAATGCAGACTGGTAATCTGTTTTCCTTGCAAGGAGATGGAGCTGATAGCCAATGGAGACACACTTGGTACCTGCAGGAGACATTAATCAAAGCAGAGGTGTTGCCTGGACCATGCTGCATATACCATGGGGCAGACGCCTTTAACGGTGAGGAATTTCCAGTTACAATGAAACTCCTGTATGGGTCAACAGATGGAAGGAGCAACTGGGAGGAAATGAGAGACAAGGGGAAGATACCAAAGGAACAATCTTTCCCTTAGCCAGGACTTTGGGCTGCCTCCAGACAGGAAAGATGAGCTGCTCTTTAGGTCTCATCCTGCCGATGATATGGACAAGCATCTGGTGCAATGAACACTGGGGAAGATGGTAACACCTCCAAACAGCGAAGAAGTGATAAAAATATAGGTGTTATGTGCACACTCTTTCTTAGTCGCTTTGGTGTATAACAGGTACAAGTAAGAAGGTGCTGGGGGTGTCAGGGGGTGCAGAAGTTAAACAACACAAGATCTCTTCAGCAAATCTGCTTAGTGTGCCCAAGGTCACTTGGGCTCTCGGAGTTTATGGAAGAGGTGGATCCAGCCACATTGCTTCCTCCTTTATGAGCTGTGGTTTACGTGACTGTTCCCGTTCTAGGGCTTGGATGGAAAAAATGTGGGTTTTTTTCTGCAATAATTATCACTGAAAACTGAAAAAAAAAGAAATGAGAAATGAACAGAAAATAACCTGGGAGTGCTGTAACAAAATATTGGTGTTTATTTACTTTGGGAGAAAGAAGAATCAAAGAGGAGAGTCATAAAAAAAAGACTCGTCAATGAGAGAAAAATGCAATTTTCCTTTTAAAGATCTTTCTGATTCTAAAGTGACATATAGAAAAGTATAAATGGTTCTAAAAACCTGCACCAAAGCAAAACCTCAACCTGAAACACAGAGAAAATAACTACAATGAAGGGCACTATATCAAGGGTCGTATCTGCCTTCATCTCCTGTAAAACAACAGTTGCTGCAACAAAGGCATGGATATTTTTGTTATAACAACAGTGTTCTGTGTTACCGCTTAACCGGTGGCATCACCTTGCAGAAATGATGATGGAAAAGCCAGTTATGATGTGTCCTGCCCATCCTGAAAACTGCTGGGCTGGGTGAGCCACTGGGCATTCCATGCAAGAACCCCCAACAGCAGAAACATAGGCAAGCTGTGAGTAGTGCTGCAGCCAGCCAGAGGGAGCAATGCCGTTTGTGCAGAGCTCACTTGGCTTCTCAAAGCGCAGTTAAGAGGCTGTTGAGCTGCAAAGAGGCAGAAACGTTTCCTCCCACCTTCGTTGGGCTTTAGTTCAAGAGTTTTTCTTGAGCTTGTCCCTTCTTGTCGTATCTTGGAAACGATCAGATGAGACGTCCAAGATGGGATCTTGGTGTTAGATCCCATCCACCCAGATGATCAGGACAGGAAAACATGGCTTAGTCGCAAGCTGGAGCAATGAAGAGAAGGCAGAGAGCAGTTTGTCTGCAGCTTTCCAGAAGTGGGGTTCTCCTCTGGCATTGGTCACAATGACCAAAGAGCAGCATGGCTGGGGGTAGGCAGAGGTGAGGGGTACTTTCCCTTGCAACAAGAGGGTGTGGAACCCAGGAAGAGCTCCAGGAGGATGAGGATGAGGATGGGTAGAAGGTCTGATGGAGTGGTACATCTGGTGGCACATCTCAGCACCTTGACAGCCCCCAGGGCAGCTTCGCTTCCATCATCCTGGTACCAAGGTACCTCCATCATCCTGATGCCAAGGGGGAAGCTGCAGTGCTGGTAACCTGGGGGTCCCAGCTGCCCCCAGATGTGGTAATGGCACTCCTGAGGGGCATGGTCACTACAGTGAAGTTCATAGCACAAGGAGAAAGAAGTCTTGCAGAATAGGTAAAGTGGCAGAGAGCCCCTGCGGGGAGAAGGCTGCACTCCTTCAGGCACAACCACACCACAGATAGACACTAATAAGCAACATTTAAGAGTGCCAGAAACCCACCACCTTTTCCAAGCGAGCGTGATGCCAGCTCTTCCTCATCCCCGTTTGTGGACTGAGTGTACAGTCGCTTTCAATCCAGCCCACAGATCATCTTGTCCCTTTTATGTCTTCTCTTCAGGCAGTTGGTGTTTGTCATTAACACATTTTAGTAATCCTTGTTCCCCACCCCCAGTAAAAAAACCCCACAAGTCTTAATAAAATGCCAGCACACATACTGAGCAGAAGAACAAATTGTTAATGCGTTCATTAAACAAATACACGTCTCCTCCGGTCTTTGGATGGGAATTAATTACCCTCCTGGAACTTAAACCTGGATGTGTGCTCTGATTGACAGCTGGAGGTTGCATCTGAATCCTTTTTATAGGGGCTGAAGTGAGAACTGGCTTGACAGCACTGCGGAGCAGAGTCCAACAGCTTGCTGGGTGTAATCACCCCAGCATGGTTTCTGATATGCCTCAGCTCTGCCCCAGAGAACAACGTGCCAAGGCCAAAGCCACATTGGCCCATTTACAGTGATGGAGCTTGGCTGTTAATTGTGACCCTTTCAGTCCTGAGGCCAGGTATTGGCAGGGCTTTAAGAAGGGCTCTGAGAAGGGGGTGAGACAGTTCACAGAAGGTGGCTTCATTGGGTGCTGGAAAAGACAGGAGCAAGAAGCTCGCTAAGCTCTTCCAGCAGCCTGCAGGCTTTCTCATTGGCTTGTGGCCCAGCTAGAGGCAAAATCCTGGGCTAGCTGAGTCTTTTGTCATACTTGTGTTACTTTCCTCTTCCTGCCTCCCATTGCCAGAGCCATAGGAAAGCAGGATTCCTCTTTATCCTAGCAATAACGTGCCCTTAGCTGCAGCCAGATGCACAACCCCATGCAGCACATCTCTGCCACACCAGTGAAAACAGCTCCAAAGGCCAGACCCAGCATCTCCTGCAAGGCCAGACTGGCCTCCTGCTGCCAACCTGGGTTAGTGATGCTTCTAGGACATGTCATTGAACTCTCCCATGGTATGGGTGCATTATTAGTCCACAAGCATGTGATAATGAACATTTTATCTGTGATTAGAGGGCAGGGGAAAGAAAGAATGAGCTGGGAAAGGGAGAATGACTGAGGATTCAGTTAGTTAATAAAGGGATTGCAGAAAGCAAGGTGAAGAGACAGTGGTAATTTTATGCACTGCCAGTCAGGCCCATTTGTCCTGGGAGCAGCTCCAATTTCTCTCTGAGCTGTTCTTTTACTTTAGAAATGTAGCTGTGAAAGGGAAGGAAAAAACCAAGAACCAAACCCTGATTAAAATCAGCACCCAAAGTTATAAGGAAAGAAGCCGTTTTCATCTCTGCCTCTGGAGATGTATCTTCTCCCAAATAAGTGAAACAAAGGGGAATTCAGAATATTGGCCAGTCATAGAGATCAGAGGCTGAAATCATCCAGACTTTGATGGCAGTCTTGTTATATCCCAGTTCTAACCACAAGAGAAAGCCAAATTTCATCTTTGCATTCCCACACATACACGCATCTATCCACTCCACCCTCACTCCCTCCCCATTCATTCATGACTGTTTAAGAGCAAGCCTCCCTTAGAGCCCTTATTAGCACTCTAATGCCTTATCTCTACAACTGGTTCAGTCTTCTTCCCATTATCAAATATTCTGCATCCTAACTCATAACCCCTGCCCCAGCCTGAGCTGAACTCAGAGGAACAGACAGTTGCTACTCTGCCAGCATCACACACGGGGCCTCTATTGCTTTTAAACCAACCTCTTGCAGACCCATGAGCATCAAGGAGGAGGGAGATGTACTCGATGATGGTGCATAAAGCTGCAGTTTCTAACTGAGAAGAAAATAAGTTATTTGGGGAAGGGCATTCCTGTGTTTAAAAGCAGGCATGGATTTTCCGCTGCAGTCATTGTGAAAAGGCTGGTTATACTTTAAGACCAGGATGGGGATATAAATAGGAATGTGCAAGTATTCAATTCTGGCTGAGTGGTGTTTGGAAGGGGATGGATGAGGCAGTTTTGTGGCAGCTCTTTGGGCAAATGGATGTGTTTGCCTGTAAATCCCCCTTCACTATAAACCATTCCCTGCAAGCGGGTCCAGGTTCTGGGCTCCTGAGCAGTTAGCACTCACCAAGGTCGTGCTTTTGCCTTGGAGGTAGATGCTCTGATCAACTGTGGCAGTGGCTTGGTACAAGGATGAGTGGGATTGAGCACACGAAACACAATCTGTGCATCTGCAGATGCAAACTGCCAGTATAGGAGCATTCCTGTTACAGGAGGCAATTGCTTTGTTTTATCCTGTCCTGTCCATCCTCAGCTTGGCTCAGAGAAAGCTAAGGCCTGACCACAGTAGATATCAGCTAAGGCAGCAAATGTAGCCACTCAGGGCTGTTAGAGAAGCTTTCAGGGCTTGTCTCCAAGGGAACACACAGAAAGGTTCAGGAGCAAAGCCAGTGCATTTCTTAAAGAGATTTAAATCTAACGGGGATTGCCTGTAAGCACAGCGTCTTGCACAAAAGGCTGAAAGTCCTCATATGTCTGTTTAACCTCTTTTAACTTCTCTGCCTTTACCCCTTTAACTGAGTGAGCACAATTGCCTTGCTCTTGTCTTGATGACTTGAGTGCAAAAAGGAGTGTGGGATTCTTTTTAGCTGAAGCACCAATAGCACGTGCCCTTTCCACAGGCACACACAGGATATAAACCACTCGTCAGAGAGTTATTACTCATGGAGATGAGATGTGAGGGGGTTTAAGAAATGAAGGCAAGCAGCATTGCTGAGCTTTGACATAAAGGAGGGTGCTGTGGGTATTAATGAGAGGGGCAGTGTTGGGGCTCAGTGAAATGAGGTGTTTTGTGTGGTGCAGCTCAAGCTTGAGAGGACTGTCCTGCTCTTTTATGGCCAATGGTGCTCTTTGGTTGGGGCTGTAGTTCAGCACAGTCCAGCTCTGGCACAGAGGCCCTGCTCCAACCGATGTAATCACATTACAGGGAATTATCAGGTGGTTGCACCTGGTTTAGAGAGCTCCAAGAAGGCACAGGGTGCAAAAGGGAAGGAAAAGCACCGGTGGCTTATGAAATTGGAAAGTTCCTGGCTGCCAAGTCCATGTGCTAGAGAGGAGCTGAGAGATGGAAGGTTTCAGGAACGTTTTATCAGGAGGTAGGACAAGGAGATTGGAGTTGAAAGCACTGATTTGCTATCTTTTCTCTGCACCTTGGCTGCAAGTTCTGCCTTTAGGGGTTTGTTAGGTACCTTGGGTGAGGGCTCTGCTTGCGGAGGCATAGCATGCATAAGGTAGAAAAACTCTGCCTGGAGATATCAGATCGAGTGTCTCTTGTACCCTGCTGCAAATAAAAATGGAATAGGGAAAAGGAGGAAAAAACCTAACATGGGCTTCAGATGAATCCTAAGGCTTAAACTGCTTATGATGCTCTTGGAATTGGCAGTGCCTGGCATGGGAGTTTTGGCAGAGGGACATCTGTGTAACTGGCCATGGTGTCTGGGCTGACCTCCTGCTGTGGCCTCTGAGTAGGTCAGGACTGCCCAGGTGTTACAGTGGTGAAAGAGGTGTCAGAGCTGCTGTGTTCTCCACACATTGCCCCAACAGTGGCTGTCTGGCCTTTAGTGAACATGAGAGGTTCATGGTGACAGCTGCTATAAAGGAGAGCAGAGCCTCTCACCACCACGGGCAGCATCTGGCTTGATGTGCTTCCCAACGTCTTTTTGGAGATGGATGCTCCAGTGTGCTTCCCCCTAAGCCTGCTGCGCTTGCAAACAGAATTGATATTTGCATTGTAAATGTTATTGGGTTGAGCTATTCCTATTTGAAAGAGACCTTGGCAGTACCTGGCTAGCACACTGCTGTCTTGATGTAAGAGAGGTTACACATGAGGCAGAGAAGGGGTTTTCTTATGTGATATGCCTGTTGGATGGGAGTGTGTGGAGAGGAGAAGGAGAAGTCAGTATTCCTCTGAAATGTAAGACCTTGCCCTTAAAGAAGGGGACAAAATGCTTAGGCAGGCTTCTTGTAAAGCTCATGCTTAGACTTGTTTTCTGTTGCTGCTGAAGAAGAGAAGGGGGCTCGTAGGCAGCCTTGTAGTTAGCTGAGAAGTTCACAGAAACAGGTCTGTGCAATACAGTGAGTGCCTGTGGTTAGTCTGGGGATACCAGCAGATCAGGAGTCCTGGTGGCCCAGAGCTCAGCTGGTGTTAATGTAGGAAAGTCTGAAGAAGTTAAAGGCCTTAAATGATGCTGCCAGAGGGAATAAGACTTTACTTTCTGTCTATAAAGATGGGGCAGTTGGCTCATTTTGCCTTGACAGTATGCTGCCAAATGAAAACTGGATCTCAAGAGAGTGGATAAGATTCTCCTTTGCTTTTAGAGCATACCATTTCATCTCTACTCTTTCCTCAAAGGAAAATCTCCATTCAGGGCTGGAAACCTTGGTACCCCTGGGCACTTGTGTATTGTCAGATGCTGGTTGCCAGAGCAGTGTAGGTCTGGTCCTGTAGATGTTGGTGCTGATTGGAGATGCTTAGTAATAATATCACAACTTGCTGGCAGTGGCACAACAGGAAATTGGAGTAGTAAAATATTTCCCTCCTCACTGCATCCCATTTACATGCTTATAATGGAGGGTTTTAAGACCCTAATGAGGAAGAATGCTCATTGCTGTGAGATGATTAAAGCAGAGACAGAAGGGATTTCAGACAATAACAAAGGGATGTTAATTACATCAAAGGAACCAGGGGGGCATGCAGATGGAGTGGCTGCTGTTTGCCACCCTGTGATTGGGGATGACCTTGTCCCCCTGATCCCAGCACAGATGTGCTCACCCACAGACTCCAACAGCAGCTGAGGTGCAGCTATGGGCAGATAGGGACAAAGCAGACAAAAAAGCCCCAAACAAACCAGAAGTCTCCTTCCAGCTGCTCCTTTCCAATAGAAAGAGGGATCTGAATAGGTGCACGGAAAGCAAAGCTTGCCTCTGTCTGCCTGTGGGGAAGTAAGCAATATTCACAGCAAGAATGAAGATGCTCAGGAGAAGCAAAGAGAGAGCGGAAGGGCCCTGGAGACATGGCTGAGAGCACAGCCTGTTAGGTGAGGTGCGCTGTGTAGGGAATTGATGGGGTGCAGATTAAGGAGCTTCTGTTGGGTGCATATAAATCAGAGCCAGCCTTTGAAGCTATGTCGAGGATGCGGTGGTTGTTTCTTCTTTGCCAGCCAAGTTCTCTCGGAATTCTGATTTCTGCTGCCTTGCTGGTGGAGCAATGCCCCAGGGAGGTATCTCCTTGGATGGAAAACTCAAACTGCCTTCCCATGAGAGTACAGGGCACAGCGCTGTGCTAGGAAAGGTGTTTGAGGAGATGTACATTTGGTGACAGAAGGGAGACAGAAAGGAAGGGATAAAAGAAAGTGCATGCATATAATTCAGCATAAACAAAAATAGCTGGGAAAAGAGTGAATTAATGGAAGTGTGCATGAATGAGTGAAAGAACAAATGAAAAGGAGGTCTTCAACAATGGCATAGGGCCTAATTTAAGCAGAATAATCCAGCTAATTTTTCTTTAAATATATCAGCAGAGCCCAAAGTGTTTGAGTTGGTCCCAGTCAAAGCCTCAGTATCAAACTTTCATCTCTTCTTGACAGAGCAATTAAAGAGAGGGATACAGGCTCAGAAATGTAGCCAAGAGTTGACTGAATATTTTATACAGTTCCAGGCTTTGAAAGTCCCAACAAACCAGTGGGATGGGGAAGCTGATGACAGCTTTATCTTAATAAGGAAACAGGGGGGAAAAACCCAGGTGGCACGTGTTCTGCAGAGAGGGAAGACCTCATTAGAAAGAATGGAAGCGCAGCACTGGCAGCAGTGTTAGTCCAGGCTGTAGCTGGGAGCATAAGCACCTGTAAGTGAAGGACAAGAGGGATGTGCTGACAGCCACAGGGCTGTTCCTGTGGAGCAAAAGGGAAGCAGGTAGAACTGCATTGTGAGGCTTTTAGTTAAGTTTGACTAGTGCTTATCTCCCTCTAAAATCCAAAGGAGGAGAAACAAAGCATCAGACCTTGTAGGTAAGCTTCCTACCCACAGACCCTGCAGCAGAGCTATGACCAGAGCCTGTGGGGGACAGGATGCTCAATCAGTGTGGTTGCTTGTATGCCTCCATTCTCAGCATTTGAATCTGATTTGGCCTGGTCCCTGGGAAAGCAATTAAAGCTGCCAATGTGGGGCAGTCAGAGGCTCCTGAAGCAGTAATCCTCCCTCATTCATGCCTGATTTACGCTGTTTCTTTGCATCAGGGCAAATTGTAGCACCAGTGCAAAATAACAAAGAACAGCCGTAAAGGCTGGATGAGGCCACTGTGATGTGTTCTGCCATGCATTATCCGTGCAGAGAAACTTTGCCTTGGGACTAAATCAAGAATGTATCCCTATCATCCTTGCTGGCTGGGTAGGAAACAGGCAGCACCTTTCTAGGCTCTCTCCTTAGATGCTGCAATAGCTTTTCCAAGCTGTGTTCAGTGAAGAGCGAAGTGGATCTTCCCACCTCTCCTGTCCTGTCTCAACATGAGAGCTGGGGGTGAATAGATGGGGTTTGTTCGTGCAGTGCTGAATGACAGTGAGCAGTGATGAATAGCAGGTTATTGAGGACTCTGGCCGTGGGGTCTGCACCCTTCAGAGGCAGCAGAGGTGTGTACCTTGCCTCTGTGGGGATGCAGTTTGGGAAGCTCTGCTCTGTTGCACTCGTTGGAAGCCTTTCCCATCCCAGCAGGTGCTTGTTATAGCGAAGGAAGTGTCATTAGCTCCAGTGAGCCTTGGGAATGAATGGCTGAGACTGAATCAATGGGAGGTTTTAGCCCTTGCACAAAGCCTAATTTAGAGAGAGCAGTTCAGCCTAATGTGCATGAATAGCCCAGGGTGATCCCACTCCTATTGCTGTTTGCAAGGGAGATTGTGCTTGCCAAAGAAGTCCCCTTGCCCGTGAGCACAGCCTGTGTGCTGTGATCTGAGACTGGGCCCTGAGACACCCGGAGGGGACGGGAGGAGGTGAAGGTGAGCTTGTATGGGAGGAGAGCTGGTGAGTTAGCATACAGCTCAGCTGCCAGAGCTAAAGCAACTCATTAAAGGGATTAGGCACCATCCCTGACTGGATTTAGGATGGTGGCTGTTGCTATCAATAAGTAATCCCATCTCCAATCCTCTCTAGTGGTTTGTGGAAGACAGACAGGAGAGGAAGGATGGGGGGACAGTAAGAAATGAGAGGAATAAATTAAGGGCAGCAAGTTCAAAATCAACCCTGAGAGAGGCTGGCTAGCCAAGGAGCAAACTATTCCAGCTCCCTGGGCTGGGAAGAGGGCTCTGTGCTCTGATGAAGAGCCAGGGAATGATCAGTCTGCAAGTTACTGGAATCTCCGACTGTTTCACCCTCTTCTCCCTCCCCAGAGCTGGAGGTGCTTCACTCCTGCAAAGAATGGCATTACAAAAGGAACCTCTGGCATGGGATCCCCCTTTGGCATTGCTATACAGGGCTTGCAACCATCCAAGTTAAACTCGCTGGAAGAGGATTGTGTTGTGCAGTGGCTGGGGGATTGAGTTTTGATTAGTTCTGACAGTCACTTATAACCTTTTCATTAGAAAATGATGTTTAATAGCAATTGTGCTGTCACCTCAGCGGTGTTTTCTGCTAATTCATTACAGGCTCACATGGTGGGAAGGGATGGCAGATAAATGGAAAGGTATCTGTTCAGGCGGCTGCTGTTTGGTGACAATACTTACACTAATCAGGCTGTGGTGTGAAGTGACTGGAGAGCAGGAGGTGGCAGTGGGGGTGGAAGGAGCAGGAGCACAAAGGAGGAATGCTGGTGAGAATGGTTTCCTTGCACCCTGAGGGAGGTGCATCAACCCAGTGCATGCAGCAGGGAAATGTAAACCAGTGAATAACAGACCACCGAGGTACAGGGAGCTGCTGCTTGTGGTGGGTACCAACAGCAAATGCTACACACAGGGACTTAAAGCCCAAGAAGCATCCCCAGGAAACTAATTGCTGCTGGCCTGGCAAATTGCATGTCCAGCATTCCACTCATGAGTGCTGTATGCTCACTGAGCATCCCTTCACACAAACTCATCCACCTGCTTACTGCTGTATCTTCTAGCTACATCTTTATTCATACATTTACAATAACCACACATCTCTTGTTTACCTGCTCACCTATTTGCTAACTTGCCTGTCTATTTGTCCTTCTGCAATATCCATCCAAACAGGGGGCAAAGGTGTCTGCCTTCTGTTCTGAATTGTGGAACACAATTTCTTGCAAGCAACATTGTTTTGGGCCAACTGCAATATTTCTTTTCAATTGTGCCTTAAAAAGATAATAGTATAAAAGTCGTGTTCTGAAATGGCTGGTCTTAAAATGAGAAATGAAGGTGTTCCTTTCTACTGGTGTCAAAGCTGTTTCTGCTTTGTTGAAAGGGATCTCTACCTGGTTTTTAATCAAGATTCCTTACCTTGGTCTATGGGTGGTGGAGTTCAAAACAGCAGAGCAAGCATAGGAAATGTCTCCATGTCCTCATCTGCATGGTGCAGCCTAGTATCGAAATGCTAAGGCTTACACTTGGGTGCGAAGGATGTGTTTGTGCGTGGATGCTGATGTGTCCAAACTCAGATGGTACTCCAGGTAAATGCTATGTGGGAGAGAACGTGGCACATCTGCATGTTTTGGGTTTCATAGATATAAGAGAGATAAGGCTTGGCAGAGAGTTTGTTGGTGGCAGCAGTGACACTGCATTGGTCACATCAGTAATGCAAGGCGCTGCAGTGTGATTATTTGCATTACCTGACTTCAGGCTTGGGGCACCATGACTGAAACACCATATGTAACACAGACCATGTAATCTCAGCCTCTACTTCCATACCTGCGTGATTGAAAGGAATACCATGTGTGGGAACATAAGGAATAATCGTTATTTGCACAGCTCTTTGAGATCCTTAAAGGGAAAACCCAGGAGAGATATGAAGCATTATTATAAGGGCTGTAAGTTCTTTTCAGGCAGTTAAAGGGATAATAAATTCATTGCCCAGGAGATCTGGTAGTATAATTCTGTGCAGAATATGGTAAAAAGGTAAGATTGCTGGAGACCAGGAGCTTTTAAACATTGATACTGAGCAGAAAGGCAACGTAGCCAGAGTTATCAAGTTGAGGGTTACCTTGGTTCTGGGTTAAAGTGAGGTTTAAGGAGGGTCTAAGAAGGGTCAGTGTGTGTGTGCACTCCTCTTTGGGATGATCTGTGCTATGTGTCAGCCCTGGGGTCTGAATCTCAGTTCCCTCCCCAGTAGGGTTGTGCAGCTTGGAAAGGGGACAGGTGGGTGCATGGACATCCAGGAATGATAACATGGGGCACTTGTTCATCTTTCTTGATAATAGAGCTATGTTCTGCAGCTTTTCCTTAGGAAGCATCAGAGGAAGGGAGAACTTGAAGAAGCTTTTTCTAATTCTAGAAATCCTGTTTCCTTTCTAGCAAAAGACACGAGCCCACCAATCTGTTGTTGCTTAAGGCAGCCTTTCATAAAGTACTACATGTCTGGAGCTTGGGCTATTCCTCTGATTTGTTATTATTTAATCACAATGTAGTCAGATATTTGGGCCTAAACTCTCATTTGAATTTCTTTGGCTTCATCTTATAGTCATTGGATTGCTCTAATGTCTTTTTTTGGCAGATTAATGAGGCCTTTAGTACCTGCTATTGCCTCCCCACAAAGGTTTTAAACTGTTCCAGACAAGGCACTTCTCAATATCAAAACTTTGCTTTGATAAACTAAAAGGATTGAGCACTTTATGTCCCCCTCCAGGGAGCAATGCATCAGTGCTATCAACATGCTCTGCATCCGCCTTTGGTCTTCACCAGGGAAAGCAGTTATCCAGACACCAGCCCTGCTTCAGTGAATTCCTGCTATATGGATGCCTGCTAGCCGGTGTGTTTTCCTGGCCAGGTAATTTGTGAGGCTCCGGATTTGTAGCATCCTTTGGAGAGCAGGGTGGGAAGCAGCGCTTGATTGCTCTCATTGCAGCTGTATCCAGTGGAGCAATTGCCTCTGCTTCACTGCTGCTCGTGCACCAGCTGCTGAGTTACTCATCTGCCTCCTGCCTCTGCTCGCTATGGAACTACAGACACACTGTTCCATGTCCTTTGAGGCTTGAACGAGCCCAGCTTCCTGAGTGATCCAGGGCTCTTCCTGAGCAATTTTCCCTCTTTATTGCCATATACCTCTCCTTAGATCTTTGGGCTTATTTGTTAAGCAGATTTCGTTAGTATTAATTTAATTCTTCGTATCAAGATTATCAAGGAAAATTGAGTGCAAGCCTAGGAGTGTGTCAGAAGCACCATTTCTGCCTCTCTCCCTTGTTCAGTGCTCGTTCTCCATTGACAATCTATTTCCAAGGAACCATCAGAAAGCTGATTCTTAATCCATTTAACACGTGCTTTACTGATATCATATAGCGCTAATTTTTTAATCAGAAGGTTGTGAGATGCAAAGTCAAACATCTTACAACAGCTAAATATATTACGTCTTTGCAGTTACCCTTATCAACCAAACTTGTAATCTCATCAAAGAATGAAATCAGATTTGTCTGACAAGACCTATTTTCCATGAAACCGTGTTGACTGATGTTAATTATATTCCTCTCCTTTAATTCTTTATCAATTGAATCATATATCAACTTTTCTGATTACTTTGCCAGGGACAGATGTTAACTGGCCTAGATTCCCTGGTTCAATCCTGTGGCAGTTGTGAATACAGGCACTGTGTTTGCATTTTCCTTCTGGGATTGCCTTCCTTTTCCAGGGAACTGGATACACGGGAGCCCTAATGTATAGGGGGAGAACAGATAGCAGCTACTTTGTACAGATGATAGGGAAGGTGGTTTCCTGGGAGCTGAAGTGGGAACCAATGCAGGACCATGCTGGTTGGCCCTGTTTTGGTGAGGAAGCCTACCTCTTCTGTGTAATGGAAGCACTCAAGGACCCACTGCAAACACTCCTGGCATCATGTGTATTATATGTATTGTATTGTGTGTATCCATCCACCTGATCGCTATTTGCATCTGAGTTTCACTCTGCACAGAGAAAAATTAGTAGCAGCTTAATCTCCCTATGCTGGATCACTCAGAGGTGTAATTGGGCAGGAAAAAAAAGAGGTATTAAAATGCAAAACACTCACCTATACTTTTTCATGTTAAATCCCTTCTTCCTTCTGTTCTTTTAATTCTACAAGAGGGTTTTTACTTTTTTCCTCCCCCCCCATGTGTGTATCTGTGCATCTTTCATAAAGAGAATGAGCTGGGCATGCAGAGAGAATAATTTCAATTTCTACATGAATCTCAGAAATGAATACTTAAATTCAAGGAAAAAACCCCACATTCTTACACCTTTAATTTCCTCTCTATGAAGTATAATGTAAAAGCCTGATTATTTTTAATTCTTCCCTTTAATAATTCAGCAGCAGAGTGATTTAAAGCTGGGCACGATAATTACCTTTTCACTTCCCTGGTAAATGGAGTTTTAATAGAAATGGAAGCTCAAACGCTGGAATTAATTCAACCAGGTCAGTGTCAGGTCATCCACAGCATCTTCTGTATAAATCATTTATCTGAAAAACGGCCTGCTTCTCCGTTTCACAGGAATCCCTACCCAGAGGCTACATTGAAGAAAGAAGGATGCTATGTTTATACCTTGTAAAGCATGGGGCGGAGGGGGGGGGGAAGTGCAATTCACATCATCTTGGATGGATTTCTTTAATGCAAATTAAACTGCTAGTTGAAGGACAGGAGAACAGGGGCTTGTCTAGATTAGGAAAACTCAGCTGTAGCTACAATGATCATTTACTCTGGAAGCTTATATAGATCCCATTATCTGAGCAGTTTGTGCTCCTCAGTCTATTTATCTTCATACTACACCTGCTACACCCATTTTATAGAAGAGGGATGGAGACGAGAGGTGTCATCCAGAGAGAGCAGAGCAGCTCAGACTAGACCCCAAAACGGTGACTAGGCTCTCATTACTAACCCAGTATCCATTAAGGTTTTGGGGTGGAGAGGGTGAACCTCTTCAGCTCAGCCATCCATGGAGGTGTGTGTTGTAAAAGCAATCCCCTGCCCTGGGGATGATGGTAACCCCTCAGAGCTGGTGCACCAAGGCTTTCCTTGGGAGGAAGAAAGGCTACGATGGCTTTGCTGAGATTCCCAGAGCCTGCACCAAGGTCCTAACCTAACAGATTCAATTCCCAAACCATCCCAATGTCCTTAGGAGCTCTGCTGAAACACCCTGAGCAGTCCTAAGGCTGGGGTTGATGCCTCTGCGCAGGGAGAGGATGAGCCCAGCACCCTGTTGGAAGTGGTCCAGAAGCAGAGTTTGGCTGGAATCAGGCAAAGCATCCGGGGGTTAAATCTTTCATGAGTGCTAAACATAAGCAGCCTGGTCTCTAATTAAGCACTGGGACGATGGAACTTTAAAGCACTCCAGCTCTGATTCGCCACAAGTGCGTGGTAATGATTTCTTTTCAAATGTCAAGCAGTTTTGTTTCTATTTCCTTTCATAAATAATTGGTGCTGAGCCGGTGGCAACACCAGCATCCAGCTGGCAGGAGGAGCCCGCGTGATCCACTTCCAGCATCCAGCCACGCACTGGGGCTGTTGCAGCACATCCCAGGAGTGCGGACAAGATTTAGGGTGCTGTTCCGACCTAAAGAAAACAGGGAGAGGGGTGAGAAAAGCCCTTTTGCCTGGATAGAAATCTGTTCTTTCCTGCTATCAAAGCAAGGTACAGGAGGCAATTGCAATGCCTTTGCATTTACAGTGTGCTCATGTCAGAGAAACGTGGCTGTGCATGGTGAGGATGGAGGTTGGCAAAAGATGTGCTCTTTTGCATCTCATGCCTGAGTGCTGGGTGAGTTCTGTACCTTTGATCCTGTGTTGATTTGCAATGGGGGAGAAAAGGAGCATGGTTCAGGCTGCTCCTGAACTGTTTCTTGTCTCCCATTGAGCTGACACCAGGCTAGCACTGGCCAGAGAGCCTGCAGGTGAATAAGTACATGCCCAATGATGCTGATCTGGCAGAGGAGAGCCAACTGCTCCATGTGAGTTGTCCCCTTCCAGCTCCCCTGCAGTGAGCACCACATCCTGCTGAGATGCACTGTCCTTCCTAGAGCTCCACTGGTTGTTGTGTGTTTTCTGGTTAGACTCTAATACTTCTATATCCATTACTGTTTACAGCCACGTATTATACACCATTGCCTGGGGAACTCAAGCAAATGATTGCATTCCTGGAGTCTCAAACTCTGTCGGTAAATACAAATACAGCTTCCAGACATAAGCAATGACCCAATCAGTCATCAAGTCAAGGAGTTCAACTGATGTCTTTTTTGGGGGTCCTACTTAAAATGCTGCTGAAGAGCTGTATGTTATAAAAATGTTCAGTACAACTTGCAGGTCCCTATTTAGACTGACAGACTCTCTAATCCCAAGTTAAATAATGCCCTTTTTCCTTTCCCTCCTCTCTGCTGTCTTCAGGGGTGGCACTGGCAGTGCTATAGATAAGTGCATTCAGTTATACAGAGAAAACGTCTTGGAAATGTAAAAACTGTGGAAATCGGATCTCCTGGCAGAGAGGTGCCCTGCTAAGGGACATCCTGCCCTTACTGCAGTGATGGCATTGATCAAAGGAATGCCTGGAGTTCTTCAGATTCCCTGGACCTATCCAGCTGAGGACTGCAGATGGTTAAACCCTGATTTTGCTTGCCTCTTGCTGTATTCCTTATTTAGCCCCAGAAATATCTGAAGTGGGCACACTGCCTATCTCAAGAGGGAAGGAAGAAAATAAATCAGACAAAATAGAAGCTGGGTTGTTTGCTTAAGGCATGTTAAAGAAGTGTTTGCATAGCCTCCTGCTTCAGCTGCAGGGCGCTGCCATGGCTAATATCTATTCCTTGTTTCAGATGCTTCTTGGGGCCAGCCAGCTTGCACCGTCTGGGGCTACTAAACCGGAGACCTGCATTGTATGCATTTCACTCACAGACCCACTGGCTGGCTTCTGTCTATGCATGCCCTGGTGTCAGCACCTACACGTATAATATACATACATAGCTATTTCTCTCCCATGCCCATGTGGCTCTCCCATATAGTCCAACCCTCCATTATGGGAACATGATGCAAAGCAAGGATATGCTTCAAACAGCCGGGGCTGCTTGTTTGCCGGAGCATTTCCCCTGTGCTCCTGGGTGTACCACTGCTCTCTGAATCACTGCTGGTGGCAGCCTCTTGCACACACGGGTCTTTCTCCTTTCCCCTTGCAGTAATGATGTTTATTGAGTCATGCACGCATCCAGTCTCCTGCATTTTTCATGGCCTGCTCTCCAGAGGCAGTGCAGCCTGCTAATCAGACCTCACCAAAACAGGCCATTGCTTCTGCTCCCTACCACAGCTGATAATTACCCTCAACAAGCCCTGACAACTGCCACCCATTGGTCACTAGCCACATGTTTAATTGCCAGGCGGTCTATTGCCTCTGCTCATGCAGCCTCTCTGATTAAGTGCTAGCAGAAGGCAGGCGCTGCCCTGTCCGTCTTCAAGCAAAGGAGGAGAGGAAACAGGCTGTGCTGTGTGGCTGGGACCCAGCCACTGATATTATTATTCATCCTGTGATAATAAACTCTGCCTTTTCCATCCTGTCTTCTTACAATGGTTCAGCAGGGGCTGCTGGCCATGACAGAAAGGCAGAGCCCTCATCTTACAGCAGAGCTATAGAAGGCTGGAAGGGTTATTCTCTTAAAACAGCCCAGCAAGCATCTGCTGTGTGAAATAATCCCCTTCATTGGAAGGCCTCAGCCTTGAAAGCAATGAGGTAGCAATCCTGCTTTCCTTACAATGGGGCTTTTAACAGCAGGAAGGGTTCTGTGGCACTGACAGACACACGCAGACTTCCCACTGTGCACACACACAGGGAATAGGAAACGGGGGACTCTCCTGGGATACAGAGATGTTACACATACACCTTTCTCTTTTCATACCTCCCTCTAGGCATCTCTTTCTCTGTATAAACACAACTGTCTTCCCAGTCATCCCTTTGCATTGCTTTCTCTCTGTCTTGCACACATACCTCTGCCTTTCTGTGCTTTACCATCGCAGTATCTTTGAGTCTCCCTCAAGAATGCTCCATTTCAACAGGAGATGGGACCTGGGAATTTGCCTTTAATATTTCATAAGTTTCCTTCTAAAATGTAAAGTGTATTTACGTTATTTGCATCAACTACCAGGAAAACAAATGCCTTCGATTTGCAAGCAGATCCTAACCTGCTGCCCATTTTTCCAGGGTTGAGCATAAATAACACAATGTATTCAAAGGAACCCTTTCTCCTATTTACATTTATATTGAATAATGTAAAGCAACTTTCTCCACTCCCATCAATTCCTCCTTCCAGGGGCGGAGAACCTGTCCATGTCTAAGGAAGATGCTTCCAAGGGACACTTAAGTACACAAGCACACACATATGTTTGCAAATCTGATCATATTCATGCCTGACCCCTGCTTGAGGATGAACGGACCTTACTGAGCAAAGAGACCATACCATGAGCCCAGGAGTAAGAGCTGCAAGTTGGACTATACTGAGGAAGAGTTCTCACAGAGGACATTAAAATGCCAGTGTGAAGCAAACTGGCATTAGTACTCTGGTCTTGCCCAGACAGTGCTGTTCCCTGTGTGTTCGTTTGGGAAAGATGGAAGAGTTTGTTTCTCGGAGGTAAACTGTCCGTACAGCCTGTCAGCTGAGACAGCAGAGCACTAAAACCACCTGGCCCTTTCCATATTCTCTTCCTTCCTCTTTTGCCTGTATCTGAAGAGAAAGATACAAAGGGACTGCATTAGAGATCAACACACGCTGACGGGTAACGCAACAAGCTCATGCTCCGCAAGCTTAATGCTGGAAAAAGCTTGTAGGATTCAGGCTGCAGAGTGTTAGGGCTGAGCTCCTCCCAGCAGCAGGCAGGGAGACAGATCTTCAGCTGGTGTCAGTCTGTGATAATCAGTGAGTTGATTTAAACCCACTGAATACCACTTTCCCACTTTCATTTCCTCTCTCCCTGGACAGGTTTAGGCTCTTTGTCTCTTATCTCTTTCTAATCATTTATATTTTCATCACTTTCTCTTCCTCAGGGTTTCTTTGGCAGTATTCTCTTAAGTCTGGTTTGTTTGCTAGACACAGAGTTAATGTTATTATTCTATACTGGCTTCCAGACACATTGTCCATCACGTAGGCATGACAGGGAAGCGAGCCAAAAATGAATCAAGCTATCACACCCCAAAGGATGGGAGAATCTCTGTTGGAAACCCAAGCAGGAGCAGCTAGAGAGGAAATTCTACAGTGAATCTCACTATAGGAGTGGGAGTCCATATTGATTAGCAATAGTGGGGGGGGGAAGTGTGAATAGTATCTGTTTACCTAATACAAACCCCATCTCTACCCCTCTCAAGGCTCCAGGTTCTCCTTCTAGCACAGAGCATGATCTAAACCTTACCATGTGCCCTCAATAGCTGATGAGTTTTTGACCCTGCCTTTACAGGAGACTATGATGGAGGTCTGATGTTTTTTTCCCCCTTTAATTTCTTTAATCTATGCTAATCTCAGCCTGTTGGACCCCTCTGTGCAGTAGACACAGGCTCATTGTAGTGTGTGGTTTATCCACAGGCAATAGAAGGATCTCCTGTGGCTGGAAAGCCTCCTGAGTTTACCTCTGCTAAATGGTAATTGCTAAGTTGAGGGGGGAAGCCAGGGAGGTAGAGGAGGGCCCTTGAAGCAGACAAAAAGGGTGGTAATTGGCCATGCAAGGTTCACAGCTCCTCTGTGGGAGGCATCTGCAAGCTTTAGACTTGCATATTGGCTTGTAGTTCGGAGGTGCTAGCTTGTAGGCTTCTTATCACAAATGAGAGGAAGGGAGAGAAATGACAAGTAATTTGCTTGCCCTTTGGGAATAACTTCTGCAAGCACTGACAAGAATCACAGGAAGCTCTGCTGGGAGGAGCCTGATACTGCACTGAGCAGGTGCCAGAGAAATGGAAGTAGAGAAACAGGCAGAAACACCAGGCAATGAGGGTAGGAAGCTTCTTCCTTCTCACTGCAGCTTTGTTTTGTAAGGGGGAATTCATCTGCTCAGCTTTTGGATGAGAAAGCCCTCAATTCATCCCTCAGGAATAGCACATCCCAGAGTATGGACACACACTGGCTGGGCTGAGACCTGCAGAGCTCAGTTCAAAACTGCTCAGTGAAACAAAGAGGCACAAAATGTAATCAGTTCTAAAGTAATGATAAGTTTGGCTTTGTAATGAAAAGTAACCGTTTTGCCTGAAGGCAGTTTCAGGTCCTCAGAACCTCAATACAAAAGGTGTGACAAGAACAGAATGGAAAACGACCAAGGGGTGGGTAGCACCTGGGACTAGCTGATGGCCAGGATGGCAGTAGTTAAAACCTATTGATAAGTAAAAGAACAGGATGATTGCTATATCTGTAATGTTAATTAAGCTGGGAACCACCATCATATTTTGTATGAATGCGGGAAACTTTCTGGAAATGATGTAATGTTCTCAGTGACCATATAAGGATGACCTGTAGAGCAATACGGGGACACACGTTAGGAGGAGCTATCCCCCGTGTCTCCCGGCGCCGTAATAAAGAATACCTGCTTGTCAACTTGAAACTCTGTTGGCGAGTTTGTTCATGGAGTTTTCTCCGAATCAATTTGGCGACCCAGATGGGACCCTCTCTGCTCGGCTGCAGGACCCGCTGAGGACAGGGCTCCCTAGGGCCCTCGGGAGTTTTTCCTGGAGGGACCCCTCGACTCATTCGGATCACTGCGGGAGCAGACAAGGACCATCTTCAGAAAAGGTATTCTTTTATATTTTAAGGGGGGATCCTGCAAGACGCAGTGGCAGAAGGCGTCTTGTAGAAAGCATTGTATATTGGTTTGGTAAGCGTACGCATGGTGAGGAAGCCTTCCGTAAATCGAGATAGGAAATCTCGTGGGTAAAGGCGTATACCCGGCTGCTAGCGTCCGTTTGGTATACACCCACAAGAAGCAGTGGGCATCTTGTGGTTTGGGTTATGCAAGACGCAGTGGCAGTAGGCGTCTTGTAGAAAAGGTTTTTACCGGTATACAATCACAAGAGGCAGTGGGCATCTTGTGGTTTGGGTTATGCAAGACGCAGTGGCAGTAGGCGTCTTGTAGAAAAGGTTTTTACCGGTATACAATCACAAGAGGCAGTGGGCATCTTGTGGTTTGGGTCATGCAAGACGCAGTGGCAGTAGGCGTCTTGTAGAAAAGGTTTTACCGGTTTACAATCACAGGAGGCAGTGAGCATCTTGTGGTTTGGGTCCGCAAGACACAGTGGGTGTCTTGTACAAAAGGTTTTACGCACGAGAGGCAGCGGGCGCCCTGTGGTTTACAGACACAGGGGGCAGTGGGCATCTTGTGGTTCGGGTCCGCAAGGCACAGTGAACAAAAGGTTTTACGCACGAGAGGCAGCGGGCGTCCTGTGGTTTACAATCACAGGAGGCAGTGGGCATCTTGTGGTTAAGGTCCTACAAGACACAGTGGGTGTCTTATAGAAAGTCCTGCAAGACACAGTGGGTGTCTTATAGGAAGGGTTTTGGATTTTACTGGTATTTGACTTCTATTGTGGCTTATTACAGTTGTGATTTTGGTCTTGTGATTTTTGGTATTGGTGACAGACTACTATAAATGTGTCTCTGTTTCAAGTATTGTAACTGTGGAGTGCCTATTCTGTGGCTTGTTATAGTGATGATTTTCGTCTTGTGATGTTAGTGTTGGCAGCAGGTTATAACTATTGTTTGATACGATTTTAGTCTTTGTCTCAAGTGTTGTAGCTGTGTGGAGTGTGTGTGTGGGATCCCGTGTGTGTGTGTGAATGCGAGATTGATAATGGGAAATCAGCAGAGTGGAGAAATCTTGAAAAAGAGTCCTTTAGGTTGCATTTTGGCCCATTGGAAGGAACTGGGAGGGTCTTCTGGGGGCTCGCTAAATAAGAAAACATTGGTGAAATATTGTAACCAATGGTGGCCTTTGTATAGTTTAAAAGATCAGGAAAAATGGCCTAAAAATGGAACTTTTAATTATGATACATTGTTATAATTAATGTTGTTTTTGAGGTGGCAAGGAAAATTGAATTAAGTAATGTATGCAGATATGACAGATGGAATGCAAAATTAATATACCTTCGCCAGATCCCTTAATTTTGGCTTTGGAAAAGGACAGGGAAAAACTTGAAAGCTAAGCTGGAGAGATGTTGTTCAGATCGTGATACTGGGGAAAGATGTTTAAAGTTAAGGAAAACCAAGAAGGAAAGTAGGGGAGCTCGGGCAGCTCCTGTGGTTGAGTGGGATGAATGCTGGGGAAATGCATGGGATGGCTCCGGTGGCTGAATTGGAGCTAGACTGACAGGAACCTGGGTAATCTACCCTAGTAGATCTACTGGTTAAATTAAAACCGGGGACTAGAGGAAATAAAGTAGAATTTTAGTGGATACAGGAGCAACTTGTTCAGAGTTAAGTCAGAGGGAAAAGAATTTGTTACAGATGTGGGAGCTAATGGTCACCAAGGAAAAAAAACAAACAAAACAAAACAAACAAAAAACTTTCTGAAACCCTTTCAGACAATTGGAAAAACAAAGGAGAATGCATAAATTTTTATGCATACTAAATTCTCCAAAATCTATATTAGGACTAGAAGAAGCATTTAAAGAAGGTAAAATGGAATTGAGAGTTAAAAATCAGTTAATTTCAGTTTTGAGTTTATATCTTCAACAGAAAAGCGAACAGGAGGACACCCCCTGAAATAGAAGAAATCCATAATCAAGTATATCTGGGAGTATGGGCATCTGAAGTTCCAGAAATGGCGATAAGAACTGCTGAAAAAAGGTGGACACATGCGTCCTGAGTAAAAGGACCCATAAAAGAATGGAAAAGTTGTGACTGAACCCAGAGACGCCAAGTTGACCCTCAAGAGGACTTGGGATAAGTAACTGAGAGAATTCATATTGACTCCTGTAAATTTGATATGGGAAATGCAGATATAGTTGAAATTATTTTAAGAAACCATAGGATAAGGGCCAGTACCAGTCCATGTCCTATATGCAAACACTGCAATTTGTATATTAGACCTAAGTGTCCCAATTGTTTGAAGCATATTATTACTCGTAGGGGAGACCAGGAACAATTTTTTGAGAAATCAATTACAGTTCTTTTGCATTCGGTGTGAAATTACCACCTCATTGGAACAGTTGTTGTGGGTCAAATACTACTGCCATAGTAGCCGACGGGGAATATACCTTTAACCTACCAGAGAGGGCAAGACCGGAGGGAATCGGTGCTGCAGCTGAAAAGGTCTGCCGAGGGCTGCAACCCCTGGGGCTGTGACCGCTGAGCACTATGATCCTGACCGGACCTCTTTTGGTGTCGGTTCTGATAGGAACCATATGGGAAAATGCCGTGGCTTCTAAAATCATTCACAACTGTAGTGAATGCATTACCACAACTAGACAAGGGAGAGTAACCTCTCAAATGCTGATCTACCACACCTTTTATGAATGCACAGGAACAAAGACAGGCAGTTGCATAAACAATCAAACTCAGTGAGAACAAATTCAGAAGGAAGATTAATTGGAATAAGTTATAATGAAGTTATAACCAATTTGAGTACCTCACTGTCATTAATTTTTGATGCATGTGATATTATAGATGATGATTTAGATACTAATTGTGGAAGTTCAGAGCAGAGGCGGTACTACAGTAGCCAACCAAAATATATTTGCCCAGGTGGATACCAATGTCACATAAATCCTGATGATGTACCTAGTCAAACGGCTAGATATCAGTCATCACACCTCTGTGGAAGAAAAGGATGGTCTTGTGTATGCTGGAATACTGCAGGCTGGAGATATGACTAAATTTAATAGCAGGAATAGCTGTACAACCCGTGCCTGCAAGCCAGTAAATTTAACTGAAATTTAACTGAAAAATTGGAAACAGAAAAAAGTAACTAAAATTGGACTTAAAATATATGGAACTGAAGAAGACCCAAATGTGATTATTAGTATTAAGATCAAAGAAAAATATAAAGAGTCAATACAACATCATGTATTATCATGAAATGGAAACTGGAGTCCAATATGAAATTCCCACAGTTGCTAAAAAAAATCTCTTTGTAAATCTTGCTGAATATATAGCTAAAACATTGAATGTAACTAACTGCTGTGTTTGTGGGGGAAATAACCGGGGAGAGAGATGGCCCTGGGAGGCAATGGAGAGTAATATAAGTGACCCTGCAATCTGGAAAAATCTAAAATGGAACAAATGGACCAGGCCAACAATGGCAGATTGACTTTACAGAACTGCCAAGGAAGGGGGATATAGGCATTTGTTACTAAATTGAATAATAATCAAATGGTTTGCTGTCTTGGATTTAAAGGACTCTTTCTTTGCTTAATATTGGCCAAAGAAAACCAGAATTTATTGGCTTTTGAATAAGGAAAATCCTGACACAGTAAGGAAAACTCAACTAATTTGGACAGTATTACCTGAAGGGTTTAAAACCAGTCCAACAAGTTTTGAAATCAGTTAACACTGGAACTAGAAACAAGGAATCCACCCACTCAGAGGGACTCTGTTACAATATGTGAATGACCTATTAATTGCTACAGGAACAAAGGAAGAATATGTCTCGTTAATGGTGGGATTATTGAATTTTCTGGGACTGAATGATTATCAGGTATCCAGACAAAAGGCCAAACTAATTCAAACCTGAGTTTCCTACCTAGGATATGAAACAACAGGAGAACATAGAAGTTGGAACTGCTAGAAAAGAAGCCATTTATCAAACACCACGACCATCAACCATCAAGGAGTACGTACCTGGGAATGACTGGATGATGCAGACATGGATACATGATTATGGTGTTCTGGTAAGACCACTATATGAACTGTTAAAAGAAACCTCTCTCTTTGGAATAGACTGATTCTGTAGAGGAGGGCTTTAAAACAGAGCTAATGAGAACTGCAGCTCTGTGACTTCCGGATGCGACTAAATCATTTTGGCTATATTCCTATGAAGAGGGAATAGCTTTGATCCTTGCTCAGAAACTAGGACCCTATAAGAAGACAGTGGTGCATTTTTCAAAACACCTGGATGAAGCAAGCAAAGGATAGCCCAGATGCCTAAGAGCTGTGGCGGCAGTTGTCATGAACATTGAAGAGGCTTGCAAATTTACCTTGGGACAAAAGATTACTGTACTAGTGTCTCATGTTGTATTAGCAGTTCTGGAACAGAAAGAAGCCCACTGGTTATCTCCTTCATGGTTTTTTTTTTCTTTTGGTTTTTGTTTTTACCAAATTTGAAAGAAACCTGGAACATGCTGAACAAGAGCCCTGGAACTGTCTAAAGACAAAAGGATAAATATTTGGACTGATTCTAAATATGCATTTGTGGTCCATGGACATGGTGACGTCTGAAAAGAATGAAAACTTTTTTTAAAAAAAAAAAAAAATAAATAAATTTAAGCTGGTGACTCTGATCAGGAAACTGGAAATAATTTGGCCAATATTGGAGCCAAACAAGAAGCTGAACAATCTTAAAATCATTCTTTTAATCCCTGATGGCAAACTAACAATTGAGAAATCTAAACCTAGATATTCAAAGGAGGATAGAAAATTGATTGAAGATCTCGAAGGACAGGAAAACAAAGAGGGTTGGGTTCAGATACCTGATGGGCGAATTGTAATTCCTTATAATCAACTCTGGAGGCTAGTTCAAGAGGAACATAATAAAACTCATTGGGGTAGCAACTCTTTGTATAAATATTTGGACAAACAAATTGTAGGAAGGAATCTATACACCACAGTTCAATCAGTGACAAAACAATGTCAGCTCTGTCTTAAGAATAATCCTAAAACTGAAAACAGAAATCAGATTGGGACCATTGGGAGAGGAAATTATCCGGGACAGCAATGGCAAATAGATTTCTCTGAATTACCAAGAAAAGGGGGTTACCAATATTTGTTGGTGTTAACGGATACTTTTTCAGGATGGCCAGAAGCATTCCCTTGTAGAATAAATAATGTCAGACAAGTAATTGGAACATCGTTGTATGATATACCTTGTTTTGGAGCACCAGAGGCAATTTCTTCTGACCGAGGCTTACACTTTAGAGCAAAATAGTTACAAGAAACTAGCAAAAATAGAAGCTGATTGGCAACTACATGTACCATACAGGCCCCAGGTCAGTGGGCAAGTAGAAAAGATGGTTCATCTGATCAGAACATCAGATTGGTAAAATATGTCAGGAAATAAATTAATATTGGTACCAAGCCTTACTGGCTCTATTAAGGCTTTGAACTAAACCTCGGTCGAAAGAAAAGGCTAGACCATGTAAAATTTTATATGGAAGACCATATCAGTCCCAGTTTAAAAGAGAAAGTCTTCTGGAAGTGGGAGAAGGCCATCTCTGAGAGTTTGACCACCTTTACAGCAGTGAAGATAAAGGAACAACCTGCTTGGATACATTATTCAAGAATAAAGAAAGCACCAGAACCAGAGAAGACATGGTGGATTGAACCCTCAGGCTCCTGGTGTATGAAATTGTATCGGTCGTAATTTGAACTTATATGATAACTGGTATACTAGTTTGGGACCAATACTTATACCTGAAATTAATGCAGAATGTTGCTAAAATTGTTAATTGTAGTGGCTGTTGAGTGTGTGCACAGTTGCCTGAATCAGGAGATCAGGGCCGTCCATTAATTGGCATTCCAGTTTCCAACACTATCTCATGGACAAATTTGTGGGTGATATCTAAAATGGTATTACAAAGCCGAATGGCTCTAGACATTATTGGCTTCACAAGGAGGGGGTTGTTCCATAATCAGTGAAAGTTGCTGTTCCTGAAACAAATCTGGAGGAAATTTGGAAATAAATTAAAATCTTTCATAAAATGGCCAAGGATGATACCTCCTGGGGGTTTAAAGAAATATGGAAAAAGTTAACTTCATGGTTACTTGATCTCTCCTGTTTAAGGCAACTGGTTGCAGGATATTGTCTTAATATTAATTACTTGTGGTATAACAAAATTTTCTTTCTGGTATTGTAAATGATCTATAATAAGTTATGAAGACTGGAAAAAGAAATGAAACTTAAGTATCAAGTAGAAACAGGACACTTTCAAAAGACTCTAGATGGTAATGGTATTATATAAAATGTTGCAAAAGAATTTGCAAAAGGACAGAAAAAGGGGGGATTGAAACAAAGAGGCACAAAATGTAATCAGTTCTAAAGTAATGATAAGTTTGGCTTTGTAATGAAAAGTAACCGTTTTGCCTGAAGGCAGTTTCAGGTCCTCAGAACCTCAATACAAAAGGTGTGACAAGAACAGAATGGAAAACGACCAAGGGGTGGGTAGCACCTGGGACTAGCTGATGGCCAGGATGGCAGTAGTTAAAACCTATTGATAAGTAAAAGAACAGGATGATTGCTATATCTGTAATGTTAATTAAGCTGGGAACCACCATCATATTTTGTATGAATGCGGGAAACTTTCTGGAAATGATGTAATGTTCTCAGTGACCATATAAGGATGACCTGTAGAGCAATACGGGGACACACGTTAGGAGGAGCTATCCCCCGTGTCTCCCGGCGCCGTAATAAAGAATACCTGCTTGTCAACTTGAAACTCTGTTGGCGAGTTTGTTCATGGAGTTTTCTCCGAATCATCAGAGGCCACCAGAAAGGTGCAGTCTCTTATTCAGGTTCAAGGCAGGCAAGTTCTGGGACCCCGGCTCAGGAAGTCCATTGTCTTTAAGAATAGTTTTGACTGATGGCCCTGAGGTGATTTGTACTTAAACTGAGTGGATCAGACCACAGAGGAGTGGGAGACCCATCCCAAAGGAGAAGACAAACGGTATGGAATGCTATCCTTAAACTGGAGTAAATTAGGAGCCATTTAAATGAAGCCCAAAGCACTTGTGAACTATTTGGATAAATACATTTTTAATCTGGTTTTAGAAACAGAGGAACCTAATTTCTGCTTGCAGTAAAACTGGAGCAAGACGCTGGCAAATCAAAGCGGATAGAGTAACAGAAGTGTTAATCTTTTAATTGAAAGTGGGATAAATCCACCTGCATATAATACCTCCCAGAATATTCCTCCTCAAAGCTTCCTTTTCTTTTCTCAGCCATTACTAAAATCTCAAGGTTAGAGATTAATTATAATGGTGGTATTGCCGTTTATTTTACTGCCAGCTGAACAGGGAAAATAAACCGAGCTTCAAAACAAATTGTGATTACTGTGTCCACACTTAAAAGCTTGCTGTATTAATGAAATATTATTGACTAATTCTATTGAATTTGGCAAAAGCACTCCCTTGCTGCTTCCTCTGCACCGAGGCACAGATCTTGAAAACACAAGATGTTGTTGAAATAGGAGTTCAGCTCCTGGCATCGAGCAAACTGGAACATCACAAAAGAAAATGATGAACACCCTTTCCTTCCTTGCCCTTAATCTAAAGTAGCTTGTTTCTATTCCCCCTGCTTTTGTTTTTAGCTCTCTGAAATCCAACCTCCTGGTAATGTTTTATGTTTAAGTGCGCAGATACCCCTTTAATTAACTCCATAACTGTATGGTAACCTCTGGTCTTCTCATTGCACAGCAGATAGACTTAGACAGTAATTTCATGGTTATTTCTCTTTGCCAACTGCTGGGGTCTCCAGGACAAACTGAGATATCCCTTGGGAAACTTTGAATTAGGCAAAGCATCTCACTCAGGCCAGGTGGAGATTGGTGTACCCAGAACATCTGCACATGCCTATTGACCTAGCTATTCATGCTATAATGAAGGGAGCTGGAGCTCAGCAGCATCAAGGGCCACAAGACAGAGAGGATCCCTGTTCCTGTTGGGGGAGAAGGCAGCTCTGATTTCTCCTGCAACTGTGTGATACAATGAACAAATCCCATGTGGCTGCAAAGCATGAAACTCTTGGCTTTATTAACTCAAACTTTACTGACACTAGACTTGTAATGCCTGCAGAACAGATTGCCCATTAGCTAGGTAAATTATGGTATGAAATGAAAACAAGTTCCCTCCTCTTCTCCCACTCTTCCAGCCCATTTCAACTAGTGTGTCATGGTCTTGCTTTTTCCTTTCTTTATCAGCTTAAGTCAGACATGAGGTTTTAGAGTCTAGGATTGCATCAGGAATGACAAAATCACAGAGACTTCACATTCTCTATCGAGTATGAGGCTGGGCCACATTCTTTTGAAGCCAATGGGACACTTTCCTAGACATTGTGTCTGGATTTATAGAGGATTAAAATAGGAAGTGACAGGTAGGAGTAGAAAGAGAAATCGGAATGACTTGGCAAGCACTGCTCTCAGTGGGTATGGCTGAACCTGCAGCAAACCCAGTACAAGATCCAAAGCTGAGATCCACTGGTAGTTTCTGCTGGATCTTCAAACTGTCTTTAGTTGTCAGAACATTTGGGAGCCATATGGTACTGATGGCACTTGCCACCGAGCTCGATGTGCTGGAAATTCTGTTTAGGAACCGAAATAAAACCTTCTTTCTGGGATACACTCCTCAAAGACCCAAATTGTGATGCCCCTTCAAGCACCAGCCAGGGGCCCGTTAGGGCACTTGTGTTTGAACATTTGAAGCAATTACTCATGTTCATCGAGCTCCGAATAGCTACCAAACACCATGTGTTTTTCCTCAGTGTTAATAAAATCCTAAATGATTCTTCATTAAGGAGCCCATTAAAACGACTTCAGTTTCCTCGAAGCTCGTTAGAGGATATTCTCACCACTAAATTATCACACTGGAGTTTTATAGAAGGCTGAGGAAAGCTGTCCTATTGTGATTAATTCATGATAGATTTTCTCTCCTTTGCTTGCAGTCTGTTCCCCAGACTTGGCTTTGCCAAGCTCTCAGCCTTTGGGTTACATGGAGAAGAACAGTGATTCTTCAGCTTTGCTTCATGGGAAGGATGTTCCAGAGCTCAGAGGTGCTGAGCCTGATAGGGGTGATGGCCAGGAGGAAGCTGGCTGGCCAGTAGATGGCCTCTGTTGGCACATCTCCGCTGGAGGTTAGTGGGCCACCTCTTGGCCACAGTGGCAAGTGGCATGTCTGCATGTGTTGCCTGCTCCAGGCACCAAAGCACCACACTGCACCCATTAACCACACACCCTGCTGTAACTCTTCCATCTCCAAAGCATCAGGATCAAGAGCAGCCCTTGCAAGGCAAAAGATCTGAAGACAAAGTGGTCAAAACAATAGCAGAAGACAGAAACATTTAAGCTAAGCCCATGCTGGGTCAATGTGTGTTCTCCCACACCAGGTTCTCCTGAACCCAGTGGCAAGCTATATGGGCTGTGGATCATTGCAGTGTGGGAACACAGGCTGTTTTAACACAATAAAGCTTACTAGCTGCTCTAATTTCCCACCGAGTATTAAAATCTCATTTTATGCTACATTATACACTTGGCCTTTTGAACAATCAGTGACCATAACCGGTGTTTGCATCCTGAAGCCAAATCTGGGGAAAGAACAAGAGATAATCTGTCTGGCTGGAGAGGATGGAACGGGAAGGGCCAGCTCTGCACCATTATTTATGTCCATTCAGAGACACAGGAAAATGAAGTGCATTAACAGGGTTGCCAGGCCCTCCTCAGAATGGGGATTTAAATGATATTGATGCGGTGCTAATAGGTTCACAGTTTATCTTTTATGTATTACAGCACAGGGCTTGGAATAGGCATTTGGATAGTGAGTTTAGGCATATTCTGCTTCTTCCAGAGGATTTGGTTCTAGGGATTTGGAGCTTCCAAAAACTGCACATTCTATCTGAACCAACAAGAGGATCAGGAAGGTGACAGGAATACCCACATTGCTAATCTGAAAGTTGATCTGCAGCTACTTCTGAAGTAGGATGTATTAAGGCATCTCTGGAGCTGTGTGTCCAGGCATTTGGGGCAGGCCTTCAGCTGGGGACTCCTGTGCTATGGTGACTTAAAGGGTTTGGTCCTTTGTTGGCTTCTGGTCCAGGGAATTTCTTCTGATTTCCCATGGTTTTGGGACATGTCTCCTACCAGAAGCCACAGGAAACCCTCTGTCCACTTCTTCAAATGCTGTGACTGCCCTTGTAAGGCTGCCTAGGAAATCCTTGCCACCTATAGATACAAGTTCCTTGTATGTGGCCTATTCCTCTCAGCTTTAATCTCTGGAATCAGCTATTACATCAAGAGCGTGTGTGCTTATCTGCTGTCATCTTTGGAGGAAAAGGTGCCGAGATTGAAGGCAAATGCTGTTTATTCATTCAGCTCCTTCTGCAGCTCAGGCAGAACACTGATCTTGGCACAGAATTAGAGGAGGAAGGGCAGTTTGCTGTGATTTGTTGGCTTAATTTGACAGGCAATTTTCAGATCTGGATCAGAAAGTCATAGCGAAAGTTTTAGGAATGGCTGCACTTGGGTTTAGCTTTGGAGGAGCAGAGTGTTGTTTTTACTCTACTTTTGGAGGAAAGATGATGAGTTCTCAGTAAGTCATTGCAGGTTTTAATGGTTCAGCTCTGGAACTGCAGTATCAAGTGAAGCTAGCTGAGACCAGATACTGGTTGTGCTGTGCACTGCATGGAGCAAGCACAGTCCTACCCCAAAGAGCTCAGTTATACTAATACATAAGGAATAAATGAGGAAATTATCCAGTGAGTAATAAATCACAACGATGGAAGTACGCAACACCATTATTTTCCAATTCACTTCCAATCTGAGGATATGAATACACCACTTAGATCAACTGAGTGAAGCTGGGCTGGTGTCAAAGAAGTTACTGGGCTACATCTGTGCAGTGGGCAAACCAGTGCAATGAACATATCCATGGGGCAATTAAGGGAAAACCTTCTCCAGATGTCTTGGGGAAAACACAAGCCAAGACTATTCGATAGCACCCCTGAAATCCAGGCAGATCTGGGCACGTGCTGCTCATGTTTTCTCTCTCCCTCCCTCTCTCTCTTCCTCTTCATGAGCTGAGATAATTATTTCTGTGCATCGTGGTTCTAAAGTGAACATCCCTGATACCAGCTCTGCCTCTTATCACAAGGCAGCTGCAAAATTGCTTTCAGATTGTTTTACAATCGGGTTTTGCATGTGAACCTTTTGATGGAGCAAGGCAGAAATGATGCGAGGAAAGCATTTGGGAAGGAGGGAGCAGAGAGGAGGCCAAGAGGTTGAGACCAGGGAGACGGAAGAAATGAAAAGAGGGATGAAAGATGCTGCTTTCAACAGAAGCTCATGGCTCACAGCAGAAGGGATGGATTCCTTAAGCTTTCAGAGTGAGAAGCACCTGGTGTGCACAAGTGTTGCTGCTGCCCTGTGTCTGTGCAGAGCCTAGCACATGGTTGGAGAGGATGTGAAGTACTACAGGAAGGCCAATATCTTTGTGCCTGTAATATCGGCCCACACATTATGGTTAAAATCAGTTGAGTTGATTGGGACAGACCCAAAATCCATTTAACCTGGCATCTTCTTCTCCACCAGTGATAGAAAAAGGGAATCGTAGCCATCATGTAAGCAACTATGGAACCTAGTAAGAAATGAAAGCCCCCAGGTGAAATTGTGTCCTCTGAGAAGTGGAAAGTAATTTTTCTACTGACTGCATCCACCACGGTTCCACCCTCTCCCATCAGATGCTAGGCCATAATCAGCACTGCTGCCAAGGTATTTCCTTGAAGTGCAATAAAACCAAAATACTATCTGATCCAGCAGTTCTGATAGCAGTGACTTTGTTTAAGCAACTTTATAATGAATCCTAGTTCTTCTCCCAATAGATACTTTGCTATAATATCCTCGAGTAGCAACGGAGTAAAATAAATCAGCTTTTACAAACTCATAAACACATAGAAGGGAATGTAAACCAATTTCTGATCTAGTTGAGGTGCATTGAGATTTCACCGAGTGGCATGAAGCTTGAGTGGGTTCTGAAATTGCTCTTGAGCCTGTGAATTCATCTCTCCTTTCCTCTGCCAACAGGGATGTTGCTCTTAACCCTTTGAAGGCATTCACACTTTCTTTTGGTCTCTTTCTCTGTATGTGTGTACTGTATTATCTTGTGTAGCTATGTGCAGGTAAACCCAAGGATGCACACACACAATCTACCAGGGCATTTTAAGACAGCAAGCTGAGAGAAGCCAGATTGTCTTCTTGTGTCCTCAACCCAATAAGGATATGGCCCCACAAATAAAGAAGGTGCCACTCTATGGGAGGAAAATGAAGGAACACAGTGATTTAGGTAAAGGCATCTGTACTGTCTGGTGCAGATGGCAGCACAGAAGAAGTCCTCAGGGGCGTGAGGAGACAGACTTGCAGCCTCTAGAGCCATGCCAAGAGACAGTTCCCAAGGTTTTTGAAGCACATCTCTTTCCTTCATTATTTCAAAGTAAAGATTTAGCAGGTAAAAGGGTGTTTCTGCTCTCAGGATGCTTCCCACATCCCCTTCTATGCTAGGGAATAATGAAATACGTCTTAGTTTTATTTCTTGTGCTCCTATTAAGCACGTTGCCTGACCTGGCTCTAATGGGGCTGGACACAGTCTTGACCAGGGAAGACAGCAGCAGCAATGCAGCATCCAGAACATGCATCTGGTCTGAGCTCACAAAGCAGAGCCCATGAGTCTCAAGGGAAGCTTATTCTAGATCTTGCTGCTGCATTCAGTATTTGGAGAAGAGTCCAGTTTGCTGATCGTGCTTGTGGGATACAAAAGGCAGGATAGAGTTTTACTGCAAAGCAGTTGACCTTGCTCCAGAGATATTACCATACACAGCTGCTATTCAGTGTTTCAGAACACTGTATTCATTACGTGAATCTGTCTGCTAAGAGCAGCAATTAGACTTCAGAGCATTATGATCTGCCTGTCTAAAGAAAGGGCACATACAGGGGGGCAGTTCCCTCTGTCTCAGTTGGTGGGAGAGGTCTGGAGAACACACAGAGTGTCTTGTGCTGTCACTGAGGATCCAGGCAATGATGCTTCCTCACTTCAAACCAGTTGTAGACAGGGTGACAAATGTGGCTCTATAGGTTGCTCAGTGGGATGAGAGTTTGCAGTGGCTATCTCCAATGGTGAGACTGGTCAGAGAGGAGTTAAACAGTAGAACAAATCCTATGGACTCTTCCAAGCAGTCCTTACTAACATCCTTGGTTCCTCCAATAAGATCAGCCGAAGTGGCAAAGGGGCAGTCTCCCTATAGCAAGAAAGTGTGAGGCTAATCTCAAGGGCTGCTGCAATATAGGATGCTCAAGATGAGGGAGGGAGGACAGGGAAGGGTTTTGTGCTTCCTGGTAAACCGTAATTATGCTGCAAGTCTGTATCACCGATTACGCTTGTTCTGCTTGTACAGCACAGGGCTGGTGGCTTGTTTAACAATGCACAGCGCATTGTTCCTGCTCCAGCCTTTAACGCCACAAAATTGATATTGCTTTTCCATGGGCAGAGAGATAAGGCATGTGCTTAGTACACAGTCAGGGCCATGATACCATCGCCACATGGGGAAATTAAAAGTCTCCATATGGCACCAAAGCCTCTCTGCCCTGCTCAGCACATCGCTGGGCAGCACAGAGCTTCCCAGCAGGAATAGTAAAGAGGACAGCAAGCAAGAGGGGATATGCCATTGAGGAACACCTTTAGGCTGCAGGAAAGGAAGGAACTCCTTCTGTACAGGAGGGGAGTTGAAAACCAGTAGAATCCAATAGAAAACCAACTGGATCTCGAGGCCATGGGGGATGTTGAAGTCCCTGTAGCTTTAGGCTGAGCCTTTAAAACAATCCATGTCTTTTCTTCCCTCCCTATGCCAGTTCTCCAAAATACACAGAGGGCAAGGTGCTGTTGTGTGCTACACTTGGGAATAAGGGAACTGGAAGGAGAATGGTGAGCATGAGATTGCCTCTGACAGGCAGGCACAGCGGCAATCTTTGCACTGAGATGCATTTTGTCCTTCACTGAAAAGTGCTGATTTGTTGCCATAGAACTATTCAAGGTTTGGAGTTTTCTGGGTTGGAAAAACATAGTTGAAAATTAGCAAGGAACTTCATATAATCAAGGCACAAAGTCTGGGAAAGTCTTGGTTGAAATCTATCATTTCACTTGAAGCTTAAGCTTGTATGCTTTAAAATACCCCAAAGCTCAAAATCAAAATGGAACAATCTAAAGTTATTGGAGTAAAGTGTGGAGCGACCTAATCTAAACTGTATTTCTCCTGGTCATCTTGGGGAAAATTGACAATACATTGACTTCTTACCTCAATTTGAAGTGGATTTCTGTCATCATTTCCCTCCCCATCCTTTTTTCTCTCTGTATGGTGTGACCTGAGCACACCGAGGGGTATGTCCGCTGTACTTGGCTATGCGGGACCCTGCAGCCTCTGTGCCCAGTGCATGTCTCTAGGAGCAATCCCTCTCCCCATGCTGGGCACCATCTCTGCTTTGTGGGATGGGGCTGCCTTGTGATGGGAAAACACATTTCATAGCGCTGCAATGCAGGTTGTTGGTTGGAACAGAACACCGCATCACACACCTGGTTTTGTCAGGGACGGATGGCTCCAGGAGACCCATCAGCTCAATATGAGAGGAATTATTGCAGTTTTAATTACACTTACTTTTGCTGCCTATATGGGCCTGGGGGAGAGAAAGTGCTTGGAATCAAAACCCAATATTTTCCAGAACCTGTGGGGTCTTTTCTGGCTCTTTCTCTTCCCTTCCCCCTCTTCTCATTTCCTCCTTCTGCAGGATTCACTTGTGTTCCTGAGTGGATCAGGAGTGTGAAAACTGCATGTAGCAGTGGCAGGAAACTCGTGATCGGTGGCAGAGAGGCTGAGGTTGCATGGGGGAACAATGGAAGGTGTAAGACAGAGTGGGAGCCATGGTAGGAAGGTTCAGCCCCAGAAGGTGTGGGGTTACCATCAGGTCTAGGTGAAGCAGTGCCACACGAGGGAAGGGAATACAGGAAGCCAGGATGGGAATAGAGGAGAAGGAATGGAAGACTTCTTCAGAGCCTGAAAGAAGCCAACACGAGCTTTGTTCAAATATTTCCATGCTCAAACAAATAAGATTTGTTTGTGTGGGCTGGCTCCCAGAAGCCTGGCTCCTCTCCTCAAAGGCTTCCCTTTCCCCATCACTATCCTCTTAATGAAGTTGATAATAAGCAGAGCAAATCCTGTTGGATAAGTAATTAATCAGGAGGCTGGAACAGTGGAACAACATTCATTTTTGCAAAGCCAGAGATGTCTTTGCTGGGAAACCCCACAGCACAAGAGGATGGGAAGGTCTTGGGAGGGTGCTATGAGGAAAGGAGGTGTCTGCATTGGTGATAGGCAGTGAGAAGAAGGGTCAGAGGGACAAGGGGTGCTCAGCTGGGTTTCTCAAGATTGGCCCTACTTAAGGGGAGCACGCTTTGGTCTCACTACTCTGAGACTAAAGAAGAGGGGAGGTTCAGGTACTGTGGCACTCTGGAGGGGATGTAAGGCTTACACATTGCACAAGCCCCTTGCAGGCTGTCTCCTAGAAAATACTGCTCAAACCACACTTGAACCAGGACTTCTCAAGACCTTCAAGATGCCTCTGGCATAGCTTTAATGGATAATGTGGCCCAGGCCATTATGGGAAACAGGAATGAAGCAGGGAATGAATATCCTGCTTTAAGCATCCGTATTTCTGGCAAGAGAGGATGCAAAATAGAAGGGGCTGGGCAGGGGCTCTGAAGTGCGCAGACTGCACCTCCTCTCTTGGCTCTTCAAACACAGATACCCAGCCAGAAGGAACCATTGATCGGCATGACTAATGGGGACTTTGAGGGGGAAAGTGTGCCAGATCAATATGCAATCCACAGTACATGAATCACTCCGGCTTTTCCAATTTATTCAGCTCCAAATCAAATGAAGGAACCAAAGATAAATACATAGCCATGGGGAGGCTGGGGTGGGGGGGATGTGTGTGTGAGGAAGGTGGGAGAGGGAGGCAGAGTCTCACAAGGGATAATTAACCAGCTTTTATCATTCTAACAAAGCATTAAGCTGGTAAATCTATGGAAATGGGAATGCCTCAGAGAGTTCTTACTGGCATAAAGCAGAGATTCCGGAGTCCTGCTCCTCTTCTCAAAGTTGCTTGGATTGAGGCAGAGCTGAACATGGAACCCTACAGCCCATTTCTGTAGCACTCCTTGGGGTCCCTTAGCTGATAACAGAGTATTGGCAGCCTCTGTCTCCATAGTGATGTCTTAACCTTTAACTTCATCTCCTGGATTCTCTCCTGAGTTAGCAATGCCTGAAAGCAATCATCGGAACAACTAAACCCTGCATGTTTCCAGCTGCACCACGTCCCTCCTTGCCTGCTACAGAGATGGAAAGGCACATTCACCCGAGTTCACAAAGCAGAATTAGTGGTTGGAGCATAGACCTGATCCCAGCCACGCTGTACCCTCTGCTTAATGCTTCTATTGTCAGATGATGCATCAAAAAGCTGCTTTAGGGGTGAGGAATTGGAGAGCTTGCTGGTCCAGGCATTGCTCAAGAGGGGAGGAGGGCAATGGATGTTAACATTCCAGAATGGGTCCACTAGACCCTGAACACTGGGGAATTTTCCCCGGAGCTCATTTGAGGCTTGAATACTTATCCCACAAGGTAAGGGGGACTCAAACACAGGCTGGCTGGAAGCACTGCCTTGGATTCAAAGGTTTCAGGCTGTCCTGGGAAAGGCAGAAAGAACGCAGGAAGATTTGCAAATAGAAAGCATCCCGGATCAAAGGCAGCAGAGGAAGGAAATATTTCCTCCTACATGGATAACCATCAAGACAGGGTGCTGTCAAGCCAATATCATTCTGTGCTAGCCTAGCACTAGCCTATCCTCCAGCAGAGCTCATAAACCACTCTACTAAGGCACAGCAGCATGACCTGCCTCGGATACAGGCACAGCTAAACGGGGACATTTAGACAGTCATCACAGAGCCATCAGCACCACCGATTCCAGGTCTCAGCCTCCTGATTCCCCATTTTGTGGTCTGAATCACTTTCACACATGGCTGGGCAGGCATCTGGGTCCATAACACATCTTTCAATCCCCTGGTGCCTTGGGAAGCAGTTTTAAGCTCTGTGCTGAGATGGCAGGCACCAAAATGCTGCAGATCAGTGGTTTCTAACTTGCACTTTGAAGACTGTTGGGGGTCAACAGATTATATCTAAGGAGCTGCAAGAGGAGACTAAGAAAAGCCAACTTGTCAGCAGGCTTAGCTGAGGTCTTCAGCAGCCAGAAAAACTATTCCTCCATGGGAAACTTAACAGGATCTGGAATACAAAGAAGACTGAAAGCCCGGTATGTGGCTGAGGGTAATAATTCAAATACAAGGATAACAAAGGGGGACCTTTTTGCCTGTTTAATTTAAATGTATTTGTATTTCTTCCAGGCTGGGTTCTCCTCAAGAGAAGCTGGTTGGTCAGCATTGCAGCTCATGATGCCCTGACTGTGCCCTGAGAAAGGGATCAGGTCCCCCCTCAGAGTGCTCCTATTGACCCCTGGATGTTTCAGAAGCAGGAGCAGTTTGCCCCATGCTCAAAGCCACAGTTTTTCCCACACTAACAAAGCAAATTGAATTAATTCAGGTTGGGAAACCTTATTCTGACACTGTCTCTTAAGTCCCATGAATCAGTTCCCTGCTCTCTCTTCAGGAATGGTCCCAGCCTGTCTCTGCTGGGAACAACATCATTGGGACCAGCAAGGAGCATTTGTGCTGTGTTCAACACATGCCACAGCCCCAGCAGGACCTGACAAAAAGATCTCACACTTCCCATGCAAACTGTGTCATCCCCTGAGGCTCCTGGGAGCTGATGTGTCAAAGCTACATGTGGGCCCGTTCCATAGGGTCCCCTTCTTTATGCCTATGCTAGATAGGCAGCAGAAGGGGAGATGGGTCTGCCTTGTCCTGTCAGGCTGATAAAATCCTTCAGCAGCTTCAGAGATGCTAACATGTTCTGCCTGCCAAGCTCAGGGTGATGGGAGCATCTGACAGACAGCAGCTTCCCTCTGTGTTAAACATTAATAGCTTTCCAGCTTTGCCGCTGGATTCTCTGTTGCTAAGACCTGAGCTGCCTCTCTGGAGATGTCAGTCCACGACAATACAATTACTGCCCCAGCTCCACACCCGCTGAAGAGGCCTGACGGCTTCAGCACAGGCACGGAATGCATTGCCCAAGAGTGATTAAAGGCAATATGGGGGCATGAAGGGACTGAATTGAAGATGTGCTGCTTGGCAGGGGCAGAGGACAGCTGCCAGGTTGTGGAATCCATCTCCACTGAGGAAGATGAATAGCTTGGTTTCAGGGAGATGTTATCACCGATACCTTATTACTCCTGGTAGCTTGGACAAAACCTAGGGCCACACTCCAGCTCTGCCACCACCATCATCATCTGCCTCCTCTATTTCCCTCACCCTGAATGACTTTCCAAGTACCCATTCCCCATCTGCATCCTCACCTGATCTATTTCTGCAGGCTTTTGGCTCTCTGCTCTGGTTCTCTTCAGTGATGCCTGCTTTCCAGGGAAGCTGCTGAGGGAGGTAAATGTGGCAATGTTGCATGAAGTCTCAGCAGCTTTTTTCCCCCCTTCTTTTGTATATGATTCACAATTTTGCCTTTCAGGAACATTCATGCCAGTGAAATGTCTTCTCTGTGAGATTTCGCCAAGCAGAGGGTTTTCCCTGCTGAAAATATCTGCAACTGCAAGTGTTAGAGGTTTTGGTACAAATCTGCCTTCGTGATACTCACCATTTGGAGCTGATTCAAGATTTCCTTCATGGCCACATGATCCTTCACATAGGCTGGGTTTGAAAACAAACCCATTTTCTCTGCCAAAAAGCAAAAAGGAGGAATCCTTTCATAAGAACAGGATAGGTTCCAATTCAGCAATGATCCATGTAAACACACAAATATAGGGTGCTATCCTTCAGAAATCTAGACATTAAAAGATCAGCTAACAGAAAATAACATGATTGCTTTGAGAACTACATCATTTGCACTGTTGGATGGGAAAATATGGGCCTATCAAATAAAACCAGCAGGACACAAGTGTTAATTACTAGAGAAACAGTCCTTTCCTAAACAGTGTGTGTCTCTTGGTGTAGCTCTCCCTCTGTTGTTCTCTGTTCTGGCTCATGAACCACAAATGTGTTTCTGCTGGTGCCTGGTGTGGAGGACACCATCCCAAAGCCCGGCCCACACCTATAGGAAGTGGGAACAAAAGATGCAGTTGAGCCTCTTGCTTCAGATCTTATTGCTGGTCCCATACCACTCATCACCATCACAAGAGCTTGCCCAGCCCCAGTGTCACTGCTGCAATAGATGGCTATAGACAGATGCAATAGAAAGATCTGCAATAGGTCTTTAGATGCAATAGAAAGATCTGCTGTACAAATAGCAATGCAGGATGAGGGAAAAGAAATAAGGTTGCCTATTTACCAACCTCTTAATATTTATGAGGACTATGAACCAGATTGATTTCCATGCACCATTTCACCTGCAGTGCTTTCCTTCCATATTTATGGAAAGGGGAAATAAACAAACAAAAGGAAACCTATCTAGCTTCTTTTAGATGGTGCATGAGCTACCTGTCATTTGCATCAGGATGCTTCTCTTTATGCAGAAAGTCTTTCTCTGTGTCATCTTGGTTAGTGGGAAGCTTTAGGCCAAGGGATGGCTTGCCAGAAGAATTCAGAGTATTATTACAGGGGTAAGATAGGCAAACACTGTGCTTTTCCTATGGACCTATAGGAAGCAAGACCTACAGGTCAGATATGGGTGGGAATGGGTATCCTCAGAGTCAGAGAGGAAGCAAAAAGGCCAGTGACAGACCCACTGTACTGGCAGACCATGCACTGCACTATGCATTCAACTGCACCTCTTTAACCTCATCCCAGGTGGCTGCAGATTTGTTATTCAGAAATGCAATTCTGCTGTTTAGATACTCCCAATCCCTCAGGGAAACATTTTCCTTCTGTATCAAGGAGGAACATAGTTAAGTCTGTTTATGAAACTAGTTATTGCTATAAATGAACATTTAAAACCCTCTACGCTTTACACTTCCATTTATAAGATCTCCTGTTAGGATTATTTGATAATGGGAATTCTCCTCTACTGCTTTAATAGACCCTTCAGTGTCGGGGTGGGTTTTGCTTTCAATTGCTTTTTGGTGTTTTTGTTCTTCCAGTAATAGGATTTGCTCTACATATGACAGATTTGTCAGTGGAATTTGAGCAAATAATGCCAAATGAACTCTAAATGCCATTTGTATCATCAGTTTTTAATTTCAGAAGTGTCACCCTATTGCATTTGGGGAGCAGGGAAATTGACAATTCACCCACTAAATTTTATGGCAGCCCAACGTGTCCAGAATACTTCCCGCTGGTATTTCTGTTTAGTTAATCCTTGCAATATAAGGGAAAGATTAGTTGTTGGTCTTTCATTTATTTGTTTCAGAATGGCTTCATTTCCTTCATTAATGAAATGATGTAGAGTTATGCAAAACAAGGTACAAATTCTATTGGAAGCAGACTATGAAATACACAGCTTGGGGTGGGAGAACCCAGGGCTAAAGAAATGGAATGATTACAGTGTGCAACAGCATGTGGTAAGAGTCTTTAAAACCCTATGTTCGTGTGGCTTTACAGTGAGATGCACACTTGAGAAGCTAACTTGCAGTGGAGTTCTTGCTTCTGCAGGAGCACAGCCCCTTTACAGTTAGATAAATAACTCCCTTTGGACCATTTTGCTTCACCAACTTCATGGCCCATGCCAACACACTCAAACACAAGAAAGGATCACCGTGTTAATTGCAATCCTCTTGTTATGCAAAGTCATCAGCAGACTAATGTCCCATGTTATTACCAGGAGCTGCAGACACCTCAGTTCGAACAGAAGCCAGGATGTGTGCAGAGACAGACCTGAGACCTATGGCTGGCTGGCAAGCTGGCTCAGCTCTGTGTGTGCTTTGGGAAGGCAGGCAACCCTCTCATGTTATTGTTGGAGTTAGGGGTTGGAACTGGATGATCTTAAGGTCCTTTCCAACCCTAACTACTGTATGATTCTATGTATTTCTTGTGTCAAGCGTGTTCCTGGCCCCTTTGCCCACACATCCTGCCACTTCCATGTGTGTATCTCTTCATGTCTCCATTTCTCTGAGCCTCTGTATCTTCTGTCTTTAAGCTGTAGTGGCAATAGTTGGGTTGTGGGAGCCTTCAATTTCCTATTCAGTTCATCATGGAGCAGTAATTTTCTGCACTTCCATAATTAGGGGAATTTTAAGCAAACTACCCTGTGGATGATTACAGCCGGATTCAATTTCTCTTGCTTTGATCACCAAAGGACGAAGACGCCACTTGAATATTTGGTTATGTGCTCTGCCTAAAGAAGAACCTCACCCCAGCTGCTTCCTTCCTGTCTTTTCTCCCCACCTCTCCCTTTTCAGCCCCCACCACCCCTCCCGACCAATTGGGAGATTGTCTTTCTGCTGCTTCTTTAGCTCAAGTGGAAGTAAATGCCCCTTCCTGAAAGATGAAGCTCTATTTAGATCAGGATGTTTTCCCAGCTAAAAGGCAGCATGATCTGATTTTTAGAGCAGGGCATAAGGCAAAAGCATACTCAGGGAATTTGATTTCCAGGTGTGTCCCTTGGTTTCCTCATCTATAAAGTGATGGGGCAGAGGAACAGGGCATTCATTTGCTGTTCTGTTTTGGAAAGGCTCCTACATGTTGCAAGGACAAACTGTGAGCTTGATTTCATGGGTCTGTAAGATGGTTTAGGAAACCCTATGACATCAAGGTGTCTTTGAAGTGATAATTGATTCTTCCTGGTTTTATCAGCTTTAACACCCAGGAATAAACACAAGACCTTTTGCCATCACCTTTTTGCTTTAGCTACTCTTTAGCTATCTCCCTGATCATCTGCGTTCCGCTCCAGGGCTGGGAATTCATCCATGAGAGAACAGTCCATTGCAGCATTTAATCGTCTCTAGTTCCAGAGAGGGGAAAATGACAGAGCACTGCTGAAGTGGCTGAGGACACCCTGTGTGTTTCCCAAGCCTCCACAAATGTCTAGTGGGGGCTGCAGTGAGTGGGAAGGATGCGTGACATAGGGAGATGCAATTCAGGATTGAAGAAGAGGATGGCACAGCAGCTTCAGCTGATGCACGCAGGTTATGGCAGGAGGTGCACCAGACCTGCCACAGTCCTTCCCAGCATAGGGGAAGATCAGACCTTACCTTTCATAGGGAGCTACTCTCAATGGGAGACCACACTTCAAGGGGTTCTTCCTTCCTGTTCCCAAACGTGAGCATGATGGGTTGTCAGCTCCCGTATATTAATAGGCTATTAATGCTTCCAAGTTTCCTGAGCCACGTGTATGGGTTTTCGATAGGTTAATTAGGCCATATTTCAGGATAATTACAGCTGTATATTTCTACACTAATTAAGTGGCTTTAAAACATACCCACAATGTGGCTCAGTGAATCATAATTAAACTTCCTCTGCCTCCTGCTATACACTATGGAACTAGTACCCATAAAAGACCCAAGCGCTGCTCCTTGCCAGCAGCAAATTAGAGCTCACAAAAATAATCTTATGGAATGTATCTTTTTTATAGAACCATGTCCAAATTAATTCAAAATGAATATTACATGAGTCATCAAAATGCTTCAGCTGCCTTCTCTTTATTTATATTTATCCTCCCACTTGAACCGTCACCTGGTGGAGACAGTGGGGAAGCAGGGTGAAGGCAGAGTGACTCATTCATGCAACGTTTCCCAACAGTGATGTGCTTTGATTTTCCCTCCCTTCGAGCTGGGGAAGGTATAAGGTCCATGGGAAAACTGACAGTGAAATCCACACTTATTTCTTCCACTTCCATTGGAGCCTGAGTGCCAAAGCGAAGCAGAGGCTGTGGTTGGGTGTTGGTGGGGTAAAGGAGGCTGGTACTGGATGCTCTGGGTCTGTCTGTTGCAGCCCCTCAGGTGAAGCAGGATGTGTGGAGCAGCCAGAGCTTACCTGGCCAGCATCAGCCCAATGGAGATGAGGAATGCTCTGGCACATCTGGGAAATGAGTGGCCAGGGATGCAGGCAGCCCCAGTGGCACTGACCCATGGCTGATGTGATCAGTGTGGTCCTCTCTGTGCGCCGTCATCTTCTCCAGCATAGAAAGCATCATCTGGTGGCCCTGATGACAAAGAACCTCTTTCTTCTTTCTAGCCTAACTGTAGCCATAGATGTATTTCTCTGTTTGCCCTCCTTCTTTGTTATTGTTTGGCTGGAGGATTGAAGTTCTCTCCTCTTTCCTCTGCTGTTTATAGCCGCAGGCATCAGATGCTCTTTCAGCCTCCACTTTTGTTAGACAAAAATGCCAGCCCCTTCTCTTTGAGGTTTATCATTCCCTAAAAGATCCCAGTAATACTTTATCTGTACTGGTTTCTTTTGTGCTTTTCGAGACGAGCTCTATCCTTTTCTTTGAGCCTTGTCTCAAGCTATTATCACTGCCTCCTGCCTACTGGAAAGCTGCTGTTGAGCCATTCTAGTCTTTTCACTGCCTGCTTGTAGGCACAGTGTCCTGACTCTTGGCTCCGGGCACCCACTCTCATGCAATACAAATAATAACCATCCTTTTCTTCCTTATATCAGATTTTTCCATTTCCAGTGGAACCTGAGCAGGTTCAAACTTACACTTTTCATTCTCCCCTCATTTATGAATGTTGCCCAGCAGTTTTAAAGGGCCTGGAAAACTGGGATTAGATACAGGGAACTGGCTAGGAGATTTCAGACAATATCTGTCTGTGTTTTCCAACTGGTTTACTCCAGTTGTATCTAGATGCCTTTGATGTGAGCTTGCAGCAAACATTCTAGTGGACGAGTTAATAACTAGATGGTGCAGTGATGGGTGCTCTAGAAACAAAATTAGACAGATAGACAGATAGATCAGTCTGACTGAGGGAAGTGAATTTTAAGCGGTGTTACAGAACATTAAAGGAAATCAAATGTGATATTCTTATTCATCCTGGAAACTCATTCCAGGGGCTGAGTTCAGACACAACGCCATGTGAGCAGCATAGCCAATCCAAACCAGCTCTCACTTCGAGTCCTGAATAACTCCTGCTGCAAAGCAAAGCAAATTCAGGACTTCCAAAAGGACCAGGGTTTCACACCCAGAGTCCCTCTGCCATTGTATGTGTAACCTCACCTAATGAATAGATTCTGGGAGAGACATCTTCATGCAGAGAGCTCACAGACAGGAATGGAAGCCAAATTGGTGGGATTATTCAGCCATCTCTGCCTGTAACGCTGACATGTGAGTCAGGAGCTTCATGCCCTGAGGCACCGCATTCACTGTGGGAGTAGGAATCCAGGAATGCTGGTTTATCATCAACATACTGCATACATGCCTCTTGTGCAAATCAATTTACAGCAGGTCTCAGGCCTTAGCCTCAAGTGCCTCCTACTTGGGAACAAGCAGTTGAGGTCTGGTGGGGCTCATTCCCTATGGTTCATGCCAAAAGCTCTTACTGACGCATGAGAACTGCTTGGTTCATTAGTTATTTGTAATGAATGGGAGAGGGAAAAATGCAAAAGACAATTCAGGTGAGGTATAAGGAAAAGCTTTCTAATTATGGTAGGAGTGAGGCATGGGAACAAGTTATCTGGGAGAGTCACTGAAGCTCCTCCCTCAGAGACCTATAAAGGTGGGCAAGGACGTGTTGAATATGTACAGTTCTGTGTCAGTGAAGGAGGGAGGGATGCGATGCTCTCCTGATGTCCATCCCAGCTGTACATGTCTAAGGCAGAAAGGAAGGAAATGAAATTACAGGTCAGCTGAGGCAGGCTTCAGCTGCGATGAAGATGTTTCAAAGACATCCCTGAGTGTGGAGAACATGAGCCTTGGCAATATGCAGATTCCCCAGTATGGGTGATACCTTTCCCTAAGACACAGACCCATCAGGCTTCAACCATCATCAGTGCTGAAGGTGGATTTTTAAAGCTGTTTGAAAGATTTGGGTACCCTGTTCAGAAGAAAGGGAGTCAACCTCCCCCTCTGCTGCCCATCCAGGTTCCTGGGCAATGCTTGCCACATGCCATTAACCCAGCTTTCACATTGCATCGCCCAAGGGGCTATTTTTCTGGCTCGGGAGGAAACAAGGGTCTGTATTTTGATGCAACCTCCTAAGTGCCCTGCACCGCTTAGACTGGAAGGCACTGTATAAAATGTTAGCCATTATCATTAAGCACTCCTCTATGTTGCTGCTGACTTTTATGTGGCAGGCACTGCAGTCTATAACAAGCTACTGTCACTGTAAAAATATCCCTGTACATTTGTGGCTGAGCTGGAGGGCAAATCAGGAGAAAGGGAACAAGCATTTGCAGCTGCTGAGAGGGATGAAAGGGGCTGATGCCTTGCAGGGGTTGGCAGAGGTATAGGGAAGAGGCAAGGCTGGATGCAGCAGCATCAGTAGGGCTGCGGCTGTACCAGTGCTTCCAGCGGGAGTTACAGTTTGCTGCAATAACTCCATCCCTGAGTGCAAACACAAGGATGTTGGCTCTCTGAATACAAATGGACTTTTTTGGCTGTGTGGACAGCCTGAGGAAAATCAGACACATCTTTTCCTGCAGTTTGGACAGCAATAGCATGCCTGTAGTGACTTCCAAGAAAATTCTGGATCAGGGAGTGTAACTGGGTGTTTGGCACTTGATTTTGGGGATTGAAGGAGTGCTGCCATAGGGTAGGAGAGAGCAGGGTTGAGGAGGACTCCCATTTGAGGGGACTCATGGGACAGGAAAGGCCTGTTAATTCAGGGCAGTGGTACTGGGGGTGCATCAAGACTGGAATGGAGGAGCTAGAAAACAGGAGGATGCAGTGGAAGGAGGAATATGTTACAAAAAAGTTCTTTACTGTTAGGGTGCTGAGGCATTGGAATGGGTTGCTCAGGGAAGCTGTGAATGCTCCATCCCTGGTGATGTTCAAGGCCATGTTGGACAGAGCCTTGGGTGACATGGTTTAGTGTGAGGTGACCCTTCCCAGTTGGAACTGGATGATCTTAAGGTCCTTTCCAACCCAACCCATTCTATGATTCTAATGGGGATACCTTCTGTTGTACAGGAAGCAGGGCATCCCTGCTAGGCAGGGCTGAGGGTCCAGGCTGCAATAGAGAGCATCCCTGGGCACTCAGTGCACACTATAAAAGAACTCTTGAGCTGCAGGTGAGATCAACAAATGAAGAATGTCCAAGACAGAAGAGGATCTGAAAACTGCACCTTGTTTCAGAGACAGCCCTTCCTGGCAGACACCTCCTCTGTGTTGGAGGGCATGAAACTGTGGCTTGGCTACACCTTGTGCTCCCATCTCCTGCTGCTGAAAGGGGGTGTGATTCCCCCAACAAGCCACAGACACTTTGCCTTTCCTCTTGCCAATAGAGCTGGTGAAAGATTGAAGGAGAGAACAGCGGATTTGTTCTAGAAGCAATGCTATCACCGCGGGCAGTTTTAATAAACCGATAATCAAATAAAGAACAGACTACAATAAATTAACATCTTTTACCAGGAGCCAGGCAAGGCTATCCTTTTAAAGCCATTGTCAGCGTTGTAACCAGTGAGAAGGAGGAGGGAGGAGAGATGAAGGAGCAGTCGAGGGGAAAAGCAGGGGGAAAAGAAAAAGGCATTTAACCCTGCTTGTTAGACATGTGAATCCCACGTCCAATTTCCAGCGGCCTTACACCATGTGTGAGCGCTGATAAGGCCCTGTGTGAAATTGACAGCTCGGTCTGAGGCGTCTATCTGCCATAAACCATTTCTTTATTGCACAGATAAAGGAGCGAGGCTGGCTGAGCATGACTGTGCGATTAAACTTTCCATCTGAGGAAGGAGAGGTGAAGAAAGGAACACATTCCTATTAGGGCCCCTATTAGTTAATGAGCAAGTGTGCGTGTGTGCAATGATAGAGTGTTTGCACACACGCACCTGGTCCCAGGTTGTGTGTGAGTAGAGCAGAATGAAGGTGGAAAGGCAGATGGGGAGCGGAGGGAGCAGAGGCAGTGCAAGCACCATGCAATGCAGGTGGGCTTGGAGATGTGTGTGAGAAGCAGGTAAACAGGGAGCAAAACCATGTTTTGCTGTGTTTGTGAGGACAGGAGGTGCTGGAGGAGTAGACCATGCACTAGTGCTGCTGCTGCCTGATGGATAGGCTGCCTGAGCTCAGCTCTGGAGTTCTGCATTTTGGGTACTGAAGCTTCAACAGCTTTGCTGAGTAGTTTCCTGAGGGTGTTATTCCTGCGCTTCTGATGCTGCTTTACTGACATCTCTGTCACTGGTGCAGTCCCCAGCTAAGATCACTGGTGATCAGTAGGGCGATCAAAGGGGATAGATATACAGCCCTCAGGCTCTTGGATTCCTTGACTCCTTTCCCCAGCCAGGGAAGGTCTGATCTCTGTGCCTGGACCGTGGACTAACATGTCACTATGTGGCAGGCAGTGATGTGGCCCCTGCTCTACCCTCACTGCTGATGGAAGCCAATGTACAAGTGGTCCAGAGGGCTTCGGAACACTTGGACTGGAGCAGGCCTGTTAAATCAGAGCAGATGGCCACGCTAGCCCTGCGGAAGAGCAGCAACTCTGTACTCATCACTGGCCACCCATCCAGTCTCTGCCTTCCAATTTTCTCTGCAAGCCTTTGACAGCTGCTCCCAGGGAAATTGCACGCGTGTGGTGAGCCGGGGTTAGAGAAACGTATCCCTCACCTCCTTTTCATTACCAATAAGCATGCACTCCCTTTGTCTTCTAAAGCAATTTCATAGCCGGTGCACAAACACGGAGCCATCAAAGGAGCCTTTCACTGGGCTGGCACGAGAGACAATGGGAAGCAGATACACCTTCATCAACAAAGAAATGCATTTCCATTTTGATAACAAATGTCTCTGGCTCCCCGTTGAACACCTGCATCTTGTTTTCCCTCTGTTTTCTCTCTCCTTTCCCAAGCCAGCGAGAGGAGGCCGCCAAGCAGAATGGTGTGTACAATAGCATCTCCCCCTTCCCTCCCATTGCCAGTTGTCGTGCTGACAGATCTGATAGGCCTGCTTGCCACGCTTTGCCTTTCGTTCCTAACAGCAGAGAGAGAGAGAGACAAATGCAGGCCTTATTTTCCTCCCTTCAGCGTTATCATCCTCTTTCATGTTCTCATTACAATGCCACCATGGCGATAGAAAAGGAGAGATTCAGGAGCTGCCAAAAGAGCCGCCAGCTATTTTACTGCTCCCAACAAACTGACACATGGCAAACTCTGCATGGGCATGTACAGGGGTGCTGACCCATTAGAGCAGGTGAACATGGCCCTAACCACACAAAGGCAAGCAGAGTGCTGTTGTAATTAGATGACATCCCCATTTCTTCATTATTTACCTGGTTTACCTCCTCCCTAAACTAATTGTCTTGAGCAACCGCCCAGCAGAGGATGAAAAGCCCTGGTTCCTTTTACTTTTGCATGGCTGACATAAGCAAGGCACTGATTTCCATCCATCTTCCCATCCGGGCTGATGCTGTCCTGTGGTTCAGGTGTTTTCCATGCTGCTTGAGCAAGACCATCCTCTGGTGACTTGCCTGCACTGAGGACAAGTTGCTAGGCATTGTGTTACAGAGGGAAATTATCACAGACAGCCCTTCTGGTTTGGTTGCTGCCTCCCAAGCCTTGCAGTATTCATGTCCTCACAACTGAGTTCAGCTGCTGCGGATCCTGGGAAAGGCAGGCAAGGAAATGAAGAGCTCCAGCGCTTTGTCCTTATGGACACTCTGTAATGGAGCACTTGCTGAGCACAGGAAGGATGAGTTTGCTCCCTCCAGACTCTGCTGGGAGGGCATCCTGAAATGTAGTTGGAAAGATGTGATGCATTATACAGGTTCCTCCCTTTCCTGCTATCAGGTGGCAATCCAGAGAAGGGCCCCAGTGCCAGGAGCTGTCCAGAACTCTGCTTGGTCTATTTTGTCTCTTCTAACACCATTTCTTGGTCTGGCAAGTTTTCCAGCCTCAGCAGAAGAGCAGTTCCCTGATCAGATTCATCCTGAGGGGATGAACAGATGCCTTCTTTCATTGCAGGACCTCTCTCGGTGACATGATATGGTGCAGGGATTGAGAGAGAAGCAGGGGTGAAAGGGGAAGCTGAAAGAGAGACAAGGATGGGTGAAAGACAACCTAAGGAGAGGGAGATCAGAGTGTAAAGAGGGTAAGGAAACACACAGGAGATCTTTTTAGAGGTAGGAGGGAATGAAGTGGGGAAGTGATGAAAACAGAAAGGGAAAGAAGCATTGTGTATGATGGATTGTTCACCAGGAATCCAAGATCAGAATGCCAACTAAATTAGGGTATTATAGGTCACTGAACAGAAATTGCACAACGGCTGAGTCTCTAACATAGGTTAAAACATGGAACAAAGGCAAATAATGACACAATCCATAGTCAGTGACCATAAACTCTAAACAAAAAGGAGGGCGTTGCAGAGATGATGGGAAAGCAGAAGAAATCATTGCCTGCAATCAGTGTTCAGTGGGTCAGATTGAAAAGAAAATGTGCTTTTCAGGGCTTACATCCTAGATGCAAACACAGATGTAGGTTTGACAATGTCTTTCAATAACGTTAATGCACTTAGAACACCCAGGAGGAATGAGAAGCCAGTGTCAGCTTAGGGACAAGCAGATACGTACCTAAAAGGTACAGTATGAAATATGAACATTAGGATGAAGGAAGGAAGTGCCGGTTTCTCTGAGCTGCTGAATACAGCTGTCTGCGAAGTTTTCAGTGAAATCTCTGCTTGGCAACTATCAATTTAGCAAAATTGAAGCCCTTTCCATTGAAAAAAGGCAGTTTTGGAGAACTTCTGGGTTCACAGGTTTATGCAAGAGGCAGGTGGTGTAGACAAGATGCTGGGGAAGCAGCTGGGTTGTGAGATTAAAAACCAGCACCCAGAAACCCTGACTCCCCCTAATCTTATGCATAAACCATCCCGGCTCTCCCAGACAGGCTGTCCTTTAGGTGACTTTTGGGGTTGCTATGGCAGCAAAATTGATAACTCCCATCTAAGCAGGCATTTCAGTGCTGCGCAGGATGATCAATGATATCCATCATGCCTGTATCCCATAGGTGCTGGGGTATATGACCACCACATCCACTCCAGCTGTATTTTCCAGGAATCCTTACAGCTGCATGCTGTTAGTTGGACCTCCTCTCCTCACGGTTTACCCTGTAAAGAGAAAGCTGTAGCCTAGCATGTGGAAAGTGAGTGAAAGGTACACAACATTCTTGCTTTGACAGAGATGTAGAGGGTGGCTCTGACCACGGCTGCTGCTTGTCAGATGCTCAGTAGTGCACTGCTCTTCAGGAGGATGCTTTGGGTCCTGCGTGCAGTGATAGATGCTCCTTCAGCTTCATATCTTGTTCTGCTGTGAGTCTGAGATAGTGAAATCTTTGCAGGATTTCTTTAGGGTACTATCTTTTAACACCTCAGATCTGCCAAGCGGCCAATGAGGTTGTATAAATAGAAGGAATCTGGGGATGCAAAAGATGGAAAAGCAGCCCACGTGGTCTGTGACATAAAACCAGGGCTCACAGTGGCTGTACTGGCTGGGATGAAACAAAAGGGAGTGTGAAGAGACACATGGCAATGCTGAGAGTACAGCCTGGATCTACAAACTCCAGGCTGCAAGAAATTCAGGTGACAGCAGCATGTGGAAGATCTTGTTACTGCTCTAGACATCTCTAGGGTCACCGTATCACACCCTGTTTCAACACAATCACATCTCTGCAAAGCAATGTTAAAAGCAAACACTGCTCCTCTCCCCTCCAAAATCTCAGGCAAAAAGACAATGATGAGATCCAGCTGCAGCTGCTTGTGCTACACCACTTAATAAATGTTGACATTTTTACAGTGAGAAGTGTGTGTTCTATTGGTGTTAATGTGATCTACACAGGATTAACGGGACCCCAAACGCTGTTCTCCCAACATGCAAATAAAGGCATATTTGCTCTCGCCTCTTATTTTGGACTTGATTATAGCTTTCCTTCCCTTTGATGCTGAGAGGATGCAGCAGGGAGGGGATTACCCCTCCACAGCCCCCCAGACCTGGGGATCCACTTTACACCTCCAAGCCTGTCCCTGGCAGCATGGCCATGCTGCCCTGCTCTGTTTGTCGAAGCAGTCGCTGTGCTGCTCAGCATCACTTTCCCTCATGCTCCCTTTTGACCTGCCTTATTTTTAGCTGCTTCTCACAGCTCTCTGAGCTGCACATCTTCAGCTTTGATTGTAGCAGCTGAGGTAGCAATAGCAAGTGCAATTTGCAAGCTACGTTTCATGGATGGTTTAGAATAAAGCCCCCTGCACTAGCCTGAGCAGCTCCTTAGTGTTCACAAAGCTGCTGCTTATCGCGCATGCATACTGCATTCCGCTCTGCCTTCCACTTACTCATAGGAGTGACACCATTAGCTGGACGGGCCCAGAGCTCCTGTTTTGCACTCACACAGTCTGCAAACAAACCTCTTTCTCAGTGCTCTCCAGAGTAAGGAAACAACTGCTTTGTACTTCAGCATCCCTCACCAGTGATGGAGATGAAGTCTCCTCCTTCCCAATCTGACAGATAGGTCATCCTCCATCCCAAAAGGGTACCACAGACCATGACCCTGTCTGCCAGGTCCTGTGCTACCTGTCACACTGTCCTTCTCCCCAGACAGGGCAGTGTCTGTGACAAGTGTCCAGTCATCCCTCTGGGACTCACTTTGCAGTCACTTGAATCTAGCTTAGCTGTGATCAAGCATGCTGCCAGGTAAAGTACCTCCAGCCGAGCACAGTGCTCTAAATCACTGCTTATACCTCTGAGTATATTCCAACCCGCACCGCGGCCTTCCTTCCTGCCTCTCTCTATGGTGGATGAACAAATAACCATGACAAGCCACAGGGATGCTAAAGGCAGCTCTCATTCTCTCCTGGGACTCATCTGTGCAGATGCAGTCACCTGCATTAATCCCAGGGAAGCTCTGTTAACTGCTGCACCACAGTCCCAGCACTGGTAATTCTCTCTCTTGCTCACAGCTGTTTATTCCCTGGTTGGAGCAGCTGGGATTTGCAGCTCTATAAAAGTCTCTGAGCACCACTGGGGCCCCCAGGCACCCTCATGAATAACACTACTCAGTATGGAAATGATCTGACTGGAGAGGAGACCAAGCAGTACCCCTGGGGTGCCATTGTTGTCTCTTGGCTGAGGGGACCTCATCTGTCTGGTGTCAAAGCCTGAAGCCTGTTGCCTTCACGATGGCTTTGTGTGTAAAAGCTTCACCCAGCACACATAAAGGAGACTTTCCCCAAACCCTCTGTCCTTCCCAACTCACTGTGTGCAAGCTGCCCAGCACCATGTACGCAAAAGGGGGAAATGCATTCAACTTACAGGAAATGGCAACTCAACCTTAGTTGAGGGTGAGAAGAAGTCTACACATGAGAACCAGGAAGCACTGTCAGTACCCTTATTAATGTCATGCTGAGGCACAGGTTGCTCATGGAAGCATGCAGATAGAGGAAATAATGCAGATCACGGTCCTTCCCCCTATAGCCATGTGTGATTGTCCTGTTTTTCCTTGCCATCCACTGCCAGCCCTGTCTTTCTACCCTGCTGTTCAGTGCACATCCAGTACAGCCTGTGTCATGCTGCTCTCAGTGGCTCAATAAGCAGATAGCTGGTAAATACATAGAAAGCTCTCGTCTCCCCACATTACCCAGTGCCTGGGGAAAAGCTTTGTGAGAACAGGTTCCATCCCACTTGTTCTGATGCCTCCTTGCCCGGCCACTGCACCAAGCTGAGTTCAGCATCCGTGTATTCTCCAGTGGGTGAGCAAGGAAGGATACAGCCAAGACCCTATCAAAGCTGGAGTCAGAGGAACAGTGAGGTCTGCACCTCATTAAGTGGAGTTAGGAAGTGTGACGGTGAGCTACAGGCGGCTGGGCATTCATGTTCTGCAGAAGGAAAGGTCCTGAATGCAGAAGGAGGGGGGAAGTGAATGGCTTTGCATTGAGGAGTGGAAACAAAACACGGATAAATAGCAAGGCCAGCTTTATCTATGGCCACTAAGGGATCTCTTTGCAATTTAAACTTGCTTTGCTCTGCTCTTTGTCCTCGGGATGGCACTGGCACAAACCTTAGCAACCTGTATGTGTGTACAGTCTGGTTTGAAAGCAACCCATAGCTGCTCTGTTGATACTGCTCCTGGTCCTACTGTCAGAATGGTTTCTGCTTGCTCAGGAATCTGCCCACCTCAGGGCCTTGCCTCAGCATCTGATGAACCTGCTGATGGACCTGTAGAGCATCCGGCCCCTGCTCCAACACCTTTGCCATTGTCCCCGCCTGCGCTGGCACCTGAAGCAACAGCCTCAGACACATTGTGTGTGCAGCTCCAGTCCCTCCGACACCAGGGCACGCATCCTGGCACAGAGCTGCTGGGAGTGCCAAAGGGAACCTCCCAGCTGGCGAGGGGCAGGGGCCAGATGGTGGGCAGGATTAGAAGCATTTGATTTCTCAGAACGCATCAGAAACATTGATGATCTAATACCACTGCAGATGTGAAATGCCTTAATCCACAGGGAAGAGATCTGTCTTGGGGGAAGGGACAATCCCTGCCAATTCCCTTCCTGGAAAGGAATTCTCTTGCCTAGTGGGGAGTAGTGGTCTGAGAGTGTATTAAAGAAATCACAGCATGCAGCTGGCTCACTCTTCACTGGCAAGCCACAAGGAGAGCCTTCCTGCACAGCAGCTCCCATACCCCTTCATACAGTCATTTGGGCTGTGAGACTTTCAAACATGCCTTTATTACAGGGATTATTATTGTAAGTAGGTTAAACCACCATTAACAATGCCAGCTATGCTGAGGAGGGGAAAATAGCGACTTGAAGACTGGTGATGTCAAGCAGCTGCCCACCTCCCCTCCCAGCCCCATTCTGACTCATTCAGACCTCAGGCAGATACTTCTTGGCTGTGATCTGCAAGGCACAGAAAAAGCATATAAATAACCATTGTTGTTCCAAGATAACCATCTCTGCCTCTTGCTTCTTCACCCTCTCCCAAAGGCAGACTTGGAGGCCCTCATTTGTGCTAACGAGAAGAAGGAAAGGGATGCTCAAATCTTCCCTTTCCTCTCTGCATTGCCTTTGCTTTGGCTTTGCTGCAGCAGCGACACAAAGCTGTGCTCCCCCTGCTTCCAAACTGCATCTTCAGTGAAAGGAGAGGGGGAGCTCAGCTTTGTGTGTCTTTGCCCACTTCAGCCTAGCATAACAACAGCTACTAATGTACATGTTGGCTTCACATATGGGTTTGATCCATCTCCGTGTTCCTGAGCATCCCTAAGCGATGCATATGCCCGAGTAGGGTTTGTAAATAAGGACTGAGCCTCTGCTCTGCAGGACCCAGAGGTTTTCCATGGAGCTGGCCTGAGGGACTTAACTGATGGGGGCCCTGATGGAGGGGTGGATGGAGAAGGGGGGAACACACAGGCACCCACCATGTGAACACAGGCTGGTTTCTTGCTGTGTGCGAGCATGAACAGGGCAAAGCTATTCTCCCAGCCTGATGTACAAATGTCAGTGCCAGGGGGTATTTTCCAGGAAGGATTTCTAGAGGAGGGAAGCAGAGCATTTCCTGGAGCTGGTTTATGGTCGTTTCCACGCTTGCCAGCTGTTTGCACATGAAATTGTTTCATGTGATTAGGCAGGTAACAGCACCTCTAAGCCCTGTGTCAGATATGATTGCACAGTAAAATACAACCCCAAAGGCAATTGTCTTGACACACACTCTGATTTACACCCCGCACCATGAAGATAATTACTTTTCAGTGTGATATATAAAAGGCAGCATAAGAAGCTTGTGAAGAAGGTGCAGTACCTGCTAAGTCACGAGAGTCTTGTTAATCATTGGTTTACAGGGATCTAACAACCATTGGTACAAACAGGGACTAACAGGTCTGATCCACAGGGTGGCTGTGAGGAGGGCTGGGAATAGGGCTGACTGGGGAAGACTGAACAGTAACAGGAGGATGGGAACTGTGGCCTTTTCCTGTGCCTCCATTTCCAAAACAAGTATATAGCATCCATTAACCCCCTGATCCCAACAACAACAGAAAACAGGGCTGGAAGTGTGGCTGCAACTTGAAGATGCTAAGGCTGTTGGGAAGGAGAACCAGGAAGGATGCCTTTGCTCAGGAGGGAATGTAATGTCTAAGAGAAGGGAAAATATCCCTATTCCCTGAATAAGGGCACTGGGCCAGGCTGAGGCTTTTTTCTGCCTCTGTCCTAGTCCATGGAAAAGGGAAGTATTGAGTTCAGTAGTCACTAGAGCTTATCATTAGTTCATCTTTGCCTGGCTTTCCTGTAGGAAGTCATCCCTTCTTTCTCATTTATAACAAAGGCACCTCTTTGATTTGATTTCTTCCTGGGAAATCCCATGAAGAAATTAAATTTAACCATGTCTCGCTGCCAAAAAGCTCATGCCATGAGTTCAAGAACAGCACTGGGTTTTCCTTCTCTTTCTTGGAGGCTGGTGAGACTAATCCTTTCAGGGCATGGAAAAGGGCAGAAAAGCCTGAGGCAAATGAAACTCTCAGCCCCCACCTCCTTTCCCAGTAGAGAAGCTGTGGCCTGAAAGTGCAGCTCTGTGTGGGCTCTAAGCAGAGCAAGAGCCAAATGAGGAGTTAGATGTTCTGTTGACCATCGCTGCCTAAAGTGAGCTGTGCAGGATACGAAGCACTTCATTTCTCAACGGTTCACAACCCTTCAGCCTTGGCAGCCCCTGCAATTCATCACTTAACGCAAAGGAATATGTATCAGAAATGACAGGCAGATTACACTCTGGGTAGAGCCAAACCTTCTTCATTTGGGTCTAGAATTGGTTTCCGGCTGCAGGGGACCTTGACAGTGATAAATAGTTGGTGTGGTGGTCACTGCTGCTTACACTCACAGCTCATGGAGTGAGTGGGTATTCATTAACATCACTGTATTAACTTTCCAGTGACAAGTGACATCGGCCATCATGTTGCATTTGGGCTACAGAGAGCACAAGATAAGCCTGAGACACAGCTGAAGGTCTGCAAAGTGGCTCCTCTGAGCTGCCTTTGCTGGCACACACTCGGGATGTTGAATTGAGTTCTGTCCCATTCTTATGTCTTTGCCTTTTTGCTTGACTGAGCATTGGTGAAATAACCACTGTGATTAGGAAAAGAAGAGAAGAGAAAGAAATTAATTACCCATAAGAAACTTTTAAGATCATGGGTTAGATGCTGCCTTCTTAAGAGTCTCCAAATCCCCTTGAAAAGCCAGGTCCATGCAATGCACTTTACATACTAACAGAGTCTAATTCCCTGTCTGATAAAAGCAGAAGGAAAGATGAAAAAGCCTGAAGGCAAATAGGATTAATTGTGTGTCAGAGGTGCCTAATTAGAAAGAATGATGGACTGGAAGGCAACACACAAGAGGCACGAGCCAGCCCAAGCTGCTCTAAATGGCCTCTTCTGCTTCTGTGTTATCCAGGAGCATCAGTTATATGCAATGTAAATGCTTCAGCATCAGTCCCCTTTTTCTGATGTTTGCCTTAACTCAGGGAGCTGGGAAGCCCCTCTCATGTGTCAATATGGCCCTGGGAAGATTTCATCCATCCACATGCTTCTTCATTCCATCTACTTTTCCCCTGAAAAATCAATGTGTTAAAGAACTCTTGCTCCTTCTCCTCTTTCCCTCTCCATTCCAGTGTCTGCCCTCCCCAGCCTTTTCTCCCACAAGCATTCTGACCATCTGAAGTTTCCAAGGCGAACATTTCTCTTCACTTTCCACCTCAGGAGACCCCCGAATCCCTGTCCTCCTATGAGGACACATGCCCTATGCTGGTAGGAAAGCCAAGCTCCTCAAGGGAACCCAAACCCTGAGCAAGCAGTAGAGATGGGGAGAACCTTTTATCTCTGTGATTCTTCTTCTATTGTGGATTAGGCCATTTTCTTTGTGGTTCCAGGGCCCTACCTAAGGAGATACAGTAGTCCTGCTGGTTTGAGTGAAGAAGAGGAGTCCAGCTGACACAGTCAGTAGAGGTATCAGTAGCTGGCTGGACTAGAGCTACCTTCTGGCAGAGTCCCATTAGGAGAAATGCTGCCCAGAGAGAGAGCATGGGTTGCCATAGTAAATGGAAATACATGGCCAGCAGTGTTGTACTGGAATTTTCCATGAGGGAGAGAGCAGCTGGAGGGGATCTGGTTATTACATGTGATGGGTAGGTGCCAGTCTCTTCTCCTGCTCGAGGGCTCAGGGAGCGTGAGTGGGACTAATTTCATTTCACCTAAAGCATTCAGTGAATCTTATTCACCATGTTAAATCCATTGCAGTTTTCTCATTAATCCTCCAAAGCACAGACACTTACTCCAGGCCTAATCCCACTCCACTATTGTGTTTCTCTACTGCAGCCTTCCCTCATCAGCTTAACAAATTCCCTCTATTTCAATGGAATATCCAAAGCTGAACATGCTGGGCATTAAACTGAAACTGTCTCCCAAGGGCTGCTACCCTTTCTTCATCGGCAGCCTCATTTCCTGGCCTGGGCAGGGGAGAATCCTGAAAGCAGACAGGAGAGATGGAGGTCATGAGCTGTGACATTAAAAAATTGCTTCTCTGAGCCTGTGTCAGGTGAGACAAAACTGTATCATGTCCCAGGCAAATGAGAATTGATTGCACTCGGTGTGGGGTTGGGATTTCATTTTTCCCCTTTGTCTTGCATCTGGGGCTGATTCTAGCTCAGGGGGCAGAATATATCAAGAGGCCATGCTGGTGATAAGGCACTGGATGTAATTAAAGACTTGGTCAAAGGGCTTTGTTTCAGAGGCTCAGCTCCAACTGCCAATAGATCCCCCATCCATCAATTTTAAGCAGGTCCTTTCTATGCATAGATACTGCAGACCAAAGTGTGCAACGTGCTGAGGACCTCTTAAACCCCCAGCCTTTGGCCCTCAGCCCTTCTGCTCTTGTTAGAGTGGCAGTGACACAGCACAGTTCATCCAAGGACTTTCATTTCTTCTGACTTGGTGCCTGGTTTCCTTCCCCTGGGTTCATTTTGGTTGCCTTTCCTCTTGCCACACAGAGGCAAGACTCCAGAAGAACACCTGAACAAGTAACTACACAGATTGATTCAGCTGCAACCTGCTGTATCCCAGCTAGTGACCCATTCACAATCCACTGGGAACCTAAGGCGACCTGCACAGCTCAGTTTTCCTATTCTACCTGTCCCTTTCTTTAGCTGTCAAGAGGTGCCTAACACCTAAATAAGTTTCATATACAAATCTGGCCTTACACCACTTGTCAATAATACAGGCTAATACCATTTGCTGTGTTTCCATTTATAAAGCATGGTTCCCAGGTAAATGTTTCGCTTGCTTTTGAAATTACTTTGATCTTTTCTGCAACTTTTTACCTCTTTTTGCTGCATTCTGTGATCGTCATCCTGCTTTATGTCCTGGTATCTTTTAGATAGGCCAAATGCCTACACACATTTGGTTTTCAGCCTGGCATTTTCACTGTGCAATTGCTACAGGAGCACACTTCTGAGGGAAAGATTCACAGTGGAAATTAAGCACAAAAGACTAAATGCTCCTATTGAGCTATGCGCTGTTGTGTTGCTTTGTTAAATTTTTAAGAGTATTCGGATGGAAATAGTCCCCTTTTTTTGACTTAGTTTTTACAAATCTCCTCTGAGGAACCATAGCATTCTCCTGGAACACGCAGGAAAGACTTGTCTTTTTTAATAACAGTGAGAAGGGAGAAAAGAAATAAACCCAGAAACAGCCATATATCCCCTGAAATTGCAGGCATCCTAGTAGAACTAACTTGGGAATGATGCTGTAACATGCACAGAAATGGGGTAGAAGCAAAAGGGGTGGGAAGCAAGTGTGGGTGAAAAATAGGCTTAGAGGAGATTAATATGGTACAGAAGGGAGAATGTGTACGTGGCATATTGTCTGTGCCTGTGCTGTGAGACAGCAAGAGCTTGTTTTCCATCTTTATCACATCCTGATTTGTAAAGCGAGCTCACCCAGCCAAGAGGATTGCTCTGCTGCTGGCTTCTAAAGAAACAAAGGAAATCTGTCCATAAAGGACCAGTCTGAAATACCCAGCATTAACCTGATAGTCATATTTCCATGCAGGCTCTCCTGTGGTTTATTTCCATGCATTAGTGAGCCACTTCTGCTGCCTTTGATTCAGGAGGGGATTTAACCTGAACACGCATGATTACTTGGTGAAGGCCAGCTGAGGTGTCTAGTTTGCCCATTACATATGCATACAATCATGATGCGTGCTGTGGATGGATGCTGAATTTAGACAATCAGCCTCTGATCAGATGAGCCTGAGGCATTACTAAAACATAAAGCACCGGACAGGCCTAGGGAATCCTAAAAGCACAGGCTCAGCATGATCAAACCCGTCTACCCCTGTTACACTTCAATCCCATCTTCCTGCAGATCCTTCAAAACAAAGCACAGCCAACAAGACAGACAAAGCAGCCACCGGTGCTGTGAACAAAGCATTCGGTGCTGATACCAACACTTAAAGAGGAAGCACTCTTCCCCAGCCTAGCTCCACTCCACCAGCAGAGGAGGTTCAATGACAGCCCCCCTGTTTTCTCTTTACCTCCCTCCCCATCACTGTGAAGTGGAATGTTCCCACTGCGTATTTGTCTGAGTTGCAGAGTTATGGCTGTTATTAAGTTTGGGTATCTTTATAGACTTCTCCACTTACAGTATCCAAGTGCACCTACACACATGACCCTTTTGCTTTAATTTAGTTCTCTCCTTCCCTGCACCACATCAAGTAACTTCTAATAAATGACCGAATAAATGCATTCAGATAGTGGTGTAATGGAGAAAAATTCAGTGTCTAATGAAGAGATTGTTCATACCCCAGGACTGTAAAGATGAATGATGGTGACTACAGTTTGAAAACTCCTTTTAGTTTAAAATATTGCTCCTTCATAAAGAAAAAGAAGGCACAAAGAAAAATAATCCCACCCAATCCTGTATAGTTTTTACCAGGAAGGAGCTGCATGCACACAGAACTGTCGTAGCCAAAATTGCTTCATATATCATAGACCAACACCAGGCAGATAATGGCAAACAAGTTCTGATCAGGCAGTGATTACTGCTCCGTGCTCCAAGCACTGACTACAGCTCAGTTTTTCTTTAACTGAACTGAGTTTTTGAGGTTGAAATTAAGGATGCAATCACATCGGCCAGTAAGATGAGGTGCCAACCTGAAGGGAAATTCATACAAGAAGTTAGTCCTTCCTCTCTCATGCTTTTCTGTTTGGAATAGGATCATCTCTTTCCACATTGTAGCTATGGGTGCTTGTGTTTAAAGGAAAACATAAAAAGGTTCATCTTCCCGACCTGATATTGGCACAAATCAAATCATCTCAAAATCACCTTGCACCTCATGGAAATCTGTAGTCAGATGAGTTATCAGATTTCAGATCTTGACAGAAATAGGAAGCAGAGAGGAGGGAGTTAGCATGAGCTAATTTAGTTTAGTACCAATCTGCTCTACCCCAGTTTATCTGATGTGATGCTCAAGCACCCATCATCTCCCATGCAGTTGGAGTTGGTGTGTGTTTGTTTTGCCAAAGCAGGGAAGAGTTGTTCATACAGAACAAAAGGCAGGCTGCTATGAGTGATTTGAGAGCAGAAGGGGATGCCAGGGGATGCAATTGCAGGCAAGGCACAGAACCTCTGAACACTCTGTCCACTGGCCAGGAACATGTAAGGAGTGCTCATCCTTCTGGCCAGTCTTGCTCAGCCACATAGGTCCTTTGGAGAGGATATAAACCTCGGCAGACACCAATGGACATCTGCTCAATGCCATCTGCTCTGTTACACCCCTCTGGTTGTTAGCTCCTTCCCGTGGGTACCACTTCATGCTCTTTGCTTTGTTTGGCTTTGACTGTACTGCTGGTGCTTACAACCACGTTCATGCTTTTCAGACTCACAAAGGACACCAGGATCAAATACCCTGGCACTGGAGGTTAAAGCTGGAGCAGGGGACAGGCAAAGGCAGGTCCTCCTGGTGCCAGTGTGATGTCATATGGGATCATCAATCAGCCCATTTGGCCAGCCTCAAAACTCTTCCTTTCTCCCAGTATTGCATCTATTTAGGTCATACGAGTTTCAGGACAGGGGCATTTTCTGCCTGGTACAGAGCTCAGTGGGACAGGACCTGCAGAGAGACAGGACCTGCAGAGAGACAGTGCCAATAATGATCAGCTGCAGCAACTAAATTCTGTCCACTGCCAACAGAGCTGTGGCTGAGCAGGAGGGAATAGAACCTGCAAAAAGAGGGAAGCTGCCTGAATCCACCCTTTCCTCTGCTCATCCTGATACAGATACAGCTTGAGCCCCCAGGGTTAGTGTGGTGATCAATACTCTGAGGGAAGAAGTCAAGTTGACCAGCAAAGGTTCAGGGGTCTATAGCATGTCAGTGCACTGGCTGAGCAGTTACCCAAGATGAGTCCTGATAAGGAGGTTCAAAGTAGGAAGCAAGTAATACAGTAAGAAAACTCCTGCACAGATGAATCTCCTGCCACTAATACAACAAGAAGTCAAACTTGCACCTTTCATGGCTGAGACAGCACATTAAAATTAATTGAATGGGCCCCAGCTTTCATGAAAAGGATGTTCTATGGCTGTTCATCTGAATCCTTCCTCCCCTCAAAGATGCTGCTGTGTCATTAATCCAGACTTGCTCTGCATATACTCTTTCTTGTAAAGCACAACGAGACACACAAGACCCGGGATCTGCCAGAGTTTGTTATTGGGTTTGTAATATGCAATTGTGGAAATGATTATAATATTACCAACTGGATTTCATCTGTCCCTGCACATTGAAACGTGCGAGCTGAAATGAACAGTGACAGGAAAATGTTCTTGTTTGCACACAAATACTTTAATAGCTAGCAATTTCAGAAAGAGAAAAGTAGGAGGGAAAAGGAGTTGAAGGGCAAAGAACTCACGCATTAAACTCTACAGTGAAGTTAACTCTTAAAAAGCATATCATTAAGGCTTTCAATGTACCTTGAAGAGTGGTAAAGGGTTAATTCCCCCCTTACATCTCTTATCCAGAGACCACTACTTTGCATGCCTTTTAAGGCAGCCAGGAAATTACATTAATTCCTCTAATGTGTGCGATGCCACAAGTTCTTTTTTTAATTATGATGATCAAAATATTGCTTAAAATTAAAGGCAGCTGCATTTGTTTCTGACGGATATCATAATTGCAATTGTAAATTGGGAAATGTAATGTTTCCTGGTGCTGCTGTGAGTAATGGTTCTGAAATCATTATGGATAGGTAGATATAAATAAACCAAGAGATCTGTGGAAAGGGAGCAAAAGCAAGTTAAAAGGGTAATTAGCAGAGCGAATGGGACCAGGAGAATCCAGTGCTCACAAAAATCTACAGATTCTGTAGAGTTCTGTGACCATATTTGTAGCATTTTGTAAAAAAATAAAAAGAAAATTGCTTTCCAAAAAGGAAGAAAAAAAAGGAAAAAGAATTAATTTAAACTCTGTATTTATCATGACGTTTCTTTGCTGTCTGTTGTTCTACCCTGCAGAGAAATAAATTCCTCCCCATAAGATACCCAATGCAAATGCCGCAGATGATAGAGTCCTGTTCCATTTGGTTTGCCCTACCCTTGGGCTAGGCTTGGGGCAATGCTGACGCTTTATGCTGACTGCTCTGCTTTTCCCTGGGGACCAGCAGGTGAAAAGCGACTTCTCCTGGGGCCCTGTCATTGCCAGTGATGAAAAGACAAGTCCCATCTTTATAGAGGAGGATCAGCTGCTTCTTTTCACCCCTGGTTCTGAAGAGGGAATGGGGCTCCTTGCCTCAGGGCTATGCCTAATCCGGATGCAGTTACCCTCTAAGAAAGGAAAGGAATGATTTTACACCCAGGAAGTGTTTCTATTCCACACAGCTATGGAAGAACAGAAAGTATTCCTAAAATCTCTGAAATACCCCAGCCATGGGGTAGAAAACAGAACCACAGAACAATTGTAAAAGGTGTCTCATGTTTGCCCTACCCCATCTCTTTAGATTGTGAAGGAAAGAGATAAAACTAATAGAAGAAGTAAAAATAAGGAGGAAAAGGTAAAGATAATCTTAATTTTCATGTCTTAAGCTCCATTTTTTTGTATTTAAAGGAAAAGAAATTAAAGGTTTCCTTTTCTTGTGACCCTGACAACTGTAAAGCAGCTGGCTCAACGGTGACATTTATCAGTAGACCCTGAGCAATAACAAGCAATCACACTCCAGCTGGTTCACCATCAATAAGCAGGGATGGATTATCAGTAACAATTCTCTAGGTTTTAGGAAGTGAACACATAAAAAGAGCATTGCAAACTGGAGACCTCAGCCTGGATTTCCTGCTCTGCTGAACTCACTTGTCCAACAGCTCCAGGTGATGCTACTACGTAACTGCATCCTGAGTGCCATACTGGAAATAGCGGACTGAGCCGGTGACTCATGGAGTATAAAACAGATGGAAATGGGAAAGCAGCCAACAGCTGTACAGACTCCTGGAACATCCCCACATGGAAAGAAGCTATCGCTGGACACGCTGACCACAGGGCTGGAATTGTTCCTAGCACGGGCAGGAACACATAGATCTAATACTCTTTTGAAGACGTTTGCTACCGATCAAATTAGAGGCACAGGAGATTGCAAAAACCAGTGGAGCTCTGAGGCACTGGGAGAGACCAAACTGGGCTTTGATTGTTGTGCCACAAAACACAAATAGAGCTGGAATTATCCAACATCTGCTGAAGAAATAGGTGTTGTTGTAGATGTGACAATTCAGACTTAACTGGAGCGAAACAAGCACCAGAATTTGACTAGCCAGGCGGAATTCCAAGAAAAGCCAGTCCATCCCATAAAGCTGATTACCAGGGAGCACTTTCCCTCTACTGGGGGCTGGAGGAGAAGACGAGAGACTTCTCCGGGTTCGTTAGAGAAATGGGATCATTATTTTCCTTCAGCTCATAGAATCACCTCCTGAAAGGCTCTTTTGGCAGCCAGAAATGTACTTAACAAGGACACTGACCGATTGAGGAGCATTTGTGGATTCTGTAAACAGTATTGATTTTCACATTCACAAAGAAATGAATTAGATGCCAATTGCATATGAACTGAGCCATTGTCTCTTGTACCCACTGTGTCTCCCTACCTGTACAAATAGAAATAGGGCTGCAAAACACAGGGTACCCTCAAGCAAAGAAAGTGTTGAGGAGGGAGGGAGGAGAGGGATTGAAAAGGTGAGGTCTCCAGTTTACTCCTCTGCTATTGTCAGCAAGCGCCTTAGGGAAAGCCATTTCTCAGCTACCCAGGCTGCTCCATAAAACCATAGGGAAACAGATTTAAACTCCATGATCACTATGGTGTTGATGTGCATGGTTATAGACAACCCTTGCACCTCCTAGCTAACTGCATGTTTATTCTCTTGCTCGACAAATGGCAAAATAGACATGTCATCGAGCACCGCTAACATCTCTGTGCCAGTCACAATGACCTTTCCCTTGCAGAGCTTCCAAACCACTGTTCAGGACAGTTGTCCAGCTCTGGGAGATGGAGGGATGCAGACCGCTGCTGCGTCCCATGATGTGCTGGCCATGTTTGACAAGGGCAGACCCGAGAGCCATGACAAATGGCCTGACCCCATGTCATAAAGCTCTGTCTCCTACTCCAGCATTCATTATCACCATCACGAAGAAGATCTCAGACACCGAAGCCAGGGCTGGTTTAATTTTCTGCAGGCCTGTAATGAGTCTGAACCCTCTGTCTAACATCACTCAGCATGACTGCTTAATTACAGTAATTAAGGAGCATGGTAGAAACCTGCGCAGTGTGAAGGAGGCACTGCACTCAGGAAATGGATTCTCTGTCAGTCAGGTCCATTAGGAGATGAGCCCGCTTGTCACTTCCATCTCTGGCAGCAGATGATGCTCAGGTCTGGGAGTCTGGGAGGCCTGTTTGAAACGCACTGGACTGGATGCCGTGTCCTAGGCAGGGGGCATGCAACTTCCCATCTTCCTTCCTTCCCATTCCCAGGACTGCTTTTACACTCCAAGATCAGGCCCTGAAAGGCCACTCCTGACTACTCTTCATCAGATGAAACAGTGTTTGTTAGTAAGGGAGGTGTCCCTGGGAGAGATGGTGACAGTGAGGGCTCTTTTCTTACCATCACCCCCAATAAGAGTGCAAGTGCTCACCATAGCTTTACCACTGACTCACAGGGAGTCTGTGCTTAAGCCAGGATGGCCTTTGCAGTCCATGGCATGTTAAGGAAGTGATTAGAGCTTGCCCTCAGAGTAGGTGTGATGTCTTTCTGGAGAACCATCTCACTCCTGACTATTACCCAGCCACCTAAACAGGTTGCCTTAGGTCAGGCAGTTCAAATCCTCTATGTCCTGTGCCATGAGTGGCTTCCACAGGCTCACAGTAACTCTGTGACTTGGAGCTGGATCTGCCAAGCACTGGTACAAACCTTTTCCCACACCACTGAACACGTCCGTTGCAGTCCTGGCATGTAGCCTGCCTGCAAGGATTCCTTTGGCTGCTCTCACTCTGCTCATCACACCTGATCTTCCCTGAGCTGTAACTGAACACATTTCACACTAGGTCTGCACCAGGGGTGTTGACCTTCCCATCCCCATGTGGTTCAGAACCACCTTCCTGCCCGGTGCGATGCTCCTGTGGGAGCTCACATATCTTTGTTCACACGTCAGGAGGGGATGCTGAGTGTGGCCAAGGGACATGGATTAGAACCTGGCCCCAGCCAGGGCAGAAATAATCCTGGCCCCACACTGCTGCACCAAGGAAGATCTCTGGCTCCGAGTTAATGAACCATAAATTCCAGCTTAATGAGTTTTATACTGAGGAGAATAATTAATGTAATTAGTCCTGATATGAAAATGATGGTACTTGAGCCTGGATTACAAGGGGGAGGGGTGGATCTGGGGGTGGGAGGAAGCTTGGAGAAAGTTCATTTCTTTCTATGGTGCTGCTCACCCAGAGGAACAGGCTGGATGCGTTCTTGGCAGGCTTAAAACCTCACCTCCCATCCACCATAAAGAGAAAGAAAATAGAGCATGACAGAATATAGCAGAAAAAGAGATCAGCCATCCCTGTTTGCAGCAGAGAAGTGGAATCTTTAATGCAGCTCTTTCCTGTGCTCTCCTCTAATTTGCAGCTCCCCCACTGCACTCCACACTGGTGGTGTATCTGCTGCCCTCCACAGCGCCTGTTTATTGCTTCTGTATGAAAAGCTCTTTAGAAAGGTGACCAGCTCCAAGTGTAAAACAACAGCTCTTAACCTATACAAGTATTTTAACACAGTTTATATATGCAGTGCACTCTAAGAAGCAGTAATTTAGTTTTATACACACAGATTCATACATAGACTTCTGTATACACACAAAGTGCGGCTGCAGGAGGTACTGTGTTCTGAGTGAAGCCTGGACCATAGCACATTCAGCACTGGAGAAAGAGACCTCAAATCTCATCTTAAGTGCTGACCCTGCTTGCATATCTGATATCAGTGGGTAAATAAGAAACAAGCATGAATGGATGTGCTTCACAGCATCTCTCTCTGAATGGGTATCTTTTCCACCTTATCTGCGCAGTGTCTGTGATACCGGCCTGGGTGTTTGTGTGCTTTTTGACTTAGATGAGCAAATCTCTAGCTGGGCGTTGGTGGGAGTCTCCATCTAAATGTGTTATAACTGCCACCCATGAGATAAATCCATATTCCTTTCCCCTGTTTAGAAAGTAGATCCAGTCCTGGGGGGAGATGCCAGGATCCAGAAATACAGGATATACTTGTCTTTGTGCAGGGGGCTAAATCCTTCCAAAAGATCTTTATCCAGATGCAGAGGCTCTATCCTTGTGCAGAGGAGTTTTTACCCTGGGGCTGCTGGGGCTGTGCAGTCATGGGGCTGCTGTGGAAATCCCCCCCATGGGAATGCTTCCCTCTTCTTGCCCCCTGCCCTCTTGGCAGACAGCTTGTTTTTAACCAGAGGACCCCCTTTAAAGACAGGGTTTTATTCTGTTGCTTGTTTCTCATGCGAATCCAGCTATTGCTAATCCCAGATTAACCAGGGAGCACTTCCCACTAGATGATTGCTGTGTGCTGCTGGTAAGGAAGCATCCAGGACACCAGCACTTGCTGCTCACTGCACCATGATTCATGGGTGCTAGGGGAGTGTGTAATGAAGCAGGGGTAGAGATGGAGTAGTCTTGTTCCCCGTGTGTTATGGATGGGATAGAGGAGGGGTCCTCATCCCTCTCTGACAGCTCCCATGCAGCACATCAGGGTTCAGCAGAGGCTCTTGAGCACTCCGTTCCAGCAAAGACAGCTGCAATGCATGTGTTGTCATAAAACAGTGTTCAGTGTCTACCTGCAATGGAACCATATGGAATGCATATGGAGTGCTTGCCTGCAGAAGGAAACCAGGGCACTTACAAGAGAAGTGGGCTAGAGAGAAGAGGCCCCCAAGCATGACTTTACGTGCACCTTCCCTAAATAGCTGCTGGCCCAGAGAACTGATTGGGACTGAACCTATTCCATCCACTTGCACTACAGGGAGGAGGCTTCCCACAAGAATAGAAAGTAAAATGAGCTAAGTGAAAGGGGCATCTCTCCTAGAGCACTGGGCAGTGTAATTGTGTTTGTATTGCTCCCAGGGCAGAGCTCTAGCAGTGATGTGCTCCAGACAGTGCCTTGCAGGTCACCTGAACACTGCTCCTCTGCTTACCTTGAAGTCCCAGGTCCCTGCCAGTGCTGCAGGCAGTGAAGGATGCAACATGAAAGGTGGCTTAATCTAGTCCTGAGGACAGCCTTTGCAGAACTCATGCAATAGCTCCTCAGGAAGGAGTGTGTGTGTGTGCACACACGCACATTTTGGGGTGTGAGTGTGTAAGGGATGAGGGATGTAGTGAACAGCTCAGGAGGAAGTCAGCACTGGGCGAAAGGAAGAGATCAAGCACCCCACACAAGTTTCACAGCTATGACAGAAGCTGTAACTCTTCAGTTCATCTTTATTTGAGTTCTGTGATCAGTCTTTTCCATCTGCAAGAGCTCGGGTGTCAGTGCCGCCAACATACAAAGCAGAAATGAAGACATTTCACCCCAGTAACAGCAAGAACAGCTTCACATCTCACACCAGTCAGACAAGGGAATAGAACACCAATTTCTCCCATATACTGTGAGCCCACTGGGTGCATGACCACACTGGACCAGTTTCCTGTTCAACTTGTTTGCCATTCTACGCCCAACAGTGCTACTGGATGGCTCTGCTCCTGGAGAAGGGATCTTATTTGCACCATGACAGGAGGAGAACACCTCTCATTAGCATTGCTGTGGCAGGATTTCTGTGCCTGCAAGGTCACCACAGACGTGGGTAGGTAGTGTTAAACCCATGGCAACAAGTGCAGCAAAGTCTGGAAAGAGCCATTAGGCAAACACAGTGCAAGTGTATGGAAAGGGAGGGAGGAATAAGAGCCCTGACCCTGAACCATTTCTACATGCAGCTTTATAAAACAGAAACAATGGACTTGCACCACACTGTCTCCTTCAGCAGGGGTTTTCCCTCTTTTCCTAGGGTACAAAGGAATATGGTGTTGTGTGGAGACTCTTTTGCCATTTCTTTGGAGACCAATGCAGTCTGAAGGAGAAGAGAGGCAAAGAGAACCAAGGTATTCCTAAGCTTAACACAGGTGCTGACACAAGTCAAACTACTGCTTGAATTTATGCTTTTCTTGCTTTTTCCCTTTCTAAGGAGGGTTTTTCCTTTTCCTTCATTGGAAAGCACATTAAAACCCTTTGTGGCTGTGATTCAAAGCTGCACAAGGCAACTAGTTTCTCTGTAACACTGCAGTCTATATCTCTGCCTTCCTCTTCCTTATCAAAGCATCATCCCTCCAGCCACAGGCAGCACAGAAAACCACCTGCATCGTGTTCCCTGCCTCCTCTGGAAAAGGGCCCCTTATGTGTTTGAAGATCTGACCATATTTCACTTCTCATTTATATTCTTAGATCTGTCTGAACGTACACCAGGTGAAGGCTCCCAATCAAATCTACTTTAATTGCAGGCAGCATCCTGCTATTACAGGCAAGCAAATAGGGAAGTGTCTCATGGACTTTTCCTTGTTTTTTCTCCATGGTCAGTGATGTTGGGTTGATTCTAGGACGTCAGAGACCCTTGGATTTTCCAGCACCTCATCACCTTTCCAAACGGAGTGACCCAAGATGTGTTTGTCAGACTCCAAGTTTCCCCTGCCAAGGTGAATGTGTTGGTTGTGGCTTCAGTTCAGCTCAGAGCACACCCAATTTCCCACTCTGTGGTAAACAGAAAGTACCTTAAGGTATAGTGAGAGGAAAACAAGAGAGAGAAACACATTATCTGAACCAAGACACGTAGCACTCGAGTCCGTTGCTGTAAGGAAATGACTGGCTGAATTCCCTAGAGACTGGCAGAGGAAATGTGAATCCAAATTACTCTGAGAAGGGTTTCATCAGTCAAGACCAAAAGGATGGTACTGGAAAAGTTGTGTTTAATGCTCTAAGGCTGTGTCTGTAGTGCCTTGATCCTCTGGGAATGAGAGTGCTCCATGCACTAGCACGTATGAAAGCCATACTGGCCATTTCAGCTTGGCCAAGAAACACAGCAGTGCCCTTCATCCACACCGCATCCAGGCGAGCAGAGCCAGGTCACCTGGGTGATACAACAGCCTCTCAACCCAGTGTAGAACCACGTCCCAGCAGGAAACTACCTGCCCACATGGTGTGGCCATTTCCCACCTCAGAGACAATAACCTCGTCCTGTGACCAGCTACCATGCTGTCTCCACAAAGCACATAGTGGCAATGTGCACCAGGGAAGCAGGGGAAGAGGGAGGGATGGGTCTCCAAGGGTGTGCTGTATGCCATGCAGGGATCCATGCACATGGCATCATCCTCATGCAGTGCTATATTGCCTAACTGAAGTATGAACATCTCTCTTACATACAGATCTATTTATTAGCCTGCAGGGAATCCCTGAGGTAGTGTGAACACAGATGTGCTTCTCCATGGAGAAAGAGGGACAAGCAGGGTGAGTCTTGAGGCTGCTTTGGATGGTGGGAACACAGAAAGTGCATAGAACAACTATAGCTGTTTAGATTTAGAGATACAAAAATAAAATGGTGCCTCAGTCCATGTGGCACAGCAGGAGCTGGGCTGGAAGCATCCAGTGCAGTATTCATACCTCCTCTTATGGGGAGGGTTTCATCTTCTTGCTAGTTTCACTTCTTATTCGTGCAGGTAGCACTGACATGTTTATTGGTGTATAGGCAACAGGATAATGGTGTGGTTCCCATCTCTCCCTCCCACATGTACTTTGCTCAAACATCTTCATGGTTTCCAGAGTGATACTGAGTGTGCAATGTCTGCAGACTGCCAAACACCCAACCTGGACAAAGGAAAGTAAATGCCCATTCGCCAAGAAGGCATATCCCTTGTTCAGAACTGTCCCAGCTGTCATCTCTTCTATGCCATACCTGGGTGAAACAGATGAAAGCTATCCTTGAAGCCAAGCTCTCAGACAGGATGCTAATGCCTTTTTCTCCTCTTCTTTGCTTTTATACACATTTAAGTGTGCATCTATATTTATTTTTACTCTAATACAAGTGAACACAAATGTGATGTGGAGATGAGTTCCATTCTTTAAAACACTTTGTGGTCACAGGAATAGACACGTTTGCATTTACACACTCACACACATTCCAGTATCAAAAGAGTTGTAGTCCCAAGACCAAGATGCTTTAGAAAAAGTTAAAAGGCCAGATTCTGCTCTTGGCTTTTATCCTTCATTAACAGCAAGAGGATTACCTGAAATTGTGATTTATTCTTTATATTCTGCCTGAGTTCATTCTGAAATTCCAATCAACAGATGCAAGGAAGAGAGGGGGAAATGCTAGTGGGGGGTCACATTAGGCTTTGAAAAGGAAAATTAGAGAGAATGTTTTCCTTCCTATATTTTTTCCCTTTGGGTTTTGGGTTATAGGACGGTTATTTAAAGGATGCTTTCTCCAAATGTGTTGGTTTCAAAATATATCCCCATGCCATCTGGATTTAAAAGAGCCAATCCAAGATATTGGGAGTGGGAGCAGGAGGAAAAAGGGAGAGAAACAAAACCCCTAAACCAAGACCTTTTCTCTATTCTTAGGTTGGTTTTGAGCATCTTTCATTATAAGCATCTTACTATTTGGTTCAGCAATCTTGGCTGTCTAGCTCTTTGCAACAGGGATTTCCTATCCCCACTGCCAAGGGGGAAACAAATTCCTGCAAGGGAGGGGGAAAAGCCCTGCTACAGCCTCAGATCTAGCACTGGCTGTGCTGTAAAACTTCACATGGGCTGTGAAGAATCCACACCCAGCTACTCTGGTGCAAACAGTGCAGAGATTGGCACAAGGGAACCTACGAACATTTAATCAGGTTGGGCACATCCCATCCAACACAGGGCAGCTGTCACCCACATACACATGCACGCACAGAGCTAGCTTGATACAAGAGGGCCAGGATGAGAAAAGAAAGATGCAAGTACTGAATGAGATGTGGGCGATGGCAGAGTGGTCCCTTGAGCATAAGCAAGCCAGGCAGATAATTAACCTAACCATGTCAATTACAATCGCACCCCAATTTCCAATTCCATAAATAAAACAAGCAATGGCAAAGGAGGGATCTAAAAGGCCTTGGTTGTTGAGCAACTGGCCCAGGAGAAGTGAGAAACATTAGCTTCTTCATTTTGCAGTGTTGATGCTTTAAACATACTGTTCCTTAGGACAGATGTAAGGAGCCCGGGAGCCAGGAGGTGGGCAGCAGAAGGAGATGTTGGGATGATGAGGATAAAGATCTTGTGGAAGATCTGACATAGGGGTGTAAACGTGAGGGATCTTCTCCAGGTATCGATCTTCATGTGAGTAGCAGCGCGTCAGGTAATCACTCGCATTCGATACCTCTGAGTGACACTTTCCAAAGTTCTGGAAGTAGAGACAAAAGTCAATGGGTGAGAACTCTGGCATCAGTGGCCGTACAACACACAACTCTTCACTTGCTGAGACACATTGAACAAGAAGGATGGAAAGTTAAACAGTTCTGCTTACAGCTGCAGACAAACAGAAACCCAGGTGATAATTCCTCACATTCCAAAATCATCATCTCACTTCCTGAAATATCCATCCTGCTGATGAATATGGATAGTGTTTGTGTGGTTTGCCCCTTGTCTGTAAACGTACAAATGTCTCTGTACAAAGCAAGACTTGGCCAAGCAAGGACAGTTTCTTTTCAAGCTTCCTAACTCTTTCACAGCTGAGCTTTGAAAAAGCAGTGCTTGTATGCATCATTAATCTGATTCAGGTTCATGTTCTTTTATTTATAGGGCACATGTATCTGCCCAGGGACTTTGGAGGCAAAATAGGTTATAGTGTGTAATGTTTACCTAGTAGATAGGAGTGCATGTGCTAAGCTTTACCTGTGTGAGCAATCCCACTAAAAGCCTTGGGGCCAGTTTTGTAAGTCAAATCAACTACAGAGAATGCAAAGCGCTCTCAAGATTGAGACTGCTCTGTGGTCCCACGATCTTTGGTCTGATGGAGTGCATTCTTATGGATGCTTTGCAAAATCTGAGTCTTCTTAAAGTGCCGAATGAAATAAGCCCCTCTCGGAGTCCAGAATGCTTTGATTTCCATTGAGGTCATTTTGCAGAGGCAATACTGAAGAAAAGCTGCTTGTTCAAGTGCAAGTATTGCAGAGACCCTTTCTGTCCATGCAAACAGCAGCACCAGGACACAGACACCCCCTGCTACCCGCCTGTATAAGCTCAGAGGAGCGCAGAGCTTTCCCATAGCCCAGGACTCGGGCTCCCCAGAGGGTGGCAGCAGATGGGAAGGATTCCTCCCTGCTCCCAGCCCCTTCACTCCCGTTTGGAGCCCTACAAGATGACCCAAGCAGGAGGGACATCTAGCGAGGACAGCGCTTTTGGTCTTTAAAACAACCCACATTCAGTTGCTCTCACCAAGGGCTAATCTGTTCTCTAAGAGAGAGCAAATGCACTAGCAATCACCTTTTATGCCTGTGGTTTGACCAGGGGCTGGTTGAAGCAAGTAACTTGCCCTTGAGTCCTTCCTTGTTCTCTTTCAAAATCCCAGAAACAGTCAGTTCAGTGGATGTGATCCTCAGGAGGAAACGCCTGAAGGACCAGAACAATCTACCCTGCTCGTCTCCTGCCAGCTCCTGGATGAATACTTCACCAGGGTGCTTAAAAAATCGGGTAGAAAATGAAGTGTGGACAATAATTTATTGATGCTCCAGCCTGCTCGAAGAGGCTACAGGTGAGGCAGAGGGCTGCACGGCTAGAGCAACGTCAGGGACAGCCTCACTGAGAGCAATGAAGGCTGCTAAAGGATAGAAAGTTTGTCCAAGCACCAGGAAAACTGCAGCAATGCCAAGGCCAAACTGATGTTCATTTATTTCCCCTTTCCTCGGCAAAACTCTATGTTCCATCACTTAAGCTGTTAAAAGACAGTGATCTTGACCTGGCCACATAATGAAGGACAAAAGGCTCTTGGCCCCTTCTGTTTAGAATTGCTGCATGGGTATATGAAGTTTAGGTGGGCCATTCCCACAGGTACCTCATGAGGGTTTCATCCGCTTCTGGCTTTTAAATGCCAAGCGAACACGTGGAGAGGTGCTGTGCAGCATTACAGCTGTTAAACTGGAGGAACCCAAGCCAGGGGACACGAGGAAGCTTCACTAACTCCACCTTAACCCCTACAATCTCTTCCTGCTGCTTTAAGGTACCCTTCCAAGTGGCAGCTATACTTACAGAGGACGTTTAGGCCTCTACAGAGTCAGATTTACTCTGTACACATACAACCCCGTGGCTAGAAAGCTAGGTAGGCTGTAGCAACACATACTTCAAGCCTAGAGACCGTTATCTTCATACAAATTCTATAGCATTACCAGGGATTCATATCATAAGGGTAGCAGAGAACAAAGAACAGCTGTTTGCTATTCTTCTGGTTGAGCCAGCTGATAAAAAGGGATAAAGAGGTTAACAGGTTAGGGAGAGTGTTGGCTAGCAGAGAATGGATAAATGGTTTCTCCATGCTTAATCTACTCTTAAGGAGTCTCAAATATAACAGAGATTCCTTCCATGCCTCCAAGGGGGAGAAATTATTAGCAGTGCTCTCTTCCTGCATTATTATAGAGGTAAGTCATTAACTGATTGCTCAACCACCTGAATAGAGCTAACCTGAAAGGGAAGTTGTCTTAATGATTGAAACTTAGATGTAGCAGGCAAGAAGGGTCTTTTAGGAAGGCTAATAGTTTTTTATCAGTTAAACGATAAGGTGGGTTTGTGTGATTTTTGAGCATGCAACAGAAAAGCATAGGGCTTCATACTAGCATGTGCACTCAGAATGTCTAATAGACAGAAAGGTCCAACAGGAAAGATGAGTTAACGTAAGGAGATAACTTGTGTAAATTAAGTTGGGTAGTAGCATCTAACACTGAAAGAAGCAGAAGGGGTCATGAGATACTGTTTCATGGGCTGCCTATTGACAATATGCTGTATTAGTAAAGCATATTTCTTTCTGCTTATCTATCAGTTAATGTGGGCATGAAACAAGCATCTGTGAAGCAGGACTAGAGCAAATAAGTGACGTCTTGTCAGTACTTCTGTTTGGCCAGGTGAGTACATGAGCAGCTTCTTTCCTTTCTTCACTCTGCATGGGTTGGAGTGTGGCCAGAGCAGGGCAGCTGGAGAACATCAGCATCAGGGTCAAAGAAAGAGAGTTCCCTGTCTCTTTTCACCTTCCTGCAGCATGTGAAGCCAGGAGCCACATTGCTTCATTTGCTCCCTGATCTCATTTCTAACCGGCAAAAGTGAAGAGAGCGAGATCAGCCTGATGTTTTTTAACATATTTAGCAGCTGGTGCCCTTTGACTTCCCTCCCCATTCCCACTGTGACTTTTCCCAAATCTAATTTATCTTCAACAAAAGTTTGAAATTAAATTAGGGATAATGAACTAATTAAATCGAACTGGCACACAATTCTGCCACCTTCCCCCACCTGACTTCTCCCACTTGTCTGTGTTTCCTGCATGATTCCATACAATTCTTCATTATCTGGGTTACATCCTCCCCTCTCAGTTTTATTTTCAAGGGCTTGGTTAAAGGGGATGTCAGTCATCTATCCATTTCAGACGGCCTGGTAGATTAGCTTTAAACAGTCTTTATTTGATTGAATTAGCTTTTGTTTCTGCCACCCTCAACCCTTCTTCATCCCCTATACAACTTTTCTTCTCTATCTCTTTGGTAAGACCAGGTGTGCTGCAGGCAGCTTTCCCTGTGATCTGACCATATCCTATACCTTGAATCATCCCAAAATAACAAGTTCCTGCTGGTCCAAAAGTGAAAAAACTCCTTCTTGGGATCCTGAGGATTCCTTCAGGAGAACCTGAAGACTCTGCTAACATGGGAGAGTTGGAAAGATACCACTACAGGGAACTGGGTTTCTTTTATTGCTCAAAAGCTCAAGAGCCAATTAATATCCTCTCATGCAGTTTAAACTTGTCTTTAGTCTTGCAGCATGGCTCACAAACAGAAGTAGGCTGTTTTTATTCTGCTTGGCCAAAATCAGGCAAACACAGTGCATATTCATGCACTGATCTGATGTATCAGCTTGTTCCAAGGCTGGGAAAAATCCCTGCAGTTCAAAACTACTCAGACTTTGGGCTGCCACTATCCTGACCCTCTCTGAGTTGGGTTTGAATTCTGGGATGGACAGAAAGAAGCAGTTCTGTAGAGTGACAGCAACTGAAGACAGTTGTTGTAGTGTGGACCAGTCTGTGGAAAGGATGTGGATGTTGGAAGATAGAAAATATAATGGGGACCAAAAATAAGAAGCAGTTAAGTGTGGTGCTGGGAGCCTCACATCCTCCTTGAATAATCAGTGTCTGGAGTAAAGAATAAACATCAACGTATTGGGGATGAGCAGGAACCAGTGGCCCTGAGCTTGCTTTTGGGAATGTCCTCCTTTTTGACAGGACAAAACAGAGAGCAAGTGGGACAGAGGGGCTAGAGAAAAGGTGAGTGTGAGGAAGGCTGAATTTCCCACAATATAGGGCAAGGACCTATGATGAGCAATGCACCCACAGACACATGCAAGTGTTACTTACACAGAAAGCTTGCACTTAAAGTTGCATTCTTTCTTACAGCATGCTTTGAACATTCTCTTGCTGTCTACAGTACGTACCTGTTGTGCATTCCTATAGGATCTTAGACCAACAATAACCTTAAATGTTTCCCTCTTTGCTGTTTCTCTCCTGAGTCCTTCTGTCTACCCTTTTGGAATCAGAGCAGGGCTGTCATCCCCATGTACAAATGGGAAACTAGCAAGGAGCCACCTGAGTTCTTTGCTTTGTTTCTCCTGAAAGCTGAAAAGCGGGCTCCTGACCTGGGTGTTGCTCGGAAGGAAGTGTGTGAACTGGGAATTGAGTCAGGTCTGCTATGTTAGATGGTTAAGACATCATTGAAAAAGCATAAAACCATCTCCCTGCTCTATGGCGTCTGAGGAGGGAGGTTTTGTGGCGGTGAGATTACACCTTCAAAGCACCATATGACTGGCTTTATTTTTACTTCAGAGAAAGTGGGAGGATTTCCCAGTTTGGATTTGGAGGATTACTGTCCTTTTGCTGACAATAAAATCCCCCACCCCAGGGAGGACAAGGCAGGACCTCCCAAGATGGATTAGGGAGCGTTTGTCTTGTTACAGTAGGAGTGGTCCTCCAGTGTGGGCCAAGAAGCCGCTGGGAATTGGAGGTGCTGCTTCCAACCACATCTTGCTCTGGGCTGGCATCCCCATCCTCTCCCTGTATGCAAGAGGCTGGTGGTGCTGCTGCCTGGGAGCGATCAGCACCTGTCTCCAGTGACAAACACATCCCACAACCAGATGGAGAAAGACAAACCAAACCAATCCAGCACTTACTGTCCGCTCTCGCTCGTTACGTCTACGAAGACCTTGATCCTCATTCTGGGAGCAGGGGTGGGTGAGACACCGCAAGAGAAAGAGGTTACCGTTCTGGTCCGGGCCAGGCCTGCTGCAGACACTTACCTAGGAAGGCTTTTGCTACAGCAAGGGAACTACAGGGCTGCTTCTGACACAGGAACACCAGGGACCACAGGGATAAAGGCAGACTGAGCTAACCCACTGCACTTCATCTACCCTGGTCTTTGTGCTCCACCTTCACCCACCTCTTAGCATGGATGTTCCTAGCCTTCAAGGAGGCACTAATCAGCATGTGTCCAGTGGGACACCACTCTCCTGCACAGAGCTATTCCCCTCCTTCTTAAGGATGCAAGTCCCTTGCCCTTTACGTTTTCTAAACCACCTTTCTCCATTCCCAAGCTACTCTGTGCCCTCTATGATCTGCCCTATGTGAATGGGAGGGATTCAAAGAGCTGCAAAGCACCTTATCTCTTTCTTTGCTTTCTTCCTTGTCTCCCCATCTCCTCACTGAGTACCCCTGCGTGGCTGTAGCCCCATTAAATCTACAGCCTCTTCCTCCCATTTAAAAGGGAGTGAAATATAAGGGAAGGAGCTGCAGTTGCCAAACTCTGGGAATACCCAGGAGCAAGGGAGAGTTGTATCCAAGGAGGGGGCTGCTAATGAAATTTCCTTAGCCAACAGCTCTTCGTATCACCCAGCAAATATCTCCCAGGGGGTGGGAGAGGAAAGTTGCCTCCCTTTCAGATAGAAACCTGCTGGGTTTAATAACTGAGAAAAGGGTATGATTATGGGAAAAGGCAATAAGAAGCACTGAAGACATTGCAAACACTATTCCCTTTCAAAGGGTCACTGGTAGCTAGGGGTAGTCCAGAACAACCACTTGAAGGTTTATAGGCAAGCTGAGTCCTAATCAGCCCCTGCTGCAAGACCTGAGCTTGATGACACTTAAAGTGGTCAGAAAAGCATAAGAAAAGGGAACAGTGAGGTCTGGGATCCAATTTTGAGACAGAAAGCTCCAAAGAAAACAATCTTTCTCCCTCTCTTTCAGACATTGAAATGCGCTGTCTGCACCAACCCCGCACAATACAAGCTCTTTTATTTTAACATCCGTGGTTCCTCTCTGTCTGTCTCTTATTCACTGACTCTTTTAGATGCAGAAACCTTTATGTGTTCCCATATCCTCTCACATCCTCTCCCACCTTGTTCTTTCACACATGCACATATGCTCCATCTTATCTATAGTTGCTTCCATTCACACAAAGCTCCTTGTTTTGCTTTTCCTTTCAGTAAGGCCCCTTTCCTTTCTCTCCTCTTGTATTTGACTAGCTTGGGAAGGCCCTCTTAACATCCCCACGAGGTTTTAGGCTTCTGCACATCCTGATACTGCTGCTCTGCTTCGTGCTGTTGAGCCCCATAGAAATCCCTGAGACCAAATCCCACCCCAAGAGCTGTACCCCTCAAACCCACCTCATTCCTCCCTGTGTCTCCAGCCACACTGACTGCAGAGGCAGCAGACCCCTGCTCTGAAACAAAGCCATTAACCCTTTCCCCTTCCCACGTGCCTTGCCTCACCGTACAAAGCAAAGGAAAACACTGCAGAGCATGCACTGAAGCAAGACAAGGCAAAGGCATTCCTGTCAGTGCCCCCAGAAACAAGTGCAGCAAAGGGACCGGCCATTGTGGGCAGCGTGCAGGAGATGGAGGGAGGAGGATGAGGATGGACTCGATGCATATGAGCCACTCCACAGAAGGGAAGGAGATGCAGGGTGAGGGCACTGACTTTAAAGGGGGGCAGTGAGGGAGGCAGAGTGTGATCATGTACCTGGAGGCCAGAATCTGAGGGGGAAAGGGCCTAGAGTGACATGCGCTAGCGTAAGTTGGGCTGGATAGTTGCATACTCGACTAGGTCTCCGCCAGCATGGATGGAGGTCCGAGGACTGGGTGACGAGGCCAGAGCGGAAGTGTCCAGCTCTGCATAGTGGACATCACAGTCCTTGTTGCCAGAGTTCTGGAGAGAAGAGAGCAGCAAGGCGGTGGGGACACAAGAGGGAGGAGTCGGGGTTGAAGTGGGGAGGAATGGGGGTGAGAACACAGGAACCATGCAGAAGGTGGGGGGTGAGTGAAGGAGACAGGAGAGGGTGTGTGGAGGGAGAAAGAAGAAAAGGGGGAGAGGGGGGAGGAAGAAAAAAAAACCAGTTAAAAAGAGGGAGGTGAGGAGGTGATGAACAGTCAGTCAGGTAAAATCCCAATGGCACTGCTCCCTCCACCACTGAGCTGAGTAACACAGCCCAGCTTGGTCACATCTACCCCAAGCAGCATCTCGCTGCTCTTGTCCTCCCATGAACCTTGCTAGAATCAGCATTTTTCTTAGCTGGGGTGGTTCAGTGAATTCAAACCCTGTCAGATATCTGCGCTGTCAGGTTTGACCCAGGAATGTGGGGTTTGTTGCAGCACACTGGATGTAAATGCGGTGTTGGGGACATGAGTGAAAATCATGGCCTTTGGGTGTCAAGAAGGAGATTTCTAGAGGCAGTGGCATCAAAGACACAAGTGGGTTTGCAGATGCGTTACCATAGGGAAATGACACTGCTATGTAGTATGATATTGTCATTGTAATAATGTCTAATAGATGCTAAAAGCATCCTTCTTTGCCATGAAAATATTTATGGGTATTCCTTTACTAAGTGGGCTTATCAGCAAGAACTGATGAATGGAGTATTATCCAATTTGAGCAGGAATGATCAGACATCTTTCATGCCTTGCAAATAATAATGATTGGAGAACCCTGAAAGGCAGGATGCCCTGGAAACTTCACTGCTTAATGGGGAGAATTAGTCACCAGGAGGAGTCCTGGTGTCAGTATTGAAGGTGGGAGGGGATACCCTGGCTCCTTGCCCTATGGAGTTTCTTTAATAGTTGCTTTTGAGCCTGGTTTCTTCTTCCAGCATTAGCCAAGTATCTGCTAAACCTCTCTGAGAAGAGTTGTCTCTTCCAAATGAAAACACTTCCCAGTTTCTCCCTCCATTCTCCAAAATGGCTGCATCACTTGGCAATTATGCAAAAGGTGTTTAATTTGAAAATGGTTCTCTTCCCATTGTTGGGAAGCATCCTCAGCCACATACCAGCTGTGGCAGAGCCGTTCTCAGACGTTTATAGCCCTATAACGAGCTGTTTCAGTTCTTGTTGCTGGAAGGGGTTATTCAGTCAGTGATCATCTCTGCTGTGCTCTTCCCTGACAAGGTTTGGTTTCCTGACAGTGCCCCTCAGCCACAGGGATGAGGGGAAAGGGGAGCACTGCTGCAGTGGCATTTCCAGTGTCCAGTTCCCCTGTGGTGCTCAGCACGGCTGCGTGCTGGAGGATCCCAGGAGACTCCATTGGGGAGGTGACCAGACAGCAGTGACAAGATGCTGTGTATCCTATGGCCTTTCTGCTTCGTGTCTATGGATGTTTGGAAAAGGAAGCGATGCCAACTCCATTCCTAAACCTAAACCTATGTCCTGTAGAACTTTCCCCCTGAACTTTGTGTCTCAGTGCCTCTTCTAGTCCCAGAGAAAGGCAGACTAAGTCTTTACCTCCCACATTTGTATTCTGGCTGTTTTGCCTCACTTCTCTCCCAAAGAGTGCATCTTTCCTACTGGATGTGTTTTCTCCATGGACATCCCCTGCTTTCTGCCACTCTCAGGCTTGCTCCTGCTTTGTGCTGCTTGTTTGGAGCAAAAATTATAGCAATATCAATAATGTGACTTGTATACAAGGCCTAGCAGTGCCACATGCAAGTGCTCAGTGTAAATCATCAGCATCGGCACCCTGGTAATTGCCCTGTAAACCCATAGGTATTATTTTGCTGTCTATAGCAATGGGACTTTCCTTTCTACCTGTGCAAATGGGTACTGCTGACATGGACACCAATCATACTTCTGCTCCTACATGCACGAGTGCTTCCACGTCTCTCGCTCATGCTCCCTCTCACACACATACCCACAGGATCTACATGACACGCAGGCACTGCCATGCACACGCAGCACACTCGTTACTCTGTGCACTGACACACATGGGTACCAGCACTCTGGCATGCATGGTCTCTGTAGCTGTTACCTGAAACACGCACTTGCCTTTCCATCCCATTCACTCCTGCTTAGATGTCCCCACATAAATCACAGCTCAGAGACAAATGCTGCAAGCAACCCCATCACCCTTATGCTATCCTATACTATCCTTGTGTGTTTCTGTGCTGTTAGCCTCATGCTATGTTTCCCCCAGTTTACAACACACAAACACACGTATTCACTTACAGCCATTGAGCCCATCCCTGCTCCTTTGTGCAGTATCTTGTCCCTGCAGACATGCCCCAGCCTGTCCCCTTCCCCTGGTACCCTGCCAGCATGCATCTGCACATGTCCACATGTACCCGCACACCCTCTTTGTCCATTCCTCCTCCACTTGCCTTCATATCTCCTGGCACCTCTTCCATTTCCCCTTCCCTCGCTCTTTGCCACCTCTAATCACTTTCTGACTCCCATTCTAGTGCTGTGAAATAGTCAACCACAGGCAGTGGCTTTAATGCCGCCTTGTGATGAATCTGGTTTATCCCAAATTACAAGGGTTTGCACAATTCATTGAAAGCTAAATGCACCTGCCCCATTTTCCTGCAGAATCCATTCCCTTCAACTCTCATCTTCTTCACTACCCTCCCAAGCCAAATCTCCAGATGAAGTACATGCAGAACAAGAATAGCCTGCCTTTCTTTAGTGCCTTCCCCTCTAAAGGATCCCAGAACCACATATATAGCAGAGCAGCTGCCTACATCTGCATCTGAGCACAGTGAGAGAGGGGCTGTATCAAAGTGAGGTTGGCAGAGAACCAGTGAAGCTGAAGGATATGTTTCCCTCCTCATCCTCCAACTGATCTAGCTCTCGGGCAAAAAGGACTGAGCAGGTCTAGCTTGCATTGGTCAGTCCCTTAGCATGTTGTTGGAGTGTGATAACTGGGATTGAGCCAGGCATGCTGGTATTGGTTTTGGTAACCACCACTATCCCTGGTGGTTTCCATGCAAGCATTATCCCAGCCAGACACTCATCAGCATCCCCTCTGCATGGAAGAGAATGTGTGTGGTATGAACAAGAAGCCTCTGCCATGCTTTAGGGGTGATGCCTGTGAGTGGTCCTGCAGAGAGTAAGGCAAGAGCTGGCTCCCTGCACATGGGCAATGTGATGCACACCTGGTGCTGGCTGTGGCAGTGCATACTGCCTGTGTTATCTGGGCAGAATCCAGCAAAACCAGCGCTCTTTGGCAGCAAACCCACACCCTCCTTCCCCTTGCCAGTCACTAACCTGAATAGCCTGCTGTCTGCCCAAAGGATGCAGTGATTTAGCAAGAAATGGGAGCGAGCCTCATCTTGTTCCTGGGGCAAGAAGCCAAAGCGTGGTGTGTGGACGTGATGGGGGAGCCTGATGCCACTCGGAGGGACTGCCAGCCAAGCTGACCAGGGGACAGGTCCAATGCACAGCTGTGCTAGTCTTGTGCCAAGAGCGGGCAGAGCGGTGGCTGAGTCACCCAGACACCACATCCCTACTGCACAGGGAGTTCCTTCATGGGCCAAATGAAACGAGGGCTCCACAGTCCATCACCTCTTGGATAAAGCCATGGGTAAGGAGCAGCAAGTGCCAAGCATGGGACAGAGAAATGCATCTTCTCAGACCAGAACTGAGAGCAGCAAACTCGGTTCCCATGGTTACGGAGCAGCTACCCATCAGGCCCCATCTCACATCACTAACTCTGCCACTTAATTAACTGACTGCTCGTTATTTCCTGAAATGAGCTCCTCTATCCTCCTGCTTGCCTGGGTTTTGGCTCTCAGATGCTCCCCACAAAGCCGTCCATCTCAGTCTAGCATCCTGTGCCTCATTTAAAGCTCAGCTACCACTCAGCAAGGATTAGAAAGAGCTAGAGACAAGCCCCGGGACTGAGGGAGGACTCCAAAGGGAAGCTTTTCTTTAGGGACATCAGTCAGGTTCAGCTAGAGTGAAGTAAATAGGATCACATCAAGACAGCTCAGTACAGAGCTGTGCCTTTTTCTTTCCAGTACCCTCAGAATCTGCCTTGCTGCAGACTTCTTCTAGCTAAAGGTCACTGGGTCCTGTCCTTCTACTACCTGCACAGGAATATGCATTAAAGGGTCTCACCAGGATGAGCTGGAGGGAGGGTTATAATTACTTAGGTTCATAAAATATTACTCCACTGTGAGCTGATATTTATACTTGATATTCTGAGGCAAATGGATTCACATTGTTGAGACCTGGAAGCAGCACTCTTGGTGTGTAGCACTGTGAATCAGACCTCCTGGAGGAAGAATCTGAGAGAGACCTGCAGCATCTACATGGGGATCCCATGTTTCCCATGCAGGATGGGGGGAGCAGCCCTATGCTACAGGGTGAGGGAAGGAAAGGATATTGTCCAAGGTCTGGGAGGAGGAAGGTTTTCTGTTTTCTCCTCAGGGGAGGACTCTCTGCTTGTTTTCCTCTTCCCTTGACTTTGCCCTTTGAATGTAGTATTTCCTCCTTCAGCATCAGCCATTGAAAACCAGCCTATCCTGCATGGCTGCTAGTAACCCTCTGCTGCTGCTGCCTCACATTAGCATCTCCCTATCTGGGCCTGAGTAAATCCACACAGATAAAGGGGGTTTAAAGAAGTGGTTGTCAACTGAGAGTCAAACACAGGCATGCTCAGCCCTGTGGATAATTACAGGGTATTTTATAGAGGAATGACCCATAAGGCACAGCTCTAGGACCCATAGAAACCAACAGCAAAGGGGGCCAGTACTGAATTAGCATCAGTGGTGCTTGAGAGGTGGGCTCAGATCAGAGTGTGGAGGTTGCCTTGCTTCAGGGGGGGATACTCCTATATTGGGAAGGCTGTTTGTTCACCCCTGTGGATGGTGGGGCTCTTTTGCTGTTTAGGGTGAAAGGCAGCACTATTAGCACCCTGATCTCCTTACCAGTTTGTCAGTGTAGGGAGAGGGCTCAGTGGCTGCCATGTCATAGTATGGAGTCTGCAGAGGGAGTTTCTGGATCTCCTCCTCGTGTTTCATGTTGTCTAAGTGAACAACCTATAACAGAAGAGAGAGAAGAGGGATGAGAAGAGCAAGTACTGTTCTGTCACAGCTCAGGGCCACATCTGCACCACCACCAGGCATCACCATGGAAGGCAGTGCATCTTACCTTCTCCCTTCCTCCAACCATATGATTTGCCTCCCATTCTCTTTCATTCTCATACCCCTCACTACCCCCCATGACATTCAGAATGGTGGGCATGCTCAAAAGTCCTCTCACCTGAACACCACCTCATTTAGAACTCAATGCCCACAAAAGTAAGCCGGATCCCAATTATAGCTTCCAAATAGTGACAATCTTTGGGAATTCTGGGCAGACAACTCCTCACTTTCTGACCCCCAAACTTAGGCCATGGATGATTTTGCTCTTGCAAACCCAGTGTTCCAACTGCAGACACTGCAGTTTTCCTTGCCAGAGGAAGGAGCTTGCAGCTGGGGTAAGGAGCCATACCTGGATGTCTTCTGCAGTCAGGTGGCTTTTCACCTCCTGTTTCCTCTTTGGTGGAGGGGCAGGTTTGTGGGATGGAGGCAAGTCGATTCTGCAGATAAAGAAGTGGTTAGAGAGGAAAAGGGTCTGCTTGCTTTGGTGTATGTGACAAGCCTCATCCTGCATGCACCAAAGACTGGGTTGTGTTTGGCATCAAACTGCCAATAGAACCATATACATTGTTCTCTGTAACCCCTCTGTGCCCTCCTTCTCACCCCGATTAGAATTGTTAATAGAAATCAGCATTCTGTTCCTAACTCCAAGCAAATCCCCATGTCGGATGGCAGATCCTGAGGTGCAGCTGGGATACCTGTCTCCCAGCACTGTTTTGGGATGGCTCCAAACCATCCCATGGGAGGAGGATTATTCAGTTTATAGCTGTAGGGTACCAGGAAGTGTCTGGCAGTGGCCACTGCAAATCAACAGGGTAATGTCACCCCCAGTTCAGGAGCTGGAATGGCAACCCCTGCCACAGGCTTCCCAGTAGGACTTTGAGTCTTCCTTGTAGACGTGCTATGCCATGCAGGCATGTTTATCCCTGACCCCAGTCAGGGGATCAGCTTTTGCCCCAGAGCAGAAGGATTGGCAGCCATTATAATCCCAGCCTAGAGGCTGTCTCTGCACATTCTGTTCACATGCATAGATGTGTCTAATCCTTTTACAAAACTTATTAAAACCCATCCACTAATTGCCTGGCCCCCCTCCCTTCTCTCTACAATCTTCACCAGGATCTTCTGACAGAGATGGGTGACTTTCCTTGGCAACCCAAAGGATTCCAGCGTGGGATCAGAGTGTAGGGGTGAGTGGGAAGGTAAAATGGGTCCCCAAGGCTCTGCAAAGCATTGACGTGATGGCTTGAAAGGAAAGAAATGCTATTACCTTTTGGAGGCTTTGGAGCAGGCTCTGCAATAGAGGCAGCACCTCTGCAGACCAGGGCACCATTGTGTTTCTATTCTCAGTTAAAGTGGCTCTTCACTGTGCCTGTGTGGAGGGCCATTGTGGGAAGTGGATTGTCTGAATGCATCTCTAGCGTAGGGCTGATGCTGTTGATGCAATTTCACCTTGTGGTGCTACAGTTTTGTTTGTGTGCCTTTCTGTTCCTCATCCTGCTTTCCCTGTTCTCTTCCCTCCCCCTCTCCAGTTATCCTCCAATGCCCTCTCTCAAATGGGATTAAATGGAGCACAAAATGTGGCCAAGATGTATCAACAATGAGGATGGGTGTTGTGGAAGATAAAAGCAACTTCTGGCCTTTGGGCTTTCTGCGCCTCCCCTATGAAGTGGGGAGGAAGGGAGGGGATGCTCTTGTGAAAAGGCAGTTACAAGATAGAGCTTTTCAGGAAGAGGCCAGGATAAACAGTTCTGAAGAGGGCTCTGCTCATGCTGCATAGCCTGAGCTCCACATCACCGAATTCCCTGCCTGGCATCCGTGCTGCACAGCCTAGGGCAGAGCAAAGCAAGTACCTGCTAAAGAGGAGCCCTTTGCCCTGCCCTCATATTGCCAGAGGTCAGGTCTTCAGGCTGGCACTGCATGACCAAAACAGGCACGTGGAGTGCCTGTGGCTGGATTCCTTGGGATATCCAAGGTGCTCAGGCTCTATCAGAGGCCCGTCTCTGAGTCAAAGGAGTGAGCCAGGGGGTGGCAGAGAGGGAGAAACAGCAGGAAAGCCAGTTTGCTGACCAGCTTTTCTACATGCAGGTAGTGAAGGGCCCATGGTGCTCTCTGTAGCCCCATCCATCCTGTACCCCCAGCGTGCTGTACTTCAAGCATGGGGCTACTTACAGGTCATTGTCTGTTTCAGTGCGGTTCTTCTGCTGCCTCCTGTAGACGATAATTACGGTGACAGCCACGCCAATGATGAGGACTGCTGCGATGACACCTCCCACGATCCCAATAATGCCTCCTGGGGCACCCTGAGGTAGTGGCTTATCTGCAACACACAGGGAAGCACAGGAAAGAGGGTCAGGGTATCAGACAACACAAGCCTAAGGTGCTAAGAGCAAAGCTCATCCTGGAACGTAGTTCTTGGAGCTCAAAAGGAACAGAACCCTGTAGCTGCAATTGCAGCCCATGTGTTTCCAAGTGCTAAGCAGTTCCTTATTCCATTCTGCAATTCCCCGTTGAATTAGGTGGTTATTCCTGGGCCTGTTGTTCTGCTTTTGTGCTGTCCTCAAAGAAAGAAGGGCTTAGGGACTAAAGGTGCTTCCAAGATGATACCCCATGTGGTGCAGTGGGACTCATATGGACTTGCTGCTTGAGAGAATAATATCAATAACTATCCCAAAAGCCTTCTGCAGGGCCTTATCACAGTGCACTGCTGAAATGAAGGAGAGCTTTGCTAGGTTACCTTAGAATACCTGAGGACCAAAGCTCAGTTTATCGATGTGGAGTAGAGCTATGTACACCCCTAAACCATACCCAAAAGAAGACCTGCATGGAGGATTGAGGGGCGAGGGGAAGATGTATCACATCTTACATTTCATTTCCTCTTTGCCTCATGGCCAGAGAGCTCGGTGACTTGGGCCAGCTCCTCTGTGGCTAACACGGACCTCATTCAAAGGGAATCTATCCCATGGGCCTGACAGGAAAGAGCTTTGAAACATAGGATAAAAGGATTTAATTTGCTCTACCTTCTAACCTAATTAAACTTGAAAACTAGCTAATTGGTACTTTGTACTTACAGCTCCGGCAGTGATGAAAGAAGGAGATAATTGGAATGGAGGAAGAAGGAGGAGGAGGAGGAGGAGAAGGAAAAGGAATTCAGGGGAGGGGAGCGAGACAGGGATGAGGGAGCAAGGTGTTTTGTAGAACTTGTCTGTCACATCTAATTCTCGTGCTTAATGCCCTGGCTGCTGTTAGAGACTAGATACTGGACTATATGGACCTCATTCTGCAACAGTTGGCTTTGGGTATCATAGTGGTAGCCTGTACCTCCACTAAACCCAATGTCTCAAAATTACACCCACCTCACATGTGTGCATGGTTATAAAACACCCGCACACATTCCCAAATCACACAGGATAACTTACACAGGACATTTCAGGGTGAAAATCTGCCATGTACTCCCACCTCATATCCTTGGATTCATCGCTTGCTTAGCTTGAAGGCTGGGCTCCATGAAATCACATACACCAGGTGCAATTGCAGAGCTGTGCTGCTAAGAGCCTATTCCCAGATCTCACCTCTTCACCTTTCCTGTCATCCAGAAGTGAACTGAGATGTATAAACCTTTCCCAGGGAAAACCCCTCTCTGGTCAATACTGACAAATGGCACAGCAGAGAACTGGCATGTTTACTGCATTGGTACAAAACACTTGAACTGCCAGCACCATGCTGAGAACATTGCTACCACTGAGGTGTTTTTCCTTGGGAAGTGTCTTGACACAGATCCCTCATTCCTTTCCATGCAAACCTGGTTTTCTCTTGCCTCCATCAGTCAGCATCCCACACCCCACCTTTCCCTGTTCATTAAGAGCTTAGAGCTGCGTGTCTTCGAGTGATGCTGTAGCCATCAGCATGTGAGGCTCCGCTCCCCACCATCCTCAGCAGTGGCAGTCACTTTGCTTTCTCTTCCTTTCTCCATAAGCCACATTATCTTGTAAATAATATTTCAGCCTTGAGACAGCTCACTTAGAGCCATGCTCAGGCTGACGTGTTACAATCCAAACCCCAGGACAGCATTCGAGATAGGGGCAGGGACAGCGACTGTAAAGCATCTTCCAGTCACTTTTGCTGGGGCATTTCCATGATGAATTGGCCCCTAATGGCTCTCTGGATGGCAGGTAGTGAGCAGAGAACATCAGCCTCCTGCTGCAGCTGTAAATCAGCAATGTGTATATGTGTGTGGGGGAAAGGGATGGAAGGAGGAAGAGGGAAAGGGAAATAAATAAAGCTAAAATGAATCTCCAGGAACTTGAACAGGGCTGTGCACTAGTGGAAAAGGGCTAGGAAAATATAAAGAGGGGGAAATACAGCCATCAGTTTGCAGAAGAGAAATACAGGGCACTGGGTAAAGAAACTAAGGGGATGAGGAGATGGAAAGAACAAAGGAGCACTGTGAATGCTTTGGGGTGTCTAACAGTGTACTTCCTTCTTGCCAAGCTAAGGTATGGACATTCTGGTGCAGGTACCCATTACAGCTGCCTAAGATGGGGCTGTGTTGTTTCCACAGAATGGCAAATACCAAACAATGACACTATCCTACAGTAACAAGTCCTGCCCTTCATGTGCAGGTCTCTTTCCTGAGGACAGGCTGAGCCCGCCTGCAGAGGTGGTGGTGACATCTTTGCAGGAATCCAGCTAGGAAGCTGTGAAAGGCAATGGGATCATTGCTGTCAATGAGAGGAAACACCAAGAGACAAGGGAGATGAATGACAGATCATGAAAGTGCAGAGGAGGGGAAAAGAAATGGGAAAGGTAGAGAGAGACCTTCCTTTCTGCTGGCTCTTCCCTCTCTCCCCCCTTTTGTTTTGATTTTTTCCTATTCTAAACCTTCTTCCATCAGCATCCCTGCCTATTTCCTCAACCTCCCCTTCCTGGGGAAGAGATATGGCTAACATAGTTTGGAGGCATCACCTGCAACCCAGCCTATGCCCTTCCTTCCTTCCTCTGTGGGCACTGCCTCCTTGACAGGTGAAGTCAGAGGCACCAGCAGGGCTTGTCTGGAGGGCAGGGGGGCTGCTGTAAGTGAAGTAGGACACGAGGAAAGCCTCAGGAGAAGGTAAGAACGGGGAGATGAGGATTCAGTTACATTGACAGGGCTTTCGGGCAGCCCTGGGAAGGTGTTTGCAAGGCTTGCGGATCAGGATCGGAATACATTGACAGGGCAGCTCAGGGGCCTCCAGACTGGAGTGGGAAAAGGCTTTAGCAATTAAGAATGCAAAACCCCTTGCTCTGTGTCACGCTTGGATAAATTAAACTCTCCAAAAAGTTAGTGTGAAGCAGTTGGCAGTGAGCTTGGTACCAGAGAACCCAAAGGGGTTGAATGAAGAGCTCAGCCTTATCTGGATGCCTAAGGGCTGCTGGGAACTTCTCGCTCCTGCTGGAAACGGAATTAATTCAGTGTTACAATTAAGGAGAAAAGAAGGACACTCCACCCCCAGTCTCTTTCAGAGCAGTTTCCTTCATTACATTGTTCTCCCATGGCTGTTCTGGAGATGGAAGACACAGGAAAGGAAGACAAGTGGTTATCTATCCATAAAGCATCCTGCCCACTCACCCCATAGTGTGTGTGTCAAGGTTTCCAAAAGTAACTGGTAACAGATAAAGACCTTTCTATGTCAATTAAAACATGGTGTGAGGTGCTGATAGTGCAGTTCACCAGTCCCTGTGCTCAGTTAAATCACACCCAGAAGTTCAATGCTGTCTGTTGTTCCCATTTCCCAAACAAATGAAGAATGTCCACTGGACAAGAATGTCCTTCCTGGAGAGATGCATTGGCCACAATCACAGTGCTCAACTGATGCATAGCTTCATAGCACCGGCTGTGGAAAAACCCTTGTCCAAACAGCCGCAGGGCTCTGTCTGGATGGACAGAGCCATGGCTCAGATTTACTGCACGCAGCCATGGTAGCATTTCAAAGCACAGAGACAAACGGACAGGGCTGTCCACACGTGCTATGCCCACGGGGTGAAATAGTGCAGCTGCAGAGCACAGTAGTAAATAATAATAGAGGAACAATGAAGGCTTTGAAGAAGCAGCTTGCAGGAGAGCAAGAGAGATGTTCCCAAAGGGAACTTGAAGTGAGGCAAAGAGGGATAAACTGGAAAGCTTCCAGAGGAGGGTATTCCAGAGCAGAGGAAATGACTCAGTAGCTCTTGGTGGAGGGTGATGTGAAGGACTTTCCAAAAGGAAAGGAAGGAAGAGACAGAGGAGTGTCTGTCACTCTTTTGAAAGGAAGGTGTCTTTCCTTACAGCTACTCGTGTGGCTGGGCCATCTGCATCATGAAGCAGCCTGGCTGTCGCTGGGATCAAAGCATGTGAGTGGGATACATTACATCCCCACCAAGGGCCTGTGCCTCTATGGGACTGACTTTATGTAAAGCTGGGATTGGCCAGACAGTTCTGTGCTTGCTGCAGTTTGGGTTTCACACCTTTAATGTCTTCTTTCTATCCTGTCTGCCACGTATTCAGCTGCCCCAGGAGGGCCTAAGCCCCATCTAATTGCTGATGCACTAACCCGAATCTCCCAGGTAAATGTGGAAGCTGAGTCAGTCTCTGGGCCCAGCTCACTGCAGCTCTTTGAGCTCTGTGCTTTATTTGAGCACCACTTTGCTCAGATAGAGCTGCACACTCTTCTCCTGTCTTTGCCTCCTCCTAACTTCAACCTGATCCCTCAGTGCTTCGTAGAAAACCAGCACGACAACATACACCTCTTCTGATAAGCCATTTGCTCAAAGATCTGCCTGCATCTGTAACCAATTGCAAAGCAGGGTTCCCTTTCTGTTTATCACCTCCCCACACAAAACAAATCCCCATCTATTTCAAGGCTGGCTGGCCAAGGCACTCAGCAACGTGCTGCCTCGCTCACAGACAACTTGCAAATCAATAGGATGGAATCGTGATTCTTTTCTTTATGCTGGCAGCTTTGAAGCTCTTCTAACTGCCAGGCTTGCTGGAGTTAATGTTACCTTGGTACTCAACTGCATCCGTGTTCGCAGGCATGTACAGCTTGCAGATATAAAGCAGCCTGTCCTGGTACAACGCCAGCTCAAAGTAAGCCTGTCTGTGACCTGGATTGTCACCCTGCTCCAGTGGAAGGGGTTAGCACTTGCTGGACTCTTTCTGCTGCTGAACCTTTGAGCAAGGCGCTGAGATCAGATGATGCATATTTATAATGCACCCCACCTGACACATTCCAGGGAGCCTGAGACACGGCAAGTTCACAGTGCTAAATTAAACTGAGTTGAAAAGCTTGGCAGAACAAATACATCTCCAGTTTGGTTTAAAAGGCAAGAGCAGGACTGGCTAATTTGAGACACGCTCCAATAGCATACACATCCCCAGGCACAAACAGGTCCAGAGCTCCTGATGCTTTGTGTTTGTAAAGGGTTAATGAACTGCTGTTCTCAGGGGAGCGGAGATGTGAGCTGGTAGAGTTGATGGGCTAAAGGGTAAAACGAACAGCAGGGCTTGCAAGTCAGTGGAGGTTTTAAAGGGATCTGAAGTATGAGGGAGGAGAGATGAGGTAGGTTTCTCTGGGGGTAGTTCCCTTCACTGTGTATGTGAAGTGAATCCTTCGCAGGGACAGCTAAGCATCCAGAGGATAAAAGGGATTAAGAAGGAAAAGACGCTGAGCCAATGGCAGCAGACCATTAGCGTGAGGTTGCAATTCCATCCTACCCCCACCCAGCAGCAGCATTTGCTTCACCCATCCCAGCTGGGTCCCGAATCTTTGTGCCCTTTCCTTTTGTCCTGGCCTCAAATGGAGAGGAGAAGGGGAACACAACATCTCAGTATTCATCCAGAACCAGCTCTGCTACCAAGCCCTCTATGATATATCCTCCCTCTAATTCCGCTCTCTTGAAGTTCTGGGTATTCTCGGGGTCCCAAGTGCATTCGGAGCATGGGTATCCCACTGCCGAGGTACTAATAGCAGCATCCTTTTAAGATCCCTGCCCACTTTGCTTTCCCCTGTAATTTTTACCAGCCCAACTTTGCCCGTCTCTGATGAGGTTTGGGGAGAGTTTGGCAGTGTGGTGTGTGGATCCAGCCCTCTGGGGGTGCCTGCTTTGAAGAGCATGCCCAATTGCAAGTGGACACATGGATCTGCTTGATGTTAGTAGAGATTTCACACACATTCCAGCAAAGGCAATTGCTTTGCCATTCACCAAGGGTGGAGGCATCTCTGTTCTCTCCAGTAATGATCAGCTTTCCCCCTTTCCTGCAGGAGAAGCAGCAGAGTCATCCTTGGTTAAGTAGCATCTGGTTAAGTAGCTGCTGGCTGCAAAAACATGTCTGGAATGTGGCTTTAACCCCTGGTGACCTTCCCTTGCAATGCTTCCCAGTGGCCACTTAAGAGGCTGGGGTTTGGATAGCAGCAATAGGAGCAGTGTGTTAACCCCATGGGATCCAGCAGAGAGGAGGACTGACTCTTGCAGCTCCCCTGCAGACACCTCTTCCTGAGTTGGTTTTCCTTCCCCTCCTGGAGCAAAGGTGTTAAACAGCACCTGGAAACACGGTTTGGGAGCTTAGGAAGGAAGGCCTGTTCTCTATGTGAAAGGACAGAGCTTAGCAAGGACATCACTGTGCAACAGAAAGGCCAGATGTGCAGAGGGTGCAGCAGCAAGCAGCCATGTGCAGCAGTGTCCACCCTTAGAAACTGAGCTCTGTCTGTGCACATCCCTGTGCTTTCCACTTAGCCAATGTCTGCATTAGCTCCAGATTCTAGGATATCCCTGTCTCTCCATGCCACTGGAGAGGGGCCAGACACGACCTTGTCTCTAACCCATCTGTCCAAATCCCTGCCCTCTCTCCATCCTGCTTGTCCATCTCCTTGCTTTGCCAGAACCAGGGGTTTCACAGCTCAATGCAGCAATATGGAGAGTGCCCAAACCTGTTTTGGGGGAGAAGATGGGGCCTGGAGAAGATGGAAAATGTTATCTGACATTTCTTCTGCCTCCCAGCCCTTAATTTTAGTTCTGCTTCGTTTCCTTGCAACTCAGCAGAGTAATGAACAATCAAATCCCTTTAGCAGTTTATTTCTTCTGCTGTACAGTTTCAAGGAGGTGATGACACTTTAAATTGCCTCTCCTGGAGGAGGAAGGGGCCAGATCCTGAACCCCATTACACTGGAGCGTGTCTCTCTTGATCTTAGCAGGCTGCCCAGAGCACAGTGTGGTCCCAAATCCATGTTTAGTCAGAAATGCAGCCTCGCTCCCTTGATGAGTCCATTAAGGTCATGCTATTACAAGCAGCCACCAGATGAATTGTGTCAGATAGAAGGTACAGGCACTGCAGCTCAGACTCTCATCATTTGCGTTAATAGAGTTAATTTGCTCCACAATCTTCAGCAGGACTCCTGGGTACATCTCACTCTGCTTGGCCACGTGCCCTGGGTCTTATTTGTCTCCTGTTGCCTCCTGGATGCTTACAGCACAGGGCAGCTGTATCTTGGATGTCCCCAGAGGATGAGATCAGTTCCCTGTTTATGCAGAGAGAGGTGCAGACACAGGGCAAGGAGGAGCTGCTCTGCTTCTGTGTCATCAGGCCAAAAGGGCATGAACAGTTGTGCAAATGGAAAGGTGGACAGGGCTACAGTTCTCTCACCTCCCCTGATAACTGCTGCCTCCTCTCCTGCTCCTCACATGCATCTTCCTAACAGTGGTGCTGAGGGTGAGATCTGCTTCTCCCAAGCTGTAACTGTGCCTGTGCTGATTTAGTAATAACATCCCCAGCTGCTTCTATTCAATCCTGCTCCAGAGAGAGACAATGGGGCAGAAAGCAACTCAGACTTGATGCTTCTGACCCTTTTCCTGCTTTCTACCTTCTGTTAATAGCAATGGAAACTCCTAACACACCTTCCCTCCTAACTTCTCAAACACCTTGCAAGCTTTGCGGGACAGTGTCTGCCTTAGCGTGGAATTTAAATCAATGCTTAGCCATGTGGACTTAATTCAGCTGGGTGCTTCTTAGCTGGTGCATAGGGAACTTCCCTCAAGTCCAGTACAGATCAAATGCAAAAGCTGGGAAGAGCATGATGAGTCAGTATGAAAGAGAAGCTGTGAAGGACAGGCGATGGATACAAAAGTGAGGGTTACCCTGGGGAATACAACAGGAACAAACAGAATCTCTGCAGTGCTCTATAGTCACTTTACCAGATGGATATGGTCAAGAGGGCAGCAACGACTGGGAAAAGGCAGGAGATCTGAATAACTATTCAGGATCTCTCTCTGGAGACCAACATTTGTTTGTTGCTTCTAAGAGGACAAAACAATTGGCGCATGTTTGAGGATGACAAGAGCAAGGAGCTTGCTGGACACCATCTCCTTGGATACTCCACTTACTATAAGCAAACAGATAGGTTGAAAGTCTTAGCTGAGGAGATCCCTAACGGAGTCCTGTTAGTTTTTACTATATGTGAAAACAGTTGCATTCTAGAAGGTTAAATTCTAGCAGGCTGGAAGAGGACACAGAGAATGCTATAGGGTGAATTGTGGGCATCAAAGAGAAAAGCTCACAGAGATTCCAGTTAATAAAGAATTAATAAAAGGCAGGCATAAAATCAGTGCCAATCTACCTGGTTCACAGGAAATAGCTCTTGTCAGTCAAACACAATGTCATCTTTTGCCTCCTAAACCAGTCATCTCGTCAACGTAAGCATAGAGGTGGAATGGATAATAGATGAAGACTGGCTAGCTGACAGGTCTCAGAAGGAGTTGTCAAGAGGGAATCACTGTCAGCCGGCACATGTCTACATAGTCTGCAAGAAGGGGTGGTGGTTCTGATGCCACTCAATGCTTTCATAGGGCTGCTGGAAATAATGACCACCTCAGTGCCTTAGCAATCCCTGGAGGAGACAGAGGTTGGTGGAGTTGTATAAAGACCATTAATACACTCAGAACATTGTAATTCAGCCATTGCAATGCTCTGGGAAGAGGACCGAGAAGGGAAGCATGCAGAAGATGCTGGAGTATAGCTTTACAGTAAGTGTATTGAAACTGGACCTGAAGCAATGCTCCTTAACACCTCCCTGGCAAGAAAGGAACCGGTGCCAACCTGCAGCAGGGAAACAGGGAACAAGCAAGAGCTGAACATGGAATCACAGAGGCTGCCAGCACCTATCAGTCACAAGGCGATGCTGTAAACCACAGACAAACCTTCCCCATCTCTACATCTCTTTCTCCCCACCTAATCCTCTGCTGTGTGTCAGCCTTTTTGGCTCAGCAGTCAGCTGAATGCTGAGAGAGGGGAGGTGACCCCCTCTCTGACACAGGGAATGTTACTGGCTTTGAGGAAAGAGCTTCCTAGGGAGAGGAGAAGGGTCTCAAAGCCTCTGTGGATGGTGCAGAACTCCCTGCACGCATTCCTCCGTGCAGGGACCGGCTTCACACATCCTCCTCTTCATCTCCCCCTATTCTGTTGCTCAGGTAACACTTTCAATGCAGGTCCTCCAAGGAAATTTTTAGGTCAGTTATAATTGGGAAACCTCGTGTGGAGCTATAAAGCATCAGTTAATATGCTGGAACTATCCAGTTAAATGCCAATTATAAAACCCCATAAGCTCCTCAACTCAAATATATTAATAACATAATTAGACATTTATTGCTTATGCAAATTAAAAGTTAAGTTAATCGGACATCAACAAAACCCCAGGAAGTGACCATTTAAGTAAGTAATTTCTATTTAATTATGATTTCTTCCTATTATAAAGCCCCCATGCCATTATTTCTCGACTGCTCCGCAGTGTTTACCCATTCACACTTAGCATTCCCACTCTGGTATCCATTCATAATACCAGACAGCTGCAGCATTCATACCAACAGCCATAGACCTCGCACAGCTGGCAGCAGCTGGACTGGTTGCCCCTCCTACTTGTTGCTCCTTCTCCTACCTTTTCCTTGTCTAAGTTATTAGGAAGGACACAGCCAGTATTAAATGTCCTCCAGGTTCTGTAGATTAAGAGGGGGTAGAGGATGGGGTATGCACCAGACCCATGGAAAAGCACCTGCTGGGGACGGTGACAGTGAGCATATGTTTGTACACATCCCATAGGCAGAAGTGTGCTCTCATGAGCAAGATAAGGATTTAGCTCTCCTAAGTCCAACCCTGAGCCCTCTCCTCTGGTTCCCTGCACACCTTCACTGAATTCATTTCTCTTCTCTCTACCACCCCCCCAGGAAAAGGGGAAAAATGATGGACCTCAGGGGATGAGTGTTTCATGATCAGATCAGCTCCTTGGGCGGACAAAACTGTGTGCCAGCAGAAAGCTACTGTTCATTATGACTGTAAGGCAGTAATTGAAAGGGCTGGGAGCTACAGCAGGACAATAAGATGAGGCCGGGAGATGGAAAATGAAGCAGTTTGTTCCTTGAGGGATGGAGACATTTCCCTGGTGAGCCAAGGCCATATGGATGGACTCCCTCCCTCCAAGCAACAGGCAATCAGTTAAACCTGACAGGTGTGAAGTTGGCAATTTTCTTTTCAAAACAGTGAGATAAACAGGCTGCCAGGAGGAGCAGAGAGATAAGGGAGGAATGGAAACATCCAGGTGCCCTCTCCCCATGGGGCTAGCGGGGGCTCACAGGCAGATGGATGGAGGAAGGAGTTCACTTTGCAAAGGTCCTGATACACCAGGGGCACGGGTGCAAGGCTAGAAATAGGCTTGGCACAAATGAAAGAGAGAAACCTTTCCTCCCCCCCACAGCTCCTCAAAGGGCGCTTCCTTTGATCTGGTAACATTTGATCCCTATTAATCTCCAGGGATTAAGCCAGCACTGAACTGTTCCTCCTGATCTCCCTGGCAAACTATGGGACAATGCTCTCAGCAAAGAGCATTTAGTGCCTCTTTGCATGCATTTTCTTCCCGGTTCAGGCAGAAACCTCTGCCTGCTTCCTACAAGGATCTGGGTTTGGTTCAGCAGTTGTAAACCCACAGAGGAGGGATTGTCCCTAACTCACCTTGCGCTGGGCTTAGTCAGATGAGGTGAAGGGAGCAGCTCCAATGGCTGGTATCCATAAATCACTGCCTTTCAATAACTCAGCCCCTGAGGTGTGATACAACATTTTTAACCTACATTTTAATAGCGGACACAGTTATCTTGCTGTGCCCTTGCATGGCCATGCCTGTGCAACATGGATCCGGTTGGGTTTCAAACAGGCTGATCCTCATCCTGTTCATCATCTGGCAAATCCTACATAAGTGAGCGAGCCTTCATCTAAACACATCGGGAACGGCTGTGAAATGCATTGTTTGGAGGAGGAACAAAGCAGCTCCCCTTGCCTTCTGCCAGGCACCACTGAGAGCATCAACAGTGTCACAGGTCCCCCAGCTGGAGTACATTTGCATAAAGCAATTTCCTCTAACAAATACATTCATACAAATCGAACTCGGGATTGCAAACACTGAAACCATGAAAACAGCCTCATCATACATATTTGTTACTACAAGTGATTCACCCAGCGCTGCTCTAAACTGACAAGTTTCCCTTAGCTCCACTTTTCCAGCACTAACTCAAAGAGATTTAATGGTACGTGTGACCTTGAGTGCTTTGCCTTGAACTGAAGCACAGATTGCCTCTTACCTCACAATGAAGTTTGGACGGATGGTGACGTGTTTCTGGACTGGTCTCCTGTGGCCTGACCTGCCTCCAGTGCCCCTCAAGCTCCCACCCCTGCACATCCAGCCTGGTTTAACATCTCCCAGTTACACTGCCTTTCTCTCTGCCTGTTGCAGCCCTTTGTGCTTCCAGTTCTGAGTGTGCCATGAATGTGGTTTTGAGTGTTGTGCAAGACATTAATCCCAGTATGGGAGGGACATCTTCCCAGGAGCCAGTGCCCAAGGGTATTGGGCAGGTTGCCTTCTAATTCCCTGATTACACTGGACTGTATCTCACACTCACTATATATCTTGCTTAGGCCACATACATTTCCATGGGTGGAAATAAGCATAACTCCATTATAGGCAGAAAGGTTGAATATGCAGGAACCTGGCTCTGTCTCTCCACCATGGACATTTCAGCCCTGCATTCCATGCACATCTCCCAGGTCCAGGGAGGTAAATCTCGTGACATTTGCTCTGGTTCAGACTGGCTTTCTGCTGCAGCACCATGCTCAGCAGTGGGCAAACAGCCTATGAGCAAACACAAGCCTCTTGCTCATCTCCTCCTGCCCTGATCCAGCTCCTCCCCTGCCTCTGCTGGCACCTCTGCTGATTGTCAGGGCTCTGAAGTTGCTGTTGGGGCCAGCAGCGCTCGCCTGCAGAGATGTGGCTTTGAGAAGGGATCCAAGCCACGCTGCCATTTTTCCATGGGCTACATGCATTGCTGGCATTCCCAACCCCAACGTGTTTCTGTTTTGTTCCAGAGAAACACAATACTGAGGGGCACTGCATGGGAGTCCTTTCCCGCTGTGCTCAGCTCTCTGCAACCTGAGCTGCTAAGAAGAGGCCCCATGCAATGGGTTTTATCCATCATCGCTTAACTGTAAGACATGGCCTGGGAAACCAGCACAGCATTTCCCAGGGGCTCATCGCAGCAGGACCATGGGCAAAGATCGCCCCTCCTATCCCTCTTTCCATCCAACAGCCCCATCCCAGCTCCCCAGTGTTCCTCTTCTTTCTCCTTTATTTCCCTACCCCCAAACTTGGCTGATGCGGATGAGCCAGCTGCTGGGGATCCAGTTCTATAGATTCCTGCCTCTCTGCATCTGTCGTGGTTGGTCCTAGGGCTACTGACCTGAACCACTGCAGCTGAAGCAAAGCTACGCTCCCAGCATCTTGTCACGACTAAGAGGAGCTGCAGACAGGGGAAAATGAGGAGTAAAATATGTGGGCATATAGATACAGGCCAGATAGTGGTCACAACTGCCTTGGTCATGCTGAAGCCTGATAACAAGAGTGTTTCTGCCTATCACTCTCTTTGCATCTGAGGAGAGGCTTCCTAAGGCTTTAACTTCAGCCCCTTCCAAAGTGAGGTCCCCACTGTCCTTTATCAGCAGAATGGCTGAGCACCGGTCCCTTTAATGGCATGGGGTTTTGAGGGAGCCTGTTTGCTAAGCAGCACACAATGCACTGATCATCAAGCCTTGTATCAGAGACTCCTGCTGCTCTGGCTCCTGCTCCATGCCTGCTTTGCTGCTGACAGGGAATGAAGAGTCTGCACCAAACCACTCCTTTCCAGCCTAATCCTGAACACTTCCTGCTCCGTCCAACCCATCTCTTCACAATGGAGACCAGTTCAGTTCAGATCTGGGTCAGGATCCATCCCTCTGTGATGGGATGTGCTGGGGTTTGGCTCAGATCTCCAGCACATCATTCATGTGCTGAAGCTGGGTGCAAAATTCCTTTCCCAGGGAGTATTCCGCTCTCTAGGCCAGAGCCATGGCAAAATGCCTGTTGATTTCACTGCAAGGAAGAGCATGGACATTTTCTCTCATCTCTTGCTTGCTTTGTCTCTCCCTCCCTTGCAAAAGTCTGGGTCTTGCAGAGTTGTCTGCCTTGATCTTTGGGAACAAGGCTTTCTTTGTAGTGTATATTCACAGTCAGGAGGCTGAAAAGCAAGGGGAAAGACAAACTGTTCTTCCCGATGCAGAGATCAGTAATGGAGATGCAGGGATGCAGTTTGATCCTGCCTCTCAATGGACCTTTAGCATCCCTATAGCATTTAGATGCTTTCAATGCGCTATAGGAATACCCTACTGTGTCAAATCAAAGGTTGGCCCGGTATCCTGGCCCTGACTGCACCTAATTAACAGTGCCTAGAGAAAACGTAAGAAGAGAGCAAGTGTGTATTGACATATTTCCAATAGCCTGTCCCATCTGATAGAGCTAACAGCAACTGAAGAACTTCCTAAGCTAGAGACAGTGTCATAACTGTTAATAGCTTTTGATGGATTTTTCTTCCCTAGGTTCTTTTAGGGAAGAACTCTTTAGCTCAGGTTAACTTTAGACATCAGCAGCATCCTTTAACAAGGAATTTCACTGCTTACATTCATAAGGGGAAACACTCCCACCTCCTTTTGTCTATCTGTGAAGAATCTCATGTAATACAACCTACAGTCAGTGGCAAACCCAGTAATCCCCTGTCCACCTTCTCCAGGCCACCCATTGCTTGGCACATCTCTTAACCCTCACCCTTGAGCCTTCATCTGCAAGCAACTCCCATTACAACATACCACATATCATGGGAACAGCCCCAGGTCATTGGAAAGCAGATGTCATTCCTGCTACTGTGACTGCAAGGATGCAGCTTCAGTCCCAGGTTGTGAATCGACGCGGTCACAGATGCACAAAGAAAAGGCAAATGTCTCTTTTTCTTTTAAAATTCTTTATTTATAAAAAAGTACATTTTTTGTTTTTCCACAGCTGAGCCACTATTGGGTTTTATACAAGTAAAAGGAAGGGTGATGCAACACCCTGCCCACACAAATTATAACCATGAAAATGCCTCCCTGGACCCCAAACAAACAAATTACAAAGGATGGAAAACGAAACGAAACAAAACCCAAACAAAAAATCATAAAAGTCCATTACATTATTATTATTATTTTTATTTTTTATTTTTTACAAAAGCACAACACAGATTACAAAAAGAAAAAACCAAAAGAAAGAAAGAAAGAAGTGGGGTTGGGGTTGTTTGTCTGTCTCTAGTCTTTATTCCACAATTTCATTACAGCAAGAGGAGGAAGAAAGAGAGATCAAATCACTGAAGTTAAGGAATTATGCTTAAAAAACAGAAAGGCAAAAGAAAAGAAAAATGAGATCCTCAGTATGAGAGTACCTCCACCAATACCAGTTTATGCTAGCGGAGGATCGGACTCCATAGGCTTCTTACATTCACCTCCAGGTAAATGCCATATGAAAGTCACACTGGTCCAAAGTACAAACTCACTCCCTTCTCTAAGGCTTGGGTTTCCTGCCCTTGCTGGTGGACTGAATCCTCCCCTTAGCCCCATTGCAGAAGGCAGCACCCTCTGCTCCAGCACCCCAGCCCTGGCTGTGCTCTGCTATTGTAAGCCCAGCAGAATGAAGAACAGGCATCAGTACACATGATGCTGGCAGCATCACTTCTCACTGGGTCCTAGCAGAGCAAACAGACCCCAAAACTTCAATGGGCCTGGGATACCCCCCTTATTTCCACAGTATGAAACCCCCCAGCTTTGTGCAGCCAACAGGCACAACACAGTGGGCTGGGCAATGGGGTTTCCCTTCCACTCTTGAGCATGACTGGTGTCTGAAGCTCCAAAAAGCTGTGTGTGTGCGTCTGTGCTTGTGTGCTTATGCATGGGAAAGAGTCACAGCAAAGGAGAGCAGCAGCTCCTGTTCTAATTTCATTCCCTCCTCTAATTGCTTGAAGATCAATCTCTTGAATCTCTCTCTCTAACCCTCAGTGATTCCTGCTGAACAGTTGTTGTGTTCCCTTTTTGACTCAACATCAGGAAAATGGCTCCTTTGTCCCTTATGTCTTTGCAATCAATTTGGTGCTACCGTTTGGTTTGATTTTTTTATCTTTGCTCAGAAATCTTCAGGGTTTTGGGTTTTTTGTGTTTTTTTTATTCCTTTTCTTTTTTTTCCCCCTGGCTGAATGAAAATGTTTAACAACAGGGGTGGGGTGGAGGAATCTGGCAATTAAAGAAGGGAAAATAACATCACCAGGGTGAATGGCGATGAATAATCTCAGAGCTAAGCCCCAGCAGGAAAACAGCTGGGGTGTCTGTACATAAACTACAGGCTTGTTTTGGGTTGTGACATCGATGCGTCTGCATCAGTACCACTCCCTGAATGCACACAGGGGCTTGGCCCTAATTCAGCTGCATTTGCTTTGTTGAGATGTGGGTGAGACCCAGAGTGATGTACCACAGGGCTCAGGCTGACCCCCCCTCATCTGCCTGTTCAGCTTTTCCATAGGCACATCTTACATCTTGAGGTACCACAAGTTTTGCCTCAAGTTGCCATTCAGGATCAGGGCTTGGGAAGGGAAAAGCACCATGTTGATAGGTCTCTTCACTGGCAAGAACCCAGCAAAGGAATGTGGACAATGATACCTTCAAATGGAGGTAGGGCAACCGGCCATGCCTCCAAGGCAGCTTCCATCTCCCACATGGAAGCTCTTCTGCTTGTTCTTTGCAGCGTCCCACAGGGACATTTTACATCTCTTTAGCACCTCTGATGAAACGGGGGTAGAGAAGCAGGGGAGTTTTCACTTGAGGTAGCCTGAGGGTCCCTGGGAGAGGTGGCTCAGCTGGGCCAGCCTGTGGGAAGTGCATCACCACTGAAAACCAGCAGCTTGACTCCAGCCGGCCAGAATCTGGACCATTGCAAGAAACTGAGGCACAAAGGGACAAGTGACACAGTCCCCCAAGGTAAGAAGATTGCCCCTCTGCCTTCCCTCGCAGCCCTAGGGGCCATCAGGAGGCAGATTGTCCCTGCAGGATGAGTACTGCACGGTCCCCATCACTCTGCTCCCCTGCAGAACCTCCCAGGATACACATGGTCTCGGATTTGGCATCTCTACTGAGTTCACCCTTGCATTCGAATAGAAACAGGTACCACTTTCTTCCTGACGCTGCTGGAAAACCTGATCTAATTTCCTTCAATGGCCCCCTCAGAGCAATTCAACCCGGAGAAGGGAGTGATGCTATTACTGGATCAAAACAGCTCTCGGACGCAACATCAATCTGATTTCTTTTCCTGCACACTTCTTTTTTCTTCTACCTTGCTTCAGTTTAATGGCTAATCATTTGGCTAATTACCACCCCAAGAGTCCCTAGGCCAATTAGCTGACCTTGCAAGGGACAGCAAGAAGTGAATCACTGCACAGAGGTGGCATTTCCCTATGGCTGTGCGGATAATTGCACCAATGCAGGAATGCCGAAGGATGACGAGGAATGTGCTACTGAACCTTGAGCTACCTGAACCTTGCAGGGTACCTCACTGTTGTGCAATACTGTCTGAGGATCTTCCACTCCAGGCTTGCCCAGGTTCTGGATGAGGAATAAGCATCTGATCCCCTTTCTAAACCATTCTGATGAGCTAAATGGCTGAGCTCTTTGTTATGCTTCTGCTGGTGGGAAACAGAAAGTGGGATGTGGCAGAAAGAGAACTGTATATAGGCTTGTGGTGGTTTAACCCCAGCTGACAACTAAGCACCACACAACACCTGGAAGCACCATATTGCTTCACTATCTCCTCTCCTTTCTCTCAGTCCCACTGTTTTTCTGAGCTATGTGGACTGTGTATGAACGGGCAATGAAGAAGCCAAGGAGGCTACACATCACAGAATGACACCTCTAAGTGCAAGGCTAACAGCTACCAAAGCGTGTTTCTTAGAGCTCCTTGCTCATACTTCCTGCAAGCCACACGTTATCTCAGGAGCACTCACACTGGTCTGCTCCCTCCCAGGTCTGTCTGCTTTGTTTGCAAGGCTTTGTACCTTTGGTCTTCAGGAGACAGCTTCACTGTGGGCTGGGACCCTGGGGGATGTGGAGTCAGTGCAATGTGAATTTGCCAATGAGCTCAGTGGTCCCTGCCTGTGACTGGTGCAGAACATGAAAGAATCACTGCTGGACCCTGCGGGCTTTATAAAGGGTTGTTTTCCTCCAACTCCATTTCCTCGTGGAACGTATCTGTCCTGGGGGAAATGTGCAGAGGAGGGGCTGTGCCACTGATTCCCACTCCGCACTTGGTCATGGACCACCCGGAGTTTGATGTTGGTGATGTTGTCACAACCCTTTTTAGATCCCTGTTGTGAAAGTCAGATCTAAAGGATGATTCACTTGAGAAACAGACTTTGTGGAGAATCATCTCTGAACCACAAACAGCGCAGGCTCTGAAGCCCATCCCCTGTTACATTAAAGTAAGCTGTGGCTAAGGTACAGTGCTCAGCAATGCTGCTCTGTCCTGATCCAGATTATAGGTTCAATCCCAACAGATCCCGAGGGAATCTCTGTCTGCCCTGCTTTGAGTGGACATAAAGCAGCCTTCCTGTGGCATTTGGCTGTTCTGCCAGAAGCCAGGAAGCCTGAAGGGCTGGCAGGAACAACAGAAAGATTACAGGGTAACAATTGGATTTCCCATTCCCTTACACCGCTAACGCAATAAGAGCAAGCTACAAAGTGGGGATGGCTCAGGCTGAGCCTCAGTTGTCTGGACCAAGCACCACATGCAAAGGAAAGCATTGGAAGCTGCCTGGATGAGAGATCTGACCTTCACTCATCCGTGTGGGTCTCACTCTCCACCCTCCCTTTTGCAGCAGGATAGCTACTGGATGCTATGGAACAAAACCCAGTGGGTAAGGCAGGAGGAGAATTAGTCCTGCTATTTTTAGATGTGCATGATAACACAGCTCAGAAAACTGGGGATTTCTTTTCAAACAAAACATTTATTTGTACATCAACTTAAAAAAAAAAGAAAATGAAAACAACCCACAAGAAAGAAAATAAGCCCCAACCCAGTGAATCTGATCTGGATATGGTCAGTGTCAGAGGGGCCCTGAAGTCTGGAATCACACTTATCCACAGAGCAGCGATAGCAGCAATCCAAGCCTTCCCATCACAACACAGTGGCTCAAGGGAAGGAGGACAAGATCAATACCCCAGGCTCACTCAATCCTGCCCTGTCTACCAAGGCTCTGCTTAGAAGAGGGATGTGATATTGAAAAAGGGACAATCAATGCAGACTAATGGATATAAAGGCTGGGGTTGTTGCTAGGAGAGTTAAAGAGAAGTACCCCCATGCTCTGACACCCCCTCCTCGTGTAAACACATGACAATTAAGTCTTAGTGGTATAATAAAACTTAGGGGCCTGATCCTGTGCTGAAGCCCTCAAAGACACTGGATGGTACACTGGGAGAGCTGCCCTGCCAGGGCCGGGCAGTGGGCTTGTGGAAGAAGCAAAGTGGTATCAGTTAGTCCCCTTCCCCAGGTGTGTGCATGACCATAGTGCCAGAGTTAACTGCTCTGTGGCTGGTACGGGCAACAACAACAGCAACAAGAACAAAAAGAGCCAGTATTTCTCTGAGCCATCACAGGGGGGAAATGTCAGCAATAAATACTCCTTTCCTTTCTTTTAAAAGAACACTCAAACAAAGACAGAAAATGAAAAGCCAGGAAATAATAAATTGGAGGAGGAAAACGGCAGCTGTTTCCCTGCCCTGCTATCAGCCCATGCACCTGGGGTTTGGTCTAAGGGCTTTTTCTCCCCCCTTGCTTCTAATTCTCCTGGTTTGTTTTGGAGTCATTAGAAAGGAGGAGCGGATCTCCCCAGGCATGCAGTGGGCAATGGGATACCCAGACCCCACTGAAAACAAAGTGATTGGGGAAAAAGAGTCAATCAGTTCACCTTATAATGGCACCTACGTTTCCATTGCCATAATCATCCCTGGCCTCTGTCCTTCTATGGACAGCCCACAGGACCCCCTCCCAAGGTTAAAAAACAACAGAGAAGACAACATACAAACAAATTCCAGTGTTTCAGGGGTGCGGAAGTGGGAGGAGGAACCTCGGGGAGGGAAGTGGGGCCGAAGGGCACTCTGAGACATGAAGACACAAACAAGAGTGTAATATACAGGCTGGGCAACAGTCGTTAAAGCAAATAGTAACACCTAAGCCACCGACCAATACAAACACCACAGAAGGGGACGAAAATTCATCGAGGGAAATTAAAAAGCAAAAACCAAAAGAACGGAGAAAATAATTACCCAACCTCCCACCTCCCACCCGTCCCCCCCAAATGATCTGTAAGCAAAGCTGCCCTCCTGCCACTGCTGGCAGCATCCAAAGTCTCTGCTCGAGCGCCTGGGGCAGGCGTGCGTGTGCAGGGGGGTGAGCACTGTGCGTGCAAGTGTGTGTGTGAGCGGCCGCGCACGCTCGGCTCCGCTCGGCTGGGATGCGGGGCAGTGGGAGGGCATCACTCGTGGTGCGTGTGTATGGATGTGGATGTGTGTGGGTGTGATGTGGAGCGATGCGGTGCCGAGCTACACGTACCACTCCTTTTTGGAAATGAAGGATCCGTCGTTCTGTGAGACCATGTTCTCCGCGATGTCGAGCTGCTCCGGGTCGTATTGGAAGCCGAGTGTCCTTTCGTCATAAGGTTCGGGGTGCGCTTCCCCTTCGTCTACCGTGAAGTAAGGCCGCTTAGCATCCTCCTCGTATTTGTTGGGGCCACCCAGCTTGCGCTCGCCTCCTGCATCCTCATCCTCATCTTCATACGTGCTGCCGCCCAGCTGGCCCGGCTTCTTCTCGTCGTCCGAGTCATCGGGGTACTGGAGGTTTTGGGCCATGGGGGGGTGATGCTGCGGGATGCCGGCCTTGCTGTAGCCATTGCCGTACACGTGCTTCTTTGTGCTGTAGTCACCCTTGAAGGTGTGACGCCGGCGCCGGAGTACCACAAAGAGCACCACGGCCACCACCAGGACCAGCGAGACTCCTCCCACTATGCCCCCAATCACCGGTGTGGGGATGTTCGGCTGCACCATGGATTTGCGATCATCGATTGGAGACGGGGTGTAGGGAAATTCTGGGTAGGAAAAGACAGATGGAAGGGGGAACAGTGTCAAACCATGCGGAAACGCGCCCTCCCTCCATGCTTTCATTGCCATTTTTGTGGGGTGAGGGGGTGGGAAGATGAGGGTAAGGAACAGGGAAGGGAAAAAGTAGGGAAAGGGGAAGAGGGTGCATCCTCAGAGGGAACAGCGCACGGGAGCTCTGCTTAGCAAGGGGAACGCAGCGTGCTGTGCCAAGCTCGCCAAGCCTCATGCAGGAACAGGCTGGAAGCAGTGTTTCCCTTCCCACCCCACCTGGTTTCTCCAGACGAGCTCAGATCCCACAAGCCCAGTGCCTTGAGTCCAGACGCTTGCCATTTTACTGGGTGAATTTCAGGTCCAGTTTAGCAGAGCACACCGACAGCCCCGGAGTGCTCCTGCTGGGGAGCAAGACCCAGACCCCGTTCAACTGTGGCCAAGGAGCTTCCATGGCTGCTCCTATAGATGCCATCCTAGATCTGCCACCTCTGCAGCCCCCTTCTTGGCATCCCAGCTTGGCTGACCCCAACCAGTGCAGGGCAGGGCAGAAGGCAGCAGCACTTTGTGATCTGCCCTCCCATCCGCCCCACAAGTGATGTGCTCAAGGCCATGGCTGGCTCCTGGACCGGCTTCCTGCTGCAACACAGGGGTACAGCCCTCCCACTGTTTCTTCTGCTACCATGGTGGCCAGCTGAATGGCACTGCTCATGCTAATCTTGTTCCTACAGTTACCCTGACCTATTTAAAAGAGCCATAAATCACTCAGAGAAAGAAAAGACATCACAAAGAAACTCTTCTCTTTCAGTTCAACACCTACACTTTGGCACAGATAAAGTTTGATCCAGGACTTACATCAATCTTCCTAACACTCCCTGGGCACAGTTACAGCCCCTGGTCAAACTCAGCTTTCACACACTGCCTGTTGAGCATCTCTGTCCGTGAGGCATGAAGAACCAAATGGCTCTCTTGGTACTTTGACTGCCTCTGCATTTAGACAGCAGGCTCCTGGTTCATCCCCTTCCAGCCTTGCCCTCCCACACCATGCTCAGACCCCTCACACTGCTTTTTCCACCCCCACGGCCTGTCTGCAGTCCTTGTTTGCTGCTCTGGAGCCTCCTGGCCCTCATATTTTCACCTGGCAGCCAAGGAGAGGTGCAGAACAACCAGCAATCTCAGCACAGCCTCCCAGAACAGCAGCTGGGATAGGGTGATGGGGAAGGAAGGGCCCAAAGGCAGCACATGTAAAAGGGATATGAGGCAGAGTCTGCTTCTTGGCCCCTCTTCATGTACCTGTGGATCTGCCTGCTGCTGGAAGTCACTTCCCTGTGTTAGAACAAGGAGGAGCTGGGCAGGGAGTGGGTTTCCCTGCAGCACAGCTTAGCCCAGCTGCTAAAGGAAGAGGGTAGAACAGAGCATCCCCAGGGTAGAGGCAGCTCCTGAAACAGCTGCAGAGTTTGGACAAGGGAACTGAACTCGAGCAATTGCTGGCCTGATCCTTGTGGCATAAATGCTTTGCTTGTGCCTGAGAGCTGTTTCGTGCCTGCCTTTCCTGAGACATCATCCCAACAACAGCATCTTGGTTTCTGCAGTGCTGACTTGCCTCGAGCAGACCCTCACGAGCCCGAAACCACACAGAGAGCAGCACACTGAGCAAGAATGGGCTGGAACACAGGCAGATGGAGGGGCTCCTGCTGCAGGCAGAATGAGGAGCAAGACACTGTGCAGGCAGGAGCCAGCATCCCTGTCCAAAGCCAGCCTTCAGAGCAGGAGCGAGGGCATGTCTTTCAGCACGGGGCTGGTTTCTGGAAAGCCAAAGCCCCACATTGCATCAACAACACATGGCTTGTCATAGCCAGCTGGTTCATACCAAACCTCTCTGCAGAGACAGTAAGACATGTCACATCCACCCCCTGCTAACCCTGGCTGCTGAGGGCTCAGCTTCAACCACACAAGCATCCATACAGCTCTTTGTGCCCTCACCCATAGCACCTCCTCAGGCCTGCTCTTTGCCATCACAGCCTCATCCACCCCACAGCTCCAGTCTGAAGCCTCTTCCTACCCAGAGCAAGGCATGGGACCCAGACATGGTAAAGCCATCCTGATCCCCTCTGCCTACCAGTGCTGGAGCACAGACACATCTGAGAGCAGAAATCTGTGTCTGTGCACGATTTCCAAAGGAGTTTGGCCCACTTTTCTATTAAAAGCCTCATGAACATCCCAGGCTGGACGCAGGAAGCAAAAGGACGAATGTTTTTCTACCTATTTTTTCCCTGCCCTTTGTGCTGCCCACCCCTAAGATAGCACTCTCTCCTACATGCCACCCCCTGCCACTGCCAACGCCGTGGACACGAACGCTAACACGCTGCTGTGTTGGATTTCACACGTTGTGCAGGGAACAAACTATTTTCTGCTCTGATCCCATCCCCATCCTCCTCGCAGTGGCCCAGTTCCCATGCCAGGGAAAACCAAATCAAACTGTGGGAAGAGAGGGAGAAGAAAGACGGGAAGATCGCAAGCCAGCAGCCGACACCATCCCCTCCCTACCCACACAGCTCCACCCGCTCGTCCACCCACCGCACTCCCCCCGGAGCCTGGAAAACCGAGTGGGGATGCGGATGCGGAACGCGATGGACGGGTACAAGAGAGGAGGAGGAGGAGGGGGACCGGCTGCTCGGGAGCAGGGCAGGGCACAGGCCCCACACCGCCGCTGGATGGCGGTACAGACCGCGCTGCCTCCGCCGCCCATCACCGTGGCCGCTGGGCTGCAGCGAGAGGCCAGGCCGGGCTAAGCCGGTAAGGGATGGGGATCCGCGGGTTGGGGCAGTGTTTCTGCCTCGCAACAAGGTGCAGGCTCCTGCTATGGTTCAACACCCAGGTAACCTGTACTGATGGATGGTTGTTCCTTCATCAGTTACAGGTTACCCAGGTAACTAGAAATGCATGACCTGGGACAGGTCCGGTTCTCAGCGGGTGCTGCTGCACACACAGCCGCTGCTGTCAGCCCCACAAAGGCGGATTTACCCCTCTGCCCACCGAGCTTCGTGCCTGGGGTGCACAAGAGAGCCTGGGGAGAGAGGGCAAAGTGTGGGAAAAGGATCCCCCTTTTTGTGTCCAAGGGGGGCGTGAAATCTCTGGAAAGCCGTGCGATGCCTGAGCGTGCCGGGGGCCCCACGTGAGAAATCCATTAGGAAGAGTCTGCAGAGAATTAAAGCCGCTGTGAAAAGCGGACTGGAGAAACAGGAGACAGCAGAGCAGAGGGAGGGGGAACAAGCCAGGCTTTAATGCCAGCATAAAAAGCCTCCCCATCTCCTGCTTCCCCCCCCATAAAAGAGGGAGTGCTGTGTGAATAGGAATTAGAGCAGCAACACTATCTGCCCGCTGCCCAGCTCTGCCAGCTGTTGCATTCAGCCCTGCTTCCTGTCCCCGTGCCAGGAGCCGGACCTCTGGGGCGGCAGCTGGGAGCGCAGGGAGATGGCCCAAGCCCATAGGTTCTCCTTATCCCTCCATGCAAGGCTCCGAGCATCCCCCTGCCCCGGCTCCTGCCTGCTGCCATCAGTACCCAGTGACAAACCAGGCCTTCCCCATCACAAAATACATGGTTTAAAAACCACATCTTTCTTCTAATGGCTGGTTTCCAATGAAAATGAGACGCATGCAAATCATCCTGCCTGTCCATCATCCTGCCTTATCTACTGCTTTTTGAACCTGCTGGACAATTTCAGTGCTATCTGACAGAATGAGCCCAAATTATCCTATCATAAAGCTCTTGGAGAGAGCTGGAGTAGGATCCTTGGTAGAGGTGAGAGCTAAACCTCATTAGACATCAGAGAACCCACGGGGACAAGAGGCTGCTCCCAAGGGCAGGAAGGGCCCAGATCAGAAAAAGCTTATTTTTAGACATCAAGTAATTCTTCTAGGATATGCAGATCCACAGGAAACCAGCTTTCAAAAGCCCTTCTGCTTATCACACTGCTTAGATATTTGAAAAGATACCATTTCCTATGGTCACATTGCTTCTTGAAGTTACATTTCCATCCTTCTTCCTTCAATCGTAAGCGCCAAGGAAAGACCCAGCACCAGCCAAGGTTCTCACTGTAGCCATGGGCATTGAGGACAACGTCAAACTCCATAAGAAGTCACTTTCTTGACGTGTATCAGCCCAAGCTGCTCCTTGCGTGAAGCTCTTCCAGAGGACTCTGGATTGGATTTCCTCCTGCCTTGCAAAACCAAACACCCACCGCAATGAGAAGCAGAAGGGGGCATAGCCAGGGTGAACAGCAGCTCCGGGAACCTTAATGCCAATGGGGCTTCCCAGTTCCTAGCTGGTCGCAGCAAACACAGCAGGGATCCTGTGGGGCTTGTTAAGAGACAGCTTGCTGATGGCAAAGCTTCCCTTGCCACTCCAGTCCATGCCAAATTATCCCAGGGCTGCAATGTGAGAAACCTGTAGCACTATCTTCTTTCCTTCACAACAGCCCTTGCAGTGATGCATGCCCATCTCTGGCTTCAAGGGATCCTGCTTTTCCTTTCCCTACCAGGGATTTCTGTGCTCCTGTGGAGCAGAGTCACGGGGAGAGGAGGCAGTGGGGATGGAAAAACCACTGGCAGCTAATGCAGAAGTTCAGCAGCTGCCGCTGGCATTTCAGAGTGTGACGGCTTTCAGGCCAGATGCCAAACGTGTCTTAGGTTCTAATCTCTCTGTCAGGTCACCTATCGCTTGTCAATCAAGCACCGCTCCCCCAGGGGCCTGCTGGCACAGACACCATCAGACAGGATGCAGCAGGCACTCCTACCGCCATCCATGCATCCCGAAGATTAGCATCAGTCAGACCCCCAGGCTTGCTCCTCTGTAGCCCCTGGCCCTATGTCCCCCCATCTAAAGCAGCCATGAGCAAACACTCGCTGGTGCAGTATCTGGGCTTCAGGTGCACTTGCATTTAACTCTCCCCAGAACGAGCATCCTCTTCAGCTCTGAGCCTCTGAAAAGGGCTGGGGCTGCATGGCAGAGAGCTCCAGCGAGCCCCATGGGCTGTTTGCAGTGACCTTGCTGGGATGAGATCACTGGGGGTGTGCTAATAACTCCCTGATGCAAGCCAAGCAAATGGGGCGGCCATCAGCCCCTGCCTGCATGTTGCACATCCAAGGCCAAGTCTGCAAAGCTTGGCCCTGGGCAGGGAACAGCACAGAGTGTTCCTAAGCCTGCTGTATCCTGGAAGAAAGGACCCCTTCCTGGCCTTGGGAAGCAGGTGGGAGCCTGTTTTAACCTCTTTCTCCTTCTGCTTCCGCTGGCTAAAGCCAGAACACAAGCGCATGAACGTCCCCCTGCAGACACACAGATGTATATGTACACACATGCATTGCTGCACGCAAGCCCATAGAGCAAAACACACGTTCATTAACACATGCATATTCATACATGCCAATGTGATGCTCTTGCACCCTGCATGCATACATGACTGCAGGCATGGAGGACTGGGAGGCCCATTTGCATGCCATGATACAGACTGGGGTCACACATACGTGTATGTACATGACCAGCTCCCTGTGCATGTGTGTGCAGGCATGCAGGGGCACACACGCAGGTTATAACCACAGCCCTTCATAAGTCACCTAACTGCCTGCAATAAATAGTTACATGTCACACTACATGGCTTGGCCGCAACTGACAAAGGTCCTGCAAGGCAGGAGAAGCTATTATGGGAACAGATTGCTGGAATAAAATATTGAATTTCCCCTTATCAATCTCTTTAATGTGCTATAACTCTAATAGATGTGCTCAGCCTTCTCCCTGCGAACAAATCGCCCTCCCCAGGAAGGGGCTGAACTATCCCTGCACTCCTATCTGGAGCCAGGGCTGGGAGGAAGGATGCTGTGCGGCAGGAGGGGGAGGTCTGTACCCAGGGAGACAGGAGGGGGAAAAGCTGCTGCAGGGTTTTCTCTGCATCAGCCTTCTGTTTTTCCTCCTCCCAAGGCTGGCTGCTCCCTAGATTGAACTCCATTTATTGCATGCAGCTCTTGAAAGAGGTTTCGTGGTCCACTGACAATCCCTAAATTGCCTGCAAGACCCAAACAAATGTACCTGTAATAGCTGAGCGAGGACGGCTGAGCCCTCCCCAGCACTGGCCTAATCGGTCCTTAGGGAGAGCTGGATAAACATATTCAGATCCCATGAATTATTAAAGGCGTTTTTCTATGTGGTGGAGGCCTGGCTTGACAGATTGCCTGGTAATCCCTCCTAGCCAGGCAGCTGCAGGACTGCCCTTCCTTCCCTCTCATTTAACCTCAAACCCACTGCTTTGGGAATAAACTGAGATTACAGGCAGGCAGACATCAACCCGACATCATTCCCCTAAAACCTTGCCAGTCCCCACTTCCACATGAGAATGATGCTCTACCATTCTCCTAAAGAAACACCAGGAAGGGAGACACTTCCTAAAGCCCAGAGGGGGAACCCACAGGCTCCTGTCCCTAAAGAAGCCCGTGCCTATGAAGGCAAGTCAGGCTGCGATGCTATTGTGCTGAGACAGATAAGATGCTGGCAGGTGGCAGATGGAAATATGAGGACAAGGCTGTATCTGGTGTTTTGGATCCTGTGCCCTGACACTGACCCTGATGGAAAGAACGACAGCAAGAAATGGACAGTCTATGCAGAAATGGAAAACGAGTCATGGTGAAGAGAGCCCATTCCTCTAAGTCATCTGCAATATCCATCTCACCTCCTCCTCTGTGACTCTGGACTGAGATAGGAAGCTTGTTCCCCCCAGTTATTGTTTCCAGTGTGACTCCAGGTGCTTTTTACTGTGTGGGATTGTTTTCTGTTGCTGATGGGAAGCAAGTCTGATACCTTATACCAGGCACTTGCCTTCACTGTCCCAGAAACACAGCGCCTTTGGAGGCAACTGCCATTAAATGGCCAGTGGCTGAATGGATTTTGACCTTCCCCCCAGCTTCAGGTGGCTGGGCAGGGATGGAAAGGGTGCTGAGCCACATCTGTCCTGAACAAAGAGCTGTGCTCTTCTCGTGCCTTTCACTGGCTAATGAAATATCCCCCAGAGAAAAGCATACACCAGCAGGCAAGGATCCAGGACAGGAGGTGTGAATTAAAGGCTTGCTACAGTTGATAATGATCATAAATAAATACTTGGTAATTAGCATCTAATTAGCACATCCCATCCACTGACCTCCAAGCACTTGGATACAAGAAGATTAGCCTTATTTACCCATGTTGCGGAAGAGGTGGCGAGGGTGCCAAACACAGTGTTATTGCTGATTTCAGGGGGTCAGCTGCCCAGGCCCCCTCTTTATGCTTGCCCAGCACTTACCACTATAGGGAGTGGGTGAAGAGAGCAGCAGCTTGGCCCCCCGATAAACCCATTTCATCATTCCAAGGTCAGACCACTCCTCCAGGACTGGTGTGGCCTGCTACCAGGTCTGGTTTGCCTCAGGTAGGGGTAACATCAGGTAGGGGTAACAACCCCAGACACCTTTCCTGTATTTCCCATGCCTTGGGAAGACCCCAGTGCCCCTCATTCCCCATCCGGTTCACAGGCACCAATGCTGCCTGTGGTATCTGCAGGATGCAGGCTGCTCCAATACCGCATGGTCCTTGCTGTGAGCCCGGCTGGAAAAGTGGCCATGTGCCCTGGTTTGTGCTGCCTGCCCACCTTGTCTGCATCCTGGGATGTTACTCCTTTCTGCAGCCCAGACAATGCTACTCAAGTGCTACCCACAGCATCTTGGTCATGGGTGGCAGTCAGATGAGCCAGTGCACAGACCAACAGGGCCTTGGAAGGAGCATTGCCGAACATCAGGAACACCAAACATCATCCTGAACAACTGCCTCATCCATCTCATGCTTTACTGTCTCATCCTACTCCTTCTTCTACCTTCTAACAAGCATCTCCCCGTGGTGCCTTCTCTTCTAACTTATCCAATAAATTCTCTGAATCCAAAGCAGAAGACCAGGGGGAAACAAACTGAATGTATCTTGGTTTAAGAAAGGAAAAGACAACGAGCGGAAAGGAGAAAGACTCCAAGCCAAAACCAGTGCAAAACCAGGGCAAAGCAAAGAACTTCACTGCTCCCTTCCCATCATGAAACTTGCACCCCTGTGAGGGGACACTGGTGATTGAGGCAGTCATTACCAGACATAACTGGTAGCTGCCAACCACTTGTACCCTTCTCTCCCCACCTCCTCCTCCTCTTCTGTCTTTCAAAGCACACCAAGTGTTTTCCTACCTGTGACATTGACTTCCACCAACCCCGACCGGGTACCGATGGCGTTGGAGGCCTCACAGACATAGGTGCCAGCCACGCTGTAGGAGACGGGCCCTTTAAAGTAGATGGTGTTGTTCTGGATTTCCACGCTCCCTGGCAGAGTCCCATTTGGCCTAGAGGAAACAAAGAGGGTAAATCCATTGAATGATGAGAATCAGGTTCTTTATATGGATTGTTTGGGGTTTTTGTTCCCCTTTTCTCTGTGATTACAAGGGAGATTGGACATATCTGGGTCACCTCCAGCCCTGACTTTGCATTTGATGGAATACACAGGAATGGGACACCAGCCTGACCCTGTTTTACTCCAGTTTCCTGCCCATGGAAGCCTCCTGGGCAGCTTATCAGCCAGTGCTAACTGGAGCTCAGCTTGAGTAAAGCAGTGTTGATTTAGAGCCCTGCCACCTATGAGCTGCCCATGTCAGAAGAGGTGTGAAAGTGGCATAATGCAGAACTAGATCTAGAGATACCCAGAATAAATGAACAAAAGCAGGCAAAAAATAAACCCAAACCCCCTGTGTGTTAGGAAAAGACACACATGGCCTGGTTATTCTTAATTACTGAAGCAAAGGAAAGTAATTACTTCTCTTAGGCAATTAAAAATTACTCCAGTCATTTGTTCCCCTCCTCCCACCAAAAATGTGCACATATTGTCAGCAATTTGTAAGAAACAAAAGGGAATAATGGGGGTATAATTAGGTCTGTAAAGAAGTGCCTAAATGCACATGCACATATTTTGCATGTCTACATGTACACATAGGCACATATGTGTAGCAAACACTTCAAGTCTTTCTCAGCTACATCAGGCCAATGATCCCAAAGCTGTTAGAAGAACATGATAGCCTAACATTGATCCTCTGCCTATAGGGCCCTGAACAAAAGAGCGCATCTAAAATCTGTGGTGTGTGATGCTAAAGAAGGCTATTGCTTCCTCTAACAGCTCCCCTGACTGCTGCTCTTCAGGGATGGCTGGCTTTTACATTCCAAGCAGGAACCAAACATCCTTTCTTCCTTTGTTTCCCCAGTCTCACTTGCTTTCTCTGTTTTCCTCTTCTTCCACCTCCATTGTCCTTATCTTCAGCTGCGTTCCATCTTTCCTTTCCATCCTCTCAGGTCAATAATCCTATACTCTGTCCTAACAGCCCCATCAAGTGTGCAAGAGAGACTGGGGAATCAGGCTGAAGCACTGTCAGGCTTTGAAACCCATAACTCTGTAGCTCCTTGCCTTCTCTCTCCATTATTCTTCCCACAGTTCCTTCTCAAAGCAAAGTATTGATGCTCCCAGCTGTAAGTCAAGAAACCCTTGCAGGCTAAAGACAGACAAATGGACATATGCCCAGCTCACAGAGAATCCAATAGGAAAACAACTCTTCCCAGCGTTGAAAAAAAAGGCATCAATCAGATAAGCACATGGGGAACAACTCAGTGCCTGGCTCACAGAGATGCTGCTCCCAAGAATCCATTTCTGCCAGAGCTGACTTTATTACCCACACAGTGTATAAACCAGGTGTGCAAATGACACATAATAGTCATGCAGTTCCATGCTCAACCCTAACACCTGCATCCCCTGTTGCGTTTGAACCCCGTTGGTACCTAAACCTCTTTCTTGCCCAGGGCTGCAGAAACATCACCTGGCTGGGACGTTTGGCACCTGGTGATGCTGTGCTTCAGCATCACTATCATAGCAGGAGCAGACTGCTCCAACAGAGACCAGGGTCTGTGACAGAGCCCCTGCTGCAGAAAGCCTGATGCCCAGGAGCCCAGCATGCATTCAACCTCCAGCCTAGATGTGAGCAATAGCAGAACAAAGGGATGAAATGACTTGCCCAAAACCAGAGCAAACCCCTTCCTGTTGTCCCCAGCTCCATCTCACAAGGCTTGCTTCAGCTCATTTCATTGGTCTGGCTGGACAGAGATAGCCTAAACTGCCTTGGGTGCCACAAGGAGCATCTTTGCCTTTAATGCTTTCCTGGCAATGTTGTGAGAAACTCAGAGAGCCCCTTGGAGTTTAACTGGCAGAACCAACGGAGCAAGAGAAAGGAGAACAAGAAGTAGAAAGAAGGCAAGAAAAACAATCCTCTTCAGCCTTTCACTGTGAGCAGTTTGATCTGGGAAGCAGAGTAAGAGTGAATATGCCTAACTCCTTACAAAGCCATTTTGAGAGCCTCTTTCCTGATGACAAATGCCAGCTGAAAAGAAGAAAGGATCCATTTGATCTTTCTTTTTTAAAGCTACATGAGTGCCTCTAGAAAGGAAAGAGGGAGAGAAGAACCACATCAGGTTGCATCAATTCCCATACGAGTCCCCAGACACCCCTCACTCACTCTTCAAGCCCTTTAGTGTGTTCAGCCAAAGCTGAAACCCTGAAGGATAGGGAATTGTTTCTGTTTAATGTCAGTCACAGGAGGATGAGTGTTCCAAGGGGGAGCTCCTGCTCACTGCTGGGGCAGATTCCAGGGAAAGGCTTTTGGACATGGAGATAATTTTGGTGCTATTTGTGCCCCTTTAAGGAAGGGAAGTCTCGGGCTCTTTTTCAGCTCTCCTACTGACTCACTCAATTGGTGCTGGGCAAATTATTCACCTTGTCATATCTCAGCTGCTTCACAGCACCAGAGCAGAATGGGATTCCAGTGGAGTGAGAATAGGAAGTTATCCAGGGTATTGAGGCTGCAACTCTCCCCTCACATACACAGGTTTTGCCTTGGACATTATCACTGACAGTGATGTGACCAGGCCCTAACTGACCAGAGAGTGACTGAGGTTTCTATGGGTTTCCTTGTCCCTGTTTGAAGATCCTATGTGCTGCTGAGAGCAGTAGCACTGTAGACACTTACAGCTTCCATTCATAGGTGTGAGCTGGGGGGTTGGCATCAGATTTGCATATCAGCTTCACATCCTTCCGGTTGAGGAACCAGTTGCCATCAAAGCCCTCGATAGTGACTTCTGGCTCATCTGCAAGGGGGTGAAAAAGATAGAAGAGCAAGATGGAAAAGGAAAGAATTATGGAAAAAGAAAAGGGAGAACATTAAGTAGGAAGAGATGAGGGGGCAGAGGTGACAGAAGGAGACAGATTGGAAGGTGGGAAAGATGATGGGACAAGGAATGTGAGAGAGGATGAATGAAGAAGAGAGAGAGAAGGGGAGGAACAAAGGGACATGGCAGAGGCAGAGAGGGAAAGAAGAGAAAGCATATGATTATTCCAGGCATCACTTCATCTTTCACTCCCCAGAAGGAGAGAGCAGCCCCTACTTCAACCCTTGCATCAGGCCAGCATCTTGCATTCAGAACAATCCCTTTTTGGCCAGGTTTATCCCCATCCCAGGGCCTGTCCATGGATGGTTTATCCCCATCTCCAGCCCTGCCCATGCTCACTTACACTGCACGTTGAGGGTCATGCTGTCGGTAAAGCGGTCCAGCTGGTAATTGACCACACACATGAGCTGCTGGCGATGGGCTTCCCGGCTCGGCACCAGCCGGTACCGGCTGATCACGGTGATGGTGCCATTGCTATTCCGGATCTCCTCGAACTCCGCTTCCCCTTTGAGCTTGGTGTCCCAGGTGACAGTGCTGGGGGGCTTCCCATTAGAGGAGGTGCAGGTAGCTACCAAGATCTTTTCTGTCCTGCCAGACTTAGCAATAAGTGGCCGCTTGGTGCCCTCCATCCAATTTGTGGGCTTGGCTGCAAGGAATTGCAAAAAGGAGGAGAAGAAAAGGGTTAGGAAAGCAATGCTCCCCTCTTTATACAGCCCGAGGGATATCTAGCACCCCTGAGCCTGCTGCTGAAAACTGCCAGCAGCCTACTCTGCAGACAGAGTGCTGGAGGTCCCTTAGAGGCACAGATACACCATGGAAGGTCAGTCCTTTCCTGCCATAGGTTTTCAGCACTATGCTTGAATAAGAAACCAAAACTGGAGAGCAAATGAATCATGTACACTACGGATGGGGTCTATTCACTCACAACCCAAGCTCCATGGACAAGCTCTACTTGTGCCCAGGATCTTTCTGTTGTCTTTTCTCTGTCCACTTGACAGCCACTGGCTCGCTACAACTCAGCACTCCCTTAGGGAACGGGTCCCTGTTCCTGCTCCTGCATTTAAGAAACAGGCGAACTGAGGCCTGGAAAGAGGAAGAGGCATTCCTGTGAGAGCTCAGTGAACCACCTACCCTGAGTTCCCTGCTCTTCTCCTCTTTGCAGTCAACTTGAAAGATCATCATAGGTGTAATTCACACCCAAGATTCACCTTTGCCCTAAGCTCCCAGGAAATGAGTCTCAGGCTCCTCCAGATCTGTTTAACTGCAGGCAATGGTTCACACGACTCTTACCCAGCACAGTGAGGTTGAGCTGACTTTCCCGGTTGCCGGCTGGGAAGGTGGCAAACTCACAGATGTAAACTCCCTCATCGTCCAGCTCTAGCCGGGAGAGCTGAATGGTGCCGTCTTTGAAGGAAGGATTCCGGAAAGTCACCCGCTCTTTGTAGGGTGAGAGGATGGAGACCCCCATGGCAGGGTTGTAGATGGCCACATTCTGCTTGGTGCCATTGGTGGCTTTCTGCCATGTCACTTGCGTGATCTTCACATTGGGGAGTGGATTGGTGAAGCTGCAGTGCAGGACCACGTCTGTTCCGATAAAGCCCGAGACTGTGTCATTGACTAAGACAGTCTGAGCTTGCAGCCCTGCAATGAAATGGAAAGACATGAATGTGCTTCTCAGAGAAAGTGAGAAAAACAACAGTTCTTGGACATCACACCCATGAATTCCTTCATTTATTCATTTTTCTGATTCTTGGCATGGCTGATATGAGGCCAGTCTATGGCTACAGGCACCCATTATCTTCTGCAACTACCTGTGTCCACCCCATCTCCTGCGGCTTCATTCCTGTTCATAAACACCCTCCTGTCCACAATCGGTGTTTACACTTCACTACAACCAGCCCTAATGCTCTGCAGCCTAGGGTTCATGGTCACCAAAAGGCATGAGGTTGGATCAATAATAATTTCCTTCCTTTTGTCTTCAAATTTGGACGACATTTGATCAGTTGCTGTAAATATACAGAGCATGCGTACCTGGAGGCTCACAAACGCACTGATACTTATCAGCAAATCCTAACATATGCTAACACACATTCAGACGTCCAATTTAATCCTATTGCAAATGCATCAGTAATTAAGCGAGCTGCTAAGAGTCAGCCCTGATTTTGGAGTGGCAATAGCTCCCATCTAAGAACAGATTTACAGCAGCGCCCATACACCTTGCATGATCTAGCTGCATAATCTAGATTGTTTCTGTGGCCTTTTATTAACCCCAGAAGTGGCTGCATTTAGGAACCTCCCACCTTTATGGTGCGGAGTAAAGATGAAAGGTGCTTGGGCAAAGTGGTGGCTGGTGTTCATGAGTGCTATTCTGTTTCAGCTGATCCCTCCCCTACCAGCTGGAGCACAAGGTCTCCCATCAGACTGACCCTGAAATTCATCTTTGACTGCCACTGTGTCTTCCCCTAATCTGTATGTTTTAGAGATAATGCTCTGGTAATTATACAGCCGGTATTTATATGATAAACGCAATACAGAAGCAAGGTGGTAAGAACAAGAAAAGCGGGTTTTGCTCATTGCTTCTGGCAGAATCTGAAATTGGAGGTATTCTGGGAGACTGAGAGTAAAGGAAAAGAAAGGGGTAATAAAAAAGAAAGATGTGCAAAGAGTGAAGAACATGAAAGGGTAATGAAAGAGACAAAGTCTGGGCAAAGAAAAAAACTATAGCAAGAGAAACAGGGCAGCATCTCCTAAGTGAGGGGACAGAGCACTTCAGAATGCTCTGTTCTTCCAGGGGACAAACAGGTTCCTCATGTAAGTCCAAGATGAATTCCTCAGTCTTAACCCCCCCAGACTCCTGGTGGATGTACCCTGTGATGTACACATGAACCTGAGCAAGGTCTCCCTCCTGCACCTTCACACGCACACAAGTGCAGGCACACAAGTCTCACCCACAAGCATCACCTCTACCCTCCCCGCAGCATGCTCCCATGTTGTCCTCTCACACCATGCCTGTAGCACTCCGCCTCATCCCAGTCCCCACATCTCATCTCTAAGCCTCTTCTTTCTCCCCTTCTCCTTCCCATCACGCCAAGCCTATGACCCCGAGGACAAGCCTCAACAATCCATCCCGGCCATGAGACGCCATCAGCTGACCACAGGCATCAGCACTTAAGACCGAAACTCAGTCTCTAGAGCTTTGTGTGAACTTGCCCCCTTCCCTGAGTCAAGTGCTGGTTTGCCCCACACCCTAGCATCGAGGCTGGGTGCTCAGGAATGTCTTTCAGTGCTGCTTACAGCCACAGCAAAGCGCTGGTGCCCTCATGTGCCTGCATGCATGAAGACTATTCCAACACCAAACCATCCCATGACATATGGGACCCCAACACACATCAGCCTTCCTGATGGAATGAGAGCACTGGATGCAGATAACGCTGTGCTGGGATGCGAGGAAGATGGATGGTGAGAGGGGAGGTGTCTCCAACATGCTTTGCAGCATATGCTGCTCCTTCTCCCCTGCAGGTGAGAGTCTCTTGCAGAAGTGCCCACACCCGCGGAGGTGAGCAACACAATTTGCCAAGCAGTCTGGCTCGGAAGCCTTCAGAGCTTCACAAAGCGTGTGGGAGCTTGCCGGGGAGCAAAAGCAATCACGTAGCAAGGGCCCTGGGAACAACCTGCTGCTCATCTCATGCAGTAGGTGTGCTCAGCACTCCCTCTTTCTCCCAAGGCTGGAGCAGAGCGGATTCATCAGCACCGGTCCCCACCTCTTTCATGAAGGGCCCATGCCCTGGAGCAGGACCTGCCCACGGCTGGGGCGATGGCGCAGCTGGCTGCGCTCCCACACAAGCTGCCTGACCCCCCACAGGCCCCAGCGCTTCCCTTTGAACCCAGCTTTCCACATCCCAATAAGAGAGGCCCCGTTCGCGACAGCAGGAAGTCGTGGCCCGGTGCCTCCTCCCTTGCCAGCAAAGCAAGGGATGAGCCGAACCCCAGAGAGGATGGATAGGAAGCTACCAGCATCTCCCCAGAGCTCCCATGGAGGGCAGCAGCCTGGTCTCTCCCTAACAAGGGTTGTGGATAGGCACTGCATGCAGAAGACTATGGCAGGATGCAGGCTACTGCTGCCCAAGGATGGGTACCTAAGATGTGCCTCTTAAACAAGGATATTGCGATACACATCACAAGAGAGAGGCCAATCCAGCCCTGACTTATCATTACTATGTCCTTCCTTAAAGCAATGATTTCCCTGCAAATCAATGAATGATCCTTAAAAAAATCAAGTGACTTTTCTTGACTTTAAGCAGTGGAAACAATTCCCAGTCCTGCTCTCCCCCTTCTACCCTACCACTGCCATGGGGTGCATGCATCAGTGCAGACTGCTTGCACAGGAACTGGAGAACAAGCAGACTTTGGTGCTGACAAACCAGACCCCAGAACGGTCCTTGCAGAACCCTCTGCCCAGGTGTAGCAAACTTTTGGCTAGGGAAAAAGCTGGTGCCAGTTCAGGACTGCCTGCCAGCAACACCACACTGCCAAAGCTGGGAGTCAGGCTCCTACATGTAGCAGCCTTAACAAAAACACATTCCAAACTTTCTAAAGGCTGCAGGGGAAAACGGGAGAGAATAAAAACAGCACAGGAACAAAACAAATCAAACAAAAAATACCCCCAAAAAACCCCAAACACCGTGCGGAAATCGCGTTTCCTTTCCAGGTGACTGAACAACTCATGGCTCTTTTGCAAGAGAGGGTGAACTCTTTCTGTTGTGCTCCTCGAAGCCTCCCGTCAGGAAAACAGCTCACCCATTGTTCGGCTCCACACCAGGGCAACAATACGATGATGAGGAAAGGGGACTGGTGGAGTAAAGGGGTTTTCAAGTTGCTGGATTAGCCTTCCATGCTCCCAAACTAAAGCAGAAGCCAGAGGGCAAACTAGCGGCTGTCATGCTCTGGGGAGCAGTTGTTTGCAAGGTGACTGAGCTGGGACGGCAGGTCTTCCCTCGGCCCGTTACACACTCAATAATTCATCAGGGCAAAGGCATAGATAATTGATGGTAATGAGGGTGCAAGGCAGGGAGAGGAGGAGAAAATAAAATCACTAATCAACCTCTGCAGGGCCTTGAACATATTAAGCAGGATGTGCGCATGTGTGGATGTGCAGCACTGGGGGTTCGCCTTGCTGCTGCTTTGCTGAAGGATCTGTGTGGTCGGTGTGGCAGGGAAAAGGCTTGGATACACCCTGCCATTTGGGGTGCCTATGCCAGATCTCCCAGTGCCCACCAATCCACTCGGATACCTCCCAGGGGCAGCCAACACACATGGAAGCGTTAGGTGTATAGGTTGAAGCTTGCCGAGTTGTGTTTTACTCGTTGGTTTTTTGGTGTTAGCTTTTGTTCAGGACCAAAAGCAATAAAAAAGACCCAGCTGAGTGCCAAGGACATGTTGGTGCCAAGACCTCATTAGTGGAGACCTCTGGGATCCTACTCCTCCACCTTGGCCTCTGAAGTGGTTTGTGCTGATGCCTTTCCCCACGATCCCAAACCCAGATATTTACTGGGTCACACAAGGCCTTGGGGGCACCATGCAGAACCTCAAGGTGCCCTGCGGCACAGGCAGTGGGCTGGGAAGGGAGGTCTGAACTCTTTGGGTGTGAGGGGCGCTGGGGAGGGAGCAGATGAAGTGCCAGCTTGTGGCTCTTGAACCTGAAAACCCTTTCTCCTAAAAGCCCGCAAGGTGCTGGTATTACATCAAGGCTCCCACACTTGTAAATCTGGTTCTTGCTCCCCCATATAGAAAGCTCTGGAAATGATCTCCAGGCACTGGTGAGCTCTGTCACAACAGCGAGCCTCCAATCAATGCCTCTTTGTTAAGAACCATGTGAACTCCATGCTGCTTTGCACAACCTTGCCTCGGCTGAGCCTCTCACCAATTCCTCTCCCTCCTGTTCCCTGATACTCATCTCACCCCAAGGGCATTGAAACAGCCCTTGGCAGCAAATGTGATGAGCCACCCTTCAGTGTGGCAATATCATGGCTGATGCAAAACTCTGAGGGATCAGTACTGATAGTCTTTGCATCCCTTATATAACTAAACTGAAGGTCACGGCAGCTGGACCTTACAAAACCATTTATTGGCATTTCTGAATTCACCTTCCAAGTCTTCCTTACTCTTACGTGCAAACCAAGGTCTGAAACACAACCCTTGTGGAGCAGAACACAACCAGATTCCAACAGCCCAGAGGAATGCCACAGGTGTGTTAGGCAGGGTGGGAAATGGGAAAGAAGATCCTAAATCCCAGCAGGGGAATTTCAGGTGGCAAGAAGCAAAGGTTTGAGCTGGTGCTGCGCCAAGATGTTGGGGTTAACACCTGTCCTCTTGCCAGAGAGACTTTGTATTGATTGCCAGGCATTCAAATCAGCACTCTGCTGCTCTTCCAGAAGAGCACAGTGCTTGCCTCACCCTGCTTAGTCAATGCTTGCAGCCGACTGCAACAAAGGAGTGGTCTCCAGTGATTCACCAACATGCAGTTCCTGCAGCAGCAGACTTTCACTGGAGGTCTCACTGTCATGCACTGATTCAGTTCTGCCCCACTTACTGTGGAGCTTGTACACCAAAGGGATTAGAAGAGGAAGACTGAGTTTCCAACACAAGGGCCATAGAAGGAACATGAATGTAAAAGATGTGGCAAGCTTATAGCTCCAGGTGACATGGCTGCACATGAAAGTGAAAGGCCTGAGATAACACTGTGATCAGGTAGGGGCACACCAAGAGAAACTGCAAGCCCAAGCATCCCTTCCCCAAGCTGAGAGCTGGGAGCTTTATGGGAGCTGAATGGGAAATGGCAGTGTATACACTGGCCCGTCTGGCTTTCATCCAAATCCCTCTCAAAAAAGAACCAACGGGCTTGGCTTTGGCTTGCAAATGGGAAACACAGAGCCTTTTACTCTCGGTCACTGGTTCATATTCAGAACCAGCAGATAGTAGCAACAGCAGAGATGTTATTGTCTGAGGTCCGGTCAATGGCTTGTATTGAGTGAGGTCCCTAAGTCAGTCCTTCGTTGGCTGTCTGCTGGGACAGGGCAGCGGAGATGCCTTTGGGATACAGCAGGGTTGCCTTCTGCCTATGCGGTATTTCCTCTTAGGATAAATGGAGCACAAAGTAGCCTCAGGATCCTCTTCAATGAAAGATCTTCCCCAAAAGGCCTGATCCATTGATGCTCCACTTGTTCTCTGTTAAGGTGTGGAAGGTCTATTCATTGAGCCACCACTGGGATTCACACAAAGGCCCCAGATAACACCGAGGCCATGTTTGTCCCAGGCGTTCTTCACAGAAATAGATGAAAGAAAAGCAGACGCCAGGATGAGCCTGGCCACAGATCAAACACAGTGGAAGGCAGAGATGAACACCAGGCTGGACCATTAGTTCTTGCTGTCTGTGCTTCTGCTTTGCGAACAGTCTCAGTTGCAGCCAACCTTCTAGTTCTCTAGGAAAAGGGCTGCCAACCAGAGGAATGGGAAGGGAACAACGATGCCTGCCTTTGCTCCTGGCTTCCACTCTGTGCTGTACCTCTCCTGGCTTTCACACAGCTGCTTTGCTTCCCCCCCGCAAGTCAAGGAGGGGAACATGCCCCATGGCGAACACAGGAGGGCTGGCAGAGCAGGGCTGCTGCTGAAAGAGCTGACACAGCACTGGGAAAGGCCTTCCTGCAATAAAGCTGTGAAACCCCATGCTCAGCAACAAAGCACAAAGGCTCCTCAGTCACCACGGAGGAGCCGGCTCCGCTGCCCGCCCCACCCCGCAAGCATGTCGGCTAATCCTTGGGCAAGAGCTGCCAGTTCCCACACACCTGAGCAGCGAACCTGGCTGCCCCCAGCCTCCACCTGACGCGCACCAGCACTGGGACCACTTTCCCATCCATGCAGCCTTTCCCTTCAGCTCTTTTCCCACTGTGAGCTCTTACTCATACCTGTCCAGTGCCTGGCTTCACAAGACCGTCATCGCCTTTCCCCTGTGGCCTTGTGCAACTTAACTATAGCTAACTCACAGCTCCCTCTTCCCCTACTGCATGTCTCAGGTAGGGGATTGCCTCTCAGCTTGGTCTCCAATGCTTGTTTCTTTGACTTGCTTTCCTTTTTTACAACAGTTCCTACCCCTTTTTTGTCTCTCCAACATCACTTGCACCTTCTCATCCCTAGCCACTATTCCCTCTGGAAGGGCATCGGTGAATATGTCCAGGATCACAATTCTCCACTAGGAAAAGCAGGCAGCAGGCCACGAAAATACAAGGATGGACAAAGAACAAAACAAATCAAAGACCCTTCTCTCAAGAGCCTGCCAGCAAGGGAAAAGCCAGAGTCTTCTTGCTTACCCACTCTGAGCTGTAAACAAGAGGGAAGACTGGGAAAGAGGACCACAGTCAGAGCCAATGCTTATTTGGTGGTTGGGTGGGGAAGCAAAGGCAGGAAAAAACCGCACAGCTGGAAAATCAAGTGTGGAGGAGGGGGAATGCTGAAGCATTAAGCAGGGGTAAGCTAATTAAGCTGAGACTGTCCTGAGACCTTATCTTGATGGGCTGAGTCCCCACATGTACATGAGTATTTTCTCTGCCCTGCCTCCTTCTTGGACTTCCTTGTTGCCTTGGATGGCGTTCAAGGAGTCCTGGTCCAGGGCTATGTATTCTCCCTATTAGAGCTCTCCAGGTGCTAAGGAGGAGGGATTTAATGAAGAGCTGTGAAGAGGGGATCAAGATAGTAACCCATAGAGCATCTCATTTCGGAAAGGGAGGAACTTGAGACTGAAGAGATTCCACACAAACAAAAATGAACTCGATGGCACAGAAAGAGGGAATATCAGATCCTTCCTTCCCTCCCTGGGCTGACAGCGCAGAGCAGGAAGCTGGGGAGCTCTCAGGGCTCGGCCGGTCATGACTCATTCGCCTCCACAATGGGAACGCGACAAAGCCGAAACTCTGCTGACTCAGGCGTGACTTCAGCGCCAGGGTTAATAGCTGGCAGCCCTATGCTGGCTGCCCCCACCAGCCCCTGGTTCTCTCTGCCCTCACTCAAATCAGGCCTCTTTTATCAGGGGGGTGGATGCCAGGTCATGAGATACTACCAAAGGACACAAACCCTCTGGTCTTCTGTCTGAGACATGGTGAAAAACGCACCCCTGCCTGCCAAACCATGCTGGTGTCGACCAGACCTGCAATTTCTGTGAAGAAGATCAAAAGTCCCACTTTCCTATAGTTTAAAGGCATGCTAACCAGTCACGGCTTTGTGACTGTGGTCTTGCTTTCCTCCTGTCTTTCTTCCCATTATCCTTTTAGTCTATAATCTCCTTAAGTTAAAGGCAAATGTTTCCTACTCTTGCAAGTGGGAATGCTGCACTCTGTTCTACTATAATTTGTTTGGAGGCAGAAACAACACAATTTTTATGTGACCAGAAGAATGTGATCCATGTTCTGCAGGCTCATGACCCATCAGAGCTGACAATTAGGCAAAAGCTTTGCAAACAACATAAGTGCAAACATGGTACCAAACAGATGCAATGGACAGACCCCCTTTGCCAGCTGAGTGTCTCTCTCTTAGTGGGTGGAAGGTGTCCCTGCCCATAGCAGGGGGTCTGGAACAAGATGATCTTTATGGTCCCTTCTAACCCCAAACCATTCAATATTTCTATGATGATCTTGTGCTAAGAAAAGTGAAAGAGACTCAGACCTCCCAACTTTGACCTGTTTAAGGCCTCCTGCCCATGAATAACAGGCTGTAAAGAACAGTGTGTACATATAAACCCTATCTCAGTGCCCTGCCTTATTTCCAGCCTGCTGCTGTTCAGCTTTCTTATCACCAAGTCCTTGTGCAGGGAACTAATTTAACCTCTTCCCAGATCTATGATCTCCACAGTGCAGAGGGACAGACACCAGCTTTAGTCCTACCTGGGCCCCATCTGTAGGCACAATTCTGCATCTTTATGAAAAGCTTCGCATCTTCAAAAGGCTTTTCAAACAGTAACTAATTAATCTTCCAACATCCTGAGAGTCAGAAAGTATCATTACCCCTGCTTGCAGGGATGGGGAAATCAGAGGTGTTGAATGACAAAGGAGATGTGCCCAAGGCCACCCAGGCAATCACAGGCAATCTCACTTGAATAGCTCGGTTTAGATGTGGGTATCTGCATATTATGGTGACAGTTCTCACCTAAGGAAGCAGGTATGGAGGCATCTGTGGTGAGGCCTCACAGCCCCACCCACCGCTCATGCAAACAGAAGAGGTCACCCTCACTTTTATGGCTGAGGAAACCAACCAAGGCACAGGGAGATGAAGTGGAAAACTTCACTCTGCTGACAGCGCCTGGGAGCAAAACTTAAACATTATCCACATCAACAGAGAGACTAAAGGCTCCCAAAATGCAGCTCATGTTTTTCTCAACGAGCAGACTGGCTGCAACCAAATCCATGTCATTTTATGTAAGAACATGCCAGAAACTATGAGAGACATTGAGGCTGACGGTGAGTGTCCCGTTTAACCTCTGCGCAAAGCCAGCTCCATGATTCCATTCCCCACTGCCCCAAGGAGCACTCCAGATTTGCTCCATCTCTTGCTTGCTTAAAGTGGCTGCTGTGATCCTCCTAGCCCAGGTTTAGCCCTGGCACAGCCCGCTACAGCTCAGCAGCAATGCCACATCAGTGAGAAGAGACACGTGAACAGGACAGATTTGGGTGCATGGGAGTCCCGTTGACTCCAGACCTCGCAGCAGATGGTGGGGTTGAGTGGAGGGCGGCTGGCAGAGATACAGACTGTGCAGGATGGAGATGCATCACTCTATCTATTAAGGTCACAGCCTCCATCCAGCCTGTCTGGGGAGCGATTGCTGAGCTTCAGAACGCCTGCGCAGGTGGGGGCTTAGGGGAGCCTGCTGAGCTTGTAAGGCTCAGAACTGTAAACAAGTGACAAGACCACCCATTAAAGGCAGCCTGGTCTGGCCCCAGTGATGAGCATCAGGAGGGGGGGAGGAAGGCAGCGAGGAGGCCTCCCACAGGGGTTAATGCTCCTGCCTGCTACACAGCTCTGGGACATGGGGCAGCGGCTTTGCTCTTCTGGGAATGGCAAGGGAGAGCAACACGGTTTTATCCACTCTTGCCTGCACAGAGAGGTGAGGGCAGTCAGCAAGAGCTCACTGCACTGTGAAGACATTTAGCAGTTAGCCCAGAGCAGAGGGCAAGTTGGGAGGATGAGGAGTTTAAAGAGACTTCTGTAGAAAGAAGATGATTTGTCCTGCAGAGAGCTTATAAAATAGTGACCACACAGCATCTCCCTTTGGATACCTCAATGGGAGCAAGGCTTGGTCTTTCTGGTGGGGTAAGCAGGGGTACCTGGGGACTTCGAGTTAATGAGGGCTTCTTGGTGCCTTATTATCCCCTCCTCAAACAGCTTTGTGCTTCCAGGTAGCCCCAGGGAGGAGGTGGGTTGTGATATAACATTCAGGGGAATTTGATGACAAATGGCACTCAGAAGGAGGAATGACACCCTGTGCTGAGTGACTCATTGGGCCTCCTATGCCCAGGTATAGAGATGTCCTTTTATACACATCCTGTGAGACATTTCTGCTATGCAGCACCCAGAGTCTGATGGATGCATCAGCATCTATATTGGGTTTCTGCTGTTTGGGATGGTTTTTGGGGTCTCTCTCTGTATGTGTCACTTTTTCCCCCATGTGGGGATGCCTGACTAGGAATGCTGTGATACCAACAACTGTAATGGGAGCTGCAGGTCTGAATCCCAATAGTGGGCTCTAAACCTAACTGCTCCCTAACTCTAGATTCATGAGAAACAAGCCAGAACCAAAAAGCAATCAGCTCCCCACAAACATCTATTAACAGTAGACAGGATGGAGCAAGCCGAAAGTCAACATTCCATTTTCAGCCTCACACTGGAGAAACTAGCCCCATAGACTGAGGGTTAAATAGCTCGCTTGGCCTTAATTGCCATATTTCTTTGACTTTCATAGCTATTTTATTGACTTCTGTTGAAACTGCATCAGCACTAGGCTCCCTGTCTCCTTACAGAGCATCAAGCCATGATAAAGGCTGGCTATGTGGACAGGAACAGCAGGCTGCTTGGCTGCTCAGTGGGGCAGATGTGTTCTCCTCTATGCCACTGGGGAGAGTTCCAGTGAATCATCATGGTCTTCAAAGACCAGGAGGTCAACTGCTCTCTTGGGGCTCCTGTGTGCTTCATCCTAGCTGAAACCAGGGGCTGACAAAGTTGCCACAAAAATGGAGAGCATGTGGAAAAAAGCACTAGATCTAGTGGAAAATCTTCCAACATGGCATGTTTTTTCTGATGGAAAGTGCCATTTAGTCCAAGCCAAAACTGTTCTCTGGAACGTGCTGATTTTGGCAAAATTCAATTAAATAAATAAAAAGCCTTTTGATAAGGTTGCAGTGGCCAAACTTGGAACTGAATGTTTCCTTTTTTTGTGGTTTTAGCTTTTCCCATTGTCAAAAAAAGGGTTTTCTTGTTTTAAGTCTTATTAAATTCATTGTAGAACAACTTATTCTTTTGGACTCTCCTCCCCTTCAAATGGAATATGGTAAAACACTGACCAGAACTGCAACCAGAATGAAATGCTTTGGTTGTAATGCAATGGCACATTTTGGAGTAAGCCAGGCCAAAGCTTCCCTTCGAAATTTGATTTCCATGGACATTTTCAAACGCCAGTTTGTTTCAAAAGCAGAAGGAAAACTCATTCTGAAACACCCGACATCCCCACTTGCAAGCCCATTCTGTGTTCCAGCCATCTCCACAATCAACAGCTCTCACACCCAAAGAGAAAGCACCTCCTGCCTGCCTACAAATCTCCCCACCTTCATTTCCACAGCCCACTCTCAGCTCCAATCCATCTGGATTCATTCTGTAAGAGCCTCATCCCACCCTGTCCTTGGGTTAGGAGTCATCTGGGGACATGGGACAATGCACACAGCCCAGGATGGGACCGCACAGCCCCTCTCCACAGGGTGCCCGGTTCCAATGCTCATCCCTCTGGATTCCATTCCTTCTTCCTTCCTGACAGACGGATTTGCTCCCACCCTCCACCTGCCTGCTGTGCCCACCTCCTCCTCCGTCTGCTGTTTGTGTCTTCCCACTTGCTAACAACTACATGGGAGGCTATTTAAGAGAACTCATGTTCTTTTCACATTGGGGTGGGGAGGAAAGCAGGAGAGAGAACACAAACCAGACTATTGCGTTTCTTAGCAGACGTGACAATACGGACGCAGCTCCTGCAGAACATTGCACCTTTTTAAAGCCAAACCTTACCAAGGACAGATGCTCCCCAATACCACAGCACCACACAAGAGCAGCCCTGTTCCCCATCACAATGGGGAAATGGCTCTGGAGCCAAAGCGCTGTAAGCAGAAGCAGGGAGACTTGTAAGTCAGATGTGATGGAGTCTCCTGATCTACCATGCCAGGTCCTAGAACCACTGATAACCATCACACAAGGGAAGGAGGAGCTGTGTAGAATGAATCCACACCTCCTCTGGTGTCCTGATGCTCCACAGAAGGGTAGGATAAGGCTGGCCAGGGCTCCCCTTGGTGCTTCACCACCTCTGGGCATGGCAGCTGAGCTTGAATTGCTCACAGGCTGTCACTTGTTTGCCACCCCTGCTCTAGAGCAGGCATTGCTTGAGCTAACATCTGTTAAGAAACATCTTTACTTGTTGCTTAGGCACCAAGGTGACAGATAAAACACATCTGGACGCTTGACTACGCAAGAAGATAGATGGAAGCATATAAATAGCTAAGAGCAAAAGAGAAGAGGACAAAAAGTCCCATTTCCAATTCAGTAAAAAATGACCAGAATAGAACTGGAGAAAGACTTCCAGAAATATCCACATGGGTATTAAATGAATGCAACAAGAAGAAAAAAAAGAAAGAAACCAGGGAAAAGAGATTAAAGGAAGCTTCTTAACTTGTCTGAACATTAATTCTCCCATCCTGCAAAGAGTTGATGTCACCTGAGGGCCACAAACCAATACTGGCAGTAAGGTACCCAAGGTACGCAGATACTTCAGTGTGGGCAGGGGAAAAGAAAGGTAAGTATGTAGATAGATACCATGAACTCCTATTAGTGTGGGGGTTAGAGGGTCCAAAGGGTCAATCCAGTTAAGGGTAGAGGTTTCAGGGGCTGTGCTTGTCTGCAGAAACTCTGAGAGGAGGCAAAGGTGGGCAGAAACACATCAGTTTTAAGGCATGCTGTCACCTTGTGTGAAGACAGAGTAGAGCAGGACGTGTCCTCCTGGCACAGCATGGTGCCATGCAGAAATAGCTTAACCCGCTCATTAAATGTAAGCTCAGGTACTGGAAAATGGTACAGTCATTCTAGTAGAAGACTCTACTTGTGCTAAGCAGCACAGTTGGTTTAAGCAAGGGGAATACTGCTGCAAGGCACAGACTGGTGCCTTGCCAGTTACCCACCAGTTGGATGAAATGAAAGAATCATTAATTAAACCAAAAGCTAAGTTTCTTCCCAGTCCTGGAAAGGCACCAGACTCGAGAACTGACTGTTTCTGATGCTGTCACAGCACCAAATCCGACAGGCAGCAGGAACAGGTCTTTGGACTTGAGCTCTCAACAGATGAATAGTGTGGCGAGCAGATAGGTCCACACTGGAATTGCCCAAGCAAGAATGAGTGATGGGGTCTGCATCCTAAGTCACCCTGTGCCCAGACCCAGCAAAACACATGGGCAGAGATGGAGGAAACAGCGCAAGAGGGTAAGAATGATGTGCCCCAAAGGGAAGTGAAGAGACTTCATTTAGGGGAGAGACACACCTTCCTCAGCAGAGATCCCATCAGAAACAAATAACACCCCTCACATGGAAAACAACTGCCTCATTGCAGAGCTGAAGGCGACCTGAAAGGGCAGCCCAATCTTATCCCCAGGGCTGTTTTCAACCCTCTGGGCTATGACAAGCACTAAGAAAAGGACTGAGAGTATTAGCTGTGGATCTCCTCAAGGGAAGGACTCAGACAGGGAAGCAGCAGGAAGCCCAAGAGGAAGAGGAAGTTTACAGCTGTCCTCAGAAAAGTGCATGTGGCATTTTCTCTCTGAGCTTCCGTATCCCTTGGGAAAGTGTAACAGCTTACATGCAAGTCTGCACAGGACCCTTTGGGAGTCTGAACCTCAGGCCTGACAACCGACTGGCATAGTGTGAATCTAAAGTAATTGCATTGTTTGCTGTGGGAATACTCCTCATATGCTTGGCCTAACTGAGAAATAAGACTGCGAATGCTCCTACTGTAGGATCTACAAATCCTCTGCTCTTTCACATCCCTTGGACCTGTTTTTTCTCTTCTCTTGTGCCCTTTCTTTCCATTGCCCTGATCCAGGAGAAAGGTATCTGAGTTCTGCCTTCGCTCTCTCGCTATGTAATGAAATCCTTGTATCCTCCAAACCTGCCTTGCAGTTAAGGGGTTCTCTGGAGCAGACAATGAGGTAAGGGTCCCTTGGGCATAAAGACAAGTTATCTGCAGGCAGCTGTTTGGGCTGCAGGGTTAAGCCATTTTAATTACCTGTAAGCAGAGCACCGGCCAAAGAATGGTCAATGTGTAAAGCAAGCCCTGCTGTCCCAGTGGGGCTGGGATGTCTCAGGAAGGCTGCCTGCTGATCTTTAGCTAGATTAAATTCTTCTGTGAGCGCTGGCTTACAGTTTGATAGCAATGGGGATAACTTCTTTCCTGCACCCTGAGTCCGTTGTTTGGTTTGGGGCAATGCCTGTGATCCCAGAGCACTGCGACTGTAAACCTCCCATCCGGATTACAACACGCCCTGCAAAATCCCAGGAATCATGACTTCAGCAGTGTTTGGAGCTGTTGCTTTTCCATTCCTGCCATTGCAGAGAGGCAGATCCCACTGTCTGAGCCCTAGGGATTCAGGAGATCAGTGTATATTCCAGGATGTGTCACCCCCAGAAACAGTTCTCATATACACTTGTCCTCAAGCGAAGTGGTGCCAGGTCTACCACTCTCACCATGGATCAGGCTTGGACTAAACAGGCACATGGGACTGAGATGTGCAAGGGGACTCACTCTGTCATGATCCTATCTCACCCACCCAGCAGGCTGCTTGCACCTCTGGCCTCCATCTGCCTATCTGAGTCCATCTGTCCCAGTCCAACCTAGCCCTACCCAATTCCCAATAGTTACCCATGGCTTCTGGTCCCCTCGTATCCCTGCCATCTTCCTCAATGTCCACAGCATACCCATATGGAAGAAAATGGTGTTTGGGTGTGTTTGCATGTGGGCAGAGGGAAGGGAAGGAACAGCTCTTTCTCAAGAGACTAAGATGGGAGCCAGTGCTGAACAGCAGCTATTCCCAAAGCAGGGATGGCCGTTTGCCTGCTGGGTTGCCCTGTCCCTGTGTGAAGTCACCAGAGGCTCCAATAGCCCACAGTGCTTGGCAAGCTGTGCTGTGCCTCTATGGCACTCCTGCACATGCCTAACCCCCCTCTCTGCTCTTCCCCTGCCTCCTTCCCAAGGAGGGCTACTTAATCCCTTCAGATCCATGGAATACAGTGATGTTCCTCAGGGTAAACCCGTCCCCTCCCAGCTGGCAATGGCTCAGCTGCATGGACCCCACATGGAGCTGCTTTGCTGAGGGCAGCATGTCTTCTTGGCTCCTTGCCTCCTTCCCTTCTCCCTCCATCCTAGGAAAGTCATGGCTTGGTCCCACAGGACTCGGGGTCTCCAGTATGGCCCTGTCATGTGGGAAGCCGCACCCTGACCTCTTCGAGCTCTGACTTGCTTCCCCAAATTCGACTGGTTCTGGGTAGGACAAGCCAGAGCCTGCCCCCTCCTCCCCATCCCTTTGAACACAGACACGTAGGCAGTGAAACACGCTCAACGCAGCTGCAGGATCCAGCCCTCCGACTTTGGTGTGCAGAAACCACAGCTCCGTGAGTCACCTGCGTTCAGCAGAGACAGGGCCTGCAAACGTTCCCGTCCCCTTCCCTTGCTCAGTGGGACAGACGAGCTCCCAAGCCACCACATCTCCCTCTTCCCTCCCCAGTAACTGGTGGGAGCTCCCAGGGGGGGAATAGAGTGCTTTGAGAGGAGGATCCTGGTCCTTAGGATGGGTGAAGGGGAGGCTTTCACGCAACCTGATGTCCTGCTGTGAAAAAGGGGAAGGAGGGAAGAGCCAGGGATGCCTGGTGCTGAAGCAGATAACTACAGCAGGCGGCTCCCTGCAGAGCAAGCCACAAGTCACGGAGGGCTGATGGCTGCACCAAAGGAGCCTGCCTCAGCTGAAGCATCCATGCTCAGCATGGACCCCTTCCCTTTCCCCCTTCCTCAGCCAAGGGGAAGAAAGCGTGTAGAAAGCACGCTTTGGGAAGAGGAATCCATGCTCTACTCCCATGGATGCACTCCTCCTTTCAGGGCTTGGCACAAAGGCTTTTCAACTTCCGCAGCCCAGCTACAAATCCCCCACAAAGGCCATTTTCTCAGGCAGGGAGACAATAGAGATCTAATACAAACAACCTAGTACGGTTAGCACACGGGGAAGTAGCCTGCCCCCACTGCTGCCTCTCCTCTCCCTCCGTGGAGCTGATGCTAGCGCGACACAATGTGTAATTAGGTTAATGAGCTAAGCACAGATTTTAATTGGGATTCCCTGATTTACTGGTCTATCTCCTTCTTTTGTTTTACTGTTGGGGAAGGTTCCTAAAAGCTGCCCTTGCTAAAGGCCCTGATATCAGAAAGGTCTTACGGATCTTTAATTGTATTTAATCATCAAGGTAATTAATGATCCTTGAGCAAAATGGAGATTGCATCTAGAGTAGTTCCAGTCTTGCCCTTCAGCATCTGTTGTGTCTGGGCAGAGGCATTCTGCAGACACGTAGGAAGGGGGTTGAAACAGAGAAAGACAAAAGGATAGTGGATTCCTATGGCCCTGCCTGCGCTACCCAAGAGGACAGGAGGATACAAGCTGTTTAATTCCAGAGCCTGGAGCATTGGCTCATGGGGGATGGCTGCATCCCTATGCTTCCAACCATACAGCCTCAACAGGCGCTTGTGCTCACGCTCCAGCAAGTTTACTCCCATAAGACAGCATCACCTGCTCCTGCTGTTCCCCTTTTTCCGCCTTTGCTTCCGTTTGGCACCATTTCACACCTATTTTTGCAGGGACATTTCCAAAGTTCAAAACCCTGCGAGGGAACCGGGAAGAAGGGGAGCAATGGGCAGCAGGTCACAACACATCCCCTCCTCTCTCTCCCAGGCCACAACCATGCAGCTCCCATCCCAGGTGAAGCCTGCAGCCAAGCTCCCCGTTTCTCCCAGAGCACAAAGCCTGTCCAACAAGAAACTGAGCTGCCTGCTCCAACTTGCCCCATAGATGCAGCTGTAGTTAGAAACGTCAGTGGGAAAGCAGAAGGGACATGGAATCAGTCCCTGTCACTTGGGACCTATGTGCAAAGCAGGGAGAGGTGTGCGTGTCGACAGAGGGGGTCTGTGCTGGCTTGTTGAGGAATGTACTCTGGCTTCCAGCCTCAATGACAAGGGGTGGTTTAGTGCAGGGAAGCCATGGCCCTCCCCAATTCCAGCCTCAATAAGGGTGGAAGGCTAAATACAGCTTCTCTGGTGTGAGAATGGAGGACAATTGCAAATCCTGCTTATGATACAGGTGAAGGACCAGTGGAGCCTGGTAGTGGGGTGATACTTGCTATGAGTCTTCTGCAGAGGCAAACCCCAGCTGTCACAGCAGGACCCACCAAAAAGGTTCCTTTTCTCATTCCTATTCTGGTGGGCTCTCCATAGTTGAGCACAAGTGAAAGGTCCTGGCGTGCTGCTAGGCTGAGCCTGCTTTTATACTGTCATTGTAAATTAGCCCCAGCGTGGCTTCAGACAGGACCCAGATAAGCTCTGTGAACTGTGACTTGCACAGAAAGACACTGGGTTGGGCTTGCATTTCAAACGGGGTTCGCAGCCTTCCTCAAGCTTGGAGCAGCCTCAAGCCCAGGTTAAAGATTGGGGGCAGAATTCCCTTCCAGACACTGGGAGCCCAGCTTTTCCTGGAAACCTTGGGCTCCATTACCATGAGAAAGGGACTGCACAGAGCCAGTCCCGACTGGGAATCTGCCCCTTCCCACTCTGGAACAAGCCTCCTCACCTGGCAAGTTTCAGCTTGCTTGGGCCGTCAGCTTGGCGGATCTCATTTCTAGTGGTTTTTCTCTCCTTTATTGCCTACTTATCTGCCCTAGGGCTTGAGAAAAGGCTGCCTCCTTTATAGCATTAGCAAACATGCCAATTTTCCCCACTTGGAACATTTTATACACAGGCCCTTTTCTCCCACGCTCACTCCCTACCCACCTTCTCCATCCCACATTGGGCTATGGCTACTGCAGCAGCTTGTCATGTATGGCAGGCACAGGTGGGCAGGCAGTGTGCTTGCTCCCTGTGCCTTCCAACCATAGCACAACTGAGCAAACAGGAGCAGTAGGTGTGAGATATGGGGAGAGGCAGAGTGCCAGGAGCTGCGAGGAAGGAGTGCCACCCAGGACTATGGGACAAGGAGCAAGCCAGCACAAAGAGAACAGGAGGGGAAGGAGTTATGGGCTGGCTTGTGCCTGCCCACAGCAATGTGCATTGCAATGGGGAGAAAGGAGAGGGCTGTAAGACTGGGGAAGCAATGCTCCCACTAAAACCCCCTTCCCTGCAGGAAGAGCAGGATCTTGGGCTCCCTACCAAGGATGATCTCTACAGACCCCGATGCTGGGAATGTCTAAAGCTGATTGCAGCAGCAATGAAGATCTGGATCAATCCTCTCCTCCCTCCCAACACATAAGATCAGCCTGGCTGATTGTGTCACTTATTCCCCAGCAAACAAAGCAGCCAAAAGAGAAACCCAGCCCATAAATGAGAAATCCTGGAGACACAGCTCAGTGCGGAGCAGCTGGGCAGAGCAGGAGGAGAGCAGGGATGGTGCTTCCTGCCCTGACCTCATTTGTGCAGGAGCTGCCATGGGCTGGAATACAGCAGAAGGCACAGCACCTTCATCTGTACTTTATTAAGTCCTGTATTATTAAGCTCACACTATCCTGTTGGGATGCAGATGCTGCGCAGGGTGCCCTTGTGACTATCCCCCATTGACAACCAGCTCCAGCGCACATCCAGCCAGGGCTGTACTGCACCAAGGAAAGCCCGGGGCTCTCTTTGGAAGCGCTCAGCATAGCCGTTGTGCCAGGGCCTGCTGGCAGCATCCGTGCCTTCTCCCGGGGGATGGCGTGCAGGGGAGGCAAGCTGTGCTGGAACTGTTTGCCTTGGGGTCCCTGCCAGCACAGTGATTTCCCTCTCGCGTGTCAAGGGCAGCGGCACAGAGCTGGCTGCGAAGCTCCCCCTCTGTCTCTCAGCTTTGCCTTCATAGGAGGAAGGGAAGAGGAACGCCAGGCTCAGGACCATGCACAAATGCACCTGACTTGCACTTGCTCTCTCTTTCCCTTTCCTGCCACCCACCACATCGTCTCTTGCTCTGCCCTCCCGGCACCTCTGCACACAGCAGCATCGTGCTCCGCTGCCAGCAAGAGCATCCTGACAGATTTAGAGCCCTGCAATGGCGCACAGGGAGCCAAGTGTGTGGGAAGGGGAGAGCTGAGCAGGTTCACTTCACCCCAGCTCACTGCAGAAACATTCCCTGCCTTGAAACATCTGCACTTGGCACATGGATGCAAAGGCACCCAGCAACTGGAAGCACCACGATAGGAGTTTCTAGCCACAACTCAGCAAAGAGCCCGTGCTGCTCCTGCCTGCCAAGGAAGGATTGGGCCCGAGTGTGCAGCGTGCTTGTTTGAAAACTGAGCTTGATCCTTTGCCTTTGTTTTTCACAAAGAGGTAGAAATAGAGCACAAGATCTTGAGGGAGGCAGGGAAGCCGCTGACTGAATACACAGGCTATGAAACCTCACCAAGACACTGTGAAACCTCTGAACCATTGTTCAAACAGATCTCAAATAGAGTCCTAGGCCTTCAGCACTGAAGGTGATGAGGAAAAAAAAGATGAACCAACAGATTTTCAGTGTACACACTGAGGACAAATGGCTTTTTCATTGATAATGCCAGGGGATGAAGCCAGAGGATTCATCAGCATGTTCTGGCATCTCTCGGGACTGCGGGATTCTGCCCATAGCAATGTTAAATAACACATTAACAGGAGCAGAAGTGCAAGCAGGGGGCAAGGCCTCCCAGCAACTGAAAGTACCACATAAGCTGCTGCCAGACACACTCAGGAGACTTCAGCTTTCATAATCAAGCCCATAATCATCACTCTAAAGATGAGCAGAGAGTAACTCCTGCAGTGCAGATGCCAGCCAGGTCACTTGGCTTGGATTGTCCTCTGCTTCTGTCCCAGAGGAAATGCTGTGCTGGGAATTACCCCCAGAGAACACAAGCAGCTGAAAGGGAGCCTATGGCTTAGCTTCTGCACAGTCATTCCTGCCCTTATCCTCATCTTTCTGTGCACAACCAGACCGAGGGTCGGGATGCCACCATGCCGGGATGCCGCTATGCCCTGCCTGCATGGACTGATTCCATGCATTTCATTTCCCACACTTGTGTTTTCTCTTCCCATCACACAAACACTACTAAAAATGTTGGAAGGCACAAGGAGGGATTGAGAGCAGCAGGGAAGGGCAGCAGGAGGCTCCATCTCCCACTCTGCAACGCAGCTCAGCATCTCCAGAACATGATGCCAAGCTACTGAACTGGCTCCTACAGCTGCAGTGGCAGAAAGGTGAGAGGAGAAGAAACCCTGCCTGCACAAGCAGCCCCTCTCATGGAAAACACAGCTCATGCTGCTGATCATTCAGCAACCTACCAACAAAACACCTGCTCAGGGGACCTTGGCCCAGGTTTGCTGAAGGGATAAAAGAAAGGGTTTCTAACTGGGTCTTCCAAGCTGGAGACCCAGTTTCATCTGAGCCTGCTCTTCCCACAGTGACACATGAAGTGCTGGCCTCCTTAACAGGTCTTAACATGGGCAGCCCAAATCACAGGCCACAAGGGGAACATCAGCTGAACCCATCTCCTCCTCCAGAGCCTCCTTGGCAGTAGGAGCTTAGTTCTTGCCCACATTTCTAAGCAAAGCACTTGTCTTTTTTCCTCTCTGTTTGCAAAACATCCCTCTGTGAAAACTGACGCTGCCTGGGGATCACATTTCTGACTCATCACTTAAAGATGATGCGTTTTGGCCCAACGCTCAATCCAGCCTTTGTAAAATGATGCTTGACCTCTTCTCTCTCCCACCCCCTCCTGCCCTCCTGAACAGCCAGTCTATGAGACAGAGGCAGTGGTAACCCAGATGTATTTGTTGCACTGACAGTGTGATGATGCAATGACCTGTCCATCATGAGGGAAAGGAAAGGAAGGGAAGGGAAAGGAAGGAAGGGAAAGGGAGTGCTGGACCAGCAGTTCCCAGCCTGGAATGTGCACTGGACCCGGGTTTGCAGGGGGAGGGGGGTTGCTCACTGCTCCTGCCATGAGCAGGAACAAAGCGATGGGGCCAGGAATTCAGAGCAACCAACAGCATTTCTATGCTAATGAAAGCTCCGAGTTAGATCCTGCTGCCTGTGGCAAATTGGAGTGAAAATCCAGGCTTGAAAGGATGCAACTTTCATGTCCCACGAGCGTCGCTGGGCTCCAGCACCAGTCCTTCTCCCTCGGTTTATTTTTAATTGACTCCTACTAAGCCAGAGTACATATTCCTCTGTTCCAACGGGAACAGCTGTTGAAACTGAAAATCAGCATCAGAAAGTGCAGACGTATCTAGTTTGCGGTGTTCACTTCTTAGCACTCCATTTCCAAACCTCAACAGCCTGCCCAGAACAAAGGATGCTGTGGCAGAGCATTAACCCCATCCTGCAACCCTTGCATCCCCTTGGGCTTGCGCAGAAAGGGCTGCGGGCTGGATCCTGTGCTGAGCATCCCCTCTACACTGATGAATGTGGTGGTGCAAGGTGAGGCTGGAAAAGATCTGTCCCACAGCGAGCTCATAAAGCTAACTATGCTTCAGTCAGCCCCAGCGGGGAGTGTTTTGACCAAGGGGGGCAGAAGCAAGGCCTCCATCCTTTGCATAACTGTCCACCGAGAGGCCAGCACACAAAACCCTCAGAAACAAGACCTGACAAGGCACTGGCCCCTGGAGGTGAACTGATGGACTCCATGACCTAGTATGATCGCTGTGTTTTAGCAGGCGTGGTGTTCTGGCCATCAGGCAACAGAGCTGACATGCTGGTGCTTGGTCCTCCTCACAAATAAACCGTGCCCTCCTACACAATGAAAACACCAGCTGGCTAAGTCCTGGCCATCCCAGTGCTTAGTCTCAAGGGATAATCCAGAGACCAGGCACTGCAAAATATACTGGAGAACCCCACAGGTTGCCAAGTTCCTACAGCAGTCCCAAACCAACAGTTGGAGCAGTTGGGCTCCAGCTTGGGAGCTGTGCTCTGCAGAGGGATAGGAACCATCAAGCAGGGACTGAGCTCCCTGCTAACACAGTGTTGGTGGTCTGGCTGGCTCTGCGTACAGGCAGGGTTCACTCCTATCTCTCTGGAAAGATACCATGTACTTTGATGTGAAGAGGGGCTCAGCAAATTCCTAAGGCTGGTGTGCCAGTGTCTTTCCCAAAAGAAAGGATAAAAGGGGCCATAAAAACTCCATGGGGACCAGAAGAGGCAGGATGCTGCAGACCAGCCTCTGCCACTGCGGTAGGTTCCGGGGCTTGGGACAAGGAGCATTCCTGGTTCCTGCTCTATGAATGTCACAGCCACCATCTCCCAGGTTGGCAATAGCCCTCTTAAAAGCCCGTGCACCTCTTCTCTTCTCTTCTCTGAGCTCAACATGAAAGAATCAGAAGTGCTGCAATGCTCCAGACAGCCTGACCATGGAGTCAACTGTAGAAACATTTCTGGAGGCAGCAAGAATTGCTAATGGGAGAATCAAAGCACAGGCTTTCTCCCTTCGGAGTCTGCATCAGGGCTTCTACACTAAGAGTGGTAAAGGGCCTGGATCCCTAATACCTACAAAGCCAGAGGGAAGGCTTCCTAAGAAAGCTAGATCCTGCTTCAGGAAGGATATTCCTCTCACCCCCTCCCTGCATCCTCAGGAACAGAATCCAACCATGTGAAAAGACCTGGAGGAAAACCCCACAAAAGAACAGGCGAAGGAGGAGTGGATGAAAAGATAAGCCTTTGTTAGCATGCACCAGCAGGACTTTTCCTATACCTCATAATCCACACCAAGGGCACGCTGGGTGCCAGTCATTTCAGACATTTACCAGGGTGCTTTGCTGGGAGCTGAAGTGTTTAGGAAACCTGTCACTGACCAGTGTCAGCCTTAATCCTAAAGTAATCGATTGATTCAAAGCTGACCCTGAGCTTTCCCTAAAGCCTGCCCCTATCTGCTCAGCTCTAACAACAGAAAAAGCAGTTTCTGTGTTTTGCCAAGCAAACAAATGGAGCTCCAGACCTCTGATTAAATATTAACTACCCTGCACAGACCACAAGCAACGTCCACAGCTATTCCTCGCTCCAAAGGCAGCTGCAGCAAGGCACAAACCAAAGCACACAGAACCAGGCAGGAGCGAACGGTGCCATCCACATCAAGAAGCTTCCCATGTGTGCTTGAGTCAGCTTGAAGCCAGGAGGCATTTAAGAGCACATTTCACTGGGCTCAGCGCTCAGGGACCCGGTGCTGTCAGTGCAGGGCTCTCTAGGTCCCACATGCCTCCCAGCACCCTCCGCTCCTCCCTGCACCGCATGAGTGAGCAGGCTACAGCCCGATCCATCAGCTACTGACGTCAATGATCTTCGCTTTGGATCTCACTGCAAAACCTCTGTGATGCCTTTGGGAGGGTAAACTGGGGACTAACTCGTTTACCCCCTTTCACCCCCTTTTCAAAGCCCAGCTTGGGAGCAGCAGAGGCCAGACAATGACATTTAGAGACACAGAAGCCAGCCATGTGAGCCTGCAGCTGCAGAGGTCAATGAGGATGCTGTTGCTGCACTGGTCCTAGGGCACAAGTGTGGGGCACCGGTAGGAGCCAAGGTCAAAACAGTGTCCCCATACCAAACCCATTCATTTCTTGCAGCCCTGTTAAACACCTGATCACACCATGGCACAGATTTGTGTTTCCACAGATCTTCTGGATGGTACAGCCTTCACCTTCCTCCTCCTCCTCCTCCCAGATGCTTCTCCTTAGGGCTCCTCATGGGCTTGGAGTTAAGCAAGTGCTGAAGGGCTGCAGGCAGTGGAGCTGCCCTCCTTGCTGTGCAGATGCTGAGGCAGGTATCTGCAGCCTTCCATGACTGCAGGTCTCACTAAAGCTAGGCTGAGGTGAGGCAGCCTGCAGCATAGGCTGGGCTTTGCCCTATGAAGTGGCTAGGTAGTGCTACCACCACTTGTATGCCCCATGCATGGCTTTGAAGGCTTTCCCCCGGGGTTCCCAGTATCATCTGACACCCTGGAGCAACAGGACAAAAGGTGATTGTTCCCCATCTTATTCCTAATTATGATTGGAAATAAAAAAGCAGCTGTGCTCCTATTCGGGCCCTCAGCCAGCCCTGGTATCCCCCCCCCTCCTGATTTCACAGACATATGCTCAGGTTTCTGACGCACAGAGATCAAATAACCCATCACTCAGGGTAAGATATTATCCCCTATTACCAATTCAATGCAAACAGCTCTCATCTTCTCCAGATTAAAAGCCAATTAGAGAACCTTGCTTTTCAAGGGGAGAGGAAACCGAGCGAGGGTTTTTTGGTGGGGTTTTTGTTGGTCTCTGGCAATATCTCCCATAAGTGTTATCGACGAGTTCTTTTCAAACAGCATTGATTTTGCTCAGAACCCTTTGGGATTCACATCTCCAGAGGGAAACAAAGAGAAATGCAGGGAGGACGACAGCACAATCACAACAACCCACGTTCTAAAAAGGTAAAGGACATAAATTTCACTCGCTGGAGGATCAGCGGTGTTTGCTTAAGTCAGCAATTGGTGTTTTGGGTTTCAAAGCTTTCTCAGGGCAAGGGAGCCTTTCCTCTCAAGGTGAAGAGCAAGCTCATAAATCTGGGAGAAGCTTCAAGACCAGAATATGCTGATTCCCCACTGCAGGGAGGGCAGAGCCAACAGGAAAAGGGCATTTGCTCTGCAAACAAGAAGCAGGATGAGTACTTGTAAATCGCTAGTCACAAGGGAACAGGTGACATTCAGTCCTGCTGCACTCGGATCTGGGATACAAGGGGAACAGAAAGGTGACTTTAAGCCAGCTCTGCACTCACAAGGGCCGCAGGAGCCCCTGGTTTCTCCTCTCAGGTCAGATCTGATATTCCATTTCCTACAGCTCTCTCTGTGCAAGATTGATCTCCAAAGCAGCAGACTCAGCCCTGGCCCCAGATGCCTCCTCTTGCCCTGGGAGCAGACACGTCTAAAGAGACATGTCCGGCGCAGGGATAAAGCCGGAGATGGGAACATCTCCCTGCTGGGACTGCAGCCAGCACAGCAGGATCCAACACACAAGTATGCAGTGATTCTCCATCGATCCCGCTTCCCTCTGTTTAGTAGACACAAACAAAAAGCCTCATCATTGAAAACCCCAGACTGCCTTTCCAGCGAGGATCCTACCCAAAGGAGCTCTGTGCTTAGGCTTCCCCCACTTGCTACTGTTTTACCCACTGCCTGTTGACCCCCTGCCTCTCTTAGGGCACACATTGCTCAGAGCCCAGTACTATTAGTTCGCAACCAGTGCACAGCAACCACCCCAGGCTTCTGTCTGCCATAGCCCTGCAAAGCCCTGCTACCCAGGGCAGCCTTCTAGTGTGTGTGCTGCAAGGTGAAGGAGGATTGAGCTCTTGATGGAGGGCGTTTAGCACACCCCTCTGCTTCAGTCGGTAGGTGGATGACCTCCCGAGGTCCTCTGCAACCTGAATTACCTGCTGTTTCTATCGGGATGCTAAACGAGCACAAAAACATGTCTGTCTTTCTGTCAATCTGCCACTTCGCATTCATTTCATCTTCATCTGTCACGTGTTAGCTCAGGTCTTGCTGTCTATAAGCACAGTTATTGTTTCCTCTTTTGCTGTCCTTCTTAAACCCATCTCCACTTGAAATACACCGACACACACAGAGGGGCGTACACAAATGACAGTGCACCATTTTCACCAGGCTTACTCTTTGTTCCGGGCTTAGTGAGAAAGACTGGGAGTAACTTGGTCTGACAAGTGACTCTTTGCATTAACACCAACAGCCAAGCCGCCGCAGCCTCCTCCGGGTTGCACACACGCAGGCAGGGCGAGGGGATCTGCCCAGCTTCCCTGCATGGTGCTCAAGCAGAACAGGAGGCCAGGCTGTGTCTCCACCGCCAGCAGCAGATCTCAGCCCATTTCCAGTCCACACTTGCCCACCAGCCAACGTGTTCCCATGCAACCGCAAGTTTTGCATGGGGAGAGGAGGGGCCTGACCACAGCCCAGCAAGGAGGAACCCAAAATCTTGCTCCCACTGTCTGGGCTGAGCATGAGCCCAAAGCAAACCTCCCACAGCAGACGTCCTGAACGCCCTTGTGCTGCAGCATCACACCGGTCACCTCAGCCTGAGAAGCCACCAGGCAGAACGTGGGAAGTGGTGGGACACAGGCACGGTGTGGAGGGGACTACAACAGAGTCCCCCAGGGTTAGTAAACGTGCTCTAGTGATGGGCAATGGATGGGAACAGCATCAGGGCTGGGGGAGAAGCTGAAGAACAAAAGACACCTCCCAGCACACACCTGCACATCCCCAGCCCATCGTGCTGCTGCACACATGCATTGAGGCTCAGCAAGGGGAAGGGGGGCGAGCAGGAGGAGCCTGGGGACAGGCCGGCAGGGAGGAAGGAAGGAAGGGGGAGGATCCCTCCCTCTCCCCTTCATTTCCGCCCAGGAAGGAAAAAAACAAGGAAGACTTTTCCGTGCCTGGATAATTTTCCCATCGTCCCCGGCTGCCGCTGGTGAAACCCCATCTCAAGCCACCCTGTCGCCATGGCAACGGGCCGAAAGGAACAGATGGTCCTGGCCAGCCAAATCCCAGTTCGAGGGGAGCAGCACTGGGGCCCTGCGGGGCAAGGGGGGTCACCCCCATCGAGCTCCCATCTCTTGTCCTCCAGCCATAGCGGGACATTGGTGCCACATTGGGGTGGCCTCACATGGATGCTCAGGCATCTGGAGCATCTCCCTGCCTGCCTTTAGGAAACCTGACATCCCAGGATGGGGGATCACACAACAGGCAAGCGTGGGGTCCAGACCTGTCCATCTGTGAAGTGAGCAGACACAGGGCTCAACTGCCACAGCCTCGCTGTGTCTCCCAGATGGATTCATCCGAGCAGACCAGGGCTGAGGACCGGGGTGGGTGAAGATAAATCTCAGCCACTAATCTCCTTGTGGATTTAGCTCTCAAGCCTGGCCGTGTGGGGCCATGGTGTGGGGCTTTGGAGCAGACAAACAACATCTGAGCTCTGCTGGAGGCATCCATGACTCTGGAGCATTTGAGAGGAGGACCCAGAGAGAAGAAGGGATTTCGCAGGGGCACAGACCTCTTCTCTCATAGGGAGCTTGGTGTGGTCAGCCCCATAGCTGGTTGCACTATGGGGGAAAGCAGCAAGTGTGAAACCACACTTCAAAGACTACACGGCTGCCCGGACCTGTAAAGGCAAAGGACTCTCTATGGGGAAACACAGGTTAAAGATGCCAGGGAACATCACTGCAAGAAATTAAAAGCTAAAGAAGCGACTTTTCCTTTGGGAACCTCAGCTCCTAGCACAGGCTGTCTCAACTGCTCAGGCCCATTCTCTCCTGAAAACCCCAAAGCAACACTCATTGGAGTATTGGACTCAATGGTCCATTATAAACCCTCCAGAGCCAGTTTTGGAGCTGTTACCACCATTAACACAACTTGCTTTAGCTCCAGACAAGTTAAGGCTCTCTGGACCAGTCTTTGCAGCCGTTTTTCTCGCCCATGGGATTGGTTCATCCCATGTTTCAAGGGCTTAGGGACCAGAAGAAGCTGAGGACACAAAGCAGTTGTCCTAGGGTGAGAACTGAGCATGTGGGGCTCTAAACCCCATCCTTCTCCCTGCTCCAAGGAGCCAAGCTGCTCCCTTTCCCTGGCATGCTCACAGATACTGGCCTCGGGGGCCCAGCCCGGCCCAACCGGCTCCCAGCCCACACCCGTGAGAAGAGCCCATCCTGCCTCTCAGGTGTGGCCCTTCGCCTGCGGGCTCCCACTGGTGCCAGCTTGGATGCGGCCACTTGTGCTGGTGAGGGGAGGGAGGCAGGAGATGCTGGACCCGTGGGAAGCTGCTGAGCATCCTGGTGCGGATGCGGATGCAGGGGGTGTCCGCAGCACCCCTGTTCTGCACTTCCTCTCCTTCAGAGGGGGTTTCACAGATGTTCTCTGCTCACATCTGGGTTCAGCCCTTTCTTCCCCAGCCCTGGAAACCCACATCTCTTCTCTGCAGAACAGGTTGGGTGCCGGAGCCGTGCCTGCTTCCCACGCTCAACCCGGCCCACACCCTCCCCCTGCCCCAATAGCCCATCTCTTGCTTTCCCTCTGCTCTCTTTCCCGGATCAAAGCTGCCTCCCCTCCCTGTATTACCAACATTATTCAGCTCTAGATAAGAAGCTCTCCAGCAGCTCTTTATTAATCCCAGTGGAGGCAGAAAGGAGGCAGAGTGAAAGGACTCAGCATGGCCAGGACAGAGACTAATGTTCCACGGAGCACCTCTGCAAGAGAGAGGCACGTCTTTTTCCCAGCAAGTCCCATGGGAAGCTTGGGTAATAATTAACAATTATTGAACTTTAAACCCTCCATCTCTCACTCTGTTCTAACCAGGGTTTTGTAATAACTCATCCAGTCTAAAGCACTGCCAGCCCCATTTGCTGGGGCACAATGGGACAGGAGGGTGATGCAGACTCCAATGCAGGCAGTTGCTGAGTTGCTTTTACACTGAGCTACCATGTTCCAGCTCCAAGCTGCCAGAGAGCTTGGATAGGAACCTTCTTTCTCCTGTTCAATGCGTCTTGCATCTCTGGCCACAGAAATGACTTGTTGTGGGAACTTCCTAGGGAAGGTTCCCCCCACCCTTGGAATGCCATAGACTCTTGCATATGGCTAAAATTGTAATCTACCCGGGAGATAGACTAGAAAGCTTTTACAGCATGAAGACACTTGTTTAAATCCATCTGCTGTCTGAGGCAACTATAATCAATACCATGTGATGGCTCACACGTGGAACAAGTTGCATGGTTCATAGGGCCCGGGTTTGCATTGCTACCTGCCCCCTCTTACGGATGGACCACGGAGCTTGTGAAACGCTTGTTCATGCAACAGGCAGAGTATGTCTGTAATCTGCATCCTACAATGGGGCAACTCCGGTGTTACAACAGTTGCTCGCAGGATATTGGTGGCAAAAGCAAAACACCCTGCAGATACCTAAAGACTTCAATTACTGTCCCCAGCACGCTGCCATCCTGCCAGCCTCAGCATTTACAGCCTTGTCCTGCCTTTGAATTAAACCAGGCAGGGAAACCAGGGGACCATCACCTATTCCCATGATTTGCACCCACCCATCACCCACCCAGAGCAGGCAGAAACTGGGCCCAGTGTTTGCACTGACAGAATATGTGTGTGTGGATCTATGGAAAACAATTCCTTGTCTTCTGAACCAGCTGTTGGCTCCTGCCCGCTATGAAAAATGACAAAATAAAGGGGAGTCATCTTTCCCTATGCATTGCAAATGGGCTCCTGCCTGTATAAAGTAACGTCAGCAAGATCAGTTGTGCAAGGCGCCCCGCGGACACAGGGCAATATGAGCAGAGAAGGAGAGGGACTGCTTTTGACAAGGAAAGGCACACAGAGGTGAAGCGAGCTGGCCAAGGATATTCCAGGGAGCTTGTGGCAAAGCCAAGAAATGATGCCAGCCCTTCTGAGCTCAGCCTGCCTTTGCCATCACCTCCAGGCCATTCTTTCCCTTGAAGTAAAAGCTGATTCACTCCTGGTAGCAGTCAGTGTGAGGCAGCAGATATTCCCACTTCCAGGGAGGAGCTGTAGGGTACTCCACAGGCACGGCAGCGATCGGGATGTCAAGGATACAAAACCATCTATATACCTAAAAATAATTACTTAAGCCTTTCATTTCCAAAGTGAGCTCAGAGCTGGTGAAAGGTCTCAGATCAATAGCAGCAAACCTGCAAATTGGAGTCCTCCCCTTAGCCATGGAAAGGGTACAGCTGAGACAGCATCTGCACAAGCAGCCTGCCCATAGCCTCTGCCAGCCTGCCTCTGCTCTGACCTTGAGGAGCTGCCTTGAAGTGCAAGAGGGAAACTCCCCCTTCCTCCCTGCTTCCCATGCAGCCCTGGCCTTTTGTTCCCTAGCAGGGAGATCACCACTGGTTCACTTTACCTGGGTACCTTCTGTCTAGTGAGTCGTGACAAGCTCATTCCACGTGCACACCAAGACCTGCTTCAGCACTGCAGGTAGAAGTCCTAACGCGTTCAATGGGATTTTGCAGCCCAGATTTTGAGGCAAATCCAGCCTTAGAGAGAGCTTAGCTACCAGGCGGACTCTGGGATTTCAGATGGGGAGATGCAGTTGCCTGTTCATGTGGTCCATTATAAACAGGCCTTTCTTCTCTCCTGCCCCACTGCTGTACATGTGCTCGGCCCCATGCCCCAGGGACCTTTGAAAGCTGCATTATAGGTTCTCCCCATACAAAGTTTGGTTCAATACAGCCGTCAGGCTTTGGCCACATTACCCCTGCTAATTGGAATTACAATAGGCAGACTGCAGCTTTCACTCCATCTCTCTGTTGCTTGTCATAATGTAATCAAAATCCCTCTTGCTCTCTCTTTATCATGGAGCGTGACGGGAGCAGAGGCACTGGCAACCACATGGCTTGCAGAGACTATGGATTCCTGTGGATCACACTGGGGCTGGGACGCTTTGCCATAGGGTGGAAAAAGAGACCCCCACTGCCAAAACTCTCTGGAAGGCCTTTGACAAGCAGGTTAACAGATAGGATGGAGACTGACACAAAGATGGAGGCGGAGGGGTGCTGGTGGAGCACATCCTGTGGTTAGGAGGTGCAGAGACCAGAGGCAGGCACAGACTGACTGCACAGCTGGACGCTGGCTGGGTGTCTGGACAGGAATTGTGCTCACATAGGAAGCTGCCTACTTCTTGCTTAGCCCTAGCACAAGCAAAGCTGAGATAGCATCTAAAGGCTTCAGCTTGGTCAGGATCTCTGTGCTGTGCACAAGTCCCTGCCACAGTGAGCTCTCCAGCTGCTGACTCACAACCCCCTGCCCTCCTCATCCTCACTGCTCCCCGCCTGTTTGCAGCAGCTCTGCCAAGCAAGAGGCCGTGCACGTCCTGCTCACACCAGCTCCAAAGGCTCGGAGCTGGGGTGATACATAGCAGGTGATAGATACCGCATCTGTGATTTGTGGATCATTACCACAAGGCAGTAAGGCAGGGCTGAATTACCCAGGCGGAAGAAGGATCGCAGCCTGGACCTCCTCAGCTGCCCATAAACAAAACTCACATAATTCGAGTGCTTGGGTGGAAACGCAGCCTCTGAGGATTCGCAGGGCTCACGCAAATAAAGGACATCAATTGTTGGAAGGTGCCAGCCGGATGGGGCAGAGGGAGGCTCATTTTCCACATCCCTTGATAGCAGCCGTTACAAACCTCACTGAAAGATGCACCTCCCCAGGCCAGCACTATTTTTAAGCTCCAGGAGAGATGGGGGGAGCAAAACCACATTTTAGTATTTACACCACAGGCGAAATGGGTATTTAAAAACCAGGGTGCACTGTTCCTGCCATGCCCAGAAAGAAAGAAGGGGTTTTCTTTCCATAGCGGAATAGCTGGAAATACCAGCCCCATCGTTCTGGTGTGGGCTGGGAAACCAAACTCCCACAAGGACTGGGGGGAGACAAGGGATAAAGGTTCCTTCCCTGGCAAATTGCTAGTTCAGTTCCCAACTGAATCAGCAGCGAATGCAAAGCAGCTCCTCTGATTCCTGAGTGGGGACTTCTGCACTGTCCCTGCTTACTGGTGTCTGGGATAGCATCCCATAGGAGATGAGACAACAGCAGCACCCTCATGGGAACAGCAGTCTGGTCTGCTGGGTCAGGAGCCCGAGCTGGGAACCAGACACAGGAGGGATGGGACACCAGGGCATAGGATGTCAATGAAGGACGTGGCCCTGGACTTAGAGCCAGAGCAGAGCCTCACGTGTGCTTTGCCCTCTGGAGCAGCGTGTCCCTACCGTTCTGCATGGCAAGGGCACCTGGGCTTTGGGGTGGGGAAGTCCATGCACCAGGACAGTTTTCCTTCCTGATGCTCCATTGCTCCTGCAGCTGGTTCGTGCTCCCTTCCCTGTGCAGGGCAGGGAGTGGGGTGGGATATGGTTTTGACAGTCACCTACTGATGATCATTGACCGACCACAGGCTGATGGATGCTGCACAGCAACAGCCTGCCATAGGAGGTGTAATGATGTGAGAGTTCTCAGCCTTGCTCTCTAAGGGGTCCTAGGGGACCCACAGATAAACTGCCTTCCCCTAGAACCCCTGCAGCTTTCCTCCTGCTAAACTCCATCCTGCTCCTAACTCCCTCCCAGATCCTCACACACTGAGAACATTCCTCCTTTTACAAGCTGTGCTCTGTGCAAGCCTCTCCCCCTCCCATCCCTCCCACCCCTTACCAGGACTGCTGTTATCTTCCCAAAAGGATCCTATTCAGCTCGTATCAAAGGGATGCATGAGCACACCCATTAGGAATCAGAGCATCAAGCAAATCCCCAAACAAGCCGCCTCTAAAGATCAGAGCACACTGTAATCATTCCCTCTGCAAGGAGATCCCAGTAAGTCCTCCCCCACTTTCTCTGGGTTCTTTCTGAACCCAAGCACATGAGATAGGTTTGGTAAGCTCAGCTGCAGCACTAGTAAAAGTCTGTTCATTCAACTTGCACACAAAGCTCCTGGCCTCCCTCAAACCCTCTCCTCCATTTCAGCACACTGATGATGCTCAGAGGCTGCCCCAGCCGTTGAGCCCTGCAGTCAGAAGGCCATTGATGCTGCTCTGTGTCTTGCATCCTGGGTAAGAGGGGCTGCTGAAGATGCCACAAGCAATAGCAGCAGATCTCCTCATCCTCATCCTCCTCTCCCTGTTTCCCTATAGGAGACAGCAGGAAAGCAATACCAGCCCAGGGAGAGGGGAGCACTAGCAGCAGGGTGGGAATGCCTGCACAGGGCAAGCACCAGGACAGAAGTGGCTCTCCGGTACATACATGTTGATTCACGTGTTGGTGCACATGAGCATCTTTCATAACCATGGCCTCAAAGAGAAAAGCAAGGAGCCTTTTCTAAAGCCTTTCGTAAGACACCATGTGCTTCATCAACATGACACAAGCACAGCACTTGGCTTTGACACTGTGACAATAGATGTCCTGTAGCTGTGGATCCTGGGCTGCCCCTTTCTTCAGCACCTACCACCGAAGTCTCAGCCCCTTGGTACACATGAACGAACTCATCCTTCCCGAGTGAAATCCACAGAGCTCCAGTGCATCCAGCTGTGGGGTGCAGTGCACAGACAGCAGCACTGCCTGCAGAGCCAAGAGGGGTCCTGTATCCCATGGAAACTGTGGCAGCTGATACAAATTACAGCATGGCAAGGATGCTGCTATGCAACACATCCCTGATCCTAATGACCATACATGGGCACAGTTTTGGTTCTCCTCTGCAGCCAGGAGATACCCCTTCCTGTGGCTCGGTCCCCAGCCACTGCGATAGTGCAAGCTGATGAGGGAAGAGCATGAATAGGCTCAGTAATGAACAACTTGTGCAGCTGTCTCTGCTGTACATCACCAAATCACTACCTGCTGCCCTGCTCTGGCCCTTAAAACAACATTGCTTCCCAAATGGCTAAGTGACACAGGCAAGAGCAGCAAGGACACACTGTGTGCTGCAGCCTCCCTGGAACAGGGGTGATCCTCCTCTTTGTGCCTACTTCCAGCCCTCAAACTGACTTTGATTATCCATCCATTTCCTCCAGTTTTGGCACCCCCAGGCTAGGAAGGCCATCAGCACAACCGCTCTGGTGGGAATGTGACTCCGGGTTTGCCTACAAGGGGTCTCAGTGCTGATTATGAAGGCCAAGAAAAGTCAAAGAGTAAAGCCCATTAGATGCCTTTCCCTAAGAAAAAAGCAGCCATTGCTTGATGCAGCTTAGCTCTCCAGTGAAAACAACACAGACCTGACTGCAGGCTTTGTATGGATTTGAATGTGCTGCCAGCAGTGAACACCCTTGAGCTCCCCCAGCATTCACATTGATGGGCAATAGCACTCATCAGTCTCTGGTGCAGTGGGTGTAAGAAAGCTGAGGCTGTAGCAACAATGAGACACTGGGACAGTCTCTTTCTGGTCCCAGCCCAGTGGGAGGATGAAGAGATGTTTGAAGGCAGTGGAAGGCTCCATCAGGGCCACGGGTTTGGGTCAGGGGTTAAGTTATGAATCCACACTGTGCTGATAACTCACACAGCCCGAGAGTGTAGGCTCAGCTTGTTCATTTGCAAGGACAGGGCAAGGTTCATCATCTCTTGCTGCTCTCCTCTGCCCTGTGCCACAATGTCTCTCACAAGCCAGTATAACCATTGCGTATCAAGCTGCTCTACACAGAAACCTGAAGAAGACAGTGACAGAAACCCTGACCTTTCTCCTCAAACTATGCAGCCCTCTGATTGTGCCACCCAGTAAACCTTGTTCATCGTATTAAACTCTCCACTAGGTCTATGGCTTCTGTCCATCACGGACTGTTTGTAACCCCTGGCTTTGCTAGGATGCTCAGCACAACAGCCTTTAATTACAGACCTCTGCTTGAGTCCCACCAGCCTACTTTACATTAGACCCTGAGCCCATAGACAGAACTCTGCCCTCAGACTGATCCCTTGGGCTGCCCTTCCTAGAACAATGAAAATGCTAAAGGAAAAGCTTCTCCCCCTCAGTCCAGAGGGTATCAGAAATGAAACCTGGTTTTGCCACCTGTGGGATGCTCACTACAAAAAGCAGATATCTATAAGGGCAGATGAAATCCACTGTCCACCTAAGCATTCCCATGATACAGACTCTCCACTGCAGCAGCCTGTTCTGATCCATGTCTGTAGCCTCACACAGAGAACAAGGCTGGTTTTGCTCTCAGGTGGCCACACAGCGCTCAGCTCCAGCCCCCTCATCTCCCACACAGATGGGCCTTTGTGCTGGGAACGGCTCTCGCCTGTCACCAGAGCAGAAACGCTGGATGTTAGCCACTGGCTGTGAGCTGCATGGACCCTCTGTCACTCCTGGCCATGCCACTGAATGCCTTGATCTAGCAGAGAGAGAGGAATGGATCTTCCATGGGAAAAGGAAAATAGACTCCAGTTCGGTCTGATTATGGGGTTTTCCCAGGTAGGGAGAACCGCTGAGAAGAGAGACGGAGGCAGAGTCCTCTTGACTAACCAGGCTTGGAGTACCTGCTGTCACATAGCCAGGTGGTCCATCTGGTACCTGCCGCTGCTTCAAGGCAGTGATGTGATTTGCAGGTCCTTCTGTAGCATCCCTGCATGGCTGGGAGCAGATGGAGGCACTTTGCTACTTCCTGCAGTTAGAAAGGCAAACGGGCTGGGATGGGGGACGGAAGCCCCATCCCTGTGTTTTCTCTTTCAGGGAGGAGTCACATGGATCTTGTTGCTCCTCAAGCTCTCCTCACCTGTAGGTCAAATGAAGATGGAAAGCAGTGCTGCACACCAATCTCCAACTGGCTCAGAGAGGTTAGATGAATGGTGCTTAGAAAGTCTTTCCTCCTGCATCACACCAAATAATGTCAAAGGAGGATTATAAACCTCCTGCAGGGACAGCTTTATCTTGGGGGAATGAAGAGACAGTTCATCAAGGTGGGTCAGCTCCTCCTATCCATCCCATGGAGATGCCAAAGGGACAAGAGGCTGCTGGCCAGATTCCCCTTATCCCCCACTACTGCAGACCTGTATCATACAGGCACAAGCAGCCTCCCTAGCCTGGGACCCCCTGTCCTCCTGGGCTGGGCAAAGAGCAAGGGCCTGAAGCCCACTCTCCCCCTCTCATGCCCAGTAGCTGCTGTTTGTCTGCTTTGGGATTGCTGCAGAGCTGAGAGTTGCCGCAGCTTTCGTGATGCCAGCCTGCTGCACCAGCCCCAGGAACAGCGAATGGACAGCAAGGCATTGAACTCCCCACACTTCCTTGGGTGCCCGTGGAGACAGGGACACACAGAAATGACAGCATAGGGCATATAAAATAACAAGAGTGCTGGGAAGGGCAAGTTTCGCTTCCCATTTCTATGCGTGATATAGACAGGGTTGAAAAAGCAGGACTTTAAACCTCGCACGGTGACACGCTGGAAGGACACAGAGGTGCCTGTCTGGCTGCCACAGAGGGGAAACTGTCCTTCCTCCCATGGATGCCACTTCTGCATTTGAGCAGATTGGGCAATAGCTTCTCTTCTGCTGTGGAGCTGAGGGGTTCCCCTTGAAAACCAAGCTGGGAGGGTAGGTGCCTATGTGCTGAAAGGGTGAAGTGCATCCACCTAGCCTGGACTAAACCTTTACTGGAGAAGTGAAGAAAAGTGTAAGGCCAGGAGAATAACTGCATCTCGACAGCAGGCAGGAGGAAAAGAGAGGTGCGTCTCATGAGAGGTGTCATTCCTTAGTTAAACAGATTTTCACCTGGAACAATGATCTGGGTTAGGGAACCCTCACTGCAGAGCAATGAATTCTCTGCGCTGGGATGCCTGAGCTCTGGTAATTAACACAAGAGGTGTCTCAAATGCAAACTGGGTCCCAGCTCCAGTGGCTGCCGGCTCGAACTCACCCTGCATCAGAGCAGCCCTGATTTAATCTGACGTAGTTGAGAAAGCAAGAAGATCTCTTGGGGTTGCTCAGATGGGAGTACCTTTGTCCTTCCCTCATTTGTTTCTGCTTTTTGCACTGATATGCCTTGCTGATGGCCTGTTAAAAGGACTGAGCAAGAGCCATCACGACCTCGAGCAATGATGTTGCAAGATGCAAGCCTTTTCTGAGAGGATTGTGGCTGTTCTATCTGAGGTCTTACCAATGCATCCCTGCAGCATTCACAGGCATCATACATACGATGATGGGCTGTCCCTACCCTTAGCAGCGCTAGCAGAGGGCAAGGGGTGCCAGTGGAAACGCAGGCCTGGGAAGCAGGTCACGACAACCTGCTCTTCTGGTTCCCTTCGTGATTCAGCCGAGGTGTGAGTGGTGCCCAAAGCATCCTCCTGCTGCCTGCCTTTAAACTTAGCTTTGTGGCTGGTGCAGCTGCAGCCCAGAGGAGGGGTGATACGAGGAGAGAGATGTGCCAGGCTCCACCAGCACCAGCATCTTGTCAGCCACCGGCTAACGTTGAGCATTTGCCTCGCGCTAGAAGTGCTGCTGGATGTGGTAATGCCCCTGCTTCTTACATCCATTTGCAAATGGATCTGTGTGCACTGGCCTGGGAGCTCTTGCTTGATTAACGCTGCCGGTTCAGAGAGCAAACAGCATTAACCACAGCCGTCCCCTGGCTCTGGCCATGGGGCAGACACTCTCCTGCTTGTGGGCTGAGCTGGCTCTCGATACAGCCTGTCGCCTCACCCACACTGACACATACATGAGCTCATCAATTCGCACCAGGTTAGAACTCGGCGGGTTGGTTCCACTGCAACAAGGGAGGTTTAATGAGAAAACGCCAGCAGAAGGTGCACCTCTGCTTCCTGAAACAGCCCAATGCTGCTTCTGAGGCTTGGGAGGAGATAGGTGGGGGAAAGGAAAAATCACAACCAAGAACTTAACCCAACGGCTGAACACAACTCTGGCAGCTTTCTGGCTGCGTTAGGACATTAAAGCAGCTCCAGAGTACAAGATGGACCAGATCCCACAGTGACACACTGTGACTATTGCCAGCACTCCAGATTGCTGTTGTACCTCCCCAAAAAGGAGGCCCCCATCCAGCTGCAGCCAAGTTTGACCCAAGGCCTCCAGGTCACTTGGGCTCAGTCAATGCCGCTTTCAAGCACCGTGATGGAAAAACCCTGTGTCAAAGGCTCAGACACCTCTCCAGCTCTCCCCTGCTGGGGATCTCAAAGCCCTTTGCAAAACAAGACTCACAGGCCCCTCTCAGAGCCCAAGAGGTAGCCCAGTGACAGGAGACAGGAATTTGCCCACAGACGGAGCAGAAAGCTTGGAAACAGAGGCCCAGGTCTGCAGATGCAGGACCAAGCACAAGATGAATGCCTCTTCTCTGCCTGGTTGCATCTCAAGCTATACCGAGTTTCATGGCGGGGATAAACAGACAGATTGCGAAGACTTGGAAAGCATAAATTTAACTGCAAGTGTTCTCAACCTCTAAAGATCTGCCTTGGATCTCACATCAGTATCTTGAAGCCCTAATGCCGTAGCCTGAGTTGATACCTGGTTAATGGTTCCAAGCGGATAGGCAGGCAGATCTGCGTGGAAGGCTGCAGGAGCACTGAATTGAATCCGTTCTGGACGATTGAGCTGATCACATTAAAGACAATTTGTAAAGCAGATTTTTATAAGGGGCTCTTTTACAGCTTTTACAGCAAGGAAGTTTTATTTCCTTATCAGAAAAAAAAGCTAACATTGTCAGAAGGGGGAGGCGGCATACGTGGATGGGAACCAAATGAAATGGCATTGATCAGATGAGCATGAAGGGTTTTCCAGAAAGCAGGTAGTGTCTCCTGCCTTCCTCTCATCCTTCTTGGCTGCTAGGTACCAAATCACAGTTTCCAACAAAGTCCACAGCTACAGATTCAAAGCTTACATATGGCTCGTTATATATATATGTGTGTGTGTGTGTATATATATATGTGTGTGTATATATATCCTCAGCTGATTTGGGCCCAACGCATTGCAAACTTGAGGAACTACCTGCCTCAGTATGGTAGACCTGTGGTTTAGTAAGGACTATCAGGCTGCCGTGGCTTTGTGCAGCAGCTAGCACAGCATTGTGCTGGTCCTTCCCTGCAGCTCTGGGATGCAGCCACAGGACAACTAAGCGCACAAATGAACGAGTAAATATATAGCATGAGATCAGTCGTTCCTGCAAGTGTGGTGCATCCACCACTAAACTGGTCCAGCCACGTCTCACCCACACAGGCTGCGGGGTACTCGGTGAGCATGGATTGGGGTCGGGAAGGATTATCTTCCCGGAACATTGCAGAGCTGGCTGTACCCTTCGCTTGGCAAGGTACCACTAGATGCACCACTGGCTTATCCTGGCAGAGCTGTCAGCGGGACAGTGCAAGACAAACTACCAGGCTACTGCAGAGTGGCAGGAGATGAGTTTGCCTGACTGCTGGCAGCAAAGCCTTCAGAACAGCCAAAAATAGGAGAAGCAGGGGGGGAAAATGAGCCTTTCTTGGCAGCATAAGGTGAGATGCCGGGCTGCGCCAGGGTCAGTGCCTGCATGCCTCCTTGGTGAAAGCCATTCCTAGAGGGACTGAGGGAGCATAAACCCCTTTTGGTTTACCCAGCACAGTCACTTCAGCATTACTGCAGCTCTAATGCCCTTCACAGGGGTTGTAGGGAGGATTGCCTGCAGGAGGCTGCTTGGTGGAGGGATGAGAAGGAGAGAAGACCAGGTGAAGAATGGCATGGAAAGTTGTGAGACTCCTTGTGAGGAACCAGAACGCAGCCAGGCACCTGCCTGGAAGCAGAGGAGTGCAGAGAGCCTGAGGCTGTCCCTTCCATCACCTCTTTCTGTAATGCAGGGCAGATCCCTTTGTCCTAGGAATACAGAGGTATACCCAGACCTGTTTTCTCATCACTCAACCTTTTTCATCTCAGTCTCCCTGGTTTCAGGACTGACACCCCCTGCCATTTCACCTCTGTCCTCATCCATTTTAGCTGGACCATTGAGTCACTGTGCTCTGTTATCTCCCATGCACTGAATGCAACCACCTCTGTCTTTGCTAGCACCAGAGACCCGTGGGCCCTGGCATTAGCTCTGATGGTCGGTCCTTTGGCCCAGACCTTGTTAACTGCAGCCACATCTCAGTCACAGCCCAGCCAGCCTGGCTGCTCCTCGAGAATGCTGCCCCAGCCCAATGAGAGGGTGAGTGGAGGCAATTTCACCCTGCTTTCACTGCAGCTTCTCTCCAGCTGCACATCCCACTCCTTCTGCAGGCACAGGCTGCCTCGTATCCCTGCAGAAGGCTGGGTACCGACCCAGGGTGGCACATGTGTCAGCCACCAGCACTCCGGACCCAGCCACCACGAGCTCAGCCCCAACAAGGCAAACACCGGTCCTATTTGCATTTCCCAGCTCATTCACAAGCTCTGTAAACCCAGACTGAGGGTCCCCCTTCCATGTCTCCTACAGCCTATTCCGGAAAGCCCTCCAGGATGGCATTAACCCATTCTGCACTGGAGCAGAAGAGTCGCCCGTAGGGCACTTTACAAAGTGGGTCACTCTTCTACTTCAAAGAGGTGTTGCAGGACAGAACAAACGGGGCAGGACCGAGCCCTGGGGTAGGGACACAGGGGCTGCTCTGCAACCGCCCGTGTGGGTCAAATGAGCCGGGGAGAGGCGATCCAAACCTTTGCCCACCTCCTCCTTCCCAGGGATGGATCAGAATCAAAGGGCTGGCTCAGACACCACCAGACACCCGAGTGCAAAAGCAGTGAAAGGAAGGTCTAAAACCCGGTAGCAGCCCATCCCTTCCACAAAAGAGCCCGTGGGAAGTGTGTGTGTGCTGAGGGGAACGGGGGTTTTGGGGATGCTGGACAGCTAAACCCTTCCTTTCTCTGCTTCCGAAACATCTGTGCTCATTCCCCAGCCGGGTGGCTCCCTCTCCCTGGCTGCTATGCCTCGCTAGACGTTGCTCGATCCAAAAGCAAACAAACGGCCTCAGCTCCCAGGACTCCGGAGCCCACTGCCTGCAGCTGCTTCCAAAACAAACGATCGTGTTGTTCCTTTCCAAGCCAGCGATGGAACCGGCCCCGACTCCCTCCCGTCCTCCCGCAGATGCTTCCACACCTGCTCCAGACCAGGGCGCGCACCCCAAAAAGCCGATCCCACCCCTAACCCGCACCCCGTTCCCCACCACCACCACCACCGGCACCCCGCAGCGCCCCGGCAGAGCCCACCGCCTCCCGGGGGGACCGGCCGGCAGCGGCTCACCTGGTAGGAGCGCGGCCGCCAGGATGCAAACTCCGATAGTCCACCGAGATGCACGGCAACTTGTCTGCAGCCGTGAAGCCATGAGAGTTCCTTAGGAGGAATGGGCAGGGGTCGGTCTGGCAGCGTCGCTGGGCCTTCCCCCCCCACCCCAAAGCCCTTCCGGACCCCGGTGGTTTTAAGTTCAGGTCTGCTTAAAGGGAATCAGGATTGAAAAGCCGTAGGTGCGGGAGGACAAAGAGGTGCTGCGCCCGGCTGGGAACCGGCGGCCGGCGGAGAGCTTCGCACATCCGCAGGGGCCCTGGGGCTCGGTGGGACGCGGGGCCCCTCTCCTCGGGCTCCGAGGCAGCGCGGTGCCTTCCTCCGGGAAGCGAGCACGGCCGCAGAGCCGGGAGGGCGGAAAAATGCGGTGGGGGGGGGGGGGGGGGGGGGGGGGGGGGGGGTTGGAAAGGGAAGGGGGGGATAAAAAAAGGGAAGGAAAAAAGGAAAACGAAGAGGAAAGGGGCAGGAAAAACGAGTGGGGAAGAGCGAGGGGAGCCCTCCGTGGGCTGCTGCTGCTCCCGTGGCTCCAGCGGCGGGGCTCGGCAGCCCCCGCCCGCTGCCTGCCCTCCGCGTCCCGGGGTGCTCAGGCGGCGGCTGCGGGCCGGGTGCGGCGCTCCATGGCCGGGCCGGCCGCGGGGCGGGGGATGCGGGTGCCCGGGCTGCGAGGCACGGCCGGCGGCTCCGCTCGGCTCCACACGCACACACGGAGCCGGGCGGAGCGGGGAGGGGGGGGCGGCGGTGCTCGCCCTCCCCGGTGTGATGTCAGCGCTCAGCGGAAGGAGGGCGCAGCGTTAACCCTTCCTGCGCTCCCGCAGCTCGGCCTGCGGAGGGGTCGTGGGTACCGGCGTGCCCAGCCTCGCCTCCCCTTCCTACCGCCGCCTCCTGCTGTTGGCAGCTGGCCTTTGTTAGGCGAGGGTCCGGCGTGCTTGCGGGCGGCAGGCGGGGCCCGGGGCGCCGCTCTGTCGGTTTGCTAAGGTGCTGTGCGCCCGGGGTTTGTGGACTCGAGGCTTGGTTCCGAGTTCCCTAAAGGATGCTGGAACGCCTGGGCCGTGGTGGGGGTAGTGGCATTGATCCGGCTTGCAGAAACGCCTTACGTAAACCGCGAGTGGAATAGGCACAGCTATCACATAGCATCTAGGTTTGCACTCATAAATGCTTTGGGTGCAGACCCTAAATAATACAGTGTTTTCGTGGGGCCTGCTGAAAGAAGGATCTTGTTCTGGACACATTGTGTGTGCGCTGATAAGCGAGGGGATTCAGAAGCAGCACAAGGGCTGATGCACTGGAGGAGGGAGGCATTGGTTTGCTGTGCTTTGTAACAGCCCTTATTATGTGGACACAGACACAGCCTTTGTGGATCTTTTGCTAAGGAGGCATTTAGCCTGCTAATGCCAGCTCCTGAGCTGCCCTGGCCTCCACAAGGATGCTGAACCCCAAACAAAGATGTGAACAACAATGACAACAACCAACAACAAAGTCATGTTGATTTCAAGCTCCATTAGAACAACACAGGAACAAATCAATGCCTGGCAAGCAGAAAAGGACAGAATCAGTGGGGAAGGATACCACACATAGTGGGAGAGGGAAGGGGGGGGCAGGCAGCAGCTATAAAAAGATATCTCTAAGGACCCCTTCAGCAGTCTCCTCCTTCTTTTAATTCCTTTAGAAGTTAATTCCTGTTCGAGGGAAGGATGGGCAGCTCTGTAACAAAGCGGATTAGCCAGATACAAGGTTTGTTCCAAAATAACAAAAGTTGTTACGTAGTAATGAGGTTTAGTTAATAGATTCACAGACTTTAAGGCCACTGGGATTCCTCTGGACATCCTGCTTGTGGAGCTTGCCCTGATGACTTCTGCCTCTGGTGTAAAGCTGCAAGGCCGGAGCTAGGAGCATGACTCCCTGTCCTCGTGGACAGACAAGATATGGAGAGCCCCTGGCATCCTTGCAACAGGTTTTTCAGCGGTTGATTTTCCTGTCCTTGCAGTGTTTATCTGGCTGGTTTCACCTTTAAACCATAAAATCTCATTATTCCTTTTCCCGACTCCATTAAAGAGATATCTCCAATGAGACATTACTCCCCTGGGCAGGTCTCTCTAAGTTGCAATCGAGTCCCCCACATTGCACAATGCTCCAGCTTCATTTTTCCCAGTGTTATACCCTCCTATCTCCCTTTCAGTGTATTGCCACTGGCACCTGAGGTGCATGGGGCAGGCCACACCTCAGCACTATTGATACAAGCTCGATGTGAATCCGGTCAAAGGCATCTTGGATTGGGGCTTCACACATTCAGGGCCAGCAGCTAGAGGTTTTCCTCTGGGAAAGGGAAGAGGATAGCCAAAGCAGAGATCATGCAGTACACCAGGCAGGTCTGTTCTCACCCTTGGCAACCCTTTGGTGCTGCTTGGCCGAGGGGAGCAGTGATGGTTTGGCAAACACTGGAATTCATCGAGTCATTCGCTGTGATTGCTAGGAAGGGGAACACTGCGCCTGGGGGGTTGCAGGTGACACAGAACAGACGTGGCCAAAGCAGGGAATTCCCTCTTGGGTTGTTGCACACTCAGATCTGAAATCAATCACCAAAAGAAAAACTCGGGATTGATCACAGCTTGACCTGAGCAAGCTGACATTTCACTGCTGCATCTGGGGTACGAGTAAGATTTCCCTTCAAGAATATGGGGAGATTTGATAGAGCCTTGGGCTCCCAAATCACAGACCTCAAGAGTTTGAGACAAAAATGCCACTCCATTAGCAGCAGCAGCAGCAGAACATTAGCCTTGGTGCATCAGGCCTAACTGATTGAGCCAGAATGTATTATTTTCCTGATCCTGTGCAGAGCAAAACCCATCACATTTGGCACAGTTCTGGCTGTTAACTTCTAAGATTTATTACACAGTGCCATGGGGCCCCTGTTCTGCAGCTTTTGTGAGTCCAAAATTCCCGTGAAGCCCAAGGGGACTTGTGCATGAGCAGGAAAGGCAGGACCAGAATACTTCAGTTTGGCAGGTTGTTGTCATTTCCAGGGGAGGAAGAGCATAATATGTAACATATTTAATTGCATCACACTGATTTTTTTGGTTTAGGGAGGTCTCTGTGTGCGTGTCCTCTGATGAGGCTGCCTTCTGCTCTGCCATATCAGCTGGTTTAGCCGATTGCTTTGTGCCTTGTCTCACAGCAGTAGGTTTCTAAAGCGCGTCCCAGGCAGAGATGTGATGGAGGAGCCCTATCTACTTTATATACCACAGTGCCCACAATAGTAGGGCAGGTGTTCCAGAGGTTGCCCATCCTTTCCACTCTTAGTGTGGGGACACGTGAACCACTCTGATGCTCAGAAATCCCTTTCATTATTCTATAAACATATTCCACTATGAATAAGAAACAAAGAGGGACAAGAACAACCTACCTGATGCTTCAGGCAGTCTTAAGGACTGGCCTGTGAGGAATCCCCCTTCCACAATGTGCAAAGGGGGAAAATCATTCCTAATACTGTACAGAAGGGATATTTACCCACTCTTGATGTTTAGGGGTGGCAAAAGTCTTGTTTCAGATAGTGACAAGCCATCAGGAGAGAGATGCAAAAGTTATACCAGCCCCTTCCTCTTACACCCCTGTGAAATCTGTCTTAGGCACAGATACTAGAACTGGTGTAGTCGCTTGGCTAACACTTACATAAGTTGTCATGCTAATACGGCTCTTGAAAATTGCCATTAAAGCATGAAACAACATTTGGCTGGGAGAAAAACAAGGCTTGCTTGTAGCTGAGCACTGTTCTGTCCGCCCAGCGTTTTGGCTGTTCAGCCAGCACAAGTTTTCTGCTGATGCTGACATGTGAGGTAACGTCTCTGCAGCAACCTGCTGTCCTAGGACATCTCATGTGTGCCTCCCCAGTGGCTAACGTGGCTGCGAACAGTCTTCTGGCACTGTGCAGGAGGATGCAGGATGGGTTGGGTAAGGGTTCTGCAATGACACAATTCGTTTGGATGGGGTCTTTCCTGGCGAGATGATTCACATCCTTTCACCGGGGGCTGAGCTGTTGCTGGGCTGGAATCAGGGCAAATGGCTCATCCAGATCTTTGGAAATGCAGCTCCTATCTGCTCTGGGTTGAGCACAGCACATGCTCAGGAACAATGGGGCTGAGCTGATGGATTGCCCTCAGGGGACCACTTCGCTGCCTGCCATGGAGTAGGAAATGTCACCCAGGAATTCCCCCACACTGGTGGACTCCAGTTCCTCCCCTAATGTCTGGGGCTGTGCCTCTGCTCCCCTTCTGCAGCCATGGCCACTCTCCAGCTGCTCCCTGCACACACTGTCTGGCAGAGCTCTGCAACCTGAAAGGCTCTTGGACTTGAATGGACATCTTATATAATTGTATACAATGATTATTACCGGAGGGGAGGAAGGGGAGGAGGAAATGCTCTTGAAAACATTCCTCTATGGGGTTTTCAGCTGCTTCTGTTTGATCAGGAGCCCCCAGCAGAGGCCTGTCATTCTGAGCTGGGCGTGCAGTTGACACTTGTGTGTACCTGGTGTGTATTTGCTGCAGCGCTGATTGCATTGGGTCCTGTGTTTATAAACATTTTGAAGCCGTGCAGGAGGCTGTGCTGAAGGGAATGTTAAAGCCAGCATCGGTTTTATTTTTGCCTTTTCATCTGTAAACGCACATAATGTGTCTGCAGCGCAGTCAACAATGAGGGATCAGAGGAGCAAGGGGCTTCCTGAGCTGATTCTTTGCTTGGCTTCACTTGTGAGCTCTCCTGATACAGCCTGCTCCATGCTTACATGAACACACATACGTATGCACACGTAGACACTGTACAGACAGCAGACACTCCTTCAGATCTGAAAGCACCATCCTTTTGGAAGGCAGTTCAGTGCTGATAGTCACTCCTGTCCTGCTGTTCCCTGGATAGGGCCAGCGGCTGGAGAAGATATTAAATCTGAACTGGTGAGAAAATTGCCTCCCAGTTAAGGGAAGCTGATTGTAAGGTAAGGTTGTAAGCAGTCTGCAAACAGCAGCAGGGTTTTACTGTCCCCCTCTCTTGAAGGGTTTGTAATAGCCTTCCTGCAATGCTATCTGAGCGCCTTAACCCTCTCAATCCCCACAGCACCCCCTTGTGAGACAGGAATTAATCCATAATCCTCATTATACATGGAGAAAAGAAGCCCGGGGAGATTAGGAATACCAGCCTTGCAGGAAGCAGTATGAATTCTGCTATGGGCTTTCTGTGGAAAGTGCCTCTAAGTGCAAAGCTGCTGGGCTTGGAAGGACCCACGTTTGGAAATGCCCAACAGAAGCAGATCTGGGTGCCTCTCAACCCAAGCAGCCACAAACTGGGTGTGAATTTAGTCTGGAGTGCTCCTGCATGGGTAAGACTGCTGCGAGCAGCATCTCTTTGTGGCTTGGTCCACTCTTCTCGGCTTTCTGTGCCAACAAGCACCTTCCACTCCAGCCATTAACGCTGACGTTCCTGCTGGGAGATGGTTTTAGTTTGGAGCAGAGCTCGGCAGAGGACGGGTGGAGGCTCCATCTGTTGATAGGCAGAGAAAAAGGTCCCAAACGTCTCGAGTGCTGCGGGGGCATCTCCCGCTTTCCAGCTGCAAGGGGCAGGGTCCGTGCAAGCATCCCGCTGGAGCAGCAGGATGCGGCTGTGTCCATCCTGCCCGGCACAGGGACCACGGCCACGGGGAGGGGACCCTGTCTGGAGGAGCAACGGGCCGAACACCTTGCAAAGGAACACGTTAGGAGCCCGAGCGGCAGCCGCGGAGCCGCCGCACCGAGCACAACGGCCGAGCACCACCTAGTGTCAGCAGGATCGGCTCCGTCGGGCAGGGCATCACCGGTGCCGCGACGGGACGGCTGCGCACCCATGGGTCCAGGGGTCAAGGTTAGACAGAGCATGCAGAGGCACGATGGCACAGAGAAAGAAAATAGGGGTGGAAATACGACGTGATCTTAAAGTCCTCTCCAACCCAAAGCATTCTGTGTGTTCCTGGCATTGCTAATGCGGTCCAGCAAGGGGAATTCTCCCTCTTCTCTACACACTTGTCTCTCAGCTCCAACATCTGAACTGATACGCTCTCTAGCACTGACACAGCTCATTCAGAACATGCACAAGCCTCAGAGGTTATCGTATTAGAAAATGGGATGCATTATTGAACAGTGTCGTAGCCCTGCCTTCCTGAGTGCCTTGGCAGTGCCCATGCGTGGCAAGGAAGGCAGGACACAAAGTCCCAATACCCAGAATAGCCTTCTGTCTGAGGGGTTTAGAAGCTGCTGTGCAGTCATCCATGAGGGAAAAAGCCACAGAGAGGATTTCTTCCAAACTGGAAATTCACTGACATGTTCTGCTTTGGATTTGAATCGGGATCAGAACTTGCTGTAAATTTACAAGTGGAAATAAGCCCTTTGCTTTTAGCAGCTGGACAAATACTCTTCTTTTCTTGTCTAAGCTCTTCTGGAACCTGATCTCTGGATCAGAGGGCGAGAAGTCAAGAGGTTCGCAGGCCTGTCTCATTTTCAGGCTGTCAAGTCAATAGCACCAGAGTGTAAATTTGATGCTGCGGCAGCAGAGCTACTGCTGTAAATGGGGAGCAGTGCCCCTGCGGACACCACAGTGAGTCTGGAGGGGGACACTGCCATCAGCAGAGCACTGATTCCACTGTCACCCCACTGGAATCAACTCAAGGTCTGCCTCCGGAGCAACTCTAATACGAATCTGCAGCAAATCCAGACCAAACATGGGAGTTTCTGGTGTAAATCTGGACCAACATGAGCACAATTGATGGGGCAGCACAGCAGCTCAGTCTGTGCTGTTGTGGCTGGACACAGAAGGCAGCCCCAGCACTTCCCAGGCAGATGTGAGCTCTGTTTAAACCCACATCCAGGTGGGGACACGTTTCTGCTGCACAAGCACCTTCCCCATCCAGCGCCGTTTGCTTGTGACGCACATCCAGCCAAGTCTGTCCTCTCTCTCTCCCCCCTGCTCCCAGCCAGGCTATTCGTTTCTGGCTGTCACAAACGAGCTGTTCCTCTGTGAGCAGAGCCCTTTGCCCCTCTCCAGCAGGCGAGGCAGGCATCAGCCTTGTCAGCATCAGAATCAGCCACAGGAATCAACACATCCCAGTGATGCTGATTTATCGCCCTTTAGGTTGTCAGCATAAATACTTGATAAATACAGATATGAATAATACAGGCTGAATTTACCTCATTGGCATTAGTGAATCTCCTGTTGGAGAGGCAGGGAGAGGCTATCGCCAGGCTGTGCATGCAGTGGAGGTCTCCTGTGCTTGCTCCTCCACCATCCCAGGGAAGGTGAAAGGGTTGAATCCAAACAGTGCTTTTGCGAACGTGGAGGAATCCCCTTTGCAGCCTGCTTTTGGAAATACCAACCGGGCCTGGCTCTTGTCTACTGAAGGGATTTTTGCTGCAGTCTCAGGAGCTGGAGATGTGGATTTGGAGGGACTCCAAGGGAAACGTTTCTGTCAGCCTGGAGTAGCTGCAGAGGGGCCAGCGGAATGATGTTACTGTTCTCTCTCAGAGGACAAACCGCTCCTCATGGGCCAATTCCCTCCTCCTGTCCAACAGTGGGAGCAATTGTTCTCCCCCATCCATGAGCCTTTTTCTGCAGGTGTTGGAGGGAGGAGGTCACCTTCCTTATGCTGAGCTCCTAGGAGATTATGGGACCTTCCTTTCTGGAGATGCTGGATAGGGAGGCACTGCTCGTCTCCCTGGGAGAGCTGGAGGAGCATTTGTCCTCATGGCAAGTCTACCCAGGTTTTCACTCAGCTAAGCCAAATAGCCACCCAGCTAGCCAAATAGCCAGGCTATGGAAAATGATACTAGGAAAAATACGGTAGATCTATGGTACTTTACAGCCTTCCCATGGGAATCCATGGGAATTCCTGGATTCCTCCTCAACAGGAGACTTGGGGGAGTCAGGTTTATTTGCCCTACCTCCTAGTGTTTGGGGGTAATGTGGCTCTACTTCCAAGTGCTGTAAGAGCTCGCCGTGCTGGGCACACAGGAAGAGCTGGAGGCTGACTTCATGAATCATCCCTTTCCAAGCAGGGGGGGAAATGTCACATTACATTCTTGTTTGCAAATTCTCCACGTGTGCATCTGGAGCTCTCGACACAAATGAGCTCCCAGTGGAAGCTGTCTGCAGGGCTCCGTTTTCCATGCTTTTGGTGGAGCTTTGGTGATGGTTCTGGGTTCCAAGCCGCCCTCTCATAGAGGGACAGCCAAAAGAGCATCTACATGGAGTTTCATGGTAGTGGAGCTCAGTGTGTCTTATCCATGGCAAGAAGGCAGAAATCTTCCAGCAGCAGAAACAGGCTCCTGATGTAGGAGTCCCTGTTAGTCTGCATTTCTGACACGTTTTTCCCCATGTAATATTCTGTGTGGTGTTCAAGGCCAGGTAGGGCACAGTCATGTCGATTTTGCCCTGATATAAGCACCTGGGACTAGAATTCACTTTGCAGCACGGCTGCCAATGCCTGTCTGTAATACCAATGTCTGCTAGTGTACCTGAGCATCAAATCTGGGCCTGAGGCTTCATCATTTCATGCCTCAGTTTGCCACCAGGCAACATGTCACAGCTAACAGGAGAGTTTGGAGGCCAAAAGCCTTAAGTGGCTGGAGCATGCTCATCCAAGAGCTTAGGTAAATGAATAGATGGGTTCCATTTGGTGTATTGTGGGAATCTGACCCTCTTTGGAGGTGATGTATTGTGGGATGGATAATAGCAGGGACAAGCTGTTAAGAGCTTTCTGTCCTTCTGCAGGCAGCAGGGATTTCATCTTTCGAGAGAACCTGAGAGGAGCAGGGCTATGGGCTCACTCCATTTGTCAAGTGATTCTTTCTTTTTTCTTTAATGCCTTTAAATACTTTTACAGTGTCTGTTAATGAAACTTTGGTGACCCTGGGGCTCCTGAGGGAATCCATCTGCATCTAAGTGGTGGAAAATGAACTTGTTAATGGCTGGGCCCTGTGCAGTCAATATAGGAAATCGATTCTTCCTGATGAAGGGCTGTATGGGAAGGGGCTTGGCTAAGTGGCTTTATCTTGAGGATGAATAGGGATGGGTGGGTGGGCAGTGCAGAGCAGTGACTGATGAAGAGGATCAGATGGTGGCTGGGAAAATGCCTCATTTTTACTGCTAACTGCAGGGAATTAGGAGGGCTTGCCAAACTGAGGTACTTGTGCCTGAAGGACATGTGCAAAGCCTGTGTAAGATCTGATTGCAATCTCTCTACTTCTCTCTTCTGTGCTTGTTCTCCACCTAGCACCACAGGAGGTCTTCTTTCCCTTCATTCCCAGTCTTCCTTTAGGAAGGAGAGATGTCTCCCTCAAACCAACCATCCCTGCTCCTGCCAAACCTCATCTCCTCCTGTCACAGCATCGGGAGGGAGACTAGAGGTCCTGGAAGAGCTCACACTATGGATAACAGAGGATAAAGGCTGGCACTACCAGAAAGCCGTTGGAAAGCCTGGTGTCTGGGTCCTCTGGGAAGTGCTCTGGAGTCGTTTGGATATCTTCCCTGCATCTAACAGGAGTTACTTTGCCCTTTGCTAACCCTCCCTACTTCCAGCTCATTCCTTTCCTCTATGGCCTTTCTGCACTGCAACAGGGACACAGGTTTCCTGCCTCATGCTGAACTTGTACATGAGCAGGGACTTGCAACTCCAAGGGTATTAGCAGTGGTGGAGTTACATCAAGGAGGGGATGGTGTAAAGTGCATTAGGGTGCCCTTAACATATGAATGTGGGGGGGAGGATGACAAATTAGAGAGGTAAGAAAGGAACAGGAAGTGTATTTTTCTTCATTTGGGGATGCTGTGTGTGCTGTACACACCATCTGTGCACTGGTGAAACTGGGTTGGGTCTTTTAAGAGCACTGGTCTGCCCCTTCATCTCTCACACAGGGCAAAACCTGTACCGTAGAGCTGGGAACAGAGCCTCAGACAGTGTAAATTGGTCATGTTCTGCTGGTATCCACAGGGTGATGCTGATTTTCATTGCAGAGGCGGATGGCCCAGTGAGATCACAGCAGCAGGGCTGGCTGTGCTTCCAGTCAGGGTCCCTTTACACCCTCCTCCTCTGCTTTGGGGGGGATCGCCCTGGATTAGAGCAGCTGAACCTTCAGGGACTATATGGAAAAGGCAAGTTTGGAAATGGGCGGAAAACCTTTATGGCTCTAAAGCAGCTTTGGGCATCTGCAAAACGCTTTGAGGTCTGCAGCAGCCGGTTGCCAAAGAGGAGCAGTTTAATTATGATGTGATTGGTGCTATGCCCTTCAATGATTCGCACATCCCGTGGGTCACATCCTTGGCTGATAAAAGCTGGGAGAACCAAACTGATTTATGTCCACTGAAGATCAGCTGCAGTGAGCCCACATTCTGCCATTTGATGAAGTCTTCTCTCTCTCTTCTCTCTCCATTTGCCTTTAGTCACTAAAATCTGCTTCATTAACAAACTCTCCCTAATCACTGCTCCTGAGCAGTGGAGCACTTTGCCCAGTGGGGCTCTGCATGAAGCTTCTGCCCAAGGACTGTTAGTGAATGTAATGCACACTTTAATGACTTTGCTTCTCTGTAGCCAGTTGTTGGAGGATATGGAGCAGTGATTCCGCACCGCTCGCTGTGCTGGGAGTCTCTCATGGGTGGCTGGATGGTAGCTGTGAATCTGCTCACCTCCTGCACGATGAAACGTTTTCCTTCTCTAAACAGTCTGGTTTGAATCACAGTGTCTTGGCTAAAGGCATCTTTCTGCAGAGTCAGAAGGTGAAGGCTAGGAGGATGCTGAAGGTGATGCTTCAGGTTTTAGGCATGTCATGGAAAGAGGTTAGGGGTCTTTAAGGATTTTTCTGGCAGGATTTGGCTGGAGATTTTGGGGAAAATAAAAGAAGAGGTTTCCAGGAAATACAATTTCCTCATCTGGAAGTGATTAGATTTTGTCTACGCCATGAGGGGGGAAAGATGGGTATTGAACAGAGCATGATCCATCTCTGTGCTCAACAGTAGCTGCCAATCCTCTCAGCCCCACGTGCTCGCAGCCCCGCTCTGTCAGCACGGCTGATGGAGACCCACACCCAGCCCCACAAAGCGACGTGAAGGGTATAATTTAAGCTGTTCTATTCCTAGCCTGGCATAGATCCATTTGTCGGCGACGTAAGAGTCTCCCCCACACAACCCATCGCAGCAGCGTGTTGGCTGTGGGGAGCGCTGAGGAGCAGCCCAGCCAGCATTATCCTGTGGGCGGCTTGTTTTCCATCCTTCCCACCCTCTCAGTGGTGATGAGGCCGATTTTTTCTCTCCTTCTATGTGCAGAAATAGCTTGCGTTTGTCGTAAATCACCTCGGCTGCAGATGGTGAGTCACCGGTTTGATCAAAGGCGAGACCCTTCTCGAGGTCTGAGCGGAAGACTGGATGCTTCAATAAATCATTAGGGACCAGCAGTAAAGACACTTTCCTTGGGTTTAACAAGAAAACCTCACCACCCCCCTCCTTTGTCCCCCATGCCCCCTGGCTTGTGCACTGTAAATTGAAAATCTCGGTGACATCAATGGAATTACCTGATTTAGGATTCCTGTTTCCTAGGCTTCGGGCAGTAGTTTTCTGCCCCAGCCAACAAGTTTGGATGGCAGCATGGGGGAAAGTGCTATAGCGGAGGGGGATAAATGTGACTGAGCACAAGTGCTGGGAGCAGGGAATGAGAAAGGACACAGAGTGTTGGCATGTGCCATTCACCAGTAGGAAAGGATACAAGAAACACAGAGTCCAATGGTATCACCATCTGCTACGCATGAGTGTGACACGAGCTAGCATAGTGCTGACAGGAGCTGGGATGTAGGGTGAGATAAACCACAGGGTCCATGACATAACTGCATCCGGGTCCAGGATGCCACACTGTGTACCTATTGCAAGGTGGGGTGAGGTGGCACTGAGCAGGACTGCTCACTCAGATGAGACAAGGAGCATTAATATGGCCATGGGGAGAGGAGGAGAGACTTAACCCAAGCCATGCATCATCAATGATGGTGATATCCTGCCCAGTACTGGGCTATGGGGGAGCAGAGGATGGTGTGAGAGCTGTCAAGGGAAGACAGCAACACCTGAAAGTGTTCCTGTACACTACACATTCCTTTCCCCTCCTCATCCCTTGCATATCTCCAGCCAGCCTCCCTGGGAACTAAGAGATCAATGGCTCTTGAGTCAGAGACTCGCTGAAAGCTGAGCAGATGAAGGGTTTGCCATCTGTGAACAAGTTGTTCTGATTGAATTAGGGAACATTTAACATTTACAGATAATTAGAAACAGCCACCCATTACAAAGGGAGCAAAAGGCAGCAGAGAGAAGAGAAGCTTTTGAAAGGCGATTGGAAACTCCTTGACACATCAGCCAGGGGAGCTTTTCAGATGCAGCTTCTGAGCGTTTCTAAATGCTTTGTGCTCATTACATCCCACATCTTGGAAGCCATGTACCTTATCTCTGTCTCTCTTTTCTGTCCTCTCCATTGTGTTTCTTAACTCCCTTTTTCTCCCAGCCAGCTATCAGTCAGATGCCTGTCTGGTTGGTTTTGACAGGGTGTCCCCTTAGGTCTCATACTGGGCAAAAAGGGAAGGAAATTTGCTTTTCATCTCCGTCACAGTCTTCTTGGCCTGGCATTGGGCTGTGCAGCCATGGGGAGACAGCTCTGGATGTGGAGGCTCCTATGCTACCCTGACCTCTACAGGATAGACCTGCATGTAAAGTCGGTTAACATTACTTTCAAGCTAAATTTGTTACATAGAAAGATAAATACCCTTGGAAAAGAAAGAGGGAAAAAATTGAGGAAGAAAGTAAAATATGTAAAATGCTCTCTTTTCTACTCCAAGATAGCTTCTTTCTTACAAATTCCTCTTTTTCTTCCTCATGTTTCCTTAATCTGTTTTTACATCAACAGTGTTAAGCGAAGGCTGTTTCTCGTACTTTGCTTTTGAGAGAAAAAGAAGCGAGTGGAAATTTGAAATTCCTCAAAACACAAAAAGAGATGATTTCCTTCCCAAATTTCCCCTGAAAAAATAACCAGCATCTCTCAAGCAGCTTGAGCAGTAATTGTGCTTACATCAGTGACGGTAATTGCATTGCATCTGCTGCAGAGAGTAACCCAAGAGGTGAAACCATACCGCTGCAGCTGCCCTCTTGCTGGAAGAAGAAGCCTCAGTGATGGCTCTTAGGCAGCTCCTGGACTTGACCTGTGCTCCAGCACCATGGGTGGCTCCAGGAGCAGAGGCAGTTGCAGTTACAGCCCATCAATGGGCATCCCACCATCCAACAGAGCAGAACAGGTCCCCCGCGATAAGATGGTGATAAAGGCAGAATTAAAAGGCTGAAGAGGCAAGAGAGGGATGAGCCCAGAGATGTTTTTAGGAGGTCAGTTCAGGACACACTCACTGGAGAGTGGGATGGTGAAAAAGTGATGTAGATTTTGCAAGACATCCTCAGGTCTTCAAAGAACATGAGCTGCATGAATGTTTTGTCCTCATAGGATTGCTTTGGGGTGAGCAGTCCTACTAGGAAGGGCTTATTCAAGGCCTGCACAGCTGGGTTTGCTCTTGGCTGCTACTGGAACTGCATCTTCCTATTATCGACAGCAGGGTAAAGGTGGAGGCCTGCCTAAGCAGCCCTAATGGAGGTAGCTACATCGAGGCCATGTCCTAAGGAGACACTTTAAAACTTGCCTAAAAAGCACCTGCAATGAAACTGGAAAAGAGCTTGTGGTACACAGAGATAATACTCAGCTTCCCCGCATTTCTTAGAAGGAAATAAATGGGAAACTGAGATTTCTCCGCAGGTCCAATAATATCCAAAAGCCTGACTGGGATAATGAAGTGAGAAGCAGACAGCTTTGTGCACAGCTTGTACCCCAGCCTTGTTTAGCAGGGCTACCCCTAGCAGGCAGCGTGTAGGACCCTGACAGACATCTAGTGGCATTTTCCTATAACTACAAGCTAAGAAGGGGGTGCTGGGGTATGTACGGTGGTAAGGAGATGGTTCTGCTCTCTAAATAAGTGATCGGCTTTGGTCACTGGGAAATATAAGCCTCTGTCCCTTGCACTCACATCCATCTTATGGAAGAACAAAAGGGAAAGGCCGTGATGCAGCAGTGTTATGTCTTGGAGAGTCAGGCTGAACGCAAAGGAATCCCTGCAGACGGCTCACCCTACCCAACCCCATTGTGCTGGCTCCGCTATCTGTGCTGCTGTTGGTGGGGAAGGACAGGGTATGGAGGGGCAGCCCCTGCCATCAGAGACAATGCACGTGCCCACATCTTGGCTGGGAGCATGAGGAGATGCCTCCAAGGGGGTGTCAGACACACTTACAGTGAGCCACGATATTTATAACAAAGTGTGGGGGAAGGTGTCACATCACATTACACTGATGCTCCGGCGCCAGAGACACAGGGACGATGCTGCAGAGTGGGATGTGGTGGGGGCCAGGAGGCAATGAGATGAGTCTGCTCTGCAGATACCGGGTCTCTGTTGGGGTCCAGGCAGCATGGCTCACCAGAGCAGGGGTTTCCTGCAGGCCAGGGGAGGGCAAGCATCATGGATGCTAGCATCAGCTGGTGGTGGCACTTGGCTCTTAAATCCCTGTGCCCAACCCTGCCTTAAGGAACAGTAGAATTAGGGTGTAGGGTGGTAAAATGGGGGAATATAATCTGGGTATTCCCAATGTACTTAAACACTGGAGTCTGTTTTCTTTCCTGGATGGATATATCCCACTTGCTTTTGTGCCAGTGGGAGGACATTGGCCTAGGAGCATAACCTTGCTGACAGGCCTCCCTTCACCAAGCTATGATCTAAACGCTATTATCTTTGGAATAAACAGTTCTTTACAGAAAGCTAAGCGACGTCAATGCAAGCATCTGGGATTGCACAACTCCCTCCCTAAAGAAGGAGTCCCTGACAGCACCCAGCTCTTTGTTACTGCTGCAAAGAGTGGGCCAAGATGTAGAAAACTGTAGCCAAGGACAAGGTCTCAGAGCTGTGTTTTCCCTGTGCAGCAGGAGGAGGCCTGAGTCCCCATGCAGAAATACCCTTGTGCTCCTACACATACACAAGCATATCTCTGTGCATCCAGCTCCTGCTCCATCCTCCTGCCCTGGCAACAGTACAGTCAAACATGGATGCAGTGCAGCACAGCAATTGCAGCCTCTTGAGGCCAATTGCTTGGGAATAGCTTTTGTCAGCTGCTGTTTGTCCCTTACTGCAAACATGGGAGCATCTCTTGAGACAGCAGCCAGCACACGGGCAGGCAGAACCAGAGCCTGCTGCTTGGTGCTGTTCTGGTGGCAGGGAACCCCTCTCCCCACAGTGGTGAATAGAGCCTGGTTTCCACACGTCAGGCTTGGGTGGGCTTTGCACACCCTGCAGCAGACACCCATTCAGCAGAGGAGCCATCCACACTGCCCTGCAGTCCTTCATGGGCCAGTTCAGCCTCCATCCACTCCACACGAGCCTGCTTTTCTCCCTGCTACTCCCCCAAATAGACAGCCCTGCCATTTACCTCATAGGGATTCAGCTGCTCACTGCCTGCAGGGATTGATGCTCTTTATGCTCTTTCCCAGGGTGTTTTGAGTCCAGGTTGAGCATCCCAGCTCCATCCCGAAGCAGAGACCTCATCACTGTTGGTGCCAGCTTTTATTCTCATGGGGCTCTGCCTGACTGCCTTCACTGGAGCGCAAGCATGGGTATGGGTGACCTTGGCCCCTTTTCCTGCCCTTATGAGGCTGTTTCCAAGTGCCTGCAGCGCTGAAGCCGCAGTCCCTGAGTGGAGATGGCAGCAGTGGCTGCAGACAGGGAGGCAGGCTCTCCCACAGCCCCCTGGGGCAAGTGTTCCATGGAATGACATTGGCTCTTGCCTGCTTTGCAAAGCAGGCTTGTACGTGTCTGTTAGCTTCCATAGGGAAATGAACACTCTTGACCTCAGCCCTAGACCAAGCCAGCCCTGAGCTCTGATGGGCTCTGCTTGTCATTCGCTGTGTGTGGCAATAATAGCAGGTGGATGTGAGATACCCTCGTTAGGTTATCACAGGCCTGGGCTTGCTCCCTTGAGGCATGAGGATACCCACATGAGGAAAGAGGCAGGAGAAAGGAGGGACAAGAGCACAGGCTGGTAATAAGCAAAGGGCTGGAGCACCTTAACAGGTATGGTCCTTTGTTAGCAGGGCTGCTTTTGGAAGGTAAAGGTGCTGGAAGCATGCAGGTTGCTAAGTGAGAGCCATTAAGTAGGTTGTAGACTGTGTCTTTGTGTGATGGGGTGTTCTGGGTGTATTTTGTGCTGTATACATCTGTATGGTCTGTCTAACACAGACTGTTGTTGCATACCTGCTGTGACAGACCAGCACATGTACTGTGACTGATGCTCCAGTACGACTACATGGGGAAATACATCAGCAGAGAGTACACCTTCACTGTGCTCTGTTTGCAGTGGGATCAGAGAGGGACACAATATCCATATGAGGACAGAAAATGGCTGGATCCCTGCACCCCCCCTCCATGCATGGGTGATACATGTAAGCATCCTGCCTTGGACATATTTGTGCTGATGTCTGACTGCAGACGTCACATCCACGTGGCGTGTTGGGCTAAGGAATGACGGCATGTGTGTGGCTGTAAGGCATTACATCTCCCTGCATCCTGGTCTGCAGAGCTCTCTAATGTCATGTGTGAGTCAGCACGAAACCCAGGCATTTGGTTGGGATGTCCCTGTCTGTGTGTGTGGGTTACCCTGCTGGGTGTGCTCTGCAAGGCACGTTCTGCACTGTCTGTGTCCCGTGTGCCTGTTTGCTGCCTGAGGTCCTGCCAGCTCCGTGCCCACAGCAATGGCACAGCGCCACGAAGCAGCCAGCCCTCTAATGGGAGGGCTGCTCCTCTCACTACACAGGCAGTTTAAAGGAGGTCATCCTTGTCCCACTACAGCCAGTGACTAAGGCAGCCTGGCATTTACCCAGGGTTTATTTGGACACAGCTGCACACATTTTTTGGTTGTTTGGTTTTTGTCTGACTTCGTGCCCTTTTGGTGATTCCTCATAACCCCAGCTCAGAGAAGGGACAAATCCTCCCTGCTTTCAGGGGAGGGAGGATTGTGCAGCACCCACCGCATGCAGACAGACCATAAAAAGAAAGAGAAAGCCTCTTGCATTATCTGTCCTGGAAATGGCATTTTGTTCTGTGTACAATTCCCTTTGACTCTCTAGGCAAAGATTTATTCTCTCTTTTCTCATGACAGCAGAGTTTGCAGCCTTCCGGTAAGTTTGGACCAGCCCAAATTAACTGTGCATCCTCAGTGTCTGATTAGCTCTATTTGCTGTGTTTTTATTGACCTATGCAAGCGAAAAACTAGGTCAAGCCAGGCTGATGAGGCTAGATCTGGCTCTGTAATACAAATCAGTGCAAACGAGGCCATCCGTTCGCTGAGCCATCAAATCACGCTCAGGGGTGGGTGGCCTCCAAAGTATCCAGGGGACATAATTAGGAACTTTCCCAAGCTGTCAATCAGAAGTGGAGCGTGGTTTGGAGGTAGAGGGCGGATGGATTATTTTAGAAGCTGCTCTTTGTTTCTCTGGTGAGGGGCATTTCATCAGCAAGCGGATGAAGCACAGTCCCTGGAATGGCTGCAAATAGAAATGGCCCTTGCCCATCTGTGACTCCTGTGCAAAGCCTCTCCACGGAGAAGGGATGGAGGCAGTTATTAAGGCTGCAGGGCTGAGATGAGGTTTTGTTCTACAGAAGGGAGAACAGAATCTTTCACCCAGCTTCTTTGCTAGCAGACCATATTGATGGCTTTTGCCATGCAGAGCCAAGGGCGATACAGCCAGCCTCTGCTATGGAGAAGCCTTTGAGACCCCTCTGATGTTGCTGCTCCTGGTTTGGTCGGATCAGAGCAGGAATCAGCTGTGACCCAATCTGCTGCCGCTGAGTTAAGCACCCTGCTCTGGGGAGAAAGGAGGTGGTGAAGTCTGTGACAGGCTGAGTCCAGATGCATTAAAAGAATCCTTCCATCACCCTGGAAAAGCTCTTTGCAGGGAGACTTGTGTGTCTGGTGCTGGAAGCTTCCAGGACAGGAAGCAAGGAGCAGCCTCAGCTGGTCTCATCCTCAGTGTGTGATGTGCTGGGAGCACGATGTCACACAGCATTAGCTTCACTTGCGGTGGGCAGTCGTGCTGTGACAGCTCAGGGGCTCACAAAGCCACCCTGCAAGGGGGGCAAAGGAGCAACGTGGCAAAGCAGAGGGGGCCAGACCCCAAATAGCTTGTGCTGGTGTGGCAGGGCTCAAAGAGGGGGTACCGGGTGCAGGAGGCTCGTTGCTGTATGCACAGAGGGCATAGCAGGCTTTGCCTGCTCATCCTGATTACCCACAGGGCTGCCAGCAAGCCGCTGCTGGATTGGCCTCTGCTCTGTGGAGCAGCAGGGGGGGAAGCTCAGGTCAGCATCAGGTTGTGCTGCCAAGAGCCACACATGTGATGGCCAGCTGGAAGAAGGTCACCTGGATGTGAAATCCAGTCGGGATCTGCTGTTGAAGAAGCAAGGGGTCTGGGCAGACCCATGCAGGGTGAATTCAGCCGTGATAACAGAGCAGGATGCTTTCAGTGCGCAAGGGGAGGCAGGGTGCTCATGCATGTTCTATTGCTTAGATATCAGGCCACAAATGCCTCATGCTTCACCCCTGAGAATACCTGCAGTCCCTTCTCACTTGGTGGGACCTGAAGAGGTTTTGTGTGTTGCAGTATACAAGGCAGAAGCACTTTCAGTGGGAGTGCTAGGATGCAGAGGGTTACCTTTTATGAAGCGAAACAACATCTTTTATACTGCTATGCACCCAGCTCTGTACAGCAGGTGTCAAATGTGCAGTAAATGCTGTTCCTTTGGGGAAAATCTGGTCATGAAAATGAGAGGAATATCAGCTTTTACAGAGAGAGACAAGAGATGATGAAACCTGGCTGTTAAAAACCTGGAGTTAGCAGGTCTCTTCCACTGAACCCAAATACCCATTCAGCTAAGTCAGCTTCCAGGGAGATGTTTCCCATTTCCTTCTGCAAGATGCTGCCTTTGATGGATGGCTGGTGGGAATGCCAGAGGGTAGGAGCTAGCACGGGCATCTCTGCCTGTGCAGCTCTCAGACCTGCCTCTCCTGTCTGAGCTCAGCAGCAACCTGATGTGAGTGATGGCCCCGGCTTCCCGGATGCATTTACATTCCCTTTGCATGCTCTTGTTGCCTTCCCGTCTTTATGGTTGTGATTTACTGACGTCACAGGCGCAGCATCACGGAATTGAGTTTACGGGAGGCTGAATTTATGATTAGAGAGATGAACCCTCCATCACTTTGTGCTGCTCCCCCTTCTGCACACACATGCGGGAGCGCAGCACCTCGCTCTGCTCTGCAAAGGGGCAAGAGAGGCCATGGAAGACCCTGGTTTATGGAGGACAAACTGCAGCCATCCTTGTATCCTGGACTCATGGGTCTTACATGTGTGGCTGAGAGCAGGAGTGGGTTGCAGCCCCTGAGGCAGGGCTCCTGACTGCTTTGTTTCATATTAACCGTCCTCTTCCCAATGATGCATTCCTACTTTTGGGTGGTTTCCAAAGCGTTCCCAGCAGGCATTTCACAGCCTTGGCACCTTCTTGTCCCTCCCCTCCAGATTTTTCCCTCTCTCCCACTGAACTTCTGGATAAACTGCAAGGTCAGGAAGCCAAGCAAAGAAGGAAAGGGAGAGAAAATGTACAGGTTGCAAGCCAAACTCAATAGGATGCAGCTCTGTGCATGGCTCAGTTTGTGTCTGGGTGTGTTGGAATAACTCCATTCTCGGGAGCTAATTTAGGATGTCCTCTGCTCTCTGCCTGGAGAGGAAACAGCTTCCATACAGAAGGCACTTGTCTGTGACAGATCTCTTGTAAACACCATAATAGCTTGATGTCAGACACACTCAAGACATCTTTATCAGGTGCTCTGCCAAAGCCCCCAGGGGGAAGCTGTGGGACAGACCTTGGTCAGCAGAGCTTTTCCAGGCACAGGCTGGCTGAGATTCAGAGCCAGGCTGCGTGGAGCCCTCGCTAACCCAAAGGCTTGGGTAAACCACCAGCTATTGATAGAAAAGGAGGTCTGTATTGTACCATGCTGCATCCCAGAGCCAGCTGTCTCTCAGCAGAGGAGCTTTGCTGAGAGATTCTAGGCAGAGGCACTAAAGAAAAGATGATATCCAAAATGGAGCGAGATAGAAGAGCAGGTTGGGTAGAGGATGTCCTGCTCCGTGGGGAGGTCAGAGCCTGCTTTTCCAAAATGAGAATCTGGTGGTTTTCATCACTCATCAAGACCCGGTTTTTGTCTGTGTTTAATCACAATGATTTACGTCGGCCTTCTTATATTTTGTTTTGCCTACTCCAGTACCTGTATTGAGTGCTTTCCCAGTGAAATATCCCTTCAGACCAACATCCCCAAAACCTTGGCTTCAAAAACATTGCTGTGCTGCTTTCTCTCTAGGGTGTTTAATAAGGGATGGGAATCAGTCTTGCTTTTACATGGACAATTGAGGGGTTTGTAGGAAGCTGAAAGCAGAATGATTTTAATGGGTATCGGTGATGCGCTTGTTTCTTCCCAGCTTCTGAAACCCAGCACCCCTGTGCCTGCTGCTAGCCCATCCGTTCATCCATCCATCCACCCATTCCCATCCCTCCCTGCATGCCAGAATACCCTTTAGCTATGCTGAAACATACTGAGCTGCAGAGCTTGCGCTTGAGGTGGAGAAACTGCAGAAGCAGAAGGAGCCTTCACAGCAAACAGTCTATTTATTGATATTTTATTATGCTGTTTAGCAGGACCCTGGTGCCTGTAATAAAGCATTAAGGAAGTGTAGCAGCACTTTCCCATTGATCCCATTCAGTGCTGTGGTATTAGTGTGACGGCCAGCGACAAAGAGAAGAAATCGTTTTATTTCCCTCCCCTGTGCTGAATTGCTGATGGCAAAATGCCCTGTAAGCCTGAAGATTAGTTAGTTGGACTGTGATGCCCGGCTGAATGATCACGAACCGCATGCAGAAAGGGAAAGGCAAACTCCTTTTGTTTGCTCTGTACAGCTGCACAGTGAGGGATCTGCAGAAATCCCTGATGACTCAGGAGGGCTCAGATCTATCAAACCTGGTATTTGATGACTGGAGATGGAAGTGGGCTGAGCTAGTCCTGAAGGGCGGGAAGGGAAGGGGATGGTCTGAAGGATTCCTTGGGGGACAGAGGTACTGCAGGTTTTCTGGTTGCAGCATCTAGTCTGAATTGCAGCACAAGGAACAAGCCACATAAGCTCACAGATCTGGCTGGTATGTCTCTCTCTGTCCCTTATGATGACTCCACAGCCACATACGACACCAGTGAAGAGGTGAGCCCATCCATAAGAGACCACAGTGAATGTGCTACACGTAGCCTTAATAGGAACCCTTCAAGAGTTTAGACCATAAATACAAAACAAGTGTGAACAGCAGCAATCTGGTGAAGCAGTCTTTCAGCGTGACAGTGGCAGAATGGACACAAACTCTGCTTGGTCACTATATGGCAAGCCAGAGACTCAAACACTTCCCACTGAGCAATAGAATACCCTTTGCTTCTTCCTCCCTGGTCTTTCCAGGGCGTTCAGTGGTGAAGCCATGGCCAGGCTGGGGCACAGAGCCCCATGCCCCAGAGCCTGCCCTGTGCCCCGGAGCCCTGCAAGCAGAGCAGCATCACCATCAGTGCAAGGGGCTGGAACCTCTCCTCTGGGGTCTCCAGATGCTGCTGGTACCCTGGGGATGGAGGGATGTGCTCCTGCTTTCCCCTTTATTCCTCCAGAGAGCCCACAAGCGCTGCTCCTGGGTGAACCCCATCTCCTGCGCACCTCCATCTGCTCAGCCCTTGCCCCGGAGTGGGTGGTTCAGCGTCATCCTGCTCCAGATTAACATGTGCAAACAGTGCATTAGCCAAATGGCCTTTCCAGAGGGAGGAGGTGCCTGGGTGTTTGAGGAGGGATTTAGCTCTATAATTACCTGGGCACCTGGTGTTCGGGCCCAGCGTGGCTAAATATTTACAGTCGAGCAGAGTGGTTTGGGAATACTGCCCAAGGAGTATGCCCAATACTATCCCAAGCTCCTACTGCTGCCCTTGCACACTGCTGCTGCTCATCCTGAGGTCTGCTTTCTAACCCTCTCCGCTACCACATCCCTACATGGGCTCTTCATCTTCTGATGCTCTTTTCCATCCTCCCTGTGAAGATTAGGGTAATAATAATAGTAGCCCCTGGGATCACTGGAAAGGGATGAATCATTAGCTCAATTAATGTTTCCAAGGGCCTAAACCTCTCATTTTGTGTGTGGTGGGGTTCACATCCACATGAACATGCTTCCTTTTACCTTAGCAATCTCCACACTCCCCCGCTGTGACTGTGGGGACAATTAGGAGCTGTAATCTTCTGAACGTTGTGTAAGGAAGGAAAGAATCCCATAATACCTGGCTGGGATTTTGTGTGGATTAATTAGCTACTGTTTGCACAGCTCTTTTGAAGCTTCGAACCTATTCAAGTGCTGAGTATTATCATTAAATAGTGATCCATTAGTTCTGATCGTTGGCCACAGCTTCTCTGGTGACATTTTCTACAGCATCATGTATTTGTCTTTGCTATTCCAAATACATTTATTAAGGAGATGGGGCAGCAAAAGAGTCCATCTGCAGTTTTGGTTTAAGTCTGGTTTTGGTAATGATACGATGGCTGGGTTATAACTGCGCTTAGCAGTAGCAAGTGTATTAAAGCCTGTCCTTTCCTGGTTCTGGGTCACTTACTGAGTACCAGGTGAGGTAAACACAAACAGGCTGTGTCCTTCACAGTGGCAGTACAATGCCTTCAACCCCCTTTCTAGTTTGGCAACTGTAATTTTAACTGGCAGCACAATTGTGAAAGAACTGTGTTAGCTCAGAGGTCAATGGAAGCTCTGATGCATCCAACCTGACATTTGGGACGTGTCCAGCTGGTTGCCATGTTTCAGCTGGGCTGTGAAGCAATGGGGATTTGAATCCTGCTCTAAATCACCTTGTGCCTGTAGAGCTATGGCTGTTGTTGGTGCATCTATGCAATAGGGACCTATTTCTGCTGCAGGAACATTGCCTCTGTGCCATCGTACTCTTTCTGTGCTGTGTTGTAAGAGATACCTAACTTCCAGCTGAGCCCCACCGAGTTGGTTTAGTGCTAGCAGTCTTCTCCCAGCTTGCATCCCTCTAGGGCCTGTTGGCCTGTTTCCAGCACTGCTGCCTTCATGTGTGCTGGTGCCAGGGTCTTCAAGCAGGGACCGGCAGCTCTATGATGCTGCTGCTCACCTGAGCATCACCTCAAAAGACCCTTCTTTCAAGGAGCACTGTGACAAGTGGCACATGGCAGCTGTTGGCCTCCCAGGCGTGTGACCCATGTGCCATGTAGTGCCCTGGACGTGACAAGTCCCTCGTGCAAGCAGGAGCCTCCCTCCTCCTCACACAGGAGCATTCCTCTGCGGGGGTGAGCTGTACCATAGCAGGGACAGGTCTGTGGAGCTCCCTGCCAGCCAAGACCAGCTGTTTCAACCCTCTGAGGATGATGTGCATCTGTGAGCTTACTCCTGATACTTACCAATGGGAAGAGATCGGAGCCCCCGGCACTGACATACATATGAGGGTGCATATTTCTATCCGGAATTGAGGTTTTATTCTTGTAAACATTGTATTTATTATTGAAGAAAAAATACAGGCTGCCAAATTCATATTGCACAAAAAGCCATAAACCTCCTACTAAAGAGCCAGAAAAATGCTATGGGGAGAACAAAGCAGACATATATCACTGTATTTGGCCAATCTTAAACCTAGTCACAGCATTGCAAATAAAATACACAGTGTTCCTTTCACTACAAATGTATTCTTAATCAGGAAAAAAATACATATATAATTCAGGATCTAATATGCTCTGAATCTAGCTGTGACTTATGCTCAGGAATCACAAAGATACACAATCTGGGCGATTTTTACATCCTTCAGGTCTCCAAATGCTCGTTCTTCAACCGATGTTTAAGGGAGAAACTTTGGGACCAAGCAAAGATTAGTAAGTGGGATAACTGATTTGGAAAGCCTCAAATCCTGAGACTGATCCCCAGCTTTCGTAAACTCCAGCATCACACCAGTGAAAGGGGCTCAATATTGCTCATTGCTTTGGAACACATTTAAGCTGTTTTCCACACATAAAATCCTATCTTTATGGGATGGTTTAACTCTTGCTCTGCTTGATGCAGGCTAAAAGTTTCAAGCAGGATGCAAGCCAAGAGTTTTATGCCTAAGATCCTGACTGCTGTGATATCAGTCCTTTTACCCCTTATTATTGCAGGTTAGTCTATGGACTGGGCAATACTTTCCCATGTGGAAATGGAAGGTGAAATCTACATAGACACTGTGGCAGCAACTGCTTCCCAATAGAGGTATTAGCAGCCTGTAGAATAACAGAGACCTATCAGGCTTGGGGAATTTAAGCCCTATCTTAGTATATAGATAAGCATCATGACAGAACCTGGACCTCTTTGCCAGAATCTCCAAATGGTGCCGCAATGCAGAACAATTTTGTACTTGAATGTGTCTGATACTGTTTCAGAGTTATTTAAGTCTAGTTTAACTTGTTCCTGATCCCTTAATTATACCATTTGGATCATTTCCAAACTAGTTCTCTAATATATCTGACTCTTGAGTCTGAAGAGAGCTGTTACCCAATTCTTGATCCATTTTCCTTGTAAGGCTTATGAGATGGGTTTCAATGTGATACTACTTTCTCTTGATGCTGAAGAGGCCAGATTTACAAGCAAGAGAGCCTGTGCATTGGGGTCATGACCACTTCAAATCACATTTGTGTGTTGGCCTATGGTAAACTCTATGCTGATATTTTGATGGCTCTACCAGTGTGGTGGATCTAACCCAGCATGTGGCTGCTGTGGGGTTTTTGTCTGAATTGCAACCTGGGGCTTATGGTGTGGGGCGCCTTGGGGAACCTCATCGAAGGAGGAAGGCAAAAGATGTGCAGAAAGGAGTGTTATTCCCCCTGTTGTACAGCTGGGGGCTCTGAGGCACAGCAGGATTAAGTGCTCTCCCCATAGTCCTTCTGTCCAGTGCTTCACTCCTTTTCCATGCTGAGAGCCCTGCAGGGCCCTGAGGGTTTTCCTTGTCCCAGTCACATAAGGGGTTAGGTCTTCAGCAGGCATAAATCTGCACAGCATCAATGGGCAATGCTTGCTCCCACCCACTGCCTCTGTGGTCCTTTGGCCTTTGTTTCTTAGCATGGGTTATGTTCATCTGTTAGCATGTATGGGAGCTCTTCCTTCACAGATTCATCTATGCTTCTGGTTGCAGGGTCATTTATTAAACACACAGTTGGAAATGAGGCTGCATTTTGTCTCCTTAGGCTTGGAGACCCTGCCCGCACACTTGTGGCTTCAATATAAATACAGAATGCTGTGAAACTCTTATCTTAGGAGAAGGTAAATCTTTGCAGGATATGCATCCTCCATCAGTAAGGGAGAATGACTTCGCTTCTGGCTCTTAATCACTGCCTATGTGAGCTTTAATCATTCCGCTCTTTGTGCTAAGTGAAGCCCTTATGATACATCAGAACCTTGAAGTTCTGCTATAAAAATGTAAATGAAATGTGTTTCTAAATGAAGCTTTTCTTTTGCCTCTGCATTCTTCGCCGTGCACAACAGTGCTGATAACGGCGGTCGCTTGGCTGGGCCATTAGAGCACAGAGGTGTACGTGTGCCTTGTTGCTCCCACTCTTCTCCCTGCTTCCACTCTTCCCCTTACAAAAGAAGGAAGGAAAAGAGGAGCAAAGCTGCCCCTGTGCATTTGCAGACGTTCTGATCTGATTGGGAGACAAAATGTTCTTCTGATTAAGCTCTAAAAATAAAGATGGGGCTTGTAGGGGAAATATTGCACTACTGGTTGCTTCTCCTTAGGAAGTTAAGCCTGACTCCCGAGGGAAGCAAGGTGTATGCAACCTGCTGGCTGTCTGCCTGCGTGTCTGCCACACTCCACTAATAACTTCTGTTGTCATTGGCCCCTTTGGCTGTCACAGCAAGAGAGATGTCTCTGAGGCATGAAGTTCCCATAAGCCTCCAAAAATCCTGTCTGTCCTGTTTTGATCCAGTATCTGAGACTTAGCAAACTAAATCAGCACCTCAAGCTCCATTCTTGATAGGACTGGCCCTGGTGATGTGCAGCTATCAACCATCTGGCCACAGTCCTCAGCACAGCACTTCCCAAGGGTTTTGGCCAGGATCTGATCAGGGAAGGGAACAGTTCTGGTGGATCTCTGCTACCCAGGTGGAAGGTGGAGCAGAAATGTCTAGTGCTTAATTTCAAGCTGTTTCCTCAAATTCCACTTTCATGCCACCCTTAGCAACTTCCAGAGCAGCGGAGCCAGCCAAGTCTGGCAGACACCTAGGGAAAAGACAGCTCTCTCATGCCCTAAATGCTTGTTCTGGGCATGTGGGTGGAAGCTTTGTTTCCAGTCTATGATGTGGTGAAACCTCACAGAAACCCCTGCTTCTCCAGGGATTGCTGCGAACCCCTCACTCAGGACATCAGTGTGCTGCCATTCACAAGGGCCACACAACTGGGATGTGGCCAGCTGGGTCCAAGTCTCCTATTGTTTCCTATTGGAATGCAGTGTTAGAAGCAGGTGGATGAAGATGTCCTTCTCTTTGCACTCACCACATTTTTCTTCTATTTATTTATATCATCTGGCTGATCCCTTTGCTTGTGTGTTCCATGGACCTCCTAGGCCATAGCTGTGCTATGCTCAACTCACCTGCAAAGCACTCCAGTGCTCAAGTGCTCACCTACACTCACACAGTGGTGATGCGAGGCCGTCTGTTCCTTTTTGTGCATCCCTTTCCAATCTCCCTCTCTCAAGGCAAGCCAGAGTGCCTTCACAGAGCCAAGAGTGATTGCAGTTGTTGCAGGAGCCCAGAGGCAAGGGGAAGAGCAATGCCAATTTCTTCTCCCTGTTTTTCCCTTGCTATAGCACTTTTGCAAGGAGCTAATGTGATTTTGAGCAGCTGCTTGGGTCCGTGAATGGCTGGAGCCCAGAGCAAGGTCCAGCCTTTTTGTAATGCACATGGCATCCCTCTCCTATCACTGAGTGCAGGCTGCCTCACCTATCCACAAGGCAGTTTGGGAGCCTAATTGTGCACGTAAAAGTGCTGATGGGGGCAAACCTCTGTCCCTTCACTTCTAATTGGTATTGACATGGTATTCCCCAGGCCTGGGGTGCTCCACGGCTAAACATAGGTGGGTTATAGGGTTTCAGTCTGGGAGGTCTGCTTAGTAAAGACTTTCTTGAGTGTAAGGGGGTATAACACTTTTCATAGACGTGCATACAGATTTTGGTTGTATGTTCTATTTGTTCTTTACTACAGTCAAACTTGGCAGTGGTTTCTAGTCCAGCTCTCTCTATCTCTATCTGTGTGCCAGTCCCATTCCTAATCAGTTTGAACTATTGGCTGATTTCAGCAGATCCCTGGTGAAGTTCTGATGGGTTTTTCTAGCTGGGAGAATGAGCCTGGAATTACTTCCCCAGCTAAAGGAAGAGCTGTGGTGTGAGCAATAAGGACCAGAGCATCCACATAGGCCAGGGGCATGCTGATTGCTCAGCCCTGAGAAAAACTCCAGTCAGAACCTGCCACACATTTGTTACAGGAGATCTGTGTGGCCCTGAGCCTCAGGAAACAACCAAAGGCTGATCCAATCTGTTATCTGAGTCAGACATCAAGCTTTAGAGGGGGTTGTGATTTTAGTTCCAATCCGGTGCAGATCTGTTGGTGCAAATGCCCACAGATAATAAACTCCAGGCTGGAGAGGCTCTAGATGCTAATTGGGACACTGTAGGAATTCGATAGCACAGCACCCTTTCTCTGAGAGAGTATTTTACAGGGGATTAGATTTATGCCATTGACAACTTCATAGATAAGAGTCACTGTGTTCTAAACCAGTGATGTACCAGGGAATGGGGAACGGACTGGTTTAATGGCTTCTGAATTTGATTGCTTGGAGGGCAGTTTACTTCTAGCCTGGGGAGACTGTTCTAAGTTACACAGCTAGTGCTTTTCTGAATTGATTAAGCAGGGCTAGTGGCATCCTGTCTTTCGGGATGAGTGGCTGAGGTCAATTTCAGTTCATTACACTGCGAGGAGTTTATGATTCCTTTGTTATGGAGGTTCAATACGGATTGATTTTAAACTAAACTTTTTTGGACCAATTTAATAAATTCACTTTATTGTTGAGGCTTTGAAGTTGTTTTCCATGCGATCAGCATAAAGCATTTCCCTTGCTACCACTATTACTCTGAATGTTATTTAGACCTTGCGGCTCTTCTTTCTTTCCTTCTCTCCAAAGCTTGATCAAAGATTGGTTTCAGCTGAAGCTCATTTAAAGCTTGGGTCTAGGTGCCAGCTTTGCAGATGGAACTCAGCCAGTACCACACAGTGAGAGACACTTTTTGCTCAAGCCACTGTTTTCCCAGGTATTTTTGTTGGAACTAAGGAATTTCAAGTCTTTTCAATAAATAGCACAGCTTCTTCAATGTCTAATGGTCTCATGCTTCAGCTCTTCCTTGAGTACAGGCAGTGCTAGCAATAGTTTCTCCCTCCAGACCTGAGGTGTATCAGAACCTCACTCTCACACACTGTCTTGTCTCCTGTAAACAGAGTGAAACTGGGATTTCAGGAGTTCTGTAGGATAAACGTGAAACCAGCAGAAACAGCATGATTATTTCATAGAGCATCAGTAAAAGTAATAGACATAGTCCTAAGCCACACTTGAGAACACAGCTGATTCAGTAACTGGGACAATAAAGTTTTCTCCTTGGGAAAACATTTTCTCCCATAGTCATGTATCAGTTTCTTCAGTCTATTAAAAATCACCTATAGATGCTACCTTCCACCTGCAACCTACACCTGGCATGGAGCAAGCTGCTGTGATTGGGAACAAACCACGTTTCAGGCACTCTTGTGTTTCTCATCAGGCCATGATGAGCACCATCAATCAGCACCATCACCTGGGGGCACCGCCTTTGCAGGTGAAGTATTCATTGAGGAGCACAGCCCCTTTCCTGGTTGTTGTGTTGCAGATGCAGGGTTACTTCTCGTCCTGTGCCCTGCTTGAGCTTTTAGCTGCTTCTTTTTGTAGCTGCACCTCACTGCGCTGTAGGTACAAGGTGATTTTCCCGTTTGCTCTACTCGCCTCCCTGAACCCTGGAGCTGCATTGATGATAAGGTAGGAAAACTTTCCGTTACTTCTGGTTTTCGGCCTCGTGTTCCTTCCTCCAGCCTGGAGTGCCAGGGGAGGTAATGGAAGGATGCAGCAGATCTGTCAGCGCGATAAGTGCGTTTTAAAGAGCAGTGATATCTGTCAATGAGACAGCAGCTGCACAGTAATTCATTTCCATCTCTGCCTCCTCGTCTGCCCAGAAACGTCGACACAGCACTTTTTTTCCCCTCTTTTTCCTGGATTTATTTATTTATTACTGCTTTCAGGGCATCCAGGGGCTGTATCAAGGAGAGGACAAAGAAACCTAGAGACAGCTCTGCTGACTGTGTAGTCCAGCCCCAAATCTCTCCCTGGACTCCCTTCCTGAGTGTGCAGTGGTGGGTGAATGGGAGTTTGCTTAGGCTGTGCCTCAGGAGGTCTTGTAGAGTATGAAGAGTATCAAACTAATGTCCATCTGTTGGCTTTGCCTTTCCAGTCTGTCCCTCTGTTCCTCCCTCTTTGCTGCTCAGTAAGGCCAGCTGGGCTGGAGGGCACTGAGCATGGCTCAGTATCCTTTGAGGCAGAATAGAGGTGCTGCAAGCAGCAGCCAAGCTGTTCCCATAGAAGGGCTGTGTGAGGCAGGGAATAAGTCGGTGGTGTTGTTAGGATGCAAAATAGGGAAGGGGAGCTCTGTTGTTGCTGAGACCAAGTTTCTCTGTGAGTCAGTCTACCTAACCCTATGGAATTCCTAATGCACTACTCAAAGTGTCCTGTCCGTTTGCATCTGCTGGCCTTTGTCTTGACTGGGCTGGAGAGATGCATTAACACATCGTGTTACTTGGTTTCCATCATGTTTGTGTGGGGCACTAGCAGAAGCCCTGGTCCCCTGTGAAAACCCACATTTTCCCCTGAATTTGGGATGGTTTTACTAAAACCAGGAACTTTGTCTTGATGTAAGACCATTTGCAGTCACATTCTGCAGAAGATTAGTAAGGGGACCCCTGCTTTTGAAGGCAAATGTAAGTTGGCAAGTATGCTTTGCATCTCTAGATACCCCCATGAGTGATTTGCCTATGAAAGGCTCGGTGATTGCTCTGTAGTTGCCACAGCTTCTCCACTTGGGCTCCCTTGGGCTGCAGTCTCCAGTATCTCTTGGCTCTGCACACCCTGGGTTATGCTCCTGGGAGACTGGTAAAAGTTACTTACACACTGTCCTTACAAAGAAAGAGGGAGAGAATACAGCATGTATAACTAACACAGGCAACAGTGATGAAAAGCAGCAGGCCCACTTTGCTGTTACCTACCCTTTTCTACTGATGCTTGTTGCTGAGGCTGAAGGTTCATTGTTTCACATCTTTGGTGGAGAAGATTTAAAAGGCATTTTTGCTGGCCCTGCTGGGGTGTGGGGTGAAATAAGATCTGAATGCATCTGTGTACTGGAAATGGACTTGGTGTTTCTGTGCTTATTTGCAAGTCTTGTTTTTAAGGACCTTTCCTTCGGCCTTTGCACAGTCAATCATGCCCATGCTCTCCGCAATGCAAACAGCATCTATTGCCTGGCAGAGGAACTTACATGAGCACTTTGTTACCTGTTCACATTATCTGCAATGCACAGTAATAGTTGGGATGCTGATAAATATGCTGAAGAGCTGAAGTGTAAGCAGTGTAGGTTTACCCAGGTGTTCAGCTGGGATGGTTACAAACGTTTGTTGCTTTAAGTTGGGAATGTGTCACTCCTAAAGTCTATTGTTTGTGTGTGTGGGATGGTAGAGAGCCAAATGATTACCTGCTCTAAGTTGGGATAGCTTCCGTGGAGCTGCATTGTGCGCATTTGGGCTTCAAAGTCTGTTGTTTCAGTGGAGCTAGGCTGATTTATGCCAGCTGAAGATGGCTTTCTAAAACTGTTTCAAGCTTAGTATTCCTGTCTGCGCATCCCGGCGAGATAAGGATTTACTGCAGCTGTTTGGAAAATGCAAATTTGGGTTCAGAAAATATGCTTTTCTTCATAAAAATGCTTCTCCAGCGAGTGAAAACATTTCATGAGCATCTTTAAGGTTTTGATGGGATCCCAGGAAGCAAAACATTTGGCGTCTTCTTTTTGAGAAGGACGCGTTTGCTTGTGGTCCCGATTATTTGTGTTACCTTTGTGATGAAAATGGTGATCAATGAATATAGGGAAGTTTTTCATGTGCAGAAAAGAGGCATTTTGAGGGAGCCTCTTTTCAGTGAAAGAATTGCATTGTATTTAGTGCTCCAGCCAGCCCTGATGAGCTTAAGGCTTAAAGTAAGGAAATCCTGGGTTCAGTTTTCATTTGGCAGGTTTCTTTTCTCTTCTATAGGCAGCCCGTGCTTCCCCTCCTTCTTAAAGAGCAAATTCAATACCCAAGGAGGGTTAACTAGCTTACAATTCATTACATGTATGCATTTCTAACTGACAATGCAATTCTTGTTTCTCATTTTTCATGTCAACTGTTTCTCTGGAAAAAAACAATGAAATAAAGTGGGAAAAGACAAAAAGAGGCAGATTTACCCAAGTCATCAAATGAAATGAGAGCTGACAGGTTCTCTAGTGTTACATGCCCAGAACAAAAAGGATTCCTTGCTCTGCTCCTGTGTAATGTTTGAGAACCCTTTGTGTGTAACTGTGCTATTCACTGGGAACCTCAGCTCCAGGATTCCCCAGTAATTCCTTTAGAAATGTACCCAAGATGCTCCTTGGCCTCACAAGAATTATTCAGCAGATCAAAGGCAAGCAGCAGTGAATTGTTTGGATCTCTTCCCATCTTTGTCACTGAATGTGCCCAAGTTCCCCCAGGCACAATCCTTTTTTCCTCTCAAGTTTCTTTCCTTGTGTGGTAAGAATAGAAGCAACTTTGGGAATGGTAAAGATTGAAAACTTCAGGAAAAATCCCTGTTGGGAAGGGGGGTGGGGAGGAAACTCCTCTGCTGATTCGAATAGGACAAACATCTGCCACCATTGTGACGTTTTAATCTAATTCAGAACGTTGGCATGTTTGGATGTGCTGCAAGTGCATTTGAAGATCACAACCACCTCCACTCATGTATAGTCAGAAGCTGTAAATCCAGGGGCAAAGTCTTGGATTGTGGTTCGTGCTTCAGCAGATGGAGGCAGTTTTCCTGCTGATGGGACAATAGAGATGCTCTGGAGCATCATACTGCAAGTCAGCATTGTCTGGGTGCTCACAGCCTTGCCCATCATGGGGGAAAGGAACTGGGTTATTGTCAGCTGCTTTGTTGAGGAACAGAAGAACTGGGGAGATGTTTTGCAGTGCTAATGATAGAGGGGGCTTTGCATCTTCTAAGTGGGTGAGAGAAGGCCAAGAGTGAATCTGGCTGCTTTTGCCCTGTACTATGTGAAGCTCCTTATCAGAGCTTCTGGTACTGGTCTGCAAGGAGCAGGAGGAATTCATACCATCAATCTGCCTCCTTTTGTTCCATCTTTAACTTCTGGATTGCTGTTTTTTGCCTCTCCTGGATTATCAGAGATTGGGGCAGAATGGTAGAAATCCCAAGTATTTATAACCCTGAGTTAAGAGTCCCAGTAGCCCATTGCTGTGTCACCGAGCCACAAACACAGCTGTGACTCACTGTGCTACAGAGCATCTTGCTTTGGCAGGGGAATGGACCAACCAGTGTAAACAGCCTTTTCCCCATCTGGCTTTTGACACAAAACGTGTTTCCCAGTTGGAGTCAAGCTGTGGGGTTGGATCTGCTCACACAGCCTGCCCAGCTCATGGCCCCTTGAAGCTGACACCTGCAGGACCAATGCAATTGAGTCCTCTTGCCAGTCAAAGCTTGATGGAAGGCCAGGGAAATCAATAGTATTCCTTATCCCAGGAAATGCTGGGGCAGGTCCTGTGCCTTACTCTTTCCCCAGGTCTTTCTGCAGTTAGATATAATCCCTGTCAGGGGTTATAGCTAAAGCTGACAGCTTCAGCTTTCCATATTAGTGGAAAAAATATGCAGAAATAAACTACTCATGCATCTTCATAGACTAGCATGACTTTCCTGTCATGTTTTCTGTGTTTTCTCCTAGCACTTAATGTTTGCAAGTCACTTTGCTTTAAGCCATGTCTGCTACAGGCCCAGAACATGCAATAGCTACATCTTTCACTCTCTCCCCCTCTATCTCTGCTCAGCTTCAGTGTTTAATTTGCTCCAGACTCTGCTTGAGCAATTTTTGGCGAGGACAGTTTATATTTGTGTATGCAAATAAGCTGAGCAAATATGCTAAGGAGCTCCAAAGATAGACTGGGAGGTTTAAGTACATGCTAGCCCAAAGCAGAATCATCCCAGGACATTCTGGTCTCAGTTTAACCCTTCTGCCTTATTCAGTTTAGAGTCTGGCAAGTACTGAGAGATACCCTCCCACTTCTTGTATTGCTGTAAACACATGAGCATCACTGGTACTGTTCTGCACCATGAGCTGGGCGACAGGGCGCAGGGCTTTGCCCATGGTTACACATAATTGTGTATACAAATAGTACTTGTCTTTCATGTCCTTTGTGTTGCTAAACAAGCAGTTCCAGGAGCTGCAGGAGTAATGCAGCCAGCTTTCCTTCAGACCTGGGATTTATGTTGGAGTCTCCGGTGTCTCATAAAATGTGAGCTTCTGAAGCTTTGTGCATGGTTGGGGAGTTCATAAAAACACTCTTCCCTGTGGATGCTCTGATAGCTGATAACATAACTGAGTGTAATCATTGCCTTTTCTTTAGAAGCAGGGAAAGAATTTGACCTTTTTCCTCTCATTCCTGCCAGTGGTTACAAAACTAAGAAAAAAGCCCCTAAACCATAATTCCCTTAAACTGGTGATCTGTCAAAATAGTTTAAATTCATTCAAACGTCTTGTGATGAGCAGCAGCTTTGCTAATGTGCTTTCCCTCGCTAAAAGGATCCCTATGGCATCTGCACTGCAGCATACTGCTGTCCTGATAAAACATCACAGCACCTGCATACTGGAATGGCCAAACCATCTCCCCATCAGAGGGAAAGCTCTCCACTGGAGGCTAATACCTTCCCAAATGGCAAAGCCCATCAATGCCGGATCCACGGGACTGATTCCTTGTGTCTGTAGACTTTGATTCTTAATGTTAGGTGGTTGAAATCTTCAGCTGCTCCCTAAGCTTCCCAAACTGCTCTCTGAAATGCTGCAATGTAGCCAGCTCTATGGAGGTAGAGGTGTTACCTGTTTTCCCTGTTCTACGCTGCTGTCGCAGCCTGACTCGCAATTCAGGCTGCCTGTGAGAGCCAGAACGTTTTCCTTGCAGTCCTCCCACTTCGGATTGTTTTCTTGCCTATCTGCAAAAGGGGGACTCTGCAGCAAACCTCCCTAAATGGAGTCAGATGGCATCTCAGGGTGGTGTAGCAGTGTTGCAAATGCATTGCTCTGCTTGCAGCCAAAAGCAATCTCACTACAAGGCCTTGCTAGACAGTGTAATCTAAATCCTTCCCCCTCAGGTCTGCAGAACTGCAGTATATATGAAGGGCTGGGGAGGAAGTCCTGGTTTGCAGGGCCCTGCTTCCCATTGCCAAAACAAGCATTTTGGTTGGGATGGTTTTTCCTCGCACCACTGCATTGGGAAGGCAGCACCTACAATCTGTGCATCTGATCTGTACACCTGTATTGTCTTAGTCAATGAAAAGAGGAGTAGATGAGATAAGTCCTTCTACCTGATATTAGGAGTCCACTTGGGGACCTGGATGGGACCCATTGCTCTTTAGAACACCTATTTCTCTTGGGGAACTGAAGCTCAAATGAAGACCTTCTCCTGGTCAGTGTCTACACTGAGACAAATAGATCCCTCTTTCTGCAGCCTGTTCAACCACACTAGATCCCCAGCATGGTGAGGTGACTTCAACAGTGAGCAACCACCATCAAAATGCAGCTTACCTGGAGTAGGTGGAGCTGGGAATCTACTGCAGGAGGTGGAATGCTCCAGGGAAGATTTGGGCTGGGAAGAGTTTTAGCACTTAAAGGCAGCTTAAAACTACCCCATTAGGTAGATGCCTGTATCTGCATCTTCTGAGGGGGAATATGGTCTCCAGATGGAGTCTTCAAATGGGACAAACTGGAGTTGCTGGAATGTGAGTATTGGGACTTCCAAGTGAGTTATTTCTGAGCAGAACATGGATCCTTATGCAGTGACTCTGAAGAATAACTGAATGAGGTGAGGGAGCAGTTAATGACATGGGAAAGGAGACCATGCCGGGAGGGTGTCACAGCCATATAAGTGATACAGCAAGAAGGATACAGTCTGATAAGCTGCTGAGGCATGGGGACCAGTTCTCTGTGTCATGTAGACCCAGAGTGCAGTGGTCTGGGGACAAAGGAGCTGCTGTTTGTGTCCCATCATATCCCTTTAGATCATCTGAGCAGGGATGAGAAATCAGCACAGCTCAGGCAGTGCTGGGAGAGGTTGTGGATGGGAGGCAGCAATGGGGTCAGCTTTTATCAGGTGCCTGCCCTTGTGGTGAGTGGGAAACCAGCTCTGCTCTTGAGTTGTGCTATGGAAGTCAGTGCAGAGGACCTGATTTTGCCTGTGTTCCAGCTCCATAGCCCTGACTCCAGCAAGAGTGGGATAGGAGAACCCCCTTGGCCCATGCCAGCCCCTGTCCTGCCCCACGCAGGCCATAGAAAAGGGCTGTTTCAGATGCTTAAAGTGAAGCTGCCTGTGACTCTGCAGAGCTCATCCCCTCTGTGTGCCCTGGTTCCTGCTGGCGAATGGTGACAAGCAAGTGCCTGCTGGAAGGGCTGGCGCCTTCCATGCGCTCTGGGATGCGTTCCCAGATTTGGGCATAGCAGGGATTTGTTTGCATGTCTCAACATTAGAAAGCAAAAGGCAGACACGGGGAAATATTGAAGCGTCTCTTGCCCAGCACAGCTTTTGTGTGCTTATTTGTCAACACTTAGTTTTGTTTCCTGACACAAACTGGAGACATTTGGTCAGTGTTTTGGCTAGTGCTGTTAGTCAGCTGCGGTGTCACTTGCAATGATGCTCATGGCTTTTCTAGCCCTTTAGATCTGCAGGCACTGACTCCTAATGAGGTTGTAAAATGCTTGTTGCAGCCTCTACTCTATTGGGGGGGTAATAGGATTCTACTGACAGGAGCTGTTTTGCTAGCTCAAGCAGCAAAGGGCTGGCCTTTGATGGAAGGAATGTTATCAAACCCTTCTGCAGAGCTGCTAAATTTCTGATCATTTAGCTTAGTAAATGAGCTGATAGTGCACTGAGTTGAAGAGAAGCAAAAATAATTTGGCTAAGCTTATGTTCAATGGTCCAAGTCCTAGTTTTGAGTCTTAGTAATTTTTAATGCAATTACACTCAGTATTATGGTATGATAAATCAATGTTCAAAGAGATCAGGGAAGACTTGGATATGTTTGCTCTGTTCTTTTCTTGTTCCTGCATCTGGCCACTGTATAAAACAGGATGGTGGATTAGAGGGAACATGGGTCACAGCCTGGTGAGCCTGCAATGAAGACATTGAATTTGCTCTTTCTCACCTATTGGGTTCATAAACATAACCTCCTTGTTTTGTCCTTATGAGAGTAAATCAAGCCTACTTTGCTGTCACTTGCCACCATTGCTACTGTGCTCATTTCAACTCCTTTATCTGAGCATTTTAAGAGAGGTCAGAGTGCCTCCTCGCTGTATTAAGCAGTACCTCTCAGTAACCAGAACACAGTTGGCATTTGAACTTTGTTGCCCAGGTGCTTTGCTGGCTTTAGTTTGGGTCAAATGTTCTGCTGCTGTTGTGTCATCCTTTGCACCTTTGTGATATGTCAGTAACAAGGCAAAAAGGTTGGTTTGCAAAGACAGGTCTGATCCTGTGTGTGAAATCAAGTGCCTGCTGCTTTTGCTGTACACACATACAGAGACTTGGTTCAGTCTGTAGCACCAAAGGCTTGTCCCATGTGTTGAGTTGTGCCATCTCTTCTGTTTCCACTTTTAACACAGGCATATTTTGACCCTGAGCAAACATTGACTTCCCTGCACTTCAGTTTCTCCATCCTGGAATGGGATGTGTGGATCCCTCTACACCTGTCGGAGCACAGGGTTCAGCCTCCTTCATTGAAGTTCACAGCACACTTTGGGTAGCAATTGACATTATATTATTATTTAATATATATTATATATAATAGTATTTGACATTATATTATTATTTAATGTATATATTATATATAACAATTGACATATTATTGACATTATTATACAAACTGTATAATGTTATATCTGCTTCTCTGAAAGGACATGGAGGCAACAGCCAACTACAACACTGGATTTCCACAAGGGCTTTGCCATGACACAGCTGCCAAATTGAGTGCCCTGTATTCTATGATTCTATGATTTCTATTTGTAGAGCCCTGTATCTATTTTTTAACTATTTTACTTCAATGGACTCAAGTTTTCTAATGAGTCTCTATGTATCAGTATGGAGACCATTGCAAAAATGCAGCCGTAGTGTTTGTTTCTTATAGGTAAGGTACATGGGTTTTCCAATGAAAACCACTGCCTTTCTTCTTGGAAATAGCAAACTTACCCCAAAAGAAACTCCCTGTCAGACTTTGTCTAGCAGACAAGCCAATGGCATAGGGACTTTTAGCTCAACTGATTAGCACATCACAAAGTCATAGCTGAATTTAAGGTTGTGGGCAACCTACCTGCATTGCCTATAGTAAACCTCACAGTGGAAGGCTGGAACTAGGTCTGGACTGAAACTAAAATGAGAAATGATGGTTGGAGGTGAAATCTCCTTCAGGCCCATGGTCAATGGCTAGAACACACCGAAGCAACAGAGTACATGTTTATACATCAACAAATGCTTAAAGAATTGATTCCTTCCGGCAGGCTGTTGTGAAAGGCAGGCAGCCCATGTGGGCTGAAGCTGTCAAGGGAAATTGGAAGCTCACTGTTGTTTGACAGGTATATTATTCCAGCTGCCCTGAACTTATTTACAAAACAAGGAGTTAAGATCCAGGACATGGTGCAATGCTGTTTGCTGCAAGAGGACTGTTTTTTTAGCCCTTCAGAACTGGCTTCAGTTTGCTTGACATTTGGAATGGATGGAAGAGGAAGGAAACGACATTCCCTCTTCACAGCCTGTTCTGTTAAGGAGGCAGATGTCATATTCTAGGAGTGAAAGCATTAAGGTTAATTTTTCTGGGCTGTGCCAGCAGGGATTGGGACTGTGATGATCTCTTGCATCTTCCATACATCCATGTGCCTCCATCAACTGTTGTGGCACTGACACTAGCACAAGTGCTCCTTCTCTTGGGCTCACTGGTGTTAGCTGGGAGAAGTAGGACACAAGAACCTGTTGGGGCCAAGCAGGGCTGGGAGTGACTCCAACAAAGGCAGGGCAGCCTGTCATTGGTGTCCTGCTCTTCCCAGGTTCCCTTGGCTGCACATCTGGCAAATCCTTTGTTGGGAGCTTGGATTTATAGGTTTAGCCTCATCCTTGTCAGGCTCAAGGGCCTTCATTTCCCTTTCCAAGGTCTTCAATTTCAGTTCCCAATCTCCTTTACTTTTAGCTCTGGTCCTTTGTCCATCTGAGGTTTTCTAAATCACACCCTGTAGAGAGCTTCTCTTCCCTGGCCACCACCAAGAGGGGCTAGAACTGTTAGCCTGCAGTGTCTGAGTGCGTGATGTGAATGCCTGTACTTGTTCCTGCTTCATGCTTGTTTTCAGACAGTTGAAGCTTAAGGAATTGGTTTTGAACAGTGGCTTGGAGCCTGCCTGCTGGAGGGAACTTCACTGTACCCTTGAAGAAGTATCTAATGTAGTGAGATGCAGTTGTCTGGTTATCTAAGCTTTTCTTTCTTGCATTTCCAGAGAGGAATTGCTGACTTCTATTAATGTTTGACATGACATCCTACCTCCTAAAAGCTACACCTCTCCACCCTGTCTTTCCAAATGCCAGAGCTCCACTAGAGCAGAGGAGGCGATAAAAAGGCCACTCAGTTAAGGTTTTCATCTACATTGAGTTGGTAAAAACCCCATCCCTGACACAAAACTTTGTGTATGACATGTGTATTCTTTCCCTCTTTGTAGAGAACAAATGCAATTATCTTTGCTTGTCTATCTGCTTAGTAACAAAGCACTTGAGAGCAGCTGTGTATCTGGGTATTGTCTCCATCCAGTGCAACCAGGCTTCAGTTAAAAGTAGGTGATGTAGGTGCTACAACAGTACAGATACTGAGGCTTTTCTCTTTGTTTCTTCTCTGGCATGGGTGCATATCCCTCTCTCCCTACTCCTTTCTGAAAGGCAAAGAGCAGAGCCTTAGTACACAGAGCTTTCTTCTACCCAGAAAGCTTCCTGCAAGCTCTATGCAGTGGAGTTTTCTCCTTGGGTAAGGATATTGAAGATGCTGCAGCAAAATCATAAGTCATCATTGTCTTGACATGGGGCCCCAGGGAGTTTTCTTGTTCTTCAGGATGCTTTGAACCTGGTTGTTCAGGATGCAAATGGGGCTCTGCACTGTACATGTATGGCAGTGTCTGTGGTAGCAGACATGCTCTAGCAGATGTTTATCTCTGTGCTTCTGCTGAAGGTGATTTTTCCTATTAAAAGTGTGTTTGCATGCACAGGAACCCTCCTCAGACAATGGAGAGAGAGGCAGGGTCCTTGGAGAATATGGGATGATGAAATGAAATGTACACTTGTAGGTTCCTGGAGAATTGAAATGGGAATCGGCTCTGACTTTGTAGCATATTCAGCTCATGTCTCCTGCCTTCAAACTCCTTTGCAAAATTCAACAGGTGTCAGGCTATGGAAAACTGCTGGGAAACGCAGAGGTTGTGCTGTCCTGAGAGGTGAGGCACAAACAGACCTGGGAAGGATGTCTGAAGATGAGCTCTCATTTTATGGTAGCATTGCAGGTACTCAACTGTGCCTCAATGAGCTTTTCCCATGGGTTTTGAATCTGAGGGCATGCCCTTGGGACATGGAGGCAGCGTGTCCTGGGATGAAGACATTGCCAGTAACCTTTCATAGATGAGAAAGCAGAGCATGCAAGTGACTGGCTCAAAGGTGCTCTGGAATTCTGGCTGTAGCTCATGTCAGTGGATTGCCTGCCCTTGAAGGCAAGGGGAGATAAAGAGATACCCTGTTGGCCAGCCACACACTGTGTTGTTTCATTAAAGTGTGTGAAAAGCCTTGCTGTTTTTCAGCAGTGATTAGATGAAAATATATATGTGCACACAGAGACCTGATCTCAACCCTGCAGGCAACACAGCCTGAGATGAGAGACTGCAGAAGTATGAAATTGTCACTGATGCTCTGAATTCACTGTGCCCCCAGGTTTGAGGGCTTTCCTCTACTTGATGACAGTTTTTAATACAGTATATTGAAATCACTTTAAAGACAAGAATATATATAGCAAAAGAGGGGATTTGCCATGCAGAAGCCTCTGCAGGCTCATGCGCTCTTGTCTCCTGTGATATCGTTTGAAAGCTGATAGATATCTCATGGTATCAGGACGAATACCTCTCCGAAGAGCCCTGTGGCTCCGGGTTGGAAAGCTGCAAAGTGAAGCACTCACATGCTTCATGTTCAGCCCAGCTGATCTTATTGCGGAAACCCTCATTTTGTATTGTCAAAAGGGAACCAGTTATGCTCTCAAATGATGAGGAGCCTCTCTGGAAGGAGGGGTACCATGAACCTCTCTGCTTCTCCTTTGGAGTCAATAGGTATTGCTATTGTTAATTACCCCTTAGGGTCAGGTTCTATGGGAACATGGCTGTGCTGTGGATTAGAAGCAAAGGGGCTCCTGCTTTTCTGTTTGACAAAATGGAGGTATTCCTTTTAGACAAGTATTAAGAGTAAGCTGGGAGGAACCTGAAAGTGGGAGCCAGGACTTGTGGATTCTTCCTGCTTCTGGTGCTGAACACACCTCACCATGCTGACCATAATGCCTGGGGATGTGGGATAGACACAGGTGCTCAGTTCTGGGCTTGGGGCTGCTGAGGATCAGGAAGGCTGCTGAGACCCAAAGCTTTTCAGGGCAGCAGGAAGCTAGAATTGTCTTCTCACCTCCGGAGATGTTACAGCCTCAACCCCTTTGCTGCCCTCTGCATGTGAATCCAAGGTGCTCAACAAGTGCCTTGTGAGATATTGTCTCAAAAGTATTCACTGGTATCAAAATACAAGCCATCCCCCAGGTGGGAAGCAGGCTCTCAACCTGCTCTTATCACTGATACTTACTGGAGCTTTTTAGGCCAACACATTACTTTCCCCCCCTCCCTTTCTCCCTGTTTTATAGCTCACCTTTAAATTCTCCTTACAGAACAGGCACAAAGGCAGCACAGAAGGGCAGAAGACATCGTTGTCAAAATCCTTGGTGTCAAAAATAGCTGCCTGAGAAATTCTTTCTCCTGCTGCTTAAAGCTAAATGATGATCATAAGTTGCTGTCCTCTAATGGTACAACACAGTGCCCTTTTCTCCACAGCTTCTCCCAACCCTTACCAGCTTCAGAGCCCAATCCGTTCCTCTCATGTCAGACATCACAAGCAGCAAGTGCCAAGGCTGCAGAGTCCAGGAATGGCATACCAAAAACCCCTTAATGAATGTGAAACCAGTGGCTTCATTAGTCACAGCCATATGTGTCTGTATAAAGCTGTGTTACATCAGGGAAGCAGTGGGGGAAGAGGGACCATAGGGGTCACAGCTGATGGAAGAAAGAGGAGAGGTTGGTAAAACCAGTTCCTGCTGCAAATGCATCTTGGTTTTAGTTGGTCATTGGGCTGTTTTAGGGCTTAGCTGTAGTTGCCTTTAGGCTAGGGCTGAGTGCATCCCTCCCTTGCTTTCTCTTCTGGCATTCCTCTTTAAATCTTCAAGGCAAGTTCTGCCCAAACTTGATCATGTTGTGTCCCCTCCTTACAGAGTCTGAACCAAAAGCTGGATTTGCAAAGAGACTCGGGTGTTGAAAGAGACAGGCCTTTATTTTGGACAAGTCTGTTCATGCTGACTTGCACAGAGAGCATCCCAGGTCCTGGGATAGCAGAGCTATGTGATGTGTCTGGCCATGCAGTGTGGAGAGGATACAGGGAAAGGTTACTTGGCTTATCCTTTGGTGTGCTGATGTTGTGAAAGATGTCAAAGCCAGGCTGCAGGAGTCTGCTCCATGTGCCTTAGCAATGAGTGGAGTTGTGCCTCTGTTCTTGCAGGTAGAGCAATGCTGTCAGGCAGACCAAAGCATCTCTGCAGCTTGGATGCCCTGGGGTATAATAGGGACTGACTAGCACTAATCTAGTTTGAGATGGTGAATGCTGCAGGCTGATCAATACTTTAATCAACATCCCTATGGCTTTGTCACTCACCTAAACTGGGAAGAAAAGAATACAAGAGATTAACTAGAGTACTAGAGCTCCACTTGATGAATAATTAAATCAGTTTGAGCAAGGGAGGGGCTTGGAACGAAAAGCAGGGATAGAGAAGAGAGCAGTGGGAAATGGGACCAAGTCTATTAAGCTCAAAAGGACCATAGCTTTCGTGTTGGAGGGTTTGCTTCAGTGCTTCTGCTTGGAGGAAGAGAGCTGGGATACAAACTTCAGCTGATTGGGGCAAGTTGTGACCCCTGGATTATTTGTGTCACCTCCCACCTTTGGCTGAGCTTCTTTTTAAGTGGTGTTAGAGGCTTCCTCTGCTGCCCACAGCCATTGCAGGCAGCTCTTCCTTTGAATCACAATGAGAGTGCTGTGGCTTACTACCTGCTATTGCCTTTTTCTGCAGATAAGAAGGACTTAGTGCACAGTGTTCCAGACAGATGAGAGGAAATGGGGAGCATGAGGTTCATATGGTCCCAGGGCTTCTGGAAATGAGTGTGCCAAACTTGAGGTGCCCAACAGCAAGACCGTTCTTGAAGTGTCCATAGATTTACATAGACACATCCATAGAAGAAATGCTTTTGAGATTGTGATGTTCACAGAAGGGAAGGGAGCTTTTGGGCTCAGGCCCTGGGGAGACACGTGGTTTGTTGAGACAGGATTACATGGGTGAGAACTCTGTTGGGGATAAGGATGGTCTACCTGTATTTGGGAAAAAGTGTTCTTCTGGAGTGGTTTAGGAATCTTCATATGAAATCTAAACATTAAGGGCAAAAGCAGCCTGTTAGTGTTAGTATTTTAATAAGGCAACAGGTTAAATCTGTCAGCTTGGAGCTAGAAGGACCATATTATATACTCCAGACTGATAGACCATCAAATTCCCTTCCTCAAGACACGTTCAGCTCTATTTGTCTTCAATTGTACATCTTATTTCTGTGTAGCCCTTAATCAATATGTTTTCCTCTGCCCCAGAATAAATTAGTCTCAAATGGAGTTCTTAAGTTTCTGGAGAGCATCCAGATGAAATTGCTCCACTTCCTGTTTTACTTGTCAGAGAGAAAGGATGAAGACTTCCAAGAGCCTCATGCAAATGTTCAGCTTTTGGTGCTGTTCAATAAAGTTGATCATTTTACTCGGGAAGTATCAATGCAATTTTCCACGCCAGTAACTTAAAGATTGTACCGCAGTAAATGCATCCATTCCTTTCCTTTGTGTTATGAACAAACAAAAGGAAAAAGAGGAGAAATGTCTGATGCTGTCTCCCTGACAAACATATTAGAATCTCATATAAATTGCTGAAAGCCTGTCCAGAATAGACACCACCAATGCATTTCTGTAAGTCCCTGTTCCATCTGTGTCTCAGCTAGAATAGTTATTGCGGAGCTAAGGAATGTCTTTCCACCCCATTACATTTCCCAGGGAAATGTGTGAGAATTACCTCTGATGTTAGTAGGAAACCATCAGGACATAAACCACAGAAAATGAAATATTAACTTTGCTATCCAGCCCAGTAATTGTCGCTATGTATTGCATTATAACACAATAAAGTGAAGCTCCTGAATCAGAAATCAAGATCCCAGGTTCCCATCTAGACAGCATTGCACATTGACACACTGATGGTAGATGACAAAATTGGAAAGATGGGGGGAATATAATATATTCACAGTTTAGATGACAGTGAATATGAAGACAGACTGAGCTTAAGTGGAAGTTGCAAAATATCCTTGAGAAGTCTTATTCCCTCCAGATTGCCACAAGTTATACTGGTAGGTATAAATTCAAAACAGAAGGAAAGCAAAACCTTATGGATCCATGAACTAAAAGCACCTCTGTGTAATGCTGTTTAGTTCCTAAGGTTTACAGAAAGGTTTGATATTTGCCATTATTCTTAGGAACCTTCTCATCTTGTTTTTATCTTGAGCTGGTCTCTGCCTCAATGGGGTGGCTGAGCACACACGTGGGATGTGGGAGCAGTTGCATGGCGAGGGCAGGCCACTTGTGTTTTGATGGGTTTAGGGCCAGGTTGCCTCTTGTGGTAGGATTTGCTCTGAGCTGGACGCTGCAGAAAACAAAAAGCATCTTGAGAGGCCAAGAATCCAGACTAGACAGGATGGATGTACAATGCTTTCATTCACTGCTTTTCTTTCACTGAGTTCTTTATTACAAGTTTCCACCAAGAAATTCCTTTCAATGCTTAGGATGAAAGAAAGCTGGGAAGTCACCATCCAATCCTTTTCATGCTCTGCCCCTCCAAAGCCTAAATAAACCTTCACCATAGTGCTGCTCATCTCAGTGAGCTTCAGTGAAAGGGATGAATGCTGGCTCATTACTCTAATTGCCTCATCCTGTTGCTTAGTCTAAGGTTGTTTGTCTGGATAGCAAGGACCTAGTTTGCTTGGGGTTCTTGGCTATTACAGCAATTTTCTTGGTAGATAGCTCCTGTTTTCTGTCTCTGAAACATAAGGTTTGAGGCCAGATTTGCAAAGGTGCTATGGTCCTCTGATCTCAATAGAGACATAAAGGAATTGCATGCTCAAGTGCCTTTAAGTAACTGGTTCTTCCTATAGGTCTGCTAATTAAACAGTCTGGAGATTTCAGGGGCCAGGGAGGGAAAGAGGTGATAAATGCAACGCTAAATGATAATGTTTAGGATTCAAAATGGTCTTCAATTAGAAACTAACTGAAAATACAAGTGAGAAGTAGTTAATAGCATCACAAGGCATATCTTCCTGTTTTCTAAGACTGGAGCTTTGCCCTAGAGCAAGAGATTTGTCTTGGAGCACATTTCCAGTAAGGAGTTAGAGGCTGGATTGGCTGCTTTAGTGGAAATATTCTTAGTGATTTCTCACCTGCATCAGGCCTAGAATTTATTCCTGGTTTAGTTATTATATAGTAACTTAATCACTGTGAAGGCTGCGTTTCACACACCCCCAGGTGACAGAAAACACTTGTACATTTTCATGTTTGAAGGGGTTTTCTGCAGATTTGGAGAAGATCATCTTAGACTTGTCTTCCAGTGTGGTTCTTAGACTCTGGCAGCTCTGCAGAAGTTAGAGATCATGTGGGGTTTGACTTGGGATACAGAACTCCTGTGTCACAGAACTATCATCTATCCTGCCTCCTTGGACTCAAATTACCTCTATCAGCTTTTAGTAATGGAGGGGCCTGCTAAGATAAGAAGTTCATGCTGTAGGTGAATGGGGGGAGAACACTTTCTAGCTCATTTGTCATGAATTCAGACTAGCCTTCTGCATGTTCTCTGGAGCTGTTACCTTTGTCTCATCTCTCCCTGCTGGAACAAGGCATGAGCATCACTGGGCTCTGTGCTGGAGCACCACAGCGCATCTTTTGGTACCAGCTATTTGCTTGTCTCTGGCCAGACAGTAAACAAATCTCAGCTCATGGCATGGATGGTGTAATAGGCAGCTGTTTCTCCACTGGAGCTGAGGGAACTCACTGCTTTGGCCTTTCATCTAAGTGCTTTTGACAGATAGTGCTTGGAAAATTGTGGGTACCTCCTGCTGCAAGGTAGCCTAGGAGCTATCAGCCTTGTAGGCTGGTGGGAGGGAGAGAGCTAGTGTCAGCTTAGTGTGTAGAATGACAGGTAAGAGGTATTCTAAAGTATAAGGTATTCTTAGTATAAGGAATGAAAGGCTCTCTTGGGGCCACAAACCAGAATATAATGAAATAGGCCCTAGTAAATATTTGCATGAGAGAATGGGGTGGGGGGGTGTATTTCAGACAGCAGAAGCCTGACAAAGGGAAAGGAAAAGCACTGATGTACTATTGGCTTTCTGTTTCTGGAAGTTAGTAATGGGCACCTTGCTGGTTTTTTGCTCTTTAGCAGGGCAAGGTGCTCTGCTGGTGTACCCTGCTCTCTTTGCAAGTATGTAGCCCCTATGGGACTCTAACCTGGAAAGAAAGAAGGGTGCCACTCACCTTGTTCTGCTTCATTTTAACCTGCCTGCATAGTCATCCTTGCCTCTGTCTTGGATGACACACAAAAAGCATGCTGAGATTTGTCACGTAGCATACAGGCATCATTGCTGCATTCAGCCATTGATGCAGCTCTGGGCCCATGGTCCCAATGTTACTCCTTTGCTGGCAGCCCTCAGGTGACCCTTCTGCATATATGACTGCCAACAGAATGGCAAGGTGTCCCTCTCCTTCAGACATACTTTCTTGTAGAGGAACTGTCCTTACCTCCCTGAGCTGGGTTTGGGTCATCAACAGTGAGAAGCAGAGGAAGGATGAACACAAGAATTTGTCCAGATCTCCTGTTTCTCAGGGTTCAGTGTTGTTCTTCTTAATGGATCTGTCTGCATCTCAATGAGCATCTTTGCCCTCACCTAACCAGTGCAGGTGTCTGTTGTCTCTGAGAGTAGGTTATGAGGATTTCTGGGATGAGCAGACAGTTATTCTTGGGAAAGCTTAGACTGATGGAGAGCCCAAGTGCTGGGGCAGCTGCTCTGTCATCTCTCTCCCTTTCAGAGTGATGTTCTGCTCCCAGCCAGATGCTGAGAAATTAGTCTGGTAAAAGCAGCCGTGAAGATGCTGTTTAAGAGCATCATCCATAATTTCAATTGAGGCCTTTCTAGGGCATGCTTTGTTTGCAGTACACTATGAAATTAGTTTTTATTTGGAAGCTTGTAGAGGGGAGAACAGTAAGAAGCAAATACAGAAAAGTGCAGACAAAAGCTACATTACAAACCATTGTTAAAGGCAGTGCTGGGTCTTCCAGATTAGTCAGTGACTGAAACCTTCTAGGTAATGAGTCCCACACAGTGATAGCCCTGATATAGTATGTGTTGGAAGAAAGCAATCAATGGATAATAAATGAGAAACTATTTCACAAGCGTTTTATCTGCTGTTAAGGACATATAAGCAGAGGAGGAGGTAACTACTCCTATTAATAATGATTAGTCCACTTTAACCTGAAAAATGCATTATAGTTTGTGGTGCTCATTTCCCCAAAGGAGACAATTGAGTCCTGAAGTCATTGCAATTGTAAAGTGGTAATTTATAATAGAACTTGGAGGTTTAGCTGAAAACAAATTGCAAGAGTCTGCCAGAGATGGAGTTTTGGCAAATAGCTTTTAAATGTGATGGTCTTTGGTGTTCTTCCCACTCTCGTGATGCTTCTGCATCATTTCTGGTTGGGATTTATGGCCAGGTGACTTTGTGAGCAAGAGGCTGTAACTTTGCTGGGGCTCAAGGTTCTGGTTCAGAGCTTGAGCTGTTTGTGTGAGCAGGTTGCTGGCTTTGTTGGATGAATGGATGTTTGTTGCAGCTTTATCTTTCTTTCCCTTTATTACATTGCACATATAGAGAACTGTGTATGGAGACAGAGGGGAGAAAGTGTGTTTTCATTTCAGTTAGTGGATGGAAGGAACTAGGAAACAGTTACCAAGTGATAACTAAAGAATGCAAGGTATTCATCAGGGCTGTAACTGAATGCATCTGGACAGTTACTTAAATGGTTCACTCAGTGTTGCACTACTGTATCCCAAAGAATACTAAGAGTGACTTTTCCTATAGATTTTCATTGGCATCCTCCACCAGACTAGGCAACAGTTTTCCTTCTCTTATCACTCTGAAGGCTTCCCATGAGAGGTGGCACATAAGAGGGGGCTGTGTGTGCTTTAAGTCAGGAACACCTGATGGCTTTTGCATGAGAATCTGTTTCTGTTTCACTGGCCATTCAGAGTTTAACTGGTCAATGACTGTGGTGGTGAGTGGAGCGCATCATACCTAGACAGATGAGTTAAATGGGCAGGATCGTATGCACAGCTTGGTGCTGAGAGGATTCATCTATCACTGATGTCTGAAGCCACTGGGCACATCATCTTTAAATCTTGTCTGTTGTGAATGGAGTGAGAAAATGCTTATAAAAGAAAGTGCTGAGAATAACTTCCTATTTATCAGCATCATCTCCTCACTGGGATTATCACTTGTCCCCAAAACCATTGAGAAAGAGTATGCAGGGGAAGGAGGAGAGGAAGGAAAACACATGCTTGTGTTTTGCGTGATCTGAATTGAAGGTTTCTTTAAAAGCTGTGCAAGCAGCCCCAGAAGTGCTGTGGAGGTGAGCAAGGCAGTGTAGTGGTGGGGAGGTAGCACTGACACACTCTGTCTGTCCGTCTGTCATACATGTCTGTCCATTTACGCTTCAGATGCTCTCAGCTTTTGAAACCTCACCCTTGGTTGCTGGAGGCTGGGTTCTAAGCTTTGCTTTTGCTTGAGTGGCCCCATGTTACACACAGCATGCTGTTTGCTTCAATGTCTCTGAAGTGCACCAGGCAAGGGTTTGTAGCTGTCTGTGTGATAAGGTGAAAAGAAGGGGTTTGCTAATGAGCTTGAGGGAAGAGTAGAATGGCACAGTTCTTGGGCTGTAAATATGGATCTGCTTGCTCCTCTGGGTGTGAGCCTTCCTTGCCAGCAATGTGCCTAGGCATCTAATAATGATCTATAGAGAAGACCAAGACAAATAAGGCAACATGTTTGGAGGCAGATCTGGTACAAGGCTGCCTTCTAAAAATGGCCATAGGCTTATTCTCTTTTTGGGTCTAAAATTACTATGTAAATGACTACTCCCCACCCCCAGCGCCTGCCTGCTACATCTCTGAAATGTGATTCAGAAGTGACAGAGATGGAGATCTATGGTTTTATTGGCAGCAGTGCAGGGAAAAGAGATCCGAAGGAAACAGCTCTTCTTCCCAGCCCAGAACCCTTGAAATAGTAAGTGATCATTGATTTGAGGAAGGCTGCTGCTGGAGTCAGGGCATGGGAGCCGGGGGGAGCACAGCAGTGGGAGCTGGAATGCTGCTGATTATGTGCTAACATGTTATCAGCTCTGAATTTTGAGTAGGCTTGCGGTGCACTTAACAAGAGTTTGACTTCGCTCCTCGTTTTCCTTTTTCCATTCCTGGTAATGCTTTTTGTGGAGTATATTGATTCCATTTGCTGGAGTATTCCTTCCTTAAATATTTTTCACAGAATGTGTATTGTACACGTTTATAATGGCTTTTACAATCCTTGTCTTTCAGTGGCACCAATAAAGCAATTTGGTTTAAATTGAATTGAACTCAGTAAAACAGAGAATGGAAATTGAGAAAGGGAAAAGAAATGTAGGCTGCCATTGGGCAAGGGGAAGGAAAGCGAAGGAGAAAGTGGGCAAGGAGAGGTTAAAGAGAAAACAAAACCCCAATAGCGGAGGAATGTTAATGGTGGCTCACAGCTGTTGAGAATCCAGCATGCTGGGGTCAGCGTTTGGAATAGGATACACGGAGATGATGATGCTGGGGGCAATAGAAGTGCCCTGTGTTTATCAAACAGCAGTTTTGCTTTGGAATTGATTATAAGGTGGAATTTCCACCAGGATGGGCACAGAGCACTAGGTTGCTGATTCAAGAGAAGGGATAAGGGGCATGGTGGCAGGTGACAACTATAGGGCCCTGTGTGAGGTACATAAAGTCTCATTGTCCAATGGAGATGATTCCAAGTCAGAGGCAACTGATGACCATGTTCCTATTGTTATACAAGTTCCTGGCTATCCTTTTACACAGTAGGATACAATTCAGTCTCAGGATAGGTCAGGCCCAGAGTGCTCCAGACCACTCAACAATACATTTGCTTTCATTGTCTGTTCCTCTTATCTTTTTTATCTATTGTTACAGGGATCTTATTGTAAGTTTCATCTGATCTTTCTAATTGACAGAGGTTCAATTATCCCCCTGAATACAACTGCCACGTTCTCAACAACAGGAAATGTCAGGTGTCATTTGGGGGGGAATGAATGTCACACTTCCATCCTCCCCTTCCCCCTCTTCCATTCTCTTTTGTTTGCTTCCACTCTCAGGTTTGTTTTATTGTGGATTCAATCTGAAAACAGTACAATACAACAAGGAAGCTTCAGATAATGAGACAGCAGGGAAGGCTGAGCTGCAGTACAGCTTACCCTAATGGACTCCCTTTGGCAAGGGCTACTGCTGTCTGTCACAGCTGCACCCTGAGCCCTCAGACTGGGGCCATGTCATTCTTTCCTGAGCCCTTTCTGGAAGATCACTAGAAGATGCTGTCGCTACCAGGAAGGGTCTTTTCAGTGCACTAGGAGTGCCTAAAACATCCAGAAGATATTTGCATCTTGGCCATAGGTTATGTGCTTTGGCACATTAAGAAATATGTTGGCTAAAGGCATCAGTCATCCAGCCTTTCCTGGTCCTGGGTACTTTAAAGCCTGTGCCTTTCTGCTTTAGAGTGGAGCCCCTGGAGAGCAGAGTCTTTCTCCCCATGGGCATCTGAAGAGGAGGAAGACGAGAGACAGATGCAAAGAGCCCAGGAATAGCCGTTGTTCCTCCCATTTACTTCCTAGAGGGCAATGAGCACAGCTAATGGCATCTTGATATTTAAAAGCAGGCAGGAGTTAAAGCCTCTCAATTTTTACTAGGTCTCTGACATTTCAGAGAGCTGTTGTTGAATAAATGCTTGGGTGATTAGCTGATGAGGTCTAAGTACCTCCAGCTATGCTAAGATCATTGCCCAAACTAACTAGTCTGTGACAGCTGAGGGATGTCTATCTGAGCTGCTTGTTTTAGCAAGGCAGTGCTGGTGAACTGCTTGGGATGGGGATCAGCTGTCACCAGAAAAGCCTCTGTTCCTTGCCCTGTAGTACTGGAAATGCAGAAGATGGTTTGCTTGCTTCTTCTTCCCCCATACTGCATTCACACCAAGACAGGAGCTCACCCCAGCATAGCTTGCAAAGGGATCCCTGTTCTGAGTGCTGTTGGGGAGATGCTGGTTTAGTACTTGAGTCTTGGGAAAGGAAAGAAGGGTGCTTTGGAGGCGAAAGAATGAGCACTGAAGTCTATGCAAGGGCCTTGGCTCCAGTGCTCTCAACATTTCCATATGCCTCGTAATTAAATTGTAAGTAAAAGAAAGGCGCTGACTGCTTCACTAATAGCAGTGAGAGGAGGCAATCATGTAACTTCCATCTGTCTGCAAATATAGTTTATGGTGGAAATACATTAGCAACCTGGAGCCGTGTGCCAGGCTCAATTAGACTAAACAGGATCAAAGGGCACCCTGGGTAATAAATATCCTTGCAGAATCAAGCCAGAGTCTTTCTATTTATTGTTAGAGGAGATAATAATCATTAGTGAGCTGAAGTGAAATCCAGCAAGCAAAGAAAGCTGGGCTTGGGGAGGGGGTGACATTATACTAGAGGGTGAGAAAGCATGTCCCCTTTTCCCTAGGCTGATGTTATTGCCTAGATTGCTGTCTGTATCCCACTGGAGTTTGGGAAAGGAATATAGCCCATATATTGATTGTGGGACTGTAATGGGGGAGAGCTGGCAAAGGTAATTGGGGAAGTTCTTAAAATGTACACTAGGTAATTGAAAGCTAATACAAACTCCTAGTTGAAGCACAGAAGAACCTCTCATCTAATGAGGCATAGGGTGAAAGGAGATTGACTCTGACTTGTATTGGTACTCCCAGAGAATTGCTTTGCTTTACTGTTTTTAGGTGCTCCTGTCTATGTGCATGTGCTCAAGCTTCTATTAGTGCACTTACAGATAACAATACTAAATCAACAGCAAAGCTTTTTGTGACACATATAACGGCAATTGTGTCTGGTCGTGGCCTTGTAAAAGAATGCTAAACTTAACGTCCTCTTCAACAGCAAATAAAGAAGAAATACAAACATTTCAGTATCCAGGCTTCCTTTCTGCCATTTTCCCCCTGCTCTTAAGAAATGAAACAACAGAAACTACCTAAAGGAATGTTTTCTCAAGAGGAGCCCGTTGTGTTCTCTGGATGTGGATTGAAGGATCCAGTGTGTCAGGCAGTGCTTGCTGTTGTAATAGTTACGAAGGGAAGCACATCACTGTGATATTTCACTGCCTGTTCTTCCCTAGGACTGAGGTTTTGGAAGAGCTCAGTGACAGTATTAAGGCAGCTAATCCAATGACCCTGTTTTCAGCAGCTTTCCCTCTCAAGTGCGGAGTGAGACTTCTTCAAGACAGCATAGGTGATGACAGGGTGCAATTTGTCTTTCCCTAAGAAGTCATATGGCAGCAAACCTCTTGTACTGGGCATAACTATCGAGTGTTATGTTGACTGTTTTAGACAACTATGATGTGATCACATCAGCTCTGCTCTCTGTACAGCTTCCTGCATCACTTGACTGAAGCCACACAGAACAGTGGTAAAATGCAGTGCCAGGATGGGAAAGTGTACCCTTGTGGAAAGTGGAAGCTCTGTATGCCAGCAGGAAGCTTTGCTGCTTCCCTTTTTTCCTTTCCCTTCTTTACTTCCAAGGCCAACAGTTTAAAAAGCCACTAAACAAAACCACAAGCTTTGCATTCTGTGGGTACCAAACTGTTCTTCTTGATCTGCTTTTGTGCAGCATCTTCCCCCTCTGCCCATCTGTCTGCTTATGTCACTTGGCTGGAGATGAGCTCTTTGCTGTGTTAGCAATGTGCTGGGCAGACAACATCACCTTGATCTAGGACCTTGGGAAGTGACCATAATATCATCAAGTATTGGTATACATCAACTTTTTAACTGCAGGGGAAGCTAAAACTGCATCTGAGTGTATGGAGCAGTACCATGTCATTGACTGGACACACTTGTGTCTGAGTCTCTTGTCTTACAACTTCAGTAGTTAAATTTATTTCTCCCCTTGCATCCACCAGGATACTATATTCTCTTACATATAGCAAAAAGTGTTTTGTGCTTTAAAAATACAGTTCAATAATTCATTTCCCTGGGGGTTCAAGTTTGCTGCTTGTCCTGAAATCAGTTATTTTCTAGTGTGATTCTGCATAAGAAGTTGTGTTTTCTGTCAGTAAACCTTTACCTTCCACTGTGCCATGCTGTGTACCTGGCACATGCTGTGTTGCCAGGGGGAAGAGATAACTCCATAAGAGCAGTTATACTCCAGCTTCACTGTACAGATACACAAAATGGAACTCAAAACCAGCTCCTGGTATTCCCTATAGCATGCTTCCTCCAAAACACATTCCTAAGGGACATCCACATGTGCAGTATTTCTCTTCCTCTGTCTTCTACCTGTTTCTTGCTAACAACTGTGCTTAGGTATGGGGAGATGGGTCTGTATTTGCCAGCTAATAACACCCTTTGTGGGTGTTAGATGGCAGAACCTGCACTCCAAAGAGCAGTCTGCTTTGTCATACATGTGTGCAAAGCTGAGTACAGAGATTGATCCCAGCTGGGACCTGAATGTGCTGCTCCAATAGTGATGAGAGCAATAAATAGTTAATAAAGCTGGGGACAACTCAGCCTGAAAGCAGAGGACTTGGGAAGTCAGGCTTTCTGTCTACCTGGCTAAGGGTTCTGGTAAATGCAGAAAGGTTCAGTGATCTAAAAGCTCAGTCATGGTTAGTTTAAAAGGAAATAGGATGTTAAAATTGAATTGTAAACCTTGTCTATATGGCAGTGTTAAACCATCCCCTTACCTGGTTCGGTTTTTGTGCTCTCAGATGCTTCAGTTTCATTGGGGAGTGTTTTGTTGTTGTGGATGCATTGGGAAAACAGACTTTGCAATCTCCTTTCCAAATGGCTGATGTGCAGCTACGATGCTATTAATGCCAGATGTGAGTTCATGTTTATGATCACTTGGAAATTGATTTGGGAAAGACAAAATAAATCAGCAGCACATAGTGACTGTTTATCTAATGGCTGTAAATTTTAATTGCTTCCATATTTTGATGTCCTTGTTGGGGTTTTTTTGCCCTTCATTGACTTGGAATTTCTTTTTTAGCAGGAAGAGTGAGACAGGATCCTTGCCTTATTTTGAGGGAAAACTTATTAAAAGGGACATAATTATGGGAAGACAATAAGAATGCAATGCACACAGTCCTTTGAAGGGTGTGCTTCTGTTTACAGCAGAGAGATAAACGTTTTGCTCAACCACAAATGATAGGATTACATATACAGGGGTCAAAACATGAGGGGGAGGAGATTATTTCCATGAGAAACAATGATGTGTTTGTTTTCCATAGGCATGAATAGAATGGATTTTAGGTGCACGGAGCTCAAATCCTAGTCCTCTCTGCTTCCATGTAATAACCTCTTTTTAGCTTCTGTTTGGGGGAATTCACTTTAAGCTAGCTGTGATGTGAATAGCAACCCTTGCAGTGGCAGTTCCAGGTATCAGGATGGCAGATGAGCTCTGCACATCCTTGGCTCCTGTAGGGATTCTTTAACATGGCCTTCTGTGTAACCTCCGTGGGGTTATTCATGGTGGTGCTGCCTGCATCTGAAGGCATGTATAATGCTGATGCTCCTGCTTCCCCTGCCTGCAAGCAGGATTGCTGTGTGCATAAAACCTGTACCTGGTGATCAGCTGGCAGTGACTGGATTGTAGACTCCCAATGGGCAACTCCTTTCATCTTTCTGTGCTTCTCTGCCTTCTTGTGTAGCTGCAGGTCACAACCCCCTTCTACCCTCCCCTATTGCCATCTATGTTTAAAGGCTTTGGGAGCAAACCCCTCCCCAGCACTTAGCAGATCATTGCTAGGGTTCTAGGATATACAACCAGTAATAGCAGAAAGAGAGCATGGGGGAGAAAGACTTGTGGTGGGGAGCAAACAGGGAAGCAGAGCTGAAAGATGGTTACCCTGTCTAACCCCAGAGGACCGTGCCTCTGGAGGCAGATCACAGTACATCAGTGTTGCTTGGCAGTACTGTCAGCAAGCCTGAGCCACTGGGGCACTATTTATGAAGCCTGATACATGCTTTGGATGCTATGCTCAGTGAATTGCTGAGATGTGGATTCCTGACAGGCACAACAGCAAAAGGGAAATCAGCGATGGATAAAGTGAATGAAACATAATAAAACTCAGTGTCCAGGCGGAGCATCCATCTAATATAAGAACAGCTTCCCAGCTTGGGGAATATGCTGCGTGGAGAGACCCTTCCTAACGCAAGGGACAGGCCCTGGTTTGGAGAGCAGGGCTCTTAGGTTGTCTCTGAGTGGGTTGGCAGCATGGAGATCATGGGGCCACTCTGGGTACCGGTCCCTTGTCACTGTACTTGGGACATCAATATTGTTTCAGTGAGTGTGAGATGGAGCTGAGGATTGCTCCTCACAATGATACCTGACTGGATTCTGCTCCTCCATAAGGTCACAAAGTAAGGTAGCAAGGGAGGCTGTGTACCTGTGATTGTTCAGTAAGCTGTGGGGAGCTCCAGGTGAGATGTGCTGCAGGGGACACTGCGAGGTGCAGCCTTGACTCAGCTCTTTGCTGGGAAGTGTACAACAAAGCCTTTAAGGTTTTCAATGTTCTTTTCTCCTTTAGCCCTAGATGAGTGTTCTCTCCCAGAGCAGTCATCCCTGTAAAACATTGCTTGTGTGTGGTTGCCTTAATCCCACTGACACCTAAACGGGCCCTGCTTCAAATTCTCCATTGTTTTCTGTCTACATGGCACAGCACAGGAATTTCAGAGTCCCTGGGTCTGTCCTGCTCTCACCACTGACTTATATGCAGCCATTGACCAAGGCATTTCCCTGCTGTTTTGTCTGAAGTGGCTGGGGTCCTCTCTGGAGAGGCATATGGAGAATCTCCAGGGCTTCAGGGACTTGATGTTGTCAATGCTCTAACAAAACCTGACCTTTTAAGTTATGGACTTTCAGACATGAGCCCTCTATAGCCTGACCACTTGTATATAAGCTGCAGTTTTCCCCAGTGATGGTTGCTGTGAAGGGAATCGTTCCTCTCTCCCACGCAAGCACACACTCTCAAACCACCTACATGTAGCCTGTAATTATGTACTTATCTTGGCTGTACTTTGGAAGAGACTTATAACAATACAAGCCTGTTTTGTATAGCATCTTTCATACAGACACTATCCTGAATGCTATTCACAGGCAAATAGAAATGAGGCAGTAGAGTACAAATTAGAGGAAACAGTGGTTTTTGAGATGTTGGCCAGTGAATCCATTGGAGCAAATGGAGAGAAATCTGAAGCAGTTTCCTTCTAAAATGGACTGTGAATGCCACTTGTGTCTCAAAAAAGGATGGTTAGAATAACAGCCAGTGCCTTGTACTGCTGGCAGTTGAAAAGTGAAGGAGATCTGGGCTTCAAGCAAAGGAATTGACACTGCTATGACATGTTGAGCTGATTCTCTTGTGCAAGGTCAAACTCGGGCTTGCTAAGATCTTACCTGACTCAAATACCTTTGAGCCCCTCATTGTGAATGTATTTCAGTGGAGCCCCAACACATGTCCTATAAAACAGAGCAGGTGCTTTACTTCCCAAGGCTGTTAGTAGCACTGTCCTGGCTGGGACCCAGATGTCCTGGTGCCAACGCTTTGATCTCTTGCAAACACACTGTCTTAATCAGAGAGATGTGGAGGAATGTGCAAAAGGCCATGCTGGATTCACGCTGAAGCCAGTGGCATTGCCCCAGGGATGAATCTGTCCTCTGGAGATTGCTCTGTGCATCTGAGCAAAGCACAGCCAAGTGGCACGGTACAAATGTAAAATAATGAGGTAGCAGCTGAGAGTGTCTGGAGCAAGCAGAGAGGAATGAAGATGGATGACTGTAGCTAAGAGACAATCTGAAAAGGGATAAATACAGGCAACAAGTTATTCACCACAGCAATTTGTAAAGAGTGCTAAAAACCTTCAGATAAGATTGTTTCACATTGCCTCTTTTCCTATATGTAGCTTGACGCTTCTTGTGTGAATAGCATTGATTGATGCCTGCAAACCAGTCCCCTTAATCTGTTTCTCTGGTATTGGTAAGCTTAGCTCTTATAATGCCCAGTGCTGGTGGGGCCTGTCATACCTGGCTGAGGGGGAGCAGCCCCATAGACATAGAAAGCTGGTTGACCAAGTGGGAACCTGAACCTGACTGCAGAGGGGCAATGGAAAGAACCAGCAGCACTGAGTAGGTCCTATGGGGTAGGGGAGAGTGTTACACAAAAGGAAGTGGCCAGGTGTGGTTAGAAATTAACGGCTTGAAACACAGAAAACACAGCCCTAAGTAAGAGCTGGTACATTTTGGCAGAGTGAAGTCTCCCCAGCCGATGAGCATCTTTGAAGCATTGGCTAGATATGAATAGGATTCTCCTAGACTGACTCTTGCTATGCAACACTCTCCCTGTTTCAGCAGAGAGCTGCACTGGAGAAAGGATCTGCAATTATCTTTACGACTTGGAGGCACATCAGCCAAAGGGAGGTGAAGATCTTCCTCCCTCTATTTGGAGGAGAGCCATTTGCAGCCTCTACCAGCAGCACCGAATTCACTTCAGCAGCAGTAGTTCTTTGGAAACAATAAAATGGACTATACTGCTTTCAATATAGAACTGTTTCCCAAGTGCTTAATTGACCTTGTTACCTAGAATCATCTATAGAACAGGTTATTACACTGCTGAATGAGCAGATCCAGCTCCTGCTGTCCCAAGACTGGCTTTAGTGTGTAGACTTGCAGATTCCCTTCTGCTCTAGCTTCCATCAGGATGAGATGATTTGGGATTTGAAGGTCACTATCGGTTAGGTCAGCTTGCCCTTTGCCAGGAATGTGACTCGACACACAAGCATCTGGTTGTGATTCAGCATTCCTGATCCAAATATGACCCTTCCCTCCCTCCTACAACCAGCATGCAGCTTTCTTTTTATTGTAGCTTGTTTTGGCTATAGTTCATTGCCAGCCTGTTACAGGAGAGGGGTGAGAGTAGAGAGAAGAGCAGGTACCAGGGGGAAAAGCTCTCTAACTGAAAGAGAACACACTATGGAAATAGTATGGAGTGTTGTGGTCTACGTTACAGCGAGCCAAACGACTTTCAAGGGTTATTGTGAGGACTCCAAGGGGGATATTGGCTGCAAATGTGTTACTGCCATAATGAAAATGTAGTGACTGCCTGTTTTCTGAGTGTGGAGCAGGCTGGCAGCAGACTGGCAGGCACAGAGCTGTGGAGTGGGTGGAAGCTATAGTTTTTCCTTGCCTCAATCTTTACCACTGCTATTAATTTTCATTACAGAGGAAATTAAACTCAGCCCAGGGGATACCCCCCCACCCCTTTAGTTCCCATGGAGGAAAGCATCTTGTTTTTATGGCAGGAAAATGCACTTTTAAATGTCTTTAGATTCCTTTGAAGACTGGTTTACAGTTCAAGTTGTAGCTTGTCAGTTGGCAGGTAGCTGCTGCTTCCCCTGGGCACCCTTTTGTCTACCTTGGGTTTCTTCCTGCAGTGTTCATCTCCATGCTTCAGGGCATCAGGCAGCTTCTCATTAATCAGGGTCAGGAAGAAAATTTCCCTGGGGAAAGGTTATTTTCTATCCACCTGCTGCAAGGCTTTCTGAGCCTTCTAGATGATGCTGGTACCAGCTTTGGGCAGAGGGAATATACAGGCATCCCAGCATCTCATGGACGTTTGTGTCTTTCAGTGCTGGTTCTGAACTAACTACAGATGCATTAGCTCTGATCTTCTTGGAAACATTAGCTTTTGGGAAAATGATGTGCTAGTGAAGCTTGGAAGGAGTCTCTGCTACAGGCTGCCATAATTTTACCCCGTAGAGGGTGAGGGCTGACACTTGAGTTCTTTTACTATTGAAGTTGGGTTAACTGCAGTCTGAGCCTGTACTTCCTGATAATAGCACCCCAGATGCAAGCAGGATCAGGGAATAAAACTCTGCATCCTCATGGATGTGTCTGCTTCTTATCTGCACTTGGTGACAGTCTAGGGCACAGGGTGCTGGGCTGAGCACTGCATAGCAGCTCAAGACCCTCGGTTAAACAACTGTGCTCCTCGGGGTCTGAAGGCAGTGCTCACTTTTGTCCCAACAGCTTTATCTCAGGTGCCATCCTGCACATTGACAGGAGATGGACATTTTCTGTGCTGTGAAATCACAATGAGACGGGCAGAGTGAGAGAAGAAGGATTATTTGGCTTGTTTTACAGAACAATGAAGTGACTTGTCATGGTCACAGAGGGAATTGAGCCAGAGATAAGAGCACAGATTGCTGATGTCCCCTTGCGATACTTTAGCCCTATGGTCATTTCGGTTAATAGAGAAAATGAATGTTACTCCTTAGCAGCTGATGAGAGATGACTTCTCTCAACCTGTCCTTTCTAACCTCAAGGGAAAGTAAAGGTTTCCTCGGTCAGATTCCTAACCAGGGAGCTCAAGCTTTCTGGAAGCTGCTCTCCTGACCTGTACCCCTACAGTGCCAAGGATAGGGTGTATTAAGGGCAATTCAGCTGCCTGGAAGTAATCCCAAACCAAACTTCTCCTTCAGAAACTTGACTAAGGAGCAGCTTGTTTGGAGCCAGGGGCTGGCAGAGGCTGAGAAGGAATTTTAATGGGAGCTGCTGGTTTCTCCTCAAACAGCAACTGCCCCAAGTTCTGCATTAGGGAATTGTCAGGTCATTTAGGACTCCAGCATGATGCCAGCCTCCATGTACCCTCTGCCCAATCCACTGATGTCCTTCCCTTTCTCCCTCCATCCATCATGGACTTTAAGGGCCAGAGCCAGCAGCAGCAGCTTGATGCTGGTACTGTTGTTTTCTCTGGGGAATAAGCATTACTCTTCATTCTCTTTCATTGGGCACAGTTTCAGATGCAGCAATGTCTCCTGTTGGGAATGTTTCAGTTTGGACAGATTCATATTGTTTGTGATGCAGCAGCAGTGAAGCTGCAGCAATTCAGAACTCAAAGGCAGGTGTATTCAGCCTTTCTGAATAGCTGTCTACAGAGTGATTTCCAAAGGAATGGACAGGGTCAGGAAGGACACAGATATTGGAGGGCTTTGCAATAGAGAGAAGCCACTAGGTGAGGTGGATGAACAAGAGAAGCTGTGATTACAAAACATGAAGCCCTTTTTAAATGCAGTCAGCAAAGGCAATGCAAACCAACAACCTGAAATAAGCAGATGCATCTATCTTCTGTCCCTGAGCTAATAAAGGGGGTTTTGTGCCCACTTACTGGGGTCCTCTATCAGCAGTTTCACATCAATACCAGTTCTTCTCCAGGTGTAAGCCAGACTGTGGAGTGTGCCCAGGCAAGGGAAAGACCACTGACAATCTCTTGTAAGAGCATCCCTGGTCCAGGTTTGTACGACAGCTCCAGCGAGGTGAAATCTCATCTCCCTGATATTAAACTTAACCTTTATGTATTTCACTTTAAACAGCTATGGAATTACACTGCCTGTCCTTTAATCTTACAAGGTTTTAAAGTAACATTTCTTTGTTTAATGCTGCAGTCCACTCAGATTTACTGGTGATGAGAGGGAGGGGGTATAGGAGGCAGATAGGGAAAAGAGAGCCCAGCTCCAGCTCTGATACAGCTCTTGGGAGAAAGGCAGTGGAGGCAGCACTCAGTGACAACAGAGGGTTTCAGCAGCATTCTGGTGGATGTCTGCATTAATTTGGGCTGGGAGAATATGGAATGCTCCTTCTGGGCCTGGAATTTCTATCTGCTTTGGGAAAGGAGTTGTCTGGTTTTTCCCCAGTTGGCTCCAGTTGATTTGCATGCTTCCCTCCTGATGAGTGGAGACTAAGTCATCAATCTGCCTCTCTAGGCATGTCAAATGCCTCAGGGAAGTAAAGCAGGCCTGATAGAGGTCAGTCTGGAATAACATGGCATAGTTGTGCATTCTGCCCTTCCTTTTCAGGTCCAAATAGCAGCATGTCTCCCTTTGAAGCCCTCTCATGCCATACTGCATGAAACTGCTCCATAGTACCTTTGGCAAATCAGCTGCAGCACCACACAAGAATTGGCCTAATCCTCCCCCAGTTCCCCAACCTCAGGAAAATCCGATCTGTGAGCATTATTCCCCTCTAAGTAGCATTGGAATGTCCTGTTATCTTGAACACTTCCCCATGCTTTCTCTAGCTTCCAGACTTGTAAATATCTCTTGGATCTCAATGTTTTTCATTTTCCTGGCAAAGTCACATTTTCTTTCCAAGTCAGATTTTCAAAGGATAATGAATCTAATATATTCTTGCAAAGGAAGAGCTGACCTTCTAAGCCTTCTATTGCAATTTAAGGGAAAACCAGGGAGATGTGCTGTAAAGTGACTCCAGGAGTGACTGTAGGAACTGAAGCATGAGGCACTGATCTCCCTTATCAGTTCTCAGCTTTGTGCACAAATTGCTATAGAAGCAATGTGCTGACCCCTCTGAAGTGGGAGAAAATTGCCTCCCTTCACCATTAGCCCCACTGAGCAGCATCTGTCTCTGTATCCTGACCTTGCTCTGCCCATACTGGGTTTTGAGGACAGGGTAGAAGCTGACAGGGTTAAGAGCGCATCCGCTTGCAGCACAGAAATAAGCAATGTATTATTAGAGACTTACCACCTTAAATCCACATCTATAAATAGCTGCAAGGTGAGCCAGTGGTAGAACAGAGTGAAGGAGTTGGCCAGTTCCACCAGTTGTGTCCTGTCCTCAAGGTCTCTGAGATGAGGGTTGTTTCCTGTGTGATGGTGGAGGGGATCTTTGCTGTGTGGCTGCATCTGACTGCAAACAGATGATCATGTACAACATGCAGCTGAATGAGATGGAAGTGATTTTGCTGGGGATCATTTCCAGTGCAGGCAATAAGCTCTCTGGGCTCAGTGCCTGCACTGTAAGGCTAGCTTTCTTTTCATTGTGTGCTCTGAATCAGGAGCGAGCTCCTTCCTGGAGGATGTCTTGCTTGGATACCTGGCTGGGTGCTGAACAAGCAGCTGATGCAAAAGTGGTTTGTAAGAGCACCAGTCCCACTTGTTCTGACCTGAAGCCATCAGTGCTCAGTGCATAGGAGCTCAGGCACTGAGGCCCACAAGTGCCACAGCTGCTTGCTGGTGGAGGAAAATGCCTGGAGTGAATGCTGGCTCCTCTGCTGAGAGGCTTTACCACCTGCAAAGAGATGCTCCCATCCTGCTGTTTCCATTTAGCCATCAGGGTGTTGTTTATGGCTGCTGTTTGTTCCCTCCTTCAGCTGTAGACTTAGTGCTCCCAAGGGCAATGTCTGAAATGTATTGCCAGTTTCAGTTGTGCATCTGAGCAGATGCATCAGAGCACCGAGTCATCACCGCGTGACTGAGAGCAAAATTGGACTCAGCTCTTCTGCAGCTAAGCCTTTGAAAAGCAACTAAGCAAGTGAAGCAGAGAACAGGCTGCTGCTTGGGTTACTGGGAGGTTTTGAGGATCCACAAAGGCTGATGGGTTCTGTTGTTTAATGCAGGGCTGCCGAGGTTTTACCTCTAAACCAGGGATCTGTCATGGATGAGGTTGAGAGAGTTCATGAGAGAACCATGCAGGAGGACTAGGCATAATGCAGACAGTTCAGTGGGTATGCGTCTTCATAAGCTCCATGGGCTTGGATTTAACGCTAATCACTGACCTAGCAGTTTTCCTAGTGGCTGCTATTTGTCCCCTGAAATCCTACATAAGCATGTGGGGTAATCAGGGCAGTGGTCAGCTTGGTGTCCTAGTCATGATGAGCACCACACTGAGTTTAATGGTAGGACCTGCAGAACAGTAATACTGTTGTTCCTGCTCTTGTCCTCGGGCTAACTTTACCTAAACTTCCAGTTCAGTTGCTAGAAGAGTTGTGACCTCCAGAGCTAAAAGCATGCACTGTGATGGTGTGAGCTGGGGGCAGGCCCTGCAGATGTTAACACAACTTATCCTCTGGGGCCAGACATAGGGAACTTCTGAGATGTGCTTGGGCTGTTACACAGCCACAGATGCACACACACACAGACAGCTACAGAAAGTCTTTCATTCTGGCACTTCCTTGTCCTTATTCCTATGCCTGACTCTTCCACCTCTTAGCACCTCTACCTTGCACCTAAAGGAGCTTGGGAGCAGCAGTCTCTCCTCAAGTGCCCTGTCACTGATGCAGATGCTCTAGGCAAGAGCCATATGAAGATGTTTCCAAGGGACCACATTGCTCTGGAAGGCTCTCAGCGTTTTTGATGGATGTGGGCTGTCCTTGTCTTTCAGGCATTAGTTTGCTAGTGAAGTGAGCTGTGAGCTACCCCACCATGTGAAGTTAAACTACCTGGGGAAGGTGCTTCTCTTCAAATAGAGGATGCTGCTGTGTCAGTCTGACTTGCTGCATCCAGCTGGCAATGAAAGTGCTCCCCCTGAGAGTTGGTGGCTTGCAATGCATCACCCCGTGCAAGGTACAGCTCTAAAAATGGGAAAGTTATGCTGGTACATAAGCCTTTCCCAGTCTGCACTGCACACACGTTAGGTAGAGGTCTTATACCAATGCCCTTCAGCTCTGCTCCTGAAACACCTAAACCCAGCAGGCACTCTCCTGCTGTGAGCTGGAAGCCCACAGTTCAGTCTTGTGCAGATATGCCCTTGTACTGGTTAATGGAGTGAGCCTGAGCTGTGCAGCATAGCTGAACCTTGGCATGGTACCCACTACAAACTGCAGGTGAGGAACAGTGCCCAAGGGAATCTGCAGCTGTGGTAGGTTTGCAGAGCAAAGATGCTCACTGTGCTCCATAAAAACACAAAGAAGAGAACAATTCAATGTCCTTCATCCTTCTCCTCAGCATTATCCTATTGCTGGCTGTTGCCAGTGAGTCTACTCTGTCATCCTGGAGTAGGTGCAATGCTGTAAGGGAGAGGCTGTGGAAGGAGCACACCAGGCTGATACCCCAATGTCATTTTGTTATGTGAAAAGCAAAGTGAATCCAAAAGTAACAAGAAAGAGAATCACAGATAAAACTGCCTGGTTAGATGAGGGGCAGATGTCAGAGCCGACAGAAAACAAGCTGAGGTGTTAGACTGAAATCAATAGCCATGGCAGCCCAGGGAAGAGGAAACAGGATTCATTATAGGAAGGCTAAAAGTGATATTACCCAACCTAGCATACAGTGTGTGTAGGAGAATTAAGGACTTTAACTTTCCAAGTGCTGACAACAGAAAGGAGGATTTGCAATAGATAAAGTCAACTTGCATAACTCTATAAAGGCTTAGAGAAAGGGGGAGAAAAAAGCCTTCTTCTTTCTGTACGGCTTCCTTTCTGTTCCATCCTCTGTAACACAAGGAATCACGTTGCCTGGTTTTGGGAATTGGCTTAGCTTATGTTGGTCTCATTCCCAGGTGAACGAGCCCTCAGAAGTGAGGCTGTTTCTTTGCTCAGTTGGTGGCACTTTTGTCTCTGAGAAGCAAGGAGTCGGTTCTTTGAGTAGGAGTGGTTTTGATGTGCTCCCAGTTTCACAGCTCGATGAGGAAAGGGCACACAGATGCCCAAACTACTTCTCCCAATATAAGGAATAAAGCTTTGCATGAGTGTGTGTGGTGGTTTTTAACACCCATATGCTTCCAAATAGTTCTGCTTCCACAGGTAAATCTGCTGAGCAATGTGAAGGCCTCTAGCATCTGCTGTGCTTAATCCCATAATAGCCTCCCATTTGGCTAAGAAAGCCATTTACAGCTCCTTATCTCCAAAGAGGTGTGAAAGCGCAGGTGGAAAAGGATTAGGTGGAGCAGGAGAGAGGCGATAAATGCAACAGTGTGGCTGGACAGGTAATAGAGTGCACTTTAAAAGGCAAGTGGAGGAAAAGAAGACATTAATCTGTCCCTATGTGGGCTCAGAGGTCTGAACCTATTGGCTGAAAGCAGAGCCAGCCACTTGCCTAATCCCTGGAGGTGTCTGTACCCATTGCAAATGGACGGTGGGGGGGGAGATCTTCCCTCTCTTCCTTAATACACTCCCTACAGTGGTATATGTCCAGGCCCCTCAATATGCGGCTCAGAGCAAGGAAGATGGATGGTGACTTTATACAGAGGCTCTAGCTAAGGGGTATGTCAGGGTGATGAACATTCCCAAGGCTTTAACTGGCTTAAAAGAAAGTAGTGAAGAAGCTCCCCTGGGCATGGCTATGGGTCAAGGAGGGGGAGAGACCGTGCAGGAACACTGAGACTCATTGGGGTGCAGAGTACCAAAGACATGGAGCTTCACTAAAGAGCTGGGGGTTTGTCCCCCCCTTTCAAAAGGGCATTTGTTATATTGGAGGGATGCTGGTGTTAGGCACAAAGCAGCATGGTTTTAAAGGAGACGTGTTGCTGAGCCATCCTTGGCCACACCTGTAGCTATTCAGTAATCAGAACCTTCCTTCTCCCAGCCCTTATCACTGTGATAACTGGAATTAACTGGGAAGTGCTGGCTCTGAAAGCCTTTACCTGACAACGGCAAAAATTGGTATCCTGCAGTTAAGCCTTTTTCAGCTTGTTGCATGAATTGGCAGCTTTCATTCTTGTGGGCATCCCAGGGTGACATAAATCTGGCCCGTGGCTGGTGTGTGCTGCTGCACAGCAGGATGCAGCACTGCCCCATGAATAAAAACACAGAGGAGGCTCTTTTCCTTCCCCTGTCCCTCTGTGGACACTCACAGCAACAGAAGCTCAATTCTGAAGTCCTTTCCCTGCCACATTCTTCATCCAGTTTCTCCATCACTCGTGTTACCTTTCCTAGGGACAGGGATGATGCAGCAGCCTCAGCTAATCCCCTGATGATTAAAGGTTTCATGCTTCTGACTGAGCAGAGCAGAGGGGAACAGGGTGCATGTGTCTTCAGGCAGAGCACAGAAATCCTGCTAGTTCCCTCTGAAGGAGGAATAGGTGGATGGGTGAACAGAAGAACCCCATAAGCGGCTTGCTGCTCCTGTGGCACGGATTATGCTATTCCTCTTAGGGCAAAACCCTCTGCAAGCACAGGCAGCAGCCATTCCCTCTGCTCACATTGAGCCTCAGGTTTCTGATTTTCTCCTTTGGCCTTTTCATTTCACAGTGGCTGAGGATGACATTTCCAAAGCAGCCTATGGGAATCAGGTGGCCACATCGCAATGGGAGGTGGACCTCGCTCAGAAACAACACTTTAATGTGTTACTGGCTTTCTGAGCCTCTCCCCATGTATAATTGCAACCACCAAAATCTGGCCTCATCTCATCTTCTACACCATCTTTACACCCTCAAGCCATCACAAGGGCTTTTGCGATCTGTTGTCCCATGCCATGAGAATGCATGGCTTAGAAAAGACCAGCATAGTGCTGCTAGCTGTCTGTGGTCTCATGGACTCAGGGAACCTGGGAATGGGAACCCTGCCTGGCTTTTGCTGTGTCTCACTTTGTCTACCTGGACAGGGATGATGAATTTCTCCTGCAGAGCTTCCTTTTGGATGTGTTAAGCTTTCAAGATGAATTGCATCATGCCATAGTTAGCTGCTGTGAAGTGCACTGGGTTAGCAAGCACGTGTTTGTTCTAGGAACGTTGAAGCATTTAACACAAGGTTTGGGATCGGGATTTTGTACCTCTGTGATATACATGCCAACCAGAATTAATAAAGAACAAACCCAGAGCTGCTGGCTGCTGAGAAGGAGAAGGAAGCAGCTGTTGTTTGTTTGGTGTTTAATGGCTCACAGGAACAGGAGGCCATAAACAGTTAAATTTCTGCTGACAGCTGGGGAATGCTTTGGATGCCTAAAATCAGTGCCGTGGGTTCCTCAGCACCTCCAGGAGCTGATGTTTTGCTGTCCATCACTTTGCTGCTTTGATCAGAGAAAGAATACAAATGACACCTTGATGATTACTCACATTTTCAAACGCTGTCCAACAGCAATAACTGTCACCTTTCATAACACCACACTGGGCTCCCATTGCATCGCTCTGTGGCTTGCCTATGCCTCCTCTAACGACTTGAGCCCACGCCTGTGATTCCTTACAGCTCCTTGGAAGAGGTGGGTGAGGACAGGATTTTTGTAGCTGGTCAAGTGATTTCTGCTCTGTGAATGCAGTCATACAACAAAAATAAGAGCTGCTTGAGAAGTAAGGAAAACGCTTGGGATCAATGGGATGCACAGCATCTTTTCATCATCACCTCAGGGGTGTTGAGTGCTTCCAAATGATGGTTATCAGTGAATAAATGAGTTGACGTCAGCTCAGTGTTGCTAGAAAAATGGCTTTTTCCAGGCCATGCCGTGATTTACTTAAGCCCCTGCAACTGGACCAAGGCAGTGTTGCTTAGTGGGTGTGTATTTAACAGATATCTGTTATAGATGTTGGTTTCAACTTGACTGAAACGATTCCTACGTTAGTGCTGAGGCTGCCAAATTGTTTCAGTTGGGGAAGAAAGGAAGGGAATTTGATGGTGTGTGGATCCAGGCCTTTGCAGCTAGGGAAGCAGTACCGCTACCCCGTAGCTGTGGGGCTGACTGTTCCTTTATGCCATAGTATTGTAGACCCTAGTTAGAAGTGAGAACCGCTGGTAATGAAATTAAGGTTAAAAACTGCTGTTGTGATTGCAGGTCACAATTCCCTGGTTTCAGAGCAAAGCTGGGTCGAGTCAGGAGCTGTTTGGGAAGTATTTAAACCCCATTTTGCTAGTGTCTGCCCCAGCTAGTCATGGTGCTCTCCATGTAGCAGCTCATTGAAGGTGAAATGCTTGGTTACTGGGTGTGGAATTGTGCCTTCCCCTGTCCTTGGAAGTGCTGGGTGAGATGGCTCAAGCTTCACAGCTGCTTCACTTCCATAAGAGAGAGGATATGCTGCAATGTGGCTCATGTGCAGTGGGAAATGGGGATTGCCTGCTTTGAAACCAAGGTTCTCATCTGCCCTCAGTCTCCAAGACAGTGTGTCCTGAGCAGGCTCCTCCTTTGACATTTCTATCCTGTCTATGTCTGCTGCTCTTTCCCTCACTTGTCTCTTTCTTCCTCTTTTGGTTTCCTGAGTGTGGTCACCCAATTTCTCACTCCTGTGAGCAGCTGGGGCTTCTGGAAACAAATTGAAGTGTCTTCATTTGTAAGAGAAGTGATGCATTGCACCAGCCAGCTGCCCTTCCTCAGCTGCTCCCTCCTATTACACAAGCCCTGTGCGTGCACACACACCTTGACAGATGGTGATGCTCTGAGGAACTGCTTCAATTTTTACTCTTTCCTATAATCCATGGCTGGAGTGCCAAATACTTGAGAGCTGCTGCCGCTCCATAGATCACCCCAAAGTGCTGAAGTCCAGTGCAGTTATACCATTCTGGAAATGCTATCAATCACAGAGGGAAAAGCATCGAACGGCAAACTCCTTAGTGCCCAATGTACCTGCTCATGTCAGAGACAGATGAGGCTGCAGTGGTTTGTGGGGGCATCTTTTTCCTCTTCTGTTTCCCTAAATCTATTATCAGAGCTTTTCTGATCAAGGCAGCATACTTGGTGCTTTTAGGCTTGGTGGTTGTCTTTTCTCCCTGTCCTGGACTTGGCTTCTCTACTGTAAGCCAGTCCATATCCTGCTAGATGATGGGCAGTGTTTTTCCTCTTCCTGTACTGACACAATTTCTCAGCTGTATATTCTTTCATGTGTAACAGTCACTATGGGCTCAAGTATCAAATGCTATTGTCATGAACCAGAGGAAGAATATAACATCTGGTAGGTGGTAGTCTTGTCTCCCTCCCTGTGCAACCTTTCTTCAGTGCATCTTCTCTCTTAAAAAGCTCTTGCTGTGGCAGCCATCTCATTGTGGGTAAAGCACAGCAGACAGGGAAACTGTGGTCCTGCTACAGTTTGTGTGCATTTGTGTTGCAGCAGCACTGACGGCCGATACCAGAGGTCAGGATGCCACTCTGCTGGGCACTGCATTCAGACACCGTAGTAAGAGTGCAATGTGAGAACAATAGAAAGGCAAAATGGAGAAAGGGATTTTCTTCAGGACAAAATAAGAAGCAGAAATTGAGAGGCTGGTACCCAGAGTTTTGTTCCTTACTGGTTCCCAGCCATGCTGGGTTCTGTATGAGCATGGATTTGTCCTGAAGGGTGCTAATAGAATCATGCTGTTATAAATCTGCCTGAGTGGGCAGAGCAGCTGTTTCTTAGGGGATAGTCAGGATAGTTGCTTCATGAAGAGCACAATGGATTAAGTGTATTCAGAAGTCAGACCAAAGCCCCTTACCCTTCCTATTTAACTGTGCTGGCAAATCCAAGAGCTGTCCATCTGCTATTAAACATAACAGGTAGGCAGCTTTCCACAGAAAAAAGCCAATCTACTGTGCAAATACACACCTCTACACTATTTATTTCCTGCTCTTCCAGCTTCCCCTGCAACCACTCCTCCAGTCAAAGGAAGATCTTTGCCCTATGTCTTCCCACATGCTGCTAGAGGATGCTTCTCTCCTTTTCCCAAACCTCATGTCTGAAGCTATGTCAGGCCAGATGGAATGCAGGCAAAGGGAAAACAGCTTGGATCTTCCTGTGCTTGAGTAAATAGGTGTCAAGCAGATTGTGGTGGGAAGTGATGCATTAACCAGGTGACCTACACAGTAGCAACCTGTTGCACTTCTCTGGGCATACGATACCTGTTACACAAACCTTAGGTAGGTGCAGAAAGGTGTAGGACAGCTACAGGCTCATGGCTGGAGAATGCCTGAGGGAATTGCTGAAGGGAAGAAGCCAGCAGGTGGTAACTTACATCTTGGCTCTTCCCTTCTTGTAAAGGATCCTGCCCCAGTGTCAGAGATCCTGATGCTCCTATATTTCCTTTGCCCGTACATATTGCTTTGCTTCTAGTTCCTTTCATAGCTGTAGCACCCCACTTTGCTTGCTCCATGATAGGTTAATAGCATATTAACACTGCCTCATAGCAGGGGGTCTGGGATGGCTTTGAGTCAATTTTGAATTATTAGAAAGAGATTTTAATAGCCGAATCAGCTCTCTTGGCTGCTGTGATGTTCATGGCATGTATTGTTCATTCACCTTAAACAGCAGTATATAAAGGGCCTCCCATCTCTTTAAGTACTTGTTATTCAAGTCAACAGTACCCTAGTGATGCAGAACTGGATCCAGAGATCATTGTGTGCAGTATAAATAACTACACAGTAAAGCCACTTAATTAAGAACTGTCTGTGCCTGGTAGCAAGAGAGCTTTGAGCTGTATCAGAGTGTGTACAGGGTGACCAAACAATCTATAGCAAACACCACAAATTCCTGCTGGATTTAAATAGATGTAGTTTTCCTGTCAAATGCCATGGCTCTGGCTTCTCAGGAAGGTCGGGAAGGAATATTGCCTTGTCCTTTGGTGTTCTTCCCCTCTTGTCCCCATCCTTTGTTCTTCCTATGTAATGTTATACACTGCAACATCAGCTTAGAAGGCTCTTCTGGCACCAGCTCACACACTGTTTAACATGTATGTTGCTTTTAAGTATGAAAAGTACTGAAGAAGGACTTTGCTATAGAAACAAGGTTGTGTTCCCTTATTTTGAGTTGAATCTTCCAGCATTTGCTTATATTGATGCCAAGTACTAATTTCAATTAGGGCAAATATCAGAGACTGGGGCATTAAATCCCCCCAAACCCTTCCGAGTTTCAATTCTCAGCCCCAAAAGCTGAGAGTTTGAGTGTTGAACCCCTCTCCCTACAGTCTGTTGCCCTAAGGTCCAGGATCATGAGAATCTACATTAACTCTCTGTACAACACCTCTTTTCCCAAGTCAGACACATGAAAGTCATCATTAGGTGACTGTTGAGTTCAGCTTTTAGTGAACAGGCATCCATTTGATTGTTCCTTTGTCTTTACAAAGGCAGCAGCAGGGAAGTGGCTGAGCAACTAATGTACTTGTCTGTGTCGTTATGAAGTAACCATAAATAAACCAGATAATAAAAGCAGTCTTTTTTACTCTCTCTTTTCAAATAGTGACAGGATCTTCCTGGAAAATTACCTTTTTCCCTTTCTTTAGAGTACAAGTTAAAAGGGTTTGGTATTTCTCGACATCTAATAAACAACCACTTTCCCCTCATTTTCCATCCACTGATGTAGAGGTAATGAATGCATTTTATCACCGTCTCCCAAGAGAAGAAAAAGAATCAAGGATCTAAAGCTTTAGATTTTCATAGGTGGAAGTAGCATTGGAACAGGGGCAGGCACCTTCCATTCCCACAGCCTGCCTGATGTATGGGGGATGTACATGGCAACCCTAATCTTCCATCCAGTAAAAGAGACCCAGTTTTGAAGATTAATAATATGTATTGTTCTCCATCAAAAATGGGATGCTGTGAAAAAGTGCCTTTGATGTTTTCCTGCAATATAGAGGATGCTAAATATGTAAAGAAATACTTCAAGAGAGCTAAATACTCCAAAAAGGAGTGTCTTGATAACAAATTACGCTACTAGAAATGTGCACTAGAGAGTACAAAGGAGGCAGGTTCGGAGAGGGAAAGCAGGCATAGCTTTGACACTTCTCTGGCTTCACCACAGTGGAGTTTCTTAAACCTTTTGAGCTGCTGTTCCCCATCTGCAACATACAAATACTGCTCAATGAATGGTATTTGAAGACTATGGTGTCCCCTGTGCATTCCCAGTATCACCCATTGCTCAGTAATGATTTTTCAACCAACAGACTGCGTTGAGGTTCTTTCATTAACACTGAATGGGGGGACAAACCAGGGTATGTTTTGGGGAGGAGGAGAACCCTGCAGTGTGCACTAACCCCCTTTTCCCTGCCTGCAGCTTCCATCTCCCCTGGGAAATCCTGATCTGTAGAAACAAGAATAGGAGCTCTCACGGCTAAGAAGGGTGAAGCAGTTCTGCAGCAAAGGTTACTTTCCTTTCCTAAATGGAAATGTGTTTATGAGCTGAGAAAAATGATTTCTGGCAGTTCAGCTCAAGGAAAAAAGAAAAGAGATAAAGGGATTGGGTGAAAAGAGAGCGTTTGGTGTTAAGGAAGGTCTGGAGAAACCATAATCAATGAATGCAAAGTTCAACCTCATTTCTTTCCTGAGGGCTTGTTGAATGAGGCTATCAGGGATTCCTCCTGGAGCTTACAGCACAGAGGTTCTGCTCTGCAATCAAGAAGTAGCAAGTGCCTTTCTCCACAGCCATACAGGGACATGCTGTGAGCTTTAGAGCTTTGCTAAAAGTTCCTCACTGACATTAGGTATATCCTCAAAGGGAGATGTAGCTCTGAATCACAGTGTCCCTTTGCTGCCAGCTGCTCGCTAGGTCCCACCCCAGAAATGGCTGTGTTCCTATGGTGGAAGAGGGGTTTCTTCAATCAGCAGCTAAAAGGTATTTAGGGTTTTGTAATGCACTGCCCCTCAGGCAATTCCTGCTATGAGGCAGAGTTTCTAATTCAGCTTCTGAATCCATCCACCCATGAGCCTACTGGAACGGTAGCAAAGGCCACCTAAGATAGAAAAGGGTTGTTTTAATTCCAGTCCCTTTTTTACTTAAGAATAGGTTGAGGAGCAAGTGATAGGTAAAGCTCCTGCTTAAGTTGTCAGTGCTGTGGAGCAGGGGTCGTTTTCCAGGGCTCTGTACAAGGTATGTCTAACACTACACAGTGCAGATGTATAATGCTGATGTCAGGTGGACAGCTTTAGCCACTTTATATTCTTGTGTTTGCTGGACTTTGCAAACGATTTTGGTGGTTAAAACAAGCAAATTAGTGACAGAAATGATTCATTCTTGGTAGCTCTATCAAGTTGAGAGCTGCAATGAAGGTGCTGCATGTGCCATTGGAGGGAGAAGTCCCTTCTCTGGTGTTAGTTTTCCCCTTCATAAGGGTGCTGGGATCTCCTCTCCTTTTCCCACCTTTCTTGTTCCCAAGCACCAGGAGGCAGGTGGCACTTCTGCTGATGGCTGGTGTATTCAGAGAGTGGAGTGACAGATTACAAATGCATTGGTAGGAAGCTGTGTTGATCTTTCAAGGTAAGGGTATGTTTCCCATCTAGGAACAAAATTGTTTCTATGTACCAGTGTATCAGAAGAGACAAGCATGGCAAAGAGAGGAAAGACCTTCTGCCCTACAAGATGAGAGTTACCAGGGCCTGTTTAGCTTTGTGCATCCTTCCAAGCACCAGTATAAGAATAGGAAAGTGGTGACAAAAAAAAGAATAGAAGCCATTAGAAAGTGTGAGGGGCTGAAAGGCTGTGCAGGGATTGCTGCCTATCTATATTCCTTTCTCCAGGGTATATAAATATATTCATATATCTATTTAGGTACCAGAACATTTCTTTGTCACTGAGATGTTAACAGAATGATTCGATAACTTAGTATCCAAATAAGAGTCCGTTCACAAGAGGAGCAACTTGAGTGCTGCCAGGGATCCACGGTGGGATAAAGTTGTGGTTTAGCAGAAATAGAAGCTTGGTGGGAATTGAGGGGTTAAAAAGGGATAGTGGGGACTTAGAGATGAGATGTTAATCACCAGTGTTGTGGTGCCGGGCTGGGCTCTGCTTATTTCAATCATATGAGAGTATGTGTTTGGCCAGAGGTGTTGAGGCATGGATTTAGTCCCAGAAGCAAGATGTGTTGCTTGGGGTCATGAGGAGGGAGTAATAAGAAAGGAATAGGATGAATAAGGGGCTATGAAATTTGCACCTCCCTGTCCCTTTCTGCTTGTGCTGTGATAAACTGAAGCAGGAGGGATGGGGACCTCTGCAGGAAAGAGGCAGCCGCCACTGCTGGTTAAGTCATGCATCGTTTAATATCTGGCCCTGACACTGGTCACTGGAGTGCTTTTGGGACTCTGGCTGTGAATGAGACAGCTGGCAGGTGGGCAGTCACAGTGGAGCCTTTTGGATGCTCTTTCTCCTTTATGCATGCTCTCCATCAGTGTGGTTAGTTATGTTCCACTGCCCCGGGCTCCTATGGGCCTCACTGTATCCAGACAGGCTCAAACACCTCCTGACTGAGGGCAGCACAGCAAGAATGATACTGATTTTTCTTGCAGAAGTAGCACAAGGGCTAAGGAGGATTAAATAACTTAACTGGAATCTTGCAGGACTTCATGGTAGAGCTGGGAAGCAAGCTTAGACTTCCTGCTTTCTCACTGGTACCTCTAACTCTCACTGTCTGAGAAAGCATGAGTCAAGTGCACAGCTGACCTGGTGAGACATCAGTCTCAGCATCCCATCATGCAGCTGCGCTGGTGCAAGCACAAAACCAAGCCCATCAAATTCCTCCCTGTGTTTGAAAACAAACTTGACTTGGATTCACATGTCAGCCTTGCTGCTGAAGGGGATGGTAGGAAAGGGATCTGTTTTCAAGCCCAGCTTCCTCTGCTGACACTGTAGCTTTCCTCTAAGTGGAATGGTTAAATGCATCCTAAATAAGCTCTGTGGGCTCCTGTGAGGGACAGGGCTGTGGCTGCTCACCCCCTTTCTGGCTTTGCATCATTCTAGCTCCATTGCAATGACATTTGTCAGGCCAGTGGTGCTCAGGGCATAGCTGTGACTCCAAAGCTCCTTTTCTGGTTAGTCTCTCAACACTGCTACAGGCTGTGGCTCCTCCAAAGCATTGGCCTGCGGCCTGGTAGGACAAAATTGACATGTCAAGCCCAATAAATCCAGAGGCCCTGATACTGAATAACTCTGTTGAGTGACCTTGGAAGCCACTGTGGGGAAAGTGGCCTCTTACTGTTTTAATAGCACTGATAGTTCCAGGTAAATGCTGTTGAATTTTGGTTGTCTAATTAGCCAGTGAATTCAAATCTGTCTCATTAAAAGGTAGGTTCCATCTACTCAGCCATTGCTAAGCTAGCGTCTATCAGGAGATGGGATATTAAGGTCAGAACATAGGCAAAGCCATGTTGCTATCCACAGGTCTTCCAGTTCATTGAAACTTGGAATTTTTCACTAAAATCTGGACAAATAGCAGAGGCAGAGTGCCAGGTAGGAATGGGAGAAAGGGCATCCTTGGGATCCTTATGACTTCCTACTACTTGAAAGCAGAACTATTCAGTAGGGTTTATTTCTGCCTCCTGCTTGCAGTGCTCAGTGCTCCCATTCTCCAGAGCATTCATCAGATACTTATTACCTGGAATCTGAGATGGTGATGGGCACATTACATTACCTACATTATGCCTTGTCCTCTCAATTGAATTTTCTCTAATGCTCTCCTTTATTGGCAAGAGACAATGAAGTTACGGTGTGCTGTCAAGCTGAGGTTGTTTGCTTGCCTGATTAACCATTGCTGTCCTCCACTCTCCACCCCATATTGAGCCAACAACTCGCACAATTACTGGTTGTAAAGACAAATAAATTGGTGGCTAATCTTTTAAGGAATGCGTATGATGTTAAGCTTCATTGGCTGCAAGCTAAGAGCACGCATGACTGACACACAGTAATGCATTAAGCTGTAGAGATGTAACTACAACTTTCAGCTCCATGTTTTGCCCTTCAAGGCCTGCACACCCTTTAAAAGGAGCACTTGGGTTCCTGGTTAAAGCAGAGGCAAGAAGGGTTCAATGGGTGTGATTTGCTGTACAGCTGATTGATGTTCAAGTCATCTCACTCCTCTGCTTCATCTTCCCAAGGCAAAATGCCGTTGGGAGCCAGGAAGGTGCTTTCAGATACACAGCTAAGTGAGGCTGCGAGATGTTGACAATATCTTGTTATTAACTGTGGTACTGTGAGTGTGTGGGAAGGAAAATGAGGTGTGTATTTTAGCTGCTCCTGCTTTGCTATTATTGGCTGAGGTGGTGATACTTCCTGATTGTACTTATCTCTATAAACAAATACGGTATTTAACATAAAGCGTATCTCTCATCTAATCAACATCAATAATGGAGAGATAATTATTGCAATTGAAAGCTGTGGAGTGTAACTCCCTCAGTTTATGGCTCTGGATGGGTATATCATCATGCTACAGGACAGAACACAGGTTTTGTTAGCAGCCTGCGAATGTGGTTCTGGCTTGAACAACCATGAATTATGTCTGGCTTTCTGAAGCAGACCCAGTGGGAGAGCTCTGAGTATTCATCTCCTTTCTGGAGGTAAAATAGCGCACTGTCCACAGATTAAGTAGCTGCCTGAAGAACAGCTTTCACTGTGAGTTGGGAGTAAATGTATTTTCCTGCTTTCTCTGCTGAATATTAATGCTTCATCCCTGGAGCAGTGGGGTTTAGCACAAGATCTTTCTGCAGGAGTCCTGTTGGACTATACTGTAACACAGCTGACAGCCCAAGCACGGAGGAAGAAACTTGTCAGAGGTTTTACTTACAGTTTGGATGAAAATAAAAACAGGCATGAAATGCTTTGGAAAACGTTTGGAATAGGTGCTTCCCAGCAGGCAAACCACTGAAACTGAAAGCTATACATGACTAAAAGCAGGACAGGTCAGTGTTTGGAGGAGATGCAAAGGCACTTTGCTACCCATCCTTCCACACCTGCAGAACAGCTGCAGAACAGAAGCCATGCCCTTTTCCCAAAGCAGGGATATACCTTTCCTGCTGTCTGCATTCAGCTCCTTCTGTTTAGCATGATCTGGAGGGATCATTACAATGCAACAGCCTAAGAACATCCTTTCAGTGCCTCAAGACAGTGCAGTCCTGGGGAAACATTATGTGTTGCATACCTGCAGCCCTATGGGCATGGGTGCCGGGTGTGTGTCCCTCTGGGTGCTGGTGCCTTTGGCTTATAAAGTTAATATATGGAAATGTAGCACACAGCTTAGGCCCTGAGTACTTCTTTAATCCTCTTCAGTGACATGGGAGTCATTCTTTCTGCATAACATAATCAAATTTCTCTGGGTTTATCTGTCACTTGCAGACCTTCATCACCCTTACCTGGGAGCAGGAGGAGATATCCCAGTGACTTGTAACACCAACCATATCCTATTGTTCCCATTTGTTTGCTGAGCAGGAGGGTGAAGAGGTATAAATATTAAAATATACCTATTATACAGGCAGGTCTCCATTGATAAATGATGTATAAAATCAATTTACAACCTAGGAATAAAAAGCATCCATGAAGTAGTTGCTAGCTCCAGGTACTAGGAAATTATTTCTCCATAACTTGCTCCGACTGGAACTCATTACACACTCTGTCCATAGAACGATTTTGTTGTTAAAACCTGTGTCACTCAGAGCTTATTTATTCCCTCTCCTTGCAAAGACTTTTGGAGTGCCTGCTGCCTGTAAAGCAGAGAGGTACATTGCTTTTCTGGGCTAGTGCTGCACTGCCAGTCTTGCGTGCCTCAGTGCTCAGCACCATTTAGGCTGTGGGAGACATTGCTCTGACAGGGCAGGATGAAGACAATGGAGAACCATTGACATCTCAGATGCTCAGATGCTTCAGTGCCAGCATCTGCATTGTTAGCTTCAGGGAGGTGGATGGTAGTCCCTCTTTCTTCTAAAGGATGATGCTGAAGTTTAACCCCTCGGTTACCTGCTCTGCTGGATCACACTCATACAAGGGAAGCTGTCTCCTGCCCAAGCATAGCCTGGAAATAGCATCCCTTTCCAGATTGGTTTTGTCTGGGTGGCTGCTTTTCTGTGAGGTTTAGGGGAGAACCTTCAGTTATAGGAAGGAGCAACACAGGAGGTTTCAGAGGTCTGGAATAAAGGCATCTTCCTCCTCCTCTATTAAACAGCTAAGCTGAGGTGAGATTTGGCTGCTTCCACAGATTCTCTGGGTATGCAGTGCAGGGACATAAAGAATTAAAATAGTCTGGTTCTTATAATGGAAAGATAGTTTATGTCACCAGCTTTATACTGTCTGAGTGCTGACCTTTATGCATGCTGTTTTGTCAGGGTACCTAAATGACCCAAAAAAGGAAGACTTTCCTATCCATCTGAAGGCATACCTGATATCTAGCTGCGTTGAATGCAGGATACAATGTCACACCTCAGCTCCCAGAAAGCTACTTATGAACCAAGGTGGTAGTTTAAATTCTTCTCCCTTTACAGGAACATCTACATGAATGGATACAGACAGACATGAGCTCATTTTGCCCTTGATGTGATCTGGCTGGATGCAAGCCAGCTCTGGTGTCTAGAAAACATATAGTTGCATTAGCTAGTAAGGTCTTTTGAAAGATAAGGGATGTATGTTTGAGCATGGCTCAATGCCTGTGTGGTGATACAGCTCCTAGCCTAGCTGAAGATGAAAACCCATCACAGTCCTGTCTCTGAGATGTTCTGCCAACTCCTCCCATGTGTTTGCAAGATCTAAATGAGGGTGAAAAGAGGCACGCCAGATGGGGAGAGAAGCAGCAGTCTGGGGTCAAACCTGTGCTACAGAGAGGAATGGCTGATCTGGTATTTTGGCAGGAACAAATCAAGGGATAAAAATAAACCCAATGTGAGTCAGCACAGTGTCCTCTGAGGTAGGTCCCATCAAACAAACCTGTTTGTTTTGGCAGGTACACAGACCTGGCTGATACAGGCAGCGGTGTTGGTAGCATATCCTTAGTTTCCTCTAAGGCATTTTGCTTGCTATCACCTGATACTTTGATTAAGAAAGACATTCATGAGATGGAATTAATAGGTCTCATGCTAGATGGATGAAAGCAACAGAGCTCAAAAGGCAGTTGTTTGAGGAACAACATCAGTGAAGAAGGTTGCTTCAAGCAGGTTCCCTAGGGATGGGTTATTTTGGTCCAAGGCTATTAATTAATATACTTTTATGAATGGTTTAGCTGATGATCCAAGAGGCTTTCTGGGCTAGATTGCAGATGATGCAAAGATTTGTGATGTTGTAAATAATGTAGTTATTGCTGTAATGTGAGGCAAACTGCCTGGTTAAATGCTTGTAGTCCAACAGATTGAACTGTAGCAAGTAAAAGCATCCAATGCATCTAGGAACTATAATTCTAGGGTTTGGGACTTAGTAGTTTGCCAGAGATAGACCTTTCCTGCCCTGCTGGACAGCGTTTTAGCTCATCTGCAGCACTGCTTTTACCAAATGCATGTTGCACAATACTCTGCTGTCAAATCCTCTCTCCACATAGAGGAACATGATTGCACCCTAGTTTGAAAGCATCCTGCTTGTAGCAAAGCTAATTGGTGTGTGCAAGGAGAGAATCCAGCCCCCTGAACAAGACACCTTCAAAATGCATCAATTCAAAGGTCTGGCATCTCTACAACCCCTGGAAGAAGCAGCACAGTCTGTGGCATTTTTAAGGGACTTTGTTGTGAATAGACCATGCCTGGGTTAGCAGAATTTAATCTGGTGGCTTTGCAAATAATGTTCTAGCTACTGAGCCAGTGGCAAAATGCGTCTCTCACATCTTGAGTCATTGGTTTCTGTATAAAAACACCAAAAACCAACAAAACATCTGGTTAAATGCAGTAATAAAGTTCAATGATTTAAAATCGGCGCAGGCTCCTCATCTTTGTACCCCTCTCCAGGGATGCTTTTTGACACCATAGGCACAAACTGTTCAGACAGTTCTGTACTGAGATACCTTCTGAATAGCTGAGGGAACAAGGGCAGAAGAGGACTGAAAGCACAGATGAAACTACAGCTTATTGGCCCTGCAGTAGTCCATCATCAGCCTGTCATCACACTGATAGAAGCATCTTTTGGCTAAATCTGTCCTGTTTCTCTGCTCTTCAGAGACCTAGTGTGGAGTCAGTGGGTTAATAACACAGAAGTGACATAGATTAAAATCCAGTCTCAACTGAGGGATGCAACTGGTCCTTCAAACTCCTCTGTTACAACCTTGTTAGAGTCACAAATGCATGGAGAGACCCTCCATCCTCCTTTCTTCTTTTTCTCCTCTGAGGCAGGGGTTCATGGCATTCACCTTGTTAAAAAGCCATTATGCTGTAAAACAATATCTCTCTTAATAACTATATTAATTTTAAATGCCAGAGATATAGTCATAAAACTTCTTTGTAGGTTGTTACAACCAGAGAGCCCTTTATCTGGCAGACTAGCAGGCTTGAGACTTCTCTCCAGCCCCTTCCTCCACTGGTACTGGTGATAACTGCAACGTAATATTTTACATCAAGCACTGTGTTTGAAAAGGTCAATGGCTGACATTATTCATGGAATGAGGGGAAAAGGAGGAGGGAGAGAGATCTCCCAGCCTCTTGCTATGGAAAGTTCCTTCAGTTCTGTTGAGGGGCTTTGGCACCTCCTGGATGGAAACGGGAGTGGGGTTTTCATGCGGTGCCAGCTGCTCAGGAAAGGGTGATTTAAAAGTAATCTGAAGTCATCTGAAAGATGCTCTGAAAGTCATCTGAAGATGCTCTTCAGGGCATCTTCTAAATTCCTAACAGCTTCCCATGTGTTTGCATTTGCAAGGGTCTCCAGGTTGTGATACTGAACCGCTGTTTGTTGCCTAAACTGCATGGAAAATGGTTCCCTGATGGATTTAATTCCTGCTCTTGACTGTGCTTATTCTGTAGCAGTGGGTGATCTGAAGATCAGTTGGATTTTCTGCAGAAAGCAGAAAGGACATTAGGGTCTGGTTTCTCTACAGCCATGGCAGGAAACATACCTTAATAATCTTGTAATGTTTCCTTGACTAAGGGAGTTTTGGGTTTGTTTTTGTTCTTTTCTGTATTTAGGATGGAGATGGGCAGGGGACACACACACAAACCTCCATTTTCTGCTGGAAAAATATAAAGCATGTCCTACTTCCAGCCTGGAGCTCTTCAGCTTCAGCAATAAGGCACTAGGTTTTGTTATGCCTTTGCTAGATTCAGGAGACCTTTACTGTCTCAGAGGTGGGTTAGAAAGACCAACAAACCCGTTCACTCTGTCAACAGGCAAATAAAACCTGGCTTTGGTTTGAAGTTCAGCATCCCTGAGGCTGGTATTTAGTCACCTACAGAGCAATGTGGTCTGGACTTTCCCCCCTGTGTTTATGAACTCAGAGGCTCCTTGTACCTTTTTTCTTATGGGATGATGTAGTAGTGTCATTCAGCAGCCAGTATTGACACAGCTAACAAAGGGGTGGGATAGCAGAGGAAAACAGGCTTTTCTCACTCTCTTCTACCCCTGAGGAGCACTTATGAGAAGTGATGCTCAAGTGTTGGAATTTCTGGGTTTTGTGAGCATCCTGCCAGTTGTTCATCCCTAGAAGGTGAAGTTAATTGAGGGGTTTCAAAGCAGACTGAGAGCTGGAGTATAACAGAGTACCTGGCACGGCCTACAGGTATTCACAGCTTTGCTATGAATCCATCACTCAAGTGCCCTTTTCTGGCATCTGTCTTCAACATCTCATCACCTATATTCAATTCCTAACTGTCAGCTTGCTGTTTGCTGCATGACCAAAAGGGAAGGGGAGAAGCCACCTAATAAAGGACATAAGGTTGTCAAGATCTGTTGGAAATTCAAAGCTGTCTCTGTTTAAGTCAGCTTGGTTTATTACTAGGAATGGTTTTGGTAGATGAAGAGTGAGGTGAGGTGTAAAGCTTCAAATGATGACTGTTCAGAAGTATTCAGGGTTCTACCACTGAGCGTGTCTTCACATGGCACAGTGCCATTCAAGTGACAATCAGCAGTGACATGTACATACATCCCTGATGCATGATCGTACATGAGTTGTGAGACAGAAAAAAAAGGTGAAATACAGTGTTCAATCACAGACACTGAGTGCGTTGTGTTCAGTTGCAAGTGCTTGTATGAACCCTGAAAACAGTGACTGTGTTAAGTGTTGTGCACAGTCTCTAAGAGTTGTCTGGCTTGCAGTTCTCTAGTAAGGAGTTATTTTAACCAGCCATGTTTGCCCCTTTTCCTAACTTTTTTGCTCCCTAAATGTTCTCAAAACTAGCCTGGAATTTAAACTGACAAAACTTAGTGTATGTAAGGGTCTGAGGGCAGGAGGCTCAGAGCTGGCACTGAGGAGCAGTGATTGCATGCAGTGTCCCAGCCAATAGCCCCCAGGAAAAGAAGCCTGGAAGAGCTGTAGTCTTTAAACCAGTTCAGGGGGATGGGAAGGACATTGTCCAGCTCTTATCTCTAATGACTTTCACAGGAGCAGTCTTTTTCTCTCAGCTAAGGGCAGTGGGGTTATTTCTATGAAAGGTGCCTGGTGAGGAAGAAAAAAGCACCCTGCTAAACGAAGTCAGATACAATATTTTTCAATCTGTGAGTTATTTGGACTTTGTGTGTCCTTTGCGAGGCACAGAAATCCTCAGTATCAGGTTTAATGGCTCAGGGGCTGAGGGAAGAGGTAAATAATTCTTAAGTTTGATATAGAGATGGCTTTCTCCTTGTTTGTCAGCTATGATAGATGTCACCCACTGGTCACCTATTGTTATTCTGTCGTTGCTTGTCACAGTCAGACCTTCCTTTGAATTCTAGTCTTTCTTTCTCTCCTGGCACTGGCCTTCCAAGTAATTTATGTATGACAATGTGAGGCTAATTCTGTTATTATGTCAAAGGGAAATGGAATCTGGGGCTTTAGAGCTGCATCTGGGATAAACCTTCAAATGAATCTGGAGTGCAGGAAAACTGTGTTCGATTCATTTTCTTGTCACACTGCCTGCCAGATTAAGTCATTATGAAGGGCTGAGAGGAGGAGAAATGAGGGAAAAACCACAGGAGCTGGCCTGAGAAATGAAAGGATAAGGAGGAAAGGGCAGAAGAGCTAAAGGCAGAAATAGAAGCAGCAAACTTGAGGTGGCATTGTCCAACTGGGTAGCCCTGCAGAGCCATCCTTTGATCTGACAGAGCTGTCTATGGGTGATGCATCTTCTCCTCGTAATGCCAAAGGAGTAAGCTCTTCCAGACCACGGATGGGCTCAGTCATTCCATGAAGGCTTCTGTCCCTATTCATTGGCAATAGGTAACTCAGGTATTCCCACTGAGTCAACTAGATGAAGTGAGATGGCTTGTATCCTATATGTCATCTTATCTTTTGCTACTCTTATTTCTCATCGTTTACTTCACATGTCACCAGGCTGCAAGGCAAAGAAAGTGAACAAGCCTTACCTGGGATCTTGAGTGATGCAATGCCAGTTGGGTTTTGCTGTATCTCTGTAACTGGGAGCAAAACCACAGCAATTGATAGGACAAAGGACGGAGCAGGTTTAGGAGATCCTTGATGTCTTTTACCAGGTCAGTCATGCTATGTTCAAACAATAAGTTAAAGGAGAAAAATTCATCAATGGTATTTTATTCCCAGTGCTCACTGAGCTGGACTTCCTTTGATGTGCCTGAACTGTAGCTGCAAATAACACTTTTACTCTGTGTGTTAGAGAATATTGGGGCTAATGCAGTTCTGCTCCTTCCTTCATGCTGCTTAGGCATAACTTGCAAAGAAGCGCCTGCATGCTTAATTGTTGTGGGTTTGTTTATGGCACTGTTAGCACAACTTTGCCCCCCAGCTATTGTAGAGTTCTACTCATCCTGTGTGTACAAGGACTGGCAGCTTCACCACCCTCCCACACCTCTCCCATTCAGCGGCATCTATATCACTTCTGTTCCTGATGCTGCATTACTATTAATTGGCTTGTGTAATCTCTGAGATTGTTATTTATTAATAGATTGTTCTGAGTGTAGCAAAGTTCATTATTGAAAGCAGGAGAATGAGATCCAGAGGAACAGATGGATGCATGGACATATCAGAAGAAGGACTAGTTAAAATTCCAGGCGTGTGCTGAGCCTTGACAAAGGATGGAAAACAGAATCAATCATCATTATCTAGGAGAAAAGCCATCAGTCTGTGTTTAAAATAAGCACTTTGTGTATTAAGCCCGCAATGCCAGACATCCTAGAGTTCTGACTGGTAGCTGCAGACCCTGAGGTTAGGCAAGTGATGAAGGGGCACTGCTGGGCTCACAAAACAGCGGAGGAAAAGGAAAGAAGATGTGTAAGACTTGAAAGTGTAATGAGAGTTGGTGTTAATGTCCCTTCGGTTCTGACTGGCTGCAGACAACAAGATTTGTTTATGGATGTGTTTGGTTAAACTCACCTCTGAAATGGTAGCGCTATTTAAGATTAGAAGCTTTTCAGATACTATCTAAGGGACAGCTTTGTGCATCAGCCATAGAAAGCAGGCTTGGAAAAGACCCCTAACTTTTATCTTAATAAAGGAATTTCCCCATTGGAATGATGTGATTTCCCACCAGACTGCTCAGCTGGCTGCAAGGTGGATTATCAATGGAAACTGATAATTGCCTGTAAGTGCTGTGAGGGTGTCAACACCAAACAAGGGAAGTGTCAAATAAAAAGAAAAGTAGATTTGAGATCTATAAGGGAGTGTTGAGTCAGTCAAGCCTTAAAGATGGATAAAATGAGTCCTAGCAAGGCAAAATTACTGTAACACTGAGTTGATGACAAAGATGAGAACAGAACTTGGGGATCTTAAATCCTAGACCATTTTCTAAACCCTGCTTCACGTCGTGGTTTTCTTTGCTTAGGTAAGTTCTGGTTCTTGCGAAAACAAAAGCTTTACACCCCAACAAATGAAATTACGACTAAACGCAGTATTTCTTTTGGACCTCTGTGTGTGAAAGCAAAGGTCAGTTCCATGGTGAGCTATTGCTAAAATTACTCTAATTGCATCCAATTTCCCATACGTGAATTTATCTCCCATTAACAGGCCCTGAAATATTCAGCTATAATAGCCATGCCAGCAAGCACTGCTGCTCAGAGCTACCTCTCAGTAATTGGTTAATAGTAGAGCTGTTTGGTATGTAGGTAAACAGGTTTTTGCTGAACCTAAAGCTTGTATCATGGCTGTTCCTTCAGACAAGGTTATTTCTGGCTGTGTTCTGGCTGCACTTCTAGCTTGAACCTGCGACAGGTACCTGGGCCAATGCGACATAAGGCACAGTTAGCTTCTGCTTTCTTCTCTCCTTGTTTGATGCCTGCCCTCACTGCAAAGCATGTGTCTGGGACTCCTTGCATGCTCATGGCATGTTGACAAGGGGGTTAGTTACCTATCAGAAACAGAACTTGGGCCCAGTTCCTGTAGTTGTCTGAAGACCTTTCTCTGAAAACCCTCCAGCTTTCTTCCAAATGGTGATTTTTCCTGGCATGTCACCTGTTGTGCAGAAACACTTCTCCCTCTCCCAGTGAATGCTTCTCCCTTGGAGCCATTTACAGGTTGTTAAACTCTCCCTGCCCCCTAACGCTGCTGCTCTTTGTGTTTGGAGGGCAATAGAAGATTATCTAATAATGTACAACTTCTCCTTTTTACCCTGTCTTATTGAGCATAGACAGATTGCTCTTAAGCTCCATGCCCCTTTGTACCTGGCTTCCTTTTCTTTGCACTTGAGATGTTAGAGAGGGAGGAAATTAATAATCCTTTGTGTCCTTAACATCTGCATCTTCTACAGGAAAGGGGCTGGGGGAGAGAGCAGCTTTGTGAACCTTGTTTTCAGGATCCTTCCAGAGCTTCCATAAGAATTGATGATGGATTCAAGACTGTCAGATCCATCAATGCTTTTGTGAGACGTTTTGCAGAGCACAGCAAAAGAAGCCGATAGCTGGACGTGTGGGATATGAATACTGAAGCAATTCATTTGATGTTTTCTTAGTCCTTGCTAGGGGCAGAACTGCCACTGCTTTTCATGAGTTTTGTCTGGTATTGACTTCAGGGAGTGTTCTTGCTTGGGTTGGGGCAACAGAGGAATAACTATTTGATATACAGAAGATATTAATACCTCCCTATTTTGCCAGTGATGCACTAAAAGAGCCTTCCTGTTTCCATAGACTAGATGAGAAGCCAGTAATGACAGCTGAGTTGTGGGACCTGTTGTGGTTTCCTCTAGCAGACCCCATGTACCTACTTAATCTGCTTTCTCACCTATTATCCTTGCCCCCAAGTACTACTTATGGCTGTGCTGGTCTGGTTCAGGATAGCTAAGTGGCAGAGGAAGACTTGTGCTACAGGCAGCAACATCATCTAACAGTATGGTTAATCTGCAGCCTCTCCCTGGTGTTAATTCAAGCAAGGTTTGCATTTGTTTCACACATTCCTTGTGTACCCCTGCTTGGACATAATTGCTCCTTGGTAAATGACTGGGTATAGGCTGAACAGGGAAAAGAGTTAAAGTCACGTGTCCTTAAATCCTGATGTCAGGAATTGTGGCCAAGCTGGAAAGAAAGCTCAGGTTTGTACTGGAGGAGGAGGTGGTTTGTCAGGGTTAGTTTCCATGGAATGATGTGTTAGTGGAGTGAGTGGGGCATGAGCTGGAGATGAATCCCTCTCATGAACACTTTGTCTCACCTAAGTAGGACTGGGAGCAGAGTTTCCTCAAGGCTTTTTTTGCCTTTCAGAAAGCCATCCTAAAGCAGTATCTATAAATGCTGCCAATCCATCATAAAGGTAGTGGATCAACCCAAGTTCTCATATGTCCTTGGCTCTCATAAACCTTGGTCCTTGGTCTTGAGAAATGGGACAGTTTCTTCTCTTCAACCTCCTCTCAAGGGGAATTTGAGTGGGACTGGTGGGGGTGATGGATAGTAAGTTTAGAAAACTAAATCTGAGAGATCAATAGAAGCATATACAACCAATGCATCATGCAAGCTCTTCTTGTCTGTACAGCACTAAATCAAAAATGATGAATGGCAGGCTTTTCAACCTTGGCACCTCCAGCCTTCCTCAGTAGAACAGCATCCAGTGACTGATATGGATTGTGCTGCTTTCTAGTGTATTTTCTTTGCTTTCCTAATAATTTTGGCATTGAATCATGACACTCTGTTTTTAATATCCTTTCCTTCTTCCAGTGCTACCTTCCTCTTTCCCCATGTAATTTCCATCTTGCAGGCATACTGCCCATTTTGTATTCCCCTTGCTCATAGTTTATTCAGTCAATGTATTGCAGGCTGGGTTCCTCCAGAGCTTACGCTGGTTTGTATATTTCTTACTTTCTGAATGAGTTACCTCTCCTGGGGGCTGTGTTCCAGCCCCGTGAACAGCCCAGGTATGTCAGGAGCTTTGAATTCCTCTCCAGTTGTGAGCTGACTACTGTTGGTGCTTGTCAGACCCAAGTGGATTGGGAATGCATGAGCATGTGGAGAGGCTGCTGATGTGGCACCAGCTCCAGCAGCCTGGGCTCTGCAGAACTGCTGCCCTAAGGACAGCAAATGGCACTAGCTCAGTGTTTTTGAAGCAGAGCAGGAAGCCACAGTCAAGGCTCAGACTGACTGCCCTCTTCCACCATGGCCTTGTGCCTTTTCAAGGTCATTTACACCATGGAAAGCAAGTGCCTTATTTTATTGCATTCTGTATTTATAATAGATGTTCTCAGTAGCAGCTAAAGTGATGCTGATCTAATGCTGAAATGTTCCTGGATTGGAAGACTCTGGGTGCTCCGATGGGAATATTTAAATCCCCTTTGCACAGTTTGGTTGGCCCAGCTGCAAATGACGAGTGTCTGCTTTCATTCTTGTGCTCTTGATGTAAACCAGCTGTAAGTTCTTCCCAGTCAGTAGACCTATACCACTGTGCAAAGCATGCAAGGATTACAGTCAGAACATGAGCTTGCTAAGAACTTTGTGAAGTTACTCTTAAAACAGGTATAGATAAACGTATTTGATGTAGAAAGCTGAGCGGTTATATCGGGGCTGAAGTGGCCAGCAGCAAGCAGCTGAGGAGCTTAAACAGCAACAACTGCTTTGTAAACATCAGATCATGCATAGTGAAAAGCTGGTCCAGGCTTTAAGAATCATATGGGAAATTTCTGTTCCATGCCTGTGATTACATCGTGACTGCATCATGAAAGCAGCAACAGGATTCTCATAGGCTTCTGGAAGGACAGAACTGAAGGGTATCTTAGGACACATGTGCTCCAAAAAATATATTATAGGATGGGGACAATGAGAAAGGAAAAACCTAATTCAAAGTCATGACAACAGCACACCCCTTGAGAGCATGCTGAAAACACACATCCAAAAATAAACCCCAGTGAGTGAGACAATAATGGAGAGAATTGCATCTTGCTCTGGCTCTGAATGAGAGCTTCTAGAATGAAACAGGAGAGGCAGATGATCTGTGTTATCTATCAAGTCAATTGGTTTGTGTATCCAGAGCTTGGCTCTGTAATGAATGGGGATGCCACTCATCTGCTTTTCTGGTCTATTTAGAATATTTTTAGAACTCTTTCTGAATAATATTCTGATAAATCTCTTGAATTTCCCTTTGCTCACTGAGACTTAAAGTAACATTGGATTTAATTATACTGTGACTGGAAGGGATGTAATGAAGGCAGATACAAATCCTTGTGACAGGTTAAAGTGGCAGTGAGTGTATTTATCTATCTAGGAACTGAAATGATGAGTGGTGTATTAGGGCCTGAGCCTTTTGCAAGCAGAAATGGGATTTTGCTTCCAGCATAGGCAAAGCAGAGGAACTGATGTGAGAACCATGGGAAGATGTGAATGGAAAACTATCCCATTCAGGCCTGATGTGGCTTGCCAGAAGTTACAAGCAAAACCGGTGGTACCCAGAGCTCAGCTTCCAGAATCCTACCTTAGGGCTTCAAAACCTTTTCCTCATGTTCTTCAAGCAACCTAGGAACAGACTTCTCAGTGATAAAATCAGCTTCATGAGTACCAACAAGGTTTCAAGGGCTATATTGTTTGGGATGCTGAATTTAGGACTGGTGCTTGCATCAAGTGGGATGGATGACTGGGAAGATGCCATCTTCCAAGCCCACATACCCCCAGCAGTCTCTTGCTTGTGCATGTTGCCACCTCTGAACACTGCGCTGTGGATGTCAGTATAAGTAGCTGTTGCCTTATGGTCTCTTTAGTGTGTCTCCTGCAGTGCTTTGCAGCCGTAAGAAGATAAATGTTTGTTAAGCTGCACCTGCTAGCTTGAATAATCTCCCACAAAAGGAGGCCACTTACCAGTAATTCATTACCAAGCCTTTGTTAGCATAAACAAGGCTGTGAGAAGTAAGCACAGATTTCCCTGTTCCTTACTGTTTATCGGCTGTGGTTTCTATTAAGAGCTATCAGTACCTCTTCTCCTCTCTCACTTTCCCACATCTCAGCTCTGCAGCATAATCTTGTCATGTTGTGGACATTTATATCTGCTTTCTTGGCTTGTTTTTATGCTGTAGTCTAAAGAGAAAAAACAAAACAAAGCTTCCTCATGTGGAGGAAAGCAAATGGGCAGACGGATCAGGCAGAAGGCACAGAGCTATTGCTCAGCATTTCTCCTTCTGCTCCATAACATCTCTTCCTCCCACCCAGTGACACTTACTGAGCAGTGGAGAAGGGAAAGGTTAGAGCCTTCAAAGCCATGAGCTTGCTCCATCAACCTGGATGGCAATTCCTAGAGAATGCCTTTTGTTTTCTCTTCTGTAAGTTCCAAATCTATTCCTTTTGGTCTGTTACAACTAGAAAGATAGGAGACTTTCTGTGTCCTTTCTCCCCCACGCTCCCCTGTGGCTGCTGGACATTTAGGGGAAAGAAGTGTCACTTGAGAGTAAAATCTGGTGGAGCTGTGCTAACAAGATGAACTACAAGTTTCCACCACCCATTCTGAGGTTCTCCCACCATGCAGTGTTGAGAAGTAGACTGGGAGAGAAGCATTTTCTGTGTCACGCTTGAGTTTTCCTTACATCAGTTAGTTTCCATCAGGCTTTTCTGAAGAAGAATTGAGCTTTGAAATACTTTGGCTCAAAATTAACTCAAGTTCTGGGGAACTGAGGGCAGGAAATGAAAAGGAAAACTTCTGATGCCTTCTGCAGTGTAGTTGGCGCGTAATTAATTCCTTGCATCTTTAGAAGTCCTTCATTTAATTTTCCCCCCCCATTTTGGTCAAAATTGGCTTGTAAATCTTATGGAGTGAATATTGAAGAGAGAAATCCTGATTAGCATCCGCTCAGTTCTGTTGTTGCCTCTGGCTGCAGTCTTTCAAAGCTGCAGTAGGTATGTCCTTGACTGTTATCCTTGAGATATTCATGGAGGTTTCCTTACTTCTTTTGCAGAAGGGTTATTGGCACATCCCATGCAGTCATTAGCTGGGACATATGCAGTACCTAAGCTATGGCCTGGCTGCAGTTCTGCAGTTAACTGAAGCAGAGATCTCCTGCGTGTAGACATTCCTGCCTCCAGTGTTTGTGCTGGGATCTCCGGTATTAGTGGATTTACAAAAGCAGCGATGAGTCATCCTGTGACAAGAGCCTATGGCTTCCACAGGGAATCTCCTGTCATCACATACAGGAGAATCACCAGGAAAAACTCAGCTTTTTTTGTTGTCTTTCTGGTTTCCAATTCTAAGTTAAACCTATAGCAAGAATACTATGTGCTACTTGCCAGGTAGGGCTGAGAAGTTTCCATACCAAAAGTGGTTTTCTGTATCTTGCTACATATCTCTGTAGACCTTAAAGAGTGAAGCAATCTGTCCTCTTATCTTCTTTCTGGTTTATACTTTTTCCTTGTGCAACACATTCTATGTACCTTACAAAGTTCTGCTCTCTAGTCATGGCAGTGACTGATCTTAATAGAGAGACTTCAAATGAATGTTGCAGTAAACCTTTCAGGGAGAAGGCAGAGTGTGGGCAAACCAAAACTAATGCAGTGATTCATTTCCACTTGCTCATGAACTGTCTCAGTGCTTGTAAAACAAAGATGGGCATTTAGTAAATAACGTTTGCAATTGTTTGAGAAGTAATTGCTCATCTCAGTAGGGAAAGGCTTGTGTTTCCAGCTCTGTTTAGTGTTAAGCTAAACGAGCTGCAGCTCTGTCACAGATAAGATAGGAGAAGGATTGTTGCTTGTTGTCCTTGCTTTTTGTTTTATAGTGTGCTTAAGTGATGTGACGTTAGCCCCTCACTGCTCAGGTGCTGCTTTGGCTGTGTTGAGAACCTGGGGAGCAAGGGAACACTTTGGGGTGTCCTCACCACAGAAAGAGAAGTGTGACCTCTAACAGCACCTTGCAGAGAAGGTGTTGGCAGGCAAGGGAGCATTGACTGCTCATCCTTCCTTGGGAAAGGTGTGTACCATTGTAAAGAAACAGTTGACTCACCCCAGTCTTGTCCAGTTTAGTGACCTTTTGGGGAAGAAGCTTGACAGTATTCAGGGTACTTGTTTCCCAGTCTAGCAGAAGAAAGGTCTTGCAATGAGCATTAATTGCCCAGCTACTTTTGCTCTAGCCCAATGCTAAACTGCATGCAACTCAAAAGAAACTGTTCATTGGGTAGGAGCAAAGGATTAAGTATTGTGCCTGAAGAATTAGATGATAATGTAATGCATTTTATTCTCTTGGAGTTATTCATTGCAGGGATTCCAGAAGATTAGACGTTGTGCTGCCGTCATCCAGCCTCACCAGGAGACACAGGGTCTCTTTATAGACTTGCTGAGACACTGTCAAGTCATTTGATTGTGACACAAGTATCTTCAAGACTGCTGACTGAGCTCTTAGGCTAGAAGAGATGAGGTTTTTCGGGATGGTAAGAGTAGCATTTGGGGTGAATATGGGAAGCTGCATTCCCATAGCTTACTGACCACTAGCACTTCAGAAGGTGCTCAGTTTTCCCCTCCATAGAATGGAGCCATAAGTTTTCAACTGTGTTTGAAAACCCTAGGATAAAACAGGGAAGCACAAACCAATGGTATGGTGAGGGATATGGAGCAATATAATTGATATTCTCATCTCTTAGGCAAAATGATTTAGTGTTTTGTTTATTAAAGAGCATAGAGATTTATGAACTTGCAAGAGCAGACTCCCTTCTGGTGTAAGTTGACACTGTTGTTTCTGTTTACATCAGCTGTGATTTTGGGCTGTGGTTGGTTTTCTGTAGCTTATTAATAGGCTTCTGTTGGCTGTTATCATTTGCATTAAACAAGAATTTCTATCTAGTAGTCTACATAACTTGAAAGCCATTCTTTACCTGAGGCTGTGTTGATAAAACTGATTAGCAAAAGGAAGGCAGGCAGGAAGAAATGTGCTCCTGGTGAAAAGGGCAGTACATCAAGCTGAAATTCAGCAGAAATGCTGAGTTCAGAGAACGCATCAGGAGTTATTAACCTTTGCATGAAAACTCTACTGCACAGTGGCAGGAAATTTGCTTAAGCTGAACTTCAGCATCTCTCTGACACTGTTTGGCATAGGGGAAAAATACAGCAGCAGCACTGATAGTCTGATTTTTACTCTTCCTTGACAGCTTCATTCAACTCTTTCAAAGCACCTTTACCATAATGAATTTATCCATACAACAGCTCTTGGCTCTGGTTGAATCTTTACCAGGCGACATGTGACAGGTGAATTTCTCTGTACAGTGAAGTCTGCAGTAGACACTTGCAGCATGTAAATGGATGCTGTATCAGTCTGTTTCCTAGCGTACATATCTGGAATATCTGGAGGCACTAAAAGAGGAATATCCCCTTTGCCTTCTTGTCAGTGCAGTGGGTAATCCTGCATTTCCTGTCACAATCCTGAAACTAGACATGCTAAAGTGGTCAGATTAGGGTCTATCTGTACCCACAAGGGAAATAATCAGCTTTGGTAACCTCACAACAAAACATTTCAATCCTGAAGTTATTCCTTGGTGTTCTACCCATTCAGAAAGCAATACATCTATCAGTTCTGTCATACAAATGCCATCACGAAACCAGAACTTAATCTGCTATTTTGAGACGTGCACAATGGAAAGTCTGGATCCTTCTGCAATGAAATGTTTTGGCTTTGGATGTGCTTCAATGATATGTTTTTGCCTTTCCAAAAATAATGTTGTTTCCCTTCCTACCTCTTCCCCTGAAGCTGCATTGTTAAGTTAAATAAAATAAAAGCCATGCTTTTCAGAAGGAATATGCTTCCAAAACCCCCTGAAAATTAAATAACAGCTTAACAGTAAAAGGTTGATGTATTGTTTGACATCTAGGATGTAGGCAGCTACCTAAATGTGGCGTGTGTGGCTAAATCATTTTCTGTCACTTCTTGGAATATACTGTTACCAAAGGCTACATGCTCGGTAAACTAAAGCATAATTATTCTGCATCACCATCTAGAGAGCACAGTTAGAGCTAAGCCTCTCTGTTTTCACCAGTAAATGGTATAACATTATCATTTTGATGGGAATCCTTTCTGGTTTTAGTGCTATTTACTCTAAAGCAGCTCCTATTTATAATATATGCTCTAATACCACATCTGTGTTGTTCATATGGAAAAGAACTTTCAATTTTTACTCCCCTTCCATATGGAGCAAGAGGCATTTTTGGGGGGAACGTGAGCAGGTTAGAATGGGGATAAATGATAGGAAGCTCCTTTATTGACAACCACCCTAGAAATTAAATGTTCTGGCCTGTTCTAGAGCCTTCCTGTTCTCCCAAAGGGAGCTGTGATCTGTATCTCGGAAGTATTTGGGTAGGAGCAATGACAATGCATGGACATCGTAATGCACATTGTTGTGCATTTTTCTGCATTGCTACAGGAATCAGTGGTGTAATGATGGATGCTAAGCTTTGCTCCATGGTTCCAGGAAAAGGCCTCTGTATTTGGCTGGAGTACATTATAGGATTACTTTTAGTCGCTGAAGTCAAGTCCTGATGGCCAAGATTTCACTTCCTAGAGCCCACAGTTGCAGGCTGCCTGGGATCCTTTTGTGAATAATGGAACGTTTCCCTGTTTTAATCAGATGCAATTTTGCAAATGGTTTTTATGATTTAGCAAGTCCATTAAAAATGACATTTGTTCTGCTCTGACACTCGTAAGGAGCTCCACAGAGCATAAACACTGCAAATTACTGGTAGGGGAAGAAGACATTAAAATTCCACAGCCCTCGTGTGCTTGTCTGAGAAATTCTGTTACCTTGTATGGTGCCAGCTTGGACCTGAACCATTTGATATGTCTCAGTTTTCTATGTGCACTGACTTGGGGCAGCTCCAGGCTGCCACAGAGACAAAACATATATATTTATCATGGTGTGCCTCTCATATGCTTTATAGAACTATGTCTTAAGGCTGAGAGGCTAAGTTTAGCTGAGTTGAGGCACTTGACCATTTAGAGCAGAAGGGTTAGTAAATACAGTGAATCTCATTCAAGGCATGTCATGTAAAACAGCATGTGTACCAACTGGTCCTTCCCGTTATCTCCTATATGTACTAACTGAATTCATTCTAGCTCTGTATTAAACTCTTCCAATACTTAAATCCTATTCATATTTCTGTCAAGTCCAGAGAAGTTTCAGAATGGAGACCAGTCACTTACCCCTTGTTCTTCATCTACCCTCATTTCCTAGAGGAATTACTGGGTTCCTGGAGTTCTGCTCCTTGCTGTTCCTCTGGGGATCCTCTCAAGAAAGACCACCCTGCCCTGTCACATTTGCATATCAGCTTGGCACTAAAAGGGACTATTTCAAGTCTCTTTGATACGAAGCTGACATCAGCATTTCAGCTGTAATACAGAGCCTGCAGATGCACAGCTTTCAGGAAGCATCTTTCTTCAGGCTTGCTCCCTTGTCCTATTCAGACAGTGGTATGAAGTTCCTCTGGCTGGGGAAGAACTGGAAATGTACCAAATGATCTGGTTTTTCCCCAACTGTCACTTTTGCACTGGTTGATTTTGTGCGTTTTTAAACAAGTTTTTTGCATCTAGATGCAAAATTATGATGGATTATTGTAAACCATCTCTCTCTGGGCATGGAAGAGTACTCAGGAGCTGCAGCTGTCACAATGGGCTTTGCCAGAAAGGGGTCAGAGTGGGTTTTTCATAGTTAGGCTTTCAATGATTCCTCTGAAGTCCATTCCAAGCTTGTGTTGGAATGGACTTCCTTTTTTCCCCTGCAACCACCAACCACATGCTGGGCACTTGATGCTATTTCAGACTTCTTTTTTATACGCTGAAACAGTAGGTGCTTTTACTTCCCTAAACTGAAAACCCCTCAATCAAGAAATATCCAATATGAGCAGGAGATACCTCAGGGGAAACCTGTGCAGGGTAAATTGGTTACTGCTCAGAAAACTACTATAGCAGACCTGATTACCTAGTAATTAGCCAGAGCAACCTGCTCTTAGCCACCTGGAGAATATGTCCCCTGCTAGTCCCAGCTTTGAGTGTTCCATTTGTGTTCAGTCCTGCATCAGGCATCAGCTTAATGCCTCACAGTTGGCTAAGTATACTGACTGGCAATAACGTTTTGCAGATATGCTCTGTTCAGTCCAAACATTCTGATGTCCAGCATTTCATCCTATTTGTATCTCCCTGTCTTCTCTTTTCCCTTGTAGAAGGATTAAAGTTGTTCATTATAACCTGTGGGATTTATTGTCAGATCTTTCTGAATGTGAAAATAGCTGCAAGTCAGATTTCTTATGTTGGTTTCTAACTGCAAGACTCGAGGGTTGTTCTTGCTCTCTTCTCTTGAATGTTTTACTATACCCACCGTTAAAAAAAGCCCAGCTGCTGATTGTACGAAGGCTTGGTGAGCAGTAAGAGTGTTACTGTAAATGGCCAAGAAAGATTATTTCTTGTGCAGAGAGAAGTGCTGGTCATACCCACAGGTCATACTGGAGTGCTGGAAGTCTGGGAATGGAGCTGGCATTAAGGGATGGGGATGATTTCTCTGGCAGCTGTGTGTCCTTCAGGAATGAATCTGTTGTAGTCATTAGGACATCTTCAGTGGAGATTTTGATGGAATCTGGAAGTAGGAAGCCCTGGGAAGAGACAGATCGGTATGCAAGCTACTGGTTTAGGTTACCAAGATAGAGGCAAATATACAGCTGGGGGAAACCTGACAGTCTGGAAACAGCAACCTTGGGCTTTATAGAGAGGGAAGGTGATGAAAATTGAGTCAGCCTATTGTGAGACATTGAAAAGAGAACATTTGCCTTGATTGGGGATCATGGAGAGGCTGCAGATTCTGATTGAAGGGCAGGGCAAGAGAAGTCAGGAATCTGATTACATTTGAGATGCACAGTGAACTCCAAGGTCTTGTACAGCTCTTTTGATGCTGTGCTGTGCCAGATCATGCGGAGGAAAACCTGCTCTAACAACAGAAGTGAGGCTAGAGCTGAACCTGCTTCCAGAGCAAGTTCTCTATGACTCCTTCCACCCTGCCTGCACCTTGCAGTTCTCACCAGGGCCATAAGCAGAAGAATTATTACTCATTGTTATGCATTGCCGGCAAGGAAATGCACATTACATGCTACCTACCTTGAGGGCAGTGTCACCAGAAACTTCACAGTGCTATTACAACTGCTTATGTGCCATTCTTCATAGCAGCAAACAGCAGGATGTGCCTGTGATACCTGCAGCCTTCATTTGTAGTCCTAGAAGCTTTAGATAAGCATCAAGAGCTAGATCCTTGGGCTGTGCAAATTGGCTCCATTTCACCAGTGAAGTCAGTAGAGCTGTTCTGTTAAAATACTTGAGAAAGATCTCACTTAACTGCTCCCTAGGGCTGTATTAGGTGAGCATCACACCATCTTTAATGTCTTTCTCCTCCCTCCACCCTGGTAAGACAAGAGAGTGTTAATATCTCCAGTTCTTCTGATGGGAAGCTACAGTGCCAAGCTGCGTTTGGGCGGCTTGCAATGTGCATGTTGTAAGTCTCATCAGACACTGTCCACAGCCTAAGGCACAGAGATCTCTCTGCAAATCTTATCTGGCTGTAGACCAGGCTCTGATCCTCGAAGACATTTAGGTGCCTAATTTCTACTGAGACGTTTAGAAGCTTAATCCATTTAAAGAGGTGGTTCAAAGTCCCTAGCTGAAATACCTCATTGGGTTCTTTATCAAAGCAGGGAGCTGAGCCTGGAAGTTGGGATTAGCAGAGTAGTTTTGTTACTAGAGATTTTGCTGAATCAAATGCTGAGCCCCTCTGCAGTGCCAGCTTCCAAGCCTGATGGTGCTGGTGACTTCCCCTTATTTAGAAAGGACCTTTCTTTCCCCTTTCCAGAAACTGAAGGCAAAACCAGCACAGACAGGCAGCCAGCATTTCCACTACAAAGGCTTCCCCCTCCTCCTCAGATTTCAACCATCACCACAACTAAGCAACAGAAACAAGCATATTGAAAAGCTAAAAGCTGTGTGATGCTTGATGTCTTGTAATGTGTTAACAAGCCCCAAATTTACACTGTCAATAAGAAACCCCAAGGAAAAGTGGAAGTCATTCTAACCAGGGGAGTGTCTCCCATCCTGCTGCTCTGGCTTTCACTTCTAATTTTGGCAAACAAAGTAAACATGGAAAACACAGTGTTTGTGCAAAATGCTCTTGCAGAAAATATGGATTTATTTTGAGCCTCTTTTGAATTTGCGTCTTAGGTTCTGATTGCACAACAAAGGGAAAGTATTTTATTGAGATCAAGGCTGAAAAGGAATTGCTGCTTGCGCTCGAAAGTGGTTTGACTCCATGGTTATCTCCTCATCTCCCATCAGTTTTGAATTAATCTGCCATTTCAGTGGTCAGATCCCTTGGATTGCCTAAGAAATAATACAATAAGCTGTTCTGCTCTAGAGGTGCCAGTGTTCTGGAACTGCAGATCCATGTTGGGGTACAGTAGGATTGGTGATGCCAAGTGTGGCCGCACTGAGTGTGTTGAGAAGCACATCTCAGAGCAAAATAATTCCTTGTCCTCTGTATTAATCCGAGTTCTCTGCTCTGTTTTTCCTGTCCCTGTGGAAGCATCCATTGCTGGGTTTAGAGGTTAGGAAACAGGCACTTTGTTGCCCCTGCAGGAACACAGTGCATGTGAAGGCACTTCCTTTGATTCCTGCACTCTTTGCTGCTATCATTCTTAGAGGCAATTGGAAAGGGAGAGAAACGGGAGGAGGTATAGAGGGACCCTCTCGTTTGCAGTGCCATGAATGAAACATTATAAAACATGCCTGCCAACTGAGAGAATCTATTATCAGGGAGCTGTCAGTCAGTGGCAGAAAAGTAAGGAGAGAGGAGAGAATAAACAGTTTAGAAAAGGGGCAGAAGTCACTTTATAAACCCCTTATTTTAAATAATGTTTGAATTATTTGTTGGGGTTTTTTTCTCAAGCTTGAAGTAAAAAATATTGGTTCTTTTTCTTCCCTTTGATGCTCAGTTCTGCAGCATGTTCACACCTTCAGCTAAGGAAGGAAAGGAGAGATGCACCTGAAAGGATTGGTAGACGTCTGGGATCCCGAAGGCATAGCTGTTGTCATTACTCTCCAAAGTCAAACATGACTGCCCCTGAGCTAATGGACTTGTGTTGTTAAGTGGCTGGAAGGGAAGATAACTATTCAGGTCTTTAATAAAAAGTCTATGAACAAAGATGACATTTCCTGTGTGGTCTCTGCATGTTCAGCTCTTCCTTGGATTAATGTAAATAGAAAAAGAGCTTGGATGTGGGGGAGATCTTGACCTCACCACCTACTCTTCCTTTTTGTTAGTGCTTACTCCAGGTTCTGAAATTGCTTGGTTTGAGTATCAGGAGTGCAATAATACCTTTGGCTATTGATCATCACAGGTGCATGGGAAACAATTAGAGTAAAGGCATCAGAGTAAGATAAAAATGTAAACCAAGTTGTAAACCCCTTAGGCTTGTCTAAGGTTATCCCATTGAACCTCCAGTGCTGTCCTGCATGTTATCTGCATGCAACTCTTAACCTCCTTTCCACTGCTTTCATGCTTCCCTGCCTTCACTAGGAACTTTTGTGGTGGGTTTGTACATTCACTGCTTCAGTTGTTTTGCTTTTAGCTGTGTCCTCAGCTCCCAGTCTGCCCATTGGCCACTTAAAGACCAGCCAGGCTGTTTGCATGTCGCATCCCTTCCCCAAAACCAACAGAGAATGCCTTTTTGTTTGTTCATTTTTAACCAGAACCAGTCTTTCGATTGCTGATGTAAAGGGAGGAATCAGGATAGATTCATATGGCACAGAAAGGGGGGAACATTCTTTTTCTCTATCTTTTTAGTGTTTTTTCTTAAAATGATGACAATTTTCTCCAGTTCCCGGGACAGTCACTGAGTATTGATAGGTTTGTTGTTAACTTCAAGACCTTGTGCAATTTACCTCCTGTTAACCCTTGTTCTCTCATCTTTCCCTGGCCTATGTAGGAAACTCCTCCATCTGTACAACCTTTCTACCTTTTGCTAACAACTCTTCCTTTAATTGTTTTCCAGGAGGTGATGCAACCCTCTTGAAGGTACAGGGGGATGAATAAAAGACATCCTACAGATGAAAAGGAGCAGAAAATATGGTGCAAAAAGAAGAGTATTCAGCATTACTGTTATGGGACTGCTGTATATGGTGTCTGTTTTACAGCTGTGGTAAAGCCTAAATCAGGTGGCTCTCATGGGCTGCTGACTGCCTTTGCTTTATTCAGATTGCTGGATACAGAATATACCCTGAATCAACAGTGTCATCTGTAAAGCTCCAGGCACTCCGGGAATGGCCAAGCAACACAAACTCCTCCACACTTGCATTCTGAAACATCAGTGGCAGCAACGAGGTCAGTTCTTCATCTTGTTCATTTATTGGTGGGATTTTGGGTCTGGAGATTCTTCTGATAAATTGCTGAAAAATGGAATAAAGCAGGAAGTGTCTGGGAGAGAAGGTGGACAGAGGTGATTCCTGTTTCATCTTCTTACCGTAAGATGGGGAGGGAATGAAGGAAATCTTGGAACAAAACGTGATTGCTTTTTCAAGTCTCTAAAGCTTCAGTTCTGTGTAGGAGATCATGAGGAGGCTAGATTGGTTCTTTCATTTAATCCAATCAAGTTCATTCTGGGTCCTGATTTTCCAGTGCAGTATGAAAAGATGACTCTGATACAAGTCTGTTATTATCTAATTGCTTTTCCATAAGGCTTTCACCTGGTAATTTGAATATTGTTACAGCTACTGAAACCTGATAATTCTTCTATACTGAAATCTGTCTATATCTATTATTACCTATGCTATGGGAGCAGCTTAAGGATCAGAAGGAGGTTGGGTCCTCCTTAATGACTACTGTAGTGGTTACACAGTAGGAGATTTTGGGTAAGAGAAGGAAGGCACGAGGTAGTGTGCTGCAGATGAAGAGCACCAAGCCACTCAAGCAGAGTCTGAAGGGACTCTGCTTCTTACTATGATCCTAAAAACCCCAGCTAGTGTTTCATACTAAGTGCTATACAGTAAGCATGCTCAGTTTGGACTTTTAAATGTCTCTTTACATGAGAATCTGTCCCAGGCTTTCCAGGTGAGGTGAATCCATTAGGGAAAACTTTGCTATCGAGGCAGTGCAAGACTGAAGTGTGCTAGCCCAAGGCACACTGTTGTGGAGGTTTGAGAGATACAGAGCTATAGCTGGCTTGATTTTTCTGGTGGTACTTGTCCTGCTCTGAGCAATAGGATGGATTAGGTGATGGCTGGGGGCCTTTTCCAACTTTAAATGACTTTACAGTGGTTGCATTTAGCAGACGGTAAAAATAACTTGATGCAAGAGACCACCTCATCCCCTAAAAGGGGAGATGTCAATCTCCATCCAGATCCTAATAAAGACAATAAACTCATTTTCCCTCAGCTTCAGCACAGCAACTGACAGGCACAATGGGCCCCTGCAGCGGTGCGAGAAGGAGGAGAGATGGGCACTCAGGGAGCTCCTCTGGTGATACAGTTATTATATGCTCTGTTACCAATCACAGATTTCTCTGAATCCCATGGCTTATGAGTAATTTCCACTTGCCCTTCTAGTCTAGCAGCCAGTGTCTCTTTATTCATGTCTCTGTGTCACTTCTTCCCAAGAAGTGGTTAATCACCAGTGCTCTGGAAGATGGAGAGGGTTCTGACTGTGCCCTGTTGTGTGCTTTGCCTCCCTGCTGAGCTGCCATCCAGAAAACTATTAGGGCAAAATAGAAGTGCTTCAGGGAAGCTTTCTTACCCCTTCTCTGTAGGCTTGGCCTGGGTACATGAAAAGATGAGGGTTTCATCTTAGAATGACATCAGCGGAGGAAGGATGCTGTCAGGAGAGTATTCCGAGGTTAGAGAAATGACAAGAGAAGACTCTATATGGTGTCAGTGATCTCTGCAAGCTCTTATATCTCTCTTAGAAATCAAATGCAAAGCTGCTACAGCCCCTGTCTCTGTGTGTGTATCCCTGACATATTTCCCAAGGCAAATTTGTAATTTCTACCCTTCTTCCGTGATATTCATCCCCCAAATGTCAGACTTTTCCCTACTACATAGTAAAGGTTGAGCAGCATAAGGCTGGAGAGGATGCTTCATGTTACTGAGGCTGCAGCAAATTATACTACAGAATGTTAACTGCTATGCTATAAAGTATTATCATAATTAATTATAACTAAACTGCAGTTGTCAAATGAACAAAGTACATTTCATGATGCACTTTTCCTGCTCTTTTATTGCTTGTCCTCTTGCTTCTTAAGCTAAAAATAATCAGCTGTTTGCACTTGGGCTTCTCATTATTAGAGTGGAAGCTCCACTGCAGCAATGGAGCCATAGGGAGGTTTGTGTGTGCCTGTATCATAAAGGAATGTAGTAATAAATATGAAATGATCAGTGTAAAAAGCTCAAATGATATTAACTTTGAGGTCAAGGCAACTTTATTCTTTGGCCTTTATGCAGTAACTGAGAACAGCAAAGTGTTAAAATCCTGGTAAGATGCGTTTGTACTGTTTTATGTCTGCTTTTGTCAGAGATAGATGGAAAGAAAATGAAACAAATTGTAGGATGTTTGTGGGCAGCATGTAAGAAAGAAGAACATTAATATATCCCTTGGGATACGAGACCTTCTGCCAGATAAGGGAGATAGGATCATTCCAGAAAGTCTGTAGAATGACCTTCCTGAGGTCTCTGAGTATGATCTTCAGCTTCCAGATATTGGCAAAGCTTCACTGGGATTCATCTGATTTATTCCAGTTAGAGCTCATCCAGCAATTGTAAGTAGCTGAGGAGAAAGTTACGCCTTGTTTTAGTCGATTTGGTGGAAATCATCAGGCGGTTAAGTCCCTTTCCATGGGTGTGATTGAGTTCATCTCGTTAAAAACGGCCTCATTAGCTTCTGAAGCAAAAATTGATTCTGAGCACTAACGTGAGGGAACAGGAGGCTGTTGTGTGCAGAAATCTTCAAGCTAAACACATGAAAACCTTCTTTTTGAGAGTGTACCCCCGTGAATACACATACAACTAGCAGGCATGCACAAACAGCAGACGTGCTTTCACAAGTGGTTGCCTAAGCATGTAATATAAGGCCATTATATATGACTAGAAATACCTGGCATGTGGCAGGAGGAATGGAGATCATAACAAAATATGCCAGGAAGGTTCACTGGAGCTACAACCAGAGTGAGATTTATCTGCGTAGGCTGCAAACCCGATCCTAAGTCTCAGGGCCTGCAAAACTTAGTCTGGTCCAGAGATGGGCCAAGGGCTGGTGACTGATGCCTTGCCCCTCTTTAGGAAGGAGCAAAGAGACTTGGCTGCTTCTCTGTTGTTTAATGTCCCTATGTGGGTGCTGTAATTTTCTGCCAGGCAGATGCTCCTGTCAGTTGTGTTGTTTCCTTGCCAAGATGTGTGTTACCTCTGGGAGCCCTTAGGGGCCCATTTACAGGAGATAATGGATGAAATTAACAGCCTTTTGTAGGTGTGCTGGTGGAGGTTCATGTAACAAGGGTGTTTCAACAGTCACTGGTAAGCAACAGGCAGGTTAACACTCTTGGCCATGTCTTTCACTGGTATCAATCAGAAAACAGTCAAATTGTGCCAATTACCCTATGGTAAGGACCCAGCTCCTTTTATCTGCTCTTTCATATTTGCTCTCTTTCCACTAGGTGTAGAAAAATCTATTTTTTCATGCATACCAAAGTCTAAAATCTCGAACCACATCCTGTCAGCATGATTGCACATCGATTGTTCATCATCTTTCATGTAATAGAATTAGGTCTCATTAAAATAATCTCTTCCCCTGAGAGCCAGACTCATTCAGTCTCCTTCTGTCTCCCCAATTTGCCCCTTGTTCTAATTAAAGAAAGCTGCCATTTGCATCCATTCCCTCCTCCTTGGAAGACAAGGAGGAGAAAGATGGGAAGGATCAGTTACTGTGACTGTTGCTTGCCGCTTTAAATAGGAAACCAGCACCAGCTATTTGAATACCCTCTTGTTTTAGCAACGGTGGCCCTGTTGGGTTATAATTATCCATGGCCTTCCATGCCACTCCACCTCGGGGTCACGGATCATAGCTTTGGAGCAATACAACCTATTCAGCAGAAAGGTCAATCAGCTAGTAGAAGCTATTTCCCTTTCTGTTCAGCTGAAGGTAAAAGAAAGTGGGTGAGTTGGTCTGCATTTCAATGAACTCCATGCTGAGAGCTGTTGCAGCAATTGGTTCCGTGCTACAGAAAACTGCCTTTTTCATTCTCAGGGTTGTTGAGGTGCATATGGGGAAAACCAGAGAGAATAAATTAAGGACTTTGCAACAACTTCTAGTGACCAAAGGGAAAAACTTCAGGCAAACCTTTGCTTTGGGGGGGTTTGGGGAGCTGCTTGTGTATTGTGTTAGGGCAGATTGTAATTCACCTTCATTCCTCTGAGTGACTAAAATGAGGGGAAAAGAAGAAGTAATATTGCATTTTTCTGTTTTACCATAATTATCCATGAAGAAATATGCTTATCGCATGGCATGGACTCAATTCTCTCATTCTTCTACCACTTCTATTTCGGGCTGCCTGCGCTCAGGCTCACAGCCTGAACAAGAGGATTATGGTATTATTCAGAGAACAGCAGCAGCTAACTGGGACTTGGTAGCTTTTAACCATTGACCAACTTGACTGGGGAGTCATGGCTGCCTTTTGTCCCAGGCTAAACTGGAAAGGGTCCTAGTTAGAGCCAAGTAAGTTGTGGAGTAGTTTGAGTGGTTTTTAGCCTGTCATGTGGGCTTCTGCTGTGAACAGGGTTCAAATATGAACAGAACCAACTGACTCCAATAGAAGAGTTTTATTTTAATGGAAATGGTAGAAGGCCTGAGGGAAATTCAAAACGTGTCAGAGATCAAGAAACCAATGGACAGGGCACATTGTCAATGTGGAAGTTAACCTTATAGAGGAGATAAGTAAATCCCTAAGTTCAAAGCTTTCCCTAAAGTTAGTTTCTGAGCTGCAAACACATGGTAGCAGAGCTGAACCACGATTTTGGTACTTCAAGGGCTAGGAGCCACAAGCTTTGTGTTATTCAGAATGACTGTTCTGTTCTCAGCATCTCCATAAGCTCACCAAGCTTAGATGCATCACAGCTGAGAACTTGAACTCCCTTTGACTTTGGGCTTTTCGCTACTAGCTGAAAGATGCCCAGCAGTTAGACCTTCCTCTGCTAATATTAGCTAGGGAAATATGGGACTGAACTGTTTGAGCAGGGGGTTGTTATCCTCTGTGTGTCTTCTTTCCCCACTTCCCTTGCCATTCTGCCGTAAGGCTCGATGAAAGAGTAGAAAATGCAGCTTGGTTCTGCCCACCACAGGATTCATTTATTTCCATAAAGGAGTCAAGTTTTCATCCACAAACCATCAATATTTCAGGGCAATGGCAAAGCCCAGAGTGGGGGAGGAGAGCTCCCTCAGTCTCAAGGCTCTTTTCATAGTTAAAAGTTCACCACAGAAAATTTGATGCTTAATAAATTGGAGCCTTCTCTGCTTTAAATCATTTTTACAGCCATTGCAGAAGAAAATATAATTATTACAAACTGGTCATTTGATACTGAGGAATTTCATTAAATTGACTTCATGCTGGAAGGTTTGGTGGGGGATGGAAGGGTAAAAGAAGCAAAGACCCGACAGGGGTGGGAGAGGAGTCTCTTAATTACAGATTGATTATTTCTTGTGATTGAATGTAGAACATAATCAGTTCATCCTTTCTAGTGGGGCAGATGGGAGCTACTGGGACCTTTTTTGTCTGCCTTGACTTACAAGCGTGGCATGCTAATGGGCTGGGGATGCAGGGAATAGCCGGTATCACTGGAGAACTTGCAGAAGCACATTTAGCTGAAGTCATGGCTTGGGACTGCTTTTTTCCCTGGGAGTCAGTCTGGGCCAGCAATTGAATTCAATGTTGTCTTATCATCATACCTTTATTTCTTCCCGAACTAATCCCATAGCTCTTGTACACCACAACCAGTCTCCTTTGCAGATGAAGAGGGGAGATGCTTGAATAGCTGTATCTAGACTAGCTTTGAGTCAGCTGGCTCAGACACTGCCTTGGCAGCATCCAGGCTTGCCTGAGAAGTTGGAAAACAATGGTCCCGCTTGCTTGTGCCAATTCCCTTCCCAACAAGGAACTTCTGAAATCTCACCTACTCTCTAATTTCAGCCACCCTCACAGCAATATGTGTATATGTATGTGCAAATGCAGATTAAACAAATAGACAAGATGGCTGTATTCTGAAATGGGGGTTGGTGTAAGGTGGAGCCTCAAAAGGAAAGCAACTGCCATGTGAATAAAGCTTCACTATCATTCCTGAGAGAGTTATCTGCAACTAAATGTGCAAAAATCACAGCGGGAATGATTGCTGCTGAGGGTGATGAGGTTTATTTTTTAACCTTCTTTCAAAGGAGAAGAATATTGTGTGTTTTGACATCAAAATGGAGCAGTTGTTTTTGGAAAATGATTTCTCTCTAATTTTAGACCTTTTTAGTGATGTTGCATCTTGGATCCTTAAAGCAAAAAAAAATTGCTGAAATGTGACAAATTGATAGACCATAATGATCTAATGGTGTATGATGTGTTTCTGAGCGAGAAGGAGAAAATAAGAGCAAGAATAGGATTTTAAGACAGTGATTCCTGGACATGTAGATTGTCTTCCACCACCATTAAGAACAACACCAACTGCTTATGTAGTATATTTTCCCCTATGAAGATCATAAAACTTTTTGTAATCCTGGGTGAAAAAGGTTATTCAAATGTTGAGTATTTATTTAATGGTAAAACCAAACGCAAAGGGACTTAACTTTTTTGTCCAATTACTAACACATGCTCAGGATCTTAGGCATCAAAGCCCTATTAAACAATTAACAGAGGCTGAAACACTCAGCAAGCCCTAAGGGAGCCGTTATCTTTCATTCATGGGTTAACAATACATTTGCTTAACTAGGAACAGAGCAAGAAGAAATAATGATGGGGGGGGGAATAATTGTAGTGACAAAAATAAAGGTTTTGGCACTTCTGAATCTCTTACAAATACTTCTGTTGACTGAAACTGTTCCCTTAACTCACCCTGGGTTTTTGCAGTTATTTCCTGCTGTTTTAAAACTGTTCCTTTCCTGTTTCTGGCTACGTTTCACAAGGAAACTGAAATGCCATCCAGCTTTGAGCCTGAACTTTTTGCCCCATTTTACATCTGAAGTAACTGAAATAGAAAAGTGGTTTGCCCAACATCACAGCAAAAGGAACATGTGAAATGAGGAACAAAATCCCAACCAACCGAAACCAGCTCCTGGATTCTGGTCCAAAGCAAAAAGGATTATGTATTTCAAGGATTTGCATTAGCAGAGGGATGCATGCAGTGTTGCTGGGAGTTGTTTGAGAAATGCTTCTGCCTGCTCGAAGTGTTCCTGTCAGTTAAGAGCTGACAGTGAGCAGTGAGGTTTGGATGGTCTTTTGTAGTGGTGGGCTACATTGTGCTATTGTGTGCTTCATGTTGTGTGTATGTTAGGTATGTTGTATATGTTTTATGTAAAGCAGAAATATGGGATTTATCCCTTGTGTTTAGAAAGGGAAATAAGCCTTTCAGGAGTCTGAAAATGTACCTTTTTTCTTTGTAAACCTGAGGTTATAAACTTACCTACACTCTTGCAGCTTTTCTATAAATGGTGGCTTTTTGACTTGTGGTGTTGAGATCCTACAGATGAAGGAGGAAATGGGTCATGCGTTTGCTTATCTCTCCATCAGAGAGCCAGGAGTGGAAGAGTGGTAGATTTGATACGCATAACTGTATATAGATGTGGCTATGTCCTTTCAGCATCACTACTCTGTACAACTGCATTCCTGGAGGAATGGGAAACATACTTCCCAAAGCAGTTAGGGCTGCAACGAGCCAGGTCTTTACTCTGCCAAATCTTGCAAATCTCCTCCTGCCAAAATTAACAGCTTCCAGTCTTGGCCCAGTCTTATGCCAAGTGGATAGCTTGCAGGATCCTGCCTGATTTCATGGGGGACTCAACACAGAGCAATCTGTTGAATGCAAGGGGGGTCTGAATTACTTCCAAGCAACAGAATGTAGTTTGGATAAGCAGCTCCTAAATGTTAAAGCTATTTCAGTGATCAAGTCAGGCCCTGAAACTCAGATGGACACTCTGGGAATCACAAAATGAGCATACCAAGAACAAAAACCTTTCCTGGAAGGCAAAGTCTGGAGAGTACCAGCCTTCAAAACAGTTCACATAGAACTGGACGTGAAAGGTTATCTGGATGGCAGAGTTCACACAGACTAATAGTGCTGTATACCAAAAAGGAAATATAAAAGGTGCCACTTGCTCCCAACAAAATCGACATGCACTTTGTGTTTCGTGTACCAGCACTGATGCTACAGTCATCATAGCAGGGGGATAGGTGTCAAAGCAGTCATGTTTGTGTGCTCTGATCTGCAGTAGTGCTCTGTTGTCTGATGTTCAGGTTTCATCTCAGCTGTGACAATCCTATCTGATCATTAATAATACAATAATGAAATAGCAACTGGAGAGACACTTGGATAATCATCTGAGCAAAGGCTCATTAGTGCTGCAGAACAATCACTGCCGTGTAATAACAGATCCCAGGAAATTTCAATTAAAGCTGGAACTCTGTTGCAGTTTCATCTTATTTCCAGCCAGACAGTGGATGGTGTAATTGCAATCAGCCAAGGGAATGCAAGATCCTCTAGCTCAAACCTTCCCATGGGGCAGGAGGTGGGCTGCCTGTCTGGATTCTGGGTTCTTTTCCCCCCTCCATTTCATTTCACTGCCACTTCTGTTTGCCCTATGTTGTTGTTCCCTTCAACACCATACTCTTTTCTACTGCAGTGCTTATCTGGCTGAGGTGCACTTAAGGAAAGCTCTTCCAATGCTCTGATGCTCTATAAGGCAACATGTGGAAGAACACACAAATATTTGTCATTGTATAGGGCTAAAGTCAGGGAGCAGAGGCAGATGGAAGATCTTCAGTAAGACCCAGGTTTGCTGCAAGCCGAAGTCCAGAATTTGGCCAAAAATGTGTTCTAATATTGTGTTTGGGGAGGGAAAAGTGGGGTTTCTTTGCACTCTGTCCCTTGATTGTTTCCACCACGGTCACCTGTGCTTGCTCCATCAGAGAGCTGCTCTTTCCTTTGTCCTTTTATTGTTCTGACTTGCATTTTGCAGGGGCAGATGTCAGCCTGCCTGGCTGCCCTGCAGTCCACCTACTACTGGTGTACTTTGTCCTTGTGCATGATATCTGTGTCCTCACTGATACAAAGCAGATGTCCCAAACCCTTTTGTCTGTTCAGACCTGTGAGTATTTTGCATGGATATTAGCTGGCAAAACTCCAATGTGAATAACTGTGTCCTGCCATCTAATTAAAATGTTTGTGCTTTCATATAGATGTAGTATTCTCCTTTACTTCCTGGCCTAACCTCTTTTGCCTTGTCTTTGTGTGCTGTTTTAACCAGCTGCTGGGCTCTACCTTGGGACATACATAGATGATATGAGCTACATGTGTCTATATGTTTATATATTGCCTGAAGAGTGGGTTTAGTGGTGAGGAACACAGCTGTTGTCCACAGACACCAGTTAGATAGAAGTTCATGAGGGTTGAATGCAAAGAACTGATGACTACTATGAAAGCACAGGTTTCTCTCTCTTGTCATCACAACCCATGTCTCCCTGCAGGAATGGTCAGTACTGCTACCTTTACAGCAGTCCCTCTGCCTCCAGCTCAGGTCTCTGTGCCACAGGGATGCTACTTGGAAAGGTCCCTTGTCTTCAGGGAAGAAATCAAGGAGCATGAAGGCAGGCACGTGAGAAACACTGCCTGTCTGACCCAGGGACTGAGGCCGTGTTTCACTGTTGAATCAGAAGCTGGAGGAGGTTCACAGCAAACCTGGGGAGGAGAGACAATCTGAGAAGTCATAAATATCTAGTTTGATTTGAGAGCTCATAATTTTATGCAAACAAAACGTGGTATCTTTCTAGAGGTCTACTTAGTCACCCGTGGAGGCAGCTACTGTGAGCATTTGGAATAGAAAGTGCCTTTTGTTTTAATGGTGTATCAAAACCATGGTTTCTAAAAAACATTCATTTTCCTGTAAGCAGAAAGAACTTAGTAGCACAGAACAACAGGTCAATGTGCACGCAGCAGGCAGCAGTATTTAGCTTTGATCTTCTACACTTTGGCTTTTATCTGGAGATGCATAAACTCAAGTCTCTTGGCATCATTGCTCCCTGCTCTCCATGATCCATAGAATAATTGTTTGCACCTTCTGTTCTTCAGTATTTGCTATCATCCCTTTTTGAGATGAGCAAGTGCTCCATAGATGAACCCACAGCCTGATCCAACCCAATCATTTTCATGTTATTATGGAGCTGGTAGAGGGGTCAGCTAAAACACACTGAGGAAAGGCTCAGGGTTCTCCTGTATCTCTGTGTTAGAGATGGAGCTGAATGCTAGACCTCCTGGAGCTCAAAAGGCTAAGAGACAGCCATTCAAAACTGGTGTTTGTAGGGACTTGAGGACTGTTAGAGAGGAATGTTTCCATAAAGGCAAGAGCACATCCATTGAATTCTTGCTCTGTGCTCAAGAGGAAAATATTTGTCTCTTTTCCCTCCTTCCTCAACTTCAATCCTTGCCAAGGTCCCTTGGGGAAAATTCCTTCCCAACCACAACTATCTCCATCAGCTGCACCCTCATAACCTGGAGGGGAATTCCATTCTAAGTGCAGATTTCTGCATGATTCCTTTCTGAGGTGCTGGACCCTTCCCAGCTGTTTCCACCCACACCTCTTACAACCTGTAGCTTTGCAACTTAATTCTTGCTAATATTGGTCTGGACTGGTTGCAGACCTTTCAGTGCATGCAGAACGCTCCGATGCCTTGTTTCCATCAGCCGTGCCAAGGTGCTGAGAGACTCTGGCTCGCTCCCATACATTGCTGTCCGAAAAGCTTAGAGGTGTGAGACAACGAGAGGAGACAGGATTATATGATAATTGACAAGGAAGCATACTTCAGGGAAGGGAGGGAACAACCTGTGTTGGGTGGAAGAAAGAGCATTCCAGAAAGCATCCTGGCTAACACAAGAAGCTTCTGGCATAGCAGATTCATTGAGGCAGGGAGTGGGTGCCAGGGATGTGCTGCAGAGTGAGACTGCATTGGCTGAGGAGACCCAGACTCTGCCCCAGATTACCTTGGCATAAGCAGTGATGCTTTCCCCACTTTTTATGCTGTATCTGTCCACTTCCCATGCCAGGTGAAGTGGTGTGCGTTCAACCTGGCTACTCAATCATATCTCCCTCAGACAGGTTTCTCCTCTTATGTTTTGGCAGTGCTTCTAGTGCTTGTCATGTCAATATTTTCCTAATTTGAATTTATATGAATATTTGTGCAGGTTTATCCATGTGTAAGTGCATCTGCACGTGAGATGTGTTTAGTTTGAGAAGGATGTGCAAGTGTTTACCAACAGCCAGGAGTGATGAACACCCATGTCCCCCATCATTAGATCAACAGAACTAGTCTTATTCTGTTGATCCTCCTACTGACTTGTACAGCCCACAGCCTGTTGGTGTGACAGTATGTTTCTTGTCCTGATTTTTCCAATGTGATAGCAGCTCCTGTTAAGCTCTACAGGTTGCTTAGCACCTCTGAAAATCAAGCCTTAAACAGACACTCCAGTGACCATAAAAGCAAGATAGTTGCACAGCTTCCTTGCAATGAGATTCTCCTAACATTATACCTGTGGGCATAAAGTGAGGATACTGCCGGAATATCCAGTACCTTGGATATCCATATTTCCCTAAAAGACTGAGCTAGGAAGCAGTGGCTGATTAGAGCACAGAGATAAAGGGAGGCTGAGCCAGTGATGTTGGTGAACATTGGATCAGCCTCTTTAGATTTGGCAAATGGGAACCACACAGGAATTTGTCACATTCTCTGCTTGATCCACACTGCAGGCATATGTTGTTTGGAACAGGCGTTTAGATTGAGCTTAGTCTGTTGTCACCCTGTTGTGGCAAAGCTGTTTGCTCCCTGCAGTCTCCTGAATGCTGATGGCTTCGCACTGGTGTGGTCTGGCTGTGCCTTCATCCCCATCGATGTCATGCTTTTGTGTTGCTTTCTGAGATTTGTCTTGTACTCAGTTATTTCTCTAATTAGAGGCTGATTTTCTCGCTTTTGCTTTGATCTTGCTGTGGTCTGCTGAGACCATCAATAAGCTTAATGGAGAAAATGTGCTTTTTGGGGGCTTTGAGAGTTTTTTCTTTCTTTTCTTTGAAAGGGTTTTTTTTTTGGGGGGGGAGGAGGAAAGAACTGAAGGGGAAAAGGCAAATTATCATAATTTTACCTGTCTTGCCTCTTCCTTATCAAGATCTTGAGAGTGAGGATGAGAATGTGTTTCTTGATCTGTCCTTTCATCTCCCTCTATTTCTGTCTGCAGATGACTGATCCTTGGTCATCAGTCCCATCACAGGCTAATGGCATACCCATAATGGGGCTCTGCTTTGCTCAGAACCCAGCAATGAACTTGAAAGCCTGTCTCCTGTGTGGAAATAGGTCAAATCCAGATTTGCTTCTAGAACACATTGCATTGAGTTATTGGAATTTACACCAGGGATAGATCTGTCTCAGCCATATGTCCCAGAGCTAACTCGCTTCCCTCCCACCTTTTGAGACTGCTAATGAAGCGATATCCCCTGCAGAGGAAGCAGTATGCTAAAATAGGATTGTCGCATCCCAAGAGAATGGGCGGTAGCAGCAGAACAGAAGGAGGGAGAAGGATAATGGGAATCGATGTGCGTCAGGACCTGATCTATGCTGTTACAATCAATAGGAGTTTTTCAGGGCCGTGAAATTTGAAGTCCAGAATGTGTCCAATCAAGTTTTCCAAGTATCCAAGTTCAGGAGTTCTTGTGTTGCATTGTGTAGATTCCAAATTTTCTCTGACATATAATTTACTTTGAATAACCACTGCAGAAGCTGGGATAGCTCAGGAATTTCCCTCTTCCTTGCTTACCACAGCACCCTGTCTGCCTGCACCCCATGAGCCTGCTGCGGAGAGGAGGGGGATCAGGTCTGTCTTTAGCCATGATTAGAGAGTAGAGTGAGGGGTAATGGAGGATAAGGAAGTTGACTGTTTCTTGAATGCAGATACCAAGCTTTTTAACACCTAGATCATCCTGTCCTAAGTATTGCAATTATTACGATGAAGATTTGTTGTCATGATGTTCCTCAAGGGAGAATAGCGAGGAGGTTTGCCCAAGCCATGGAATTCCCAAGTGGTCTGCCACAGACATGTTCTCTATATCAAGGAGGGTAGGGCAAAGGTAAAGGCATGGCTCCTAATTGATAACTTGGTATGGCTGGACATTAGTGTCTGGTTACAGCTGGAGAAACTGCAGCATCTCACCAGCTTGCAAGCTGAATCTGCATTATAATCTTCACAATGATGAGGGTGAAGGAGCTGCAGGTATCCTTACCCAGAGGTATCACTGCTGCAATCACTGCTGATGCGTGATGCATTTTCTGTGAGTTTTAACAGGGGTTTTACTATAGCTAGAATGAACATTGTGACTCTCTGCTCCTGATGTAATTCAATCAAAAAGGAACCAACAGGGAGGTGGGGGAAAAAAGACATAAATCCTCAAATTCCATATAAAAATAGATAAAAGCAACTGGCTTAAAGGATTTAACGGAGGCTTACTTAAGAACTTTCTGGGGGTTTTTTAAAGGAGAAGAAAAGGAATTTAGCACACACAAACTCTCTCACTGTTCTCATCCAAGGGCCATAAGTTTTAGTCCAGGTCCAGATCAGAGCCAGATTCAAAGGTCACCAACAGGAGGGAAACAATCTGAATAGGAGAGGTGGGAAGGCAGGTCAGGTATACAGTGTCCCCAGCATCCTCTAATCACATTTCCCTCTGCTTGCCAGATATCAAACACAAGAGAACATTTGAAATAATACATCCATTAAGATACCTTCAGTGCCTGTCAGATTTGCTTCTTTCTTTCTTTCTTTCTTTCTTTCTTTCTTTCTTTCTTTCTTTCTTTCTTTCTTTCTTTCTTTCTTTCTTTCTTTCTTTCTTTCTTTCTTTCTTTCTTTCTTTCTTTCTTTCTTTCTTTCTTTCTTTCTTTCTTTCTTTCTTTCTTTCTTTCTTTCTTTCTTTCTTTCTTTCTTTCTTTCTTTCTTTCTTTCTTTCTTTCTTTCTTTCTTTCTTTCTTTCTTTCTTTCTTTCTTTCTTTCTTTCTTTCTTTCTTTCTTTCTTTCTTTCTTTCTTTCTTTCTTTCTTTCTTTCTTTCTTTCTTTCTTTCTTTCTGTCTTTCTTTCTGTCTTTCTTTCTGTCTTTCTTTCTGTCTTTCTTTCTTTCTTTCTTTCTGTCTTTCTTTCTGTCTTTCTTTCTGTCTTTCTTTCTGTCTTTCTTTCTGTCTTTCTTTCTGTCTTTCTTTCTGTCTTTCTTTCTGTCTATGGTAAGAACAGTGGTAAGGTTTTTGTATTCATAAAATTCCTTCAGAGCAAGCAAAATAAAAAGAGGTAGGAATAAAAACATGCCTCTTTCATGCCCTGGAATGGGGCTGGGCAAGCAATTAAAATTCTGCCCTGTGCTAGCCTTCAGCAAAGGATTCTATGATTCTATGACACAGGCGAGAACAAGTTGGTCTCGACCTCTTCGGTTCTGCTTCTACCTAGTTTGGGCATATCCCAGGAGCAAGAGGCAAAATCTGGAATTGTAAGGAAAGATTGACAGTGTCAGGGATGTGTGAAGCTGCTCCTGTTCCTTGTTGTGGAGGTAACGGACTAGGGAGGGCAGTAGCTTTGAGAAAATGGAGAAACAAGAGCTGCCTTATGGGAGGACAGCTGGAGCATCTGATGTCTCTAGCCTGTTCCCTTTCTACCTCTCAGCTTGCTCCACTGCCATCTTCTGATCTTTCCCTCACTGATCCTTTCTTCATCCCCATGTCTTCGGTGACTACCTTAATTCTTGTTTGTAGTTTCAGATGCTCAGTCTTGATCTTGACTTCAGATGTTGGGCTCGAACTTCAAGGCTTGCCCACCTGCGCCCCTGTCCTGTACAATGGCATCTCTCTGATGCTAGATGAGACAAGTTACCCATATCACAGGTTAGGCAGATGTTGTCCCTGACATCCTGAGATCCTTCAAAGAGAGATTCTTAAAGTGCTTTGTGTTTTTTGCTATGAACATAATCGTGCTGAACATGCATTAAAAAGATGAAAAGCTCTGACGATGAAAAGCATTCTAAACAGGGGCTAAGCATTTCTGCTATAGATCAATGAAGAGCCTTTTTCTGTGTGAATAACTTTCCCTGGGAGTCCCTGCCTCACACTTGCACCTCTGCCACTTTGGACAGAGACAGAAACAACCTCTCCCTCCCTCTTGCTTTTCTTATTTCAGCCTGAATCTGTCAACAGATGAGTGTTAACAGCCTACATGGGCAGGAGTTTTAGTTAACATAATGCCTTTTTCTCATCATCACCTTTTTCATTTAATCTTTCAAAGTCGTAATTATCTAATATTAATGTTCTCATCATTATAACATTCACAGGAAGACAGCAGGTTTTTGTCCACAGAGACAAAGATCTCTGAAATGAATATAATAGTTGTTCAGGATTGATTTCATCTTCTAGTTGCCCTCAGCCAGAGGGACCCATCTGTTTAAAAATATCTGATCCTAATTACCTAAAGAGCCATTATTCAGCTGGAGGATTGAGTGAAGTTGTCCTTCATACATCATATACACCTACATATAATGTCAGGCTTTGTTGGTTTTACGTGTCTTAAAAACATGTTGTGGTTCAGCCCCACACAGCCGCTCACTCACCCTGCAGCAGCATGGGGGAGAGAATCACGAGAGCTCTAAGAGAAGGTGGTGGCCAGATTTGGAGATGGTAACAATATATTAAAGACTAAAGGTTATGGTCTGGGAAGCTTTGGATAGGGAGGTTGAAGCTGCCTTCCTGGTGTAGATAGCTCATAACTACACAGCCCTATTGTGGGTCTTAGTTTTAACTGCCCTGTACTCCAGGAGCTGTGGAGAACAGTATTACGAGCTGACATAAGGAAATAAGCGAGTACAGGGAGGGAAGCAGAATGTGGGATTTCTTTACCTTTCTCCTGATGGAAGTTAAAAATCCTTCCTAGAAAAGAACACACAATCAAAACCCATCAACAAACCCCAAACCCAAACACCAGAACTTGACTCCTGCCTAAATGCAACTCCAAATAGATGTTTCGTATCTCCCTCAATTGCTCGTGTTACTCCATATGGTGTTCAGCCCACACACTCTCTATGCTAACTGGGTGTGACGCATTGCTGGGGAATGTGAAACACGACAGTGGCAGGTATGCAGGTCCATAAAGACCCAGTTCCATTGGTTTGCAGCTGAATGTAATACTGCCGTTGCCGGGGAATAGCTAGCTTGGCTACACTGACTATGTCTGATAGGAATATAGATGTGCATCAATAGAGATGCGACAAATCCTCTCTTCTTTGGGTTTGATTTATCGGAAGACAAACACTTTCTATAAAAATTCATTGGGTGTTCCATAAAAATATAGGTAATAAATGTCACCTCTTTTACATGAAATAGTGAATTATTTACTGGAAATAATGACTTGAAAGCTGGGTCTATTTAAAACCTCTTGACATACTTAGCTCATCCATCCTAAGCATTTCAGTGTTTTCATTTGAAAAGAGCAGCATTAGGAAAGAGCCAGTTTTGTGCCACATATTAGAATAGGGCCCACTGTACAGCTGTGGTCATGAACTGATGCAAGCTAAAGCAGTACAAGAACCTTGGCAGCTCCACAAGTTAGGAATTCTGTTCTGGAATTAGCAGGAAAGTGAATTTTAGCTTCTATATAGTAATGAATGGCAGAGGGTTTTACTCCAGGAAAATACCTTTGATGAAGAAAATATCGACTTCCATGTTCCTTCTTGCACATAATCTCTCTTCTCTCTCACCCTCAAGGTCATGCAATACCTTGCATTCACCAAGTCAGAGGAGTTATGTAGGATTAAAGCAAAGGGGAGTGAAGCCAGGAGCTGTACATGGAGAGGTGTGTCTGTGGATGCTCGGATACTCTGGTTTAGGACTGGGTTGTGCAGATGCTCAGAAACATGCATCAGGAGCTGTCCCATGGACACCAGTGGCACTGTTCATCATGCTGCCCTGGCTCATTTGCCAGCACAGGTAGACCTGTGATTTCTGTAGGCTGCTGGAAGGCTTCACACTCAGAATTTATTTGCTCCTGACAACCTCTGCAGTATTCCCTTCCAAATGCTGCTGTCAGGGTCCTGTGCTGATCATGTGATGGAGCCAAATATCCATCTTCTTGCCATTCCCCAGCACAGCAGGGTCAATAATTAAAGTCCTTTATTCTTATCCCTGACATAGCCCAACAGTAGAAGTAATTGGAGGCTCCCAAAGGGCATGTGGAAGTCTGAAATGGCTGCAGGTTCCATTAATTTTCTGTGTGTCATCAAGACAGGTGCAGAATGAGCCTAATTAAGCTCAGAGGTTCAGAAAATGGAAGGAGCTGATCCTTTTTCCCTCTTCCGAAAGGAATTCACTGCCAGCAACATCTGTCTGATAGGTTTGAAGGGGAGAGGAAAAGAGAGATGAGAAATGCTGGACAATTGGAGACTGCTTGCTAAGGATGGGAGGGAAGAAGTTGAAAATAGCAATGTCAAAGTCCCTCGTGCCGGATATTCCCATCAGGGTGACAGGGCTGCTTCTGAGTTTGCAGCCAGTTTAACTGCAGATAGGGTGGGAAAGCTGCAGACAGCTTCTGCAGCCCAAATGGACTGAAATGAGCCATAGGATTTTAGAGAGATCTTTTCCTGTCCCCCCACTGCAGAAAGGAAGGGAAAGATCAGTGGTTATCCCAGAGTTTCACCAAAAAGTTGCCTTTCCAGGTCTGAGCTTTGTGGTATTGCATAAGAGGCTTAGGAGTTAAAAACCAGAGCAAACCTGAGAGGAAACTCCAGGAGTGTCTAGACTTTCCCTCTGCTTGGAGCACTGACAGATGAAGATATGTCTTGCTCTTGGGATCTATATATCTCTAAACCAGGACTGTAAATGCCCCAGCTTGATATTTAGGGACATTTTTGTACCTTAGTATATAATCTTAAGTGTAATATGATATGGAAGATGATGCTCTTTCATCTGAAGCGATCTTTTAAAGGTCATTTTTCTGTCTTCCTTTTAGTCCTCCCTGCAGTTCTCATTTTCTAGAGTCCTTGTGAAAATACAACGGTGGTGACTTGTTCAGACTCTACCTTGGAAGGAGCCAGGTTGTGCAGGTTGCTTGTTGCCCTCCCTGCTTCCCTCCCTTTCAAAGCTTCATCGCTCTGCTGGATAGAAACCTTCCAATTCCAACCTAAATATATTCATGGAAACCTTATGTGTACTCATTCTCCCTTACATATAGCTATGCCTGCTGTAAATTACTTAGCATTTTGATCATAGTTACTACCTGTGCATGATTTGTGATGTTTTTTAGTCTTTTAAGTATATATACACACACACCATGCTGCTTTGCTTGGTCCTTTTAGAGTGAATCGGGCAGTGTTCTGAGCCTGCATGCAAGGAATTTGGAGCAGGGAAAAGCAAATGGGGAAAACCTATGTTCTCAGGTGAGACATCTCATTGTGGATGCAAGTGCTCTGCTGTCCTATTGCTGCTACTCCCATCTCTGTTGTTAGTTCAGAGTTCATGTGTGTGTTGCAGTAACAGCCCTGAAAGAACAGCAGCAGCATCTCTCCAAACAGCCTGGCCACCCCTGGAGAGAACTATGGGATTCTTTCATACAAGCCCTTAATTAATGAGCTCAAACAGAGAAGTAGCAAGTTAAAGTGCCCTCCTAGCATTTTGTTTGTCAAGACCCACAAAACCTCTCTAGAAATCCTGTAATAAGATGTGAGTCCTTCTCTTTCTTTTGCTGGAGAGTTTTTCAAGACATAGTTGATACAAAATCATTTGTTAGCAATAGAGATCCTCATGGTCCTTGTGCTGCCATCAAAGCAGGGAATATTATTCTGATCTGAAGGAGCCACTAGAATGTAATTTGAAATCCTGATGTATGAGAGCAGCCCCTAGAGCTGCAGCTAGCCTTCCTTGCTGTGAGTATGCAGCCATGCATCCTCAGTCCCTTGGCATCCAAGCTGCTGTTCTTTTACAGCTCTTTTCTGGCCCACACTGCAGTTTGTTTGCCATGAAGATCTGATCATAGGGAATAAAGGGAGCCTATATCCCTGCCACCCCATGGAGGTGGGTGCTGCATTCTTGGTCTGCACACTATAGGGAGAAATTAGTAAACACCTTGAGATACCTCATCCTACAGTCACATTCCAGGAGTCTGGAAAGCTGGGACAGCAGTACAGCCTTTGTCTTGTTGTTATACTCTTTTCCAGACATCTGCCAGTGACCACCATTAGAGACCAAGAGGGGGATAAATGGATGTTTGTCTCTTATGCTATTTGTTGATGATATTAGCACAACCAGTCAACTGTAACCTCTGGGCAGATAAAAACCTTGCTCAAGCAGCTGTCTGGGAGAAAGCAGCCACTGAGGTGTTGCCAAATGCTTCTATTTCCTTCCCTGTAGCGGTTTGAAGATTCTTGTCAACTGCGAGAATGAGGAAAGGGAAAAAGTTCAATTTGCACCAAAATGATGCTCAGTATCTGGGTCCCAGGATACGTTACCAGCACAGATGCTCCTCTGCTGTTCTCCCTCTCTTGAGGGGCTTTCAGGATTCAATCGGGAATTGGGTCATTCACAGTATTTAGAGCCTTTTTTGTGAGGCAACAAGGACTTTTCCAGGGCTCTGTGAGTTGAATCCACACCTTTGTCATCTTTGTTTCCTTAGGTGGTGTAGTGCCAAATGTCCCTCTTTTCAGCAGTGTCTCTGCTGTGCCTGGCTTGCAGCCTTCGAGTGGCTGCTGCCAATCATCCCAATCCCTCCCTGAGTCTCAGAATTCCCACTCACGGGCATACACACACACAGACCCCTCAGTGGATGCCTTGCTTGATGAATGCCAAAGTTTTGCTTTACTTGTGAAATATTTAGCTAAATGGTTTTGTTTTGCTGCTCTCCAGATCTCTCCAATCTACCCTGTGAGGTGTTGAACAGAGGCAGAAGGGGAGGAAACACCTTACCCCCACGGGGGAGCAGTGACAAAGGCTTTGGTGTGAATGCAGGTTGGCTGGTTTGCTTTCTACACTACTTTTCCACACGCCAAGCTTAGCAAGCAGGCTTAATCCAATAGAGCCTTGTCCTACTTATTTCAGGAGTGGAGAAGCTGAAACATGCAGCCCAGCATTCCACGGATGCCCTTGTTTCTATCAACCCTCAGCCCAAATCTGTTGGTCGATCCCCTGTGGGGTTTGACATGATCCCAACATGCTAATGCTGAAGCTACATCTTCAGGGACCTCCCATTAAATCTCTGGAGAGATTTTTTGTCTCCCTCTGAGACTTCTCTTTTTGACTGCATACCTTTGTTATTTCTGCATGGGTTAAAGCAGTAGGTTGCTTGTGTAATAAACAGAGGGACATACAGTATGGGAGACATCTGCTCTTAACACCTTCAGCTCTTCCTTTTAATTCAGCCATTCAGGCTAAGCATAACAGGTTTTCCCTTCTGAGTTCATGCTATGGCTCAGCCACTTAAGAACGTTTGCTGGCAGTGTGACACCTTCCAGACAGACACCACGTTCCAGGATGCCAGATGAACTTTTGGTGTCCGCAGATGGGATCAGAGACAAGAAATGTCATCAGGCACAGACCTTTCCCTTCTCCCACCTGAGTGCTGCATTAAAAGCCCTGTTGTTCAAACCTGAAAGGTAGCAGCAGGCCAGCCCTAGTCTGTGCTGAGCAGTGTCTCCGGAGCAAAGGGAGGCACTGGTTCTGCTGAGCTGACTTTAGCATTGCCCTTTTCACGTTGCATTTAGCTCAGCAGGGTTTTACATTTTTGTCACTTTTAGAGTGCCTTGTCTGAGAGACCTTTGTCAAATCCTTCCTCCCTGGTCTCTAGAGGACTGAGCATCCGCAGATCATGTGCAATGGCAGGAAATAGCCAGGAGGAATGGAGGGTGCAGCTCAGAAATGGGATTGAAAAAGAAGGTGGGAGAATGGGATTTCCCAGCCAAAGCTACTTAATTCTAGAGACTGAACCAAATTAGTTCCTCCTCATTATACTGAAAGGCACCAATGCACTTCACCACATGTGCTGTGCAGCCAGAGGAAAGATAAGATTTTGGTAGTGTGTATCTTGAATGAGTGGGTATAAGGCTCTGAACAGGAACAGTCCAGCACAAGTAACGGCAAACACGCAACCCAGAAGGGCAAAGAACAGCTTCAGTTTTGTTTCAGCATTGCAAAATGGAGTGGAGAAAGGGAGATGTATTTCAAAATCCTTGACATTTCTAAGCAAATTCAGTTTGAAAACCCATCAGAGGATGGATTCCCTCCTGCAGCCAGCTCTAGAGGTACTGTTTGTTCTGAGGATGACTTTTTGTAGGTCTCAGCCCATGTCGTCTTGTTCAAGCTATAAAAGGACCTAACAGATGGGTTCATGAATACATTTAGCTCAGACACAAGCAGTTTTTTATAAGCAGTGATGTAACAGGAATGGATGAAAAAAACCTAACCAAACCCTGGTTTTAGGTCTTTCAAAATGGAATTGTTTTCATTTGGTGCTGATATTTGTATTTTATCAGGTGAAAAAGGGGAATTTCAATCATCTCACAAAGCAACAGCCGAGAGTATTATTCTGAAACTCCAAACCAAGACATGTCATCATTGTCAATATTCTTTTACACCTCCTGGCCAAAATTAACCCAATTTCACAACCTATTTTGATTTTGGAAGAATGACATTTTCAAATGGGAAACAGTTCCATTCAAGTCCTCATTCATTCCATTCGGAATGAATGTTGGTGGCAGTTCGATCCACTCTGCTTTCTGTGAATACTCTGTGATTGCAACTTTCTGAAAGATGTTTATTGGCAACATGATATTCAGAAATAGCTTCTACTGGTAAATCTTGGTCTCAAGCTTGTCAGTTCTGAGTGTCTTGGAAGTGTATTTGGAGCAGCTTTGATTCTTGTCTGTGGTTACACGGCATATTTTAAATCCCTGATTGGATAAGCATAAATCCCAGCATCAGATTTCCTGTATAAATGTTTATGAATCTCAGAGTTTGTTTTTCAGTGCTATATTTGCTTCAAGCACTGTACCTAAGACACTTTTCCCCCAACAATTCATTTACTATGATTCTTAAAAAAGAACAGAAAACATGAAGAGCCTCTGGGCACTTCAGAGCTTTTAGCCATTTTCTCTTATGCTCCACATTTGTTTGTTACTTATACCTGTTGTGCTTAATTTAAATTGAGATCACAAGGGCTTTTTAGCAGCACTTATCTTGCCATGTGTATACACAATTCCCAGCATAATAACAGCCTAATCTGGATAACGTTTTTTGGTGTGCTAATAAATAGTGACAGTGGTAAAACAATATTGCATCGTTACTGTAGCGGATGTGTTGGGATATCAGATGAGCAGTCACCAAGATGAGGCACTATCTTATTGCCTGAGTTTTCTTACAGTTACTTGACTTGAAGAAAGTGCCTTCTAAAGGTTTTCTTTAAAAAGTGGTTCTTAATTTATTATAATTATTCATCTTTCTGACAGAAAGAAATAAAATGTTCTGTCACTTACATGTAAGGCTGATTTTTTTCCATTCAAGAGTGGAATCAGGGATATTTTTTCTTCTGTCACTGTCATCACACTCAGATTGATGGCTTCTTTAGTCTGGGGCTTGCAACACCAGAAACTGCTGTTGCAGTCGCTGAGGACAGAAAGCATATTATATAAGGGAATTCCCTTCATCAACAAGGTGCCATGGATAGGGACAAATCCCTCTGAAACAAAAGTGAGTATCTGGGACAGATTTTCTCAGCTTTGTACCAAGTCTCTTGTGCTTAATGTGTAGCCTAAGGTAGGAGTCTATATCCCCTTTAAACCTTTTATACTAAAGATGTATGTTCTGCCTCTGTGAACACTCCCTCTTTTGGGACAACCCTAAATTCTCTGTAATATCCCCCATTCATGAATTCTACTGCCTAATAGTGCTGTATGTGAAAAGAGTATTTCCTCCCATCAGTTTTAAATGAATAGCCTTTTAATGTAATTGTATTCCTGTATTGTGAAAAGTAAAACCAGGAGCCTTCAGCTGACTTTTGTGCCGTTTATTACCTTACATGCCTCTGTCATGTTACCTTTTACTCATCTTCTTCTAAAACTAATCTAGTCTGAACATTTTTAATGTCTTGTAGCACAAAAGCTTTTGCAATCTTCACACAGTTTTCCATATGGGTCTTAGATCCTCAGACCTGCAATAGGTCTAAACAAGCTGATGTCCTAAACAAGCTGTTAATACTGAAAACTATGGCAAGTATCTAATGAAAATTACACGGTGATGCAAAGAGTTATTCCAGGTTTCTGGATCATGATGATGCCATAGATGGTCTTTCTGCTAGTCTTACAATCTAATACACTAAATCTTATTAATAAGCATCTCCTCAATTGAAATCAATGATGCATGGCATTACCTGACATAAATGAAGATTTGAGAGTGACCTATGGCCACAGATCAGCTAACAGGGAGCTATCAAGCTTATAGTGCTTATGTACTGGAAATAAAGGTCTATATGCAACTTTGCTTCAGTGCTTTCGAAGAAAAATATTAGCTGAGTGATTTACCATAGAATAACCTAAAGGTCAAGCTTAATGTATCCCAAAGCATTTCTTCTTCTGGTGGATGCCTCCTTGTTATTTCCAAAGTAAGAAATTTAATTGCCCTTTCTTTTCCCCCTCTGCATCCACAAATCCTTAATGATAGCAGCAAAATACAGAGACTCATGGAACTAATTTGTGACTTGTTTTCCTGGCAGGGATGTTCTTGTCCCACTACCTCAGAACAGCATTTGATGCACTCCCTGTTCTCTCATTCTATTCCCAGTGGTCTTGTGTTAGAGGTCCTTCTAGTTTAGACTGAAGTATAGTGTCCTCAATTCACATTTTAGTCTGGATGAGCCCACTGTGTGAAAGTTATTCCAAATTTAACCATTCCCAATAAAGTCAATGGAGTTAGTCCAGATTTCTAATGAGATAATTGGTATTCAAGCCTGGCTATTTTCCCAGATAAATAGCCTTAGAAGATCAAGCTATTGGTCTACCAGAGCAGTATATACCTCCCACAATGAATTGCTCCAGATGCTGGAGAGGAAATCACCAGTGGATAATTAGGACTGTTTGCTCATAGGGAAAGTGTGTTCCTAACATACACCAATTAGAGGCTGGCCCGAGTGCTGAGACTTAAGGGTTTATATCCTTTAAAAAAGTAGAACAAAAACTGATTACTGAGATCTGTTCCTTGGTCTTTCAGTCATCTTGAAGCTTAGTGCTAATTGCATAGCATTTAATTGTCTTGTATTATGTGTAATCCATTTTTTTCCACCAATCAATACAGTAATTCAGATAAAAGATGGGGAATCAGATCCCGAGCTACAGAAAGTTTATCATTACGCTATTGATTTCTGTGGCATCACACTTAGCTTTAGCAAATGAAACTCTTGTCCATATCATGGAAAAATATGTTGATACAAAATAGAATAAATGAAAAGAGTAGAAATTGTGCAATGAATTTGAGTAACAGTTCATACTTTTTTGTGTGGCCCTTCTGATCCAAACAGGAACTGTCGCATTGTAGGAGCAATCAGCATTTGGCTTACTCCCAAAACCCCTAACACAACAGCAAACTAGAGCTTTCAGGACTATTCATGGCTCTTATTCATGTAACCATGGGCATAACTATGAATATATGTGTGTGAAAATGCTATGTGTATGTCTCTATGATGCATGCATCATTATCACATCCCAACGAAGCATTAGGAGACTGGCCTTATTGCTTTGGTCACTAATTACATACAAGTTGATTGCATCAATCATCTCCCTGTTCATCCAGCTGAGTTCAGTTTGTAGCTATTTACATGGTGATGGAAAGAAGAATAGGAAAACAGTTAACCAAGAGAGCCTGTGATTACTTTGCTTAGCACTCTGCAAAGGTATACTTTGCTTATGTGCCTGTTCCATTGGTGACTCCATAATGCTGGCATGCGGATGTATTCATTTCCTCTCCAGGACCTTGTCCTCGCTCATGCATGCCAATCTATACCGACTCAAAGACATGAATCAATGCTTGCGTATGTGCTTAATATCCATTCCAGGTTTCCAGGAATGCTCCTGAAATCACAGCCATTTCAGACAAGGAACCAACAGGAATTAATGGCAAAACTTGGACTTTAATGCTATCACGTGTACCCTCCCTGATGTGTGAGCATGTACACACTCTAGACTTCTATACAATACATATGCACATACACACAGCACAGAAGCCTGATTTTATGTTCACACTAAAACTGGGCCCAACCTGGAATCCAATCTTTGTACTGCCACAGGTTGTCAACAAGGCCTTGGTCATGTCATTTTGTGTCTGCAGGGCTTTGTTTCCCAGTGATAATACAATGTCCTGCTTCCTTACGCTCCGTAAGGAAAAGGGTCTTTTCCTTATCCATTTGTAATATGCTTCAGTATAAAGAGGCCATAGTTTTAGCTTTGCAGGTGTTAAAAATGTGTGCCAACCCTTCTATTTGTCTGAATTCCTCTGCCCACTGTGGTCTCCAAGCCATGCTCTCAACTACAGTGTAGGGACCCATCCCAATACTGAAATGCTTTGAGGTCCCATTGGCTCCTGCTCCCCTGTTGAAACACTGGAAGAATTATTGTGTTGTGATTTTAAAAGGAAATTGAAAATTCCCTCTTTACTGCCTTCTAAATGAACCTTATAATTCCTTCCCTGTCTGTTAGTGACACTATTCAATTCTCTCCCTGTCAAAATACAGTGGTGAAGAGCAGGAGTGCAGTCAGTGGCAGGAAGGATTTATCACCCTGTCTCCTGTGATCGGCCAGACACCTGCCTGCAATCTCCTGTCATGCCGGGCTGGGAATAACCTGTTTGACAGACTGAGGAGCAGCCTGGGATGTCTTGCTATTGCCTTCCGACTTGCTCTGTAATGGCCCCTGTTTGGGGCTTGCATTCGCTTGCTTCTTTCTCCTAGAAAAGACTATTATTGAGATTTGGAAAACTCATGAAGTGTTCCTCTGAATTACAGGGTTAAGAAAGCATTTAGTGCTTTTCTGCCTTTCTTTGCTATAGAACAGGCTCTTCTTTTGTATCCATTGTACATCTCTGAGATAGTCTGGTTACTCTTGCATACAGAATGAGCATCAGATGACCACACCACCTGGATATGACCAATGTAGATTTTCAGTTTACACTAATATGACACAGGACCCTGGATTAGGAGAAATCATCTGGTTTATCAGATACAGTCTCCTGTAAGTACGCAGTCCCATAATAAATGTGTCCACAAGCATTGTGAAAACCTCTGTATGCATAAGTCTTGGAAGTGTTTCCCTAGGATATGAGTACGCTAGGATAATGCAGTTAAAACAAACCCAAAAGCTCCTAAGCTAAAGTAACCTGAGGGAAGAAAGCAAAACAGATCAAGGACATAAATTTCCTAAGTCACTGAAAGAGCAGGGAATTTGTTAGGCAATAAATGCTCCTATGTGGGGTTGAACACTCGGGGGTTCTTGCCTTTCTCTGCTTTTTCTTGCCTTTATTACCATTCATTCATAAGAATGCAGCATGGGACGGGCTGGAAAGCAAGTGTATCATGGCATGTAAGTTATTAAGGAATGCAGAAGTGAATTCTGCTGACCTGGCTGCCTTGACTTTCTTATTTCTTCTGTGTTCCTTTTTTGAGGCATGAGCACCACTACATTTGGTGGAAGACAAATGGGACCCAATTGGTCCGTGGGTCTCTGGCGTGATGTGCGCTGTGATGCATGAGCTGGGATAACTGGAGCTGCGTGTGCTGTGCAGAACGCTGTCAGCCTGGTGTGTGCTGCAGGGCTTGGCTTCATTGGAAGGCACAGTGGGAAGGGTGGCAGCCGCCTGTGTCTCTCAAGGCTGGAGGTTAACAGTATGATTAAAATATTAAGAAAGCAAGCGTCATCGAAGTGAAATATTGTGCCCCTGCCAGCATAAATCCCTGTGCAGCTCCTAGTGCTATTTGACAGCTTCCTCCCGGGATCACAGCCTCTATCTCTGCAGGGGAAGTCACTCACCAGGATAGCAAATGGAGCTAGTCAGACTCATTTGCTGCTCCCTCCGCCTGCTTATGCCCTGCTGCAGGCCACTTGGCATCTGCTGAGGGAGTCTGGGGAGAGGTCTTCATCCGTTCTCCTTGCATGTGTCAAAGGTGGCCAGGTCTGACTCGCACCAGAGGCTGGAGAGTAGGCTCCTCTGCCCCACAGCCCTCCCATTCTGCCATAAGCTCACTGCTTCAGTATCACTCCATAGAAAAAAGGGTAGAGGTAGCTATATAAATTCCCTGTTTGTGTCCCTGGGACACAGTCTGTGAGGCTAAAGCTCTTCTCTCACCAAAAAACCATGGGCTGGAGATGCTGAGGTGATCTGAATCATGAAGGATGGTCTCAGGACCCAGATTCCCTTCTCCTTCACTTAGAGATGTGTAGGAAATCAGAACTTCCTTAGGTATTCACATGTCCTTTGTCACAAGCAGTTAAAGTGTTAAAGCAGGCTTGAAATCTGGAGTAGTCCCCAAAGTACACTCCTAGCTTTGATGAGGCAGGGATTTAAAAGAGAGGAGAGGTAGGGAATACCTGAATACAGAGATTTCGGGCCAAGTTAGATCTCAGGACTGTTAGAGTTGATGATGTTGTTATAACAGGATTGCTGTTGTAAGTTAAATATCTCCCTTGTACAGTGGTTTTACATAGGAGCTTTAGGAGTAGTTCAGTCCCTATGGTGATCAGAGAGGAATAAGTGCTCAGTAGGAAGGTGGTCTTCTCCTCAGACAGCTCAAATTAAACATGCCCAGAGATAAAGAATGAACACAGGCAGAAATGAGGCAAGGAGCAAGGGTAGTTTATCATGATGGGCTAGAGATGCAGCCCCCAGGTAAAGCTGCTGCTTCACTGGTTTCTTTGCAAGGGTGTTTTTCTGGAGCTCTGAAGGGGAACAAGGATTTGGCTTTGTGCACACTTGCAGGTTGCTTCTTTGGACCATGAGAAAGCTCCAAAATGCCAAACAAATGATATAATAAGTGTCTTAGGGCTTGGCAGCCCTATGTCTTTGGAAGGCACATCAATAACTCAGCAGCCAAGAGGTAAAGGGAGGACAGGAAATGAGTAAACCAAAACAGCTGCTTGTGTCAGCCTGGCTGGGGGACTAACTTCACACCAACACTCCTGATTTAATCTGCAATTAAAACTGCAATTGAAAACAGGGTTTCCTGAGGATGGGTGGATCCCATAGCAATCATCACATCCTCTTTGGAAGCAGCAGATTCAGTGCTCAGCCTCTGCCAGTGCTTCACCAACAAGCAGCAAATTACAACCAGCGTCTTGGTTCCAAAGCCCCAGGGCAGGGATTTGCCCAGCTGGCAGAGCTGGGTAGCAGTGTGGCCATAGGAGTATGGAGCCCAGACCGGAGCAGGTGCTTGGATGAGCAGGATGGAGGTGGAGGTAATGCCAGCACAGCTTTTGTGGTGGGGCTGCTGACCTCGCCTGGCACAAACTGGAGTCAAATCAGGCCTAGAGTTTATTTAAGCTCTGCTGAGGTCCCATTCCATGGCAAAGGTGTTTGCTGAGCAGAGCAGGAAGTGAGGCTTGCAGGAGGATGCAATGGAGGAAGGAGCAGGGCTGCCTGTTTGGCTTGTTAGTGTAGGCATGATGTTCAGTAGCTGGTCAGAGGGAGGAGTGTGCTTCTGAGCTTAGCCTTGGCTTCTATGTCCTGGTCAGCAGTGCTGCCCTATTGCACTGAGCTCTTCTGCTGGTCTTCCCCTCCCTCTTGGAGTAGTTTTTCTCATCCTCTCTCTTCCCTTCTACCATTCCCTGCTTAGACAGCAGTGGCAGGCACTGGAAAGGAAGGCAGGTTGAAGTGCCTGAGGCTCTGTGAAGCCTCTTCCTAATGTTGTCAAGAGAGGGGAAGCGAGAGCTGACAGGGTCTGTCATGGTGAGGTGCATCCACTGTGACAGGCAGCGCCTCTAGTCCTCCTCTTTGGGAAAGCAGAGGGAGGGATTGGCAAGCTGACACAGCGCCTGATGCGGCCGACCCAGCAGCATCTCCTCTTGGGAGCGGTAGAAAACCAGGAATGGGTTGGAGGGTTGGAGGGAGGCAGGAGCCAGCAGTAAAGCCTCTGCCTGGCTGCTTCCCTTGCTTACACAGAACAGCAAGCACGCGAGTCCTTGTAGTCACTGCCCTGCTCATCCCTGTGTCCAGGTGAGATCTAGAGGCAGCAGCTCCCTAACTGCTGAAGGCAGCAGGTAAAGCCTGAGAGCCAGTGGTGAGGCCAAGCCACTGCAACAGTATGGAGCTGTTGTTCACTGTCCTGAGAGCTGAGGGATACAAGCTCCTGTTTTTGCAGCCTTGGGAAGCAGCCCTGATTTCCAGGGAGCTGATGGCATTAGCCATAAACTGCTCATTTTCTACCGGAAGAAATAAATTATCCCTCCCAGGAAATCCCATCTTGTCTGTTCCTGTCTTCCCAGAAAAAAACCCAGGCAACAAAACCTGTAGCCTTCAACACTTAACACTAATGCTAGTTTGAGAGCAGGGTATGCAGATGCTACTCTCAGCAGTTAAGGGCAGCTAAGAGGGTTTTTTTAAGGATCCAGGACCTCTCTGGATTTAACTCAAGATTATGGCCTCTAAATACAATACAATTTTGCTCATAGAGAAATTGCAGCCTATTCTAGATAGAAAGTGGGGTTTCATTGGTAAGTGTGGCCTCTTCACATCTGTGAATCTGCTGTTCTCATAGCCACACTAATACTTGTTATCAAAGGGTATTAAAATGTCTATAGTTCAGTTAATCAAAGCTTATTGTGCAAAGGCACAGAGAGAGGACTTGGCTGTGAGTTACCTTCAGCAAGACACTACCAGTGTGGAGAGAGCTTCAGGTAACTTGACTGGAAATGCACTTGGCTAGATTGCTCTCTAACTCGAGCAGGGTCCAGAAACTGAGGATGCACATTGCAATACAGCAAATGAGGACAAAGATCACAGAGAAGGTGTTTCTTTGATCCTTATATGGTCTAATTGTCGCTGAATACTTTCCTAGGGGCTTTTCTCCTCTGCCTTCCCCAAGCCCCAGCTGCAATCTCAGTTTAACAAACTGTGTCTCAGTGTATGGCTATCCCTTCCTGTCTGAAAAAGTCTAATTGGTTGTGAATAATACTGTATTAACTCTCCTGGCTGGATCAAAAGGCTCTTGCATGCCTCTCCCCCATCCCATCTCCATGGAAGGTTTTGTTATCTTGTGTATAAGCAGCAAACACAGGCAAGAAATTTGCATATAAATAACCTGCCAGCACAGAAAGGCAGCGAGAGGCACCAGGTACCTGCTACTTTTATTACTCCAAAAAGAAGGAAGGTGCAATCAGGCCACTGCTGCATCCCAGATTCACCCCATCCTGACCCCATAAACTGGACTATTACTGTACAGACCACGAGTTTAGAGATAGCTGGTTGTGGGTGAGAGCATGGGCTATCAGAGCCAGAGTGACACATCTCATTTGTGGCATTGGGATTAGCAGGAATTTAGTCAGCTGCTGGAGGAGGGCTGATGGAGACCTGAACCCCATGACTGCAGATTGCTGGGCTGATACCAAGCACTGGGTATACAGGGAAGAGAAGGATATGAGACAAAAAGTGTTTTGCCCACAATATGGACACTGAGGGGGTGAGCTTGGCAGGCCAGGGAGGAAAGGAGAGATTAGGAGGGCTTGGGGTGCAGGATAGAGCAGGAAATCAGTAACGTCCTGGACAGGGATGATAACAGGGAGAGGCCAAGAGGCATCAGGGTTACCAGCTCAAAGGGGCTGTTGCTTCTGGAACGGTCTAATGAGGAATCAAAGGGGAGATAAAACGTGTTTGCAAGGCATATGAGGCTTTCTTCATTTCACGCACCCCCACTTCCTTGTAAATGGATAATGGAACAGGAACAACTAATACAATGTCAGCCAGGGCTGGAGCGCACATCTCAGCAAGAATAAATAAAACCCAGGCTAATCTGGCTAAACGTTCAAACACATTCCTGCCCAGATTTAACAAGTGCATACACACATAAAAATCTATGACAAAAACAAAGGCATTAAAAGGGAATGTGATGAGCTGCTGAAGCAAACAGTGAGCTGCCTGCAGACAGGGCAGAAGTGCAAGGGAAGCAGGGAGCATAGCACCATGCCGTGTCCAAAGCAAAACCAGGGGTGAGTCAGGCAAAGAGCTCATCTCAGAAGGAGATGAACCACATTGAAGAAGTGTCCATTTCTCCCTGCTGGTTTACAAAGTCACTGGACAAGGTTGCTGTGCCAAAGGTATCTCCACTAGCAGGGCTGAACCTTGCTCTTTATGCTCATAATACTATTTAAGGGGCAACCCAAATTGTCCTGTTCACCTGAGTAGCTCCCCCTGTTTCTGAACAGTGGGAGTCCAACCCTTCTTAAATGGCACTGACTTGCTAGCAGTGCTGTAACTCTTCCTCCTCTCAGCAAGGCAAGGGGACTTGGCCAGTCATGCATGAGACACTTGCACATCCTGTGTGGCATCCAGGCTTTCTTAGTCCATGTCTCATACAACCCTGAGACCATGGGCAGCTTTTACATGGCTAAAGCCCTGTGACCCCTGTCAGAGCTTTACTGCTTATGGTCTCAAGACTATTTCATCAGGGAAAAGGGGTGAAAGTCGAAGAGGACATGAGATCTAGAGAAAGCTAGTATGTTGACTAACCTTCAGGGCTTGTTCTTGAGCACTTCTTGCTGTTATCCAGATGGGACTCGTTCCAAGTGGATGTTAGTGTAATTCCTGAGGGGTATTAGCAGCTCTGGATCAGCATTTTAATCTTCATTCAATTTCTTGTATGGCCTCTGGGGACCATCTCAGAGCTTTTAGAAGAAGGAGTAATGGGAGATTTCAAGAGATGAAGCGAAGGCAAGGACTGAAGGGATTGGTGGTGCCGACTGGGAGATGCTGACCCCCGAAAGGGGAACTTAAACTGAAGTTTTCTCAGCAATGCGACTGTGAGCAGGGTGGCTGGTAGCTATTATCAGAGTGGGGATCATGCTGTAAGAACCTGCCTACAACACGAAGTGCAGGCACAGCTGTACGTGCAGCAAACCCCCCCTGCCAGCTCCTGCATCCTGCACTCCTCAAGGCAGAAAACTCAATGCCTTCAAAAGCTAACCCCAGGTTCTCCCAAATTGGCAGGAAATGACTCATTCCGTGAATGCAGTCTCAGGGTATGAGTGCAGCATTCAAGTTCTCATCCAGGTATGGCTGTGGGAGCACTAGAAAATCACTTGGAATTCTGTGGGGCAGTGTTGTCAAGATCACAGATACTCTGCTTGTTCTGTGTTTGTTTCAAGCCCTTTCAAGTGTAAAGGAATACTAGTGCTTGTCATCTCTAAGCGAGGCCTTTGGTCTGTGCTGATCATTCACAGTCCATGTAGAAAGGCTTCCTTGGGACAGCAATACACAGATTCTTCTCTGCCTGCACCATGCAGCCGAGCAGCAATAGGCGCAGTTTGACAATCTCCCCTGTTAGAGTGGTACTATACAGATAATTGCACAGCCAAACATTGACTGACAGCAGCTTGGGCAGCACTTACCTGGGATTCAATGGGGAAGTCATAGCTTTGGGTATGTTCTTCTGATTGCCTGAAGAGCAAATACTTAAGCTAGAGTCTCTCTAGTATTTAGCCTTAACAAAAGGCTGGCTTTCTTTGGCAGCGCCCAAGAATTCTGCTCTATCTATTCCTGTTTTACATAGTGCGAAGAAGAAATGCATAGAAAATGAGAGAGGAACAAACCAAATCCCAAACTAAGCTGCTGTCCTTGGTTTTGTTCTGTTACTGGATCCCTTTGGCTGTGTTGTTTTACAGTGGCTGACGTTCTCTCATAGGCATAATCATATTGATTACATTAATATTATTGTGTAGGATTAGCAGTGTTGTTCTGGTGCTTGGGAAAACAAAGGCAAAAAAAGCTCTGCTGGACCAGGGGCAGCTGAATAGAAGGTTCTAGTAAATAAAAAACATGGGTCTGTCTTGGTTTGGCTTGTTCTTTAGGGGGGAGCAAAGGGGTGATGGAAGTAAACAGACACTGCAAATGTCAAGGTCTGTGCAGCAGAGCAAGTCAACCCGATTCCCTTTCATTTCTGCACCTTTGCTTCCCTTCCTGTGTGCCTGCCTTCATTTTGCTGTATATAAGTTTTAGTGTATCCCTAGCTCCCACCTTGGTGCTTCTATTCCACCAGGGAGTTTTCCCATCAGCATTGTAAAATGCCTCATTAGGAAGGAAGAAGGCAGAGCAGGCTTTGCTCAGCCAGAACCTGGGGGGGTGATATTGGCTTTTCTTTTGCTCCTCCTCAGCTCGGATGCACTAGTTTCATCCATGATATTTTGCTTGAATATCAGTCTCTTTGCTAGTGTATTGATCTTTCAGACAGGGGAGGATTTGTATTATTAATACCATACACCCCGCACATTGAACTAGGTGACCCTAAAGGCAGCCTGTCCTGTTTCCCCAACACAGAAAGACTCACAAGACCCAGGCTAATAAGTTGCTCTCAGTTTCTTCTTCCCCATTTAGTCTCCCTCTTAATCGATCTGCCAGACACTGAGCTCATGTTTTCAACACCCTGTTGCATGTTAAGGAGTTGCTCAAATTGCCATGCTATAGATGCATTGATAAAGTTTGATCTGTTTGTCTCTTAAGAGGTTCCGTGCAAAACTTGGTCCACTTTTCTCCCTCTTTCTTTCCTCAGTACTGGACTGCAAGAGTTGGTTTCATCACATTTAATTTCCTTGATTATTCTGTTCTTAGAGCTTCACCTCCACAAATCCTGTGTTTAGCTTGAAAATCAAGAAGAAACACTCTCTAGCTCCCCCCTTGCACTTCCATCAGGAATTCTAAAGGCTCCATAGCCTTAGAGAACAGCCTTTTTAAAGACATGAAAAAGAATTGCTGATTTATTTATTATTTATAAATCTCATTATATTTTAACTCCAGGGGGTGGCAAATATAGGATAGACTCCTTCAAACAACACGTGGGCCCTCCAGTGGTGCTCACCACGTCTCTGTGCCAAAGAAGGTAGGGAAACAGCTGTCCAAGCAGCAATGTGAAGCAAGCATAGATAGGCTGGTGCTTTATAGAGTCCCCAGCAAGTTACTCAGGAAGAGTCACCATAAAGAGAGCTCTCTTGCTGCCCCAACATAAGTTGATGGAGCTCGTGCTCCTGGCTAACAGAGCTCTCTAGCCATTATATCTGACAGTGGGGACCGCTGTGGATCTCTAGGGTGCTGATGTAGCAGAAAACGAGCAGAAGAAACAAAGGGCTGAGACCAGTGTTGCTGCTATAAAGGTGCAATATTGTCCTGTTATGGGGCAGAGGTAGTGTGTAATACAGTGACCAAGATTTGCTGCCTCTGCTTCCAGGAAAACAACCTCTAACTTTAAAGCAATGGGGAGGGAAAGATGTTTTAGACTGCTGTGGCTTATGTCCTTCCACACCACTGCTCCCCATCTATGTCCTTGGGGGGGCACATGACAGGCTCCAGTCTGTTTGCACCTCTTTTATTCTCTTCTATTGTCGTGCTGAGTGAGCAAGGACACGGGGAGCACAGGAACAAGCCATGGATTTAAGTCAGGACTGAAATCTTATTTGAAAGGATTTGCTCACCGTTTCATTTTTTGTTCTATGTATTTTTATTAACAAGTCTATTCAATCAGAACTGCAACTCGCTGCCTCCTGCGCCTGGAAGGATCTGCTCTCAATGTAATTTGTCAGCTGGATTCCTTCCCAGTCATGCTCCTGGTTTTCCTCAGCTCATTCTGAATCCCCCTTTTTCATCAAAAGCAGATACTTCCTATTGTGGGGCACAGGGACACCAATCATCATTTCTGTCCCAGGCACACACAGACATACATATATATGTATACACATGTCCACCTCTTCTTTCTTTCCTTTCTCTTCTTTCTTCTGGTCTCAGCTTTTAATTGAGTTTAAGGGTACTCCCTGACAACATAAGACATGAAATTACAATCCCATCATCTACTTCACAGCAATCAGTTGTGAACATCCTCTACACGGGCAATTCCCAGCTATTACGGCTGTAGCAACAATGGCAGCAGGAGGATGCAATGGTAGCTTTTGTTTTATCACCCAAGCACTGAGGACTGGGGGAGTTTCTGCCCCTTGATATGTAGAGGGGAGACCACCCTGTGGAAAACCCATCTTTTGTAAGAGAAAATGGGAGCTGATCTGAAAAACAGAGCTTTTAGCAGGAGTGATATATTGAAACTGCTGTTTGGAGCTACAAGATAAGGGGGAAAAGCCCAAGCAAGGTGATGACTTCTGCTCTTTACTGTGCAATAGGAAGGTTGTTAAGAGGCCGGCAGTATAAAACCATGTCTAGTACAGATGCCCAAAACCTTGTTATCCTGTGCTTATCCCATCATTCCTAGGGTCCTGTTTAAGCAGCAGCAAGACATATGGTACTCCTGTCATGATGCTGATGGCAACATAAATATAGTCCTGAAGACACATAGAGGAGACTAGTGCCTTGCTGATTTAATTTCCAACCTCCAGCTCTTGAAGCCTCCACTGTTTCCTGGTTTTAGGGGTTTTGTGATGACTGCAGACAGGGGAGCTTTAAGAACTGGCAGTTTTCTGCTGATTGTGATTCTCTATCACAATTTTGATTAAACTTTTTCAGAATCCTACTCATTACCATAATTTGGGTGGATTTATTCTGTGTCTCAGCAATATATCTGATTATTTATGGGAGCTCACGACCGATTACAATTAACTTTGATGAATGCAAAGTTTTCTGCAAGAAGAATAATAATGTCCCCTCCCTTTGCTATAATTCATAATGCAGGTTAGTTTAGTTTGGGTGCAAATAAATAGAACTGGGTCATAAAACATCCTGACTCAAGGCAATGGGAGAATCTTTGCATTACGCCATCAGGTGGTGTAAAGCAGAGTAACTTCAACAGAATTCAAAGAATTGCACAGCCTTGATGCAATGTAGTCCTTTATCCTTAATCTGGTCTTTTCTGTTTATCAGAGCTTTACTGGATGGGGGTTAATGTATGTATATTTATGCACACTGACAGTATTTAGGTAGGTGCTGGTACATGCACACCAAAAGGATGGGGCAAGAAATGTATCATCATTGGAAATGTCCACAGCAAGCAGAGGCTGTGGTGTCCAGAGAGGCATTGCCTGGGGAAGCAACTCCCTATCCAAGCTAAATGAGAAATCATCTTAACCTCAAAAGAGAGAAATCCTGTGCCTGAACACAGTGCAGCCGTGAAAGGCAATAATACCCAGAGAGGTTTGCTATTGAAATTCTATGGCAAGGGGAAAGACAGCTTCTCCTGAAAGCTCAGCAAAGCACACCACCAAACCCCAAGTGCCACTCATCCCTTCCTATAGGACATGGTTATGCTTGTCTGACTTAACAACAAGCCTGCATGGGCTTTCAGGTTCAGCTGCCTTATTCAACCCTAACCTAAACCTCACCACTGCCTTCTGAGCTGAGGGTTTATTTAGCTGAGGAAAGAATCTGGCCAGTTCTGCTGGTGCAGAGCAGTCTGCTGCAAGGTCTGCCTGCAAACCTGCAGCTGGCTTGCAGAGGGGTAGGGCAGCAGGTTGTTCCCCCTGTATGAGCTATAAGGGTGGGCAACTGCACTGAAACCCAGCACTTGAATCAGATAGTTGCATGGCTCAAGTTTGATTGCATGATGGAAACCAACTCTGTGTCCTGGGCAGTTCCATAGTCTTCTGCCTTGTGAGAAACAAGGCATCATGTCTTGCTTGGCATGAAGGGGATGCTAAACAACCCCTGAGTGTTATTGTCTTGTTTTTGCTGCTGTACTGAGGATAAAGGTCCTGCATGGAACATTTTATCAGCTGTAGTAAATGTTCATTCTTTATTAATTCTATTTGGGATCAATAATTGATGCTGCTGCCTCCTTTACAATTCCCCTATTACAGGTTTAGTACTGTGCAGCCTAAAACTTGCATGCCAATTACAAGGTTATCAGCCCCCTGTGACATCCTGCTGTTAACAAAGCAGGGCAGGTTTGCTTCTAACCTAGGGGTGGAAAGGTTTTGTGGTCTCTTATCAGCCCCTTGAGCCAGTGCATGTCCCTGAAGCATCTCTTAAAAATCAAGGTAATTTGCATGCTGCATTTTAAAAACCAAATAGGTCAAGACTAGGGAGCCAGAATTTCCTTAGCTTCTAGCTAATGTCTTTTGCCATTATCTCCTCTTGTGTTAGTCCATGGCACATCAGGGTTCTTTCTTGGCTGCTTTTTTGTCTAATGCATTAAGCAACAGGAGAGAAACCCTAAGCTTATAAGTTTATCTCTGTACCAGACACTATGCCAAGACGAGATCTTTGTGCCAGCAGCACAGCCCAATCTCAGCCCCACCACTCGCTGCTGTTGACCCTGTTGTGGGTAAAAAGAGACTTTCAAAAGTTCGAAGGGCATCAGATAAAAGCTCAGCTAATACCACACATCTCAATAGCCCCTTTCATGCCAGAATGGCAAATGGATTCTGCACAGGCTGTTGAAGCACGCTTGCTTCTATCCCTCAGATGTAGATGTTATCATCCTTCCACATGGCAGGGAAACAGGCAATGAGTTAGAAGGAAATTTTCTCAATTCATCTCTTTTTAGAACATTTAATTTTTGTGCTGTCTCCTCACAGCTTCTTCCTCTCCCCTTCCCCTTTGTCCTTAATCAAAATCAAGTCATCTGATTTGATAGAATACAGTTTTCCTTTTGAATCTGTGAAGATGCAGCAGCAATAAGCCCAACCCTGATACTGGCACAGATATTCAGCTGCCAGGAAGGCAGATGTAGCTGCTCAAATTTGTGGAGAAGACAACTCAGGTTTATTCTAAAGGCTTGTTCAGGCATTTTTCTCTCATTTATTATGCTTTTATCATGCTTTAGGGGTAATCCCCCAACGTTCTGTGCTGAGCATTCATGTTAGTTGGTGTGGTCCTTGCTACTGAACCTGATGCTGGGCTGGGAGCTTACTGATTGATGACCACATCCCTACTAACATGCTCAGAGCTATAATGGTTGGCCAACACCCAGCTCACAAATCCAGCTGAGAAGCTGTCATGCCGAATGCCTTGCATCGATTACCAAACTGGTGATGCTGTGGCTGCATCCCAAAGACTGCTCCTCCCGAGCATGTCTTGGCTTCTCTGCAAGCCTGTGATTTATCTGAGCCATGAAGAAACAGCCACATTTGCTCCAGGTTTGCTTCAGGGTTGTTTGCTTCATGTTGCACAAGCATAGAAGACAGCTCATGTATGATCTGATTCTCTTCCCCTCAGCTTTGTCCTCATGTAGAGACAGCAGCTCACTGAAGCTCTTAAAACATGGATAATCCAAGTCCCTGTACAACCTGCTGGATACTCCTCCTGCCTCTATTGTACTTGTCCTTTCCTACTGATGTTTCCACTTGAATCTACAGATTCTGCCAATGATATTCTTTCTTTTAGTAACCAGTAACTTCCCTTTGGGTTGCATTGTAATTGCCTGGTTCCTGCCTCATGTGATCCAACAGATCTATGAACTGAATAAGGTTTTCTGTCTCTGCCCCATATTTGAGCCCTGCATCATATTTGAGTCTATAACATTAATTGCATTAGAATTGCCTTGGCTATCCTCAGTCTTTGCAAATAGGCTCCTCCTCACTTGGGCATTCATTTCTCTTTGGTTTTGCCTACCGAAAGTATAAATGGGATTATACTGTAGCTCTGCAGATAGTCACAGACCCAAAACATGAAAACAATGGAGCTATCTGCCAGCGTAAGTGAATATGGGATTCGGAGTCTAATTAGATGGGGAGGCTGGGAACAAATATGTGAATAACAAGATGACTATTGTAAGAACTATTTTTAGCTATTTGTACTGCAGGGTTTCTTGGTTTGCTCTGGGACTGTGGGGTTTGTCTCTGTGGTTTCCTAAGAAAGAAGAGAAAATGCATGCAAAGCAAACCATTGTTTGTCTGGGTTTGGTTTTCAAACATGCTGCAAAGGGGAAGGGGAGGTAAGCATCCCTCAGCTAAGAGGAATATGAGGGAAAGGGGAAATAAGAAGGTCTTCAAGATGATCAGCAGTCTGCTCTCTCTGAACATGGTGAACACAGACATAGACGTGATGTGACTGAAAGATGCACAGTGCAAATACATGGAACATGGGTGCTTCAACCCCCCAGCTGCAGAACCCAAGCGATGAGACAGGGTTTTTTAGTTAGAACTAGAAATGCCTGACAAGAACAGTTGAACAAGTGCTGCTTAAAACAGTGGAGGAAGGAATAATAGGCAAGATCCTCAGAATGCCATAGAGATGCAGTGCTTTCTGAAGGAGACAAGGCACCTGGAAAGACAGGCTAAACACACAAAGGTACATTTGGAACAGTGGCCCCTTAGTGAAGTGCTCAGATTGACCTAGGACAAAGAGCATCCTGCTCTGCAGCCCTGAGCTGCGGCCAAACAGGCTTTGCTTTGAATGGCTGTACAAGGCTGCTATGAGGTGTGCTAGACAGCCCAGCTGGGGATCTGGCCATTGCATCAAGTTTACATGGGGCTTGGGGGTTTAAAAGCTGCTGAAACAAAAGCCCCAGGCAGGAACCTTGTGTTCTATGGCAGGTAACAGAGTTTGTAACATGCTGATTGGCAGAAATAAAGGAAACTGGTCTTACTGGTAATGCAATTGCCATTTAAGATCAACCCAAACTACCCATGAAAAAGAAGTTGCCTAAAGGAGAGTCTGGCCTTTGAGTAAAAGCTGAAGGAAATTACTCTGGTACCTCAGGGGAGACTCTAAAGAACTGATTTAAAATGGGTCAGAATAGTTCTTAGCACAAATTGCCCTGTGTAGTTTCTTGTCTGCCAAACGCCAGCCTATCTCCCCTCTCAACTCCCTACATCTCCAGGAACCTTTCCTCCCTCTTTCTTCATCCTCCTTTCCTGAACTCTTAATCCTTTTGCTTTAAATAGAAAGCATCTTTCCCTTCTGCTGTGAAGTACAGACTTACAATTATCCTTAAAGAGGAAACAGCCACTTGCACGGAAGTGAGTTCCTGCATTGCTTGAGCTTCAGCTCTGTCTTTTCCAGGGACCTGCTTCCAGACTGGAAAATGCTGAGCAGCTGAAAAAGCAAAATAATAAATGCTCTGAAAAGGAAAAGAGAGAAGAAAATAACATCCTTTGAGCTGGAAATTTGATTTGCCCCATGCTATACCAGACATTATCATGGTCTCTTTCAGTGCACAGGTATCACTAGGAAACACTTGGAAGTAGTTCACTCACATCTGGAGTTGAAGCAGAGCTCATAACGTGGCCTGGATTAGTAGCCAGTATGAGGGCAGCTTGCCACAGCTTGATATGACCTTTTGGGCATCTCGAGGTCTCTCTGCTCTGAGGGAGAGGAGATTCAGCTTCTGCTTGCTAGAGCAATCCGTATGAGGTGAGTCAGGCAATTACTTCCTAGATGACTGCTTGTCTTGTTTCTGATGAGCACAATACAGCCCACACAAAGCCTTCCTTACTGGTTCTAGGTGAGATCTGGCTATGGGGCAGAGCTAATCCAAACCATTCCCAGCATTCACAAGACTGTCAGCTTACATCCAGCTGGTGCCTGCTGTAGTACTTTCTGTATCTCCTGACCCACAGCACCATAAGCTCTGGGAAACTGATGCTGGGGCACTAGCCATGACAGCTACATTTTCCTTTAACTCTATACAGAGGTTTGGGAGGGCCAAGGTAAAAGAGATGTGCACAGGATGAAACAGGTAGGGAGTCAGGAAGCCAATTCCTGTGCCTGAACTTCATTTTCCAGTCACAGTCATGATTGCAGCTGTATCATTTCCTATCTCCCTCCCACTGTAGAGGCAGGGACCTCAACGTGGGGAAACTATGACAGGTCTTCTCCATCTTTTTCAGTCTCGGGATCCCTTAGTTTGTGTCAGGGGGATGAGGAAATCCACAGACCCTCTTGTGTCACACTGCCCCGGCGGCTTTTAATTTCAACCACGTAAAAATGGCTCTAGCCTCTTCAACATACACTTCCTTTTATTTCACCTCTACTCTGTTGCTGCAACATGGGGAGGTTTTCCTCTTGGTGTTAAAGCCCTGCTTCCTGTGGTTTGGGTGAACCACAGGCTCAGGGCTGCACTGGGTAACTGGCATTAACTGGTTGGCAGCAGAGCCACAAGAACCTCAGTATCTTGTGGTGCTAACCACAGAGCCGTGCCCTCTCCCTTTGCCATCACTACTGCTTCAAAAGCCAATCTCTTGACCCTTTAACTGCTGTGACTCCTGATCCATGAAGACCTGGCTCTCTCCTTCCTGTTGCTCTGATAAGAACTGGGTGCCTGGGTTTCACCATTTGAGCTCCGGAGGGGCAGGGATGCAGCTCCTCCTCCTTGCCATGGCTGCAGCAGAAGGGGAAAGGCAGTAGGTGGAGTGGGGGCCTTAAAGCCATTTTGCCATTAAGTGGTGTAATTTAGTCCCTGTTCTATGTTTTGATTTTGCCCAGCTGTGTCTGTGTGCATTTAGATTAATCCTGTTAGCTGGCAGGAGCAGGGCTGCCTGCTGTTTATCAAGAGTGCTTGTGGGATTTCTACTTGATATGCAGTTGTCTTGGAGAGGAACTTTGCAGCCTTACTCCTTGCTGTGGCTGGGCTCTTTTAAACCTGTCTGGGTGTCAAAAGGAAGAGCTCCTGAGGACAGGCTGCTGTCTGCCTTGAGACTAGAATAAGAGGGAAAAGGGCCAGTGCCTTGGTCACCCAGAGGGCACTGATGTGTGGCCATTGAGTTTTGTTAGATACCAGCCAGTTTATGTGCTACCACTGCTCCACATCGTGTTTTAGGGGCTGGAAATGAACAGAAAAGGACAAATTCTTCCTCACCACAAGTGATGAGAGCATCTTAAGAACTGAAGAGGGTGGACACTGTCCCTCCCTTCGTCAGGGAAAGCATGGACTGCTTTCTGAAGTTAATTGCTCCTTTAACAAATTACTGCTCATTAGCCAAGCCACTGTGACTGCACACACTTAGCCTGTCTTATCTATGGAATGAGAAGGTATTAGCCTTAGAAAAACTCCTAACAATTAGCATAACTGGGTTGACTGGTGATAACTCTATCAGCTTATGATAAAAAGTGATGCTCTATGTTCCTAACAGCCATAATAACAAAGGACCATAGTACAGCACACAGGTTTGAACTCCTACCTGGCTAGCTCAGTATGGAACATCATGGCACGTCTTAATGCAAACTGTGGTAACAGAGATGGGGCTCAGAACTGCTGTCCTAGGTCTGAGGGATGAGCTCTGCATTTTTACTTGTGCTCAGAGGTTTGTGACCTTGCTCATGTATTTCATTAGTCTAAGTCAGTCCTTTGGCCTAGACCTCTTTTTAATTCTACATATCCCAGTGAAACGCTGCATTAGATGTGATGGAAGTGGAGCATCGAGAAAGGCTCAGATAGGAATTAATCATCTCTCTGAGTAATGCCAACACAAAGTTGTTATGTTAGTTATGAAGGGCAAAAGTCCCTTATGCTTACTGAACATGAGAGTATGCTGGGGTGGGATTTTTGACCTTGATTATTTCCCTCTACTGCAGCTGTTCTGTTAGCAGAAGTGAACGGATTTGGGAATATTCAGTTATTGCATCTCCCTGAAATTATTTTTCCTAGAAATGTATCAAATAATTAATGTGTCAGATGGGAAAGTTTTCTTTTCTCAAATATGTTCCTCTGTTTAGGTTCCTCTACTTCTTTGAGTGTGTGCATTATTACATCTTTCCACCATCCCCTAAGCATTGCACACAATTTCAGCCTGTGTGATTCTTGTCCCAGTAAATGCACTACACTGATGCAAAAAAGGTGGAGGAAATCCCTGTATCCACCACATCCCCTTTCTTCTTTGGCAAGACCAAGGTTCCCAGTGATGCCTGCAGTCTCTTCAGGTAGAAGCTGGGGCTGTGCTGTAATCCTGTGTTCCTTGCAGTACTAACACCCTTAATCTGGAGACTGGTTTTCAAATGTGCTATGATGCTGTTCTCAGAGAAGCATTTTGATGAGACGAGACTGTAGAGCTCTTTGCTACCACATACTCCTGAGCTAAGGGACAAGTGGATTCAAAATGGGATTAGGTATGTTTGAGGAAAGTAATCCTCTCCTGGCTGGAGATTAGACCTCAGGTTCCTGCCTTGCTACAAACTCCTTTTATGACCTTAAGCAAATCTCACCTTCTCAATGCTCCTAGTCCCAGTGGTCATAAAATGGGGATTCACCTTTGTGTTGGGATAATGAATGCACCAGAATCCTGATGCTGATGCTCAGCTATTACAGTAATAGGGAGCCATATCAGATATGTAGTTAATAGGATTTAAAAATACTAAAAGTGGTGTTAATTAAGGACATAAGCTCAGTACTAACTGATGCGGTCATGAGGAAATAGCTCTCCCTAAACACAGTTTATCACATCTGTCTACTGGAATCTTCATCGGAGCATCTGGTACTGTCAGACAGGTTTCTGAACCAGATGGACTTGCTCCACAATTCAGCCTAACTCTGCCTTTGTTCTTGCATCTCCTGACTGCTTTCCTCCCAAAAGTTTCCATTTTTCATTTGCTGTATGTCCATAGGGATTGATTACTACAGAGCAGAATCTATACCTTATCCATGTGGAAACTCGATACATATAACAAGCTTGACTGGGACAGAGCCTTTCTTTTTTTCCTAATAAAATTGGGAATTGTAAATGAATACAGCTACTTGGAGTTTATTCTTTGGTGCTTTAGCCAAAATGGAATACGATGAATGAGAGGTAGAAAGAACTACAGATAATGCGTTTATCTTGGAAGCACATGGCAGCACAGAAGGGTCAAGGTCACAAGTCTATATCATTGCCCTTTGTCTATCTGCATTAAATGTGTATCTCGGGTCCCTCTTGCCTGATCTTCCCCACCAGGTCACTACTGCAAGCCCAGTCATGTGTATTTGGTAGCCCAGCCAGGTAGCATCTTCTGTTGCCATCAGGTGCCTTGGAAGTGAGCTGAGTGAATGGTGTTTTTGTGGACACTGATCTGTTCCCACTACTTACCAAAGAGTTTCCTTGCTGATCACTGCTACCAAGTTTGGTAACAGGTTAGGACAAGGAGTTGGATGCTCTCAGTGAAAATCCTTGAGCTAAGTAGAGCCAGAACTTGATGGATCAGAACCTCAGCAAAACAGTGGCGAATTCAGCATCTGCTGCTCCTGCTGTTGCATGGGGAAGCAGAATAGAGGCAGGTCTGATAAAGCAGAGTCAGGCTGGGAGACCCAGGGCACTGCTGTCCCACCTGCCAGCTCCTGGTGTGCCTTTGACATTCCCAGCATCAGCCAGCCGAGTATCTTGCCAGGAAGAGCTGAGGAGTGTATTTTAATTAGAGTGAGAGTAAATTACATCGGACTATGAGAGCCCGACTTTTTCACAACTGCTTGGGGAAAATAGAAAGACTAGCATTTTCAATTTAAGGTTTAGTTAGATAATGCCTGTTGGTGCCAGTAGATTACAGAGTGGATATTAAATCCTCCAGGATTTGCAATGGGAAAGTACTCACAGAATCCTTAAGCAGGCAGGAGAGCATGGCTATGGAGCTATCGTCCCCTGGAGGTCCTGAGTGGAAAGAGAAAATGTGAAGTAAATCTTTCCTTTGAAGGAGGCTCCACATAAAGAGCACACATATGCAGGCTGTGGCCTTTAAAGGTTTCCCCATTAAGAAGCTTTCTGCCTTCTGACAGCAGCCAAATGGCATGTGAAAAGGTAATAGGGTCTGTCAAACTGCTGGAGCAGGGAAATGCAAGGCTGGATTCCTGAGTGTTAATGCCCTTTCCATGGGGTTTGAGATGGGTCTCTCCCAAAGACCCCACAAAAAGACCTTCTGTGCGTGCTGTCCTAAGGAGCCTGAGTCGCAGGGACTCAAAAGCAGTTCCCAAGGAGCCGAGTTATTTAATAAAATCAATGCAAATTGATGCTGCTGATGCAGGGGCTGATGAGCAGTTCCTGACAGCAGCAAAGCAGACACACTTCCAGAGACTTGGGATATGTTGGCTTATTTAGCTCCAACTTCAGCAGGGCCTGGGGCTACTTAGGACTTGTCAAGTGTTTCCTAAAGCTCATCAAAATCCAGCTAACCAGGTTCAGGGTACCAGCTACAGAAAGGCTGTCCAACACTGCAATCCGAGGGACACTGGCTAACACTATTATAAAGCATCTGTATTAGGCTTTACCAGAGTCAACCACCAGGTGAGGCAGAGCTTGATGGAATCTGCCTGAAGTCCCCCTTGGAACACAGAGTTCAGCATCAGCAGTGCAGGAGAAGCTGCTCCCTTTGGTCTGTGCCTGTGTCTCCTGTGTAAGTCCATATTTGCTTACTTTCCCAAGGAGAAAGTGTTGAAACCTCATATTTCCAAACCACTGAAGATCTTGTAATAACAAGTGATAGAAAGGGCAAAACGTTTATCCTTCATTACTGCAACATGCAGGAAGCCTTGTCTGATGGTGCATAGCAACTATGCCAGCCAGGACTAAATATATGATTAATGGAAGTATGTAAGATTACTAGTTTAAGTGCAGTAAAATGTGCAAATTAATTACCACAGCTATCCATGCATGTTTTATCCGGCTTAAATCATTTGCATTTCCCAGCTTAAGGAAAATATTAACCTGAAAGGGGGTTCCTTGCAATTCTTTCTGTTTAGAATGATTTGCAAAATACTTTCTATTGAGTTATTTAAGAGTTGTTTCAAAATCCAAGTAGAGGATTTTCAGCTGGGATAAAAAGGAGCATATTGAAGCAGGTTTGTATGTGTTGTTGTTTTATGGAATACTGTCTGGATGGATATGCTGAGACATGGGCCTCACTTGCACTGGGCAGCAGAGTGTTTTCCATCTGTCAACCTGCGAGCTATGGTGAACTGGTGCAGTGCATCATGGTCTGGGGGAAATGCTTTGTAAAGCTGCATCCTTTCAAGGTTTGTAGCCTGAAAAGCTCCAAGCCTAAAGATCTGATCCTTAGCAATGAGAATTCAAAAGCTATCGTAGTCTTTGATTGAACATCCCAATAGTTTTATTAAGAGCATGTCCCTGTATTTTACGCTTGCTAATTAGGAAATTCAAAACCTTTATTTCTGCGTTATCTTTGTGCAAGAGAGTGGCAAATTCATCTCATTAAAACACAGCAAAAACCAAAAGGTTCACAAGCAATTAGATTTTATTATTATTGTTTATGCCCCTGAAGAATTGTTCATTTAAAACCTTTATGGTTAATATGTACAAAGATAAAGCAGTTGCCTGTCTTGCTGTGGTGACAGAAGTGATTGAGTGAGCTGAATAAGTGATTAGTGAAGATCAGTTTCTGGAGCGACTTGCTTTGCTTCTTCACTGACTGTTGAAGCCAATTGACATCCAGGAAGGGGGTCTGTCCCTGTGTTATCTACATTTCACTTGGACTAGCACAGATCACACATCGTTCTAGTTCAGAAGCCTGCAGTTACAGATAGGCCAGTAAAATTCAGCATGAACTTGCCCTTATCTGCATGACAGTCAGTGTCACTCCTTTCATTACCAGAAGGCTGTGGTTACAGGCAGGTAGCCCATTACACAGCATCATGCTCTGCATCTTGGCAGCACGGCCGCAGGACCAGGCTCCGAAGCACTGCGGCTCCCTGAGACCTGCTGCCTTGGCCCCTACAAATTGCTGGGGTTAAAGAGGTCCCTCTCCTGGTTTCATCAGCATCCAGGCCCTCTAAAGAGGTGTCACAGCTGCTCACTTCTCCCTCTGAGTCACACTGACTGTACATTTTGTCACCAAGCCCAGCTTTGGGTGTCCAAGTGTCCTCCCTCCTGCCTGGACCAGAGAGACCCATCACTCCCACCCCTTTTCCCAGAGATCTCATTGGGATGAAGAGCCCATGCCTGACCCCCAAGGCCACATTTCCAGGCTCTGAAGTTCATTGTGTGTGTCTGGGGCTGCTCTGACCAGACTCCCTAAGCAGGCATCCAGCCCTGCAGCAGCAAGGTTCATCACTGCATCCCCATGCCATCAGCACAGCCAGTCCTGCTCACTGCCTCTGACTGCTCGGGAGATGAGCTCCATTATCCCTTGTAGTGTTGCAGAGTCCAGGAGTGCAGAGCATGCTTGTAACTTGCTCTTCTCATGCTTAAATGGTGGAACTGAGACGTTTGCAGCAGTTTTAGGACAGGAAGAAGTTTTCTCTTTGATTGCTTTTTAATCACAGTAATAACAGTAATGGAGGCAGTGATGGGAAAGAGCTGAGCTCTGTTCCCTGGTAACTCCCATGTGGGGTAAACAAGGAGGATTTACTGGCTTCTCAAGTGAATTGGTAGTATCCTTGCTCTTTGTGAATGACTGTCAGCAATGTCTGGGGAACAAGAGCTGGTATGCGGTACCTGGGAGAAGAAATATGCCAGGCATCCTCCAGAATGTGTATCTGGGGTATATGAATAAACCTTGCCTGCCTCTGTTCTTATCCCAGCAGATTCACATGGGCAATTGCTCTTTTAAGTGGCTGTCAGGGCTACATCTATGCATGTCTGGCCCTGAACCCACATCTTGAGCATCCCACAAGAGATTTGTTCTTTTCTCCAGAGACAAGAGAAGCCATGATACAGGCAAGCAGTGTGAGGTGTGCAGTCGGAGGTCTGGTTCTCCACAAGGGGATATAGGGCCCCAGTGATGCCCATAACCAACCTCCCAGGGAGACTCGGCTCCAGGCTGGGGCAAACCAGCCCCTCAGCCCATCTCCTCTCAGCCTGGTCTTTTCCAAGCTGATTTTGGCCAGCACATGCGTGAGCAAGAGCTTTCCTCAGTGTGAACTGGTGAGGTTTAACTCTGGCAGGGGACAGGACTTGTTAGGGAAGTGGCCTAGCTGGGAATATCTGCAGGGTAGTCTCAAAGGATTATACTACTCATACAGGCATCCATCAGTCTGACCTGCAAGGATGTGGGATGGTTTGACATGACCCTGATTCATCCATAGGGCTCTGAAGAGAAAGCCTCTAGGAAACCAGGTTCTCCAAACCCTTTACTCGCCTAAAGAGCATCTTGAAGGGGCTTAACTTCCCTGAGGCTCTTACAAGCATACAAACACCACAGACAGACCTCATCCCCATTGGTTTTGGTCAGACATGGAGCTTTCTCCTTTATTTCTGCAGTATGTTGCACACGTGAAGGGCCTCACTTACATCAGCGCAGTCGTGTCCTGTCTGAGGAGGTGGAATTCCTCTTGCTTTGCTGATCAAGACAAACACGATAAAAACAGTTCATGCACAATACACCTCGAAGCCGCGCTGTTGGTTCCCTAGCGAGGTACAGTGGGGCTGGAAGGGGGTTCCAGCATCTTCCCAGGCTAACACAAGTGGGGAGCAGCTCCATTCCTATTGCTGGAATGAGCTGGTGTGGAAAGTTGTGTGTATGGTCTCAGTGAGGCCCTTGAAGTGAGGACAGGGAGCAAACAGGCTGCAGGGATGGGGTGGTGGGACAAGGGGACACTCTTCCATTGGAGTGCTGCTCCCAGCTGGCACTGCAATGAGCCTTCTATAGGGCAGGAAAGAAGGGGCGGACTTTAATATCCAGGTTTTGGAAGAGGAGGGGGTAGAAGGTTTTACTGGGACATAAGGGACACAAGTGGTTGTTGGATGCCTGCTCAGGGGCAAAACAAGCAGTGAGATCGGGGGAAGGACTTGTGTTATCCTTTCACACACATACTTAAACCCTACAGTGTATTTCCTAGCAACTCTATCCCGGTTTCCTTTTCCTCACATCCTTCCCTGCCATGCTATCCCCTTCCCCTCTCATCACTTAGGAACAAAATGGTAAGAGCCATTTCAGGTATTCTGGAGCAACCAGCTAAGTTTTGTCCGAGGCATTGCATTAAAAAGCACTATCTTTGCCCAGCAAGAAAGTCATCTTCAGAGGGTGAATAAGTGTGACCTCTCAGCAAGGTATTGCAAGCATGTGGGGGTAGGAAAGGTGGGGGGAAGCCATTCCAAAACCTGCTTGAACAGAGCAAACCATGAAAAGTAGCTGTTAGGGCTTGTTCCTCTGGCAGCTGCTCATCACTGTTTGAGGGCTCTGATCCTGCAATGGGCCATCTGCTCCCAGTGCCTGGCCTAGGGAGTTTTCTACACAGCATGGACCGAACCTCTCAGCTTTGTCCAAGGGGAAGGAGAATAATCTCAGTGAGATCATGGAAAGCTTAACCAGCCCTGGCTGGTTTGCAGGCTGGCTGCTGATGTGGTTTGTCTATCTGGGGGCCAAATACAAAATGCTATCCTGAGCAAAAAGCTATGGTACTAATTCTCATTGCCCATTGCAGAAAACAAAAACAAAACCCAAACCAAGCCCTGAACCACAATGTATTAATCAATTTTGGTTTAGGGGAATCAAAAAAAGCCAACACGAAACGAAAAAGCACCCACCACCTATGGCATCTAATCAATCTTATGTTAGTAGGATGGATTTTCCTTTTTATCCCTTAATTTGAAAAGGTGGCCGGGGGGGTACTTTAATGGGATGGAAAGTCTCTCTGCCCTCCACCAGTAGCTGGCCTTGGGCTGTAGCAGCTCTGACTGGGTCCTGTTGAATGGCTTTTGGAGGGCAGCAAGAGCAGAGCTGAGCTGAGCTGATGAAGGGCTCTGAGGAAGTGTGCTGCCATTGGCATGGGCTGGGGGGAGTGTGCAGGGGTCCTGGGCAGGGGCAGCACTGGACCTGACGCCAGTGAGAGCTGTTTCCCTGTTTCCGAGTGACAGGCTAGAGAAGCAAGGGAAGAGCTCTAGCCTGTCCCAGTGGCTGGCTGGGGCCTCTTCATTCCAGGAAGACCTTTGAGCCCCCCCCCCCAGCGTAGGACCTTCATCAGAACTTAATGGCTATGGTCATATAAACACGCTTAGGACAAGGGGACAACTGGTACAGTAGAGTTGGAGGGGTTGCTACCCAAGCATGCATGCTTCCCAGGAGAAGCAGAGCAGCTCGCTCTGCAGAAGCAAAGGGAAGGGCATTGACAGAGACGGAATAAGGAGGTGACAGCAGAGGATGGGGTTACATTGTTAAGGCCTGCGGAGCTTTCAAGGCGATTAGGTGATTTGGCAAAAGTCCTTGTTTCCTCTAGTAAAGGCTATTCCCTTCTGCACCTTCCCTCTCCCTGGCAGAGATTAGAGCAGTAAGGTTAATATAGTAGCAGGTACATCCATGAAAATCCGCAGCTGAGTCTTCACTCCAAGTGCTGCCAGCTCTTCCCTAAATCTTCAGGAATCAAGGTGCCTCGTTGGAAGTGGCTCCATTGCCTTTGTTGACGTAAAAGGGGCGGTAATGTGACTGTAATGGAGAATTTGGGGCACGTGAGTTTGACCTACCTTCTTTTTCTGACCACCTATTCTTTACCCTCCTAAGTAGCCCAACCATATATAGCTTAACACCTTCAGTCTTTTCTCTTGCAGAGCATCACTGCCTCATTTCACTACTGGAGGTGCTGAAGTGATGAAATGCAAGTGATGCTGCTTTTTGATTTATACACATGCTTTGCATGGACCTCATTCCTGAGCCAAATGAGTCTGTGCATCATATAAAACCTCAGACTATGACTCACGGTTTGATGAGAGGCTTCTTGGAGAAGAGGAATGTCACCTTTATTTTTATGCTTCTGTCCGTGTCTTTTAATTGCTCACTAACCTGAGAACTCTCGGGAGGTTTCACATTTAAAGCCATGCACAGTTATGTGAGTAATCAACTAAATAGAATGGTATTTATTTGTGCCCAAACTCTTGTGCATGGCAATTCTCACACAGTGGTGTATGGTGTATTCATGCCTGCACATGTTGCAGGGCCCAGTACTAAATGCTTATGTAAACAGAAGTGTAAAGGGAGAGACAACGGCAGAGCCTAAAGCAATTGCCATTTGCTATCTCTCTAGTTCTGTTTACTATAGTCTCGAATATCTCTTCTCAACAGGACCTACCCCTGGATTTTCATTCTTATCTGCACCATTACTAATAAGCAAAGTTGTGTTGAACAGCTTAGTGCTGGCTTGGGACGATCACAAAACACAAAAGCCCATTTATTGATTGTGGTACCTGGTTGCACTGTTCAAGGCAAAATCTCTAGCCTGGATGAGAATATGCTTACACTGGTGAAATGGTGTCCAAGGTAATCAGGAACAGCTGTGGTTTTGTGATGTCTTATCTGTCTTAGGTTTGATCCACTGCCCAGATCTTGCTTGCAGGAGGTGGGGAAGACCTCACAGGAGCATTCTGTGCAATGCTCTGGTTAATATTGGGCATGGCAGAAGGCTGGAAGCAAGGGCAGAGCAAACCCAGCCCAACCCATCTTCCTGCTCAGCGCTGACTCCCCACACCTCGTGCTCAATGTTCCTTTTTGTTGAAGCTCTTTTCATTTTATGGCTTTAATTTCCAATATAATTAAGATATGAAAGAAGGAGGCTTCATTTTAAAGGACTCCCTGTGGGTTAAAAAGATATTCCTCCTTAAACAGTATAGTCCTTCCGTGAAAATTCATGTTTACAGACACTTCCGGAGTGTGTATTACTTAAATACATATTTAAGACTCTTTAAAAGGTCGATTATTGGCCCAATAGAGCATAAAAGCTCCTGCAGAGCTCCTGCAGTCCAGAGAATGCATTTCTATTTTGGGACCTTTTTTAATGCTTATATTTATCAAGTCAATTGTTAAGTTCAGGGCTATCTGGTGAATATAGACTATAAAACTAAAATAACCACCACAAGTGTATGCATGAGAGAGAAAGGGAGGAAGAAAAAGCCTGTTGACTTGATGTGGGAGAGGTTACCCAGGCTGTCTCTATGGGGATTAAGGAAAGCATGGGTTGTGTTCATGAAGCACAGCCTGCTGCCCAGGATGCTTGTCACTAGGACCACCCTACTCGGATCCACCAGTGCTATAGAGACTTCACTTCTGTGCCCAGACTTCCCTGTACACCAGCACCATTAGGAAGGACAGGTTGGTATCTAAGATCTGAGCACACACATGATGAAGCAGATGGTTTAGAAAGGCAGTGATCAGAACACAAGACAGAAGACACTACAAATCCTTGCTGTTCCTAGGACATACATCTTGCTGTAGCACAGCCAGAGACTCAAGGCTGGATTTTGTGAAACAGTCTACCCAGGTACATCCCTTTCACAGGCATTCATCTCCTGGTAGAGCCTTGAGAAGTTAGTACAGACTAAAGCTGCAGTAAAGCCACTTTCTAAGTGTTGTCTTTCCTCTGCTTCCTTCCTTCAGTGTGGGAATGTCCTCAATTCTTGACCCTCTGCTTCTTACAAGTCTTATTTCGAGGGAACAGTAAATAATCTTTCACAAATGCAGAATGAGAATTCAGAACATAGGTTTCATCTGTGGAGAGGGGGGCAAAAGCTTGATGATCTCAGTTCAGGTCATGCAAGTTCTTAACGTAGCACAGTGGGAATGGACGTTAGGAAAAACAGATGAACTTCGTGTCTCTGCGGCTATGCATTAACTGCTTGTTAACCTTGTATATTTGAGATTATAAGACCTAAGATATCACTGTTCTCTGCCCCTTATAATGCATTGTTGTCTGTTTTGTGTTAACAGTGCAAAATGAGTGATTTACAGATGTTCTAGTGACTTATGGTCATAGTCTGACCCCTCAGTTTTGGTATTGCATCTGTGCACTGTAGGATGTAACTAGCAAGATACTCTTCTGTTTTTGTCTTTGGTATCACTTTCACAGTCTGTGCTTTCTAGATGCCATGGACCAAGGGAATACGGTATCCCTGCAGGGAGGGAGAGTACTACAGATTGCAGCATGTGTGCTATAGTATTTCTATAGCTTCTAGAAGCCTGGATCAGACTTTAGACCAGGGCAAAGTACTTTCAATATGTCATTTTGAAGTATAGATTATCCCTACGACCTGGAGCTGTGGTGGCAGCAGTGTTAACCTGCATCCCTCTGTGGATGCAGTTAACCACAGGGAAAAAATAATAGAAGCTGTGTCTTGGAGCTTTTACATTCCCATCTCCAAAGAACCCAAGCCCTGGTCTCTTTAAGTCTCAGGTATCCCTAAAGCAGATAGTTGTCTTGCTGAAGCTGCGCACATGCTTTCACACCAAGGGTATATTTCTTACCAAGACAGACTGCTTAGAGGATTTCCATGTCTGTGGTGTCACCTTTGCAGACTGATGTCTCACTATTGAAGGATAAGCTGTGACAACACAAAACAACCTGTTATAGATCAGTCCCTGCCACCATCCCCGTCTCCCCTTGCCAGCGTCAAGATGAGTAGCAGGACTGGAAGTGCCACGTAATTAGTATTGCATTGCTTAACATTGAAATGCAGCCATTTCTGGGGTGGGACAGGACAGCCATCAGACAGTTCTCTATTCCACCACCCAATCAGTTAGGAAGAGGAAGTAAAGAAGGTCTGTCTAATTAGAATGTCTGAGGAGTGCAGAGAGGTGGAATGCAATCAGGCCAGTTAAATTTAGGCCAAGTCCCGAACTAAGCATTCTGACTCTTGCAAAGAACACTATAGGCTATTTAATTACAGCAAAGATCCAAGGCTTGGGTTTCATGTCAGAAATTAATGACAGTCCCTCTGGCAGTGTGATAAGTCCTAACCCCCTCCTACCACAGCAGCTCCATTCTGACTCAAGAATAACACCAGCTCTGCTGAATCACAACCCGTTCCAGCACTATCAGGCAATGGCCTTTCCCCACCATCTCCCATTCACAAGTTAATCAGACCTGGCTCTGCTTGGCCGGTGCTGATGCTCTTGGATTCCACCTCTGGTGCCCTTGAACTAGTGAGTAGTGAAAAGAGGATTATGAGACGGTGGATGGGGGATTCTGGTTCAGATGAAGGAGAACGGGCAGCTACTGCACGTTGTTTTAAAGGTTGTGCTTAGTGGCTATTATTCTTTCAGGATGATAGCTCTTTTAAAACCCTGACCAAGCAAAAGGGGTAAATGCCCACAAGCATCGTTTCCCATTAGATTTCCCTGGTCTCTATGCCTCTAAAATCACCTGAAATTCTCATCTTTACCCATTGCACACAAAATTTAAGACCACTTCAGCTAGATATCACTAGATATAACTTTTTAATGTTTTTTAACACTCTTTAATAAACTCCTGTTACCCTGGCTCAGCAGAGTAAGTTGCTCATGTGAACATGTGTGTGTATCTAAGAGATTGACAGTCAGGACAGGAGATATGGGCTAGGTGCAGGACTGCTCCAGGCCTTCTCTGGGGGAGCAAGAAGAGGATTAAATGTCTTATCACCTAAAAAAGGGCAAGAAGGAAGGGATAAAATACCAAATGCCTAGTACCGGTCTTAGTGAAGAGGCTCCCATCAGACTGTTTGCTGAAGTCACCAGGCGGATTCTGTCCCACCGAGGAGAATTGAAAAGGCAGCTTAGTACCATTGCCGACTGGAAGACAGAAGAGGTTGTGTTATTCCATGGTGTTGTATGCTGTGCTGGGGAAGCCTAAGCATTGCAAAACTCACCCTGTAAAACTACCTTCAACTGGCTTGGGGGAAACGGGAACTAACAGCTTTGTCCCTTTTCTCTTGGTAAGAAAAGGCAGATGAGTGCAGTCAGTTGTGGGGTCCTAGTGTACACAGTGTGCAAGTGTGAATTGATCCCAATGCTCCAGACAGGCAGGGAAGAGCCTTTCTCTTGAGAGACCCAGAGTGCAGGTGTGACTGAAGAGCAGCAGCTCCCTGCTGGCAAACTGCATCTCCAGAGACAGGAGTAACAAGGCAAAACTACGTAACTGCCACAGCTCCCTCGCCTCCAAGCAGTTGAGGCTTTAGTCAAAGCCCATAGAAATTAAAGCAAGGCTTCCCCTCCTGGCCTCGTTGGGGTCAGGTCCCGGCTGCCAGAATGGATCTGAGAACAGGGATGATGAGAGGGAAACAGCCCTGCCTGTGGCGTGAAAAGCAGGAACAAGTTAGGTGTGGTTGTGAGTCACCAGAGCTCCCCCAGGTAGAGTGGCCACGGATGCTTGTAGGCTGCCTCTGAATGAAAGGCAAGGCAGGACCCTCTGACCACGAACAAAGCAAAGAAAGAAAATACAGGCAAGGAAAGGAAGGTGGGAATCTGGGAAGAAAAGGCATGACTCACTGCTGCTGGGGTTCTTGATACACTAGCTCAAAGCATCCCTTCATCACCATGCTGGATGCAGAACAGACAGTCAACATTGGGCAGGCTCTTATAAGCTAAGTAAAAGGCATATGCTTGAGGGAGAAGAGCTGCCCTGTGCTTCTGAGACAGGCTGTGGGTACTTGGAGTCCATCACATCCTCCACTGGCTGCTTTGGATGATGCTGGCACTCCTGTTGATTGCACTTGGTTAAGAATCTCAGGATCTTTACAGGTTGGTATCTGTATTTTCCATCTTCTTTCACTGTATGAACAGTGAGGACAAGGATGCCTTTCCCTCCTGTATACGTTGGATTTAGATCAGTGAGATCCTGGGTTTGGGTCTATGCAGACAGTGCTGATAACCCAGCTAAGAGATGGATCTGTGAGGCAGTGATTGACATGTGACAGGACAGCTGAGAGGGGAAGCAGAGGTTTGGTTAGGCAGCTAGAAAGCTGTGGCACGGGGGGTTAGATCCTTTCACACTGAAGTCGGAATTACCCGTACCAAGTGTTTCCTCAGTCGCTTGGAAGGAGGAAAATTCCCATGATCGTGGGTTGAAACTGGCTGTAAAACAAGAGCATCCAGTTCAGCAGTTGGCTCCTGATGAGCTGGCTCAAAGGCCTGTGCCTGGCACTGCTCTATGAGACAGTCCCCACCAATCTGGAAGCAGCCCCAAACCAGAAATCTGGGTCCATGGAGGAGAGAAAAGCCTGGTCTTCTTTCCTCTGGGTTCTAGGGGTGATGGAGAGCTTCATTTAGAGAACAAAGCACTCGAGCTGCCACGGAGCTGCCTTTAGCTGCATTAAATTGCCAGCTCGGGTTTGTCTACTCAACACGACTCTTCCGCAGAGTCATGCAGGCAGAGACTTGGGTTTGAAGCTCAAAGAGACACAAGAGAGGAAGGTTTCTTGCTCCAGCACACATTGTCTCCACCACTCTAGGGTTTCACTAATGCATCATACTGTGATGGAGACTGGTGTGGTTGTACCCCGTTAGTGAGACCCTGGACTCCCAGGAGAGTGAAGAGGGGAGTACTCGGAGCTCTTATGCTGCCATCCTGTGGCCTGTTTCCTATTTAAGCAGCGCTTCTGTTTAAGCAGTTGGCTCTCCCTGCGCCCGAGTCCCTTCTACTCTTCATTCAAAGCCTTCCAAAGGCACAAGGTGATCTTTCCAACCTCCTCCTGGCACTGGCCAAGCTCTTTGCCACGTCAGGAGAAGAAAGCTCAGTGGAGAGCACAGAAAGGAGTGCTGAGCAATGGAACAGATTGTTCCTCTATCTTTTAGGCAGCATTTGAAACCTTATATGCCTCCCCTCTGCCTCAATAGGACACTCTGCAAGCAGATGCTCTGTGACACTGTTTTTAGTGACGAGGGCAGTAGAAGTCTCCTTGAATTTAAGCAGGGCTTAAAAAACCTATAGGTTCAGCTCAAATCCAAGCAGTTTCTTAGTGTGGGCCCCTGTGGTTAGCACAGAGCACAGCTTGGGTAGCCTTCCTCAATGCAGCCAACAGACTTGCCACTGTGGCTTCAGGCAGGATTTGCAGTGATCCAACCTAGCGAGAAAAAGGGTGTGTTACAAAGCTATCGTGAAATATTCAAGGATATTGTGTATTGTGCAATGCAAAGGGTGGTCCTCTGTGTTTTAAAATCCTGTTTCATGGAATTCCTTAGAACAGATGCAATGGGAGGCACTGCTGGACTTCCACATGACACATAGTGCACAGAAATCTCTAGAGAGTTAAATGATTATGGGTACATCGCATTATTCATCAGATAATCCTTTGCTAGCCAGCATGCAAGCTAAATGGGTCATGTCTCCTGTTTGCCTACTGATTCATTCCATTCCCAAGCACCCCATCAGTGTGGTTTCAACAGCTGGCTCCTCTCTATCATGCCTGAGTCCTCATCCTGGCAAGAGAACCCCATTTTAGCAGAGATTGTGCTTAGGTTTTATTTTTGATGAAGTGACTTTGTTGGTAGAAAGCACAGACTGAGGAGTTTTGGAAGGCAACGTGTCTGTGCCCTAAGGAAAAGGTAGATGTGCGCAGGTAGAAGTCCTCCCCAGTATGTGTATACTCAGAAACCCATTGCAGGACCAGTGGCCCACTGAACTGCAAGCTGCTGTACAGCCCTCACAATACTCTCTAGCTGACTGCACCCAGCAAGTGCTCTTCAGTAAAGAGCATTAAATAAGATACCCTCTATCTAGCAGTCCCTGTTTATCCCTCCTTTCTCTAGGCACATCCCTTAGGAGGTTGGGATGCTGGATCCCAGCTGGGAGCCAGTAAGCCCTTATTCCCAGGTCTTAGCAATTAATTACCCAGAGAGGAGAAGAGGGAAGTCCCTGCTCTGATCTGGAGCAGTGAGCAGCTAGGCTATGCCATGCAGTGGCACTGTCACAGATTAGTTTTCCTTTTGCCATGTCGGGTTTCACACACGTGGGAGCAGTGATGGCAAAGTAGCATTGTCTGCTGTGTTCCTCCCATCATACCCTGCCTCACTCTTCTACTGCATGATGGGCTATTTCCACCTGAACCTGAGTTTGGGTGGAGATGGGTTCAGACCAGGCAATTTTAGATCTAACTTACCACCATCCCTTAAGGTTGAAAACAGTTTTGGATGCATGGCTGAGTCTGTGGTCTCTCCCGAGCATCTGCAGCTCCACTTAGCAGAACATGTGTTTTCCTGACAGCACGGGGCTTGTAAAGCTCTGAAGCAGCTGGGGCAGCACAGCAGCTATAACCATCCGGGCAGTGTTTGGAGACAGGCTCCATGCAAAACAAACCCACCATTGGCAAAATGCCCCCTGCAGCTTCTGATGAGGAGCCTGCTCCTAACCTGGGGAGCCTGCAGGAACTAGTCCAGCTGATGCTCAACTGGGAATGCTGCCTCTGCTTCCAAAGGACATCCTCATCCCCATGGCGCCAGGCAGGGCTGCCCGAGAGCTGCCAGGCGTGGGCTGGGAACAGCAGAGAAGGGCAAAGTGGAAAATACAGACAAAGGGCTCAGTGTTGGGATCTGGGTTATCCCCATGGAACCCTAACAACAGAGCAGGCAACGCTGCACTCCAAATGTGCCTTCAGGGGAGTGCCAGTGCTGATTGCTGGCATATCCCTTCGCACTGCCCACCAGCTGGCTTTGCAGAACAGCAGCTGTAAACACCTGGCAAATCCAGGTCTAGAGACCAGAGGAAATTTGGTTGCTTGTTTTGTGCTACCCTTTCTGGTTTTCTGTTTCTAAAGGCATTGCCTTGCTTAGGCTTTTAGCACTCACTGCTTCTCACTGTGCAGGAAGCCAGGCCACCATTAGGGTGCCATACCTTTGGGAGACAGGAACATGGAAAATCTCTTCAAGTTGTCAGGCTGGTTCCACTCATAGTTATTCATCATGTACCGGTGGTCACCTGGAGAAGCAGAGGAGGGCATGAGCTGGAGGCGGCTGGTGAGTGATGTTGATATAGGGATGGGAATAGGGGGAAAGGGATAACAGATTGGAATTGCTTCTTCAAGTGCTGCAGGAGAGACGGTTCTGCTCTTTGAAAACAAGTTTATCTGTTGTTTCTTAATACCTCTGTGGGGCTATTTGGCTGGGAGGTAAAGCAGTGCTGTAGCTGCCCAGAGGTCCAGCCTGGGATGAAGGAGAAAGCTCCCTCAGAGACATAGAACAGCTGAAGCATTTGGCCATTCAGTAGATATGCTATCTCCTGAAAATCCATAGAGAGGTTGGAGTGTGAGGCATTTCCCTACCAAAACACTGCTGTGTGGCTAAAACTGTATCCCACTTCAAAAGCAGTGGTTTGGCTTCTTTTATGTGTTTAACCTGTGCATAGTGCTGGCTTCCAACCAGCAGATCTTGAACTGCAAGTGCTACAAAGCTCAAGAAAATCAGTGTTGGGACAGCTCAGTTGGTTTCTTCAGTTTTTAAAGCAAAATGCTAAAACTGAATTGCAAACAGCTCCAACTTCCTGGGCTCTCAGACAAGGATGCTTGCTTCAGGCTTCACGCAAAGTAGATGAAACCTACCCTTTTCCCAGGTATTACACAGCCTGGTTTTGGTTTCCTGACACTGACCCACAGGAGCTGGTGCTCTATCAGTAGAGATGCTCATAAAAATACTTTCTTTTAAGGCCTCAAATGTTCTATAAACCTATTATTCTCTGCGAGGGGGTGAATTTGTTTCCCGTGTTTCAATAGTTCCATTCTTTGCTTCTTAAGTCATTGAACAAACTTTTATATTATTTCTCCCATTTATCTTTGTGTTATTTAAAATCTCTGGATGTTCTCTGATTATTTTCCTCCTTGCCACACTACTAAGTAGGTACCTGTTATGACAACTAAAAGAAAGTGGATTCCCTTTGGAGTCTGCTATTAAGCTGGTTTCATTCCATTAATACAATATTTCTTCCTGGGAAGTTTTTCACACTGGAAGATCAAGCCAGTTGCAAATGAATTTGTTGCAGTGACTCAGGGGGAGTCTGAGCTAATTAAATCCATTAAGTAATTGTGGAGTTATTTCCTTGCAGTCACCAGATGCAGAGTGCTGTCCTCTTTCAAGTCTAACTGTGGGTTGAAAAACGGAGAGCTCTGAAGCTTCTGAGACTCACCTTAAGTAACATTCCCCAGCTGAGTGGATAGCATTGTTCATCTCATTAGGCAGACTCCAAGCTGTGTCCATTAAAATCCCTGGTAAAGTTGCTCTAAGTGCCCACCTTTCTGGTTAATTGTTGTCCCACTCATATTTTGCCACTTGAATCCCACAGATTGCAAGTACCATTGAGGACTTCTGACATCAGTAGTATGGAAGGGGCACAGATTAAAAATGATCAAGTAGTCAGTTTTTATCCAGAACCACTGGGACTGAACATACTCTTGTTGGGTTGTACAAATAGCCAAGTCAAATGTATTTGCTTCGGGATTGGCAAAAAGAGAGTGTTGAGAATCCAACAAGGTCTGTGGTAGTGTTAAATGTTGGAAGACAAGTAATGTTCAGTTTCTGGTGCTACTTGAAGGGTAGGCAGAGTTAAAAAGTCCAACTCTAGCTATGTATCACGAGCACTTTGAACTAAAAAGTTCAGTTCTCCTGACCAGAAGAATCTGCTCCATCTAATTCATGTCTAATGGAGACTGACGGCACTAGATAAACATTAATGAACTGTTTGCAGTGCAGGCTCCTTGGGGCCAGGGGCTTACTCTTTCTCTCCTTAATGTAGGGAGGCAGCAGGCTGTCACTTGATGAATACTAGTGATTCTCATTACAGATCTAAATGTATTCTGGTCCCATGCCACCTTCAGTCTTACTGCTCTAGATTGTGAATGCAGGCAGGCTGATTCACAAAACCCAGGCTCTGAAAAGCATTGCCATGTTGACCAGTAACTGAACCCATGTTGTTCTGACTGCTGTGCATCTCTTCAACAGGCTGCTTTTTGTCTGGGGTTTTGTTTTAGAGGGTTTTTTGGTTGTTTCTTCTCTTCCTCCCTTCTCATATCATCTTGTAATGTGAATTTGTCTTTTCTGGAAGGAAGTCGGAGTGATTTACATGGCTGTTGCCCAGGAAAAAGGTGGTGCATTAATACAGCAGGAATTGGTACTGTGCATTTGCATGAAACAACAGTGATCTTGCAGGTTTGCAGCAGAGTTCCTTAGCTGCTTGTATTGCATGAAGTGGCCTTGAGATTATCCCTGCATCTTTTTGAGTCACACATCCTCCTGAACAGCAGGGTGTAATTTATCTTCATGTAACCTATCCAGCTTCTTGACCTTTATTGTTCTGATATCTAGGTTCCACAACTGTTAATAGATTATATCCTTATAGCAGCCTGGTGGGATAACTATTAATTCCAATCCCTATTATTCTTAGTTCAGGAGGTCATCCTTTGGGAATAATTAACCTGCCCAAGGTTACAAAAGCTTTTTGTGGGAGAGTTAGGGAGTGAAACTCGGCTGTGGAATCCCATTCTAGTTCCCTGTCCTCCTAAAACGGTGTGTAAGCTTGATGCAAGACAAGTCCTCTCTGCAGAACTAATTGGGAGACGTGGAAAGTAAGACTTAGAAGACTCCATGCAGTGCTGTGGTACTAACCAGTTACAGGTAGTGTTTATCCCAATTTCCCTAGGTCTTTGCTTACTTTCTGCTCTGTGCAAGAACACTGATAACACTTCATCTTTGACTGGGGCTTTGCCAAGGGAGGGAGGGAAGGGGTAGATCTCAGATACTCTACCATTCTCCATGTGGTTCCTCTCTATGAAGTTGCGGCCAAGGTCTGCCTTGCAGATCTTCTCCACGTGCCTCATGCAGACATTTAGGAGGTCATCTCTGAGGAGTCCCATAGATGGGCTCATGCTCTCCCCTTCGAGCAGCACACTGTATGTTGGAAGAGATGGAGGGGGGACATAATTCCGCATCAAAGCCCCAAACTCCTGCCAAAAAGAAGGGAAGAGAGGTTACCGAGGAACATAAAGAGATAGAGGTTAGATCCTAGGAACTGGCTAACGTTAGGCTCCAAACAGCATGAAGTGCAAAGGAGAACAGTGAAGTTGGAGGGGGCAGACACATGTTCTGCCTGTGAGCTACAAAAAGACCAGGAGCTGGCATGTGGAAGTTCATTCTTCACCTACCAGAGCAGAGACAGCTTTGAATATCAGGGTAGGTTCCTGCCATAAATGTGCATTGGACTGTGGAGGTTAATGCATCTTACACCAGCTTGGGATTTGTCTTTGGGACAAATACTGTCTTCATGGAACAAAAACGAAACTGAGATCTTGGTTACCTGCAGGAAGAGCACAGAGTCACTGATCTGGTGGATCTGCTCCCTGTTCTCCTTGTCTTCCCGCAGAAGCTTTGCCCTCTCTTCCAGCTCATCCACGATTTCTTTCACGTTCTCTGATGCAGTCTTTTCCCTCTGATCCAGGGCAGCCTTCACTTCATCCCTCTGCCTCTCCAGGTCACGGATCAGCTCTTTGAAATGCTGGTCCACTGTTGCTTTCTCATTGGTGGTGTAGTTCTGCAGGAAGGGTCAGAGACAGGAGGCAGCAGGAAAGAGGCAGGAGAAATAACATGTTAAACTTCTCAGAGAGTCATCTAACAGAGGGAAGCAGAGTAGGGGTGGATATGTCCAAGCATTCCCAGCATTAAACTGTGATGATGGAGACTCTGGGTATGTAAGTCTTAGCACCAGAGACATGCTAAGAGAAGTAATACTTGTTCTTGCAATAATTGTGTGTATGTAATCTAAAGGGCACCCTGTCTTCCTGATTATAAGAGCGTATACTACAATTCCTGAATTGCACTCTTTAGTGGTATTTAAAACCACTGTTTAACTTTCTAAATCATGGTTCTGGCTCCTCAAGAATCTGAGGACCAAATTCCCACCATTTCCAAGGATGAAAGGTGCTAAAACACATCTTGCAAACCTCACCTATAGGTCCCTCTGAGGTATTCCTCAGAAAGACTGTGAATGTAACTCTATTCAGAGTTAAAATTTCTAGGTCAGGTTCCCAATAATAATAACAGTAATAATAGTAATCATAGTCATAATCGTAATAATAGTAATAAAGCAGACGAAAAGCAGAACTGGCAAGACAATGTACGTGTACCACATAAAAGGGAGAAGAATGGCTCTGCCTATTAATGTTATGCAGATTTTTTGGGGTGTCTTCAAATTGTGTTTTCACTGCTCTACTCAGTTAGGGTATAAATGACAAAAATAACACCACGACTATAGTCTAACCCTTAGCGCAATGAAGGAATTATAATAGAGCCCTGTATCTGTATGGAAATGAGCTGTTCCACCATAAATCAGGTGTTTGCTGGTGTGACTGCATCTTTTCTTGTTGCCTTATCTCTGTTTGGGCAATCCAGAACCCTTCTGGAGTTTGTTTGTGTGTGAGGTCTAGCAGGAAAGAAAGCAGCAGCACACCTTTGTTTCCGAATCAGCCTGGCTACCAGTGATAGAAGAACTGTAAGGGACCGAAAGCAGGGAGGTGCCATGGATCGTTTTGTAACAAGGCTGTGCTGCCTCTTCTTGATCTCCTGCAGGGTATGTTGCAACGGTAATTTAGTAGGAGCTGTTGTTTCCAAGACTTGGCACGAGTGAGTTTTGGAGAGTGATGAGAGAGAGTAGGGATAAGGGATGGAGGGAATAAGAGCTGGCTATGTCAGAGAGGGATGTGAGAGAGTGGGAAAGAAAGTGACAAGTACAGGAAAAAGAGAGGAGGGAACTGAAACAAATATCCCATACGCACCTTGATGCGGTCTCTCTCCTTCTGCCACTTATCGATTTCATCTTCTACCTCAATGATCTTCAGCTGCAGTTGCTCTTTCTGCAGTGAAAGCTCAGCCTGTGAGGAGAGGAGAGTCTCATGAACTGAGGCTGAGGGTGGCCTACTTCAAAGGTGCTCTGTGCTCCCACTTATGCATTTGGCCCTGAACAACAACAGCTGGGAGGTACAGGTTCCTGGCACTGCTTGAAATGGAGATCATGTGCTGACACTGGACAGGATCCCAGAGCTTCTCACTGGGTCAAGACATTCAGCTCCCTCAGCAAAGACAGCAGCAGAAGCACCCACCTACTAGGCTACCGTCATGGTGCCGCTTTTAATCACATTAGAGTCATTAGCTGGAGGGGGAAGAGGCCTGTTTCAAAATTCAGCTGTGTATGCAGTGAAGGGCCCATCCCAGGGCGTGCCTCTGCAGCAATAACAGTCTTCATGTAATTACGGAATGACGTTTGACGAGTGTTGCAACAAGAGGACGATGCCTCGGGCAGGAATTCTGTTTAGACAGGATTGTGGATTAATTTGCTCTGAATTGAGAGCTTTCATGTGATGATGAAGCTGGGGAATGCTTGGAAAAAGTAAAAAACAGAGAGGGAGGAGGTGTAGTCAACCATTGCTTGGCTTAGATCAGCAACTTCACTGGGATTCATTTGCATTTCATTTTGCACTGGCATCCCAGAGAAGCTCAGACCAGACAATTGCATGCAAGGCAGTTCATGGAACTGGAGCCCATGGAGGGCTGGGCAGCTGTGCACTGATGTAACTTGCCTGGTGGGGTGCATGCTGTGTCTCTGGACATTACCAAGCAGGAGCTGGCTGTTTGGTAATGCCTTGTGCCGTTAACTCTGGGCAACCCCTCCCTCGGTCATTCATATTCACCACGTCCCTGCCCAACAGATCATGACAAAGCCTTTGTTTACGCATTTCAAGACCTTTCTGTGTTTCATGTGTGTACAGGTTGGTCACAGCACAACTGTAACTACAGGCAATCTGGCAATGGAGCTTATCCCAAGAGCTGTTTAGGAACTACGCAGTTTGCAGGAATTACCTGTACTCCACGACTGCGCTGTGTCGCATTGGGAAAGTTCTGAAAACCTGCTGTTCATGTGGGATCCTTTGGCAAATGGTTGTATTACCCTAAAGCACTTACATTTAGGTCAACAGTTAGAGGAAAGGGAGATAGGGATGGATAAATCCACTCCTGCAGCAAGTAACACAGTGGGGTCTCCCTGTTGTTAAAACACAAGTGGTACTTCCCACTGCTTTGCTGCCATCCAAGAAGATAGCACAGCATGAAAACCTGGGGCTTTCCTTGTGATCATGGTTTCCCTTGGGGTGGGAGTTTTCAGGCTTTCAGTTCTCCATTCAAGGAGCAGAAAACAGCATCACACGATGAAGAAAAGCATGCAACAAGCTGTCAAACAGCTCAGAACAAGGAAATCAGCCCATCAAGGCTCTTGTCCTGATGCCAGTCACCATAGTGTCTGAACGTCCTCTTAAGCTTGAATCATGCACAGCTGCATCAGAGAGCCATTGACTTTAGCTGTTCCAATTTAGGAAATTCTCTATTTATAGAGGGAAAACAATCTGATAGTTGTTGTATTGACTGATAAAACAAAAGAAAGGGGGGAACAAAAAAGGCAAATGTACTCAAAGGTATCTCAGTGCCAGAAGCGCTGCATCCTCACATTGCCATTGTAATTGTCCTTGTTTGTTGAGAGTTAGGAGAGCACTGGCCCTCTAAATGCTATCCATACACCCTGACAGCCTTCAACAGTCAAGTAAGTACCATAATGAGCTGAAGCTTGTATTCTACAGGGGTTCAGAGAAGATGGCATTAACTGTTAGCAAAGTAAAAAGCACATCTCCTGGGCAATGGGAGGTCTTCATTCCTCCTCATCCCTAAATATCAGGACATTCTTATTACAAGAATATGAGTGAAATCATACAGAGGAGGATGGGAGGGATTTTTCTGGGACACTCTCAAACACAGGGATTTGAAAGGAAAGGTAACTGGATAAAGAATCAGGTGGTGGATGGAAAGATGTCAACAGCAATATCATTGTTACATGGTTACAGTACTTTTTAATTAAGATGGGTATCAAAGGAGTTTTGTAAACTATTACTTGCTCAAAGGTGATCCTAATTCCTAACAGCTTGTTGCAGTTATAATATCCCTTCACCCAGAAAGGTGGTTTGGGTGCCTCTGGGATGGGATGTAACAACTATTTAAGAGCAGACCCACACTACCATTTAGAGTGAGAATTGTGATTTGCAAGTGGAAATTACAGAGATAGTTCCAATAGCCAGAATGCAAATATCACAGTCATCCAGGTTCAGCATGGGTTAAAATGCCCATAATGAGGGCAAAAGGAAACACTAGCACAGACACCAGCAAGGTGCACAGTAGTACAAACATTTAAACTAGTCTAAGCATGGAAAATATGTTAAAAAGAGGCTCAGGGAGGCTGTGGAATAGTGCAGGAACTGGTGATGTGGGTACAAGGAGGCTTATTCAGTAGGAGTGCTCTAGAGATGGACCACAGTGTAGGGGGTTAAGTGAAAGTGATGTTTTTAAGGCCTTGATCAGTCTGGGACTGGCTGAAAGACTGCTTTGGCTGTCCATGCCCATCCTGTGCTACTTTTACAGTAGGCTGGCTATGGGTACCAGGAATTGTCAACTTCTTCACTTGATTCCCTATCAAGAAACTTCTCTCTCAGCTGGCTTCATATTTCTTAGATTTTCCAGGGTCAGGAACTCCTGATCCCCTTAAGTGATAGACCACTCAGAACAAATCCATTGGGTGAGACCTGGCATTCAGAAGGGCCTTGTGGAAGACAATATAGCACCTCCACCCACTGTAAGGGGAGTCCCTACAGTGTAGAAGTAATAACAGCGAAGAAGCTGTAGGAAATAAAGGTTTATACCATTTGGTTTGACTATGGCAAACTGGCACTGAGAGTCTTTGAGCTAAGAGAGGATCCTCTGTAAGAGTCTTGGTTACTTAGGACAGTCAAGAGGCCTAAGTGAAAGTTCAGAGTGTACATCCACAGCTGAACCCAGCCCTTGTGCTGTAAAGGACCTAGAGATGTGAGATTATGAGTCTTGCATCATGATGTGACTCATTTTTGCAAGGCAGCTATACAAGCATCATCATGTCTTAATGCTCTGGGAACCCAGGCCTTGAATCAGGGAACACCCCTGTGTCACCAACCTGGGAGAGCTATGCTAATTACCTGACAGCAACAACCAAATGCAATAATGAAGCTAGAGAAGTGCTTAAACCAGTTACCCTAATACAGGCCTTGTATTAGAAATTACACACTGAGAAGTCAGCAAGTTGTTTGGGATGTTATTTCTGCTGCTTTTGCCACTGCAGTTTTCTGTCTCAGCTTTTGTTAAGCAGAGGTGGGTGTCAGTGGGCTACAATCTCTGTCGACTCTGCCAGCATCCCATATTAATGCCACTAAGTCACCACAGGAAGAGAGGCCAGGAAAGGCTCTCTGCTTTGCACAGGTTGAAGAGAATTCCTTAATGACAAACTGGTGGGTTTCCCCTGTGTTCTGCCCTCATTGCAGAGGCACTAACGCACAATGCAGGCAAGCAGGCAAATCAGTTGGCAGCAGGTCAGCTTCCCCAGCCTTCCAGCTAGGAAGAGCATCCTGCAGGTAACTTGCACCATCTCTGTGGAAAGGGCTTCTATTTTAAGCTGTGTCCACAGAGCAGCCACAACTTGTGTAGATAAGGTCTCACGGCCACATCGTGCCCTAACCTTGCATCAGTGAGAAGGGCCAACACACTCTTGTTTGCTTTCTGTTCAGACAGTGAAAGCAATACAGAGAGGGCTCAGATGGGAATCCCTCTGGATGCATGTCTGTGGATGGTGGACTCCAAAGCCCAGTTCAGCCTCTGTGAAGTCTCCCCTTTTAGAAGTGGCTTTGTTGAAAGGAGGAACACCCAGGTCCCATTTCTGCACAGCAGTTCTCTGCTGCCTCTTTAAACCTGCTGTGCAATGTGATCTTTGCTTTAAAGGTAAAGAATTAAAGAAGAGAATCAAACTGCTTTTCACTACAACTGACCTGACATGCTGAGTACTGAGGCTGGTGCTGGATAGTAACGACAGGCTATTTACAGCTCTGTGACTGGTAGGCATAGGTGAAGTTGTTTCATTTTGATCATAGGCCTGTAAAACAGGTTTTGAATGAAGAATCCCCTTTCAAAATGAAGGATGCTGTCCAAAAGGGGGCTCTGGTTCTGCTGATAAATCAAGCTGGCCAGAGGGTTTTATTTGGGTGTACAAGCTGCTATTGACAGTTTCCACTTTTCAGCTGTGTGTGGTTATTACCCAGCCTCACAGCCTTTTTCTTGGCTGTTTCTTGTGTTAATTCTGGTGGGGTGTTCCTTTTCTTCTAAGCTGTGGCAGGCAACTAATGCAAAGTGGCTCTGGGGAAGGAATTAAAGGTTTGCTGGGTACAAAATGCAAACACCATTGTGTGGAAGATCAGGAAACAGACTCTGAATTCCCTTCCAAGTTGTCTCTGTCTGACTCCCTGTGCCTTTCACTCTTGTCAGCACACCAGGAAAAGGGGATGAGTGCCCCTTACCCCAGGCTCCTGAGAAGTGGAATATGCTGCTGTGTTCTCCCTCTGTCTCACAGACAAATATCAGTCTTTCCACTGCTTGCCTAAATGCTCTAACTAGTAGGTGTCTGTTTACTGGCTTGTTTGCATTCCTTTTCTCTTAAGCTGTACTGTCTGTCTGCACTGTGGAGCAAGCAGAGTTACCTAATTTTACACAAGGATCTTAAACTATCCCTTGCTTTCCCAACCCTGAACTGAAGCACCTTTCTTCCCTACAGGCCCTATAGCAAAGGCAGACCTCATGAGACAGACTGTAACCTGCATTAATTCCGCCATATGAAAGGAACAGATCTGCCTAAACCAAGCATATTACACCTTAGTATGTGACAGTTTTGTGCTGAGCACCCAGATTGACAATCAGGCTTAAGTGCATCACAACACACACACATACGTTCCCCCACACCAAGTTCTGCTGGAATCCTTTCCAGGTTTGGAGTTGCAGTTCAGCCAAGGACTGGGAAACCTTTGCAGATAAACCAATTGTTCCTTGACATCCCACACTGTGTGAAAGGGCCTGTGTGTTTTGGTCACCAGCCAGTGGTATAGCTAGTGAATTTGGAGGTACTAAAGCTACCCTAGAGATGCTTGGATGCAGGCTGTAAAAGTGGGTCAAGGATGGGGATGACCTAATGTGGGGGTTTTGCTCATTCTTTCCACAGAGGCCAGCAGCACCAACCATACTTTGCCACTCTCCCAATTTGTGGTCACAACCTGGTTCAGCTGATTTGCAAGACTGGAAAAGAATAGGTTGGAACAAAAGGAACTTGGAAATGTTCATTCCTCTTTCTGGTTCCTGCTAAGGCTCCACCTAGGGTGAATAAATCGGGGCTACAAACAAACATTTGCAAGCAGCAGCCATCCTGCTAATTGTTTTTGTCTGAGTGAATAGTCAAGTTCCAACACGATCAAAACTCGTTGTCAGGAGAAACTTGCACATGTGTATGATTCATGTTGATAAAGCCCAAAATCCTTTAGGCTTAGCAGCAGCAGAAACAGCAAAGGACAGCACCGGAGCTAAAGCACAGAGCTAACAAGAATGGCATAAGGATTTGGAGAAAGAAATCAAACATCATTTAAATCTTAGATAAAGTCTCCTGTGCCCAGCCTCTTTAAGAGCAAGGTGTTCTAGGTCCATCCAACCACAGGGAGAAGGCTGTGACTAGCTCTGGCTCCTCAGGGAGCAGCTGTTAGCTTCTTTTCAATGGAAACAGCTAAGAGGAATTGGCCGACCTGGCAGACACCAGACACAGCTTTATGAGAGTCAGCATATGCTATGTTGAGAGCCGACATCAAAAACATCACAATAAGCAATTATGAAACAAACAGCAGGCTAGCGAGCCCTGCAGGAATTTCTTTATGAAAGACTGGTTGGGACATGGAAGAAATGTTGTCTGGTTTCAGTAAGCCTGCAAGTTGGAGGTGACATTGCAAGAAAAGACAAAAGATGTGCACAGGAAGGCAGAGGGAAGCTCTATATAAGGTGTTATTTCAGCCTTATGAGATACATCTTCCTCCCACCTTAGAAGGAGCTAAACACTTCTTCCAAGTTAAGGATAACTCCGGAATTTCTAGTAGCGGGCACTTTTATTTGCCTGTTCACCACATCAGAGCACTGGCTTGGGCTGTGCCTAAGAGTAGGGTTTAGCAGATGCCCTTCCAGTTTCTGCCATGGACTGGCTGTGTGACTCTAGGCAAATTGGTTTACATTAGCATTTCATGGGGCTCCTTTCTGTAATCTCTCTGGTCCTGTCTGCTTAGAAGGTTTTTAAGCATGCTCTCACTATGGGGATGTACAGCACCAAACATGGTGAGACCCTGATCTTTACTACATCTAGTGGACTAATCATATGTCCACCCAGAAATCAAACAGCGTGAGACTTGAAGCAAACAAAGGTGGAAGGCTTTTGGTTAGTGAGCACTGCTCCACACACCAGCCTCATCTCCTTTGGTATCCATCTTCTAAACCTATTTTAGTAACACATCAGGGGAAATTACAGAGTTTTGTCTTTGCACCAGGCATTTTTCTTCATCTAAGCTTCAAAATACTCTTCCCATAGGCATGCTTGACACTCATAACAGAAGAGAGAAACAAACACCCGTCATCTCACGCTAAGTATCTGAGATGGCAATTTCCAATAGTAACCTAGCAGCCATTAGTAATGTTAGCATCCACCCATCCAATTACCTGCATTCTGGAGGTCCTGAACTTGAGCAGTACCAACATTTCTGGCTGTGCGGATCACCACAGAAACCTTGGCACGTTCGGCTTTGATTCAGCTTCTGCTGAAATCAGTCCTGCAACCAGGGGTAGAAGCCAGGTTCTCCACCCCGTCAGTCCAGTGCTATGCTGCTGTAACCAGCCATTAGAACAATGACCCATGGCAGCAGAGCCCAGGCAATATCCATTCTCCAGTAAACACTTCCCATCCACCACCCTTGCATCCCAGAATTACATTGCAGACATGATTTGAGGATAGACCCGAAAGCAAAAGCTGTGGTGTAATAGTAAGGTGTATTAGAAAGACTGATGGGAATGTGCAATAAAAAGAACATTACCTCTTTTCCTGCTTTCTCAATCTCCACTGTCACTGTGCTGTGGTTCTTGTGCTCTTGGAACATGCAGAGGTAGCAGATGCACATCTGGTCTGTCTGACAGAACAGCTCCATGGTCTTCCCATGCACAGGGCATTTTCTCGCTTCAAAGTCCCTGATGGGGTCCAGGAGCTGGTGGTCCCGGAAAGCTGCTCCCTCCAGATGGGGCTTGAGGTGCAGCTCACAGAAGGAAGCCTGGCACACCAAGCAGGACTTCACGGCCTTTTGCTTGTTATCAATGCAGGAATCGCACAGAACATCCTCAAGCTTCACCCTTGGCCGTGAGCCGGCTGCTCTGTCAGGCTTGTTGAAGGGGGGTCTTCTCAGGTCGCCTGTCTCTACCAGAGGAAGGGAAGTTTTCTTCAGGTCCCCCATCTGCCCCCCAGAGAACAATGACTTCCTCCCTTCCCCTTCATTAGGCAGGAAGCTCTTTTTGGAATCCAAATTGAAGAGGGACTTCCTGAGATCGCCTTTCTCTGCAAAGGAGAGGGGTGGTCTCCTCATCTCCCCTATCTGTCCACTGGCATATTGCATCTTCTTGGAATCTGCCGAATCCATGCTGAAGTAGGTTGATCTCTTCTCGTCAGATGACTCCACAAACTGAATGATGGGCCTCTTCCAGTCACTCCCGGAGAAAAGGGAGCTCTTGATTTGCCCTGTCTCCAAAGATGCACTGCCAGTGCCTTTCAGAGCTTCCTTCTCGCCTCCACTAGAGCTTGTGTTCTTCTTCGCTTCTTCTTCCTTTTTGGGGGCAGATGGACTCTTCACATCCTCTGGCTTCCCAGTGGTACCATTCGTCCTTGCTGCGTTCCCCGTTTCCATCGTCTGAACAGGGCGAATGAGCTTCACCACTTAATCTATCCTCCAGTTCCTGCCTCTCAGCCCAACGTGGGTATGTCTGCCCAGTCGTTGTCTCAGCTGGGAATGACGATAGAATGCTGGAAAGTTTCTGCCCAAGTGACGCACCTGGAGCTCCAGCAGGGAGGAGGAGAACGCCTGGATTATGTTGGGGAGACGCAGGGAGAAAGAAAGAAGTTAGCAGGGATCAGAAGCTACAGCTGTGCAGTTAATTATACAAGGCAGTCCACACCCAGGAACATTCTTGTCTAACCAGGTTTGGGAGGAAGGGCTGTTTATATACATAGAAATGTGTTGGGTTCTTTAAAAATCGTTTTCATTAAGATGCAGCAACCAGTTGGACGGCTTGTTTCAAAAATAAGTTTGCTCCTTGTTGCCAGGAGCTGAGGTTTCCTCCTCGCAGAGATGGGCAGGGTCGGGAGACCATGAGATGCAGAAGATGGGTTTGTTAACTGGGTCATACCCATGCACAGGAGTAATTATGGCTGTAATTAAAATGAACGCCTAGAATAAAGCATTCTTAAACTCGATTCCCCTGAGGGCTTACTGCATTCAGGAGGACAGGGAGGGGAAACATAGGGATAATATTGGGTTTAAAAGACCCTATTACCTTTATTTCTATTTTGATGTTGGGTTTGTGCAAGGTCTGTCCATTCAGACCTAGAAATAACCCAACCATGTAGCAGGAGAACACAGCCTGACCTGAACTTAAAATGGGCTAGTCCTGTTTTTCCCACAGGCCATGTAATCTCCACTAATGTGACTAGTAGAATAAAACCCCCATTCCCTATTTCACTGTATGCTGAGGTAAGGGTTCAGGTGTATCTGATGTAGCTCTTCCTATAAATGTCTATTGAACTGAGACATACCTGTAATGTACTTGGAAGAAGAAATATTTTATAGCTAAACAGGCTGTTTCTTGCAAGACAAAAGAACTGGGAAGGGGCTTTAAAAATAGATTTGTCTCCAGTAGTTGTATTCCTGGGAAATGTTCAACTTGTTGGAATCACAGAAGATTTCAGAAGAAAAGGCTCCTTACAAGCACTGTGAATTCCATCGTCTTTAAAAGAGGGAGGTTGATCTTCCACTCGTATCGTATCAATTTAGCATAGAGTATGTTCTGAATTTCAGAGAGATTGCTCTGAGATTAATGCCCTGGCTGTAAATTAACCATGCCTAAGATTTGTGCTTAATCTAATTGTCACAGAATGCAATGGTGGTGTTGCTGGAGAATGTGATTTTTCGGCTTTAATAACGTCTCCTTAGAAACCTGTAACAAAAGCCTGGCTGGAAGTGTCTGAAGTAATGGAGTTAAAAAGCCAGGTTTACATTTAGCACCTCTTTTTGAGGTGCGGAGGAAATAGAGGTGCAACCCAAACCAAGAACAGCATACATTTTGGATCTGATACGAGGATGAGATAGCCAGGAAGCGCCTGTCTAACAGATCTTGTTTCTAAGGGCTTTGTGCAAAAAGAGATAAGGAAAGAGAAAACATCCTTCTCTTCAACAGAAATGTGCTTGGGGCCCCTTGCTCATAGATCCCGTCCCTCTTACAGCCTGTATGTCATTATAGCTCTCTATATATGAGAAATGATTGAGAATACGGTGTTTTTTTGGATAGTAGTTGTTGGAAAAGGCCACACCTTCTTCAGTAATTTCTAATGGAGAGGTTTTTTATTAAGAGGACCATAGTCTTTTGTGAGTCATTCTTCATTCTATGGCGTAGCAAAGGGCAAGGCTTCTTTTTTAGAACCAAATTTCATACAAGGAATTGTATTGCATTGACTGACAATCACGTATTTCTTTCCCTCAGCTTCCTGGGCTGAGCTGATCTTCATAGCATTAACAGTCCTGTAGATCTCCAAGTGATTAAAAACCCTGGAGGGTGGAGCTGCCTGTTCTCACGTGTACAGAAGAGAATCAGCAAAGCTTTTCCAAACTAGCATCAATACTTAAGGAAGAAAAACATCTAAAGCTTAACACCTTATGTAAGGTCTAACTTGGAAGAAGGTGGCCTTGATTTCTCTTGTTTTCCTGACAGTAAAGATTGTTGAGATTTTGGAATAGGCAGTCAAAAGATGAAGGGTTGAATTATTTCATCTTGGTTTTACTGATGCAAATCCAGAGTAAATGAGTTTAATCCTGTTATTTTAGGCAGGCTTGGGAGTATCTGGACTCAGGAGGAGGCTAATTATTGATTCTTCTGTCCATGCAGAGGCACATACAGATGGGCACCCTGCAGTAAGTCAGGTATGGCTGTGCTTGATGCCAGATGCCAGCCATGGCATTAGCTCCTCCTTTTGTCACAGTACTGATGAAATGTGGCCATGCTTGAGATGTAAGATGCTGTAATGTTTATCATCTACTGGTCCAGTCAGAAGCAGATGGGCTGTTGTCTGCCCTTAAAACATTTGGGATGCTCCATAAAGTTGCAGGTTCTTCTTTGGCTTTTGAATGGTTGGCATCTGTCCTTGCTGTTTAGTTTCGGAGTATCCTCAGCTTAAATGCTGTGTCAGACAGAAAGAGTGATGTGCATATGCACACACAGAGACTAATGGAGCTGAGTACAAACTGGATTTCTCAAAGGTCTCCCACCCCCTTTTGGCCTCCCATGGCATGTCAGCCTCCCTCCACCTCTCATCCTCCCAACCCTGTTGACCTCTCATCCCCTATCAGTATCAGGGACACTTTCACTGGTTCCCTTTTACCCTCAGCTCATTCTCAACCATCCCACATGCCTGGAATTAGTGCCTTGGGCATGTCCTGCTTGCAAATACCTGTGACACCATGGCAGGCCCACATGTGACCAGCAAGAGCTAAATGCATCACCTCTGCTGCCACTCATCCTGCTACTTCGCTCTGTAGCCAAAGGCCAAGCCCACCTTTTCCCCAGAATCTTCCTGCACTTCATCACACCTTATCATGTTTTCTTTCATGACAAAGGGCTGTTTGCTCATGTCTCTCTTGTTATTTCTGGCCCTTCCTGGGAAATCTACTGTTCAAGCCTGTCTGAGTCTTGAGGAGCATATGGTATTACTGGTGCTTGTAACCACAGCCACTGCTGGCTAGCTCTGTCTGGGAATCACAGGAGGACTGCAGGAGTTAAAGGGCAGTTTGTTAGTTAAAGAGCAGTTTCTCAGACAACCTGTGCTTCAGTTCCCAACCCTATTTAGAAGACTTGTGCACACACGTGTATTTCAGGCAATTTAGAAGCCAAAGTAAAGTACAGACTGGACGTTCCTTTATTGTAGGCTTTATCTTTCCGCCTCCCAGAGGGAGGTTCCTGATTTCTGTAGCATGAGTTCACACTTGTGTAAGAATCCTCTGTGATTTTTGTGCTAGCTATCCCTACTTCTCCCGCAGAAGACAACTGTCTCCTATCTAGTGCACTGCGTCAAGCCGATCGCACAATATGCCCATGTCTATACCTCTGACTCAGAGCATCCACCCACGTTTGGCATCTGCAGTGCCTTTCATCTGAAAAACTCGGAGCGTTTTTCAAAGGTTCACAAATTAAACTTGACAACACCTTCACAAAATAGGTCTGGGTTGCTAACCCCATGGAGCAATTAGGGAAACTGAGGCATGGGCCGTGGAACCAACTGAAACTGTGCAGGGAAAAAGTGACACTTTTCTGCCTGAAGTTGCTATGCAACCTTTTTGTTTGTTCTTTCTCTTATTTTTCCTGCTTGTGACCCCTTTAAATCCTTGGTATGTTTTGGATGATGCTTTTGTTCTTGTTTTGAACTTGGGGTTTTTTCATTGTTAACCAGTAAGTTTAAGTACTTTATTGCTTGTACTCAAGTGTTTCCATTGTGTGATGTGCTCACAAAAAATCTTCATGGCTAGAAAAAATTTCCCCAGGATGGCAAAAGTGAAAATATTGGGTCCATTTCAAACTAAATAGAATAGAAACAGTTAAGCCAAGCCTGGGGCACTCCTTTAGACAGGCTCCGGAGCAGGGTTTCAAACGCCAGTGACTGATGAAGTCATGGGGAGTCACAGAGAATTAGATCAACCAGCCCATGATTCACTGGCCCTGGTTCTCACAGTAACTCCAACCAAACCAGGAGCAGGGAACCTGCCTACTAATTGCCTCCTCTGTGCTCTACCCACTAATCCACACTGCCTTTCACATCCTACATATTTTCAGTCCTTTCTCATTTCTTACACCTTTATATAACACAAATACACAGCCCAGAAAATATTGTGTTGAAATGCATGGAGGCTATTCCTGCTACAAGAAAACACAGGAAATCGACCCATCAAGCATGTAGACACCATTGAGCAATGGCCATGCATTAACCAGCTCCTAGTGTAAGAGCAGAGCAGGCAAAACAAGTTCAAGGCTTCGTGTTGCTTCCACACGTATCACATTCAGTCAGCAATGCATCCAGGTAGATCAGCAGAGCTACACTGGTGTATAGAATGCATGGGTTAAAAAACAGTGCTGCAGGTGTGCTTAAACCAGATCTACAGATACTCTCAGAGCTTTATACAGGTGATTTATAGAAGATAGGCTCAATTTATATGGCATAAAATTACATTCAGGTATTTGTGACAACGTGGGCTCACTGCCTTCATGTGATATTCAGCTGTGTGTTGCAGGGTAGGCAATAAAGGGAAGGAAAACAGAACCAGGTTGTTGGGGGGATGCATCTTCATGTTAGGGAGCATGCACTGAGAGCTCAGTGAAGATGGTCAGGACCTGGCTTCAGATACAAGGGTGTGAACTTTTAGGGTAGCATGAGCCTCTGAATAGCTCCTCCAGGGTACCATGGCAAGACAATCACAAGCTTCCCAGGGCTTATATCAGGCCTGCAGGCTATGAGCTGGACCATGGGGAATCTTAATTATTGGAACAAGTTACAGGCAGGACGTAAGTGCCCGTTGTGTAACAACGATACTCAGTGAGCGTGCAGGAGGAGGATGAATCACTGAAGGAGGGAGAGGGTGTGTGACAGGACAAAGGCATTAACTGGAGGATATGTGGTGCCTGGGGGAGGACCCCTTTCTAGTGGTTATGCTGAGTCTTCACCTTTGAAAAGGCTGAAGGGGAAAATGACTACTCAGCACTAAATTTGTAGGGAGGACAAGTAAGGGAATACCAGCTAAGGAGGGACATCTATTTGAATCAAAGGACACTGCTCATGTAAGATCAAGCAAGGTAAATCTGTCCATGTAAAAATATAGGTTAGAAGTTAGAAGAAGGTTTCTAGACATCACTGGGCCATAGTTCAGGCATGGCCTTTGAAACAGTCTTGGGCACCACGATCTGAACTGTATTCAGCTTGCTGCAGTCATCAACACGTTGCCTAACTGTATGGATGATACTGTATGCCTTCAATGTGCTTACAAGGCTTGTTGCGCCATGTCCATGTTGGTTTTAATTCATTAATTAAGCCTGTGTTTCAAGGCTTCTGCTGGTTGCCTGGAGAGGCCGGGAAGGATTTCCTGCTCCCACCCCCCTTCTTTGATGATTAACTTGGTTTCTGTGTCATTGGTTTTCAGTTTTTGTTTTCTTTTCCACCTCCTTTTCATGCGCTGGGGATTGGCACAGCCTGAGATGGGGAACTTGGGTGGAGCTGGGTGCACCTCTCAGGTGTCTGCTCAGCACAAAACCCCATCTCCAAACCTGGGATCGGGAAGGAGTATTCCTTGGTTGGATTGGCAATGACCAGTGGAGCAGGACAGCAGATTCCTTTTGGTCTACTTGGGCACAGTCAGCATCAGTAGCCACAGTTGTGATTTCATGGATGGTTCCACAGGCAAACTCAGGGGATTGTGATTCAGTTCTGCTCCAACCTCTTCATAATCTTCTCAAGTGCTCTGGGATATCTGGGAACAAAGCGTACTACAAGAGATGGATATTATACATGTAAAATTGACAGTTCCTATCATCTCCCAATTTTGGGGCTGTAGAAGAAGTAATAAAACATTCCATGCTTTGCAGCTGCAGAACTGGATTTATTGATACCCGGATAGATGCAACAGGCTGCTCTCCTTCCAGAAAAGATGTGGTTCTGTGGTGTTAGCATATAGCTCTCAGGATCTCTTTGTGTACTCTTCTGTGAGGATGCTCTTTTATTGTTTCTGATGCTTGGAAATGGTAACTTCTAGCATCATTTGCTGTTGTCCCCAGCAGCAGGAAATCCTTTATTAGGTCTTGTTCTCTATAGGTTTGCATCTCAGCAAGAAATGCTGAAAGAAGAAGAAAAAGGACAGAGAGCTATTAACCAAGTCTCCCTAACACTCAAACTAGTCTAAAATCACCTGTCTTTAGCAATATCAAGCCAAGCTTTGCTCCAGGCAGTGCTTGTTTCTAGCAAGCACAGCATGGAGAGCTGTGCATGAAGGAGCACCCCTTGCCATGGCCTGCCCTGGAGACAGAAACTGTGGCTCTGTCCCTCCTGAGGTGTCTCCAGGTCTGTGTGGTCACTGAGCAACCCAGCACGATGGGAGAGCAGGAGTGAGAGCAGGGCTAAGGAAGGGGCAGATGCTTCTTTCCCTGTCCTTCACAGAGGAGGCTGCTGAGGGCCCCCTGTGCTTGTGGGATCAGCTCTAGGTCAGTGTCTTCCTTGCTAAGAGCAAGTGTCATCCCTCCCAAACGTTCCTGCACCTCATGCAAGAGCCTCAGTGGCTCAGGTCGGATCTCAGCTGAAGGCTCAGAGATCCTTCTGCTTAGAGGGATGTTCCTTAGAGGGATGGGAGCCCTCACCCACCCAGGGCAGATGTGGAACAGCCCCAGCAGGCAAGGTCTTGGCTGCCCGTGGTTTCTTCCCTGCACAGGAACCCCCATTGGAGGCTTTGCCTATGGGAGAGCTGCTGCTCCATCACACCAGGAGACAGCTCAGCACTTGGGAAGCTGCAGCCTCACCTCACTGGGCTTCCCTGCCTGCCAGGGAGGCTTTAGGGCTCTGTGTCATTGTTGGGTTCCTGGAAATCAGGAGTGCAGGGCAGGGGGAAGCCTGAGGAATGAGGCCACCACGCAGAGCAAATGACTGAGAGCTTGGCTCTTGTGTCTGGTTGTTCAGAGGAATTCTCGTTCTGAAAAGCCCCTGGGAAGTTAAAGGGGAAAACATGTTGAAACAAGGATGCTTATTCACTCTGTGAGTGAGCAAGATAAATATCCAGTGCATGTGTCTTGATTTACTCCCCTCTTCCCTTCCTCTATAAATACTGAAGGAAAAAAATGTGACAGCAGAAGAAAAATGAGGCAGAAGTGAAGGGGGAGAGACAAAGAAGAGGGAAAACACTGGGAAAAGGAGGAATGAGGAAAACATCAGAACAGTTCTGGGAGAGGAATATAAAACCTAGATAAGAGTGAACTTGGGGCCTGAGCCTCCCTTGCTAACTGCCACGAATACAGGATAATGTGACAGAAGCTGGGTCAGGACCAGAGGGTTAGCATCCATCACTCTTACTCATCAGGAGCAGTGCTGTGCTGCGTGCCTTGCCTGGACTTGCTTGTCCTTGGTCAGCATTATCCCTCTGGAGCTGAATCCCACCCTCTGGTTTTAGGGTGGTGGCAACTGCCTGGTAAATGACTTTGTCATGCCATCCCCATCTCCAGGGGACAGCAACAGGATCAGCAAGGTGCAGGGGAGCGAGCAAGGCTGCTTTTGTTCCCGGTAGCAGTACAAAGGCTGTATTTTGGTTGCTGGCATTCAGATGGAGATGGGAGTAGAGCAGTCCTTGACACAGGTTGTCTTCCTCGGTCCCTTATCTGCTCCTGTCAGCGGCCGCTCAGTGTCTGGGGCTTGGGAAGGGATGTGCAATTCAACAGGAGCATGTGGACACTGGCCCTGGCTTGCACAAATGGGAGTGAAATTTGGCATCCAAAGAAAGCAGCGTCTGATGGAAAATGTCTGATGTTTGCCTTGGAAAGGAGCTGGGGACATGCTGATCACGGTACCTCTCACGTCACTGACACTGAGCTCACAGTCCTTCAGCACCTGTTTATACCCCACTGCGCTCCAGGCAGGAGCTCACCTCTCTTCCTGCCATCCCAGCTCTCTGTTCTGCCTCCTGCCTCTCTCCAGATGCATCCTCACTGCTCTGAACAGCTCAGAAGAGTCCCCTGCACCCTGAATCCCCCCTCACAACCACCCTCTAACCAGCCTCCATCTCCCCTGCCAACTGGGACCTCTTTGCTTCGCTCCTATGTGGTCTGGTGGCAGAAAAAGCTGTTCCTCTCTCCATCTTCACCCAGCACAGCAAACCTGTGCAGGGTTCTCTAGCTCAGGAAGCCTGGACCTGGGGAGATCATCCTCTTCTTGGTGGCACGGGCACGGTCACTCACTGCATCCTTTCCCATGGATACCTGCCTGTCCATCCCATCCTCTCACCTCCCTCCCCAGGGCAGGGCTTTCTATGTGGCTAGCATGTGGAGCTCTCCTCCGGCCTTGGTGGCAGCTCTGTCACTGCAGTAGCAGCTCTATGTGGTCAGTTAAGTGCCCATAATAACGTGCAGTGTAGCAGACTGGACACTGGCAGTAGCAGCAAGGGGCACAGCCTCAGGCCAGGCATCTGCCACACTGCCTTGCATGCCAGCAGGCACTGTCACTGCTGCTGGCCCTGTGGAACAGGATGGGCAGCCAGGTTGGGAGCTCTTGCAGCTGCATGTGAGTGCTGGAAGGTGCCCAGCACCCAGAGGCTCATGCATTCCTGACTCCCCACCTCGCTACCTCCTGGCAGAGCCTGCTTCTCCAGCACCGAGTGCTGGCAGAGACACAGGATTTGGCCTCCTCGTTGGTGGTATAGTTGTGAAAGAGGGAAAAATCATGGGGGAGATTCCCAGGCAGCTCTGAGCCGTGTGCTGGCACTGCAGCACTGTGGGCTGCAGGAATGCCAGGGAATGGAGAAAGGATGCTGCTTGTGCATGGGCAGGGAACACCTGGAGCTTGGGCAACTCGGGGAGCTGTGCCTGCTGCTCCGGTTGGCTCCATGCATGCACTAGCTGCTGGCCTTTGTTACATTAATTGTGTTTAAGTTTGAGGCTCCATCAAGTCCAAACGCAGCCTAACGTAGCGTCATGGGGCTGGCTGGCACCCAGGAAGGAAAGCCAAGGAGGTGGAGGAAGATGGGGTGAGAGAGCTGCAAGCCTGGGGGAGCTGCAGCTCTCTTCTGGTACAGGGAAGGGCATGCTTGCCCTTGCCTCACACTCCCTGCCTGTCTCCCTGCACCCTGGCAGCGATGATCCTGCCCTCTGGGCTGGCTGGCACAGCTTCCTGGGGTAAGTTCCCATGTCAGGGGGGCACAGTGCCACCCAGGGCCACATCTGCCACTACAGGAGAGGGAGGGAGCAGCAGGGATCTGCTCTCACCCGCTTGCTTGTGCCTCTCCTGGAGATCCTGGCCCTGTGGTAACGTGTACGTGTGGACACACACGAAGTACACGTTGGCTCCCACTGAGGAGGGTGCATGCCACCCAGCACCCTGACGAGCTGCGAACTTGTAAAAGGGTGTTTCTGGTGGCTGAATGTCTCTTGGACACCGTGGAGGGTTCCCATGTCTCTCGCTTGGCAGGCTTTAGTGCACAGCTTTTCCCAGACTCAGTGTTCACATCTCTGTGATGCAGCATTCTCTGATCCCCTTGCCCAGCACCATACTGAGGAAGATGTGAAAGTCCAGCTTAGAACTACACCAGAGGTGCTTGTTCCTCCCCACTGACCTTCTGCAGCCACATGCCTACACCATGTAGCGTGCAGCTACTCTCCTACACAGCCAGCTTGTGCAAGGATGTGGTGTTGGGAGGATGGCAGAGATGCTGAGCCCCACTTCCCTCCTCCTGCGTGATTTCCGTGGTCCTGGGCTCTGTGTGCGAGCACCGAGGATGCAGAGAGGGAGCTCAGGGCGATGAACGGTGGGAGAGGAGCTCGCACCGGGTGGGCATGGGGTGAGCATCCTCGGAGCCCCCCGCTCGGCACCGCTGCCAGCCGCAAGGTGTCCCCCGTGAGCCGCACACGGGTGTCGGGAGCGGAGCCTCCGGAGTGCGGGCATGGGCTGGGAGGAGGAAGAGGAGGAAGAGCCTTCCCCGAGGCCAGGGGCAGAGGACAGGACTCGAGCCTTACTATAGATCATTCCCAGGCTTTTCCGTGCTTTGCTAGAGAGGGAGATGCACTGCCATTGAAACACAGCCAGCCCTCCGGAGCAAGAGAGCTGCTGAGCCAGGTCCCGAAGCACAGAAGGAGCAATGATCTGCCTGTGTTGGAGCCAGCCTCTCCTTGTGCTGCTCCCCTGGTCCATGCCTGCCCTGCGAAGATCCCTGACCGGGCGGGTGCATCCATGATTAATCATCAGGAGGTACCCAACTCCTTGGGGGGTTGCCCAGAACTTCTTCCTCTCCTCCTCCTTGCTGGAATGCCCCAGATGAAGGGAAGGGATAATCGTGTTTACAGCAGAGAAAACATCCCAGATTCCTTCCTGGGGGAGAAAAACATCATCCTGGAAATCCCGGCTTTCCCAATCCTGCTTTGCTGTCCCAGGAAGACCTTCTCCCTAAGCAGCCTGAAATCAATGCTCAGGAATAAACCCTATTGCCTCTGTAGGGTGTCAGCAGGGTATTTCCCAAACATCTTGCAGCATACAGCTTGCAGCTCCCCCATCTACATACTCCCCCCTTGTTCAAGTCAGCTAGTTCCCCACACTATCTTATCAGCACACTCATTATACCCTCAGAAACACAATGTAAACATCTCCAGCAAACTGCTCTTGATGACAATTTCTTTGCCAAATAAGCCACTTCCCTGCTTGAGTGATGGTTATGAGAGGGGTTTTGTGACTGCTGCTGTTTGAACAAGTGAGAAGTAAATACAGCTCCCTTTCTGGGAGCACACACGTGCACCTGCTCTTGCCGAGTTTCATCACAGGCAGGGGTAGGAAGGTGTCTGTGGGAACTGCTCATTAAAATCCTGGCAGCTCATCACTGCTGCTTTGTTCGGTTTTTAACCTGGAATTTGGCTGAGGAAGAAGATAACACTGGCAGGAACTGCCAAGGGAACTTTTATAGTCCAGGCTGTCAGACAGTTGGGTTTACATCTTATTCCAAAGGGTGGCACTTCCACTGGCACAACATCTCTCAGCAAGCACATCAGGATACTGACACGGGCTATGCTGGGGAGAGACTGGTTGTGCTTGGGGTGGCACAATTGCAATGCTGGAGCTGAGCAGCACTCAAAGAGCAGAATACTTCTGTGCTAAGCAGCAGGAAGACAACAGAGCACTCACCACCTTCAGCCCTTGCCCGTCTTTGCTTTCATTACCTGCCATGGCTGCTGTGGGATTTAGAGCAGTCCTCAGGCTGCTCTGCCTCTCAACGGGTAACGCAGCTGGAACAGGACAGGCTGGGACCTGTTGGGGATTTCAAGTGCTTCCTGTGCTCTTCTTCAGCAGTTTAGCTCAAGCACAGCCTAAGAAAGCCCCTTCAGCTTTCCCTGATGTTCACTCCTTCCCTGAGTGACCCAGTCTACCCCCTCGGAGCCTGCACAATCTGGCTGGAGCTGAGCCCTTGGCTGCCTTGCTCTCCTATTCAAAGACAGAAAGAGGGAGAATGGGGACAAGGGAAAAAAGCAGAAACTAAATTAGTCTCCCAGCTGGTAGCTGAGCTTCCGTGCAGCAATTCCAGAAGCCTGTGCAATTCCTCCTCCCATTGCGAGCCTTCGCTGCAGACCCTCGCAGTGCTTTAAGAGCAGCATTCCTCTCTGTGAGCGCTGTGCTAATTCTTCCCACAGTCTGGCTTGGGATGTCTGTCTCAGATGGGCACATTCCCACCCTGCTCTGCTGTCTCTCTCTTCTCTCTCAACCCATATTTCACAAAGATGGGGGTTTTTTCTTCCCTTCCCCATGTAAATAACACCACATATGGCCACAATTGGTGTGTTCAGCCAGCGGGGCTGCTTCTGACGGTAGCCAGTGCTAAACTAAGCAAACAGTATCATTCAGCAGCCTGGCCCGATGCCCACCTTAGCAGGCTGAAGTAATCCATTAAAGAGCAGGGAAGTGGCAGAAACATCAGGAGGTGAAATGGAAGATTTTTAGTAAGGAACTCAAATACAGATTAAAGAGGGAGAAAAGGAAATCCCTTTGGCGTTCTGCACCGGTTATCTTTGTTTGCTTCTTGCAGTGATGTAATGACACTGGAGCAAACTCCTTTGTTGCTTCATGAGCCCTGCCACACCTTACAGCAAGGTGCTGGTGCATGGCACGCTTTGTACTATTGCCCTGTGCCTGCATTGCCTCTTTACACTTCTGTATGCAGTAGTTGCTGTTACGGTAACTGAGACAAGACTGAACAGAATCAGTGCTCTAGGCATAGACCCTTGGTTTTTAACTCTGCTTTTTGGAGCTGGAGGAATTAGAAATGAGAAAGGAAGCAAAGCCTTGTCCATTCTGTGCTGAATCCCACTTTCAGTGGACCCCTACTTCAGGGAACTGTGTTTCATCACCATGCGCAGTGTTCCCTGCTTTCCAGGCAGTGGATACACTGCACCATGCCATGCAGTATCTGTCTGATGAGGTGCAGAAACAGCAGGCTAGCTGCAAACCTTGCTCTGAGATCTGAAATAATTATAGTTCCCTAGGGGTATATATGGTAGAAGGGGCAATACAGAACCTTATGGCAAGGATTTCTATGTCTTGACATGCCATAAAAGGAATCTGTTAGACTGAAGATCAGTGGGGGAAGAGAGATGGGCTGGTCCTGGCATTGTGTAGATTCCCAGGGTCAGACTGGGACACAGAGTCCATTGCCTGATACAGACTGGAAAAGTGTGTTCTTAAGAAGTGAAAGTCTCTCATTTAGTATGAAATCTCAGTGTCACTAATACCAGTAAGGAATATATTCTGGCACATCATAGAGGGTGAATCTCTTCACCAGTGTTCACTGAACCAGTGAGGAAAGGTATTGCCCTGGACTGGATTTTGATAAGCGATGAGGGCACCGTACTGAGAAATTTGGCCTTGGATGCAGAGATTAACTCCTGATTCAATTAGATTGAAATGGAAAGATAAAAACAGCCTGCAAATAAGGTTCTGGATTTCAAATAGGCAAATCCTTGTTGGCTAAAAGAAATCCACAGGAATGAAAATTGGGAGCTCAGAGCAGGCTTTTCTATATTCCTAAGTAAAAAAAGCCCAAAGTTTAAGATGTTTGAGATGTGGGGGGTGGTGACACCTTCCAAGGGAGGTTTCGAGTTCCAGCTAGATGAATAACCACCTCAAAAGGATGCTAACAGTCATCAGAATGCCTGCAAGGGATGTAGAAACAAGGCAGATCAGCAGAGAAAGCAGCAGCTTGGAGGTTGGCGTGTGGAGGAATCAATGAGAGCTGTCAAAAGCCAACTTGGCTAGCCTTGCCACGGGCATTAAAATAACTAGCCCTAAGTTCCTCAGGTGCAGAACAAAAAGAGCAAGCAAGGAAGGAAGAAATGGTGATGCACTGCAATCAGCATGGGGTAAAGGAGGGTCTTAAATATTGCCTTCTTCATGATGATTTCATCATCAGTGGAGGAAAGGGGTGAATGAGGGGTAAGTGAAGGTATTCAAAGGCAAAATGACAAGTTCCTGGTAGAAACAGAATTCACTTTCTGGGGGGGATACCTTCTCCTCCCTGGTTCTAGAAAAGTGGAGGAAATCACATCTCTTTCATGGGGGTTTTTAACAACCCTGTGTCATCTCATTTGGTGCAGTTACCACAGCACCAAAGCACCTAATTCAGTACCTACAAGTAAAAAGGGGATGGGGTTGGAAGAGATTGGTGTAATGCATTACAGAAACACTACCTCATTCCTCAGCAGGATGTCAGAGCCGTTATTGCAGGGGCAAAGAGTTAAGGCTACGTGTGAATGGAAAATGAGAAGGGTTATGGCTGCCTAGGAGGGACAGTTGTTTTCCTAACTGGTTGTTTTTCTTCCCTAAGATAATTCAGCTTGTACATAGAGTCTGGGGAAGGGAGGGGGAGGAAATAACCAACCTCTCTAACTTGCTTTAACATGAAGCTCAAGCTATTTCAAGGAAGCAAGTGTGTAATATCGTTTCTCCTATGACTCTGGGCAGATCCTTTCCTGTTCCTGGAGGAGGAGGCAGGGCTCCTGAGAAGCACTGCTGCTGATCAGCTTCCATGCACGCCTGTGCTGGTAGCAGTGGCCACGGAGATGCTTTACCTGGGGTTTAATTGCATTGGGTTCCCAGCTGAGTCACTGTGCTGCCCGTCCAAGGCAGGGTGAGCAGGTTGGGCTCAATAGAGGCAGCAATGCCCTTCAGTGTCTGGAGGTTTCCTACCTGCACAGTGAAGAAGCACTTCGGAGTCTGGTTCATGGGGTATCCTCTTGGCTCTCCTACCACTGGGCAGGCTGTGACCCCATCTGAGTGCAGAGAGGAGCGAGGATAGAGGGATGCCAACTAGAACTGCTGTTATGTCCGACCCTAGCACATTGAGGTCTCCCCATCCGCCTCGCTGCACGCACACTCTCACTGCCCTAAGAGCTCACAGTAACCCGAGTCTGTCCTTCCCCTTTTCCTTACTTTCTCTTCTCTTGCTCAGGCACGTTGCTGAGCAGGCCAAAAGTCAGCGCTGCTTCGGGAGGGAGCCCCTCGTGCTCTCAGCATTGACACAGGAGGAGAGGAGCCAGCTGGCAAGGAGAGGAGCCTGAGACTGGGGAAGGGATGATGAGAGGAGAGGAAAGCTTAGAACCAGGGCAAGGCTCCTTGCTCTGATTTGTGGGAAGTCTCTGTGCTGTCCGTTAGTAAATTCCTCCTGCATTTGCCTCAAGCTACGGCCTGGAAGCAGGGGAAGATGAAAGAGAAGGAAGAGGTGGGAGAGGGCCCAAGTCTTGCTAAACCAGCGGGATGTGAAACCCGTAGCACTAACTGGCTGTCAGCAGTTTCTTACTGCTCCCTGCCACGTAGTTCTGAGCCCGGCAGCGGGGTGAGATGGCAAGAGAAAGGAAGGGGATGCAAAGAAGCAGCCAAGGAAGGCAATGGAGATGGGAAGGAGGGAAAGGGAGATGAGAATTAGGGGCCAGTGGGAGGGGATGCTATGGCAAATAAAGCTACCCGTTTCCTCCAAGCCCTGAAGGCATCTCAGGGTCCAGCAGTGGCCAGGAGCTGCAGAGGACTCCCTTAATGCCTCTTTTTGCCAGCCAGGAGTTTCTCCAGGGCTGCCTGGTACAGACAAAAGCTTCCTCTCTTCCTGTTGCTGTCCTGGTTGGCAGGGAGCAGTTTGACTCCAGCACTGGCTTTGCCTTTTGGCACTGGAGCAGCAGATGGGGAGATACTGTAGCTCAGTTGGAAGAGTCTGCTCTGAGCTTGGGGTTTTGCTCTTTTATTCCTAACCACAGTTAATGTCTCTAATGCTAAGCTAGGCTGCTCCAAATCTTGCACTAAGCAGGCCCACTCCTGCTCTGACTCGGGGTAGGGGATGTTCAAAGTGCTCCTGCAGGGCAGGGGAGGGGGTTGGCAGCTTTTTGCTTCATCATCTCTTTCAAAGCTCTTTATTGACCTTGCAGCTCTGTGCTCTCCTGTCCATCCCAGACGGTGCTTTCTGCCTTCCCCGCACCTCCCCGAGTCACTTCCTCAGTTTGGAGGTGTTTTGAGTGGGGAAGCACACCTGCTTTCTCTCCAGGTTGCTCTATATGGACCCTTATGCTCTCCAGCATTGCCAAACAACGACCAGGTCAGTCCGACCCATCCTCAGAAGGGCTGTGAACATGCACCACCAGCCCCCAGAGACAAAGCATTCCCTAAAGCCCAGCACAAACACACGATTAGATCCCTCTGACACATCTCACCTGCCAGGATTAATCATTACACCAAATGTAATACTTCCACTAACCCTGAAACTGCAATGTGACGTCCTGAATGACTTCAGTGCCGCGCTAAGCAAGAGCTCTCCTGCCCTTCACTGTCCTGCCCTGGTTATCACATGGGGCATTTAATGCTTGCATGGCAGCAAAGCCTCTGCCACTGGTGTCCAGGGTTCCCTCTCTGCTTCCAGTGCTTGCTGGTGCATGGCAGGAGGCAGCCAGCCTTGCCTGGGACTTGTGTGCTTGTTGTCACCATCAGCATGACCACAGCAGGGGGACCCAAAGGATATAGCCTGTGTGCATGGCCACACATCTGCCCTGGATGGGATCTAGCTCTGCTCTCTCCTCCATCCTCCTGGCTGCTTCCAAGCATGGGAAGACTGCCTGGCATCTTCTGCTGTTTGCTTCCCCGCTGGTGGCTTTGGTGGCGGGGGAAGGTTTTGCTCGAAGGCAGGGAATAGGACTGCGTCTATTTGGAGCCTGTGTTTTGAATGGGGCCCCTCTTTCTGACCCCACCTCCTTTCCCCTTTTACGAGAAGCTGGCCTCTTTCAACTGACAGCAGGGCTTTCCTGCCAGGCTTGTTAGCTTTAGCTGGAACAAATTCCCTTTGAACTCAGCTTGAATTAACATCTCCATGGCAATAGGATCAGGGCTTTGTCTCTTGCAACCTGCCTTTCACCCTCAACCAGAGGTTCTAGCAGGAGGTGGGAAGGGAACGGTATTGCCACCCTGGCCAATACCACCACCACCTTTTCCTGGGGAAAAGCAGAGGCGTTTGCTGGGAGGACAACGCAAGGATGATTCTACTGTCAGTAACTTCCCTTGGGCAGGGGAGGATTGGGGATGCTGCAGCAGATGCTGGCAGGTCCTCACTCACTTTAGATGAGCTTGCTACAGAGAGAGCCAGCGAGTGGATGTGTGTGTTGGGGGTAAAAGGAAAGCAGCTCCTTTCACTTCACCATAAACAATCACAAGCACAGTTCCTCCAGGAGTGGGTTTCCCTGGTGTTGAGCCAATGCAGTGGAAGGAAAACAGAGCTCCTGCTTTATTCAAACCCAGCATTTTCCTTTCTGCCCCACACTCTCACCCCATCTCTCCTGTGGTCACTCCTTCATCTCTATGGCTTGGGAATCATAATACCTCTTCTCCCTGCAGTATGAAAAGGCCACACATAAGTCAATGACCATCTGGCTGTTTGCTCATCAGATGCTTCTCATTATTGCTCCCCTAGTTCCCCCAGAAGGAAGATCCCCCTCTTCAGGCTGTTACAAAACCTGACCTTTCCAGTTATGTTAGCTATGCATCAGTCCCAGCACAGGCAACCCAGGCACCAGATAAAGGGCCACTTTATTCCCTCCCTGTCTCACTCCTACTCCCAGCCCCGGCCCACGTGGGTCTGTCTGTTTGGCAGTAGTGGGCTCTCACTAACAATATGGGGTTTTTTCCTCTTGTAGAGCAAGAAGCTGGTTCTGCAGCCAAGTCTGTAGGTGGGAAATAAAGAGGCCTTTTCCTTTGAATGCCGGGTAAATTCTTTGAGAGCTGCCTCAGGGAAATCAAACCTCAGTTTCTTCTTTTGGGGGCATAACACGGGGAGACATAAACACTGCAGCAACTACTTCCCCTTCTGCTCCTCCTCTTCAGGCAGCTCCCTGCTCCTAAATACCCAGGGAAGGCAATGCTATTCCTGCTCCCCACATCGTGCGATGGGCTGCAGGTGTGTGGCAGGACAGGGAAGCCCCAGACAGATGTTGTGTGTCCAGAGAAGTCGAGGTCATTGCAACTGTTGGTCCCCCAAGAGGCTCAGGGAGCAGAGCAAGGTCTGTGATATGCTAGCATCACTGGGGTGCATGGCCTTGCAGAGGCAACACCACAAGGCTCAGGCTTTCCAATGCAGTTGCTTGTTTGATTTCCTTCTCTACCTCTTTCTTCCTGCCCCCCCCAGAGCTGTTTCTGCCTCCTCAGTGGAGCTGCTGCAGCTGGATCACAGCAGGCAGTTTTCATTCCCAGTTAATGAGAAACTCCTGCACTTTGTCCCTTGAAACGGAGCCATGTTCTCCGCGTGACTGTGGGGAAGGGCTCCAGCTGAGGTTAGGGTGAGAAGGGAGGCGCAGGGGTAAGCTAGCTCCCCTCGTACACATGGTTCCTAGGCCAGGGGCTGAGCTGGGGGTAGGAAGGCACCAGCTGAAAGCCAGTTGCTGGGGGAATCAAAGCCTGTCTGGCCTTACCCTGCTGACCCTGCGCTGACTCAGCAGGCTGTCTGGATCCCTTCATCCCAGGGATCAGGAATTCGTCCCCCTACACTTCCCACCTCCCCCCCTCCATCCTCAGCTGTGATTAGCACGCAAGAGCCTGCATGCACGTACCAGCCTCCACACTCCTGTAGCCGTGAATCATAAACCAGTGGGATGGCTTCCTGGGGCTGCAGACCAGGGGTCATTCCTCACCTTCTGGTGCAGCTGGGCTGGCCTCTTCCCATGGGAGCAGCTTTTGGTCAGGGCCAGGAAACACTCCAGCATCGGATGGCTGGGACAGACCTTGGGATCCTAGGGCAGGAGTGTCAATGAGAAGGAAAAGGAGGTTTCTTTTCCACAACCCAGGCTTTGCTGCCAATGGTTCCATAAACCTGCTTGGCATCACCAGGGATGCAGCTCTCCTCCCTCATCCAGCCCTGGGTTGCGAAAGCCTGCTTGCAGGGAGTGGGCCCCCTCTGTGCCGGGTACAGCCTGTGCTGCATGAGCTTCTGTGCTCTCCTGCCTCTGCTCTGAAGAGGCAGAGCACAAAGTGCCAGGCTCTGCCTCCCTCCCGCTGGGGTTAGTGCCTTTTATCTCAAGCAAAAGGTATCTCTTTTCTTGCTAATACAGACAAGAGTGCCATGACCCTTCTGCGGCTCCATCCCAGTCAGGGATGTTTGTTCTCTTGCAATCCTGCCCCACGAGCTGTGAAGGGAATAGAATGTGATTTCTCCTGCGGTGCTGAGAGCCGCTCCATTAATCCTGGGCTACAGGCTCCCTTCCAGCAGTGCCCCGTGAGCAGTGGGATGTATTCTCTCAGGCCTGGCACTCCTGGGGACTCGCCTGCTGCTGCCCAGCCTGGAAGTGGTTGGCAAAGCAGGACCATCTTGTTTTGTCCTTAGCCAAGCTCTGAGCTCCATGCCACAGAGCCTTGGGCACACAAAGGGGACTTGCCAGTCTTCCCAGCAGTAGTTCTGTCTTCCTCCAGCTCTCGTGTCTCCTTTCTGTTCTCTTTCACAGTCCTCTGCTCCCATGAATCGCTATCTAATAGCAGGCTCTGGTTTTATTCCACCACATGGCTGAAAAGATGCGTCCCAAACTCCAGAGGCACAGCCTGAGCCAAACCTCTTCAGACTCTGGGGTGTGTGAAATCCACAGCCCAGCCCTTTCATGAGGGAGAGCTGGGAGCTCCAGGATTTTGGTATGGGATATTTCCCCAATCATGCTGCTGATCTGCATGCCACAGAATGGGAAGGCTGAAGCATCTTGTCTTCGATGCAATGGAGGGAAGAATATACTTCCCAGCTCTGAAGCTCTTGCATTCCTGATTTCCCCACCTCCTAATGGGGGGAAGGCAAAGCAACAGGAAACTCTCAGATAACGGTGATTTTACACTGGAAACTGCCTGAGCTCTGCAGCTGCACATAGAGCTGGGTCATCCAAATGGGTTGTGGGGAAGGACAGCATCCCATCACAGCCTTTGGGAGCAGGGATAGGGGAAGCCCCATCTCCGAAGGAACTGGGGAGAGGCAAAACCAGGAACAGACCTTAGAGAGGCTGAATAGAGACACAGCAAACGCTCCCCTAAGAGCTGGTACTGTGCCCAGCCGGTGGGATGGCACCAGTCTGAGCGCAGGATGGGGTCACCTGGAAGGGTTTGGTTTCCTTTGCTGGCCTGGTGCTTCTCCCACTGTAGCAGTGCTGGAAGTGAGACAGAGATCTTTTATTTCACAGTTCTTTAGCTCCATCCCCCAAACGCCACATCAGCAGCAAGCTGCAGGATGACCTCAATGAGGAACAGATTGTCCCTTGGCCTGCCTCCATCTCCCTGCCTGCGGGGACATCAGGCAGGAGGACCTTGAGGAAGGAAGATGGAGATGAGGGGGCTGGATTGTTTCCAGGAGCCACGCGCAGGGATAACAGCACCCAGGAGCTGGAGCCAAAGCAGCAGCAGGGTCTGGGATCTGCAGGATGCACTGCAGGAACTGGCATGGGGTGGGGGGTTCTTTCCATCATCTCTTTTGATGGCTTGTTGGCAGCCCCCAGCAAAGGCTTACAGCACCCGTTAGGACAGAGCTATGATCAACTCTAGCACTATAACCTGGACCTGAACCAGCTCTACCCTTTCTTCTCCCCCATTGGAGCCCACAGCACGGAGTGAGTGCCGCCAGCCTCACTTATGGTTAGACCCAGGGCTGTGATGAGAAGAATATAATATAACAATAGTTTGCAAAGCTATTTCCAATGAGTTTTAAGGCACACAAGATTAGGTGACACAAGAATGCAGTCTGTCCGTGCACACAGTGAATAGACATTTTGGTTAACTTGGGCTTTTTATAGAGCTATTTGATTCAGTGGGCATATCAGTCCAACAGGCTGCCTAATCCTGCATTAATGCTCCAGGAAAGCATAGGAAACATTTCCAGCTGCATCTGCAAGAGAAACATTTGCATTTCCCTCCAGGCTGATTTCTAACCCAAACTGGGGGGTTGGGGTTTCTTGGGAGGGGGTTGCTACTTTTCTGTAAGTTTGCACAAAATGGATATTTTCCTTTCTTCTGGAAAAGCTGAAATGCGACCGCTGCAGATGCTCAAATGCCAAATTACATTCAAGCACGAGAAAATGTTGAAATCATAAGCATAAAACATATGGCACTTTGCTTTGGAATAAGATGAGAAGGGAAGAGCTCAGTTGCAAAGCTGAAGCGAGGATGGTTTGTTATTCAGAATGAAAAGGCAGAGCTTGCTTTTAGCTAAAGGGAGACAGAATTTTGAGCAGATCTGTTCTCTGAAAGTGATCATTTTTTCCACTGACAAGCAGCAGCTCTTATCAATTATTTGTATTGGGGTCATAGCAGCTCAATTATTAAATCACGTAAGTGAAAAGCAAAAGATCCTTTATGTGAAAGTGGATGGAAATGGAAACTACCAAGGAGATATTTGCAATTTAAAGGAAAAATAGTAACCAATGGCTCCCCCTGCAAACACAGGAGATCTGGGACAGTTCTGCCTTTAATCATGGGAGGAAAGGGGGAAGGAGGGGCTTATTGTTCATAACTGAACAGTTTTGCTCCAGGCTTCAATTGATTCCGATCTCTCTTGACTGCTTTGAGAGCTGACCCTCAACATGGGGCTGCCTCTCCCAGCCCACATTGCTGCGTCAGGTCTGATGGAGTCAGATGAGTGCATTCAACTGTGCAAGGGGATTACGCTTGTTCCCATGAACTGCTGCTTAACTAACTATCCCCCAAAGCTCCCAGGACCTTGGGCTGGAAGAGTCTGGGGTTCCTGTGAACAGAGCCGTCATTATCTTCGCTATGTTACATTTACCCAAAGCAAAATGTCCCCATTTTCCTTTCATGCCATTCATATAATGTGGGTCAGAAGCGACTCGAGTGCTGTACTCGGACAAGAGCAGCTTTCCTGACCCCTTCTGCAACTGGAGATTGCCCTGAAGCACAGCACCTAATTAACCTTGGTTTATTCTTTGTAGCTGCAGGTGTTTGTGGCTCATGAACCTATCCTGGGCCTTCTATTCAGCTCTTCTCATCTTCTGTATTCTTTTCAAGATGTCCATTTTATAAATCACTTTAATTAGGTTCACATCCATTCTGTTTATATCACTTGATTTGGGTTTCAGATTGCTTCCGGTACATCTTATGTATTGCTTTGATTTTATTTATGGCGCTTCTGGTGCATTTGCATTGCTTTCTTTAGATGGATATCATTTTGGCTGAATTTACAGTGTATTTCTCCAGCTAGATTTATATCACTTTAATTAGATTTATATCCTTTTAGAATTTGAGGATTTCACTTAGATTTATAGTATCGCTTTTACTAAGCTTGTCTTGCATGGAAGATTTGCATCCTTTTTGTTCTAAAGGATATTGCTTAGCTCAACACTGATGGTGCTTTATCTAGACTTTGGTCAGCATCCCAATTAGATATATGAAGCAAGAACACACCACCTGCTTTTTCCCCCACTAATTTCCACTGGGATCATTCCAGCACAAACTGTGCTGATTTAAATTAACCTCTTCCAAGTCAGCACCAGCAGGAATGTAATGGAGATCATCTCACTAACTGGATTCCTCAGAATACACAGTGGAAGTCCAGTTAGTGAGGTACCATTTTTATCCCTTTCTTTTCTGTACACTAAATATCACACCATCATAGGGAAGCTGAGCACACTGTCCTGGCATGACAGGGAACCAGAACTGCTCTCTCCCAGATGCAAGACTCTGGGATCAGCCTCCAATTGGGTGACATAGGCTCCGAGCAAGTTTTCCTGGTTTTCCTGTCCAAGCAAGTGCCTTAATAATGAAGCAAATGGGAGTTGAGGGAACATTTCCTTCTCCACTTTACTTTTTCCAGGGAAATACTCCAATATCTCAAGGAATGCTCAGAGCTGCTAATCGCAGCCATAGCAGCATCCCCTCCTCAGCATTCCTACTTGCTGGTACCCCGAAGATGGTATCTGTGCAAGGGAAGCAGGCACCAGGGTGAGGCCATGCCCCCTCAATCCTTGTGAGCCAAGGTCTTGCAGGACATGAAGTTCCTGTCCCCCAGCATCCTGGCCAAAATCACAGCAGGAGGAAAGCCACTTTTAACAGCCACAGAGGACCTGGGTTTGCATTTCCTGCCCAGCTCTGATCATATTGGCATAAGAAGTCAGCTAGAAGGGATCTAAATCCACATGCTTCAGGTAGAAAGCCAATCTCTGAGTGAGATAATCGCATCCTCCCCATCCCTGGAAATGGCAGGGAGGTTTTCCTTCTGCACACAGTGATTACTGCAGGGCAGCTTTCATGGGACAGGTTCAGAAGACTTTTGCAGTGGGTTTGAATAGGATTCCTGTATTTGTGCTGCATTTCAGAGCCCATGTCAAACAGGCCAAGAGCTGGGTTCAGGAAACAGCTTTTTACCTACCAATGCCTTCACCCTGCCGTGTCTTCTTTGTCTCTCTCTGCCCTCCCCCTCTTTGTGTTTATTCCCTCTGTGAATAGGACAAACCCTATGAGGCATGAAGCAGTGAGGGAGGCCAGGAATGTGTTACAGAAAGCCTCTTGTTTGGTAGTTGAATCCAGATGTTAAAGGAAGGAGCAGAGTGTGAGAGTGGGACAGAAAAAGGCTGGAGCAGGAGAAAGTCAGGAGCACCAAGCCCGTGCTCCCCATTAGACCAGGTGAACACAATGAGTATGAATTCCTCTCTTCAGGTACAACTTCTATTCTGCCTCCAGAACCTGGACCAACAGGGAAGCCTGCCCAAATCTTCAGTGAGAGAGAAGGCCTAACCTGCAAAAACTACTAAGTTCTACTCTCCTGATCCAAGAGGAGAAGTTATCCACAGCCAATGCATCACAAAAGCAGCTATTGCTCACATAAGGAGCTATAGAACAGTGTTTATCATGAGGAAGCGTTTCCCAGATGTATACCATCAGCTTGAACTCTGAAGTCTCTCCTTCAGACATACCAGACTTTTCCACATGATCCTTCCAGCTCTTGTGGCCTTTCCAAGGAAAGGCAGCCCAGATCTTGACTATTGTTAGTGGACATAGTTGAGGATTTGTCTCTTATGGGATCCTTATCTGTACTGTGTTTCCATGGGTGTTGTATTTTGTGGCATTTCGCTATCCTACCCTATCTATGAACCAGGTCACACAGACCACAGCAGGAGCAGGCTCATGCTTTTGAGTCTCTTCATGTGAATATACCCAAGAGAAAAGGGGCAGAACCACTTCTGTGCACGCCAAGAACCCCTCCAACTGCCCTCCTCCCCCTTTCCTCTCCTTTTCTCATCCTCCCTGTGCTTGCATCCACCCTCTGAATGAATGAGCATGGGATCTCAATTAATGTGCATCTAATCAGGACATGAGCATCTCTGCAAGAGAGTCTGCATTGGCTCTGGAGGTTGAGCACTCAGTTAACTTCCCAGTGCTCTGCCACTGGGGCCTCTTCATTTAATTACACCCAGGCTGCTGTACTTCTCAACCTTTTAATTGCCCGAGACAGAGAATAGCGTCGTAAACAGGTCAGAAATAGAGGATGATAGGCATTGTTTAAAGAGAGTAAAGCTGTTTCAAACACCATTCAGAAGCTTGGTTTATGTAATTGCCAAGAAAAGGAGGGCATTCAGGAGGGGCAGCAGGGAGCACTCGAAAGGGATGCTGAATAGTTTTTAATTAATGAAAAATGACTTGAAGCTCGATTCCCTTCTGGAACAGGAAGATCTTCACTGAACACCACAACACAAATACTTTCCCAGAGCTTCAGATCAAGCCATAGGTCCTCTGTAGTAATACTCCTGATAATAGCTGGGATTTAGTCAACAAGTTGGGGACTAGGAGAGTAAAAACCATCCAATTAACTCTCCTAGAGCTCTATCAGCTCTGCAGTGCTGTGAACAATAGTAAAAAGCTGGGTTTTGTGTGTTCAGATCCCAAAAACAGTTGCCCTGATTGAATCCTTCAGAAAGCACTGATGGTTCTTACACATAGCTTTAAAAGTGGAGTTTGGCATGAAAATGAAGGATGGGGGATTAAAGAGACCAAGGCAGAACATTTGGGTCTGATCCCTGACCACAGTTACACCAGCTTCAACCGAGATTGACACCAGTGCAATCCCACTGTGTGTGCCTTTCACGAGAGCCAGGGCTTCGTTGCTGCTTTGTGGCTTCTGTAGTGCTCTTCCCCACTGCACAGTTACAATCAGGGTTGTTTCATAGTATAAGCAGCTCCTTTGGAACAAACATCCTCCCTCTTTGATGTATTGGCGGTACTCCTCTTGTGGTGTTTTAAATACCTTGGTTTCGTGCTCATAATAAGAAAAGTGGCCACAAAGCCTTTCAGTAAGTTGATGAGAAAGTAGCAGTCATTATTCCTCTCCTCCATGGGAGAGTAAACTTCAGATGCTAATGGCCTCTAGAGTATTGACTGATTACTCACGTTGGGGTGAAACAGCAAGGGGAAAGGGCTTTCATTCTCTCTGGTCTTAAACGCTCCTGTATTCAGGGGGTTGGTTGGGCAGGAAGTGTCCTAGACTGCATAAGAGCAAGTTGCAACAGTCTGATTTTGGATTTCTTTGGGATAGTGAGGAACAGGACAGATGTATTCCTGGCGCGGATGAAGGGGGAAGATGGTGCAGGCATTTATGCATCATCCAGTTGGACAGCCTGGACGCAACAACAAGTGGGTGGTAAGTGGTGAAGACAGGGTGGCTACAAGCATTTTTGTTTGCCTGGTAGATTTGCATGCAGGGAAGGCAGTTGACCCACAGTGTGGGATGCTGTTGGAGTTCTCATGCTCTCTGTTTCTGTTTATGTGTCTGTTAGGGCTCTAAGCTAGGGCTGCCTTTGAGCCCAGGTCTTAGCGGGCACAGATCCTTCCTGGTTTTCCAAGGTGCTGATGTGACACTGAGCTTCTCTAAATGAAGTTTTGAAGAAGAGAGAATGAAGGTTTGTAGCTTGGCCAAACATTAGTGGTTTTCCCTGGGGATGACAAAGGATCCATCTGAGGCACCAAGGCAAACCCTGTGTCAGACTGTAATCCCTGCTCCCACGCACTGCCCTGCTGGAACATCACAACAAGGCACGGCCGAGAGTGTTTTCTTTTAACAGCATTTTTCCCCCTTAACCTTGTTCTCAAACATGGCTGAGGTATTTTAATGGAATTTTCCTCCCAGGAAAACCACTGCAGCTTGCACACATAACAGAAACTCTTGGCGCTATCATTGCCATTCAGTAAAACTAAATGTAACTCAGTAACTCACCCTGCAATGGGAACATCAAAGTTTCACCTTTCCTGCAGTTCAGAGACCGTGTGCATGAAGAACTGTCCCATACCAGCAAACTGAGCGACACCAGTAAAGTACTGTTTGGTCACTCACTTTGTCCCAGAGTCTTTGGGCTGTACTTGCCATGCAGTACGTCTCCATTCAGCACTAACCTGCTCAGAGTCTCTTGCTGGGATACTGACCAGCAGTGTGTCCATTTCACTTGTCACCTTTCAGTCTGTTTCAAATCTCAGCAAAGCACTCCTTCCTGGTTACTACTCTGTTCTCTGCTATTGTGCCAAAGAGCTACTTGCTCTTCAGTCCTGTTCACCTGCCAGTGTTTGGAATCTTAGCTTGGCAACACGGGAGGAACCATCCTGAATTATCTCTTGTACCCACTGGGCACTGCTGAAACCTGCAGCTGACAGTGTATTCCCACAAATGCCTATTGCTGCAGAGTGCAGGCTTCTCCCTCCTTGTGCTTCATCACATCACACCCAGCACAGAGAGGGGACCACGCTGTGCTCTGGTGCTTGGGGCTCAGTTGTAAGCTGATGGACCTGAAGTAACCCTTGTGCCACAGGGAAGTGGACTCCGGATTTGGGCTGAGAAGCAAGTACGGCCCTATGGACTGGAAGTCTTCCAAGGGTTATTTGTGCCCACTGACCTCATGGCACTCCTCCTTCCAGCCCCTGCTGGGGTCCTCCTGGCTTTATGCATAATCTCCTCTGAATAAATACGCTGTGAGTGGGGCCTTCTTTGTTTCTACTTTGTGGGCCCTCCCTCTCTTGCATCCAAGCTGAACCACTTCTTTTCTCCCCTGTGTGTACCCCTTAGCGTTTTCCTCTCCCCATCTCTCATTCTTAGCACTGCTGTTGTCCTGAAGGGTATTTCAAGGAGACAATTTGAGGGAGGCTGCGAAAATTTAGGGTTAAAACTTGTGTGAGGTCCCACAGAAAGCACCCTTTGGAGAAGAGTGATCCCTGCCTGGAAGCATGGATTTAAACGGTTGTTTCCTCTTTATTTCTGTGCTCCTCCTCGCAAAGCTCTTTCTCTGAGAGCCTGCTCCTGCCTGCCACAAGTGACCTTTGTGTTTGCGGAGAGACCTTTTGAAATCAAAGGGGCCCTTCACGAGCATCTGCCCATCTGGAAGTGATTGCAGACCGGGGTGGGTGAAGGGCAGATCGGGAGCCTTTTGACGGTGACCTGCAGAGGCTGAAGCGACCCAGGTCCACACGCCTGGGAAAGACTATCTGAAGTGGCCCAGGTTACACGCCCAGGGGCAGGAATACACCCAGCACGGCTGGTGTCAGACCTGTAACGGTGCGCTGCCTGGGCAATCATGTACACGGCGTTTGATTCACTACCGCCGCACGTTCGGAGGACTCTGTTGTTAACGGGCCGGGCTTTGTTGTTAACGCTGCCCTCTCCTTTCCAACTGCAGTTTGTAGTTACGTGTCCCGTAGGAAAACACGCAAAGCAAGCGCAGTATGGCCCCGAAGCTGCCCTAAGGGGACGTCTGTCTCCATCCTCCCGCCGCACCCAGCTGACGGGAGGGAGCGGAGCCGCTGCCCGGCCCGGAGCTCCCCATCCCGGCCGTTTCGGGGGCTCTCCCCGCTCCCCCTTCCGCGGCCGGGCGCAGCCGTGGGCCGGCGCTGGCCCTTTAACGGCGGGGCGGCGCGCTGCCTCGGTGGGGCAGGTCCCTGGGCCTGGGGAAGGAAGTGACGGGCGGGGGGCGAGGGAAGAGCCCTCCGAGGGCTTGAATGAAAAGGGCGAGCGGTGTCCGCTCCGAGCCAGCCCAGCGGGGCCGGGGCTGGGGCCGCGGCCGGGCTCCTCCCCATGCCGGCGCTGCCCTGAGCTCGCAGCGGCCGGCTCCGTGCCCCGACGGGACGGGCGCGGGGGGGATGCGCGGCCCGCGGCCCCGGCTGCCGGCGCTGCCGGCGCTGCTGTGGCTGGCGCTGGCCCCGCTGCCCGGCGCACCCGGCCCCGCGGCCAGGGCTGAGCTGCGGGTGCGGGTGCGGCTGCCCGGAGGGCAGGTGACGGAGGAGAGCCTGCAGGCCGACAGCGGCTCCGACTGCATCAGCCTGGAGCTGCGCACGGCGGACGGAGCACTCGTCACCCTCACCGCCGACTTCAGACAGGTAGGGCTCGGGCTCCCGGCCAGCACGGGAAGGGGCCGGCAGGAGGGTTCCCCGACGGGAGGTGTGCGCTGGGAGCCCGTCTCCATCCGTGGTCCCCAGCCCTGAGGAGGGGATGAACCCGCAGCGCTTTCTGCTGGTCCCGTCTCCCACGGGGGTTCCCCGAGGAGATCAAAGGCTGTGGCATGGGAATGCTGGCGCATCACACCTCGGGGGTCGGCAAGAGGATCGGGTCGGGGATCTGTAGTGTGTGCTGTTTGTGCAGTGAGCGATGGTGATAGCGGTCCCTTCCGGAGCTGGGGCTGACTTGGAGCCTGGGAAAACCCTGGCTGAGGGATGGAGGATCCTTCTGCTTGTGCAATAAGTCCATCCAGCACTGTCTGGGGGCTTTTCAATCTCTGCAGAGCAATTCACGCATGTTTAGCTCCAAGCCTTTTAAGCAGGCTGTTGTTACACCTATACCCTGGGCAGGAGAGTCTGTGCAGTGGGGAGACCCATCTGGATAGGGTTTTTATGCTCTGATCTATCTCCAGGACATATCTCTCCACGATGTGTGTGGGGTACAGTTACTTTCTTAGGGGGACTCCCACTCTCTTTGGGTGCACATGTGGGAGATGCTTGACTGAGAGCTGTCTGTGGGACTGACAGCAGCCCCCCCATAAGGGGAGCCTTTCCTTCTGGTCCAGCATGCAAGAGATGCCCTCCCTGCAGGGCAGTGATACCTGCTGAGCTCAAGCCCCAAGATCCCATTCTTCTCAGCAGCAGGGCCAGCCTGGTGTGCTTCAGAGCACGCCAAGCCTGGCTGGATGCATCAAGCTTTATATTGCTTAGGGAAGAGCTGTTTGCCACCATGTGGGTGGTAGGGGTGTCCCGTGGCACAGAGCTGTTACCTTGTTCCAACCCTCCATTCAAAGTGTTTGCTCAGTGGACTTTGGCTTGCAGCAGGAGGAAGCTCAAAGCCATGGGAAGGTGTCGTGTCCCTACCTGTTGTGAACCTTGGAGCCTTTTGCCAGGGATAGTTCTGGTGCCTCTTCTGCTTCCAGCTACACTCTTTGGTCCCAGCTTCCTTGATGGTCCTCTTCCAAGTGGAGGATGCAGGGGGGAGCCCACCTCTTTCTGAGATGCTAGCAAAAGCCATGGTGATCTTGGAGGTGATGGCAATGCTCTGTGTACTGCAGCACACATGCAGGAAAGCAGGCCCATGATTCCTGTTAAGAAAAGACAAGACATGGCACATCAGGGAAGTTCAGGGAGGAAGGAAGGGCTTTTAAGCCCAAACCTGCATACTGTAGTGTGCTCTTGGCCAAGGGAAATTCAAACTCATTACAGTTCCTCTAAGTGGGCCCTCTGGGATCAGTGGGATGTGACAGGGGGACTTCTGGTGTCCTGAGCTGTTGCTCATTTCACTTCCTTGAGCTCTTCTTGAGGGGAGCTTCCTCTCAAGTCACATCTATAGACCCAACAGAGTGTATGTTGGCTCTTATCTCACTCTCATTATAGCTGAGCTGATTCTAGATACTGCTTCTCTGAACATCTCTTGACTTGAGTGTTAAATCCTTAGCTCCATGCATCCCCTCGGCTCCTGCTGGCAGGACACAGGAGGTGGTCCCTGGAAGCCTTGGCAAGCATTAGGCTCGCAGAAGTCCATTGCTAATCCCCAGTTTTAGAGCGATTGTGTACCGGTTGTCTCTGTTCATTGGCTTTGCTGGAAAGTAGCTGGAAAAAGCTAGAAACCCCATAAAGGATTGAGGAGATGAGCTTGTGGTGCAGTAACGATGTGAGCAGGCAGCTGCCTGGCCAGGCTTCCCCTGCTGACCTGTTCTGGCTGCATACAGGCATTTCTCTGCTCTGGTGCTCATCCCTCTAAGATTACACAATGTCTCCTCTCCAGAGAGAAGGACTTGAGGCTCTTAGCCTGGGTAAAAGCAGCTGGGGTTGTTGTGGTCATGCTGTGGCCAGGATGCTGGGGCTTTGCACAAATGAGTTTTCCACTTCTCTGGCTTAAACTGCAGGGGGTTAGTCCAGAGGCAAACCTTCCTTCCTCCTGGGCTGACAAGGAGTCGCTGCCAGGCTGGAGAAGAAAGGACTTAGAATGAGATCACAGCACATTGCTCTGCTCTGACACTGGTGGAAGCTGGGTGGGACTTGAGTCTCCCACAGAGGTGGGATTTGAATTGCTCTTCTGTCTCTGCCTCTATTCTAGAGCTGAACCTGAAGGATTCCTGTCCTCAGAGCACCCCAGTTTGGTCCTCATTCTCTAGCACAGCACAGGCTGGTCAGTGGGAGCCCAAACTGGGCAGTGCAGGAGTGAAAATCACTTCATTTCTTGTAGTGAATGTGATAAAAACACTTCTTTTCCTATGTCCTGTTGTCAGGCATGAAATGCATTGGAGTGAGGGTGACAGCATCCCTAAATGTTGTGTCTGAATTGAATAGCATGATCTCGCCAGTTGTTCTCCAGTGGCCTGAGAACTAAGTGGGTGGTTCTATTCCAAGGTCAGCACAGAGATATAGAAGCCTTTCTTTTTCCTCTTGATGTCTGGAAAAGTTGTGTTGGAAACACAAGGGAGCAAGCATGGGTAATGGTATTTTAGCCTTGTACTGCCAGTCCTTTCAGTTTCCGTGTTAAGAAAGCTGATGTTATGTGATATTCTGGGGATGCTATTTTGAGAGCTTCTTTATGCCCCAGGGTTCCATCATGTTAGGTGCTAAGTGACCAGATGAAACAGGAAAGCATCTGTCCAAAGATTGTATCTGTGTTCTTTGGAAAGCAGACTCTTTTCTGTAGAGATACCATAAGTCTAAAGGAGGGTTATAAGTGGCCTCTGACAGTTACTTGTAGGCATCACTCAGGCTGTGGGTGCTGAGCGTGAGGATGCTTAACTAGAGGATACCCCCCCCCAGCATGGATGCAATAACACATTCTCTGTGTTATACAAGCACAAGGACATTCTGGCCAGCTGTAACCATTTCCCTGGGGCAGTGCAGCAGGGCCCTGACCATAGCAAACGCTGCTGACCTGGCAAGGAATTAGCCCTGCAGTGCCAGTGTTACCCTGTGCCCCGAGCCCTTTGCGTGTATCCCCCAGTCTGAGCAGGCATGCAGCAACAAAGACTAAAGTGGTCCCACAGCAGCACTGATGTCTTTGGGGAGAGGAATTTGGCAGGAAAACTGAATGGGTTGCGGGGAGGAAGGCATTGAAGTGATTTATTTCCCTGGGAACTGGTTTGCTCCACTCAACATGAAGTCGAGATGCTGGGCTCAGATCTAGACCACACAAGCTTGTAAGTCTCTACTGGATAATGTAGAAATGGACTAGAAATGGGGGTTGGATTGTTCTTGCACCCCAGATGACTGTCTGGATAGAAAGGGGGTAAGGAGTTCAATGAGTTCCCTGCTCCCCCTTGCAGGCTGGTCTTTGGAATTGCCTCTGGGTGCAGGCAGCCTGAGCTGTGCACTGGTTTCCTTTCTGCTCTACGAGGAACTGCTCTCTGTTCACTATGGAGGCCAAGGCTGTGGTTACCTCTGGTGCCATGGTTAGAGCCCGGCTGCAGAACTGGTTGTTCTCCGTAACACCAAGCGTTTGTCATCCAATGCTGCACAATAGCTGTAACTGTACCCGCCGCATGGTGCGGGTCAGGGCCAAGGACTCATCGCCCCCATGATGAGCTCATCTGGAGAGTCCCCACATTGCAAAGGCAATGTTCTGCTGGGGCTTGTTCCCTGCTGGGAAGTTCTGCAGAGAGCCAGAATGAAAGGTGTCGTTTGTGGCCTTGGCACTGATTCACTGCAGGTGGGGAGGGAAAGGTGCCCTCAGCAGGAAAAACTCGGTGGCTCTTTCCGTGTGAGGAGCATGACATGGTTCTGATGTGACAGGCTTTGGTTCTTGCTTCACATGAGGTTGAATAGTCAGGGCAGGGAGAGCCGGGAAGCTAAGGAAAGCCGAACAAGGCTTTTCAACACGGGTGAAGCAGGGCTTCCTTTAGGTGTCATGGGGTGGGACAGGACTGGAGATGCAGGAAGAAGCATCCTTCCATCCCCTACCGATGAGCATATCCAGCAGTGATTTTTGCACCTTTTTTCCTGTATGCTGGGAATTCAGAAACACTGAAATAATTAAAACCTGTGTCTGAGTTCATCACTGAACAGCATCCTTGAATCCAGAAACCCTTTGTATACTCTGGAAGTACTTGGGGACCTGAACCAACTTGGGACAGAGCTTGTCACTCTCTGGACTGTGCAGGGACAAATGAGGGAAGGCTGCAGAGCAATTTTGGCTCTGCTTGCCCTAAGTAATACATGGAGATAATGGCTATTTGGTATTTGTTTAACAAAATGAGACTCCTTGGAGGTTTGCCTCCCTCCTTGGTGAAGGCCAGAAACCCCCAGCTGTTTGTGGGCTGAGACCTGGCAGTGATCTGTCCTTGCCACGGTGGGATTGCGAAAACCCTTCCTTCTTTACAGGCACCGGTTGTTCATGCTGCAGGCTTTTGGGTGAGATTGAACCTGGGAGCTACACCCTGTGCTCAGGCAGCAGGAGGATGAGACCTTTGACTTTGTTCTTTTGGCTGGAGCCGTTCTCTTTGACCCTGACTTCTGGGTTCACCCCAGTGATGCCTGTTTCTCAGCCTTGTTATTTATCTCTTTATCAGGAGGTGAAGATCTTCCGTGCCTTAATCCTAGGGGAGCTGGAGAGGGGCCAGAGCCAGTTTCAAGCGCTCTGCTTCATCACACGGCTTCACCGCAACGAGATCATCCCCAGCGAGTCTATGGCAAAGCTGCGGCAGGTAAGAGGCACCCCAGCTCCATGTCCCAGTGCATCCAGGGTTTCTGGATACCCTTCCCAGGCAGCTGCCTGACTGTTTGGCTATTAGACCTACCTTTGACCACTCCTCCTGCTTGAGAGATGCTGTATTAAGCTAAGTTTGTCAACAGTATTGATTCTGTTCTATTAATATACTAGAAGGAGGCATGATTTAGTTCAGCCTAGTCTGTATCAAAGGGTAGGTGCATGAAAATCTCTGCCCCACACTGTCCAGTGAAGGAAGTACTGATTCATTGAGAAACAAATCAAAGCAGAGATAAACTATCGTAAGTTTCAGCTTCAACAGAAATGTAAGTGCCTTCCATCCAGGTAAGATGCAGGTGCATTTGCAGGGGAGCATCCATTTGCCCATCTTGTGTTGGCATCAAACCCCAACCTGCTGTAAGGAGTAATTGTTGCAGCCAAGATTCAAGTTTCCTTACTTTATCCTCTGCAGAAGAATCCCAGGACAGTGCGGCAGGCTGAGGAGGTGCGTGGCCTGGAGCATCTCAGCATGGATGTAGCTGTCAACTTCAGCAAGGGGGCCCAGCTGAGCTCTCACATCCACAATGTCTGTGCCGAGGCCAAAGAAGCGATTTACACTCGAGAAGAAGATGTCAAGTTTTGGCTGGAGAAAGGTGAGTTTCCTTCGGTTTTGTTGGCTCTCTGCTGGGATCAATCCTGCCAGGTTCCTGGTGATCACTTTGGCTTCTTTTCAACCCTTTAACAGTGGATAAGGCATGTACATCACTTGCACGTCCCATCACAGTAGTCTTTTTGTTAGTGTATCTGACTTGTTTTGGTGGTGCTCTCCTAGTGAACCTAATTAGGCAGGTGTCTTCAAGATAACCGTTCACCTGGTCCACCACCCAAAAGAAACATGTTCTTAGTGCATTTTGTGTATCTTTTGGCTTTCTTTCCCCAGGGCCCTTTGTTCTCCCATGTTTTCTAGTCAGAGTCCTGTCCAAGCAGCCCCTCTATAACCTCATTCCATTCTGCTGTCCTGGATCTGTGCAGAGGGAGCAGCACTGGCTTTGGTGGCTCCCACCTTTGCCCTTCTGGCAGTGCCCTGAGCAATGTCCGTGCGCTTTCTCCTACAGGGGTGGATGGCTCCATGTTCGAGGTCCTGCCACAGACATCAGACCTCCCTGACCTGCAGCGCTGCAAGCTGTGTGCAGACCGCTGGAAGCCCTGCATCTGCAGCTACACGCTGAGCATCGAGTGGTACCCATGCATGCTCAAGTACTGCAAGAGTCGTGATGCTGGGGGCAAGGTTTCTTCTTACAAGTGTGGCATCCGCAGCTGCCAGAAGGGCTACACCTTTGATTACTATGTGCCACAGAAGCAGCTGTGTCTCTGGGACGAGGAGACCTAGCAGAGCCAGGCCAGATCTTTCCAAGGGGCAGCTCATCTGCCCTCCTTAGCCACCATTTGTGATGCTAAGGGCCTCCTGGAGCTGGCTGCTCCAAAGAAGGAATACAGTTCACAGCGGTGCCTTGTACCAGGAGAGCTCTGTGTGTGTGTGTGCCTTTCCTTCTGGCCCTCTGTGAATCCCTCCCCACCTGATGCTGCCTCATCCTGTGACAAGCGGGCTCCGCTCACTGTGTTGATGCTCTCCTGCCAGCTGCTGGGAGATGCAGGGTGAAGCACTGCCAGGGGTGTGTATTGTCCTGCTCTGGAGTTGGCAGATGTGAAAGGGAGCAGCTGTGATCAGTTATCAGCTTCCAGCATCCTGATGAGTGGTCAGGGCAGGGAGACAAATGGTCTTGATGACCTGGGTTGTCAAACATCTCTGACACCGAGGAAGCCCCTTCAGCATCTCCTGGTGACACAGCAGCGTTTCCCAATGGGAAAACAGCTGATCCAAGGGACCACATACCCTGAACAAGGAAGGTACGAAGCCTACCCAAAGCAAGAGCCTGCCTGTAGCTTTTTCTAGTGCCCGACTGGCTGTTAAATCCTTCCCATGGCTAGAAGATGTAATGGGGGGGATACATCCCAGCAATGACATTTGGCCCTAAAGGGCTGGTAATTAGGGCTTTAATTAATCCCTTTGTAGACTAGTGAAGGCCCAACTTTTGTGTTGGTCTTGTGACTCTCCCACTGAGGAAGAAACATCTAGAGGCTGTGGTTGCAAGGGGGGAGGATGATCCCAGGTGGGTTCACGGTGTTGTTATGAAGAAGGCAGCATTCTAAATCTACGTCCAGTTTCACGTCCTACTCTGCCAGCTATTCACAAGGAGCTCTTAGATAATTGTACTGCTTTGCTGTGCCTTGGTTTCCCTTATGTGTAGAATAGGGGTGACACTGAAGTAACCTTGGCCCTGGTATATACCTGGAGGGCATCAGGTGAAAAGCACTGCAAAAGTGCTGCCTGGTTCCTGTGTCCTTTTCCATTCCAGTTGGAACAAGCATGGGGGGGAAGGAGGCTGTTGGGATCCTTGTGTTCCCCTGTACCTCCAGGTGAAAAGCCTTCACAATGTGCCTTGTTGCCTAAACCACAGAAATTTTTGATGAAAAGATTTGGTCACGATTATTTTTGTATTGATCATTATGGGGGAGAAGGGAAAAGGTATTTTAATATTGCAACATGAAGTCAAATACACTTGAAATTAATTTTTTAAAACAAATTATTTATCATTTGTAAGGTTAAATAAACTGATTTTTTTAAAGGATCCTTGTAGTTAAAGTTTTTGTGCATTGTGATCTGTGTGGGCTCCAGTTGGTTGGGCTCTTGGTCAAGAGTAGTTCCCTTATGGGTAAGCCTCAATCCTCCATGCAGGACATTGAAGACTCGTGTTGCTCAGCATGACCACAGCACTTGTCAGTGTGGTCCTGCAGCTCACCCGTGCAGCCAGCCCCACAGAAGGGAGACAGCCCATTTGTCTATTCCTCAGCGGCTATAGCTGAGGGGAGATGAGGGCAGCAGTTCTGGGCCAGCCCTTAGCTCAGTGAAACGTGGAGTGCTGATTCCCCCTAGTGTGGTGAATGTAGAGCTGGACAAGCCCTGCTGCAACCTCAGCCCTTCCCTGCTTAAGCCACCAAGGCAGCTGATCCCCTTAGTGTGAGTTCTGGGGAAGCTGAAATAGCTTCTTTATCGCTTTCATGACCTGCAGTTACAGGGTGTGTTCTCTGCTGCAGCAGGACATCATGGGACTTTGTCCCTGCTATCTGGAGTTAAATCCAGCTGTGGGGGCAGATGGGCTGCGAGCGGAGTGGGTGAGGATTGCAGGGTGGCTGTGTGCCTTTCCCCTGGGAGCCCTGTGTAACCCATTTCCGCTGTTGCCTCCTATACAGGGCTGCTGGGAGGGGATATGAGCTCCCTCTGGGAGTATTGGGTCATATCCTGGCAAGCTTGAATATGCTTGTTTTATAGCAGTAAGGCTCTGGGGAGCCTGGACTATAGGAACATCTCAATCCTTCCTCAGTTCTTTTAGCAGCACCGAGCTGAAGTATTCCAGCATACCCTGGGAAAGCAGCATGGTGCACAGCAGAGCCAGGCCATCACCTCAGCTCTGGGGGGTGATGGAGGAGCCTTTTACAAGCTGGACCCATATTCAGCGATGCAGGCTGCAGGGTGGTCTGAGCTTTTTCGTGCAGCAGAAGCCAGGGGTGTGTCGTGGGAGCTCTGGAGTAGCAGATAAGTGAAGGACATGGACTTCAAATACTGCTGGGCAGTGCTCACGTTGATGGCAGCGCTGCCTGCGGATCGGGACCAACCCTGGGACTGGGAGCCCGAAGGTGCAGTTTTCCCGTTCGCCACAAGTGGGCGCTGGCGGAGCACGGCGCTGCAGCCGTGGTGCGCGCTGCCGGCGGAGCCTTACCCGGAGCAGGGTGGGCAGAGCCGGGTCCGCAGCGCTCCGGTGCAGGGGTGCGTGTGGTCCATGTCCCGACCCCAGCCCTGCGAGGTCTCCCCATCTCCCCTGCTTTGCTGTAAGGGAACCGCGCTGCAGTGCGTGTGTCTTTCCGAAGAGAAACCCTCCTTTTGGATGAGCTTAAATAACACCCTGGAAAAGCAGCTCCTGCGAGCAGAGACAGGAGATGTTCCTGGCACGGAGAGAAGGCGCAGTTGGCCAGGAGAGCTGGTATAAATCCTTGCTGCTAGGGAGAAACAGTGGGGGATTTTGTAACGTCTTTCTGCAGTTCAGCCTTCCAGGGCCTGTCCAAAGGCCATACTCCATAAATCAAGGGCTGTCTGCAGAGCTTATCTTCCTCCGAGAGGGGAATAAACACTGGCAGCAGGAGTGCAGGAACGCATACATACGGTGAGGATGAGGATAGGTGAGTCATTGATGGCCATGGCAAAATAAGAGCAGCACATCTGCTGGCATCTAGGAGTGACCATCTCAGGGCAGAGTAAAAGCAAACCTGCTTTTACCTGGAGAAGATGATCCTGTTTCCACAGCAGAAATTAGGATGTTGTGATCTGTCCTCTAGCAGAGGTGTTTTGAGTAGCTTGATAAGGACGATGAATTCTCTCTTGCCTGCATAGCATGTCACTGAAGCCAATGCAACGCAGGTGAAGGGCTTTGCTCCCGCAGCCTTTGGGGTGAAAAGCGATTAAATACTGATTTTGTCCTGCTGTTTCCCTGACCATAAGGTAAGTGTGAGAAGCAGATCCCATCAGCTATAGAGGGGACGGACGGTTCCGCTTGTACCTGGCTGCGCCCGCGGGGCCAGGAGAGGGCACTGCGGCCCTGGCAGAGCATCCCCACCCGGAGGGTACCCGGACTCCTGTCCAGCTTGAAGTTCCACCTGGCAGGAGCAGACATCCTGGGGCTCTGGGGCAGGCTGCTCCTCTCGGGAGCAAGGAAAACTGTGGAGCAGAGAGAAAAGATGGGAGTGAACTGTAACTCCCCTTTGGTGCACCAAAGGTGCTCTGATGCAAGGGGGAAGGGGAAAGCTCTCGTGGTCACCAGCCTTTCTCTTGTGCCCTAGATGCCCTTCAAGCTGGCTGGAAGCCACCAGCAAATCCGTAGTTGACGCAGTGAAGACATTTGATCACGTCAGTCTTCAAGATGGGGAAAACCCAGATGTGGGGGTCATGCTGAAAACACTACAATATAGGCCCAGGAAGGCCCTGAGGATCAGGACCTGAATGGCTGGGGCTCCACCACAGGCTGGGGATTGGTGGCAGGAGTCCAGCCCCTCCAGCAGCTTAAAACAAACCATCCCGTGTCACCTCTGTGCTTCCTGGAGCAGCGCTCTGTCCTGCAAGTGTTAGCCTGACCTGAGAGCTTCCCTTCCTCCCTTCCTTCATCTCCCCTCCACCTTTTCCTTGTTAGAGCTCTGTTTAACACAGCCACATGGCACATTGCCCTCTCCTGAGGATGTCCTCTCTGACCAGGCAAGCTGAGGGCAGGCACTCCAGGCCCATAACTGGGTCAGACTGGGTTGGAGGTGAGGCTGGAGAGCCTGCCCGCCCACCCACCCATCTCTTCGGAGAAACCTGTCTTTCCAGGGAGGGAGAGCAGTATGTGGGAAAGCCGAGAGCCCTGGAACGTGAATTAGCCAGGGAGAGATGAATGTGTGATAGCTTGTACCTGGCAGCTACCAATGGAGCATGTTAACGCTTTCAGCAGTGCTGGAGCTCAGGCGTTTAATGCAGGCATCCTGCTACCCCTGGGAGGATTTGGGGTCATCAAGCAGGGACGGTGCCTGGGTTAGGCAGGGTGACTGCTGGTCCCCATCACAGCACTGAACATAGGATGTGGATCTGGCCTCTGGTGGCTTTCTCCAGAAGAAGCCAACATTAGGGGATTTTTCCCCTTGGCTTCCCTGGAAGTCTGTTAAATACTGCAGCTTCAAAGAACATTGAGCAGGAGGAGGAGGAAGAGGCTGCTCCTCTCCTATTCTAGGGGTACTGATGTACCACACAGAGCACAAAGCAGGAAAGGGGAGTCTCCATGTGCTGATCCTAACCCTGCCATGTGTCTTTAGCCAAGTCGGGTTACCTGTCTGCTCTTACCTTTCCTCTTAGTGCTGCTTGTTTCATACAGCACCATTCGGGTTCAGCCCAGACTCAGGGGATGCAAAGACTCAGCCACACAGGCTCACTGTGACCAGACCCCAGGGTTTATCAGTGGCCCCATTCTGCTTACTGGAGGAACTGCTCCCACAGCTCAAACACCTTCCCTTGTGGGTGCTGCCCGGATGCCTCGGCCTCTCTTACCCATGCATCGCAAAGGGCAGAGCCCAAAGCCTATCCACGAGGGCACAAGAGGGATGGTGGCAGCCCAGCAGGCAGGTGCTGTGGGGTGTATCAGTGCAGCCGAGGGAGGGCAGAACCACCTTCCTTCCTCCCTCCCTCCTTCCCACCCCACCCCACGCCCTGGTAGCGCTGCAGGGACTCATCTATTCCCGAGTTACTAATATGCAAATGGAGCTTTTGCATGGGCCAGGCGCCAGGCTGCTGGGTGTCAGGGCACCCGAGGGAGCCGGAGGTGGGGCGAGGCGTGGCGAGGAGCCGCATGCTCACCTGGCCCTGCATGGCAACAGGCAATGGAGCTCTAGGTGCCTTGGGGAGCGGACCCACGGCCGGTTTGAGAGGCAGCGGGTGGCAGAGGAGGGAGGGCAAACTGGCAGCCCCTGGCAACCTGGGGCTGACGGCAGGAGGCTGGGCGCACCGCGGGTTTCCCTCCGCCGGCAGGATGGTGAACCTGGAGTCCGTGCACGCAGGTAAAGAGCACCTGAGGAAGGATCGGGCTCGGAGCTGGCCGTGCAGCTCCGATCGTGGGCTTGGGCAGGAAATGGGGCTGCTGTGATTCCTGGGGCCTTTCCTCCCGTCCTTTCCCTCTTTCCTCCCGCTGGAGTGCCGGGTTAAGTGCCCACGTTCCTACCTGGGGATGGATGGATGCTGCCCTGATCCTACTTAAGGGGCTGCCAAGCCGTGCCCACAATGAGGGTGCATCGCTCACTCTGCCAGCCCTAACGTGGGTCAGGGAGCACAGCGCAGAAGTCTCTTGCGTACCTGGAAAGTGAGCATTTAGTGCCTAGCTTGTGGGATAAAGCCGGGAGGAGTGAGAGGGGATGGATTCACAAAGGGATGCGGCAAGGGTGGAAGGGTGTGTGTGTGAATGAGGGAGATAGGACATGGGTTGGAAGGGGAAAAGTTAATTACAAAGAGGGAAAAGGAGGGAGAAATGAATGAGGAGGGAGCTGTCGGAGACTGGGCTGAGTGAGGAATGAATGAACAGGGATACTCAGGAGGACAGAGACTCCTTCTAGGGGGTCTGATCCAGGGATACAGCTTAAGTAGGCTCACAACTCCTGTGAGCAGACCTCCCTTACACAATCAGCTGGGGAACCAGGGCGATCACTGCCAAATCCCTTGGAGATGCGCTGAGCTCTGGCTCACACCAGCAGAGTGAGTTTAACTTCTGTCCCCAGCTCGAGCCCCGGTGCTGGAGGGGAAGGACTGCATCCCTGGGCATACCAGAGCTGAGGATGATGCTGGAGCAGAAGCAGGGCAGTGGAAGGAATGAAGGCCAGATACTGACAGCCCATTCTGTGGCAGGGACAGGCAGTGGTGTGTTGGGAGCCACATACCTTGGTACTGAACTTATGTGGAGTGCTTTGTGCAGCACAAAACACTGCGTGTTGTCCCCAGGTTTGGAGGGGATAGTGTGGATACATCCATCAGTCTCATTCTCTTTGCATACCTATTGCCATGCTGCAGTGAAACTTAGGCATTTGGTGGTCCTGCTGTGAAGGGGAGACCCAGGGCTCCATGCTCAGTACTTGCAGCCCCTCCACAGGCTGTGCCTGAAGGTGGGCTCATGGGCAGGCCTGCAGGGCAAGGGAGATGCTGCAGAAATGCCATTGCTTAACAACGTGTCAGCCTGCAGAGACGGCCAAAGCCTCTGCTCCATGGGTGCATTACAACCTGCCCCTGGCTCTGGGGTACCAGGACCCCCTTCCGAGGCGATCAGCACCCCACTGTGCAGGCATGGGGAAGGCAGTGGCCGTGAGCAGAGGCTGCAGGAGGCATGAGGCTCGTGGTCTTGGCTTGGTGTGTGAGCCCGACTAGTCTGAGCACCTGCGCTGGGTGTGCTTGTGTGTGGTGTCTGTCGGGGACGCATCCCCCGCAGGCTCCTATCCACCCATCTGCTCGGCTTGTGGGCGACTCTTTCTTCATGAGAAGATCTCCGGATCGATACTGTGCCCGCTGTCAAAGCCAGTGGCATCAGTCCCAGGGTGGATCTGGCCGGGAGCTGTGCAGAGCTGGGTGCGTGCTGCTCTTCCATTCCCCCACATCATCCCACCCTGCTGCCTGCCAGACGGGCATCAGTTTTAAGCAGTCTTTTTGCATGGGGGGGTCTTTTTGTCAGGCTGGGTCCTAATTCCTGTGCCAGACCCCAGCGCTGATGGGAGGGTGTTTCTGCACCCTTGTGCAAAGGCAGCTCCTTTGTTCAGTCCCGGGGTCTCTGAACAGCAAGCCCTTCAGTGGGCTGCTTGCAGAGGTGTGCTCTGCTTCCTCCCTGCCTGTGAAGACACAACGTGCAAGGTGAAGGTGGGCTCCTTGGGCTCTGCATGGCCTGCTTCCTGCTCAGAAGGTTTCCTTGCCGCAGCATTACCACCACCTCCTCCCCAGGCATTGGGATACTTCACCTCCAGAGGGGCTTGGCCATTTAAAGCACAGAACATTCAAATCAGCTTCAGGTCTGCAGCCAAGCTGAGTTCCCACCACCACCACCTTTCCTTTTCCCTTTTAAAGTCATCAGGCTGGTTTACCCTAGTGCCCGTGTCTGAACAACCACTAGGAATAAGGGCTTGGGAAAGCTTTATTTGCTGACACCATTTGTTTCAGCAAAAATAGAGATGCAGATCCATCCCCAGAGAAGTGTCTGCACTGGTCTGGGTGAACAAACCAGACTACCCCTACTCCAGCTATGTTTGCTAGCTGAGGTATAGCAGCACAGTTTTAATATGGCCCAGGCCGCAGTGGCGGCTCCTAATAGGTCTGTGGTTAGGACTTAGGCAGGCCTAAGTTGCTTTATTTTTCCCAGAGATTCTTTTTTCCTAAGCCTGCTTATTCCCTGCTTATTGCCAGCCTGGCAAAGCTGCATGGAAGGAGCCTGCATTCAGCTGGGCTCAAAGGTTCACAGCCTGTCTTGTCTTGAGACAAGATGGACGGGACAGTCAGATCCACGTGCATCACTCTGTCCTTGTATATAGTGGAGGACTATATATGTTGGGTGTATATATAATATATATGCTGGGTGTCAATAAATAAGGTGTTGCCTGTATATTGGCTACACTTATATTGGAAAGTGATTCCTCCATATGCTTGCTTCTTGTTCTTAAGGATCCCTTGGAAGGTGATTCCTTCACTGCTGTCTATAGGCATACAAAATGTGGCCAGCCCCACACCACTCAGATCAGGCTCTGATCAAAAGGGCTTTCTTTTGCTGCCTGTTGTTATTTGTCTTCCCCATGGGATTTAAACTGTAATAACTCGAGTACCTTTATGGTAGGAATTTGTGTGAAAATAAACTGCTTCTGTTCTACGTATGGGAGAATCAGAGCGTATCTTGGTTCAGTTCTTTCTCACTAAAGCAAGCACTGAACTTCTGCCTGGCTTAACATTTCTCTTCCTCTATTTTATGAGAATCAGGCTTTCTCTTTTAAGATACTCCTTGGCACCAAGTATAACTTTGTGCTTTGTAGATTGCCTAAGTTAGGGTCCCTTGGCAGTAGGACAAGACAAGAAGATGTTTATAGCTGATGATAATTACTCTTCCTGCAGTAGAAATGCTTAGAAGCCCCACTAAATTTTCATGTCTTAATTGCAGAGGGGTTATTTGAAGGGGGGGAGGAGGAGGGAAATCCCACAAGTCGCTTTTCTCCCCTTTTCCACCTTGTTCCTTAACACAGGAAAAGAAGCTTCTGAAGTATGGGAATGTTTCTGCACTTGGTCCCTGACATGAAATCTTTTCCTTTATTCATTTGCTGAATAAAAAGTTTCAAACTTCAACCAAAGCAAAACTTCTCCATTTTGGTCAAAAAGGAGCTATTTGCACACTGGGGAGTCTGATTAGGGGAAAGGAAAACCCAACCAAACAAAACCAACCTGCTTCTTTTAGTGTAATAGAAACCCATAGGATTCTTCCCACCCTTTTTGCTGCTAGGAAATCATACAGCCAGATATAGGAAAGAGGAAAAGGTTTGCATGATGCCTTTAAGAAGGCTTCCACCTGCCTTTTCTACCCCAGAAAACCACAGCAAACACTGGTCCTGCTTCCACAGTGTTGTTATTACCCAATGCAAATGGGGTAAATTCTGTGGCAGGGACTGGCTGCAGGAAGCACATGCAAATCAGTTAGTTCTTCAGAACAAAATGTTCTCTTTTGGGGGGTTTATTCCCCAAATAGCCAGGAAAGAGTTAAAATTCCCATGGGAAGGGTAGAATAGGTGAGGGGGGTGTCCATTGAATTTGAATAGATATTCTTTCTTCTCCCACTGGTGTGTACTTTGACTCTAAAAGAGGGGATGAGCAAGCCAGTGTGAAGCTGACTATTCCCACCTTTTCTTTCAGCTGTCCCCGAAGGAGAAAGTGGCCCTGGGTGTGGTGGAGGCCATCACTTCAAGGGTAAATGACATATCTATTGGCACTGATAAGGATGGGATGGGGGGAAGTATGTAGGAGCTTGATTGAAAAGCACTCTTCTTGCTCCTGGGCTGGGGACAGTGCTTTGGAGCAAGGCAGCTTCTTGGTGCTTTGGGAGGGCTGGGAGCACAGGTGGGAGAAAGCAGGGTAAATACTGTGCAAATAGGGATCAAATGTATTGAGGGAAACGAGCTGAGTTTGCAAAGGAGGAGAGGAGAAGAGAGACTTCACTACCCTCCCTAGAGCATCTCTCTGAGACCGGTCCTCCATGCATGTGCTTCATACAGCACCAAGCACTGGCCTGGCTGAGCCGTCTTGAGGGACAAGGAAAAGATGTAGGAGAAGGGAATGCTGAGAGGAATTTGCTGCCTCCACAGGTGTGAGGGCACATTAAGCTGAGAGCCACACCAGCTGGCTTGGGAAGTCTATATAAAGCTCAGGTGAGAGGTCTGGGGGGCTGAGAGTGTTCCTGGTGTTCTGGTAGTTCCTCATCCCTTGCTCAGGAGAATAAGGTGGAAGAAGAAGAGGAGAAGGAGAAATGTGAGAAGTGAGAAGACAGCAGCAAATTGGGGAGGGGGGAGAGGAACGAGAGGGATGCTAAGAGCAACAGGAGGGAAAGTGCATCCTCGGAGCTGATGAATATTCTAGTGACTGTATGTTGAGGAATCAGAAATTTGAAAGTCTGATGGTTTATTATAATTACACATTCATTTGTGCTGTTTAGTGGAAGCCACATGTGCCTGTTGCCTGGGACTGTGACCTGTTATTAAAATCAGTTGTGCCTCCTTTTCCAGAGATCAAGATGAGCGGTGATGCAGCAGATTCCACAGATACTCGGCATGAACCTGACCAGGTGGAGCCAGGTAAGGAGGGTCTGGGATGTGGGGGGCAAGCAAGGAGGGAGGGGAAAGCAATGAGATGGGGGGCATGGGTGCTGGAAGTTTCTGTCTGTGCTTTGCTTGACTCCTGTTGCTGGTGCATTGAGCTCTTCCAAGCAGCCTGGGAGTTGATCAAGAATGTGCTCTAGGCTAGGATTGCATTTGTATCTTGATCAGCATGCGAGATCCTTCTGTAGCAGCACTGAATCAGTTTGTGCCTCCCTGATTTTAGCATGGAAAGATGCTCATGTCTTGGCAAAGGAATAGTGCTATTGAAATAGTCTTGGTCCACTCTGTTTAGCACAAACACCTCTTCATTTTACACAGGGTTCATGTCAGACATGCTCCTGTAGACAAAACTCCCTGAGGACTAAGCCTGTTTTGGCCACATGTATGTAGAAAAATGGGAGGGATTTGGGGAATATTCAACTCCAGCCAGGTAGTTCCAGCAAAAATTGATTGCTCCTCACCCTGAAGCATGATTGGGTTTCTCATCTCCATTGCTCCCACCTGATGGCTGCTCAGACTCCCTGCTCCAAGGCTGGAAGCCCCAGTTTGCCTTGCATATGTAAAGCTGAGGAACAGGGTGATCCTTTGAAGATGACAGTGCTGGTGTTAGCAGTGATTTCTGCCAGGTTACCAGCCAACTTCTGCATTGCCACAAGGTGTGATACACACCAGGAAAATCAGTTCTGTCTGTTCTGGCATCACTTCTGACTGCCTCTACCTGTAATCTGGGAAATTACAGGAATAAAGGCTCATGGTCAGATTACTTTTTAGGCAAATAAGCATCAATAAGAAGTATTTTTAGCACCCACTTGGTGTAAGAAATTAAGATTATTAGAAACCTTGTGCTTTATTATAGACTTGGAAATAAGAACCTTTAGCACCAAAGCTGGTGGAGACAATGTGGAAGAATCATTATTCTTTGAGTAATGAAGAGCCCTAAATTTGGGGCGGGGGGGGGGGGGGGGGGGCAGCAGATTAAGGCTCTGCGTGGAATGAATTTACTGTTTCTCTTCTGTCGTTTGAGATTACTTATAAATAAAGAGACCTTGATAAAGGCAGGGAACTCCAGGCATGTTGTAATGAGGCTAAACCTGCCCCTTTAGTTACACCTTATCCACTGAGGACTAGAAACCCTCTGTGCTCTTAGCTATTAAGCTGTTATTTGACATACTCTAAGGCAGACATAGGACCTGGTTCTATTCACAGCCATGAGCTCTGATTGACCCTGGTCAGGTCAGCTTTTGTTCAGGGCTTTCAATGACCCCAAACCGTCTTTTGAAGGAGACTGTGTCTGAGCCACTTAACAATAAATATGTCCCCAGCATCCCAAGCTCTTTAAAACCAATCCTGAAGTTGGGAAGCACGATCCTGAAGTGTTTCGTGCAGAATTAATGGATAGCAAAGCTGAGTCAAGATTAGGGAAAGCTTTATTGAGAGGCGGTTTTGGGGGTTGACATCGATATAAATGCACTGGGAGATTCTGGCTGCTGATGTTGCAGTCAATAGTGTTAAATAGGTGAGAAGCTGGCACCCTGGTTGATTGGATAACGTGGTTTTCAGTTTAAGCTTCCCAGACAGCCATTAGTGTTAGCTCTAACACCTCTTTCGAGTGGTAATCGAGAAAAGAAAGCAGAGAAGTGAAGCCAATTTGTTTTAAAATAACAAAAACGTTTGCAGCAGCATTCGCTCTGCTCCAGGAGCCTTCACATCAAGCAGGGAAATCAGAGCAAGTCAATCGCCTTCATTTGCACAAGAGCAACACTTCCCTGCGGACTGATACAAGGAACCTGCTTAAATTACTTTGCCCCTGCCACAATGCAGGCCCCTTGAGTGGTTGATCTGGATCTCCGGAGATCACCACAAGAGCTTTAGCTATGATGAGAGGCAGTTAGGAGCTGCAGCAAACAGCACAAACCCTCCTGTCCCACCACAGCTGTAGAACGGGATGCCCAGGGCAGGATCACAGGCTCTTGCTCAGCTGTATATGTGCTGTAACCCAGCACATCAGCCCCACTGGCCCCCGGAGGGTCGGCCTCGCTGCTTTACCTGAAGCCTCTGCGCATCTTCGTCAGGCTTTGGTTCTTATTCTTCTCTTCCCGACCATTCTGTTTATAAACAACAGAGCTCTTTGTACTGAGCTTCCCTGGAAGTTTTTATTTGCCCTTATACACGTCGTTAGAGGAATATTTACTGCAACACCTCCTAGTGCAGTGCTTTGTTTACCAGCTTCATGTGGGAAAAGCTCTTTTCCAATGACTCATTAATTGAAGACCCGTTTCCTGATGAACTGGACCAATCCACACGGCTTCCCCGGGACTCTTGTTACCCCCAAAGGAGAGGGCAGTTACCAACCTAACAATAACAGCGCTTATAAAGAATGGAAATCCTTCGAGGTGCATATTTACAAGGGCCTTTCATCACTAAAAGATGTAGACTGGCTCCAAGAAGAATTAAGAAAGTACTGAAGGGAGCTGGGTGCCAAAATGCTTTTGTAAACCAAGCCCTTGATCTAAACCTGATGCCTGAAGATCTGATGGGAAGTGTCAGGAGTCAAAAGCATAATCTCATCCTTTCATATCTCCGCCAGTTCTAGGCTTGGGGAGGGGGGGAAGGGGGAAAGGGTAATTTGGGGCATTGTTTTACTTTGAAAGTGTTTAAAATACTAGCGGGAGGGGGTTATTTTTCAGAGAAAATTGGCAAAATGTTTCATCTTTCATAGGGGGTTAGGGAAGTTAAACTTTTTGTTACTTTCCGTCCACACCAGTTGTTTTATTTAATAAGATGCTCTCCGAACCCCATCTTGATCTCACCCTTCCATGTCTACTGGTTATAGTGACATTTTGCCATTTCACAGAAAACTGAGTGAAATCAATACATATAAACCTAAGGAATATCACATACCCTAAACAGTCCTGTAAATCTCAACCCTTCTTTGGCTTTAACTCTGCCTTTTTTATTAAGGCACATGTGTGAGAGGAAAAGGGGAATAGGCATGAGCCCCTCTTGTGAGGGATGTACATTCAACTGATTTCCCCTAAGGCCCGGGAGCTGTGTAGGTCAGCCCCCATTGGAGCACTGGGTCATCTCTGTTGTTCGAAGGTCCTTTTCACCTTGTGCTGTGTGATGCCAACACAGTTGAATGCTGTCTGTGGCTGGGCTCGAAGGCAGTTCCGCTGACTCCATGGGGGGTAATGACAAGCGTGAGTTTTATGCTTGGCTCGAAGCTCTTTTCATCTCTTTAAACTGATGAAAGCCCTGCCAGCAAGTTCTGGGTTGGTTTTTTGTATGGGAACTGTGGGGGCTTGGCACTGCAGAGTGTCGCCCCTGGTCTTCCAGCCGAGAGGCAGAGATCTCCCCCTTCTTGTGGTTTATCTAAGCGCTCTCTATCTGATGCAACAAAATGCTGAGGTGGGACTTGCCTCTGTCTGTCTGTTTGTTTGTGTCAGACACTTGTTCCCCGTTTATCTGCTCCATCAAAACAGGTTACACCAAGCAAAGCTACTTCCCTTTGATTTCATCTGTTGAGGCTATGGGGGGGAAGCCAAAAGGGCGATAGGGAAGCTCTTCAAACACAACCATCGGTAACTGAATAGCTGCAGGCGCTCTGAACATCTTCTCTCCCCACCCTGTAACACGGGGAACTGGCCAGCCTGCCAGGAGCCCAGGGCGGGGTGCGATGGGCACCCCAGCACTTGGGGTGTGTATGTGTGGGTGCAATATAGGGCAGCCCCACAGCGCTATTTCTGCCTTGGGAGCAGTCAGTGTCACTCCTTGTGTTGGTGGGGCTTGGCTGACCCCATGGCTTTGCCCAGCTCTGGAATCTCAAAGAGCAGCAGCCAGGTAGAGGTTTGGGGTTTACTGGGGAAGGCACATGGAGCCAGAAGGATAGGCTCTGGTGGCCATGGTAGCAGGGTTATATAGCCCTCACACATCTGGTAACCTACCTGAGTGCATTGAGAAGCAATGAAGCAGATGTCTTCTTTCTGACAGTAAGAAAGACCCTTTCCTTTAGATACTAAGAAAATGAAAAGGGTAAAGGGCTATGCATCCACTCCTATGGTATTGCAGGGTGTCCCTTTTGGGCACTATGCATGTCATTCTTCTCACCCTGCATCCTCAACTTCAACTACCTTGTGCCTATGGAGGGATGTCAGCATCACATACTTTATTCTTCTGCTGCTCCCTTGGCAGTGGAGGAGAGAACCCAAAGGCAGCTCTTAAACTGGACACCAGAGCTTCCCTCCAAACAAAGCATCCTCCTGGTGCCCTTTTTGCCTGGGTGTAAGCTCTGTGATGCAGGTGCTGCTCTCCCTAGGGATGGGTGTACAGCTCTGGGCAGAGTGGAGCCCTGTTCTGCACTGGGAAGGCTGTTCATTGCATTCCAATTGCAGGCGCTGGGGTAGGGTCTCTCTAAAGGCAACGGCTCATGCTGGGACAGGGTATGGTGGCTCTGATGTCCGAGTCAACTTCCAGCTCGGGCAAAAGGAAACGTGCACAAGCAAGGGATGTCAGACTGGGCAATGCAATGGCTTGTGTGAGATGAGCTGGTGGGTGCTCAGGTTGTGCTGCTTGGTGTCGCAGGCAAGCTTAAGGGCTACACAGCCTGAGCTTTCCTATTGCCTTTTGTTACCTCTTCATATGCGGTTCACATCACCAGCCCTAAGCCTTTTGAGGAAACTTGGCCTTCCCTGGCCCCACACTGAGCCTAGTCCTTGGCTACGCCTTTGCTCTCCAAGGCAAGCTCTCCCTGGTGAAACTTCCCTCAGATCCTCCAGGATTTCTCTTGTCTCTTCCCCCTGCAGCCATGCACAGCCCCAGGACAAGCCCTGGATAAATGAAAGCAGCAGCAGTTGGGCTGGAAACAGCTGGTTGCTATGGCAATTGGGCCTGCTTAGGATTTGCATAAGGCTGATGATTTTCATAGCACAGCCACATTTAAGGCGAGCAGGAGAAATTTCCATATTCCCAGCTCCGAGTCAGTTGGGGCGTGGGGGAGGCCAGGAGGGGTATTTGAAATTCAAATGAAGGTGATTAGGGTTTGAGGTTGGGTTATTTTATATTTTATATATTTTATTTCTTTTTTTCCCCCTTAAACATCCCATTATGGAAGAGGATAAAAAAGGATGGGGAGGGGAAAAGGGAACAAAAGGCTGGTTTGACTTGAATTAGAGGGGCAAAGGAAGAGCTGGTCTGATCTGCCTCTTGCCTCTGGTCTAAGAGAAGAGACTTGCCCTCTCCCAGCACCTGCAGGTGAAGTGTTTTCCGTGGGAACAACTGCTGCCCTCGGGTTTCCCTCTGGAAACTGCCCCAGTCTCCCACAGTTGCTGTGCTCCTTTCTCCCCCTGCTCCCCACGAAGGGGATGTTGCACTTGGAGCTGCAGTGGGACTAGAGGATGGGATTTCTTTGAGGCACTGCTGACAAAGGAAAGGTGTTTTTATAACCCAGGGGTTTCCACCCAGATGAAACCCTTGTCTTCAGTGAAAGCTTCCCCTGGAGTCTGTAGCTGTCTGAGTCAGCACAGATTCACTTTCCTTGCTAACCAGCCTTAACTTTCCCATGGCGAAGCTCTTGATGCCCTGGTTTGGTCTGGTTTTGTCTTTAGAGAAAATGGTTAAGATGAAAGATGCAGCTCTATCTGCCTGCCTCAAACTGCCCATCCTGTTCACACTTCCCCCTGCTCCCTTTAAACAGCACTTAAGGTGAGCCTTGGGAGCAGCATTCCAGTAGGATCCAGGGAACTGACTGGTGTCTGCCTCCACTGGAGGGAACTGGGGGCAGCCACTAATATGGAGAGAAGGTGATTAAAGTGAGCACCTTTCCCTGCTAGTTCTGGAGGCAAGCTGGTCTGACTGCTGGGAAGAGTAGCATGAGGGCTATGACTTGGTATTTGCTTGAGTCTCCAAAGTGAATTGAAATTCTAAGTGTATTTGATGCTGAATATCTTTTTTGCTTAATGGAATACATTCTTCTCAGGGCAGGTGAGCGTTTTGCTCAATCTCCAGTGTGTGGGTCAAGTGTTTTTTATAGTGGCAATAACTGTTGCCACTCTTTACCCACTCATGGGTAATCTTTCATCTTCCCATGTTGTTTGAGGCGAGAGATTTGATTCTTGTCTCAGTTTAACAGCTGAATTTCTCAGCTCCTAGAAAACGTACACTGAAAGGCACTCTGCATCTGGCCTGCTTTGCCAGTCATGATGGTGTTGTGCTTTACAGCTGGAGTGCTAAAATCTTCAGGATAGGTGAGATTCATCTTAATTTTAGATATTCAATACTTTGAGGCTGAAGCCTGACCTGCTCACCCCAGGCTCCTTGTACAGTCAATGATGCAAAGAGGGATCTGCAGAAGGTGATTCATCTCCCTGCCGTCTATCTTAGGGGCAAGATGAATTGCCCTCTGGAAGCGCCTGCTTCCTCTCCATGGCTGTAAAGGGAGCCTAGAGCAATTGGCTCAGAATTAGACACCTAAAAGTTAGACATCTAAGCCCAGGCAGCTGAATCCCCTGCCTGGTGTCTGCCTGGCACTGTTCCTCCATCCCCCTTCAGCTGTTCCCAATTTCCCTCCCAAATGCATGCGGCAGAAAACTGATTCCCTGTGGGAATTCCCCAACACCTGTTCGAGATTGAAATCACCTTTTAATTCCCTGTCCCTCTGTGCAGCTGAGATCAAACCGGGGCGTGAATTAAGTGTGGGGTTGGGTGGGAAGGGGTATAAGGTTAGCCTCTGGTTTCAGCCCTGGTTTTGTCACGGGGTGAAAAGCCACGGGCGGTTGTCACTCCCTATAGGTGACACCTGCATGTTGCTGCATGTGTTTGCCTGGCAAAGATGAAGGTACATTGCAATCTTGATTTTACTTTTCTCCCATTCCGGTGCTTTTATCCTCAAGCCCTGGACTGGCTCAGCGGCTTCCAGTGGGAATCGTGTCGGGTCTGATAGAGCACTTTGGTTTTCAGAGCAAGCACCGCATTCCAGGCGGGGGGAATGGCAGCGGGTGGGGGGGAGCTGTCCGGAACTGTTCTGCTGCTCCCATCCCCAGAGAAACCTCCCCAGGCAAACTCGCACCAGATCTGATGCCAGTGCTATGCAAAACAGCTGCCAGGTGAACCAAGGAGAGCAGCAGAGTCCTCGTCTGCCGAGCTGAGCTTATCACTGCCTCTTTCCCCTGTCCAGAACACATGTAAAGAGGGCAATGAGGGCTGGTTTGATGGGGAAGCTCCTGGGAACCACAGTGCAAGGGGCTCAGAGTGATCCTTCTCCATTTAAATGCCAGGGCTTTCCCTGTCTGATGGAAGTGAAGGGAGGGAGGACTGCATCTAGCACGTATTTTGGATCCCTTCTGGCTGGCTGGTGTAGCAAGAGGCAAGGTGCTGGCTGGTGTGAAGCTCCATTAACATTAGTGGAGTCCTGGCAGTTTACAGCAGCAGAGAATCTGCTGCCACTTACACTTTCCTTTCTTTTTATCTCCTGGAGCTAGAAAAGATTAAATCTTAAGTGCAGATCCTCATTGTTTGAACAGCCTGCTCCTTTAAGGAGAGAAATGATTGCTTCAGTGTGAGTCCTGATGTGGATGGAAACCGTGAGAAAACGAGTCTAATTTCATAGTATTTGTAGGAAAGTTACTGATTTAAGAGAAAGAGGAGAATTGTTATCCCTATTGCACCCAAACCTTGGCTTGCAGCTGGAATCGCTTCCATTTTGCTCAAACTCAAGCTTTTACTGAAATAGAGACAAGATTTGTTTGCAAATAAATCTGTGCACAAACACTTCTGCTGAAACATTGAAGAGATTTGTGTATCCAGCTTCCATTTACATAACCACTGGGAATAGAAATAACCTCACCCGGTTTTAAATATCTCCTATTGGACATCTAAGGCTGAACTAGTTGCCCCTGGGTCCCTTTGTAGTCAATAAAGAGAAATAGTCATCTCCAGAGGGCCATTCATCTCAGTTTAAGATAGGCGTCTAAGATAGGTCAAATGAATGGCCTCTGGAGGTGCCTATTTCTTCTTGCTGTCTACCAAGACAGCCTGGGGCAGTTATCTCAGACTTAGACGCCCAAGATGCGACTGAGTTAATGTCATTCCCCATGCATATTTGCAATATGCTCCACTGTCACAAAACACCTGGTTGAGGTGCTCCCAAACACCCCTGGTGATCTGCAGTGGGATGTGCAAGAGAGCAGAGGGTAGGACTTGGCAGAAGCCTGTCAGCTGCACATGCTGGGGATGGGAGGAACAAGTAAGAGATGGGAAGTTTGGAAGAGGAGGAAACAACATGCAGGAGAACTTGGAGCTGGTGTTAGCAGTGCAGAGCAATGCACCTCTGTTCCAGCTGTGTGTCTCAGGTTCCAAGTTTTGGGGTGTACGACAGTGACTCAGAGCCATCAGCACTGGCACCTGGGGATTAACCTCAAGGTCTTTGGATCTTGCCTCATCAACACGCTGCTTTTGAACAAGAGCAAAAGTCTTGTATCCAAGAAACCAGAAGATAACCTTTTCCTTCCTGTTCTGTTTTAGCAGCTAGGAACTTTGTTTCCTCCTTCTCTTCTTGCCTTTCTTCCCTTTAGCTACTGCCTCTAGATTGCATCAACCCGCCGAGGGTTTCAAAGGTAGAAACTGCAGGCCTTGAAGATCCTCACACAGTCCTGCTCAGGTGTGTGGATACTGATTGCAATCATCTATTAACACTATCAGCATTCCCATCGTTATGTGTGCAGTTGTTGGCTCTTGGGGCGTAGAGCTGGAACGCAATGAATGAATGAATTCCCCGGGCAGGAGCAGCTGGAGAGGGGTGGTCAGGGAGCAGATGGCTACAGTGAGAGGCATGGAAGCACGTGGCACGTTGGAGGTTGTAGTAGAGTAGGGGATTATATGGAAGGAGATAAAGACCTGAGACTGGGAAGAGAAAGAGCTTTGAGAAGCAGGTCTGGAGGAAGCCAGGAAGGGAGGGCAGGCTCTAGCACAGCAGAAATGCAGACAGGCGGGGGGAGAAGGTGCAGAGCTGGATCTAGGTTGAGTTGCAGATGATGAGAAGATAGAGGAGATTTCAGAGCTGGGGGGCAACAGCTTGTTCTGCCCTGCAATAATGCTGTGGTGCTGCTTGAAAGAGAAGAGCTACAGCTCAGCCTCACTAGAGCAACAAAGGCAGTTCAGTTTCCACAGTCATCACTGCTAACGCGTTGAAGATTACATCTCCAGAGCTGTTTCTAGGTAGCAGAGAACAGGGTGCCATGAAATCGTTATGGTTTGACTCTAAAGCATTTTGCCACCTAATAACTGTACCAAGCATGCTCTCCCCCTGATGGTCAAACAGAACCATGCTGGCTTGCCTGGGAATATTGTATATGGTTCAAGCTGGAAAACTGTGTGCTGGTATGGGATAGGGGCTTGTTCCATTGAAAACAAGTCAGTGGAGCACTGGATTTGCACTCCTGCCTGCACAACCTCTATTAACCACTTTCCAGCTTTATGCAAGAGAAATGAACTCCTGAAAAACATGATGTGTTGAAGCTTGATCAGATCACAGGGCATGGGCTATGCTTTATGGGGAACGTTATACTCAAAAAGCAGAAGGAAGAGGCCCTGGGGGCTTGTGCCTGTGGGATGTGAGCAATTTAAGGCTGTTTACCACCAGCTCAGTTGGATTAGAAGAGAATGACTTAGGGAATGGATTGCAAAGGGAAGGGGTTTCTTGGGGTTGCCTTTGCAACTAAAGAGGCTTCGTGGAATCCCTTAAAGCATTCATATCTATGGAGCATACAACTTTTCCTCTGTGATATTCTTGATGAATTTGGCAGGTGTGATGGGGGGGGGAATGTTTATCATCAAAGGGGAATGAGTGAGGGCCTGTGCGGTACCTTCAGGCTGAAACCTGTCTGATTTTCCCCCTGTGCCTGCCAATCTCTCTTGGAATCAAGGAGACGCCTCTTGAGCACAACCCCACGGCACCCTCTGTTCCCTTAGATATCCCGTAATTACTTGGTGCCACATGGGTTCCCAAAGATCCCTGGTTCGCAGCCTTGGCCACTTGTTTGCTAGCTTCTCCCACAGTCAGTTCTTCTTTTATGGACAGTGCCACGGTCACGGATTTCCCTGGATATCTGTAATGTCCTCCAGCTCACCTCGGCTGGAATCTCCCTTGCAGTCAGTGAGCTTTCCCCCACCCTCACTGCTTGGCCAGGTATCTCCAGGGCAGAAGCTCTTCTGTTTAACTTCAGCAAAGGCTGATACCTCTAAATGTTGCAAAAGCTGCCTTTGTATTTCCATTGCTGCCTTTGTATTTCCATTGCTGCCTTCGCATTGACTCCACCTTCCTCCTCCTCCTCTCCTTGCTCCTACAACAAACCAAGCTGGGCCAGCAATGTGTCTTTGGCTATGTGTGCTCTAAGTCGTGGAAAGTTTAAATCAGTGCTGTCATTAATGCTGAGATATTTGTTTGTTTCCTTGTAGGGAATGAACAGAATGGGCTGGACTTTAACAGGCAGGTAAGATGCTCCCTGGCTTACCAGGTATTCTCCTGCTTTCTTGCCTTATTGTTTTTTAATTGCTCATCTTGCTGAGTCTCAGGCAGCTACTGTTAAGAGATAAAACTGTTAGGTCAGAAGCTGCCATTAAACAGACCACATAAATTCTTCGCAATTCCCCTTGTGGGATAGGATGACAGATTAAACTCCTGGTTTCCAGGCCTTCCTATTTCATAGAAGTTCAGTTAATTATAGAGTTTCTTTAAATCACTGTTTGCTTCAGGCTTTTCCTGGCTTTTTAATTTTTCCCATTGTCATTTAGAAACAAAAGGGACCTCAGTTACACTGGCAGATGTGCAAATCCCGCCCCAAAACCCCATGCAGTTCCACTGTCTGTGACACTGGTGCTGGAAGCACTGTGGTATGCAAGCCTAAGAGCACAGGGCTGACTCACAGGAGTATCAGCAAGGACTGAAGAGGAGGCGGTTTGAGGTCTTGGAGTGCACAGGTCAAGACCAGGCCTGCCTACAGTGACAGATTCCTCTTTGCAAGACAGTGGGGAAAGGGACAGCAGATACAAGGAAGTGTTTCTTGCAGGGCAAGTGAGCCCTAATTGCAAGCAAGCATGTCAGGGACCGTTGTCTTTGCTGTGAGTGCTGTTATCCTCCTGGTTCATACAGCTGCAAGCAACCCCTGTCTCCTTGAATGCAAAGGCTTCCTACTGGAAGCAGATGGGCAGCTGAAGCTTCTCACTGTGACTTTTCTGTCCTTCCAGCTTGCCTTGGTGGCTCTGGTCTGACAGATGTCAGCAAGCTGCTGTTTGTTTGTTTGGCTTGGCTGCTCTGGCTTTGGGTGGGTCGTAACTTCCTATCAAAGGTGTCTTAACACGTTCAGCCATCTTCCAGGTTTCTGGAATACTGAGCTGAAAACAAAAAGTCTTGTGTCTCCAGCTCTGGGGATTGCAGAGCCCAAAGCACAGGCTCTCTGCACGCCAAGAGAAGGATCCAATCTGCTTATGAGGAGTGATAAAAGAAAACTCCCCCAAGACAGAAATAAGCCATGAAAGTAAAACATCACTGCATGCTGCCGACTGTTCCTATGGCAGCACCACAAAGGTGTTAGAACTGGAAGCTGGGCTGAGGTTAATCAAGGAAACGTTATCGAGTGTGGTGAAGTGGTGCTGATTTACAACCACTGATGTTCTGACCCATTATCTTTAAGGTCCTAGTCCTCTAATGTCACTGAGTGAGCAGATGCTGGTAAAGTCATGGGGGCAGACAGCTTCACTTCACAGTCAGTAGGGTTTGGGCCAGACTCAGCTTGATAGAAGTGTCCTCCTCCCAAAAGAGATTGGGTTTTTGTGACAGCCTTTTGTGGCATTCCCTTCTTTACCCTTTCTACCTAAAGGATGCTACAAACTCCCTTTCATTTGTGTCTGTTTGTGTCACTGAGCAGCAAACTTGACTGGGGCTTACTGAGGTTTGCAAAGCAGAAGCCTGTGAGGAACCTTATTTTAATGTTGTGTTCTTGTTTTGCTTGGGGTTTTTCCTTAACCTGGTTTGATTCCCCACATGAAGCCTTCTTCCATCAATGCCATGTTGGAACAGTCCATGAGAGTGGACACAGGCGTGAGCAAACGGCTCTTTGTCTCCCTCTCTTGGCCCTCACAAGGCCATGGGTAGACTTGAGCCACTGTGATTACAACTCTGAAACAAGCAGGAGCCCAAATGCACATGGGTTTTACACTCACGTTTCAGGTTAACCTCAGCTATTGGTGAATTCATCTTCAATTCACCAAGTAAATTTCAAGCGCCGAGAAAGAGGAAGAGGGGAGATATGGAAATCTGGGAGTGTTTTCATGTGAAATCAGGTGCTGAGCTCTTTGATTTGGGGTGGAGGTTGGTGGGGTTTTAATATTGGTTTGGGGTTTGAGGTTGCTTTTGGGTGGCTTTTCTTCTTTTTGTTACCTTGCAATTCAAGTTCTCCAGCTGAAGCCAAGAAGCATGGTTTGCAACCCAACTCCAACCCCAATGCAAGAGCTGCAGAGCTCCCTTTGACTTTATTTGGAGTGCTGGGCGCTAATCACTTTGAAGATCATAAATCTCACATCGTTTAAGCCTCTCCCCCAGTCTTTGTAGATGGCCTACATTTCAGGTCTGTTTCCCTCCCATGTTACGCTCCAGGCAGGAAGAGAAGGGTGGAGTGACCTGGTTAGACCCCTTACTTGCCTACCCATTCCCTGCTGTGGCTGCTCTCACCCTGAAGATGGGGAGGAGGGAAGCTCTTGTGGAGTTTGAGGTTTTCAGGCAGTTTGTGGGTCAGCCTTGTGCTTTATGAGAAAGCTGCTTTCTGATCCCTCAACCTATTTGGCAAACATTTCTTTCCCCCCCTCCCTCTGCTCTTCAAACTCTCCTCCCACCTGGATGCAACAGTAATTTGTATGTGAATGAGAGGGAAAAGGGTGTGTATGAAAAAAGCAGCATCTTCTGCCTTGCCTATCTGGTTTGGCTTTTCATTTAGCGAGTCTAATGCTGTTTGTTTCCTGTTTATATCAAGGGAAATGCAAAGAGATAGTAATAAACTTTCACCTTCAGTGCTGGCAACCTGGATAGGGCCATCTGCTTCTTGATGGGTTGGGATCGTGTCCAGAGCATGTCAGGAACAGAACTGAGGAACTCGCAGGTTTACTCCAAGTCTTGCCATGAAAGGACATTGTGTGGGACCAGGGGAAGGTTGGATGGAAAGTGTTGAAACAAGACCTTTTCCCTGCTCTAATGTGGTGATGCTGCTGTGGTCGTGTTTGGTTTATTTCCCCATTGGTATATGCAGTGCTCAGCCTTTAAGGAAATAGCACATTGTTTGTTTTTGTAGGTTGCTCTGTTCTAGAGACCCAGGTAATTTACCTTGCGTCTGCAGTTCATATTGCCTTGTGGAATACACATACGGAGCTAGGACTGATGGTTTTGGGAGGTGACAGGGCTTGTGTGCACGGTAGTCCTGCACATAGTACTGTGTGCATCAATCTGCAGCTGGAGGAGGAAAACACACAGATGCTGAATCACTGACTTCTTTTCCATGAGGAAGTGATGGGGAGCATCGTGTCACCTGTTGGTCCTTGCAGCAATGCAGCCTCTGAGTGCTAGGGAGGAACAAAGGCTCAGATATCCCCTACTTCCAGAGAAGGGAATGAGAGATGCTCTCCAAGCCCCTTCATGTTCTCAAACACTGTGTTAGAAGAGGATGCAATCCTGCAATCAAGCTGACAGGTTATGTGTTGCCAGCGCAGGGAAGGTTTAGCAGGATGTACATGTGCTTTGTATCCAAATACATCGTGCAGTTTCATTCCAGCAAAAGGCTACCCCTTGCAGACAGGCTATCATTTGTTTAATGATAATGACAGGTTTGGTATTTGTATCAGTGTGAAGGTGATCCTGCCATGAGACTTTACCATATTTAAGACAGACAAGCAGGCGTTAATGTACTTGAGCAGTTGTCCTGGGTTCAGTCCAGGGCTGGGCTTAGCACAGTTTGAATCTTCCTGTTGTTTCTTTACTCCTATTAGTTGTTGTCTTCAATTTGCACCAGTCAGGGGATTTAAGAAGGACATACACCTCTTTCCCACAGGTTTCCTAGAAGTAGGATCTTAGGATGGATTTACCTGGGAGAAGTAGGTAGCTTGGAGATGTCTTGCTGGGGCAGGAGAGATCTTCAGAACACAAACAGAAGCATCCCGAACAAAACAAGAAAAGAGGATATGCAAATTGAAGTGGCCTTGTGTTTCTTACACACATTAGCTCAGCACTGAGTTTTGCACATGGGGTAATACTGAGGTGTCTCAGGCCTTCATAGCTGATATCCTGTAGAAGCACGATGTGAGAAATCAGTGGGCAAACTGCACCTGAGATCTAAAGTCACTGGTGGCTTTTTCAATGCCATTAGTAACACAGTGACCTTGTTTGGTACTTTCCACCCACACGTCTGAAGGTTCTTTGCTGATGAATTTAGAACCCTGATGCCTCTGGAAGGTAGGGAGGTGTTTAACCCTGCTTTACAGACGAAGCAGACACAGGCTGACTACCTGGCTTTTCCCAAAGATGCTGAGTACTGTGGTTGCTGCTGAAATCAATGGATGCTTTATAGGACAGTTGCCTGTGGACATTAAGGTGTATTGTAATCCAGGGACCTGCTCCCTAGCAGTGCTGGGATATGGACTCTGATTCTCTGATTCATAGTCTTGTGCTCAACCACAGACAAGTTCTTCCTCCCCTCCATCCTTTTGAAGGTGGAAAGAAGGGCCTAACTTGCTCGGTAGTTTGTTATTAATATCTGGGATGCAAAACTCCCTGCAGATTTAATTTCGCTCAATCAGGGCTTCCCTTCCCCCAGGGATCTCTCTCAGTTTTTCATTCCACTTTGTGTTCCCACCTCCCCTAATCTCATTTGTTCCCTAGATGTCATTTCTGTTCCTGCTTGGCTTTTCCCTGTGGGTAGTTCAGGTTTCAGTCTGCCCTCCAGATTTCCATCCCAGTCCTGCTTTGCCCTCCTCTCAAGGGGAGGTTCACATCCTACTTCCTTCTCCCCTCTGGGGATCAATTCAGATTTCACTCTCTCTTCTTCTCTGCATTGCCCCAGGGCATCAGCCTAAGCCTCGCATCTGCTTTTCATCTCTTGAGCCTTCATGAACTGGAAATCAGCCCGGCTGCCCCGTATCTGCCTTGACTGACACTGGATCTAAGCTGAACACTACCTTGGCCTTTCCCTTTTGAAGTCTCCTTGCTCTGTCCTAGGGACAGACTGATTGCATAAATTTGTATGTGTGTTCTGGTTCTTCATTGAAATGCAGCCCTTTGGGAGAGCATCAGAGAAAGCCCTGGCTTGAGGGAAAGTCCTCTGTTTCTATATATGGAACTGTTTTGCTTAGGACAGATATGTAAAAGAACCCCTTCTTCAAGCTAGTTTTGTTCTGGTGCCTTGCAGAGGCCCTCAGATGAGATGGCTGGGAATGAACTCCAAAACAGGCCACTGAGTCTCTGGAGAAGCTTAGGAGGGAAAGAGGGATGGAAGCAGGAAGGAGGATTTGGCGTTTTAAAACCTCAAGAGGTGGACTGAGACCACTGATTATGTTAGCCAAGAACAGCAACCCCGACTGGCTTCAGACATGTCTGGATCCTTAAGATCCAGCTGCAGTCAGTTCATAAACTCCTGCTTTCCTGCTCCAAGCTTAAGAGCAACCTGTGTTTATAAAGTATTCCTTACACTTGTGGCCTTGGTTTACTGGCAATGTATCTTGTACAACCATTTTTAAGCTATCTTAGAGATGATGGAGAGAGATCTCTGTGCAAATTCGTCTTCTATCACCCTTTGGGAGATGTTTACTAGGCTCCTAGGGGACAAGCCCTATTTTCATGGACCTGTCTAGAGGGACATAACAATTGTGTCCACAATAGGAACTAAGCTCAAGGCATGGTTGTCACTGTCAAACCACTACTGAGGTTGCACGGCATCCTTTTGAGCGGTGAGTTGCACGAACTGCTGTGCATGGATATGACTCTTGTGCCTGCTGGAGAATGGCTCATCCGTAATAAGGAGAGGACTGGATTCTTGAAGGCCTTTCATCTGGAGAGCTCCAAGAATTCCATCAAAAGCCTGCACACCCAGCAAGGGTGGGGCCCTACACCCATTTTGCAGCAGGGCAAGTCATAGCATAAGAAAGTGAAGGTGATGGGGTTTCAAGCAAGGCCTCTAATTTCAGGAGCCTGACATCAGAGTGCACTTTCTCCCTTCCCAGAGGTGCTGATCTGCTAGCGCTCCGTGTGAAATCAGTGGGCTGAAGTGGGGCAGCTCAGCCCCTTAGGAGGCAGACATCGGGTTTATCCCAGCAAGAAACCCTCTTGCCTTGCTTCCCAGCACATGGAAGTTGCCCACAGCAACCCAGTTATGCCAGAACTGGCTCTGAGCTCCCTCTTCCCTTCAATATCTAGACTTCATTCCCTCCACCCAAAATGAAAGCCTGGGATGATCCAGCAAAGTTGATCTTTCTAACTCTCCCTTTCTTTTTTAATTATATTACCTGTGTGTATTTAATGCAATCCCTCTAGCTTCATTTCTTGTGTCCCAGTTCCCTGGGGCGCAGCAACTGGTGCCAGAACTACTGGGAACCAATCAGAGAAACCTGCGGAGCTGGGATGGAGCCAGCCCCAGTCACGGGAGCCGTCTGATTCCAAGTTAATTCCTTTCCAGCATGGGATGTGGTGGAAAGAGCCTTGCAAGAGAGGGCTGCCTGCTCCATGACTCGTTAGGTGGACATTGCTCTGCCCTCCTCTTGGATGGCTGAGCTGGGGACATCAGTACTGTACAGCACGGAGGCAGTGCCAGGTATTTAGATGTTTGGTGACTGGTTGGAAGCCAGAGGGCACAGAGAATCCAGAACAATCAGTTTCCTCCCTCTAGAGAAGAGATCCATGGAAAGGGGAGGTTTTCATGCAGGAGAAAGGTGAAGGGTCTGGTTCCGGCCCCAGAAAAGCCCAATAAGGCAACTTTGCTGCTGACTTCAACAGGAACGTGACTAGGCTCTGGGGAACCTGTGTGAGCATGCAAGAGGGCATGGGAGAAGCCATGAAGGCTGGTGTGTGTGAAATCGGATTGATAAGGAAAGGGGCAGGGATGCAGCCCAGGGTGGGAGCAAAGAAGATAAGCACAAAGGTGTAGGCAGAGGTGGAGTCCTGGAGAGCTTTGGGAGTTGGGCAAGTGAAATTGAGAGAGATGCAGGGAGCAGCAGTGCAACGCATGAGAAGGTTGGGGCAGGAGGACAGGACCCCTGGGCTGAGGATGGCTAGGGAGGAAGGGGCAGGGAGAGTCCTGGATTGGAGATGTGAGAGAACTGACAGCCTTAATGGTGGTAAAATTGCTTTCTATGCTTTTGTTTGGAGGTTCTCACCCTTCTGACCACGAAAATGGGACACCCTCCTCCCCTCTTTAAAAGCAGGTCCAGTTTGGCATGTCCACAGGCACAGAAGGTGCCACATGCCCGAGTACAAATAGTCAGAGTGAGGATGCTGCAGGTGGTTGCTTTTCAGTATGTTTCTGCTAGTTCTGTGCTCCCTGGACACTGATCACCTTCCAGAAGCTTTAGTCAGCTTCTGCACTCCTGATGCTCCTGCAGAGGCTGCAGTCCCTATGGCAGAGAGCAGCCCTTTGTGAGGATGCACCTACTGAGCAGGCACTGATACGAGCGTGGCCATTCAGGGACGGTGCTCTTCCCACCTCTGGCCTCCCCTCCCTTGCCCAGCACCTGCTTTTGAAGCCTGTTGTTCTGCATATGGTCATTTAGAGGTTTATTGTCAGCACAGGGGAGAGGGGCAGCTGACTTCCTTTCCCTGTCCTCTAACTGCACAAACACTAAAGGAATGCTGCCTGTGAATGCAGAGCCGAGTGTGGTTCTCTTCATTTTCTTTTGGGAAGCATGCGGCTTATTGTTAGTTTTGATTTCCCACCCCCACTTTTACTACAGCTAAGGCACAACTATTCACATCCCAAGCTGAAGCTCAGAGGGTAAAGCATATCAGATCAGGCCCCAATTAATGAACTCAAAAGCCTCATATAGCTGCGGTGCAGGTGTGTTGAGGTTAGGGATTGCATTTTAATGTTCCAGTGTGCTGTTATTTCTGGCTTTGAGGATATAGTCTGTTAGACATCCAGCATGAGATTAACTCCCCTTTTGTCATGCTGCCTGCTCCTGAATAATCCCCCCCTTCAGTGTGAAAGCACATCAGATGTTATAGGGTGAATACATAAGGGTTTGCTGCTTTCTCCCTGCGAGTCTGTTAAGCCTTGCTGTATGTGCAGGATAGTACATGTGGAAATAGTAATTGCAAGCCCATTATTATTATTGCTATAATTTATTGTTAGTGTGTTTTTTATTTTATGGTGCCCACGTGTGCAGGTAATTCATGGAGAAGAACACTTACGCCATCGGAAGGTGGGAAGGCTTCGTTAAGGCAATAGCCTTGGATTCAGTTTTCATACCTGCTTCTGTCTTAAAGCTTCCTCCCTTGACTTCAGGCAAATCAATTTGGGCAGCTTCAGACAGCTCTGTTGTATTGAATAGTGCTTTGGGAGTGACTGAGCCCTGTGCTGTTTGTTTTCAGTGAGGGACAATTGGTTCAGACCTAAAGTCTGTGTGTACCTGATCCCCTGCTGCTTAGTGAAATACCCGTAGCACTCTGCAGTAGGGGAGGAGGGATAGATATGAGTAAGTCAACCTCTTAAACAGATGTGAGTTGCTGACTATGAGATAAGCCAGATATGAAGGCAGATAAATATCTGTTTCAAAGAGGTTACCGTCTAAATAGAAACTACACAACAAATACGATTGTCTTCTATCTCACAATGATGACCGCAGCTCCTGCCTACTGCCTGCTGCTGGAGAAGGCTGACATGGCTTTAACGGCCTCACTCTGGCAGGGTATGGAGAGCTCTTGCCTAGATTTGGGGCAGGCATACGAAGCTCTGGGTGCTGAATCAGTCAGTGGGTCCCACCTTTGTGAACAGAATGACGGAGCAATGCTTACATCAGAAGGAGCTGCATTCAAGCTGCCTGCTTTGGCATCCCATAGGTGAGGAAGACTGATTCAGATTATCAGTGAGCAGTGTTTAAGCTAGATTTATAAGAGGTGGGCTGCAACCTGCATCCTGCCCAGCCAATGGGATCTGACCATCAGTTCATTGAATGAGATGTGGGTCAGTCTGTCGGAAGGGAATGGTGAAATCAGAGCTGCTAAGGTGAATCTTTGCAACTTCCTCGTGTAAGGCTGGCTTTTTACAGCTCTCAATATGTCTGCAGGATGTTTTCATGAGCCGAACGCTTGCCAAAAGTTCACAGATCAGTTACAAAACAGATGTACTCTTTTTTTTTCCTCTCCCCTTCTTCCTACTGGTAAGGAAGAGTTTGTGCAGTAATTGCAGGCAGGTTGGGAGATGTTTTCTTCATAATTCTCCTTCTTATGAAATGTTTATGAAACACCTTCCACAAATCGGTTACGCAAGCAAGCTCAAGAGCTTTGATCACTTTCCATCACCCTCAATATGTTTCTTAGTTTGTTTTGCTTTTTGTTTCTGTGTTTAGGCCAGCGATAGGGAAGAAACAACGCATCCTTGCCCAGGCCCAGCAGATGTGCTAGCCAACTAAGGAAGGGACTCTCTTTCCACACAGTCACCCTTCCTGTGTTTTTCACTCGGGTAGCTCGAGGGCAGCTGACCCTATTTTAAGGCTGCGAAAACATCCACTTGAGATTTGCAAGTGTGATTCCTTTCCTATCCCATCCCAGAGCTCTGCGTTGCGGTGCCGCCACCTGCCGTTACCTCCTCGGGATGAGCTGGGGGCTGATCCCAGCTCCCCTCCAGCCCAAAGGGAAGAAGGTGCCTCCAGCCCAGGCTCCGCATCTCCCTTTAGCTGTGAGCTGTGAACAGGATGGGTTTGCAGTGCGCTACCGGGTCCTGCTGCTCTCCAAGCTTTTCCTTAGACTGTGTTCTTTCCCCCAAATCAAATTCAGTGGGAAGAAACTCTCAGTGACTTCTCATTCCCCATTTATCTGGCCTGACCGTCATGGAAAGCCAAGGTCCTGAAGAACCACAGTGGGATCCAAATCACTGTTGCTCACTTGCAGTGTTTTAGCAGGGCTCTCATCCCATCTCTACATGAGGTGATTCTGGGCTAACTTCAGCTGGGTTTGGTTCCTTAAAGAAAACTTTTCTCATGTTCGTAGCAAATGCCTGCAAATCGGAGGCAGATGCACTGGGAAAGGAGAAGGCAGCTCCTCGCCTTGTTTTATTCATTGGAAATTTACATTTTGAAAGGGAGTCTCATGATATTGAGTGGCCTCGCCCACAATGTGTGTGGTTTTTTGGGGTTTGGGGTTTTGGGGTTTTTTTAATGTACAGTTGGGAATAATGCAGGTTTATCCAGGGAAAAAAACAACGAAGGTGCAGGATTTGCATAAACCATCCCCAAGAGTTTTGGATATACCCTGAACTTTTGCTAATGAACAATGAGCCAGCTGCAGACCTGTTGGGGAGAGGAAGAGGAGGGAGAGGTACATTTGAGCCCAAACCCAATGAAAATAGGTGCAGGGGAGAAGGGTTTGTCAAGAACACCCAAGTTCCCGCCCACTGTGCAGGAGGGAGCCAGAGAATTCCAAGGACGGGGGAAGGAGCAGTGGGAGATGTTGTTGTTTTTAAATCGGGAACCGGTCCTTTGCCAAACCCACCTCCCGTTCTCATGTTGTGCGATGCTGGGATGCAGCTACACACCCCTTTCACCCTGGAACCCTTCCAAATCATTCCACTTGGCAGCTGTAAAAATTGATTTCAGTTTGGAAATGGCTTGTGCTTCTTCAACACTCCACTCCTATTGGGATCATAACTTAGGCGGGATCAAGTGCCTTGTTCTCTAAGACGTGGATAACTCTTCTTTTTGGGACTGTTCGGACTCGGATGACTGCGTTGTGTGAGGCAGATACACATGAATTGCAAGGAGGGGTAATTCATTTTTTGCTTTTTGGCTCGGATGACTCCTTCTTAACGCACTCTCAGAAAGGAAAACGTGCGTAAACCCATTTGCCTGCAATGACTGGATGGCTCAGGGGTAACGGTGTATCCTCCTGAGCCTTTTGTCTAACATTTAGCAGCTTTGACACTATCGGCATCGATAGTGATCAAGAAGATCTTTCCATCTGATTTTTCCTTTTCACCAGGCTAAGAGGGATGATCATGCCAACCTGAAAGGTAGGAAAGAACTGGAATTCATAGCATGTATAACTCTTGTTGCAAGGAGCTGCTCGGATTGCAAAACTAGTTTCGGCAGTGTCCAGAGCTATAGTTGTAACGAAGGGAGATGTTGTAAGTCTCTTCCCTTTGCAAAGTGCCTTCCAAAACGCAGAGGGTAATGTTAGGTGGCCAGCTCAGTGCACTGCAGCCGTGAGCCTCTTGCGATGGCGTTCTCTCCTTTGCGGTGATTTGTGTGCTCTCTTGTTCGAGTCAAACTGAAACAAACCTCCCTCAACCAAAACTACTTGCTTGGGCCATTCTTTTTAGAAGCTGAATTTCTTGTCCCCCTCTGCTGGTAGGAGGTTGCATGACCTAAAGCCCACAGCACCTCAAAACCCCGGCAAACGTGACCCTCGTTGCGGGCTAGGAAGTCATTGGATGTGAGATGCTGAGGTTCAGCCATAGGAATCAGAGCGAGCCTACACTGCTGAGCCCATGGACAGGGTTTTCAAGACTTCTCCTTTGGTTTTGTGGAAACCAAAGCTGTCTCTTGCCCTAGAAAGGCTTAGATGAGGAATGGGATTCATGATGCTGTTCCATGAGCCGAAGTCTAGCAATTGCTTGCTTGATCTCTTTTCAAACGAGATGCGTTACAAGAGCTCTATGTGACTTTTCTGTCTCCTGTGCATGGTATCTGTGCATAGAAACTCCTTATACGGCTTTCAGGAGTTAACTAAAACCTTCTAAAACCACCCCAGCCATGTTCCCTTCAGCTCTGGTCCCTGGGTAAATTCTTCTCTTCGGAATGTGGACTCAGAAGTCGTGATTCTCTTGTAGACCGGAATCTATCCTGAGCATTAAAATAGGTCAAGCTTTGACCACTGGATAAAGGGCTGACATCAGTGAAGTTTTCCAGCCCTTTCTCCACAGCATGTTCTAGCTAAGAAAGTGGCTCTTTTTTTGCCAGCTGAGTACAGGTTTTGTCACTTTCTGATAGAAGCTGAGCACAAATGTTTGGTGCCTGGGGTGCTGCATTTTCAGGTCTGGAAGATTACACTGCTTTTTGAGGTCTTTTACTTCATGACCTTTCCTTTCCCATTACCTTGTAGCATTCTCTCCTACCTACAGAACAAAACAAGAGGCTATCTCAGACAGCCCCACCATCGGGCTGTGAGTCGGGATCTATAAAGGACAATAGCTTTGTGTCTTCCTCTATTACTCCACAAAATAACTCAGTATTCCATGTGAGGAAACTGCTCACATGCTTTAAACCTCACTAAGCCACTGGAACTTGATTACTTCTTGGGGTGTTTTAATTCATGCATTTTGACTGAGGGAGCTGCAAACCTTCCCTTGGCTTGGCAGAGCAGGAAAACTATGTCCATGTGATAAACTGGAGAGCAAGAGTGTCGGAACAATCGTGCCCTGTTGCAAAGTCAGGGATGGAAGCGGTGAGCCCTGACCTTTAACTTCTCCCTGAAAGGAACCCCTTCCCAATCCTTTCCTACCTCTCATCCTTCTAGGCACCCAGCACCTCCCGCATCCCCTTGTCTCTGCTCCCTAATGCATCAATTCCATTGCTCTTTTTCAGATTAAAACTGAAGACCTCGGTGACTCCTTGCAATCTACAATCCCCCCTAGGTCAGGCCACCTTGTGCAGGGATCATCAATGATGCCTGGAAGCCAAATTGCAGGGGTAAGTGATCCCAATGCTTCACAGACTCCAAAGTCTGAAATGGCACTTTGAGGTGCTTGGTATTTTGACAAGGGGAGGCTTGAGGGTATGATGGACACTGAACTGGAAAAGAGTGTGTTGGCAACAGTCAGTTTCCTCCTCAGCCTATTCCTTTTCCATGGAAGGTTATACACGGGTTCAAAGGCAGACTGGACACGTACTGGAACATGATTTCCTTTGAGGGTTTACTAAATAGGCAAACTCAGGAAATCTTTTGAACTGAAGATAATTGAAGGCTGAGACAACACCAAGGGAAGTGTTAGATATGCTTGCTTTCTCTTTCATAAACATCTGGTTAATGCCATTGTTGGAGATAGGATGCTCAGCTAGAGTAACTCTTGATGTGAACCAGTATATCCATGCTTGAGTATATTGCCTCAAGTTAATTTACACCAGGGAAGCAATTCCTTGAGGGATGTTTTCCTAAGGTAAAAACAAGGACTTGAGCACTTAACTCTTGTTAAAAGCTAGTGAGAGTGAGATGCCAGAAGGCCACGCAGCTGCTCAGTGATCAGTAGTATCTATCTTCCCTATTCTTTTGCAGGGTATTCAGATCCCTTACAAAATCTGGCGTTGTTCAATTTCCCCAGAGCTTCGAAACAGTTCTTGGGAAGCTCAAAGAGCTCATCCGATTGAGCAATGTGTTCCTTTAAAATGTACCTCTAAAGAGTGGGTTTTACTGGAGCATCTGCATGTCTGTGTCTATCCCAAATGCAAACTCTTATCCCCTACTCCCAACAAAGGTCCTGGGGCTGGGACCCCAGTAATGTGACAGTGTGTAATCCTAATCTCTCAGTACCTATTGCCTGATCTGATGGATGCATACCATTTCCTGCAGGCAAAGATCAGGAAACACTTTTAGATCTGGTCACTGTATTGATTACAGTGTGTTTGCTGCAGGTGCAGGGAATTGGGCACTGCTGGGCATTGCTTCTTTCCCATGCCAGCACATGGCTGCTTGGGAAACCAGCCTTCCATGGAAAGCAGGCTCTCGGTGAGATGGGACAGTCAGTTCCACTTCCCTGTGTAACTTTAGGGAGTTCCCTCTCTAAATCATCTGGAAGAAACTGGAATCCCAAAGGTTTCCCTGTGATCCCTGACAACCAGGATTGATTGCCAGCACCTCTGTATGCTGTATGAAGCTCAAACCTCTGAGTTTTGTTGTTCCCTTTGTTTTTCCCCCCATAGGATATGAGCTCTCTTCACACCTTGCAGCAGCTTGTATTGCTTCCTGGTCATATGCAGTCAGTTCCCCAGTTTCTTCTGTCTCAGTCACAGGCTGGGCAACAAGGTAAGAGCAATAAAAGCTGAAGGGGTGTTGTTATAAGCAGATACTTATCTAGGGAAAACCTCTCTTCTATTTGCTGTTGCTTTTAATCTGGTCTGTTACTTTATCCAAGCATGATGGTGTCTTTACCCTATATGCTACCAGATGCTGTTTCCCACGCCTGGGATGATCCCGTATGTGTGTGGTTGCTGCGGGAAGGGTCCAATTCCAGAGATGCTCCTGGCACCTGTGGCTTGTGTGCGCCAAGAGTGCCACCTTGGGGCCGCTCTTGGCAGACTTGGTAGGGATCGCACCTCTGGAATTCCGGATGGCTTTCAGGAACAGGGCAAGGAGCCTGCTCTGTGGGGTTGCCAGTAGCTGTTCCCAAATCTTGCTCCAAGCCATGGAGGAGGAAAGGAGGCAGAACTACTGAAACACAGTGTAATCAGACCCATGGAAGGGATGAAAGCACTGAGGACTGAACTCACTACTGGAGAAAATCTCTGTTTCTGGTTTTACTGGCGAATTTAATGGCATTTCTCCAACAATGGGGATACAAGCATGCCATTGATAAAGTCTTATGCTGCTTGTGGACAGACAAACATAGGCTTTGATCCATAACCTGACAGATGAAAAGGGACTTTGGTCCTTTGCTCACATTCTTGGTTTATTCCAGCACAGAGGTCCCTCCACATGACCTAAAATTCAGATTTAAAGCCTTAAAATCTCTGCAACTTGAATCTCTTGACACATAAGCCCCAAAAGAAAATGCTTATTATGGGCAGGTGGGAAACCTATTTGTCTTTGGCAGCATATAAACTCTTTTCTCAGCCAAATGATGCTGAGTGATGTGTAAAGAAACTACTTGATGTATCTTTCCCAATAATCTAGTATTTAGTTTGTTTGAATGGCAGGGTCAGGATAATCTTTTGCTTACTGCCTGCTTTTATTCATGCGTAATAGGAAACATTATACTGCAAAACAGGAGTTGTTTCCTTTTATAGAGGGTTTTTTTCTGCTAAGTGACTTCCTTTGGAAGCTATAACCCCTCAATCACATGGACACTTGCTTGGCCGTGACCCTTGTTGGTTCCAGACTTGATAAAGACTGGATTTGCTGGCTTTTTGTGGAAGAGGACTTCCATTGGAACAGATGATTGCCAAGTTTTAGTGATCCTTTGCATTCTTCATACCAAAGAGATGCATGAAATATTCCTGAAGTTGGCCCTCAGGCCATCATGGTAAAACCCTTGATGTTCCTGAGGTCTGACTGATGGGTACATCAGTTCATGGGTCTCATGGCCAAAGGGACCTGGCTTTGGGCTTAACCTCCCCAAGGGGACACAGATTTTGGTTTGGATTTTTGTGTTTTCATGCTGGTTTTAAGCCAGATCTGTCCCCAGGTCTGATTCATTGTGCTCTGGTGTGATTATTGTGCTGCCCTTAAAGCAGCTAATGCTGGTGCACCTGAATAAGGAGGGGAGAGCTCTGCACTGCAAAGATGGAAGCAAGCAGCCAGGTAGATGCTGGGAATACTGTCAGCCAGAATGTTGCTGCTGAAGTCTTCATCTCAGGAAAACACAGCCTTGGTCCCATCAGCTGTCAGACCGGTGATTCCTGACTCCAGCCCATCATTTTCATTTGAGCTAGAGCTTTGCTTTTGCAAAGGTGTTCAATCATGATTTTAAAGACTCCAAATGACAGAGCATCTGCCATGTCCCTAGGCAAGCCATTCCAGTGATTAATTACCTTCACTGTTCAAAATGTGCACCTCATTACCAGCCTGCATTTGAAATTCAAAGTTGTTCCAGCATTAGAGAAGGCTTATTGAAGCTCCAATCTAAATAAATAAATGGGATCCTGCACATTCAGATCTAAATTAAAAGAGGGGAGTCAGGAAGGGGGGGAAGTGATTGATTCTGGAGAGATTTTTCCCAGCTCTTTTAGCAGAAGTCCATAAATTTGTATAGCTTCCCTGGGAACTGTCAGTTGCAATCAATAGAATATATTGACTGCTTCAAGACAGGTTATAAATCCTCATTGAATTCCATAGGCTTCACTCACAATAGACTTGAAGAATCTGACTGCATTTCTAGGGAACTACGCTGCTTTGGTCACTACTTAATCCTTTAGGGCATTGCCTGTAAGAGATATAGGCTTGTACTAGGCAGTTTGTCAACCAAACAATTACGCAGTCTCCATAAATACTGGGTTTTGTTAGTTTTATAGATTTCCCTTCTTTTTTCCTTTCATCATTTTCTGTCAGCTTATATATTCCAACAGAAATTCAATTTATTTGAAATACAGGAGAGTAGAAAAGAAAGGGTCAGATGGCTTCAAAATGATGCTTCAAAATGAAATGTAGTGTAGAAAGCAAAGTGGGGTAGGCTCATGAGATTAACTTTTAACAAGATCAGTGCTGAAAGCTGGAGTCAGAAAAGCTTGTATTGGAAAGAAAGTGCACTCTTCTAAAAGCTACAATGATTAAGCACTGAGAGAGATCACTACTAAGGATGCAGTAACTTCTCTGCTGCTTGGCATCTGAAATCAAAGTTAGGTGTCTATGTAAAATGTCTGTGCCTAGTTCAGCCTTAGATTAACGAGCTACACGCAGGGATCAATGGATATTTTGCCATTATTGCAATAATCCCTTTCAGGCTAAAAGGCCATGGAAAGAACCTTTTCTTTCTCATAATTCAACTTGGAGCCATCCACATTTGTAATGGCTGAAATGCTCATACTTTGAACAAGAGCTAACGGATGTTTTCCATTCGGAGCTTCCTGAGGCTTTCTGGTGCCAGATGATGTTCTGCTGCCTAGATGCGGATGAAGGAACTGATCTGATCTCATGTGTCTCTTTTTGTCTCCTCAGCTTTGCAGCCAAACCTCCTCTCCTTCCCTCAGCAACAGGGCAGCCTTCTCCTTTCCCAGCCAGGACCCAGCCTGGCATCACAGGTAACTTGCCCCAGTGCACAATCCCACCTTGAGAAGCACCCATCCACACAAGGTGCTTCTTCATTAAGGGCAAATGTGCTTTTCTGTCGTTGTGACTTCATGCGCCTTCATTTTAACAGGCTGTGGGTCGTTCTGGCCTCCCTGGCTCATCGGTTGAACCCCACCTGGATGTACCCCAGCATTTGCAAGTGGCAAAGCACCTAACTCCATCAGGAGCATCTGAGGAGCCCAGTGACTTGGAGGAGCTGGAAAAGTTTGCTAAGACCTTCAAACAAAGGCGAATCAAATTGGGGTTCACGCAGGTGAGCAGCCCCATCAGTGGGAAGAGCGGTCTCATTTGTGATGTGGACTTGCTGGGGTGGGGAGCTTGTGGCAGAGGTACGGGTGGAGGGAGGGCTGCATTAGGTACAGTTTGGCTTCCTTTGGAGAACCCCCTTCCAATAACATAACAGGCAAACCCTTCCAGCTACTTCATTACTGTGATCCCATCACTGCACCTTCTTCAATACAGAAAGACTCAGGGGTGTAGGGCAGACACCCATGGGAAAAGAATTCACTTTCTTTGTAAAGCAGGGGCTGGTTCTAACCTGGAAACAACCTGAGAGGAGGTCTTGCAGCAGGAAGCTGGGGAGAGGTTTGCTGAGCTCACACTGTGATTTGGATCTCCCCTGGCAGGGTGACGTTGGACTTGCCATGGGGAAGCTGTATGGCAATGACTTCAGCCAGACCACCATTTCTCGCTTCGAGGCTCTCAACCTGAGCTTTAAGAACATGTGCAAGCTCAAACCGCTGCTCGAGAAGTGGCTGAGTGACGCAGGTAGGTGACAGCCCGTGTATCAGTGCCATCAGCCTTGCCAGGATGAGAGGATCCACCTGGGAACCTCCAATAAAAGCCAGGAAAACCAAAGCTGGAGCTAAGATCTCTCATATCCATAGCTGAGCTGGTAATAGGCTACTTTGTGGTTCACACAGCAGGTTGCAGAGCTGCCTGGATATCAAACCACATCTGTCCTTTCTCCCTGGCAATATGGAATTCACATTGTGACTTAGTGTTTGGACCAGTCACTTTCTGCATCACCTCTTGCTCTGGGGTGAATCACTGGGCTAGTCCATTCAGTCCCTCCCTATGTAAACTGTCGGAATAGGAAGGGACTCCTACTAAAGTGCTCAGAGATCAGCCCTTAGGCAGCAATTAAAAAAGGAAGGTATCACTGCAAGGGGAATCCCCAGTAGGAGCAGGATTAGGCTGATGTTCTCTGCTGGCTGCAAACCAGTCTAGGAATGGCATTAGTCTAATGTGCTTCACACAGCCATTTGGGACTCGACCGATTTATCAAGCTGGGAGGTGTCTCAGCTACATGAGACCTGATCCGTGTGGGTTAAGTCAGTATCTTTAACTGTGTGAAATTAAGGCACTGGGAAATGCGTGGTCCCTATCAGAGCAGGCTGGAAATCAAGCTGGAAGAGGAAAAACAGTGTGTTGATTAAACCTTTAGCATTCCTATTTCTTTCCTGATTTGCACACTATCATTGATGGATTTGGGACTGTTAGAGCAATTTAAATCAACATCAGAGGAAGGACACAATATAGGAACATTTTACTTACTTTAAGAGGTGCTATATTTCACAGAAAGGCTCTAGGAGTGAACATAACTCATCATGTGCTTGATGATCTCCTTCTTTCCCCAGAATCTGCTCCTTTAGATTCTTCCATGAGCACTCCCAACTCCTACCCCTCAGTGAATGAGATGTTTGGACGGAAAAGAAAGAAGCGAACCAGTATTGAGACCAACATTCGCTCCACGCTGGAGAAGAGATTTCAAGATGTGAGGGGAAAATCTTTCCATGTGCTGGGGACTCTCTTTGGGTTTGGCATCTGCTAGGTCACAGTAGCACTGAATCCTCAAAAAGAGAGACCTTGTTTGCTTGCTTTGATGGAAGAAAGGGGACAACAGGAAAAGGGTCAAAACCAAAGAAATCAGATCCCGTTATTTCCTTGATAAATGGAGTTTTAAAGGAATTGGTTTCATCCCCACAGCTCCCCATCATCATTCACTGATCAGTGCCATAACCAAAGCTGATTTCCTGCACCCTTCTCTCTCTGAGTTGTGACTTTGTATCACAGGAATAGTGCTGCCATGTTGCAGGATGGAAACAATGCCCCATTAAGCAGGAATTCTGAGACCCAGAAGTAGATGCTCCATTAATTGCTGCTGAATCACTTCACAAGTGGAGCTTTTTACTTCTGAAGCATCAAGATTCTAAAGAACAAAATCACTGCAGAGAGCAGACAGAGCTTGAAATCAGTAGGGCTAAACTGGGCATTGAAAAACACTCATCAAAACTGGTTTTGACCAGCCCTTGTTTTTTCTTGGGCTCTCCCTCATTATCTGATCATATCACAGTTTCCTCCTAAGACTGTTAATGAGAACAAATGACACTCATTGTCATATCTGTATGGGTACCTCTTTTCTTTAGCTAGTATGAGCCATTCTTTGTAATTGGAGAACTGCCTTGGCATCTCCATGCTAGGTATTTTTGACCCTCGAGTCTCCAGCTCAGATCAAAACCCACAGAGCTAAATGCTGTCAAATGCAGCAGACAATAAGTAACTCAGAAGAAGGGATGAGTACTGTTATTTCCCTTTATAAATGAAAGATGGAGGAAGAAAGAGAATAAAGTTGGAACTGCTCAGCCTGGAGAAGAGAAGCTGTGTAGAGACCTCAGAGCAGCTTCCAGTACCTGAAGGGGGCCTACAAGGGTGCTGGGGAGGGACTGTAGTGATAGGACAAGGGGTGATGGGTTCAAACTTAAAGAGGGGAAGTTCAGGTTAGATTTAAGGCAGAAGTTCTTTACTGTGAAGGTGCTGAGGCACTGGAATGGGTTCCCAGGGGAAGCTGTGAATGCTCCATCCCTGGTGGTGTTCAAGGCCAGGTTGGATGGACCCTTGGGTGACATAGTTTAATGTGTGGTGTTCTTGTCCATAGTAGGGGGGTTGGAACTGGATGATCTTAAGGTCCTTTCTATCCCTAACTATTCCATGAGTCAATGAAATGGCTTTCTTGAGATGCTGCAGGTCAGTGTACAAACAGCACTTGGAGCTTGTGTGTCCTATGTAGTGAAAAGACCACCAGCAGCCATAAGCTTCCCCCCAGGCAATGATTTAGGGTGCTGTTGAGATCAAAGAGCATGGTACCTTATGCAATAACAGGTCGAGGTACTGTGACTCACCCCCCCCTCTGCTTTCATGAGACCTGATGTTGATTCAGAGGCACTTTCTGCTTCACAGGACATAATCTCCCACCCAAATATTTACCCTTTGATTTAGAAGCAGATTTTGTCCCCTCCTCAGTTTACAGCCACCCCCACCCTGTTGTCCTCTGCCTTTCCACCCTTCACTGATGCTGTAATTACAGCTCTTTGGGACTTTCTTTAACCTCTTGCCCTTTCTCAGCAGAACCCCAAGCCCAGTTCAGAGGAGATATCCTTGATAGCAGAGCAGCTTTCCATGGAGAAGGAGGTGGTTCGGGTCTGGTTCTGCAACCGGCGTCAGAAGGAGAAACGGATCAGCTGCCCAATACCATCCCCCATCAAATCACCTATCTACAACTCCAGACTGGTGAGAGGCTTTGGGTTAAGGAGTTCTACATTCCAGAAGGGAAACGGGAGGGGGGAATGCAGCAGGGTTTGCTGGAAAAGGAAACAGGACATTTCCTTGTACACACAAGTGCCTCGGTTGCTAGCAAAGCCACTTCACAATGCAGTGGGTGACTGTATCTCCAGGATTATGCAGAGAGAAAGGTGGGCTAGCCATGGATTGTACATATAATCCACATCACAACTTGAATGGAATCTCATGCCCACACTTACAGAGCATTTACTTTTACTCTATTAGTGAACAATAGAAAGAATGCGAGTTTCCTAGAAGGTCAGTTTAATTGTAGGTAATTTACCCAAATAGAGATGCTATCCCAAAACTTTCAGTCCTGAGATTGGTAAAGAAAAGCTTTCCAATGCCAATGGAGGAGGAATCAGCGTTCCATGGAATAACATCCACTCATTTCAATTTAGTTCTGACATGTAATGGTAACTCACACAGGACTGCTGTTTTATATCTGTGCAGAAATGCAGAGGATACTTAAATAGTGCTAACTGCTCTCTCATGCTGTGCATTCACACTTCGGCAAGTCAGGAAGGAGGAGAAAAGGATAAACTATTGAGAGATGGTGAAAGCGCATCCTTGTAACCTAATGTCAGTGGCTACTGTGGATGACAAGCTACTGTTGCATTTCTGCTGCTTAATAGCTGCTTCCACATATAACAGCAGCAGGAAGCTCCCTATGGTGTTTAGTGCTGAAGCACATGTGAGTGGGAGGCAGAATACATATTTACAAGCAGTATTTTATCTTGAAATCTGGGGTTTTGAGTTCTCCATCAGAAGGCACAAAAACATCACAAGGAGCTTGGTCACTTGTTGCACAACCCATTGGGTTCAGTCACAGACACCAAAACACTGCTTGCAAGCCATGAATTTCTGAAGCAGCAGCTTTAGTGAATAACTTCCCTGTGAACACGTTGTACAACATATGCCTTGTGCTCACCAGTCATCCTGAGCACCATGGAGTTCAAGCATCGCAGCTGAACAACGAATGCCCCAGGCTCACTTGGATTGCAGGCACCAAGTTATTAATTGTCACCTGAGAGTTCTCACCCATCCAGAGCTCCTTGAAGGAAAAGGGATCATTTGTGTTCGAGACCAGGGAGAGCTGGGAAGTTTCAACTGGGAACATCCAGTGTGAAACAAGCAAAGGGCTGCAGCTCCTACAACCGGATCTTGTGATTCCCAGAAAGTTTGGGTTGTGTTTGATAATTTCAGGTTTTTCCATAGCTGATCCACAAATTTAGACATAACTATAGAATTTCAGGCACATGTAATAGTCATTCTGGTTTCTTTCCATGGCCCTGAATGTGGGAATGGTGCTTTTACACTGGTGTGTGAATAGAAATATCTCTGGGAGCTTCAGATGTGGCTAAGAAGTCTACCTGGGAGCCCACACACTTAAAGGGAATGAGAAAGGAGCTGTGCTTTGTGATCTATACCCTCACAATGCCAACTGCTTACTGTTTGCTTCTGTTTCTGTCTAGGTCTCTACCTCAGGGTCCTTGGGGCCCCTCTCTGTCAATCCAGTGCATAACACCATGCCTGGGACTGGTAAGCCTTGAGAAACCTGCTTCACTCACCATTCCTTCCTCTGCTCTAGCTCTCTGACTACTTAGTTTCTAGGTCACATTTGCAGGCCACTTAAGACCCTTGGGTTTGGCCAGGGAAAGTACCCCCTTATAATTAGTGTACAAGGGATAAAAACAGCTGAGTCTGTCTCTTGGCTGGAACAAAGACATGGAAAGTTTCCCAGGCATGATAACATTCCCAGGATAATCCTAGGCAAATTTTATTGGGATGTTTAGGTTTGGGAGCCAGGCACACCTAGAAGCCAAACAAGAGGAGTGCTTGGGGGTAGGTTACTGGTTACTGCAGCAGAACATTGTCAGACCTTTGAGAAGTGTGATTCACACTAACACATCAAGTACTAGAGAAACAGCAGTACTGGAGCCCACCCTGGGGCACAGGTTCTGCCTCGCTGCTGCAGGGCAGGCAGTGAGTGATGGGTACAAGATATGATGGGGCCATTTGGGCTTGTGCTGTCCGAGGCAGGAAAAGGAGATCCCGGTTTTATTCTGCTTTCTCTGCTACGCAGTAACATCATCGTGTTCTCCAGGGAACTCCAGCAGGCCCTCGTCCCCTGGCAGTGCACTCCATGCCAGCAGCCCCGGCACAGCCCAGAGCAACTCCAAAGCTGCAATGAACTCTACTGGTTTCAACTCTTCAGGGTAAGGCACTGGGGGGGTCACACCTTGCTCCTTGGCAAAGGAACTGGGGGGGATTGGGAGAAAACCAAAGGGACCTTAGAGAGGAATATGAATGCCCTTAGAGGGTCCAGCAATGTGGAGCTACATGGTGGCATGCTCTTATGTAAAGCTTCATATCTAACCTGAAGCTTCTTGGGATATGGCTATTTTTCTGCTTGAAGACATATAGTAAATCAGGTCTTTCCTAAACAAAACCCCGTGCTGGTTAAGAAAGGATGGATTGAATGGAAACACTGTCCTTAAGGACTGCCCTAAAGTAGCTCCTTCTGTGGAGGAAGCAGAGCAAGGCTTATTTTGCTGTTTCTGCTTGGATAACCCCTGCACAACCACTTTCCTCTCCTGCAGTGCCACCCAATAGAATAACCTGGGACTGCTGCAGAATAACTATTCCACTGTGGCAGATGAAACAAGAGCAAAGATTTTCCTCTACCCTGCGTTTAGGTGCTACAAAAGCTTTAAGCCACACATACAGGCTCAGAGCACTTGTGGTTATTTCACTGAACATGCCTCTGCTACAGCCTGAGCTGCTCAGGCCTCTCTGCACTTGTAGTTCCTGCTACATCACCTAAAGAATGCTGTGTTAATAGGAAGGCAGCAGAGAGCAGAGGGCGTTTACCCATAGCTGCTGGGCTTTGAGTCATAGATCATCCTGTGCTGTGAATCACACCTCCTCTTACGTGGAGGAAGTCCAACAGCCAGGTAATATGTGAAATCCTGAGCACAATTGAAGGTGTTGCTTTGAAAGGCAGAGGGTTTTGCTATAAGCTCCCAAAGGATCCTTCACTGGCTGCCAAGTTAAACTAATATTGCCTTTTATTTCAAAGGGAAGCTGGTAACAACATGGCAATTGTAGCTCTTATTCCCTATGTTGCAAACAGATCTTGGTACCGATGGAATCAACCTACCTACCTCCACTGAGATGACTCCTCCTCCACCATGTGTAAAAGGAGCTCTGACTTCTAGCTATGGACCAACTCTAGGAACAATGCTTGGGGCAACATCTGGTGTTCCAGTGCCTTCAAAATGCTGCCAAATGAAGGTCTTGTTTAAGGGAGCCCATAGCAGCAGAACTATCCAGGGACTCAAACTGCAGCTGACCTTCCCCAAGGATTCTCGACGCCAACAGTGACACTATAATACTCTTCAGGCATTCACTTCAAGAATGAGCCCTTGCTTAGCACTATCAGCATGAAACACTGCCCTCTGCTTGCAAACCTCTGCATTCACACTGGATTGCCTGGCAATCTCTGATCTGGAAGGATTCCTATGCCAGGACCCTCTCTTTCCCCTCTCGCTCATTTCAGAGCTTCCCATAAGAAGGGTCTATCATGCTGTTACTATCACGCACACATACCATAAACCCCCAAACTGAGCCGAGGTTACCCAGTTCATTTCACCACAGACCTGTGTCCAGCTGTGAGCCTTGGTTTTCGATAGACTCCCAAGGCTGATGGCACTGTGCTTTACTCACCACCAAACCTGCTTTGCTTTGAGCCATTCTGTTCTCTTTCTAAAGGGGCTTTTTTTTCCTCCCCAGTTTTCTTTCTCCTTTTTATTTTTTTTAATTAATATTTTAGAGCCTTCTTATTTTTTTTCCTTTAAAAAAAATTGTTGTCTTTTGCAAAATCCGTGTCCAGGTCTTGTTATTGCTCACAACTGACCTTAATGCCCCCCTGGAGGATGTCACTGTTCGCAGACCTTGGGTTGCTGACTCCACTGCACACAGAAGCAGTTTGTATTGATTTGATGGGACAAGTGTTGAGCTTCCCTTTTGCTTTCATGCATCCTTTGAGATCTATCTGATACCAAACAAAACCAGCCTGGAGTAGAGGTGTGCCTGTGTTCTGGCCTTTCCTGAGCTGTAAGTCATGTAGCTTGCCTGCTCTCTGCAGCATCCTCTTCTGTTCCTGGGGGGACAAGTTGTATTGCTCACGTGTGCATCTTGAGGTCTGTGTGTGCAAGTGGTTTTTAACTTCACGAGATGCCAAAGTGTAGGAAACCTCACCTTTCACAGCATATTACCAGGGAAATTGCAGTTACTTTGCAACTGTCCCTTTGAAAAGAGGTAGATATTTAAAGTAGACTTGAGTAATACCTATCCCTGGTCAAGTTGTCTATGGGTACAAGTAATGAGTTCAGTGGAACTAGAGTAAATGAGTACCCGGTATTGTAAATAGATATTTTTGAGGAGCCTTTTTTTTTTTCTCTGATGACTTTTTTTAGGTAAAATGTGAGCTTTTTTAAAGTAAATATTATCCTTTTTCATTGTTGGGAGGGGGGGAAAATATTGATGTTTCTTATCCTACTCATCATGTTGAATCATTGCTACAGGGAGTCTGTGAACCTTAAGAGTTTATCAGCTACCTTCACACAAAGTATTGAGGCCTATATGCACATTGATCTAGAACAGCAGTTGTTGCTTTAAGTAAGGTTTTGTTAGGGAAGCAGACACTGATAATGGCAACTGGAAAAAGATGATAAGGTAACATTTTGGGGGAAATATAAATGAAAAAAAATCTCTTTTTTAAAGAAAAAAATTAAATTTGGGGTTTTTTGGGTTTGTTTTATTCCAAAATGCCTTAACACGAACAAGGGAAAACCTGTATTTCTGTTTCCTGCCTTCCCCACCACCACTCATTCACCTCTAACTCAGCCACTTTCTGGTTTTCAGTGGAAACATTAAAATTAAAGGAAACTTTTGTTCTGGGGCAACAAAATGTGGTGTGATTTAAAAACCATGTTGAGGAAAAAGAGACAAGCAAGCAGGAAGTATTAATGTGACTCTCCTGGTTGCTATGGCCCTTCTTTCTGCCCTTCTTTCCTTGCATGCTGGGAGGGTTGATTTCAAGCCTTGTTCTCCATTGCTTTCCCACTATAGAGATGTGTAATGAACTACTGGAATATGATCATTGTGAGGAGAAGCTATGACAGGTTCGGTACAGCTGCGCGGGTGGGTTTTCTTGGCAGAGTCCTTAAGGTTCCCCTTACTGTCTCTATCAGGGACTTCCTTGTGAGAACTTCCCTGTCTTTGACAGCTATGAGTGACAGGAATTAAACATGACAGATTCTTCTATGGTGTGCCTTAATCACAGGGTTCTAGAAGAGAAAACACATTCTCCTCCAGCCAAGAGAGCAATCCTACAACAGGATTGTAGTGCTACAACAACTGCATTTAAGCTCAGCTACCTCATTGCTGTTTCAAAACACCCAGGGACCAGGTTTAGCATCTCTCTGGGGAGGAGATGCTGTGAGTCCTACAGGAGAGTTATAGGTGAGAGCTGGCAAATTCATAACCCTGCCTCAAAGACCTGCCTTCACTCTCAGGCCTTTCATTGAACCACCTCTCTTGAGCTCCTGTGAGGGCTGGCCAACACTGAGAGGAGGTTGGAGGATGAAATGAATGATGTCTTTTCATACTGTGCTGCAACACTATGAATAAAGTCAGTAGGACTTGGATTTTGACCAAACAACAGCCCTGGACAGGGATGAAAAAGGGGTGGAAGGGATCTTGCTCCAGCCTCTTCCTCTTAAAATATAGATCTTCAAATTACTACTCTACATAATGGACACAAGTACATCACAGGATGGCACACTGCTGAGACACACTTCCTTTCCCTCTTCTTTCTTCCCTTTTTCTTCTCTTTTCCTTTAAAGATTAACAGGAAGAACAGATTTAAACCACCAATTTGTACCTTTGCACAGGTATTATTTTACTTCCCAATATTACTTCCTGTGTGATCTTGGGCAAATTACTTAACCCCCATTAGATGATGGTGTTGATAATCCATCCTTCCTCCCAGTGCTAAACAGCATAGTTGAGGGATGATGAACGTTACAGATGATTCTGTTGCCAGCCACAATAGAATACACCAACTGCACTCACCCTTAGTAAAGCTCTAGTTGTCAGCTCATTTCTCTTGTGAAAAATTACAAGTTATTTCATAGGTTATAAGCAATAGTTTAAAAGCTCAAAGTGACTGTCCTTATAGCCTGATAGCCCTAGCATTGTTGTGTTAATCCTATACCTGAAAGCCGAGCTGTAACTCAGCTACTGATTTCACATTCAGTTGACAGTCTACTTCAGCTCTTGGGTTTGGAGCCTCTTTGTCAAAAGAGACCAAAAATTAGGTTGTGAAAGGCAGCTAACTCTTTACAATTACAGTTGCTGTACATGTATACACTCTTATAGCATAGAGAAGATGCATCAAGATCATCTGGCTCTTACCAGACAAGGACTAATCAATGCAATCTTCAGAATCCCTCTAAGTAATTGGCTTCCACCAAAGCAGCATTATGGTACATTTTGGGGTATTATTTCTGAGAGCTGGGAGGGAAACTGCAAGCACATGAAATGCTGAATAACGGTATCTGCACATTAGTACCGCAGCTGAGCTCAAAGCCAAGCTGTGCCAGGTGTTGTGCAAACACATCAGGAGAGTTGATCTCTGCTCAAAAGCTTATAAACACAATAATGAGGCACTCGGATTTATTGATAAACTAGTCCTGAATAGGAAAACAAACATTAGCAGCTTGTTTGTCGGACAAAAAGCTACAGTTGCAAGGGGTACCCCTGGCTTCTAGGAACACTTCCAGTCTCACAGGAGCAGCTAAGGGAATAAAAACACACAGAGCAGGAAATTCCAGCTTTCCAAGGCTAAGAGTCACCCTCCACAGCCATAGGGAAACAATGCTGGGAACAATTGCTCACAGCAGATGTGCCTCATAGTGATTATAAGAACTCACATCATCTCCTGGCCAACCTGACCTGCTCCCAAAGCAGCCCTTGTGCCTGATCAGTCTCCATGCTCTCTGTCCCTGTCCTCAAGAGAAGAGCTCCTTCATCATTAGGACTCAAGCATCAGTGAGGTGAACCCCAGGAGCACGTGAAGAGGGAGCTGTCAGCTGAGTCCCTGTCTAAAAGACATCTCTGTGGGTCCCATACCAATTGCTTGTGAGTATCCGGGGTGTGACCCCATTGGTCTTTAATCTTTATCTGTGGTCTGGTTATTCACAAGCTCTCTGGAGAAATGAGCCAGATCCCACTCGGATCCAAACCCAAATCGAGGACATGGTTATGCCTTTGGAAGCTACAGGCTGGCTATAGGTGGATCTCTCTCTAGTTCCTGCTCTCCTCAGCCAGAGACAACTGAACTGACATCCTCACAATATAAAAGGGAGAAATACTCCTGGCTTTCCTCCCTGTTGACAGATGCTGGAGTGCATATAGGCGATGCACTCCTATTAATGACCCACATCAAGGGTGGCTTTTCTGCTGTAGCAACTCCAGAGACCTAAGAGAGTATGCAGATGAGGTAGGAGGTGGGATACCCGATACATCCATGATGCTTGGTAATGCCCAAGTTCAAGCAAGACTGGGAAGGGCTGGAAAATTAAGAGTTTCCTGTTGTATTTAATGTATTTTGTTGTTCTTTCCTCCTCTGTTTTCCACCTGTGAAGTGAGTGAGTGCAAGCTGGGAGAGCAGGGCTCTGTTTCTTGCCCTTCCCAGTTTTTTTCTGTGGCCTGAAGGGAGACTTAAAGCATTTCTAAGTGTCTAAGTGATCCCATCAAGTGCTCTCATCATTGCTGATGCTCACAGCCTTGGGATTTACAATCCTGGTAGAATTAGCATACAACCTAACACTCCAGTACAATGACTTCGGTAGTTCAGCTTGAATTCAGGCTCACTGCTACAGACTCCAGCAGGGACCCATTGCCTGAGCTGCAGTGGGGTCCCTGCCTGTACAGCCCATAGACTTGCTTCAGAGTGGGGCTGAAATGCTGGCAAAGAAGAGAAAAATCGGGAAGTTTTAGCTCAAATATAAGCTATAATCTACAATCCAACTAGGAGCATTTTTACAGCACAGAGAACCATCCTATGGAGTGCAGCACACACACACCAGCCTAAAGTGACCATAGATGAGGCCTCTCGTGCTCTGAGTTATTGGTTTCACTCCCAGCATTAGGAGCTCTTTAGCTGCAGAGGTTTGGATTGTTTCGGACACACAAACTGAATCAACAGAAGTTATGTGGTACCAAACCCGACCTTGCTGCCAGGGTTTAGAGGCAGCACAGCCCTCCCCTGGTTACTCAGTCCTGCCCCTGCCTGTCCCTGATGCTCAGCCCCAGCTGAGCTCACTCATCCTGTTCTGCATGTTCTGTATCACATCTCCCTGTGCATCCCACACCACTCCCCAGCTCCAGACCTAAGCAGTCCCAAACTGACCAGCTCCTGCCTCAGTTTCCCCTCCTCACAGCACAGGATAACACAAGGGTGATCACCCCATTCCCACCCTCCTTGCTCCGGATCGGTGCAAATTTTGGGACTGCAGGACGCTTTTTAAGCCAGCAAAAGGACAAACGCACACATCTCCTTCCCTTGCTTGATTCAGCTTTATTGTCCACTTTATTCTCCTTCATCAAAGAGAAGGACATCCACCCAGATTAAAGCCGGCGGACTCTTCGGGATGCTCACAACCGGGAGGGCTGACACGCTCAGGACGTGCCTTTACTTCTCCTCCTTAACTTCTCCCACCCCGTTTCCCCCTTCCCTGCCCCGGGGCACGCAGCTCTGCCTGGGGGGCAGGGAAGTGGGGCACAGCGGACGCCGATGGGGAGCGGGGAGCCCTGCCCCGGCCGGGGCGGGGAGGGGAAGGTAAAAGCCTCCCGATGCGCGCTGGTACCGCCTCCTGCCCGGGCAGCGCTGGAGCCGGAGCGGGGCAGCGGTAACCGGGGGTGAGGAGGGAGCACTGCCCCGGCCCGTGCGGGGAAACGGTGTCCGGATGCCCCCAGACAGAGCGGAGCTTTGGGTCGGGGGTGCTCCGGTCCTGGTGTGCCCCGTTAGAGGCTTGGTAATGAGGGGGGCTTGCAGGAGAGCATCCTGCTCGTGGGAAGGGGTTTGGTGGGGTTGTTTGGGTTTGGTTTTCCTCCCCTGAATGGGGCGGGGATACAGATGGTCACCCCTTGCTGAGGGAGCTGCCTTGCTCATAATATCCCCGCTCTGCGTTCAGCAGGATGGTTTCCATCGCTCTCGAGGTGAGCTGCAGCTTTGTTGCCTGGCTGTTTCTCTATGCCTGCTGCTGCTACTGGAACAGGGGCCGTTCCTACGAGTGGAGCTGTCGCTTGGTCACCCTGCTGCATGGGGTGATTGTCACCTGCCTCTCTGGTTATGCTGTGCTCTTGGATGGCCCCTGGCCTCTGACCCATGCAGGTATGTTGGGAGTCTTACCCTGACACATGTTCTGTTACAGGTGGAGTGGGGAGCAGATTGCTTTTGCTGCCTCTTCTCTTAAATGTGTGCTTTTGGAGTGTGTTTGGGACACGGTTTTGTTTAACTCCCCCTGCTTCTTCTCCTCCCACTTCTTATTGTTAACCTTTTCCTTGTTTTATCCATGTACATATTGAGAGCTTTCAGGTTGGCAGCTTGAGTTTATCGCAGCATTAGGCATAACAGTGTGTTGAGAACAGACCAAGTGCTGTTCACATCTTTAAGGGTATAATAGCTAGCATTTGGTTGTGGGGTTCTGTTTGCTCTTTACTATAATTAACTCTCAAACAGTTCTGCTGATGGTGGTCAGGCTTTTCAATGCCCCTTTCTAAGAGAGAAAAAGCAAAGCAGAAGTGTGAAGGGAGAGCATAACCAGACCTGGCTGCTGACCCATAGGAAAGGCTGGAAACTGAGGAGGAAAGAGGCATGCTCACAATCTGTATTGCTCCATATCATAGAAGAATGTCTTAAATCAGACCCCAGGCTTATGTACATCTTTCATTTCAGGTTCACCAAACACAGCTCTTCAGATCCATGTGCTGTCCCTGACCTTGGGTTACTTTATCTTTGACCTGGGCTGGTGCCTGTATTTCCAGACAGAGGGGGACCTCATGCTGCTCCACCACATGCTGAGCATCTGTGGCATGATCATGGTGCTGGGGCTCGGCAAGTCTGCTACAGAAGTCAATGCTGTTGTGTTTGTGAGCGAGATCACCAACCCTCTGCTCCAGACCCGCTGGTTCCTGCGGGAAATGGGCTGTTACCACACTGTCCTGGGAGACATTGTGGATTTCTTCTTTGTCTCCCTCTTCCTGGTGCTTCGAATTGGAGGAGGTGCTTTGATCATGTATGCGATGGTGACATCCCCTGATCCCAGCTGGCTGCTCAAGGCCGGAGGCTTGGCCATGTACCTTGTGTCTTTGGGCTTCATGGTTGAAATCTGCCGCTTTGTCAGGAGGAAACTGATGAAGAAGAACATTTCCTGGGCAAGGCGGAGGAGTGTGAATGCACCTGTGAAAACTAACGGGCACCTGAGGGCTCATTAATGGGTTGTGGATAATCCCCTGGGATAGGGTTCTGCTTACCGAAGCTTATTCCTATGGAAAGAACTCCTAAACGTGATGTGGAATTGACTTTGTGGCACTGGCTATGCCCGGAGGAGATGAACCAGCACTAGGAACATGGGGAAGCTGACAGAAGAGGGGTTTGAGTGCACATGTGCAGAGTGTGGCACAGCTACTGAATTCTGATCCCCTGACTTCTCCGGTAATGGTGCAGTCTCAAGGAGAGAGGCAATACCTGACCTATTCCTTCTGCCACCGACAGTCGCACAGCCTGTATGTCCTGTAAGCATTCTGGAGATAGAATTGGTTTGCAGTGTACAGCCAGAAAACCCCATCTCCCTGCCAGTGGGACCAGGTAGGGGTTTGACTTAGGAAGGATTTATCGAGCCTCATTCTCCCTGGAGCTGGCCAACACACTTGCCTAAGTACTTGGATGAAAGCCTCTGAACAAGACTCAAGTGCTTGCCCTTTGCCTGTGTGGAGTGATGGTACTTGAGGTGAGGTAATGTTTTACCTCATTGCTTTTAATGAGACATTTCTTCCTTTTTGAATACTTGTGTTCAAGCAGATACTGATCTGAGAGCACTGTGACTTCACTGGGATTGACTCAAGCTCTTGCAAACAAGAGTCGAGAATTAGACTAGTGCCAATAAATTCCATAAGCAGGTATTCACCTAGTCCTGGATTGCTTCAAAGAAACCAAACAGGCATTTTGTGGGTGAGAGAGAGAGGAGAGCCCTCTCTGGATGCTCCTTCTGTTCTGGGTTGGCTCAGCTACAAGCCACGTAAGCTGAATGTGCAGCTAACAAGTGCAGTAAGTGACTATATTTCCAGGGCTGACAGTAATGTTTAGGCAGATCTCAATGCAACATCTGTTCCATACCAGCAGGTCTTGGAGTATGGACCAGTTCTCTTGTTTTACCTCTCAGAATGCTGTTCTGACATTTCCCCTGGGGTTTTAATGTGAATTTCCCTCTGTTTAAGGCTGCAGTTCAGATTTACTCTCCCATAAAAGCCTCGCTTACAGCTGAGAAACAAATGGCTTTGTGTTGCCCTCAGGCTTAGGAAGGCTGCTTGCCTTTCCTTCCTCATTTCAAAGGCCTTGTTTAGAGGAGCCCCTCAAACAGCCCGTGTGGCTTTTGCTCAAGCTAGGTGCACCCTGCTGCAGAGGGGAAGGAAGGGAGCAATGGGAATACAGCTGCTATGGGGACACAGCCTTACTAGCTCCTCCATGCCTCTTATCTCGCCAGCTTTGGCACTGCTCAGGGCAGATATCTGCCTTGGCTGGGGGTTAGGATAAGGTGTGTGGAGAGATTAAGAAATGCCATGAAATAACCTTTGCCATGCCCTCTGAATGCACTGCAGCTGTGAAAGCAGGGAAGTGAGCAGGCCCTTGCCTTGCTCTGGGGGCCTGCATTTGTGAGGTGTGAACTCTTGCCAGAGCCTCTGTGCTCTTCCAAACACTCCTCTCGAGTGATGAGACTTCCAATAAAGTTGTGCTCTCTTGTTCAAAAGAAATGATTGCTGTAATGTTCTTTTGTTCTGGGTCTTTAAGCTAATGAAGCCTGAAGAAGAGAGGCTTGAGGGTAGCCTAAGCATGCTAAGGCTAGTAGTCACTGACCAAGCTCTGGCTCATGCCCTTAATGCAGTTCAGGAAGGAGTGAGCTGGTGGGGGAACAAGCACAGGACTGAGCCCTATGCTCTAGAGCTCAGGTTTAAGGTGTGAAGAGTAAATGAAGGTCAGCTGAAGTTTAGATTTGTGACTAATGTACCCGTAGCCTGCCTCAGCAATGAGTTATATCACAGGGAACTTGAGAATAAGCCATAAACCCCAGGTGTTTGCTCTAGATGGATGCAGGGTCAGAGGACAACTTCAGTTCTGATCATGTCCTTCATGCCCTTTGGTAGCACCAAAGCCTCTCTGTTGCTGTGCTTCATCTTAGAAATGGCCAGTTCAGAAGGTTGGGATTGCAGGTGCTTTGTCTACACTCTGTTTGGAGAATATGGGGTTATGATATGTCCTAAATCGCTGCTGAGTGGCTGTCTGGGGTGGAAGTGGGCCTGGGCTTGGCTTCCAACAAGAAAACTCTTTTCCTTCACCTATGGAGACAGTAAATCAGTGCACGCAGCTTGCATGCAAAACCAAACTGTGAGATGGGAAGAAGTGCCCTCAGGTGGTCATGCACCATGTCTCACCTAAGCTTGGTTTTAGCCTTAAATCCTCTAATGTGATGCTAGAAAAGCATCTGGTTCCACCCTTGCTGTCCCATTGGATTTTTTATTTGCTAATATGTCAGAGAAATACCATTTTTAATACAGGTGCCTGTTTTTTACCTGTCAAATATCCTTGAGGGCTTTTACAGTCACAAAAAGCTGTTGGGCTCTTGTGTGTTTCCACCTCTTATGTATTTCTTGTGGGACAAGAAGTTTCCCACTGTTGGCCAGCCAACAGGTTCAGTGTTGTAAGCTCTCCTTAGTATAAGTACAGAAAGCAGAAGGAATGTACTGCTGAGGGAGGGTGCAGCTGTACTACACCATGTAGCAGTGTGCAAATAACTGTCAGCAGAGGTTCCTGCCCTGAGCTGTTTTGCTGAATGCTGTTCATCTACAGGCGAAATGAGCCAGTGCAACCCAGCCTGCCTATTTAAACGGCTGACACTGCACAAAGCAAACAAGGAAATGAGTGTGCAAGCTGCTCCTAACTTCTGGTACAATCCACTTGCTACCTCGCATCTCACTAGATGCATGTTTTGCACATTGTACAATCTAGAACTATATATTCCCCCCCAAGTTCTACTTCAGACATTAAATGGCCCTGGTCTTGATAGGACTTTCAGAGTGGTCTGTAACCATCCCTGTTGTTCTTCCTGACTACTGAGTTTCTGTGCTATGAGTCAGTGTTAGCCCTACTGCTTTCTGTCTGTCAACGCTGCTCTTTATTCTAAGCTAAGAACAGCTCAATCTCAGTTGTTACTGGTGCTGTTGGAGGGGGTGGTGCTTGGTCCAGCAAGAGTAGAGGAAAATAAGATGACACCTAAGATTTGTTAGAGCAGCAAACGTGCTGTTAATGCTAGTGAGGCTGTTGTGCTGAAATAGTGGAGGGATGAGCATCTTGTAGCAACAGGAACCTGTGCCTGGCCTGAACTGGAAAATAAGATAGAGAGATATCCAGTTGAAAACAGCCTTATTACAGGCACTGTAAGAGGCAGGACAAGATACTCCCATCATCTGTATTTCAAAGGGTAAAACTTGACAGGATGAGATAAAAAAACCCAAAACAGTTGCTGGGTGTGAGAGATTGTTTTGATTGCAACATAAGAAAGGAGTGTGTTGGTTGTGAAGGAATGTTTTTGCAATATATATTAGGCTTCATAAGCCCTGGATTTTGCTACTCTGTGGATGCAGATGAAGGCAGGAGAGAGAAAAGATGTGGTTTAGCACTGAACGCTTGTAGCGAGAAGTTGCTATGCTTTGTAACTGTTGCACAAGCATTGGATGAGAGGGTAGGCTCAGGGCAGGGCTGTGTGCTGTGCAGTGATAAACCCCACGGGATATGTTTGCTACCTTGAAGCTGGTGCTATAGTGATGCAGTGCCACAAGCACTGGTTCGCATCAGGTGTTGCCCGGCTGTGCGAAAAGCAAGCCCACATTTGCCATGTTATCTCCGCGACACGTGAGATGACTGAAGCCGCTCATGGGTGCGTGGGACTAACTTCCTGTGCCCATAGGCTAAAGCGATGTGCGTGTGCCCAATGCACACACAGCCTGCACCTTGTCCTGTGAGCCACCGGGCACTGCACACCTGCAAACGTGCGCGTTGGGGCAGTGGGGGCAGCGCTGATGGTCCGCAGGTGCAGGAGGGAGGATGGATGCTCCCGGAGCCGTTAAGTACGGGGATGCCGTGCGCTCCGCCGCCGTTGCCGTCCCTCCTCCCCGCCAGCAGGTGCCCCTCGGCCGCCGCTTCCTCTTCCCGAGCGGCGGAGGCGGCCGAGCAGCCGCGGCCCTGCGGGGACCCGGCCTCGGCATCCGCTGGAGGCGAGCGGCGGAGGCGAGCGGCGGAGGACCGGCTGCAGGTGGGTACGGGGCGGGCGGTGGGCACAGCGGCCGTGCTTCGGGCTCCTCTGGTTTATAGCTGCAGCCCATAACGCCGTGGGGGGATAACGGTGCCTTGCTGCAGGCTCCCACCTCGGGTTTAAGCGCTTTTGGGGAGGGCAGGGCCGTTCTACAGCAGGATTTTAGGCACGTGTGGTTATTATAGGGCCTGCTTTCACTCGTGACCCCGTTGCTCCTGGTGGTATGAAGGATAATATGATTACTAAAGGATATTGTCCTTTTCAGTGTGCAGGGACAGGCATAGCTCACAGGTGTAATGTATATATAAAATGCATGCATGCAATTGTATGTGCTAATGACAATGTTGAGCTTTGATGTGCAATTAGAAGATAGCCCCCTTTCTTTCCAGGGGATGGAGAAATAGTTTTTGCATCTCTTCCTCCCTTCTCTCATATCAGAATTCCTCCTGCCTTATCTGCCCTGACTCTGAATGCATACAGACCTCAAGTACCAGGGATGTCAATGGAACGCTTGGTCAGAGCAGTTAATTACATCCTTAATTCATCTTCCCATGTTCCCAAGGCCCATTATAACATAATGGTTTTGTTTACCCAGCCTCCTAAGTAATTCCTGGTCAGACTTGCAGTGCCCAACCTTCCTGTTTGGCCTGTTGCAACTCTGACTCCTCATCAAGCGTGGTCCTTTTGGTGTTCCAGAAGGACCTGGGTGGGAATCCAGTGCGCTGGTCAGCAGGTACCAGCAGGACCAGTGGCACTTTTGCTATTACACAACTGGAAATGCACGCATCCCAGAGCGTGACTCAACTGCTTTTGATGCGCTTCCCTGAACGCTCAGGAATAACGAGACACATCTTACATGGCATGGAATGGTGTTATAAGTATGAATGAGATGTAGGTATTAGAGTATTGTGTATTTGGGGGGCTTTTAGCAACTGGCTGCTGAAGGTGGTGGGCTGCTTTGTCTGATCACTGGTTGCTGGGGGTGCTCTATTCTAATCTGAGCTTTGGCCTCAGATGCTCATCAGGAAGCTTGAACTATGTGTTGTTGTTGGAAGTTTTCTGGGAAGAACAAGGGGGTTTTACAGTGTTTTTTCTTCCCAAATTGTCCCAGAAATGTGCTGGGGCTTGAAGGTTAAAATTCAGGAGCAGGAGGAGATGGCAATGCCTTTTGTGTGTCTCTTATTAGCAGTTGGTGTCGCTGCACTGGCAAAACTCATTAGCAGTGGACATAGCAGGAGACTGTGGTGTTTGGGTTTTATTGGGGTATTTTGTTGTTTCAGGAGAACCAAGAATGAGTAGGTCAGGTGGGGCAGCACAAGCAGACCAGGCAGATGCAGATACATGGGCAGGGAGCTAAAATGAAGAGGCAGGCGTAGCTCTGGATCAAAGCTTTATTGCTGGATGTGGCTCTCCTCAGCCTGTCCCGCAGGCAGTGCAGATGAGCACTAACACATCCCAGCACATCCTGCACCGTAGACTGGTTGGAGAAGTCCTCCGAGGTGCTCTACCAAGTTGTGGTGTGTTCTCTGTTCAACCAGGTAGGAACTTGCTGCCTCACAAGGCCATTGCTTTCAGTGCATCTTCCCACAGCTGAGGTGACACTGGTGGGGGCCTGTTTGCTGGTGGCTATATGGTGAATCTGCCCTGATTGTGCAGGATACGCTTCTTTGATGTAGGCCTTTTTCCACAGGAACTCTTTGTCAGAGCAAGCAACAGCATCAGGAAACACTTTACATTCAGTGCTGGGGTGGTTACGGATGAGATGCTGTACTGTGTTGTGCTAACACTGTTGATGCTAGACCTTCTGATCCATTTTGTCTTTCTGTTCCTGTGGCAGGATGCTGTTCCCCCTGCCTCTGCGGGTAGCCTGCAGTCTGCTTGCCTGGTTCTCTCTCTACACTTGGTTCTGCCATCGCTACAAGCACCGGAGTTATGAATGGAGCTGCAGGCTGGTCACGCTGACCCACGGCATCCTTGCTACCTGCCTCTCTGCCTACGTTGGCTTTATTGATGGTCCCTGGCCTATGAGTCACCCAGGTAAGTAATGACAGTTGTGGTCACAAGTCCCCCGATGTTTGATGGCACAAAGCAGAGTTCTCCTGCTACCGCAGTATCCAGCCCACCTGAGGAGTGATGATTGTGGTATCTGAGCTGTTTTGTGATGGAAAGTACTAGAGAAATGGAGGGACTGGTACTGTATTTTGGTAGTGTCATGGTCTTCCCCAGCTGCAGTCTGGCAGGGAGCTGGATCATGTTGTGTGGCTATTACATGTGTGCAGCTGTTAGACTAATAACGACAGTATTGTGATTTCTCTGACTTCTCCATCTGAGTGAGCTGTTATCAGTACACTCTGACACCAGTCTGCCAACACTGATGGTGAATACCCCTTCCTTGTCTTAGATGCTGCCTGCTTGTTGCCTCTGTGTTTTAAAGCTCTGTCTGGTGTCTTTATGTTTCAGGATCACCAAACACAACTCTTCAGGTACATGTGCTGTGCCTTAGCTTGGGCTACTTCCTCTTCGACCTCTGTTGGTGTGTGTACTTCCAAACAGAGGGTGCCCTGATGCTGGCCCACCATCTGGTGAGCATCTTGGGTATCACAGCATCCCTGGCACTCGGGGAGTCAGCTGCGGAGGTCAATGCCGTCATCTTTGGCAGCGAGATCACTAACCCGCTGCTGCAGGCTCGCTGGTTCCTGAAGGAGATCGGGTGTTACCACAGCTTCACAGGTGACGTGGTGGATTTCTTCTTCGTGGTCCTCTTCACTGGGGTGCGGATTGGAGTGGGGGCCTGGCTGATGTACTGTGAGCTTGCTTCTCCCAAACCCAGGTGGTACATTAAGTTGGGCGGCGTCATCATGTACGCTGTGTCCTGGGTTTTCATGGTCAGCATCTGTCGCTTCGCTAGGAGGAGGAGCATGAAGAAGTACCATGCCTGGAGGAGTCGGAGGAGTGAGGAGCTGTACTTGAAAACTAATGGACATCTGAAAACGCACTGACGGGATGCTGAGTAAAGACTTCCTCGAGTTCACAATCTGGCAAGGAGGGGATCGTGCCTGAAATGCCACTGTTGGGAGAGGAGCCAACACACGTTAGCAATTCTGGAGCCAAATTTATCCCTGGCATAACTCCACTGAAATCCATGGAGCTATGCCATGGATTCATTGGATCTGCAGTGTTTGGCCTGGAAGAGGCTGGCTCAGTGTCTACGTAAGCATACACTAAATGATGTGAGTGAAAGAAGGGCTAATTTTACTGACTAAACATAACTAGTCCAGCAGTGCAGGTGTAAATAGTAATTTTCATAGCTAACTCCTTCAGCACCGGTCGAATCTTGGCAAACAGGAGGACATAACACTAGATCTTCACGTTCAGAGTCCTGTATAGTCCAAGTCAGTTAGAGAGACTCTTCATAGTGTTAGGAAGAAGCATCTTCTAGTGTTTTGTCAGAGTTGGGATTCCTGGCTCTTCCACCAACTTGTTACGTGACCTTGGGCAAGTCATGTAACTCTAACTCTGTGCCTAATTTCCCCCTCTGTGAATTGGGGGTGATGGAGCTGATCCATCTGCGTTATGCACTTTCAGATTTTCACTTGAGAGGTGCTATATAAATGCAAAATGAGGGTTGGTGTCTGCACTTCATTCATTATCCCTGTGTTTCCTTTGGGAGAAACTTGTTTTGGTGGTTGAGCTAGAGTGTGGCTCTAGAGAGAACAGAACTGTAGGTAGGTGGTTGTTCCCTACCCTCATTCCTTTTAGTAACTTATTCAGTAGTGTCCAAGAGCTCTCAGCACTGGTGCCTTGCAGGACTAGGTGCTCTGTGGATACACCCAAAACCAATGTGAACTGCTTTTCTGACTCCTTCTCTCTTCATCCCTCACTGTTAAAACTCCACACACCCCTTCCAAATCCTGCTGTTAGCTCCTTGAGTGGCTACCACTGTTATGAGAAGCTCAACAAGCAGGTTTCCTCAGATACAAATTGGGATTTCGGGTTGAAGAGTGGCCAATGCACATCTTCAGATCATGGTGGCTAGGATGGAAAAGCTACTTGGCTTCAAATCTGTCCTGTGCCCTGTTCAAGACAGAGATTTATCCTTGGCTATCCTTATCTGAATTGACGCCTTGACCTCTTGTCTTTGAAGTCACTTCTGTCTCCCTGATTGGATCTGTGTTGTTTTATGAAAGTGGGCATTTATAGCCACGTATTTACATTTATAGCCATTTATTTACAGCCAGTAATTAAAGGAGCTAGAGGTACATAATCTGGCCTTTTTTAAAGCAAAAAAGTGAACCTGACTGGAAGGAAAAATCAGCATTACTTTCATCTAGTCCCATTTCCAGGGAGAAACTGTCCCCTAGTTGGCAGCTTCTGGTGTTTATTTCACTGTATGTTCTTAAGTGCTATTCCTTTGTTACTGCCATTGTCATTCTGATCATTTATTCTGAGCCTCAGCACCAGGCCTCCAGTACAGCTCAGGTGCCAGTTCTGCTGTGAGCCTTGCCTGCTGCAGCCAAAGACCTGAAGAGCCCAAATCACTTCAGATTTAATAGAGCCAACTGATGGGTGAGTTGGTCCTGAAAAGGAAACCTGACTCATTTAGCACAGCACAATGACAGGACTATTGGGCCTTGAAGGGAGACAAGAAGGGCTAGCTGGGGCGTGCTGGTTCTTTCCCAGCAGTGCTGCTGCTGTTGGGCATGTCAAGGAGCCTTTTTGCCTCAGCTTACCCACTCTATTAAGTGGGTACAGCATTACCTACCTCGTGGAGTGTTTTCATTTGTTAACACTAAGCCACCCTTGATGAATGCTTGGTGGTCTGTGTCAAGCTGTGCTGTCTAAAGGCAAAATTGCTTTGAGCAAAGCACTTGTAACAATGACCCATCATCAGTACTTTGTCACCTGAACATGGCACTTCCCAGCATCTGGCTTGCCTCACAAAAGCAGGACTCCAAGCTGTTTTGCAGCGGTTCTGATGGGTAGGAGTCTAAAGGAATAAGCTAGACATGTGCATAAAGATCAGGCATCGCTGCTCCTTGTTCAGGTGGACTCCCAGGCTGAAGACAGGATGTCCGGCGGGTTTTCCCTAGTAAGGATTATAGTAAATGGAGCCAGAAGCTCCATTTGGACTCTAACCTCTGCTGTGCAGCTTACTGCATCATTACTCCCCTGCTGTGGGGGCTGTACAGCCCATACCTGCCCAAGTGACTAAGGATGCCACCGACTGCAGGTATCTATGAGACAACTTGTATGAGGATGTTCTGAAAGATAATGCCCTTAATGGCTGACTTGTCCCCTTCTTTGAACTGGGGGGGGAAGCTTGGTTGGAAGAAGCAGAGCATTGGGGTCAGTGTTGAGGCCTTAGAAGTTAAACAAGGGCACCAGAAAACAAAAGAGCAATTAGGAATGGCTTTATGAGGTAGAGCTAGTAAGGATGTCTCAGAGTAAGGCCTCATAGTCCGGTAGTGGGCTCCAGCATAGAATCACAGACCCAGAAGAAGTGTAACTTTCAGGCTATGGAGCACATGGTGGGACCTGTCCTTGGGCTAGTCCATAGTGGCTAGAGCAAATTGTAAAAGAAAACTGGAACTAGTGTGAAATAATAACTTGTGTTTGAATTACTGTGTAATAGCAACTAATGTTCCACCAGTGAATGGTGTAGATGCTTTGTATTATGTTTTATAAAATAAAGATTATTTAATTATATGAGATATTTGGGTTTTCTCCTTGTATGTGGTTGTGTTGTGCATTACTGGATTGTTGGCATTGTGGGTGTAAATGAACAAAGTGATGCTTGGTGGATGCTTTTTAGGGACATCTTAAGATGTGTTAACAGGCAGAGAAGCCACTGCAAGGTGGTCTCAGGAGTACTTGGTAGTTTGGTGTTCGCTGATGGGTGCTTTCAGACTGTTGACTGGCCGAACAGGGTGCATTTCTTCACTGAGGCTTGTTCCCAGGCTTTTCATATGCCTGTCCTCAGGCAACTCATGGAGTTTCCTTTGTTTTCCATGCTGTGTATGCTAAAGGAGAAGGTTCTCCTGTCTTTCCACTTTTCTCTTCCCAAGACACGTGCTCTTGTAAATCCATGTAAAAGAAGGTGTTAGCTTCTACTGCCTTTGTCCTGTTTCCCTTAGTTCCAGGGGGAGTTTGGCAGTTGCTAAGTTGGAAACATAAGGGGCCTTTGGCAAATAGCTTTAAGAGTGAACTGAATATATATGGAAAAGCTTTTGCAAAGTAAAAGCTCTTTATTGGTAGCTAATTTTGTATGGGAAGCAGAAGGTTTCTGTGGTTTCTCAACTGTCTCAAAGTAGAGGTTTTCAGCAACACTTGTATTGTGGTGGTGTTTCAATTGTGTATTGTGTCAGAGGGTTCAGATCTGTACAGTGCAACTGATAATCCTTAAATGTGATGAGAAATACTGTTATTCTCCATCTCTTTAGGTCTTTCCCTCATAGCACATACCTTTCTTTTTATAAGCCCACCTTGAATCAGAGGACATTGATTCTGGCAGAGAGCAAGAAGGAAACTCATGGCAGAATGTACAGCAGCTTCATTTGTCTTTACAAAGGTTGCTCCTTTAATTATGCTGATATGGAAAGAAAGCTTAGTGCTATAAAAATGCTTACTGCAACGTGGATTATCCAGGTTTAGGAGCTGTAATAAGCACTCACAGTAGAAGCTCTGATAGATTAGGCTGTGTCCTAACAAAGTCATCAAAATATTGCATTTGTGTGCCAGTGACTTAAAAGCATAGAACAAGCTCTTTATGGGTTTCCAGCATGGCCAGTGAACTGGATGCAGGATGCATACCTGTCTGCATATACCAAATCATGTGCCTATTTTAAAGTGTGAGATGGCAGACATCCATTGGTGGCTATTGAACTGGCCATGTTGGTTTCTGAAGCTCTCCGAGTTCCCAGGGATCAAAGGATGCTGAACTAAGGGGCAGCCGTTAGTGCTTAAGTGAGTTTGGTTGGAACTGCTGGGCACTACAAAAGATCAGTAGGGCAGGAAGGTTTAAGTTGTGCTTAGCTTGAGAGCAGAACCAGGTTTCCCCCAGTCTTGACCCAAGGTCAGGGTCCTGTTCATTCTCCAGGAGTCACAAATTCGTATGCACATCTGGGAAAGCAGCTGTCTGTTAGCTTTTCCCCTGTGCCTTTCCTCTCCAGCTGTTGCCTTCTGAAAGCAACTGACTTCCTGTTGCCAGAACAGAGTTGGCATAGCAATTTATGGTAAGTTTAAATAACAGTCCAAAATACTGGTGCATTCTGTCACTGATTTTACATTGCTTACTTGCAATTAGCAAAGAATGAAAGGACATTATCTACAAATTATGATTAGTGAACCCCAGCCAATAGCACATCATACTTGCTTTAAGCACACAGTTCTACAAAGCTAGCTGCTCTTTACTTGAGGTCTGCAGGAGATCTATTGCACCCACAGGTAAATTGCTCCCATGGCTCCTACCTGAAATGATGTGAAGGAGTTGGGGTGCGAGCAGGCCCTCGCTGAGAGGTGCCACACAAGGCTTTGCCAGCAGATGGCAACAGCTCCTCAGTGAGCACAGCTGGAAGACGGCACGAAGACCTCAGTGAAGCCTTTCTCCCTAAGCCTGCCTTTACAGGAGTCCCATATAAGGCAGCTCCAGGGAATCTGCCCTCTTGGTGCCATCTTTTAAGGAAAAACAAGAAGTTGCACTTCACAGGAGGCAGCCTTCTTTGGTTCAGGGTCCTCCTTACTTGAGCTGCTTGGTTCTGCTCTGGGGACATTGGGGCTTTCCTTGGTGACACAGTCCGGTGAGGTTAATGTGCAGGTTCCACTTCTAGCATCTATGTCTGTGTGACAGTACTACATGTAAATTCAGGCTAAATAAGGACTTTAGAGCCTATCCCCCCCTACTATGTATTTTAATTGCAGGGTGTAATTGCTCATTGAATTCCCCATCCGGGACTTCACATTGTAAAATTGCCCAAGCAGAAGTATCATAAATAGACCTCTATATTAACAGCATTTGCAGAAAAGAGAAGCAGTTGTTATTCCAGAGTCTACTTTTGAATTGTTTTATTAATGCCTTTTTATTGTTGCATTAAACTTTGGAATGCGAGTGCAGCCCATTAGGAGCAATAGTTAACCTATTGGACCATTATGGCATAAGGGTTTAATGCTTCCTTTTTGTCATTGGTATAGTTTTGAGTGATGCTTCTTTTGACAGTGCTGAGCAAATTAATGACAAATGTTAATCACTGCCACTGCACTGAATTTCATGTCAATTTACTGCAGCAGGGCATAAGTTTCCTTCGTGCTTCTATATTTCATCTCATTTTCTGTTAGGTCTTCCTCCAGCTAATTGTTGTTGTCATTATGTTGTCATGCACAATAAAACATAATTAAAGTAATAAAAAGGCATCAAGCCCTAATATGCAAGTGAAACCATGCCATGAAACAGAAGGTCTTCCAGGAGCTTTCCTTTCTCAAGGCACAGCACTTTATGTTCCCCAAGTTAAAAGCAGGGAGGGATTTATTGCAGAGAAGATGCAATAAAAAGATATATAATACATATAATAGTGGGAATATTAAATCAGAATGAGAGGCAGTAATGGCTGCATGTCGTGCACTCCCAAGCCTCCTTCTTTCTCAAAAGGAAACCAAAAGAGGAAGTGTTCATGCCCTGTGTATATGTGTCAAGCATCATGTAGAAAATGATTCCATCCCACGCTTCCCCTCTTTGCACTGGAGTTCAACAAACCAACTAATTCTTCAGACTACCAGTCAGTCTCCTGGCTTCCTGATTCACACTCCCTCCACTCCAAGGAGGAAACCACTCTATGTTGTAGAGCGCTGGGGTCCTGAGCGTAGCTGCAAGCGAGACGTGGTCCTGTGTGCTTAATGCTGGTTCTGGTTTCTGAAGCCTGTTTTTCAGACTCTGTGCTGTGTCTTTGAAGCAGTACAGCAAGGTAAGATTAATTACAGGGAAGGAGGGTGGTGTTCTGTGTGATTGGGATTAGCTAATAAGGTTATTTTGGTCTGCTGGCATTGGTAGGAAAGGCTGATGTTCCACAGCTTCCTCTGCTCGGGTATTAATGCTCATCCTCGTCCTGTTCTCCATTGCACTTCTCAGTACTCGTGAGCCCTTCAGTTCCTGGCAGTAGCATGGAAGGTTCCTGAAGCTGCAGTGTGTAGCTGTTACTCCTGAGTGTTTCAGAACAGGAGTGCCTGACTGGAATCTTATTTATGCCCTTGTATTGGCAACGAGATTTGGGGATTAGGTCATGTAACTTGGCCTGTGAGCTGCTGAGATTTGCTTCCTGCCTTGTGTGCACCGCAGGAAGCAGGCTCTGCTGTTTAAGCACATGTACGGTTGGGGTAGGTGCTACTCCCCAGAGCCGTGTTGTGTATGGCATGAACAGCAGGGAGTTACAGCGGTGTTCCTTACTAACCTTCCCAGCAAGGGAAAGGCACCCATTGAAACTTACATGTTTAGATACTGTTTAGTAGGTATGGCAACGTGCAGTTGCATCCCTCCCTATCGAAGGGGGTATGTTACGTTTAAGGCAGCAGGAACAGCTCTTTCTGATCCCGGATTTCTGCTGACCTTCACGGGGAGAAGAATTCCCGAAGAGATGTGTTATGGGAATGCCGGGAACGCGAGATTTGGGCCGGCGCTGTGAAAGGCCTGGGAGCAAACAGCCGGTGCCTGCCCGAGACTCAGGAGTTAATGCATTAACTTGATGTTTAGTTTCTTCCTGTTCGAAGTTTCTTGGTGCCCCATTTTCCACCCGGCACAGGCGCTCCCTGCCCCTAAGAGCTTGTGACAAAACAGGGCTGGAGATGGAGCTCCGGGAGGGAAGGGAAATGGAGAGGGCGGCTCGGGCAGGGTTACAGCAGCCCAGAGGAGGAGTAGCTGCTCCTATGGGATGGGAAGCGAGGGACACATCCCTGGGAACGGCTGCGCAGGGCAGGGGCAGGATGCGCAGGAGGCCGGCCCGCTGCCGGCGGAAGGATACAGCGGGCGGGGCGGACTGAGCCAGACCCGGCTCGGCGCAGGCTCCGCTGGGGGGGCCGCGCCGCTCCCGCTCGCAGCAGCGCAGCTGGCCCGGAACCGGGCTGGGAGGAGCGGAACGGAACGGAACAGGACGGAGCGGAGCAGCGGCAGGAGCGGCCTCGCCGCGGAGCCTTGTCCCGAACCGGCCCGAGCCTGAGCCCGAGCCCCGCTTCGGAGCGCACCGAGCCCGCCCGGGGCCTTGCCGGCAGGCCGGGCCGCCGCGCCCCGTTCTAGCCCGGGCCAGGAGGAGCGGCAGGGCATGGACCTGCGGGCCTAAGGCGGCGGAGGAGGGGCCGCCCTTCCCGACCCCCCTGCGGGCCAGCCGGGCGGGGGTCGGGGCGGGCCGGCAGCGGGACATGGGCGAGAGGCCGTGAGGACGGCGGGGAGCGGACAGCAGCCGGGCCGGCTCCGGGAGTTCCCCTCCGCGGCGAGGAGTGGCTGCTCCGAAGACTTTCTGGGCACGCGTTACTTTCCCCTTCTCGTTGGGCTTAAGGGAGCACCGAGGGGAAGAGTTCGTTGTTGGCCGTTTTCCTCTTGAGCATCCCCCACTTCCGTGGCCTGGATATTCCGAGGGACTGACTGCAAGAAGAGTTTTGCGGTTGTTTTGGGTTGTTGCTTTTCTGTTTCTCCTCCCTCGCGTCCTCGAACTGAGTTTGGGCTCTGTGCATGCCTCTTGTGGAGCAAGGCTGGATCCTGAACCTCAGTGCATGTGAGGGGCAAAGCCTCGTTAATATTCCTGCGGTAACTGTAAGATGTAAAGTGGATAATACGACTTCTTGCCAAAGGCTCCAATGAGTGGCACACAGTCCACAATCACGGACAGGTCAGTATGAGTTTTGTTCTTTGGTTCTCTCATGAGATGGAGCATCCTCCCAGAGCTCCTGTACTTTGCCTTCCTACTGCAGTGACAGTGTAACAGAACAGCAGGATTAAATCAGTTTCAGGGAATCAGGACATACCCAGGGTAGCTGAGCTTCAAGGCAACTGGGTTGACTTTGAACGGGAGCATTTCAAGCCCAACAGCTTTCAAGCCTGGTAGGCTTTGTAAGAACCAGGCGCTGCAATTCAGCTTCCAGAAAGGGTTGGTGCTGGGAGGAACACCAGGAGCCAGAAGTTAAAGCAGTGAAATTGACAAGAGTTTATGATACAGCCCGAACCTGCTGGAGAAGAAGCGTTTGCTTCTCCTTAGGTCAAGCATGATGGCCTGCCAAAGAGAGGTCACTTCGGGTGAGGGCAGGAGGGATAGTTGATGAGCAGGAATGTCTGCTGGTGTCTACCTTCGCAGTAACCTGTTCCTTGCTTTAGATACCTGCTCAGGCCTCTGGGCTTCTCTGCAGGTGCTGCCATGTGCATTTCATTACCAGGCGGGGGTTCTATGGGGGATGCTTCAGAGGCAAGGGAAAAAATGTGTTTTCTCTTGTGAGGATGAGCAAATCAAGTAGGAAATCTCTTATGCACTTTTGAGACAGAAGGATGGGATTAATGTCGTTTATTATGTTCCTTTTTATGTTCTATTGTGCTTATTGTCAATTATGTTATTAAGTAGTGTATTTTATTATGTTCTCTGTTGTTGTGAATATTTGATGGTTATGGTGTGAATGTGTGTGACAAAGGCCTCCCTGCTTTGGCCTTTCATGACAGATACAAGCAGTTCTGACACAGGAGAGAAGCCAGTGTAGGGACAGAGAGGTGATGCTTTTGGGTACCTGAAATCACCTTGTAGACTTCAAGTGTGTGCAGGAAGGGGAGCAAGTCTAGTTCTTTCTTACACTGAGGCATTTTCACGACTCTACAGTTATTAACAGTGCCTGAGTGGTGTGAAAGGTCTCTAATACACCTCCAAGTCAGGTAGTCTGTATTTATGGCTGTGCTGCTCATAGAGTACCCAGTCTTTGCAATGAGTTGTGTGGTATAATTGACCTAGCAGAAGAAAACTCCTAACTTCTCCTTTTGCAGTGCATGTCCAGTTCTTCTGTACCAGACAAGACAGTGACAGTAAAACGGAGGTGGCTTTTCAGCGGCTTTGTGAGAATTTTGCCATGAGCTTAAGGGTCTGTGTCTTGCAGCAGGTTGCATGATACCGAAAGGAATGGCAGGATCTCCTACCTAGAAGCAGTTGAGCAATGCACAGGAAGGAAAAGCACGAGGACAAGGAATTTAATTTGCTTCTTAGTAATATAAAATGCTTTCCATTATTGAATTGGAAAAGCCAAGTTGAAAATGCAGCAGTGACATAAAAATGTCTCATTTCCTTTTGCTTTCAGTCATGTCAAGAGGATGTTTCTCTTTGGTTCACTTGAGGGTTTGGTTCAAAAGACCTGTCTCCACAGCCCTCAATTGGAGCATTCAGGGTTGTGTGATGGTTGGGGGAATACAAGGAAGCAGGGCCTGGTCTTGCCACTTCCCTTCACCTCTGGCCTGAGGGAACCCCAGCTTTGGGGCATGAAGGGAATTCAGTCGTCGTGGCCCATTTCTTCCCTGGCTGAACCTCTCAGAGGAGCGCCGGATGTGGTGGTGATGTGTGTTCTCATCCTGTGCACATCTGCTTACTCGTGTCTGGATCTGGAGGGAGTGGCTTTCGGTCACTGTTGTCCTGGCAGTATGTTGGTCCGAAGCTTCCTTTCCCATTAGGCCTAAGAAGCCTCTGTATTGCCTCTTTAAATCTGGCTCTTGAGCTTGGAATGTAAAGCAGGTGCAATATAAATAAGCTTGGTGCTTCTAGTGTCATTAGATCTACATGGTATCAATCACATGACATGTTCAATTCTGTCTCTATTTATCAGTGACTTTCTTTGCTGGGATCAAGTTGGGAACTGCCTTAAAGCAGAAAAACACAGCTTGCATCTGTGCCAAATGGTATTATGACTGTAACAGCACACAGGCCTGCGTTTTCCTCCATATTAACTTTACATATTTGCATTTTACATATGTGTGAGTGCTCAAATCCCTGTTACATGCAGCAAATATTTCCATTTCTATCCCTTCAGTTTAAGATGGAAATCCTACCATGTGTTTTGATAGCTGTTTGACATTTCCCTTGACCAGATTGCACTTGTCCCATCCTTTACATGGTTTGTCTTTTGTGTTCTTGTTGGTGATAGCATGTATGGCATAGAAGCATATATAAATCAGAAGCAATGTGTGAATGGCCGTTCCTAGTGCTGTTCTGTAGTCAGTACGATGGTCAGTTAATATCTCATGTGTCTGGGATTATTTTCTCCATGGACCAAACCTTAATCAGTTAATTTTGATAATGGTTATGCTACATCCCTGAGTTGGCTTCTGTTACCCAGCTGGCTCATGAAGCAATATCGTTTCCTTGCATCTTCCCCCTCCAAAGACTGAGTGAGGAAATACCAGGTAATAAAAAAAGGTGTAACAGATGTTAAGACTTCATAACAGTCTTCTAAGGGCGTAATGAATGTTCCACAAAGTTACTGAAGAAGCATCTGACACGTGCCATTCCCAATGAGATACTTAGCACTAGGAGAAACTAGAAGAAAGATTATCTTGCATTGTAGTACTTGGGCTTGAGAAATACACAAGCAAAAAAGTGGTCCAGGATAGCCATGATGTCCTGCATGGCTTCTGATGGAATGAGACCCTCGGAACTCCAAGCAGTGAGAATGATTTCCCCCTCTTTCCTTCAGGATGTTCTTTTACTTTGTCAGCTGCTTCTTTTCATAATCCTGCTGCTGCCCAGTGGACCCTATCAAACAGTTAATCTTCAGCCTTATTGCTCTGCCACTTTGTGTTTGTAAACATCTACAACCTCTTAATTTAATCCTCTCTTCGTTATGCTGTATTTGTTTAGGGGCCTCCTTAGGTGGCATTTATCTTGCTTAACTCACTTAAGTCTTTGAGGTAGACATCTCTGTCTGAGCTGTTTGTCTAGAATGTGGTTGTAGTTAATGGAAGAAAACAGGCACATCTGGGGGACCATTTATTATTCTAAAGCAGGTATGTAAAATTGGTAAAGTGAATGATGCCTTTACATGGTTTGTCTTTTATGTTCTTGTTGGTGATAGCTGCTTATGTTCTTGTTGGTGATGCCTGCTTGGCTTTACCTCTGGATTTAGGTGATATCTGCCATATCTTTTAGCCTGAAAATATCTACTGTAGCTCTGCCTCAGATTCCTGCCTAGTTTCTACTGCTGGATTGGCAGCTGTTGCTGGATGCTGTCAGTGTGAGGGGTTTTGGAAGGGGGAGATTGGACTGCAGGGACCATCTGAGGAGCTGAGCTTTGGGACCTCACTGGTGGCTGGTATGGCAGAGGAGGTGTTTTCCTGTTCGCTCTGAGCGATTGCATGCGAGTGCCCACATTCACTCCCTTCAGAGCTGTTCTGGCCCCGAGCACTGGGGCAGGCCGCTGGCTTTGGGCGTTGCTCTGTTCTGCCGTTTGTGGCAGGCGACACATGGCTGAACGAGATAAGGGGTTTATTCTTTGCAAGGACATGCTGGAGCTGGGGTGAAATTCGGCCATTTGCAGGCTCTGGCTGGCCACGAAGGGATGATCAGGACTCTGCCGTATCCTGTTATGACACTAAAGAAACATTTGTGTGCGATTAATTTTTGTGTGTCTCCCAGTTAACTGTATTTTTCTTCCTGTAACCATTCCAAACACGCTGCAGAGTTGAGCAATTGCACGGCTACAGAGCTAGCTTTATGCTGCTTTCTGTTTATTAAAGCACAAGAAAAGAATGGAGGCTCTTGCTGCTTTTTGCAGTACCTTGTTGGGGAACTGATGACTCTTCCTATGCAGTTGCTTGCAAATGAGTTTTATTTATAACAGTGCTGTAGTTTCTGTTGCTATGACTAGAAAACAGGAGAGGTGGAATTTACACATAATTACCCTTGAGAGGTTTTAATTGCTGATTTGCTCCTGACTTGGTACCAGAATAGACCCTGACTGTTCCTTATCTGCTTAGATGCACTTTCCCTGCCTTTGGCTGCTGGACGTCCCTGTACTAACTGAGGCTTCTTTAAGTATATGGTGAGAAGAAAAAGTTTCTTTTTTCCAGCAGGGTAAGGAGAAGAACTTCATAGAAAGTCACACCTTAGTGCCACTGAGTAACTAGATGTTGTTATCACACATTCATTTAATTAGTAGAGTTTGTAAGGTCTAATATTTATATGGGCTGCAGCACGATGGCTGTTTCAAGAGACTAAAAAGTGTTAGGGTCGTCGAGGCAAGTCCAGTGCTGTGCCTTTACTGTGTTTGCAAAGCAGTAGTTGACGCAGTCTGTGCATAAATTCACTTTTGTATTTTGCTTTTCTTGAAGCTGTCAGAAGAGAGCACTGTCTGTGATGTTTACTGTTGGCTAGGAAGCAAATGCTCCCAGTTCATGCTGCATAGTTTATTAGGGTTTTTACTGGAGACAGAACTTGAGGTGAGCTTGATTTTCTAGTTTTGAATAGAGCTGTGGGCGTCATGATTATTTGGGTGGAGGCAGGAGTGATATTTCGTCTGTTAGCCCAATTGTATAATTCTTCCTCTGCACATAACTCCTATTATGGCATTTATTAGTGTTTCGAATGGATAGATTAGGAACAGTACTGGGACGTAGGCTACTTCAATTTTAGACCAGCAAAAACCTTGGCCACATCCACCCCTCCCCTTTGTTCCTGTGGACGATTGTTTGCACATTGGAGTGCTTTCAGATCACTGCTCTGGTTTGGTAATGCCTGCTGCTGGCCTCTTTGGAGGTGCCTGAGAAGAAACGTGCATCTTACCCTTGGAGCAGTAGTGGCTGAGGTTACTGGTGAGCTTTGTGGGTGTTCATTCGTGACCTTCTCAGACCAGTCTTTATAAAGCTGACTTCTCTACTGATGACACAAGAAGAGTTTCTTGGTCCTTGAGGGGGGCAGCATTGCCCACAGTCTAATGGGAATCAAAGTAGTCTTCTGTTTAATCTCTGAATTATTCTGCACCATGTTGTAAAGTAGTGATTTGAGCACTGAAGTTTATTTGGCAGCCTGTCTGTGAAGGTTGCATAGAGTGTTCATGTATTTGCCAGGGAAAGCAGTACAGGCACCTGGACTGGTCATTTTACACATTTGATGACTGTATCCCAACACCTTCTGATTATCTCAAGAATTGGGATCTCCTGCTGAACTCATGCCTGAAGTGTTTCATGTGGATCCTGGGCAGTGAGTAGCTTCAATGCCTGCCTCCCTTACAACCCTCAGCCCCCACCCTGGCCAGCCCACTGCTATGGCTTGTAGTTAATGCAGAATGCCTCAAAGAGGAGCAGTGTTTGCTTTGGTCTGGAGACTGAATTCTCCACTTAAACCTCTAGGTGGTCCTTCTGGGTCACTGGGGAAGTATGTTGGCTGTGCTGCTTGAAAGATAAGCTTAGGCTCTTGCTTTCAAGGCTTTATCCTCCATGTTTCTCATTGAATACCTCTTCCTTCCCTCAGAAAATTAGCAGTAGGAGACTTCATAACAAATCCCATTTGTATTATCCCTGAGTTTTTAGACTGAGTGATGTGAGATGCTAATAAAATGGTTCTTAAAGCATTCCTAAGGCTCTGCAAATACTCCTCTGCCTAAGCACTCTCCCTTCTTTCACTTTAGTCCTGAGATGTTATCTACTTTGGGATAACTAGATCTTCCTTGTATAAGAGATGTCAGTACACTAAGAGAAAATAGGCTTGCATGCCTACTTTCTGGTAGGTGATCCGGTGTTCCGGTTTGTGGCCCTGTTCTGGATAATTGTTAGGTTTAAAGAACAGAAGTGTTAGTTCATGTCTCAGCTTGATTGCACTGAGGGTCAGGAGCCTGAATGTAGATAATGCCTTAACATCAGAAGAGAGGACTCAAAATAAGGACAGGGGAAACAGTAGCAAAGTAATTGGTAAAAAGAAAAGAGATGTAAAACATGATTAAGAATGTACAAGGGATAAAATAGAAGGCAGGATACATACAAAATAGGAGCATCCCACTTGGAAAAAGGCAGGAAAAAACAACGTTTACTTATGTCTCTTTTGAAAGAAAACATGTAAAAATAAATATATTGAAAATGACAGGAAAAAGCAGCCTCCTTATGTTTCAGATGTAAGCATGAGTATAAATAGCAAAACCAAAACAAACAGTGCTCAGACTCTGACATTCACTAATCGTCTGCTAAACATCACTTATGCTTTGTTATTCCTCTGCATCCTCTCCTTGAGTTTTCAGTATTGTGTCTGTTTGACTTCTAAGACCAATGGGCAGGAACCCTTTCTTGCCTGGTTGCCCCAGTCTGATGGTAAATAAGAAGCATTGCTGTTTACATTTGTGGCAAACACTTAAATATTATCTTTGTGGCTATTTTAAGCTTTGTTTTGACAACACTGGAACTTCTGGGCTCTGTGCTCTCAGTTGGTAAGGTACTTCATTAAACTGCTCTGGCACTGGGAAAGCAAATGGATGCTGTCCTTCCTGAGCTATAGCATGCACCTACTGTACTTGAAGTGATATGATTGTCAGCTGTCTGGATCACTGTCATGTTAGTCACTTGGATACTGTCAAATGTCCTGCTGAGGACAGGCAGCATCCCTTGCAGGACTGGCATGCTAACGGTGTGTGCTGTCCTGGAAGTGGCACTGGGGTTTCAGTGCATCTATGGGCTCAGAAGCAGTAAACCTGTCATGATTTGGGAACAGGGCTACGAATTGAACGGTGTGAATTGAGCAGAAGTGGCTATAAAGAAGCGTTGCAGTGTCAGTGCTAGAAACCCAAGGGACAATCTCCACATTATGGGAGTTCTCCATAGCTCTCAGTTGGTGCAGGAAATGTGTATGTAAGGGCAAGACTCAGACTGGTTTACATCTGCTCCTTAGCACTTGAAATACATACTGGAAGTCTTGAGAGAGATTGATGGAAGTCTTGATTTTATCCAAGAGCTGTTTCTCCTTGAAGCCATGAGTAGCAGCACAGCTATTCCTGTTGATGGGAGAAGCTGATCTGGAATATATTTGCAGGCTGTGAATCCTGGTTTATGGTGTCACAGGCAATCATTTTATCAAGAGCTTGGGGGACTTCCCAAGAGGAACCAGTAATCTATGGAGACTTAGATACTCTTATATGGAGTCCTGAGTGAGCTGGAGTGCTGGAAGGGGTTTGGGAAGCCTAGGTGGGACCTGAATTGACCTGAGCAAGCATTTCCCAGTGTGGAGGAAAAGACCATCTATTTAATGAAGCACTAGAGTGATCCGAGACAGGTACAGGATTCTGAGTCCACCACTCCCATAAACACGCAAGCTTCAACTTGCAGGCTTACCCAAAGTATCTGATGGTTGCTTGAAAGTCTTTTTATGCTGTTATGATAGTGGCTGTTAGTGTAGCTTATTGGCAGCACATCACACAAGGCGTCTCCTCTCAGTACTCCTGTGGCACAGAGGCACCATTGCATGCTCCTGTTTGTGCCCAGATGCAAAGAGGATTCTGATGAGTAGGCTGAGATCAAAGCTACCAGAAAAGCATTGGAAAAAGAGGAAAAGAAGAGAATTGAAGGAGCGAAGCTTAAATGAGCGAGGGGGAAAAAAGGAAATAGGAAAAAGCTGCAATGTAAGACATGAGAGAGTCAATAGGAAATGAGTGAGAGAGAGAGAGAAATGGGAGAGGTGGTGGCAACTGCCAGATAGGAGAGAGGTTTCCTGTCTGCCAACTCATTCTGAAGGCACACGTCAGCTGTGATGGACTAAAACCTTGACAAGCCAGGGCTACAACTGTCTTGAGTTGCTGTGGAGGACTGAAGATACTCATTTGGTGTCTGGGAGAGCTGTTTCTTGAGGAGGCTGTGCAGATACTACAGACTGCTCGGTAGCCATCTCACCTAACTTAAGCAGTGTTAACAACTTAGTCAGGCAACTAACAACGAAGTTAACAACTTTGACTTAATGTTCAGGGGGGAACTGTAATAGAGAGAAGGGGAATTTCAATGAAGTGAACTCCCCAGGCGTAAGGGAGGGTGGGAGATGATGGTTTATCAGAAATCCTTATGTGTCAAGGCTGAAAGTTCTTAGCTGAGAGATCTTCCAGTGATGAAGAGCAGCTCTGCAGCTGGCAATTTGTTCCTGTTGTCTGTTGAGAGACACAAAATGATAGGTTGTGGTTTGCCCTGCGTAGTCCCTGCGGTTTCGGTAGCGGAAGTGGTTCATGTGGGTGCAGATCTCATCTGAGCCAACCAACAAGCTCAATCATTTTGGCTGGTGAGGGTGGCGTGGGGATACTGCAGAGAGAGCCGTTTGCAATTGTTGTGGGATTTGCTTTGCTGGGAGGATGCGTCAAAGTCTGGAGGGCACTGGTAAAACGAACACCTTTGTTACAGGCTTCTCTACCCTTGAGTTATAACAGAACCTTCAGTAGCAGATGAAAATGTCTTGCAGTAGTTCAGGAATGGGTATATGATCTAAAAGAACTTTCCTCAGTTACAATCTCATGTAATCACTTCAGTAGCGAGTGCCTTGGTTTGAGAATACTTAATGGTTGGTAAGTATAACGTTGCCAAGCACTGCAGCCCTTTGAGCAATATTGAAAGCCCCGAGTTTTACACTCAGATATGTCAGGTCTGTGAAGTTATGTAAAATATTCAGCCCACTCACTTTATGGAAATCGTGGTGAGAATAAAACCCTGTAATACTTGCGGCAAGAAGGAAAAGGGGGGAAAAAACCCAAACAAAAGGCAAGCAGATTCCTCTGTTCTTCCAGTGTGGAAGATGTAGGAATGTTGGTGATGGCTTTAAATGCTAGAGTGTTGTTTACTTTGGAAGTCAACCAGTGCAACTCCAGCTGTATGTATTGCATAGCAAACCTTGACCTTCTCTCCCTTTTCCTTTTAGTTGACGACTTACCAGGTTTTACACTCATCAGTGAGACATTAACTGTGCTTTTTGGTGTCTGCACCTGCTCACCTGTGCCTTTGACTCCCCCTCCATCCATAGGGTATCTGGTTGGGTTCTGGGCCTTGTAAGCCAGAAACATGGTTTAGGCCAGAAAAACAGTTCTTTCTTGGTCAAGTGAATCGTGTCTGCCTGGTTGTGAGAGGCAGTGGTGCTGCCCGTGGGTGCCAGGCGAAGGGGAAGAGTCACTGTGTGCTCATGGAGCCTTGTTTTGACAGTTAACACCAGCCTTGCTGGAGGAGGCTTTTTCTACAGCAGAACTCGTGTGTCACACGTGAAGCAGAGCAGATAATCCAGTTTAGCTGGAAGGGGGAGAGGAAGTAGCCTCGCAACAGGTTTGAGTTTTGGACAGCCTGCAAATCCAAGTGGTCTTGATGGAATTGAGCCAGATAGAGAGAATATGCCCCTTTCCTCTTTTCCCTTCCCTTTCTTTAGTGGTAGTTTCTGTATCATCATGGTTCTGCAGCTACTGGGAGGCTGCTTCACTGAGCCTGCCTGCAGTGACAAGAACACCACAGTAGCTTGGAGCATGCTGAAAATCCTGCTCCATCTGTTGCTCCCTGCATCCAGAGAAAATGGCTCCTTCAGATCTAGAACATGTTTCTTTGGATATTGATGGGGTCTGATCATCTGTTGCATCAGAAAACGGCTTCAGAAACTCGCTGAGGTTTGTAATTGGGTGTGAGGACGGGCACACACTTCAAACAAGGACCGTTCTGTTCAGGGGCCTTGTTTGTTTAAATCCCCACGTGAAATCTCTTCAGCTTCTTCTCCGAGTTGTATTTGGATCAGTTTGCTGGGGTAGTAAATGTGAAACACAGCGATTAGCTGCATGGCAATGAGAAGCCTACTCAAATATCTGGGACCTCAAAATGGAAAGCTTGTTTCCTGTGGGATTTGAAGAAATGCTTGCTCAGTCGTGGTAAAACCAGCAGCATTCCTGAAGGTGGTCGCATGCTCTGAGCGCTGCATCCTCCCTTTGTCTCTGGTACCTCTCCAGCTGTGCGTGCACTGGGTATGGATGTCAGGCTGCATGTGTCTGGCACAGGAATAACAGATCTGTGGGGCAGCCCTTTGTCAGTGACAAATACTTCGGTTGTCACCGTGGCCCCAGGATCTGTTTCTCATTGGCAGTCAACCCAATTCAGTGGCGTGATAATGTGTAGGAAGAAATGCCCAGTAGCAAATGAATTTTGTCTTGTAAGATTGCAAGCCATCTGTACTCTTCCCCCTCCTCTCGCTTTTCCATCACGTGGAGATGTTTGCTTTAGATTAAAGCACTTCTGTTGGCATCCTGGTGGTTTCCATGCTGCAGTAGGTCTGATTACACATATTCCATTTCAGAACCCCAGAAGGCAGAAAACGCCTTGGAGAAATTGCCTTACTGCGTGCTGTTCCCAAATATCAAGATGACCCTCTTTCCCTTACTGATGTAATGCACTGGGTACAGTGACAAGTACTTAACATGTCTGTTTGCTGGTTTCTTACACATCATTTGTTACTTAAACTCAGCTCTTGGTTGTGGTGATAACACCACATTTCATTTAATCCTGTGAGGATGTTTGACTGTGGACAACTGCTGATGGGTACTGAACATGTTAAGACAGTGTAGTGGAAATGGGAGAGGGAGGTCTGTATATTGGCATTTGGAGCATGCCTTGCTACAACATTGAGGGAGTTGTGGCTTCTTCCAAGTATGGAAGTCTGATCCAGCTAATGAGAAGTAAATTGAAGTTTTTATAGGTAAGCTGCATGCGTTCTCTGTTGAAATGGAGATGATAATACTTGATCATCAAATCTTATCTGAAAAGCAGCTGCAATTAGTGGGTAATAATCTGCCTGCTTTTAGCAATATTGCCCCTCCAGAGGCTGGAGCAGGGACTATCTTTTGAGACTCCAGCAATGCTCAGCTTGTGAGGAAATACACCATCATCATTACACAGGTATAACCAGCTGTGTGAATGCTCTTGTTTTGGACTGCTGAAGTAAGAGGCAGATGTGCTGGTGTAGCTGCAATGTTAAAAGCTTTACCTAAAACCCTTAGTTTCTCATTGCCCACCTCCTGACCCCTCACATGGCTTTGATATCAGTGTGCTTTAAAACATCATGATTGCTGTGAAGGGGAGATGGAGAGCCCTGGAAAAGACTGTCGATTATGCATTGGCTTGAGGGCAAAGGAGAAATGTCAATAGTACAGACTCTGAAATTAATTCTAGGGGAGGTAACACAAACGGGTATTTGACTCATAGACAATGTCTGGAAACACTTTTAACTCTAAATACCAGTGGTTGTATGTTCCTTGTTGCATTGAAGTGACGAGGGGATGAAAGTATGTTCTAGTGCATCAGAGGAATGGATTTCTGCATTTTCAGAGGCTGGGGCTATGCTTACAGGTATTGCTACCTTGCTGCTTTCAGAATTTGGGAATGTAAGGCTACAGATGCGGGATACATCTGCATTCCACATCAGATCAGTATCTATAGCAGTAATGATAAAGCTGGTACTGATTTGCTTATGGGGTCAACATTTAGTGCAGATCATGTCCTCTGATTATTTGATGTTTAATGCACTGTAAAGCTGGGGTGGGATGATGGCTACGGTGAGTTGAGAGCATTCTGCAGAATCCCCTGGGAAGGCTAAGTAAAACCTTCCCTCTGCATCCGCAGTTCTAGATACCCAGTGAGCCGTTAGTGGAGCTTTTTTAAGCCAGAAAGTGGTTTATTGCTGAACATTTCCAGCTTCAGAGTGTACCATAACAAGGTATTGAGTGCTGGAACAGTGTTGCTGCTCTTTGAATTATGGTACGGTTTTAACAACTATGTTCAGCAGTTTGTTATGAATGAAGTCCTAGAAAATGGAGCGTCTTTGCTCTCATTTTTCTCTCTTTACAAACTGTCAGCTATACAGTAATTGCTTGTCTCTCTCTCTTTTGTATGCTGCTTTGGCACTGCCTCAAGTTTGAATTTAGTGATTGGCATAAATGCCGTATTTTGGAGCTGGTTTGGGGGGGCTGCCTCGTTCTTTCTTTCTTTCTTTCTTTCTTTCTTTCTTTCTTTCTTTCTTTCTTTCTTAGCCATCTTACTGGAATTGCTTGAACTTGCTTCAATGACAGGATGAGCAAAACATTTGTTTAGATAGGCTGTTCTGTAATGTATAATGCCTTCTAAAATTGTTCATGGTAAAAGATGAAGGAAGGAAACAGCATGACCTTTTCAGTGAAGCTCCGTATATCCCATTTTCCTACGCCAGAAGTCAGCCCAGACAATGAGAGACTGAAAGCATTTGGGTTCTCTTTCAGAAAGGATCTTCCACTTTTTGTTGTTATGGGTAGGTGGTTGGTTTTGATGTGTCACAGACTGAGCAGATTTCACAGCTGGTTTTTAATCAGTGTCCATATTAGTACCTAGAGCTTGCTTTCTTTAACTACTGTCTGTAGCTAATTGTCAGATAGCAGATAGGTGGGTCATTCTGTATCATTTTCCTTTGGTTAGCACATTCTTCAGTAATACATAAAGTAAAAGCTTGCAATTAGCAATTGTGCTTAAAGTTTTAATGACTTCAGTGTTCCCTTCTTTTGAAGATGATTGTTTTAAGCGCTGCGTTTTGCTTAGGGTTAATGCAGCCATGCATTAAAAACAGACAGATAGGGTTCAGTCTTGTAATGATTGACTCTGTAATGTGGGTTGCCAGTCTAATCCTAACTTGTGCTGATACGTGCTTTTTAGCCAGCTGGCTGGAGCCCGGAAGGTGGGTTTAGTGCCTAGGGGAGCTAGGGGATTTGTGGGGTGAATCGTTCAGTGGGGTGTGTAAGAAACCTGGTTCTATCTCAAGCAGTAGAGAGCTGCTACATTTTCTCATCCTCTGCCCCTGGGTTTGTATTTTCCACCCTGCTCAGTTTATCTCTTTCTCTCATGTCTAAATCATGCTGGCTTTTTCCCTTGTGAGTGGTACTTCTCTGAGGCTTGTCCTACATTACATTTGGTGTTCTCTTATTTCTTCGGTGATAGTTTTTAGTTCATGTTTTGCACAGCATTCTGCAGATGCTGTCCCTTGAGTTTCGCATAGTGACTGCTGAAGCTGTGTCCAGCGGGGGTATTTCTTAGGGGGTTCTTGTCTGGTATCAGGGATCCTAAAAGCGTTTGGTTACCTCTTATGTAGCTAAAATGCCCTGAAACCAGAAAGCTTGCAGGTCTTGTGGCTTACATGTCCATTGCTAGCACTCAGTTTAGCTTTCCTTCACAAATATGTTATATATGTCATAGAGTGCTACGCAGACTTCTCTTATTAGTCTTTTGAAAAGGCATTATGGCAGTGATTTAAGATTGAATGGCTGAATGCTGCTTAAACAATCTGGATAGTCTATTTCAGCAATTGTTGAGCTACTTTTTCACTGCAAGAATAATTTCCTGTTTCTGTTTCCTATTTTTCAAACGAAGTTCCCATAATTTAGGGCACGTTTCTAAGCAGCTAAAATAATGAAGAGTTGGTGTATGTGAAGCAGTGTGTTAGTACAATTACTACTTTATCTGATGTAAGCTCTCCTTAAATCATCTACTGTGACTTGCAGAAATTCCTAAGAGGAAGCTTCTCTGTCTTTAACTTCCGCTGCCCATTATGTAATGCAACAGACTTCAGATACTCAAATGAAATATTAACTTGTGTATTCATCAAGTTGTCTTCTGTTTTCCATACAGCAGGCAAACAGAAGATTTAATAGTCGTATGGTGCTTGTGATTGCTGGCATTTGGGGCCAGTAGAAGTTTATGAAAGAAGGCAATCTGTGCTGTGAAGGCAGAGAGGGTGAGCTCACCCACTGCGCATGGCAGAAAGGAGTTGTCTGCAGGCGATGGAACAAGTGTGGATGACAGCTGCAGGTCGGGCAGTGTTTGTGTGCTGCTGCAGTCAGAAACTGCATTGGAGGATCAGTATCAGTTCTGTGAAGACAGAAGGTCAAAGACCAAGATGTGTCTAAAGCAGAAATGTACATGACTTGAAAATAAGGCAGCACAGGCATAAAAAACCAGGTATAGTTTATAGCTTTCTTGGTGATAAGGGAGAAGTGCTGATGCTAATGAAGCGTGAGAGTTCTGACCTTCTTTTTGTGGGGGAAGACATTGACCGTACTTTCCTAAAGAGAAGTTCAGTGCCTGTAACATCCTTGTGACTTCTCAGTAGGTATCTGCATTCTAAATAGTGGCTTGCTATTTTTGGACTTGAAAACACTGGATGCAGGTCACCTAGGTGATGCAGGATGCAAGAACCTCTGAGTTCTCGCAGTAGCTTGTTGAAATACGTCTGATTTCTTGCATATCTTCTTCTCTGTACTCTTATGAGAAGTACATTGGCAAGCTTTTTGTATACTGATGTAGCCTGTTACAATGTTAGATACTCATTGACAAAAAATGCATGTATCCACCTATCCCACATCCTATTTCAGACCGGATTTCTTCATCCTTGCCACTTCGAACTTCCCCAAAGTTGTGAGATTCGGCTCTTCCGCTGAGATGCAGATGGGATGCTTAGTGTTCGGTGTGTTAAAGCCTTAGGTTTTGCTCCAGAAGTTCAACCAGCAGCAGTAGTGATCGGATGCAGGACTTCTTGCTGCTCCATGCATTTTTTTCACAGGGGTGTGGGCTCCAATCCTTGGGGACCACTTTGCTTCCGCTGTATGGAGCTCTGGGAAGCTGTTCTTTTCCCATGCCTGGCTCCTTATTGGGGTAAAGGTCTGTGAATTCTACATAAATATTTACCATATCCCAGCCTAACCAGCTGAGAGCTGCTAATACTGTTACTGAACAAGAGGTTGCTTGCAGGGTGTGTGGTTTGTATATGGGCAAGAAGCAAAGCATTCCTTAATCAGTAGAGTGTAAGGGAGGGAATAGGGACCAGGATTGCGGTCACTTGAGGAGGAAGGATGGAACAAAGAGATTGGAAAATTCTGGAAAGTGAAACCTGAAATACGCAGGCTTCTAACTTGTGGTCTGGTAATTTGGAAGCACTGATTTGATTTAATTGCCTCATGTTTTCTTACGCTGCTTCTAAAAGGACAAATCAGGCTCCATAAGGAGCAGTTATCTACTGAGTTTTTTACCATCTTTCCTGTGCTCTTAGGAGAGATGTCACTTTCCACATCATTCACAAAGGAATCTCTTTTGTGTGTTTTCTTTCCTTATGCTCCTTTCCTTCCGTTGTCCAGGACTGTAGAAATCCCTGTACATTTAACACAGTGACAGGACAGTCCTGCTTCTATCTTTGCTACCTCTAATTGCTTCTCAAAACCTGGTTGCTTTTTTTGGTCAGAGATTTAGTATTATTATTATTTTCCTCCAGATTGTTTTCTTCTTACGTCCTGTGGCTGAGCGAGTACCAAGGGAAGGAAATCTGGGAAATCAGAGTAGGAAGCAAGATATAAGCTTCCATTCCTGGATCCCTCTTGTTTTTACACTGTTTCCTGGCAGCTGCATTGGGTTGTACTTGAAAGGAATGCATTGTGTTGCTTTTTCCCAAAAGCTGGAGAAAAAAATGTTAATAAAAATTACTACTTAAAAATTGGAAGTTTCATTATGTGCATAAGCAAAACCAAACCTGCCTCCAGAAGTCAAGTCTTACCTGACTGCTCTGTGATTTACCTATCACACTGGGTAAATAAACCTGTTAAAAATCAGTTATTTATGTACCCTTCCCCACCATAAGTGAGCAAGCTTTGTCTGGCACCTTTGTGGTATTTTGAGCCTGGACATAACAGGCTTCAAAAGGTGGCTGGTGCTTTAGCAAGCAGTGGTCTTTCAGCAGTTCAGTAGCTAAGGAAAGAAGCAAGCAGAACTGGCCCTGCTTACTTACACCGGAGCCTTCTCTCTGGCTTTTCTGCAGTGTGCAAGAAATCTTAGATCAAGAAACAAACAAATTCAACAGGTTCCAGAGTCCACTCTCATTGTACTTTTCCATAAGTGCTGTTGCTTAAATCCCTTTTCCTACTTGATGCTTTTCCCAACAGACTGAAATTTCATGTGGATTCTTCAGAGTGTTTTTGACTTTGTAATAATGCCGAGAAGGCTGCAGTGTCTATTTCTGGAGCTTTAAGAGTGTTTCATGGTACAAATGCATTTCTTTTTCCAAGTGGTGATGCCAGGAAGAGATTTTTTTGTTGAAGGGGATTGAAAATGTCCCTTGTGGAGTAAAAGCATAACACAGCCGTGAAGCCTATTCCTCTTGCTGCCCTCCATTTCTTCACTGACCTCAGAGGTTTCAAATGAAGTATTTTACATGCAAATTGCAAGGGAGTATTTTGAGTTTCACAGGGTTATAATAAGTAATCCTCTACAATGTTGTATATGCTTGCTCTTATGAGTAGAGAGCAACTTAGATATCATAAATTGATGGTGTTTCCCTCCACGAGGGCAATATGCAGTGTTACTGAAGGGTAAACTGAGGCACGCAGCCAGGGAGCATGGATTTCTGTGGAGGGCAGCAGATCTGGGTCCGACCATCCCTTCCAAGCATTGCTTGTTGGAGTGTGTTATTTGGACTGCTGAAGTTGGTAAACTTGCTCTGTGCAATGAAGGAAATGGGAAACAACAGTGCTTTAAGTAAAATGTCGTTCAGTAAAGTAAGGATATTGGCCTGCTCATCATCGTATTATCACATTATACACTGTGTATCACTTCACAGAGGAGCATTAGGGCGAAGCATGAGGAAATACTTGGTTTTAAAATGTGATCCAGGTTTAAAAATATCTCTGTTTTGACACCCTCTTTATGCCTTAGCACTGGCTGCTCAGTGCACGTGATTCTCACTCGGGCATGAATAAACTGGGTATGAAGCTCTGCTCTGGGATTTGCAACGACTTTTCCCTTGCTTCCTTAACTCTTTGTGATTCCATGTTGGCTTAAGGAAAGTACTGGTCTTATTTCTTGTTTTCCTCCTGTCCTTTGGGTCATATACGAGGACTCTGAAAGGAAGGGCTGGGTTGGCCTGTGAGTATCTGAGTAGCTGGCTATGTGCTGGGCTTTACTGCTTTCCTCTGGTTACCATTTTCTTTTTGGGAGCTGACATTTTCTGATTTGTGAAATTCCTAGAAAATGAGGAGCTGGGCAAACGTTTCAAAATACAGACCAATGAAATGCAGCTTCCCACTATTGAGAAAATGATAATGCATGCCACTGGAAAAGATAGACGCATGGAAAATGCAAGCTCTAGCTGGGAAATTATTGCATGCTTAGAACCAGGGAGCGGAGAGATGTAGGGGTAGGAGTTGATTTCTTTGGCTTCCTGTCTGCTGTGTAATTGTAGCCTTGATGCAGTTGTGGCTTGGAGATTATATTTGGTACCAGCATGCATTGGACTGGGCAGCACAGAAGCTGTGGTGAGTGTAAGTCTAAAATATTTAGTCATGAGAACTAAGGAAATGCAAAAGAAAGTAGCTGTTAATACATTAAGTGGTTTGCTGCAGTTTTATCTTTAATAGGCCCCATGTTTTGGGGAAAAAAGTGTAATTTTATGGAAAATGGTGATTGAAATCATCAAAACTTACATTGGCAAAGGCTAAAATAGAGATCTTGCTTGCTGTCTCCTCCTGCTGTATGTGGAGGCTGGGATGCTTGTTAATGGAGAGCCAGGCATCCCAGTGCCTGGGGCATGGTTAGAGCCCTGGGAAGATTTACATTAATCAAACACAAACAGACAGTGTAGCGTGAAGAAATTTCTATCCCGCTAGCACTGCTCACCAGCTTAATTAGGTTATTGGGGCAGAAAAAGAAAACAGCCCCTTCACCCTCCAATCCTTCTTCCCCAGGGCTTGACCAGTCACACAAGCTGGAAGAGCAGTAAGCTCATTGCCCCCCTGTTTTGACCTCCCACTTTCTTTCCCCGGCTGACAGAAAGAGGCATGCTTTCATTCTCACCCTCTTTCCTGCCCTCTTCTCTTCTCAGACAATACAGAGGCTCTGTTTCTCTGAGCCTCTGTGCTTTTCAGGTGCCGCGGTGCTCGGGTGTTTTCAGGATGCCTGAAAACAGAATACATGATGTGGCAGAGTGGAACAGGCTGGAAGTGGATTGAAGGAGAAAATCTCTCTGCCCTGTGCCTTGCCTTTGTTGCTGTGTCTTGTGTGATGCAATTTCTTTGATCTGATTTAATAACATGCACGCACATACGTATATGTATATAGACATCTACATACATATAATACATACAGAATGTAGATATCTGTGTATTGTGTGTGCACAAATACATACATAGGTATATATTGTTCTGTCTCTCAGGAGAGTTGGAAATGCTAGATTTTAAAATCCTAGCCCTCCTCTGCTTGCTTGTTGTATGCAGTCTCCCATATATGCATATGTGGGATGTACACGGATGCTGTTATCCTTGCGTCCATTAGCAGCGCAGCTTTGGGCCACAGCTGATGGTGGTTGGGAGGAGGTGGGAGAAAAGAGGTGGAGTTTCTTCCCTTCCCTCAAGTGGTCAGTGAAACAATCAGGCAGATGCCTCTCAAGGACATCGGATAAGCATGGAAAAGAGAAAGCTTCCAAGAGGGGTAGCTTGAACTCCTTGGAGAGGACTTGGTCTCAGTGTACTCCCCCTGGAAATGGGCCTTTGGCATCTCCCTGTTCAGATGACTTTGTCTTGTGAAACAGGTAATATCTGCCTTTGTTCCTGTTCTGTGATATATAAATATGCTGAAAGATCAGAAAATAGCTTCCTTTAATGCAGAGAAGAGAAAAGGGTTTTTTCCTTCACTATGTGTTGGTAAAAGGGTGTGTGTGTGTTATTGTTTTTTTTGCTTTTATTTTAATAGCTGCTGTGTGAACCTTTGTTACTCTTCTGTATTTTCATTGTAAAAATGGCCAATTAAATGTGCTTGCTGCAGAAATCTGTGCCTTGGTATTTCAGCTCAAGAACAAAGGTTTTGACAGCTAGGAAAGATGCCTCAGATGTAGCTGCTGGCAGCACTACCTTCTTTCCATTTCCCAATGCTGAATTGCATACCAGCATGTTAGCAGAGCCTTCTCACCAGCTTTTGCAGCCTAAATGAATGTGATTTTCGATGAGCTGATATTTTTATGTGTGTTGATGTTAAATTACCCATTAGTGTTCAAGAAACCATCTTGGAGTGTTTTCAATGGGTTTTTTTCTTCCTGAATATCAGTTTTCATTGATCAAATCTCCTCCTTCCCTCCCTCCTCCCCTCACCTTTTATTCTAAAGTGCTCTGAAGATTTAACCAAATTGCATCAATAGAGGATAGTCATAATGATGGTCTGCACAGTACTCTTGGTACAGAATTGAGACAGCGTAAATCCAGGGATAGCCATGGAGAGACTTCTGTATTTGCAGTAGTTTCTGCTAATGTTGGGTATGAGGATTAGATGTAGAAGGGCTGCGAGATGCTGGTTGCTGCTGGGGAATTTGGGTTTTGCATATACACACAGATGTAGAAAGTATGTATGTAAAAAGCCTTTTTTTGAGTGGATGTGCTATAAAGTGGACAGTTGCTCATTCTGCAGCGCTGTAGATGGCTCTCACATGAAGAGGTAACTGTGTAAGATACCGAGTGACGAGTTACTGCAAGCTCTGCTCTCACCAAAGTCAGTGAGAGTTGGCAGTTCTCAGCATTGTGCCTGTATGAGGAGGAGGGACCAAGAACCGCTCGAAGTGAAGCAGGTGGGGAATCAAACCTGGTATTGATGTTTCTCATAGCTTGGTTATCTCTATACTGCAGCCACATGTCTTGAGGAATTCTGATGCCATTGCCTTATAGCAGCTGGTAGGTTTCCTGAGCAAATGTGGGTTTCTTGCTTTGTATTTTTTAGTTTAAGAGATGCAAGAGGAAAATACAAACATATTCAGAAGCCTATTAATAGCAATGCATTTGACTCACATGCTGTTCTCAGGATCTTGAGCCATTTTACAAGGACCATGGCTTTGCTACTGGCTTTTTTCTCTTCCATTTTCTAGTGGAAGAAAGAGGGCCTAGATCTGCTGTGAAATCCTAATCCTGTGTTCTGCTCCAGTCCTTTGCAGTTGGTCTTGCTGGATTTATCCTGTAATTTAGATGAAGGGGGGAGATGAAATGTGAAGGAGCAAAGCATGCCACGAATGCCTGTGTAGATTTTTTCACTTCTCATGCAATGTATGCTATGTGCATCTTTTGTCTTGTGCTTTCTAGGCGAGACCTACATTTCAGGGGAGAAAGAATAGGTTTGCATATCACAGGAGACTTTATTTCTCTTAGACCATATAAATAACTAAGACAGCTTTAACTTTAGCACCAAGTGTTGCTAATCTCTTTGTCATTCAGTTTACATCACATATTTCCCTTTTTGTAAACTTTGACAAACTCAGATGCATGGTTGAGAAACTTTCCATGGTTCCTTTTATAACATGAGTCAGTGCTGGGATAGAAACCCTCTTGGGAGATGTTGAAGCAAATAAGGTGAAATAGTCAATTAGCTGCATATTTTTTGGTCTTAAATAGCTTAGATTTCTGTTGCCTTTGGTGTTTCCATCTACACAAGTACAACTTCACCAGCAGAATTAGCTAGATTGGAAGCTGTGCAGGATTAAGAGCTAATAATACACTATACAGGTTAAGCAACAATGTGGTAATGATTTCTTGGTCCTCTCTCAGCTTTTCCCTTTAAAATCGTGTACTCAGTTTTTCCCTGGTGTAAATTAGGCCACTGGGAGCACTTTGCCTTTGGGTAGTTTAAGACATATTAGCTGTAAATTAGTTTATTGCAGCTGGCAAATATTTAGAAGCTTTGCAGAGGTCACAAGGGTGAATGTTGTCTGCACATCCCATGCAGAATGGGTGGTGTGTGACCAAAGGTTCACGGCTGGGTGGGAGAAGGAAAGGCAGGGCTGAAAATGCCTTTTGGGTGAGTGCCTGCTTAGCTTTGGACTGATAAATTCCTAGTTCTGATGGGCAGGCAGGTCCTGGGTTTGAAGTGTTGGCAATGGGGTTTCTAGATGAGCGAATATGACCCTTAAAACAAGAGAAGTGAAGGGACAACGCAGCCTTCTTGGCTCTTTGAAACACACATTGGAGGAATAGTAAATACAACTTAATGTGGGTGCTTTCTGCACCCCAGCTACGTGTATTAGCTACAAGCTGTAGAGGTGCGGTGCTCCTGTGCCAGGCAGCTGTACTCCTTGCTCACCAGAAATGTGAACTCTGGGCCAAATATTCAGATGTGGCTCTGAACCTTGTACATATATTTGCAAAGCTTAAAGCTGCATAATTGGAGTTAGTGTGAGGGTGTTTGGAAAGCTACATTTCCAGTTGTGTTACGTGCACCGTGTTTTTTCCCCTCCCTTTCTAATTGCTGTCTTTTGCTGGTTTTAAGAACTGTTTCCCCACTAGTCTCCTTGCTGGTTCATAACAACCACAAGCGAGGTATGGCATTAATAAGGAACTAGGCTGGGTGCCTAATGACATGCAAACACTGCTTGACACGCTGGGGCGACACGAGTGATCTCCAGGCCCTTGTGCATGCGTCGGGTGAAAGCAGATGCTGTGGCCCTCGATGGCTTTAGGTTGGGGTAGGAAAACCAGATTCTCCTTTGTCTCTTGCTTTGATTTTGGTGCCTCTAACTCGAAAGCTGTTCCAGACGCCCGTGTAGGAGGAGTGGTGGTGGGGAGGCGGGAGTAGGGCTGCTTCCATTGAGCCAGTTCTGTATTGCAGTTATTGGCAAGCAAAGCAAACATTTCATTTCCCCGTAATTAGCTCCGGTTTAGGGAGGCAGGTTCAGTTGGGCTGCCGCACCCTGTCTGCGCAAGGAGCCTCCTTGCTTTAGTTGATTCCTTCCTAGAGGAGCAGGCTGGGGGCAGAGGGAGTCAAAATGAGTTTCAGAAGGGAGAACTGAATTGGAGCACATGTGTTCTGTGCTTCCCTCCTCCCCCTGCCATGAACAGCTGAAGCTGAGGTTGCCAAGATGATGTGAAAATGTGGAGAAAAGGGCTGTTTCAGAGCTCCCTTAGTATGGCCAAACTGGGGATATTTCAGCTTTTTGTGTTTGCTGTGCTTGGGAATATTTATCTATTGCCTACTTAAATAAGTGGGACAATTGGGTTATAACTTTGCAATCACACAGCTTCACCTGTCTCCTGTACCTGCTCAATTCTGCTGAGTGGCTCATGCAATAGAAGCTTGCAGCAAATGAACAAACTGGACATTTCTCTTCTGCACACGTTACAGTTTTGCTGCAATTTTTGTTATTATAACAGTTTCTGCAGGGTTTTTTCAGTCTTTCTGGTATTTAATTAATTTCATCCTTTTCCATTTCAAACATGTCGGTTTCTCTTTGCTATAGGTAGAAATGGACAGATTTAGTGACTTGCAACCAGTTGTGTGTGGAAAGTAGCAGGAAATCACCTATGGTTTGACAACCTCTGTTCTTAGCTGGCTTTCTGAACAGAGTTTATTCCTGCTCTGAACTCCATTCTGTGGGCAAACAGCATCCCTGTTGCTTAAATCTTGCATTTAGGCTGAACGTCATAGCAGCGTTAGGGAAACGAGCAACTTGGTTTATTTATGTTCTCTTCCACTGTCCCCCCTCCCCAGTTTTAGTTTGCTTCTTCCCCGTTGCAGAGATACTAAACAATAGGTGTCCTTGTCTTAAAAGGCTGTAACTTCAGGCCCTGTAGATGGAAAGCTGATGGGTCTGAGCCTTGGAAGTCAGTCAGGAGTGGAAGAACAGTACTGGCTGCTGAAGCTGTCTCTGTCCCCTCCCCTTTGTAGAGTTTCTGCGGGGACTAAAAGTTCTTGCAGGGTCCTGGCTTCAGCAGCAGAGCAGCACAAAGGCCACATTGAGAATAGCTGCTGGGGAAGCCCTCCTTCCTTGCCTGCCCTGTAAATGCAGTTCTTTCTCCATGAAAAGCCCTGACATCAGCTCTTGGAAAAATCCAAGTGCTTGTGTCATGGAAAATAGCTGAGGCACTTGCTTGGGCTGGGACTGAATGACTGAACTGTGGATGAAACTTCTCGAGAGATGCTTTTCTTCTACCCTTTCCAGACATTGCTGTTCATAGAGAAATAGAAACCCTTCCCATCTGGAAGTGTTACAGCCAAACGATGCTAAGGAAAGAACTGCAGTTGGCTGTAGTATTCAAAGTACCCTGCTTGCCGTTTTTCTTCATTGATTTTCATTTCATCTGTTTAACAGACCCTGTTGCAAGCTCCTTTTATTGCTGGTCATATCTACCTGTGAAGGAGAGTTTTCCACAGAGAGCGATGTTCATTTGGATACTACCTGTATCATCAGGAAATTCCATGTACCGCTTGTTTGGAGGCAAAATCTCTGTGTTCTTGTAATCTGTTTTGTGAAGAAGACTTCTCTTTTCTTGCTCCCTTCTCATGTCATCGCCTTCTCCTCATCCCTCTCAATGAATCCCTCACCTGGAATAGCTTTCCAGTTAACTGCAAGAATGAAAGATACACCTATATTTATATAGTTATATATATATTATGCTCAAAGAGGAAACATGCCTGTGATGGAAAGGTGTTCTCACTAGCACCAGTGGTGTGGTCTTTCCCTGGGAAAGTACCTTCCTCTTGCAGTCCTGACCTTGTCTGCTTAGAGACCATCAGGAACCTGCTAGATTTCCAGACTTGGGAAAAGGCCTAATAGTTTTTCCCTTGACTTTTATCAAATTGATCTTAACCTGGTTTGCACTAAGTGCTAAACTCAGCACTGTTGGTTGCTATAGCACTGGTCCCTCACATTGATCATTATATTGATCCATTGGGAAGTGTGTTGACAGCCTGTATTGACTACTCTGCATTTTCTAACCTAAAAGGAGGATTGAATGGCATATTCTAGTCATGGATAGAAACACTGGTGGGCCAGCAAAGCAGTGCAACATTGACCGAGTTGGAGGTATTTATTAGGGTAAATCCAGCCCTGGAGTCACTGTGGATGTTTAGAAGGTGGAGAACTGCATGGAGTTGACACAGAAGGTGTTAGCTGTGTGGGCTCTCCAGTCACTTCCTTAAGCTTCCTGTGTGCCATCTCAGAAGGCAGTGACTAGGCCTGTTCTCAAGGCTGTCAGTAATGTAAGGCTAATAATGCCACGAAGGATTGTTCCGTGAGTCATTGCGTCAGCTGTGGTTGCTGCCTCGGCCTCCTACAAAAATAACATGGCAACTTTTATTGCCTAGCTCGGTTTCGCCTCCCTGTGCACTTGCTGTGAGCTCCTAGGATCTGTCCGTAGGCTCTGACAGCTCTGCTTGCGTCTCATCTTCAGCCTCGCTGTTCCTCCACACCTCACCCTGCAGTCTGTTGCCATCGCTATGCAGTGGGGATCTCTTGAGGAAGAAAACCCTGTGGCTTGCCGAGCTTATGGACTTTGATAGGAGGAAAAGATGACATTGCATAAAACTGCTCTGTAAGTGGGTTAATGCTAAGGTAAATAGCCTTGATGTGTTGAATCAGTGCTGTCCACAGAATAGCTGATGTGCTTCCAGCTGCAGTTTGTGGGCAGTACAGCCAAATGGCAGGCTTCTGTCTGCGTTTTTTCTTGGTTGCTAATAGTTGCCCACTTGCTGCATCTGTGTTTCTCTCTATCCGCCTGTCATGTGCTATCTCATCAGTTCCTTTTGCTCACCCACTGTCCTATACAGAACGTGTCTGCCCCTTTTTGTTGTGACGGAACACTGCCTTTAGCTCTATATTAAGGTCACGTTGGTACTGCTTTTGTTCAGGTCATGTCAGCACTCTCCCATAATACCTTTCTCAGGGCTTTTAAGCCCTGCAAAAAACTGCTCTGGTGGATATGTGCATCTGCAAACTGGGAAACCAGACCTTTTGTTTCCTTTCTTCCCTTCTCTTTTAAGATGGAATTCTGGGAATTATCTGCAGAATGGCATTTAAGGCATCCATGCTTGCTGTGCTTTCAAGGCACTTAGTTAAACCTGCTAGGTTTAGACATAGAGACAGAAAATGTAGCCTTTTTCCTGACGACTGTCAGTGCAGGGTGTTGAAAATGAAGCTGAATAGGTACTGAAGGAGTTCTGAGCACAAGATGCAATAGAAATAGCCATGAAATGTAACTGTCACCCAAGACCAGACTTCAGTTCTTCGAGTTACAGGATCTGATTGTGTGTGTATGAGCAAGAGGAGAGTACAATCCGGCTCAGCCTTCCACAAGTGTGGCTGCAAGTTACACAACTTGCTTTTTCACCATAATCCATGGAGGCGGTGCTGGCAAAAGGCTACTCATTGACTAATTTACTTGGTGGAAACCTCCTGAAGCAGGATGATGTCATTGTAGGTAGACATAGTTTGGGGTTCTTGTTGGGGGGGGCAGATCAGGCTTTGACTTAACCTTTGGTTTTCCTCTTGTCTTTCTAAGTGTGTGCAAAAGAGGAGTGAGTGAACCCTGGTGTTTTGATGTTTCTCATGTCTCCTGTGTTTGGGGTGGTTGGCTGGGTTTGCTGCTTTCCTTTCAGATGTAGGATTCTGAGAAAGGGTTTGCCTGTAACAAGCAACGTCTTACTTAAATGAAGCTAATAAAGCAATGAAGAAGCTTCTATTGCAACTGTTCATCTCCTAATTAAAGATTAGTTCTGTCAAGCAAGCAGTTTTTGGCTGTTGTCTTTTGTATGCGTTTCACAATGTTTCTTACTCATCTCGGCACAAGTTGGAGTAATTTATACTTGCATGGTGCAAACACACACAGGCTTCATTTCAGGCATGTGAGTAGTGCTGCTGAAGTAAATGGGACTAAAGTTAGGCACATGAATAAGTATTTCCAAGGTTGGGGCCCTCCTCTGAATCTAAATATTTTTGTCTTTGATCAGTTTTTGAGATAGCAGCTACTTGAATTCTGGTAATATTTTAGTATGGGAGGACAAAAACCCAACATGGTTATCTGAACGCTGTGCTATTTATGGTCAGATATATTTTCAACCTCCTGGGCTAGAATGGAATGCTTTGTACTGTTGGAAGCTGGGAATCCTTCCTCGCTCTGCTGTGTTTTGACACATTAGGTCTTAAACCTATCTTTTTCAGTCTTGGCTGCAGGCACTGGTCCCGTCCTGAATGGTGCATGCATGTGTGAGCTAACTTGGAGAGGTATGACTTGGAATCCATGCTGTTAGTAGTTGTAGGTGTATTTCTCTCCCTTGGCTTTACACTAAATGGGTTTCCCTAATGCAGCGTGACTAACAAGGCATACTTGCAGTAATTTGATGCGTTGAAATGACTTAAATTATTTGACCCAGTATTTTAAAAACAAAATGTGACTTGGCTTTTAATTGGTGCTGGTGTTTGGGAGAGTGGAACAACTCGTTTGGAAATGTGCTGATGTTCATCACTTATCAGACAAAATGTCTACAGGGTTTTATCGTATAGCCCCAACTTGCCAGCTAGATTTGGAAGTAAGTCTCCAGCTGTTAACCGCACCCTGCTGCGCCTTCAGCTTGCACCGTGTTTACAACAGTAGGTGAAATAGGTTCTGCATGTTCTATGTAGTGCCAACTGCTACAACACGGGGGATTTTCAGTGCTACTTCCAAACTTAATGCAGTTTCAAAGCAAAGACTGAAATGCAAATAGTTCCTGGGTGAACTCATGGGAGCTTGTCTGTGCTCTTTGACTGTGCTCCATCCACTCTTGTTCTGCTTTCTGCTGTCGTGTAGGAGTGATTCAGTGTTTGGGAGCTGAAGAACGTCTTCAGCAAATTAAGAAGTGCTGGGTACTCTTCAGGTAGGAGACTGGAAAACGAGAAGGAACTTCTGTAGAGTGCTCCCTGCTGTCCCACTAACCAAGGATGTTACATCGCAGGTGTAGTCTTAGCTCAGCTGACTCTTCCATCTTTATCATTCCTGTGATTTCATAACTCGGTGGCCTGGAATGAGTTCAGGTCTGGGAGGAGAGTTTTTCGGGGGGATCTGGGGAGCTTCATCTCCAGCCAGCTGGCTGAAGCCCATCCCTTCCCACAGCATTGGCTTCATGGAATACTGCTGACCTGAAGCACGTGGAGCTCCCTCAGCCTCTGAACAACACTCTGCGTGTGCCCGAGAGGCTTTGCTGCAGTGGTGACCTGCTGCCTGCCCCACTTCCCTGCTGCGTCCCTCCCTGCTTCACAGAAGAAAGGAACACAGGAAGCTGGAGGGTGGCCAAGGGGCTCCAGAGCTTCCGGGAGTCATTCCCGGCGTGCTGTGCTCCACAGCAGTGGGACAAGGGCTTGGAGGGGATGGAGCACTGTGCTTCTGACACCCGGGGCTGCACTGGGGTGTCCCTTTGCTGGTTCTCAGCATCACTGCAGTGGGGATGCTTCAGTGCTGGCTGTGTGGGCTGAGGTGCTGTGAGCACAGTTACAGCCTCAGACTGGAAAGCTGAGGGGGGGTTGGCTCCCACACAGTGGGACTTCTATGGTCAACGTTAATGTCAAAGCACAGAAAAACCTCATGTTTGATATAATAAACTTCAGGGTTTTCTTCTAACTAATTGTCAGTAGTCTGCCTATTACAAGTAGAAGGATTTTATACAACTGTCTAGACATCTAAAATAGAACATTTGCACTTCATCCTTGAACAATAGCTCCAAAAATGGTACACCAGTGAACCGACCTGATTTTATTCATCAATGGTTTCTTTTGCTGCAGGAGCATAAGCTTGGAGTTCTGGGTGCCTGATAAGAAACACTATGGAATGAAGGTTTTCACTTAAATGCTTCATTAAAACATTTGTTAGTATTGGTAAGACTCTGTGCAGCTCAGAAGTTCAAGTGCATTAGATAAAAATAGGGGTATAATTAATCGTAAGCACCTTTTCCTGCCTCAGTACGGGGACAATAGATTGTCTTTCCTGGATCCCTTCTTCTCCTTGTTTGCTTTCCAATGAAACACTTGATTACTACTGCATCTGTTCACTGTACAATGTTCAGATGGGGTTAGGTTGGCCTGAGATGACTTGTTTACTTTGCTTTGGGATTCCTGGTGTCTGTCGTGCATAAAGTAGTGTTTTACTGGCCAAACTTTGTAAATGGGAGGGCTGAATGCTAAAAGGATCTGGCTTTGCAGGTAGAGCAGAGGCCTGAATTTGAATCAGAGTGGATTTCCCAGGCTTCTAGGATTAAAATAGTGCTTTTTATGGGGAGGAGCAAAGAGGACTTCTAGTTCTTGTAGGGTCTGTATGTAATCTTTGCCTTCAATTTACTAACCTCTATACTTTAGTGTTCTTTAGCTTTACCCACAGGTTGCTAAGGCTTATGTAATCAAAGGCCCTATTTATCCCCTTAATTTTGAAGCTGTTATTGAACATCAGCTGAATTTGGTGCTGTTATCTGAAAGATGGCAAGTGCCTTGATGTGTGTAATTATTTTCACTAATAGACAACATTTTAATTTCACTTGCCTAATGTGTCACCAGATGTTCGTGTCAGAGCTGCCGTATTAGTGCATGTTTGCATAGGGGATTGGCATGTGTGAGCTGGCCAGCGTTTTGGGTGTACACGCGTTTCATGGACTACCCATTATTCAAAGTAAGGGATTAAGTTGAGTACTTCTGCTGTGTATCCAGTTATGTTTTTCAGGTAATGGGAAGGGACTTACTGTAGCTTTAAGACTGTGCTATTTCTGACTGTGCCACTCTCTATCTAGTTATCGAGGAAAAAGGAGTAGGTGAATAGGTGAACAAGGTGCTCCTCCTTTGGAGAAAGGAGCTTGAAACATGAGGTGTGCATTTTGGGCAGTCATCTTGGTGGTGCTCGAGGAATCTCCTGTTGTAATGCTCTGAAATGCGCTTGGAGAATGGGTTGGTTCTGCGTGTTGGACCAGTTGTAGGACAGGGTCATTGCTTAAGCTCAGTTGAGTACCGAGGTGGTGTGTGTGGGACTGTCCTGCACTGATGTTGTGTCGTTCTAACAGACTTAACATGGGGCTGTTGGTTTTTACCAAATTAAGTCTGCTTAAACCAAGCTAAATTAAAAAATAAAAAGTATTGGATTTTAGATTTCTTTTTGCTTTATTTTTTTTCTCTGCCTTCCTCTAACCCTCACCGCATTGCTTCTTGGAGAACCTGTATAAATAGGAGAAACTGAATGCAGCAAGGATAACTAGAATGTGTATAATGGGAGATTATTAGCTATAATAACTTTAGATGTCTTCATTTAGAACAAAACCGGCTTAAATTATCTATCCTTTTACACAGCTCTAAATACTTGCATTGCTTTCCATCCGAAGGATCTAAAAACATTGAACAAAGAGGACTGGAGCTAAACTTCTTAAGAGTTTTGGGAAAAAAGAGCTAGTTCTGCTTTAGGAAAGCAGGAAATGGTGCCTTAAGCTGGATGGCATGCACCTTGCTCTGTCATTTTTATATGGGAATTCAAGGGAAATAAAATCCTGGTTTCAATAGTCTCACATCTTTTGCTTATTTAAACGCATATATGCTTCCTTCTCCCTTTAACTGGATTTGTGTTACCTGTGTTATCTCTATGTCCTAGTAATAATATTTGGAATACTTAATATAATTTCAACTCAACTTTATTGTGCTGGTCTCAAAAGTGACAAATTCATAGCTTCATGAAAACAATAAGATCTTGTTAGGAGGAGATGTCATCTTAGCTCCTTTGTGTATAGCACAGAACCCACATAGGAGGGAGACAACCGGAATGTCTCAGCTGTAGGAGAATTTTCACTTAGACTTTGGGCCTTCAGTAGGTACCAGGTACTCACTCCATCAGCAGGACAAAGAAGCTATGTTAACTTTTAGTGTATGGAGCTAGTTGTAATGGGAGGAAGGTGACCCATGAGCCGCACTTATGTACAAAGTGCAAGCAAGCTACTAGATGCTGAATGTGAGCTCACAGATTTCTGTTCTTAGTTCTGTTTGAAGCCTTAAGCATACTGATAATAATTCTTTGCCCAATTGAATCAGTTGTAAATGGACTAATAATGAGCTGAGGTAGAAGAACAAAAAGAGGCTTGTTCTCTTGTGAAGGTATTACAGAAGTCTAGTATAACTGTTTGTATATTTAAGCATTAGTGTTGATATCAAACATAATCCTGTGGAACAAAAGAAGGTCACTAAACTTCTGTTCTTTTCTTTCTTTTCAGGTTTCCTCTCAAAAAACCTACAAGGTGAGTTACTGACATTTGACTTTATCTGTATTGCAAGTTATGATGCAGCATTTCTGAAGGAGGAATGCTTTTAAAAGAAAAAGAAAACCTAAAATGCACACAGATAGCAGTACCCATTACGTATGTAGGAAATTAATATCCAGATTGGGACAGGGTGCCAAAAATATACTTGGTGGTGCACTTAAAGTACATGGCATAGGGTTACCACTTGCATTTCTGTTATGTACACTGGCAGCTTGTCTTACCTGAGATTTGAGATGGTCAGAGAAAATGACACTGTTCCTGAACGATGCACCAGTGCTTCCTTTGAGGGGGTATTCTAAATGTTTAATTTCTGCATCCAGAACTCATTGAGGTTTGATGGGGGAGGAGGTGGAGTGAAGATTTCAGGAGGTTTTCCAGTTTTATGGAGCTTGCATTTATTTTGCTTTGGAAATAAAACACGGCCTGGTGTTGAATAGGAAAGAGAATGCGCTTACTATTACTAATGTGGGAGGTTAATGACAGTGTTACCTGGATGCGCTCCCAAGGATGGTGAGGGGATCATTTTTCCACCTTGAATTCAGTCTGGGAATAAATATTTTAAGCGAACTTAATGCATGTCTTTCCATCTGAATTCCTCGTTAGCAAACAGAGCTAGATGAGGTTCTTTCCAAGCTCCTCACCAGTTAGGCAGTGCTTCTGTGGTCCGGTAGTCAGCATCCTCTGCTTTGGTTTGACACAGACACGGCAGCATTCTGAACAGAGAGTCTCCAGCTGACAAGAAGCAGAAGGTCGAACGCTGCAGTAGTACACACGACTTTGATCCCACAGGTAAAGTCCTAAAACTTCACAGGGGAAAACCTGAGCTTCAGTTGGAAAATGAATGGGGATCATGTCAACAAATGTGGTTTTCCGAGTTGCGTTGTTCTGCAATTGCAAAGCCTTTTTTGAAGCAGGGGGGCATTGAAATGCATATGGGCTTGCTTTTAAACATGCTCATCTACACAGCAGCTGTTAACTGTGCAAGAATAAACCTAGATTAGTGGTATCAGTGAAAAATCATAACTGCTTGCTGTTTCAGAGAGGGCAGGCTGAAAGTTCAGTAGGCAAATACTGTCATTGGTTGTGAGTAGTTCTTTTTGGCCATTTTAGTTTAGTTCATTTAGATCATTTAGTTTTTTTAGTTCATGGAGCTGTTCCAGGCTCAGCTAGGACCGGTATTCCTTGTTGGGGTTTTGTTGTTTTGGGGTTTTTTTAGCCTTAGTGGATTTTGATCCATCTCTGTCACTTGCACAGTGACTTTGTACTTCCCAACGTGACACACTTGAAGACAAAACATCTAATTTTAATGGATATGCTCTCCTATGGCTTTTTTTAACCTTCCAAAAGGTTTAATTAGGGTCAATTCAGGCAGCCTGTCCAATGCTGGCTTGGAAATGAGGATGCATGCAGGGAGTCTTCATTCTGTCTCTGAAACACTAACCCAGTGACTACTGTGCGTGTTCATGAAATGCATGCCAGGCTCTTGTGAGAGCCCCCTGGCCCCATTCATTGTGCTGTTTTCATGTCTCTGCATTGTGCTTTCAGCCCAGTCTTTTCCCTGGGGCTTGCGGAAGACATGAGAGTTGAATGGAAGGGTGGTAGAACTTGTAGAATGTGTTTTTTGCAGCAGACACTTGAAGCTCATGTTTATAAAACATCCTGTTCCTTAATGCTTTCTGCCACCAGCTGCACGACTGCTTCCTAGCGTGCACAAAATAAATGGGCTTTTAATGTTGGTTTAAAAAAGAAACCCGTAAAGGAGAGCACCTGCATTAGCGCTTGTCTTTCCCTTTATCCTTGGGAGTAAGTAATGTGAAACTATTTCAGGGTGGGAAAAGCTGGGGGAGGTCTCAGGTTATGAGCCTGTTTTGTAGAAGGAATTTGTTTTCCTCAAAACCAAACTTCAGGAATGCTCTAATCTCAACCTGATGGAAAACATTGCAATTTGGAGAGCTGTTACCTGCACCACTGTTAATTGTGCTTGTGATCTGGTCTGAGAGATGAACTCTCTCATTTACAAGGGGGGAATTCAGAATGCTGAACAACTATGTATATGTCAGTTGCTTACTCTGGAGAGAAACATTTCCAGGGTTTCTACCCTGAGACTGGTTTTTATCCAGAATACCTTTTGAAGGTCATGGCAGAGAACTTCTTTTATTGTGTCTTACATTCTGTGGTAGATTCTTCGTGGTGTTACCTGTGTCTTCATGCTCGTATTATTCACCCCTTATTCCAAGTGTTTCACCTCCGTTTTGTTCACATCTTATTTGTGTTTTGCACGATTTAACCTAATAAATCAGTCTGTGTTTTTCATGAAGTTTGTTTTTTTTCTCATGTTTGGTCTCCATATTTTCTATATCTCTCTCTCCTTTTCTCCTGCTCTCGTGCAGATAGCTCCTCCAAGAAGACAAAGTCTAGTTCGGAGGAGAGTAGATCCGAGACGTATGGTAAGCTAAAGCAGCTGCTGCAGCCTTGCACCTTTGCAGTCTGCTCCATGCTTTCTGTCTGTGCACCCAAGGCTTTTATCCTTTCCATGATCCGCATGGTTGGCTCTGCAGCAGGGAGTGGGAAACCGGGTTTAAATGTTGCTTCGGTGTATCAGCTTGTAGTTTTTGTAGTGGCTGGAAACTAACCTGTACATGGTTCTGGTACCTGTTGATAGTTGGGATAACTTGCTGAGGCTGCTCTTTTTGGAGCTCTTGTGCCACTGGGTGTTTTTGGCATTGTATGAAGACACAGCTCATGCCGGACTCCAGAAGGGGCTGTGGTTGTAGAAAAGCCTGTGGAGGTTAATCTGGATGAGCCAGCAGTTCTTGCTCTATGGGTAGAGGATCTCATGTCATGTTTCACAGAAGTGGAAGAATGCATGTATAAATCTCAAAACCTGGAAGAATATGGACTTCATTCACCATTCTTTGCTCTGGAGAGGGAGTAACTTCCCTGGCACTCCTGTTGTTTGGTTCTCTTTTGGATCCTACCAGCTTGTTAAGACCCCTAGACTTAGCCTGAATCTGGCTGGTACTACTACACTTCACATTCTAAGTGTAGATGTCCGGCTCTGTCCTGACTCCAGCCATGAGTTGCCTTTTCATTTGCTGGGGTTTTAATTCCTTGATATTTAAAACAGGCTGTAATACTTCCTGGTTTTCCTCTGAGAAAATCACTTGCTGCATAACCGGCTGTGGGCTTTTGGACAGATGCAATGACTCTTCCAGTATCAGCTTTATCATTCCACCAAAATAAAACCACCAGGTGTTAATGGCTGTGATCCAGCTTCTTAAACCACCTATGTAATACCCAGTGATGCTGTCATAGCTCTGGTTGAAATGGAAATTCAAAGCAAAAAAAACCCCAGAAAACCCTAATTCCAAAACCCACCAACCCTGAAGAGCTCCTTCTGAACCATCAGAGGCACGTTTGCAGAACCCTTTTAGTTGGTGTAGTTTAGGGAGGTGCGATCTGTTCCATCTGTGGAAATGAGATGTCTTAACTTTCCCTGGAATTTTGAATCCCATACTTTTCTTAAGGGAAAAGAAAATGTGACAGTCTTGTTCCTTGGGGGGTGAGCCTATTCCTCAGAAACTAAACAGGTTTGGAGAGTGCAATGCTTTGCTTCAGTGGAGCTGGAAACCTGTCCTGGGGAGACCTGGCTTGCTGCAGCTTGTACGTCTTCCTTCCATGCTCAGAAACAATGAACAGGGAAGTGACCTGCTTGAAAAGCGTTTTAAGATGATGCTTATGATGAGCTTGTATTGAAGCCTTGACCAGTTCTTCCCCTTGCCAGGTAGATGCTGGTTAGTGACAGCCCAGTCAGCTTGACTGGATCCCTCTGGTTTGGACCTGATTAATTTTTGCCGAACGCTGCTTACCCATAATATAGTGGAAGTGCTGTCAAGCTATTGTAGGTTAATTACAGGAAACATTTGGTATGCTTGATGGAATGTATCTGTGTTTATACTTCTCCCTCAGTCTGTACAGTGTCCTGGTTTTCATGTGTGGCAGAAAGAAACATGACTTCCTAACGTAAGCCTTTGCTTCCCCTGAAGTTTCCTGCAGATGCTTTACCATGGCCAGTATCTATGGGAGCAGTTTCCACTCATCCTTCCTTTCCAGTGGCCTTTGCTGTGTTGGAACTTGCCCTGCCTTTTTTCTCTACCCTCTGCTTTCCCCAGGTTCTGTGGTATGTGCAGAGAAGTCTGCTGTTTGCTTTGGATGGGACCAAAGTATTTGAAACCCTACAAGTAGAAATAGTGTACTGATAGGTTTCTCGCTGGGGACTGGATGTTAGCTGGCTCTTTCTTTAGCTAGCCATTGGACAATGAATAATGGAGAAGTCTTGAATGACAGCAGCAAAAGGAGGTGTGGCTTCTGTCTGTGTTTGTTCTTACCTCTTGGAATTCTTAATTAAGGAGCAAGAGACCAGAATTTCTTGAAGTATGAGTGGCTTCGGGAGGGCAGAGTGGTTAGGTAGGGAAATTGTTCCAATATGCAGAAGCTGATTTACAGTGCCATGAAACTTGCTTCTTCCATACATCCAACCATCTCGTGTATTTAACAGAACTTAGATGATCAGGAGAGTGAATTTCAGATCTGCTGTGATTTACTCATGAGTCCCATAACCTCCCACAGTACTTGAGAGCTGTAGAATTCCTGTCTCTTAAGTGAATTTAGAATTGAAGTTAGTGACAGGTGAGAGGTAACAGTTAGTCTTCCCTTTTCCCTTGTTTGCTCTCCAAGGATATCTCCCCTTATATATAGTAACAATGAGTTTCTGGTCCAAATAATAGACTAGGTTGTATACATATTCTTTCACACATTCTGAACAACTTTTGGGCTAAGTTTTTCAAATCTCTGTGTTTGAAACCCCAACTTTTGCTCCTGTTGAGGTATTTTGGAAGTGAATTTACTTCTCCTGTTTTGTTTCTTGCAGATTTTGTCAGCCCTGTGTCTTTATGTTGTGGCCACCATTTTTGCCAGACTATTACAAGGACTCTTGGGAGCCCCTCATCACTACCCTTAGAATAGCCAGAAAGGGCTGGGAGTGCAAGGGGCACTCGGGTTGAATGTGTCGTTGCCATGGGAGCAGATAGTCCTATTTATCATGGGTAAAATACATGGTTCTCTTTCTGAGAAAGGTTACCAAGCCTTGTTTTATGCCCAGTGTTCAGTGCCATTGTTATTGACAGTTTTAACTAGGCACTGCACTGATTTCAAACAATATTGGTTTTGCACTGACTTTACATGTCTTCTGTTACCAGGTTAGTGGAAGAATCTGAAGAATGTTGCCATTATGGCAGTTGGTCTGAAGACCACTGTAATCACTAGAACCAAGTGAAATCCCGAATTTCATCCTATGAGATGCTTTCTGAATACAAGCTGATAGTTTTATGTACGTTGTGGAGCAGGGTTTCTGGAAGCATTTGATAGAAATAAAGCTTCCCAAATGAAGTGAACCATTTGGACACTCTCAGAAACCCCAAGGAGTTTGTTTTTGTTTATTGAATGATTCATGTCAAATCACTACATTAAATTGCATTTTCCCATTGTGGCCTCATGCCTCCAGGGAGGTTAGAGTTCACAAGTCTCCTCCCATGCTATGTCCCACACAGTCTGATCAGAGGAAAAGCTGCATTGTCTTATGGGCGATGTAATTCAGGTCTCTGTTCTCCCTAGTGAGTCAGGTTCAGAATGAACCCCTGCTCTGTTTGTTGTGCACTGCTAGGGAAATGAAATTTCCTATTTTAGTGGATAACTTTGAGATGCTTCGGATGCATTGAAGAGGGTAAATGGTCCCTCCACTAGAGAAGCTCTTGGACAGTCAAAATGTGTCTAGCAAGACTGTTTGATACAACCATTTTTACAGTGGTGTCAGTGACCTTGAGAAGTTTGGACTTTACCCTTCCCATTAACCAAAAGGCACCCTTGTAATGGGGCTGGAGAACCGAGAGCCATGGTGTCGCAGAGGGAATAGTGCCACCTACTGAAGAGCTGCTCCTTTGGCTTTTCTTGCAGTTCCTGTTTTCTAAGACTTGTCATTTCTAACTGCTTTCATTTTGAATGTGAAACCTCATGAACTGCAGCACACAGCAGGTTTACCGCACTCTTGGCTTGATGCTGTACCAATGAGTTTGGGGGATTAGATGTGTGGTCTGACTCTGTGTACTTAGAACATAGTTGCAGTGATGTCTCTTTGCTTTATGCCATCCAGATACTGTCATGTGAAAGTGAAGGTGGGAATAAGATGATTATTGATTTGAGTACTGTCAGTGAGGAGTTCTGTTGACCTTGTAATGTTAAGTAAGTGTCAGGGGGAAAAAGTGAAGTATCATGGTAAGATACTTCAAAATGAATGACTCCATTCATTCCCTTCAGAGAACACAAGGAACTGGAACATGAAAGCAAAAAAGGGGAAATGAGAGCTGATTTCTGCTTGCTAACATGGGCTCTTCGCTGTTGCCCCAAATTCACAGACTTTAATTACAGTGCATGAAGTTGGTGTAGTTACTAATTTAATATAAGGATTCCTGTATGTACTTGTGATACCAGGCGTGACGGTAGCAGCTATTGGAAACTGTACATTGTGTGTCATGGAGCTCCCAGTGGTTTGTGGCTTTCCTTTAAGTTCATTCCAGAGTGCCTAATGAGGTGTTCAAGGTACAAGATGTGGGTTATGAAAACATTGCTGCTCTAGTCTTAAATTCCACTCCTATAAGCAGATTCCACATTGAATGTATTTTACTTAAAGAACAAAAGTGAGCAAATGACACATGGGAGAGGGTCACTGCTAGTTTTGCCTCACAGCAGAGTAAAAGAGAGCATTTGAAGGCTGCTCTTTCTTGTCTATGTGGTCCAGACAGGGAGTGCTATCAGAGCTGATCTAGTTCTGCAGGTAATACTGTTATCTTCAGAAACCTTTCAGATAACTTCATTGAAATCACTATAGAGCATGGTATCTCCCAGCAGGTCTACCTGGACCTTGTTCCATCCTTTTCTGTTGTATTAGGAGAAGGGTTAAGTGCCTGCCTCTTGTCTGAAGGGACTAAATGAAGGGAAAAAAAACAATTATGGACTAATTTGTGTTCAAGTCCTAATTTCTGTTGCCTCCCAGTTCAAAAATGAAAATGTGGTCTTGGGTGAAATTGAGATGTGTGGTGTGAAACAGTTTCATTTGATTCTAAGAGCATTCTTGGAACTTCAACTGTACTCTGTATGGTCAGTACGTGCTGCACATCCTACTGCATTGCCACTGCTTTGGCATCAGGTTCATTCAAGAAGGAAGCTTATCAGTATATTGAAGGGTTACTGATGCTGGAAATGAAAGAAGCTCAGTGGCAGGGCACTATGCAGGGCTATACTGTGCCTTTAAACAGGGACAGTTCTTGTGAGTCAAAAGATTAGTTAGTGCCTTACTCATAAAACCTGTACGTCTGGCAGCAGGATTTAAAACGAGCTGTTTTTATGGAATAGCATATGTTCTCTTTCCCACACCCCACCCTGGGGCATCATTCTTGTGAAGTGAGACTTAAAGAAGCTTGGTCCTATAGAAGAATGGGAGGTACAAAAGGGAGAGGCATTTTAATTCACTTAACTATATAAAGAGGGTGTGAAAGGTGGTGGGGTTTTTTCTTCATCTGCTTTCACCTTGCATCCATTCCATTGACTTACTGCAGATAGCTGTATATAGTGTAATCTGCCTCTACTTTACTGGCAGAAGGGGAAGTTACTGGGATATGATACTATGATCAAGCTGCTGCCGAAGTGTTGGAATACAACCTTTTCCTCTACTCCCACACCCATTTTCATATATGCCACACTGGAGGAATACAGGGCTGACTGGGCAGACAGTATTTTCACTTAAGGCTTCTCATTTCCATTAGGAGTTGCTCTAGAGAAATGAAAGGAGCTGTAGTGGTGCGAGAGTAATTTAAGACCTGGGTATGACTCCACGAGGAATTCCGTAGAAATGACTGCAGGAAAGACAGTCTTGCTGGGACAGCATCTGTACAATTCCCTTTGCTCCCTCTATCCTGAATGATACTGGTAACGCTTTTGGTATCTGTGGAGAGCTCCAGTTCTTTCTCGGGATGCTGGTGTATGAATTGAAGAAGCAAAGCAAGCTGGTAGAAGTAAGGGTGATGTTCAATTCATTTTCAGGTGAACAATAAACATACACAACATTGCACCTTTTCTAAATGCTGCACCTGCTAGGTACATTTATCTCTGCAGCAGTATTTATGTTCCCATTGTATGGAGTAATCCTAACACAGGGAAACAAAACAGGTTACCTTTGATGTCACACAGCAAGTTAAACAGGAGCAGAATCAAACTTGCATCTCCGTGTATTTTGGCTCCATACTTCAGTAGCACAGTGGGAAGCATGGTCTTGATCTGTTCAGTGTAGTAAGCATGGCCTGTACTTTACTGCTGCTGCTCTGGTTCTGAGCAATCAGCTCATCTCTGACAGAAGATGCCCCAAGATGAGCTTTGTGATGAGAACTGGAAGAGCTTTTCCTGTTTAGATCTGTTTCAGTCCAACCTGCTGCTGTTGGTCTGAGCGATGTGTGAGTTATTTAATAGAGCAGCCTGTAAAAGATGTTTGGTGTTTTGGATGGTGTACTGGACCATGGCAGCCCTCTGCTGTACTTGGGAGAACTATCCAGACAAAGGGAAATTCTGCTCTTTGGTTCATGCACATAGTTGCTCTTCCTTAAAAGCTGCTTTTGCCTCAAGTTGTGTCTGATGTGCCAGAGCTGTCTGCATCTTTGCTGTTGTGTATCTCTTTCATGTAACTGAAGCAATATGCTTGACCTGTCTTGATGTTCCTATCTGTTTCTGGACTGATGCCCTGTTTCTGTCTCTCATATGTTTTTTCCCCTCTGTTGTATTATACCAGTTTCTTTCAGTACTCTGTGATTATCTAGGAGGATAAGGTTTTGGACTGATGCCTAGCTTGTGTCTCTTTGTATTTCTCTCCTTCTCTTTCTTCTGCCCTTTCCCCACCTTTCTTACGCAGGTCTTGTTCAACGGTGTGTTGTTATCCAACGGGATGAAAACGGTTTTGGGCTGACAGTCAGTGGAGACAATCCAGTCTTCGTGCAGTCCGTCAAAGAAGGTAAGCAGACTTACTAGATGTTCTAGCCAGAGAGGTTTTCATGTGAGTTGGAGGAATATGTGCATGTACTGAGGCAAAAACTCCAAATGCCCTCCTCAAAAAGGAATAGATGTTCAAGGACAAAGTGGGATGCAGTGAATTGATGTATTTGGAAACTGACCTCTTGTGTCTGAGAGGAAGTAAATGCGATGGGATTGTGGTTTGATGTAAAGTAAGAACAGAAGTGCTCTAGTCTGGGTACTCAGAGATTTTAATGTGATAGAGATGGGGGAGTTTGGGTGAGCGTGGGAAATAGCTTTGTGTGGAGCTACAGAAGTCCTGAAACCTTCTTTGTTTTGAATGCATCTGTTGAAATTGGACTAATTGATTTCTTGCCTCTCCAGATGGAGCAGCCATGCGGGCTGGAGTGCAAACAGGTGATAGAATTATCAAGGTAAGGGCATTCAGACATCAAAGAAATGGGTCCTTTGTCTTAAATGATCTCTTTCCCTGTTCTGTTTTCTCCCAAACAACTAAGAAATCAAGTCAGTAACTAAAAAGATAAATTATTGCTGCAGAACGATGGTTGTGCTGCAGTAGCTACTGCCTCAGATAGGGCTGTGATTTCAACTAAACATTTGAATTAATGAATTAGATTAGCTACCCTAATACTTTTTCTCCCTGGTCAGAGGTGGATTGCTATTTTCTTTGTGTTGCTGGGTTTGCTTTGGGGGGAGAGTGCATGGTTTGCTTCTTGCAGAGCTCTGCTCACTGAGATAAAACTGTTAGAAGTTGGTAATGAATAGCTAAACCCTGATAACTTTCCCTTCCTCCCTGCCTCAGGTGAATGGCACTCTCGTAACACACTCAAACCATTTGGAGGTGGTAAAGCTGATCAAGTGTAAGTACTGGCAGATTACTGTTTCTGTCCCTGTGCTCCTTTAAGGCATGAAAGGCATAATCATAAAGGACAAATGACTGATTGAGCTGTCAGGTGAGAAAGATAAGGTCTAACCATGCCCCATGCTGAGATAAAGGATGTGTGTGAAACAGTGAAGTGAAATTGGGGTAATTTTGACATCTCAAACTTGAGCTTCTACATGCTTCTGCAGCTTCTCCTTATATTGGTGTTTGAAGTTACCATCAAACCTTGCCTATGAGTTTTCCTATCTTTTGATTCCTTGTTAAATACTATAGCTGTTCAGACACCGCTTATTGTATGATGCCTTCAGAGTACTGGTGTTTCTAAAGGGAAATACCTTTTTGGTTGCTTTTCTTGTACAAGGAAGAAAGTGGTAGTGGTTCCTTCCGTAGTTTATTTTGTTGCATGAGCATATGTATACTGTAAATGTAACCTGGTAGATGTAACCTGCTGGACTAGAAATTGGATTGTGTGCTTTTATCAAGTATGATTAACATGAAAGTTGTTGGATTACCTGAGCTTTAATTGAGGTCTCTAAAGGGAAGCTATCAGTGCTCTCAGGATCTCTGGTTTGAAGAACAGATGGGTGAAGAATGGTCTGAGTTTGGTCTCTAGGGCAAAACGACAAGCAGAGAAACAGCAACCCTAGAAATCTGCAAAGGTGTGTGTCTGAAAGGTGACTTGTTCTTGTTCTCCCTGCAGCGGGTTCCTATGTAGCTCTCACTGTTCAGGGGCGCCCACCAGGGTCGCCTCAGATTCCATTAGCTGATTCTGAAGTGGATCTGGCAGCGTTTGGTCATATGTCTCCCATCATGACATCTCCCCATTCGCCTGTCGCTTCAGGAAATGCAGAAAGGATTACTAGCCCAGTGCTTGTGGGGGTAAGATTTCAAGCTCTTTTTCTGAAGAACAGCACAGCAGTGAAAGAAATGTAGCTATATATTATTTTCTTTTCCTGAATTGTTTTGCTTCTTGTAGGGCTTTTCAGAGCCTGTAGTTGGGAAGTGGATGGAAAATGGGCATATCCATTTGCCTTGTCTTCCTTCCCAGCCCCACCAGAAAACCCATCTCTTGTTCTCTCCATATCTTCTAGGAGGAGAATAATATTGTCCACAACCAGAAGGTGGAGATTCTGAGAAAGATGTTACAGAAAGAGCAGGAACGGCTGCAGGTACTGGAGTTGCAAGAGCTGGAGAGGGGTGGATGATGCAAATAACAAAGATCAGTTGTTGAATCACTACTTAGCAGCATCTTCTACATTCCCACGCATCGCTTATGTTTCAGCTTAGCTTTTCTATATCCCAGCCTAACACCAGAGATCTAGTCGCTTTCTGAAGTGGAAATGTACATATCCCTCAGTCTGATCTAATCCTTGGGCAAGTAAGCATCTTTGAGGGATTCCAGGAAATTTCAGCAGGGTGGTTATTTTTATATGTGGCACAGGAGAGAGAGGGGAGCTATATAAAATGGCCGTTCTGTTGCATCCACATAGTAGGCGTGCAGATGTGCTCTTTATTGGTTTAAATGTGTCAGTGGGGATTGTAAGCAGTAGTAAGTTGTAGTTCTAAGCTTTGCTATTGACCAGATACTGAGCAAAAGCTCTTAAACTTACCTTTCAGTCTCTGCAAGAAGAGTATAACCGATCACCCACCACGCGACTCTTCAAAGAGATACAGGAAGCAAAGAAGCACATTCCTCAGCTGCAAGAGCAGCTGTCCAAAGCCACAGGCTGTACTCAGGTAACAGAATGTGTCAGGCTTCTCTGTGCTATGTTCCGGGTGAAAACTCTTGGGGGATGATGATGTTGTGGGCAAGCAGGAGCTCCCTGCCGTCTGCTTGTACAGGCAAATTGCACCCTCTAGGGTTGAGACTTGTAGTGAGGCTTGCCGAGGCTGTCAAACAATACAGCCCAATGTCAATATGTGAAGTAGACTTTCAAATGGACTTGCAAATCAACAGTGAAAAAGTGCTTCTAAAACAGTAAGCAAAAGGGTTTAAGGATTGACTCTTGAAATATTCTGCTTGCTCTGTGCTGTCTTCCAACACACTTTATCTTTGCAGGATGGAGTCTTGTCCTCCAGGTCTGTGACGGACTCGCTGCAGATCAGTGAAGTGGAGGCAGAGAGTGGGGATTGTGTGAGCAAACTGGAGTACAGTGGTGACAGCCCCTCCCGACCAAACAGTGACATTACTGACGTGAGTCTTCAACAGCTCCATGGCTTTGCTTCTGTATGGCTTGGATTTAGTTTTCTAGTAGAGATTCTTTGTGTTTGTGTTGTCTTGTGTATCATACATATGTACTCTGACTCAGTAGCACTGTATTACAAGAACAGGCTTCTCAGCACACACCAAAATAAATTTGAAAGAAAACAGACCATATTGGACTTCTTTTAGGATTGGGGAAGAAATAGTGTGGGGTTTGGGTTTTTATCCAGGATTGGATTTTCCTGGCACAATCCCTGAAACCAGACAAAGAAAGATGGATGCCAGCATCTTTCTCAGAACTCAGAGATGCCAATTAGAGCATCTTCTAAGAGTATGGTCATGTTCCAATTGTGGTAGCTGTGACTCAGATTTAGTCAGTGGGCAAGTTGCCATGAAAGTGGGGAAGAGCCTTACTTGTACCAAATAAGCTTCAATTATTGCCAGCAGTAAAGGCTCTTAATCTGTTCACTCGTTAGTTATCAGTCTGTGTGCTCATATGGTCTCCCCATTGGAGTACCTTAGCACCTAATCCTTAATTAAAAGTCACTATCTGATTAGTGCAGAGCAATTGAGACTCTGTACTTGGGTTTCGGTCTGAATTTGTGGTTTAACTTAAGGATGTGGGAGCTAAATTTGTACTTATGTTTGGAAGTAAAAGGAAGATGGGTCAGATACACCTCTAAGATGTGAACATGCATGACTGTTTTGCCACGTTCCAGCTCCAAACCTGACTAGATGTCCCCATGTTTGTATATAATAAACGCAGACCAAAATTCACAGCTATCTTCCAAATCAAATTCATCCTGTTAGTATTGTGGATGGTCTGTGATCACTGGAGATGATTGACACACCAAACAGTCAAGCGCCTGGACATTACTGTGGACACACTGAAGATAAGCCAACAGGACATGCTATTTGCATGTTTAACAGTTCACTCTGACAGAAAGGAGAAGTTTTGGTTGTTGTGGCTGAAAGATGTAACTGTGCAGTTCTCATTCTCCTGGATTTGCTGGTACTTACCAGAATTGAACTTCCTTCTTGTCCAGAGTCCTCGCAGTGGCGTGAAGGAGCGGGTTTATCCAGATGAGAGCCCAGAAAAGACTGAGGTTCAAGATACTGTGAGTACAAGACATAAAGTGTCACAACAGCATCTCCTGTGATGGGTCCATTAAAACCTTGCTGGGTTTCTCCACTGTCTAGATGAAGCATGCATAAACTTTGGTTTAGGAATTAAAATGCAATTAAAATTGTGCAGGTAAAGTTAATTAGCTGACTAAATGTTTATGGAGCTTAAGAGCAGGCACATCTAGAGCCGAGAAACATATCATCAGCAGTAAAACAGCTGGACCTAAAATAGGTAGAGCCGTTGTACATGCTTTATTCCTTGAGTCCAGCAGTAAACGATGAAGTCGTTATGAGGCTGGCATTGTCAGTTATGGGCTCAAGATTGGGTAGAAGTGAAACACAGCAGAAAGTGCAGACCTGTCTGAATGCATTAGCTTCCTTAGGATGGCTTCTGAAATGTTTTTCCCCTCATCTGCTTGACTTTCGGAAGTCGTATTTCTCCATTTGCACTAAGATAACATTTGTCATATGCCACATGCTTCATGTGCTCATGTCTGTATATGATGCAGTTGGGTTTTTGAATCATCTGATTTAATCTGTTTTTCTGAGTGCTTGTAACTTGGGAGAAGCATTTGTAAGGGTAACTTGTAACTGCAAAATTGGATAAGGTTGAGTAAAGACAAATGGATTTCCACTGGGTTTTGAGATCAGTATTTCTAACTTGGTTAAGAAGTATTACTGTGCCAAGAGTGAAATAGATCTGTACGTTTCCTCTTTGCCTTCCCTACCCTTCTTTTCCCTTGCTTCTGACTCACCACAGGATTCCCAGTCCAGTGTTGGAAGTCCTTTATCCCGAGTGGTGCCTCAGATCATTGGAGCAGAGGATGATGACTTTGACACTGAACAGGAGCAGGTGGGAATGACTTTAGCCACCCCTTTTCTCCCTCAACCAGAATCCTTCATTCGATGGTATGCCATCCTTGATATCTTCTGTTGCTGTTGCAGCAGTAGAGCTGCCATGGCTTTTGACATACTTACGTTGAGTTATTTTAGCTGTCCTTTGCTCTGGATTATATTTCATTATATTGTACTGAGTGCTCGGGAGCTCTTTCTGGGATTTGAGAATGGCATCACATAAGTTCTGGAATTGATCAGTTTTAATTAAACAAATGAGGAGCTGAGCTATTGGAACAAAGCTTCTTGGGTTTTCTACCAATAGCTTTCTTGAATAATTGAAATAGTTTCCATGTCTCTCTACAGATTAATGGACAGTGCAGCTGTTTCCAGAACATTGAGCTCCTGAAATCTCGCCCAGCTCACCTGGCTGTTCTTCTGCATCATGTGGTGTCCCAGTTTGACCCTGCAGCATTGGTAAGATGATCCGGAATTGTTGGCCTGGCCCAAATTGGTAATCTTAACCAGTGTATCAGGATTTCCTCGTTCTTACATAGCATTGTCAGTGGCAAGGCTGTATCAGCAAGGAGAGATGTGTGGGCATGAGAGTATTTCAGATAAGAGAAGCATGAAAAGACCCTCCCTTATATTTAGTTGTTTACAAATAAGGATTTAGCTCTTGAAAGCATTTAATTGTACCCTGAGGAGGTGGGATCAGTTTTCCATGGGGAAGGTCTGATCCCCCTTCCTCTCTCTTCCTGCCCACCCTCACCCTTCCCTTCTCTGCTCATTACCAGGGCAGCCAAGCTGTAGTTAGGAGGAGTTTCAATCCAGCAACACTGAATTCCTTGCAATATTTGAAGAAAAACTTGGAGTTAGGGGTGTTGGAAGAGTTCTCGTGGTTTCGGTTCATAATTTCCTCCCCTCTGTTTCCCACAGTTGTGCTACCTTTACACAGACTTGTACAAGCAGACCAACTCCAAAGAGACTCGGCGTGTCTTCCTTGAGTTCTACCAGTTCTTCTTGGACCGAGCTGCAGTACGTTCCAGTCGTTTCTTTCACTTTAAGCATACCTAGCAAGTTGATTTTTCCCCCTCTCCACTCTCCTGAACTGGAAAAAACTAAGGAGTTATTTAAGTCCTCCAAAATAAAAAGGTTTTTGTGTTTAGATGTTACCAGCAAATGTGACAGAATACATCCATAGGTGCCTGGTAACTCAGTAAATCACAGGGAATGTGTTGTCTGGTAGAAGAAACAGGTTTTTAAGACATAAGCAAGTTCTAGCTGTTATACATTGTCTTTAAGGTAATAATTGCTGCATATATTGATGTAGCTATTACAAGGAGTGGGAAATCTTACGTATCTGTTGGAAAATCTGAGAAGCTTCTATGCTGTCTTGAATTGGTCTACCAGTGTTTGCTGTGTCTGCTCTCCCAGCTTTTCTTTTCCTTTGCAGAACCTGAAAGTTCCAGTTCCAGATGAAATCTCCTTAGAACTAGGTAGGGTGCACTTGCCTTCGTTCTCTCTTCCTGTGTTTCTCCTGTCTGAGGCAGTCCAAGAGAATTATCTGTTATCTGTTCTGATTTACAGACAGAAGAAGGCCAGAACTCCTTCCTGAAGAGCTGCATCGTCAGTTTATACAGACTATGCAAGATAAAGTCTGCCCAGAAGTTCAGAGGAATCTGGAAGATTTCAGGTAACAGCACTTATCCATGTAGATTTCGTTTAATTCATGCTTGACTTCAGTCAGCCTGTTCTGTTTAGGGGAAGTCCAAACTCAAGGGACGTAGTAATTCATCTTGGACTCAATAGGAAGATGCCACTGGAGAGGGCCTCCAGGGTCACCCTGTGACCAATTCTTGAATGTTTTTTGACACTGTGTTCAAAGTAATTGCAAGATCCATTTTAGAGCTTTGATTCTTCATTCCTTGAGGCTGTTTCAGGCAATTGCAGAACATTGTTTCTCTAGGTGAGATGATATAAACCCTTTGCACCAGTTGTGTTTGCTGTCAGCTTTTATCTTCCTTATTTGTTTTCCCCCTTTATTTTCCTTTTTCCCTTCTCTCTCCTCTTTGGGCACAGAAGACTTCACTTCAGAAAATCGTCATTATAGTAGAATTTGATAATTAGTATGCCCTTTCATCTGGAGTTGTAAGAGCTCAGTGCCAACATGAGACATTAGACCAAGACAAGTGTTCATTTATACCTAAAAATGTCCCAATTCAAGTATATGCTTCAAATACACAACCTGGGATGCTGCTGCAAAAAGAGTAACTACTTTTTCTTGACCCTTGCAGTAGCTGCCTCTCTTGATAAATACCATACAACCTCATTTCTCCAAAGGCTATTTTAGCTAAGTTTTGCAGTGAACACAAATGTTATGGAGAAATGTCATGACTTCAACATTTTCATACAGAAACCAATAATGAAACCTGTTTGACATTCAGAATGTCAGGAGGTTGCTTTTCCTTGTTATAGGTCAGTACTCAAGTTCAAGTGATGCTTCCCTCTCCTCATTTTTCAGGCAGAAACGTAGTATGGGATTGACCCTGGCAGAAGGAGAGCTAACCAAGCTGGATGCAGAGAGAGTTCGTGACCGCATTGCAATGGAGAAGGAAAGAGCATGTGCAGAACAGATTATTGCTAAAATTGAGGAAGTCTTGTGAGTAACAGCAGGTTTAATTGTGGGGGTAGAAAAGATTCTATCCTGAACCTAAAAACAGTAAAGCAATTAGGAAATAGAAGCAACTTGGCATCACTACATTTACATTGTTGCCCCTGTTTGCTATCAATGTATGTTTGAGTAATGATAGCTAAAAGTAAGCTAATATTTAGGTAAAGTCCTTGTATGTTTTCAAGGAGGCTGCTGTTCAAATAGCAGAGGTAATGTTGTCGTTGTGAACTTCTGCATTGTTAGATCAGAGTCCCTTTCAGAACCCATACTTTACTTCTAATGTAAGCTGAATGAGCCTTCCTTCCCCACACCTGCTCCTGGGACTTGCTGACTTTCGAAAGGATGCTTTGAACACAGCAGCTGATGCTCTGGGTGGGTGTGAATGGGTGTTAATTGGTTTTTGAGTTCCGTTTTTCATGTCTTTCTTGGTTTTAGGATGACATCTCAGCCTTTGGAAGAAGACAAGAGGTAATAGAACTTGCGTAGTCTTGTCTGTGAAGTAAGAACCCCACTGCTGGCTCTGTGTTCTGCTGAGCAGCATAAGAGAGCCCTCTGCTGGCTATAGCCACAAACTCCTCTTTCTAAATCCCCTGGCATAATTGATTGGAATTCAGAGCATCAACCTCTTGCTCTCAGTCTCTTCTGATTCTGAAGTTTGTTGCTTTTGTTTCAGACCTGGCTGAGAGTTTGTGCTTGGTTTGGTTTTGTCTTGTGGCTGTTTCGGTCTGGTCTAGCATTTTCTGTATGCGCCTTGCCTTGTTCAGTTTGTATACAAACTGGGTAGCTTTTACTCTGCTCTTTACATCAGCCATACCTTTTACTGTTACTAAGTTTGAACAATAGCTCAAAAGTATAATATGAATTCAAGTGTGTATTTGGTATATCATTTTAGGACCTTCTGTGTACTGCTCAGAAGTAATTTACCTCTTAGGCTTGTATACTCCATCTTTTGCTTACAAGAGGGACAAATGCTGGTATTAGCTGAGTCTTTTCCCTTGTCTGTGATAGTTTGTTTTGTATTAAAACCCAAAAAACATGCCAACTTCTTTTAATCTAAAAATAGTTAATTTCTCAACAGAAAGTTTGCATTTGCCATTTCTCCTTATTCTCCATCTTCTTTGTTTTTTATGTGTTGGGCAGTTCCACAATGCAGTATGTGATTCTTACATACATGAAACACCTGGGAGTCAAAGTTAAAGAACCTCGGAACCTGGAGCAGAAGCGTGGCCGTATTGGTTTCTTGCCAAAGATCAAGGTAGTAGTGTTGTGGTCAGAATGCATTTGTTTAAAGCTGCCCAACTTGTGTGCTTTGTTAGATTCCAGGATCCACTTTTGCATGACACATCAGAAATTGGTATGATTTTACAGTCTTCACTGCATCACCAAGAGGATCTGGGATTACTGAGCTGCACAGAAAACCTAAGAGCTGAAATTGGGTTCTACATCTGTTTTCAGACACGTGAATTAGAAAGGAGTTGTCTTCTTTCTTTGGTTACCTGTAGGCCTGAATTCTAGCTGCTTGGTTTTCACATTCCTAACCTTACTAAAACTTGGGGTGAGAAACGTTTCTTACAATTGATACAACCTTAATGAGTATCTCATTAAGGCTTATCTGGCTGTTGGCCTGTATGCTTTAGTTTTCTTCTTAAGAAACTTGCCCCAAACCTCATGCTTCACAATGCAAGAAAGCTGCTTTTCCTGCCACCCACACTTTCCAGTTATATAATGAATGTCGCCACTAAAACTCCATCTCTGTGGGTGTATTCAGTTGTCTCCCACAATATGGGGGTGTCTGTGGTCACAGTAGCTACTTATTTTCACCAGCATTCCAGCTTCTTTGGTAATGGTAGGATTGTCACAAGCAGTTCTGCACTGACAGTACAAAAACGTTAGTTCAGGCATTCACAGCCTTTCTGAACTGGTAAGATAGGTTGCCCTTCTGTCTCCCAGATAGGAGTCTGTATGCTTATGGAGGCTTGGAGCCACAAGATGCTGTGCCCTAGAGAAACAAGGTGCTAGTGGTTGCTCTGGATTAGTCTCATACCCTAGGGAGGAGAGTGGGTCCTGCTAAGTTAAAAACAGGGTGTGTGAGTTTTTGCTTATAACAGATGTATCTCTTCAGGTACTGTGGCTCCCTGCTGCTAACCGTGTTATATTCATAGTGTGTCCAGAGGCTGTCTTTGCCTCTGATGCTGCAGGATGTTGACCTCTCAGTAACTCATTAGAAATAAAACTCTTGTACCAAACTCTTGCAGTTTTAAAGAATTAGTCACTATCTCAGTTAATAACTGCATTTGAAGAAATGAGTGACCTGTTTGCTTTGGTTTTCTGCAGCAAAGTATCAAGAAAGAGAAAGAAGGAGAGGAAAAAGGAAAGAGAAGAGGCTTTCCTAATATTCTCGGCCCGCCGAGGAGACCAAGTCGACATGATAGCAGTGCAAGTATGTAAAACAAGCAAATATATGTTCCCTAAATATTAGTCTGAAAGCCAGATAAAGTCTCTGCTGTTTTAAAAATCCATGCTAAGAAGACTCAGTGAACTTTTTGGTTGTAAACATGTTTTTGAAGACCTAATTTTGTCCTGAAATGCTTCTTGTCCTCATCATTGAAAACAAGTAAAAGTGCTTTCAGTGCTATAATGGCTCTGTGTTTGTTCAGTTGGCAGAGCCATGGAAATGCAAAAGCCTCGCCATCTAAAGCATGTACCTCCAGCATCTTCAGTTAGCCCAGAGCCACCAGATTCCAGCAAGATGCGCCAGAGTGGGTCCTCCAGTGAAGGAACAGATGGGCCATACCCACCTGCCAACCCAATGTCTCCTTTGGCAATGGGTCCCTTTTCCTCTCCAGAGGGAAGCAAAGACAGTGAAACAGGTAGGGTGTTACTAGCATAGAGGAATGATTAAAGATTGTGTTGTGAACAGGATATGAAAGCACAGTTCTGCTCATAGAAGCACAGAATGATGAGGGTTGGAAAGGACCTTGACTGATGCAACAAACTTGTCAAATTAGGAAATAGTTTTATATCATTAGACATGATCTTCCTTACTTCAGTCATCTTTTCTGGCATATTCTCTGGCTCTAATCAGGAAATTTTATCAAGGCCAGAGATTGTTGCCAGATGGATCCTCTTAATTGTGGCATCGGATCATCTAACAGGAAAAGAACAAAGTCTGAGGTGCCTGTTTTCATAAGCACAAGTCAGTGTCATCTGGAATCACTTAGGAATTCAGTTCTTCCAGCTCTAACCTGAAATGAGGAATCCAAAGGTTATGAAGAGGCCATGAAGTTTTCTAATGTACTCTATTTTCTTGACATTTTGTACTTGCTTCCTGTTTAGGTTTGAAGCAGACTGGAGAAGCTCCCCCTGCCATTGACTGTATGGAAGGCACACCCCGAACACCTAATAATACCTTTGAATTTCCATCTCCTTTGGAAAACTTACAGGAGGAGGAGGGAGAATCAGAGAGGTAACTATGGTACTCTGGTTGCTTGAGCCTTGGAGGAGAGTTGATGTGACAGTGGCTGCTGGAGCTTAGTCCAGTCATTTGTGTTGAGCATCACTGATAGAAACAGGCAATAGTGGTCTATGTCTGCTACTATAGTAGTACTAGAAAACTATGATCAGGGTGAAGCTGACAAATGGACAACATGTTCTACTTAGGAAGTTACACCTTTACTCTGAAATGATGAGAAATGTCTGAGTGGGGTGAAATTCTTGCATAAGCTTCCCTAATAATGTCTTTTGTTCTTTGCAGAATGGTTGACATGGGAACACCAAAGCCTTTTCGCAAGTGAGTGTGCTTACAGATGTTTAGACTTCACTGAATTTGTTTAGAGTATAAAGTAGAATGCACTAGTGTTCATTGTTCTGAGCCAATGCAGTTGTCTGCATGATCATCCCATTTCCTAAATAATGCATATATGAAATGAGACACTGACATCCATATATAGGACAGGTGGAGTGAATCACACACAGATAAGCCCTGTGATCTATGAGTGAAGTGTAGTGATTGTCGTATCTGCTGATTTAAATGGATGGATTAAGGAGCTTATTTTCTTTCCATATTTTCTTTTTAAACCTGTGTATTGCTGTTAGCTCTGTATCTGCAGTTAGACGGATTAAAGAAGTCGTATCCTATTCTTTCACCAACTCGAAAGTTGACTTATTTTATCTGTGTCACTAAAACCAGTGCTATGAAGATGCTGCTGGAACAGATATTCACTCTTAGTTGTTCTGTAAAAGGCAAAAGTAGAAAGTATGCCTATAGGTTCAGATATGTAACAGCCTTCAGCTATTATGGAGAGCATATTCATAATGCTGTACAAGTGTTACTTCTTTCTTCCTTACATCCATGCCTAACGTGGGAAGTACTGACGTATTTTTTCCATGTTAGGATGGACAGCGTTGGTTTCGCAGATGTGCAAAGTGAAGATGAGCTGTATGATTTTGACATGGACATGGACCCTCCCAACTGGCAGCAGCTTGTGAGCCGAGAAGTGTTGATGGGGCTGAAACCCTATGAAATCAAGCGCCAAGAAGTAATTAATGGTGAGATGGCTTTTGATTTTCCCCTGGCTCACCAAGCACAAGGTTGAAACCAGTTCTTTGTAGCTTTGAAGTTCTTAATGTTTGAAACTAGGTCTTTCTTCACTGATTTGCTCAAAGTTATTACTTCTGGCAGAGTTCATGTGTGTGAAACTTGGACATGTTACTGGAAAGTATCCTGAGACGAGATTGATCCAGTCCTTAGAGAATAAACAATATTAAGTGGTTTGACACTGAGAGGCCAGTTAGCAGTATCACATTCTGTAAAGGAAAGCAAGAGGCACTGCCCAGACTGTTGGTGGCACATGATGCAGATGGAAAGCTGCTACCAAGGTTATCTTCAAAGCTTCATCTGATTTTCAGGTCTTGCAGTCCTGCAGAACACTCTGGGTGGTTATATGAGCTGCTAAGAGCTTACTTTTTGCTTGGGGAAAATGACGAGTTATGAACCAGTTGGCTTCTCTGTTCTTCCAAACATGGAAGTATAACAGAATGTGGCTTCATTCTGGAGCAAGACGGATTATGGGCCAGCAAGGACAGTATTGGTGGGGGAAGGTTTTCAAAGTTCATACTTCTGACTTCCATTTGCTTCACATTTGGACTCATGTTTCCACATCTCTTTAAGTAGGTACTTACACTTCTGCTTTCCTCTCCTCAGAACTGTTTTACACTGAGAGGGCTCATGTCCGTACGCTGAAGGTTCTGCATAATGTCTTCTACCAGCGTGTCACCAGGGAGGGGATCCTGAGCTCCAGTGACAAGCGGAAGATCTTTTCAAATCTGGAGGATATCCTTGGGCTTCATGGTAATTGCAGCTGAGGTGATACTAAGTGATCCAGAGCCTTTCAGCTTTGTAGGAGCAGCTGGAATCCTGGATGCAAGTACCTGGAAAATGTAAACAAGTGACCCTCAAACAAGAGGCAGCCTCATAAAACACTTCAGCTGAGAAGGAATGCCACAGCTGTTCCTCTTCCTTTTGCACACAGTTTGTTTTCACATTTCTGAGTTACAAAGATATCTTGATAAAGAATGCATGTGTCCGGTGTTTTCAGATACTTGCCTTCTCTTATCTGTGTGCACAGACTCTCTTGTGCTGATTCAGGCTTTGATAAAAGGAGCAGTGCTTTGATGAATAGTCTTTATGGATCAGCATTTAAAATGTTACAACTGTTGGTGAACGGGATATGAAAACAAACATGGAGAGATTGATGTCTTGCAGGTGGTTTTGAAGGATAGCCCTTCCTAAGGGGGTAGCTAAAGGACTGGTCAGAATTGGGTTTGGCTCTGCCACTGAGTAATCCCTTGTCTAATTTTATGCAGGTGGATCGAAGTGCATTCTACGTTATTCCTATGTTTTTAGAAGGCAGAGATCCTCAGATAAGATTGGAAAGGTTCTTAGGGTTCACTAGAGGACAGGGGAGGCAGAAGTGCAAGGGAGTTAGGCAACGTCTTCTTAGATGCTCTGCTAAATTTATTATGTCGTGGGACATTTTCTTCTTTAAAGTTAATTGAAGTCATTGCAAATCTGCTCTTTTCCTAGAATAGCTTCAATTTTCAAATAATTGCTGAAACTCAAGCACATTGTTGGAGCAGTATTAATAACATGGACTTCTTTTGTTTTTAAGTTGCATTGAATGATCAGATGAAAGCCGTCCGAAAAAGGAACGAGACATCCGTTATTGGCCAGATTGGGGAGGACTTGCTTTCCTGGGTAAAATACTTTACTGCTTTTTTCTACTTGAGAATAATGTTTCCTAGAATGGCAACCAGAGCCAGAGGTTAGTTGTAATATATATATTAACTGGGAAGGTTGTTCCCAATTAATAGGAACTAAAGGCCTTAGAGCTGTCATTTCTATGGAGCCATCACCGGACTAGAGAATGAAGGTTGAACAAAAGCAGGAAGAAACTTGCAGGATTGTCATTTGACTGGAGACAAGAGTAATTTAAGGAAGAACAAATAGTTTCCTTATGATGTGTGGGTAGAGCAGAAAGGTAATTTTGGAGACATAAAGGTGAGAGTAGGATTTGGAAGAATGTAATGACACAATTTATTTCAGTGACACTGAGATTTAAGTCTTGTGTTGCCTGTGGTGCAATTAAAAGATAGGTAAAAATACCCATTTCCAGTCCTGGAATTCTTATAGCTGAACCTTTTCTAGCTTCTCTTATGAGCTCCAAATGACAGGAGCAGGAGTGATGTAGACAGTTTAGAAAAAGCAAATTCTCTCTTGGGAATCTCCCAGTTTGCTGTTTGTTTTCAAGTCGCCTTAATTTAGGATTGAAGATTGATTTGCTTATTCTTTTAAGCTTTTCATGCCGAAGTCTCTTGTGGTGGTTTTTTATATCCCACTGTTCGTCTAGTATTCCAGAAAAAAAGAAGGGAAGAAAATGAAAATCAGATGTGGCTGGTGAAGAAACTCCTCCAACCCTTTCAGTTCTCCTGCGTGTTAGGGAAAAGCAAGAGACTACTTGCTAGAGCAAGCTTGACCTTAAGCTAATAGTTATGTGCCCTTGCATGATGTTCTGGCCAAGTGGATAAAACAAAAAGCCACATTCTCTAGAGTATTTTGTGGAGTTACTACTCTGCATCACAGCCTGGGTAGCAGAAGGGGAAGAGTTGCAGTTTCAATAACAGATTAACCATCTGTTACCTGCAGCACATTTGTCAGCCCTGCTATGGCTTCCCCTAGCCATGGTTTTGTAATCCTTTTGTTTAGGAAATAAGAAGATATGTTACATTCTGGTTTTTAAACATAGGTGGCCCAGAGAGACAAGATGACCTTTGGTCTTGGCTTTGCTGCCCAGTTCTCTGTTAAATAGTTGTCATTCATCTGAGTGCAGTTTTTGCTGCTCTCCTTAAGGCTGACAGTGGAGGCATGGCCCTGTGTTCTCCCTCCGAATCAGCAGTGCATTGATGGAAAGGTCTGGATGTGCTAGAGCTGGAGACAGGAGAACTGTAGAGCTTGAGGCATCAAGGGGTTCCTCAGTATGTTAGGAAGGCAAGGCCTTAAAACCAGGATGAAAATTACTTCTGGCTTGCCAGGAATTCCTTTCTTCCCTGGCAAGACCAGTTGTGCTACGTGGCTAAATGTCTGTTGAATGTGGCACATGCTGAACTCGAGTCTGTCTAAATTTGGCTTTCTTTGCTTACTGGCACAGTTTAGTGGACCAGCAGAGGAGAAGCTGAAACACGCAACTGCCACTTTCTGCAGTAACCAGCCCTTTGCTCTAGAGGTCATCAAGTCGCGCCAGAAGAAGGACTCTCGTTTCCAGACCTTTGTGCAGGTGAATTGAATGCGAAGGTTTGAGTTGCCTGAGGATGTGGCTGGTGGCCAGCATAGCATAATGAATGGCTGTAGATAAAGTTGTTATAATTAATGACATCATGTCTGACATTGTCTTCAGATTGGGATCGTTTCCAATACTGTATTTATCTCTGCTGATCATTTCTGGAGGGAGGAGCCTTTCATTCTGGGGAACACAGACTGTCCTGATAGGGTGCAGGAAAGCACATGCTGTCCCAGGCAGGAGGTGGCATCTCACTTGAGGTAGCTGTTTCCTAAGGATGTGGGAAAGCTGCTCATTTTAGTGCAATTTTCATGCATGTCACGGGCAGAAGGCAGATGATACACACCTATTCTGCCTGCCAGGAAAGGGGCTTGAATACATGTGGCATTTGGAGGAGAGAACATTATCTTCATTACCACAAGCTGTGAAAACTGGTAATACAAGGGTTGAGGTTACACTGAAAAATGTACTGTAGTTTTGCTATAGTGTGAAAGCCTACACTGATGTCTTCCCTGTATGGTGGTGATTGAGATTGATTGGAGATGGTACCAGACCTCTGTGAAGTAATGAGGGAAGGAAGCTGCTGCTTTTGCGATGAGCCTTTCTTATATGTAATTGCAGATGGAGAGGGGATGTGTTACCTGAATGATAGAGCTTGGCATTTCTTGTATTTAATTACTGGAAAGTGAACTAATAGGTGTTTATGTGATGAATGGATGTTACATGTTCAGGTAATTATGGCCTTAATAAAAATGACAAATGCAGATATTGTGCTGTTCAAATTTAGGATGCTGAGAGTAATCCCCTGTGTCGACGGTTGCAGCTGAAGGATATCATTCCCACAGAGATGCAGAGGTTGACTAAGTACCCCCTTCTGCTGGATAACATTGCTAAGTACACAGGTAAAACCTTTCCTCTAGGGTTCGTGCATGCATCTCAGCAGGTTTTCTAGACAAGTGTGATTTCAAAGCATATCATAGAATCCCAGACTGCTTTGGGTTGCAAGGATCTTAAAGCTCATCCAGTTCCAACCCTCTGCCACAGGCAGGGACACCTTCCACTGGAGCAGCTTGCTCCAAGCCTCATCCAAAGTGTAAAGTTGCAATATAGTAATTGAAATGTAGTTTCAAATGTTAGAGGAAGGGGGATGCTGAAGTTTGAAGAGAAACCAAACCCCTCTGCTTAGGAAAGTTACAGGCAAAACAACTTTATTTGGTATCAATTTTTGAAGAAGGAAACCATGAGTTCCTGCCTGTCTCCTCTCCACGCTCCAGTTCTTAGCCTATTTGAGTTTTACACTATTAAAGTTATTAATGATTTTTAATGATTACAAGAACCAAATGAAAGTGAAGAAATATTTTCTCTGCACCTTCATATTTCTGACTGTAGAAGAGTATGTGACAATGTCAATGGCTGGAATTAGATTCAGAGGAAAAAGAGATGGAGGAAAAAAGAGCAGTTATCATGTAACTCTTCCTTATTACATGCTCTTAGCAACCAAATCTTTAGGAATTGGCTGAGAGGCAAGTTGCATTTGTGCTATTGTTTTAAATAGTCATTAGCAGGTCTGTTCTTCCTGTACTTTTCTAGATATATTTAACTCATTTCGTCAGTCTTCACAGAAATAAGTAGAAAGAATTCAGTCACTGCAGATGATAATGTATTGGTTTCAATCAATTGGTTTTCAATAATAAATATGCTCTGATAAACATTTTTCCTGAATTCAGGACATTTAAGATGGCTAAATCAAACTATTAAGAGAAAATACATTGAAGTGAATTCTAATTTCCATGTAGATGCATTAGAGAGAGAAAAAGAATAAGATCTTCAGTAACAGAAATCTTTAATCATCCATTACAAACATAAAAATGTGAAAGAATGAAGAATCTAATAAAAATCCATCAAGTTATTCCATTGCTTAAACAAGCTTGACTAGACATAGGGCAACCTTGTGAGCAAGGAATTAAAGAAAAGGAAAGCATTATAGAATCTAAGCAAAACTCCTGTACTGTGAAGGCTTATGGCAGATCAACATATTTCTTTAAGCAGAGAATAAAAGCAGGTAAGACAGAACAAATTGATTCTTTAAGGTCAATAATGTCACCTAAGGATTCGAAGCACACTGAACTTGGAAAGCAGTGCTTTCCTACACAACAGACACCAGCAGGATCTTTACGTAGCCCTCCTTCCTCATCTGCTGCATCTCTAAATCACTGCAGAATGTTTTAATGTTCTTGCAGAAAGTGAAGCCTAGCTAGGATGTGCTACTCTGAAAGATGTTTCCATCATAACAGGAGAAAATATGATTAATACTACCACAAAATAGCTTTTCAGGTTCACTAGCAGATACCTGCCGCAGTGTAATTTCATTACTCATAAAAACTATAGTGCATTTACAAGTTGACTCTAATCATAATTAGGAGAGCATGTGATACTCCATTATCCTTGATGTACTTGTTTATTTGCCTGTTAACTCAATCCTTAATGTGGCATATGGTAGTGAGAATGGATGGGGTTCACCTATGTCTATCTGTGTATGATCAAGTGTTGTTGGTAGGAAGGATAACTCATTTGGTCTGGCTGTAAAGGAATAGTGGTTTTTATCATCAGGCTGCATGAATGATAACTTCTTTCCTAAGCAGTTAAAATAAATACAGGCAATTTATTGGAAAACGTTACCGTGTAACACATTTTTTGGATGTTTTGCCTTATGTTTCTTTGTTTTTCTTTCTTCCAAAATAAGTAAGTAAAAAGGACTGGGGGAAATGCAGAAGCCAGCGGTCAGTTGCCACATCTTGGGACTTTGGCTAGCTGGCTGTGTGTGATCTTAACTGTCTACCCCAAGACTCTCTTTGTACCGTGGTGGAGTAGTGGTGACCTTTCAGATTCCTCAGAATACTGCTCAGATTGATGTTTGTGGAGTGAAGAGTTGCCACAAGCCCCTCAGAAAGGGAGAGTGACAAGTCCTGTGCTTGTGCAATAGTGCTAATCAGAGGCCAGTGCCTTGTGCAGGGCAGAATGAATTACCTCCTATCACAAACCTGTTTATGTCATTTCACCTTTGAAATGTGGTCCTTTTGTTGCTATGCTATTCTGTGAATTTGAGTTCTTTCTCAAATCTGAGGTCAGCAAACTGCACTGGATTTGTGAGTTTTTCAACCTTTATTGAAAAGCATTCTTTCATTTCCTTTTTCCCTTGCAGAACTGCCTGAAGAGAAAGAGAAGGTGAAGAAAGCAGCAGATCATTGTCGTCAGATCCTTAACCACGTGAACCAGGCTGTCAAAGAGGCTGAGAACAAGCAGGTAGGAGGTGAACGGAGTGAGCATCAAGGCTTGGGGAGAACAGAGTTGAAGGGCAACAAGCTGCTCAAGACTCCTAGAGTCTCTGTACTAGTGACTTTATATTGTGCCTTGAGATGTTTTGTGGCACCAAGTATTCCTGTGAGAGGAGGAATCCTGGGCATTTGGGTATGTGTGGAAGTATTAATGACTGCCTGCATTCTGATGCCAGTGAGTTTCACTAACCAAAGTAACCATCTTCACTGCATTCTCTGTAGCATTTGGAGGATTACCAGCGTCGTCTCGACTTGTCCCCCTTGAAACAGTCTGAGGATCCCATGATGGATGAGTTCAGGGTGAGTGACAGCATTGAACCAATCTCTATGTAAATGATGATTGCAGCCCTGTTGTTCTGTTTGTGGCACTTCCTGCTATCGTCTTCTGATGTACAATCAAATGGTCTCTGGAGATGAATATTTCTGTGCAAAACCTAAACAATTAGTCTCAGAAATCTGAGTTTTGTTACCTGCCTGAATACCTCTGTGAATATAACAACTTGGTTCTGCATATAGCAGTGTTGATGAAGCTTGTAAACTCTCTGAAACAGACCTTAATGGTTCTCAGCCTAATGTACTCTATCACATAAAAGATATCCAATGGACCATAAGTTGTCTTATGGATATATCTCTCAAATGATTGCAAGCCTTTGTTGTGCTGTTGGAACTAGGGAGGCCTCAGAGAGTCATGAGGTGTTGCAATGCAGTTAGCTTTATAAGAGGAACTTGTACACAGGCTGATTTGTATGCAAGATCCACAGGTATACCCAAATGAAGTCTGAAGTCCAGTGCTAAAAGCACAGTGTTTGATGGCCCCTTGCAGTTATGTTAGTGAAGTGGTTACTTGCTCTCGGCTGCTGTTAAATGGAATGCTCCGCATCCTTGGAGCAGGATTAACTTTGTGTCTTGTATAGATCCTCTGTTGTTTGTTTATCACTCCTCTCTCTTCCCCAAAATCGGTATGGAGCCAAAAAATTGTATATGAAGACTTTCCTGTAAAATTGTGTCATGGATCCTTCCACAAATAAACCTGCAAGCATTTTAGTTTGGAAATGAGGAACTTGCTGTCAGTTATGAAATCTTGCTGTCATTGATTGTAGACTCTGAGACTTGGAAGGAATGACTTGTGAAAATTGTCACTTCTACTTGCCTGCAGATCTAAATGTCACAAGCACTGAAATGACTGAAGAATCCATTGACATTATAAAGTCCACCAGATAACTGGGATGATTTGTATATCAGTATATCATTTGTAGGCACACTTGACTTGCAAATCAAGTGCTGAAGCATTAACCAGTTGCAGGACTAGAACTGCTAGCTTCATTGGAAAAACTCCTCCTGGGAATCAGATAACATCCTGATGCCTTAGTATCTTTAGTAGGAAAATTCTCTATACTATGAGCCCCAACATCTGCAGAAGAGCAGTGAAAGAGGAACAGTGATAACGCCTGCATCTCTCAAGATTTAAAAGCATACCCTACTTCTGATCCCCATTTCTTTTGCCACGCTGGGTTTAGTTGCTCATCTCCCAACTGGAGTGCCTATCCTAGCCTTCCCTCTGACATTCCCATGCTTTACCATTGCTTACTTCCACAGAAATTCCATAGTGATACTATTTTTTCTTTTCCCTGGTGACAGAACTTGGATCTAACAAAGAGAAAAATGCTTCATGAAGGACCTCTGACTTGGAAGGTTAATCGTGACAAAACTATCGGTGAGTCCTGTTCTGTCAACTGACTGACCTGGGTTTGTGTGGTTTTGGTGACAAGGAGAGAAAGAGAAAGCATTGCTGCAGTTTCCAGTTAATGGATCTTACTGCCGCCTGTAATAATGCCTATGTGTTGCTCAGAGCTGATTAAATTATTCTTGTCAATTGTGAAATGTGCTGGAGTGTCATTAAGGCCATGCAGGGACACAGCAGTCAGTCATGAGATGATCCAATTCCATATGTAGCTTTCTGATGTAGTTTTCATGAGGAAAATTTGCAAGCTTTGCTTAGAATGGCATAGCACTGATTACTGCCTCTGCATGAGTAATCAAAAATGCAGCCCTTTTCTTTCTGCAGGGGTGTGATATGAAACTATGAAGTCCTTAACTCATTCTGGGTTCTTTTGCACCCCATGCAGATCTCTACACCCTGCTCCTGGAGGACATTCTGGTGCTGTTGCAGAAACAAGATGATAAACTGGTACTGAAATGTCACAGTAAAATCTTGGCATCAACAGCTGACAGTAAACACACCTTCAGTCCTATCATCAAACTGAACACTGTTCTGGTTCGTCAGGTGGCAACAGGTCAGTATAACCGATTGAGAAAGCAAGAGAGGAAGCCAAAAATGTAGAGAAGATCGGTTGGGAATAGATGGTTTTGCCTAGAATTTCAGAGTAGAACATGAGAAAATGTGTAGGCTTAATTCTTGGTTGTCCAACGTCTTTGTATGTATGAGCTGTTTGACTTCTTTGCGTCAGTAATAGGCATGGCTTGAGTTTTAAATAGACTTCTAAATTAAAGTACTCTGATTGTAGTAGATGAAAGGTGCTCTAGAAATTATTAAGAAGGAAAAGAGGAGAATTAAATCTGTTTCAGAATGGTTTGGGCTGTAATGGTTCCTTTCTTTCAGGACTAATAGGCAAATTTCCTGGGTAAGGAAAGATTTGATGTTTGTATATTATCGCGTTGGATGGTTATCTCATCAACTCTTCTTTTATTGCTTCTGGATAGGGGTATTCCCAGTTTTAGGAACGTGAGGAAGCTATGTGGGGCAAGGCATCTACCTTAATTCTTCCTTCCCTGTGTTGCTGCAGATAACAAAGCTTTCTTCGTCATCTCCATGTCAGAAAATGGCGCTCATATTTATGAACTGGTGGCACAGACTGTGTCAGAGAAGAATGTGTAAGTAATTGGTTCCGTTCCATCTGCTGCTTGATTTGTTGTACTTGAGAGATCCTTTACATCTGTTTGCCTGCAGTAACGGTGCAGGTGTCTGTGAATTACCTGAGTTCCTTCTCTCAGCATAGCTGAAAATGCAGCTGTGTTGGCCTGTGTAGGAAGTATCCAAGGAGAGTCTCTCCCAGCTTATAAGATGTGTAAAAAGCCACCCTGTACATACATTTAGTGCTTCTCTTGTTGTTGTTTGCTGTCTGGCTCACTCCTGACCCTTTTTTGACCTTAAATTGCCTTTGCAATTCTGATCTTATATGACTGACTGCCAGATAAGTGACTGAAATAATCCTGCATCTGTATCCTGATGAGGTGCGCATTACGTTGTGGTGCTTCACTGGTGGCTGCAAGGTATTACAGGGATTGAATGTAACAGGATTGAAAAAGAAAGGAAACATCTATTTCTGTTCTAAGAAAAGCAGTAATAATGTTAGCTGGATTTAAGAGGTGTTAAACAGACAAGTATTCATTATGCTTCACATCTTGCATGTTTTTATTTGATGCTTCTACTGCAGATGGCAGGACCTTATAGCTCAGATGGCAGGGACTGTAAAAATGGGGAATACCAGAAGAGTGATTCCATTACCGCAGTCAGGACCTGGCGAGTAAGTAAAAGTAGCTGGAGGAAGAAGGGCTGGTTTTTCTTTGTCTGGTACCCGTTCTCCTGCTCAAACATTGCCAGCCAAAGCATGGATTCTCATGCAGCGATTCAGATCTGTGTGACTAAAAGAACGTGTTCATTCTTTACTCCCTGCAGAGAGGAGCGTGAAGAAGAAGAACAGCAGAAGCTCAAAGAGCAGCATGACATTCCTGCCAGCAGCCTCCAAAGTCCAGGTAAAGCTCTGGTCTAGATCAATTATATCAGTAGATTTGCACATGGAGTGCAAATACGCCAAGGTGTACTCCTTGTGGGTTGGGATCTCTTGGTAGCTTTGACATTCCTGGGAACGAATGATTTCATTATAAGTCATGTGGAGAAGTGACACTGAGCCTCTTGGAAATGTACCTGTGACTGTTTCTATCTGGTTTATAAATTACTGGTAAAGATTCTTTTTTCCCCTCGAAAGAATTGGCCTTTTCCCAAGCCCATGCTCAAGGACTGTATTTCTCAGTGTTTTCAGAGATTTCTGTGGGAAGCAGAATTTTCTGCAGTTTATCATCAAATTTGGCACGGTTGTTTAACCTGAATCTGTGTTTTCTGTTTCCTAGATAAAGATTTGGGCCTCGAATCTCCCTTAATACTGAATGCTCAATCTTCTTCACTCATCATGTCTGAAAAGTCCAAGGTAGAAAGTCTCCTTGCATCAGAAGGACAGTTTGATAAAGTGCAGCAGGCTGACCTGACACTTAAAGATTCTTCTGCATGCTATGAGCACACAACCACCAGTTTATCTTCCGTATCAGAAGGGCAGTGGGCACTGGATGCGTTGAGGAACTGTAAGTATCTGTGGGCAGTGTCTGGTTGGGACGTGATGTGGAGATGGACATTGCTAGGTCAACCATCTGAATCAATGAGTTAAAATAAAGCCCATTTCTATTAAATATCGATTCTCTCTGTGCTGTAGAGCACAGCATAGCAAACCAAAGTGAATCTGACAGCAGGGAATTCTAAGTCCTGAGTTCATATACTGCCTTTTCCTTTGGCTTTAATCATCCCATTTTCCTGTGGTTTTCCCATGTATAAAATGATGGTCGTAATGAGTTGTTAATTACTGGCCATGAAGTGCTTTGATGACAAAATTATATTGCAGAACGTTATGCAGTGCTTTACAGTGCCATTGCTGGATGTTAAAAGACAATGCAGTCAGCCCATGGAGTTATTTTCATAGCACTGCAGCCGAACAGGAGAGGCTGCCTGAGTAGCAGAACATGATTTTGCATGGGTTTTTGTACCGTGCAAACATATGGGATATACTTGAGCTTGACAAAGTCTGGGTTCAGATTTTCTGAGGACATGGGATGTGGTTGGATATAATTATCTCAACGCTTGTATGTGTTGTAAAGAAATTCTCCGGATGGACAGATTCTGTAATAGATTTTGAATCACTTCCTCTGTTCTCTGGCATACCTCCTTTCAGAGGAAGGATGCAGAGCCATGCGACCGACTTGATCAGATCTAGTAGTGCAATCCCTAAATATAACTTCCTAAAATTTGAATGAATTCATTAATCTATGTATCTCCTCTTGGCAATTCTGAAAGGACACAAAGTCCCTCAGTTATACTTGAAGGGAATAGTCTGTATTGCTTCTCTGTTATTTGCTTTTACCAGCATGGAGAGGCTTCATCTCCTTGGCCCAAATGCTTTCTTCTATCTCTCTGTACAAGTAAACACCAGTTCTCTGCTATTTAATAGTTCACTTTGGATCCTTTGATCCACTTCTGTTGCTCCTTCTTACAGGATTCAGAGTGCTTTTCTAATTCTGAATGCTGTATGAATGTTCTTGGTACTTGTTTTCAGAGACCAGTGCTAAGATAATCTTAGTCTGTGGGGTATGCGAAGACAGTGCCCGAGCATCTCATGACTATTCAGACTTAAAAGAGCAGCCCTCTAACAGCAGCAGAATGTCACTCACATTTTGACAACAGCCTTCCACTTAGATGAGTGACTGTTATGCTGTATGACATCATAGCTTTTCCTGGGTGTTACATGAGCGTTACATGGTGAGAATGAAGAGTGTTCTTATGCTCTTGACAGCATCGTGTTTTTGTTTTCAACAATGTGTCCTTAATACGAAGTGTTGGGTTGGGATAATTTGAGAACTAAAGGAATGTGGGTTGAAGTTCAACCAAGCATAAATTTGCATGAAATTTTAGGGAAAAATGTGTCTTCAGTGGTTTTTTTGGGGTTTTTTTTGATCTGTCATTTCAAAGTCAAGTGGAATATTTTCAACATGCTTGTTTCTCCAGTGGGAATCCCCTGTCATGGCCATGGCTGGGGGGCTTGGGAGAAACCTGTGCCCTCACCTGTGCTCCAGCTCACTTGCTGGGTGGTTTCATAGGTGATTTTTATCCCTAAGCAAGATGGAACTTGTACTGACACGTTTGCTCTCGCTTGGAAAATGTGCAGGAAGGCTTCAGACCTGATATACTTATTTTTATCCCTGTTTTTCCTGCCAAGAGCAATGAGAGGGCTGGCTGCTATGAGATACACCTCTTTGAAAAGGTAGCCTGGTGTAATGACCATTAGGGAGGTTATGATCTGTGAAGCCTTGTGAACATCATCTTTACTTGCAGTGGGCTTGCTGAAACAGCTGTTGGTGCAGCAGCTTGGCTTCTGTGAGAAGGGGACCCTCGAAGACCGGCAGCGCTTTCCCAGGTTTAGGACCGTTTCTCAGGAAGCCCAAACCGAGAGTGGAAATGAGCCTGGACTACAGCACCCTGAGAACAACAAATTCCACCGGCCGGGAACAGACAGAGAGCTTCCAAGAACCGGAACTAACGAGTCTACAGCTAGTTATGGCCTCCGGACTTCAGCTGAATCGCCAGCTTCAGGAGATGCCATGCAGCTGATAGAGAGAGACCCCAGCTCGAGTAGTAACTTAGCACTAGACCGCATGAGTATGAATCTGGAGGTCTCAGCCGCAGAGCTGGAAGGGGTGGGTGCTGATGACAGTGGGGAGCATTTTTTTGATGCTCGAGAAGCTCACAGTGATGAAAATCCATCTGAAAGTGAATTAATGGAAAGGAAGGAGGAAGAGGATGTGCAAATACGGATCTCAGGTGAGCATAGTTAATTCACTCGCAGAGTGACAGTCTGTCCAGATTCACTATTAGAGACTTCCTCTCTTGCTTATGTGGTATAGGACACTTAAAGTTAACTCTTGGCCCTTGACAGTCATTTTAGCCCTGCAAAGGGCTGTGCAAATATGTACCTAATTAATTCTCTATTTTATGAAAGCAGAGGCTGAAATGCTGTGGGGTTAATACACTGTGACAGAGTGTAATTACAGAGGCATTGGGCACAATGCAAGCTCTTGATTGCGGTTGCCACCGGACCACTTTATCTCTCAAGTGTCTGTTAGGATCTGTATAGGAAACGTGTTCCCTGAAGGCAAAGTACTTCCTTAGTCTGTACACACAGAGTCCTCATGACTCATGCTGTTTCCTGGGTACTGTGTTGGTTTCTCCTGATCAAGCTTCAGAAAAGAAACTTAGGCTTTAGCTTTGCACTGTAATTGTCTTGCGACCTCACCCCAGTCTGAAGCTCTTAAAAACTCATTGTTATTTTGTGTTTTGAAAGCCCTGTGAGTTTCAATCAGCCCACATGGTGACACTGCACTAAATTGAGGACACAGGTTGAAGTTTATCTTCTGTGCCTGTTGAAGTAGCTCCTAGTGGGTAGATTCTGTGTAACTCCTGGTCTTGAAATCTCTTATCATAAATATGCTTTTGTTTTCAAATTGGATTCTGTCAATGTGAATAAGCCAATCTGTGACTGTCTGAATGCTGCCTTCCAACTCCATATTGAAAACAATTCTTCTTCCCCTGAATTACCGAGATGTTTTAAATTATTAAAACTGAGCTAACAACGCAAAGCATCTAATTTATTTGTCATCTTTTATACTGTTTACTTTCTTAACTGTGCAGGGACATCAAAATTAGATAGGCCTGGGTTTAGTCAGTTCAGATTCCACATGTTAGCTTTACTGGAATACTGTAGGGAAATGTAACATAAATCTGAGTGTTAGGCTCAGGTTGTGAAACCATTTCTATCTATAATTGCTTTATCTTTTAGCATGTCATCAGCAAGCTGAGTTTTCAAGCTAACCAGTCTAAAAGCATCCTCAGTGCCATAGCTAGCAAGTGGAAGTCTAACAGCCTGATTTGTCAGGTGCCATTAGTGTAAGTGCAGGTTTTCCAGACATCATAATAGAAACACACATTTAGGAGAAACAGGAAGGGGGATGATTAGCTCATCTTATCATGTAATTCTCAAACTGCAGTCCGGAAACCTGCCACAATCTCTGAAGCCCAATTCAGAACCAAACCAATCTGGTCTGATATAATCACTGTTCTGTGTAGTGTTCACAAATGCATTTGCTTATCCATTTTAAGATGTCCTTGGAGCTGGGCCTCTCAGCACTTATCTGTCTTAAAGTCTGCCTAAGCTGTCTACTCTAGTTCTGTGGTTCTTGGTGATTATTGAGCTGGAGGTGTTAGTAAAAAGCTGTTCTCTTAACAGGAAATTATTTGATCCTTGACGGATACGGAACAGTGCAGGAGAGCTCCACAGATGAGGAGGTATCAGCTCTAGTTCTCCAGTGCACCGCAGGTGGCCGTGCCTCTTTGGACTCTGCACAGCAGCAGCCACTTTCCCCACGGGACACCCAGTCAGATGGAGGAAGCTCCCCTTTCGCTGAGGAGATGATGGCCTCACGCTGGGGAGCAGTGGAAGAGTCCTGCTCATTTGTAGCAAGCCCTCACTTCTCTATAGAGTCACGAGTGCAGATGATGCAGTATATTCAGAAGATAGAGGATGACCTTGAAAAGTTAAAGGTATGCTGCCTTTCTGTTTGCAGTATTGGGGTTTTCATATTCCTTAGGTTTTATGTCAGAAAAGAGCATGGAAAAAAGCAGCCATGCCTTTTTTGTCTTTGGCTCTTATCTCTGGAAACTTTTAAAGCAGAATCTTGGTGGCGTTTTGTTTGCGTTAAGTTGTGGGTTAGGAGAGGCAAGTAGTTGTGCTAGAGCTAGCAGGTATGTTTATTGCTTTGATTTGAACTTGGAGAGATTCCTGAGGGATAGGACAAAACTGATGCACGTCTGCCGCAGCGGAGTTTTGAAGGGGCCACTGGCCTAAGGAATATGAATTCCTGACATGAAAAGACTTATCAAATCTGTCACATGCTGCTGCCAATGTCAAATGAAGGTGCTAAGTTGCAGTCGACCAATAACAACGCTTTCAGCTTTAATGATTTTTTGCATGGGATGGGGATTCTGTATGCATGATAACCATAGCTACAGAAGGTTCATAGCATCCTGATGTATGAAGCATACCAACATGGTAAGTCAGGAGCTGGCCTTTAATTTAACTGAAATCTGAGAAGAAAGTGGAATGTTGCATACAAACAGAAGGCCTGACAAAGATGCTGGTAAAACAGTTGAGATCCATTGTGGGTCATTGTGCAATGTGGGTGATTCCAGTCCACTCACCTGCAGCAAAACTTCTCTTTTCCCATCTGAAGTCCTCTTTGTTCACTTGTTAAATAGAGGGGAAAACCACTTGAGTTTTTGGGGCTTTTGTTTTTTAGGAGGTTGAGGAAGACTACACCATTCTCCGACGCCAAGGGCTGGCTGGATCAGCCTCCACAGGAGAGCACTCAGGTAGGCAACCAGTGTCTGTAATTGGTAGCCTATACCATGTTAGCTTCAGACATTAAGCAAAGAGCACAAGGTCAATTATTGATGTTTATCACACACATGACAAAGCTTTCACCTACTTCAGCAGCTCTCACAGGGCTCAGACCATGCTGATTGCAGGAAAGGTTGGTTCAATCTGTCTTGATTCACGTGCAGAGGGGCTTGTTCCCTCCTCTGACAAGGCTGTTACAGGCAGTCCCACCCCTACCTGCCAAAGATGTACATCTCAGGATCTACGGCTTCTCTTTCAAAGAAGCCTAGATTGATGTAAAGTCCCAAAGGAAGATTTCTGCATGTGTAAAATGATTAAAATCTGTCATTTTCTTTCTCTGGGGTCTCTGTGATGCTGTGTGAAGCGGTTGCCATGGGGCTCTTTAAATTGGCTTTAGGCATCTAGAGAGGTAATTGCTGGAATTGCTGACAAAGGTCTTAAGGTTAAATGGGTGTGCTGTCTCTCATATGACACGCATTCTCTGCTAGTACTGGTGTTCTAGGCATTCATCTCTCATTGCATCCCCCCCTCACAACCCTTTTTCTCCCTCCTTTTCTCTTTCCTCCTTCAGACAAAAGCTAGTCATGTTTTCAGGCATGGCTGAAGATTGGATGAAGAGCATCAGGACGCAGCACCCGCTGTCTTCCCTGTGGACTCTGAGCCAAGAGGGTTTGGACCATCCAAACGTGAACCATACTCTAGCAAAGTGGGCATGGGGTGCTTTTCCTGTGGGGCATCTGCACTATCTTGTCAGTGAGGGAGTCTGTTCTATTCTGCTCCTCTCCTTGCTCGCAGAAATTCATTTTTTCAGAACAGAAAAACCAAACCAAATGTACAGAGCTTTGGGTGTAGGATATAAAAATGTATTTAGACATTAAAAGAAGAAAAATCAATGTATTTATTTGACTTCATTCCGTGTATCAAAAGCACATTTTAATTTTTTAATCTGCTTTTCTTTTTGTTGTTCTATTTTAATTGGGTAGTGACAGTTCTAGCCCTCTGCATACAGTACACCCTGCCTGCCACTGCTCCTGAACCAAAGGTCAGGTCTGAGGGGAGAGGGTGTGCTTATGTGCAAGTGTATCTTCACTGGACTGGACTCTGCACTCCCTGCTGGCAATCAAGCTGCCATGCGAAGAGCTACTTATGAAGGTGTTAGGATGACTTGTGGCTGGAACTATCTGCATTCACCAATTGCATGGGAACTGCTCGTGTCACCAAATGTGTAACAAGAATTTTCCATGCACTAAATAAATAGCCAGGCACTTCAGATGGGCAAATTTTCTTTATCCCCCTCTCCCATTAGGGGTCTCCTTTGTTGACATGCAAGATTAAACTGGGAGAGGAGAAAGGTTTAATTTTTTCCTTGACTTCGTTGGCTTTGATCATTGTCTCCTTTGTAAAGTGATAAAAATACTTGGACCTGCAGCACTTTTGTAACTCTTCTCTGGATCAAAAAGAATAAACGTAAACCCAGAAGTGTTTCAAAGATATGGGGCAGATCTGCCCCTGATTCACTACTGAATGAATAAGGGCTGCCATTTGAGTTAGCCACAGGTACTGCTGATTATAGGGCCAGTAAGTTTTAGTACCTGAAAGTATGTCTTGCTGAGGGCTTGGGGTGGGGTTGGGTTTTTTTCTGGGGGTGGGGGAGGTTGGGGTTTGATTTTGGTTGTGGTTGGTTTATTTCCTTTCCTGAACTGATTTGTGCCAATGTATTCTCACTGAAACAGAGATGTGCAGAACAAAGAAGGCTGAAGCAGCTCCCTGGTACTTCCTCAGGCCTGTTCTGATGGGTTTTGCTGTTGGAATTCCTTCCCGTCTGGGAATAAGATGCAGGTATCAGGCTAGCAGCAGAGCTAACACTGGGCAGCCTAAGCTGGCTGTGCCTCTGCTCTGGAGCCAGTCCAGGGTGGGCAGTTCATCCTTGGCATAGGGTGGTTCAAGCTGTCCCATTATCAGACACTGAATAGGACTGCTAGTGGAGATTGTGTAAGGCAGTCTCTTGACACCCTCTTTCTAAGGTTTAAACTATTTAATGAACCCAAACTGAGCTGCATGCCAAACCTGTAAATCCCATTTAACAAATCAGAACTGCCATAGTGTTGCTTGTATCACTGCATGCATCAGGAAGTGCTGAGAGTCTGTCTTTGGTCAGCATAAAGATCATACTCTGTGCTCCTTTAAAACACACGCTTTCTCTTCAGCTACTGGCAAGAAATGGGTTCTGTCCTTTGTCTACTCACATAGGAAAAAAACAGTTCTTTTTTGTCCCATTAGAAACATGCCAGGGATATGTTCATTTAAAGGTTGACAGAGGTTGGCTGGAGATGGTTTTTGCCTGATGTGAAAGCTGGAGCCATGAGCCCTTACAGAGTAGGGGGGAGTTTCTCTTGTTTCAAGAGCCAATTGCACAAAGTACTGTTTTTCACCAGCAGAGCATTACACTGCCAACACAAGCCAAAGTGTTCTCCTCCAGGCTGGCAGGAGATTCCTCTTCCTTGGGACCCACCAAGGCCTGGCCTGTTGCACCTGTACGAGTATACTGTCAGTATTAGCCAAGCACTTCCATTCTTTCATGGGTGGTATCCTCCCTCCTCACCTTCAGCCATACAGTTCCTTTGGTTATAATCATCAGAACTTCCCCCTGTAAGCCCCCAGGCTGCCTCATGCTGATGTGGCATCTTTAATGTGATCTGGCCAGAAAGAGAACTGGGCTATAGACTTGGTTTCTAAGGCACTTCCCCCCAGCTCCCCTTCATTAGCTGGATGATGCTTGCCTGGCTCTGCACACTCCAGAAACAGGAGCTGTTACTGTGGCCTTAGCTGCCTAAAAGCTTTCCAGCAAGTTTCCATGGCTGATTGAGAATGTGGAATTTTCCCCACCATCCCTTAATGCTTCTTTGGACATAATCCAGTGGGAGGTCGGGTGCAGTTCTGTCTCTGTCACCTCTCAAGATGTATGGGGGGAAACATCCACACTTTGTGCCAGGTTGGTGACAATGGCAGGGAAGCCACTGTACCAGATGAAAGAAACAGCCTCCAGAGAAGGAGATTGTGGAGAGCTTTAAGGAGTGTTAGAGAAGACCCAGTTGTATGGGCAGTAGAAATGACACGTAGTGCTCTGTCCTGTTTGGTTTTGTTTCAGCTGGCCTTGTTATGCTATCATGTTATCATCCTCACAAATGGGACATTACTCCTCTAGACAAATGCTGGTGGGGTCAGGGAAGCAGTAACCTGAAATGATGGGGGATTCCTCTTTCTTCTGTAGCACATCTACTGTATGGCAGACCTCAGGCCATGTCTCACTGTGCGGAAGGAGCTGGGACTCAAATGCACTATTCAGGATGCTCACATTTTTCCCCCCTTTAAGCCATAAGATTGTCCTCTTTCTAATTCCAGTTTCCAGTGTAAGGAAGCATTTTCCTTTGCCCCTGGTTGGTGATTGAATGATTGTACATTCCCTTATTCAGACTGGATAGCAGAGCAGGACAATGGTCTCTGGTTTGTTTGCCCCAGCCAATCCTCCCCCAGATACAAGATGAGCGAGGGTTTCTTATCTTGGGAGCAAAGATGTGGTATAGCAGCTATCCTTGCATATCCTTCTGAGAAGTGATTTCTGCAGTTATGGGTTGATGGACAAGTCAGATGGATACTTTCTGGAATGGGGAATTTCCTTCTCCCATAGAATAGGAGAGCAAATGCTAAGCTGGTGTTTGATCACCCTGGTTTCTTGAATATACCTTGTCTGTAGGGAGGGGAGATGTCTTTAACATCCTATATGTGGGATCGGAAAGAAGGATGAGGAATGTAGCTCAGAAGAGCTAAGTAGTCCAGATGGTTTTGGTCAGCTTTCAGACAGCATTATGCCTATTTCCAGTGTTCTCATAGACACTCTGATTTACACATACTGTCCCTGTTAGTAGAAGATGGGTCTGATGCTTCAGCACATGACCCTTGGTTACAATTTCAGTGCTTGATGGTATCCGGTGTTTTCTCCCTCTGTTCCCCAAAGAAATCCCTTCATTCCTTCCCTTCCCCAAAAGGTGCCAACTGACAAGCAGATGTACTGCAAAAGGGATACTGCAGCCAAAACACTGCTGTTTTCTTTTGAATTAAGTCTTGTGGAGCTCTCTTCATACTCGGATATTTTTATTTCCTTTGTACACCATACAATCATGTACTCGCAACAGAGATTTACTTTAAAGAGAAGAAAGAAAATCTGGAAGTATTCTTTAAAAAAGAAAAAAATACACAAAAATCTTTATTAATAATCCTGTATTTTTACTGATCATGTTTGAATGTCTAAAAAGACTTTATTGTTCTAATTATCCAGATGTATGTTTGTAAAATAGCTCTTTTATGACTTAGCTGATAAGGTTGTATGTTTCTGGAATTAAATATTGGTCACTTAAAGAAAAAGAATCTGTTTTCAGGATCTGGGAAATAGAAAATTTAAGCGTTTCAAATATCATTAAATAAGCTTAAAGGAAATGAGTTTTGTCTGCTGGCTTTCTTGGGGGTGGTTTTGCTTTAATTGCCTGGAGCCTTTTGCAGGGCAAACTGTCTCCACGGGCAAAGGAAGCTTTCAACTGACACGAAGCTGTTGTTCCTGTTGCACATATAGGATCCCCAGTTCTCCCAGCTAACACAATTCCTATTGACCAGGTGCTCTTCCTTGAGGAGGGAGCAAGAGCCTCCTGCCAGTGGTGCTGGAGATGCTCCCCTGTGCTGAGCTGTCCCAGACTGACAAAGCGAGCATCCTCTGGTCCATGGAGAGGGGTTTTGTATTTCCAAGCACTGACTGTTCCCTTCCTGCTGTGCTGTCTCCTGGTTTCAGAGGAAATATCTGGGCCTCTTTGGTTCTAGCTGATGAGGCCTCTCTAACCATCTGTGGTTCCTCCCCATCCTAACCTCAGGAATAAACGGCAAGAAATGGGTGTCTTCCAGAGACAGACCCTGCTTCAAGAGCTGCTTCTAGCAGTGTGTCCTGGTTTGTGTGCCTTCTCCAAAGCTTTATGCCCAAGATAATCCTTTAAAAAGCAGGGAAAGGGGAAATCTGAGCCTCAAGAGGGTTTTAATCAAGTGTTAAAGACTGGGACATTGAAGGCACCAGGTTCAGGTGCTCAGACACTTAAGTACCTTGACCAGATCTCTGCTGGTCACAGGGAGTTAGTTTGTGAAGTGCCTCCTGAAAGAACTGAAGTTCCAGGTCAGTAATCAATGCTTCTGTGCCCATAAGATTCTGGACTTGTACTTCAGCATCAGTCTTACACAAAGGCTATCATCTGAGGTCTGCATATGGGGTCTAATATGATGAGTATCATGCTAATCCAAGGCAAAAGAAAGCTCACAAAATACGACCATAGCAGAAGTGTGTTGGTTTGGAAGCTGCCTTTTAAAGGATGCTGGTGTTTGGTCCCTTGCCAAATGCAGTCTTTCTGTACAAGGAAGAATGCCTGCACGTCTCCCTGCACGTCTTCCCTTAAGCGGTGACCAGTGAAGAGCAATTAGCACAAAACATGGCTACAAGAAAACACACAAATCTGCCACTTGATCTGAGCTGAGCTGATGCCTCGGGATGTTCTTCACGGCAAGTGATGCCTCGGTTGTGTTTTACACAGCTCGCACTGCACCTGTGGCCATTCTGGTTGTGTCTGCAGCTGCTGGGTTGGATTCGCAAGCGGAATTCTACTCCTTGTAGTGAATTCCTACCCAGGTACTGTTTCATTCACCAGAATGCTTTCTCTTCACAGATATTTCACTGTTTGTGTCCCTGACGGCAAGGTAATGAACGCTTTAAAAAGTCCAATATAGCTGTCACCATTAATGCTTTGGCTCATCTGATCCCGTTTGACAATTAAATCTGAGCAGTGGGTTTCTATTTCAAGTCAGTTCCGTGTTCCCATGCTCCAGCACTTTACCCACTGGAGGGCTTGCTTTTAAGTTCCTCGCACTGTAGTGTTAAATCCAACCCAAACCATTATCCGATGACATTAAATAAGTGGATTTTATTAACTTACAAGCATATTGTTATGTTTAAAAGGGAATCTCTTTTGATGGTTAGGAGCTGTCAGGATGTACCTTTTCAACATGATAACAGCTTAATATCTTGCAAATGTTTATCATTTAAGTCTTGCTGGAGTATTTTTCGCCTGGAGCATTGGCTGTTCAGCTAAAAGGCTGCAGCTCTGTATCAGATGCCAGCCAGAGTCCATTGGGCTTAACCAATGGTTTGCTTGCGTTCTGTAAAGTGAATCACCTTATACATGTCTTTGGGTTTTAAACTTCATACCCTTGGCTTGGTCTGGTTTCTTCCACTGAGCTCTTTTTGAGACTGGAGTGTCCACAGAGGTGGTGCATAAGCGTGAAATGATGTGTGCAGCAGAACGAGACGCTTGCTTTTCCCCTCCCGATTGCTCTGCTTTACCAAGTTAGAGTTTCTATAGGATGAAACTTCACCCTTGTGCTTGGCTGCTCTTACCTCTTTACTAGATATGAGCTAGGGGACAGGCACATCACAGTATCTGCGTACCAGGATGGGTGCGCTGGGGTCTTTGCATTTCTCTTCTTTCACTGGATAGTTTTCCCTCCACTAGGATCAAATAGGAATTTGAAAGAGAAATGTAATGGAAACTTATGGTTGAAAGAACTTAGAGATGTAGTCAATAGGGAGTGTCTCTGCTGGGAGTTTAATGCCAAGGCCTCTGTTTGTTACATCACCTGCAGAGGATGCTGTACCTGAATCGCTATCAGTTAGTGCTATTCCCATCTTTAGCATTTCACTTCCCTGGGAAATGTTGCAGTCACATTTCTGATAGACAAGCTGATAAAAATCCAAACCAGAAAGCAAACTAGATCAGGTCTGTGAAGGCTGAGTCCTCTTTTTCTCCCCCCTTCTGCAGTATGTATGTGAAGCTCCTTGAGAGATTATTATAATTGCTAATCTGAGCACCATTATGTTTTCCTAATGATGCTGTTTGTGTTTTGCCAATTTGGAAGTTATTTTATACATTCTTTACTGTGCTGCTGTAAATAAGTGATTCCAGATAAACAGCTCAGGAAAATCTGAGCTTTGTGGCTTCTCCTGCAGCCCGTGCCCTTGAATCCCAGCTAGGGATGAGGGAGAATCATACTGCATCTTTTAGGGCTCTTTTACATACCCAAGCATGGAATTAATCTCTCCTTGCTGCCTACCATAGGTAGGGGAGGAGAACACAAGATAGGATTGAGAGAGTCTGGTTTCAGATGGTCATTTCTGGCTTATTTTATTACAAGAAACATCTGGACAGGCACAGCTCACCCAAAGCTGAAGCTTGGATGTGTTTAAGCGTGATCCACATGAGCACAAGTATGGGACTGATACCTGACACGTGTCTCTGTTAAGTAAGATACTGGCTGAACAGATTTTCAACACCATTTTAGATACCTGTTATTTAAAGGGTAGCTTCTGAAGGCAGCCACAAGTTTTAATGCTCCTTTCAGCTCTCCACTGGAAGGGCTGGAGCGAGAGATGCCACAAAAGCAGGAAGACAGAGCTGTGACTGTGCGAGGGCTTTCAGAACCATTCTGCATCAAACTCCCAGCCCCATGCACTGATGTGACCACTGCTTGGTTCACAGCTCTGGGGGAAGCATGCTCCTTGCTTGATGGCTGGGAGATCCCTTCCTCCTGCAAGCAGGGAGCATCCATTTCTCCCCTCTCCAGATGGGAGTTTGCAGCTGCAAATCATCAGTTGGGCTTTTGGCAGAGGGAAGTGCCCAAAATATCCCTCTCCGCTTTCTTGCCCCAGTTCTGTTTGTTTCCAGATGTCTGCAGCTCCTTCAGCTGCAGGCAGTGAAGTGTTTTCCCTGATCAATATTTTAACCTTCTTGTTGGTATTTACTCGGTGCTGCTGAATAAACTGCATTAAGTGGAGCTGTGGATGGGGGAGTAAATCTGCATTTCTGTCAGCTCTCTGGAGCTTCCGCAATAATTCACATTATCTGGGGTTATCGTTAAACTAGGATATTAATGAGCACATCTTCCTCGTGTCTCTTGAAGCTTCAGTTCAGATCTTGTGGTGCTAAGACAACATCTCTGTTCTGACTGATCACGGAAAGCAAAAATCTTTGTGTTTCCCTCTTGTCAGCTCCGGTTTGAAAGAACACCTTTAGTCGCATCAAGATGTAGTTGACACAACTCCATCTGTTTCCCTTTGACCTTTCTGATGAGGATGAGATTCCAGCCTTCCCTGTGGGCCCTCATTGCAGTTTGTAATCCCGCTGTGGAGGTTTCTGCTCCTCCTGCTTTTCCCATTCCCCTTTCAAAGCCTGAAGTCTAATTAGCAGTGAGCAGAAGAGTTGCCCTCCTTTTTCTCCAGCAGTTCTGGTGTTTGTTCACTGTGCAACACAGGAGCTTGGTTATAGAACTGCCTGTTCCGTGTTCTGCTGTGCATGTCCTTTACCCAGTGTTTCACCTCCAAATACTGACTTCTTCTAGCTCTTTGTTTTGCTTTGGGTAACTTCTGTCCTGGAAGAAACAGGTTCATAGTGTTTTGCAAGCCACCCTGACCCATTCATCATCATCATCTGAGTGGATGCGTGCAGCAGAAGTCAAATAGCCTCAATTGTGTCTTATATTGAGCTCATCTTTTCTCCTCTGCTATTTCTTTATTCTGCTATAATAAAAGTAGCCCTGTCACTGCTGAGCTATTGCTCATCTGTCACCCTCTATAAGACGGGCTCTGCATCTGGTCTGGAGTTGGCAAAAAGGAAATGCTTATGTGATGTAGGACAGTATCAGGCCACCAGATCCCAGAAGTATTTCTTCCATGCTGCTAGTGCTGTTGCGGCTGCAGTGACTGTAGCTGTCCCTTGCCAGTCATGCACATAGGACAGCTCATAGTAGCTTAGCCAGTATTAGTAAAGGAGCAGGGAAAGACTCCAGTTTTGGCTTCTCTTTCTTCTCATTAAACCCTGCCCTCCAATGGCACATGTTCTGCACCAGCATCTCCATCAGAAGCGTGTGCTGGGGCGGCTGCCTGCATCAGCTGCTCCTCTGGGGCTCTGCTCTGTGCTTGGAGTACGCTTAAGAGACCTGGGGGTTGGATCCTCAGCTCTGTATCCTGTTGAGCTGACCGTGCTGATGCACACCATCCTAGGCTGAGCCTCTGCCTTCTGTCCTTTGCTTTCTTCACTCTCCCTATTAGTGCTGATGGGAAAATAGGGATGGGATGCTTGGAGCTGAACTCACAAAAGCATCCCCCCCTCTTGTCCTCGGACCAACCTGCTGATGAGATCTCTGAAGTCAGATTCGTTCTTCATTGCTCCCTTTGCCTATTTCTCACCTGCAAGTCTCTTCATCTTCTGCTCTCACCATGTCTCCAGGAGGTTGGTTTAGTGGGTTCATGGTGGTTGTGCTTGGAGGGGCTTTTTTCTTGCCTTGCTTGTTCAGTGACTGCTTTTATTTCCCTTTGGTGTGTGAATAGAATACGTGCCGGAGAAAACATCCTTTGATGGCAGTAATTACAAAGAAGAGAACACCAAAAAGCAGGAAAATGAAGGTGCAAGCACAGATAAACACCACAAACAATCAGTCCCATATTTATATCATCTGAAGAGAGTGTTTCTCCTTGTGAAAGGACAGGGCTGTGACTGAACACAGTTTGTATTTAGTTCTGAGATTGTCTACGCAAGCCTGCATGACCTTACTGAAGTTGTGCCATTGCTCCAGCCCTGTTTCCCATCCCTGAAATGGCAACGCACTGCACCTACACCTTTGGAACCCATTGAAATGCTCTGATCTTCCAGGATTGTGTCTCTGTGTACAGCACCTGAGAGAGTGTGTAATCAATCTCTCTTGGAAGCGGTAAGTACTAACTACACACACATATATATGTATTTATTTATGAGATTACACAGTAGCTAAGGGAATGTGTTGCTTTCAAAACTGGGAATAAGCAGAAGTGTAAGGATGGAGGCTGCTGAGAGGCAGGATATGGCCTAGAAAGGAACGAGCGGGTGCCCAACTGCTGGTTTGAGCCAGGAATGTCTGTGACTGTGGGCATATCACTGCATTTCAAGCTAAAAAGGATTGCTGTGATTGTGGCAGTCGCTGTTTCAATGTCTGTAGTGCCAGCCTGGTAGCAGGGCTCCCACATCTCTGGGAAGCAGGCCTGTAAGGCAATTCATCCCCCTGCATTCCTGGCTGCAGAACCAACCAAGGAAGTGCCATTCCTGACTTCATTATAGCCTGTATCCTGCAACCACATGTGCGCCTGCTGCAGCGAGGGGAGTGAGACAACACAGTGTGTGCGGAGCATCCTCCTCAGATGGGGCTACCAGCATCCACCCATGGCCTTACAGCAGGATTGCAGATACCAGTTCTGACTGGAGCTCTTCTTCAAGTCACACACATTTTCTTTTGCATGAAAAAGCAAACAAACTGTTCCACAAAATGTTCCTTATTTATCGAAGTCATCCTACTAACTTCTTTGAGCCATCGAAATATCTATATATAATTAGATGGGCTTTTTTATGTAACTACCACAAGATAGTTATTCCGCTAACCGGTTCCTTCAAAGCTGTTCTTATCTATAAAATGATCTAATTTGGACATGTTCTATTACCAACAGAAAGTGGTTATGAACCTTGAAGAGAAAACCTGCCACACGCAGCCCAGATTTGTTTCTGTATATTTCAATCAAATGAGAACTCTTGTGCAGTGTCTTTTATCCCCAGAAATCTCTGAGTACTTCATGCATTTGGCTGACTCTTCCATACAGTGGTAACTGTTATTTACTGTTCTGCTGAAATATAGCCACCTATGAAGATAAATGTAGCAGTTGTTTAAATGATTCACAACTCAACTTCATGTCAGTTTGAGATCAGAGCCCCTCTTAGTGCAACTGAGAGGGAAAAGATAATGTAATTGCTCAGATATATCTAATGCCGTGAGGCAAGTGCTGTGATTGCTGATGGGGGCTTCTTCCCCAGGTGTTTGGATCTGGAGATGTTGGATTATTCCATGGAACAAACAGACTGTTGTTAGTGAACAAGGGGGCAGACTGATCCATATGCATCACTGCAGGCTTTGTTATACTCTGCACGGGCACAGCTAGTAAAGGGACCGGTGGGGAAAGCATGGGTCTGGTCTGGAACGAGCTGGACCTGCAGTAGTAGAGCTCTTTGGTTTGAGCTCCTGTTTTGGACAAGTAACTCCTGTTCTGGGACCATCTCATCTTCCCTTAGAAAGGCCTTGCTTGACCTAAGAGAGCATCTTCACAGTGACTACTGTGGATGAGCTTTCTGGTGCAGTCCTGAAGCCCCTGGAGGGACAGGCACTGCCTCTCTGGGTTACTCATGTATCAGTGTCCCTTCCCTGTCCTTCTGTGCCCTGGGGAGTAAGCAGGATCCCAAACCTCCTCTAATGATGACATTTAGAGTCTTGCAACAACAACAGTTCCTGCCACAAACAGGATTTTCTAGGCCATCCAACTCCCTTCCCTTTACAGGCAACTGGGTCAGATGCCCTCATTCATAAAATGACCAAACTCTATTTTGAATCCAGTTGGATGACTTCCCTCTCCCTGTCTCCCCACATCACACTTTGTGTCAGAAGGCAGTTTCAAACCTCTCCTCTTATGGTTGGAATCCCTTTTATTTCCAAGCCGGATTTATCTGCAGACAGTTTCTACCCCCTTTGTTCCTTTGCTGAATTATCTCAAACACAAAGATGCCAACAGGTTTTAAATGAAACACAACTGCTTCAGGAACTGGGGAAGGCTGGAAATAATAGGAATAATAGGAATCCAGCTCTCCTTGCTCAGACTTAGTGGTGAGACTGCAGCAGGACAGCCTGAGCTTTTCAAGAGCAGGAGAGAGGAAAGGGAACCTCTCCAAAGGCAGGGGATGGCAGAGGCATGAAGAGGATGCAGCACCCATTGGGATCATGCCTGCCAGGGCTGCACAGAGGAAGCCCAGCCTGGCTCAGGTAAGAGGCAGACTCCGTCTATCTCCCACTGCTGGTGCTTGCACAGGGGCTGCTTTTGGTCCAGAAGCAATCCCAGCCCTGGCAGCCAAACCTGTGCATTCCTGTGTCTCGGAGCCCACTGCTGTGCCCATGCTCATCTGTGAGCATGAAGCCCTGCTCCATGCAGTGCTGCAGCCCAGGCAGCTGTGAACTGGGACCTTGAGGGCCACAGTCATCAATCTCAAAGCAAATGCAGCCCAGACATAGGGAAATGCCCTTCTATCTTGAGGATAATAAACGCTTGGAACGGCCTGCTGGGCAGGGTCACTGGTGCAACGGCACAGGGATCATTTGCAGAGCCATTGACTTGTAGCTGTTGTCCTACGGGAAATGATGTGCGAAAGGGATGAGCTCAAAGCACCCTGTGCCTGTTACCTATGTATCTTATGAGTAATTTGTCTCTGAAGCAGAGGCGTTTCACTTTTTCTGCTGTGAGGCAGATTCTTTTCCTCCAGCTTATTTCTTCTCAGCAGGAGGGGAAGATGAATTCCTGTCAAGGAGTAGTTCATTGCTCCTAATGCAAGAGTCCAATTAATTGATGGTTTACAAGCTTTGCTTTGCTCGCTCTTGAAAACAAACAGGAGAACACAACTGCAGTGTAGCAGAGAAGGCTGGAGCATTACAGCCTACAGGGACACCATGGCTTAGGAAGCTGACCGGCTGCTGCTGCATTTCTCAGCCATGCACTAGAAGACAGGTCCTGTTCATCCCACTCCTACCAGTTTCCCAGTGCTGGATGATGTCTCTTACCCAGCATTGTGTTACCATGCAGGGCACAAGGAGGAGGTTAACGTTTAACATGAAGATGTTAGGAGCTCTGGGCAAAAGTGTCCTTCCCAAGCACTGGAGAGGACACAAAGGGAGAGTCAGGGAGTGCTGAGCAGCTCAGGTTTGGGATGTGTGGGGGGAAGGCACAGCCTTTCCCTCCCAGGAGTGCTCAGCCTTAGGAGAACCGGTCACTTTGGAAGGAACAGTTCCAGCACCCCCTGCTCCCTGCCCTCTTTCCGTCCCTCCTCACTCCCCTCCTCTTCCTGCACCCTCTGCTCCCTCCATCCTGGTTTCTGCCCCGTTTCCTGCCCTCCTCGTCCTGCCCTCCTCCGATGTCCGGGCTCCAGCCCCTACCTGCTGCCCTCACCGCATCCCTCCTGCAGCCCCGTCCTCCCCTCTCCTCCCTCCATCCCCCCCCGCTCCATCCCCTCCATCCCCTCCATCCCCGCACGCCCTCGGGGGGGCCCCCGCGCCCGTCCCCCCCTCCCGCGGCGCCGTGCCCCGGCAGCCGCCCCTGCAGTTCCCCCTCTGGCCGCTGGGGGCGCGACGCCGCCGCCGCCGCGGTCGGAGCGGGGCCGGAGCAGCCGCGGGCAGAGCCGCACCGCCCAGCGCAGGTAGGAGCCGGAGCGGGAGGGTCGGGGCGCAGGGAGGACCGGGGCCGGGGGGGGTGAAGGGGCCGTGGGGACCGGAGCTCCGCTCCCCGCAGTGCAGGCGCCGGCCGCCGTCCCCCCCCCGGGATGCTCGGGATGCGCCGCTCGCCGCTGCGGAGCCGGGAGGCGCTGGGAGCCCCGGGCAGGGCTCGGAGCGAGGGGCGCAGCGGCAGCAGCCGCGTTCATCCCGGTTACGGCAGCACTTGGTGAAGGACTTTGTTTGCAGCCCTTGGGGGGGTGTTGGTGGCCGCAGTGTGTTTAGAGTTGCACAATGTCGCGTTCCAGCTTTGGGGAGGGCTGAAGTTCAAGGAGTGCAGGGAAAGGGGGAATCTGTGTGGCTGCAACTCCTCTGGATTACCGAGGAACGGTCCCCGGGATGTGTCCGGTGTGTGCTGGACATCGGTACGGGGGAACGGGAGCGGGGCTGGCTGGAATGGATGCTCCCCCGGTACTTGCGTGTTGCTGTGTTGTCAGCCTGCGTGCGACAGGCATAGGCAGGGGGGAATGCTGTTGAAGTGGGATTTTTTCCTCAGGCTTCGGATTGGAAAGAAAAGGTTCATTGTTCTGGAATGCGTTTCGCTGGAGTTGTGCTCGTGAATAATTTGTCTTAGGATATATGAGGTACTTGTATGCGGAGACGTGCAGGTTTGATGCTGACAGGGACTCCTTTAATGAGCAAGCAGTGTTGATGCTGGGCAGTGGGGGGAAACTCCATGCAGCAGCCTCTTCCTAGGCCCAACTTTATTCTGTGTTGTTTATGCATGAACTCCGGCAGAGCCTGCAGCTCTGCATACAGAAGAGATGCTGTGAGCGTTCCTCGCCTCTCATCCTCCATCAGGCTTTTCCCTTTCCCAGCTGTGAGACCCCGAGGTTGTGACCCTCGGGAAGTTAATTTAGCCCACATGAGGGTTGCTTCATCTCCCACACGTGTGGCCTTTGCAGGGAGGTGCTGCTTCCTGGAGGAGCTAAAGCTGCTCCCTGCTGCCCTGGGGGCCTTCCGCTAGCGGGAGATGCTGAGGGATGCTCCCTCTGCCACCGCATCCTGGGCAGCATTCCTGCTGGTGGGCACTGGCTGTCCCACGCCCGGCAGCGGGAGGTGCCTCTGCCTGCTCCCGTCAGGACCCAGTCCCTTTTGTCTCACTGAAGCCTTTCCTCGGAGGAGCCACATCCCGGCTGGATGTGACGGCAGCAGTTAGCCGGGAGCAGAGCTGTCCCTGCTTCCCTGGACAGGCACCGAGGCTCTACAGCATCGCAGAGCAAGCAAGCAAGGAAGCATCCCCATGGAGTCGCTGGTGCTCCCGTAGAGCTGCCGGCAGCAGCTCCTGCCACCAGTTCCTGGGCGCTAGGACGTGTGTGCTCACAGGTAGGAGATGATGTTGTAACAGTACTCGGTGCTTTTCTGCCATGGCTTGTTTTAGGCTGCCTTTTGCATAGGGGCAGAAGTGTGCTCTGTGGAAGCAATCTGCAGAGAGGCTCCTATCGTGCCAAGGCATTTTAAAAGTGCCGTGGTACAAGTCTGCTTTAGTGTTTATGCATATTAGTATGTGTATTTGAAGGGAACCATCTGGGTAGAGAAATATATGGTAAGCGGCTGAACCTTTCCTGGTTGGTTTCCATTTCGGGGATGGGTCTGATGAGCAGAGCCAGAAGTTGGGAAGTTGCTGTGTGGCTCTGTCTGGTTTGCAGGTGCTGCTTTCCCCACACCTGGCATGAATTAACACCCTAAACTGAGACACCTGTACCTGGGTTGTGGGCAAGAGGGAGCTGACAGCCTGTGCTGAGCAGGAAGAGGGCTTCAGAGTGTGGTACAGCTGATGAGAATGCTCTTTAAATGGCAGTTGCTTTTAACCCCTTAAGAGCTGGCTCCTGTGGAGATGATGTGTGTGCTCTTGGTGATGGGAACAGCGTGAACCCCAATGAAGGGCTGTGGGCAGGCCAGTGGGTTTCCCAGAGTGGGAAGAGGCTGATGGAGGCATCAGCATCTCCCTGAGAAGAGTCACCTGTGAAAGGCTGGCTCTGAAAGGGGGTTTAGGGCAGCTGCCCACGAGCGAGAGACCCATGGAGACAGTGCTGATGCTGTCTGCAAGTTTCTTGCTGGAGGTTTCTTTTGCAAGCTGTGCAAGGAGAAGGAGCCAAGCAGTCATGTGGGCTGGCAGAGACCTAACTGCTCGGATGCCAAGGAGCATGCAGCAATCTGTGGGTGAATGGCAAATGATTCGAGGGAGCTGGTCTTCAGAGAGCTCATCAAAGGCACAGCAAGGAGGTGCTGCCTCCAAACTAGCTGTTCTGGAAGCTGCGTTTTGTCAGGAAATCCCATCTCCAGCACATGGGATCGTGCTCATGCTGATTCCTTTGCATTTAAGTGAGTGAACTTACAGCTCACCCTGGGCTTGGGGAAGATCCTCAGCTAGATGCTGACTGATGGCATGAGTTGTGATGGGAAAGCATCTGTCTGCAGTATAGGATCTCTGCTTTGACCATGCTGGCTTAGGTAATCCTTTGGGAGCAGCAGCTGGTTTTCCATGTGAGATGAGGCAGGAATGGCCTTGGTCCCCTTGGCTGGAAGAGAAGCTGTGTGGTTCTGGGTGTGCATGGCTATGCAGGAGGGTGGGCTTCCAGGTCGGAGGGAGGGAAAAGCAGGGGAGAGGAGGAGTGTGGGGTGACAAGTGATGAAGGAGCAGGTACATGCTTAGACTCAGACATCACTGGGCCAGATGGACAGAGATATGAAGAAACTTTGATTTCTTTGACAACTGCTCCAGCTTTATTCTGTATTCAGGCTGCACTGAGCATCTGCAGATGTCTTGCCCTTTTTAAAGGCCTGCTGATGAGCCTGGGTTGTGGATATTGATTCTTGCTGACTTTGAGGGGGAAGATCTTCATGCCCAGGACTTGCTAGGGTCAGATTTGATTTATTTTTCATGTTTTAGGTGGCAAAAGGTGAGACAAAAGTTTTGCAAACCCTCTCAGAACTGGTTTGTTGCTCTGAACAAGAGGCTTCTAAGACAGCATACATAAGGCTCAGGTATCTTTTAACACAGGGAACATCTTGCTGTGTGTGAATAGGAGGAACACCCTGACAGCTCCCATAAGATCTTTTTGCCTGGTCTGCGGGATGTGGCTTGGAAGGATAATCAGTGCTGTTAATCTAACAGTGCTTTTTGGGGTGTTCTGTGCCTCTGGAAGGCTTGATGTGCTACTGGGGATGGATGGGGTGGTTAGTTTTAATGAAGGTGCAGCAAAATGTAGTGAGGACCGGTTGGAGCAGGATCATTTCCATGTTGGTCAACAGTGAGTAGCAGATGGGTAGAGCAGAGACCACAAACCAACCAGTTCAAAAGCTATCAAGGCAGTAAACCCAGAAATGTGTCCTGTACCTTAAAATGCTCACTCAGTGTCTATAGGAGCTAATGTAAATGAAGTGAGCATGGGCCTTGTTGGGTGCTTTTCAGCCCTGCTTCTTCAGGTGCCTTGCAAGAGAGGGGAGAAAGGAGGCTCAGCTGTGATTTATCACAGCTCTCCTGCCATCAGCTTCTCTATGACTAAGCCAAATGAGGTGAGCTAAACACAGGACCTCAGTGTCTGCTCATTGCTCTGCCTCTGTGGGGACCTTGCTGGAGCTGGGAAAAGCCTCCCCATGCTCCTGGATGCAGTGCAGCATAAGCAGTGTTGTGTGGGTGATGTCCAGCACAGCCAGGCAACTGCAGGGTGCTGAACTGCCTCCAAGGGCAGCAGCAGTCAATGAGGCTCCCTGAACCCCAGCATATAGGAGAAACTGGGGCAGATAGAAACAGTGACCGAGGGAACAGTGGAGTGATTTCCTGGTACCAGGATGCTGAGGAAATCCTTCCCACCATTTGCAGTGAATTAGCAGTGATTGAGTTGTTTAAAGAGCAAATAATGACCAAAGGAAGGAAACCTTGGGTGTTGTAAATGAGTGGGACTGGGGATGGTTCATCTGAGAGCCCTGAAGTAAATAAAGTGTGAAATGGAACCAGCTGCTAACATGGAAGGGATGAATCCTCCTCTTCCTCCTTGCTGGGAAGTTACCCCAGAGGAACTGAAGTGGTCAAAAGAAGCTGCCAGACACAGCAGGGGTTTTACCATGTAATGCCTTTACAGAAGCCAAATCTGAGGGTAGGTGAGGTTTGCTTCTGTTCTATGCTAGCTGGGGGGATAATTATCACAGATAATGGGTCTGGAATGGATGGGTCTAACCTTGGGGGGTTAAATCATCATAGCATCTATGGAGAAGATGAGTAGGGAAGCCTACCTTCCTAATGCTGCTTGCAGCTTGGCAGGCTAATGAAACAGGCACTGGAAATGTAGCACTGTACCTCATTTATTTGGGTTTCTCATTAGACTTACCTGAAAGAGACTATTTTGGGAAATAAATAGCTGTAGGGTAAGGGGCAGAGTTCAGTGCCAGCTTTCCTAGTTAAGCTGTAGAGAATAGGAGTGTAATGGAGGGATGCTGATCAGAGCGTAGATAGGTGGTTATGTGAAGGTTCCTCACACTGAGGCTAACCTTATTTATCCTCTTTAATGATTTGGAGGTGGAAGGAGATCAGAGCTGAGTTAGAGTGAGAGCAGAAAGGGTTTGCTTTAGCTGCTAAACATTTGGAAGAATTAAGAGACAAGGCTGATGGATTTGGTTCGGCCACTGTAGTCAGGGTATAACTGAGAGCTGAGCATGACAAGCACATGAAAAGGTAAAACCCAAGCGCATCTTTTCCTAATGATGTAGTCAAAGTGTTTCTGTGGGATTCCATGGGAGAATGTGCAGGGATGTGATCTGTGTGCAGCTGATGAGGACTTGTGGCTGTGTGGGCAAAGGGGAGCCATGGGAGGTGCAGACAGTGCTCTCCTGCATGGGCATGGTGTGGTCCAGCGGGTGTGTGGAGAGGGGTGTTTGCAGTGATGGAGCAGGGACAGTCAGCTCTTCCCAAAGCCTCCTGTGTCGGGTCAGGGACTTGTTGCTGCTGGAGCAGGGGCTGTGTGCGTCCAGCTGGGCTTTACAGGGAATTATGGGGACCATCTGGGGGGTCCTTCCTGTGGGTTTTCCAAGGGGATAGATACCACCTTAGTGAAGGAAGAAGGGAGCTGAAATGTAAGCTGTCCATCTGCATGCATGGATGGACACATCCTATCCACATCCTCCGTGCCTCTTACCCAGAGACTTGGGAAGTGTTTAGTGTTTGAAGGGAAGTGTTTAGTGTTTGCTGCCGTCTCACAGTGATGGGAGGGAGATCAGAGAGCCCAGAGGGTTCCTGTTACTGCTTGATTGCAAAGCCCTGAGCCAGGTCTTGGTCAGGTGGCAGGGGAACTATTCCGACCATCCTTTGCATGGAAGCAGCTGCATAATACATGCCCAAGCAGTGTCTTAACTGAGCACCCGGTGAGCCATCCAGCACGAGGGGCTTTTCATCTCTGCCGAGATCTCCTGGCCTCAAAGCTTGTGGAATTTATTTGCATCCTTCATGAGGGAGAGAGCCTGGCACACATTTCCCTTATTCTCTCTGTTCCTCCCCCCCTTTCCCCACTTGCTTTTCAGTTTGTTTATTTGGTTAGCTCAGCATCAGCACAATGATGTGGAAATAAAGCAAAGCAGCTTCGTCTTGGCCTTATTGCGTATGCATAAATGAGAGAAATAGATCATCGTGGCAATCCCGAGCTAGGCTACAGTTAATGGGAATTCTTCTGTGACCTTATAAACCCTGCTTTGCAAGGGTTTATAATGAGTCTGCAGGAATTCATTCTGGGCAGAAACAAGTCATCTGAGGTCTCAGACCCTGTGAGCACACAGTAATAATAACACTAATTTCCCACCCACTCTGGCATGTGCTCAGCTCTTGGAAGGTTTGGCTATATTTAAAAAGCAGGTTTTTCCTTTCTGGGACCATTATATGTATATATATCTATAGTGTGTGTGTGTGTTGGGGGGGAGGATGATGGCTGGTGGGGAACAGCTCTTTCTGTGCATCCCAGCACCAGTTCCCTTGCACCACCTCCCTTGGGAGCATCATGGTGGGTCCTTTCCATGGCTATGGATGAACTGTGTGATTGCACCTCAGCTGCTTCAGCACAAAGTCAGCTCTTTCTGCATGGTAGCGGCTCCTCACCCTCACTCCCCTTCCTACACGGGCGCCTGAATCAGGTACCAAAGATAGTCTGGGCTGGGTCAGCAGGGGATGGGTTGTTAAAAATCACTTCAATGTTTTCTTCTGCTTCACGTTTTCTTGTTAACTTTTTTGTGGAAACCAAGATTTTTTGGGTCCAGTGACAGAAGTTGATGTTTTTCTGAATGAAGTGAGGTTTCTAATGCCCCTCTGGCCCTGCTCTGAGGGGTTGCAAGGCTCATTGTCACTGATGTTTGAGTCTGTAGTGGGATCAGCCCCATGCTTTCTCTTTATAGCTTATGATGAAGCAGCAAATTCTTGTGTCTGATAGAGTTGCTGTTAATGTGGCTCATCTCAGGTGAAGTGGCAAGAAACCAAGCCACGGGCAGAGCCTTGCTGCAAACACACTAGTGCACTGAAACCACTGATCTGCAAACTGTTAGATGTGCCAAACCTGCTTTTTTTCACCCCAAAAAAGCTTGATCAAAACGTATTTCACTCTACCCCACACTCACTGTTTGCCCTTGTTTTCTTGTTTGGTCTCTGCTTGTTTTCTGCTTTTGCTCCACCTTGTGTGTGATCAGGTAACATCTGGTGCTAAAAGATAGTATGTGTGCATGGGCAGCTTTGAAAGCAGGTTATCACATCTCTGTTTAAGCTGAAAAATGTTTGGGGCAGAGCCTGTGCTCATGCTCACAGAGCATCTGGTCCTCTCCAGGTCCAATTCATCACTGTCTTGCGGTCTGCAGTATTGTTCACACCAAGGGAAAGTGGGTGTGAAGCTGGAATAATAATGTTTCGCACTTGCTTTGCATTGGTTTGATATCCAGCAGCAATGTTAGCCTATCAGAGAAGGTGTAAGGAGATGGAGTAGTTGGAAGTTGAAAACACAGTGTACAAAGTGCATGTTAATTCCCCTTACTGAGAACATGACTGCTGTGATTGATCCTCTGTCCATTTAATCCTGTATCAATGGCAAACTTAAACAGAAAGAGGGGATTTCCAAGTTCCAGCTTGAAGGGTTCCAATCATCACACATGATAATGGTTGCTCCAATGTCAATCTTATGCTGTACAGGTCTTCCAAATGCAACTCCTAGTTGGGCAACGGTGGTAATCTGAATCTGAGAGAGCCCTGAACACTATCTCTGTAGTGCAAAATGCCTTGCTCATTTAAAAAGGGGTTGGTAGGAGTACTAGTTGTTAAATGATGTAGCTTCTTTAATGAAACCTAATGGAAAGAATGCAATGCTGCATGGCCTATCTGAAGTTTTGTGTTCGGGAAACAGGGCCTTTAGGTATCATTACTATGGACTTCTCAAGGGTCTTTAAAGGAGAGGTATCTTGCAGTGATCTAGACTGACATGCCTTTTGTTCTGTTCCTGCTGAGTGTTAAATAAGATTTAAGTCTCCTCAGTCGCTCTTTAGTTACTGAGGAGCATCCCAGCCAACACAAATGCAAACAGAACTGTCTGGATGTTTGTTTATGCAACAGATCATTAGAAAGTCTGCAGGAAAAAGAAATGTTCTGGTCTCTTAGATAATTAATCTGCATTTTAAGGATTGTCTGAAGACGTATTTGCAAGCTAGTCCATTGAGCTGCTGCTCATTGAGTCCATAATCCCCAGATTTAATAGTCCCTAAGAATGTATTTCGATAATACACAGTGAACAGTTGAGAAATCTGCACCTTTTTTGTCTGAAGATGTCAGTTCTTGCACATTTGCTGTGACAAATTTCTTTCTTGCTGCTAAATCCAGTTGGTGTTAGCATCCAACTGGTAGGGCTGGGGTTAGGGAGAGAGAAAGCTTAATGCAACCCCCTGGGTCCTGATCCCTTCACATGCTGGATGAGTTTGCAATTTCCATCTGGCATCAGATATAGCATGAATCTGCAGTGTGCTGGCAGCATTGCCCAAAGCACACCTCGTGGCTGGCTCCGGCTCCTTGTCCTGTGTGGGTCAGAGGCACGGTGATGGCTCTAGGAGGAGGATGAGCTATGTCTCGAGTTGCATCTGAACCAGCACTGTGTGGCAGGGGTAGTTGTGTTGGAAGGGGTGTGAAATGCTGTGGTCCTTGTGTGGTAGATTGTTTCTGGCAGGAGCCTGGAGTGCAGATACACTGGCACTGCCTGGCTTTGGTTGATGGAGATGGTTTGGCTCCCAGGAGCTGGCTTTACTGCAGTGGCACAGAGCACGGTTTGGGACCTGCAGCTGTGTGGGGGCAATGAATGCCCTGTTCTGCCAAGGATCCCGACAGCAGGAAGTTCACTTATGGGATGGTGAACAAGGCTCTGGTTTTGAGGTGTCCGCAGCATAACCTGTATTATCTGAGCCAAGGTAACCCTTGTTCCTACACTGTGACAAATGTGAGGGTTTGAGAGAGAGCATGAAGTGCAGTCAGGCTGTTTTGTAGTGGGAAAAGAGTAAACATACAGACAGCTCCTGCAGCATTGCTGGCATGTGATAATTTACTAATCCACATTAAGGAGAATAGGGAGTAAAACCACACTTGGAGAGAGGAACCCCTGGGAGCTGCAATGCCAAGCTGAGAAGCTGAAGCTTAATTTCATTATCTTATCAATAGCTAGCTGGTCTTGTGTTGTGGATTCTCAGGAGTGCTAACGCTATCTTTGGCTGTCTAAGCAAAGAAATAATGAATACAAGTAGGAAGATCATTGTGTGCCTTGTGGTATCTGTACCTTTAAAATGATGTTGGCAAACTGGCGAGAGATAAGAGCCACAGGGATGGTGTGAGGTCTCAAGCATGCTGGAGGGAGACACTGAAGCCCAATCTGTCCCTTTTAGCTAAGATAAGGTTAAGGGGTGGTTTGATTACTGTCTGTATGTCCTTAACCAGATGAAGGGACCTCTGCGAGCCAAAAGTACTGAGGCAGGACGTGGGTCTGTGTCTGGAGGCTCCAGCTAGATAAATTCAGATGAGAAAAAGGCATGTTTTATTTTTGTACAGCTTGATATTTAAGGAGAGGAGCAAATTACTCAGGACTTGGTACTTTTGCTGTTCCTAAATTGGAATGATACATCTTGCAGAGTTCTTTCAGGTCAGCTTGCAGCCTGTGGAGTCGCACAGAAACAAAGGATGCTGCAACTACAAATCCCACCTGGGACATGTTCAGCAAACTCAGAGAGATTAAGAGGTATCATTACCATTCAGGTGGTGGCTGGTGTGTTAATTAGGGCACACAGTATGCTTAGGAGGGTTTCTTTCACCTAATACCCAGCTCCTTGCCAAACTTCAACTGCAGAGCAAGGTAGGAGTGGAAAAGGAGCAATGGCAAGAAAATGCAGTGGTACCTTGCACCGTAACCAGGTTGCTCCAAGCCCCATCCAACCTGACCTTGGACATTTCCAGCACCCTGTCATCCTGCAGCCTTGTGTTGTCTCCCTCTGTCCCTTTGACTTGGCTCTTTGCAGAATCAAAGGGGTATTCCCTCTCACATGTTGGCATCTGAATTTCTTTCTTTCAACGTCTGATGTTGGTGCATTGAAGAAAACTAAATTAGGATGGTATCGGTACAAAGGAGAGATTGCCATTAGCAAAAGCACATTTTGCTTAAGTTAGTAATATTGTAACTGTTAATTGAGTGTTCATTGATTGCCTGTCACTACATTGATGTAATCTGTTACTCTCCGTTCAGGCAATGGCCTAGCACTGATGAAGTAGTGTAGCAGCTCTTGCACTCCTTAACTGCCTTGACTGTTTGTTGTTATTCCCCCAGTGATTCCATTTTAACAGTGGTATAATTAGCATCCGCTCCTCCTTTTCGGAGTGATCTCAGCCTGCAGTGCCGTTCTTGTTCTCTCCCAAGTCCCTTTAATGCATCTATTCTTCAGGGGTTTTAAGTGGCCTGAGATAAAGAATTTAAGCAGGGGATGTGTCTGAACTCTGCCCAAGAGCTGTTGTCTGCATGGATTTAGGGTCTGAGTTTCCCCAGGAATTGCTTCATTTGTTAGAGGTTCTTTGTTGCTGAAGGTTCAATAATGGAGGTGAATAGTGTTTTATGGGAATGAAGAAGGAACCAAAACCTACATTGCCTATAGCATCTTTCACATAAATGGCTCCTTAGTCAGGTAATCGTGGACAAGTGGTTCAGGGTAACTGGTATGCAGCAGTGAGATTATGTGTGTGCTCATGCAGTGCTTTTCACTGGGGACTTGTCAAAGCCTTTTCCAGTGCTTCAGTGAAGGAAACCCTTTTCTGCCAGATTTTGCAGGAAAAAGTGTTTGTGTTTGGTGGGCTTGAGCACCATTGAAAGATTGATTAACCCTAAGTGAGAGACTGTGATTTAGTGTTTATATAGGGGGGAGGGACATTAATATTCTCTCTGCCATACTGAGTATGTTTAAACTTCTGCTTTCAGCTTGTCTGACTTGGAATATCTCCTAACTTGTACAAATGATAGAACAATTTATTTGAGATCATGAGTTATGAGACTATTGCTCATGCACCCAGAACATGACATTCTCAATCACATCTTCATTGCACTGGTAAGAAAAAGTGATTTTTGTGTCTTGACATGCTTATCCTTTGGAGACTGAGTCAATTATCATATTGTATAAGAATTGACTCCATAGCCCTTAGGTCTCTGGGAATATCATCATGTCAAGAAGAAAATCCTGCAGGTTTTATTCCAGCTGTTACAAAGTTGGAATGACTAGCACAAGCTGATGTCTGCAGGTGGCATTCAGGAACAGGAAAATGACTTAATAAAGGCATCATGTTAAAATACATGTTAGAGCCCATTAGGTTCTAGGAAAGAGCTGTCACAGAGAAGCAAACACCCTCAAATAGCCTGCTTTAATTTCATGAGTGTAGTCATGCAGACAAAACCATAGAGGGACAGGGGGATTATCTGGTCAGCCTCTCTGCTGGCTGGTTATTGCACTATGAATGTCACCCCCTGAGAGCAGTGATGCCACCCTGGGTGGATGTGTCAGTGTATGTGCATGGTGAGCTTGGCAAGACACCTGTGGCAGGGAGGTTAAAGCTACCAAGAGAAAACCATTTTAGCATTCTTTTTGCCTCTTTATGTTTTGGCAGTGTGAGACTTGAAGCTTCAAGGCCACCAGAACCAGGAACTTGCTTTGCATCAGGTTAAGATGAAGGTGGAGGTTCTTCTGCAAGCTCTTGAGCTGCAGATCCAGGGCTTTTAGCAGCGTGTCAGGAACCATGAGTTGAGGGATCGAATCAGCTTTGTCTTGAAGCTCTTTACAGCCCTTAACTGAGGCAATTGATAGCATTTGTGCAGTGGTTTGCAGGGTTCACCCTGCTGTGAGTTGCAGCAGTTTGAGTTGTTCTCCCTTTAGACTTGCTGGTTTGGTCGGGGGCATCATACTGGGAAGCCTCTGCTTGGTTCTCTCTGTGTGCAAAGCATGGACAAGACTGTGCTCCTGCCATGTGGCAGATGACAGTGGGCTCATGCTACAGGAGGTGCAAATGCTGTTCTGAACCTACCGCTCCAAGCAGTTTTCTCCTTGACTCTATGTTTAGCAAGTTTCCAGTCACAGCAACAAAAATGAGAGTCCCATTTGCAGGCATTGGTGTTAATACAGTGCAGCTGATACGCTCCATTTGCTTGCATAAATGCAGCTTTTAAAGCTGCCACATATGCTAGATAGAGCCGCTATCCCTCACCTGCTTCTTCTTGGAATGACAATGTTTGGAAGGGATTCCCAAGACGATGGAGATGATGGTTGTATCTATGCATTTGTGCATATGTCAGGGCTAGAAACCCACAATTTCCAAGCTGGTGTGTATAGCAGCACTTGAGCTGAAATGCTCCAAATGCAGTTATACAGATGGAATTTGGGAACTATATACCTTGGCTCAAGCGCTCCTGTTTCGGTGGCTTTGTTTATGTGCAGGGGTTTGATTTTCCCATTATTGAGGTTGTTATGTTTTTATAGTGATGCATTACTCATTGGTTCCTTTTATTCCTTTCAAGTTTGCCAGCCATGACTAATGAGTTTTGCTGCAGCACTTCTATGGAGTAGAGGCTCAAGCCTGGGTTAAGGGGCTCTTTCCTTTTCCTTTCCATCCACCAAGATTTGATCCTGAAGAGTTGGTGCTTTCAGTGGGAAGTTGTGACCCCTTCCCCCTGGCAACACACATACAACCCAGGAAGGGATGACTTAGGAGTGCTAACATGGTGTCTCCAGTTTGGATGTGCATGCTGTGGGCTGGTCTTTCCAGACAGATTAATGCATCCCAAGGTACTGTCCCCGTGTTATATCCTGGGAGTCCCTGGCTGATGGAGAAGTGTGTTCTATGGAGCTGTCAGGTCTCATGACGGATGGCAGGGAATGTGCTACCTTTTTCCTGGAGCAGCAGCAATAAGGTTTCTAGTTCATTTTATTCCCATTACTGGGGTGTTGGTGCTTTAATGAAGAGCTCCAATCAGGTAGAGACATCAGCCTGCTGAAGGGAGGAACTTTTGTTCCAGTGGAAAGCTGAACCTGTCAGCAATTGGCCTGGCTTACAGGGTGAGGGGCATTATCTCCCTGAGATAGAGAAGAGGAGGGAAATGAACAGTGCTTTAAATAGGAATAACCCTCCCCTGCTCCTAAAACACAGCTGCTTTCTCTGGACAGCTTTGCCTTCCCTGTCACGGGGGTATTGTTTCTGCAGGAAACCCCTCTTGCTCTGATGGGAGCACTGGAGTAAAGGTGCTTCCCAGTGACCCAGAATCACAATGCATTGAGCTGGCTGAGCAGCAAGCAGCAGCAGCTGGTGTTTTGCTGGAGGTTTTGTATTCAGATGGCAGAGCAGAACATTTTGTACTAGAGGTACCTTGAGCAGTTGGCTCTGGACTAAAATGTGGGCATTTTCTCCCAGTGGAAGACATGGAGTCTACATGGGGAAGAAGGAAGATGGACTCCTGTCTGCTCACTGTTGATGCCTGTGGGCCGGGGAGGATGGACTAGCAGAAAATGTAGAGGTGTGGAATATGGTTGGTGCCACATCACTCACCGTTGTGCAGAGCCACAAATGGGATTGTCCTTACCCCTTTTCTTCATAGTGGTGTTGCAGGAGTATGGAGTGATCTGCCTGGGGCAAACTGCAAAACCCTGGGGCAGAGCTGAGGGTTGAACACCGATCTCCTGAGCTGTCAGCATCAGCCCTGCTCATCCCATAGATCTGCAATGCTAACTCCCAGCTCCCTGCTGTAAACACGTAGTCACCGCTCTGAAATTAAGCTCTTGTGCTTGTTTCTTCTGGCAGCCTTTGGCTAATTTTGTTTCATTCTTTTCCCCCTGCACTTCCTTCTCTCTGTCTAACGAGAGCTGCATAATAGACTTTTAAAGGGTACTTAATGATGCAAACATAAAAGCACAGAGGAGGCATGGCGAGACAAAGCAGGGGAGTGTGCAAAGGGACAGGGAAGATACCAGGCTCATATCTCATCTCTAAGAGCCTCCTGTAGTGCAGGTGAGTGTAGGAGGACCCCACGAGAGCAGGTGATAAACAGTGCCTTGGAGGGCTGTGATTACTGCTTTGCATGTAGCATGCTCCCCCCCGGGTGGCCCTGTGTGCATCCATGCTGGATTCCGGCTGTTTAAACTTGGCTGTAATTCAGAGGGCTGTGGCTATCACAAGCATTCCAGGGAGCAGGATCTCTGCTGCTTCCGAAGGCCAAGGCATGCTGATAAATATGGAGCCAAATGTCCAGGGCAAAGAGGCTTGGGGGTGCAGAGCTTGGGTGCTGGGCTTCGAATAGCTTATCTGAAGAGGGAAGCTGTTGTGAGCTGGGACATGAATCCATGAGCTTCTTGGGCAGTAGTTGTCTTGTACCTGCAGAGCCCCTAAGACCAAATAGCTCTGAGCATCAGCAAGGGTTGTTGATTGCCTGGGATCCCAATATGAAGCATTAAATGGTTGGGAAAACCTGAATTCAGTTTTAAACAAACATCTACAAAGCTCATTTTTATAATGGTAGACAAGCTGGGTTCACTAACACTTGTGGTACGCTTTGGGGCCATGGTGCTTTCGAATCTTGAGTGTTAGGGAACAGCAAGTGCTGCAAGTGGATGCTATTTGAGTGGTTCTTCGCTCCATCCTCAAAGAACAATGAATATTCATAACTTCATAATGCTGAGAATTTGGGTCTGGATGATCCTATGTCACCTTTCTTAACTGTGAATAAATTGGGCTGTGGCAATAGGTAGCTTTGGACAGGCAACCATTACTTAATTCTTATTAAAACTGGCAAATGCACTTCCTATCCCTAAAAGACCAAGGCAGTGGGAAACAGATTGAGATGCCTTTGTGTAATTAAATGAAGCTGTTGGCTTGTGTACTCGGTGCTCCCACTGAGATGCCTGGCTTCTAATTCACTGCCCATTTATTGTTCACTGTTCTGCAGATTCTCTGCCTGAACTTTGCCCTGTGGGTGGAACTGGTGTTAGCCTTGTTACAGCATCTAAACCCTCTAATTACTGGAGAAATGGCTTGCAATGGAGGGGAATTATCAAGCCAGCTGCTGTGTATGTGTTGGCTTGGATTTCCTCCTAGGTGTGGTGTGAATGTGTCTAAACAACAGGGAGCATGTAAGTGTGGCTTGATTAAGTGTGTCTGAATTAGCGGTCCAGCAGAATGAGGTGTGCTTATGTGTGTGGATATGTTTTCCTGTTGTCTCCTGTCCAAGCGAGCTCGGAATTGATTTGTATTTGGGGTGTTGTTATTTTGCAACTGGAATGAAGTAACATGGAATACCTTAAAAGGCACAGAGTAACACGGAGCCACTGGGAGCCCTTAGTGAATACAAAAAGGCCTAATGATGACAGGGAAAAGTTCTTTATGGGATCTGGGAGCAAAAGGCAGGGAACAAATGGGTACATATGCAAAGGCACAGGATGGAAGTGATCAGGGAAACAGGGCTTGCAAATCATTGCATATGCAGTCCTTAGTATCTCAGGTGATTAGTTAGGGCCTGCTGTCCCATCCTTCTTGGGCTAAGTGCCTGCAAGAAGGAAAAAGAAGGTTGCATGGACTAAAGAGAGATAAAGAAGCAGCTCAAAGGATGTAACAGCAGTATAAAGTAACCTGGAAGAATGAAAGGGAGAAGTATTGTAATGGAAGCATCTATCTGGATTCTAGCTATTTGCAGTCAAGCAGTTACTGGTGAGGTGTGTAGTGCTGTGTGTGAAAGCAAGCCTTAGGCACATAAAATGGGGAGGACAGCTTGCTGCCTGCTTGTCTTTTGCTCTCTATAAAGATGATAAGCTTTTGAGTCCTGTGTCCTTGCTTGGAGGCAGAGCCAGCCAAGACGTGGTAGAAAGAAGCTGGGTTCTGTGCAGGACCACACTCAAAACTGTCAAAGTGGGCTCTGGCCGTGGGGCTGGAGCCCAGCTCACATTGGCAGAGCTGAGTGCATGGAAGGAAGGGGGCATGGAGGCAATAAATGAGGACAGTCTCCATGCATAAGGAGCAGGTGGGAGCAGAGAGGCTGCTTCAGCTACAGGTGTGAGTTTGTGCCTGTTTCACGTGTGTAACTCAGCTCCCCTTCTCTCTCACTTGCTTCCCAGCATGCTCCCATTTCTTCCCATCTATTACTTGGTTTAAAAACTAGCTCGTGTTGCCTCAGTCCCGATTGGCGGTTGCTAGGTCCCAGCTATCTGGCACAGAGCTGCTCTCCTCTCCTTCTGGCTTCCCAGGACTACAAGCCAACGTTTCAAAGTTGGGAGCTTAAGGCTGAACTCCAGCATCCATGATTTAGGCACAGAAACAACCCTTTGAATGCCGCATCTCTGAAGGCAATTAGCTTGTCTGAAACAGAGACTGATGCTTTGGGTACCCAGGTCTGTGTGCTGGGGTCTGCCTTCTCTGTGGTCAGAGCATGAGGGGAAAATGAGGTTGGTGCCTTTAGAGAGTGACTGTTTCAATTTTGGTTGCCAGTTTGAGACTGTAATAGGCAGAGCTCCTATTTGTGCTTCTGTCTTAGCTGTGCCATATGCATAGGCTTGGATGGCTATACAACGGCAGCAGATTTCTGAGCTGGGCTTGCAGAGGGCAGTTCAAATAAGACAGCCCATCAGTTCTGTTTCTGTAGCGTTTGAATTATGAAAGCATGGAAACCTGCGGCCATCTCAGCCCAGAACACATGCCCACAGGAATCAAAGAGAAACAATCTCAAAGAAAGGCAATGAACTCTTCTCAACAGCATCAATCGTGGTAAGAAAAATTGAGGCTGGACATGAGGAAACATTGTTGAGCAGTAAAAATAGCGAGGGGCTAAAATAGATTGCGAAGGGAGTTTGCAGAGTGTCTGTCCCTGGAGGTTGTGCAGAGCAGATTAGACAAATGACTTGGAAGGATTGAGCTGATTGGGTAGACAGGGCAACTAACGGAGCTCTTCATTTACTCCCTGCTTCCCACAGTTCCTTCATCAGTGTCAGGGCAGCCTGACCTGCCCTGTGCCTGGCTGAGGCTGTGCTTAACTTTAACCTTGGCTTGGCACCATCTGGTTCAGGGGTCTGCAGACCCCTGGAGGCAGGGAATTTGGGGTTACCTTGCTCCTTCTTAACCATAACTCTCTGAGCACTGAGAAGTCAATGCCAAGTATTGACAGTAATACATGGGCAGCAGCCCTGGGCTCCTGCAAACTTCAGTTTAATTCATAGCTCTGCCAGACACCTCCCATGTAACCTTGAGCAAGTCATATTAACCTCTTGAACATGGGTCAAACTTGAAGCAACACACAGAGGCATCCATGCTAGGAACTTGAGATGAGTTATGTTCTTTTACAGTCCATGAGTAGCAGTGATAAAGTGGAAAAGATCTTGACATGTATCCCATGATTCCTGAGAGCAAGAGCAGGACCAAGCTTTATAGTAATTAATTGGTTTTGCACTGTATCAGCACCTCTGCACCCCTTCTTGTGCGTGCTTGGAGGTGGTTCTGCTTCTTTGCTCATGTAGATCGGGATGGGTGTTAGATGACAGTGTTATACTGCAAGACTTGCAGGGCCCTGGAAGAGGGGAAAAGACATTTGGAAAATGAAATATTTCCAACTGAAGCCTGATAAACCTTTTGCTATTTAGGAAGCTGTGACATTGAAATTGCAAAGCAGGCAGCGAGGGAGCTAAGCCAGGGTTGGCTGGGGCGCCTGCCTTCGGAGCCTGTCTGTGTGAGGGAATCAGCAGAGAGACAGAGCTCATGCTTATTCAGACAAGTCTGAGCCCTGGTATGGTGAGGCTGGGGTTTCATTTGTGTGTGTAAGGATAATGGCAAGCTCTTAGTATATGATGCTGAGCTTGCTTGTGTCTATAGTTAGTATCACTTACGAGTGCTTTCCCTTTGCCTGTGGTATGAGAGTGTTGGGAAGACGGGGGGGGGGGGGCATGTATTTGTGCCCTTTCCCTGTTTGTTTTAATCTATGAAATCTATACCAAGATAAACTATGGAGCGACTTGAATAGTCTATTGCAGATGGAAAACCAGTTTACCAATATATAAGCATGGGGAGAGGGAAAGCGGGGAAATGCAAGGTTCACCCAGTGGTGTGCTGAGTACCAGCATATACTTTAGAGCTTAAGAATCAGATGTGTGACAGGGTAACTTCTGCCTTAGCCTCCCTTTAAAAGGAAAATCACAGGGTGTTTTATTTGATCTGGAGAGACTGCATTCTCTGTCTTAGCGGGCTGTGTTAGCACTCTCAATGTACAAAGCACAAATTATGTCCTCCCTGTCTAAGAAAACCACTGTGTTCAGCCTTTGCTGGTCTGCTGGATCCCTAAGGCCAGATTTTGCTATATAAAGCAGAAGACATCATTGTGTTTTATTTCAGACTGAAGTACATTCTTGGAGAGATAGCTGATGCATTAACCTGTCAAGCATCCTTATTGCCATCATGTTCACTTGTTTGCCTAGGCCTTCAAGTGGAGAAGAACCTTTGGAAAACCTGGGTGATAGGCTCTGGGACTGCAGAGAGGGGTAAATAGATGATCTGATCAGGTCAGAGACTCTGGTCTGAGACAGGAAGCTGGATCCTAAGGGTGGCTTAGAGCAGGGTGGCAAATTCGCAGCATGGTATTATCCCTGTTTCACAGGGGGATGGAGTGGCCGCTCCAGAGTCACTTGGGGTCATCTGCAGCAGATGCCAGGAGCTCATTCTGCATCTCCTGGTGCCTCTTTCCTTTTCCTGCTCAGCAGGAGCTCTGGGGGCTGAGCTTATCCCCGTGGAGAGACTGAGGACCCCTTACCCATGTCTCCAGCCCTCCATAGAGGGGTGGCAAGGGGGGTGCTAGGCAGCAGTCCCTTCCTTCCCATGAAGCATGGCCTGGCAGCTCCAGTGCCTCGGTTACTCTGGCAACAAACTGCAATCAGACAGCACCAAGCAGCTGAATTCAGCCCCTTGTTCCAGGGAAAATGCTCTCATTGAAGCTGAGCCGGAGCAAAACCCTCCTGCTTTTATTCTGCTGAATGGCACCGACATCCATTCCTGCACTTACCAGTTAGTGTGTGTGTGGTGGGGAGCAGGGCAGGAGGTGCCCCACAGAGGGGAACAGTGGGCACAGCCACATCCTAATGGGGGCCACCGAGTCACTCTCCCCAATGCCATGTCCCTGGCATTTGAGGAAGCCTTGCAAATCACTTCTCTCCCTGCCCATTTGTCAGCTTACAACGGTATCAAAGGCACTTGTGGCACTGGGGATGTGCTGCTTCTCTGGGATGCAGGGAGCTGCCCAGAATGATAATTGGGTTCTTTTTCATTGGTTTTAAGAAGCTAACAGGCTACTGCACAAAGTAATTAACTGGACAGATGGATACAGCAGAATCTGTAAACATCGACAGCAACAATAAGACGGGTTTGGTTCTTTTAAGGCCTTTTGTCAGCAGAAGGGCTCCAAGTTGGGGTTAGCTTTCAGAAAAGCAGCTAAATCAATGAGACTTCTAAACTAATCATCTTGGTAGCTGCAGGTGATGCAGGTGTTTGGTGATGGTTGCAAGGATGGCCACAAGATGGAGGGGAAAGCAAAAAGGCCAGGGTGTGTGTATTACATTGTCTGTGCAGAGCATCCCCTCTCTGTGCGCTGTGAAGGGATAGTCTCTCACCAAACATGTGAGAGAGTGATTGTTGCAGTAGCAAATCCCACCCATGTGGTTTGTAGGTTGTTACCAATAGTCTGTGCCTGTCAGTTCTCTTTCAAGTTGTCGTAATGAGTGATCAAAATGCTGGGTTTGGTAGAGTTTGGTTCAAGAGGGAAGACATGTGTTTCTCTCAGGTTTGCTAACCAGTCCTTTCAAATGGATGGGTCTTCCCTGTGCAGTGCATCAGTCTTTTCAATCCTTGCCATTTGCTGGTTTAGTTATGTGCGAGGTGTTCTTTGCTTTGTGTTGAAGGAATGCTGGTTGCTTGCTATAGCAGTAGCCTTTCAGTTGATGGCCTGTCAACATGATACCAAAGGCAAATAACATACAAAGTAGAGGGCACGGCTGTATGCAAGCAGCTCATGCAGAGCTTGCTTGGGTGCCTCTGGACCACGCTGCACTGTGCAAGGAGTCTGACCCAAACAAGAGCAAAGTACCAGTGCTGATTTATAACAGGCTTGTCGTTCTGTGTTGCCATCCGTCTGTCCAACAAGCCTTGGAAGATGTTGTCCTCCAGCATCAGCATCCCAGGAGACGTGTTAAAAGTTAGGCGAGAAGCCCATTTTCCTTGACAGCTCAGTGTATATCACCAGAACATCTATCCTCCAGATGAAATATTGTAGACACAGGGAAGGAAACTTGCTGCTAACGTGTTCCTGTGCTTCCAGCCAGAAAACAGGTCTTCAGGCTTGTTGGCAATTCCAGCCCTTTTCCTGCACGTGGAGGGTTGTAGCTATGTCTGTAGTGCTATGTGAGCATCCCAGTGCTGGGGACAGTTTGTCCCAGAGGGAATGGTTTGGTTTTGGGGTTTGTTTGCTTATATGATTGCTTTTAGCAGTGTAAATGTGTTATGGTTATGTCACTAGGGCTGGAACAGTGTGGTTTACAGCATGGGGGTTATGGTTATGTGACAGTAAGCGCAAAGATTCTGATGCTGCACCCAAGGAGAACATCTCCCTCATCATCTACAGGCTCTTCCTTTAATTAGCAGGCAGGAATTGGGACAAATTGTACCAACTGCCTAAGTGGGGGCATATGGGGAAGGAAATGGCTAAAAATTGGAGTTGAATTAGCATGGCAAGCTTTATTAGGAAGAGAGGGTAAGTAAAACATGAGTCAAGTGGTGTGCAGTGTCTCCTGAATTTGTAATGACCCTTGCCTAGCTGAAAACACCCTCTCCCTGGCAAAAGCAGTGTAAAGCATTCGACAGATCAAACCCTGTCAGGGAAACAAGGAACAACAGCAGGATAACCTTGTCTAAATCATGCTTGGCTAATCAAGTTAACTGTTTTATGGGATTGTGATTAGGGTTTTCAATACATTGATGCCAGAAGCATCTTTCCTATGGTTTGTACTTCTGGCTTCCCTTTTCTTGTAGCGGTACCTCATTTTCCTCCCCCTGGGAATGATTTCTTCTTCTATTATAGATGCTGCATTGAAATAAGTGGTTTTCAGGGTTTTTTTAGTAGGAAAAAAAAGTCCTGTCTTTCTCCCTTGAAAAAGAAGAGGTGTTGGGCTGTTGTGCCAGGGATTACACGTGCTCTGCAGAAGCAGGGCAGGGTGAGTAGTGTTAGCATCCCCCTCTTGTCCCATCAGTGGGTTTTGGCTGGGGTCCTTTGCTCTTTGCTGAGTCTCCATGTGAGCAATGCACTCGTCATCTCCCATGTAACGCAGCATCTGCCTGCAGACCTGCTTGCTACAAGATATCCTTGAGCTCAAAGTCATCCAGACTGGGCACTCTCAGGGCTAACAGGCGAATCAAAGCCGAAGAAGAGCCAAGGTTTAGGCATAACCCTCCCTCAGGACAGGTTAATCTGGTTTTCCTTGCGGCTTATTCCAAATGTTCCAGTTTGATCAGAGACCAGGTCTAGGACTGGGGATGCCAGAGCTCTAATCTCATGGAGAGATTTACACATTTTGATGGTGATGTTTTAGCTTCTAGAAACTGAGATCCAGCAAATTCATGGGCCACCAGGCTTTATATAGGCAGCAGGCCAAGGAAGCACACTTGAAATCCTCTTCAGCTTTGGTACCTATAAAACCAGCTTTACAACCAACTGTGTGTTGTGGATGAATTGTCTCCAATTATTCTGCTTGTTCTCCTTCCTTGCAAAAAAAGCCTCCAGCCCTTTGTGGGTGGCTTTGCTGTTAAAAGCAAGATGATGTTAACAGGTGAAGTCCCATTTAGCTGAAGGCTCTTTCCTAGGTAGGGGCACTGCTGGGAGCACAGTACTAGTGTAGCATCCCTTGGATTTGTGTGCTCTGTGTCAAAATGTCCAGGTCACTGATTCCTGACATAAAAGACTCCCGACTTCAACATAACAGCTCTGCTACAAGCTGCTTTAGTTCGTTATGGGAGCGTAATTAGCAGACACTCTTTCAACTCAACTGAAGCTCAGGGCTGTCAGGCAGGGAGCAAGGGTAGGTTGTGAGGCTTTCTGTGTGACAAAGGACACAAATCACAGCAGAAAACCTGTCCATATTCATGCAGAGGGTGATCAGGAGCTTGTGGCACTGCCTGGCTCCTGGTGATGCCAGCAGGAGTTGAAACTGGTGCTGGAGCTGAAGTAAGCGTGTGTCTGCCTGGGATCTGCTCCAGAGCACCTGGACCAGGGGGAGGGAGATGGGCAGTGTGAGCATGGGGCTAGAGGAGGGAAACAGTGGTCAGAGACATGAGTGTACACACGTAGCACCCTCGATTGGCTGCTTCTCGCTTAGCACTGTGCTTTTTCTTGCTGTTCTGATGGCTGCTGCACCTTTTACCAGTAGTGAATAGATAATAAAGGAGCAGAAATATCCAAAGGAAGACATAGCACATCGGTGACAGTGTCTGGAATAAACCTGGCTCTGTCCACTGATGCCTTTTCAGGGTGAAAGTGTGGAGGAGTGTAGCTCAACAGCAAAGAAGGGTCAGGCTGGGCATCAGCATCCGGGAGAGAGGTTCTGAGCAGTTATTACAGTTAACTTCTTCAAGCCATTGAAGTGGAAAGGAAAACAGTAAATTTTTATATGTAAAATATATGAATAGTGTAATCAGCTGGAGTATTAGCTTGCAGGCTGGAAGCACTGCTGTGTCCCTGAATTGAGGTGCCTGCCTTCTAGGTCATGGGAACAATTACACTGGGGAGAGGAGGCAAATGCAGGTCATGTCCCTGCTGCTTGTCAGCCCTCTCTGTCTGCTCTGTCAATTGGTGTGCAAATATAGGGCAGGGAGAGCTGCTGACCATGAGTGTGTTTGGCATCTTCCTCAGACTGGGTTCTCTTGCCTTGCCATGCTGGCAGCACATATCCCCATCACCCTGCAGCCTCATCCCTGTGGGCAGGAGAGCATCTTTTGTCTCAGCCTGGGGCTGACCCAGTGGGAAAGCACGTGTGACACAGAGCAACCTGAATTATCCCATCTGCCTTCTGTTCTGTGTGGGCTTGAGTAAACCCATGAGGGTTGGAGGGAACTCCAAAATGGCAAAAATACATACATGGATTAATAATTGCAGCTTTGGAGATGGAAAATGAAGTCATGTTCCTCCATCTCATGGCCTCTTTCCCCTTCTGTGCTTTTTTTCTTCTTGTTCCTTTTTCCTTTTTGTAAGAGCTTGTTTTCTATTGCACCTAATAAAGGCAATAGAAACTAAGTGTGCTACTTGAGGGGCTTGTGGGCAAAATTGGAAACTTCTTGGTGAGGGGGCTGAATTACAAAAATGATGAATTTTTGGAAGAAGGCCATTCTTTTGACACAAAAACTGAGAAATTCTCCCCAACTCTAATGTATTTTGGCCACCATCCTGTGTAATCACAGTTCATTATTCCTGAAGCACGGATGCTGCCTTATCTGGAATATTCCTCACGTAAGAATGATGATGCCCCGATGAGGTGGCAGCAGAGACCTGCTCTCCCCTCCTGACCCTGCTGGTAAGACTGGATGCTCCCCTCTACCTGCAGCAATCTGATGGCTCAATGGAGCATGCTGTGCTTTGCTGATCCTCCAGCACCCCAACCCTGACAGAAGGTGCCTGTGCCTGGCTGGGAGTGTGGCTTGCCTGTCCTCTGCCTCTGCAGCAGGGCCAGAGCAGAGGGAGGATGCTTTGACTCCTGGTGATGGGTTGATGAGGCAGTTTTAAAGCTCCTTCTAATTCTTCTCCCCAAAGTAGACACAAGCGTTTTGCAAATGCTGTGAAGTCCCAATGACAGCAGCGCAATGCCAGTACTGTTCTATTTAGTTGCTTACTCTACCTCTCCTGCCTTCTCCCTCCCCTCAGCCTCCACTCCTCCCTGAACACCTGCCTTTTATCCAATTTGATTTTCACACCTCCTCCTGCTGCTGCTGTCCGTGCCAGTTATCTCTGTGCTTATGCAATGGGTATCTCTATTATAGCTTTGAAGGCTCCTATCCCATCCCAAACTGGCTTCCATGAGAGCAGCAGATCTTATCCCAGAGCTGCCTCTGCTATGGCTTCCTTGTGTCTAGGGGAGAAGCACCTTAGATCCCCACAAGTACTAAGGTTAACTTCAAAATTGTGCTGAAGTCCTGTTGATTTCAATATAACCGAGTCCCTTCATCAGTCTGGGTGTCGGTGTGCTACCACCATACCAGTACAATGGAGAGAAGGGCACATTCCTCCTCTGCAGGCTTGTCTAGTGGTTACTGTTGTATGCAGCTGCTGTTGCAAAGGCTTTTAGTCAGACCTCTCGTATTTATTCTCCTCCTTACCCTTGCTAGCCCTGCAGAGACAGTGCAGCAGCTGGAGAAGTCATCATCTGCTCTGTCTCGGGCATCACCAGCAGTGCTAATGAAGTCTCAGCTGAAGAGGCAAGCAATTGTACTTGTACATCCCCAAAACCAGAGCTGGATTCTCTTGGGTCCAGTGGCCTCATAGGCTGTGTTTGGCTTGTGTGATCTTTATGACTCATAATGACAAAAAAGGGAAGGACCCAGCATGAATCTACATCTCCTCTATGAGTTTACATGATTGGCAGTTAAGAAGAGGGGAGACAGAGAGAGTGATGCACTCTTAACAGAGAAATCCAGGCTCATTTGATCAGAGTCACTAATGTGCCGACAGAGATGCTTGCTCAACCAGCTCGCTTTTCAGAGTGCTGTTACCTTTTAAGCAGGGCTGGGAAGGCAGAGTCTGAATAGCCAGACTCCAAAGGGCAGTGGGTGATGTACAACCCCTTGTGTGTAGACAAGGCAGAGTCCTACAGAAGTTACTGCATCCTCTCTAGTGTGGCCGTTGACACTAAACTGAAAGGGAATAGGTCCCTTATCTAGTGAGGAGCACCCTGTTTGTTATTAACCTTGAGGTGCTCAGCCAGACATTTCCAAGTGTTGTTTTTGCTGTGAGTGTATTATTTAGCACTTGCATGAAATAATGTCATCATCCCATCATCACTTGGAACATACCATTCTGGGGAGGACAGCCAGGGTTTGTAATGTGCTGCTGAGGCATAGAGGGTGACACCTCCAGGGATGGAGAGTATCACTCTGGGTAAGCATCCAGGACTGCTGTCTTTCCAGCCTGTATTAGTGGTTTCTGTCGCTGCATTGCCTTGTCTCTTCTGAGATCTGAGCTAGGGCAGCTTGCACTTCTGTTCTGCATCCTACCTGTAACACCAGGATCTCTGTGTGAGTGTGTCTGCAACCCCATGCTGATTTATTCAATAAAGGATGCAGACGATTATGAGGGTCCTTGATCAAAAAGACAGAGGTTATCTCAACTGGGAGGAAGGGGAGATGGTGCCTGCGCAGCAGTGTCTGCAGCTGGTAACCTGCCTTGCATTGCCACAGTGCCCTTTCTAACTGAGGAAGCATGAAAGAGGGAGAATTGCCATCTTCTTGCTAGGATGAAAAGAAAACAGAGTATGAACGGTCATAATGTAGTGGGCTCCTGGGTAAACTTGTATTTCATTCCGATTATTGAGTGCATTCCCTAATTGCAGCAATAAAACGGCACAGTCCATCTTCTCAACACAAACGGTAGTGCTGATTGTTATTTAATTAGTTGTTTCCAGTGGTCGAGGGGTGAGCTTGGAATTGCAATTGCAGCTTGTATTATTTCCCTGAGATTGCCGAATTAATTAGGAGAACAATGGGATTCTTCATTACGGGCATCTTAAGAACTTGTGACAATGACTTTAAAAGTGAAGGAAGAATAAAAGGCCATAATGGATTCTTCTGCTGACACTTGGAGCACTGCAGAGACTTGAGGGAGCTGTAGTCCTCCCATCCCCTTTCTTCCTCTGCTGCCCTTCGTTGTTCTGGAAGGTGAGATGCTTACAGTGAAGTTTCTAGCCTTGCTAGAGAAGAGGACACGGTGTAGGAGAGGAGCAGCTCCTCCACTCAGCAGCCATATGATGGATTGTGTTTGGAATAACAATAGCAGCAGTGAGATTCCGGAGCTCATTGGGATGACATGAGAGAGAGGAGTCCTAAAGCACGGAGGGAGGAGCAGAGTGCACCTCTTGCTTGTGTGCAGTGCTCATCTTCACGCTGTTGTGTTTCCCCTCAGCCCCATGGTTGTGTGGATGTAGGGAAATCAGGCTCTGGGCAAGGAATTCTAGTGCAGGATAGATGCTGTGATGGATGTTGCTGGTGCAGGAGCTCCTGCCTGCTGTGGACTGAACTCCCTGGGTTTGCTATCTCTTCTGCAGTTTGCCATGCTTAGAAACAGCATGCAGCAGCATAGGAGTTGTAGCTCTTGTGCAGGGTGATTGTGTTTGCATCTGAGGAGGTTTGCTAATGGGATCTGGAGACCAGACCTTACATTATAAGACAATTCCTTTGGCTGTGTTTGATGTGCAAGGTTTTTTCTATGATGAGCAGACAAAAGATAATTCAGGCAAAACCATTAGGAAAGACAAGGTAATTTAAAGTCAAACTTGAGTTGCTGACTTGGGTTAATTCCCAAGTATCGTGAAAAAATAGCCGGTGGTGTTCATTGTCACACAGTATAATTGAAGTTGAGAGTAGATATTTATGTGGCTTATCAGAGTTTTTAGAGTTGCAAATGTAAAAGCACAAATGAATAGAAAGCTCTAAATTCTTGTGCTTCAGGACATGACCTAACTTAGGTTTAATGAGGGTTGAGCAGACACTTAACCTCAGGGCAAGCGGTGTCTGCTCTGCCTTTGCACTTTGTTCTCAAGCACTCCATGCTGGCTGCTGTCAGGTCCTGACAGCCAGACCAAAGAGCCCACCAGTGTGTTCCAAGTTGAGGCTGTGTTGTGTTCACCTTAATGATGTGCTGGCCTTCCACACTGGAAGATGCTGCCTTTAAAAGCATCCCACTGTGATGGCTTTGTACCACGAGATAAAACCAAGACTATCACATGCCCCATTCTCACTGCTGTGCAGGCTGAGGGCGATTTGCATCCGTGTCACAATGTGGGCCAAGAAAATAAGGTCTCACTGTCTCCTGCCATCATCCAGATGCAGTGCTTGGGAACACAGCCCTGTGGGAAAGTGTGTTTGCCTTTGAGCTGGTAATGACCTGCAGAAAACTGTTCCTGAAGCGAGAAACAGAGAAGTCTTCAAGAACTGAAGCAATTTGCAGGTGTGCTGTGAGTGATGGGCAGCAGGCACTGAGGTTTTGCTCAGAAAACGTTGGCTTTATTGTTTTCCTCTTATTTTATTTTGTTGAAAATGTGTTTCATATAATGGCCTTCTGGCTGGTTTGTTGTGATGTGGCTTTTATTGTAGCTGACTGAGTGCTTTGGGGTTATTGCAGCCGTGCAGTAGGAGAAAACACAGAAGAGGTTTGCTCAGAATACATGGGACGTTATTATGTTAAAGTAATCATCTTTCCTGACCGAACTTGGCTTCCTCTTTCATGGGTGCTCGGCAGAGAGTTGTTCCTTTCTTGTCTATGTCTTTGTATTGTCAGCATTAATGTTTCAGAGGGAGAAGTCTTCAGAAGGTGTTATCTCCTCCTTGCTGTTTAGAGGTAGAAGTTACTGTTCTTTTCTCTCCCCTGCAGAAATAGCGTGTCTGCAATCTACCATGTCACTCACTTTCTTCCCTTCCAGTGCCTGCTACCGAGTCTCTGTTTTCCTCTCCTTCCAGATGAGTGTTCTGTGTTGATTAGGAGTGCTTCAACGCAGGCTTCTTTGCTCTCTGAATACTCCTTTGTGGGGATTTGCAAGGCCATCTTAGTTGGGGAGAGCTCAGGATAGGCTGTGTGCCCTGAGTGAAGCAGTTGGTGTGGCTGCAGTGGTGCTGGGGCTGTTTGCCCATCCACAGCAGCATCATGGGGGCTTTCATGACTTCCTGCCCTTCTTCCCCTCCTCTCTCCAGCTCCTACATCCCCATAGCATTCCCTTTGGTGTGGTTTGGATTTCCTGCTCCTCACCCAGCCTAGGGCTGTATGTCACCTGCCAGAAAGACCTCTTCACTGTGGCTGTGCCTATAGCCAGGTATGAGTAGCTGCCTGTGCCTCAGCATAGCCAGGACCTCAGTGAAGGGGAGCTGTGCCTGAACAGGGCCTGAGCCCCTGGTACCTTGACCTGCATGAGCGAGCATCCCCTGTACTAGGGCAGGAGTGTGGGTGCCTTTTGGAGTGTAGGAGCTAGCAGGAGGTGAGGCTGTGGGCTGAGGATAATGTGGGTAAGAATGGGTAGAAATCTGTGTGTGTCCCTGCAGGTTTCTTAGGAGGTGAGGGAAAAGGGCAGAGCAATAGCAGGACACTTGGGGAGCCTTTGGGAAGGGTGGCATGGAGAGGGGCCTGTTCTAGAGCTGGGTTTGGGTGGGTTTGGGCAGACCTGTCCCTGTCAGGGCTGCCACTTTCACAATGTCTTAGCAAGCTGCAAAAGCTCATGGGCATAAACTGTGCTCCAGGAGCAAGGGAGAAAGTGTGTGCTCATGTGTGTGTGTACAGGGAGAGGAAGGTGTGTTGTGGGGTGAAGGCATAGCAATGGGGAGCGCAAAGGATAGAGAGAATACAGTTCTCCCCCTCTCCATCTAGTTTTATGTGCTTTTTGTTTGCATTTGAAGGAAGAAGCTTGTGGCATCAGTTTGTTCTCTTCACTCAGAATCGATTTGAAGCACAGGGCAGAAGAGTTGGCAGTGTCTTCTCTTTGTAGTCCAGCATCCCCCTTCTCTGCTTCTCAAGCCATTCTCTCCCCTTAGCTCCTACTTGTACCTGACAAGCAAATGTGTCTCCTTCTGCTCTGCAAGTACCTTTTCTTTTTCACTTCACTGATTTTTCCCTTCAGACTCCAGAACATCTCTAATCTCTCTTCCCACACTGATAAGTAAAATGAGTTCTTTTCCCCAGCCAGCAGCAGCTCAGCTTGGACAGGGCTGAAGGGCAGTTTTGCTCAGGCTGTGATTGACAGGGGATCTTTGGGATACTGGAGGCTGTGTCAATACATTTCCCTCTTTCCCCCTGTTTTCCTCTGTGAGCTTCCCACCTGCAAGGGCAATGGAACTCCATTCCCAGAGCACAAAGAGCAAGGAGAAGGAGACTCTGACCCAACAGGGGCATGGGTGAGATGAGCCTTGCTGGGCATTCGTGTCCATTGGCCAGGATCTGTGGAGATAAAAGCAGCTCAGGGGAGAGTGAGGTGAAGAAAAGAGAGCAGCAAGGAGGAGAAGTAAAGAATGGCACCCTGGAGGTGTGGGGAAGAGCCAGACAGAACAGTGTACGAGATAGCAGGGACTCCAGGGGTGGAAAGGGGAAAAAAGGGATAGAAATAGCTTTGTTTCAAAGAGTTGATACAGAAGAGAGTCAATGATGCTGAGGAAATACGTGCATCTCCCTGACCCCAGGTTTCCTCCTCTTTCTACTGCACTAGTCCTAGGCAATGCAAACTACATCTTCCTAAGGATACGAGGGAAACCCTGGTCCAGGAGCTCTTCTCACTGCCATAGGGAGGTGCTAGGTTACACAGAGATGATGGCAGAAGAGCTGAAGCAGGACTCTGAGCCGGAGGCTGTTTGCAGTTAGTGCGAAGCTGGGATTTGGGATATCTGGTTTTGCTGTAAGTTGGATTTGAACGGGGTCATCCTTTCCCCCCAGTAGGCACCAGTCCTCCGAGATCAAATGTGGCCATGATTCTTGTTTCTTTGTCTGCTGCTGCCCCCAAGAGGGACATCACTTTGCCCTCTGGTCTGGCTCCAACCTTTGCCTGGTACTTTTCCCTCCCACTGCAGTCCTGTACAACCGAGCTTCTGGATTTGCTGTGCCTTTGCCCTAATACACTAGAGGGTCTGTTCCTCAAGGAACCACTGGGAGATGTGGCTGCTAACTAGAGCTAAGGATTACTTTTAATCTGTGCACTGCGTTCAGGTTTTGGGGGATTAAATGGATCTTGTGTATCCAGTGATAGAAAACCTCATGTTCTTCCTGAAGGCAGCCTCTATCCCCAGAAGCAAGAAGCCTAAAGGCAAGATGTGCCAGAGGGGAAGGGGGACACAAGCTATAAGACATGAGATTTCTTTGTCCTTTCAATAGAGTTCCCTACAGCTCTAAGCTGGAGCTGCTGGAGTGAGCAAGTTGTGAGGCATATGGTGACATACCTCACATCATGCTGCTCCCTGCTGTTCCTACCAGGAAAGCATTGCTGGCAGTTATGAACAACTGCTCCAGCACTGCCTCCCTCTCTGAGGCTTCCTGGGTCTGGGTCTGTGGTCTCTTCTGCAGGAGCAGTGCTCCCTGCCTGAATGGCACCTGGTCCAGCATCCCTCTTCCCAGACCTTGCTGGTGCAGTATTGCTTCCTGCCTCCTTAGCTCCCTATCTCCCTGCTCTTCTCTTAATGTCAGCCTCTATGGCCCCTTCACTGTAATTGCCGTTTGCTGAATAATTTACAGATTGTGTATTTTCACCTTAAATACAGTATCCTTTCTTGGAAGAATCACCATTTAGGTTAATGGGATGCTTTAAAGTGGATGAAGCCATGGTGTGAGGGAGAAACTGGGATGCAGTGGAGGTTCAGCTTGCTTAGTGCTAGAATTCAGGATGTGTCCAGGTGGGTTATTCAGTGGCAGATCAGCTGCTGTCTCCTTCAACAGGAATATAGATGCAATAGTTCTTTTTCACTCTGTCTGAAATAGCTTTGTAATAACAGTAGGAGTTGGAGAGGCATTTTTATTGATTAAACAATTGAAGCTATTTGTCTTTACAAACCCAAAAGTATAGAGGTGTCTTTTGCTTCCTACATATACATTATACACATTATTAAATGCAGCAGCCTCTGTAATAAAGGTGATGGTTATGATGGACTGGTTTATAACACTGGATTGAGGTGGTGTAATGTGAACTGAAGTGCAGAGGAAACCTGATATAAATACGCTGAATAACAAGGACTGGAGTCAAGGCAACTCATGAAGGGAGGGAGGGAGGCCATGTACTGGCTCCTTGTAGGAGGTGTGTGAAGTGGGCAAAGAATTACTTTTGCTATGTCTGCTCCTGTGCTCTCTCCCAGCAAAGCACCAGTGATTTCTGAGACATCCCTTTGATCAAGAACCATTTCAGCTATTGGAAAATTTGTAGCTGAATGTGTCTTTTGACACTTCATGCTGATGGTAGTGCATGATTGTAGTGTCAGTGTTTCTCTGAGGCGAAGGCAGAACACCTCTCTGGTGTGTCTGTGAAGCGGAGGGGCATCTCTGATGCACACAGCTTAGCCTGCCTTTACGCCTTTGGCATATAAGTAATCTTATGATATTTGTGGCTTTCTCTGCTCTCCCTCTTGTGTGGCGTTATCAGCTTCTAGGTGGTACCCATGATGCGCCAGTCCCAGAGCATTGATACAGATCTTGTCTTTGGTTGTGTGTGTTTGTACTACCTTGTTGGCAACTAACTGCTTGGGAATTGTCTCTCACTGCATTTATTCCTACAGATTGTCCTTTTTTTCTTTTGCTTTTTGCTCCTTCTCCACATGAGCACATGAGCATTTCTCTGCATGTGTGTGATGGAGCTCAGATGCTTTTAGACATGGACTGACCTTCTGAAGTCAGCCACTGAATAGAGTTCGTGTATGTCAGATAAGAGGGCTCTCTTAGCAGTGTGTCTGACTCAATCCCTAACTTTGGGCTGGAAAAAAGGGCTTATTTTAGCAGGCCTGCATTGCATTGGTGATAGCAAAGGCCCTTGAGGGGGTTGCGTTTCTCCTTTGTTTCACACTTGCAAACTTCCTTACCAGCCTTCCCACGTAAGGAGATGCAGTCCAAGAAGGGACATGAGCCTTAACAGGAGTGAGGGAACAAGTGGTTTGTCCAGACAGAAGTGAAGCAGATTGATTTTTACTGCATTATTAAGTGATCATTTAAATAGCAATACTTGAGGCTGGCTTGGTTGTTCCAGTTCTTCAGGGCTTCCTTAGGAAGCTGTGGCCTACAGATTGGAGAGAAACCAGTTCAGCATGAGATGTCTTTGTAGGTGTGTTTGTTTATATGGTATATTAGGTGCACAATATGTCTGTGTATGCCACAGCCACCTTCATCTTGAAGGAGTGAAGGGCTTGGCTGAAAACACTGTGTGTGTGGCACATACGTACGCATTGCTCTGTTCTCCCTGTGTGATGTGTTGAAGGATTATTGGATGTAAGCCCGGACTGGGACCTTATGAGACACGCAGTCCTTGCAATCACCTGCCTTGGTAGAACTTAGCAAGCACCATCTCAGAGCTGCTCTTGGGTTTTTCCTTTGTTAGTGTTCGGGAAGGCTGATCTAGATCCTTGCTGCTCTACTGGATGGGAACGCCTTCCGAATGCCAGTCTACATTAATTGTGAACTTGCTTAGCCCCATTAGTTTTTGTGTCATTATTATCCTTGGACACAAATAGTCATATAGAGCAGTTGTCCACTGAACTAAGCTTAGCTGATAACTGTGCAGTACTGTGCACATCATGGTAGCATGCAGATGCAAGCTTACTTTGACTGGGTTTTGCTTCCGACTTCCTTTCACTGTGGAGGTAAAAAGGTGTCCTTGTCACTGCAGCTTTGTAGGGGGTGATTTACATTTCCACAGAGCCTCCCTTCCGAAGAGCATGTTAAACTTTCCCAGGTTAAAATGATAATGAAGGAAAGCAAAAACAATGGATAAGAAAGAGGTATCTTGTGAAAACCTTCTGTAATGGAAAATGTCTTTTTTGATGTGACAAGCTCCTATGTGTGTGAAGTAATATCAGAGCTTTGATTTTTGCATGATTTAAAACCAATCAACTTTTGTCATGTCCTAGAAGGGAGTAAGGGAGATTATATTAGTAGAACAAAGTGGAATGCCTGCTGCTTTGGGTGGAAGCTGTCTAGCTGCTCTCAGAGGGCTGGGGGGGGGGACACAAACACTAATGTACTTCATGCACCTGAGGATTGAATAGAAACAGCTGGAAAAATGTCATCTTCCTGTATCTGATGTATGAGAATCTTGTTTCATTTGAATGCTTTCATGAAACATGTTCAGCAAGCAACTGTATGGTCAGGCCCTTAGGGCATGGTAAGGGGTGGCCAGAGAGACCACCAGTCCTGGGTGTGCTACGTTGAGCATGGAGATGGCATGACTCCAGTGATATGTCATAGTTGTATGAGGATTTTTATATAGCCCGTTTACCTCTGTCTGATTAATGCAAGTGTAGGCATTTGCTCAGTAATGAGTGAAAGAAGTCCCTTGCCACAACTAAATTGTGAGCACTTTTGTCCCTTGGTTTCTTCCGAGCTGAGTCAGTCCTTGTGCTATTTTCCCATCTCTTACATGGGAAGAAGAAATAGGATGGTTTAAGTGACATGTTTGTGAGGTAAAGGACCAGCTATAGAAATCAGCTGGTGAAGGGCTGAGCAGGGGTACCAGCATCCACTTTGTGTGTGGGGGTGAAGCAGAAACTGCCATTTGACTTAATGCAGCTGCTTGCAGAGATGAGAGCTCTTGGCTGCCTTCTTCCTGCAGTGGTTTAGGGTTCATCGAGTTGTCTTTATGCTGCCACTATGTCCCTTGATTCTAGTTTTGCTCTGTCTGCCTTAATTGGGTACTGCAACAGTTCTATATGTTAAAATAAATGAACTTCTTCCTGCAAAAGAAGAGAAGAAGAAAGACAGATGATCCCTCAGCAGCAGCTGTTTGGAGAAAGAATCCCACAGAAGCTGCTTCCTTCACTAATTAGAAATCTGCTTTCCTTTAGGAAGGGTAACGTCTACATTCTTGACTCCTGTTCTTGCTTCTAATTACTTGGAGAAATGAATGAAGGCACTGTTAAATATGTTTTATTTAGAGTTGCTGAGGCAGAGAATGTTGGGTGGAAGTGTCTTCTGGAGATGGGAAGGAAGAAAAGGGAATGAAATAAAGATGTCAGATGGCACTTTGAGGAAAGAGGGGCTGTGCTTCTGCTGGCAAGAGCTGCATGAGCACTGGATTAGAGGCACTGGTAGAGCTGGTATGTGGGATCTCCTGGGTCTCTGGGGACAGGATGCTGCTCCTTAGGGAGGACAAATCTGTAGGAACTGGTACTTGGGAAAGATCATATTGAGAGACTGCAGACAGCGGAATGGGTCTGCTGTAAAGACAGACAGCAAACGGTTCCCTCTCCCCCTGCAAATGACAGCTCTCTTGCACAGTGGCTTCTCTCCATAATGTAAGTGAAAACCAGCACTGCTTGTTGCAAATAGCTGTGTCCAGCTACTGGGGAGTGAGGGATGCTGGGCAGAGGAGCCCGTTGCCATCAGGAGGGATGCGGAACGGGCGTTTGAGGATGTCGAGCCTATCTACGCCTGAAGTTGGGTTTAGGTTAACAGAGGTGTTACTGCAATGAGGAAACTGCGAGGAGGTTTAACACAGTTGCTGAGAGGAGCCTGTTGCAGGCTGTGGTGGGTGGCAGCGAAGGGAAGGTGCAGCCATTCTGCAGAGCAGCCACTGTGGGAGGGGAGGAAGGTGAATCACAGCGAAGGCACCAGAACCTGCGTGGTGTGTGCTGCTAAGGGGCTAGCTGCTTCGCCTCCCATCCTGGCCTCCTCCTGTCTAGCTCTCAAGGCTTGTTTCCGAGGAAGGAAGCAAATAGAAATAAGCCCAGATACCTCCATTCCTAACTGTCATTGCTTACAGTGGGAATTAACTGTGTAAACCACTGTGGGGTTCCAGCTTAGTGATTACAAGACAGAGGGGCTCTGCAAGTGCTGTTTGATACCTGGTAAATAGAGCAACTTCTTGTCAGAGTGTAAATTCATCACAAAACAAGTGCTTAGAAAAGTGGAATGGTAAAGCTAAAATTCAAGGAGAGAGTAGATAAATCTGTTTGGCATCTTGTAAAAAAAACATGCTTTGATTGTGTTCCATGAAGAAATAATTCTGGTTTGAACTGTGTTTAATCTTTTTGGGCTGAAATGGGAGCAAAGCGTTTTATTCAACCTGAAACCATCAGTTCTGTGTTTTCCCCATTAGCCAGGGCGTGCTCTGTGAGGGGCAGGGTGGAGGGAGCTTTCTTGTGCTGCTCTCCGATGGAAAGGCACACAAGGGGTTTGTCATTGTCCAATGGCAGTGATTTGAGCTCTCTTTTGCTTAAACCACCACCCTGTACTTGCTGTACTTCTGAAGCCTTGAGCAGCTGTTGCTTTGCAGTCCTGCAATTCAATTACTCTGGGCAATAAATTTCAAGGTGAGCGTTGGAAACTCCATCACTTGAAGTACAAATGTTTTCCTTTTTCCCCTGGTCTTGGAGGTAGCATCATCAGCAGTAGAAGTAACAAAGCCTGGTTTCTTATGGATGCCTTTGTCATGGTTGGGTTCTTTGATAACTAAATAAGTGTGAGCTCTGCCTGAATGCCTCGGCCACAGAAAGAGCTTCAGAAAAGCTGTATTGAGTGTAAATCCTCTAATAAGAAATGAACTCGCTGTCCATGAGGATGCTGTGAGACCGGCTATTGTCTGTCAGCTATTGTTGTGCACATTGAAGTATTTATCCTCTGTCAGATGTAGCTGCAGGTGGCTAGCGGGTTCATTTATGGTTGTGGGAGGCTGGCAGACACCCGCTTTCCATAGGAAAGCAGGTTAGATGTATAGATGGGCAAAGAGCAGTCGGGAAGATGTGACCCCAGTGGATCTGTTGACACCATTTCTGGACTCGGAGAGGAGGAAGGAGCACTTTTTTCCCCTCAGGAGTTGGTTTCTTCTGGGAATGTGTGAATAAACACGTCCATTAGCACGGTGACAAACAGGACTTGGCAAGCAGGGTGGATAAGTGTGGTACTGAAATGAAAACTGTCAGCTTACCATGACCAGCGGACAGGATTTAAATGCATTGGTTCTTGTGCTTGGTGAGTACCCTATCCATGGTTAGTTACATGTCATGCAGTATATGAAAATGATGATGTATTTCACCACTGCAGCTGCAGTCTTCCTGAAATCACTTTACCTTTTCAGTGTCAGGCGTTTTCAGGAGGGTGCTTAAACAAAAGCAGTAATGAGAAGTGTATGTGAGTCTGGGCAATAAGAAGGAAAAGGAGTGAAAGACATATTTCATCTCTTGCCCAGGAGCCATACAGATAAGTTCCTGTCTGCAGAACCTATAGTTTGCCAGATGAATTCCCCCAACTCTAAGAACTAAGAATCAGGGGGAAAATCAATATGGGAGAGCTGAGTGACGAATCTTTCGCTACAAATAACAAGTGATAAGATGATAACTGGTAGCCTAGATAGGCAATTAACATTGATTTGGTTAAATTAACTGATGGCAGAGATCTCTTATGTTAGAGGTTTGCCTCAAGACTTTATGCCCTTTCTGAAGGCATGCAGGGAATAGCTGTGGAGGATAGACATCTCCAGAAATGAGCGTGACTTTGAAGCAGCATGGATGATTAATGAGAGTTTATTGCTCTTGATGGACAAATGAAGCACCTCCGGTTTTCTTGTGAGTGATGTTCTGCTTTCTTTTTCCCAGTAAATGATTCAGCTGCTCAAACTTTGCTAAGAACAATTAGAGGTAAAGAGAGGGGAGAGAAGGGAAGAACTGTCCCCTCTCAGCTTGATTTATGATCCAACCCTTTTGTAACAAGATTTCCAGTGTTGTAAAATATTAAATACATCCTTATATTCAATATCACATTTTGATACATTTCATGCCTCATTTGCTACTGGACTCAAGGACAACTTCACATTTTTCATGGCACAAGGCCCAGATTTGTCTATTTATTTATTTTTAATCACTACTTTTCTCTTTTTTTACCTGTATCAATTTGGATTAAATCTTGGCAACCATAGCAACCTATTCCACTGGGTGGTTTCAGGTCTCCAGCACGTGGGAACTTCTTGGTTTGGCTTATCCCTGACGGGCTGCTGTGCAGTAACCATCTATAGAGGATCATGGTTAGCAGGGTATGGGAGAAAGGTACGGATTTGTGATGAATTATACATTGAAGCAGGCAGCCCTTTCTGTCGCTGGCAGCATCACTGTTAAACAAAAGGCTATTCTGTTTAACATCTCACATGATATAATGAGGGGGATTAAGTGGAATTTGCTGCCACTGTTAAAGGAAGATGCACGTAACTCCTGTTGGTTAGGAAGGGCTCAGGATTTGTCTTTGCCTTGATCTGTGTGGGAGGTTTTTTGATCATCACTTCTCGCATGGGGAACAACAGCTTAATTCTGTTGCCTTCTGTATCGAGCTACCAGTACACAGTGACTCTGCTTCTGCAGGTAGGGATGGCAGCTTGGGATGTGTCAGAGCTAGTGATGCATCTCTGTAGCTGGACCATGTTAATCCAAGGAGTTTTTATGGGACTATGTTAACAGCTGGGCTCTGTGGAGGCTGAGTGGTCTTGCCTAGGGGGGTTATACTTTTGGGGGGAGCTTAATTCTCTCCACCCTGAGTCCATTCCATTGAGCTTCACTAAGGTGTCGGACCTCTTTCTTAAGCCAACTTAGAGGAATTGGGCTGTGTTCCCTCTGGAGGTGATATCTCAGATGTGAGTCATCCTCCTGGGCTCAGGGTGTCTGATGTTCTCTTTACAAACTCCTATTTTTATTTCCTAGTGGCAAGGTGACTCCGTGTTCTTTTGCCTGAGAAAGTGCATTAAGAGCCATTTGCAAGTAACTGGAGCTCAAGAAGCTCTGCCTTGAAATGTAAGACAGACGTTTTGAACAGTGAGAGTAATTAGAACCTGTAATATCTCCCCTAAGGCTTGTGGTCAATTATCCATGAATGGCAACTTTACATTGCCATTGGATGCTTTTCCTCAAAGATGTGCTTTAGCTGAAGTTGGAACAAGCTCAAGAAGGCCCATGGCTGGTTGTTTTGGAAGGGGGCCTGGACCACCACAGGGGTCCTGACTGATCTGTAGGCAGGAGCTGCTTTAGCAAGAGCTCAATGTTCACAGATACTTCTCAACAAGCTCTTTTTTGTGCTGCTTCAGCTTTGTCACAGAAGCCAAATTCCCAAACGAATGGCCGCAAGACTTGGAAGGGTTTGGCTGGATGAAAGGTTTCAGAGCTAACCTATTGGTGACGGTGCCCTTTCCATCCTCAGGAGTGCACATCTCCTTTCAGAAGTGGTCAGCACCCAGAAACTGAATCCTTTCAAGTTGAAGTGATAACATCTCCTAATGGGCAGGATCTTGGCTGCCTTTAGAGAGGGATCATCCCCAAGGCATGGCTCCCTGAATGGATGATTTTGAACCTTGTACCCATTGGCAAAGGGATCTGCGGACGATGAGAGTTTCACAAATGATAAACAGGTTTTCTCTCTCCATAGGGCACTTGAATTTGTACTGGAGAACTTGTAAGACTTTGGATCAAAAAGGCTTCAAAGCCCTTCTTTTATTTAAATGTACCAATAGGAATTGGGGTCTTTATTAGTTTAGGGGCTTTTAAGACTCCCATTAGGTACTGATCTGCCTCTTTTGGTGGTTGATCTCCCTTAAAGATCTGTCCCAAAGTATATGAATCACTCCTGAAAGTGGAACTTACACTCCTAAATTCCCTGGTTGCCTGCAAACGCTATCCATAACATTGCCTTTTCTAACAGCCACATCAATTAAAAGCCTTTCCACATCTGGCTGTCAGCAGGCCCTTGTCTATGATAGGGAGTGCAGGAGTTTCACCCAGGCTGGTTCTTTTATGATCCCAGTGCTTTGCAAGTGAAACAAAATGTAGTGAGAGAACCTGTCTTTGTTCCCCTCCTTCCCATACAGCAAACTAATTGAAAACAACACGAATGTTAATGATGCATTTCACATTTGGAAGTTAGAGGGGTGATTAATACATTGTACATTGTATATTAACACCTTCTCAGGGGCATAATGAAGACAAAATATACGCTCTGAGCCGAGATTGTTTATTTCATGGTGTGTTTCCTGCGTTCCACCATCTCTTTTCGCATTGAAATACAGGCTTTCCAATCCAGAGGGTTTTGTTTCAGAGCATAATTTTAAATCGATCAATAAACTTTCATGTCTTAATCCTTTTCTCCTTCCCCTTTTCATTGGATAGCTGAAACAATGCGTAAAGTGAATGGAGATGTGAGGAAGGCAGGAAGAGGAAAGGAAAGCTCAGAGAAAGATGTGAAAGGGCAGTGATGTGGCAGGTTCCTGAAGCTGTTGCCTCTTGATGATGATGGAAATGATCAGTTATGGGAGAGAAGGGGACCAAAGCATAACCTGTTAGAGTCCAGGCAAAGATCTTTCCTCCCCTCCTGCTCCTTGACGGATGGCCACCTCCAGAATCCTTGTAATGTGGTTTATAATTCCTGTGATCAATTGCTCTTGTGAAAAGCTGGAGGCTGAAGCTTTTGATTAATCTATAAGGCAGTTGGATTCACTGAATACATCCACATGACAAGCAGAGGTCACTCTCTCCTGTCCCCGCTTGGTTCTGGAATGACAAGCGCTGTCATAATTGGGCTGTGGTGACCTGTGACTACTGGAGCACCCCATGCACCTTCAGAGGTGTGTTTGCATTCAGTTAGGCTGGGACTTGGGCACTGTCGTGGCCCCAGCCTTGCCCCAGTCTGACCATCCCTGTGTGCCACACTGCAAAACCTCTGCCTCCAGGAGGGCTTTAAACAGGATTCCAGGCCAGGTAACCTGTCTTTGGTACCGGTGTCCCTGTAGCTGGTGTTGAGCATCTTGCTTATAACCTACTTGCAGCCTTGGTGAAGGTTTCGGCTGAGCTGTAGATGAGCAGCACTAATCCTGCTCACTCACAGCTTTGTGTTCTAGAGGAGTTCAATTGTTGCCAAGCTCTTCAGACACAGAAAACAGGAGGAAATTAAGACTGACGTGTTGGTCTTCATGTGATAATATGGGTTTGGAGGATTGTTACTGTGTCATTTTTGTGTAGTGATATTGGAATGGTTTACTCTGCTTGAGATTTTGGCTAGGGTTGTTTATGATTGAAAGACATGGGATTTTCTTTTTTGTATGTGTGTGCCTAGTTCAGTGCCTAGATGGAACTTCTCATATCTGCAGGGTCAGTGAAGTTCTAACCTAAGAAAGCATCTTAAGCCCTTTAGATATGAAGCCAGGACACTGGTGTTGCATAGCTGAAGTATCAGACATTGCAAGAGAAGTCAGTGAGTCTGCAGACACATGATGGATAAAAACCTCAGCACCAGTGGGCAGCTGAAGCTGTGTCTGAAACCTCTTAGTGCAGGGAGCAGAGCCTCCCAATTCACACAGATCACCACTATGTCTATGAGCAGGCATGGCGTTTACCTCTTCCCATGGACTTTGTGAGGACCACAAAAGGTGACGAGCATCTGCAGATCTGCTCCCAGGGAAAAGCTCTGGGAAATGTCTATTTAGCACGTTCTGGCCCTTAAGCTGTAATACTGCCGTAGGTGGCAGCATGTGGTGGTGGCTAATTATGCAACTCCAGGAAGAAAAGATGATCACATGAGCTCTAACACGTCTATAATTAAGCACAGTGAATGGTTCTAAAGCAACAAACACTTTCAAAGTGCTGTTCTTGGCCACAAGTGAATGATTTTCCTCCTTTGGCAGAGTCATTAGAGGGGAAGGTGGGGGGGTGGGAGGAGGGAAGTGTGTTTGTATCAATCCACGCTGCATGTTTGTAACCTTTCTCTGTTATTTTTTGATGAATGAAAACTGAAGCCTGGGAATGGGTAGCAAGTCCTGGTGAGAATGGCTGCGTTTCTCTTACTAATACCTGGCATTGCTGTTGCCGCTGGTGTGGTGAGGAAGAATTCCAATTCGGATGTGTTTTTCAATGGGTCAACATCAGGCAGTTCCTATGTTGTAAGTGTGGTGTTTATAAACTGTCAGAATAGCAATGAATGGAAGTGGGCTTCATCTGTTAAAACAAGCCAAATGCCTTCAGAAACAAGCCAAATGCCTTCAGAAATTGACTTTTCCTGTTCTTGCTGTCCTTAATGCTTTTTACCTGCTGTTTTCTATGTACTAGCATTAAACCAGCTTTGTCTGTCTGTTTTGCCTGCAATGGTACTATGCTCAAATGAAGGTCCTCAGGCTTTTTGATGGCACTTTCAACCCGATTTGCTTGGCTCCGTCTCCCTGCCTTAGGAGCAGTATCCTGTGGCTGTGTATATGACCTTAACCTTCTGTGGCTTGGCTGTATCTTTAATGGCTTGTTTGTTTGGCTCTAATTAATCTTCCATTAATAACACAGCCCCAAAGATACAGTTACAGATTTCAGTAGTCCCAGATAGGAAGATCTGATGTTTGGAGTGATGGCACCAAGGGAAAAACGTCATTTTTCAGGGTTGTGTAATAGAACAATTTTATCCTCCTTCCATAATTTCCAGGCCAGCTGTGGTTGGAGGCAGGATTTACTGCTGCTCCTCTCTGGCAGGCAGGGTCATTCCCCTGACCTTCTGCTCTAGCAGACGTTTGAACCTGCACATAAATCTGGGGCTATTGCTTCTTGCAGGCATCTTGGTGATCTCACTGCTGCCTTGTGCTCGCTGTTGCGTATCTGACTGTCTGCCTGCCTCTCTTTGTGCTCAGATCCCAGTTTTGGGGGGTCACGGGGCTGTGTCCTTGCTAATCTGCAGTTTGCAAAGTGTGGAGAGGCACAGAGGGGAGGGTTATGTTTCATGGTTTGGGCAGCATATCTGCTGTGTAACCTGATGTGGCCTGAATGGGTAACTGGCTGGAGCTGGGTTACAGCAGACTGGAAAAAGGAGATGGTGCCAAGGCTCAGGTACCATCTATATCCTTGAAGTTAATGATTATTTCTTATAAGGAGAACCTTTTTAAAGGTGGAGATGTAAGGTCCTGAGTTGCTCAGCTGCTCAGAGATTTCCCAACCCTCTTTTTCTGGGCACAATTGGTGTTTCATTCTTCTCTGCTCTGGAAGCATCTGAGTGGTGCTGGCCTGGTTGCCCGTGCTCAAAAGCCTGTAAGGAAGGCTGATGGAATTGCTCAGTGATCTTGAGATCAGATGGGTTGATCTGATGACCGCATCAGCAGTTCAAGTGTGCTGTAATGGTCAGCCAGGAGCCATAAGTGCCTGTTCTTACAACTGTTCATGTACAGAAGATTCTCTTTTACACCTTGGTGCAGACTAAATCCAAGCTGTCATAGCCCATAAGCATAAGTCCTTGTGTACAGCCTCTTTAGCAGACTGCAAGAGCTGCTTCCAGAACAATAACTCAGGTAATAAGGAGTCCCTAGGTTCAGCTTAGTAATAGCTTGTAATGACTCCCAGGGAGTGATTTCAGCCTCCATTATCTTCCTAGCCATGCCCTCCTTCTATAGCAGTGTCTATGGGGAACCACATCTGTATCACGAGCAATCTTGTCCCTTGTTGAAAAGCTGAATGCATGCTGTTGTTGGGGAGCAAAGGTATAAATCTAGGGATGGGGAACAATTGGGGAGGTAGGGAAATGTGTGTCTCATGTCACTGAGTTGGGCTCAGAGTTTGGAAAACAGCAATGGGGTGAGGAAGAGGCGAAGGGGAAGGGGCTGATTGAATGGGTAAGGGCACAGATCTGTTTAGAAACCTTGATCAAGAAACTTCAGGCTCGGAGACGCTTAAGACCAGGACGGAGGCTCAGATCAATAGGCTTTGAATGAATTCCTATAAAATAGAAGGATTTGGTTTTGACTTTGTAGGCACACTGCAGGAGCATTTAATCCATTGTCCCCAAAGGAGCCTTTCCAGCCCTCCTCTCATCAAGATAGGCAGCGACTGAAAAACCTGCCAGGTTTTAGTGGGGTTGCAAAAGCAGAAGAGGTTGGGAGAGGCAGAAATTAAACCTCAAATGTTCACACTAAAATGGTAATAGAAATGAGGTGGACAGGGAGGACGAGATCATCCACACTGACCCTCAGGGGACCAGTAACTTCCCAGGGCATTTGTGGCTCTTCTCAGGTCTTTGCCTGTGTGCTGCAAAGGCCTGTGTGGACTGAACTCAATCCATTATTGTGCTTTTGGTGTATTTTGGTGTCAAACCCTGTGACTGCCACAGGCAAATGCTTGAATGCCTCCAACCTTTTGAGATAAGGGTTGTCCAAGCCTAAAAGCCAGGCACAGAAGTGAGCTTTCTGATGGTGAGTGCATGCCTGAATGTTTTGATGGAGAATGGCTAGAGTACCTTGCCTTTTGTCAAATCAGCCTTCTACAAGCTTATGTTCTGCAAGCAAATAGGTTTTTCACCTTGAAGCTGAGCTCTGTGTGTGTGTATGTATGAGAAAGTTGCTTTTTTATACTTCATTTTCCTGTGGTGCTCCTTGGCTTTAGTTCACAAATCCCCTTGCAAAGAGGGGTATGACCTTGTCAGTGTGTTCGCATGTTGCTCTGTGCTCTGAAAAAGAGTTGAAGGCATCATCTCTCCATGTAAAGAGTCATTACAAGCAACCTTTGAATCTGTGTTGGGACTTCCAGCAAGCATAACTGGAAATGGCAGTCTCCAGTTATGGAATATGTTACATGGCATAACTGGAATGGCAGTTCTGAAGCTCATTTGGATAGATCCATGCGGTCCCAAAGCAAGATAACCTAGCGGGGAACATTTCCAGTTTTATAGAGGGGGAAACAGTGGGAAGAAGAGAGAGTTATTTCAGGATAAGGAACAGGGCAGTTGCAGAGCTAAAAATGGATTGCTGGAGTCCCAATTCAATAGACCAAACTATCACGCTGTGTGTGTTATCTTTTACAGGCTCACTAGCAGGCACAAACATGTACCCTCCCACACAGTTATAATCTCAGTTGGTGTGTCAGACATTGCTGATGGGTGAACCCAGAAAGCTCCACAAGGCAATTGCAGAGGCATTGCCAAAATTTCCCTGGCTGTTAGTCTAAGATTGTCTGCCCCTTGGGTCTACCAGACTGAGCTGGGAGCCCTTGGAGAGGCATCTGTTACTTGTAGCAGTGGATTTCCTGGGAAGTGGGTTCCCCCCCGGACTGTTGAGCTGTGATTTTGTCCCTTCTGGTCCCACACAGAGGTATAAGTGGGAATGAACTCATGAAACCTGTGCTTCTTCCCTGTGAGCATGCATAAATCTGGGTCACATTTTGATGGGGCATCTAGAGCATGCAGGGTCCTCTTGTACTTGTCCAATCCTGTCTTGTTGGCCAGTGGATCAGGTGCTACCCAACTGAAACAAAAGCTGAATGCACTGACAGTGTTTTGATTGGGCTTTCTTTTTTCCTCTTGGACCTGCTGGACTTCTTCAGAGTCAACCATAGGCTCCCTGTGGAGTTCTGGACAAGTTATTTGCTCTTTGGGTCCTGGTTTTCCCTTCTGCAAAGTGAGGATGGATGATGGTACCAAGGGAAGAAGCAGTATGTGAAGCTGTGCTGAGAAGGGTCCTTGCATCTGTTGCCTTCTGACTCTTGCTGGTGGCAAGGATCAGGTTTATTTGGTCAAGGCTGTTTAGAGGGGGCTGTTTAGGCTCCTCTGTAAACCCCAGCAAATCTGCTGTGGGATGGAAGGCTACTTGACAGCCATTGCTGCCAAGCTTTGATACTCTATTTACACATGACAGAGATGAATTGTAGACACAGCGGATGACTAAACAGATTAGTTACCACATCGTTAATTACCTTCATCCCAGCACTGTTCTGGACAGTGCTCTGAGGCAGAACAGTGACCTGACGATACCAGTGCTGTGTTGCCTGTCCTGAGCTGTCAGTGGGAGAGTTATTAGAATCGCTGGAACTGGTAAATCACTGGCGACTGCTTTTGTTTGGTGTGAGAGAGAGCATCTCTATAGAGGAAAGTTGCCTTGCATAGCCCGTTTGGGTTGTGTTTACAATGAGCTCTTGGAGTGACTTTCATATGTCCTGTCCCACTGTGGAAGGGAAGAGGAAGGAATAGCTGAACTTGACTGCACCACAGGACAAAGTACCCCAGTGAATTCAATGGAGATAAGGGTGGTGTTAAAAGGTGCTATCTTCTCGTTTCACTAAATATTAGTCTTTGAGCTCTAGCTAAAAACTTAAGTTGTGAAATGTTAATGGTAGCGTCTTCTAGTGTGCACAGCACTGCATTGTGAGGCCTGGGCTCTATTTCAGATTCATCTCTTGGGTTTGATTTGCTGTGTGGAGCAGTGATCAGTTTGGCTTGGATGACAGGAGCATAGTATTTGGGGACAAGGATTTCATCTGGTGTCTTGAGGATTTCATTTGGAGTGCTCCTGCAGTTCAAGCAAATGACCAAGTCAACTAGGCAAAGGACTGTAGTGTGGGTTTGCTGGGGCAAGAGGGAGGGAAACCCATTCCAAATGCAGCTGGAAGAATGCTGCTCCAGGTTCCCAGGCTCTGAGTTATTCCCGGCTGGAGCTAATGATGATATATGAGTCTTGCAGAGCACTCTTCATGCTGACACCTCAAAGCCCTTCACTGAAGAGGTCTGCAACATTACTCTCTCTAGGTACAGGTGGTAAAATTGAATACATTAAGAGAGCAAGTAGTTTAGCCAAGCAGCAGAACTGGGGCTGAAATCTTGGTGTCCTGAACCAGTGTCATGCTTTGCCTCATAGGAGCCTTCAGCTTTTCCACTCTTGGACTTCGCTGGTGCTTTGATTACTAAGTTAAGTCCTGCTGCTCTAGGAGGTCAGCAAGCTTATACCTGTTGTTCATACATACTTGCTTGCTTGTCTGTTAAGCTTCCATGAGACCTCATAAAGTGCTCTTAACCCTATCTGCCAGCATCTGCTGTGTGCTCACAAAGACAAAATCAAACACAAGCTTATCATCATCATCTTCCTTCTGCTGAGCAGCTGCTGTGAATAGCACATGCCAGTGCTGTAACTCTCCTGAATTGCTCACAAAGCCTGGGCAGATGTGTTGAAAGCATTTTAGGGCTTTTTTGGAGCATGTTGTAAAAGCTGTGGGAAGGAGTGAGCCCTGTGGCTGTTCTGGGACATGGCCCCATGCTCTCTGTAGGGTCACATCTCTGCCTGCAGTGCCGCCTGGTCCTGTTGTGTGCTAGGAAGTGACTGCAGGCACATAGGCATCTCTTTTCTCATTGCTGGCTCTAGGGTAATCTGGGATATAATCCTCAGATTAGTATGGTCAAACCAACTTTAAAGGCTGAATTCTATCAGTGGCAGAGTCCAACACATTGGCTGCTCCTGAAATACATCCTCCCTCTCCAGCTCCCCTCCTAGGACGTAGAGCAGCTTGAAGTCCCTCCACCTTTCTCCATTCCCTGCCCTGTGCCTCTCAACCATTAGCAGTTGAAGCCTGTTTTGTGCAGCTTGTATCATTATTCCCACTTTCCCCTGCATGGATGAAGCCATTTCACAGCAGCCCAGGCACCTGCCAAGTTCATACCTGGCTCTCTCCCTTCTCTTTGGCTGCAGCTACAACTGTGCCACCCTCACTCCAGCACATGTGTTAACTGTGGGCATTTTTCTCCTCCCCCAGGCTGGGTTTGCTTCTCTTGGTGTTGGCTCAGCTCCCACGGCTTCTTCCTGGCCTCGGGGAAGAGTTGGGTCTGCCACCAATGCAGAGGCTGTGTAGGTGGCTGCCTCTTGCCTCTGCTGGAGCACAGAGCCGGAGGTGTGTGGGAGAACACGGTCCCTGCATCCCTCCTGTGCGCTCTGTGTTGAGCTCTCCCTCCTGAGATGTTCCCGTGCAGCACACAGATGGCCTGAACAGTTTGGGGAGCAGACTCTCTTCATTTGTGTAAAGGCAAATAGGCTTTGAAGAGACTAAACTGCTACAGCAATAGTGACAGGGGAATTCAGATCTTCCTGCGGGGTTTGTTCTTAAGCTTGGTTCCTTTCGTTGCAGCTACAGGCTTTGGCACACACAAGGAAACCTGCATGTTTGCACTGCTCTGGTAGCATCCTGAGCTGCCTCTGACTGCAACAGCTTCTGTGGTTTTGCTCTGAACTGTGGCATCGTGGCGCGATTTGTCCAGCATCTGCTGACAGTGGCTTGGAAGGGGATAGCGGCTCTCTTTTGGGAAGCTTCCTGGTCATTAAGGAGCTTAAAAAGTCTCTGGGGTGGAAAGAGCTATTTCTGCCCTGTGGAAAATCCCTGCCGCTTACTTCGTGAGCTAAAGGTCAATTTGGCAATCTCGGCTGTATAGATAAAACATGAAACCTTCCCTTCCCTGCTGTAAGCCTGGACCACTTCTTGCTATTTCAGCAGGGAGTAATGGATTGGGGAGACGGAGGCTCCTTAGGCTTCTTGCTAACCTGGAAGCTTTACTCACATGCCCACTGTACGTGCAGGCATTGCTGCTGCTGACCATGAGCTGATGAAATGAGACGCATAGCAGTTAAAGAGAGCCTGAGATTACCCCTGCAGCTGTGATGGGCTGACAGGATGTGGCACAGCCCAACATTCCAGTCAGGCTAAAATCAAATTAAAGCTTCCCAGCGTGATGTTTTAGGGAAAGGGGGGAGGGGGGTGGGGAAGAGATGGAAAAAGAAAAGCCCAACCAACAAGAAGCCCCCCACAGCGTTCATCTGGTGGATGGAGTTACATTAAGCGAATGGAAATTAAAGGCTTTTCATAGAGATCTTCAGTATAATTTGATGGAAGACTTTAATTATTTCCAAGTGCCTAAGAAAAAGAGCTTGGAAAGATTCTGGAAGGGTGAGCTCTCATAAAGACATCTCTCTTCACAAGCCTTTGGAGCTGTTGTTGCTGCTGTCAGCTCCAAAAGAGGGCTTTGAAATTCCTGTGCCCCCCATCCTCCCCAGAGACCAATTCCTGCATAAGTGGCAGTCAGTCTCATAAGAGAAGGCCGGGGAGCTGTGAGGAGGCGGGTGAAGGAAGAGCAAAGACTTGAGGACTGCCAAACAGCTCTCTCTTTATCAGCCTTCACAAGGCAGGTGGGATGAAGAGGGCTCCTGGCCGATAACAGACAGCAGGATGTGGATGATTTGGATCTCTCTTGGCGTTTGGACAGTAGAGCCAGAAAGAGCATCTTCTCCCTGGCACCCAGGGGAGATGGTCCATTAAAGCCATAATGCTAAAGTTGTCATTCATCCAGTTCTTGCTTAGACAGGCCAGGAATTGATGGTTCTTTGTCTGGTCTCCAGGTTGACATAAATTCAAGTATCTGGACACTGTCCATTCTTTCCCTGGGACTTGGATGCTCTTCTCCTGTCTCCAGCCTGCTCACTTTTAGGCAGAAATGTGGCCTCTGCACACTCTGAATGTTCAGTGTCTTCAACTCCTTTCTTCCCCAGTCATGCCAGTTTGAGAACCCACTTTCTACCTCCCTATGCACCTCTCCAGGAGGTGTCCTGATGGTGTTGCAGGCAGCAGGAGGGCAGGACCGTGCCTTCTGATAGTGCAAAAAGTGGGAGTGATGTTGATTTGACCATGTGAGGCTTTGTGGGGTGCTGCATGTGTCCTACTGGAGACTTAGTGTGTCTCCTCTGGTGTATTGGATCTCTTCTGCAGGGATGCTCTGTGGATTAACATGGCTGAGGATGTTCATAGCAAGCGGGTGAGAAAAACCTACCTAATGTAGCTAAATAGGCGAGACGTGGGATCCATTCCTAAGGATGGGGGCAGGTACTAATTCTCCTGCCTGTGAGGATGGGTGGTTGGCAGATAGCTGGCAAAAAGGCAGCATTGGTAGCCATGGGGATGGGAGAAGAGGGATGCTCCACTGCAGGTAGGTGCCAGGGCGAAAGGGATAGGCACACATCTAATGGGCTGCATCAGGCAGATGAGCTGCACTGTGGCACTGCAGGAGTTTGGGCTCTGTGTTTAACCATTTCTGTCTGGAGTCAGTATCTAACCACCTTCCTCCCACATGGCATCTCCTGCGCTCTGCAGGCGCTCATGCTGACACACGCTGGCGTCACTGGGTGCAGTCAGAGCCCCCCCTGAACCCCGTGGGTCCCACAGCCGATGTTCGGATCCAGGTGTGAAATAGCCTTCCAGGCTGAGAGATAGAAGGGAGCAAGGGCTGCTCCTCGTGGTGCAGGGGGAAGAGCCCAGGGTGGATGTCTGATGAGTGACTGCCTTCATTCACCTTCAGAATACTCAGTGTTATCTGTCCCTCTGGGTGTTTTGTCCCTCTCCCACCAGCAGCATCCAAGCTACTTTTGGAAAGGGGTAATGTGGAGTTCAGCATTAATAGCTCTTCTTTTGGGGCAGGAGAAGATGCAGAGGCTGCCAGGCTGCCATTTGACAGCAGTTAGCAACAATCAGCTGGGCTGATGGCTACTGGGCAGCTGGAGTAGTTGGAAGCCTGCTGGGCTCAAAACTGGTTCAAAATGAGTTGCGCTGAATCACAGCCACTCAAAACTTGCTCTGCTTGGAGTGTATCTGAGCTGAAGTGAATCCCAGGGGGTGGGGGGGAGAAAACCCAAGTGGTTCCTATGAGCTGGGGAGTTGAGGCAGTCTGATGTACAGTTTATGCCTCATGGCTGAGTTCGTTCGACTCTAATTGATGGTTTTTCCCTATATTTGGAGCATGTATAACATCTTCCCTTTGTGGATTCATGGGAGCCTAATGGGATTTGAGCTAAGATTTTATGATTCTTAAACATGCAATCCTTTATTCTGTGGGGAAATCTCTCTACTAGATGATTATTTCATTAAACTCACATAAACCAAGTTTCGTGCGTCTGCATCCCCATGAAATTTGGTTGGATACTGGACATCATATTCCCGGTTCATTAGGGATGGTCATGGCAATGGGTATTAAAAGCCTAACTGTGCAAGCTTTGCTTCCCCTGGTATTGAGAACAAACCAGAAGTGTCTGGATCAGAAAGCAAATTGGGGATGTCAGCTGTCTGAGTCCTGTTGGCTCATCTGGCCAGACAGGCAGTGAATTTGGGCTTAAGGGTAACAGCTGCATTAGAATATGGTGCTGGAGTTTGGATGGCTTATAGGTCAAGATGCAAGCATTAAACTTGGGCTAAGGCTGGTTAATGAGGACAAATTATGCTTACAGCTTGAAGAGAATGATGCGGTCAGGGTTTTCAGAGTGCTCAGTGTGGGCATCACTTAGTCCCTTTGTACTTCTCTCATTTAACTGGAATTGATGTTAAGGCCGTGATGAAAACAACTGAAGAGCCAACTCTGGAAAGAGTTGTTCCTTGCTCAGTTTGGAAATTGGATATTGCTGATGAGGATGAGTGCTCTGGGAGCAGTTTTAAGAATGCTGCTAAGTCAGGAGCACAGGCAGCCTGATTATAGCTCACTTGGAGCAGGAGGAAGACAAGGTGGTCAGAATGCATTTGTTTTGTGAACAGATTTGTTTTGCACACTGAGGCAGTGTGCTGTGTGTTATGCTTTGCTAATGAAGTCAAGTGATGTTTGCTTGCTGCACACTGAACCCCTGGATAAAGGTTGCAGCTGTGGTGTCATTCTTCTGCCTGTATCATACTGCAGATAAGAAGGGACTTTATGTGCTCAGGTAAGAATGGAGTAAGGGCCTATTAAGTGCCTGTGAGATTTATCCCATGCCCAACTCTTCACAGTGATGGTAAGATGCAGACTCCATTTGAATCAGTAGTGATGTGCTTTGCTGGGTGTGGGGTTTTACTCAGGACTTTTCTAAGGTTATTGTTGATGACAATTCAGAAGTACAAGTCTCATCAGCACTTTTAGAGATCTCTGCTCTCCTCTAGCACAGAAGAACTTAGCTCTCCTGCAGGAGTAGCTCTGTCTGGACAAGGACTCTACAAGTAAGCAGGCTGATGGTATTTGCCTTGCTGAAGGAGGAAATGGCAACTTGGGCAAAATAGTATGTGAAGTCTGGGGCTGTCCAGGAATTGTGTATTTAATGGCCTGAAGTATCTGTCTGAAGCAGAGTGGGCAGGTATTGGAGAAACAAAGGATAAACCAGACGAAGAGCAGTTATCTCGAGGCTTCTGAAGCTCGAGTGGTGCTTTGTTTAGAAGTACTTCTTGTATCATCAGGCAAGCTGCTCTGTGCCCATATTCCCTGTTACGCAAAAGGCTCTCCAAGCCTTAGAATAAATACATTAAAGGCCATGAGATGGAGAGAAGAGGATGGTGAGAAACTGAGAGATGCCAGAGCCAAGACTGCAAAGGGAAGTCATGTCTCTTAGTGAATTCTCTGTGCTGTCATGAGGGGGAAAGCTGAGCAGCTTTTTGCCAAGGATATGTGTGTGATTTCTCTGGGGTTGTTTTGCCCAGTGATGCATCAACAGGCCTAATAATAAGTTTCCTTTTGTCGACAAACATTGCTTCATTTCTGCACTTCCATCATCACTGCTGCAAGGATGCTCCTCCTGCGGGTACAGCAAAGGTTGAAGGCTCATTTCCCAGTGAGGGAGGTTGATAAACTCTGTCCCCTCCCGAAGCATCGCATGTGCTTGCACTTGGTATGGGTATTTCCCATGCGGCCAGGAGGGAATTTCCCTTCCCTTTCCTGCTGCTGCTTGATCTGGGATTTGGCTGATGTTGCAACAGCAGGGGATAAATGCCAGAGCTGCCCATTCTCCATCCCTGTGGGACCTGGATGTTTCATCTTGGTAACACAGTAGCACTGTACCTCTAATTGGATGATCCTTGTTGTTAAACTGTTGATCAAACACATAGGGTTCTGGTTTGAAGTCTCTTTTTTGGTCACTTATCCTACAAGCAGGGTTAAAAGTTTCTATCATGTAAATTAATGCCTTTAAACGCAACATCTGTTAATTTTTGGACTTTGGCTCTGCTTTCGTGTGCAAGGCTATTTATTGCTATGAGCTGCTCTAGTACTGCAGGAGCCCTCTTGTTGTGTGCAGTTGTACTGTTGCATGTACATGCATCCTGTGATTCCTGTGTTTTCCTTTAGCTCTGTAGGTTTCCTTGCAAACTCTTCTCCTCTGCCCCTCCTCTGTCTGCTCCCAAGCCTATCACCCCTATGCTTTCTCCTGCATATTTTTAGCTTGGCATCTGTCCTCTTTCCCACCTCCTTTCAAATGCATATGCTTACTGTCTTCCAAATGCACACCCGAAAATTCTCACTCCATTAAAATACACAAACCGAAGCCTTACAAACATCATCTTCAGCCATTCACAAATTGCCTCCTCCTAGCCTCAAAGTACAGGCTTTTTGAGCTTGTGTGTATCAAAACGTTCTTTAGGTGATAGATGGGTGAGGAATCTATTTGTTTCACTTAGAGTTTAGGCAGCTCGAAGAAGCAGCAAAACAAGCTTTTTTTGGCCATAAACCACTTGCAGGTTGATTTGGTAGAGGCTTCTTTGTTTTCCTTCTTTTCCCTCTTGAATCTGCCAGAGCCTTTAAGTGAAATAAATAGATTAATCTTCTTGCTGTAGCCCAGAGATCAGGGTGATGTATTTAAGAGCTTTTTCTCCCCCTAGACTTGATATGTTTGCAGATCCGATTCATATTTTAGGACTTCCTTCATGTGTAAAGAGGCTCCGTGGTAGCAGTAATTCTTCACTAACAGCAAACAGGGGCGAGTGCTGGTTGGATCGCATCTCTTCTGAGAGAGCTGAAAATTCTCCATCCAAGAGTGTTTGATAAAAGGAAGCTTTGTGGCAAAAAACATCAGTCTTGGGGAGGGGAGAAACCACCCAAAACCTCAAGAGCTCCTTCAAAGGGAAAAGTTGCTCTTTCCCAACGCTGCATTCAAGAAGGTTCCATTGCTGCAAGCCAAACGGCTGAAAGCAGATTCCCCAACGTGTGCATGCTCATCAAAACAGAGCTGTGAAAAGTGTGGCAGAACTGGGAAAAACATCAGTTTTGAGGAGGCGAAAATGGTTTTCTGCAGAGCTCTTTTCTGTGGTGAAAGGGTATCTATGCTGTCAGTATATAGAGTATATACTCTAAAGTATAATGCTAAGGGGTACTTTAAAGCAGTTCATTCTGAACACAGTCTTGGGCACGTTAGAAAGCTGGGATCCTGGTGATTATGTTTTTCTTGTAGTGTGTGCACTTGCATCGCAGCTTGGTGAGATGCAGTCGAGCAAGTTGGAAGAGCCGCAGGTTTAATGCCATCCGGGTACTTGTGTCTTACGCTGTGCAGATACAGTATGGCTTAAAAGGATGTGGTGAGTCTGGTGTAGCACAGGGAAAATGTAGGTGAATGGTTTGCCCTTTCTGATACTCCTAGATGAAGCCTGTGTCTCTATGTCTGTCGTGACGTACAGCTCTTAGATCAGAGGAGCAGTGCTGGCATGGACATCTCTGGCCCCTGTTTAATGGCAGCTTGATATCCTCATCCGGATGAAGTCTTTTTCTTTCCACCTACAGACACCCCCCTCTTCCCTTAGGCTTGTGGTGATTCTTCCTTTAAGGTAACAGCTTCAAGGCCATTAAGTCTGTCTGAAGTGGGTAGAGCAGATGTCATCACTGTGTGAGGCCACAGTGCTTTTAACTGCTATTGTTTGGTAATAAATATAAATCATGGACACCAGGGAGGTAGAAGATCCCACTCGATCTCAGTTTCCTCTTCATTGGTTATCTTTTTCCAGGTGAGAAGTGAATTATCACAGCAAAGGGAAGCTTTTGGTAGATGGTCTCAGGAGGGTCCTGCAGGGGTGGTTTGGAAGGGTATGGGTCTTGTAATCCCCTCATCTTGAAAGCATTGCTGTGCCTGACAGTGCACTGTGAAGCAGGGCAGAAAGGCAGGGGATAGCAGCACACAGGTTGGATGCTCTTGTGTTCCCAAAGGGGTTTGCCAGTGGCAAAATTTCCTATGGAGAAGCAGCTTAAACCTCTTTGTAGAGTAAAATAAGCTGCTCCAACAACTGAGTTTTAATGCTGTCAAGTCAATGTCTGTAATGGGACTTCTGTAAACATCCCTCTGAGGGGGCAAGCAGGGTTTTCACACTCGTGATTCACTTTGCTGTGCCAATACAGCTTTCAAGTATTGACCGACCCTGAGGGGCCTGATGGGTCCTGTGACAAGCCTGTGGAGGAGCGGGTAATTGAATCAAGACATCCTGTGACTCAGCCTCAAACTGTAACTGCTGAAGTCTCCTCCTATTCACAGGTCTGTGGTTGATAATGCTGTGGAAAATCTTCCTTCCAGATAGCTGAGTCTATATGCAGCTTGTATGAGGAATTAGGATGGGTACATATAGCTTTTATCTCTAAGCAATGATAGGAGAAGTTGATCAAGCTTTGCTAATGCTGGGGAGGATTGAGAAGGGTGAGATGAGAAAGAACTCAGGATTGCGGGGAGAGGAAGTTAAAGGAAATAATCCTAAGGAATGAGAAATGTCAGGAATACATTTGTCCTTCTGCTTCACTGCCTCCAGAATTCTTTTCTCCTTGAAGTTTCTTGCTGCTTTTTCTGGAAGTCACGAAGGGTGGAGGGGAAAAAAATAGAAGAGAGAGATAAAAGAACACAGCTAGGAGAATTCAACAAACCACCCCATGTTATGTACCAGCTGAGCAGGCATTTATCACCAACATCACCTTCCCTTCAATATCACCTCCGCTGGTGCTAAATGAATGACCCTCTGGGAGCGGTGCTGTCGCTGTGGTGTGATGGAGAGGCAGAGGTCCTTTTATCCCCCCAATACCTGGGCAAAAGAGATACCACCGGTCTGTCTCTCACCTCAGATGAGTTCGCTCCTGGTGAGCCACAGTGTGAATATTGTGAGGGCAATGTGAGGAGAGAAGAGGCTTGGTGGCTGAAAGTAAAGCAGGCTCTTTAATGCTGATGAAATCTCAAAGGAGACATAGTTTTTATAGGAACATAGAAATTGCTAGACTGGAACAGAGCTGTGCTTCATATTGTTATGTGTGCTTTTTCAGTGCTAGCTGCTTTCAGAAGCAGCGTATAGAGGCTTGCCCCGAGGGGTGATTCTTCTAACCCTCAGACACAGGGAGTTAGCCAGTGCCTTGCAGCATGAAGGGTTTTACCTGCCTTCCAAACCCTTATTTTCTCTTTAAAACCCCCACAACTTGACTATGTAATTCCAGCTCTCCATTCTCTTTATACACATCTGATCCATCTCTCAGTCTTACTGAGGTTTTGACTGCAACCATACCTGGTGCTAATGATTTACCCATGGTAATTACGCAGTTTGCAGAGGAAAACATATTGTTGGGAGCTGTAAATGGAGTGATTTTTCAGTTTAATTGAACTTACCTCTTTGCATCCCTGGGGCAGGTTTGCAGTTTAGTTCCTCCCTCCCCCTGAGACTCACAGGCACTTTTTCAAGCCCAGCAACAGTCACTTGTTGAAATGCTTTCCAGTTGCTTTCCTCCTTGTCTGTTCCATTTAAATTGGAGCCTCTCTGCAGATGAAGCTTTGCGAGAGGAAATAGCTTTCTCTGCCTGTCGAAAGAATGAAGAAGACTCTCTTAAGTTGTTTGTTGATATTTCCTGACAGTTCTTCAGAGTTCCTTGCTGCTCTGCAGCTGTTAAATTTGTTGTCTCAGCTGCGAGGATTACTCTAGCTTTGCTTGAGCTGCATTTTCTCACCATTCATCAAGCTTCTGGTGATGCACGGAAAGATCCATCAACACCAAAGCCACCTCCAAAGTAGCGTTTGAGTAAAAATTGGCCTCCCGATTGCCTGGATAAGATTGAAGTTGCTGCCAATTTGAAAGGGTGTTTGTGGTTTCTCAGCGCGCTTGCAGACGGTGGTGGAGGGGGTTTGCAGTACACGAAAACGGAGGTTACATCAGGATATAAAGCACATGTTGGGGTTTTTGAAAGCCTCCCTCCCGGACCATGGAGCGAAGTGCAGTAGGGGATGCTGTGCCTTACCTTGCTGGGATGCAGCCTATCTTCAGGGCTGCTCAGCTGGAGACAGATGTGACAGGACAAATGTGGCAGGGCAGGTGGCAAGCAGGTTTTCAGGGTGGTAATATCTGCAAGTGTGAACAGAAATAGCAATGAGCCTGGATTCCTTACGTCTTCTTGGCAGAGGGAACAAGAGGGAGAGGAAGGAGGTTGCTGGTGTTCAGTCATACCTTCACTGTTGGTGTGACAGCTTCAGGAGGGCTTCATTCTGTGATGTAACATTGTATTCTGCCTTTTGGCTTTGGCTGTATTGTCTAAGAATTTGCCTGCACAGATGTCATAATACCAGGATGGTGTGGCAATGGTGCTCTTCTTCATTGCTATATCACAGGCATTAAAAATGTATAAGTAGGTTCAGAAGCAAGTTGCTTCCACTGAGGAGCAAATCGTCCATAATTTTGCTTGGTATTTAGAGACTTCTCTCCTGAGAGAACTCAAAACTCTTCAGTATGGTCTTGATTTATTTTATGCTCTTGAATTTGCAGAGCTAAAGATGAAAAAGGGCTTACCAGGAAAAGAATTACAGACTTGAGCTGTGCAGAGAGAAGCCAGAGGCACCTTATGGTCCAGCACCTATTGAGCAGCTCATGTACCACCCTGAAGGACCTATGAAAGTCTTTTCTAGCCAGCCTACCCCTTTTGGAGGTAGCAGATTCAGACTGCATTATAAACAGCTGTCCATCAACCAGGCTTGCTTGCTGTCATAGCACGCTGCCAGGGTAATAAAGAGAAACCATTGATGCAAGAGCTGTGAATGTATAAACAGGCTGGCGTGTTCTTGGTGCAAACTAAAGTAAGGGAAGTTTGGTTTGATTTATTTCCAGCAACTGTGGTGAGAATGAGCCTGGGATAAGCCATCTCCACATACACAAGAATTAGTGCAGCAAGTTACTAAATACCCCTAAGTGTTTTCTTGGCTTCTGAGGCTTTCTGCTTTGTGTTGCATGAAAGAGGGTTATTGTCCTCCCCTCTTTGTGTGGAATCGGGGGCTGCACTGGACTTGATGCACTTGGGCAGAAAGCGTGTTTTATGGCTACACATGGGGAGATGAGAGAGGGAAAGGTGCACTTTGCAGCTCTAAGGAAGCAAAGCTTTTGGGAGGATGGCCAACCCATCAAGGCAAACATTACCTTACAAAGAAGGGGTTTGAGCTGTGTTTACCACCCTTTCAGGCCTGAATTTAGAGAGTAGGAGACAGGAGCACCTTGGGGTTTGGGGAGGTAAAGGGAACCACAGGGACTGAAAATCCCTCTTTGTTCTTCTGAGTGTAGATACCTTGATGTTAGGCAAGGAGCAAAAATCTTCCCTCTCGTTTCCCTCTCATCCTAAGTCTCAAATTCCCATGTCTGTTCCCACTGCTCGGTGGCACAGGTGTGATGATGCCAAAGTGCCCTTGTGTTGCAGTCCCTGGGTATTTTGCTAGCACCTCCATCAACCAGATGGTAGATGGCTATGGGTTGCAGGAACCTGTGTAGTTCTGCTCTTTGGCGAACCCCACGGTGTATTTCTATTGCTGACAGATGTTCCTTGGGTTTGCACTCAAAAATCCAAGCACTGGGAAGCCGTTCCTAGCAGTGGGTAATGTGTTAGGTGAACACAGCATCCCTCTGTGCTCCATGTTCTAGGTAATTACAACCCTGCCGCTCATGTAGCATAGCACAGCGGGTGCCCTGTATTTATTATTTAGCTTTGCTATTAGCACTGAGCTGTTGATGTAAAGGCAGCTGCTTCTCTGGGAATCTTGTCATTCTCCTCTTCACCAAACCAGGCTGCAAACAGGAGAACTGGTCTTGTGGTTCATCCCTCCGATGTGCAAAAGGAAGGGGGGAGAAGTGGGAATGGGCTGTGGGGGGGTGCAGGTACCCTGCTAAAGGCGATGGCAAGGTGCAAAGAGCCAAAGGTTTCTGCTAGTTTTTGCTGCAAACCCCTTTTGATGAGTTGCTCTTCTGAGCAAAGAGGCAAAGCTGTGGTGAGGAAACAGCAGGGATGAGCATTTAACAGGTTTGTAGTCATGTGTTGGGATGTGTTTGAAGCCTTTCTCTGTGTCTCTTTGGCTCTTGTAGTCTCCTCTAGACTGCCTTGCCCAGGGAGGAGGGGACAATAGAGGAGAAATAAGGCAAAACACATCTGAGGCCCTTTATCAGATGCTTTGCAAGTTGACATGTAGTTAATCACCACCGGCTGGCTGCTCAGGACATTGTTTGCACGGAAAGCATGCCTAAAGCCGCAGTGCAGGACCTAAAGGAAGAGTGTGAGTCTTGTGCGGTGGCTTTGGAGCCGATCCTGAGCATGATGCAGCTCTTTGGGATGCAGAACTCAAGCTTCTTTGGAGGTTCTCTGGCTCTTTCTGTGGCTCTGCAGGGAAGGATTGAGAGGGGATGTGTGTGTGTGCCTGTGTGTGACCTTGGTGCTGGTTCCATAACCTGTGCTGTGGTAGGGGTGTGAAGAAACCTGCTGTGATCCTGCTGTTCTGTCAATAACTTGGGAAGCCTGGAAAGCTTCTAAGTGCTCAAATGATAACACTGCTCCACAGTCTGTCTGTGCTACTGCCAACACTTCCCTGTAACCAATTTACCATGCGCTTAACCTGTTAGGGTTTTGTCTCCCTAGGAATTAACCTGTACCTCCCACTAAAAAGAAGGAAAATTGTCATTGCCCTTCTCGGGAGGGGCTAATGGTTTCCTGGTGGGTTTTGGCAGCTTTTGCTTGTTAAAAATGCATTGAACTCACAACTTGTGCCGTCTTCAAATGTCCAACTGATATTAGAGCACAGAGTCCCTTGATTTTCTCCGCTTGAGAGAACTGGGGCTCAGGATGCAAGGGATACATTGATCCAGAGAGAAACGAAGCCCCAGGGAATGGAGATGTGCTCTCAGCCTCTGTGTTGCCTTTGCTTCTATGGGCACATGTCAGTGTTTCTTCCCTGTGACAAGGGATGAGCCCTTCTGAGGAGTGCTGGGATGAGATGGAGGAAATGGGAATGTAATCTAAAATGAGACAAATGGAAAAATTCCAAGTTAAAAGCTTTGTCTTTCTTGAACAAAACTCGTGGTGACTTCCAGGGCAGGGTAAAGACTTTGCCTGTGTCGGGACTGAAGTATTTAGCCCAAGAATTAGACAAATGGAATAGCATGAGAATGTTTGCCAGATAATAGGACAAGGGAGAGATAAAGGAACAGATTAAATAGTTTGCATTTAAGGACATTGCTGCCTTGGAGATAATTTGATCAACTTGAGGGACAACCTTTTATCCTGTAAGTGAAATCCACCCTGTAAGAGGAGCAGCAAAAAGTGGTCCTGCTCTTAGTCTTGTCCTGAATCCTCTTGCACCTGAAGGAGAAAGAGGTGGTGATTGTCACTGGGGCAGGAGCAGGGCAAATAGTGGGCTTCTAGTTTGGTTGTGTTTTGATATGAAACTGTTTTGTCCTATCCTAAAACCAGAAGTCAGTATTGTGTTTTCAGTTGTAGGCTGTTTTGAGCAGGGAAGAAAGGGAGGAAGGTGGAAAGAGAAATTCAAGATCTGACTCAGTATTGATTTCCACTTGGTTTTGTGGGAATGCTAAAAATTCCAAAATGAAATATTTGGACTTTTCCTTGTTTGCTTCCATATATATATATATATATATATATATATATATATATATATATATATATATATATTTCTTTTTTTGGGAAGCTCTTCTGAATAATTCATGGTCTGTAAATAGCTTCCCCCTTTGGTAAATAGACCCTTTGTCCCAAGTGCTTGGCAAGCTTGAAGCAGTGTCATCCTGCTGAGCCTCTGGTTCAAGAGCAGAGGTGCTCATGGTGCTTTGCATTCTCCCTGCAGAGAGTTATGTCATGCCCAGACCACCGAAGGGCTCCATGAGGATTTATGGAAGATGCCCCGTGTCTTGGCGCCTCTGGTGCTCCTTCTGCTGTGGCTGATGAGGATCACTGCCAGCCCCCATTCCCTGAGGATCGGTGAGTACAAAGCTCGCTTTGACCTGTGCTTAACCATCCTTCTACTCGTTGTTTGAGCCGCTCTGTGTGGAAACGCTTGTACCAGGGGTGCCAAGCCTTGCCTTTGTTGGCTGGGCTCCCTGTCTTGGTGATGTGCTCATTGTTCAGGTGGGGCTGAGGTATTGTAAATGCAATGCAGTTTATGGTGGGTGTATGCATTTGCATTGATTTTTATGGTGGTAATTGTACCTGATGGCAATCTTTCTGTATAATTTGAAGTGAAAGCCACTCCTCAAAGAGGCACTGAGGAATAAAACTTTCCCCAGGCTCTGCTTGATGCTCTCCTGAACTCCACACAAAAGGAACTGGTTTTCTGTAGCAAGTTTCTTTGCCCCCACATGGATGAGCAAGGAAAGTGTGAATGCAAACCAAACCTAGTGAAGCAGTGCTGCTTTCTTTGTACGAAAACCCTATGCATTTGGTCTCCTTCTGGCTTTATCAGTGTTCAAGAAGAGGCACCATCATCTTTGCTTGCTGCCTGTGCGGATGCGCGTTCAGAACCTTGTAGTGAGACTTGCTTCACATTATTGACACTTTACTCTGTTGTTTAGGAAGGAAATCCCTCTTCCTGACTGTTCTCTCTGGAGCTACTAGCTGGTTGTATTAACTCTTTGTTGCAGATAAGCTAATCTATTCCTGTCCCCACTTGTAACTTTCAGAGGTGACACTTGCAGTAAAATTACTTCCCCCCTCTGCTAATGGAGCATGGAGCAGCTCAGGAATATAGCAAAGGAGGGTCTGTGCTGGCAGGAGTTTGAGAAGGGTGGCTGGTGTTTTATATCCCTAGCAACTGTGATTCATGTGAAGCACTCATGCTGCATAGCCTCAGCTCTGCAGACTGCATTTCATGTTGATGGGCAGATCCCCTACTTGAGTGAGCCAGATGGGGCTGGGGATGGACAGTGTGTTATCAGCACGCTGAGGGTGAAAGAGCCTTCACTGTACCTTGTGCCCCAGCCATCTTTCATGGGCAAAGTGCTGTGGGTGCTTGGGAATGTGAGGGGAAGGGGATCTACCCCAGCAGCACTGGGATGCAAACCAGTCTGGGAGCTGTGCATCCCAAATGGGGAAGGTGTTGGAGAGAAGTGGGAATGTGTGTTTGTGTTCCTGGTTGAGGGCTGGCAATGAAAACCTGTGCTGCATTGCACTGGGCACAGCTACCAGGCAGGATTAGCTGCTGCCTTCCAGGTCTCAGCTTGGTGCAGGCTCAGGGCTCCCCAATGGAGCTGATGGTGGCTGCTGTGATCTGAGGGCAGGCAAGAACAAGCCAGGGGGTGTGTGTGGTATGGGGACAGAGAGTGTTAAATATGAGTGGCCAGAGACCATGCAGTGAAGTGTCTCCAGTCACCTCCTGCCTCCGAAGAATGGGACATCTGGAGTCCTGATCATGGACCTGGCCGATTCCCACACATGGATTTCCTGAGGGAGGGGAAGCTTGGATAGGTATGTCAGTACATATCTGCTGCTTTTGTTCTGCTCTTGGCCCCAGAGCTAACTGCTCTGAAAATGGTGCCTGAAGCAGATGGGCAAAGGGCTGAGGGGGGGTTGGGGTTTTATCTTTGTTTCTTCAGGAGGTGCTTTTATTTTAACAATCTATCCAGCAAAAAAGTTAATAAAAATAAAGTATAGAATAAAAGGACAGAAAAAATATTACTAGCAGCCCTGAAATCATTCCCAAATGCATGCTTTTGGCAAGGCAGGGAGATACGGTATCTAGCAACATAAATCAATGTGCTGCATAAGAAAGGAAACCAGGCCAGCATGAACATTTAAATGTTCAAAGAAAACGCAAGCTAACATTTAAACTCATTCTAAAACCCATCTGGTAATGGACTGCTCAAATGCACAGTTGTATGATTAGTAATGTGAAGTGAACATAGGCCATGTCGTGTTTGGGTTCTTCAAGTTGCTACAAGAGATTATTGCCTGCTGCGCTTGGCTTCCAAGGTAGGAGGAGGCTGGTGGTGCTGAGTCAGGGGCACTTGGCTTTTGCACTAAGCACTGAGCTTCCCTGCTGCTGCTTTCTTGGGGTTTGGGGTGGATCTTCGCCCAGATAGTTCTCAGTGGAGTTTCTAGGCAGCAGATTGCTTAATCTTTGAGCACACAGTGACAGGAAACGCTGCTAGCCTGGCCAGGACCAACAATGAGTGTTGCATTGCGGTGAGCTTCAGAGGCACGATCTCTGCAAGGAAGTGAGCAGAATTTAGGCTGCAGGGTGACCTTCCCTGGGATGCTGGCATGCACAGGAGCAATCTGTAGTCTGTTGTGTACTCTTCTTGATACACAGGGAAAAACATAGATAAAAACCTCTGGGGTTTTTCAGCCTTAGACTCTGTGTGCTCCCTTCTGATCCAATCCTGGAGCAAGTCCCCTAAGGCACAGTGTATGGGGAAAAACACTCACCCACATGTCTTATCCCAAATAGTGTCCTTAAGAGTGTCTCTAGTTTATCAATCAGATTACCTGCCCTGTCTCGGTGAAATATTATTCCATAGATGCTCTAAAGCTGATTATGATCCGGGTGTGAAAAAGCAGGCAGGAATGGGCATGTTCTCAGGAGCTTTCAAGAGCTCCAGGGGGGATGTAATGAATTGCCTCAATACCTGCTGTAGCCCTTGAAAAGAGACAATCTACATCCTACCTAAATATCCTGGGAGCAAATCCCAATAGTTGGTCCTTTCCCAGTGCATCTGACCATGCCAAGAGCGGGAAAGACAGAGCTCCCTCCTGCCTATCCCAGTGGCAGGCAAGGGGATGGCTGGTGCAGCGTGCTCTGGGCCAGCATCTCCCCTAGCTCTGGTTCCCTGCAGCATGTAGTGGCTGTAGAAGTGATTCTGAGGTTTTCTGTTTGGTTGGTTGTTCATTCATGCTCAATAAAGTGCCAGGGAATTTACTCAAGTTATTTACGGAGTTATTTACTTGATCTTGTGGAGCAGGCTGACACTGCTCTAAATTGGTATTCTTGTGCTGGATTCATTGGGTGTACTAACAGCTCATTGAAAATTCATCTACAAGCCACTGTTGTAGTTTATACATGGCATTGCCCTAACTAGCAGTACATTCAGTAGCACTGATATACAGTTTACTGCCAAACTCCTTGCAAGGCCTCCTGCAGCCCTGCAGCCCTTTAAAGGGCTCTTTTCTGTAATTCCCTGTGTCCAAATCCCTTCCCCTCCCTCTTCCCCCCCAATGCTGCAAACTTCATACAGAAAGCAAGACACAGCTCTAGCATTAAGGGTATTTTGTTTGGTGAAAGTTGGTGTTCTTCTATCCCATACCCACTGAACAACCTGCACTGCTGTCCCAGGGCTTGTGGTGGGGTTTCATCCATCAGAGAAGCAATATGTGGTTGAAGCCTCTGTGGAGTCTAAACTGATGGTGGGAGCAGAAGTGCCAGCCTGGGACATTTGTCCTTGTTTCTAGGCATCTTTCCAGAAATCTGGAGTAACTAAAGGGCTTTGGATCTTCTGCATCTATTCAGATCATGGAACTATAATGTCAGGAAAATGTTCTTGGGATCCTCCAGAGCATGTTGAGTCATGGGAAAGGACTGGCATTTAGCTGCGCATACCGGAGTTTGTGGAAGAGACAGACTGGAGATGTGCATCCAGCTTTTCTGCATCACTGTGATTGTGTAGTGCCTGTTTCCTGCCTGTCAGACCGGTATAGCAGAGCATCATTTCTGTGGCCTTGCATCCCTGCATAATTACTCTCCTGAGGCACTTATGTGTTTAGTGAGCTGAAGTGCCCATAGCTGCACAGTGTGCTTCTGCCCTGTCCAGCACACTTGGTACACTGCTGTGTGAGGGCTGGGAGCAGGGGAGAAACACTGAACATTAAAAAACATGTAAGGCAAAAATGAACGATAAGGGCAATGAAGAGAATTGTGGACCGTTCAGTTCAGCTCCCCCAGCTCCCAGAGCCTATACATAATTCTCCTAAAGACATTGCAGAGAAGATCCCACAAGGCAGCACACTATTAAACATTAACATTTGGAAGGGTTGATGGTGCCAGGATGAAGGTGCAGCCAGTCCCTGGATGCTCTAACAGAAGTGTTGATGTTAAACCCAGCAGGTGCATTCTGTGATAGGAAGAAACATGACTGTGCCCTTTATGGCAGTCAGAGCTGTGCCTTTGTGGCAGGTTGGTTTGTGCCAGCCCTACTACCCCTGTATCCCAATTGCAGCTAGCTGACATGGCCTGAAACTCCACTTCTCTCACCTGCCTGGAAGTGGAGGAGTGCATTAACATAGACAAAGCATAAACTCCTTTCTGTATGCAGTGTTGCTTTCTGGCATGCCCAAGGCCTTTGTGGATGATATCAATGCAACTGCATTAAACTGCTGTCCACCAATTTGCTATTCCCCAGCAGAGAAATGGCCTTAGCCTGGCTTTGAACCTAACAAGGCTGCTGCGATCAGCTTGAAGCAAAGAAACAAGCTCCAAGTCTCACATGGTGGTGCTGTTGCTGGAAAACCTTCCCTCTTGTAATCATGGATACTGTTAAAGGAAACAAAGCTTCTGGTAGGGGTTAGGTGATGCTGTCTCTGGCCAGCTCTCCCACCAGCGCTGGGAGCAGAGGCATTAGGTAGTGCCTATGCAGGATGTGGCTTAGCTCATGACTCCTCACCAGAAGGCATCAGGCTGGAGGGGAAGAACTGGGCTAGAAAACAAAGCATTTCACTGAGACATGTGAGATTAGCTGGATTCTCTGTGTGTGGACCTAACTGCTTTTAAAGGATTAAAAATAATCCTTAAATAGCCTTAAAAATAAGCCATTGTGAGCTCCGGGGTGCCAGTGCCCAATGCTGTACCTGAGGGGCAGCAGCATTCATGGGATGTGTGACACATGCTTTCGAGTCCCATTGTGTTTGGACTGTGATGATATCAGTCTGGCTTGAGAAGGGGGGTGGGAGGAGGGTGTAGCTGCTCTGGGGGGGCAGATTGAGGGGTACCTTTCGGGCACAAGGGACATTTGATGAGTTAACTGCATTATGTTTGTCAAGTTGCATCTGCAGAAGGCATGGACTCATGCTGTGATGACAGAGGCAGGTATGGGCTGTACATAGGTTCATGTTAAATGTGGGTAGATGCTTCCCATGGGTATGTTGTGGTCCTGGGACCTAAGGTAGAGGTTTGCCTGGGGTGCCTCATGGCTCCCCTCAAACCCCCACAGTAGATTTGCCCTGCGATGTGGCTCACCAGTACACCCAGCCCTTGGAGCTGGGAAGTGCTACTGGGTGCCCGAGTTTCAGTCCTGCCCTCTGCTCGATTCATACCTCACTGGGCTCATTTCAGCACTTGGACATAAGGTTTGGCTTTGTAGTGGTTTGATGGTTTTTAAAAGGCTTTCCTGTTTTGTTCAGGACTTTACTAGGCTCTGGGACTATAAAGAGGTGGAGAAGTGTGCAGGAGAAGAGAGGCATCCACATCTTTGTTGATGCATGATGTAGTGTATTTGTCTGGCTGAAACTATATCCGCTTCCCCCAGTATTAGAAAGGCTCAGTTGAGTTCATTAAGGTAAAGTAGATTCATAGTTATTCGCCACTTGCTGCTGAAGAATGATGAAAGGTAGAGAAAACTGCAATATCCATTTAACTGTTTGCCCTTTTAATTTTGTTTTCATTATCCTCAAAGGAGAGTGATATTTTATTTATGTGTTCTGAGTTCTGTGCATAAATATTTAGTTTCACAAGTTACCCATATAGATGCAGGCCCTTTCAGCAATGCCTTGTCTAGACTTGCCCTTGATTCTTCACAGCTCTCCCCAGGTACTGCCATGCTACAGCACTAGGAAGAGTGGCTAACAGTGTGCCTCTCCTAGTCATAGCTTCCCTGCCCTGAGTGAGCAAAGGCAACTCATGCATGGAAGCTGCTTCCAGGATAAAAGGAGTTGCTTGTTTCAGGTAAAGGGAGCTGAAGCTGTACAGAGAGGGACTGCTGGTGCTGCAGTCTCTTATCTATCCCATTCTTTACTGAGATCCAGTGAAAAGGGGCTTTCTTGGATGCTGGATGCTGGGACTGTGTGTTCTGCCTGTTGGTACATGAGGATAACGCAGCACTGGGTGGTCACTGTGCAGGCAGGGGCTTGCCTGCGGTTCCCTCTGGCTCTGAGAACATGAGTTTCCTTGGGGATGTGCTGGGTGGTTTCTCTGCCTGCAGACAAGGAGGCTCATTAGCACCATGGAAGCGTGAGGGAAAACTGCAGGAGAAAAATGAGCTCTTCCCAGCGAGGAGCCCTGGGTGAAGGAGTGGGAATCTGGTTGAGTACTTGAGGGATGTAGGAGTCCTGCATCTCCTCTCCAGTTTGCTTGGATTCTAAACAACAAGGGGCTGAGGACTGGATACCGAAGAGGGAGGGACTGATGGTTTCCTCCACCATAGAGGTTTCTGCATGAATTGCTTGTGATCCAGGCTTAAAATGGACTGAGCCGCATGCTCCTGGGAGCCTTCAGGAAAGAAAGAGGGGTTTGGTGCAAAGTGGGGTGACCTGCACTGCTGCTGATGGCTCTGCAGGAGGAAGGTGTCTGTGGCAGCATTGCCCATAAGGCAGCACCCCTTGCCTTATGTAGGAGATCTTATGTAGGAGGCTGTGGTTTTGCTACTTAAGGCATAATAAGCTCCTGGTGTAGTAAGGAATCTGGCACTATAATAATGTGAATAATAAATATTAAGCAGATTTATGTCTTGGATCAATGCTACAGGGCATGGAATGAGGAGAGGTGTGGATTCAGCAAGACACACCATCTCTGGCATGTTCTGCACCCCTGGGGCAGAGTTATTTTTACTGATCTGATCACTAATGTCTGAGAGGCAGGCTACATAGTGCATCCCAAGAGACCTTAGCCTTTGTTTTGCTTCATTGTATACCCATGTACACTATATAGGTACAGATGTCTGTAGAGCATCTGCACGGGCAAGTCAGCTGGTAGCTCTGGAAAAGAGCTGTGTTGCTAAAGCAGCAAATCAGCACAGAGCTCTGTTTTTACATTTACTTGTTTGATGAGAGCTATTTGCTCACCAGCACAGGTACAACTGTGATGTGCCAGGGCACAGCAGCCAGCTGCTGCCCTGTGCTGCACTGCCTTAGAGATCTGGAAGGTGACTGGGTGGGAGATAGGTGCTCATACAGCAGGAAGATGATAATGTGCTATAAGGAGAGGAGCCAGGGAGAGAGGGGCTGGTCACTATAAAGGCCATATATGTCTGTCTCACAGGCACAGCCTTGTGTACTCATGGGGCAAGACACAGAGGGTGGACGTGGATAGGTGCATGTACAGGTTTTGCTTCAGAGGTTTGATTCTTCTGTTCCTGAGCATTGACTCTGCCAGAGCCAAGGATCAAGATCTGAAAGCCATATAACTTGTTTTATATCTAAATACTGTTCCTGCCCCTGGGCAGCACTTTGTGTAGGTAGCTGCTGAGCCATTCTTAATACAGATCTTTTTGTTTCAGAGTGAAAGCCAATAGCAGGAGCTACTCTGTAATTTCTTTCATTATTTTTTCATATGTATATATGAATAAAGAAAGTCAATTACATGAATGAAAGATGCTTGGTTCCCTGCCTAACAGCTGCCAAAATGAATTCCAACTCCCAGCCAAATTCAGCAAAACTGGATTTTCTGCACAAAGCTCCAGTGCAGCATGAGATAGGTTTGTGCATTACAGATTACTGCTGCCCAGCCCCTTGCCCTTGGCTGTCTGTGTGGGCAGTTGAGAAAGGATGGATTTCACACACCCTATGCTGAGCTTGATCTTGCTGCAGAATGAGGCTGAATTCAATATCCGTAGCAGTCCATTGCTGGAGTGAGTGCCATCACACTGCGAAGCAATGCTCGCTTGATAGAGAGCAGCTGTCTTGGCAGCTCAGAGCACCTGAAAACTTAGTGACAGCATCAGCAGTACTTTGGGCTTCAGTTTTGTTCCTCCCCACGGACCAATCAACTTGCATTTAAAGAACCATCTGAACTGAACAGGGGATGGACTTTGGATGTGGACAGGAGCTGGGCTGAGCTATAAAATGTGATTAAGCACACAGGAGAAGCAAGCCCTCCATCCAGGCAGCACCTGTGGGAGGGCAGGGAGCAGTTCTAAGGCTGATTACTGAGGATGGGCACCTGTGGATGCAGGGCTGAAGAACATGGTTTCCTGTGTTATCTCTAGTGACCACAATGGGATTTGAAGTGAGGTGGAGGATAGCCTTGCTGATTAAGATAGCGACCCAGGTGTCTAAAGGTGGGTTGAGATAAAGCTGAGGTAGTTACCTGCAAGCTGGAGGATGGCAGATGGGAGGAGGAAGGCAGCAAGGCAGCAAGGCAACTCTTAACTTGTAACAGTCTGTTGGAGCAGAGCTGAGAGCCTCACACTGAAGGTAAGGTAGGGTTTCTTTCTGTTTGGAGCAGTATCCCTTGTGCTCAGATGTTTGTTCCTATTCCCCTGCTGTGGACCTGCCCTCCTGGATGCGATGCCTGCAGCACTCAGCTCAGGGAGGTGTTGAAGACCACTTGCAAGCATTAGGCACTGCAGGGCTGTGGGGCAGCCTTCCCAGGAAAGGTGCTTTTGACCTGACAGGGCCCTTATCTCCAGAGTCCCCTCTGCAGATGATTGCCCATGGCTCAGTTGAAGGTAAACATACCCCTGTAAAGCTAAAATCCCAGGTTGTCCTGCCTTGCATTCAGAACCTCCGGCTGTTTTGAACCTATAGCATTTGAAGAAGTCCCAGTCCTTGAAGCACAGAACAACCTGTTGACAAAGCTGCTGCTGCTGTGCCCTACACAGGGCTCCAGCCTCTGCAGGGAGTAGGTCCTGTCCTTCCTGCAGAGCCTTGCTTCTGGCTTTGTTCTTCTCCCTCACGGAGACCTCATTGCGATGAGGTTGGAGCTACTGGCTGAGACTGTGGGGAAGATGCTGAGGGAAAAGGGAAGGATGGAAGAATGTGGAAGAATTGAGTTTGCTTTTCTGTAGCATGTCAGCTGTGGCAAGCACAGAGCTGTAGTCTGCGCTGATGGGCAGAGGAAGAAGCAGTGTGCATGTGGGAGAGAAAGGGGGCAGCATCCAGGCTGTAATCCATAGCTGTGAGCAGGCAGAATGAATGGGTGCCCTTAGTCTGGATGCTGGGAAAGCCATCCAAGAGGATGCTGCCAGAGAAGCAAAGGTGGCAGATGCTCATGTGTCAGCACAAAGGTGGACTTGAGCATGGAGTGAAAAGGAAGCCACGGGGGGGGGGGGGGGGGGGGGGGATCTGCAGTGCAGGAGCAGCTTAGCCCTGTGGTTGCCAGCTCTGACTTGACCCCTGCCAAACAAGGACTGTGAATGTAGGGAGGGATGCCTCATTTTCCCCAAGGACACCACTAATGCATTCCTCTTGCACCTCCAGACGCTGTAGGGGTTTGGAGAGACTAAATGGAACTTTATGTGGAACTGATGGCTGAATGTCAATTCTGCTGTCGAAGCCAATTTGGGAGCCGGAAAGTGCTAAAAGAATTAAGGTTGTTAAATGGAAATAAGTCTACTTGGTTGAGATAAAATAGGGTTTAAATGAGTGAAATTATCTGTGGATTACCCTTGTTAGGCTACTGCCTTATTTAATAAACTGAGTTTTAATCTGCTGCAGGGATTCCTGAAGGAAAAGTGTAGCCTATGGGGGTACATGAGTGTCATGAAGGGGATGGACCAGCTGTGCCTTCATCCTTCAGAAATGGAGCCACGAGAGTGAAGGGGAAGTACCAGTTTGCCCATGAGTGCTTTGTACTTTCATAAGCATCTTATTTGCTGCTTTGTAAATGGTTTGATTTACTAACCTTTAATTGGCTACCAAGGTACTTGGGTAGTTCTCTTCTGTTGGCAGAAAAGGAAGACACTTCTTCTGGTTCATGATACCTGTTCTGGACACCACACATCCTTTGGGAGCATTTCTAGCACAGGGCCATGCAACACTTACTGCTTCCTGGGGTGAATGTAGTCAGACCTCCCCTTTAGCACTGGAAGGGGCTGTGCAAGAAAGGGAATGAACTCTTGCTGGGTATAGGAGGCAAAGAGAGCACTGGAATCTTGAGGGCTGCAATTTGATTGTGAAGACAGAGCCTAGTAATTATTAATGGGCACTGATTATTTGCTTCTGCCAGAACAGATCTGTTGCAGAAGAGCCACCAGGCACTTGTAGCTAGCTTTAGCTGGCCCACCTGACTTAATGCAGATGTCACCTGTCATCTTGCATGTGTGTCTGACCCATCTCTCTTTAGTGACAGTCATGAAGGCATAACTGCTCCAGATGCTTCAGGAGCTGTCTGTAGGGGAAGGACCTGTTTGTTCTTAGTGTGGAGCAGTCATCTTGCCACAGTGTGGGACTCTTTTCCTGGGCCTGTCCTTACAACCTGGTCTCCATAGGCAGTGCAGTTTCTTGCATCTCAAGCTGCTAAAACTGTGTTCAAGGAAGATGTTAGAGCTGGGATAGCAGGAAAAAGGCAAGGAACTATCTGCCCATGTATCTTTCTCTTGCGTGTGGGGGGAATTGCTGTTCACAGCACAGTGCAGAATCACTGGAGCTGGGATGTGTGTGCCCTGTCCTCTGGAATTGTTTCTGGTTTGCTGTCATAGAGGTGCAGGCCAGGATGAATGCCTAAGATCTAGCCTGAGGCTCATCCCACATGATCTTAAGGCTTCTGTGATCTTCCTGCCAAGCCCAAGGGATAATGGAGTCTGAAAAGTCATAATGTGGTGTCAGCTTAGGTTTGTCTGAGGATCTTCACGTGTGTTACAGCTTCCACCCCCTTCCCAACCCTGAGCTGTGGTTCTGCTTGGCAAGAAGGAGCCATTAACCTGTAGCCATCAGGACCACAGCTCACTGCTAGAAGGTTTTATAATCTCAGCATCTTGCAGCATTGATGCTTATGGCCGCATATGTGTGCATGCCACAGTGTTTGATAGCACATTTAACCTCCACCTTGTACCAGATCTGATTCATAAGTGTCTAATTGAACCACGGCAGGATGTACCTAATCACAGCTCTTCACTTACCCTTCTGTATGGTTTTCTGGTCATGTTCAGCTGCCCCACGCACCTTCCCTTTGGTCAGTAGCAGAAGTTCTTTCTGCCATTTGGTTTTGGAACATCTTGTTCCCCATCGTGTGCACTACAAGGCAGTTTGCAGACCTTTAGCATTTATTATCTGCTGTGTTTTTATCCATTTCAGTGGCACGTGGAGTTTTTGGCATGCTCGTTTCGCTGGGGGCCCTGGTACAGAGGGAAGAAGTGCTTTGTTATTCCAGGCATGCTTAGAAACAGCATGATCACTAGCAATCACACTAGACAAAGCCAAAGAATGGTTGAGGTGGCAATGAAAAACCTTGCAGGACTTGTTCAGAGTCTTGAGTATCCCATACAATAGCCATCCCAAATACCTCACCAGCCCCATTTCAGTGCACAAGCTGGTGTTGGGCTTTTGGGACAGGATGAGACTGCAGTGGCCATCCCAAGCAACAACCAGTGCCATGCAGCTCTGGTGTAAGAGGTTGCCTCCAAGTCACCAGCATGACCAGTCTTTGCGAGGTAATGCTATGGGATAGCTGCCTACCAGGTCTGGCAGAAAGAAAGCACTGTAGTTGTCCAGCTTGGCATGGCTGAGGAGCATTAGCAGGGTAGGATGGGTCTGAGCTGAGTGCCTTGGGTTTTGGAGCAGAAAGCTTTTCATTGTAATGGCTGTGGTTGAAAAGGCTGTTCTTCTCTTGTGCGTTTAAATCCCATGAAGCATCTCATTAGGAGCTAATGATGCCTCAGGCAAATAGAGCTGTAGAAAAGTAATCTTTATTAAGCACCCTCAGTGGTCAGAGTTACTTGATGAGCTCCGGAGTTTTATTCGTAGGCAGCTTGGGTTGTCGTTTAGCAGTAAAATGCTTTGAACTCCCTCTCTTCCCTGTCTCTAGGTTACTGTTTTCTATTTCTGTGTGGTTTTAGTCCCTACAGCCCTGGAAATACTGCTGGTAAAATCATTGACACTGGGAACAAAAAGAATGGAGGAGACTGGCTAAGGAACATGCAGCCAGCCATGCCTGGAGAAGGTGCCTGCAGCACATCATGAGTTGCCCTGAGCAGGATGCAGGCACAGCTGTTTCCATGGGAAATGGTGCACAGAACCCAGAGATTGATGTGGAAATAGGAACTTCTGCTTCAGTGCTGCGTATTTGGGGTAGAATTTCCATAAGGAAAGCAGCATGTCATCTTGGAGCAATCTCTGCTTCTCCATGCTGGCACCGATGGTAAGCTGGAGGGCTGGTTGTCTTTCATGTCTGGACTCTGCAAGTTCTCCACAGGTGATAGAAAACAGGCTGTAAACTGTAAGAAAAAGGGAGAAAGATGATTCCATGGTCATTATACTTGGCTTTATGGAAAGGAAATGAAGGGAGGAGATTCAAAAGTTCCCCTGCATCTGTCTTGTCAAGCGTGTGAAGCTGACATGAGGATGGAGTCCTTATAGGCTCCTCTGTGCTCTTCATTTTTTGGTTGGTTGGTTGTTTTTTCCCCCTGTTTTACTCAATTGCCTGTATTTGATCTGAAGGAACAATCACTATTTGTCAAGCAAGAGCTTTTTGGTCATGTCAACCAGCTTTAGCATTCATAGTCCATAGGAGCTTTTTGGCATCAGAGTAAGTGGCTCTGCAAAGTGCAGCAGTAAGGAGGGCTCAGTAAGTTCCTTGCACAGAGGTTTCCTGGCAGATGCTTTCAAAGCTCTACACTGTGATGGGGACCTTTTAGGTAAAAGACATTTTCCATAGGGCAGCCATGCATTGCTAGAAATGGCTTTGAGCTGGTTGTGGTCCTTCTGCTGCCTTCACTTCTCTTCCTTCTCATTGCCTAGCTCCTGCCCTTTCAGATGGCAAATTCAATGGGTCAGTGGGTGTTTGTTGTCCTGGAACTGCTGAATGTATTGCCTGAAAATGGGAAGGATTACCAGGCATTGTCTAGCAGCAGTGTTTGAGCAGGAGTTCGTGCCACTAAGCATACTTCTGGAAGATGTGTCCTGATGCTTGGGGAATCAATTAACCTCAAACAAATGTGGTAGCACTGGCTTTGAGAGTCTCTGCATGAAGCACGGATGCTTTCTGACACTGAAAGGTGAAGAGAGAACAAAAATGAATCCATAGCCAAACTCCATCAGCTATGCAAGAAAGAGCATCTGTGTGCCTAACACCCAGAGCCCTTCAACAGTCATTTGTTGAATATATAGCTGCACGCTTCTGTTTTAGATGTCCTGGTGCTATACTTTGCTCTTCCCCAACCCCCTCTAGAAACATTCCAGCATTATTCCTGCTTGAAAAGGCAGAACTGGCTCTCCGTGCTGAGCTACAGCCAGCACCTGCAGGGAACTGTGCAACAGGTTACTGTCTGCTTGTTGTTTTTGCAGCCTTTCTAAGGGAGAGCAGAGCAATCTGTGTAAAGGAGTGCATGCTGTGGGATGTGCATCCTCACCTCCCTGCTTGCACAGGTCACTGCAACCTTTCAGGGCTAGAAGTGCAGGCTCCGCTGCGAAACGTGACAGTTCATGGTACTTCACTCTTGACACTTGGAATATCATTGCTTCTCTGCTGGTTTTTGAGGTCTCTGCTAGAGCTGGATGGAGCATATATCAGCAGTGCCATGCTGAGAAGCATCATTAGCTTCCTGACAAGAAGTTTCTTAACCACCAGGAACACCCTTCCCAGTTTTAGTCTGAGGAGATGAATTTGGCTTTCAGGTGCAGAGATGGAAACCACAGTGAAATTAAATGCAGGCATTATTTGTTCCTGCACCTCTCCTGTCTTTCCCTTCCCATTCAAAAGCCAAGTGGATATGTGGTTTCTGAGACGTTTTACTGACGTTGTCTGTAAAATACAGTCATTTCCAGGAGAAATACCAACCTCTGGCTTTGCCTTCCCAGCAGATCTCTCCCCAGTAGTAAATCTGAATGTGTTCAATTAAAAGACTCTGGAAATGTAAAAATGTTCGCGTTGGGTTTATGTATTTTTATGGCCAGGATATCGGTGTCTGAGTGCTTGAGACCAGGTGGATTTCCTATAGCACAGAAAAGCGTGTATCCCGGAGAGCAGCAGGGTCTGATAGCTGGGATCGTGGTACAGGCTTCTGGCTTTTCTCATTCCTTTCTGTAAGCCTGGGCTCAACACATGTGTGCTTTAGGTTTCAATCTCAGCTGGCTAATCTGCTGTCTGACCTAGAGGAGAAAGCAGCCAGTCATTATTGGTTTACTCTGTGCAAGTCAACTGCACAAGCACTTCCTTAGAAGAGCCAGGCTAGGTGACTAGAAGAGGTTCATTCTGTTCTTTCTATCACATTGTCTTTCCTTTGGTAGGGCTGGATGTCTTGGGTTTGCTTGGGTTTGTAGGAGGCCTGAACCCCATTACTGCATTAGAGCTGTAATATGACAAATCCCTCCATCTGGAGCCAGAGAGGTGAGGGAACACGAAGTCAAGGTGTTTGTGCTGCAGCATGGGGAGACAGGAGCTGGCCAGCCCCAGTTGAGGCTGGATGTATTTGGATGGGGCCATAATGCACAGCATTTGCTGAATCACATTCCTCTTTCCCCCCATTGTTCCCCAAAGTCAATCTGCCCCTGCTTTGTACTGTGTTTCCATGAAAGCAGAAGGGTGCTGAGCATCTTGCAGACAACAGAAACCTCTTTTAGGCTGGGATTATCCAACTAATCTTGTGATTATGGCGATAATCCCCTTTGCAATGGTGCCCCTCTCTGACAAGCTCTTCCCTCAGGGACTTCCAAGTCCCAAATCATATTTTCTCCTAATGCTTAAGTACTCTATATTAAATTAAGGCACTCTCAAGGATCAGAGGTGTGCAAGTCCTCTGGTATTTATAGCTTTGGAATCTCTGGTGTGTCATCCCTTGCCTTATTGATCCTCTTAGGGCTCCTGTTAGGGATGGAGACTGAGGGGCTCTCCTATTGGAGAGGAGATGCCTTTTCTGGCATGTGCCCGTGTCCTTGTGGCAGAGGGAGGGAGCTGGACCTGACCTACCAGCCTGGTCAGCGATGCCTGAGCCTGCCAGCTTGCTGCTTCAGGGGTTGGAAGCAGCCAAAGAGGGCAGGCACCTGATGTTCCCCTGCCTTGGAGGGCAGGCAGGGAGGCAATGGAAGCAGTGCTGCACTCTGAGTTGTAATCCCTTCCCAATCCTGCTGCCAGGTACTTGGCGGCAAGTAAATGTTTTGCTCACAACTCATTGGAGGTGGCATCTAACCAGATGTGCTCTCACTTGGTACAGCAGGAGATTTATTTGGTTGTCCATTTATAGCTTATTATTTTATTCTGTCTCCCCCCCTGCCCCAACTTAATAGCAGTTTGCTATCCACGAGGGTATACATTTTCTTCTGATTAAGTGCCATTTAGCCGTTGGCTGCTTGCTCATTTTACTTTTATAGACACATTTACAGCAGCACAGACAGAGGCACAAGCGCTTGGGAGCAAGGGTAAGGAGAATGGAGAGCAGCAGCAGCTTGATTAGATTGGGTTTTAATAAAGTTCCCAGCTAAGCTGCATCACAACTGCTCCTCACAGCGGAGATGCTGGAGGTGCACAACTCACCTGGTGGGACAGCCTGCGGGAGGCTTGTCATTGCATCCTTGACCATCAGGATGTTCCAATTCCATGTGGCTCCGAGCTTGTCTCTCCAGGGTGAGGAGCGATTTCCCAGCGTTCGGCAGCTGCTAATTAGTTGCAGATGATGAGATAATTTATAAGAATTAGGAGTGATTTTCTCCATTGTGCTAATATCTCTTGGCAATAAACCCGCGCTTTTCCAGGGGTGACTTTTCTCTAATGTAGGGATCAAGGCTAAAAATACAGACGTGTGTGTATCAGTAGAGCGAGAGAACGTGCTTCTGAACCGCATGCAAGGAGGTGTTTGAGACATTCATTTGAACCATAAGAATGGATTCAAATTGAAATGCAAATTTCACTGTCACTTAGAACAGCGTGTGGAGGAAATGCTTGATCGTGTCACCTTGGTGGCAGGGCAATAGAAGAACCCTCTCCAGCATCTCCGTGGCAGTTTGAACGTGGAGCAGACAGCTTGCCTTACGTGGCAGTTTTGACAGTGAATCAGCAAAACGAAGGTGGCTTTTCATTCCCTTCCCCAGGAGTGACAGTGATTCATTGCCAGTTCATAGTCATGCAGGAGAAGCAGCTGGTGAGGAGACTTACAAGAGGAGTCTTTTGTCGCTTGTGAAGGGTGCCTGGGGGCAACAGGATGCATGAATGAGAGGAAGAGGTGGAAGAGAGTGTCAGGGAAAGGCTCAGCAACAGCACTGCTTATCCAGGGGCTTCCTATGGCAGTGGAGTCGGGATGCAACTCACCTGTCATGGGATGGGACTCATTCTGCATGGAGGTGAGGTTAAGACACAGTGGTGGGATTTGTTCCCCATGCCGCATCAGTGTTGGAAGGTGAATCCAGTGCTGTGGCATTGCTGCTGGACTCCTGTGCCTCTCATGAGCCTCAGGCATTGCTTGTTCCTTCAGCTGGCCTAAGAGTAAATCGAGCCCTCAAGTGTGGGCATGTTTGTTGCTGGTCTAGTGAGAGCTGAGAAACAGGAGCATTGTTGCAGTTGTTCAGAAAAAGACATTCATTAGCCTGAAGAATGAATTTTCCACAGACTCAAAAGGCTTCCAGTGCTCCATCACATTCCTAATGATTTTGTCACGGTGTTAATCCCTCAGGTGAGTGGCAGCATTTTGATATCAGTGAACAAATTGCATTTCCACATAGATAACCCAATAGAGAGTCAAGCATGAGAGCAGAAAACAATTCATCAACTCCTAATGGGGCCTGCAGGTTTCAGGCAGGGCTGGATTCAGCTGTGTTGCCAAAGGGATCCTGTGCCTGGAGCAGTCTCTGTGAGCCCTGGGTGTATGGAGAAGAGTGTGTGTGCATGGGGCAGTTGTGCAAGTGCACACAGGTCACCCAGTTTGGCTTGTGGTGATGCTCAGGGTTGCTGTGCAGTGTTACTTATAGCAAGAGGCAGTGTGTGTAGTGGAGGGTTTGCAGAAGGGCAAATGGTGAGCAGAATGGAGAAGGTGGAGAGGATCAGTTGCTTTGTGATGCTTCTGATAGGAGAACCAGAGAATGCTCATAGGAGCCAAGTTGAGAACAAGCAGCAGGATGCTGGTTTAGAGCAACAGGTGATTGATGTGTTGAGCTCAAAGGATGTTGTGGGTACAGAAAGTTTTCATAGATTTAAGGGGAAATTGGGCAGAGAAAGGCACTTAAGACTTATTAAATGTATAAACAACATCAGTTTTAGAAGTTTCCTAACCTGAGAGTAGCTGAAGGCTGGGAGGCCATTAGTAGGAATTATTGGAAGGACTTCGCATCTGACAGTAACATTTGTTCTTGCGATCTAGATCTGAAACAGAGGCACAGAGGAAATGGAAAGAATTGCCTGTAGCAGGCTCTCAAATTAGCACCTGTATCTCCCAGGTCCTGATGTAGTGGACTGTCCATCAAGACTGAAAGGTGTGCAAGTCATGTGGGCTGTTGCAGACTGATCTGGGAAGCTGGAGGAGGTATTTGCACAAGGCCAGCACTGGAAACTGCTGCTGGAAATTATTCCCTAGTTTTGTGGAAGCAGAATTAGTTTAAACCCAGGTTTATTTTATCGTGCGTGAAACAGAACAGCCTTCTCCTATTCCTACATCTGTACGTTCATTTCCTCTGTTTAATGCCATCTTTAAATATCTGCTTCATCAATAAGTGATTCTCTCTTGCACTTTATAGTGGAGTTATCTTGCTCTCCCAATCTCTCCATGCATCAGTTTTAGTTGCCATTTTTCTTGGAAAAGCATGTTGTATTCCTTCAACCTCTGTGTACATGTTGGTCCATAATTCTTTCCAGCATTTTATTAGCCTCCCTTGGATCCTTCCTAGTTTAAACATCTTTGGGTTTATAGTTTTGGGTGTCTTGCTTTCTCTCTCTGTATATACACAGAGCTGCAAGCACAGCCTCATTGAGACTCCATTAGGAGGATTTATATCCTGGCCTAATCTTATCTATGATATGCCTTTGAATCTTTCCGTACTGCACGTCCTTTTCTCATTCAGTCTCTCATACATCATCATGCAAAAATCCTGGCTAATGCCTGTCTCTGGCCTTGTTCAGTGAGGTGGATCTGAGTTGACTGCTCATGTGCTTAAAGGAACAAAAGGTGGGGCAGGGGGAAACAGCTGGTGCTTGCACCTTTCCAAAGAAGGGTTTTACATCAGGTTCTGCAGGGAGGCAAGGCCATGTAGTCCAGAGAGGGAGATCTGCTGTGGGTGGATTAGGAAGCCTTCTGTGGCAAGAGAAGCATGTGAATCATTGAACCACAGAATGGTTTGACTTGGAAAGGACTTTGATTATTCAGTTCCAATCCCCTGGCATGGGCAGGGACACCTCATACTAGGCTGTGTTGCCCAAGGCTCTGTCCAACCTGACCTTGAAGGCTGCCAGGAACGGGGCAACCTGTGCCAGTGCCTCAGCAACTTCAGCTTTAAGAACTTCTTCTTTATACCTAACCTAAATTTCTCCTGTTTCAGTTTAAACCCATCACCCCTTGTCCTGTTACTGCAGTCCCTGATGAAGGGTCCCTCTCCAGCATCCTTGTAGGCCCTTCAGGTATTGGAAGCTGCTCTGAGGTCTCCACTTAGCCTTCTCTGATGTGTGTGACTAGTGTTGTGATGTTAGGCTAAAACAGGTCAAGCAGCCATCTGTGGGCTTCAGCTATGGCTGGAAAAAGCAGAAGAGATGTGGAGAGCTAATGAGGAAGGAACCAGGTCATCTTATTAGCAAATGATGCTTTCAGAACATCTCGATCCTCTTGCCCTTCAGGTCAATAAAATGAACACTTCTTACGGCTGAATCAGAGACTCCACAACTTCATTACATGTGTGAAATCAATCACCATTATCTAGCTCTCTTTCTATTGATCCACACTTCAGTATGTTGACGTGTTCTGGCAGACGGCTATGAGCAGAGAGTGGTCTGCTTAATATTATCTGTGTGCCATTTTGCTGAGGTCCATTAGAGGACACCCTGAACAGAGTGGTCTTTTCCAGATGGGTCAGACCTTCCTTGGGTCTTCCATCTGGGCTCTCTGCAGTTGACTTTGCCATGTCAGCACATTGATGAGCTGCTGGTCAGAAGGGTGTATTGGAGCAAAGAGGCCACAAGCTATGCAGAAGGGTCAGTTTGCAATGTAAAAAGCAATGCAGCCTTGTGAGAAGGGTTACTGAGGGGAATCTGTAGCTTCCGGACTGCTGCTGGGAGCCTTGGATGTAAATGACAACGCAGCTAATAAGGTCTAATTGGCTATTAAAGGAGGAAGTGGCCCTGGAGATGCTAAGGGCCAATTAACCCTGGGAGCCGGGAGCGTGACACTGTACTGCTGTGCAGTGATGTGTGCATGAGGCTTTCATAAATGGATATAGAAAAGGAGCAGTGGAGGTCCTTACAAAAATCCTTTTGAAATAGCTCGGGATACTTCAGCCATACAGCAAGTTAAGTGTTCACTTGCCTTTGTAGCAGACTGGAGGCTGGATTTGTGGCTGACTAGCATGGGTACACCCAGAGCAGATCTTACAGAAACCCTATAGGGATCAAAAGGGCCCTAGTGGGATGAAATATCTCAGGCAGCTTTTTGTTTAACTGTCTGCTTTGCTCTTAGGAACTAAAAGCTGTATCAGGTGGGACAGATCCATAGGAAAGCCTTATTCCTGCCTGTTGGAGTGTGTTGCTGGCTGTAGGAGGATGCGGTGGGCTGTAATTGAGGCTGATGCTCGGTTAAACCAGGTACACGGCGACCAGGCACAGCCATGGAGCAGCTGCAGGATAGTCACACTGCTGGGGAGCAGCAAAGAGGCATGTCTGCTCTGAGAGCAGATGGGCCTTGGGAAGCTGAGATTGCTTCTTGAGCAACCCAGTCCAAAGCTTGTTGAAGGCAACAGAGGACTGTGGGCGGCTCAATCAATCATTGTGCATCAAAACCTCTTCTGAGATCAGGGCTGGTGTTTTGACACAGACTTGTCATTGATTGGAATAAACAAATTGTGTCTAATGGCTTTGTCCTCTGATTAATGCCAGCACCTTCTTATTAAAGGCAAATTAAGATATTCAATGTTGCAAAACAAGCTACCTATTTTCAAAGTCTGTTTCTTCTCTTAGGAGTGTGAGGACAAAAACCAGGATTAGGTGGATTTGACTAGGAATTGGGACCAGACAGCCTGCACATCATGTGGGCTGTGTGGCATACGTTGGAGTCTCTTGCTTTCCAAATCCTTATTGCGTGAGGCTGGGTTTGTGTGTTGCTGTTGTGCTGGTGGTCTTGCTCATTTCTCTTCCTCCCACTGGTTTTATTATTTCTGATTTCTGCATTTTTGCTGCTCTGAACTTTGGCTATTCTGTACTGCAGGGAGCTCGGTCGAGTAGGAGTTGAGTTTGGTGCTAGGGCTTAGCTTGTGGATTTGGAGGAATGGCGAGATTGATACTGTTTGTCTTCTGCTTGGCTCTTTGCAAAGTAGAAAGAAGAGGATTGTGACTTTAGGGTCTGTCCTACAGTAGCACACTCATGGTTTGACATGCTCCAGTTGAAGAAGTAAGATTGATATACTGCCAACAGCAGTTCTCACTGTAGTTTTCCATGAAAAGCAGAGCTGAGCGTAAGAAAAGGGTTGTCCTCATTTCCTGGTGATCCCCAAGGACATTTCTCTCTTGAGTTCAGGAAACAGAAGTAAAGATCTAGTGCCAGCCTCAGCAGATAGACAAACCTGGTTAGCTTCTTTAAACATAAGCATCTTTTAGTCTGTCTGGGTGATGGGACTCCTATTGACAGTCTCTGTTTTGTGTGCTTGCTGACTGGGCAGTGAGCTGACCTGGGCTGGAATCCCCATTCAGAAAAGCCAGCAAGATCCATTACAGCCATCATGGGCAGGGACCAGCACTACAAGGCTGAGTCCTGCCATGACCCTCGGGCTTTGGGGAGGCAGAGAGGGGTTTTGGAGCCTGCTTTTTATCTTGACTCCAGTTCAAAGGAGACAAAAGCTTCTTCAAGCCACGTAGCCTGAAGCTCTGTGCTGAAATCATTTCTGTTACCTTTTATCTGCCTCAAAGGAGCACTTCAAAAAATCACCCTGCCCATAGCAGGTAACCTGATGAGTCTAATTTGGTGGTACGAAAACACAGCCACTTGGAGCTTTCCCATCCATGTTCTGGCTAATTAGATCTCCCTCCCCTGCTAGCTTCTGCCCGCTGTGCAGTGTTGCATGCACTCAAACACCCTAGCAAGAGCAGGCGGTGTCTGCATGTGTACATTTTGGTTAATATGTTTGTGGAGGTAGGAGTTGATGTTCGTAATTGCCAAGCCAACAGCAAATAGGATGCACCATCTCCAGCTGTAGGGGCAGCGTGTCTTTCACTGCTTCTGCAGTCAACAGCCCACAAACAGTGGTGTGCGGGGTAATATCCTGGTCTGCTGCTCTCTGTTGGCTTACTCTTGTGTTTGTTTTGGTAACCAGCATTTGCAGGCAACACTGGAGAGGCTTTTGGAGGAGGAAGGATTATGTTCTCCAAGGGGAGCTCACTGTGGGTGGTAGGAGACTGCAGGGACAGTGAGGATGTGGGAATGGCAGGACTCCAGGGCTTGTGCCTGAGCAGCAGACGTGCAGCAGCTCTGGGTCACTGCCACTTCCAATCAGTAGGCAGAGGGGATGATGGCATCACATCTGCAGGAGATGAGGCTGTGCACTTGAGAGGACCACACTGGAAGCATTGCTGTAACTGTGCTGCCGTTGCCTCTGACCCTCCCAGCATTTGCATTTACAGTTGTCAGGGTGCATTGTGTACAGCACAGAGATGGAATTGACTGAATGGTTTGTGTGTATGTGGATGCAGCATGGGCTGAAAGAGAGCGGGACACTGGGTACGGCTTGTGGGTCTGGGCATCTAAGACTTCCATGCCTAGGACTGACACTGTGGTGCCTTTCCATCAGCACTGAATTGCTTCTGAAAATGGACTTTGTTAGAGGCTTGCTTGTGGAGAAAGGAGAATTGTTTCTTAGATGACAAAGCTCTTAAGAGCTGGTCTCGAGGATGGGAAATGTTCTCTGTGGCTCAATGCTAGAGGGAAGAGACAGGGCTTCCAAGCACTGAATTTACCCCCCAAGAATGGATTGTTTCATGTCTACTTCCAGGTGCCCCCTCCAGTGTGTGTCCTGTCTACACACACATCCAGCCCAGACATCAGCCTTGGGAAAAGGCACAGCAATTCAACAGGGGCTGGCTGAGGTTTTCACCCAGGCAGGAAATAAATTGGCTGCTCCTGCTGTTCTCTTTGCTAAATTGGCAGTACCTGGAACAAGGCCAGCTTGCTTTGGGAGACACCTATTGCTTCTCCAGGGAAAGCTCAGAGGGGACCTGGGGAACAAGATTGGCTTGTGGTTGTAGTAAGCTGCATGATCTTGTAAAGGTTAATTGCATCCAGCTGATGTGCTACTGAAAAACAGCTTTTTGGGATGAAAAAACACCGTAAAACTGAATCCCTGGTGTTGCAATAGGCTCTGCCCTAGACGTGCACACATTCCTGCCTCTCCCTCCCTGTTGGGCTAAGTGTGCACAACATTTAGGTGCCTAGGCAGCAGTTTACAACACCAGTCTCATATGTGTTCATATTCTCCTAGGGGTAAGCGCTCATACTGATAAGCTTAAGCATATCATCAGTTGTGCTTCTAATGGCCAAGCACATGTTGCAGATTTTGGCTTAAATGAAATGTGATGCGTTCAAAAGCTGCACAAATCTCTTAAAGAAAATGAGGTCTCAGCAGGAAGTCTGAAACCAAACAGAAGGCTCTTTATTGACCATCGGATGCTGCTTTCCAAAGGATACTGCAGGTGGCTGTTTCTATATAGTAAACCATGTAGGGTTGGTCTGTATGTGTTTTTTCGGACAGTTAAGAAACCAATAAAGTGGTAAAACTGTCTAATGTGATTACTGCAAGATGGGATAAATGTGGTTTCATTAGATCTTGTTTTGAAGTGGGAGACTGTCATTTTGTGATGGAAAGCTAAGATGACAGGGACTATTGGTATTTGAAGTGCCTTTTTAAAGGATGACCTGCTCTGTCTTTTTGATATCAAACATATGTATGCAGAAAGAGAGCACTGGTTTATATGTTCTCTGGCACAGCAAAAAATCTCTATTTTTAATCTGAAGTTTTCTCCCAGAGAATTTCACAAGGGAGGGAGAAATAACTGCAGATAAAAAGGCTTGAACATGATGCTTATAGCAGGGAGTGTTTGCAAAACCTGGTCTTGAGCTCAGACCTCAGTTATATGCAGGCATCTCCTACACAGATGCCCTTGTGAACCCCCAGGTATAGCCTGCAAATTCCAGCTGTGGAAGGATAAGCTGTATAGTGGTCTTTGAGGTGCTCAAGGAGTGTGAGTCCACCAATGAGGGATATACAGGGTATCCAAGTCACATACTCTTAATTGTGGGTTTCAGTTTTGGTGGAAGCTCCTGCATTGGTGGCATGTGCAGGACAAGTATCTGATGTTCCTATCTTTGAGGTTTCAGGATTTAGGGAGATAGGGGTTATGTCCTGGGATAACTCCAGTCCTTGACCACCCTGGAACAAGGATTCTGAGTTGGAAAGATGGTTTCCTCTAGTGTTTGTGGTCTCCTTGCTAGCAATAGAGAACCAGATCTTGCCCCTTTGGAGCCATGTGTACCTGCCTTGTCTCTTCTAGGGAGATGGCTCACAGCTGATGCTCAGCTCCAGTCTGGTTTCTTTGCCTCCTGGCTCTAATCCTGCTGTTGGTTATTAAATGATTCACTGGGACTTCCCACTGTCCCTGGGATGTTAATTAAAGGATTTCCAGCCTTCAGAATTCAGGGATGCGCTGTTGGTCTTCTGCAAGAAGCTACAAAGTAGATTGGTGTTTATGCTATTAATCCCCTGCTATCTCCAGGAGACCAGCACCGGAGCAATGCACAGATTGATTTTCCCTGGTGGTCACGAAGAAGAAATGCAATGTCTGATGCCCCCTGGGCAGGAGATGAAATCCGAGAGGGTGTGGATAGAAAAGCACCAAGGAGGATGGGAGAGAATAGGGATGGCCCAGGTCCCATTATAGCAAAGATGATATGCCATCGAATGAGTAACACTGCTGGAAAACATAGCAAATGATTAATGCTTGCAGGCAGGGTAATTGTTTGGAGGACTGGCATTTCTGGGATGGAAAGATTTAGAAGGGAGCTTTCAGTAAATAAAGGAGAGATTGGCCCTGAACTTCAGGGCTAAGATTTAGCAGCCGAGATTGAAATAAAGACGAGGGGGAAGGATGTTGGTTTATGTACCTGAAGGAAAGAAAACAGTTTTTCAAGCTGCATTTCACTTAATTAAATACCAACAGGAAGGGCTGGCCTGGAAATCCTTATGCCATAGAACTAAGAGAACACCTCACTGAGGCTGCTTATGGCAATCTGGCCACCCAAGTGTCCCCTGTAGAGCAAACAGGCACCTTGCGCATGTAATCCCATATAATTGTAATTCCGGTCCCCCTTTTTGTGCTGTTACAGGTATTAAGGAATTCACTCCTTGGGCAATCTCTGGTGTAATTGCTGGTGCAAAATTGCTTACACAAGGTTGTCTGGGGTTCTCTGTGTATGTGGTGGTAGCAGCCACAGCTTTTCTGAGCAGTGGATGCTTCTATGGGTCTGGGATTAGTTCATTTCCTTCGTGGATGTTGGGTAGCCAAGGCAAGGTAGAAATCCTTTTGTGATGGGCTGACTTCATTGCAGTCCATAACTGGGATTTGAGGCTGTCAGAAGAGCATGTTTGTGTACCCTAATGATCCTATTTCTCTATCCATCTCATGATCTTTCTGCTCCTTTCTTCAGCAGTCCCTTTTCCACTTGGTGAAACCAAAGTGCAAAGCTCTGGTTATTTGAGTTAGTGACCCTCAAGATAATTAAGACCAGGGCAGATGGGATGCCATCAAGCATCAGCTTTTGATGCTTGTCCTTTGGGGGTTTTACCCATTATGTGTGTGGATGGCTGCAGAAGTCCAGGTTCATTAATGGCAGCAGAGCAAAGGCAAGGAAGGTTCTAATAAGCTGCTGTTTGGAGCTTTTATAATGGCCTCTGGAGCTGCTTATGGCTTCCAGGGTGTGGGAGGGGTCACCCTTTTCTTCCTCATTTCTCCCTGGATTCCTCTGGTGAGGATCAAGAGAGCAGTTTGATGTGCAGGGCTAAGGTCTGGAAGTGGACTCAGGGTCAGATTCCAGCTGTGCCTCATGCTTGTGTTGGAACCGCGCTGGGAATGGGGTTGTCTCTTCCCAGCCATGCGGAGATCAGAACCATTGGGGGTCTGATAGCAGGAGCTTAGGGTGTACCTTGGGTATGCAGAAGCTGGCAGGACAAGAGGGAAGCAGATGCTTTGTTAGCACCCTCTGTCCCTCTCTGTCCACAGTGGGAATGACGGCATTCCCAGAGCAGCTGGCAGGACGCCTGTACCCCTCTGCCTTTGGCAGCCCACAGGTTAGGAGTGTGTTATGGGAACCCATGAGCATGGAGCTGAGCTCCGAGCTGCTGATACTATGATGAGTACTGCAGCAGGGCTTGTGCTGGAGAGGGGCCTTTACTCCAGAGACATTAAACCTTAATAGCAGCAATAGAGGCACAGATAAATACAAGCAAGTTATAAACATGGGCCAAAGGCTGGTACCACGTTTAAATCCCTGGATTTCTACCTGTCTTTAGAGTTCCTGACTGTTTGCCCAGCTCTGCCCTGCAGAAAAAGCCATCCTGACCACGATCAGGCTCCTGCTGCAAAGGGGCAAGGTCTTTAACCTGACATTAGCGTTCATACTTGGTCTGATCTCCCGTAGAGGCTGCCATCTGCACATCGTGTTTTCTCATTCTGCTTCAGTGCATCTGCTCTATTCAGGAGTTTGTTCTGCAAGTTCCTAGATAGCTGAAAAGTTACCTTCAGAAATCAGCTATTTTTAGCCTTGTATCTTGCCAGGTCATTATAAACTATCCAGGCAGGATGCTCTCAGTGCATCAGCATGGGGCAGGACAGCTCACTGCTGTTGGGGATGGCAGGGATGCTTTGGTAGGTCTCAGCTGGTGCTAAGAAGTGCTGTGTTGGTGGAGCTGTAGGTGTTCAGTTCTCTCTATGGGGCATCTATGACCAATGAGAGTTTGTGGTAGTTCACGAATCTGACAGGGTTTTGCACATTTAAACGTTACTGTTTAATGCTGGAAATGCCTCAGGCTTTTGTGATAATAATAACTGTATAGGCTGGACAGTCAGCACAATTCCAGGAGCTGGGAGTATAGGAAAAACACTAAAAGTTTCCAGTGTAAACTGAGAATCAGTAACAAGTGTTGTGTTTGCTGCTTAAACAGCTTTCAGATGAGAAATGGTTGTAAACCCCTATTTGAGTAATGCAAAGTATTATTGACTGAATTCAAAGTGTGATCATTTATAACATGTCATGTCAACTTTTCGACTGTAATTTGTAATGAATTCTTCTTCCCAAGGGATGGGAACATGAGAGGCTGTAGCTGGTCGATGTATCACACTGAAAGCAACTGTGTTTTGGCATTTTGTATGGGTTTGGGTTCACTTTTGGCTGCACCTCCTTTAGGGAGGACCACTGCGACCTGGAATCTGTAAGGATATCAGGTGCACATGAGCCTTTGGGTCAACCTGCCAGTCTGTGAAGTGCTTAAGATACTTCTTTGAACAGGCAGGTCTAGAAACTTGATGAACACAAGGTTGGAGGCAGAGTTTTATTCTAGATCCTTCTGTAAATAAGGTGATGAAACACTAATTGTGGGGGAACCGCTTGGGCAATGATGTGATCATCTCACTGGGGGACTTGGGAAGCTCCAATGAAGCAGAACCACGGAGCTGACCAGCTGTTGGCACATAGAGCAGCAATCACAGTAACTAATGTAAAAGGAACCAAGACCCATCCAATGGCTGCGGAATGGAAAGAGCAATAAAGTGAGCACTGCTCTGCCATCCAAAAGCTGACCAGCGGGGTTTAAAATCCCCTCTTAATAATGTATGCAGCAGCAGGGAAAATCGGATTGGGAATCTCAGGGTTTAATATTGAGAGAAAAATCAAGCAAACAAATCTTTGTTTCAGAATCTGCTCCCCTTGTACAAGACTCGTATTAAGTTTCTTTTTTAATACACAGGGACAAACACATACTTGAATCATTGGATTTTTAGCATGGCCAGGCTCAGTATATGAGGGTGGTGTTTATTCAGACCTTTTCAAACATTAACAGATGGTGAAGAGAAGACACGGAGCCTTCTAGTTCAAGATTTAATCAGTCCTTTTACACACAGTCCTTATGCTGCTTAGCTAAAGCCCTGGCAAAATCTGTACACCCTCCTGCAGAACAGAGCAATGGTACTAGTTGCCTACCTGGGTAGTCTATACAACAAGTATATAATTAACACTTTGCTAATCAAACTAGGCTTAAAAGTAACCTGCAGAACTCTGTCATAACTGACTGTCCTCAGATGGCAGCACAAAGCTGGGAGGCAGTGAGCTCCCCAGGTTCATGCATTGCTGTGGCCCTGGTTGCATGGCAATTGTCTGAGCATCATTCCTGCGTGAGCTCCCTGGCAGCTTCCTGCTCATTTCCATGCGTGCCGTTGCAGCTCATGGAGCCCCACATTGTAACTGATGAAGGCAGATGAGTGTTGTACAGAATTGGCTGGCACAGATAGAGAATGGCCCTTGTCACTTCTATTTGTGTTGGTAATTCACTCTTCTGTGATAATTGGCGATTGTACAAGCCCCTCTCATCTTTTCTGGTTAGAACACTCAAATGGAGTTTGTCTTCACGTGATTTATGGCAGTGGCACTTTAATTGAGATTGCTGCAGCTTTCTTGAAGAAATCCTGAAGGATATTTTGGGGGGTGATGGGGAATGAAGGGTACAAACAGGCTGCACTTAAATACCTGACTTGATTTCCTCCTTGCACCCTGGGATGCTGGCAAAACCATAGGAGATTGCCTGTGTAGAACATGTGCATCCCCCACCCCAGAGAGACATATAACTACCACCTCCTGCACAATGTGAAACTGTCTTTCCTTCAGAGAGACAGCTTAAAAGGGGAAGAAATATATGGAGCCAAGTGTTTGGCTAATGCTTGCTTTCAATGCACCAAGACTTGCTATCAGTATTTCTTCCAAGATGGCTTTGTGGTGGCGTGGCTGGGAGATGGATGGAGCTATTGTGCACATCGGGATGGGAGATCAGCGGTGTGGAGTCACAGGGAGAGGGCTGTGAATCTTTTGGAAGCATATTTCAGCCAATATCCTCCGTAGGCAACAGATGTTGGACTGGTTTAACGATGGATTTTTATAAGTCCATTTCACCCTTGTTTGAATCTGTTGGTAAATTGCTGCTCATTATAGCCACGTGTGATTAGCCCCATTTACTGGTAGGTGCTGCACAATCCAGGTAGGAAGGGAAACACAAGTTCTTAATGTGTGGCACCAACCCAATTGGAGTCAGGTGGAGTCAAGCATTCATGCAAGCTTATGGCTTGAGCTGTTTGTTTTGACTGTGGCCATTGCAATGAAGTTACAGGGACAGAGCTGAAGAAGTCTTTGACATTTCCAGGCTCCCTTGAGAGCTCTGGTATCACCTTTCTGTGTACTTGGTGTTAGCTGGCTCAAGTTACTTGTGCTTTAGTTGACCTTTCTAGGAGCTTAATCTACCCATCCTTTTCCATTAGAGCTCAGCTATTGATGCCCCACTACATCATGTCTATGACTGGGGTGCCCAATGCTGCCCAGGAGCCACGAAGGCTGGGGTCTGCTCTGCTTTGCCTTAGGAAGGTAGTGGGACAGCTGCTCTGGCTTCTGTGCTTCCTCTCTCTTCTTCCTCCTGCGAAGCTGATGGTGATGCCAGTGAGCATTAGAGGAAATGAAAGACAAAATTAGATTCAGGAGACTAGAAGCTCTCTTTGGGTGTTTTGTGATCAATCCGTGTATAATTGAGGTAGCGGAACAAGGAGAAAGCTGAGCTAGAAAAACCTCTGTTGTTCTCCCCTTTCCCTCTCAGGGACAGGAGTCAAGAAGACTCCATCAGCCAACAGAACAGGCTTGTTAAAAATCATTGTGTGAATGTCGCAAGCTTCCAGTGAAAACAAGAGCATTAACAATAGCCATGCCTGGAGTCTGAATTATAGTAATGCCATTTGTCTTAGTTATTGCAACATATAACCTGTACGGAGATTCGCTGAAGGGATAGTAAAGTGGGTTAAAAGAGCTCTAAACAAAGCAGAAAAGGGCTTTATGAACGATAACTGAATTGACCCTGGCTGAGAAGGGGGGATCATGTGGGAGGGATGCTGTGGCTGTCAGGTCTGTAGCAATGCTGATGCTTTTGCTTCTTCCACTGCTCCTTCTCCATGCAGCTGAAACAACTTGTCTGTACCACTGAGAGGTCACAGTTCCCTCTGCCCCTCCAAGCCAAGCTGCATCCCCACACACTTGGAGCCATTGATAAACAGCCTGCTCAATGCATCTGGCTTCCAGAGCATGGGGGAAATGGCAGTGATGCCTCCCTCCTTGAAGCAGCCGGGACAAGTCCTTGTGCTCATCCTGTGCCCCACAGTTGTGTGCCCGAAATGGAGTTGCTGTCACTCAGTGTCTTAGATCCCTGTCTGGTTCCTGTAGGATACAAAGACCTGCTGGAGCTGTGCTGAGAGGCAGCAGGAGAGGTGTGGAGGAGGAGGGGAGCTAGAGGCAGGGCTAAGCATTGACATCTGCAAAGCGGGTTCACTCAGTTGGTGATGCCAAGAGGTAGGGTCACGGCTGCTGAGCCTCTCTTGCCCTGGTGCTTGCTGGGCTGACTGTGCCATGCCTGATGGGGGAGATGGAGGAGCAGGTTTTCAGTGAGGGCATCAGTGAAACAGAGCTGGAAGTCATCCTCCCCTCTCTGCTTTGCAGCAGGTCAGGGAGCAGTGAGCACTATCAGAAAGCTGCCTGCACACGGGCTGTTACTGTGCCAGAGCATATGGAAGAGCAGTCAAACGCTATCCAGCAGCAGAGGAAATTAAAAGTGTGGCACGCAGTCAAGGAGCAATGGCTCTGGCATGAGGGACAGCCAAGCCTGTACTGATGCTTCCTGATCTCCTGTACCAAAGCAGCACCTTCAGGGCTGTGCCAGCCCTGCTGCCCTGCCTTGCCAGTGCATGGGACATGGGGAGGTGATGCTGTCGGGACACCACACTGGTGCCTGGGCTAGCCCACTGGCTCAGCTGGCAGGGGGATGCTCTGGTTTGTGCTGGGGGTTTGCCCTATCTGAGGGTAAGGCAAACTATCAGAACATCCAGTTTCCTGCTGTTTGTTGCTGGTGAGCAAGCTCCTGTCATGCAGGTGCACAGGCAGCCTGTCTGCATCTTTCTGAGTGGCTGATAAGTGGTACTATGCTCTTGCAGCACCTCAGGGGACTGCATTTCCCCAGCACCTTTGTGCTTTTTAATACTCTTGTTCTTTTAACTCATTTCTAAGGTGCATGTTGAACTCACAGTTTTTATGGTAGACCACTGGCAGACCTGTTGCTGTGGCTGTATTTTAAATGGCAAATAATTTCCTTGTTTGGAGTGTTCTTTTGTACATGGGGTTCCTGCATAAAAGCATGGTTTGATTGATGTCGACTGAGAGTCAAGCTTTGCTCCGGTGTTCCTGCATCTTGCTCTGCCTCCAGTGGGAATTAGAGGCAGCGTAAGCAGCTGGTCCAGATTCAGTGCAAGAGGTGACTTAGGATGAAAGTGGTGCATTTGTAGAAAGAGGGGTGGCTTTAAGGAAAAAACATCACATTCACTGCTTGCCCTCGCCAGCATTTCTGCTTTCAGGAGTTGTGTTTAACAGAAGCCAGGGTGGCTTTTGACAGAGAGAAAAGGATTTCAGTGGTGTCAGCAGTGGTTGTGAGGATAAGGGCAGCATTAATCCTCTAGTGACAGCACCTCCAGCTGGGTTGTTAGTCCCACATGAGTCCTAATGTGTGCATAAGCCTGGAGCCACTTCCCTAGCAAAGCCCTAGGATCAGCACTGTACTTTGGCTGGTTGGGATTCAGAGTTGGAGATCTGGTCCAGGCCAAGTGCAGAGCAGTGTCTGTAACTGTGCCTATAAGGAAAAGCATTTTCATTTCATTATTGTTGCGCTAATTACATTTGACAGTTGTAGTCCCACTCCAGAAATCAATAAGGAATGAAGTTTTGTTTGGCTGTATTTGAGAGAAGGCACATTTCTAGTGTTCCCTTGCCCCTGCAGCAAATGATAGTAATAACAAATCCATATTTCTGCTCCTCGTGTTTTCTGTTCTATAGATCTCTTTACTGTGATTACATGAGAGCAAACAATGTAGTGTTCTTTCCTTCTTTTCTTCCGTCTTTTCTAAATTAACCTTATTGACTCCAGTATTGCAAGCATTGTTCTGGATGCTGGGTTGTGTGGGAGGCTGCCCGAGCCTCACAGGGGGAGAGCAGAGCTGTAGTGCAGCTAACAGTGCTCTGCTGTGCCTGCTGCCTTCTCCATGAATGGATTCTTGTGCCTCCTTGGTGCATTTTCATATATGGGAGCAAAGTGTCTTCCCCACTATCATGAAGATTGTTGCCCTCTTAGAATACCCAACTAGGCTGGTACTGGCTGATGGTGGGTGGCTGTGCCTTTGCCCTGTGTGCTCCTCAGGGCTGTCCCTGGTGCAGAGCTGAAGCTGTGCTGAAGCTTTGTAGTGCGTGTGATTCTTCTTTTTCTCCCCTTTAAGTAAGCAATATATATTCAAGACTCAAATTAAAGATGCACAGGAAATGAAACTGCTCACGTTGCTTCTGCTTGGTGGGGAAATGATTTCCATCCCTGCTAATGGAGGGAGGGGATCCTGCTCTTGGGACTGAAGTGGGGGCACAGAGTTAGCAGCAGCCACAGAAATGAGAGGAGAAAAGATAACTAGGGAAAACCTCTGCAGGTGTTTGTGTGTTGTCTGTGTTCAGGCTGTGTTCCACCCCCCCAGGTTTTCCTAACATCTGGAATAGCTGGATGTAGGGTTATTACCAGGGGAACTGCTGAGGAGAGGAAGCCCCAGCACCCAGCCAAAGGCTCTGTGTGGCCAATGGATTAACTGCAGCAGGGGATAAACCTCCCCCAAAGCCTGTCTTAATAGAGGGATATCCCTGCCTTTACCCTGATACTGAGTCTGTGCTTCAGCTCCCAGGCCAGCTCACAGGGAAGGAGGTGAGATCCCAAACAGGCTATGAATCCTCCAGCCTTTCCACAGGAGAGAAGTGGGGTTTGGTGGCAAACAGACAGCTGGGACCCTGGCAATCTGTGCCAGAGCTGTGCAGATCTCTGACTGTCTCCTGGGGTGGAAGGAATTAAGACCATCCGGTTAAATAAGCTTTTTGGGAAAGGAAGTTCCTAAGAGCAAATGAGTGCAGGGACTTAAAGGCAGGGATTCCAATTCCTATTGCTGTTGATGTGAAACACAAAAAGTGGGGATGGAAGGGAGTTCTGGAGTCAGTTCAGGATTGTCTCTCAAGAAAGCCCACTGCAATAGCCTAAAGGCAACATGGAGATGAGCAAGCTCTGGGGGGTCTATGTATGAGTGGAAAACTGGCAGTTTTGGGGCCAACTACTGAAAAAGCACCTCAGGCAGCTGATGCTACATGAGAAAGGAAAAGCAATGAGGGACCCCAAAACACCTGCTGGCTGCAGGCTTCCTTGGCATTGGTTGGGATGGTGCTTCAGCCCCTCCTTTTGCTCATCTAAAGATGGATCCCTGGGCTCATTGCTCAGCCGTGCACCAAGTGGGACTCTGGAGCCCTACAGAAACCCCTGCTCCCAATGGAGAGCAGTGGAGATGTCCTGATCTGATAGAGAGTGGGTAACCCGGTAGCTGTGGCTGGAAAGATTGCTTTATTGGTGCAAAGCATCAGAGCACAGAGGTGGGACATGCAGAATTGCTCCATGTTTTTCTTGAAAACTAGGTTAATGTCACAGTTTAAAATGAAATAAAGGAGAAGGGCTGGAGGTGAGAGAAAACACATATATAATTTCTCAGTTACTGCTCCCATAGTTTTTTCAATCTGACTGTTTGCCTCTCGTGTGTGAAAGCTGAATCTGGATCCAGGCTTTCTCAGCTCCCTCCCTGTTGACCTTGTCGCAAACACTGAATGCAAGAGGAAAGAAGAACAATAAATTGCCGTATGTAGCTCCAGACAGGAAAACCCTGCACTTACCCTCACAGGCTTCCCCATCTGCTGCCTCTGGGTTACCTCAATGGTAACGTCGTGTCAGGAGAGGATTATAGAATCATAGAATGGTTTGGGTTGGAAAGCACCTAAAGATCATCCAGTTCCAACCTCTTGCCATGGGCAGGGACACCTCACATTAAACCATATCACCCAAGGCTCCATCCACCCTGTCCTTGAGCACCACCAGGGATGGAGCATTCACAACTTCCCTGGGCAGCCCATTCCAGTGCCTCAGCACCCTTACAGTAAAGAACTTCCTCCTTATATCCAATCTAAAGTTCCCCTGTTTAAGTTTGAACCCCTTACCCCTTGTCTTATGATACATCCATTTTCACAGGCTCACTTCTATAACCTATTTCACTCTTAGCTGAACCACACAGGGCTTCGTGTCTTGCAAGATTAGACCCAGTATCTTTCTAATAATAAGCTCCTTTCATAATATTTCTCATTCGTACGCAGACAAACACGTCTCTGTTGTTCCTCCTTGTGCTTTCAGTAGCTGTGCTGCAGTAATTGTCCTCTACATAACCATGTGTGTTTAATGCCTAGATGCATAATGAGGGAAAATCTCTGCTGCTCACAGGTTGGAGTAGATCTAGTGTGGGAGAACAGAAGGATTAATCCCCTGCTTTTTCAGACAGGGAGATGACAGGAGGAGACTAATGGGAGGGTTTTAACAGTAGTTAGAGACTTAACGGGCTGTGAGCGTTCCCTTCCTGTCATTATAATCCGAGGTAGGGAGCCGGTGTTCGTTCAGAAGCTGTGGCTGAGCCTGTCCTGCGTGTGTGCTGCTCACTTGATGGCTGGGGCTGGACCTCCATCTTTTTTAAGCACCTTTGTAGCACAGGAAGCACAGCATAATTTAGCTTCCTTAGATGCTCCTATTCACTTGCTGCCTTTGCTAGGGAACAGTGTTGCAGACAGGCAGCCAGGTTCTCAGCAGCCTGTCTCCTGCCTGGTGTGCAACACAGCCTGGTCCAGTACGTCCTTGGGGCATCCTTCTGTGCCAAGAGGTTCCTTATAAACCACTTTACAGTGAGTAGTTTGTCATTCTCACCCCTTTCCATAGTCAATATTAATAAATGGCAGTTGAGTGAGTGGGGGAGCTGTGTTTATCCCATGGATGCCAGGCAGACAATGAACCTCATCTGGCCCAGATGGCACAGGCTCTCCTCCAAGCAGATAAACAGGGCTGGTGCCATTGAAACCGGCCCAAACACACGGAGTTACAGTGGTAGTATGGTAATTACAGTGCCTCCAGTGACCATCTGGACACACAAACTGGTTTTCTATTTGGATAATAAAACCTCTCCTATGTCTCCAGTATTAGCCATGTATGGGGATGCTAATTGATTTAATTGAAGCTCTCAATGTTGAGCCGTGGGTATTGCCAACCTTTTCAGTGTAGGTACGTGATGGATGTTAATGTCTGGTTGAGGCAAAGAAATAAGGGGGTGCATGCTCTGCTTTTGATCTAGTTGCAAAAGGAAGGTTGGTCAAAGACCCTGGAGTATGGGACTTGCAAGGTCCTGCTCCAGAGGGAGGGGAGATGATGCAGCTGCTTCCAGGCTCCCGTAAGCAAAGGGATAGAACTTTGCTGCTCCTGGCAGGGCCCGAGTCGTGTTAGCTTGTCTATTGATGTCAATCAGATGTTATTTCTCCATGGTTTATTTATACATAAATATACATGTTAGATTTTGGTTATATGAAAAACAAAGTCATAGCCAAGTGATTAATAACCTTTATTTTGTACTTTAGTAGCCATCTCACAACTCTGGTCATGAGCCATGAACCAGGTCCTGCACAAAAGCAAACAGGCATCCAGAGACTTCCAGTGTAACGAGATCCCTCTCTGTGCCTTTGGAAAAACTGCTTATTTGGCTTCTTTTCACAAGAAATCTTAATGTTTTTCATGGTTTCAAAAATCCCCAGGTTTGGCCTAAAAGACATTGTCAGGGGTTCTCATGCCAAAAAGATTATCCAAGTCTTTTTCTTGATATGACCTTCTGCTAGTTAATGGACGAAAATAACAGCAAAAAGAGAAAAGCCCCAACCTTGCAGCAAAGTTATCCACCTAAAGACACAGCCAAAGGTGACCTCTTGCAGAACTGGCATAGTCAGAACCAGTTGTATTAGAAACTATTCCCAGATGACCTCAGACTATTACTTAGCAGTGGGTAATAGTCCTGATCATTAATGTGCTTCATTGTGTTAAGGATATGTAGTAGTGTAACACCTGCAGGATGTGAGCCCCAGGATAAGCAGTGTCCTTAGCACTTTACCTCTTCTCCTGTAGCTTTTTGCCCCTCTTCTTGGAGGAAATATCTGGTATTTTTATCCTGTGTTTTCTCTTGCTTAAAATGGGAGGAATGTAGAGGCTCATGTTAATGCCTTAGCCTCCTGTTTTGCTCTATCCAGTTTCTTCATTAGCTGTTTAATTAGAAACATGGACAAGTGTGTTTTGTGAAAGGCATATTGAGTTTGGAGGGAGTAAAACAGCTCAGAGGAGGCACCTGCACACAACCAATTATTGAGGGATGGCTTTGTGAGTGCTGCATCTTCAAGCACAGGGCTTGTAAGCAGAATGTAGCACTGTTCCCTGCAACTGTGGTCCTGTGCCCATGTGCCTCATGGCTAATGTGCAATTAGCCTTAAGTAGCTTAATTAGTCTGGGAAACAATTCTTTTCCCCTTTGCTAGAAGGTCAGTGTGTCCTCCCCTTGCTGGATGGATGCTTGGCAGAGTGAGCAGGACCCCAGGGATGCCAGCAGAGCCATGCTGGCTGGTCCAGGGTGTACCATGTGGTGCTGCAGCAGCATGGGAGGTTCTGGGATTTAGATCCTGCTGGGATTTAAAAGGTGCATGTTGAATTGGTCTCCCAGATGGCAGAAAAGTCCTTTAGAGCCTTTTGGCTCATTCAGTGCATGGCTCCCATTATGCTAAAACTCCTGCAAAGCTCCTTGAATAGGTGGGATTTTACCTTCTCGCCTAAATGCCACTGCAGAATTGGGCTGTATCCATTTTCTGCCTCTGCTCCCTGTCACAGGGAGGTGACAGCACTTCTCTCAGTGCTAACAAATGGCAGCAGAGGGGCTTGCCTGGAGTACTGCAGGCAGGGATACAGGCTGTTCCAGGGTCCTGTGCAAACAGTTGATAGTGCAGACTCAGTTGCCCCATGATTGCATACTGGAAAGAACAGTCCTGTTTGTCGTCATCAAATCAGATGAAAGTGGCATCTGGCAGTTGCATTTGTGGTGTGCTCAAAAGAGGATGCTCTGTGCCAGAGGCAGCATTTTCCCAGCCTGCTCCCAGCTCTGCTTTGGTGACTGCAACCCTAGCATTAGTTTAGAATAACCTCTTCAGCAAAGTCATCCTGTGATCCTTAGTGCAAGGTTTGAGGGAGGAAAGAAATCCTCCCATCACAGCTCCTTCTGATGTGTGTTTCCTGATTGTTTCCTGATTGTTTCTCTTATAATTACCCACAAACTGCTTGAACAAGAGCTGGAATGCTTCCCCATGACTGGCAGGAGCACAACACCCACTGATGAGTCAGGGGAAGAAGGGTACTGGGGGAGAGGGAGGGGAGAAGATGGGGAAGAATAGCTGCCAGAGAGTTGGGGAGTAAATGACGTTTGTTTAAAGACACATTAGAAGATTAATGATGGGAGTCAAAGTATGGAAGCAACAGGGACTAAATGTGGTATTAATGGAAGCCATTTTCTTTGCTGTCTCCTGCAGGAAGTCTTCAGAAGTACAGAGGGGGGGAAATCACTTCACAGTAATAACTGTTATTTATCTAACAGAACAACCTTGATGTATCAAAATGTGAGGTTCCAAGGTAATATCTGGATCATTACAATCATTGTAATCCATTTAAAAGGCAATTTCTGTGATGGTGAATAGATGGAGAAAATAGTCCTAATCCTACAACTGATTGTAAGCAAGGTTTATTTTATTATTATTGTTATTAGTTAGTTCCAAATCTGGTAAGATTGTGCTAAGAAAAAGAGGAAAGACTGGAAGAGATGGAGCTGATAACCACCCCTGCAGAATTTGTTGGGACCATTTGATGGGCTTATTAGTGACTTAGGGCCTTATCTTGGCTGCTTCCAGAGATCAATGTCAAATGTCCTGTCACAGCTTCGTTGATTCACATCCCATAAAGAGCAGCAAGCAAACAGGCGACATGATCTTGTAGCCTCACAGAAGTGCTCCTGTTCTCCACCTGTAATTCACACTGGTGGAAGGTGACTACAGTGTTTCTGCAAGTACAGGGTGAATTAATAGGGCAAGCCCTGAGGATAACGGCTGCGCTCAGTGACTCTCCTGATGTTAGCTGCATGCACATCATATAAATAAATCACATACATTCCCATCTCGGGATGTGCAAGTGGCCTCTGGCAGGAGTAGCCACTCCACCTATACGGCTGTCCATGCAAGAGGGAAATGGGCCATGTACCACAAGGATTGTCCTGGCACATCAGCTCACGCCAAGAGGCTGTTTCTGTGTTTGGGTATAGTGAAGGTGAACAGGCTGTGCTCCACAGGCAGAAAACCTGTTTAGCACAAAGCATGAGCCCAGTTCTTTAGCAGGAATCAGGATGAATGATTCATGAGGAGGGTTCAGGGGATAGCAGGGAAGGATGATGATGATATTCTCCATGTGGTCAAAATATAACAGTAATATCTAATTTTCAATCACCACTGGGTTTGTGAGCAGGTGTGATGGATGAGCCTGGTCAAAACATAGCCTCCCAAGCTGGCTTTTCACTTCAGAGCAACCAGGCCACTCTCTGAAGTACTAGAGCTGTGTCTAACTTCTTGGGCTGTGGGAAGAAGGAGCAGGAAGTTGAAAAAGGAGAAAGGATCTGCCCTGTTTTCATAATGTTTGGATTAGAATAACTGTTAGACCTGAGCTTCAATTCATCCTGGTTCCGAGGAGTGCTTGAGTGGGAATTTACCTTTAAACCTCAAGCCTTATGGAGTGAACTCCTCTCATAAGGGCCAGAGGTTTTCCTCTTGAAGCCTGCATGCATGGCATTAGCTTGAGCACGGAAGCTTGGATTGTGATGCACAAAGTGGCAAGTAGTGAGTGATGGGGAGGGAAGGTCTGGGTGTTTGATGGGGAGGCAGCAGTTTGCTGAGCCTGGACATGTCTCACACGGGAAGAGGCTGGGGAGGATGAGCAAGCAGCCCTGTTTCTCCAGGCAAGTTCTGCTAGCTGGGATAATGAAAACGAATTGCATCTGTGAGGGCAGCTGACACAGCTGCTGTCTCCAGGATGTTTTCAGTGTTGTGTTAAGACACCTTTTACAGACTTCAGGAACTAAAGGGACTGTGGTGCTGCCTGCGGCTGGCAACCCTAACTCTTGATGTGACAGCAGCAAGAGCAGACCCCCAGCAGAGAAGCCTGGGCCACCCACTGCAATGCAAGCTGGTCTCAGCCTTCTCACAGCAGGAGGGTGCCTTGGCAAGGCTCCCCCTCGGCCTGCCCTCCCCTCCAGTGTGTGCTTGGGCTCATAAGTGTGGCTGGATTGAGCTCTTGCAGGTATCCTCATTAAGGTGGTTGGAAGTGGGAGGATTTAATGATATGAACCATGACTTTAATTAATCAGCATAAATGTTGCTTATTTATTTAATTAAGCTTATCACGGTGAACCTGATCCTGTTCCTTGCTGCATTAATGTAACTAATTCAGTAACCTCTCCAAGAAGCATCATAACAAACTACAGGGGATGTAATTCACTCTGCTTTACAAGTGGGGCTGGTTCTGGTATGCCTCATTCATGACCCAGTGCTGGTATTGACTCCTCTCTGATCCCACCAGCTGCTCCTGTGATAGCGTGCTGCTTCTTCCATCACGCCTAGTGTCTGGGAGCCTGGAATAGCTTTTCCTTTGGGTTTCTTTGACCTTGTTCACTAAGAATTTAATGTAGTCTTAGGCAGGAGGGTTTTTACTTTATCCTTGCCTGTCGCTATTTTTTATTCCTCTTCACTTGCCTGTTCCTGTTTGTGTAGCGTGTTTAAAACTCTTCCACATTGCACAGATACAGTATATATATCCGTAATGAGCTCCCAAGCTGAAAGCTTCTGCTGTTTGCCTAAGAGTTGTTCTTTACATGCATTGAAGAGCATCGTATGAGAAACCTCAGAGATGCTTTGGGAGAGGTTTGAATAACTTTTAAGGATTTTGTCATTGTTTGCTGTTGTGCCAAGGATTCTCCAGGCGCTGTTTATCACCCCACACAGGGATGGTCTGCAGAGGATGCTAAGACAAATTGCCTAGAGCGGGGATGTTACTGTGCACTGCTTCAGTCACTTAGGTCTCTATAGATCCTGTCTCTTAAAGTTACCTAACAACAAAGTGTGGCTGCTGCTGTTTCCAAATGAGAGCATGCACATGAAAGTTTAATGTACCGTAACTGCTGCATGTTACCTTCAGATCTCAATTCATTTCAGCTTTCTGGAGTATCTGCATGTCTCTTGACCTCTTCAGAATGGACCAGGCAGTCCATTTGCTTCATGGAGGTATTGTGAGGACGAATACCTGAGGAACTCACAGGCTGCATTAGGGACAGGGTTTGCAAGAGGTGCCAGAGGGCTCAGTGCTTGTGGCACAGGATGAGCCTCTGCAAACCGTGGTGATGTGGCTGAGCTGGTTCAGCTCTAAGTCTCAGAAGTGGCCATTGGGCTTGGGCACTGAAGTTCTGTGGTCATGGATTCAGTGCAAGGCACAGGTGCTGATCTGGGGCTGAACAGGAGCCACTCTGTACACAAGCAAAGGAACAAAATGCAGTTGTTTCAGGCAGTGCAGAATCAGTTTCTTAGCAATCAAGTTTATAAACTGGGATTAAATGAATTAGCAGATTACTGCTGAAATGGATGGAAAAGGAGGAAAAAAAGCCTTGTCAGAGTCCAGGGAAAAGAAACTACCTGGTTTGTTTTCCCATCCAAAAGCCAGGGGAAGAATCCATCAGGGGGGAAAGAATGCAGTGAGCAGAGCATGCTACAGGGGAAAGGCAGGAAGACATTAAAGTAACCTATTAAATTGCTGAAGGCTGAGTGGCAAAAAACTAAATAACTAGAGGCTGTGCAGATTGATAGATATTGGATGTGAAGGGGCTGGCACATCTGGTGTGGCAGCTCTTTAGCATCTCATTTCAGTGTGACTCAGCAGGAAAAGTTGTTTGTTCTAACAGTAAAGCAAAGAGATGAAAACAGGCCCCAGGCACATCAGCGAAGGGCTCAAGTGTCATTGGTTTATAATTGGATCAAACTCTCCCGTGTAGTTTAATACATCTGGATCTTCTGCAACAGGGGTGAGGTTTCCAGTGTCACCTTGTCCTACTCTGGTTCATCACTCAGCTTCTCTGTGATCTCCTACTCTTAGGCCATACTGTCTTTACTTGCACATCTGTGCATCGCATCTGGGCAGTGTGGGGATAGGGAGGTGCTTATAGGCAGTGAGATTTTCTATGGAGAGGGTGCATAGACAGCAGAGATGCTAAAGGCCAGCTTGATAGGGGCAAATCGTTACCTGATTTAGGTGCTCTGAATTGCTCTCTGTAGGTCCTGATCCTTTCCACTGGCTATAAAAACCCCAAATGTAGTTTGTATCTTCTATCCAGGCTATGTTCAGCCTTGTAGCATTGACCTGGGCCGCCTTTTATCTTCATACATGTTTGTTTAAATATGCTGCTCCTTCTAGAGATGCTCTCTTAATACTGCTTACTTAGTGATGCACTTGGATGCCTGTAGATTGAAGCAGAAGTGTCACATTTCAGTGGCAGTAAGTAAAAAGGCTGAGGTGCTAAACAAGGATTTCTGAAGCCTTCTGGCATACTAACTCTGTGTATTTGCCATGTGGTCTTGCAAAACCTTGGGGAGTCGCTTTATCTCTTTTTGCCTTCTTTGTTCATCCATCATAAGAGAATGAAAGTCATTCCACCTATCATTTGTCTGTCTCGTATCTTTAAAGCAATTGTCATATCTGGTATCTACATCCAGCATGGTAGGTCCTTGTCCTTGGATCCATCATTTAGAGGTTTGTAATAGCAGCAAGGGCTAATGATTTGTAGCAAGAACAGAACTGGTGCACAACACCTATAAGCTCTCCATATTACTGAATGCAGAACCTTACATCTCGTTGCTACAGCAGATTTTTTCCCCCTTCTCACCTTGACATTGGGTTACGTCCTATCCTTGAAATAAGATGCTGAAAGAAGAGCAAATGCACTGTAAATACTAAGATTCCAGGAAGGGTTAAGAGGAAAGTGGTCACTAAAGGCTCTACATAAATAAATGGAAATCCAGTGGCTTTAAAGGGGCCCCAAATTCCTTTAATCCCGAAGCTGGAGGTTCAAGGCATGGCACCCTCTGCAAAAGGCAAAGTGTCAGCTTTGGAAGTGTTGTTCTCCTTACATTGCTGTCAATCAGTAAGTCCCAAAGGATTGCAGAAGGTTGTGTGTACGCTGGAACAGCCTTGGCTGCCATTGAAATACAGCCACCCCTGGGCTTTGTGGTCATCTGTCTTGTTTAGGTATAGAACATGCCTGTTGTGGGGTGTGATAAGGGAAGCATCCTGTGTCTAGGACTGCAGTGGTTTCCTTCCCTGCCTGCCCATCCTGTGGCAGGCTCTTTCCCACTCCAAGCGGCTGCTGCCTGCTCTCAAATGCAGAGTCCCAGAGCTACATTATGCATGGGCATCTCTCAAATCTATGATTATAACTATAAATCCTGCTGGACTTCCCCATTTGTTTTTTGCCTTTTTGTTTTCTCCTTAACTTAGGATTTTACACAATGTTTCTTCCATCCTCATTCTTTTTCTTTGCCTGGAAGTGGCACTTGGGGTTTGTGTGGTTATTTTTCTTGTATTCATAGTCTCCACTGACTTAATTAAGTTCTTGCTTGTTTCCTGGTCCTGACAAAATTTATTGCCCCCCCCCCAGGCCTTCCCAGTGCTCTCCTCCTCAAAAACACAGCTGCTGCCGGTCACCTGAGACCATGAAAACTTGGATTCAAAACTCAACTTGACATTATTGAAACAGAAGATAGACAGGGAAAAGATGTTCCTGAATCCAGGCAGGGGTTTTAGGCTGGTTTCTGAGGAAAATAAGATTTAGGAACTCCGACTGACCTTGTGTGGATGTGGGTATCTCTCCAGTGCCAGTTTGACAGATAGGCTTCTCAGTGATGCAGGGAGCATCTGAGTACCTTCTACTGTGAGCAGAGCTGCAGGGAAACAAGAAGGCATCCCACCACCCCACATACACACATGCAGAAACAGGATTGTGGTGGCTGGAATAGCCTTCTTTCTTGCTGGAAGATTTCTGACACCCCCAAGAGGCTTTTCCCTCCTGGTCCCCATGGAATGCCTTGGATAATGGTGTCCCACCATGCCTTCCTGCTATTCCATTTTTAGCATTAAACCTTCACCTCCTTCCCTTTCTGTCTGCCAAGCCCTGCCCTAATGACATAGAGAGCCCTTCTTGTCCTGCCTTCCAGCCTGACCCACTGGAGGGCTCGCACATCCCCTTCTTTCAGAGCCGTAATCCTTTATTCCCTGACTGTCCACCTCGGGAAGGTTAAGTCACTCATTCCTCCTTCCTCCTGCTTTTTTCCCTTCTTTTTTTGGAAAGCCTCTTGAGAGTCTTTTCAGGGGATTAAGTAGCACTTATCTGGTTGCAAATGCTGCATTTGAATTCACAGATCAGGACTTTATCCATAGCCTCAGCATGCCTCAGGCCCATGGATACCTGTAGGAGTTTCCTGTTAGCTTTAAAGGATCTCATTTCCGCTCCTGTACAAGAGGATGCCTTCAGGTGGCATTACCCAGCTCCGGACAGGACACTTCCATTTCAGACCCCTTTCTTACCCCTTGGTGCTCTTTTGTTTCTGTCTTTATGCTCAGGGTGTTTGCTGGCTGCCTGGTAGTGAGATTTGTATTCAGAAAATCAGGTGATCTTATCAGAAGAGCAGTACCTTGATCATTACAGGGTTATCCTCCCCGCACGTGAAGCAGAGGAGTGAGAGGTGAGATGAGCACTGCCCTGCGGATGCTTGCTTTCAGAATGACTGCTGAAGTTCCAACCCCTTTGGGGTACAAACAGCTATCTCTGATGTAGATGCATGCAGAGGAGGAAAGAGTGGTGCTTTTACCATCCTGACCTAGAGGGACAATGTTTGCTGGGTCAGCTGCCCCATCTAAGGCTTTGCATTCCAGCACTGACAGGTCCAGCACAACTGACAGGCTTGGGGAAGGCAGCAGAGAAGTGTGATGGCATTCTCCATCCCTGAAGCCTTGGAGAGTGTACTCTGGTTTTATGTACACAAAGTGATTGTTAAAGAAAAGAGAGGTTTCAAGCAACACAAATAAAACCCCTCAGCTGTTTTTATCACGTTTCCCCTTTTCTCCCCTGAGTTCACCCCTCTGGATAGCAGAAATGAAAGGAAAGCTCCATTTAAATGCAGATGTGAAACGTTGGCCAAAAGCAATAAATAGCCCTCTGCTACAGTGATCAGGCAAACATTATCAAGTCTCTTTGTGAAGGAGATTTTATGTTGGGAGATTTTGTTTTTCCTTGATGAGATCCTCTTTCCTCTCAATGCAATAGCATATTGATGACTTCTTGCTTTATTTTTAAGCAGCACTTCAGAGATTAGAATGGAAACACAATCCCACCTGTTTCTCCACTGGAGCTATACTTGACAGCCCTGTAATGAGGAAGTCTCCAAATTTCTTATCCTTTCCTGTGTTGGCAGCCTGAAGGGCTGATATCGTGCTCAGCAGAGGGGAAATGTGCAAAATAAGGCAATCCTGCAACCATATTCAATCAACTGACCTTCAAATGATCTGAAGCCTCATGATTTTGGAGCTGGTTTCTGGTTCGTGAAGTCAGGGGCAGCTGAAGGTGGGTCTCTGATGATATGAGATAGTGCAGGTGGTTGGAGAGCAGCAGGAAGGGGAGATGTGGGGGTCTGGGGTGATGCCCCCATGTCCCAACATGTCTCTTGAGGCTGGTGTTCCTGAGCAGGACATCAGTGCTTGAAGAACAGTATGTTTTCCGGTGTGCCTTGGATCCAAAGGCCTCCTGCTTTTGAGACTGAGGCACTGATATGCTTCAGTGGCAGGCATTGGATCTTCTGGGTGTCTAAACCTGGCTGCACTTGAGGTTACAGCTCTTAATTTGAAAGTCTATTCATAGCAGGTATATAATGGATTTGAGGACTGTGTTTATGGTATAAATCAGAAGAGGTTGTAAGCGTGATTATAATCCGTCAGAGGAGACACCTGAGATGTATTGCATGTAGCTCTAAGCTTTTTAACTTGGAGGAGCAGGTCACGAACAGTGAAATACCATGTTTACTAAGCCAGTGTTTTGCTAAATCTACATCTTCAAGAGATGACTTGAGATGGCACTTGTGTTTCTGAGTGTGGCTTTACATCTCAATGGCATGATAAGCATCTGGGAAAACGTAGCAATCCTTAATGATGTTAACAGAGAAGGGTCAGCAGAACACTGCTGTAGCAATGTACAAACCTCCCGGTGACATCTGTTCCCTGTTACTGTTAGAAAAATGCCATTTCATTAGATCTTGGGTGGATCTGGCATTAAGCAGGGCCGTGTAGTAAAGCTTGCAGTTGTATTAGGCTTGTCAGAGCACATATGTTGTGAATCTGGTTAGTGGTGGGTAGCGCTCTGGGGAGCCACATGGCTTGTGGGAATGGGAGAGCAGAGGCTTTGTGCTTATTTAGCACTGGTTGAAACCCAGCTGAGGGTGGAAAGGATTACATATCCATGCTGTCTGAAAGGGGCTGATGCACTTATTAGGATGAGTTGCTGCATCTCAGGCCGGCTCTGGGAAGACAGCTGTCTCCACCATTGAAAACACAGCAGCTGACAGCACTGCCTGTCTGCCTGTTTGCTGGTTTAGGTGAAAAGGAATAGGACTGGATTGTTTGGGATGAGAAATCAATGCTCTCCTCCTCCTGGAGAAGTTCCTCCAGGGTAAGAGGTGAAAGGGCAGGAGAGTTTGAGCATCTGTCTTTGATACCGTGGCTGTGCTGAGCTTGAGTGGAGGATGACATAGAGGAAAGTTATTGAACTCTGTTTCTCTCAGAGGGCACAGTCACATCATCTTGCATTTCTCTGGCTGCCAGTAATACTCTTTTTGTGGTTCTTGCTGTTGAATCATTAACTTTGAGGGTTGCATTTGAAATACGTGTTTGATGGAGATTGTCAGTTCAAGTCACTTATTGCTTGAATGTTAAGAAAGTGTAACCCAGCTATTTTCAGTGCATATCCACAGTGATAAACTCTGATTTGTAGCTTCTTGTCTTTATGGGTTTTGTATTAAGTGTAAAGAAAACCTGGGCATATAAAATTAAAGAAGAATTATTACTACATACAGGATGTATATCTATGGCTGGAAAAGATGTTTCCAGCCAGTCCTTCCTGACTTCACTTGAAGCTGTTTGACTTTCACTCCCTGGGAAATCCTAATCAGGCATCACAGACCCAGGTGTTCCTGGCTCCCTCTGAAATGCTCTTCTCATAATTCATAGAGAAGGCAGTCGAGATTGGAGACATTTATTATGATGGGGAAGATAGAAGTGATTTTTGAGGCCAACAAAGTTCAAAGACTTTGCTGTAAGCCTTCAGGATTAAAGATTTACTTGATGCATCTTCCCATATTTAATAGACAGGACTAGATGAAAGGGAATTTCTGGAAAGATTTTCGTTCATACTTAATGATGCCACTATTAGACGAGCTCTGGCACCGTGTCCCCAGACATCAAGTTTTAAACCCAACCTCTTTTAAACATTAAGTGACCTTTTTCATCTGCTAGCTGTAATAAATAAAGATTAGTTCAGCCTCATTACCTGCTCTGTTCTGGGGGCTCTTTGAATGGTTGGTAAAACTAACTAGTCTCCCAAAGTGCAGGTGAGCAAATGGTGGTGGTTTTCTCTCAGAAGCCTTGCAGGGAGGTAGGAAGCAGTAATGGGGGCTCTAGGAGTGCATTTAGGCTGTGTGGGTCCTTTCTTTTCCTAAGCCTGCCCCTTGCTGTGAGCACTTCCACCTTCCCCTTGTATTTGCTGCCAAGGTGGAAGGCAAAGTTCCCATTGAATCAGAGCAGAGAAGAGGACCTGTTGGGGGTTGCTTTGTTGTTTTACCCAGCTGTAGGGAGCTCTTAAAGGTTTGCAGAACTAAGGATGGAAAATCCCTTCCTGAATGGAGACAGGAAACCTTTGTGCAAACATTTTTGCCTTGGTAGCCTGAGGAAATAAGTTGAAATGCTTTGGTTTTGATGCTTCTGTGTTTAAAGTGTATTTAACTGTGCATTAGTGGAAGTCAGTTGTGTTTGGAAACCTACACATGAAGAATCTACTTGCAAACGTTTTCCAATGTAGTGATTTTGAAGCTTTAAATGAGAAAATAATGAATCAAAGAATGCTGACACACACTCCCCCACCACTGATGTTTAATTTCGCTGTGTCAGCACCTGGAATGTAAGCAGCACTTGGGAATGTTCATCAGCTCCAGTACATTGCTTCCCCCTTTCCTGGAAACGGGGCTGCAGTGAGGAGTTTGCACACATCAGGTAGTTTTGTGTATGAGGACTTTCTTCTCTGTCCGCTGGGGAGCTGGGCAAGCTGCTTGCTGGAGCACTTTAGCTTCCCTGCTTCTTTGTCATTAAGATCCATATCGATGCTTAGGAAACCTGTGATCCGTGCCCCTGGCCTTAGAGGAGAGCACAACCTTCTTTCTTGCATAATGATATTAACTGCCTTAGCTTTGCAGATAATGATGCTGCTTGTGTGTTAGCTGAGCGCCTGAAGGACTGGGAATGTTCACCAAGACATTGTGCATATCATACAAGAAGTATTGCTGTGTGTTCCTTTAGCAGGACTTCAGCTTAGCTCCCATAAAACTGGGATAAAGTAGGAAAAGAAGGAGCTTCTTAAGTGGGTATCATCAGGATGCAAGTAACTCGGACTAGCTTAGATATGCTTCACCAGTGGATTTGGTATCTAGCTACCTTCTACTGTGGGGGTCAGGGCAGGATGAGGAAGAAGAGGTGCTCTGCAGCTTTATGGGAGAAGGGGTCCCATTAGGATGAGCATAGCAAAGCTGAGAAAAGAGCCTTGAAATGCAGTGCAAATGGGTTGTAGAAATTGGGCTGTGCTTTGAGGTTTGGGGTTGGTTCCAAGCAAGTCTCAGGGGCAGAAAAGCCAAAGTAATGGGACCCTGAACCTGGGACACGTTTCTTTGTCTAGGCTGTGTAGGAGGAGACCTCCTGTTAGCAAGGATAAACCCACGGGGGTGCAGAAGTTGTGCCAGCTCATGATGAAACACTGTGATGAATGCTCGATTCCAATCTCATTTTGCCTTCCATCAAGCAAATAAAAATACCCCACACTATCTCCTGTGCCTAACACAGATTTGAGTGGGCAGGCCCAGGAGCTGAGTTCAAGAGTCAAGTGCTTTCTGTTTGACAAATATTTGTCCCTGCCCACCCACGGCTGCCCACGTGCTTCCTGAAATATTCCAGCTATTAGCATCGTACCAACGCGCTCTCAAAGGAACAAACAGAGGCTATCTGGGGACGTTTTCCCTTTGTTAGGATGTGAGGCAGTGCCTGGATCTGAGCCGTTTGGGGCTGCACGGGTGGATGTCCCTCTTTAGAGCACCCAGTGCGAGCGGCTGGCTGTGCTGCAGTGGGTGTTAGGCACCACCAGGTCCCCAGCAGTGGAGGTGGATGTGTGATGCTGCAGGTAACACAGTCACTGCTGCAGGGATGTGAACACCCACTTGTCTGGCAAGACCTGGAGGTGGGCGAAGCAGCGGAAAGGCCGCACGATGGAGGGAGGATGCTCTAACAATAGCACAAGTGCTGATGTGGTGGCTGCTTGCATGGCACTGGAGATCCCAAAGGGAAGGGAATGGTGGGGCTGGGAGGTGTGGAGAGCCAAGCTGGGTGCCTGACAATCATAATCTCTGCCATCACCTTTGCTTCCACAGCTGCCATCCTGGATGACCCCATGGAGTGCAGCAGAGGGGAGAGGCTCTCCATCACGCTGGCCAAGAACCGCATCAACCGTGCGCCCGAGCGGGTGGGGAAAGCCAAAGTGGAGGTGGACATCTTTGAGCTGCTGCGAGACAGCGAGTATGAGACAGCGGAAACCAGTGAGTATCCTTCCATGGAGCTGATCCTTCCCCAGTTCTGCTTCCTGCTGGCTCACAGGAGGTGGCTGGCACACTGCACAGAGTATAAGGGTGTGATGGTCAAGGGAGGTACAGAGGGTAAAAAGCATCTTTGTGCTTCTCTATAAGCACTGGAAAGAGCCACATGCGTTGATTGATCAACACATCTCTGCAAAGACCCAGACCTGCCCTTGCTGCCTGAGCACAGTCAGGTTTGGTGCAGGGGTTTGGTACACTCTGGACATGGGTGCAGCATTGCCTTGGGAGCTACATGGGATCTTTAGCAGCACTCGTGATGAGTTCAGCACCAGCCATGCATTTGGAAGGGCTGCGTGCATCCAGCGCAGATTACAGTGGCACATTAACAGGAATAGGCTTTGCCACCATGCAGCTCAGTGGCTTGGGACAAATTATTTCTTTAATCTCTGTGTCAATAAACAGAGGTAATGGTACAGGAAGTGATGCTCCTTTGCGAAGTACTTTATAGTGTGCAAATAAGAGATGATGGGCAAGTTTAGTGCAATTAAGTTCTTTCTAAAGCCCCACAGAACGCTGTGTGTCAGCAAACACGACAGCTCTTTCAGTGCTTTAGATTGGCAGTGGGTTTGTTTATACAAGGGGAAGTTTTCAGGCGATGTTTAAAATCAAGTGGATTGAAAAGAGCTGGTTTTGAAAGGCAGCGTACTTCCCATGTTGCTGTCCTCGTAATGCAAATGGGTCTCTGCTGTAGTTGCTCCTCTCGATGCCCATCGTGCCAACTCCATGCTGATGACTAAAGGAGAAATTGATGGTTAGTGGCCACAGACCTCTCAGGAGCCCGAGTGAAAGAAGCCAAAAAGATCTATAACAGGTTCTGTAAGAGGGAAAATCCTTTGGAACAGGATTATGGTCCCTTTAGAACTATTTTTAAGATGACCTTTAGAGTTCAATGGAAGACTATTATTTTTTATTACAAGTTAGCTTGAAAAAACTGGAGAAATAATTTTAAATAATAGGGATTTTTAGCCTTATTTCCTAGTGGTTCACTGTTCCAAGCCTTTGTAATCTGCAGGGTATCCCCAAAAGATGTGGCAGTGCATTGTGATCTAGACAAGCCTGGTTTTTCTATGCAGCTTTGGTGTTCTGTCCAGCACTGAACATCCGTGCATCTGGGAGGCCCCATGGTGCACAAACCCAGTGCTGTTCAGGAGCATCTCTGGGTATGTGGCAGAATGGGCTCGATAGGCCTCTGAGATCAGCAGATTGCTCCTTCATTTCCTGAATTAGTGTTTGCATTATTTATAGAAGCATTCAGTTAATAAAAGTGCATTTCAGCAAGTACCTGTATGGCTATTTTTAGAGCCTGTCACCCAAGAGGCAGTCTAGATTAAGATCATCACATGCAGCATCACGGGGACTGTTCAAAACAGCAGTTCTCCACCTTTTGTGAGGTTCTCATCCCTTTTGGGCTTTCCCATCTGTTGAGGCTTGTGCACATCCAGAGCCATAGGGTGAATGCAGCCTTACCAGCCAGACCATGCAGAAGGGATGGGGACTGCTGGGTTTCCATTTTTCAAGCAGAGGAACACTAATTTGCTGGGAATGAAGTATTTTGTGCAAGGAACTGTTGATTTCAGCAAATGTGGTCTTGAGGGAGAATGTGGAAATGGGATAAGTGAGGAAGAGGCAATCTTCTGGGTTGAATTTTCACCTCAGGGTGATTCTCTTGGTTTCCTTTACTTGAGCTCATGGAGTGTAAAAGGTAGAAATTGGAGCAAACTGATGTGATTTTGGTCAAGTCAATATTCACACAATTTTGCAATGTGTTATTTGCCTTTTCTTCAGAGAGAAAAGTATCTTAAAGCATTTTGTATGAAAGGAGAAATCCAGATTCCACATGGCTTCTCTATTAATGTCACTGATTTATACTGGTAGTAGAGGAGAATCAGATCCTTTAACTTACATTTCAAGGCTTTCATAGCTTTCAAATGTCTGCCTTCTCAGCTTTAATACAGTGCTGATATTCGTTATCACACGTAATATTAATAAAAGCAGTTGAGATGTTTTAACCTATGACTGCAAAGCTGTTATACATCTGTTTAATAGTGATCTCAAATTTCACACCCTGTGAATCACCCTCAAATATCACAGCCAGCATGGTTAGCCAACTGATATAGGAACACTGCAGCTCCCCCCCATCAGTGACACTCATGTACAGCTAGTGCTTCAAGAGAAAGGGTCTTTGAGAGTTAGTTTTGTTTTCTAGTTGAGGTATTATCTTTGTTTTCTTCCTGACTGACTCAGGCATCTTCCTGTTAGGGAGGCCATAAAATCACTGTTTGGATAGCAGGTAAAAGATGAGTCAGTCTGAATCACACCCAAGCATGGGTTGCTGTTTCTGCTCTATATATGAATGGAGACAAACACTGACTGTTCTGGTATGCAACACCTGTGAACTCCTGTGTTTTGAAATGGTTTTACAGTGAAAGGTTATGGATAGAGGGTTTTTTGCTGTTACAAATGAAGCCTGTTCTCTGTGTTTGATGTTTCAGCTCCTTTTATGGAGATCCAAAATGACTTGTTTAATCATGTCTATATCTGAAACACCTTATTCCTTTTGATGTCCGGGGAGGGACAGATTTTCTGCTTGTCACCCTGTCCCCTATCATTTCATCAGTCTTTTAAGCATCCTTTTGATGTTAATCCAGACATCTTGGGGCAGGTCAGCAGTCAGAGTGAGCAAGCAACTGGAGGATTTTAAACTTTTATTTATTCATGCTAATACTTCAAAGTGCCTGATACATCCTTCCAGGGACATTGGCTTGAATGAGCTATTAACTGCTCCACCATCTCTGATCCTGTTGGATTACACTGCTTCTGGTTGTGGGGTCCTGGTAAGAAGCATAGAGGGGGCTGCAGGGAGCAGTCTTGGAGTCATGGTGTAGGATGCACTCTCTATAGCACGGTCTGTTTATGCACTTGATGTTTTCTGTATGAGAATCCTGTCCTGACCAGTCCTGTCATTCAAGATCCTCTGATATGTTTGGCAATCATGGGAATGGTGAAGTAATTGCCTACCTTCCCTGATAATTTATTTCCAATTAGAGGCAGGAATCTTCTTCGCATGCTGTATGAAACCCTTGTGTCAGGTGTCTGTTTGCAGTGAAAGAGATGCTGTGCTCTGCACTCTGGGTGGATGCTCTCACCTGAGAGCTTCCAGCATGATTTAAACAGGCAGAGTTAATGGAAATGCTTGCCAAGTGTCCTGAGACAGCAGGTGAAAGGCACTATGTGACCACGACAACCTGGATGTATATGCATTGAGCACAACTCATTTGTTGTGCCTTTTTATGTTCAAACTAAGCACATATTTCCCTGTGCTATTGGAGGTTTTAAATATGATGTCACTTCAATGTCCAGTATTTCCAGAAGTGCTGCATTCTAAAACCCATAAAAGTTGGACACAGTCCTGGGCAGAGGTGTTGGGGTGTACAGCAACCAAAAGTGCATCCTGTGCATTATATCTGAGTGGCAGGGGCTACACCAGTGTCTTATGGTTGTAGTCCATGTAGTTATCAGGGATGAATCTGTGGTATAGGACAAACATTTCTACATCCCTAAGTGCTTGTCTGAATCCACAGTGTCTATAATGGTAGCTAGGTTGAGCCTTTTCTCCCTGTGGAGAAGAGCAGCATCAGGTAGTGTTCTAAAATAGGAAATGTGCTTTGATTACAAAAGAAGCTTCCCAAACATGGCCAAAACCTTCGCCTAGGGCACCTCCACTTTGTTTCCATTCATTTCCCTTAATTTTGCTGGATGTTTCACCCTTGGAGTGATAAGCCAGGTCTTTTTCTTCTGCCGGTTGTTACAATTCTGTTGCTATGACTACTTAACTTGCTTTTGATTCTCAATACCAGAGATGAGAAGAAAAACACTCGGCAAACTTTTCCCTGCATCCACAACGAAATTCCCCTCGGGACTTTCACCCTAATGACCTGCAGATAAGAGGGCTTGGAACAGCTTCTTCCTCCTAGATGCTGAATTGCAGAGCACCCAAAGGGCCTACTTGCAGCTTAGAGGGACTGATGAGAACTGCTGAGATAGTATGTGGGGTTTCCAAATTGCTGCTGCTCTTATTTAAAAGGATCTTCTGAAGAGGTATAAGTGCCTGTAAATTTTTAAGCAGAGAGGAAAAGCAAGTGCTGGATTCCTTTGAAGATGCTGCAGGAATACATCAGTAGTGGATGGAGGTGGTGGAGGGGCATGGAAGGAAGGAAAACCCGAGAGAAGAGGCTTGTGCTTGCACTTCCTGTAAGAAGGCAGAGCAGTCAGAATGTACAGGGTCCATACATAGCAGTATGTGGAGTTTTTCTTTCAAGAGGCTTGGAAAGAGCTAAAGCCACTTCCCCAGAGTGACAAACTACATCCTCAGCTTTAGCATCGTATTCCAGTCAGGAGGCTGTGCAGACTTAGGTAGTCTAAGGCCAGAGATGACCACCTTCATTAGCTGATCTGCAGAAGGTGGACTGTAGATGTTCACATGGTGAACACAACACTCAGCCCCATAGCCCTAAGCATGGCTCTCATTTCATACCCAGTCTTGATTTAAAGACCTGAAGTTGATAGAGAACCTGCTCTGATCTGTAGTATGACAGTTCCGATGATGAATTCCCTTCACTACAAAAAATACATCCTGGTTTGACTTTTCCTGGCTCCTTTTTCCAGCCACTGAATCTAGATAACTTTCCACAACCATCACAAAAGCTTGTCTGACACGTAAGCCAGGGACCTGCGGTGAGGATGGTGCTCTGAAGCAGACTGCCCATTTGATACTGAAGAGGCACTATCTGTAGCATCTCAGCTTCGTGATCCAGTGGTTTAGTTTTTGCATCTCAAAATGCTGTGAGCTTCCTTTTGCCAGAGCTGATAAGTGCTTGTGGTGCCTCTTTTCACCCCGGTGCCATCCCCTTTCTTCACTTGATGCCAGTTGAGCAAATGCAGCTTTATCTGTCTGGAGAGGAAGGAGCTGAGTGCGCGGGGCTGCTGAGGCAGGTCTGCTATCTCGGAATAAGCTATGGCCAACACATGTTCAGATGAGCCTTTTGGAGCCCAGGGATTCAGGCGGAGGGGCTCTCGCCTTCTGTTCACGAGGCTTTGCCTGCACAGGCTGCTGCAGGAGTGCTTGTGAGCATCGCGGTTGATTGGGATGGCAGCAGGGAGGTGACACCAGCTGGGCTAGTCCTTGGAGTGCCATTTGGCTTAATTTGTGCTGTGAATTAAAAGGACAAAAGGTTGCAGTTTAACCTGGGAAACTTGAGGGGAAGAGATTTAACTTCTTCATTTTGTCAGAGTGGTTTTATTGTTCTGCTAACCTGGGTGGCATGGAGACAGGAGTTTAACTACTGCCGGGGAGAAACCGCACATGAAAAACAGTAATGTGCTCCTTGTTATTACCACTGAGCTCTGCAGAGGGTGAGGGAAGGAATTCATACAAGTTTGTTTGCTGCTGGATGATGCTTTGAAGCCAGGCGACTGCTGTGCTTAGCATCTTCCATAAACTTTAGTTACTGTTTTCTCTTGGAGAATAGCAGTGGGGTCACAAAGGGATATTATAAGAACAAATCTCAGTTCTGAGCTGGAGAAGAGATACTGGGGCTTTGGGGAGAGCTCAGGTGGGAAAAGCTGGAGAGGAGGCTGTCACAGGCAGTGGGGCCGTGCTTCAGAGGACATAGTGGAATCTTAGGGGGACTTAAGTGGCAGGGATATGTTTTGTGGAGGAGATGATGCCACATCCTTAGTAAGGTGCAGCAGGTACTGTAAGTGTGTCTGTCTGCTCGACACTGATGAAACCTAATGCATGTTTCCTTTCTCTGGTGCCCACAGTGTGCCAGATTCTCCCCAAAGGAGTTGTGGGTGTCCTGGGACCTTCCTCAAGCCCAGCCTCGAGCTCTATTATCAGCAATATCTGTGGGGAGAAAGAGGTAAGTGGATGAGCTCCGTGTTGGAGTAAGTCTGTGCCATTGTGCTGAGTGACTTGGCCCTCGTGCCCAGTGGAGGTAATACAGGAGTCCTGGCTCCTTCCTCCTGGTGTTTCACAGCAGCCTGGGGTGAGAGAAGTCACCCACCATGGGTAAGGGCCATGCAGAGATCCTGACCCATTCCCCAGCCCCATGTTCTTCATGTTGTCCTTCAGACGGAAGGGGCTCTGATCGCAGCAGTGCTGCGTGCTGCCGGGTGCCCAGATTCCCCAGGAACACAGCATTTTGCTGCTGATTTACTAAGTATGGATGAGGTTTTCAGTTTACCACTGTACTGAGCAGCAGTGCCATCTATACACATCCCATGCAGAAGGGCTTTCTGCAGCCTTGAAGGGTTTCATCTGAGGTTCTTGTGTCTATGCCAAGTCCCAGGCAGAGCTGCACAGCCCACTGCAGCTCCCAGCTCTGCCTTATGCTGCCTTCTCCCTTGCCTGGGTCTGCCTCTGGAAGTTCGTGTTCAAGTCTGGTGTTCCATCCCCATGTCCCAGTTATAAGGTGGAGTAGGGACATTGCCTCCATTAGGTAGGGGAAGTGAGGTACATCCCTATGGTATTCCAGGTCATCCTTGGCAAAGATGACTTGCTGTAATCGTCTTATCTGCTATATTGTCCTTCCCGTGATCTGCCATGGCTTCTAATGACCCAAGCTGACAGCTTGGTTCATCACCCTTCTCTTAAATTGTATGTTCTTGCAGCATCTTCCTTTTGCTTTTCTCTGCTTCCCTTGTCCTTGTTTTTTACCTGGATCCCTATTTACTTCAGCTTCCCTCACGTGCCACCCCATGCAAACCATATGGGGTGCAAAACCCAAAGCTTTGCAGGTGCAAATCCTGGCCAGAATTCCTGGATGTGACCTGACTTTGTGCACATACTTGGAAAGCTGCACCCCTTTCAGTTTGCTGCTATTCCATCAATGCAAACCCCTTTTATCTGTGTCCAGACTATGTGCTTGATTTAATATTGTATAAGCCTTGAACCATCCTGCACTCATCTGGCTCTGCTCAAGGGAAAAGAAACCGAGTTCTCTTCACGTAGTTCATCCCTTTAAAGCCGGATAACATCTCTCAGCCTTTCAGTGGCCTCCCTCTGGAGCCCAGGAGGGGAGTGCCTGGAACTGAGCACTGTAAATAATTTGCATTCACAAATGACTGCTGTTCTTTGTTCCTTGAGCATCAGAAGTGTTGGAGAGGAGGAAGAGACGTGTTAGACCCTAGTGCCTTTGGCTGCAGCAGGATGGGTCTCTTGAGAGCACTTTGTAGTGCTTTTTCCAGCTAAACGTCCCAGACATGTGAGCCATCCCAGGTAAAGGCAGCTCTGCAGTAACAGATTGCAAGTGTTTTTCCCCTGGAATGCATATTCAGTCTGAGTCTCTGATCTAAGTCTCTTCATTTGTTTTGCTTGCCAGCAATGAAAAGTGAGTGCTAATGCCCTTCTGAGGCATTTGATTCTCAAGCTTGATTTCTGCTGCCCTCCTAGTGATGTAAACCTGCAGTTTCTCCCTGTGATTGATATCACAGTAGCATCAGTTGGTGCCGCTATGTTAAATGGGATGTAGCAGCCCATCCAGAGCCTTTACCATCAGCTAAAGGAAAGTGTCCCCATTTTACAACCAAGTGGTGGGGTGACTGCTCTGATGCTCACCAGGAGCCTGTGGTATAACTGGGGGGATGAATCGTGTCTCCTGTGTTAACTCTCTAGTGCCTTTGGCCTAAAGATGTCCAGAAAGGGGTATTGCACTGGGGCAGAGCTCTTGGAAAGGAGAGGAGGGCTCAGGGACTGAAGGTGAGGTCTGAACCATGGCCATGGGGCTTGCAGGAATTACCTTCACCTCTCTTGCCTGGTTGTGGTTGTAGCTGGAAGTCTCAGGCTCCATCTGGCTCCCAAGAACAATCAGTGTTGTTGTGCTGGAACTGCCTTGTCTGCTCTGGTTAAAGGAATTTGCCTTTTGCTTACAGTTTCCTTCTCTCCCTGTTAGCAGAGCCTGGGATGAGGCCTGTGGGCTGAAATTAAGGCAGATAGCAGCTTATTACTCTTTAACTTTCCTATTGCTAACCAAACAGCTTATGCTGTCAATAAAGCAGCCATCGCGAAGTGCTAATAACCTTTCCCACGAGGAGAGAGATGGGAGGCATAGGACGATAGCTTCTGGAAGGACTAATAATGGAGGAAAAGAGGACTTGACACTCGTGTAATGAAGCCGAAGCAGATGTTTCCCTTTCTCCATCTTCTCTTTCTTCCAAAGAATTCATTCAGCAAAAGGAAAACAATATTCCTTGTCCTTATTTAGCTGAACCCCTCAGTGTCTGAGCTTGGTCTGTCTGTTCCCTCTATACAAAGCTATGAGGTGTGCAGCTGAGCTGCCTTGGAGGGAGCCCTCAGGCTGTTCCCTGCTCCCACATTCCCTGGATATTCCGCTCCCACCTCCTGCTCTGCCCTGTTAATGACACACACAGCACTATTAGGACTTGTGGTTAAGTCCCATTGGAGCTTGCCCACCATATGGTCACCAGTTACCTCTCTGCTGATGACAACAGTCCAAAGCTTCTGGCTGCTGCATCTGTTCCTCTCCCTCCTGAGCCTCACCAGTGCAGGGTCATCTTGTTCTTCCCTTCATCTCTCCTAATTACCCGATGACACACAGCTACTGCAGGCAGAGGTGGGTTTGCAGCGCTCCATCCATCCAGCACACAGCAAAGGGCTGGGGGGCTCCAGCATGGGCTGTGTAACTCCCTGCCTGCAAAGCTGCCTCAGAGTTTACCCAGGCAACAAACCCAAAATGAAGTGAGGACAATTAGTACCCGAGCTAATTAGGTTGAACTCATCCAGTATGGTTTCCTGTGCTGTAATCACAGCCCCCATTGCCTTTCTCTGAGTGGCTCAGCAAGACTTTTCCTGATCCACTCCTTCCTGTGGCTTCTCGTTGCTGTGATAATTATTTTCCTCTGCTATAGCACAAATCCCACCTTCCTCTCTTCACTCTGGTGATGCTCCTGCAGTTTTATTGGGATATTTCACTTTCTGCCCGCTGTGCATTTCGCACCAAAGGTCCTTTTTTGGGTAGATTTACTTGGTTTTATTCCTTTTTCCTCTTTAATTGTGCTTTCTTTCCCCTCCTCCCCATTTAGGTTCCTCACTTCAAAGTGGCACCGGAGGAGTTCCTGAAGCTGCAGCTCCAGCGGTTCACCACCCTCAACCTCCATCCCAGCAACACCGATATCAGCGTGGCTGTGGCAGGAATCCTGAACTTCTTTAACTGCACCACTGCCTGCCTCATCTGTGCCAAAGCTGAATGTAAGTCATTGCCAGGCTGGGTTCGGCTGCCCCTCTGCACCCAGCGCCTTCTGTTCTGCCTCCTTCTGCATGTCTGGTGCCTGCTGGAGAGGGTCCCACAGGCAGTGCATGTGAGCATCCCAAGGTGTGCATCTCGCCTGGTTGTGGTGGCAGGGTCTCTTCTGTTTGCAGCAGGTCAGCACTCAGTCGGAGCAGCCTGAAACAGCGGTGCCCTGTGGGGCAGGTTTCCCACTCTGTTGCCCTATGGAGGTGTTTGTGAGAGGAGGAAAGGGGATAGGGAGAGACTTGCCTGCCTTCTGTTTGACAATCTGAAGGGTGTTTTGCTTGCACAGATGGGTTTATATGAAGAGTAAAAAAAAAAGGCTTAGGCTTGTTTCTGGAGATTATTTTAGGTAATAAAGCCTTTTGAAATATGCCTTTCCCAAACCTGTGTGCCGTTTGTGGCCTAAAAGCAGGACTTGATTAATAGTCAATACACTGCATACCCTCTTGGGCTCTGCAGCCATGCATCTGCTGGTAATTGTGCATCTGGATGCTGAGGCATTCACCTCAGCAGGACCATATTCATCTCAGCAGACCTTCCCTACGGTGGCAGGAGCAGGGTCTGTAGCACAGTGGTTAAAGTGTGTCCTGTGCTTTTTAAGGTCCGTGTGTAGGTAGATGGCTGCTGCGTTGTACCCGCACCAGTTGTGCTTTTATTATCCTGTAGCCAGATTTGTCAGCGCTAGAGCTGATCATACAAACAAGCCTAGAAAAGGGGCTTTGAAAAGGCACATGGATCCAGGGAGAGCTTTGGGATACTGGCAAGAGCTTAGCAGTATCTGACGGTGGGGCCAGGATCCTTTCCAGCTAGCCCTGGGCAAACTTCACCCACCAGCAGCGTTGTGGCAGACTCCTGTACAGGAACAGACAGAATAAGAGTGTCTTTGCCTTTTTCTCTTTGCTTTATGTACCCTGAGGAGACCACATCCTCAGCTGATGTAAGTCATTAAATTGCCTTCAGGAAACGTGCTCAGATTTACCCTAGCAGAGGACCTGACCCAAAATGATGCCATTAAAATCATGTAAATGGTCTCCTACATTGCTCCTGGTGCTGGAATTTTTCATTGTCTAAGCTTAATTTAAGCAAAATGGAAGAAAAATAGGAAGGAAGAGAAGATAATGAGGTTTTCTCACCTGCATGCTCACAGCTCTGTCCTTGCACTGCTGCTGGGCACAGAGCACACATAGGCATCAACACACTGCTGTGCTCCCCTGCCCTAATCCTTAGGTACATGCCAAAACATGCAGGCGTGTCCCATGGAATACAGCATGATTGTTCATTTAACTGGATCCAAACCTTGGGAACTCAATAACTCACATTAAAATAACACTCCTTTAATTGAACCAATTCCATTAGTTTCCCTCTGGTACCACTGGATAACTCAATATTTAGGATGCACTGCACAACCCGAGTCCTTTGCAGACCCAGGGAAGAAGTGGGATGGGTGGTGTTCATGCATGCTGCTCTTTGTGCCCAGTAAGGACCTTTTCTGAGCTAGGCTTAAACCACAATATGCTCTCACTATAATGAAGTGCAGAAAAGGTATAACCCAGCCCCATGCAGAGCTCATTTTCCTTTAGGACAGGTAGCGCTCCTAATCATAGTCCCTAAACAAGTAACTTAAGGCAGTTTGAGTTTCTGAAAGGTTCCCTGGAGGCAAACAGGGGAACATGTGAGCTATCTGCTCATCAGTGAGGAAATGGTGGTTGTTTAGGGGTGGTTCTTTCTTTCTTTCTTTCTTTCTTTCTTTCTTTCTTTCTTTCTTTCTTTCTTTCTTTCTTTCTTTCTTTCTTTCTTTCTTTCTTTCTTTCTTTCTGTCTGTCTGTCTGTCTGTCTGTCTCTTTTCACTAATAACCTTTCTTAGGGTTATTAGTGAGGGATGTTGTTATTTAGGTCCCAGGAGGCAGAGTCATAGCTGTTTTGGTTTAAGTACAAGGCTGTGTGATGGGACTCCTGGGTCCTATCCCGTCACGCTCATACTATCACTGTAAGGAGCCGCATCCTTTCTCTGGGGACCAATTGTAGTTTCTTCTAGTAGAAGCAGAAAATGACCCTTGAAGTCAATTGAACTTGGGCCAGCCTAAGTGTAATGGATGGTGAACAGAATAGCGTTATGTGACTCAGTTTCTCTGCAGTGTGAAATAGATCAGGTAGTTTGTGAACTGCTCTGAAGTGGCTACAAGGTAGGATCTAATATGCTGGAACCAGAGATCAAATGCTTCCTTTTTAGCCTGGTCCTGTTTCCTCCTCTCTGTGCCTGATGTGCTTTAGGAACCTTGCAGCTGGGCTCTGCCTTGCTCACTTCCTCACCACAGAGGCCAGGGTGATGTTTGTACCTGAGACTTGTGCCCCAGTGAGCTGTGGGCTGGAGGAGAAGGCAGCAACAGGGGTGCTGATGTAGTCAGCAAAGAGGAAAATGAAGAGGAAGCTGAGGGTCTGTTGTGAATCACAAACTCATAGCCGCTGGCAGAAGGATGCTCTCCAGTTTGCAAGATTAACTTGGAGCTGAGAAATACAACCTGTGGTGTTAAGGAACAGGATCTGATTTTATTTCTGCAGGAAATTAAATGGAAAATGTACATTTCCAAGGGGTATAGCTGAAGATTTCCCTCCAGATGCCCATCTCTTACCATGGATTTATGTCCTTTTGAAAGTCACGTTGTGGTGTAAATCTGGGTGTGCAGAATAGTGCAGCTTTCCCTTCACCTTCTGGTGAATGAGCACTTTCCTACAGTCCTAGTGTGGTTAGGTTAAGAGTAGAGCTCTGACTTGGAGACTGAATTTGTTTCTAGGACATCATTCTGCTGATGGTTCTGTTCTTTTCAGTTTGCTTCATGCAGCTTTCCTTCTTTTTGGCCCATCTTTCTGTAGGGATGGGATGTGTGTCTTGCTGATGATTACATCTGGTGGACTCTGTGGTCAATCAGACTTGACAGGAGGTTATTTCCTGCTGAAACTCAGCAGCTGGATAGAAGAGGCAGACTATCAAATATTCTTTCTTGACTAAGGAAAGCTTTGACAAGAGCTTTGATGTCCTACTAGACATCAAGGAAGCTGTGTTGGAAGGAGCCATTGCGGTGACCTCGCTGCAGGAAGAAGCTTGAATGAGAAGTGTTGAAGGCAATAGGGCACAGGTCCAGACAACCTGGGACTCATCCATGTGGATGCTCACTAATTACTAAGGACCATACTCCCAGTTTGTGTCACATATTTGTATGTAGACCTAATGTGTTTTAGCAACGATCTGTGCTTTGACTCTCAGCAGAGCTCTCCATCCTTAGGGATGCATGCCCTTGGAAGATAGCAGCTCCCATCAGAGTGTTTTAAGATCTCCAGACTCTATTGAGTCATGCCTTGCAGGGCACTTCATTTGGGAGGTAGTAATGCAAAGGCTTAGGAGGGGGGATCATCCTCCAGCTACCAGTGACAACCAGAGCAATCCTGCATGCAAGAAAACAGTGGAGAAATGATATGGACCCTGGGGTCCTGACCAAATTTATATCAGCAGTTTTATCTCTTCCCAAGAGGCTTTGTCTGGAGTACAGCTGGAGTAACTCCATCATTCCCTGGGAATGAACACAGGCGCAAGCAGTGAGCCTGTGCTGCAGCCCCAAATCCTTTCCTTCGCACAGAGCTGCAGGACTGCTTCCTGCTGGGAATGACTATGGGCCATGGAGAAGTGCTTTGTAAACCAAGCAGAAAATTAAAGGTCTCTGCTTTTTTTCCCCCTACCTTTTATTTGAAGGCCTTTTAAACCTGGAGAAGTTGCTTCGGCAGTTCCTCATTTCCAAGGACACTCTCTCAGTCCGGATGCTGGATGACAGCCGGGACCCTACCCCTCTCCTAAAAGAGATCCGAGATGATAAAACAGCGACCATCATCGTACACGCCAATGCTTCCATGTCTCATACCATTCTGCGGAAGGTAAGTGTCTCTTGAGCATCACAGTTGTAAGTGCTGTGGCTTTCACTGCATGCAGGATGTAAGCATGTTGTGGAAGGGGTTGTATGACAGGGGGGTGTAAAAACTCCTGCACCAGCACTGGAAATGGGGAATTGCCACTGATGGAGTTTCGGGGGAAAACCATTTGCTGTCTTTCCAGGACTGTCTCTATAGAAGCAATGATTCAATTGCTCTGAGCTGATGTGTTTGCTGTCTAGAAGTGGTGTGTGCTCGTGGCTCCTGATGCCCTCAAACAGCGGAGGAGAGCTGCTGTAGGCACTCTGAAATCAGTCAGTCAGTGCCATAGGTTTTGCTTTTTGTCTCCAACTCCATTTATGAGTTTTTGCTTCCTTTTTTATTGTCTTATTAACCAAGATTTAGTTTTAATCGTGTTTATTTTTAAATGGTCTCTTGCTGCAGTTTTTAGCATTTGGTTTGATAGACTACTTCAAAATTGAGCAGTGGCTCCAGATGGAACTACAAAGTTGTGTAGAGTTTTCCACATCCTGGAAGGAACAAGAAGGACTTTCCTTGATGGAGGCAGGATTTAGACAGTGGGGTCCTCCCTGCTGGGGCAGGCTTTATATATGGTGCCCTGGCTGTGATGTCAGGGACTCAGTCATTCAAAGGCATTGGCTGTACCAGATTTATTCCTGATGACAGGCAGCAGGAACCATTAGAGCTGTTTTAATTATTCACTCCCACCTTCCCTAACATCTTTATTCCCCTGCTTGTGGTTTAAAACAGGCAGGTTTGGGGTTTCTTGGGTCCCTTCTATGCAGGGGGAAGGTGTTGTGGTTCTTTACTTCTCTCTTCTCTCCTGGTCCTTCGTGCTGCCTGGCTGCTGAGGGCTGTCCCCCTCCTCTGTTGCTATAGTGACTTCCCACCAGCACACAGCAGTGCTCTTCATGCACCTGCCGTCTCCCTTCCCTTCTTGAGCATCCTTCTGCCACGACTGATAAAGATGTCAGAGATTGCCATGCTCTTGCAGCAGTGGAGTGAAACCTAAAGCAGTCCTCCCAGCTAGAGGATTGCAGGTAATAAATAATGAGCTTCTGATCTGGCAACTTCCTGCACCCTGGGAGGCTGTAAAGTGTTTTCCTTATAGAGGTGCAAGCAGGGTAAGGAGTGAGGTTATGGTGAGCACATGGGAACATCATTGGCCTCTGCCCACAGGTCACCAACAGCAAGAAAAATGTGCTATTGCTCTGAAAGTGCCTCGTGTTGGATGTGCCTCAGGAGAGACCAGTCCTGGCCTCGCACAATGAGAGAAATTGCAGTTTCTCATCTCTTCCCCTCCACATATGGTCTGGAGACACATGGTTGCTTCCTCGATTACCAGCCTGTCCCGGCTGCCCACCTGCCAGCGGGTGGGTTAAATGGATGGGAGCAATGCTCGCAGGAAGGGCTTTGTTGCTCGCTTTGATTTTCTGCCCTTGAAATCAAATGTACTGACTTCAAAGGGGGTCAGAGGAGGAGATGATATTATCACCATCCCCAGGAAGGGAAAAGGGAGGGAAGTGGGTGCCAGGGTTTATTGTGTAGGGCCAGTGACTGAAAGGCAGGGCTGCAGCCTCCTCTGGAGTCATGGTGCTCTTGCGGTCAAAGAACTTTGCTGTGTCCGTTTTGCCACTTGTGCCAAGGGCAGGGTGACAGTGTGCAATCAGATGGCTGGATACAGCCAGTCCAATCCGTGATCAGTCAGCATCCATGGCTCCCTGCTGTCCATGTCAACTCCCACTGCAATAGTAGTGGCCTTGTTTTTTCACAGACACAGGTGAAGAACAGGGAGGTATAGGGATGGATGTGATCTAAGCCACCTCTTTGTATCTTTCCTGCATTCACTTTCTGTTGTAACCATCCTCCAGGTTCTGGGGGAGATGGGAAGTGACTAAACCCACGCTGCCTTTGGTCCTTCCCTCCCTGCCTCCAACTCCATTGTGTGATCTGGGGTGATGGGAAAACCTCTTTGCCAAGGTCCAGAAGCAGTTTGATACCAGCTGTGCTTGGCAGTGAAACACAGGTTTTTAGGAGGAGCTGCAGATTAATCCCCCACTTTGCTGAGCATCTGTTCCCACAAACAACTCCTTGTTTACTGGGAGCTGTGGGGTTTGGAAAAAGACCTCAATGATTTGGTCTAGGATCATTGCTATGGGGGATGCAAAAGCTTTTGATTCCAATGGGCATCTTCCTTCCAGGTTGTCCTTGTCTGGAGTGGGGCCACCTGCAGAACCCCCATGTGTGATGTTGCAGAGGGAGCAGAGATGGTCGCAGGGGACCAGACCTGCGGCTCCTGCATCATTGGGTGGTTTCTCTCTGCCAGGCAGTCCCTGTGCATGTACTTTGTCAGTGCTGATGCAGACAGGAGACATCGGATTAGGCTCAGTCCTGCTGAGAGATGGGTTCCCCAGACTTTAATTTCACAGGTCACATCGTGCTGCTGTGTCCCACCTTTTCCCTCCTGCAGGAAGACAGCAGCGCTTGCACGGAGTGATAAGGATGAAGAAGCAAATGTGGCCCAGTCTCTGCCTTGCCGGAGTGGAGATTGAAGATTGTCAGGCTCTGGTCTAATCTCCTTTCCTCTCCTTCACAGGCAGCTGAACTGGGAATGGCGTCTGCCTATTACACGTATATCTTCACTAATCTGGTAAGACACTTCTCTCAGCTTTTCTCCCATGTGCGTGTAGAGTCATGTTAATGGGATCCAATCTCCCTGGCCCATGGGAGCATTGGGAAGAGCGACGTGCTTGCGGAGCTGGAGTTCTGCAGCAGAAAGGGGATGGAAGCAAGTAGAGGTGTCCCCTTGCAAACCTAATTATCAGTCAGGGAAGTCTTGCCCTGGCCTTTAGGAGGTGAAAGCTGCTGGGTTCCTGACAGCACTGATTCATCCCATATAGCTGTGAAAGGATTGGCAGGCATGGAGGTGGTGCAATGAGATGTGTGGGTCCTCAGGAAGCCCCAGCAGATGGGTGGTTCCTGACCCATCTGACTGGCTCAGGAGGGTTTTGCTGGAGGTGTCAGCCCCTGAGCCCTTTACCCATGGGGTAGGTTGCTTGGGATGTGCACATGGAGGGCATCACAACCCTGTGCTTTTCTGCTTTGCCTCTGAGAGCAGCTGTGTAAGACAAAGGGAAGATGATACCATAAACATTGAGAGGCAGAGCAGGGTATATATTCAGCATGGCCCCTGGTGATTTGGCTTTATAGCTACTAATAACATTAATGGGGGGATCGTGTGGTTAAATCCCTGTGTACTGTGCTAAACAAGGAGTAATGGGCTTAGGCAGCAGCAGGGGGAAACCCAAAATAAACATGAGAGAACCTTCTCTTGCTGCAGCAGCTCCAAGGCCCTTGAACTAGCTGCCAAGTGGTGTGAGGGAGCGCTGCCACTGGGGAAAGCAGATACCTACCTATTAATGCTGGTGTGGGGATGGTGGGAACCCGAGTGCGGCAGGATAGGGCAGATGATTAAGTGGAGGTGCCTTCCAACCCCAAATGATACTCATCTTCTCTAATTTCTATTAATATTTATGCCAGGGTGTGTGTGCCAGGAAAGCCGGGAGCTGAATCACGCTTTGTGTTTGGGTGGGAGACAGACGGGAATGGATGGAGCCAAACATGTAGGCAGGAGAGGAGGAGGGAGAAGGAGTGAAATGGGGGGGTTGAAAGCCAAGAGAGCAATTGGGACAGAGAATACAAAAGGGGGAGGGGAAGGAGCTGTCAAAAAAAAGGAGAAAAAGGCAAAAAATAGAAAACCTCACACGCTTCCTACCTGAACTAATAGCATCCTGATTCCTGCTTAGTGCTCAATGCATAGGTCCTAATGTTGCTCAATATCAGTCCAGAAAGAGCAAGCTTCACTGCTCCCGTTAATTCCCGTAGCCAGGAAAGCAAAAGGAAGGGATGAACCAAGGGGGAATCAGGCAGTGATGGAGACTGGAGGAAAAGCTGTGCCCTTGGGAGGATGCTTGTTTTAAGGCAGTAGCTACTGCTTTGTGACTTCTCACCCCCAGTACTGGCCCTGAGGTGGAGCTGGTAAGGGACAGTGACCATCCCCATCAGGTCCTGCTCACAATGTTAACCCACTCCAGTCACTTCCCAGTCCCAGCAAGTAGTTTTCATGTTGCCTTCTGATCACAACTGTGTTGCTGTGCACCCCATGGACAGGGACTATGCACATGGTAGGGGATTCTATTTGCGCATCACCAGCATCCTGAAGTCTGTGTTCATAGATGGTATTCAGACAATAGAACTATAAAAACTAAGGTCCCCACCACTGCCACCACACTAGTTTCAAGCATGGGTATGATTAAACTTTTGCTTGGGGTCAGAAGGTGGTATTTGTCTTTGAAACCCATTCATCCAGTGTAATGCAGTTATGGCAGGTGAGAGCGAAATGAGTTTTGTTGCCATTCCCTCTCACAGGGTATTAATCTCTTTACCCAGCTTATTTTACCACTTCTTCCAAAAGACCAGCCCTCAGCAAAACTGCTTTTTTGGCAGGGACTGTTAAAGGTGACATCGGGCAGAACCTGGGCAGATGGAAGAGATGTTTAAGGAAATTAGTAATATTTAAATGGGGATGAGAGATGGGAACGAGCAATTTAGACTAATAAATCTGGAGGGATTACCAAGCTCCTAATGAACCCTCTGAGGTTTTTTTGCAGTCGCTGCCTAATAGAAAAGATAAAATCATAGTGAACTGCTGTCAAGGGGAGCAAGAATAAAGATGGCTTTAAATGGAGGGCGAAACCTATCAGACGGGGAATAGGCAGTCTGGATAGCATTAAGCTACTTGGAGGTGGGAAAAAAGAAGAGAAAAGGGGATAAAATGCTGAATTAAACACCTGCCCTGCGGCTCTGGAGGGGAATTCTGTTTCTGTCTTCCAGCATTAATTTTACCTAATAAGCACATCCCAGCCGACAGCTAGCTGTATGTCTCAGCATTTCCCTCTGCGGAGGCAAGTTACTGCAGCTCCCCTGGCACCGACCCATGGGAGAGCGGTTTGGGGGTGACAGCTCCTCCATAGCCAGCCTGAGGACTGCAGAGAGCAATGGGGAGGCAGAGCAGCACGGGGAAGCAGATGCCAGCCTTTGGCAGGAGATGGAGGGAGCAAATGAGGAGGAAGCCTCAGGCCCCCGATGCGTTTCCATCGGAGCCGAGGCAAGCAGGCTGATGTAAAACTATCCAGAGGCTAATTTACTGCGTGCAAATTCATTATCAGCCTCTTTCAGGCAGCTCAAGGGACCCTTTTTGTCACTAACACAAGCTCCAGGAGTCCTAATGATATTCACAGAACAGGTCTGGTGCAGTTTTCTTTCCCATGTCCATCATCTGTGTGTGCAGTACTCATGACACCCTCCTGTCCTCAGTCCCTGTGCAGGAAACCTCAGTTTCTTCCTGACATCTCCACATGGTGACAAACTTCCTTGCTCTGGGAATTACCCTTCTGGGAGGGTTGAAATGTCCTGAACTAATGGCAAACGCTGTCCCAGATCATCCTCCTTTCCCCACTCCCCTGGCACCTTGTGACCATGTAAAGGGGTGAAGGTGTGCTCCATAATAATAGTAGAAACATAATAATAGTAATAATAAATAATAATGATGATGGTGCCTAGTGCTCAAGTAGAGCATTGAAAACATAGAGAAATGTTCCTCTTAGTGCTGGAAATCCTTGAAATCAGTGCAGAGCAGAAGGGGTGTTGGATGCCTCCAAAATCCTGTGCTACAGTTAATTCTGTTGGCTTATTAATTCTCTTGTAGCTTGTTATTTTTGCCTTCTTTTTCCTCTCTTAGTTTTCATTATAAGTTATGGACCTCAGGCTGGGTTTAAATTTCAAAACACTTATCAAGGAGATTAGATGGAATTAATTGAAACAATTAAAATTATTGCTGTAGGAAGGAAGGTGTAAAGGAGTTTTACTAGTGCCCTAAGTCAGATGGTCTGTTCGTGGGATGCACTTTTGCTCCCTGACAATATTGTGCACAGGTGGTGTGGCTGATAAAAAAGCTGCCATGTTCCATTTCCAAAGACCAGCTAAATCAGTTCTGGTTTGGGGTTTTTGTTTCTTGTGTTCCCTTCTTTGTTTAGTGATTTATAAAGGGGTTGGTCCTTATATAGGATGAGGTTATTAAAGCCCTGCTGTTGCTCTGGATGGCCTGTTGGAACTGGAGGGGAAATGAGGGTCCAAATAAGCCAGACAACATCACACGTTTCAGTGGCAGCTTGTCATTATGGTAACATCCTTTGGAAGGAGGGAAGGATGTAAAGTAAAGCAGAGTGGACAAGTATTTGACCAGGGTTGTGGCACTGAAGTTTTCAGTCCTGCCTGGTGAAATTACCTTCTCCTGGTGAAATGATCTCTTTCTGTGCCTGCCTTTCACGGTGTGAGCTCCAGCATGGGTTATGGTGTTTGGCCTCACTGCACCAGGTCTGCTGGCCGCAAACCCCCTTGCTTTCCTTACGTGAGTGAGAAGGTGGACTCTCTTGTTATGCTTTGACAGATTTTCCCTTGCAGTCCAGCCAGCCTTCCTGTTGTCAGGAGCTGATGCAAACCTTGTTGGAGAGCCCCGATCGTTCTCTGGATTTATGGGTCATATTTTCCATGGCATGTGGTAGCAGGGCAAACAAATCAGGGTTTTGCAAGGATGCCAAAGCAATTTCTCCTCATTCTAGTTAGCATGAGAAAAGGAAGATTTAGATGAAGCAATAACTGTACCTCCCTGCGTTTTGCTGCCTGTGCTACCTTACCTGTCTGGGTCTTCTTTATGTGTTGTTCAGAGTCCATCCTGTGCTTGATTTCCAGTTGTTGAGTAAATCATTGTCTCAGATAGAGCCCAGGCCCACAGACGTGTGAGCAAACCTCTCTTATCCTCTGCCCCCATGCTGTCTTGTCCTATTTGCCTTTTGGTCTTCCAACCCCTTGTTTTCCAAGAGCTGTGTTTTCCAGGTCCCAGCCTTAGCACTTGACCTCTCTTGCTCTTTGAGGATCTGTCACTTCAAGCCTCAGGCTCCCTGCAGAGGAGTTGCAGTAAATTGCTTTCACGAAGGATGTGGGCAATGTATTTTCCTAAAGTGCTCTCGTTTGAAGAACAGCCTCCAAAACTTAATAGCTCTCCTTGCATGAGGAGGTAAAAGACCCATCATTACCAGCATATGGCACATTGATGTTGTGATGCATCAACTTGCTAAGAGCGATCAGATTATATATGGATGGTTCCCCTAAACTGTCCCTGAGTTCATTGAGATTGCAGTTCCTCTCTAACTACGTGAATGCCCCATAACAGTGCCTTGGGTAGGTCTCCCACATGCACTTACCTGCTTAAAAGGCCACAATTTGTTGCTGTGATGACTTTCTTCTTCCAGAGGAATTGATTTTTACATATGCCCATTATAAACTTATTGACTCTGTTAATAGTTTATAAACAAACTGAACCTTTCAGGAAAACCATAAAGCCCTTAAGGTAATATTGTCCACTTGAGCAAAGAAATAAATGTGTTCTTACAGGAGCTTAGCAATGATTAACAGACTCAGCAGCTGAGCCCTGAGGGCAAGAGGGTCCAGAGAGGCAAAGACAGGTATTTTCTCCACTGATACATCTATCAGAGCAAGTTTGATGATCTGAGGGGAGAAATGGGCAGTGATGGCAGTCCCTGGCATGCCTCTTATGGAGAATGGGAGGTACCACCCATCCCCTGGGAAACTCATTCACTTTAATCTGTGTTCTGTTGATATGCACTTTGTCCTATACTGGTACTCTTGCTGCTGTTAATCACCTCCATCAGTACAGAGCAGTGTAAGGGACTTCATGACACATGAGCCTTATGTCTTTTCAAGCTCCTTGTGAGGAAGCCATATGTTTGGGTGTCCCTGGAGGAAGAGCAAACCTTCTGCTCCCCTTTCTGTCAGCGAGTCTTGCTTTGGAGTCAAGATGTTGTTCATGCAGAGCAGTTGCACCACATCTGCTCCGTGTATATCGGACCAGGATGGTACTTTCTGCCCCTTTGGACTGAGCTTACAAGTCCTGCCACCCATGGCCTGGAGACAGAGTCCTTGGACAGAGCTTTGTTTGCCCAGAGAACCAAGAGCTAAGGTACTTCAGCTCCTCTGTTTAATCCTAAACCAGTGACTCATGATGCACACTGGTGTCAGCAGTGAAGTCAGTAGAGCTGTGCTGACTTTGCACTAGCTCTTGTCTAGAAGCTGCCAGGCAATCTCAGGATGGGAATTGAAAGGCTGTGTTTGGAGGGTGACAGCTTCTCTAAGCACCAAGTCCTCTTGAAATGGAAGTTGTGCCAGAGTGAGACCTTAATAGAGAAATGGAAGCCTTGGCCCAGTATTCTCCCTCCCATCCCACGTAAAAACAGAGAAGGAACAGTGTGTTCTGGACCCACAGAGGGCTGAGCCTGGTGTAAATCAGCCTTCGCTGGCATCTGAGGGCCAGATCCTTGGCTGGGACTGAGGGGAATGAGGTCAGTGCAGCATAGAGAGTTTACAGCACCAGGCATTTCTGCTGCTGAGCACTGGGCAATGACAGTGACAGAGGGGGGCTTGGAAGCTGTTAGTCAGCAGATCCAAAAATCCAATAAAGTCCTTGCAGTGATTGAGAGAGGAAATAACCGTGTGTGTGTGAGCGAGGGAGAGGAGGGAGATGGACATCGTGGAGTCATTGAACAAGTCCTGTTCCTTCCAGGGCTTTGGGATGGGGTAAGGCCAAGCCGGGTGTGGGAAGGTCTCGGGGTCACTATAAATGAAACAAGCCCATCTTTACATCTTTATCCTTGTCTCCAGTGTGCAGGTAAGAGCTCACCGTCTCCCTGCTCCCGGGTGATCCAGGTTATTAAAAATGTGATAAGAATCGAGTCGGGAGCAAGGTTCTGCACACACAAATGGGATGCAGAACAGTATCACCACCACAATCAATAAAGCTGGAAGGAGCTCGATAGCTGATGCAGAGTGCTGAATAGCAAAGCGGCAGTCTGAGCAATTACAGGGAGCTGCTCACTGAAGTGAGACCACAGCATGGTAGGGCAGGGGAGTCTCGAGGGCTCACAGCTCCACACATGAAACAATATCTGCTTATGAGGCAGGCTGCTATGACACTGATCATCATGGAATCGTAGACTGGTTTGGGTTGGAAAGGACCTTAACATCATCCAGGGATGCCTCACACTAAACCAAGTCACCCAAGGCTCTGTCCAACCTGGCCTTGAACGCTGCCGGGGATGGAGCATTCACTTCTTTGGGCAGCCTGTTCCAGTGCATCACCATCCTCACAGCAAAGAACTTCTTCCTTATATCTAACCTGAACTTTCCCTCTTTTAAACCCTTTACCCCCTGTCCTATTACTACCGTCCCTGAAATTATCCCCTTCTTGACTGGCCCTTTCCATGCAGAAGTCCCCAACCTCTTCCCAGATTTGGGAGGGAGGATGTGATGGATGGCAGTAGTGAGGGAAAACCTCAGCCATCCTTTGCGGCGTCTACTTTAGTTTGGGAGTGCATCACTTAGGTGCAGATCTGGAAGGATACTTGATTAATGAGATGCTTATATATGAATGCTGACTTTGATGCTTTGCATTGTAAGGCACATTGTTAACCCACGTCTCTTCTAGGCTGAATTGTGCTGTCAGGTTTTTAATTGCCTGCTGTTTTTAGCTCTGCGCCTCAGTTTCCTCCTCTGTATTCAAGGCATAATAGTTTCCTGGCAGGAGTCCCCAGGAGGCAAGGCAGCCCCCTCTGATGCTGAGCTCATACGCTTACATGCACTGTGCTGTGGCAGTGTGAGGAGCAGTGTGCTGCTGTTGTGTTATAGAGAGGGAAACAGGGCAGGAGGGGATCTCCATCAGAAACCCACCAGCACATTGCAGGAGCCCTGCTGCCAGTGGGAGCTGAGGTGGGAGAGGACTGGTGGGTGCCAAGTCCCCGTTGGGATCAGCTGGCCTGTGATCCGAATGTGCAAGTCAAGAGAGTAATATGCTTGTACCTCATGGGTTTATGTTCCTAATGGAACAGAGAGTGTAGCCTGTAAATCTCCTGATCCATAACTCACAGCTAGCGATGCCAGAACATCCAAGCTCATGGCCTGAAAATCATGAATTACAGAGCTTGCTTGTGTGGCTTTTATTAGCCAGCTTCTCCAAATAGTCTAAATGTTCAGGTCACTCCATAGCTTTTGTGTGCGGCTGTAAAGTGAGAGTGCAGGTCGAGTGCTGCATGAAGCACAGAAACCCAAGAGTGATTTCATCCTCTAATAGCTCCTCCACTGCTGTCTCCCAGGGAACCCCTTTGTATTCAATTAGCTAATGTGTGCCTAGCACTTGGAAAATATAGAGTACTATAGAATTGCTAAGTGTTGTTATTTAACAGCACATATTTAGTGGTTGCAGCCCTGTATAGAAGTCAGAAAACCTACTCTGTAATTGCCTGGTGCTGCTGTAGGATTTGCTGTGATTTGAGCAAAGCCTTGGGGATTTCTCTTCTCTAAAAGTTGATTAATTTTGGCTGCAGACCCTCTGGGGCTGCTTTCCCTGAGGTCTCCTCCCACAGAATGATGGCTTTTGGTGGGTGCTTTAAAACAACAGGCTGAAAAGAGGGGTCAGAATTCAGACAGATGGGATTTGTGTATCTGGAATTCACCTTGGCTTGGTGTTTGATGGTCTTCTCTGTGCCCCAAGATGGACTGGTCAGCATGAAGGAGCTGGGTTGAGATGGAGGGCACAATGCTGGTCAATCATTGCAATTGTTCTAGTGCAGGGAGGGGGGGAAAGGCATTGGCAGTGGAATAGGTGGTGATGAGGGAGAAGCTGTTTGCACCCATCTCTGTGATTCACTCCTTGGGTTCTCCAGGTATTTGTGCAGGCAGAGGAGGCTATAACACCAGGGGCAGTCAGGCAGCTGCTTGTATTGTCCCCACACACACACAGTTTGCCCCCCAGCTCTGGCTTGGGGGGTAAGTGGTATTTTGCAAGGGCTGAACATATCTCCTGCTGCTCTGCTTGCATCCAGGATCTCCTCAAGCCCAGGTTCTCATTAGCCATCTGCCCTCATTGCGTGGGTTGACAAGATGCTGTGGGTGAATGGATAACCTGTCAGGAAGGCAGGAGCATAATATCATTCAAATGAATCAATAGTTCGCAAGCAATTTCATGTTACCTAACGTTAATGCGGTTGTGTCCAAAATGCACTTAAATCCTGTGCCTGATCACATCCTCATGGGACATTGCCGTGCTGGAATAGTCTTGTAAGTCCATGTTTGAGAGATTTACAGGCATTATTCCTACATGCACCCGTGTGCAGGAAAGATAAAAAATGCCTCAACTTGCTGAAATCTCATAGACCACAGAGCCAAAAGACATTTGTATTAGTGATGGAAGAGAATGGGCATGCAGCAGCCTCTGAAACTATCACTCCCACTTTCTCGCTCCATTTTAGCAATTAGCAAAAGAGAAGTTAGTGAGGAAGGCACCCTGGTTTAGGACAAGAAAGCCTGGACTTTGCTTCAGGAAACTGGCTTTGTTGTGTAGCTGCTTCCATTGATGTGAGCAGCAAAATAGAGCTGTCGGAAGAGCTGGTTAATAAGGACTAGCCCCACAGTCAGATGTGGTTAGCATTCATCATGGTATCTAGTGGTTTTGAAGCTTTTGATACCTATTTTCTTCCCTAATCCTGTTTTCTGTTTGGGATTGTTGTAGGAGTTTTCCCTCCAGCGCCTGGACAACCTGCTCGATGACCGAGTCAACATCCTGGGGTTTTCCATTTTCAACCAGTCCCATGCTTTCTTCCAAGAGTTTGTCCAGAGCCTCAACCAGTCCTGGCAGGAGAACTGCGATCACGCTCCTTTCACTGGACCAGCAGTAAGTAAAACTCATTCCTATTGCCTCCCTGAGCTGGAAGTTGCTATAGAGCAACAGGAAAACCTTGGGAAAAGAGCTGGTTCAGGGCAGACAATGCAGTGTGAAGACCATGTGAAGAGGCAGAAACTCTGGTCTTGAATGTATGGTTTTGACTACTTGTTCAATCCAGGTAACCCCTGTGCTAAAGAGCTGGGACACATCACCAGGCTGATGTCATAGTGCTGTGCCTTGGATTGGCTTTTGTGGTGGTTGGTCTCGGGGAGATGGTGGTCCAGGATTAGGAAGGATGCACTGGACAGAACTGCTTAGTTAAGTAGATAGGAGAGGACTTCAAGTCTTGAGCATCCTTATCTGGAGAATACTAAAGTGATCCTGAAAGTCTGCAGCCTTCCAGAGGGACCCTGGGGAGACGTGTGTGTATAGAGCTTTAGAGGGCTTGTCTGTGCTTGAGTGGCTGTTCAGCTTTAAATTAAAGCCTCATCTTAATTTGGATTATATTTAAATGTGTATGCAGGGGGTGATGTAGCCCTGTTTCAGTGATTCCCTTGTGAAATCTGTCCCTGTCTGTGGATTTTATCTCTAGGAAGATGGCTTGTGGGAGAGGGAGTCTGGATGCAAACAGGATAAAAAGGGCTGCGTTTAGGCAGATGCCAAGGGGCTGTGTTAAGTTAGATGCTCCCTGATGAGCGTGCAGATCAGCACCGGGATCTTCCCTAGGGACTCTATGACTGGGAAGGTTTGCAAAGCAGATTTGCTAACTCTGGGATGTAGGGGGTCATGGTTGGAGCTGGGGGAGAGCGGAGAGAGAAAATGCCATCAGTGGAACCATTTGCATTGCTTTTAATGGCTTCATAGTCTCCTTAACAAGCTGAGGGAGCTGAGTGCGGCTGAAAACCTCCTTATCACCACAAAGTGATATTAAACAGGCAAAATAAGGAGCTTTCTGCCCTTTGTGTCTCTGTATTGTTGGCTTGCCATGGAGCTCAGGTCACAGTTAATACGTGCCTGGGACCGTCCTGCTTTCCCTCCTCCCAGCCCTGCTGTGCAGATATGACTGCAGTGGTGTTGCTGTCTGCCCTGTTAAATCTCTATAGGGTTGCTACCAGGAAGCTTCCTGTTTGGATGACAGTGGCAGGGGCTGTTTGGAGTCATTAAAAGTAAATTTCCTTTTATTAGTACAAACAGAAGACAGTAGAAACCGGAGCGATGGTGGAATAACTCATCTCATTGTGCCTTCTTTACCCTGTGTTGTCTTGAACAACCAGCAAAATGAGGTGGAAGGATGCAGGAGGATGCCCCATTGCAGCACTTTCTTTAAAGAATGAAGGAGTTTGGATGCTGAATGGAGCTGTCTGGTTTGTGAGCCTGAGCCTAAATCACCCATCAGTGTAATATTAAGTCAGCTGCATGCTCCTTTCAGTCATTCATAAAGCGTAATCAGGCATACAGCAGGCTTCCTCCTGGGCCAGGAAGGACATGTCCGGAGGCAGGGGGCTTGGCCACGCTGCATTGCCCTGATCTAAACACTTCCAGCCCTGCTGTCATTACAGGACCTGCCCTGAGGGCTGTGGTGGCTTCCCAAGCACTTGCTCTGTGGCTGCTCTTGGCTGTGATGGGTAGTTCCTCTTTTACTACTGGTGCTCAGCTGCCTGGGAGGGACTGTAATCCTGGTCATACAAATGGGGAAGTGAGGCATGGAAGTGACTTTTCCCATTATCTCAGAGCCAGGCAATCTACAGCACTATTGGCAAATGGGTTCAGTTCTCCTCAACCCTAGTGTAGAGTGTTAAGCAGAAGGTGATGTCTTTCTGATGACGTGAAGGTTCACTCTGTTTGTAGCAAAGCTCCATCACCAATATGCCATATCCCAGGTAATGGGAAAAGGGCCTGGCCCTGGGTGGTAAAGATGCAGATCAGAGGTTAAATCTTCCCTGGTAGGGAATGTGTTTCCTCTCCTGTGCTGCAAGGGAAGTCCAGTACCACTTTCCCATGCATTGTCTCTGCTGTTGGAAATCTGGCAGGTTGCACCTCTCTCTGTAAGAACTTCCCCTTTTAGTCCTGAGAAGCAGATATCTAAGGGATAAAAAGGAAGCTCAACAGCTGGAAGTGACAGGAGGGAGGTTTCCTGTAAGCTGCAAAATCCCAGGGCTTTCTTGCCAGAGCTGAGGAAGCATCTGAAGAAGGAGGAGGGAGCTGCTTGCTCTAATGCTATTCTCATTAATCACACTGCAAAGAAAGGAAATCAGAGAAAATCATTCAAATTACAGATGGCTAGATTAGGTAATTAGAATTTAGGCTGAAACAGATGTTTGTAATTAAGTGTTTATGTCACTGAATAAAATCCAGATTGTAAAGACTATTTCATAGGATTTAAATGGTTTCAATTCTCAGTTATGTTTGGGGGCAAAGATACAGATGATAATGTTTCAGGAAGAAAGGGACAAAAACCCCACGTGGCAAACCCCAGGCTAGCCAAGCCTGCTCCTGTTTCCCTGGAGATCAGTTTACCTTTAAGCATGGCCTTTACGTGGGAGATTTCTGTCAATATAAAGTGGGATCTTCCAATTAACCATGTCATACCTGCTGTTAGTTTAGAGGGGTAGATCTGGTGCAGTTTACACAGGGAGAGCTCAGGCACCATCCCTGCTTCTGAGGTGCAAGGCATCCGATAGCGTTGGTTGTCTTGCAGATGCTGGTCAGAATGGTCCTGCCAGCTGATGTGTGCAGGGCTGGAGATGGGTTTCTTGAGCCTTTCTAGTTGGTGACTTGTTCCCAAGGCTTTGTGCCACTGTAGCACCTTAGCTCTCAGGTACAGCCTTTAGGCTCCCTTTTCTGGAGCCTTGTTGTGATGAGACATCCATTTTTATCAGCAACTTTCATTGTCAAGAAATAGGCTTAAAGGATAGAGGGAAGTCTCTCGAGACCCATGAATCTTCGAGTGGAGGACCACTGCTGAGCTTACAGAGTCTTTCATATGCAGCCTGTCGCAGAGCTCTTACATTGCAGAGATGGCACAAACCCAACAGGGACCTGTGCAAATCAAACGATGCACACAAGGAAGAGAATCAATTTGTTAACAGGCAAATTGGCTTTTTGTGACAGAGTGACAAAGCTGTGGTTTAAAATGAGAGCATAAAAGTAGTGAGAGATTTTATAGGTGACATGAAGAACAATGTACACAAGAGCAATGACGGATCCATTTGCTGAGTCTGCGCAGAAGCAGTTTGAAAGGTGCTGCCTTCATCCCTCTTTTCACTCCTCTGCTGAAGGTGATGGTCCCAATGCATGAGAGGAAGTGTGGTTACAATGCCTCAGTCCTCATGTGAACCTTCAGGGCTGCAGGAGATGGCTTTGAGCAGTGAGCTTGTGTTAACCTTGTTAACACCAGTTAACCTTGTGATAAGACCTACAAAAGCCAGAGAGTCCTCTTCTGAGCTGCTGCACTCCAATGCTATCTAGTTGTGAATGGTTTCCTCCACACAGCCTGCATCCCAAATTACCTTGCTGTGTTGAATATGATTTATGTGAGCTCCTGAGTGAATAGTGGCAGAGGGAGATGGTCATTAGGTGGGTGGTGAAGGGCAACATAGCAAATGCTGCATTGAGTTGAGATGAGAGAGAGATGGGAGAGAGGCCACACTTGTGATGGGGTTGCAGGTGGCAGTGGAGCAGGATGATCCCACACCAGTGACCATGGAAAGATATGGAGTGCCTTAGAGGACTTTGATACTGGAGGAGAGAAGGGAATGAACCTCCTCCCTAGGTCTGAGTCCTGGTGGCTGTTCAAGAGATATTGAAGGGGGAATCAAGGTAAGCACATGGGTCTGTTTTGCATGTTGCTGTGCTGCCAGGCTCCCAGGCATCCAAGTGTCTTGCTTCAGGGCCACAGAATTGAGAAGCTGACATAGGAGCCTGGTTTTGAGCCTAAAGGGGCAGGGAATGTCTGGCATAAATGATAAGCAGCATTAGGAATGGAAATGTGGTGTTCTGAGGAAAGCTGTGATTTTTCTTTAAGAAAGGAAAGAGGGATGTTGGGGTATATTGAGGATGTGGGAGGGATTCCCATTCCCAGCACAGAGGACTTGATCCCTGTGTGTTACAGCCCTCTCCCTAATCCCTAAATTGTTTGAAATCATAAGGAGGTTGCCAGAAATCCTAACAAATTGAGGCTTAGGAATAAAATATCCTAATCAATAGTGTCAAATGCTTCACTAAGATATACAAGCCTCTTGCTCACCAGCTAATAAGAGATCATTAACTGCTCGTGGCAAATGGAAATGAAAACCCAACAGGAGACAATTAAAAATGCTAAGCCAGTGTTCTCATTTGGTATGAGATGATGAAACTTTGGGGTCACAGGGATTGCATTTGCGCTTGTAACAGTTTTGGTTGGCCAACTGGTGTTATCATGGTTCCTGATTCAGGAAAGCAATCACTAATTGTATATGTTGTCTGTAAGCTGAATGGGATTCAGTCCACAGTTAAATTTAAGTATATGCTGAAGAGCTTCATGGAATAGGGGCTGAGGATGGGACAGGATGAAAAGGTCCTATTGGAAGAAGAATCTGTATTAAAGGTAAAAAAGAAAGGTAGGGAGAAGAATGGATCAGCTCCTTTAAGAAGCTCTGGGAAATGCTTCCCAGGAGGGGAATGTTTAGGGCAGATGTGAATAGTAAGCAGAAAACCTTAGCAGACTTACCTGTGGAAGAAGTGCAGGAGAGTGGCTTGCTGCTATTGCAAAGTCTGTAGTGTCTGATAGCTGGGGCAGGATAGGAAACAGGATGCTCAAGCTGAGGTATTGGGTTCCCACTCTACCATTAAGTCACTGTGTGTCCTCGGGCTGCTCAGCTCCTGATTTACAGTTTATCTCCTGCAAAATAGCTGTGATAAAACTTCATAGCTCTGGAGCAGGTCAATTCTTATTGTTAGCAGCAAGTTCTTGACATATACGACCAAAGGTGCTGCCCGTTGTGTGGGAGGCAGGTCAGATGCCAGCCAAGTCGTTCAGGGTTCACTGAACAGTTCCCTAAATGCTGTTTGTGTAAAACAGGCTAAAATGATGCATGTAGGAAGAATGCGAAGGAGCAAATGTGAGCCTATACCAGGGTTGAATAAGTGTGAGGTTAGAGCTGGGGGGGGTTTGGGGTTTTGCTAACATTAGGCTGGAGTCATCATGCCTTTTAACTCATGCAGCTTGCATGCTTCAAGGCTTTGTGCTGCTTGTCAGCTGCCTAATCCTGGGCCATTGTGGTCAATGAGGTCTTACCACTACTTGAGTAAGATCAAGCAGGGTTAAGTCTGGCCCCACTCCATTCCAATTAGTAATGCAGTCAAAGCCAAAGGTTCCTTGGGGTGAATGAACTGGGCAAGGCTGTTCCTGCAGGGCCACTGGCAGAAGTGAATAAACCTGATCGGGCTTTGGGAGGAATAGAGGACACAGACACCACTGAAGTGCTGCAAGTCATAAACAGGGAAAGATGGGGGAAAGGAGCCCCACGCTAGAGACTGAACCTGTTGCCAGGAGCTGGGATGCTAAGAGGATGCTCTTGGAAAACATAGCCTTGATAGTAATGAGCTGCAATGACTTCATTCCAGCAGAGTCTGGAGGTGACAATAATTAGAAGTGAAATCTTAGTCACAACAGTGAACATGAGAGAGCAAATGGCTGGTTAGTACCTAGATCAAAACCCATCAAAACAGTTGTGCATGGGCGAAAAACACAGCTTCTGAGGCTTGATGGACACAGGAATCTGACTGAAGGCAAACAAAGCACAGATGAGAAGGTGAGGGGATGAACTCTGTGATTCTGAACATTGCTTCAGCAGAGTCATTACAGAGCGGGTAGCAGCCAGCAGGAAATTGGAGGCTGTTTCAAAGACCTAGATGGTCTCTCCAGGGTCTGAAAGCCAGGAGTCTGTTGCTTAACAAGTAAATCTAGCAAAACCTCATTTCCTGTGGATCTGCCTTTCAAAGGAGGATTCTTTGGTGCCTAATGAAGGCTGAAGCAGCAGTCATCTCTCCTTCTGTAGGCGCAGGCACAGGATCTTTATTCTGTCCAGCTGCCTACATACGGACTTCATAAACCTGATGCTGTCAAGTGTGGACCCCCTCTGCAGCAGTTTGATCAGTGGTCACCAAAGCAGCAGAAAACACACCTTGATCTGGGAGGCTTAGTTGCTTTAGGAAATTGAGGTAGAAAAGAATGGGAAACGATAGGGACAAGAAGTGATAGCGATGGAAGAAACCCCTGAGGAACAAGGAAGCAGAGATAGAAAGGGTAAGGAATCAAGCAAGAGGAGAAGGAGAAATATAACAGACTGGGAGTGGGACTGCCCCAGAGATGCTCAGAGAGGCACAGCAGTTCCAGGATGCCATTGCTTTTGCTCTCCCTGCCTTTGGATGGATGCAGACAGGATGCAGGATGTTGCTGGAACTTAATGATGGGCAAGCAGGCCTTCCTGTCCTCACAGGGCAGGACAAGCATTTTGCCCCTTTCTGATCCCATTGAAGGCTGTGGATAGAGCCGCAAGGTCCCAAACATGCTCCATTCTTGTCTTCCCATCTCAGCTCCTTCTCTTTGCCCGCAGCTCTCTTCGGCCCTGCTGTTTGATGCTGTGTATGCTGTGGTGACCGCCGTGCAGGAGCTGAACCGGAGCCAGGAGATCGGGGTGAAGCCCCTGTCCTGTGGGTCTGCCCAGATCTGGCAGCACGGCACCAGCCTGATGAACTACCTGAGAATGGTGAGAAGGGACTGAGGGTCGGGGTGTCGGGAGCTAGTGCTCATCGCTGCCAGAAGGAAAGCTGTGTATGTACATGCCGGTGTTGGCACAGTTCTCCAGCCGGTTGTTTGAAGGTAGCTCTGGGAATGAAAGGAGAGATGTGAGGGCTGGTTTGTCACCAGCCTTGGAACAACATGAAATGTGCCGTTTTGCTGCAGAAAAGCTGGAATTCAATGAAGGGTTTTTAAAGCACAAATGTTTCCAAGTTATTTGAGCTCTGTTTTGAGTGAACTTGGATTGATGTAAGGTCATACAGTACAATTGCTTCGAGCTCAGTAGCATGATGTGAGTTTGCCTATAATGGGGTTTGGGCTCCTTTGAACCCAAAAGTGTGGTTGCTGGAACTGGTCAAGCCTAGTTCTGTCATGAGAACAGGTAATGAAGTTTCAGCCTTCTGCAGTAGTTGGAATTTCTCAGTGTGGTTCCTTGGAGCTGAGCTGGACCATGCAGGAGGAGCGTGTTTCCTGAGCCTGTTTGGGATGCAGCTGGAATGTTGTGAGATGAGGAAATTTAATGACACATTCCTTTCCTCCAAAGGAAAACTCAACTGAAACTGAACCTTGTACCACTCTGGTCCATGCTTTAGTCCAAGGCAGCTAAAACCTCCAGCTTCCCTTGGCTCTGTAGCTTGCTCTTCTTACTGAAGAGGTGCTCCAGCAGCAAGCAAGCGGTGGTTAATCTGCACAGTGAGGCTCGACACTCATCCTGGCTCTGTTGCAACGTGCTCTTGTGTTCAATGACATCCTGATGCTGTGACACAGCACATAATGGTTTGTGGAGGAACCCCCAGCCAGGGGTTCAGTGTGACACAGTGAAGAGCTCATGCCTGCTGCAGTGTTAGCCATGGGATGGAGGGAGGCAGTGAGGGGCTGCAGTGGTGAGATCTGGGGAGCCCTGCACCTCATGCTGCTGATGCTGCTGCTCCCCTCCATCTCTGTGCTACCCTTGCCAGACTCCAAAAGCCATTAGGATCGAGACACAAGGGTTGCATTGCTGTAGGTGCTAGGAGGATGGATGGCCGGTGCATGGGGCCTCTGTCTCTGCTGCAGGCAATGGGGTGAGCTGCCTCGATGGGCGCTGTAACTCATTCTCTCTTGGACAGGTAGAATTGGAAGGTCTCACCGGCCACATTGAATTCAACAGCAAAGGCCAGCGATCCAACTATGCCCTGAAGATCCTGCAGCACACACGCAGCGGCTTCCGGCAGGTGAGAGCTGCCCTGGGGATGGTGTGGATGTTGCGGTGGGTTGGCAAACAAACCGTGTTTCACTTCATTGAGATGACTGAGATTTGTCTTTATCAGGCCCCTGAGGTGGTGATTTTAGAGCCAATGTCTGTCCTGTCACAGTAACCCTCCTGTGCAGGAGATAATTCACAGCATCAGGTGTGTGCCAGGCACAAGCTCACACTCAAGACACTTCAGTTTTGAGGTTTGTGGAGACACGTTTACCTAGAATTACTTGAATGAGGAAAAATGAGAGAATTTGCCATGAAATGGGCAATAAAGGTACTATGAGCCTTTCCAAACAACTCCTTCTGGGAAGGAAGGCGAAAGGGGCAATCCCATCTCAGGAGCTCCCTGCCATCTCTCCCCAGCGTGGAGGAGGAAGTGTGAGATAATTTACCTCTTGGTTTATGGTGCATGGTCCTGTGTAATGGGTTTGCTTAGCTCAGGCTCTCGTTTGCTTCTTGTCTCAGTGCTCATACAGCACTGGTCCTTTTTCTGCTTATTGCCTTCTTTCTGTCCAAGGGATATTTTCTGGCTTCAGCTAAGGTTAAGGATGACCTTGTGGAGCCATAGATATCAAACTGGTTGAGATAGCATCACACAAGCCCAAGGAATTCAGGTTTTACCGGTAAATACAAACCTCATTCAGGGAGAGAAATGGAAGTCTGGGAACAGGTTTTTCATCTGGTTTATTTCCCTGCTGACAGTTCCACACCTGCCCTTTTCTCAGAGATTGCCACTTCTCCCACATGCTGACAGAGAACAAAAGCTGTTGGATCTTACCCCACACCAGCAGAGCATTTTGGCATTAGGAAATCTCTCCTGGTCTGGCAGCCATGAACTGTAGCCTTGGCAAGGATGTCACCTGCCAGTTCTTACCTGTCAAGTGACAGCTCAGCTTTGATGCTGCCTTTAGCTGAGTGAGCAGGGGATCAGGATGGCATTTTCCCCACAGTAAGATAGCACCAATGCCCTTTTAATCATTTCCCCAACCCATCATACTGTGAGCAAAAGTGACAGATCCAAGCCCATCTGCATTAATAAGAGCACGCACTCAGCTGGAGCAAAGCAAGCAGACGCTGTAAGATTCATACGACAGCTATGGTTTTGATGTGCTTAAATGTGGCAGGGTGTTCACATTCAACACACAGGTCCTCCTGTAGCAGTGCTTCCCCCATAGCTGCCCAGGGAGCTCGGACTGAGACACAAGCCTCAGCTCTGCTCCCCAAACCCAGTCTGACAAGGGAAAACCTATTCAGACCTGTTGTAATAGCTTGGTAAATAAGCAGCTTTATGGTTCAGAGGTACCCAGGGGGGCTCATCTGACTGACAGCAGTGCCAGGAGGGGTGTTAGGGCCCCTCAGAGGTGCAAGTTGAGCATGGTGTGCCCAACTGGGAAAGGAATCCCTGGACAGAGCTCTCCTCTTGGTCCCCACAAAGGGAAGCCAAGTGCCACTCTGCTGTGCCATAGATGGTTATTTTCTTCTCACCAGCCTGGCTTCTTGTAAGAAAAATAACTAAATAAATCATAAGAAATCATTTAATTAAGCCTGCTATGAGGGGAGCAGGGTAAGGAATGCACATCCTGGAGACAGCTTTGTTCCCAAGGGTTATTATATTAACTCATTTGCTCAGGGTCTTGTTTGAAACACTTCTATTCCCTCCTTAGTTTTAATCAAGCTCACACTCTCTGCCCATTTCTCTCTTCCCATCTCCCTCTTTCTCTCTCCTTCCATCTATTGAAGCCACGGGGACTTCCAGCTCATCAGCTTTGATAGAGAATTCACTGGATTTGGAAGCTGATCCAGCCAGCAAACAAATTAGAAGCACTTAGGTTTTCTAACTTGCTTTTGGGCAAGGAGAGACAGGGCTTTTTGACATCCAATTTTTAATACATTTATGTAACGCACCAAACGTGTCTTTTCCTGATTTAGCTTAACTAGTGGAAATTTTTCCACAGCCTTATGAGCTGCTCTCTGTTCATAGGATGTGCAATAAAGCACAGGCTCATTAACGTGCTGGTGATCCATGGATCTGACGAGGGCTGAGTTTGGAAATGTCATCTTTTTATTTCCTGCCTTTCTTTGCCCCTTTAAAAAACACTGCAGCACAGAAAGCGCCGGTTTGAGCGCGGTGATGGGCAGTAAACCAGGAGCTAAGGCTTGGCAGCTTCATAGGAGAAGGGAAAGAAGAGGAGCTGTGGTTTAGACAGCCCCAGGGAAGGCATCTGTGCAGAGGGGAGGAAGGGAAAGCTGCTGACAGGGCTGGAGCCCCACCATGGGTGCGTTGTCCACAGCTCTGCCTGTGACCCCGGCTCTCCCCTGGTCCTTGGTGCAGCCAATTAGTTGCCTTTTAGCACAAGGCTCTGCTGGTGTCCCTAGACAGAGCAGTGGGAGTGAGGAGGGTGTCTCATCACTATGTTGATGGCATGCAGATGAGTTACCAGCCGATAGCTCTGAGACCCTCAGCAGTCCCCATCACATCAAACCTTTTTAACTGAGAAGCTGCTAATCAGCCTCAATGGGACTTGTTTCTCTTTAGCTGGAACCCCCTGCAAGAGTTCAGGGACAGATCCTGCCAAGGGCTGAGTGTCCTTTGTCCCCCCAGGACCTGCTGAACTCAGAGTGTGGCACCATGAGTCCTGCCTGGCCTATGTCAGGTGTCAATCATGTTGTCTGAAGGGGATGTCTGGGGAGGTTGAGCATCACAGGAATTGCTGCGTGGTCACTGGTGGGTTGTGTGCATGTCTCATGGTCGTACACTTGGTGCTCTCTGTGTCCCATGCTAACTCCTGTGGGGGAAGCTCTTGCCTGACTGTGTCCTTCAGGAATGCCAGCCACATGGTAGGTCTGTGCAGTGTCCTCTGAGGGCTTCCTTGCACTTGTTTTATTCCCTTTTCCCTCCCCAGAACTCCCAGATTCCTCCCTCTTCAGGCCAACAAATGCACCATGTACCTACTTAACTATGTCCTCTCCTGGCACAGTAGCTTTCCTGTTAGCGTTGACAAGGTTCTCCAAACACAGATCTGATGAGAGATGATAGCATTTTGCACTCCTGCCTTTTCCTGTGGCTGTGAGAAAGGAGAGGTGAGGAATGCAAGCTGTGGGACAGTGCTTGCTAATCAGAGCCCTAAAGGTATCTGTGCTTGTCGCAGTGGTGGTCCCCTGCCTGTGTGAACACGTCAGTATTCACGGCTGCCTTTACCTTCATTTTTAGCTGGGGTGTGAGGATGGGGAGTACCTGTGGTGCCTCTGAAGCTTACAGAGAGCTCGTGCTATGTCATCACTCCCTGCCATCAGCTGCCGTTCAGGCCTGCGGGGCACTGAGCTGAAGACTTCATTAAAATCATTAGTTTGAGCAGTATTTGTCATGCCACAAAGAACTTGAAAGCCTGGCATCATTAACGTGGCTGTGCCTGAACAGGGGAGCTGAAGGATTGAAGGAGTGAGTCGGGAATACCCCGCTTGCATCTTGTTAGCTGCTGGTGATGAGAAATCCTTTAAGTGTCACTGATCATAATAACACCTTTAGCAGAGCAACTAAATTGAGGCACCTTTCCTACCTGTGGGGATGGGGCAGTGTCATGAGCAATGGCACTTCCTTGCTTATTCCAGGCTCGAGGCTTTTTGGGCTGGGTTGCTCCGGAACTGTGTGTTAGCTCCCTGCCTGTAATAAGGACATATAACAAGTCAGACCTGAGATGCTGGCAGGCAGGACAGGCAGAGAGGGCTGCCTCTCCTTATGGCCCTGTAAGGACATGGAGGGGACTTTCTCCATCCACAAGCTGTCATCTGTCACCAGGTTGGATAGTCCCTCTCACAAATATATGGAGCTCCAGCTTGCAGCAAGGTGGTTGTGTTACCCTCATTGCTCTCCTGGAAAAGGGATGCCATCATTGAAGCTCCCCTGATCATTAGAAACCCTCTTCCAGTTTTCAGCCTGTTTATTTCTGGCTGGTTTATATCTGTTTATTTTTGTGCCAGTGCTATCATTTTAGCTACAAAAGCTGTTCTACCTCTTTGCTATGGGCCTCCTCCACCTGCTGTATTTATACAGACCAATCATATCTGCTACTAAAAAATCCCGAGTCCTAAAAATTCTTAAGTCCTAGTCCAGTGCCTTAACAACAGGATCATCTTATCCATGACCATATAGAGCATTTGATTGTTTCCTAATGCATTTTGCAGTGAATGTGATTTGTCTTTTTCAGAGGCTTTTTACACATAGCTAGAGATGATTAAAATCACCTTGACATCCATCTTGCAAGAGAGGAGGAGATCTGATGATCCCAAACATCCTGAAACATTGCACTTCAGAAGGAGCAAACAGCATGAGGAGTCAATTAGTGGCTTTAGCATACTGTGAGGGGACAGTGGTGAGCTGGAACAAGCCGGGATGGGTTTGAAGTACCCCAGCACATGGGAGTGTTTGTCTTTGGTGCTGGATTAAGAGCAAGGTCAAACCCACTGCCCTGTCAGCAGGGGGAGGCAGTCAATTAGTCTCAGTGTGCCAGCAGGGGAGGGACAAATCTGGGAACAGTGAGGGCTGTTAACATTGAAGTTAATCTGTCACTAATCTCTGGTTGAGGAATCTAGGCAATGTTTATGACTGATCACTCAGAGAGGAGGTTGCTGCAGGGGGTCCGTTGTTGAGCAATCACAGCAAGAGGAAAGCACCTTACTGCAGAGCTGGGGAATGCAGCCAGGATGAGTTCCTCCTGTCTCACTGATGCAGACCCTGCACAGGCTTGTTAAACCTGTGCTTCAAGGACTCCCTGGCCATCAAGTGCATGGTAAATCTCCCAGTTTGGGACAGTTGCTCCTAGTGATGAGTCCTGTGCTACAGCACAACTGTGATGCTGTGAGCTTGGAGGTAGTAAAGTCACAACAAGCTGTCAAGAGAGCAGGATGCTCAAGATCTGCTCCCAGACACACCATCACTGTGCCTCCATGTCTCCATCTGTCAGGTGATGCTAATAACCCTCAGTGCCTCTCCTGGTGGTGATGCTTCCGATGAGGTCCTTGCCATGACTGGTGCCTTTAGCAGAGCATTGTTAATGGTGGTGAAGGGGCTGGGCTGGCAGCTCAGGGGAATAATCTCTGTTGTGTTATTTGCAGAGTAAACAAGCCCCTCCTGGGGCCTCAGCCAGCTCTGCCTGCACTGCTGCACCCCAGTGCCTCAGCTCCAGCTGGGGAGCAGAGCAGACATGGACATGCACGTGACTGTCCTTTGCTTTCCCTGCCTGCTTTCCTTCTGCAGAGCCATTGAGTCGAAGCTACCCTATCTGCTATTCCCATTGCTCCTTGTGCCTAGGGCTGAGGGGACTGGATTTGGGATTCTTTACAGATGGCCACATCTGTAATGGCTTGTCAGTCGCTTGGGCTGGATTTGCCCTGACCGCCAGGAGAAGAAAGGACTTGGCCCTTTCCTCAATGTCCAAAGCAATCCAGTCTGCTGACAGCGCAGCAGTTTCAGGTTGTGTTTGGCTGGGAAGTGACTCTGAAGTCCTCGAGCCATCAGTTATGCCAGAGGCAAAGCACTGCCAAGAAAAGAGACTTGAGTGCGTGGAGTCAGTCCTGGGGTGGTGTAAATCAGCATGCCTCCCATTCATTTCCATGGCAGTGCCTCCGCCTGGCCGGTGGCTCTGCTGTCGCCTTCCACCCAACTCTTTGAACATAATAAGATTACTCTTTGATGGAAGAGAAATCGATTTGTTCCTACCACCCTGACAAGCGTGGCACAGCGAAAGGATAACCTGCCTGAGACCAACAGTGTCCAAGACAGCTCTTGTCAGTGCGAGGGAACCGGGAATGGATTTGCTCTGGCACCGTGGCTCTAGAGGAGCTGTGAAGACACCGCTGTGCATTGGGGTCACTCACTCCCTCTTAGGGATGCAGCAGCTTGCTTGAGTGGTGTCTGAGGACTCTGGGACATGACAGAGGGAGAGAGGCTTTGCAGGAGAATAAGGAGAGAGATGGGGTCTCAGAGGGAGCCACTGGTCTATCCATGACATAAAACAGAGGCTCTTTTAGGGAGCATAAGAGAGAGAAAGCCTAATTTGCATGCTCAGAACGAGCTGCTGGAGGTGCTGATCTCCCTGCCCAGAGCTCCGAGGGAGGGAGATTGGGCTCTTGAAGTTAAAATTAGGTTTTATAGGATGTTCCTCCCCTTGGCTGAAGGCAGCGGCTGCTTGCCTGGTGTCACAGCTGAGTCAGAACGGCCTCCCGAGCACAGGAGGACTGGTCCCTGCCACTGGTGCTGGGAACTGGGTTTGCTGCAGCGATGCTGATGCATGGTTGGTGAATTAGGTTGTCCATGGAGCTGGCAGGTGTGATGAGCCTGAGTCAAGAGTTTGGACGTACTTACTCATAGTAGTTGGCATCCGTTACGGTAGATAGAGGAGATGAGTCATGGTGCAGCACCACTAAGAACATGGCTTCGTTTCACCAACTGCCACCAAGGTGGAGCTGCTGGTCAGGGCTGGAAGGCACTGACTCTGCTCTGGGATTGCAGGGGAAGCTGTGATGCTGTGATACTCCCTGTCAAGTGATGTTTTCCTCCAAGGAACAAACAGTGCCTATAGCAGCCATCAGCTAATGACAGTGACACCCACAGGAGGACAGAGAGAGGTTTTGCTTGCTTTCAGGCAGGTGAAACCTTTGTTACACAGACAGCATAAGGCAGGACAGGAATTTGGGGGCAGAAACCCTCTGTTTTGAGCCCTCACTGTAAAATCAGACTTTCAGCACTTCCAAGCTGTGCCCATAACACATAGTGCATGTGTGAGGGATGGCAGAGACTACTGGGAAGGATGAGCTTGCAGGTTTGGCTATGTGGGCACTGCTGGGTAAGATGGACCCATCTTGGTGGCATCTGGGGACAATGCAGAAGGCTGCTTGGCTACCATGAGCTGCCCATCACACGGCTTTTTCCTATGCAGGGCTTTTCCACTGCTACACAAGGACAGGATTTTGGCACTGTATTTTGGTGGGGGAGTGCTGGGGCCGTGCACCAGTGTGTTAATCCTTCTGCTGGCCCTTTGTAGGGGTGCACTGTAAAGCTAATGGAGCATTCCTAAGCACCTCTTCCAGGGCCAGCTTTGGTGGTTGTCTATCACCAGAGCCATATGGCAGGAGCGTACAGTAATTTGCCCTGTAAATTCCCTTATTGTGCTGCTTTATCTCTCCAGATCGGCCACTGGCACGTTTCTGAAGGACTCAGCATGGACAACAGGATCTTCTCCTCCAACATATCAGACAGTCTGTTCAACACCACGCTCATTGTCACCACCATCCTGGTAAGCGAGGGGGTCACCTACAGTTCCCATTAGCTCTTCACCATCCCAATACTCAGAGGTGTCAATCAGCTAGGTTATTATTCCCTCTTCCTACCCCCGTCGGCCCCCAGCATGCAGAGTTGAACACTGATTTCATAAAGAACAGACGATCCAATCTCTAATTACAGCACTGAGGACAATTCATGACAGTGTAATTAAACTCAAGTTGATGTTTCATATGGAAATGATATTTGATGAGTTCAGAAGCAGCTGGGGAGAGGACTAGGATGGGGATAAGTTGCCATTTTACATTCATCTCAGAATGATGTTCTTGTTTTGTGTACAGCTGGTAGGTTGGAAGGGACAGTTGTCCCTTCTACCCATAAAAGGAATGGTAGGAACTCACTGAAATTGGCCAAGATGGGTGCAACTTCCATGAACCAAGAGTTCACATCTGCAGGCACCACTGTCCTTATTGCAGGTGCTGCTTGTCCTATGGTTTTCCAGGCTGGAATCTGTCCGTCCTGCCATAACTCGGAGCAGTCACTGGGCTGCTTTGGCATATCCCATTTGGAAACAGCCCCCAGTGCATGATCCCTTAGCTCTGTTTCATATCCTAAACTGGGATAAATCCAATGCACTTCCAGCGTATCCCTAACACAGCAGGGACCAGTGAATACCAGTGTAGAAACAGCTCTGTTAGCTTTACACCTGGGGTTCCCAAGTGATCAAACCAGCTTTCCACATCTCTTATACCCTGGTTGAGAGGGATATATTGGGATTGGAGGTTGGCCTGGGTGCCCCTGCTCTTTGTGCCCTGTGCTCGGTGCCATGCCGGTGGGATACCTCGGCTAAGATGGGAATGACAGCTGCCCAGTTTCAATGCAGGAAAACCCTTACTTAATGCTGAAGTGGAACCATCAAGAGCTGGAAGGCAACGACCGCTACGAGGGCTTCTGCGTGGACATGCTGAAGGAGCTGGCAGAGATCCTGCGTTTCAACTATAAGATCCACCTCGTTGGCGATGGTGTGTATGGAGTCCCTGAGGCAAACGGCACGTGGACAGGGATGGTCGGGGAGCTCATTGCTCGGGTAAGTGAATTAGCTGCTCTTTGTACCTGTGCTCTAGTGGGACTTGGCAAGGAAAAGCCCTGGTGCTTTATTAAGTGCTCTAGGATGATGAGGATGGATGGGGGTTTTAGTCCACTTTGACCAGAGGATCTCCATTTAATGTGTCCTTGCAATGGCAGATGTGTTTGTGGTGTTGATGTGACAGTGGGTAAGGTACTCAGAGGGAAGCAAATAAGAAGTGCATTTCTATGTAGAGAAGTTTGGGCAGATTTATTTCAGCCCCTTAACTTTGAGTATTGTTTCTGGAGAAAGTTTTTTGTCTGTGGATTGAGATCCTTTCACATCTCTGCTTTGTGGTATTGCTGCACAGCAGCTTGGTTGAAACCTGAATGCTTTGGCTGGGTTAGACAAGAGTTCTGAGTTCATATGTGCTCAGCCTGTCCCCATCTCCCTGCTCTTTGTTTTCCTCCGCAGTTAAAGGTAGTCCTTCCCCAGGGATCCTGAAGCTTAAATACAGCTCACAAAATGCTTCAAGATCCTTAGTAAAATAGGCTTAGCCAAAGCTAACATTAAGATTGATGTTATTTAAACTAATACTTCCTTGCTCACCGATTCCTACCCTGCCTTGTTATAACCGAAGCACCTCTGAGAACCCAGTGTCAGTTTCTCAGCTGATGGCAAATCCATAGTGAGGTGTATCCATGATAATCCACTGCGTGAGAGGAGCCTCTGAGCCACCCCATCATTATCCTCACAACACTGACACATCCTCCTGCAAAGTGGAGGAGTAAGGGCCCCAGTCCATCCCCTGTGGCTCCAGGCAGGGGTCTGGGGCTCCTGCTTTCCTCCCTGCCTCAGTGAGCATCTCTAGGAGATGCTCACCAGCATCTGTCTGCTTCTTTCCAGATGGCCAGAGGGACCTGACTCATCCTAACTTAGGAGCTTCATCTAAAGTCAGGTGGGACAGCTCAATGCCTAAAAGACTTCCTAAGGGCCAGGGTCAGGGCATGGTGTGGACTGGAGATCCCTCCTGAACTAGCACACTGTCTCCTGGGTTGCCTTTCCCCAATGGAATGATAGTTCTCGGTGCCAGCCGAGATCCCACCTCCGTCTGCTTCTCCTAAAAAGCCTTCTGCAAGGTTGTTTGAAAATGCTGGGGGCTATTGGCATAGTTTTTATACACGTCTCTGTGTGTGTATATACACACACAATTACCGCTCTGCAATGCTTCTTTTGGGAGGCAAGAAGGAAGGCGCAGAGAGCAGCGTGTGATCTGTGCAAACAAAGGAAGGGAACAGCCATCAGATTTTTGGCCTCCTAACCTTGGCAGTGTCTCTTCATTAAATGGGAGCTTCTGGAGGGTTGTTTTTCTTTAGTGCTAAGTGTTTTAACTTCATCTTCGCATGGAAACCATTTGTTTCTTCTGCAGCTCGAGCCTTATTTAGGAGGATTTTCATTCCTGCTTCAGCAGTGCGGAGCTAGCAAAGCCTGTGTGATGCTAAATCAAAAGCTGGAGAATAGACAAAGCTTTCTCTGCTTTGCTCTTCCTAGGCCCTTTAGAGTCTTTATAATGGCTTCAGCAAGTTTTTGATCAGTCCCAGGTCAGTCAGGACAGAGCTGGCCGTGTGCGTGCTGTTGTTTATTCAGGGCTGCCTGGGATATTGCTTTCTGAGGCCATTTCTGAGCCAAAGGGACTCCTCTCCTTCTTTGACAGCTTGCCCCCAAAGGGGTTTGTTCCAGCCCCTTGTTCATCCCCTATCCTGCTTTGAGGACTGCTCAAAGCAGAAGAGCCAGCGCATCCAATGCTGAGCACACACATTCCTCTTTCAGTGGATTTATCCCCTGGCCACTTTTCTCCGTGCATTCTTTAGCACAGAGAGGGGACATCAGTTGGGACACAAACTTCCCAAATCCTACACAAAATGAAAGCTCTGCATCTATCTCTCTCTGCAGTGCCATATTACTATAGGAAAGCAATTCCTTCTTTGCACCGATCAGAAAATAAGGCTTGTTTGACATGCGCTTGGTGTGCAGGACCAGAAGGTCAGACAATTATCCAGCTCCATGCAATACCTTTCCAGTATTATTTTTGCCTCTGTAATCCCTTCTAGTGGCACTGAATCTCTTCAGAGCAACTGTAGCCTATATGGGAAAAGTGTTTCATTTTATTGCTTCTAAATTAACCAGCTATTGATTTATTCTTAAGTGCTGAAAATTGCATTACAGCTAATTGTGAGCTATGATATGATTGAGAAGGATGCTATATAAACATAAATCTGTTGTTGACCCGAATTTACCAGTACATATCATATCGACCTGCTCACAAAGCAAATTAAGAGCTAAGACAGAGGGGGGCTGGGATTAGGGGAAGAGCTGTAGAGTCTTCTGTGCCTAAGTCAGCAGTCTTGATCCAAGATCATTATAGAGTGAGGGAGATGAAGCTGTCCATCTCATGGAAGGGTCCTGCCTTGGGAGCAGCAACACCAAGAACTGAAAGGACCTTAAAGCTTTTGGGTGATGGTTTTCCCAGCCTCCTTGCTGGTGACAAGGTGGTGTTTTACAGTCAGAAGTGCTCTCCCTTCAACTGCTCCAAAGATGGGGAAGGGCAGGAAGGAGAAGATAGTTCACAGTTGCCATTCCTGCTCTCCACGTGGCAGTGGGTGTTCAGAGAGAAAAGCTGTGTGTGGGTGAAGGGAGGGGGAGTCTGTTTGCACACTATTGTGCTGGTAAATGTGGCATTGGGGGGCTTAAGAGGGTGGGAGGTGTGGGAGCTGGTTACGTCTTGCTGCTGTTCCCCGTTCCTTTGTGCTTCACCTTAACTGGCTTTCGCCATGGGCATGGTGAATACCTGGCACAGATGTTTTCCTCCCACCCAAGTGAGGAAAGGTGGATGAAGGCAGACCTGAGGCTGACATCTGCACTGATTGCCCACTCATCACTGGCTGTGGCTGACATGGAGGGCTGCAGCCTCCAGGGTCTGCAGGCTGTCACTTGTCATGTGTCAGAAATCATGCGTGTCCTTAAGGGAGATTCAAACACTGGTTTTGAGTGCCCCTCGTCTGGCCCTGCTTTGAAATGCAAGAATATGCATCTGAGTGCACAACCTGGCTCCATCAGTAGGAGCTGCATTACCCAAAATAGCTCCTGTCAAATCAGATGGGCAGTTGGAGCGGAAGCAATCAGTACATTGATCCAGTGGCAGAGCTGTACTCGTTGTGCCATGGGACAGATCTGCAGATGCAGAAAGACTGCTCTGTCATTGCTGCTGGCTGCAGCCAAACTGCTGTGTCTTGTGCTCAGGTGGGTCCTGAAGGCTGAACACTGGTTTTGGCTTTCTAAGCATGAGAGCAGTGTAAGAAATAGCTTTCCCTAACCTTGGTCATGCTATCATGGGCAGCACTGGATGAGAATGATGCTCTTATGGGTATCCCGGGGATGTAGCATCCAATGTGCTGTTCAAGTCAGGGATTCCTGCTCCTCAGAGAGCCTCATGCTCCCAGAGCTGTCCTTCAGGCTTGTTTTCCATGTTTCTGACACAGAGACAGCCAAAGCCTTTCGCCACTGGGACTCTCACTGTGTTTTGTGTCCGTAGCTTGACGGGAGCTTGGGAATCACTGTGGAAGGGAGACTTGGGTGGGATCCTCTGTGCCCGGGCTGACATCAGGCCCCATTCATCACCATTAGTGCTGAGATGAGCCTTGTCAGCACCTGCAGCGAGGAGGCAGCTGCCTCCTCTGGACTGTGGCAGTCCCTGCAGTTTGCTTCTTATGGCTCTTTAATTGTTGTTCCCCTTTAGGAGTCCAGCTTGGCCCCTGGGTTTAGCATCCTTTATAGTGGCAGCGTGGGCCTGATCCCGTGGTTAATGCCAGGTATGGTGGTAGCACCTCATGCTTTTATCTCAAACCAACAGCTCACCTGGGCTTCCTCTTACCTATTGAGAGTTTGGGCTTGTTTAAGCAGTGTCTTGTTAAGGAAGTGTCTGTCTCTAGTCCCAAAATGCTCTGGGTCTTTTTCTAAGCCTATTTCACACTGACATTTGTAGCTGTAACTGTGCTGGAAGGATGAAAATCAAGCAGGGTTTGCTCCCTCTTCCCCCATCCTTTTCCTCCTGTTCTCTTTCCCCCCAGGGCCCAGCTGTGGACAGAATGCAGAAGCACAAAACAAAATCCTTTTCTTCTCAATGCATTGTGCAGTCTATAAAATGCCAACTCCTACCCGTGCTCAGGTGGGGAGGGCTGGAGAGCACTCAGGTTGGCAGAGCTCCTGTAACTAAGATACACTGACCTCAGTGAATGGCAAGTTTGCATAACATCAGGAAGGCAAGTAGAAGCATGAAATGGATGGTATTCAGGCAGGGAATACATTGACTGCCATTCCCAGATCAAAGTTTATGGCTGTCAGAAACTGGCTCTTAACTTGCACGACTTCTGAGCCTGCAGAGAGAGTGAGTGAGTCTTTAACAAAGCACAGCTGAAGCCACAAGGAGCCAGGTCCCTGGCGCAGGGCACAGGAGAAGGAAGGTGTGCATGTGCACAGGTTAGAGCAGGCTGTATGCTCTGATGCTGGCATAAGTCCTGAAGGGGACTAGAGTTGACCAAGCAGAGAATGAGCATAAGGAAATGAGGTCTGATGGCATGGAAGGACCCTCTGGAAGAAAGAGAAGGGACCTGGGCACAAAACCTGTGTGCTCCAGGGAAGGCAGCCCTTCTGTGCTGTTTCTGCTCCGTAAGCAAAGGGATTGGGATGGCTTTGCATTCTGTTTTGCATAGGGAAGAGCAGCTTTTAGTCTGTTGCTGCCTACATGGTCTGTAAGGGTCCCAAAGGATGGTAGTAGGGGAATAACCAGAAGGCAGAAAATTCCCTGACCACATCCCACCTCAGAAAGCAGGGTATGTTGATTTAACTGGGTAGACCTGGGGGCCACACTGCTCCTTTCAGCAGCACCTTTATATTGGTTTCTGGATGGGAATGGAAATGTCCTTGGAGCTTTTGCATGACACACCTTTGATGTGACATATTTACCATCTATTTAGTCCACCACTTTGCTGGTAGAACTGTATTATGTCTGGAGAACTGGGGGAAGAAATCTGTTAGAATAAGCTGTATTCTCGGGGCTTTCCTAAGGAGAGCTCTCCCCAGGACAATAGTACCTGCAAACCCTTTTAAGTATAGACAAGAGTGGTTTAGGAAGCTTTAGGCTCTCTTGGTGGATCATATCCCTCATGTGCCATGTGCCACAGATGGACTGATCCCATTTTAGCAACCTGCTGGTGTTGACACAAGGCTCAACTGCTTGCACACCGCGTTATGATTATTGGTGCCTTTTTAAAACCCTGTGGGTAAATGCCTGGGTAGGCAGAAATTCTCCCTAGTTCATAATTCATTGCAGCCTGAACCTCCTAGGAATCTGTAATAGCTTCTTGGAAACAATTGCAGAGATCTGGCACTGAGCTTGTCCAATAAAGCAGTCCAGCATGGACTGAAATATCCCCTTCCCCTGACCCCCTCATCACTGGGCAGGCTTGCAGAAGACCTTTCTTTTCTTTCCCCTTCATCCTGCAGGCTCCAGCAGTGCTGCTCTTCCCTTCTGCAGCTCCAGCCTTTCACCAGCCCTGCCTCCCTGCCTGCCTTTGAGTCTGCTGGGGGCAGAGGTGGGGAAGCAAAGCACTGCTGGGAGGTGATCAGTCCTCTGAAGTGAAGTAATGCAAGAGCAGCAGGGTCAGAGAGCATGGTAAGAGTGATGCTCCCGCAGAGGTGCCTTTGTGTGGTGCATGCATCCAGGGAGATAAGGCCCTTATTTTACTGGGTCTTTGGTCCTGATGGTGCTTTGGCTTCTGCACAGACCTTATGAAACTTAGGGACAACAAGTGCAGATAGTTTTTCCTTTCCTTCTCTTTTTCCCCCTGCACCATCCTGCACAGCAGGCAAACACATGTCGAAGGGAACGGAGAAGGTTAAATTTTGACAGAAAGCAATTACAGACATTAAAAGAGCTCCAGTAATAAAAATAATATTTAAAATTCAAATCCCTTATCTGTATTACAAGGGTATTAACATTGGAAGAAATTCTGTCTATTTTTTCCCCCTAATCTCATTTGCTTTGCAAGTCATTCTGGAAAATTTCATGCCAGTCCTATGAAGTTTTTGGAGGCTCATCTGGAAATATGGAAGTCATCAGGCTTGTAAACTCAGGCTATGGGGGGTAATGATGCTGCTTTGCTATGCTGTCCTACCTATGGTGCTTGCAAGTAACACTCTTGGCTGGAAGGGGGCAGCTGTGTTCAACAAGGGCTTTGGAAGGGGGAGCTTGTGTCTTGTTCAGATTGGTACACTAGTGATTGTCTCGATGGCTCCTGTTTTGCCAGGTCTTAACACATTCAACTGATTGAAATGGCAATCAGGCTGTGAGCACTTGGGGCAGGGGTTACCATCCTGTTTGCTTTAAGCACAGCAGGCTCCCTGCTGGTTGCTTGGTGCTTTTCCAACCTTCAAGTGTAAAAACACCCATGTAAGGAAAGGGAAAAGGGGAATGGTCTGGAGCACAAGGTGAGTTAAACTTCGGAGTGTGTTTGATCAGTGTGTTTGTTCCCAGGCTCAGGATCCTGATCCTCTCTGCTCTCTTTTCTCTGCAGAAAGCCGATCTGGCCGTGGCGGGGCTGACCATAACCGCAGAGCGGGAGAAGGTGATTGATTTCTCGAAGCCATTCATGACTTTGGGAATCAGCATTCTCTACCGAGTTCATATGGTAAGAGGTTTATTTTATATCCATTTATGTCCTGCCATTATTTGCACGTGAGTGTGCTTAGATATAGAAGAAAAATGAATGACTCATAAAATGCTTTGGTTTCTTAATTAAGCGCAAATGTGCTTGACCTTTATTTCCTTCTTTCTTCTGTCTTTCTGCCTTGTGTCAGCTTGGTGGATTCAATTCCTGTTGTTCAGATCCCCCATCCCTGCTGGCTCTGCTTTCTCATCCTCCCATATCGCACTTCCTGGGGGGGGGACCATGAGCTGTGTTCCCAGCCTCTGTGGTGTGCAGCCTTGCTGCCTTCTCTCATCTGAGAATAAGATCAGGCCAGGAACATATCTAGGGTTGCTTTCTCGGCTGTGACCTCCTGTAGATGCTCTACACACAAATTGGTGCTCTGCTTTCTTAACCACAAGCAGGAAAAGGGAAAAAGGCACTCGTTGAGCAGCTCAGGGCACTGCCCTGGAGAAGGCACACAGCAGGATGAACTCTGCTATGTGCAGTTAGCTCCTTGCCCTGTGTGGGCTCTGTTGCTCTGCCCTCAACCCTTCTTATTTGCCTCCTCTCAGTTGTTCATGCTAAAGATCAGTAGGTCCTGCAGCCCAGGGAAGGCTCCTTGCAATTAGGATGCTCTCTGCTCTGCACGGGTGCTCTCAGGCCCCTTTGCTTGTGGCCAGGAAGGAGAGAGGAGGGAGCTTGCCGTTGTTTAGCAACTGGCTCTGGTTGTTGCTCTGCTGCATTCAATAGTCTCTTGCTATCCAGTAGCAGCAGTGGTGTGATTAGGTGCTGTCACCCGAAAGGCAGGTTGGGCATCGCGTGGTGGCTGTGGCTCAGAGCAGAGGAGGCACATACATGATGCTGTGTCCTGTCTTTGCTTAGGCAACGCTTGTCTTAAATCCTCATGGATTTTCTTGCACTCCCATTTTCTGTTTGTTCTAGCTTCTTCCTGAAGCTCAGGAGAGGACAGATTTCGCCCATATGGGCCACACAAAGACCCTGGTTCCCTGGTATCACAGGAGGTGAGCTCAGGCAGCCAGGTCCTTTGCAACAGGATGTCTTATTCCCAATCCACAGTCTGGCAATGTGCTCTGTACAGTGCTGAGTATGATGTGAAAATAGTCTTGGTTTCCCATCAGCTCAATAATAGCAGCCAAAAGGGTAAAACAATTAACGCTGCCTCTCCAGCCACCCCCTCCATTCGGAAGGCTGTTAAGGATGCAATGTTGGGTATAGGCATAAACAAACTTGTGCATACATCTCTGTGCCGAGGGGCTGCTGCCAGGAATAAACATGTAATTACAAGCTGATTCAAACTGTGTTTCCTTTGGTATGTGCAGAATTTAGCATCAGTGATTTAATAGATCAAAAAGGGTCAGAGTCTTCAACCTCCTGTCCCTTCCCTGCTACATTTGCCTTTTCACGCCATGAGCTTCCCTGTGGATCCAGGAGGTCTCTTGCCTCGATTATACTTGAGTTTCTTGCTTTTTCATATACATTAGTAAAGTTTGGGGGTTGAGTACCCTGCGTGCTCTGCCTCTGCTTTACACCATAACCTTCAGCACGTCGCTTAACAAGGCATCATTTCCTGAACAGCATGAGGCTGATGTTGCCCCCTTCAGAGGAAACACAGGAGTGTTGGCACAGGGTTTGCATGTGATCTGCTCTGTAAGTGCAAAGCATTTGCTGCTGCCTCTGTGCAAGGCCAATATAAATGTGTCTGATGCATCTACTCGGAGTGTAAGTTCCTCAGGGCAGGGACCATCTGCTGCTCAAACTGGAACCAGAATAAAGCATCACAGCCATGTTCCATCTTGCCCTTCAGGCATTCACCAAACCGAACAGAGTTAATAATTACTCTTAAGAAGTGTAGGCAAATAATTCCCTGTCAGGACTTTGGCTTCAGCTGCATGATGAAGGACCCAGTTAGGACATGGAGTATGGCTGCTGCCCAGTGACCCAGGCAGGCTTCTAAAGGGGATGCAGGGCATCTCCCAGGTCAGGTCACCCCATATGGACCCTTCTTTGCTGCATCAAGGCCATGAGGAGTGATGGCAGGGGCAGCAGGGACATCTCCCCTTCTCTCTCCAGCAGTTCACTCAGGTCTTTGTTTAGACCTTTCCTCCTTTGCTTGAGGAAGAGTGTCTGAGAGCTGTGTTGCTATTAACTTGTGAAACTGATATTTATTTAACAAGGAGAGGCAAGATAGCCAATTGCTCTGGTTTTCCTTTAAGGATGTGGTTTGGAGAGCAGCATAAGACCAGCCCCATCTGCTCCCATCTTGTCCTTTCCCTTCCCCAGTCCAGCAAACATCTCTTCAATGTCTAAAATTGCAGTTGACACACGTTAATCACAGCGCAGCTCAAGTGTAGCCTAATGAATAAGCACAAATACATCTCTTGTCTCCACACCTTGGTCTCCTCCCAGTGTGATGACATTTGCTTTAATTTCCATGTTACTCCAGTGGCAAGTGATTTGTCCCCCCTTTCTCCTCCTCAGTCACCAGGGTGCCTGTGTCTCTTATCACATGTAACCAAATATGTCAGTTTAAATGGGGCTGTCATATTCCTCAATTTCACTTGTTGTGATATAATCAAGTATGGATTTCAAGCGTGGGGATTCTAATGGGCTTTCTGACTTGCAGGCTGCTAAAAGAAAAGGTTTGCTTGCTTTTCTTATGTCCCCATTCTGACCAGCTGGTGGGACCTATGGAAAGCAGGAGACAGAGGAGTCCTGAGCAGTTACTCTGCTTGGCAGAGAGCTGAAATCAGGTGCCCATTTCTGCACAGAGGGATGTGAAAGTCAGGTTTATTTGTAGCATACACATGCTTTTACTCACATATCTGCCTCTTTGGCAAGGAACAAGGGACTGGCTCACACATGATGCTGGCTCATCAGCCCCTGAAAGTCCTTATGAAAGATGTTAGGTTTGGTGAGTACACTGGAATAGCTGAGTTTAGGCCAAGTGAACTGATGCTTAAAGTGTTTCTATTTGATTGCTGCGGAAGACACGAAATGGGAAGGACTGGATGAATAGCTCCTTCAGTTAAGCCAGAGGAGGCTTGACAGCCAAGGCAGAGGAGCTGAGCACCTCTCCTGACAACCCCTATACTGCTCTGCCAGCAAGCGTCTGCCTCACTGAAGCAGGGATGGGAGCAACTGCTGGCCCCGGGCATGCCATGGGTACCCATTGGCCTGCTGGTTGTGAACCATCTGGCAGGCAGGGAGTCCGTGAAGTCTCTTAGAGGCCTGAGCACAAACAAATGCAGGACCATGCCCTATAGCTCCACTTTCCTCCTCTTCCTGGATGTTCTGCACATTCAGGCTCTTTGGTCACCTGTATCTGCCCAGAAAACTGGTTCTCTCTGGCTGAAAATGAAGATCTCCAATGGCCAAGGGTGGTAAATAAATCTCTGCTGCTTTCATCTGAGGATTTGCAGGAGGCTCCATCAATTATTGGACATTTTGAGCATTTCTATTCCAAGAAAAATAACTCTTCCAATTAACAAAACTGTACCGGGACCAGCTAAAAATATCTGACAGACTCCAGATATTGTCATTCCCGTGTTCCAAACAGACAGATAAGAGAGAGTTTGTGCCCTCCGTGGGAACAGAATATCTTTATTCTTATCCACAACTGTGAATGAGAAGAGTATGTAGCAGCAGCCTGAAAATGACTGTAGCTGAGGAGAACCAGAGCTACTACTGCTGTACAGTTACAGGAGAGAGTCATTGCCAAGCCGGAGAATTAAAGCTTCCAACCCAATTTCCTTAATGAATGTAATTTATTGACAAACTGCCCCAGAAACATAGAGAAGACATCGAGGCCTTAATTACAGAAAGGAACTTTGTTACAGGAGCATCTCACAGGGGAGCCTCAGCCAAGGCATTGCCAGTGCCTGGGAGTTTCCTGCCAGCTCTGGGATGCTGGGGAGGGATAAGCCACCTGGAATCATCTGCTCAAGAAGCTCCAGTTTGCAGATGGTGCCCTTGACACCTTGCAGGTTCCCATTGCCTTATTTCATTCTTGAGTGTGTAAACAGCTCTGGAAGACAAGAGGCAGCTCAGCCTCAACTCACCTATTTGTTAAAAGACTTAATAAGCCAGATTGTGGAAATCTGCTAACATAGATCCCAAACTCATCCTGAAGGATACAGGGAGAGGATGTTATGGTATGGGCTTTCCTGTAGAAGCTTTCTGAGATGTTGCAGTCCCAGCTGGTGGCTGCAGCTGAGAATATCACTGTATCCTAGATATTTTTTAGTAAAGGAAGATTTTTGGGCAACAACTGTTGCCTTTTTTTAGCAACGACTTCGTCTTTAGAAGAATTACTGAGACCTTGTGAAATGTAGGTTTTGCATAAGATTCAGAATGCTTCAATAGTAAACTGTGTTTGAATGGGAATGGGATTTAAAGTGCTGGTCTGGGGGGAGTCGGGGGAAGGAAAAAAGGGCCAAGATGTGATAAAAGGCTGTTTCCCCTCTGATTTTACAGTAAAAGCCTTTGCAAGAGCTCTGATTCATGAGCAGCTCCCTGGTTGAAGGTGCTTGGGGAAACCATAGACCTTGAGGTTCTGAGATGCCAGATTTGGGGCAGAAGATAGAAGCTCCTGTGAATTAAAGGCTCATAATTTCCCAAGGTTAATGCAAGCCTTTAGCCCTATGCTGTGATTTACATGCTGTTGCTGGGATATTTAGCCTTATGCCAGGATTTATACGCTGTTGCTTTCCGAGGGGATGGTAAGGGAAGAAGATGCTTGAGGTACATGAGTATTTGCAATGGTCAGAGTGGGAGAGCCATGCCAGGGGTGCCCAGTGAAACAGATCACTTTGTGCCCCACAAAGATGATGTAAATTGCATTGTACTGACAGCAAAAGAGCCCTGCTTTAGACTGTGGCTCCGTTTATGTCTCCCCTTGTCCCCTGTGGTGGTGTTGAGTGTGCTTGGAGGTAAGTTCATGCTGCTCTTGGTGGTGATGGGAGAAGCACACTCACCAACATGGGAAGTGTTTGGCTGTTAAGAAACTTCTAGAAATGCATCCTGCTTTTGCCCAAATCCTGCTGTATTTGATGGGATTGCAGCAGTGGCAGTGTCCTCGTGCAGATTTAAGGTGCTTTGAGCGAAGATCAGCTCGCTTTTCCTGGCACCGAAGCCTTACTTTTCAAGGAAAGGTGGTTTGCTGAGAACCAGGAAACTGACGCATCCCGGAGATAAAAATACCACATTCCCTGAGATAAAAGTAATAATTTTATTGAGTTTTGTGGTGAAGAAGCATTCGAGGCCTCAAAAAAGAGAACCAGAAATATTGCAAACGCTTCTTTTTATGTTCCTTTTCCTGCCCAAATATATTTTCTCCCCACTCTGCTTCGTGCAAAGGATCCCTCCCACCTCTGAGCCCAGTCGTGCTCTACCAGGGGAGGCAGTGCAGCCTGCTTAGGCTCTGGATGCGGTCCAGCACATCCAGCAGAACCATGAGGAGGGCAAAGCGCTGTGATTGTCCTGATTTATCTGTCGGTTCACCTGGAGGAATAAAAGTAGTTGAGATGGTGAAAGAAATCACCTCGGGAGATGAATTCCAACAGGGAGATGCTGCAGGACTTGGTTGGTTGATGCATTCGCTGTGACCTGTTTGTGTTTGCAAAGCTCTGTTTATTTCCCTGCTGTTGCTCCCATCCATCGTCAGCATCGGCTATGGGATTTGGAGAAATACAATACAAACTCCTTTCTGTTTCCCTTCCAGGGCCGCAAACCTGGCTATTTCTCATTCCTGGATCCCTTTTCCCCCGGTGTCTGGCTCTTCATGCTGCTCGCCTACCTGGCCGTCAGCTGTGTCCTATTCTTGGTTGCTCGGTAATGTGCCTGGTGGTGCCTTTTCCTTCCTCACGGTGCCATCTAGCGTCATGCTCCCAGACCCGGGGGGGGGGGGGGTGGATCACAGTGAGGGGATGGTCAGGGGTACATGGGGACATCTCCCAGGCCACCGGGATGGCTGCTGGGATGGCTGTGACAGGAGCATCATGCGGTGATTCATAGGCGTTCTTGGCCACAGCAGCGCGTGCTGGTGCTGAGAGCTCTATGGGAAGGGTGGGAGGAGGTTTGGGAGCAAGGCTGATGCTGTGCAAATGGTGCTGCTCCCTGTAGATGCTTGATCTGTGACACCTAAACCAGCAACTTGCCTTGAAGGAGGCTGGCAGGTAGCAGCAGAGATACTAGTGCAGGGTCCAGTGGTGATGCTTGGTTCCTGTGGCCCTGTAGAACCCCATGTGTACAGAAAAGGAAAGTTCATTAATATCTTTCAGCAGCCTCTTGGTTGATGTGCAGAGCCTCACTTGACAGCTCTCAGTTCCACTTCTCTATGACTAATTTAAATCAGCCTTAAAATAAACCACTGAGTGCTTGTCTGCAGCGTGTCTCCCATCAAGGCCAGGGTCTGTGCCCCGCTGCTGCTTTCCCTGTCCTCCTAACAAACTGCTTAGGGTTAGTGGCATAGATGGGTGATCCCTTTCCAGGCAGAACAGAACTGTGTCCTGGCTGTGTGTACCAAAGACGTGCTCAGGACTTGACGGCTCTTTCGGGACACAGTTAATACCCAATTCTCATTACAGAAATTGGAACTGTGCTGTCACACAGTCCCTTAGCATGGCTAAAGTTGTCATCCTGACAAGGTTTTAATGGTTTCTTCAAATGCCATTACAGCCCCAGAAACATAGTTCTGAAGAAACCATTGAATAATGCAGTCCAGCACGCTCTGCAGACTGAGGTTTGGTGCCTCTTTAACCCCCTCCATTTGGTTTAAACACGATCCCCCAGAAAGGTGCTTTTACACAGCTTCCTGCTGGAGGTGGAGGTTTGGATGCTGCTCTCTGCCTTGCTCAGCAGTGAGTTGCAGCAGACTCTCCTAGAACATTGGTTTTTACTCCCAGTGCTTGATCCAACCTGAGGAATAACCTGGCATCACAGTGAGGTAGGAGATGCAGAAATGAAACTAAACATTGCATTTGGTTAAATGGTGTGCAAGCTGGCAGAGCCACACAGCTGTATTGGCAATATCCCCACAATGACCCTCCCAGGCAACAGCTTTGTTTAACCATTAGCAATATAATGAAATGCAGCATAGGAATTAGAAGTCTTTCTTAGCAACCGGGGAACCGAGGATTGGAAACAGCACAAAAAGAGAGCTAGGCTGCCATCACTTCAGTGATAGGCTGTCAGTTATTTCAGATTGCCACCTCTGTCCTGTCCCTGTGAGCACTGAAAGCATGTGATGCTTTGAAACACCAGCACTTGGCTTCAAACTGGGACCTAGACCTGGCTGTGGCAATCAGACCTTCTCAAAGCAGCCATCTGCACCGATACAGTTCTTTATCGTGATGGTGTCATGCATTCAGGTCTCACACACTTCCCGTTGGTGCTCATTCTGCAGCCGGGAGCACAGCCGAAGGTGTTCGATTCCACCTCCACATTGGGTCTGCACACACGTGGAACGATGGTTGTGGATGTCTGTGCTGTGGGTTTGCACGCAGGGCTCCAGCCTCCCCACAGCCCCTGCCCAGGTTTGCAGCACAGCCTTTAGAAACCCTTGCGAATCTTAACAAGAAAGCCTCTGGCTTCTGAATGTTAAAGCAAGCATTTCACACAGCGCTGAGCCCTGGGCATCAGTTGACAGCAAAGAGTTTCCTCCTCAGAAATATCTGCCTCCGGGAGAGTTGGGGTTTTTCACAGCTCTTCTTTCTTGTTTTGGCTTCTTTCCTCCAAAGTGCCCCATTTCCCAGGGAATTAGCCGTTTCTTGTCGTTTCAGATTGACACCGTATGAGTGGTACAGCCCCCATCCCTGCTCACAAGGTAGATGCAACCTCCTCGTGAATCAGTACTCCCTCGGCAACAGCTTGTGGTTTCCAGTGGGGGGATTCATGCAGCAGGGCTCCACCATTGCCCCCCAAGCATTATCCACGCGCTGCGTCAGTGGAGTGTGGTAAGATCAGCCCTCCTCTGAAGGAAGGCTTCTCTGTGTGGGTCCTCTGTGGGCAGGAGCAGGTGGAGGGTGGGGATGGGATCCATCCATAGGGAATCTCGGTTCACCATCTTTGTTTCTGCTTTCCCTAGGTGGGCATTCACCTTGATCATCATCTCCTCCTACACAGCCAATCTGGCAGCCTTCCTCACTGTGCAGCGGATGGATGTCCCCATCGAATCCGTGGATGACCTGGCTGACCAGACAGCCATCGAGTATGGCACCATTCACGGCGGCTCCAGCATGACCTTCTTCCAAGTAAACCCCATTCATTTGCTAACTGGGGCAGGGGGTGCAGAGGGCACCTTTTAATCAGATTTGGATGTCCTCCCACATTGTCATTCCTGCTTCTGGCACAGGAGGGACCTCTGCAGAGACCCCTGGCCACAGTGGGTAATGATGGGATGAATGGTGTGGGATGCATGGCAGAGGACAGGGAATGCAGGATGCTGTAACACAGCATCCTGGTGTGCTCTTGGGATGCTGGTTGACTGGGATCAGGACCTCTGTTGACATCTGGACTTAGTGCTTGGACTTAGAAAGCAACTTACCATTTGGAGTGTCAGCAAGTGGGTGAGAGAGCAGTACACATCCCTGTGTCACAATATGGTATAACAGGGTCTATAGCAGATGAGCATTTGCAGTTTCTGTGGGTCTTTATGTGCTTTTGATGTACTTTTAGCTTTTGTATGAGAGTGCTCAGGTTAGGTAAGCAAAGCAATGTTTGCACACCCGAAGTGCTGGAAGTCTGTGTGTGGTCAGTGACACTGAGAAAAGTCAAGTGTATGCAAACTTAAGCGAGCCATTTAGCCCAGTGTAATTTTTGTCTTCCCTGCTCTGTTCAGAAGGGAAATAAAGGAGTGAATCCTCTCTGCTGTGCTCTGAATGCACAAAGAGCTGCTCGAGGATTATTTATTTATTACTTGTTGAAATTCCAAGAGGAGAAAAAGCTTTTCTCGCTTTTTTCTTCCCCCTGTTCTGAGTCTGAACCGTATTTGGAAGCCTGAGAAATCTCTCAAGTGAGCCTGAGCTTTTCAACCCAGCTTTACACCCTCCAAGGCTTTGGCAAAAAGCTACTTTTAAGGAGAACATTATATCTAAAATGAGCTGAACAGAGCCCAAGTGACCACAGTGGTTGTCTATGAGGCACTCGCTTAGTTCTTTTCAGGAAGGCTTTCTGGTTTCAAATCCTGTCTGTGGCTCTGTGCTGCCTTGAGGGTGATGGAGCTGCTGATACCAGAGGAGGAATCAGCAAAAGGTATTCTTGTACCATTCACAGTGCTTTAAACTATGTTGGGACCCATTTACTTCTGGTGGGTCAAATACAGTGATGGATTAAGCCAGCATGGCTGAGGCTGTCTTCACCAGCCCTTAGATCCTGGTTGCATGAGATGTATGTCCACTGCTGGAGCACCTTGTCTTGTAACCTGTCCTGGCAGCCGTTTCCCCTGACACTAACACACAGGATTAAGGTTTAAAGGTGCAGTCTCTGTGTGCACAGTCTCTGTTTGCCTGTCCCTTGTCCAAGTGGCTGCACCCGAGGGACAGAGCTGGACAGATGAGGATGGTAACTGGGTCAGCAGCAGATTCCCTGAGGCTCTCCAGCATCATTCACCAGCCACAGAAAATGAGCCCTTGCAAGTGCAATGGCAAGAGGTGCCCTAATATCATGTACCTCTTGGTGGAGAGGGGAGGTGGTGTAAGAGGTTCTGTGTGCTGCAGAAATGCAGGGGGAAAGGGGCAAATTCCAAAGCTCCTTATCTAGACCAGAGTGTGTTTATCCTCAGTTTCTGTGCCAGCAAGTTTCACTGTTCAGCACAGGCAAGAGAGGTTAACAGTCATTAGCCCTTCTCTCAATCAACCACCAGCAAAGTCTGAGGATCCGGGACTGGTTGAACTGTAGTTTACTGGAGTCAGTAAAAAGGCTCCAATTCTCTTAAGCAGATACTTTGATGTGCCTCACAAGGGGGTGAACCAATATCTGGATTCAGGGAGCAACAAACTGCAAAGAGCTTTGGTGCTGCACCCATCCTCAGAGCATTTCTCAGGGTGATAGTGTCCGGCTCTGATGCTGGTGACATGTTAAGCACAAAGCGCCAGTGACAGACAATAGGATGTGAGCTCTACAAGGGGCATTGATGGTTTAAATCAAGCTATTTCTCCTGGCTTTTTTACTGTTATGGAAACTATGTCTTTTTCTAAAACTGAAATTATGCAGAGAGCTTTGCTGGAACGCATTGGAATTAGGTATGCATTTCATGCCCAGCTTTGCCAACAAAGTCTCAAATCCACCAAGATATTTGGGCCTCTAAATCTCATTGAAATCAATGGAGGTTAGGCATCTAAAGCCTTCCGGAATCTGGCACCAAATCTTCTTTAGCCTTTCTATGGTGGGGTTTATGTCGCAGCAAGATGCTCCTACCCCAGCTGCTCCCTTTCTCCTGCAGAACTCCCGCTACCAGACGTACCAGCGGATGTGGAACTACATGTACTCCAAGCAGCCCAGTGTCTTTGTGAAGAGCACGGAGGAAGGGATCGCGCGGGTGCTGAACTCCAATTACGCCTTCCTGCTGGAGTCCACCATGAACGAGTATTATCGTCAGCGCAATTGCAACCTCACGCAGGTCGGGGGCCTTCTGGACACCAAGGGCTACGGGATTGGCATGCCCGTCGGTAGGCAGTGAAGACAAATTCTAGTCCTTCTCAGCTGCCGGCAGAGGACCGGAGCATTTGAAAGGCTGAACCAGCTCTAAAGCCATAGTCACGTCTCACAGCTCTGCCCAGGGTCGTTTTCTATCTCGGGAGGCAAATCAAATGCATTGCTATTGCCCAACAGATGTGCTCTGATCCAGAGCCATGTGACACGCGACTGCGGCTCTTTAAATAATTAATGTGAAAGATGTGTCAAAATTGCTGCTTATTTTCTGCATATATGCTGTTTTTCTGACTGTTTTCCCTTTGAACCAGTGTTTTTGATACATTCTGTGCTCCTGGTTTTATCTAAGTGCTGTAAAAGTAGTGTTGCTGCAACTCTTGTTTTCAGCTGGTGGTTCTTTAAGCTCCAGGACAGAGAATTGGGCAATTCAGTGACTATCTCAATAATCAGGTTTAACAAATGCAGGGGTTTTGTCTTTTAAATGTGAGAGATAGCAAGAGAACATCATCTCCCAGGGCAGCACAAAGAAAGGATGTAGTGGTTGTTATTCCAAGCAATGGGTTGCTCTTTCAGCCACTCACAGGCTTGGGAAGCCTTGTTCCTGACCTTTAAGCACCTGCACTTAGCAATACAAAGTTAAGGTGAATTGCATCAGAACTGTCATTCAAGCAATCACTATAGTCGAGCTAACATGCATAAGCTTGTAAAGTCACAGTAACCTGATTGTGAGTACAAATCCTTACTTTCAGGACTAAATTTGTTCTCACATTGTCTTGTTAAACAGTGAAACCGTAGCAGATAAGAAGCAGAAAAGCTGCTGGCTGGGACAATAGTGCAGAGTTACTGGGAGAACTGAGGTCTTTCCCACGGCCCTTCTTTGGGATCATCATCCTGGCTGCAGTACAGCTCGGTACTGAGCACAGAAGTGAGCCTCCTCTACCGTGAACCTTTGGGCTTGCATTGTAGGGTGAACCTGCTGCTGTTGCTGTGCAGCAGTTTGAGGGAAGAGGTGTTAGAGCAGGGTTAAGCTGGAGGCAGGATGACAGGAGAGGGACCTCAGTGATCTGGAGGAGCAGAGGTGTGATACTGCAGGCCCTGCCCCTGAAGCCAAAGCTCTCCCTTACAATGGACCTCTTTAAATGGGTCTTGGTGAACAGGTGAAATTGCCATCTGAATGAGAGATGAACCAGTTGACAGTCCCAGCAGAGAAGCTGCAAGTTTCAAAGGCTTACATGGACTGAAGTCCCTTCCAAACCATCCACAGATGAGCTTCTCTCCCTGGGCACCCTGGCAGGGCATCATGATGGGGATGAGTGGGGAGGAAGGCAGGCTGAGACGGTGCCTTACCCCCTACCTCTTGGTGTTGCAGGCTCTGTGTTTCGTGATGAGTTTGACCTGGCCATTCTCCAGTTGCAAGAGAACAACCGGTTGGAAATCCTCAAGAGGAAGTGGTGGGAAGGAGGCAAGTGCCCCAAAGAGGAGGACCACAGAGCCAAAGGTAAGCCACATGCGTGCTGAAGGACAAAGCAGTCGAAGCATCCTTGCCAGCAGCACAAGGTTGGATGTCCATCTGCACATGAGTGCTGCCAGGTTTTCTGCCTGAGAAGTACTTTTTCCCCTTGTGCTGACCTGAGATTCCATCACAATTCAAGGAGAAAGCCAAACAGCTCTGCTGTGCCTCATGCTGTGTGTTTTTGCCTGGGGCAGAGATAGCGAGAACAACCAAATGACAAATATTGGAGGCATATGGAGGGGAAATTAGTTTCTAATGAATGTCTGGGAAAATGGATGGCTAAAGGGATCAGACCAAAATCCTGGGTTCCTTCAAGGGAGATGGATCTCCACCACAGGCCCGCTGGTTAATGGCTCCAAGTGAAAGCTCCTTTTAAACAGCCAGGGGAAGGAACGCAAAGGCTTCATTAGCACATCTGTAAACTGAGGAGCAAATTCTTTTGCAATGCTATGCAAATTTCCATCAAAGCTACCACATTAGGCTGATGTCCCAGCGTGAGAGCAGTTGCCAGCTTAATGCAGTTGCTGCATGTTTTAGTGTTGGCATTCACCCTTTCCACAGCAAGTGTTTGCTGGGAGGCCAGCAGGTCTCCCCCATTGAATGGGCAGTTTTCTGACCTCTAGTGCAGAGATGGAGAGCCAAGACGGGTCCATGGTAGCTCTTGTCTTTGCTTGACCTTGCAGCAGGTGCAGGTGTTCCAGCTCTGAAGTGGAATCGAGTCTGTGCTCTGTTTTGGGGTAGCTTTGAAAGGGGGTAGCTGGGAAGCAGGGTCCTGGTATTACCCAGTACACTTTGTGACCCTGGGCAGGCTTTCCTGCTGTTCTGTGTTATGGCTCACTTCCTCACTCTGGGAAATGAGGAAGGCTGTAGCCTGCTGCTAGGTGTATAGGGAAGAAGGAGATAGCTCTCAGTGAGCTTGTGAATGGGTGTCTGTGGTGGGTGTCATCTGGTTAGAATTATAGAAGGATGCAGAGAGAGATACTGGCCCTAAATTCAAATGGAATGCTGCTGGGTGGGGAGGATGGTCTTTATCTTGGGTCTAAACTCTGAATATGGGCTATGTTTTCTGCCCTGCCATTGCTGTCCTATTGGAAATAGCTCTGCAAAGGGCTGATTTACAGAGTCTCTAGATTGCTCCGGAGGCAGTGCCAGGGGAATGACAGAGGAGGAGGGAGAAATGTGGCCTCCTAAGTTTTAGAACAAAGCAGGTCAGCAATTTACAAGGATTTTGGTGAGATTCTATGTCTAAAAGCCATGCAGAGATGAAGTCAATAAGTCATTGATTCTTACACTTTGATTTAATGCTACAGAGGGGAGACGAAGACTTTCATAGATGTTTTTGTTGAGTAATGGCCTCATACAGTCACCTCGCTGCAAAGCACCACACGCTTTTTAGTGATCGGTTGAATCGGGCTCAGACCACTTGAGACTCAAACCCAATAAGCACAGAAGAGCTGTCTCTCTGAGGCTATGTCACCCCAGCCCCAGGGAAGGGACTGTTTCCTCCTTTTGGTCCAGAAAGTGCTGAGCAGAGAGCACCCAACCCCACAACCGGGTACCACTGGATGCCAGGGACCCCATTTGGCCACCATACAGTGTGAAACAGTGTTGGGTCCTAGTCTTGTTTGGAACCTCTTCTTGCTGCTGCAATAGAAGCAGCTGTAATCATTTTTCACCAGCACTTTGTAGTGCAATCAAAGGAGCTTTTCTTGATGCCAGCTTCCTTTAAAGCCCTTTCTTGTCTTCTTCATCTCTGCTCCTTTAGCACGGCTCATCTTCCTTTGCGAAGTTCAAAGTAACCAGAGCTGGGTGAATAATTGTGTGCGATTGATCTTTCATTTTTCCTCTTGTTTTTGGTTTGTCCACAAATTGCTTTGTACTTCCCACCAATGTACTTGCTGTTTATCTGCAAAATCATCATTTCTGAGAATGCATCTTCGATCCTGCAGTTATTGCAAGTCACTCAGGTTGCCATCTGAGTCATGCGGTTAGCTATTAATAGGACAGTGCTGGCTATGTGGTTTTGATCCCTGGCTGGGGATATGCAATGCCAGCAAAGATGCTTGCGATTTATGTTGTGCCTGCCTCTCACAGCATTGTCCCTTCTGCTTTATTTTAGGCCTGGGAATGGAGAACATCGGTGGAATCTTTGTGGTGCTCATCTGTGGCTTAATCGTAGCAATTTTTATGGCAATGCTGGAATTTTTGTGGAGCCTTCGTCACTCTGAACAATCAGAGGTAGGGCCTGAAGGTGTCCTGATGGGGTAGTGTACGCTTACTGTTACCTGAGGGTGCTCAGCAGTGCAATGCTCTGGAGCTAGTAAGGCTGAGATAACCATTCCTAGTTTAATGAGACTTCAAACACAGGGTAAGGCTAGGTCTGTTGGCCAGGGTCTAAAATGCATTAATTCTACTAAGATGGAGGCTATGGGATGCTCCAAGGGCTTTTGAAGGGAACAAGGATGCGTACAATGTCCAAGCACCTTTCCTAAAGAAGGGATCACTTGACAATTTCTACCTTGCAGTAAGTCTGGATCTCATGTTGATTTGGGAAGCCAGAACACAGGAGGGTCTCTGACAAGAGGTGGAACCTATTGGGTTAAACCAAGCATAAATGCCTGAGCACTGATATTGAAAGCTCAGTGGTCAGATTAACACCCGAGACCGTACCACTTTGGCACCCGAATCCAGAGCAGACGCAGCACTGCTGGGGCTTACAGCTTACTTATGTGAACAGCATGTCTCGGGTCTGCCTTCCAGGTGTCGGTGTGCCAAGAAATGGTGACGGAGCTGCGCAACATCATCCTCTGCAAGGACAGTTTCCACCCTCGTCGGAGGCGAGGGGCAGTGATACGGACTCGCCCCGTCCTCCCGGAGGAGCGCCGAGCCCGCAGCACAACCACGCTCAGCAATGGGAAGCTGTGCAGTGGGGGAGAGCCAGACCCCCTGGCACAAAGACTGGCTCAAGAAGCAGCCCTGGTCGCCCGAGGCTGCACACACATCCGCGTGTGCCCCGAGTGCCGCAGGTTTCAGGGTCTCCGGGCTCGGCCGTCTGCGGGCTCACCCGCACAGAGCGAGGAGAGCTTGGAGTGGGAGAAGACCACCAACAGCAGCGAGCCTGAGTAACGCTGGGGCAAGGGGGTGTTGGGGTGGGACGAGAGGGTCCTGTTCCATTTTACAGAACACGGACTTGTACAATGTCAACTCGTTTTTAAACTCAAAGCAGTTACCCAGCTTCTCCAGAGCAAGGTGGACCTTTGGGCTGATGCACAAGCCTGTCCAGAGGGTCAGCTTTGGTTTAGGTGTCCAAGAGGATGCGTGTACCGCTGATGGGCTGATGCAGCAGGAGCCAAGTCCTCTGCCTGGCCTGTCCCCAGCAGTTGTCTCCGTGCCACCGTGCGGCTCCGAGGTGGGAAGGATGGATGTGGTGGGTAACTGGTGTAGCAGATGTTGCCCATACAGGGGCAAGAATGGTTCTTGAAGCTTCTCCACCCCAGGAAAAAGGATGCTGGCGCTGTCTCCCCATCACATAGACTTACCAGGGGATGTTCTCAAAGGGCAGGGAGGGGGGTGTCTTTTTATTTGATGTGGATAAGGGATGGGAAGGGAGGAGTCATTCTTTTGTTTTGGTTTATTTTGGGTACGTCAGGACCTAGTCTGCAAGGCACCAGGTTTCAGGTGCTGAAATCTTCCTTTTTGGAGTATGTGGGATGGACTGAGAGAGGAAGGGAAGGATGGGATGGGACAAGCCCCCCACGAGAAGCAGTTTTTACAGAGAGTCCATCTGAGGAGTTGTTTAAAATACATAAATATATATATAAATATATATATACATAGATATATATATATATTAAGATGCCAAAAACCAACCAACCAACACAGTGAACTTAAAAGAGGCCTTGAAACGCCTGGAATTTCAGGGGTTCTGTGTCTTTTGTTTAGTTCTGGGGTTATCTTTTGCTCTTTCCTTCCTGCTTTTGGGATCAGATGGGGGAGCCTTTGAGGAAGGTGAGGTGGGACCTTCCTGCCATAAGGGAGGTGATATTTGCTACCCACTGTCGCTCCCCAAAGCATCCACAGCCCCAAACAAGCGACCGAGCTTCCCTTGTCCGTGACCCACGGAGCACCCTCAGGCTTGAGGGTGACTTGCAGCCCATGTCTAGCAGCAGCAATGCCTCACAGCATTCGAGATAACCATTAGCCTGGGATGTGATGTAAGGAAAAGTATTTACTTCCCTAGCAACAGCAGCAGCTCACCCTCTGCTTGGTACAGACGTGGGTTTTACATTGACAAATTTAATTTTCTGATTGAAAAACAAACTCTATGCAATTTCTGATTGTAGAAGGAAAGAGACGACAGTGGAGAGAGGCAGGGGAGATAGAGCCGTGAGTGAAGGTACATCCTGTTCTTGAATTGTTTTCTTTTCTTTTTGTCTTGAATGTACTGAAATAAAAGATGTCCTTGTATAATCATGCCTTTTTTTCTCTTTCCTTCCCTGTCCACACTCACAAAAGTCATGAGGCAGTTTGAGGCCCATCTGCTCAGGAGGAAACCCAGCTGAAAGGGAAGAAGTGCTTTGCCTATTGCAGGTCTCTGCTGCTGAGTGTGTCCACATCAGTGGTGTTGCCGTTATCTGTAGCTGAATGGAAACAGGAGAATGAAAAGAAAAGGCAAAAAGAGAGAAAGCTCAAGATATGTGGTGGTAAAAGGTGAAAGAAGCACAACTAACAGCAGTGCAGTCTGTTCAGGGAGCCCAGGTTTCCATGTGATGTGGACCACATCAGTTACAGCCTTCCCAGACCTGCTGGTCGGAGCCCAGTTGACCAGGGCCTGAGGCTTAGGTACAGCAAGTCAAATCCATCATGTTATCACTGGCAGGAGCCTGACTCCAGCAGGTGTTTCTGAAGAGGATGTGCAGGGAACAGGATGCCATGGTGATGGGCACATTAGAGTTGTTCTGTTGTTTCCAGCAGCATGTGAAAAGAGGTGTCTGCCACACAGCGACAGTAAAATGTGCATGCTCAAGGAGTGCTCGTGTAACCAGGAGGAGAGGATTTAGAGCTTATTATGCAGGATGTCATGAGAGAAGTGCATAAAGGTCCTTTCTTGCCTTAGTGCCTGTAAATCTGCAGTGAAGGTGCAAGCATGAGATGAGGTAAGGCTTTGCCAGAGCCCGAGATTCCAATGCCATGGGATGAGAGGGGCAGATCTTCAGCTGAGGTAAGTCAGCAAACCCTCCATCCCTGCCCTCTGCAAGGAGCCGCACTTGGGCTCTCAGAGTACTGACAGCAGCAGCAGAGACATCACAGCGTGCCTGTGTTGTCTTTAAGTGCCAACATGTTTTTACGAGCAGCAGAATATCTTCATCAAAAAGAAGCTTCTCTTTAAAATGCATTTACAGATTAGCAGAAGAAAAGGCTCCATGAATCATTTATCAGACCTGATGTTTTCTCACCCCTTCACTGCAGTGAATAAAGCAGGATCTTGACAGAGCCAGACGTTATTCCTCTGCTCCTCCAAAGATCTTGCAGTCATTGCTCAGACAGTTTATGTCATTATGAGAGACCACCTGATTTCTCACTGTCTTTTCCTTTTAGCTCTCCTGTTCATTTGTGCCACCCATAATGTATTTTATATCTGGCTCTGTATTTTAAGGAGATGCTTTTCATGCCCCTCTTGCCCTCTTGTGTCTAATGTTCAGAATGTTTGCACTCAGAACAGAAATGGATCTTGGAACAGGAGTGGATAGATGGAAGCTGCTGACATTTGGGTGCCTTTTCTAGTGTCTCTGTAGGTCCTGTATTTCCTGCTCTCTGGTAGGTGCCTGCAGGTTTTAGGCAGGAGGGACCCAGAGCAGGCAGCATTAGGCATATGCCTGGGTTTGTGCTCACATACATTTGTGTGCCCAGGTGGGTTCACATCTCACATGTTCTCTCCCTCTTCAGTTTTTGCTCTCATCTTTGAAACTATTGTGGGAGCTCTTTTGCTCAGCCGGTCCCAATGCTAATGCAGTTCAGGATCTGGAGTGGTTCACTGTCCAAAAGGCACTTTCCCAGTATTGTCATCTCCTGATAAAACTCGAGTAATTCTAGTAAGATATCTCTGCAAATTCCACCGGGAGCCAGAGATTAGATCAATTAAAATGCAATACTTTGCTTTATCCCCTGTAACCATTTTGTTTGATCCTCTTGCTTCCCCCTCTCTTCGGGGGCTGAGGCCTCACGTTTGTCCCTGCAGTCACAACCAATTCGGGGTCGACAGCACTTTGGCAGGTTCCAAACTAAAAGGCCTGAGATCTCTCCTTGTGCACTACAACCCGTGTTTGTGGTGGTGTTCCAGGCAGTTCCATTTGCAGCTAATGCTAAAACCCTGTTTTCTCCCTGGAGGTCTCATGGGTGAAGGTATTGACAAGTTTTGGGTTGTTTACTGGGGGCACTCAATGCACTGAGTGGCATACACGAAACAGGAAAGGGTTGCTCTGTGAACCATGAGAGCCCACAGGACTTGGTGGAGAAAGGTGGTGAGCTATCAAATAGGTTTAACGCTTTGTATAAAATAGGTTTAACCCTTTGTATAGAATAGGTTTAACCCTTTGGACCTTAGTGGTCCTGAGACAGGAATCTTTTTAACCATTTCAGATCCACAGATGCCTTCCCTGCCATGTCCACTTCTCTCCTTGAGCCCTAAGTGCCTCACCAGGTAAGTGACCCAAAAGGTGGAGGCAAAGGGAATCGCTATTGTTTTGCTTTGCTTTTCTTGCACTAATCCTGAGTTACAGAAAGGGTTTGGAAGGGGGGTGTATCCCAGCAGACATGTAAGCTGGTGGAGATACCTTCAACACTGATAACTGCAGCCATGGGCGCAGGGTAACTGGGCTAGACACAGGAATGTGGTTAACTGGTTTTGATGGGTGACAACTCTGAATGATAAAGACATCCACTGGGAAAAGGATAGGACCTGTAGGCAAGGTCTGCTTGGTGGAGGCTGGGTGGTCACTGGTTTCTGAGCTTATCAAAGATTAAAGAAGCAAAGGTGGACTGCTCATCATTTAGGTTTGGGGTGAAGCTGTCACAATTTGGCTATGAAAAGTGATCAATGAGTTTCATTTAGCTCTGAGATAAAGTACTTGCAAGATACATGTTTCTTCTACATCACTTGTGTAGCCAATGAAGGTGATGAAATCTCCTGTAGTGGCTTTGACTATATGGCTCTGACTAGAGCCTGCCAGCGAGGCACCTCTCCAAAGCAAACGAAAGAGCCCAATGGCTTAGAGGCATAAGTGGAGTCAGAATCAGGCCTGCAAAAGGAACTGCAAAGTGCCATCAGAAATGGTGGAAAGTCATTCTTGACATTTGCAAGGGTGCTGAGCTGTGTTCCTCCTTGCTCAATAGCTAACTGTGAGGGTATACATACATGCATACATGTATATATATATATATATATGCCTAAAAATGAGGAGCTGCAGCTTGAATGGAGTTAGACCAACAGCTCAGCATCCTGAAATGCCTGCTGAACAGAGGATAAAGCACCCACAGTTCCAGAAACCCCATTAAGAGTCTGATGGCCACTAACTGATTGAAAATACAGAGCTGAACTCTTCTGGGTACAAAGTAGCACTGATGAATTCAGTATAAATAGGCTCCTCTGGAAGTTGATACCACACTGGGAAAATAGCTTTGTATCAGCTGGATCGGACAATGGGCAGGTTTATGCATCCTTCAGGGAGGGGGTTTTCCCCTCCAAGGGGGAATCTTCTGTGCTCCAGCTGAGTTAATAGGCTGATTTGTGGCAGGACTGCAACATTTCATCCCAGAAAGCATCCCAGCCAGCAGATGAGGATCGTCTGCATTGCCACCAATGCGCAGATGCCTTGGGGGGGGTGGTGTGCTGCAGTCCATCACCAGCACAAAGGGCCACACAACAGCAGCTCTGCTGAGGCCAGATCAGTAAGAAAATGAAGGGAGCTGGCTTAATTAACAAAGGCTTTCTCCTCTGCTGTTTAGCTCTGCAGTTATCAGTGTGGCTGGCAGTTTGCAGAGACTGAAATGACAGTAGTTGGCTGTAAAGGAGGTAACTGTCAGATTAGCCAGTACATAGCTTCTGCCTAGGGTTTCTATGTCATACCTATCTTGAAGCATCTCCATGTATCAAAGGGGCTAGTTGGCCATTTGCCTTTATAAAGTACCCTTCTCAGTGTGATAAACGAGGGTCTATTACAGCAGAAAGACCTAACATTTCTTGTTTCTTGACTTAGGCCGTTTTGGAACAGTATTTTTTGTGCTTTAGTCAATTCGGAGAGAGTAATCTGTGTTGATTGTGGTGCTTGTGGTTTTGGTGTCTCAGGGATTGACCTTAGGGTACAAGGGAAAGAAAATGTCTGTTGGAGTGTAAATGTAGTGAGAAGGGCTGCTCCAGGCAGACAAAGGTTCTTCTCATGGCTGGTTAGGAATCCCATGGAATCACATCCCTATCTCCAGTAAGGAGCTGTGCTGGGCTATGCCTGCTCTGGAGCTGGTCCAAAGGCACTGCTAGAAATCCTAATTGTGCAGCATGGAGAAGAGAGAGGACTTACTGCTCTTTGTTTGGGACAAAGTGTTAACTGAGGTAAAGGGGAATTTCACTAACATTGGCAAGGAGAAGGCAATTTAGAGCAGTATGGGTGAGACCCATGCTTTTTGAAACCTGTTCTCTTTGGTCTTTTCCTCTGTTTCTGCCTTCCAAACACCTTTCTCTATTCATCCCCCAAGTACTCCTCTTCATGCTGCTTGTGCTCACAAAAAAGGCCTTGGTTTGCCTTTTGCCTGAACTCCCAGGAAATGCTCATGAATATCATCTTCTGGCTTTTCAGGCTTAGCTCATGCTGAGCTCAGATTTAAAGCCATTTATTTTGAAGCCAACAGTGAATGCAGCTGAGGAGGAACAACTAGGGGAGCAAAAGAAAAAAGACCTCTTATTCCCAGGTGAGCACTAAGACGTCTGAGCTGCCTCCCTAAAACTGATTGTTCTTCCAGAGTCTATAGTAAATACCCCTGCGTGTTAGCTGTAGAGAACGCTCTGATTATTGCTTGCTGAACTAAACTGGGACAGGGAGGTGAGCACACAGCCTCTGGTTTTATTCCCAAGCCATTGATCTGCTGCGATATCTTTACCCTTAGACAGCTGGAATGGAGGTCACAATGTGGTAGGGAGCCAGATGTTAGGAGGATACCTCTCTGAGGTCCTGTGGGCCAGATTGCTCTCTTCTGCGAGGAAGGTTGGTTTGCTGGCTGTTTCAGATAGCCCCAGCACATGTGCCTGGGTTAAATGGATGGGTATTCCCTTTTGAAGCTAGACTTCAAATGTAAAACCAGAGGTTTGTAAGGTGAGTGTCTTTGTGGAGGAAGTCTGCTGGTTTAGCAGACACAATTAGTGACGCTGACCAAGCTGTTTCATTATAGCTCCCCAATGTGCACATTACGTTTCAAGTGAGCATCATTATTCTGGAATGAAGCCCGTTTCAGTTTACTTTTGGACCAATTCATGTCCACAAACAGCTGTCAGAAAGCAGCAGCAAGGATGGCAAAACTGGATGGCAAAAATGCCACCAAGCCATAGCAAGCACAATGGGAGATGGTCCCATAGAGGATACTATGCTCTGGCTGGGCCAGACTGCTCACAGTTACTTCTGTCTGTGGTGGCAGTTGCATCCCAGCAGCAAGAACAGCAGTAGAGTTATCGCTCTACCAGCTTGCTGATCCACGTCAGGCTTTGGGCTTAGCCTGCATCCCTTTGCTGCTTGCTCTCTCTTGACAGTGAGATAGGGATGAAGACATGCCAAGTGGAGGAAGGATGGTGCAGGGTTTGAGGTGCTGCCTGCAGTGGGAGGCCACAGCTGCCTGTTATTGCTGCACCGGCAGCGCTTAGGAATGTCACTTTACCACCTTGAGCATTGTAAAATGGGGATGACCTGAGTGCTTCCCAGCCTCACCATGTTTACTAAATACCCTGTCAGAGAACAGAAGTGGAGGATTCTTTGGATTAATGGGTAGGACTCAAGGGGGTCTGGCAAAGTTTAATCTGTTCCTGTTTGCAAAGGGCTCTGAGAGCTCTGGATGAAAACAGGTGGAGATTTGCCAAGTGTTTGCTAACATTAATAGTTAATTATTATGAATGCTGGCAGCCTGCATACTTGGGCATCATCATTCTCTGAGTGAGATCCAGACCTGTAATGGAGCTGTTGCACACACAGGATGGGAAGAGATATTTCTCACTCTGTTTTGTCCTGTTCTCCTAGCCAAAGTCCCATTCCAAAGTCAGACAGCAGTGGCTCTTCTGTCTGATCATAGCAACTAGTTATGAATCCAGAGCATTTGGCAGAGGAAGATGTAGCCATTCTCATGTCTGGATTCATTTCTGTCTGCTGGTGTCCTTTTTGTCTGACAGAATGGAAACCATGGTCCAAAATGGGATGTGCCCTGAATGGTGCAGCAGATGGGACAGAGCCAGAGTCAACTGGAGAAGGGCAATGGGCATAACCAAGGTCCAGGTTTGTCCTTCTTGCTGCTCAGGCTGCGTCAGGGAGTAGCTTGCCATGGTGCTGCACTTCCCAATGTGGGAGATGGGAGAGAATCCACGTCATGATGGAGAGGATGAGACAGCAGCCAGCTGAGCCTACCCTGAGTGTGTGAGATTTGATTTGCAGCCATAATGCGATGGCCAGTGCCATTGCAGCGGTACCTGAGAAAGCTGCCTTTATCTAATAGTAGTCATCCAGAAAATGAAATCAAATGACTAAAAGGCTCAAGGTCCATTTGGTCCTATGAACATGCCTAGCGATTGCCAAATTATGAAAATCCAACAGATCTTCAGGCTGCACCAATGTAATGATTTACTTTCTATTTCTGCATTAGAACATGCAGCCTGAAGTTCCTATCTTTTGGCTACTGCTAATAACTTAGAGTTATGGCCATGGAGTAACGTTTGCTCTAAAAGGTAACTTCAAGGTGCATTAGTCTCAGATAATTGACAGACACTGAAGAAATGATTTGGGAAGCGCTTATGTGGAACCAAAGATCTTGGTGAATAGTTACCTTAAATTAATGGTGTGGTGAGAAGCTGCTTGGAGTTGATCGGCTGGCGCTGGTGCAAAATGAATGTCAGGCTTTAAAGTTATTAGCAAAGCATCAATGAGACAGCACTGCCATAGATTTATGCACCTTCATTGTGTCTTAAGGGGCCCAAATCCGCAATGTGCTCTGAGTCCACAGGGCTTCAATGGGAGCAGAGAGTGCTCAGTATCTCTCAGGATTGGGCTCTTTAGCGCGCTGGAGTTTAGGTTAGGCCAGCATGGCTAACAGGATTCACACCTTTAACTCCCTTCTTAATCCCCAGCTGGAATGAAAGGTCTTCGCTCGACACTTAGTAAATCTCCAATTTTATTTCTCATTATTAAATCATGAAATTGGCCATAAATGTTTAAATTAAGTGAAAGGAAGAGAGATTTGTGAGAAAATTGAAGTCTCTTTGAGGAATGGAAGAATAATCTCCAAGGATGAAGAAAGTTGCAGTTGCCAAACCCAGAAGCGAAAGGATCAAAAAGCTACAGAAAAGAAGTAGAAAATTGCGTGTGTTTCAAGTCCTCTCCCTCCTCCTCCCCCTAAAACCTCTGGTGATTTAAATATAGGGAAAATTATACTGATAAGCAGCAGATGCTCCTTCCTCTGCCATTATCTCCATGTACAACCCAGAGAAATTCTGTGATCTCAGTGGGTTTGTGTCCCTATGTGTGATGTGATGCTGCTTCCCTGGGCGCAGCAAGACCTATTGAACGCTATTAGTGTGGGTAAGGAAGTAATTGGGTTTAGGTGCCTCATTCCAACTGGAATTATGCCTGTTTATTTTCCCTCATTAAGGTAGTGAGAAACCAACTGATTTTGCATGGCCTGTGTTTGATTCTCCGTCTCAGGTAATTTTTCAAGGGTGCATGCATATTGTGCCTGAAAGAACTGTTCCAGATCAGATGGGAATGAAATTAGGGGAGTCTGTGGCTTGTGTTCTGGATGTTAACAGTGATTCCCTTCTGGCTACTGTGTGTACGAACCCATGAAGCTGCTTGGACCCTGGTAAGTGCTCCCCTTAGGGTGGGTGATGTGGTACATTACAAGTGTGAGTAATGAGGGAAGGATTGTGGTGGGACTTTGTCAGATATTGAGGATGTTTTTTCTTGCTGAAATTGATCAGATCTGGCTCTAAAAGCCTGAAAAGAATGGATTTGGATTTGGGGTGCTCTGTCATGCACCATGGGGTGAATGCTTCTTAAGTGGCACTGCTTCCGTGTGCATGAATTAACTCCAGCACTGCTGAACAACACCTTTGGCATCTCCTGCATGGCCAGACAGGGAGGAAGCAAGTAAAGAGGTAACTGGTTCCCGTGGCCTCTTGAATCCTGGGGGAGGTGATGGTGGGAAAGAGTGGAGTCTGCCAGGAAAGGGTCACCCACGATGGCCAATGGTAGAAAAAGCTTCAGCAAGTGGATACCTGTCTGCTGGGGGGGTGTAGTTTGAGACCCATCAAACTTAGTTCACTTGGACAATGAGACAGCCAACAGATGATAAGCACATTCAATCAGCCCTAGCTTGGGCTGAATTCAAACTGGCCTCTAGAGGTGAAAGACTATATTGTGTTAACAATTCCTGGCTTGTCCAGTCCCTGCTGGAATGGTCTTTAATGCAGGCCAGGGGATACACCGGTCACTTTCTCACACTTGCAGCACTGACCCAGCGGAGGTTAACACGGACATCTCTTCTATCCAGCTGATCTGTAACTATAGAAAGCAGCAATTGAAATGTATTTCAAACCAAAACGTAGCCTGCTGGTGCCAGTTACCAGCTAAAGTATGCTCTGTCTGCCTTCTAGCAACTGAATAGCACACGTAGGCTGTGCAAAAAACATGAGGATTGTTAGCAAAAGAGTGTAGCCTCTGAATGTGATGGAGTTCTTTATCTCACTGAAACAGATACGAGAAGTAGTGGGGGAAGGAAAACCAAATGGAGACAAAGCTCTCTCCGGAATGTATTAAAAGAATCAAATAAGCCATTCAGAGCATGGAGGTAGATGGGTTTTTATGGAGCATTAGCAAGGCAGTGTTCATCTGTGCTGGCCCGCATAGGAACCAAATAAAACCAATGTTGTGTCAACAGGGTAATAAGAAAGAACACCAAAGTGTTTTTCTCTCTGCTTAAGGGAAGTCAGGCCTGTGAAAGCCATGCATATATTTCAGCACTTGACAGCTTGGGCTGCCAGTGCTCTGCTGCAAGGAGTCTGGGGATGATATGATGCCAAACAGCAGAATTACAAGGAGATAGTCAATGTGATTTGGTCTGTGCCATCTGAAAACCCTGACCCCTTTCACATAGTGGCAATGGTGGAATTTGCCCTGGGATGAACAGCAGCAATGTGAATCTTTCATAATCCTGCATCAGGCGATGTTGGGAATTCAGGCTTTTCCCACCAGTGTCTTGAGGACAATATACTGTGTGTGAACCAAGTCCCAGCACCAAGGAGAAACAGGGAATAGGAGACAGAGTTGCTGAATTTTAGGGGTGGTAATGCTTGGGGCATTTTTAAGCCTAATGCAGCTTTTAACTTTGCAGTTGGGACTAATGTGCTGATGTATACAGTGCTGATGGCTCCAGCCCTGGCAGTGGTCTGCCTGAGGCTCGCTTTGCTTCATGGGATGGAGGGTTTTTTGCTGCTTTAGCTGTGGGGTTCCCAGAAGAATTGCCTCCTTGACCTAGCATGAGCTATCTGTCTCCTGGCTGTAAATCTGTGCTCCTGAGTCAGTGCAAAGGGAGGCAGGATGGCAGAACAGGAGTTAAAGCAGTCTCTCACATACACACCATGGAGCTGGTGAAGAACACTGTTCTGGGTAGCACCCACAATGCTGCCATTGTATTCTGTTGCCTGGATGGGTTGTGCATAAATCAGGGTGTGTAAGTAACAGAATGAGGTTGTCCCGATGATGTTACAGGCTGAGGAGAGTGTGTAGATGTGCTGCAGCTATTCATCCATGACTAATGCAGCTCTCCTCCAAACTGCAGGAAGGAGAGGCCATGTTTTGGGCAGTTTTGATGCTTCTAATGTAAGGATGGGGATGGTGAACCTGGCAGGCTTGTTGCTAGGCAGATTTGTCCTTATTCCCTGCATGATTTATCCTCCTGAGTTCGTGGTATCCTCTCTCCTCCTAAGGTCGTGACCAGCCACTGCAGGAAAGGTGCCACCACAGAGGGAATAGGGCAGATAAATAACGAGCTCTGCCTTAAGAAGGGTGCTCACAGGCTGACATCACATTGGGAACGAGCATCATTTACCCATGTGCATCCTTTGGGTACCAGTGTGCAGCCGTGCGAGTGGTTATGGGGCACTGGGTGTGCTGGGAGCCATAGGGAGTGCGGGCATCTTATCGTCACCCTCCTGCATCCCTGCCTGACGTCACGATGCGGTTAGGTGACGTCAGATGTTGCTGCCTCTCGAGGGGTGGGATGTGTCTCTGTCTCCATAGCAACCGGGACGCCTCCGCCGCTCGGCCCCGTCTCCATGTGACCGCGCTCCATCACGTGATGTTTGGCTGCCGCCGAGCTGCTTCCGGGTCGATGCGGGACGCGGCCGCCGGGCCTGGGTGAGCGGGGCCGGGGGTGCTGGGGGGGGGAACCGGAGCTGTCACCGGTGTCACCGGTATCACCGGGCTCCTACGGCCCTGCCGCAGCGGGGGGGGCCGCTGCCACCGGCGGACACCGGGGTCCGGCCTGCCCGGGCCGTCCGACGGGGGTCGGGGCACTTTAACGTCAGTGTTCGAGGCGGCCGGGCCGGCCCAGGGGCTCTCGGGCGTTCGGGGCTGCCCCGCACCGTGAGGCCCCACAGCACAGGCAGGGGCCGGCAGGAGGCTGCATGATTGTGAGGTGCAGCAGCCCCCACGGGGAGTGCTGGTAGCATCCTGTCAGGCAGGGTGCTGTGTGCCTGGGGTCAGTGTCTGCCCTGGTGCTGTTCATCTCTGTCAAGATCAATTCGTATAGAATAACCCTGAATCGTGTCTTAGGAGAAGGACACAGCAGCTTCTACAGACAGATGTTTGTTCTGTCGCATCTATTCCTTACGCTTTGCTTTCCATGTGTACAGACATGTCAAAGTGTGTTCGCTGTGTGGCTGGTTAGGACCTGCTCTGCAGGCATTTGAGTGGTGCTGGGGTTCGTTAGAATGGCATTAGGGATGTCATTCTCCTGGAGGGTTTCTTGTTCTCCTCATAGGCTTATTGCATGGGGATAGAAACGTTTATCATGTCATTTCTGGTGTTCTCTTGTCACTTCACTGCCTTGGATCTTAAGTCAGGCTCGTGCTCTTTGTAGACACATGCCATGCTCTATGTCACTGGAGCCACAGCCTTCCGGCAGAGCATTTAAACATAGACAACAAAGACAACTCATTGACACCTTCCAGAGACTTGAGTGCATCTTCTGCAATGTACATTTGTCATTCAGAAACCCCAGAGTCATTTCAGGCCATGAGCTGTGCCTTGTGCCGTTGGCATTAAAGCACTCGGAAATGGGCACCCTGCAAACCACCCTGCCCTTGTGCAGACAACGTGCACTTGAAATGTGTCATCCTTGCTTTGCATGTTGTTAGTCCTTGCTCTCGAGCAATTGTAGAGATTCAGAGGAGCCACGTGTATGACAGATGATTATAGTGAATAGGGAACGGGAGGAGAAGGGAAGTGGGAAAGGTGGCAGCCCACTCCCTGACATCCATCTGGCAATGGCCTTGGCATGCAAAAGTATAGCTTGAGAAAGGAAATGTTTGTGACTCAAAGTTGTTGAATGTAAATGGCATTAGGGATGTTTCCTCTGGGTTCTGGGTTGCTCTCATAGTGTAGCTGTTCGCTTCTTCTGTGATGTTAAGGTGACTTTCTCATCTGGGATTCCAGCTGATGTTTGCTCAGCAGATAAAGGGCTATGGAGCTGATAAAAAGGCAAGGTGAAGGACAGACAGCTTTACACATGGGGGAGTTCCAGAATTTCCAGACCAGGATGTCTGAGTGTGCGTTGAGGGAGCAGTATTGGTGTGTCCTACAGCACTGAGCTCCAGACCCACTTCTGGAATGAGGCCTTTCAGCCTAAAGCCTTGGCTGTCAATGCAAACTGCTCCTGTAGCATGCAGAATGGAGTAGCAGAAAACTAAATGCCTTGTTCCTAATGCAAACTTTGATTTCTTTTTTGATTCTAGATAATCTAGTGACAGGAAGTTCAGTTTGAGATATGCATCAGCCAAGTTGTTGAGGGCTGCAAAAGGTGTGTTTGCTTTGTTCGGGTATTTTAAGTAAGACCAATCCTTTAAGTCCCTATTTGTGACATGTAAATTTGTTGTATAATATAACAATTACAACAGGCTTCAGTCAGCTTGCTTCCTATTATAGTGAAGTCCTTTGTGATAGAAGTGTCTTAGTCTGTTTATGAAGAAATAGTCTGTTAAGCAGCTGATTCTCAGCAAAGGGAACCTGAACCTCACTTCTGCTCAGGATTTCCTATCTCTCCTTTCCTGTAATATAGCAAAAGGAAGTCTATGGCAGCAGGCAGAAACTTTAATGCAGTGTCAGTTAGCAACATCACTTTCAACATGCATGTGGCCCCAGCAGGACCTCAGAAGTAAGGATTTCCACCTGCAGGTGCAGGTTTATGTGCATAATGTATGTATCTTTGTGAGCTGGGTTTTGCTACTGTACTGGAAATGTAATGATGCAGTTCTTAGTAAAAATGCTGCTCCATGACTAATGGTACCTTGTAGGAAATCTGCCTGAATCCATGCCTTGTGTTAGAACCTGTGGATGTGGATCTCTGCTCTGTGTCCATGGCTGGTAGCAGGCACTGCTTCAGACTACACAATCTGTGTGGAACCTGGGAGTAATGTGGATCCCCTGGTGCATGTATCAAGCTAAATTCCTTTATTATCCAGACAACTCTACAATGTCAAGGTCAGCCTATATGCAGGAAAGTAGGACAGATAAGCTTAGTTGCACCTAGGGTACCGCAGAATGCCGACCATCACAGTATCTTTGTGCCAAATATACTTCCAGCTGACACTCAGTATCTTTCTAGGCAGCTTGCAGTGTGGTGAGTCCTTTTTCCTGTGCTGTTCTGTGACAGGCACAGATATGAAGGGCATATTTATCTTCCAGATACATTAAGCAGCTGCAAAATTAAATTGGCAAAACTGGCTTTTTGGACTGGCCAAATGATGTGCTCATATGTGCTCGAGAGTGTTTCGTGACACAGCAATTGTGCTCTAATTAGAAGAACAGGTTTGCAAGAGGGATGGGAGACCTGTAGTTCATTGCCAGTGTCAGGGAAGAAATGATGATGCTTCTTATGAGGCCAAAGCTTGCTTTGAATGGGCCACTGCTGTCCGGGAAGGTGAGAGCCCTGAGTAAGCTTACCATCAAACTCAAGTAGTTCCATGACACCCAGGGAGCTAGCTGATGGAAGTCTTGCTATCAGAGAGTGTTAGGCTCCAAGCTCTTTACCCCATTGCCCTGATACTACAAATGCAAACCATAACCTGCTTTGCAGAGTGTTTCTTTATGAACAGTTACAGAGATGTGGATCCTTTTTGCTTTTCTTTTTTTCCCTTTCCAAAAAGCTGATCCTGACGGAAAGTCCTGAGTTAAAGAAAAGGGTGAAAACACTTGTTTGAACAATCTTTTACTCATAAACAGCTTCTTGCTGCCCTGGAAATGTGCTTGAAGATATCTGTGAGTATCACACAGTCCTCTTGGCAGGTACAGAAATCATGTTTTGCAGCCTGGGGCACATTGGCAATTGTCCTGTAAGAACATGTGGGACAAGGAGGTCTCATACTTGGCCTGTTGTGATATGGTTGAAAGCCCATTTGTGTAGCTTGGACTCTGCGCTTGGTTTTGGTTTCTTTTCAGGTAATGTTTTACTGTAATTTTGAGTTGGAAATAGGACCTATTAGACTGATCTGTAGTTCAGAAGTAGAACTCGTAACCCATCGAGTCAATTTGTGATCTGTGTTCTCAAGGACCACTGCTGGAGATGGTTATTGGTTCCTCACTGGTTATCTGCTCTGTTTTTTCAGTGCTAACCAGAAGTCCAAGAAGGGAGCATGGACCAGCCCAGTGGAAGGAGTTTCATGCAAGTTCTTTGTGAGAAATACAGCCCTGAGAACTTCCCGTATCGTCGTGGACCTGGTATGGGGGTTCATGTCCCAGCAACTCCACAGGGTTCACCTATGAAAGGTAGGTAAACCAGGCTTCTGGTCTTGCTGAGCAAATGGGGTTCTGGGTGGGATCAGTTTCTTGGCCATTCTTATGTTGAAAGAATTGTCCTGAATTAACCAGAAAAAGAAACATCATGATGTACTATAATGTGTTCCTTAGTGAAGAGCTGAGAGACTGCAATCTAACAAAGACAGAAAGCTGATCTAGGGGCTGAACCAGCTGCTGTAAAAAGCAAGTTTCCTTACAGCATAACAGAGTCAGAATATGTCAATGAAAGATAGAAATAAGGCCTTATACAGGCTGACTTTTGAGGGTTCAGCAGTCCCTGGAGTTAATTTTCTTCAGACTACTAGTACCAGCTCTTTCATTATTGGCTGCAAGTGTGGGCATGATGGCTTAACAAATACATAACACTTGATCTGAGTTTGAGGTCGGTGCCACATGCTAGTGGAACTGCTTCTTCTTTGTGTAACCTCTTACCCATCTTGATTGGTAAGTGTAGTTTAAATCCCGTCAGGTCAATTTGTATCATAACCAGCCCCAAAGGGGAAAAGAGCCATGGAAGTCAGCTGGATGAAGTTCACAGTTACTGAGTGTGACAGAGGAGAAAAACAGGGCCTGAGTTCAGTTGAGGATAAACTGAACAGTGTGTTGCTCAGAATTAACATGAACAGGAAATGGGCCTGATGGGCTATTCAGTCAGTGCCCTCTTTCTGGTGTGTGAGCACCCACTTAAATGAGCTATTTAGGTGCTGGGAAAAGGGCATGTTTTTAAGTCTAAAATGTGACTGAGATGTGACTTAGAACTAATTCCCAAGTACAACACTACCGTTTAAAGAAGCCGGATGCTAATAAACAAGTTTGCAGGAAACTTGTCAACTCTGATCACGCCAGATAATTGTCTGCTGCTAGAATTGCTCTCTAGTTGTGTAGCTATCGAGTGTTAAGGAGAGAGAAAAAGGGCCATCTTTTTAGGAAAAAGCTTGCTGTTAGATTTAGATACTCCACAGAGCTGGGAGAGCTCTACTGTATGCAGAAGAGTGTAAGGCTGATGGCTTGCCTTGCCTAAATGTGCATTTCTTGTGTTGAAATGGTTTCCTGTTACAAATGTATGGATTTCAGCTTTGTCATGGTTTCGCCTTACCGAATGAGGTTGCTGTTAGTAACCACAAGTGGGCTAAGTACCAGAGCATAAAGGAGTCTGACTGTGCAACTAACAGTCCACCTAGTCCTGCATCCTATCTGTAGCAGCAGATGCCTGGGGAAGAGCAGAAGTTCTGGCAAGAACTGATATGAGACATACTGCAAACTATGAAAGACTGGCCCATCCTTGCTGCTGTGTGAACAGAAATACCTGTGGTAACTGAAGAGCACTGATACCGAGTGGTATTTCATGTTTATACAAAAGAAGACTTCTTGATTGTTGTTGGTCACTTGTTATAAAATCCATGTTTATCCCAAGATCTCTAAATGTGTGTAAATTATGGAATTACTGGTAGAGTTTTTCTGTTGCTCAATGTCATGTTTGTGCTTTGCCTTCTGTAAGTAAGCAATGCAGTGGTGACCAGAGGGCATCTTTTCCCGTGTTTCAGATCGGCTCAACCTTCCGAGCGTGCTGGTACTGAACAGCTGTGGCATAACCTGTGCAGGGGATGAGAATGAAATTGCTGCCTTCTGTGCTCATGTGTCTGAGCTTGATCTTTCTGACAATAAACTGGAAGACTGGCATGAGGTAAAATGATTACATGTGCATCTTTCTGAGTAACTTTGATGGCTATTGCCATGACTGCAAACGCATTGCAGGTTAGAAGAGTGCTTTATTCATTTAAATGAGAGAGATTTCCATTTTTTGTGGCTTCTTTCTCAGCTTTGAAGCTGCTGCTTATTTACTGTGACAACAACTGAGCAATACACGTGATGAATATTTAATCCATTTGGGCACTTCAATCCATTTACCTCATGACTTACAATCTTGGCCTGGGCATGACAGATATATATATATATATATATATATACACACATATATATTTATCCTCCAAAGCACTTGAATTGTCATTTCTAACATTAAGAGGTTAATGAATAGGGCAGTTTTTAACAGAGCAAGAACTGAGGAGGTCCAAGTAATGGCAGCTGAGTTCCAGCTTTGCTACCAATTGTGTATTTATTCTCTCTCCTCTTTTGTATCCCTATCTGCAAAACAGGTTTAATAACTTTTACCTCAAAGGATATTTCTGAGGACTCATGGATTAATGCTAAATGCTATTGTAAAATCCTCTGAAGTGCTTGGGTGCATTTATACTAGCTAAATGCAGTGTAATATGAGTAAACCAATTGCAATGTGTTCAGTTGTTAACATTTCCTCACTGGCTGATGCTCTGCTTTTATGTTAGTGTTTATTGTTGGAAATATATGTAAAAGAACAGGATCTGCAACATAAACATGTTTATGTGTTTCTGTTGCATCAAACTCCATTAAAAAGGTTGTTAAGTCAGTGTTTGCAGAAATGTCCCAGCTCTGGCATGGGGGTCACAAAACCAGAATCGGGATGGGTTTCCCTGTTCCTGTTATTTCCATGTTAGCCTAGAAGGTGTTACCTCAGCGAGTAGGAGGGAAATGTGAGGCTTGTCTGTTGAGATTAGAGCCAGGGAAGATGGTTTTGTACTGAGGGTATATCTGCTATGAACTGGGATTGTGTTTCCTGCCTTGTCTTATTCTGAGGGAGACTGTCTCCAGCATCATGCCTTCAACACTTGATTTCAGCTGCTGCATGAGACAACTGCCCTTTGCTGGCAGCTGGGCCCTGTGTATGTCATGGTCTGCCCCATCCCTTCCCATCCAACATTGGGATTGAATGTAAGAAAGTTGCTGTTTTCAGAGTAATGGAATTGAGTAAGAAATTCCCTGTATGTGTGCAGTGAGCTTCTGGCTTTTAAGTTGGGCAAAATTGTGAGGTCTGTGGCTAGTGGGACACAGCATAAAGCTGAGCAAGCGATCAGTGTTGGCCATAAACCCAAGAGATGTGCCCATTCCCTTCCTGCTAAAAGATGGATACAGTATGCTGGCTCGTGTACCACACCACTGCTTACTCTTGGTGTTGAGGTGGATTTTATGACCTCTCACAAGAGACCGGCTTTCTCTTATCAAGCTGCTTGGAGAGTGTAATTAAATGAACTGTTGAGGTGAATGAGCAATTAACCAATCGATCTAGATCAGTGAATAGCTGGAGTATGATTTACAGGTGGTAGTTATCCAGAAGGCTTATTTCCCCCCCCCAGTATGATTTCTTTGGCTTGTGGTGATTCCGAAGGCCCCCCTTTTAGGAGATAGGATGTTATTGCATGAGGTTAGATCACTGCCTGATACACTTTTCTTTCTCTCTCTTTTTCCCTTCCCACTTAGGTCAGTAAAATTGTGTCCAACGTTCCCCACTTGGAGTTTCTGAACCTGAGTTCCAACCCTCTGAGTTTGTCCGTTTTAGAGCGAAGGTGTGCTGGCTCTTTTGCTGGGGTTCGCAAACTTGTGCTCAACAACAGCAAAGCTTCCTGGGAGACAGTCCACACAATCCTGCAGGAATTACCAGAGTAAGCATGGCGAGTGGGGCATAGAAAGGGGGGTGCTTGCTGCACACAGGTCAAATCACATGGTGAGGGATGAGATGGGAACTGGGCAGGTAAATACTTTACATTGTCTTAAAAGAACATCAGTGGTGTTGCAAAGCCTTGGGCTTCTCATCCAAATCTGCATAGCAGGGATGGATAATGACCCCAGCAATGTAGGAGTGACATGCTTTCCTCTGAGTCATTGCAGAATGAATGGTGCAATGCATACCTGTACTAATAGCTTTTGAATGAGATGCAAGTCTGAGGGTCTGGCCACTTGTCAAGTAATATTTCCTCATGCTTTTCTGGGCAAAAGTGTTGATTTCTGTGGCTTGGCCACAGTCCACCTTGGCAAAGGCATTCTGCTTCTGCAGATGCCCTCAGTGGCTTTGATTGATAACGAATCCCTCTTTGTATGGCTTTGTGAGCAGAGATGATGACAGTGGTATAACCTGCATGGCCAATGCTCACTTCCCTGGGATTAGAAGAGCTAGTTTAGTTGGCTGAAAACTTAATGGAACCTGTTTATTCTTTAATGGGGATATTTGGCAAAACCAGTGATGTAAGGAAAAAGGCATCATCAGTGTTGGGTAAAGACACCTTTTTAAGTTGTGAGCATTGAAAACAGTTATCAACCACCACTGGGGCTGGGTTGGTGGCTTGTTGGGCACAAATGTGGGACACCACCCAGAGCAATCTGTTACATGATTAATACTGGGTGGCTAGGGGAACACTTGGAGGTGTTTTTCATCTGTGGAGGAAGCTTACAAATGGAAGCAGAGATGGAGTTGAAATGCTCCATTCAGAGTGCTCAAAGCTCTTCTGTATACCAACTTCTCAAATCCCATAAGAGCTATTGTAGAAAGTCATGTTAAAAGCGCATGTGCATGTCCCTGTACCTGAGATCTCAATGTATGCTGAGATGGTGATCTGATCTTTCTTCCCCTGTGCAGCTTGGAGGAGCTCTTTCTGTGCCTTAATGACTATGAAACAGTGTCTTGTTCTCCAGTTTGCTGTCAGTCTCTCAAATTACTCCACATAACTGATAACAATCTTCAAGACTGGACTGAAATTCGAAAACTGGGAATTATGTTTCCATCACTGGACACGCTTATCCTGGCTAACAACAACCTCACAACCATTGAAGAGTCAGAGGATTCCCTAGCAAGGCTGTTCCCCAACCTGAGATCCATCAATTTGCACAAGTCAGGTGAGAGCCTGGAAGCAGTATGCTTTTTGTTCTCTGCATAAGTCCAGCAGCTGATCGAGTCTCTCCTCCTGAGAAGGTGAAAAACCACACTTGCTTTGTGCTCTTTGAAACTTCAGCCTTGAGGTGCTTGCTTCTCAGCCTGCCTTAGCACTAAGTAGCCTGCAGTCATCATTGCTCCCTGCAATGCAGGAGAAAGGGCAGGTGAAGGCAGAAGTGCTGAGCAAGAGTCTAAACCATCAGGATAGTTCTGTTGCTGTAGCAGAGCTGAAAATGCCCAGTGACCTTTGAGCAGTCTCTCCTGGCTTCTCTTGCAGAATCGAAAAGCTGTTGATAAATGTAGTCCCAATGGACCTAGCATGTCCAGTTTTCTAATGGCACTAATTCAGGGCTATGCAAGCAGATGTACTCAAGTGTCCTGACCTGAAGAAGGTAGCATTAGGGGAGGAAAACAGGCAAGAAATCAACTTGCCCATCTCTGTGGGCTTCACCTGCTGCTTTTTGAGGTTAGTCATTATCTAAAGGATGAGTCAGAGGAGCATGCACCTGCAGCCACTCAAAAGGAGCTGCCACAGGTTTTTTACATTAGTAGTTTCCCCTGTTTCCTGTCCCCACCTCAGATGCTCCTGGATGGAGAAGGATAAATGTCTGGCTGTGGAGAGGATGAAAGTATCCCCTTTGCCTTTAATCCCTCCTTTACTCCGAGTGAAAATGAGCGTATGTGTAGGTATGTGGCATGTGAGGGCTGAACATTCACCAGCAAAAGCTGTCTGTCATGTGTGCTCAGTTATTAGAAGCTCACAAGTTATGCTTGAGGCTGCTTTTACATTTCAGCCCCAGAGAATTTTCAGCCAACGCTCCAGAAAGAGAAGAAGCATTTGGCTTATCAGGAAGAGCACCCCATGCTCGGGGAGCAGGAGCTGCAGGGCAGCTTGTGAGGGCTGTGATGTGTTTGTGAGATGCCAGAAGTTCTTCTGCAGGAGTACTTAATGCATCATAATCTTCTGTTCTTTACAGCTTTATGTGCTGTGCAAGTGATAGTTAAGTGTTAGCCAAGGTAGAAGGTGATTTATTAACATGCTCTGCAATGTAAGTATCAAGGAATCCTTATAATAAAAGCTTAAAGCTAACTAGAGGAAGAAAAGCCTGTTAAGCTGGACTTGAAAGCACTGTCTTGCCGTGTAGCGAGTGCTCCTGTGGTAAGTAGTCTTGCTATCTTGATGCCATGTATTAAAGGACTCTGGACTCTGTATTGCATTTTGCTGTTTTGGGAGCTGGAGGTCAAACACAAATCCCAAGGAGCATGTTGAACCCTTGGCAGATGTGTTTTGAGTGCTATGGGAAAAGGAAACTCTGCCTGCCTGCCGTGATGCTTGGGAGTTTTGTTCCTGCTCTCCAAAGAGCCCCTTTTTCTGAACTGAGGCTCTAATGAGACCCCTGATTTTATTTAAATCAGTAATATTTCTGTTTTTTTCTCCTTTTCTGTACTGTGTGTGTGAAGCTGTTGGATGTTGTTCAGAGAAACCAGTCTCCTAACTCACATTGCCAGTGTAAGCTTTTGGAGCAGTCATCAGGAAAGCATCACAGAAGATGTTTCTGCAGTCACAGCAAGGGGAAGAGAAGATGAGAAGTGTTGATGTCAGCACATAATGAGGGCTGTACTGCTGCTCAATCCTATTTTATTTTACCCTCTCTGCCTGCTTTGTTATCCCAGATGTCAGGTCTTCAGGGGGCTGAAATTGAGTTAAAGTCTTTTTCATTAAATGGCTGGATGGCTTCTGGGACTGTTTTACCCTTGGGTCAGGAGTGGAAATGGGACCCAAGGTGGTCATGTGTGCGAGGTAAAGCTGTTTAATAGCTATTTAGTGATGTCTAGAATGGCCAAAGTCTTGATAACTTTAATACTACTTAAGGCAGCATCTCTTTATAGATGCAGCCATCATAACTGATGCTAGTCAGTTGTCAGCAATGAAGCCAGAGTCCATAAAAAACTGAGCTCCCTAGTCAGCCGTGGAGATCATCCTTCTAGACATACAACCCATCATGAGCAAATTTAAACTGCTTTGTCTTGCAGCAAATGAAAGAGACTTTTTGCAGTACATCGTGATCAAAAAGCTGACTTCTCCCAGAAACAGGATCTGATGCTCGCCTGTCATGTATAGTCTTTGGCTCTGTCTTGTTATCTTGGATACACGATGTATTGTCTGTGTTTGTTTAAGCAAGTCTTTTCCTCTGAGCAGGTCTGCATTGCTGGGAAGACATTGACAAGTTAAATTCTTTTCCCAAGCTCGAGGAAGTGAAATTGCTAGGAATCCCTTTGCTGCAGTCCTACACCACTGAGGAACGCAGGAAGCTGCTAATAGCCAGGTCTGTTCCTTGTTTGTTCTGCTCTGCAGAAGAGTTACATGGCAATGAATGGCTGGGAGTGGGTAATTGGAGGAAGAGGCTGTTAGGAGACAGGGTTTGGTGTGAATTCACCACGCAGAAAGGTGTGACCTTTGGTTTCTTTATTGTTGTGTTGGAAAATGGGAGTAGTGGCAATGTTAAGTCTAATTTCTCTGCTTTTCATCGAATTTTGAGCCTGATACATACCCATGCACACAGTGCACATGTGAGATGAAAATACTTTGGTTTGAATGTGGCAGTGACTGTGTTGTCAGTCACCCTGTGGGTTTCTCTCCTTGCTGACTGTATTTCTTGATGTCTGCATGCAGGTTGCCATCTATCATCAAGCTCAATGGAAGCATCGTTGCCGATGGGGAGCGAGAGGACTCTGAGCGATTCTTCATCCGGTATTACATGGAATTCCCAGAGGAGGAAGTCCCATTCAGGTATGTGTTCTTTGTCATGGAATGGAGAGCAGGGGCAGAAGGGCAGCAAGGCAAAAGGAAAGGTGACAGAACAGATGGTGTTATATCAGGCTAGCTGTTCCATGTCTTGCCTTCCTCAATCTGTTTTAGTTCATGTTGCTATATTAGAATATTGTCTGACGACTTGTAGAATCACTTCTGAGTCAAATTCAGTCTGAAAGTGTCCATGTCAAGTGCCATTAAACAACATGACTGTTCTATTCATGATCTTCATTGCTTCCTGGCCTCTCTCATGGCTAGCTTCATAATCCACCTGTGTTTGGGAGTCCCCACAAGCCAGTACAGACGTGTTCTCTGGTGCCAGGCAGGGGCATCTAATTCTCTTGACCATCTGGTGTGTGGAATGTGACTGGTGATGGGAAGCTGTCCCCTCACTTTCAGGCCCACAAATCGTAAATCTGATGGGTTTTCTATGCCAAAAAGTATGCCCAATGATCCGTTTATCTTGGTAAAGTAATGAACTTTGACAGATGCTGTGCAGTTGGTATCTTCTCTGTGCCAGCATCTACTTACTGCTTCTTAATGGGCTGAGGAAGGATCATGGAACATCAAGCTACTGTATTTGCATGCCTTTTGCCCTGAAACCCTCATGTGCTTTACAGGAAACAAAGCTTTGGGGCCCTTTCTTTATGGAAAGAGGGTAGGACAAGAGTGTGTATATGTTTCCAGACAGAGGAAGGAATAAACTGAGGTAGAGAAGGTCAAATGTATGACCTGGTACAGATGACAAAGGTGCAAATGGAATCTGGTTGGTGTTTCCTCCAGCTTAATTCCTAGGTAAAATGTCTCTGTGTATGTGCCCTGGCGATACAGTAAGGGCAAGGGAAGGCTGGAATGGGGAATGAGGGCATGGCATTTTGTGAATACTGATAGGTCCAGCAATTACTGTATTTGTTAAAGGCATCCTGGGGTCAGTTCAGAGACGAAGGGTAGTGATGTAGTCAGGGAAGCAAGACAGCTGGTGATCCCTCTTGTGCCTTTTTCTGAGGACAAGCCCTGCTTGTAATTTTAAAAGTCCTTGAAGCAGAAAAATGGGAAGAAATATTGGCAGGAATTGCAGCAGAGGCAGAGGATGCAGGGGAGAGGAAGGCGAGCTGGGACCGTGAGCTCATGGTGCTGCTCCCAAAATGGATTCTTTTCTGTAACAGTCATTTTATTTCTACCAAAACTGTTTTGTGTCTCTGTGTTTGTGGCTCTAGAAGGGGAGAATAATGATGTATTCAGCTGCAGACTGAGAGGGGAACTAAGGTATGAGTAGTCCTTTGATCCTGGTGGAATGTGTGTGCACTACTGAGCTTGCCAGGGCTTGTCATAAGAGGGCAACTAAATGAGTTGATGTCAGACTCTACTTCTTTTCCTGCTGGACTTGTGTCTCTGGGTATTGTGGTGACAAGTTCTTTGTATGTTCAGGTCCCATATATTGTTGAGAGGGATACAGTGGGGTACAGCTTGATGACACTGTTAGGATGTAGACTTTGGGAACAGGCTGTGTGCACATGGTACCACATGCAGTTGGGGTCGGTTTCCAGACAGGAGCTCATGTAAGAAATAACTAGTATCTCAACCCATCCAAAAAAGCTGGGTATGACCAACATGCTGGCTTTATGCTGTTTCACTAAGATACAGGAGAATTACCTCCCCCTTTGATTTCTTAACCTCTGAACACTGTTACTGCCCTTTTCTTGGTCAATGGGCTCTTTGTCTGAATCCCTTCATCTGTGAAGCATTTCCAAGGGACTTAAGCAGCTACGAAAGAGGGTTGTTCTGTTCTGGAGGAGTTGTGTGCCACTACAAGCTATTTTCTAACAAGGCTGCAGATGGCTGAGAGTGTCCCTAGTGCCGAGGGCTGGTTTTCAGTTCCTGGACCCGTGTGCAGCAGCCCTTGTAGGAAGGGAAAGCTGGCACTCTGCAGAGTGATTCTGTGTGTATTTGTTGCTAAAGCTTCCCCTTATTTGCCTCCAAATCTGGTTTGGTTTCTCTGAAGGTGATTCATAATTAGAATCTACTCAGGACACATGTGTGCTCTTACTGGGATATGGCATCTGCATTGCAGTGCTGCCTCAAGCAGAGGAAGGAGACACACTTGGGCATGGAAACCTCACGAGTGTAAGCAGCCCTCCGCAAGACTGTCGAGGTGCAGCATGTGATAAGTGAACAGCACACAGCAAACCCCTCTGCTTGCACTGCATGTCTTCATGGGCTGCAGCTCAAAGGGGGGAAATGGAAAGAGTAATCTCTCTCTCTCTCTCTGGATGTTGTGGGTTAGAAAGCAGTGCTGAGTGTACAGTCCAATATTGCCTGTCTTCTTGATTGACGTCTCTGTGTCTGTGGGTTTTTAATGAGTCCTCTGCTTGTCTGGTCTGCTGTTTATCTGCAGAGTATCAGAGACACTTTTAGCCAGGCTCAATTCTTCAGCATCCTCTGCACTGGCAGCCAGTGACTGCCAGGCTGCAAGGGGTGATTATGAAAGTCTCCAGGGTGCCTATTATCGGGGTACAAAAGAACCATATGAGCAATGTGCCTTCATTCTTACTGATTTGAGGGAAGCCAGGCATTCAGGCTCCTAACTTCATTTGCAGGCTGCAGCTAGTGTACAAGGAGCAGGCTTCAAACCTTGTTCTGCATTTCCTCAACATGTGAAAATGTAAGAGCATTGCTTGACCCTCTGCATACTTACAGCATGCATTGGGGTAATCTTACCCCACTCCTGGTGCTTCTCTCTCTCAGCAGGTTTGAAATCTGTCCCCCTCTTTATACTCTTCCTACCATCAACCCTGTTCACTGCAGTTTCCCCAGGCACGAATTGCTTCTAGTTGGCACGTGAGAATGTTTGCAGCATGTGGAGATGATGAGAGCTGAAGGGATATCCCACAATGGTCTGAGGGCAGCAAAGGGCAGGTTTGCTCTCTATTCCTCTCCTGACCACATCCTTCCAGAGGTGTTGGAAACAGTGCTGCAAAGACCTCCTCTCTGCTGGTGACACGCTGGCTAGCACTTGTTCTTACTGCAGGCAGTAGCCCAGTGGGTAAAACACGGGGAGTGTGCTGTCTCCTTTCAGCACTAATGGTTTTTCCAAAGAAATAGGCCTGATCCTATTGTTCCGCAGGTGACTGTGAGAGCAAGGCACCAGCCTGCCTTTGGATGCTGTGCCTTAGTGAGAGCTCATTTTGTCTGTGAGACTGGGGAAATCCTAGTGTGTTGTGGCCCTTACCTCATTTCCCTGCAGACAGAGGGGCTGCTGTTCTTCAGGAACATTCCTGTCCTGAGCAGGACTCCCTAGGGTCACCCAGCCTGCCAGGTCCCATCATCTCTCAACAGGGGCCGTGATACAGCACCGATCACATTCAGCTCAGGCTTGTATTGGGAACAAAAAGAGCTTTCTGTACAGTGCATAGTGGAGGGGCTCTGAAACGTTACCTTTCCCAGCAGTTCTTGGTCTTTGTCATTTCAGTCACATTGTGTTTTGTGTGGTCGTTTCGTCTCTTTCCCAGCCAGGCAAGGGAGATGCAGACTTGGAGTGATACCTGCTGAAGGGAGTGGGAGGGTGAGATGGGTTTTCCATTGCAGGAGATGGCTCCCGAGGATGGGCCTTGTGAGGGACACTTGGAGAATGTGGCTCCAAGGAGAAAGTAATGGTGCAGTGTGTGGCTCTGCTGGGAAAATTCCCCTGTTGTTTTAGAGAAAGGGAGGCTTGTATGGAGAGAAGCTCCATGCAATTCGAATGCTACCTCATAAGAGCCTCATCCATCCTTCCCATCTCGACTGAAGTGCCAGTTAAACTGCAAGATGTTTTAGGAGAGCCAGCTATGGAGGATGAGGACAGCTCGTTGCTGTCTGGATTCTGGTTTTAGCTCCATCAGAGTTTCAGGCTTCACATGAATCACACCTTGGGACCTGTGCTCACCCTCTTGTCATCCACTCACTGTACTCCTATGCTTTGCAACCTAATAGCATCCTTGCATCAAGTGGCAGCTCAAGTGAGGTAGAATCATGATGTGAAACAGAAACTGACTTGTGAAACACTATGAGCAGCACTGCTGTAACTCTGGACACGTTTAATTTTACAGGTATCACGAGCTGGTCACAAAGTATGGGAAGCTGGAGCCCTTGGCAGTGGTGGATCTGCGGCCACAGAGCAGTGTGAAGGTGGAGGTTCACTTCCAGGATAAGGTGGAAGAGATGTCGATCCGTCTGGATCAGACTGTGGCAGAGTTGAAGAAGCACTTAAAAACTGTTGTGCAGTTGTCAACAAGCAACATGCTGCTCTTCTACTTGGACCAGGAAGCTCCCTTTGGTCCCGAGGAGATGAAGTACAGCTCGCGAGCACTGCATTCCTATGGCATTCGGGATGGAGATAAAATTTACGTGGAGCCCAGAATGAAATAGCCTCTTTCGGGTGCACACACATGCCCCCCCACACCCACACACATGCATTAAGGAGTTTTGGCAAGGTTTTTGTTTCAGTTGGTTGGTTGAGGTTTGGTTGTGTTTCTTTAGCAGGTGATTTCTTAGCCCGGAGGAAGTGCCCTGATCTGAAAACCATGCCTGCCATCCACTGCAGGTGACCTTGAGGTGACAGTTGACTTCAGTGCGTGTGTTTCAGTGTGTGCAATACCTTGATGTTTCCTTTGATGCTCCGGTATACTCGTGATTTGGCATGAATGGTCACTTGTTCAAGCTAAAGGGTGCTAGGGTCCATAAGGGAGACGATAGCTCGGTGCAGAATTTGACCTGTTGTTTTCTTTGTCTAAATTGTTAGGGTGTGGGCTCCACCAGAGCACCCTATGGCCTAGCTATCCAACTGTGGCTCGAGCTTGCTCAAGTATTTGTTTGCAGCTAGGTGCTGTCTCAACCTTTTGTTACGCTCGAGTTCAGTGACAAGGTCTAAAACAGTATTCCGCTTGATTCAGAGCTCAGGTACTTAGTGCATCCACTTAATTCCACTGGTTTGGGTTAGATGAGTGCACGAAATGGGGGAAAGAAAGAGACCCTTATTAGAAAGAAACAATTTATTTTCAAAATGCACACTTTATATCCATACTGTCCTGGTTTTTTTGGGGGGAAAAATGAAGTATTGGTTTCTCTCCTGGGAGAGAGGAAGGGGAAAATTGAAGTTTGCGTTTGTTGCTGTTGCACCAGAAATGAAACCTAGCACTTTCCCCCAGGGGCTCCTAGCTGCGGGGTCCCAGCTAAGGGTCTGAACGAGGAGAACGTGTTGGCTCAGATCAGTTTCTAGAAGATGAGTAACAAAACAACTTTATTGTAAAGCAGGTTTTCGCTCCCTATGTTGGCTTCCCCCCTACACGCACCTCGTAGGCACCGCAGGCTGCTGCTTAAATTAGTCTCCATTTTCTACTGCAGAGCAGATTCCCTTTCTTGTGCAATGAGATCCTCCTTCCTTTATCTCTCTTATGTCCCTTGTTCCTCTGTCCCCTTGACAAGTTGAAGACCTTTTAGATTGCCTACTCATAAGCAGCTACATACCAGTTTTTGAAGCTGTGCAGTGAGGGCTCTAGTTACATGTGAACTTCTGACCTGAATGTTGAAACGCTCCCTTCTCCCCATGTGCACTTTCTTTCCCATAATGCTTTTGTCCATATCACCGAGCTCCTTTTATATTCTTGGAGTTGTGTATTTCTCTTCATATTTTACCTAGATTGTAGGGTGGGGTAGGATGGGGAGGGAACAAGTATTATCTCATAGTCTTCATGTTGGGGATGTGGGGACCAGTCAGAGGGGAGTAGTTCTGCATCCAGAGGAATGATTAAAAATGGGAGGATTTAAGACAAGTTACTGATTTGTGCCTCATCTCCCTCCCAAAAATGTCAATGAGATGAGCAATAGGAAATGGAGCAAGTCTCACCATTAGTAGCATAGAGGCTGCGGCACGTACCTGCCGAGCTGTGGTACTCATAAGACAAAAGAGCAGGGAGATGGTGGCAGTGTAACATAAGATGATGCTTTTATAAGCTAGAGCTTTACTGAAGATGTATTTTCCATGTGGGCAGTGAAAGACATTTGCTGCCTTATAGCAGAACTCTTAAGCCAACACTTCTGTATGATATATACATACATAGGCATAGGAAAAGTTGTGTTTAATAAGATATTTTGTTATAAAACAAAGTTTTATGAAGATATGGTTGTTTAATATTAGAAGCCTATTTCTCTCCAGTTTAAGTAGGTTATCTCTCAGTCACAGCAATGTCAGAGCTAAGTGACCGATGAGGATGCAAAAGTGTCTCTGACCTAATTCTATAGAGCAGTAATTACCTATATGGGTATGTTTATGGCATTGTAACTGGTATTAATGAGATGCTGTAACTGTTGACCAACATCCTCAGCACAATTAAATGTCTCGGTTTCAGAAAAGGAAGTAAACACCATTAAAGAGTGGAATGGGATGTTAAAGAAGTGACAGTATGTGCTTTGAAGTTTGTTCACCCACAGTTTAGCCAGTCTGTGGAGGGAACAGTGCTGCCACTGTGGCAGCTCGGAAGAGTCAGTACATCATGCTTTTATTTATGGTGGACCTGGTGGGGACAGGAAGGTGGAAAAGAGAACACCTACAGGTATACAAGGTGACAAGTGCCATGGAGCTGACAGGGATTTGGTGCTAGCACCCAAACCTGCTCCCCTGGTCTGTTCAGGTCAGTAAATCATGGTGTGGATACCACTGCCTTGTTGCTTTCTTAGGGGAAGGTTGTTTGTGGATGATGTTCAGAAGCAGTTCACATTCTGTGTGGCTAGCAGAGCACTTGTGGGCAGGAAACCAACAATCCTGGTTTGCTTCCCACAGACAAAGAGTCGTGTCCAAATCCAGGGACAGTTTATGTGTACAGATGGTTGACTTCGGAAAGGAGGGCCAAATGGCATGCAGCTGATGTGGCACAATACCCCAGGTCGGCTTGCTTTCCTTTCCTAATGCCTTCTGAGCTAAGGTCTTGTATGTGTGCCATGTTGCCACTAAAGAGGGGACAGTGTCAGTGGGAGAGAGGGAGGCCTCTGAGCAAGAGAGGAGATTTAGGACTGAGGATGGGTGCCAAGAATCTGTGAGGGTCCTGAGCTAGCAGGAGACTTGATTTAAATCAGTGTGATGTCCTGAGGGGCTGTGACCTGGTGGTGTTGGCATATACCTGCTTTAGGAAAAGGTCCCTGGATCTGTATTACATAATAGATTTGCAGGCTTCTCTAGCTTTTGTTTCCTTCTATCCGAGGGCTACTTTTGTCAAGAACTGTTTTGTTGTTCATGTTAGTTCATGCATAGCAGTGGGCAAAGCACCTGCTTCGGAAGGAATTAGGTGAAAGCTATATACCAAAGTGTCGCACGGCTCCTTGTGTTGAGATGAGATGCTGTGCTGTTGTGTTTTTGGATACATTCCTATTGACTATCCATGTTTTGACCAGATGTTTCATGCGGATCGCTTAACCGGCGATGTGATGAATATGCATGGCGTGATGACTGCCCTCTGCTTCCTCACCGGGATATGTAACCCCCATTACTGGGAGTTGCACACATTCCGGTGGCAGATAATGTGTGGCCCATGGTGGCTCGAAGGAACTGAGCCTAATGGTGCTCGTTGCTTCTGGGGATAGGCTCTTGGTTTGCCCTCGCCTCCTTGGGTCTGTAACCTGATGAAGGCAACTCGGTGGCTCTGCCTCCGTCAGCTGCAGTTCGAGCTTGTAAATGAGATTCTGTAGGTTCTGTTCGTGTACGGAGTTGAAAATGCAAACGAGGTGCTGAAAGCAGCCCAGAGGCTGCAATATGTATTCCTGGCAGCTGTGCCTCCCTCATCTGAATGTGGCACTTCTGTAGGCGGTAGAGAGACGCCTTCCCCAGAGCAGCGTTCGAAGGGCTTGAGCCATCTCGGGCCTTGGCCTCTGTGATTGCTTTTCTGCAGTTACTGGAAACTTGAGCTGTAGTTTCAATGTGAAGGTCTATTCTTGCTCCCTATTAATGATGCATCCATATGTAATTTTAAAGAAAAAGGAAGAACTCTTAAGTCCAGTTTGTTTTTTACTCTGGTTTCTCTCACAGGGGATATACTTCCTGCTCCCACAGTTTGCCTTTGGTTTGCTCGCAGACTTAGCAGTGGAATTCAGGCCAAATAGGTAATTGGTTTGGATCAGTTCAATAAACTTATGTAAGTTTTTACACAAAACAAAGTGTCCCAAGTTTTGCACTTCTGTGTTCCCTCCCTCTCACCTGTATGTTTGACACACACCTTTGGCAGGCTGAAAGCTGCTGAGATTTCTTTTTCCTGCTGACTGTTCCTGCCTCCTGTCTGCCTGATGAGCTCAGGCAGAGGCACCTCACTGTGTGACATGTGCTTGTTGAAAGGAGAAGTCAGGATGCTGGAAGACCTAACCCTCTTCTGGACTGTATTCCTCCATGGTGGTTACTCATCTCCACTCCAGGTGATGAAGAAGGCTCCAGCTCACTCTCTGTTACCTGCTCCATGTCCTAAGTGGGACTGGGCTAAGGGTTAAAGCAAATTTCACCCTCAAGACAAGGTTTGTAGGTGGTGATGGGGAGGGCAGCATCCCAACTAAAGCAGGAGTCATGAGCTAAGCCCATGCTGGCCTGTGCCAAATGACCTTGGGCATTCTGGATGGGATGCAGTGTTCCCTGGACTGGGCTGGGTCCCTTGGAAAGGGAATGCAACAAGGCTCTTCCTGCAGTTGCTTTGCAGAGGTCAAGCAGCCAGAGATCCCCTTATCTTATCTTGTAATGCTGAGTTTTCCTCGAGGTCGAGCACAGGAAGGAGGTTTTCTGGTAGAAGGATAAAAAGAAGAGGGAAAGCAGTTGTTTGCTCAGCACTGTGATAGGAGCATCCCCTGCCAAAACAACATAGCCCAGAAGACAAAGTCTTCCCCAAAGAGACAGTGAAACCTAATCAAAATTCATCAGTGTAGACTTGCCCAGGATGAGCAGGACCAGAATATTAAGTTGACAAAGGAGCAAAGGGAAACCAATTTTCACTGGTTTTCTCTGTGTTACAAAACAGGCTGAGAAGAGTCAATTGATTTTTCTGTGGCTGGTAACAGTCACATTTTGTATGGGATGGAAAGGAAAAGCTATGGTGGGCTGGAAGTAATCTGCCCCTGAAATACCAGTCAATGCCTTACAGTGCCCCGGCCCTCCTAAAGTAGTTGTTGGGTTAGAAATGGGGAAAAACACATTAAAAAAGGAAGCTTCCTATTAGCAAGGCCATGCTGGAGTGTATGGAGCAAGCAAGCTCTGGGATGTGCTGTGGAGGCAATGCACTGCCTGGTGCCCTGATGTACTCAAAGGAACTGCTGAGGTAAGATGCAGCACTTTGGGGGTGAACTTGTTAGACTCAGTTCTAGGAGCAGCCAGGGTCCTGGCAAAGGATCCTGGCCTTCTAGGTGCTTCCTGTTTGGCTGCTGGCATTGCTGTCTCCTCCTGTCCTGATGGAAGGGCAGGGAGTGTGGGTATGGGTAGCTCAGGGTGCTGCCGACTGCAGAATCCATCACCTCTCGGTTGTTGTTCTGTCTCTCTCAATTGACATCAATGGGAATCAAATGAAAGCAGTTGGGATCTTAGGCTACAGATGAAGAGCCTCTGTAACACAGCTTGAGGCTTAGAGCCTGCAGACCTTTGGCAGGTACCACTCTCTGGGGCTTATGGTGTTTCCCAGGCTGTGAGGGAGCCAGCCTGTCAGCACAGGTTGAAACATTCACCAAGCAGCAGCCATCACCAAGCCCTGAGGAACAATAAGCATCCTTGGTAGCTGCTCAGCTCAGGTGACCATGGGTGTGGAAAGCATCCTCCTTCAGCCCATGATGTCCCTGTGGAATTGCAGGCTGCTAGAATGAAAACGGTAATAACTCAGCAGCCCCCAGTGAAGCTTCCCACTGGATCAAGTAGAATCCGTCCAGAGAGGGTGGAACCAGGACCAGCAATGAAGCCCTCTCCAGCAGACTGGGAGAGCACACACTGCACTGGGTAAGTTTGCCCTTTCCCACCTGCAAAATCAGAAGTGAGTTACAGAAAGTAAAACAAGACTTGGATGGAAAAGTAACTCAGTTGGAACTCTGGGGCACTGCCTTTGAACAGTGCTTTAAGCCTAGCACTCCTTAATGCTAATCCTGTAACATTATATAGATGGGCGTGCTTTTTCACTTGCACAAAGGAGGAAGGGGCTCAGTTCTTTTGATTTGATTTCTTTTTTTCCCTTCAGCAAGAAGTGATGCTGAGCAGCACAGCCGCAAGCTCAGCTCCGGCTCACTGGCATTTCCATCTGAATCCACCTGAGGGGGGTGAGTTTTCGGGGAAGAAAGAGGCTTCTTTCCCTCTCCAGGCCAGAATCTGATCTGCAGATTAGCCTGCTGGTTATCAATAGAGGCAACAGTTGTGATTGCAACTCAACACTCCTGCGGCCCTGGAACAGCACTGAAGGAAACAGACTTTACAATTGCGAGAGCAAGGGGACTGAGGCATCGTTTCAGTCATTGGCAAGAATTGGCCAAGGAGGACCGGGATGCATTCTCCATTGACATAGGATTTTTCCCTGGTCTACCAAGATCTGTCTGAAATTTCAGATTCAGATTGCTCCTCTATCTACAAAACAGGTTGGTAATTTTCTTTTCCATACCTAAAACTTTGTAGTTTTGAATGGGATATGTTAAGTAACACGTTCTGTATCGTCTGTCATGCTTCCCAAGCTCTTGTTCTTTGACTGCCATAGCTTCCTGTAGTCATTGTGTGCCCAGTCTCTCCTAGTGAATCCACAGTGACTCAGATTTATGATTTATGTAAAATTCTGTCATTCCCCTTTTGTCTTTCCAAGATAGGGGAATTGGTAAAACTTTTCCTTGGTGGATTGAGTTTTTCTCAGTGCAGAAAACAGTTGCTGTGGGCCTGTGTTGATGCCAGCAGCATGCTGAGGAGCAGCAAGGCAGGGAGGAACCTTCCTTCCACTTTCATGCTTTCTAAGCTCCTGGTAGTGGGAGACAAGGATGTGTGACAGATGATGGCACATTCCCTGATGTAGTCCTGTGCTCTATGCATTATGTATGTATGTAAGTATACTTGGAAAGAGTTGGATCTGTTGATCCCCATACGCTATTGAGGCAGACCTATAGGGAGAACACAAAGAGATGCTAGATTCTGTAGGCAGTGTGTCCATGCAAGTGAAACGCACGGGATGTGTAAAGGGAGAAGGCAAAGGTATTGAAACTAAGGCTGTGCATAATGGATAGACAGAGTTTGTGTTGAAGCTGATCACGTACTTATCCGGCGGGCACGCACATGCTGGGAGCACACGATACCTTCCTGGGAGTTCTATGTGAGCTCTGCCTGCGTGTAATGAAGGGAAAGTGACAGGCGAAGTAATCAAAGCAGGTGTTTTAGCAATAGTTTCTATTGAATTAATAATGAGTAACAAATTGCATTAGGCACAGAAGGAATTAGAGCTGGCACAGGATTTCGATTTCATTTTCCCAGCCCCGTATCCGTTTCTCTCTCTACCATTGATTCCTGTACAGCAAGGAGCTGCCCAGCTGGGTAAATGTTTGTGCTTCTTCCACACTTGTCAGAAATGGTGATTGCTGTGTTAGCAGCCAGCACAGTGTTAGTTGAAGTGGTGCCTGAAGCCCCTTACCCAGGAGAGCAGGCTTCAGCTCTGCATCGGCCCTTGTCTTTGGAGCAGTGCAAAGCTCTTGAAGTGTTCATCCTCACACTAGGTACATGGGGAAGGAACTGCTTGTGAACTGTCAGAACAGACAGCCCACGGAGAGCTGGGGCTATCTACAGCTTGCAAACACTGTAATGTGTATGGGTATGTGTAACTGCAAACACTGTGCAATGAGCAGGGCTTCTTCCCTGTGGCTATGGGCTTACTTTGCCAGTACCTGCAGGGTTATTTGCTGGTATCACCAGGGAAATCTCATTACAGCACTGAACAGAGCAAGCATTTCTCCAGGGTCTGCCTGGCAGGTGAGGGACCTCAGTCTCTGAAGCATGCTCCTATCAGTGGCTTCAGGAAGTGATGGCACTCAGCATCACCCGCGGCTTGCTTGAGAATGCATTTCCCATTGATGTGATACGTGTCCGGGTTTCTTTCCTTCCCATAGGATGAACAAGCGATCATTTCTCGGGACCTGGGTGGCCCTGTTGGTGATAACTGCACGGCAGCAAGGTGAATATCTCCTGCTTGGGAGGCCAGCACCAGTCAGCTGTGCTGGGAGGTACAGAGAGCTTGGGAAACACATACAGCCCCTTGGCTGGTGCAAGGGCAAGACCCAGGGTGAACTTAGTGTTTCCTATGGGGAGGGAGGGACCACTGATGTTACGGGTGGGTAATGGGGCAGATGTGGGCTGCCTGGCTTGGGGGCCAGCTTGAGAAATGCCCTCCAGGGCAAAAATCACAACCAGTGGGGGCCTGCTGGGCTGTTTGGCTGGATGAGGTGATGCGTATTAAAGTATGGTAGTGTCACAGCAGAAGTGCTGAAGTTTCTGCTGAGTTTCCAGTTTAAAGAAGTAAAATGCCTGTCTCAGAGCTAAGCCTCAGCTGTAATAACTCGTCAGGTGCATTACAGCTGTGAAATGACTGATTTTACTACCTAGCAGCCAGGAGTTTTGCTGTGACCCTCTGGACATACCTGTGAAACTAGGCTTGCAGCTTGGACACCATCACAAACCACCTCCCTTTATGTCTGGTGGGGCACATGTGTGTCTTAAGAAGTCAGGATGCCAGTGGGTTAGGCCAGACTTCCCTTTGTCTCCTTTCCCAAAGGAAGCTGAAGCAGCTGAACCTGTGAAGAAAGGTTAGATGGAGATTCCCTACTCCCAGGGAGGGAGCATCCTCAGGGTGACTAAGAAAGAGCTTGGGCAACACAGAGAGCTCCTCCTGCATCCATAATGGGGCACAGAGCAAGTTGTCCTCAGCTGGAGGCCCCTGAACAGTGCAGGGTATGGGCTAGGAAACCAAAGCATGTCCTGAATGCAGCTGAACAGAGCCAGGATTGTTCAGAGCCTCATGTCGGCCAAGATTGAATATTGTGAGTCCAGGGTACTGCTTTTCTGTAGCAAAGAGGGGAGGAGGGGGAGGAAAACCCAGCAAAAGCCCCATCTGCTCTGTGATGAGCCACACCAGTCGCTAACTGGAAGAAACAGGCCATGAGATGACAGCAGAGATCCAGGGGCTGCAATGGGAAAGGACATGTGCCTTAGGGCCAGAAGTGCATGCTTGCAAGTCAAGCCAATCAGTGGCTTTTATTCTGGTTGAAAGTGTCAGGCTTGTACTGAAACACATCAAAAGTGTCTTCTGAAATACCTTTAGGAGGGGCAATTCTGTTCCCTGACAGTGCTTTTTAGCAGGAAACCTCATTTTGCCAGCAAACTGTGGAGCTGTTGTGGCACATCCACACCAGGGAAGGAGGTGGGGGCAAGGCAGCTATTCTGCTCTTCACAGGAGGTCAGCATTAGGCAACCCCAGCACCTTCCTGGCATTACCATAAAGCTTCTCTTCTCACTCTCCTTCCAGCTCACGCCATGAAGAGTCTGTATCCGTTCTGGCAGAACGACACCAAAACACCCAAAGTGGATGATGGGAGCTCTCCTGAGATCAAGATCTCCATCCCGTTCATCTTCTTTGGAGCCCCGTACAGGAGCGTTTATGTAAGTGAAGGAGCAGACCATCCCTTTCTTCTCTTTCTTGCCATTAGCAGCTGCATTTTAAACTCTCTCCCTGTCACCAGGAATTGGAAGATTTATTAGCACCTACCTGACAAGTTCTTAGACTTCATGAACTGATAGGTTTTATGATTAAGAATGTCAAAGGTATATTTAATGGGCTAATGTTCATGAGGAAGGAATATAAAAGGCAATAAATTTTTTGTAGGTGATTAAATGGTACAGCAAAGCTAAGGCCTTGACACAAGGAACATTATTCCTGTTACATGACAAGAAATAAGAACATGCAGAGACCTGTAGGGGAAAACATAACTGCAATGGCTTGGACCCATACCTGAGACAAGGACGGGCTGCTGTGCTCTTAGATGAAAGCACAGCAAAAGCCTGGCAAAGGGGACTTCTTCCTGGCCCTGCAGCCACCCATGTCATAGGCTAGGGTCTGTCAGTGCGGCTGGGTAAACCCAGAGCTCTCAGTACATAGGACACCTTCCACCCCAAGTCACTTGCCTGCTAAAGCAGCAGCTCTCTGCTCCCTGCAGAGGCTTGCTCAAACAGAAGCGGGTCTCTGTGCAGGTCAACAACAATGGGGTGATCTCCTTCAATGCACTCGTCAGCCAGTTCACCCCAGAAGCCTTCCCCTTGACGGACGGCAGGGCCTTCGTCGCGCCCTTCTGGGCTGATGTGCACAATGGCATCCGGGGCGAAATCTACTACAGGGAGAGCACGGACCCCGAGCTGCTGAAGAGAGCCTCCAAGGACATCCGCAAGCACTTCAAGGACATGTCCTCTTTCTCTGCCACCTGGGTCTTCATCGTCACCTGGGAGGAAGTCACTTTCTATGGAGGAAGCAGCACGACTCCGGTAAGAGCCATCAGCTGTGGTGCTTGATGGGTGGTGTTTGATGGTGGAGGTTATCTGTACATGGATAAAGCTGTCTTGGCCTTTTTGCATAAACTGAGTTGCTTTGTGTTCCTGCTTCTCAGTTCCCTGCACTGTGATATGGCACCTTCATTTTGCCTATGCTTCTGCAGCGATAGAACAGAGCTATTTGTGCAGGAGGCTACAGGGACCTCAAGCAAAAGTCATTTATAAGGGAACCAAAGTTTTGGCATTGAACAGTAGCTATGTCATGATATAAACCACTTGAGACTCCCACTTGCTCCTGTGCGGGATCAGTTCTGTCCACTGCAGGGGTGCAGGATAAACTGGTGATGGAAAGAACAGGCTGCAGAGGTGGATGCCCTTCATTTTCTCACTGGTCAGAACCTTCTGCTCTGTGCTCCCTTCTCCTTGGTCATCCTCTTGAGGCTGGATTTTGTGACTTGGCCTTCCCACTGCCCATTTCTATCTGTGATACAACATGAGTTTGCTCTGGTTTGCACACTGAGCTCACCTTGCAAGGCCCCAGCATCTTTGAAATGAGCTTTGAAACAAGCTTGCCTATATGAGGAGGGAGAGGGAGGGCTGCTCCAACAGAAAAGGTAAATTAAGTTTTGGAAGTAATACAGTTTCCAAGGAGCTGGAGAAAGGAAAGAGAAAATGGGAGCTTTAATATGTATTTATTTGGCAAAAAAAACCCCTTTTCCTTTCAAATCATGATGTCTTTTTCTGTGGCAGAGGCTGCAGTGCTCTAATCCAAGAGGGTGGTGAGGGCATCTAGAAAAGGGCTGTGTGGCTGTTCTATTCAGACATTGAGGTAGAAAGGGAAGAGCCAAAGGGAATACTGATGGCATTTTTGAGATGACAACTGGTCTGCTTGCATGGGCAGCCTGATGCAGACTGAGCAGAGAGTCACACTAGCAACTCAGTCCTGGTAGCTCCTCTATTTCCACACATGTGCAAGATCTATCTCAGAGTCTGGAGACAGCAGTGTGATGCTTTTGAGGGCATAAACAGCTTTTAGAAACCCAGTTAATACGTGAGCTGCAACCGCAGCTGATGAGAGGCCCATGCCAGACCACTGATGTGTTGCTGGCAGGGCCCCTGTGGAAGCTTGGGGCACAGATAGTGAGTGAAGGATCATTGCTGTTGTTTGGGGATAGGGTTGTTTAGGATTAGCCTGTGTGCTGTGAGTGCCAAAAGCTGTCGCCTACTGTCTCAAGGATCTGGCTCTGATAATCAGTTCAGTTCTTTTCCATTTGTTAGAGAGGCTCAAGATTTAATGCATATATTTTGCCAGTCCTGGCAGTGCTTGCAGAAGAAAATAATACATATATATATATTTGCAGACAGCAAGCAATATAGAGATTCGTGTATTGCCTGAAGAATTACATTTGCAACACAATGCAATTTATTTTGTGATAGAGCAGCCTTCCCGTTCAATAGCAGCCAGGGCTCTGGGTTGGCACGTGGAGCAGCACGATGCAACTTAAGCAGGGAATTCATCGCAGTGCAGAAAAGCTGCAGGAAACAATTGTGTGAATGTGGCCTCGGGGACACAGCATTTACTGTCCCTCAATGACACCTGAGCAAATGGGCTTGGTTGTGAGAGTCCCGTTAGGTGGTCAGGATGCTCAGTGTGTGTTTGACTGTGAGCATCACACGTTGTAAACCTGCTGGTACCTGCTCAGCTCTGCCGCCCCCTAAGAGGCACCTGAGTGGAGCAGTGTTTGCTCCACTGGAGAGCTGTTGTTGTACTACCAAAGTGATCTTGCTTTGTGATAGTGCCTTCTGAGCTCCTGGCCATGGGAAAAGGCTTGGGAAAGGTGAGCAAGTGTGCCAAGGTGGTGAATGGGAACCAGACACAGGCAGAATCCCAGGGAAAGGATGCAGGAACGGAAATGATGGCTTCCTCTTAGCTTGCTCTCTGCTTGCTCTGGTGTGAATTGCACCGTTTGCAGCTCTATAAGGCAGCTCTTCCCACACCTCTCACTCCCTCTGACAGCTCCTACAGGCTGCTTTGCCTCCCTTTTCAAGAGCCTAATGTGCCTTGGAAGTGACATCCCTTGTGGCATGCAAATAGTGAGTGCAGGTCCCTGGGCTCTCTCTGCTTGCAGTGCTTGGGGGTTGCTGACAGGGTAAGCCCCAATACTTTCTAGCACGAGGTGGTTCCATCAATGTGTTCTCCCATATCATCTGTGTTTCTGTGGCTGTATTTCCTTCACAGTTTGCTGTGCCCAGGCTCCTTGTGTTGCTCTTGAGTAATTGAAAGGGGACAGCCCATGCTTTGTCCTCTGTTAAAATCCTGCTCACTCAGAGCAAAGGGAGAAGTTATTTATCATGGCATGGTCCCAGTGCAGACTGGTGTAGGCTGGGCAGGGATGGGGAGGGCAGGGAGGTGCAAAAGGCAGAGAGAGGTATCCCAGCTGGATCTGTACAGATAGAGGGGATACCACAAGGGGAGAGGCATCTTCTGTCCTTGGGGCAATCTTCTGAGCTTGGGGCTATGTCACCCTTGTTGGCTCGCAAAGCACATTGTCCCAGCCTGGGGTCCAGGCTGGCAGTCGTCTGAATGTATGTGGAGTTTGGGGGGCTGGAAATGCAGAGTCATTTTAAGGGAAAGGGAGGATGAGCAGCAGCTTTAGCAGGTACCAAGGGCATCTGTCAGCCAAGCAAAGCAGCTCATAAGATACATGGCTGACTTGGATGTAATACACCGTTAACAGTGTTGTAGGATATGAACGTGGAAGGGAAGCGGGTAAGATAACGCGGCGAGGACTAAAGCTAAGATAGGGTAATGGCAGATAGCAGGTCATAACAACCACAATCCTGCCGACTGCTTTTCACTCGCGAGCTTATTCTCATGCTGCCATCTATTGGCGTTAAGTTGGATCTAAGAAGGTCTTGTCCTGCTGCGTCTCGCTCAGATGATGCTAGAGATGAAGGTGTTTGAAGGGCAGGTGAGCAGCGTGAACAAAGCAGCATCATCTTGTGAATGTGCTCGTGTTTTTCAACAGGTAAACACTTTCCAAGCTGTCCTGATCACAGATGGAGTGTCCTCTTTTGCTATATTTAACTACCATGAGATCAGCTGGACCACGGGGACAGCCAGTGGAGGGGACCCCCTAACTGGTCTCGGTGGGGTGATGGCCCAGGTGAGGCTCTCGCTCTCATATCCACATCTCTGTTGAGCTCTCAGATGGGTGCCTGTAACTTTCCCAGTGTATTTGAGCTCACTCAGTCCCTCAGCATCCCCAGCACTGGCCTTGTGAGCTCCCTGTTGGGCACAAGTGATGAGTGCTCCATGTGTATATATGTGTAGATATATATATAGATATATATAGATATGTAAATATACATCCATAGTGCTTGTAGTACCTCTTAAGCTTTTCACTGAAATCTCTGAAAAGAGACTTTAGAAGTCAGGAGTTACGGTGGGGACAGAGGAGTGTGGACATGCAGCATCACTTTACCATAGCAAAGATGCGTAATGAAGTTTGCTCTCTTGTTTTAGGCTGGCTTTAATGGTGGGAATATCACCAACTTCTTTAGCATCCCTGGCTCCAGAACACCAGACATAGTCAACATTGAAGAAACAACCAATGTTAATGTCCCCGGGCGCTGGGCTTTCAAAATAGATGGCAGAGAAATAGATCCAGCCAATGGCTGCAGTCTGAGAGGTAAGGGGGAAACGGCGTTGCCCTTTTTCATGTTTGGGGGACTGTGTAGCAAAAGGTAATGCTCTTGGGGTGCTGGTGGAGAGGTGCTTGACTGCTCAGAGCTGCTGTGCAGCTTGATTTTGCCAATGCATCCCTTCAAGCTGCAGTTGTTGGGGCAGAAACACGTGAGTAGGGTCTGAGCCGCTGCATGCAGCACACGATCACCTGGCAAAACAAGCCTTGGTGCTAGGTTGTTTTCCTTCCTGGGATTTAATAACATGGTATTGCTGTAAGCATCCATTTGTGGGGCCCAGAAGACCCTAACCCAAAGTCAAGGGCAGATGGAGCCCGAGTGTGTTGCAGTGCCACTGAGCCATCATCGATTCTTTGTGATGCTGATGGCAGCAATGGGAAAGATCCTGGCACAGCAATTTCCTCTTGCCCCCAGAGTAGGAAAGCTCAAGGTATAGTCCCACTTCCCTTGTATCTGCGGAAGAAAATCAGGTTTTGGGGGCAGGAGAAATGCCATGTCCCTGCTCGTGCATGTGTCACTGACAGCATGAGGATATAAAGGGATTTATAGATGCCCACAGTGACTGCACAAGGACTCTGCTGCAGAGAGATGATTGCATTTCCATTTGACAAATAAAATGTCAGGAGCATCAACTTTGCTCCAGGAGTCTTTCTAGCAAGAGAGGACTGTCACTTGCTAAAGGACACTGGACATGTCACCAGTGTGAGACATTTGGCCTCTTTATGTTGTGGTTAAGGACTGTACTAAAGAAGGCCTATGAGGTCTCAAGGGTTTTGGAGCCCATGGAGGTTTCAGGTCCCACTGTTGCAGCTACTGACCCCAGGAATAAGGGTAAAGGGGCTGAAAGCCTGTCTCAGCTATGCAAGTGATGAAGATGGATAGACCCACCACTGGATCTGTGTTTCACAGTCCTTCCCAAGAGGCGATGCAGTGTGTGGCAATGGAAGGGAAGAGGCCCACCGTGCCTAATAACACTTGTGTGCCCAAACCTACACCAGGAAGGTTGGCACAGGAGCCCTCACTAGTGGGTCTTGCTAAGGAAAGATGCTGTTTGTTGCAGGGAAGCAGAAAATAGCTCTTATTTTTGTAGCAGGCAGGGAAGAGAACAAAAAGTTTAGGAGAGGTAAATTCAGGCAACGCGCACGGTGGAAGCCATGCACATGAGAAGTGTGAAAGGCAACCATATGGAAAAGAGGGAAACTCTCACGGGTATTTGCCACCCTTGTTCTCCCATCTTCTCTCTGCCTCTCATGTCTCTCACCAGACAAACCTGCCTCCCTTTATAGTGCTGCCGTGTAACAAGTCTGCTCAGTCTATTGCTGTGTGATCACTCATCATTTCCTGTCGTCACTGGTGTATGGTGTGGAAATTACTTATCAACAGCTCTTTGGTTTCGTAACTACTATGAGCACTTTCTGAATGGGAATAAATTGCTTCTGGGCAGCTGATGGCAGACTCGCACTTCGACTGGCAAAGTTATGTGAATGGAGGAATTGTGGGGATGGCAACAAAGCTGAAGGATGACACGAGTACAGCAACAGTGCTGGAAATGGCTTCCACAAGGCACAAGCTTTACCAGTGGACTCTCCCTTTGAGGAAGTAGCACAAACGGCTTGTGTCCTGCAATACTGCAGCACAAAGAGGGTGGTAGGTGTTGAAAGCAGGGGGAATAGCCTTCAAGTCAGCCAGCCTGCTCAGTGCAGCACTCACAGCATCCCATGGACTTGCAGCATGGGCAGGACTTAAAGAGGGGACACACTGGACATTGAAAATGAAGCTTGTGATCACAGTGCTTTGCTGAGTGGCTCTTGCTGAGGGTCTGCACAATGAAAGCAGCCAAGAAGCCCACAGCAGGGTGCTATGGAGGGCTGGCAGACCCCTCTGAGGACTGACATGGTGCAGCTCAAGTCTGTTCTTTTTAGCATGGGTTTTTCCATCTCTGTCTTTCTAGGGCAGTTTCTCCGTCAAGGGGAGATCTTCTGGGACAACTCCAACTGCACCACCAAGTGCCGCTGCCTGGACTTCAACAATGAGATCTTCTGCCAGGAGATGGCTTGCGGCCCCTTTGAAGCATGCGAGCCGAAGACCAAGTTCTTCCAGTGCGTGCCGGTGGAGAGCAGCACCTGCGTGGTGTTCGGAGATCCACATTACCACACCTTCGACGGCTTCCTCTTTCACTTCCAGGGTTCCTGCTCCTACCTCCTCACCAGGCAGTGCTGGCCAGGCTCCCAGCTGCCCTACTTCAACGTGGAGGCCAAGAACGAGAACCGAGGCGGCTCCTCCGTCTCCTGGCTCAGGGATATTTTTGTAGAGGTGTACTCGCACAAGATCGTCCTCCCCAAGGGCAGCTTTGGGAAAGCACAGGTAAGAGCCCCACTGAAAGGGGGAGAACTTGCTGGGTCAGCTCCTCCGAGGTGGTGGTGAGACTGCGTGGCAGCCTGGAGAGCATGGGACAGCACTTCTGGGCTCTCTGCATCCCTTGGGGACTGGGCATAGGGGACATCTGTAGTGGCAAATGCCTTTGGCTGACTGATGGCTGTCTGCCTGTGCATGTCCCTGACACTAAGACCCCATAACAGGGCTGTGCATCTCCTGTTTGTGTCCCAGTATGAGGGCTCTGCTACTTCATGTGCTAGCTTAGTTTGGTGTTGTTCCCACAGGTGGATGACTTGGTGGTGTCCCTACCCATCTCTTTGGAACTGGGTGCAATAAAAGTCTACCAAAGTGGCTTGTCTACAGCCCTGGAGACTGACTTTGGCTTGCTGGTGACCTATGATGGACAACACTATGCCTCCGTTTCCATTCCGGGCACCTACATCAACGCCACATGTGGTCTGTGTGGCAATTACAATAAAGACCCTGAGGATGATGTCCTGCGTTCAGATGGGAGGTTGGCCACATCCGTGCCGGAGCTGGGCGAGAGCTGGCAAGTGCCACATCCCGAGCGGAAATGCTCATCCGGGTGCTTGGAGAACTGCAGCCTCTGCGATGCTGCCACTGAGTCGCTCTATTTCACCTCTGAATACTGTGGCTTCATCAACAAGAGTGGTGGGCCGCTATGGGAGTGCAGTGCTGTAGTGGACCCCACTGCCTTCGTCCACAGCTGCGTCTATGACCTCTGCGGTGCTCGGGATAACGGCACTGGCTTGTGCCAAGCCATCCAAGCGTACGCCGCCGTGTGCCAGAGCCTGGGAATCTCGGTGGGAGAGTGGCGCACCCAGATGGGATGCAGTAAGTGTTTGTGTGCTTGGGCAGGGAGTCTTCCCCTCTGGAGCGGTCTTCCCAGCAGTGTGTGAGATGTGGGGGGAGAAATCCAAAGGAGGGAGTTGTCCAGGATGAAGAGAATCAGATCAGAGACAGTTGGTCCCTTCTCTCCATGGTATCAGACTCTTGTACTAGTGAAACTTGGCACACGTCAAGCATGATGAGTGATGGAGGCTGGACCAGAACAAGGACACTTGTGGGATTAAATAGCTGTGGGTGACTCAATGACTCTGGGGCTATTTTGTGGGAGGAATGGCCAGGGAGGCACAGGAGGGAAATGAATGGGGCAATTCTAACATCAAGCTGGGCTCCTGGGTCACTCTGCATTGTCACTGCTGTGGATCAATAGGAGACAGGTAGCCCTGAGCCATTCTGTAACATAGTCCTGGTGTTGTTTCTCTCCTTTCTGCACCCACAGTGACAGCTGTGCAGTGCCCAGAGCTCAGCCACTACTCAGTGTGTGCCAGCAGCTGCCCTGCCACGTGTTCAGACCTCACAGCCCCGCTGGCCTGTACCTCCCCATGTACCGAGGGCTGCGAGTGCAACGAGGGCCACGTCCTCAGCACCGACCGCTGCGTCCCCATCCACAAGTGCGGCTGCGACGTGGACGGCCGGTACTACGCCATCGGGGAGTCCTTCTGGGCAGTGGCAGACTGCACAGTGCAGTGTCAATGCGAGGAAGGTGGCGAGGCCAAGTGCTTTAACACCACCTGTCCCGAAGGAGAGGTCTGTGCCATTGAGAACGGCTACCGGGGCTGCTACCCCAAGCGGCAGACTCTGTGTTTAGTGGGGCAGAACCAGGTGCTGCAGACATTTGATGGTGTTGCCTTCCTCTACCCACTGGAGAACTCTTACACACTGCTCAAAACCTGCATGGAGAAACCCGACTTCATCGAGGTGGACATCAGCCAGAAGAAGCCTGGATCTGCTCCCAATGGGCCACGTGTCGTGCGAGTCCAAGTGGTTGGTCAAGAGGTGAAGATTGGAGGCACCAGCCTGTCGGAGATCAAGGTAAAGGTGCTGCCATCAAGGTGGTCCCTCCCAGGGCTGGGTTGGGAGGTGGTGGCTCACAAGTGTGATCCAAGTCCCTTTGAAGAAGGGCTTATGAGTCTATGGCACTGGACCATTCCCCAGGTTGGCACCATGGTGGCACTTGGAGGAACGTTGTGTGGGCCCATGAGAAGGTGCAAAGTTGTCACAGTACTGTTATTCTGTTTGCTTGCTGTGTCAGCTCTGGAGACTACTGCACTGCAGCTGATTCCTGCAGCTTGTTGTTTCCCAGGAAGAACATTCTCCCTGGGGCAAAAAGCAAGGAAGCAGCTGTATGCCCTACTCAGAGGACATTCTGGGTCTTGGAGGCTGGCTCCAGGTCATGAAGTGTGTATTCAGTGTGGTGTGGCTGGCAGACAGGAGCAACCATGCAAAGTCACATAACTCTCTCTAAAGTATCCTGATGTGCTTGTTATTGTAGGTGAATGGCTATGACGTGGAGCTGCCTTATTTCCACCCCTCTGGCCGCCTGGAGATATACCGTAGTGACAATGGCACCGTGATGGAGTCGGAGGGGCTCCTGACCATTGGCTACTATGATTCAGGCCTCCTGGAGATCCACCTCTCCACCACCTACTTCAACTGCACCGGAGGCCTGTGCGGCTTCTTCAATGGCAATGCCAGTGATGAATTCTGCCTGCCCAAGGGCAAGTGCACGGACAACCTGGAGCTCTTCCTGGAGAGCTGGACCACGTTTGATGAGATCTGCAATGGGGAGTGCGGGGACCTCCTCAAGGCTTGCAACAACGACTCGGAGCTGCTGAAGTTCTACAGGAGCCGCTCCAACTGCGGCATCATCAACGACCCCACCAACAGCTCCTTCCTGGAATGCCACAGTGTGGTCAACGTCTCAGCCTACTACAGGACGTGCCTGTTCCGTCTGTGCCAGAGCGGGGGCAACCTGTCGGAGCTGTGTGACTCAGTGGCACGCTATGCCAGCGCCTGCAAGAATGCAGAGGTGGACATTGGCCAGTGGAGGAGCCACAGTTTTTGCCGTGAGTCCAACAAAGCTTTTAAGTATCCAAGGTGAGGAGGAGGGGATTCAGACCCCACTGACCTTGGGTGAAGCGTTTTCAGCAGGAGCTTGCAGGTGTACAGAGGTAGAGCTGCTTTTCCTATGGGATGTGGTGTTCAGGCTCTCCCCTGCCTCCTCTCTCATTTCTGGTGGGTACCCCGGACCCACAGTGTGCTCCTCTGTGGCCATGCTGGGAGACACTCAATAGGGGAAGGGCTCTCTGGGGGGTAGGCCCTGATAGTGCTAGCAGCAGCATTAGATATCCAAAGTCATATGAAGGGGGAGGGACAGAAGTGCCTGAACCTGGCACTCTGGGACAATTTTCCTATTCTTTTCCCTACCAGTCAACCAAAGCTTGGCTTTGCTATGGAAAGAGCTATGCCCAGTAGGGCTTTCTGCTCTCAGGGAGGCTGGCACATACAGAGCATGTTCTCCTGTAGCCTATGGAGAAGAACTGCAGTAGGAATGAGTATGTGTCACGAGCCTGAAGGCAAGGCAATGCCACCCCGTGTACTAACAATAGCTTCTAAGCTGTGCTCATGATGGCAGAGACAGATCTCCCAGTGAAACTATTCCAGGGTGGCATTTCAGGAGGCATCACAAGTTTTATGATGTGGTGTAGGAGCATTCCAGGGCTGCAGATGGTGTCTGACGGTGCTGAACGCCACCACCAGAGGATCATTTGAATAACGCTTGATTTCAGCTGTTGCTATAAACTTGCCGTTGATGGGAAAACATTCATAATTCAGAAGTGAATGTGAAAAATCCCCAGTGTGGAATTACATGGTGGGGAGGCAGCCCCTGTCTCCACTGTGGAGGTTTAAGGGAGGGATCTGTTCAGGAGCCCTTTGAAATAGGGAGAGGAGGTGTTGGTCGGCTCATAGTGGCACAGGGCTGTGATGTGAGGATGGTGCTGCAAAGGGGATGGGAAGAACTGGTGGTCAGCAAGGTACTGGAGCTGTTTCCCTTCTTGCTTCCCCCCCACCCCCCAAATTGGTCACTGCTTATTTGTTTCCATCTTCTGCCCATTCCTGCATCCCATCCCAAATCCATGTTTGTCTGTCCTGCAGCTCTCACCTGCCCGGAGAACAGCCATTTTGAGGAGTGCATGAGCTGCGTGGAGACCTGTGAGACCCTGGCCACGGGCCCCGTGTGCACGGATACCTGCACAGAGGGCTGCCAGTGCAACGAGGGCTTTGCCCTGCGCAACAACCGCTGCATTCCCCGTGGTGAGTGTGGCTGTAACTTCGAGGGGCGGCAGCTGGCCACCAACCAGACCTTCTGGATGGACATCTCCTGCCACTTCCTCTGCTACTGCAACGGCTCCGACAACAGCGTCTACTGCGAGAATGTCTCCTGCAAGGATGATGAGTACTGCCTGGAGGAGAACGGCCTCTACTACTGCCATGTCCGCACTGATGCCTCCTGCATCATCTCTGGCTATGGGCACTACCTGACTTTCGATGGCTACTCCTTTGACTTCCAGAGCAGCTGTGCGTTGGTCCTGTGCACCACCATTGCCTGGCCAAGGGCAGAGCGCTCAGATACCTTCCCAGCATTCACTGTCACAGCCAAGAATGAGGATCGGGACACTTCTCTGGCTCTGTGGGTGAAACAAATTGAAGTGGAGGTCTTCAACTACAACATTGTCATCCACCGTGCCTACAAGTACACTGTGCTGGTGAGTATGAGGCCGTGAGGGCTGTGATTATTCCTCCCGGTCACAGCTCCCAAACTGTGGAGCAATTCCCTAGGCACAAGGCACTGTATGGCTTGCAAGGTTTTCTTGAGGATATAGAAGTAAATACACTTGGGCTCATTCCTAAGATGCTGCCTGGCACAGCTTTTGGAGTGGGCTTACATTTGGCTGCCTTGTTTGATGTATAGGCAATGCCAGCAGGGGCCTTGCTCTGGGGATGCTGAGCTGCCCTCATTTGTGTCCTCCTGCGGCAGCTCAGACCATCAATCCCACTCATGGTGCATCTTGTTTCCTTCCCCACAGGTCAATGATGAACGTCTCTACCTGCCCCTGAAGCTGGGCCAGGGCAAAGTAAACATCTTTGCCTTTGGTTTTCATATCGTGGTCGAGACTGACTTTGGGCTGAAGGTGGTGTACGACTGGAAGACCTTCCTGTCTGTCACCATCCCACGTGGCTTCCAGAACCTCACTTACGGCCTCTGTGGCCGCTACAATGGCAACCCAGAGGATGACCTGGTGATTGCAGGTGGTGCACAAGCTGCCAGCATTGCTGACTTTGTCCAGAGCTGGGTGAAGAGGGATGCATTCTGCCGTGTGGGCTGCGGTGACCGCTGCCCTGCCTGCGGGAAGGTGGAAGGCTTCTGGAAACCCCAGCAGCTCTGCAGCCTCATCCCAAGCCAAAGCGGTGTCTTTGCCAAATGCCACAGCAAGATCAGCCCCAGCTTCTTCTACAAGAACTGCCTCTTTGACACTTGTGTCGATGGGGGAGCCATGCAAACAGCCTGCAGCTGGCTGCAGAATTACGCCAGCACGTGCCAAACGCAGGGCATTGCCATTACGGGCTGGAGGAACTTCACCTCATGCTGTAAGTGTCACCCTGCATCTGGGTTCTCCTTGACTAGAGGTGCTTCCTGGGGTTGTCCACTGTAGCTCAGCCTGTAGAGAGCTAGAAGAGCACCACGTGGAGCACCAGCAGTCACCCATTGCCTCTAGGCCATCGACCCAGACATGTCCATGGTCACTGCCTAGAGATGGCCTTGGGGATCCTCTTTTACTGCCAGATAAGGGGCCAGTCAACAGAGTGGTGAGCTAAAGCTATACCAGTAGGGCTGGCAGCTTTTCCCTCCCATGCTTGCCAGCTGAGGCAGAGGTATGGGATAATGTCTGGGGCTCTATGTTCTTTTGGAGTTGTTACAAACTGCGTGTGGTATAGGAGGAGGAGCAGGGATGGAAAGGGAGAAGCCTCAGGTTCAGAAGGTATCAGCCCCCCTCTCCATTGTTAAATTGGATTAGTCGGTTTCAAAGCCAGGAGTCTGTGTTTGCTCTAATGAAGCCACAAGCTCTTGTCAATAAGATTATGATGTGATGTTCAATTAGGCTCCTGAGGACGGGGGCCACAAGCCTCCCTGGCAGCTGATCTGTCTGGCAAATCTGATGGGAAGCAATTGTCTTTGCTAACGAGACTGAAAATTAAATTCATGTCATTGTGCCTTCTAACAAGCTAAACTCATGGCTCAGAAGGCGCTGCTCTCACAGAGCAGGGTGCTGAGCCTGCCGACCAGCACCCTGCATGCCAGGAATTGTCCCTGATGGGGCACAGGGAGAAGTGTCCTGCTCAGGCATGGGAAGCATCCCTTCCAGGCTTCACACTGTGAAAACATGCCCTGAAACATGTCGCTGTATGAAGAGCACAGAGGCTTGGTACACTGCCTGGGTGGTGCCAGGGCCAGCATGAGCATCCCTCCTGCAGGGAGTCTGGTGTCAGAGAGCAAGCTTGCTTGTGGGAGAGCAGGGAGCCAGGGTGCAGGACCTCAGAGACAGTGGTGAGTACAGAGAAGTGTTGGACTACATCAACTTGGACTATGCAGCTGGCAAATGGCATAGGACAGAGGGATGAAGGCTGCCTTCTGCCTTCAGTTGCATGCCCAGGAGTTTCAGGTCCCTCTCTGGGTGGTGTTGCCATGTTGGCAGGGGAGTTATACACCCAAGGACACTGGCAGCAGGGATTACAGCCCCATGTGAGGCTGGCTGCCCGGTTGGTCTTGTCCAGGGAGCTGATCTGTCTGTCTTGTCCTCTGGTACCTTTGCAGCCATCAGCTGCCCCCCCAACAGCCACTATGAAAGCTGCGTGTCCCTATGCCAGCCTCGCTGCGCTGCCATCCGGCTGAAGAGTGACTGCAGCCACTACTGTGTGGAGGGATGCCAGTGTGACCCTGGGTACGTCCTCAATGGCAAGAGCTGCATCCTTCCCCACAACTGCGGCTGCTACTCCGATGGCAAATACTATGAGGTACGCTGCTCGTGTCCTTTTCTTAAGGCTTTCTCTCACCCTCATGATGATATTTCTGGGCCCTGAGCAGGGATGGTGATAAAGCCAGGCTGGTACTGAGTGTCACAGTGGGTCTTTGCCAGGGTCATAGCCTCAGTGCTCTGGAGGGACAGGTCCTCTGCTTCACCAGCATCGTGCATCCATGGCCATGTTTGGGGATTGCTCTGTAGTCTGGTGGGTCTGCACTGAGCCAGAGTGAGCAGAGAATAAGGGGCAGAACAGGTAGATATGCATTGACTGGAGGCAGAGATAAGTGAAGTGGGATCCATAGAGAAGTCCTAGCAATGGCATGTGGGATGTTTGCTGGGGCCAAGCTGTCCTGCAGTGTCCCAAGTCCTTCTCTGAACTGCAGACCATAATCCTTGTGTCAAGGCTGGGCTTGCATGGCCACTCTTTGAGCTCTGGTGTGAGGAGGGCCAGCATGGGAAGCCTTGATCTGAGGGCCTATGGGGATTACATTTCCTAGAGGAGTGGGAAAAGTGGTGCTGGTAACTCCACAAGGCAAGAGGCTGGTGATAGAAACAGGTTGCCAGTGAGGGTGGGGATGATGCAGTGGCAGCACAGGGCTCTCACAGCTCTACAGGGTATGTGGGATAGAGAGGAGAGGGATGTCCTTCCATAGTGTACTGTGTAGCCAGTCTTTCTGTCTGGCAAAATCATCCATAAGGAGCCAATATTGGGGTACTGTCATATGAGGACCTTAGCAGATGGGTTGGCAGCCAGCAGGGTGCAAGAGAGGAGTTATTTAGCATGCTGTGGTTTTGTGCATGCACGAGAGGCAAGGGAAGTTGTGGTGGCAGGAGAGCCATGGAGCTGCCTCATGCCTGAGTGTCTCAGTGATGCTGCAAGGTAGGCGCAAGCTGCCAGCGTGTTCTTTGCACCTTTTCCTCTGTCCTCATTGCCAGCTCTTGCTTGCCCAAGTGTCCGCAGAGGGTAGGGCAGAGGTTTGCAGCCCTGCTGGCCTGTGATGGGTCCCTCTTTCAGCCCAAGCAGCTCTTCTGGACCGGGGACTGCACCCGCCGGTGCCGCTGCTTCCGACGCAACCTCATCCAGTGCGACCCACGGCACTGCAAGTCTGATGAGGAGTGTGGGCTGCGCAATGGTGTGCGCGGCTGCTTCAGCACCCGCAGCTCCTTCTGCCTGGCTGCCGGCGGAGGCGTCTTCCGCACCTTCGATGGGGCCTTCCTGCGCTTCCCTGCCAACTGCGCCTTCGTCCTCTCCACCATCTGCCAGAAGCTGCCCGACTTCTCCTTCCAGCTCATCATCAACTTTGACAAGTGGTCCTCGCCCAACCTCACTGTCATCTCCCCTGTGTACTTCTACATCAATGAGGAGCAGATCCTCATCAGCGACAGGAATACGGTCAAGGTAAGGTGTTGGCAGGGGTGTCTGCCCCCTTCCAGAGCAGGCACATGGGCTGTGGGGAGGGGGATGGCACATGGGGCCACATGACAGTGTCTGTGAGAGCACTGGAAGGCTCTGCCAGTGGTTTTGTGTCCCAGCTGTGGAGGTTTGTAGCTGTATGCCCATCCACTTGTTGGTGGCACGGATGATGCTGTCCTTTTGGACAGGGTGCAGATGCTGCAGCATCACTCAGTCTCCGAAGGGCACCGTCTGTGGCCTTTTCTTGTGAGTGATGAGTACCAGGCTAGAGCTTCTGCACATAAGTATGGTTCCCTTTATGGCACAGCCTTGTGTGGGCATTTAAGGGAGGCAGTGTGATCAGAGTGATCCATCAGGCTTGGAAGAAGGAGGAGGAGGATACACCAGCCCCTGCCAAAGACAATATGGTGTGTTTTCACAGCTGGGATAGTGGGAGGTAGCCATGGAGCCATCTGTGGGCATCTCACATGTGTGGGCAGAAAGGATGGCAGGGTCCCCAGTGCTGTTTTCCTCTCCCCCATCAGGTGAACGGCAGCCAAGTGAGCATCCCTTTCATCACGGGGCTTTCCACCAAGATCTTCAGCCAGGAGGGTTTCCTGGTCATCGACTCCAGCCCCGACATCCAGATCCGCTACAACGGCTTCAATGTCATCAAGATCACCATCGGGGAGCGGCTGCAGAACAAGGTGTGCGGCCTCTGCGGCAACTTCAATGGTGACCGCACGGATGACTATGCCACACTGCGGGGGAAGCCGGCGGTCAGCAGCGTGGGGCTGGCACAGAGCTGGAAGACCAACGGCATGCAGAGGAGGTGAGCGGTCGGACAGCCCTTCCCTGCTGGGAGGGATGGGAGCGGGAGCGGGGCGGCCGCCACGGAGCCTCCGCATGTGTCCGGTGCCCACAGCTGCAACGAGCTCCAGTACTCCCAGTACGCTGCCTCCTGCGACAACGTCCAGATCCAGGAGCTGCAGAGTGACAGCTACTGCCTCAAGCTGACCGACATGAAAGGCTTCTTCCAGCCCTGCTACGGCCTCCTGGACCCACTGCCCTTTTACGAGTCCTGCTTTCTGGATGGCTGCTACAACCACAAGAAGATCCAGCTGTGCGGTTCGCTGGCCGCTTACGGCGAGGCCTGTCGCACCTTCGGCATCCTGGGCACCGAGTGGATCGAGAAGGAGAATTGCTGTAAGAGAGCCAGGGTTGAGGGATCCGGGTCCCATTGGCACTGCAGCCGGTGGGAGGGGGTTGTTCTCAGACCAGCTTGAGGTCTGAGAGTAAAGGTTGTGTTTGTGCTGTCTTGTGCTGTTTAGCAGGAGTGGTGGAAGATCCCTGTGTAGGTGCTGACTGCCCCAACCGCAGCTGTGAGCTGGACAACGGTGGGGAGCTGTGTGGCTGCATCGAGCCCCCACCCTATGGAAACAGTGAGTCCTTTGGTCCCTGCTGCAGGGTTGGCATCGAGCAGTGTGGATGCATATTTGGCTGTTGTAATGATGGGGCTTTGGGAAGGGTGATGCTGAGAGCCAGGACCTCTGCTAAGGTGGGGTTTGTGACCATTCAGGATGGGAGCAAGGAGCAGATTCTCTGGAGTGCATGTTATGGGCATCTCTGGCTCGGGAGCACTTTGAACAGCAGGGATGTCAGACAGGGAGGAGATGATGCTAGCCCATTTCTGGTGGTGGGGAGGAGACCCAGGCCTGTGATGCCATTTGTGGTGATGTAAAGCTATTTTATCTTCTCCTCTAGCCACCCACGACATCATTGATGCGGAGGTGACCTGCAAAGCTGCCCAAATGGAGGTGTCCATTTCGAAGTGCAAGCTGTTCCAGCTGGGCTTTGAGCGTGAAGGTGTGAGAGTCAATGACCGCCACTGCCCCGGCATCGAAGGGGAGGACTTCATCTCCTTCCAGATCAACAACACCAAAGGCAACTGTGGCAATCTGGTGCAGGTGAGCCAGGCACAAAGCACATGGGCTTAAGGAGCTCAATTCCAGGGTTAGGGCATTGAGGTGTGCATCAGTGTGTGATGCTCAGGAGGCACTTTGATGGGGTGGGGGTCAGGAGTAAGGACTAGCCTAGTAGTTCCTAGCCCTACCGTACTGTACCTTTTCTGGCTAGAGGCAGTAGGGGGGCAGGGTGCCTTCAGTGTCACACAGCTCCTTTAGGAGCTGAGGCATTCATTAGGAGGAGGGAAGCAAAGAAAGGTAGTCTCAAACAACCCCCTGCATTCCTTCTGCAGTCTAACAGCACGCATATAGTGTACAAGAACACGGTGTGGATCGAGAGTGCAAACAACACTGGCAACATCATCACTCGGGATCGGACCATCAACGTGGAGTTTTCCTGTGCCTATGAGCTGGACATCAAGATCTCCCTGGATTCAGTCGTGCGGCCGATGCTCAGGTAGGAGCCAGGATGAGCTGCATAGCCTCTCTTATTGCAGAGACACAGAAGCACATAGGCAGAGGGGGACATGGTGAGGGTCCAAAGCAAGGCACCAAGTCGGGGGTTCACAGCCTTTCCTCCAGCCAAGCTGGTATGTCTTTTATTGATCATTAGTGTGATTAACCTGACGGTGCCAACACAAGAAGGGAGCTTCACCACCAAGATGGCCCTGTACAAGAACTCGTCCTACAAGCACCCTTACCGGCAGGGTGAGGTGGTTCTCACCACCCGGGATGTGCTCTACGTGGGGGTCTTTGTTGTCGGGGCTGATTCCAACCACTTGATCCTGATGCTCAACAAGTGCTATGCGACCCCCTCACGGGACAGCAATGACAAGCTGCGTTACTTCATCATTGAGGGAGGGTGAGTGGCCATGGGCCAGGCTGCCCAGCATGCACTGTTGGGTTTTGGTGTATTGTTTTTTCACTGGGGAGGGTGCTTGAAAGGGGTAGTGTTGTGTGATGGAGTCCCAGCTGCAGATAGAAGCAGGCTTCCTTGCATGGCTGGTGCCATGGCCATTGGGGCATCTCTATGTGACAGGGGGATGTGGCTTGGGGGGAAGCAGGAATACAATGAGGTCAGAAGTGCTTGAGAGGGGACATGCTACAGAGGCAGGGCACAAGGCTCTTGCCCAGAGGAATCAGACTCAGCAGGACACATGGCAATGGGCCTTATGGGGGACAAGGGCAATCCTCAAGAGAGGGTCCTGATCATAGGAGGGCTGATATGAGCATAGATGCTTTTGCACAGGTGCCAAAACATGAAGGATAACACCATTGGCATAGAGGAGAATGGGGTGTCATTGACGTGTCGCTTCCATGTCACCGTCTTCAAGTTCATTGGGGATTACGATGAAGTTCACCTCCATTGTGCTGTCTCACTCTGCGACTCGGAGAAGTATTCCTGCAAAATAGTAAGTGGGGCAATGGACAAGGGCCAAGGGATGGTTGGCTTGCTTTGCTGTGGCTGGAGATGCTGGGACCGGGAGGGTTGTGTGTCCCTGTAGGCACTGGGAAGAAACAGTGCTCTCTGAGCCTGGTCCCATTGGGCTGGCTGGAGGGGAATAGAGAGGGGCTGGACATGAGCAGAGAGTGATGGAGGCAGCATTTATGGGGTTAAACAAATTCCCCACACAGAACTGCCCTCAGCACACAAGGATGGCCAATGCGTTCGCTGAGGAGACCAAGGAGCAGATCATCTCCGTGGGACCTATTCGGAGGAAGCGTAAGTGTGTGTAACCCCAAGGAAGGCTGCAGGGGTTTGTCTGGCATCATGCAGAGCCTGATGGTGTGCCAGAGGGTGCCCCAGGATTCTTGGGCACTCGGGCAAGGGAAGGATGCTGGTCAAATGGGTGTATGTGTGGGCCACGTTAGGGGACTGCATTGCTTGAGAACATGCTCGTAGGGGTCTGTGGCTGTCACAAAGGAGATGGCACGACAGCAGGGCGGGTAGTAAGGGTAGGGAGTGTTCTGTGGCCCCATGCTGTGGGTGCTCGTGTATGTATTCCCCTTTGAGGGTTGTTAGCGTCAGATCAGATGCAGTTTTGGGGTCATGGGGGATGATGAGAGCCTGGCCACATCCTAGCATCATTCTCATGTCATGTGTAATGTGAAGGTGTATCCGGCAGCAGGTGATGATCATGTTCTTGTAGGCCCCATTGTTATGGGAGCAAGTGTGGGAGTGGGGTCTTAAGCAGCCAAGGACAGGGGCTTGGGGTTTTGGAGCATCACTCAAGTGTTTGCCTTTGTTTTTTATGCCCAGGATCAGACTGGTGTGAGGACAATGGAGGCTGTGAGCAGATCTGCACAAGCCGAGCTGACGGACCCCTGTGTAGCTGTGTGACGGGGACACTGCAAGGGGATGGCAAGAGCTGCAGGGGCAAGTACTGGGGATGGTGCCAAAGGAGTTGGGCAAGTGTAGCCCCCTTTACTGAGGGGCTGTAGGGGTCAGTAGGGTGGGAATGTGGATGGAATGTGCAGTGTGTCATACATACAGGGGATGCAGAGGGCTTCTCCCATGGAGAAGAGATGCTTGGTAGTGCAGGACTGGCACACTTGGCTGAGGGATGGAGGTGCTCCCTGTGCCAGGACACCAGCTCATGTGGGGGGTGTTGTTGTGTTGGCAGCCTCCAGCTCTTCAGAGGAGCACCGTGCTCAAGCAACCCTTCTGGTGGCAGCCCAGCTCTGGCTGTGGCTGCGCTCAGCTCTGCGGGACCTGACCTCGTAGGCACGGCTCTGCCACCCAGCCAAGGACTGTTCTCACGTAAGCCTGAGTCTTTGTAGGGTAGGAGACAGCACCCCCACAGCGGCCAACTGCTGCCGACCCATCCTGCTGCATGGAAGTAACAGAGGGACTTGACCTGGAGAGAGTATGGCCACGGGCATGAAGATGATGGCATGTGGCAGGAGCAGCAACAACATCAAGGCAAAGCTTCATGTTTGCTAGCATCAATGTAGGGCTTCTTAGGGGGGCTTTTTTTGCAGGTTTCTGGCATCAATATGGGACTTGAGAGGTTTCTTTGCAGGTTTCTGGCAACAAAGTGGTACTTGAGGGGTTTTTATTTCCAGGCTTTCCCTACCTATAGCATGCACTGTAGGTGGCCCACACCCCTGTTGGTAACCTGGGGTGGGCTGAAGTGTGTGCTGTCCCCTTGCACATACAGCTTGGGGTACTCATCATCCTCAGGAGCTGCTGTCAGTGCCTTGTGATTGCAGGGACTCAACCAGAGGTAGGTGTTGCAGTACGGGTCATGGGCTGGAGCAGCACAGTGTCATTGTTGGATGTCATGATGCTCTGGGAGCATGTCACCCTTTGACTCTCCGGAGCAGAGCTGTTGTTGAGGATGCAGTGGAGAGCTGAGCTTGTTCCTGCCAGTCTGGGAAGTTCATTACTGTGCTGTAGTAGTGAAAAGCCAATCCCAGTGTTTGCAAAAAGGTGTTTCCTGGTGTGCAGGAGTGGGAGCCAGAGGAATAAGGGATGGAATTCTCTGCTGTGTTCGTGTAGTGTGCCGTGGCAGAGGCTTTTAGAGGGCGAGAGCAGGGATGGGATCCACTGGCATGGGGTGCCTGGTGGGACAGTTGTGAATGGCCCTGTAGGGGGGTGTCTGTCTGTGTTGGTGTTTGTGTCTTGTGTTTGTACTCAGTGAAACGGCTGCGTGGGAATAAAATGTGTTGTAATCCTTCGTAAATGGTGTGGTCCTGTGGGATTGATGGTGGTGAGGATGGGGAGAGGGTCCCCACGAGGGGTGGGGAGCAGTGGTTTGAGGGTATTGGACAGCCTTTCAGAGCCACCTTTGAGAAGCAAAGGAGCAGGTGTTTCTGCTGTGTTCTAAGTCAAGTGAAGGGACAAAATAGCAGCTGGGCTGGAGGGGGAATCAATTCTTTGTGGAGCTCAGAAGGAAAAAGGAATTGTAATATCTCTCTGGAAGTGAGGTCACACTTGGCAGGAAGATTATAGAGCCATGGCTTATATATGTAAGGACAAAGAAGTTAGTTACATTTAATTGGTCAAAAGTTAGTCAATATATGATTAATTAGTAGTCTGTCTTCCATGGGGTCTTGCTTGCCATGTAACTCAGCATGTGTGCTCCATGATGGTGTTTGGGGGCAAGCTTTTTGGTTCTGCATTGAGTCAGTGGTCACAATCTATCACTGCCACCATTCCATTAGACCCAGTTACTGCCTTTTCTTGTAGACTATATTTTGTAGTACTTCTGTGGTACTACTAAACAAATCTTAAGGATAAGCTTAGTGCTGTTTTGTCTTCATTACCTTCTGGTGCAGGTCTTGTGCTGCTGTCAGTCCTTTAGCTCTTTCTCCAAGGTTAAGGTAGTTAGTGAGGAATGTATTGGTTATACAGTCTTGTTTGAAGTGTCACCAGACACCATTTGCACCATAGCAACTTCCATCCCTCCCCACCCCCTATGAGAGAGTGATTTGAGAAGACTCTTAGATTTCACTATTATTTCTTTTATTGAACTGAAAGGTTTTAACACAAAAAGCCAGTTAATCATCATAGGTGCCCCAACCTCTGCATGAGCAAGTCCTATTTATTTCCCAAGTGCAGTCTGTTTGTTGATGACTTTCTGTCAATCAGAGTTTGAGCTTCCCAATCCAGACATCTTGTGGGCATCAGATTCTGGTGCTGCCTTTACTTGTGTGTAGTGGAGCCAGGAGCTGATTCCTTCCACATTCACTGCAGTTTAAGTTTTCAGCACTACAGTGTTGAGGCTCTTCTGCTTCTTTGAGTGTGTCACACTTTCATGTTTGCACAAAGACTGTCTCCTGGTTGGAATGGGTGAGCCAGTGTGTCCAAGCCAAGCCTGTTGCTTTGATACCTGCGTAGTGAGAAGAGTCTGTGAAATAGCCATCAAATGTTCTTTAACTATAGCCTGTACTTGTGTATGCATTTGGTCCCCCTTAGCGTTCAAAGAGTTAGTAAGATATCCTTTTCCACCTTCAAATTCAAGGGGCTATCATCTGAATTTGCAGAAGCCCTGTGGGCAATTCCTGTCCACTTTAGATGTGTTTCTTGGCAAAGTTTAGCAGTGTGAGGTCTTGATTGATTCTTTCCACTTCCCTTTTGGATATGTAATTCCCATTTACCTTGCAAAAACTTGGGCAACACGTGTACTATTTCTACAATACTATGAATCCCATTATTGTAAGAGGTAATTTCTGGATCCCCAAATCAGGGTATAAGTCCTTTTAACAAGATTTTTAACTACTGCTCTAGCTCTGTAAGTAGGAATAGGCATTGATCAGTATCAGAAACCATTTCTATTGGTTACAAAAGGCAATGCTGAAAGGTAAGGTGTATTTGCAAGTATTCCCCAGGACTTATTCCTCATTTTACAAGTCTTTCTATGACTCTCATGAGCTTCTTGTCAATTTGGGGGTTATGAGCACACCCAATGGTACATTTAGCTCTTCTTCTATGGTTAAAATAGCTAATATGGAATGTAGGGCATAGGCAAAGCCAGGTGGCTAAAAGACTGCATAGCCGACCGTACAAACTCTTTATTACTTGAACGGAGTATGTGATGTGTACAGAGAGGGTGGTCAAACAGGGCAGAAGGCTTTTTAAACTGCTTACTTCCTGCACTATGAACAAATGTTCGTGAGGAGAAGATACACTCAATGCATTTCATTTTATTTAGTGTTGGATATGATTTTTACTGAGCTGACAGAGTGGGTCAGGCTTCTTGAAATACTGAGCTATTGCAATATATAGAAGTATACTAAAATATAGATATGTCTATATATAACAGTAAATATATATAAATAAGTACCGATTATATAAAAATATTTATATATATATATATATAAAACATTACTTGAATATAACATGGTATAGATGTATTTATTTGTATTTATATATATTAATATATCAAAGGGTATACATTAATTTATACATAATAATGTAATAGGGTTTATAATAGGGTATATGCATGTATGCTCTCTCTATATGTGTGTTCGTATATATATACACGTGTAATTTATACCCTACTATATATGTGAATATATTTAGATATACTAAGGGTATATACTTATTTTTCTACACTTGAATAGGTACAAAGTTATTTATTAGTATTTATATTTATTCATATATCATAGGGTATAGAAGAATTTATAACCTACTATATATGAATAAATACATCTAAATTAATATGCACCCTATTATATGTAAATAAATGATTATACAGATATGTGTGGATGTGTGTTTATATAGAAATGTATATAAATACAAATAAAGAAATATACACTGTATTATACATAAGTAAAAACCCAAATACATGAATCCATATCCTATTATATATAAATATACACCCTATTATATAAATGAATCTATACCCTATTATATAAATATATATCTATGTAAATGAATACACAGCCCTTTTATATAAATACAAATAACTGAATCTATACCCTATTATATATGAATAAATACAAATAAATGAACATACGACCTATTTTATATAAATACAAGTAAATGGATCTATACCCTCTTATATAAATATATATAAATGAGAATATATACCCTGTTATAGATAAATACAAATAAATGAATCTATACCCTACCATATCTGAATAAATACAAATAAATGACTCCACACACTACTATATATGAATAAATGAATATAAACCATATTGTATATAAATACAAATAAACTAATATAAAACCTATTTAATATAAATATATAAATGAATCTATACCCTATCATATGTAAATAAATGAATATACACTGTACTATATATAAATACAAATACACATAAATGAATCTATATCATATAGTATATGAATAAATACAAATAAATGAATATACACCCTATTTTATATAAATACAAATCAAAATAAATGAATCTATACCCTATTATATATGAATGAATACAAATAAATGAATACAAACCCTATAATATAAATACAAGGAAATGGACCTGTTATATACAAATAAATGAATTTATACACTACTATATATGAATAAATACAAATAAATGAATTTATACCCTAATATATATGAATAAATACAATTAATTTATACCCTAATATATATGAATACAAATAAATGAATCTATACCCTACTATATACGAATAAATACAAATAAATGAATCTATACCCTACTATATATGAATAAATACAAATAAATGAATTTATACCCTACTGTATATGAATAAATACAAATAAATTAATTTATATCCTACTATATATGAATACAAATAAATGAATCTATACCCTATTATATGTGAATAAATACAAATAAATGAATCTATACCCTACTATATACGAATAAATACAAATAAATGAATCTATACCCTACTATATATGAATAAATACAAATAAATGAATTTATACCCTACTATATATGAATAAATACAAATAAATGAATTTATACCCTACTATATACGAATACATACAAATAAATGAATATACACCCTATAATATATGAATAAATACAAATAAATGAATTTATACCCTACTATATACGAATAAATACAAATAAATGAATTTATACCCTACTATATATGAATAAATACAAATAAATGAATTTATACCCTACTATATATGAATAAATACAAATAAATGAATTTATGCCCTACTATATATGAATAAATACAATTAATTTATACCCTAATATATATGAATAAATACAAATAAATGAATATACATCCTACAATATATGAATAAATACAAATAAATGAATTTATACCCTACTATATACGAATAAATACAAATAAATGAATATACACCCTATAATATATGAATAAATACAAATAAATGAATTTATACCCTACTATATATGAATAAATACAAATAAATGAATATACACACTACTATATACGAAAAAATACAAATAAATGAATTTATACCTTACTATATATGAATACATGCAAATAAATGAATATACACCCTACTATATATGAATAAATACAAATAAATGAATCTATACCCTATTATATATGAATAAATACAAATAAATGAATCTATACCCTACTATATATGAATAAATACAAATAAATGAATTTATACCCTATTATATACGAATACATACAAATAAATGAATCTATACCCTATTATATATGAATACATGCAAATAAATGAATATACACCCTACTATATATGAATAAATACAAATAAATGAATCTATACCCTATTATATATGAATAAATACAAATAAATGAATCTATACCCTACTATATATGAATAAATACAAATAAATGAATCTATACTCTATTATATATGAATAAATACAAATAAATGAATCTATACCCTATTATATATGAATAAATACAAATAAATGAATATACACCCTGTAATATATGAATAAATACAAATAAATGAATCTATACCCTACTATATATGAATAAATACAAATAAATGAATTTATACCCTACTGTATATGAATAAATACAAATAAATGAATCTATACCCTATTATATATGAATAAATACAAATAAATGAATTTATACCCTACTATATACGAATAAATACAAATAAATGAATCTATACCCTATTATATATGAATAAATACAAATAAATGAATCTATACCCTATTATATATGAATAAATACAAATAAATGAATATACACCCTACTATATATGAATAAATACTAATAAATGAATCTATACCCTACTATATACGAATAAATACAAATAAATGAATTTATACCCTACTATATACGAATAAATACAAATAAATGAATCTATAACCTATTATATATGAATAAATACAAATAAATGAATCTATACCCTATTATATATGAATAAATACAAATAAATGAATTTATACCCTACTATATATGAATAAATACAAATAAATGAATATACACCCTACTATATATGAATAAATACAAATAAATGAATCTATACCCTATTATATATGAATAAATACAAATAAATGAATCTATACCCTACTATATATGAATAAATACAAATAAATGAATTTATACCCTACTGTATATGAATAAATACAAATAAATTAATTTATATCCTACTATATATGAATACAAATAAATGAATCTATACCCTATTATATGTGAATAAATACAAATAAATGAATCTATACCCTACTATATACGAATAAATACAAATAAATGAATCTATACCCTACTATATATGAATAAATACAAATAAATGAATCTATACCCTACTATATATGAATAAATACAAATAAATGAATTTATACCCTACTATATATGAATAAATACAAATAAATGAATTTATACCCTACTATATACGAATACATACAAATAAATGAATATACACCCTATAATATATGAATAAATACAAATAAATGAATCTATACCCTACTATATATGAATAAATACAAATAAATGAATTTATACCCTACTGTATATGAATAAATACAAATAAATGTATCTATACCCTATTATATATGAATAAATACAAATAAATGAATATACACCCTACTATATATGAATAAATACTAATAAATGAATCTATACCCTATTATATGTGAATAAATACAAATAAATGAATCTATACCCTATTATATACGAATAAATACAAATAAATGAATTTATACCCTAATATATATGAATAAATACAAATAAGTGAATTTATACCCTACTATATACGAATACATACAAATAAATGAATCTATACCCTATTATATATGAATACATGCAAATAAATGAATATACACCCTACTATATATGAATAAATACTAATAAATGAATCTATGCCCTATTATATAGGAATAAATACAAATAAATGAATTTATACCCTACTATATATGAATACATACAAATAAATGAATATACACCCTACTATATATGAATAAATACAAATAAATGAATATACACCCTACTATATATGAATAAATACAAATAAATGAATATACACCCTACTATATACGAATAAATACAAATAAATGAATATACACCCTACTATATACGAATAAATACAAATAAATGAATCTATACCCTATTATATATGAATAAATACAAATAAATGAATCTATACCCTATTATATATGAATAAATACAAATAAATGAATCTATACCCTATTATATATGAATAAATACAAATAAATGAATATACACCCTGTAATATATGAATAAATACAAATAAATGAATATAAACCCTACTATATATGAATAACTACAAATATATGAATTTATACCCTACTGTATATGAATAAATACAAATAAATGAATCTATACCCTATTATATGTGAATAAATACAAATAAATGAATTTAAACCCTACTATATACGAATAAATACAAATAAATGAATTTATACCCTACTATATATGAATAAATACAAATAAATGAATTTATACCCTACTATATATGAATAAATAGAAATAAATGAACATACACCCTATAATATATGAATAAATACAAATAAATGAATTTATACCCTACTATATATGAATAAATACAAATAAATGAATCTATACACTACTATATATGAATAAATACAAATAAATGAATTTATACCCTAATATATATGAATAAATACAAATAAATGAATTTATACCCTACTATATATGAATACATACAAATAAATGAATTTATACCCTACTATATACGAATACATACAAATAAATGAATCTATACCCTATTATATACGAATAAATACAAATAAATGAATATAAACCCTACTATATATGAATAACTACAACTAAATGAATCTGTACCCTACTATATATGAATAAATACAAATAAATGAATATACACCCTACTATATACGAATAAATACAAATAAATGAATCTATACCCTATTATATATGAATAAATACTAATAAATGAATCTATACCCTATTATATATGAATAAATACAAATAAATGAATTTATACCCTACTATATATGAATAAATACAATTAATTTATACTCTAATATATATGAATAAATACTAATAAATGAATATATACCCTATTATATATGAATAAATACAAATAAATGAATCTATACCCTATTATATATGAATTAATACAAATAAATTTATTTATAACCTACTATATATGAATACATACAAATAAATGAATATACACCCTACTATATATGAATACATGCAAATAAATGAATTTATACCCTACTATATATGAATAAATACAAATAAATGAATATACACCCTACTATATATGAATAAATACAAATAAATGAATATAAACCCTATAATATAAGTACAAGGAAATGGACCTGTTATATACAAATAAATGAATTTATACCCTACTATATATGAATAAATACAAATAAATGAATATACACCCTATTATATATGAATAAATACAAATAATTTATACCCTACTATATATGAATAAATACAAATAAAGGAATATACAGCCTACTATATATGAATAAATACAAATAAATGAATTTATACCCTGCTATATATGAATAAATACAAATAAATGAATATACACCCTACTATATATGAATAAATACAAATAAATGAATATACACCCTATTTTATATAAATAGAAATTAATACACCCTGTATTATACATACAAATACAAATTAATATGGGTATATATTAGATATAAACACAAATAAGTAAATATACACCCTGTTTTATATAAATACAAATACAAATAAATGAATCTATACCCTATTATATACAAATGAATTTATACCCTACTATATGTAAATAAATACAAATAAATGAACATACACTCTGTTTTATATAAATAAACACAAACGAATATATACTGTATTATATATAAATACAACTACACATAAGTGACTCTATACCTTATTATATATGAATGAATACAAATAAATGAATATACACCCTATTTTATATAAATACAAATGAATATACCCTGTATTTTATATACAAATACAAAGAAATTAATATATACCCTATTAGCTATAAACACAAATAAGTGAATATACACCCTGTTTTATATAAATACAAATACACATAAATGAATCTATACCCTATTATATATAAATGCAAATAAATGAATAAGCACCATATTTTATATAAATACAAATAAATTACTCTATGCCCAATTCCATTAAAGTATATATATACTTTATATATATGTATATATACATATATGTATACGAATAAATGAATATGTACCCTTTTATTTATAAATATATATAAATATTCACTTTTCTATATATATAACTATATAAATACATATATATACCCATATATATATACCCCCCACATATATAATGAATATATACCCTGTAATACATAAATATACATACCTATGTAAATGACTATATTCCCTATTATATATAAATATATATAGCATATGCACACACACACACAACAGTATCTACCTATGTAAGCTACTGAAAATTCATTTACTTTTGTTATTTGATGTGATTTTTACCAATCCATCAGGTTTCCTCAGTTCATCTTACCCAGACTACCTGTTGACGGAACTTAACCTAACGACAATTCAATTTAATATCAAAGGATGCTTCTTAAAAAGCTTATTTCCTGCACTCCCTATTCCCAAGTCTTTTTAGGGATACGCTACTATCAATCAGTGAACTCTTTCATATAATTCTTTACCAAGGTGGTAGATATATAAATACAAATAAATGAATCTATACCCTCCTATAGACAGATAATACAACAGGCTTCTTGAAACACTTATTACCAGCACTATTAACAAGTATGCTTTAGGATAAGCTACTACCAATGCATTTTAGTTTATGAAGTATTTGATTTCATTTTTAATGACAACTCTCACCAGTTGTGTCACTATCTCATATTGTCACACAGGTTGTCCTATAAGTATCCCAAACTGGCCCGGTCTGTATTGCAGAGTACCCCCTGACTCTGCTGCTATGGATTCCAAGATCCATCACTTTCATCTCTGAACCAGAAAATCCACATATGAGCCATTCCCCATACACAGCATCACTGTCTCCTTTTCTTTCCTGACAATCCTGCCTCTTTCGCCTGTGATCACTGCAACACCGATTCTACACACACCAAGATCTTCAAGTCTGACAATAAAACAACCTTAACCTCATGTAATTGTGGCACTCACACCCCTTTACAGACATTGTTTGGCGCTTATAATGGGCCACGTACTCCCCAGTCCATGTGTCCTATTCAACACCAGTACACAAACTAACTCATGCATGAGAAACACTTCTAATTGTAGCACCCAGCTATTGCAAAGCACTTGACAACATGTACCTTCCTATTTACTATGATCTGTGCTCTTCATCACACAAACTGCTTGTGCTACCCCTACAGTGGAGTTAAAATCTGCCTGGAGCTCCCAGACACATACATCAACCTAAAGTTATTCCTCTAGCCTAGTGGTGAATCCAAAAGGAGAAGAGTTCCTCTTATGAACTTACTTATGAAAGTTAACTTATGAGTTACTTATGAAAGCAGACTCTGTCTCTAAGGGCTCATGTAAAACACATGGCAGTATTCCCACCCTTCTTCCTACATTATCACTGAACATTACCTTTTTCTATTAAAGGATAATTAAGCTCCATAGAAAACAAATGGAATCACAAACTGAAATATGGCATCAGGCAACGGAAAGATCAAGCCCCTGTACCATCCTGCCATGACTGAAAACAGGCATTAACACACACATGCTTCTCCTCTATGTGAAGCTTGGTAAAGGGAGGAGAAATCAACACTGCAGCTATTCTATCAACACAAACAGCAATGGAAATGATCACAAATTCTTGTTTATAGGGCCTGCATACCTCACTTCAAATCACTGCCATCACTTACATACTTACTCCTCAATCTCTGCTCACACAGGCAGAAAGGGGACATTGAGAACACAACATTGTTCTGCAAAAAGCATGGGAATATGCTATGGTTTTTAAGCATCTGCACAGACTCTGGCTCACCATCTACAGACCTCCCCATTCCAAATCAAGCTTTGGGAAATCCCTTCATCTTGGCTTAAGGCACACCGCAAAGCTCACGCGGTATTTATCCCTACCATCAGGACAGAGGGCAGGGAAACAGACCGGTTTCCTAACACACAACCCATCACCCCACAGCCTCCCTATGGATCACAGGGCACACAGGTTTTAATAACATGGAATAAACCACCACTGACCCTACACGAGAAGGAGGAGCATGAAGCACACAACCCCACCCCTCTGCTCACACAAAATGGACTTTGTTTTACACAACAAGCCGCATTCCAGCCCTTTGGAAATAAACACCGTGTCCACAACCACCTGTTTCGGTTATCATGGAATGCTTTGGGGTCGAAAGCATGTTAGAGCTCATCTAGTTCCACTGGAGCAGGCTGCTCCAAGCCGGCCTTGAACACTGCCCCCCTCATAGGGAAGAGCATCCCTATATCCCACCTCCTGTATCCCACCCCGACCGCTTCCCTATACACGTCACCGCCGTATCCCCGCCCCTCCGGTGGCGAGAGTCGCTCCCACCGGTGACGTCACGTGGCGCTACCGGTTGGCTCCGCCCCCTCCCGTCCCGTCCCCCCGCCGTTCGCCGCCGCCGCCGGGCCGGGACCCGCTGCAGGTACCGGGGGACCGGGGCATGGGGAAGGGGCACGGGGGGGGGGACACGGAGGGGGGGGCACGCACAGAGCGGAGCTGCGGCACTGACACCGCGTCCGGACGCGTTTCCGCATCCAAACGCATCAGTCCCCACCTCCTCCGCCGGGCAGAGCTGCGGGTATCACCCATCTCGCACCGCCCGCACCGGGACCCCCCCATAGACACTGCTGCAATCGCCCTGAAAGCGACAGATGCTGCCATGGCCCCCCCTGTGCATCATACGCTGACCAAAAGGGAGCCTGGGTTCCCCAAAGCCTACACCCCGTGCGCACAAACAGGGGAGCCCAATACCTGTTGTGCGGTATAAAGACCATGGAAGATGCTTTATACCCCATGGATATACCCCAGATGGATATACCATGGAAGATGCTTTATACCCCACAACCATGGCTAAGGTACATGAGGCATGTCACAACCTCCCTGCCACCATGCATGAGGCATCTAAGGGCTTCCCTGACACCATGATCTAATGCACTGCTTGGACCCGACCCCTGTAGCCCCATGGTTGAACAGGGGCTGCAGAGGTGGGACACCTCTTGCAACCGGTCACACTGTCCCTTTCTCTTTCCCACAGGAGCCACCATGGACCTGGTCCTGGCTGCTGCCGACGAACACATCCTGACACCCTATGTGTACCCCTCCAGCTGGCCCGAGGGTGAGCCCTTCCGCCAGCTCCTCAGCCTCTTCGTCATCACCAACCTGGGGGCCATTGCCCTCTACCTCCTCTTTGGCACCCTCAGCTACTACTTCATCTTTGACCATGAGCTCAAGAAACATCCTCAGTTCCTAGAGGTGAGTGCTCCCCATGTCAGCCCCACAGCTTTTCTCCCATATATCAACCCCTGCCCTGAACCACTCATGAGATCATAGAATCACAGAATAGTTTGGGTTGGAAGGGACCTTAAACCTCATCTTGTTCCAACCCCTGCTAGGGGCAGGAAGGGCAAGGGCAACTTCCACTAGACCAGGTTGTTCCAAGCCCTCAACCCCTCTCTTCTGCTGCATCCTCACAGAACCAAGTGCAGCGGGAGATCATGTACGCGCTGCGCTCCCTGCCCTGGATCAGCGTTCCCACTGTCGCCCTGTTCTTCGCCGAGGTGCGGGGCTACAGCAAGCTCTATGACAACATCCAGGACTCCCCATATGGTGAGCTGCTCCCCTGTGTCCCCAGCCAGGCTAATGCTTTGGCTAGTGGCATGCCCCTGTTTCTCCTGATGATGATGCACCTTGTATGAGTCCAGAACTGTGACTGGTCCCATCTAGTAGTCACAATGCCAACTTCTCCTAAGGACAACATGAGGAAGTGCCCATCACACCTGGCTTGGGTGTTGACACATGTCCCCCTCCACAGGACAAGGCCTTCACTTCCCTGGGTGCTGCTCCCAGCAAACCAGTGCCTGGCTCACTCTTCCCAAGTCACAGGAGACTGTCTGACTGTATCTCCTTGGTGGGACAGACCCCAGTGTGACTCACATGTGCCTACCTGACCCATGCAGACCCCAGTTCATCACTGCCTTCTAGCACCCCTAACACTCCTGTTCCCCCAGGCTGGTCCGGTGTCTTCCTCAGCATGCTGTCCTTCCTATTCTTCACTGACATGGGCATCTACTGGATACACCGTGGTCTCCACCACAGACTGTTCTATAAGGTACGAGATGGGTCTCATGGGTTCCAGATAAGAACTCTCATCCCATTCCAGGGTCATGACTAAGATGTTCCTCCTTGGGAACATGTGGCTGGGACAGTGGGGTTGGTGTGGCTGTAGGAGGCATTGCCTCACCTCAGTCCACAATGCAGTGGGAGCCAAAAGCACATTAGGGTGTACATCCCTCTCCTGCCCTTTGAGTGGTGACAGCCCCTGGGCAATGAGTTACCCCGGCCAGAAAACCCCCTAAAAGAGGCACCATCCTCATCATCCTTGAGCACTGACAGTGCACTTCTCCCTGCAGCGCTTCCACAAGCCCCACCACCTCTGGAAGATTGCGACGCCTTTCGCCAGCCACGCTTTCCACCCCGTCGATGGCTTCATGCAGAGCCTGCCCTACCACATCTACCCCTTCCTCTTCCCCCTACACAAAGTCACCTACTTGGGCCTCTACATCTTTGTCAACGTCTGGACCATCTCCATACACGATGGCGACTACCGCGTCCCTCGCCTCCTGCGGCACATCATCAACGGCTCAGCCCACCACACTGACCACCACTTGTACTTTGACTACAACTATGGGCAGTACTTCACCCTCTGGGACAAGATCGGTGGCTCCTACAAGAGCCCCACAGCCTTTGAGGGCAAAGGCCCCCACGATTACTTGCGCAAGCTCCGAGAGAAGGAGCCAGGAGCATCCAATGGTGTCCTGGCTTCCAAAACTGAGTAGGCTTTCCCAGCCTATTCCCTCTCTGGGATGAGGTTCCCTGGCCGGATCTCATCCTGTTCCTCCCTGGCCTTGAGACTACTTTCCTACGGACAAAGAGCCCCTGTCTCTTGATGGTGTGACTGACACAGGATGATTCATAGTGAGCACTCTGGCCTTCCCCCGCTCCCAGAACAGCAGAGTCCAACCTCACTCTACATTACAGACCTGCCCTGCTCCCCCTGTTCCAATTCAGCTGCCTTTGGATCTCTGCTAAGGTCCCTTTAGTACTGTGCTGCTGCTTTACAAACAGAACAATGGCACAAGCAGAACAATAACATGGCACAAGCAGAACAATAACATAGCACAAGCAGAACAATAACATGCTCGAGGTAGGGTCTCCATTCATGTGTGCTCCATACTTGTGTCGCCAATCCGCCGCTGCCAACGTGGAGTCCATTGGGTTGAGTCCAGTTGAATCCAGCCAAGTCCAGAGGCTGAAGATGCTGCTTTTTGGTTTTCTTTCTCTTTTTGAGCTGTGTTTCGCGAAAAAAAGCCGCAAACACCAACCTGTTGGAATGATGTGGATCCTGCCCATGACTCCTCAGCGCGGCCTCAAGATGCAGTGTGATTCCTCAGTGCTCCACGTGCTCTCATCCTTCTTCTCTCTTAGGGATGCCATGCAGGGTGCTGAAGGGGTTCATCCTGGAAACAGCATCCTGTAGGACAAAGAGAGACTTTGAGTCCTGTGTGTCCCTAGGGCTCCCTGAGGACATTGGGTTTGGGCACACAGAAGGAAGGAGTGGGGGTTGCTCTTTTCTTGAGGGTTCGTGGCTGGTTTTTCCTCTTAATGCCTGATGTGCTTCCTGCTGAAACCTGGTCATCCCACTTTGGGGTCTGACCTGCATTCAATAAACCTTACTTGCCAACTTGGCTGCTGTATGGTCCCTTTGCTCTCACTCCTGAAGCCATTCATGTAACCTGAAAAATAGAATATATAATATTCTATCATTAGAATAGAAATTAGAATGGAATTAGAATAGAAAAATAGAACATATATCCAGACTCATGCAAAGCTGTGAGGATGGGCTGGAACTTCACCAGAGGCTGTTCATGTGCAGCATATAGACAATGCTAGAGTATAGAGCATATGTAGGTTTCCCTGGCATGGTACAGCCAGGCTCCTATTCCTAGTGAGCCCCCTCCAAGGTTACAGTGACACAAAACCCCTTAGAGCAAAGGATTCTGCTGTTCCCTGCAGAACTATGCCCCTGCCTGGGCCATGCTGTGCTTTCACCTCCCCGCAGACCTTGTTCTCCCTTACCTGCACAGGGAACCCTGACCCTTGCTTGCTGATTAACTTGTAGCCCAGGGAAGTGCCAAGGGTCAAGGCAAAGCCCACGTCAATCACAGCAAACCACCACACTAACCTTTCCCTAATATTCCCTGACATTAGACCCCTGGGAAAAGCCTTAGGCTTTCTCATCACCCTGTGTCTCTGCCTTCACTAAGCCTAATGCTCAGCAATGGGCTTGCCAACACCTAAACTGTGCACAAAACCATTGCCAGGGTGGTCAGGCATACACCTTGGAGCAGAAAATCCCTGGGAAGACACTTTGGGGAGTGAAGCAGCCAACAGCCAAACACAGTTATGGATTTAAGACCCTGATGCTGCTGTTACCACAAGATGGAGATGTTGCTCACAGCACGCCAGCGGCAGAGCTGCACCTGCATGGCCAGCATTCCTCCTCCTTGCTGCCCCAGAAACATGGGGCCCAGAGACAGGAATGGTTTTGCTGTGCTGCAGGATGCATCAGGGGCATCCCAGAGCTGCCAGAGGCTGTTTTGGGCTCACAAGACAGCACACTACTGGCTTTGAATATCTTATCCTGTGTGGTTCCTTGGGACTGAGGGTTTGTAGCCTGTTAGTGCTGAGCATATGCTAATGCCTTTGGATGTTTGTCAATCACAAAGACAAGGGAAGGCACAGGGAACCCAGCTGCAGTGGGGTGAGAGCGTGCTCTGAGACTGCAGCTCCTTGCACCAAGGTCACCGGGACTGTCAGACCTGTCAGGCAGTGCACTGAAGGGCCCTTCTGCTGCAATAATTCCCTGGGCCGAGGAGAAAACCTATCACACAAACCATAATAAGCAGTTTAGTTGCAGAGCAGATCCACAAATGCTCCAGGCATCCCCAGCAGGCATCCCCATTGCTTTAGCAAATGTCCCTTTCATACAGCATCATCAAGGACCCATCCTTCCCCCATAAACCAGAGCTAAAGCAGATTATCAGCCCTGCTCAGAGATCTGCCCACTTGGGTTTGTTAATGGGCTCTCATCCCCAGCATCCCCACTTGTTGGGCCTGAGATCAGGCTGTTTAAACACTCCCCAATCCCAGCAATATGGAATGCATCCTTTAAACAACTCTACCTGCAATCTCATTGAGGCTCTGTGGGGGGGCTGCTGTTCTGGCCCCCACGGTCCTCTAAACCCTCCAAAACCTCTAGAGCTGCACCAGGGAGAGGTGAGTGGGAGAGGGGAAGGAAACCCAGAGGGCCAGGGGCTCCTTGCCTTGCTCTTGGAGTTCACAGCATTTGCTGCTGATGGAATCCAGATGGACCTTCAGATCAGCTCTGCTCTGTTCCCCCTCCCCTCTACAGCAGGAGCCTTTTTCTTCTCAAGAAACAACAAAATACCTTGGCAAAGGAAACGTGTGTTTCCCTGCACACAGAAAGAGCCATTCATCTGCTAGCATTTACCAGCACTGCACTCACCCAAGCAGTCCTTGATACCCACCACAGGGACCTGGCACAGGGAGTCCCCAAGGCAGGAACAGAGGTCATGCTCAGCTCCAGTGCTCAACAGAAGCCAGAAGGAGGATGCTGAACCCACCACCCACCAAGTTCCTTCCTTTACAAAGTGGTAACAAAGCCAGCTGCTAATTTCTTACTATTTCTTATCCTATCCTCACACTATTCCTGGTTTTTGGGAGGATTTGGCAAAGAACAGTCATTTCATGTGCAGCGGGATGGACACCCGGACATGGCAGTGCTTTCGGGAATGACGCCATGGCCTTTATGGGTGCTTCTCAGCTGCCCACTCCAGAGTGAAACTGGGATTCCCATGCAATAAAACTCCCTCTGCCCTTACCCATGGTGACCTCCAATCCTCTGGAGGGACATTACACAGAGTGAAGACCGCTAAAAGCTTTATTAGGAGGGCTTGTAATTGTATTGACTCAGTAATTGAGATACATTAACTAGGTTTCTAGGTGAAAGCACCTCAGGGAAAGCACCGGACAATGTTTCTGCTGTTAAAGCAAGTGAAGGAAGAGGGAATGAGACTGCCTTGGTGCTGTCCATGGGATTTACGAACTCCCATTCCCTCACTGCTGGGTCACATCCATTTTCTTTGAAGCTTCCCCAATAGCATTAGAAATCCCAGGACAGCAGCACTCACCTTCCCAACTCTGCCCAGGCAGAAACTGAGACCTCTGAGAACTATCAGAACCATAACAGGGGGAAAACTGTTACCGTAACCTGGGAAATCATTCAAGCTTTTCCTCTCTCCCCCTGACATCCACCTATGCCTTCATCTTCTATCCAGATGCAGGCACAGCTCTTCATCGCACCCAAACCATCATTCCCAACAGCAAGGACCCAAGCCTATGTTACTGCCTACCAAGCTGTCCCACCAATAGGTCCCTCACTAGCCTCTTCTCGCATCCTTGCAAGGAGCCTGACACTGTGGCACTGCTTTGCAAAGACTACCCACAAAGCATTACTGTTGACCCACAGGATAATCTCCCTGATGCATTTATACCACACACCTTTGGCTATAGGAAACAGACATCTCTCCTGGCTGCTCTTCTTTCCAATGACACATAAGACATAGCAAGGAGCCTCAAGCCAATGCACAGAAGACCATCGCTGCCCCAGTTCCATGACTGTGCAAGGCTGGTGGATGCTTAAAACCAAAGGGGGCTTCCTGGGAACAGAAATTAAACTACCAGAGAAACTGATTAGAAGCTCACCTGGAGAAAGCAGAGGGACCAGCACACTGCTGTGAGCAGGACCTGTGGGAGCAAGCAGCAGACAGCTTCCAGGAGGCTGGAAAGGGTTCCAAACCACAAGCCAAGCAGATCCTGAACACTTAAACCTCAGCCTGGATGCTTGCACAGACAGTCACACCACTTCCCACTGATACTGGAGTGCTTTAGGCCTATGGCTGAGGGGCATGCACTGATGGGGAGGAAAAGTGCATCTTGGCTCTTCTGGGAGGAGGATGGGATGAAAACCTCACGCATCCCCATAGCAGGAAGATGCTGCAATGCTTTTGACGCGTTTTGTTTGCCTTTATTCCATTGACACTCATGCAATTTGCCTCCATCTCTCGTCATTCCGCTTGGCTTCATCCCAGCCGCATCCTTTCCCTGTGCTCGAGTCCCGAGCATCCCCAACTGAGGGCGCAGCGCCCTGTGAGGGGAGGGGACCCCTCGGGGAAGGGGGGGAGCGGCTCCGCTGCCCATTGCACATTCTCTCCGGGCGGCGGCGCGGCGGCTCCGCTCCGCTCCGCCCGGCCCCGGCCGCGGCCCCCGGCGGCTCGAACATGGCGACGCGGAGCAGCGGCGGGGAGCGCCGGGCCGGGCCGTTCCCCCCCCGCTGCCTGCTGCTGCCGGTGCTGCTGCCGGTGCTGGTACCGGTGCTGGTGCTGGCAGCGGACGGGCACCCAGCGCTGCCGCCGCACGCAGACACCGAACCGCAGCCCATCCAGGTGTACGGGCAGGTGAGGCACCGAGGGGATGGGGGCACCGGGCGCGGTACCCACGGGAGGGGAAGCGGCGGTCGCAGCGGGTCCCCCATAGGGATGCTCGGCGGGCGCCGGGTGCGGGTCGTTGCCCCGTTGGAAGCGTGATCCCTGATCACGTCGCTTCCCGTTTCTCCCAGAGCCTTCCCAAAGTAGTGGCACTGCTCAGGTTTGCGGTTTAGGTTCCAGGGTTCCTTTCCAGCCGTAGCTGCCCGGCGGCCAAGGGCATGCGCTAGGGAGATGGGCCAGGTTGTGGTCCCCTCTCTGCTAGTGCTCCGGATGGGAAGCGATTCCCTGCGGCGGGCGGTGGGCAGCGGCTCCTCACCTAGGGATGCTCGTGGTGAGCATCAGTATGCTCCGGAGCTGGGCAGAGGGAGGGGGCTGGGGGAAGAGGCACCGTGACCTTCTCCTTAAGGGCTCCTCCACTGCATTTTTAATCCATCTGCTCCTTGAGAAAGCCGGGGAGAGGACTTGCTCATCAGTAAAAAAAACCCCATAGAAACTGCTATTTCTAAAAGTATCCCTTCTTGGGCTTGATTCATTGGCAAGTTTTGCTGGCAGGACCATAAAGGCTCCCCCTTGTCCTCCCTTTTCCACACAACCATCACTTTAGGGGTGATAAGGAATTATCCTCGAGCTGCCTAGGTGCCTGCTATGGAAAGCTTCAGCCTTAAAGATTCTGCCCGACTTTACCCTCCTTGCTTATGCTGCCTGTGTCCTGAAAGGCTGCTAGAGGGGGGACATGGGGACACCAGCCCACAGAGGAACATCTGCATTTACCTCCTTAGTTAGCACTTTCCCTTCTGGGTGCCCTATGATTTCCCCTTTTTGTTACTTGTAGGATGAGAAAGAGCCGGCCGTGAGGCAGGGCTGGCTCCAGAGCTGCTCGAGGGGCACACAAGGGGCTGGTGCTGCTCCTAAAGCCCTGCTCTCATTCCCTCATTCAAAGGACAGAAAAAGCTGTTCCTCCTTGCCTTGAAAATCTGCTTCGCCTCCTCCTCTACCTCCTCAACATTTGGCTGGGTTTAGCATAACGTAGCTACCCCATTTTAGAACAAACACGGCACTTGTTTCTCAACCACAGCAAGACATTTGTGGCACTTCCCCTTCTGTCTCCCCATGGCTTTCATCTAAGCCACCTGCTCGGGTCAGGTAAAGAGCTGCTTTGGTAGGAGCAGCCCCTGTTGCTTGGTCATATAGCTGCAGCTAAAAGGCAGTGCAGTAACCCTGGTGCTATCCACAACAGAACTAATAGGAAGCAGTTCAACAGTTTGCTACTGTTTAGTCTTTCCTTGTTGCCTTGAGCTTTCAGAGGAGATTTGCCCAGAGAGCAGAGTCACTCTCACTGGTGCATGGCAGATGGCTTCAAGGCTAGTTTATAAACCCTGATCCTTCTGCTGCTTCAGGACAGGATGTACAAGTTTTAAAGCCCAGGTTCTTCATGTCACCAGGAAGAGTTTATTGGCACTAAACAACAGTGCTTTAAATCAGGGTCTGCTTTAATAAGAAGGGACAAGAGGGAGCCTGTGTGTCTTAGCCCCTGTACAGATCTGACCGCATGGAGCTGCTAACACCTAGGAAGCCAGAAAGCTGTGCACATGATGCTGAGGGGTCTCACAAGTTGTCATAAGCACATAATGATCCCCAAGTCCTCTGGTCACTGGCACCAGGAAATCATGCAGTCAAAAAGTGGTACTGTAACAGGGACATCATAAGAAGCAGTGCTTGGACCGAGCATCCTAGTGCTGTGCTACTGCAGTCCCTTATCTGGGACACATCCTGCTCCTGTGCATTTGGCAGGATGTTTGGCCATATGCTATGTGCTGGCTCATGCCCTGAAATTCCCTGCCCTTCTCCAGCTCTTGACTGTAGTCTCAACACAGCCTCATAGGACAGCTTAGAGCCTAGGCAAGCTCTGGGGTGAAGGAAAGCACAGCACAGGAGATCGATGCTGTCTGTCACTACCATGGGTGATGATGCCAGGGGACCAGAGCAAGAGGGAAGGATGCATCACACCAGCCAGAAGCAAGGAGGGGAAGAAAGTCCAAAACCTTGTGGCTCCTCAGGAGCCAAACAGTCTCAGAGCCCTCTTGCCATAGGCACCAAAGACATAAGATTCCTCATCCAGATCCTCACCATAGATCACATCCTTGCTAGCAGGCTTCCACAGCTTGCATGTATGGCAAGACTTTCTGGGACCCTCAATGAATAAGATGACCAGCAGCCTAAAACCCTGTGCCTTTGTAGCTTTACCTCTGCTTGTCTCACTCCAAATGCATCAGCAATCAAGCCACCAAACACAGGATTCCAGATACCATCAGCTTTGAGACAGAGTAGGTTTTGTTCCCTTGCACAGGCCCTGACTTCTATGGGACTCTTAGCGAGTGTTACAGTAGACAGACCGGCACAAAGCAAGCACTCACATGAGACAGGTCTTTTCCAGGCTGTTGCTGACAGCAGAGAAGCATCTCCATGGCAAGACAAATGCTGCCTACACCCCTCAGGTTCAGCAGCACTCCCCAAACCCCTTCCAGCAGCCACAGCACCACACACTGCTCTCCTTTTCCTGTCACAGGGCCCTGAATACCAAGGCTGCAGCTCACCTTCCAGTCCCTTAACAGTCTCCATGCCCTTGCCTATACATCCCTGCTCAGACCTGGATAAGTGTACTTGGCTCCAGGATCTTATATTTCTGGGGCATGTCCTGTAAATCCTGTCCCCTTTTGGGGAAAACCAGCCATAAACCACATCACCTGCAAGGACTTCACTTAATGCAACAGAGAAGGAAAAGAGAAGCAGCCACTTTGGCTGCCTACCTGTGTGCTGGGCTGAAGCATCTTTGATGCCCATAAGGCTGGTGTCCAGTGAGTGTCATGTCATAGCTAGAGCAGGAGGCCAGCCTCTGTCTGCCAGTCCTGAGGGGCAAGGGAGAGAATCACAGTTACAGAGAGCATTTACACTGATGGATTGCAAATACACATGTACAGGTCTAACCTTTATCTGCAGCGAGCCCTTTCCCTCCTTTAGAAAGGGCTTATCTGAAACCTCCCCCAAAACCACACAACTCACTAGAAGCCTTTGCCTTCAACCATGCCAAGATTAAAGGCATCTTATATCTAACCACTGGCTGCTCCTGCAGCAGCCAAGTCACACTCTGGTTTGCTGCTTTGAGGCCTTGAGACTCTCCCCACGCTCCTAATCTGTGTCTGGCCATCACCTCTGTGCCTCCCCATAAGCTGCACCAGCATTACTGCCTGCCCTAACAACCAGCTCATCTCCTTCCCTTCTGGAGTGATCTACTTCATTGCTCTCAAGCTCCTTGTTTCCTGGTGACATCCAAACCTGCCTTCGATGGAAGGGGCAAGAGTGGCCTGGGTGATGTTGGCAAACTACCCTAAAATACTGTGAGCTTATGGTCAGGATAAAGCCTGAGCAGGGAGAGCTGAAGCTTCTCTTCTTCCGAGACCATTAGAACATCCCAGGTAGGGATCCCACCTTAGCTCCCTTCCCTCACAACGTGCAAACCATCAAAGAGCCTTTCTTCTTTCAGAGAAGGAGTGCAGGACAAATGCCATCCAGCAATGTGAATGGACACATCAATCACTGCATTGGAACTGAACCATACTTAATTTTGACCTAGTTTGCCAGCCTGGCAGAGACCTTCCCATGTTAGACTTCAGATGATGGAGGTGCACTGGGTGGTGATGGCAACGTCCTAGCAAAGGGCTGAGGAGGAGACTCCCCAGCCTTTTCATCCTTCCTCATGTTGGCAGATAGCCCTTCCCATCACTGCATCTGCCCCTTTCCCAGCCGCCCTGCAAAGGTTCCCAGCTCCTGGCACTCACTTTTGTGCCTGAGCTTGCCAGGAGAGACAGGTCTTTGGAAGCTACACAATTCCTGCTCCTGGCAGGGTAGCAGCCAGGAGAGTTATTTGTGGGTTTATTCATTGTTTTCCCTTCAGCAGGTTCCTCTCGGATCCTGCTGTTGGACTAAGCAAGCATTGCAGTGTCCCAGGGGCACCGCTTAAGCTTCTGGAGCTGTAAGAACGGGCTCATGGCACGCTTCACCGGCAGCGCTTTAGACCCTTTCTGCTGCTTTCCTCCGTGCCTTAGTTATGGGGAGTGATTTTCAGCAGCACTTACCCAAATTTACCAGGGTAACCTCAATTCTCTGTCATCCCCCAATCTCTGGGACCCTCTGACTGAGGGACCTGCTCATTTCTGGGGTGAACAGGACTCATGCCTCGACCCCATCTCCCCCCTCCTTCCTCCTGAGAAACAAGAGCTAACAGAGAGCTCTATGGCTGCTAGCAGAGAGAAAACAGCCTTGCAAAGCAGATGATTTCAGTATTAACAAAATTAACATGGGCCTGGCACTCTGTGAAATGAGTCACCCGTGTTTCATATCAATGATTTCAGACCCTGGCATTTTCAGTCCAAGCCACAAGCAGCGCTATGGCAGGCACAGCCTGTGTTTTCAAATACCATGGCAGGGCTAGAAGCAGATGCTCGGGAGCAGAGCAGAAGGTACAGTAATGAAGCTTTAGTGGGAGCGTGGCGTGCCGGGAATGCAGCAGCCACCCATGACACTCAACTATCCGTGATGCCAGGCTATTGCGTAAGCCTTGCTGGGGGGGGGGAGCAAAGGAAACTGGGATGCAAAGGCCCAGCACTTGTCCACTGCGGCTTCCAGCGAGCTGGAATGATGAGGAGCCTGGTGAGAGCACCTTTCCTTTTAAAGCCTGTGCTAACCGAGCTGCAGCTTCACTTCTTACTCCTATTGGCAATAGCTTTCTTCAGCCCCATCCTCACTCCCCTGGCTACTGGGTACCAAACGTTAGCTGATTCCTCTTCCACAAGCATCTCCTGACAGACTTCAAGCCAAGATTTGAGTTGCTGGCTAAACTTTGATGGTTCCAACAGCCATTCATCACCACGCAGACGCATTGCTCTGCAATGCCCTCACTTATCAAGCCATAGTAATAACCCATTAACTGCTCAGAAATTTCCTAGGCATTTTTTATAGGCATTCCATCTCCACTTGCATAACCAGGAGAAGAAAACACATAAATGATCCTCAGGTCTCTTTTTTCTGCACACCCCTGATTTTACAGCACTGAGCCTCAGTCCCTATCAGTCGCACTGCGTCACCTCCTGATTAATAGTAAGCGCCTGGGTCGAGCTGTGGTCCAAGTCCTATAGCCAGAACATTAATCCTCAACAGAGCAAACCCATCGACACACACAGTTAGCTTCCAAGCCCACTCAACACCAAGAATAGCCCCCCTAATGCTGTCCCGACACTTGTCGCTGTGCACCGGTGCTAGGCACTGTTACAAGTCACTAGTTTATTTGCTTGCAGTTCATCACAGCTAATGGTGTGTTTTTTGCATGGGGACGTTAATGCTTCCCATGCAGAGCATCTCGACCTCACTGGTGGCTCAAAGGCTCAGATTTAGAGTCCTTCAATGATGGAAGGGCCTGGGATGCAGCCATAAGAACAGCTATAATGAGGTACCCATGCCACAGTCTCTCATCCCCTAGCCTCTACCCTCTGTAGTTCATCAGTGCAAGAGATGAGCCACCCCGATGAGCACTAACCTCTCTAATTCTGGGCATGACCAACTGAAAATGATGTGAGGGGAAGAAGAGCTGGCACTTAGGGACTGCAGGTGCTGAGGAATAGAGGATCAGGGCACTCCCTCCAGCATGGGGTGCTTGAGGAGCTTGGCACTGCACACTATGCAACCAGGTCCACTCACCTACCCATTGTCATCACCTCAGCAGGGCAAGGCTGTACTATTGTCTCAGCAGAGTACCACACATCCAGACAACATTCCCTTTCCCAGCCCAGGTTGGGTTGAGCCACAAGGAAGCCCTTACCTGCTCTGGGGTGTGCTCCATGGGACAGCAGCTCCAGGGGCTGTTTTCTCTCCTCCGTTTTGCAGGGGATTAAGTTATTGGAAGATACTGTTAACAGAAAAAATCAATATATAGGGTGAGCAAAGCTAGCAGCATTAACTACATTAACTAGAGCTACAGCCTCTGCTATGGCTTGGCTCCAGTTCTCCCCTCCTGGACTTCATTTGGCACCTTGCATATTAGGAGGACAAATTAGAATTTCATGCATATTTCATATACTCTTAATCACTTGGCAAAGACCAAAGCACTTCGCCATTAAGGGGAGTTTATGCTAAATGATGTTTCTATTAGGTACCAGCCATTGCCCTTTCATAGGTTAAACCAGTTCCCGAGGAAGGTTTCCTTTGTTAGGTGAGGTAGGGAAGTCTAGAACAGTGGGCTCCTACCAAACAAACCTTATCCCAGCAAGCAGGGCAGGGTTACTCATGTTGGGGATAACCACAGCTTTATTGCAAAGCTATACCACAGAAAGCATCCTGGTCAATGAGGAATCAAGTTCTTTTCACTTGGGGCACAATGCCCCATGTGTCCTTTGCAGGACAGCAAAGACTTGGGGTCATGTTCGTGGCTCCCCTGAGCCATCTGGGTCCCCACAAGGCTCCAATGGGCCACAGCAGGGCTGCTGGCTGTGGTGTCCTGCACCAGGCACAGGCAGACACTAATGTGTGAGGGTCCTAAACCTGACAAACTGCTGCATGAACCCTTCATGGGGCATAAGGGAGACTTACAGCATAAGATATCCTTCTGTTGTCTTCTCTCTCTTTAGTAAAGCACGCTCCAGCAGTCTTCACCTACTCCTAAACCTCCTACTAAGCACAGTCCCCATGTACTCAGTACTGCTCTTTCTTCCTCCCTCCTAACAGGGAACCAAACCTTGCTCAACCTCACTTTGGCCTTTATACAGGGGCTCTGCCCTAGTTAGGCAGCCTGAAGTCATATGGCTAATGAATAAGGAAGCTCAGCTGGCTCCTCCAAGCCCAAACAGGTGCCCCTGGCCTTTGGGATCGACACGAGTGTCCCTGCTCTGAGAAGACATCTCCCTGGGGCTTACCATGTCTTTTAGGCCAGGGGGGAAAAAGCTGTAGAGCTTTATTGCTGAGCTTAAAGCAAGATGTAGGCAGGAGTCTCCTGTGGTTTTCAGGTTCTGAAGCTGTCCTAGTGCTGGGTTTCCTGTAGAGAACAAAAATGCAAAGTGCTACTGAAAGAGAGATGTAGCAGATAACAGATGGGGTTATTCTGCTTTTAAAGGACAGGCGGGTGATTGGAGCTGGGAGCTGCTCTGGATTTCAGACCCGAAGCTGTCTCTATGGGCATCAGCAATTCCTTCTCCGCCCTGTTTCCCTGCATCCTCAAACAGCATCACTGCTTTATTTTCCAGCGGGCACGCAAGGCTACTGCTGGCTTGCTTTGTAGCTGCTGCTGCCTGACCTAAATCTCTGCTGTGTTTGCTATCTGGGTACTACAGCGTGGTTTGCATGGTGGGGGGGTCTCTGGCCGGGCAGGCAGAGTGTAGCTCAGAGGCCTGGAGGTTTGATTAATTCCTCCCCCCTTATATGAACCTATTGCATAAGAGGGATTTGAGGGCTTCTGCTTCACTTGCACCCCTCTCTCTTCCAGAGTAAAGACCTTGCTTTTCCCAAGCATTTTACTTGCCTGTCACTGGTGGAGGTGAAATCAGCCTCTTACCTCGTTGATCCTGGGGTCAGCAGGAGCCATGGGGTACCAGGCCTAAGGAAGGCTTAGTCCTGTATTTTTACAGCTTCCCATGAGCTTAGGAGTCACCAGCCATAGGCTGAGCTGCAGCTGTAGCACTGTGCAGAGGCTCAAGCATTGCACATCTATAGCTGAGCTATGGCCACTGCTTGCACATCCCTGCTTGCTGGTCATGGTTACTACAGGCTTGCCCAGAGGCTCTTACACCCTCAGCTCCTGCCACAGTGATGCTGATACAGCTGCCCCATCAAAAGTGGTCCTTCATAACTGGTGCTGATGCAGCACTGCCAGATACAGTACACACACAGAGGATAGCAGGATCCTGTATGGCTGCATTTGTGTTGGAAACCAGCACGTCCTTCAGGGTACAGAAGAAGTTGCTGCAGAACTGTTTCCCTGTGGCCCTTCACTTATTTAGCCTGGATTAGAAATCACATCTCTGTCCTTGGCTTTAGTTTTCATTCTCACATCTCCCGAATCCTATTTCTATAAAGGGAAAACTAGCATGCATATTCCCAATGCACTCAGGAGAGATGCTGCTTTACGTGGGGCCATGCTCCAACACCACTGTGTGGTATGGAGCTGGGGCTCAGGGTGCCCTTTTCCTTTGGTGTTACAGGTCAGCCTCAACGATTCCCACAATCAGATGGTCGTTCACTGGGCTGGAGAGAAGAGCAACGTGATCGTGGCCTTGGCCAGGGACAGCCTGTCTTTGCTGGGTCCTAAAAACAGTGATGTAAGTAATGCAACCCGGTGCTGCTGTGGGGTTCCTGCTCTGCTGCTGTACCAGGTGTCACTGTGGGGCTTCCCTTTGCAGGTGTACGTGTCTTACGACTATGGGAAGAGCTTCAAGAAGATTTCGGAGAGGTTCAGCTTCAGCACAGGCAACAGCAGCGAGGTGGCCATAGCTCAGTTCTACCACAGCCCAGCTGACAACAAGAGGGTGAGGAGGCTGCAGGGCAGGGACACTTCATTGCCACCAACAGCACAAATGCACGTGGTCCTCGGTGCCATGGTGGCAGTGCCCATAGCAGTATAGCTGCTCCTTGGTATGGGAGGAGTATCTGTAAAGGTATCACAGAGTGGCTGCATCCTTAGCAGCTCGTCCCTATAGGGTGACAAGCAGTGTTGCCATCATTGGTGTTGTTACAGAGCTACAGACACAAATGTTAATTCAGGCTTTATCTATCTACACCAAGGTCACCTTTTTCCTGGCAGGCAAATTCCTTTCTTCCAGAGTTTGCCCTCCCAAAGGCTCCCCCGGGATACGTGCCTATGTTATTGCTAGCCTGAGCTCTGCTCTGAGCTCCTGGAGCCTGACTGCCTGCTCTCCTTCCTTGCTGGTCCCTCTCTTCCCAGTATATCTTCGTGGATGCCTTTGTCCCATACCTCTGGATCACCACTGACTTCTGCAGCACTATCCAGGGGTTCTCGATTCCCTTCAGAGCTGCAGACCTCCTCCTGCACAGCAGGAACCCCAACCTCCTCTTGGGCTTCGACAGGTCTCATCCTAAGAAACAGGTGAGCACTTCTGCTTAGATGGGAGGGCCAGCATCCTGCCTCTATGGCATTCCCCCAGGCCCCATAGTGAGCCAAGAGCCACCCTGCCCTATGCCAACACCGTGTGGGTTCATGCTTTGACTGTGCAGGGTGCCTGATCTCAGACAGGCCAAGACACCCATTTCCTACAGGTCAGTCTGGTTTCTGACCTCTGCAGCAGTGAGTTTGTGGTACCTGTAGCATGGCTTCCTTAAAGATTTCCTCTCCCTTTCCCTTCATTTATTCTGGTCCATCCATGCTGCTCCTGGCTGTATTGATCTCCCCAACTACTGCAGCTGTAACTGGCCACAGAGTGCTGGCACTGAGGCAGGCCTGACCTCTGCAGTATTTCATGTGGGCATGTGGTTTGGCTTTGGGTCTTGCATAACAAATTGCTTCTTGAAAACAAACACTTTCTGTTTTTTCCCCTGGAGCTATTGGGCAAAGATTGTAAATAGTTACAACATCTCCAGATAGACCCAGGCAGCTTAAGCAAAACAAGCATCCCCCAACAGGTGAATGGGGATACATACAGTCTGTAGTGTTTGCAGCCTGGTGGTAGCTGGGTCCATGCTGGGTGCCACTGATCCCTTCCAAGGGGGATGGAGCTGCTAGAAGCAATACCTTCCCCGCTGGACTGGCTGTTGAGGCTGGAGTCTGGCTGCCCATATCCATGTACCTGCGAAACAGAGGCAAAAATCACAGCCTGAGTACCACCACAGTGCTTAGTTTCAGGGACACCTTTAAGGGACAGGATCAGCAGGGGAGCTGATGTGCCTGTGGTTGGGTGTGTTCATTGCTGCTGCTCTCCTTGGTGCAGTGAAAGATGCTATCTCTCCTCCTGACCTTTACCTTACTGATGTTCACAACAGCCTGTCGCTGTGCTTGGGGATGCAACAGCCTCCGAGGGGGAGGAGGCTCTGCCCAGATATTTACCCTTGCTATTGCCCTTCACCAGTACATCACACCAAGTTATTATGTCTGAGTTAGTGTAAAACCAGGTGGGCAACAGACAGTGGGAAATCCTTTGGGTAGGAGGCCATAAGGCAAATTTTGCCTGCTTAGGTTATTCTCCTGAAGCTATAAAGATTGCTGTTGTTCCAGTCAGGAAGTCATCAAAGTAGTTGATGGTTCTGTGATGGACACATGCCCATCCTTCTTTTGCTGCCTGAGACTGAGTCTCCTTAAAGGATTGGGTCTCTTTTGGTTGCCTAGTCCCACTGGCATCTTTCTTTTTGTCACTGCAGCTCTGGAAATCAGATGATTTTGGACAGACCTGGATAATGATTCAGGAACATGTAAAGTCTTTCTCTTGGTACGTATCACACCTGTGTACATATTGATACCTGCCCAGTTCCTGTCTTCTCTTACTCCTCACCTCTTGCCTCATTTGCTGCCCTGTGCAAACCAGGTACCAAACTCAGCAGATGCCCTGCACCGTGAGGACAAGAGGCAGCCAACAACACATGCAGTCAGGGGTGCTCCACATTTACCCTGCTTCTTGCCTGTCCCCAGCCCCATCTCTTAAAAGCATTCCTGCTCCTTGTTACCTGCTGCCTTCTGCATTGCTCTGGGTGCAGAGCTACCACCACCACCACCTCTTGTTGTCCTTTCTAGGGGGGTTGAGCCCTATGACAAGCCAAATACAGTGTACATCGAGCGGCACGAGCCTTCTGGGGCATCCACTGTCATTCGCAGCACTGATTTCTTTCAAAGCCGAGAAAATAAAGAGATAATCCTGGAGGACGTTGAAGACTTCCAGCTCAGGGACAAATACATGTTTGCAACCAAGTCTGTGGTGAGTATCATGCGAGGAACACCACTGAGGGTGACGGTCGGTGCTTTTGGGCAGAACTAGGTCAGCTTGGGAAGTGCTGGGATCCAGGAAAAGCCACAGGATGCCTGGGAAAGCCGGTGAGGAGAAGGGGGATGTGGTGCAGCAGCTCGGTGGTCAGGAGGATGCTTGTCAGAGAGGATTACCATCAAACGTGGGCTAGGTCCATGTAGTCGAATGTGCTCCAGCCTGGAAAGAGAGCTGGATTTCAGTTTGCTTTCCTAAGAAAAGAGGATGGGTGAAAGCTGCCTTTTGGTCCCCCAGCAGCCAGGGCCCCCCTATACCTTTTGCAGCTATAAAGGGCCAGTTTTCTTCTTAGAACACACTAGCATTGCTTTCCTCTCCTGCTGCTGCCATGGAGCCTGTTTTAATGAGCACCCTTTGCCATTTAGGGGTGACTCCTTGCAAAACCACATAGAGTTTCCTACCTTGGCAGGGGATGTGTTTGCAGAGCACTCTCTGTTTCTCAGAAGTCTCTCTTGCAGGTAGCACAGCCTGCAGCTCTTGGGGCCCATCCCCTTGGCATTATGCCTGCTCTGAAGCCTGCTGCGGTTTGCAGGAGATGTTATCTAGGCTTGCTGTTGGTGTTTGGTGAAACACGGGGGGTGGTTGTGTCTATGGAGAAGGCACCAGGCTCACAGGGCAACATCCTGAAAGAGCAGGGTAGGTTTATATAGGGGCCTTTCCAAGCATGAACTGAATCTGGGGGTTCTTTCTGCTTCTGGAAGGCTCAGAGTCACCGTCACGCTTCCTCATACAGCTGTAATCACTGGTGTTACATTAAACAGCATTGAAATCACTTGTATTCCGTGCTCAGGCAAAGACTGATGGGAAACACAGGCACTGGGAGGGAGGCCAGCCTGGCTGCAAACCCCTCATTTGGAAATGACATCCCCAGGTCTGGAATCAGGCACTTGCATCAAGGCTGGGCTGCAATGGGAGCAGTGCAATGGGGAGAGGCCAGGCTGGGTGGCAGAGGTACCCAGGACTTGTGCTCCTTTCCGTGGGAGTTGTGGTTGCTTAGCAATACGGAGCCTGGGAAAAATCAGGCCACTTATTTTTGGAGCCTAAATCTGGGTTTAGGTTCTTACCATTGGCATCCCATACGAAACAGGTTGCCCCCAGCCTGTTACTTTTTTGGCTTCCTGCTGGCGCCTTTCGTTTTGTGCGAATTGCTAAAAATAGGAAGGAAAGGACAAGCTGCTCTGCAGAAAAAGGAGGAATTAAACCCATAAATCCAACCTCCTTACCTCTACCTGAAGACCTTGAGCAGAGCGCTGGTCTCCATCAGTCACAGGCCATGTTTTGCCTGCATGTAAAGAGAGTAGAGACCCATCACACGGAGTGTGGGTCTGCCCCAGTCTGCCTTTTGGCTGCCGTGGGAGATGAAGTGATTTTGGGGGGGAGAGCTGCTCCTAACACATCTCTGCTCTGCCACAGCGTTTGCCAGGCAGCTCGCAGCCGCCTTCGGTCCAGCTCTGGGTTTCCTTCAACCGCAAGCCAATGCGTGTGGCACAGTTCGTAACCAAGCATCCAATTAAGGTAAGTGATGCTTTCCAAGGGGACCTCCTCTTCTCTCCCTCCTGTGCCAAGGATACCCTCAGATGGCAACAGCAGTTCTCTGCCTTTCGCTAGACACTGTAGGAGCTGGACCTCGTATGACCCTGCTTGGGGAAGGGATGGGCTGAGCAGAAATACAAATGGGTGGAGGGAAGGATAATGTTAAGCCAGCTAAAAGGAAGCACTAAACCAGCCTGTACGTAAACCCTGCTTGTATGCCCACATGTATGAAGCCTGCTCACCTGTCATTTACATCCCTAAGGAATATTACATTGCTGATGCCTCGGAGGACCAGGTGTTTGTGTGTGTCAGCCACGATAACAACCGTACCAACCTCTACATCTCAGAGGCAGAAGGCCTGAAGTTCTCCTTGTCTTTAGAAAACGTGCTCTACTACAGCCCGGGAGGAGCTGGAAGTGACACCTTAGTCAGGTAGTGCTGGATGTGTCTAATGGGAATATCAGACATAATCACTGTAGTGGTTGATCAACGCATTGCCCTATCTCCAGGCTTGATTGTCTCCCACTCCCCAGACCAGGGAGGCTGTGATTCACTGATCCCACCTTTGCATTCCCTCACAGGTACTTTGCCAACGAGCCCTTTGCAGACTTCCATCGTGTGGAAGGCGTGCGGGGTGTCTACATCGCCACCCTGATCAACGGCTCCTTCAGCGAGGAGAACATGCGCTCCGTCATCACCTTTGACAAAGGGGGGACCTGGGAGCTGCTGCAGCCCCCAGCGCAGACACGCTATGGGGAGCAGATAGACTGTGAGGTAGTGAGAGCAGGGAGAAGCATCCTCCGAAAGAGGCTGGAATGCAATCCTATGGGAGAGCATCCCTCCAAGTGGAGACAGGCAGACTCGCTGGGACGAGGGCACAGGATGGAGGGTTAATGAACTGTGTTTTCCCTTTCCAGTTCTCCCAGGGCTGCTCTCTGCACCTAGCCCAGCGCCTGAGCCAGCTGCTGAATTTCCAGCTGCGCAGGATGCCCATTCTGTCCAAGGAGTCAGCACCAGGACTGATCATCGCCACCGGTACTGCAGCCATGCAGGGGCTTGGGGCACATTGTTGTCAGGGCATGAGGAACCTGACAGCATCTAGTTTGTATCTGCAGGTTACCAAAGTGCATTCTGCTGTCCTTCCTCTGCTGCAGTCCCTGTGAATATGGCATGTACATTTTACTGCAGCATGGTGACATCAGAAACCTTGTCTGCTTCATTCTGATCCTCTTTCCTGCCACTGTTCACATGAAGTGTGTCTTGAACACACAGAAATTCCTGTTTGCCTCTCTGTTACTGACGAAGACACTTAAACATCTTGTTTGATGGTATTTATAGCCATAGCTTTTTGCCCAGATGCTTTCAAAACTTGTAATAGTCTTCAACATATTTGCTTTTTGAAAGGATTAATTTATAGTGTGAAAAATCAGCTCTCCAATCAGATAAAAATAGCTTAGAGGTGTCTGGCTTCATTTTAAGCAATCACTTCGCATGCCTCAAGAATGATTTCTCCCATTATCCTAGGTTCCATTGGCAAGAGCATGGCAAAGAAAACCAACGTCTATGTCTCAAGCAGTGCTGGAGCAAGGTGGAGAGAGGTAAGGATGTTCTTTTGCTTGCTGGCCCAGCCAAGGCAGTGGTGTAGCAGGTAGGATGGTGGCAGCAATATAGATAAGTGATGTGCAGCTCTTGGGCGTTAAAGGCGACCTCCACATACATGTCCAAGAGCTGTAGCTGGAAGGTGCTGAATGTCCCTTGAAACCAAGGCATAAAGGTCTTTAGGTGGAGGACCAGGCATGGGCTGGCATGGAGGTGAAGCTCTCAGTCCTCTTGGTGAAGGTGGTGTGTTCAAACGCAGGAGAGAGCTCTCTAGTTCTTCTTTTCAGCTGGCAGGATTTACCCTCAGCACAGGTCATCTGTCCCCTTTGAGACAGGGCTGACAGCCAGGGCTTGGGATGGGAGCGTGTCTGGAGACACCTTCCAGAACAATGGGATGTTGCTGTCTGTTCACAGGGAGGTTGCTGTTTACTAAGTGGGTGTTCTGGTCTGCGGCAGTACTTGTGGTCTGCCTGTGCATTCTGCAGCCAGTGTAACGTGGTATTCCAACATCTGCAAGCCATTTAAATCTGTGAATTAAGCGGCCTCCTTTTCCTCTTCCAAGTGCTGCGCGGTCTGGGATGAGGACTGGGCAGCAGCAGTGGGGACACCCCACAGCTCTTGACTGCTGCCAAAGCCAACCATGGGCCAGAGGCTGGCCCTGGGTGGGAGCTGCCACCTCTGAAAGCAATGGGACCTGTTGCTTATCCCTATGGGAGCCTTGAGGCAACACAGGAGCGCTCATGGCTAGGGATGGGCATCAGGAAGCAGAGACTTTGAGGTGCTTCAAGGCAGGTTTGTGCTGGAGTGCAATTAACAGCTCCTGAGTTACTCAGGCCCTTTGTATCAGGAGCAGAGGTGCAGAACACCACTCAGCAGTGTCATTCCTGAGCTGAGAAGCGGTAACACAACTCCCCCCTGTTGGCTTTGGCAAGCAGCAGGCTGGGAGGCTCAGTGCTCTCCAGATCGCTGCTATGATCTCACAGCATAGAAAGAAACAATATACTCTGTGCCCTGCCTAAGAACGTCCCCAAGTGTGTTCTGTGAGCAGATTCAGGCACGTACATGCTTCCTATTTTCACCCTCAACTGCATTGAGCTCCTCAGATAGGAAAGGAAAGGTGAGTTTTTGTGTTGGTGGTCACTAAAAGCTGTAGGTGATCATGAAATACAAGTCCCTTTCTGTGGGGTGGGTGTATAAGCTATCTCCAGAGCTTGTTTCTGCATGCCATGTCCCCACTTTAAGCATTCAAAACACCTTACAGCCTAAGAACCAACACGTACCTGCAGCCCCAGGAAGGTGGCCAGTCCTCCTGAGTGTCAGGAAAGCCAGGTAGACATGACCTGCAGACTAAGGGGGGAGCAGTGGGCTCTGGTTTGATGTAATGGTACTTTTTCCAGTGTTTCTTTCCCTGCATAAAGCACAATGCTGCTCCTAAACACATTTAGGGAAATGGGGCTGGCTGCTGTTAACTACAAGTGTCAGCACATAAACACTTGGATCTGGTGCTTTCAGATACTTGGCTCAACCCAGGCAACCCCAAACGTCAGCTTGGGTCAGGCAGTACTCCTGTCAAAGCATGCTTTCCATCCAAGCTTCTCCCTTAACTCAGCACAGCTCTGATGCACTCCTTGTCTGTGTTTCTCTTCCAGGCACTGTCTGGACCCCACTATTACACCTGGGGTGACCATGGTGGCATTCTTGTGGCCATTGCTCAAGGCACCGAGACCAACCAGCTCAAGTGAGTAGGGGGCAGACAGCGCCCTGTGGCCAGCAGAACCTGTTCCTAGCACCATTCCCAATCCTCTTTCTCCAGGTACAGCACAAACGAAGGGGAAACCTGGAAAGTGTTCACTTTCTCAGAGAAGCCAGTGTTTGTGTATGGACTGCTCACTGAGCCTGGGGAGAAAAGCACCATATTCACCATCTTTGGCTCATACAAAGAGAATGGCCACAGCTGGTTGATACTGCAGATCAACACCACTGATGTGCTGGGTAAGGGGACGGTGACAGAGCCATCACTGACACTGGTTCTGTCAGTATCCACCCTGTAGCTTTGCAGGTTACACACACTAATAAGCTCTCACCAGAAACCAGCCAGTCCCACACTGCACAAGCTGTGCCCAGCACCCCTGTGGGTTCAAGAGAGCTCTTGACATACCCTTTCTGGGGGGCTGAGATTGAGGAGGGGGCATAGGAAAGGCTTTCAGAAGCCCAAAGCAACCTAGGGACCTCAGGCTCTGAACCAAACTGCTCCATCACCTAGGGATCATGCATTCCCACTGATGGGTGCCTAAATGCAAGCAGGGTGCAGAAACACCTTTGTTGCTCTTCCCCTCTATTCTGGTTTCCAGAAAAGACCCCAGTGAAGTGCCCTGAAGTCCCATTAGCAGCAGACCAGCCCCACTTTGCTGGCTGTGCCATGGGAGGCAGGGGATAAAGGGTATCTCCTGTGGAGGCCATCTGGGTGTCTGTCCCTCATACCTTGCGTCCACACAGACATGACTGCTGAAGGCATTCAGTGTCCCTGTGCTCTTCCCCATCCCTTCCATCCTCACTGAGCACTTTGTTGGAGAGGAAAGGGGGAAAAAAAGAGAAAGAATCCTTCTGAAGGCTTGTAGCTATGAATGTTTTATAACCCATTTCAGCTTTGATTGCAAGGCAGCATTTTAATCAAAGAGCAGTTAAACCCTGCAGAGGAATTTCCCCAACTACAATTTATAACCAATTCCCTTGATGTTTTGTTAGAAATGGATCTGTTTGGTAACCAGAATGACTCCATTTAAATGAGGCATCACAAATTCACTGTCACCGTGATGGAGCTGCCTGTTGCCTCCTGTCACTGAGTGCTGCTGCATGCTCTGAGCTGAAATGCTTCCTGCTTTGCCTTCTCTTTGGGCCAGGGCTAGAGCCATGCAGCTGGGGGGGAGCCACTTGTTTTGTGCCAGAGGAGGGAAGGGACAAGGGGCACTATTGCAGTGCATGGCTGGGTGCCAGTGTGCCTGCTCTCACTTCCAGCATCCTCACTGGGCACCCACCACCAGCAGTGCTGAGGGACATCTGCCGCTCTCTTGCCTTTAAACCCTTGGTCTGGGGAACAAGGACTGTTCCTCTCTTTACTCTACCCTTGCTGCTTCTCTTAGGGGTCCCTTGCACAGAGAATGACTACAAACTGTGGTCACCCTCCGACGAGCGAGGCAATGAATGCTTACTGGGGCATAAGACTGTCTTCAAAAGGAGGACTCCTCATGCGACCTGTTTCAATGGGGAAGATTTTGACAGGCCTGTCATGGTCTCCAACTGCTCTTGTACAAGGGAAGACTTTGAATGGTAAATACCAATTAATTTCTTTTAGTTTGGATTGGAAGTTTGAGATAAATACCTGTGACCAATGGCTCAAAGTGAACAAACATCCAATTTATTGAGCTCTATGTATTGCTGCTTGATTTTAAGCACAGAGGAAACTAAATAGACTGAAAACATCCTTTCATTAATAACAGGCATAAGACTTAATTAATGTCTTTAGAACCTTTCAGGAGCCTCTGAAAGGCTCCATAGAAGAGGAAGGCATTGTTAATCCATCACCTTTCAAATGATGGCAGACAATTTCCCATCACATAGAGAGATCATCCACCAAAAAGCTTAGGGACCCTTTAGCCACAGGGATGCAACTGGACCTGCTCTATCATGGTATCTGCAACTTGCACATTACTGACCCTGCACAACTGTCAGGATTAGGAACCACGCTCTGGCCATCTGATGCAAAGGTTTGGGGTTAGAAAGTGAACTGCTGTTCAGGGACTGACTGCTCGAGTGCCTGGTACACACAGATAAGGACAGGGGTCCAGCTCTGCCTGTCCGATGCTGAGGCAGAGACTGAGTCCAGCTCATCATGAGCAGACTGAGAATAGGACTTGTAGGATCTAATTGCTGCCTCAGCATCACAGCCCTGGACTCCATGTAAAATGAGATTGACACAACCTCTTCCACAGTGTTTTCCAAAGAACGAATCACACTGCAACTCCCATTCTACCAACAGGAAAACCAAGAGACAGCAGTGAGCTAAGCCAGCTAGCAGAACTGGGGCTTGCAGCCAGGCTTTCAGGGCACACTGGCTCACTTGTGCCTTGCTGCCTCACCTGCCTACTTTGGGCAAGCTTACATCCAAAATGCTCTTGAAGCTCCCTGGAGACAGAAGCTGTGTGATATTATTATGCAGCCAAATACTGATAATAATGGATTTCTGAGATGCTTTGGGTCCTTTAAACTTCTATGCAAAAATAGAACAGAGCAATAGTGTAACACAGCTGAGTTTTTGCCTTCCATCCATCCTTCCTTACACCTTTCTTCTTGCAGTGATTTTGGCTTTAAACTGAGTGATGACTTATCATTAGAAGTCTGTGTCCCTGACCCTGAATTTGCTGGTAAACCATATGATCCACCAGTCCCTTGCCCTGTTGGCTCAACTTACAAGAGGACTCGAGGGTATGTATTTGACTTGGGAGAGGATTTATCCTCTTGGTGATTAAAAAACCCCAAATGACTGCAAAACCCACACACAAACACCCCATAAGTGGCAGTAAACAAATTGCATGTTTAGACATACACTGCAGTGAAGCACCACTGCTTATTCTAGCTGCACTTACAATAGCTTCCATGAAATAAACTGCATGACTGTGTATGTTGCAGCTATCGAAAGATCTCTGGGGACACTTGTACAGGTGGAGACATTGAGTCACGGCTCGAAGGGGAGCTGGTACCATGCCCCTTAGCTGGTGAGTACGTACAGGACTGCTTTGTGCCCACCAAACTTCACCTCTCTCCCTATTTTCTCCTCTCAAAGCACTGGAACAGCCTCCTGCCCCTGTTCTGCCAACGTTATTTGCATTCTGCTCATTACAGCTTTAATTTAATCTGCCGTCATGAGCTGTGTGATTAGCATGCTGCAGCACAGCAGCTCAAGAGCGAGCCTGACACAAGGAAGAGGCTTGTGTAAGGTGCTCACAGACCCACCAGCGTGAGGTTTCCCTGTGTCATCCTAACATGGTTCAGGGTGCAGAAGATATTCCAGATGCAAAACAGCGCAGCAGGTGCCTGGGGCAGCATCCCCTCTGCTGGGATTCATGCCAATGCTATGCTTAGTTTTGCTCCTCGTGCAGAGCCTGACACGTTATTCACCCCTCTGAGCCCTCTTGAGCTATTTGGAGAGCTGTGTTAGTCATGCTGAGAAGGGCCCTGCTGACTGAAAAGTAAACCTGCAGTCCCCACTGGGCTGGGCTTTGAAGTGCCGTGTTCCCAGAGTATTTGCTGATCGTCTTCAGATACGTGTTGGCTCGCACCATGGTAACACTTTCATGTACCGTGTCTGTTTCATATCTCCCTATTATCTCATTAGGGATGCTCAGCCAGAGTTACTTACTGACATTAGCTTTACTCATTAAGAGCATTACTGGCCTTTACCCGTAGTGTGCTAATGCCCGGGAGACTTTGTCCCAGACCAGGATCCCATTACACTGGATTCGGCGCAATACAGAAACAAACCCCACTCTGGGATACCAACTGCAGTGCCCATGTCCCCCAGGACTTGCAGATTTCCATCACTGCCACCTTTTTATGAGGTTTTTGAGGAACAGGAGATCAGTATTTAGTTTCCAATTGGCAGAACACTAACGTGGGAAGGAAGGGTCATGGCACATTTTGCAGTGCTCAGCTCCTCCTGGAACAAACAATGGCTGCAGTGTGCTCCTGGGCACACACAGGACCTGCACAAGGCTATTAGTGTGTTCTCATTAACCTAATCCCACTGAGACAAAGGTCCTTTGCCTTCCTTGCACTGAGGTGCTAAAACAAGCACCAGGAGTACCACAAAATACCTATTTGCCCCTTGAGTAGCCTAAAATGGCCCCTAAATACAGCACCCTGTGTTCTTGCAGAGGAGAACGAGTTCATTCTCTACGCCACCCGCTACTCCATCCATCGCTATGACCTTGCCTCTGGTGTGAGCGAGGAGCTGCCCCTGGCTGGGCTACGAGGGGCGGTCGCCCTGGACTTTGACTACGACCACAACTGCTTGTACTGGGCTGATGTCACTCTTGACATTATACAGGTGAGGTGGGGAGTGCTGGCCACACATGGCATCGCCTGCTTGCACCATCCACGCCCTGGAATACCAATGTTTATCATGGGTACTCCTCCCTCCGAGCTGTCTGTTAATGCCTGTGCTCATGAGCAAGTTCCTCATCTGCTTTTCTGATCTATTCCTTTCTTTGCAGCGTCTTTGTCTCAACGGCAGCTCCGGACAAGAAATAATCATAAGCACTGGGCTGGAAACAGTGGAAGCGTTGGCCTTTGAACCTCTCAGTCAATTGCTGTACTGGGTCAATGCTGGGATTCCCAAAATTGAGGTACAGCTACACTCACCGGGCTACACTGATGTGTCAGTGCATCTTTGAGGTGCCTGAGCTATAAGTTGGCTGCTGCCCTGAAATCTTATTGCTGATGGGACATTATTGAACACTGACCCACATGCCACTTCATTGGATGTAAACACAAACAGGCTATGACAACATTCAGCCCTGTGCACTTAAATGAGGTCAGTTTGTGAGGCTGAATCGCACAGCAGAAACAGGAGAAAAAGCAACATCCTTGTGCAGTGTACACAGCCACCGCAGGGCACACAGAGTGCTCACTCAAGTCACATAGAAACATCCGTAAATGCATGGATCTACCCTCTTTTATTACCTCAGGAGCTGCTTCCTGTGCCCACAGCAGCTGTTTTATTAGGGAGCAGTGATTACCTACCATAGATTGCATGTAACTAACCAGTACAACTGCTCCCCATACTGCCTGCACTAAAGGCACCCCTCCTGGTTTTTGGTTACCATTCTAGGTTGCCAATCCAGACGGAGACCTGCGACTCACTGTCCTCAATTCCTCGATCCTTGAACGACCCAGAGCCCTCACTCTAGTTCCTCAAGATGGGTAAGAAAGAAAGCATCGCAAGTAGCCTTGGTGTTCACCAGGGGAATCATTCTGGTCCTTCATCACTACCCTCATAAGAAGCAAACAGGAGGAAGTGTGCTGCATGGAAAGCTTTTAAGACTCAGTCCCAAAGGGTGGGATGGGGGGACAGGAGTGATGGCAGGCAGCATAGCTGTCCTGCTCCATGCAGCCCCCTCCTGCCATCTCATACCCAACTAAAGCACCAGCAGAGATCACAAACTGCTTCTCCTTTCAGTTTAACTGCTGTTTTCCTATCTGTACATATCTACTAGTAAATAGCTCTTCCTGCCAGTAAAACTGGTCCGGTGAGTGAGGAAAGCACTGCAGTAATGCTGTACTCAAATTCAAGAGCCAAATGGAAGTTACACCTTCCTGAGTATGGTTTTGCTACACTGCTAATACAGTACTGACAAACCTGAGCTGTACTTAGGCATATATGCTATAAAGGAAAGCAGTTCAGTGCAAGGTAACCTACAGCTGCACTCACACCACAAAGCCTGCAGCTCAAGAAGCCTCTGTGCTGCTTGTAGATCTGCTGGTAGCCTTCATTTGAATTGCAAAGAGCTCCCTTTTTCCAAAGCATGTCTTGCAAGAGATACGGAATGTAAAGTATTCAAACCTCTGCTCATACCCTGTTTCCTTTTGATGAGTTGTTTTGTTACTATGTCGAGTAATCTCTGCCTCTTGTCAGGCTGATGTTCTGGACAGACTGGGGAGATTCCAGAGCCGGCATTTACCGCAGCGACATGGATGGATCCTCAGCTGGGTGCATCGTTTCGGAGGGCGTGCGGTGGCCAAATGGTATCTCTGTGGATGACCACTGGATCTACTGGACTGAAGCCTATATGGACAGGATTGAGAGGGTGGATTTCAATGGGATGCAGAGGTCTGTGATCCTGGACAGCCTCCCTCACCCTTATGCTATTGCTGTGTTTAAGGTATGTATATGGCAGCTCCTTTCCCATCGGCACACATTCCCATAGCATGCATGCTAAGAGCAAAGCCTGTGTTTCAGAATGAAATCTACTGGAACGACTGGTCACAGCTGAGTATTTTCAGAGCATCCAAAAACAGTGGCTCAAGAATGGAGATCTTAGTGGGTCGACTGAATGGGATCATGGATATGAAAATCTTTTACAGAGGAAAGACAACAGGTAGCAGCATGAGTGTATAGATGACACTTTCTGTGATTTAAAGATGTGATTTAGCAGAGCAAGCTCCCAGTGGGAATGTGCACCCAAAACCTGGGATATCCGGTGAAATTGGGCTTCCCACTGCATTTCCAGCCCTCTGTCCTAACAGCATCCCCTTCCTCTCTGCCCTCACACCAGGGGAGAACGCCTGCATCACCAAGCCCTGCAGCCTGCTCTGCCTGCCCAAGTCAAACAATGGCAGGAGCTGCAAGTGCCCCGAGGGGGTGTCCAGCACCGTGCTGCCCACAGGGGAGGTCAAGTGCGACTGTCCTCGTGGCTACGTCATGAAGAACAACACTTGCATAAAGGAAGGTAAAACCATGCTTGGTTCTTGCTGCTGCTTTATACTGAGGGGTGGCTCCTGCCATTGCAAGAGGTCAGGAGGAGTATGGCCCATTCTCTGGAAGTGCAGCGTCATGCCTTGTGCCAGCTTGGTTTTGTTTTCCCTTTTGCACCAGAGAACACGTGTCTGCCGAATCAGTACAGATGCTTCAATGGGAACTGCATCAACAGCATTTGGCAGTGTGACAACGATAATGACTGTGGGGACATGAGCGATGAGAAGAACTGCCGTAAGTGTCCTGAGGTGGCATTTGCCTGTCCAGATTTAGATGTCTGCTGTGTTGGCAGTGCACCTGAGACAATGGGGTATGCTCCCTTGACAGTCATGGAGAGCAAGAGGTGCTCCTTTGATAGGCATCTGAAGCTGGTCAGATGAGTTGTATCCTGCAAGGGACAGTATTTCCCCCTTGACCAACTCAGATGGTCTAAAATCCAGTGAGACTAATGCCAACTCTCATGGGAGGATGTGTTTGTCCTTGCAGTAACTGTCTTCTGAGCCCAATTGAGGGCACAGCCAATGATGAGGAAAAGAGCACAGACAGAAAGTGACTTTCTCTCTGCTTCATGCAAACATGGGCTTCTTGTTGAGCTAATAAATCAAGTTCACACATTAAAGATGTTCCACAGCTTTGCAGAGCTTGAAGGGTTTGGAATAGTGCACCATGGAAAAAAGGCTGGGTTTAAAGATAGGAGCAGCATTGAGAAAAGCTTGTAGGATGCCATCCTGCTCACCTAACTTCCTTGCATTGAATACACACACTTGGGCAACAGCAGCTGTTTCCCAACCACCACCTTAACCTCCTTCTCCTCCTCCTCTCCTTCCTCGCTGTGTTAGCCACCACTGTGTGCGATGCTGAGACCCAGTTCCGCTGCCAGGGCTCAGGGACCTGCATCCCACTGTCCTACAAATGTGACCTGGAGGACGACTGTGGGGACAACAGTGATGAAAGTCACTGTGGTGAGTGCTCTCTCGAACCTCCTTCCCTGTCCATGTGTAAGGGCACAGTGGTTTGGGGCAGGGTGTTATGTGTTTACCGGGTACTGGCTGCTCTTCCTTCCACATGGTCCTGACATCATCTCAACTGCATGTGCTTGTTTGCAGAGACCCATCAGTGTAAAAATGATGAATTCAGCTGCAGCTCAGGGATGTGCATTCGTCTCTCCTGGATGTGTGATGGTGATAATGATTGCAGGGACTGGTCTGATGAAGCAAACTGCACTGGTAAGTGCATTAATGTGACTAATAACCTTCCTTTGCAAACACTCCTTCCTTGCAGCCTGAGATGCTATAAATACCAGCTAACATCTTGTGCCTCAGTTTCCCTGCTTGTGAGCTGCACCACCCAGCCATGCAGCCTGCAGCATAGCTTGAGGTGGATCTAGGTGATCCCTTTCAGGCCTCCAAGCTCCTATACATTCACCCCCTGAGGCATTTACCATGCCTCAAGCCTATTGGGTTGATAGCATGGCACTGGGGATCTTCACTGTTAGTATTCCAAGTGCGTGGCTATATAAGGTTTAATTCATAATGGTATCACTTATCTCTCATATGAGTTTCTCCAGAGAGAATTGCTACAGGAAAGGAGCCTACTTCAAAAAGTGTATCAGGTTTGTAAAGCCTGAAGTTGGAATTATCTAAGAGGATCACAGTTATTGGAGAAACATTTCATCTGACTTCAACAGCGGCAATTATTGCTCTTATCTCAAATAATTACATTTCACACTGAATACCTAATAGAATATTACTGCCACAAGATTGCAGTATTTTGAAATATCTGCAAGTGCATGTCACTCGCTAACCTAACATTCACTATCATGCAATTTAATTAAGTTGAACACTGCTTTTCTGCTCAATAACGACGAGTGCTCTCCTGGATGAAGAGCAGCGTTTGTCTCTAAAGCGACAACACAGATTAGGCTTCAACCAAGATACACCACAGGCAGATACTCTTGTGACAGGAGCCTGAGGAAAGCCAGGGCCCTCCTCCCTTGGAAACCCAAGGAGAATTGTATTTCTAATTTGGTTTGGCAACACAGCACAGCCTTGCCTGCCTTAATTAAAGGCTGTCTCTGATGTGTCCTGCCCTGCATGGGGGACCACATCACTCCGCCAAGGCTTGCTTATGCTGTGATGTTTCTTGCCTCTCTGGAAAGATGCCATCACTGCCACCTTTTCCCACTCACTCAAAGGACTGAGATCAAAGGGAGACCTTTGGGAGGGCTTGCCAGCCTCCAAAAGCCATCCCCCATGCACAGCAGGAGAAGGAAAGACCACAGTGTGACCCAGGAGATCCTGGACTCCTAGAATCTCTTGCCAGGGGCCTGCACACACTGAAGCTTAGTAGGGGCATGGCAGTGCCCCACACTCAGACCTCCCCCCTGGCTCTGGTTTCAGCAGTATATCACACGTGCGAGGCCTCCAGCTTCCAGTGCCACAACGGACACTGCATCCCGCAGCGCTGGGCATGTGATGGTGATGCTGACTGCCAGGATGGCTCCGATGAGGACCCTGCCAACTGCGGTACCATGTGGATGGGGTTCTGCAACGGGGAGGGGGGATTGCTACCAACCCACTGAGATAAACCTGCAGCAAACACAGGGGGATGATTCCCATCCCTCCAAAAGCAGGGAGAAGACAACTGGGGCTGTGCTGTGCCTACCTAAAGGCAGCCTTAGACCAACATCCCCCCTGCTCCCCCAGCATCTACCCAATTCTGCATTTCAGAAAAGAAGTGCAATGGCTTCCAGTGCCCCAACGGCACTTGCATCCCAACCAGCAAACACTGTGATGGCATCAATGACTGCTCCGATGCCTCGGATGAGCAGCACTGTGGTGAGTACCGGCGCTGCGGGGAGCTGGCGGGGTTCTAACAGTGAGAGCTGACAGACTTCATGGTCTGCCAAAGCCTCTCTCACTGGGAAAAAAGCCCTGGTGAGATAATGGGAAAGCCTTAGTTAGCATTCAGGAGCCCTCTGGGAAATCAGCTGGTCTGTGAGGGTCAGCAAAAGGCCCTGGCAGGGCTGTTGCCCATAGGAAGGATGCGCTGTCAGGAGCTGTATTCAAGGAGGTGACCAAACCCTTCCTAGTGCCTGTGCCAACCTGCTTGCACCCCAATGCGTTAGTGGGTGAGGAAACTGTTAACTTGCTGAAATCTGGCTGCTGCACTCAGGTCTGCAGATCACAGTGGATGGCATTCCTGCCAATGACAGCAGAGGTGCCAGCCCCTCTCCTCCTCACCTCCCATTTCCCTAGAACCCCTGTGCACCCGCTACATGGATTTCGTGTGCAAGAACCGGCAGCAGTGCTTGTTCCATTCCATGGTGTGTGATGGCATCATCCAGTGTCGAGATGGATCAGATGAAGATGCCAACTATGCTGGCTGCTGTAAGTGTGATATCGTGCATCTTTGCAGAAGGAGGTTGGGTAGAGAATGAAACCAGATGCATGGAGAAGAAAGTGTATCCCCCAGAGTACCAGAAAGCTGCCACATCTCCTAAGAGGTGGCTCTGATGATGCTCTGCTTATAAATCCATGATTGACTGTGCTTCTTCCTCCTCAATGATGAGCTTCCCTCAAGCCCTTGGTCTTTACAGTAAACCTCTCATGTCTGTCCATGCAGCCCAGGACCCTGAGTTCCACCGGACGTGCGACCAGTTCAGCTTCCAGTGCCAGAATGGCGTGTGCATCAGCCTGGTGTGGAAGTGCGATGGGATGGATGACTGTGGTGATTACTCTGATGAAGCAAACTGTGGTGAGCAATACCTCAGGGTCTCTTGTCACCATAGCTCCAGCCCCCTTAGAATTTCAGGAGCATTCTTCATGTTTTACATAAGCACTCGTGTATAACCTGATATGGCTGGCACATCTTGTGGCTGACTAAGTCATATGTGACCATATTTACTCCACAGATTCCCAGCCCAAAGCAGACAGGCAGTTTTCAGCCAGATTCAATATTTACACCACTGTTCCATGGGGAGCTGTAGGAGCTGTACCCAGCCAGATGAAGCAGCTGCCTCTTCATTTCAGAGTTGCAGGGTTTGCTTCTCCCTTTCTGCCAAGCTCTGTCTGAATTTTGCTGGTTCTGAGCTCATAGGTGGTGTCTGGCCATGAAGCAAACATAATAGTGATGACAGCAGGAATGGGGATGCTGGGGATGAAGAGAAAAGACTCTGCCCATGCTGCTTAGGCAGATAGTGTGATGCTCTCTGGGTCAGCTGTGGCCCAGCCTGAGATGCTCCCATGCCTTACCTCTGATGAAGATTGGTGAGATAACACTGGAGTTCACAGGACTCTCCTCTTGTTGTCAGAAAACCCAACAGAGGCCCCGAACTGCTCCCGGTACTACCAGTTCCAGTGTGGCAATGGGCACTGCATCCCCAACCGATGGAAGTGTGATGAGGAGAATGACTGCGGGGACTGGTCCGATGAGAAGGACTGTGAGGGTAAGGGCACACTCTGCTCACAGGAGCCCAGGCTGAGGCTGGGCTGTGGCGTGCTGAAGGACTACTCTTAGCATCCGCTGCCTTCCCACAGGGCTCCCATGGCTCCAAAAATCCCCTATAAATGGCCAAGTGTGCACTCTTGTGCATCGTTAACTCTGTGGTTATGGAAATCCTGGTTAGCAGCTGTGTAGATATGATGCAAATGACAACTGGGCTTGTAACACCTTGCCTGCTCCCCACTGCCTTCCACTGACAGTCTGATGGAAACAGCTCATATGCAGGAACAAGGACCTCAGATCAGCTCTCCCCGATGTATTTTCAGGTTCTCCAGTTCATCCTATCACTACATCCATCCCACCGACGTGCTTACCGAACCACTTCCGTTGCAACAGCGGTGCCTGCATCATGAACAGTTGGGTCTGTGATGGCTACAAGGATTGCACTGATGGCTCAGATGAGGAAGCTTGTCCTACCTCCCGTAAGCTTTTCTCTTCCTCTGTAGTATCGTGTCCCCAAGAGCTGTTGGCCTTTTGGTCTCAGGTCCTTGCCAGATAACCGGGTTGAATTACAGTAGGTCCCGGCTCCAATGACATGTCTTATACTGTGTAGGGACATGGGAAGCAGGGCTGCAGAGCAGGGTTTCCAGCTCACTCCTATGCTGAAGGTTAAAAGAGGGTTTTCTCTCACTGTGGTCGTTTCTAACGCTTGCTGAGCTCCGAGCTGGTGCAGCTCATCTGCAAACCAGCCGCTTTTCCAGCCCTCTGCAGTCAGAAGAGAGGATGGCTTCGGACATCCCAGCAGCTGCTAGATGGGAAGAGATTGCCATCTAGTGGAGTCGAGACCTGGAGACAGGTTTTGGTCTTGGGTGGCTGTGGCAGCCTCATGGCTGGGGTGGTTTCCTCACTGACTGCTGTGTGCAGGACCCAACGTGACGGCCACATCCCCGGCGCTGCAGGGACACTGCAGCCGGTTCGAGTTCGAGTGCCAGCAGCTGCACAAGTGCATTCCCAACTGGAAGCGGTGCGATGGTGTGCGGGACTGCCAGGATGGCACGGACGAGAGGAACTGCCGTAAGTGGGGGGGGGGGGCACAATGACTCACTGGTCCTTTCCCTTGTGAACCTCTTTGTGGGGACAATGGAGCCACTGAGGAATGTTATTGCTGGTGAAATCTTGCAGCATTACAGTAAAAAAGACCCAACCAAGCAGAGATATTCACATTAGAAGTCCAGTGGTTGTTTTCTGTGGGATAAACTCCAGGTTCTTCTGATGCCAGCATGCCAGAAGATGCAGCCACAATGAGATACCCTATGACTGACACACTCTGCCTGACATGCATCCTGACAGCTTTGAAGCAGCACTGGCACTGAAAACAGCCCAGTGCTGGTGAGGAAACTTTCCTGCCTTGAGTCCTTGAAACCATTCTGCCTCTTTCAGCTACTCAGAGCACCGTGTCATGCCCTAATGGTTATAAATGTGAGGATGGAGAGACCTGCATTATGTTGACAGAGCGGTGTGATGGATTCCTGGACTGCTCAGACAGCAGTGATGAGAAGAACTGTACTGGTAAGTGATAGCCCTCTCCCGTTTCTCATGCCCTGCTCTGTGTTAGCACGCAGAGGAGCTCTCCTGATTACATGACCTTTCATTCATAACATCCTAGACACATCTGCCTGCATTCAGCTGTGCACAGCCTGCCTCCTCACCCATTTATACCCAACTTCCCAGCAGTTTCTGCACTCGCAATTTGTCTTTTCAGCCTCAAGCACAGAAAAACAACTTCAGGATGGGAGCAAAGCTGCCTGTTGTACACAGTGAAGCAATGGTCTCTAGCTCTGTTCTCCTGTGCAGGGTGACCCTGGAAAATGGCAAGTCTGCTGCCATCACTGGTCCTCCCACACTGGCCTTTGGTGGCCCTGTGGAGGCACAGGGGGTGCAGGCAGCATCCGGCCCTAGGCAGATAACAGCGATCAATCGCTGTCTCTGGACAGCCACGAGGCTGAGCTGCTTTTCTAGTGACCTGCTTGGGGGCTTGAGCATCAATCAGGTTATAGTTCTTTAATTAAATATTGATTGGGAGAGGCTAGCAGATTCAGGAGAGGGGGAAGGAGCTGCTCAGATTCATGGCTTGGCTGCTACACCAAGGGGAAACCATCTCTTTTCCCTTGGATAGCTTGTCTCGCCGTGCCTGTCTGCAGACCTGCATCCCTGCTGGGCTTCATTTCCAGCTGGTTAGGGACAATGAAGCAGCAGTTTGGCTCTGCTCCACTTGGTTTCTCTACAGCACGGGGAGTGAAGCACCTGAGCGGGGCCAAGCCATGGCATTTGAATGTGGGCTCTGACACATGGTCCCTGCAGAGAGAGAGCAGGGAATGGCCTAGTGGGGGCAGGGCATGGATCGGGGCCATTTCAGATAAGCACCACCAGTCTCTACCTCTGCCAGCACTGGACTTCACAGCACTGTTATCCCCTAAATGCCTCTCCCAAGGTTAGGTGGTGATTCAGCTGCAGAGCTTGTGTCAAGGCAATCCCCAGACTACTTCCTTAATTACCAGCCTTTGCTTGGGTCCTTCTGAACATGAGATAAGGAAAACCACACAAAGAAAGGCCCTGGATAGCTCGCAGTGACAGCACGGGTCCATTGCACAAGTAGAAAAGTGACTTAGCTTGCACTGATCCTTTTGCACTCATACGCTTACAAAATGATGTTGAGTATTTCATGCAGCATAAAGACAGGCAAGACATTGTGGGGAGAGCTAAGAGCACAGTTCCTACTGGGAACTGCCTTCTGACAAGCATGCTCTTCTCCACTGATAACACCCACCTAAATTACACATCTAATTTGAATGGTGCAGACACTCCCTTCAGTCAAACTACTGTTTCTACCTCCACATGTTTGTGCTACAAACGCAGCTCTTGCTTCTGTTGTGGGAAAGGACTTGTTTCCCTGTGATAGACTAACATTTGCCATTGCCTGCTTAGATGACACAATCGTGTACAAAGTCCAGAACCTCCAATGGACAGCTGATTTCTCTGGAGACATCACTCTGACCTGGGCTCGGCCAAAAAGAATGTCCTCGACCTCCTGTGTCTACAACATCTATTACAGGTACACCACCCATTGCACTGCATGACCCGGTGCTATTCATATCAGGTAAAGGGTAGGAGCCCAAACCAAGGTATCAGTATGCCTATGCTTACAGCAAAGTACCGTACAGAATCAGGTTTGTTTTCTCCACTACTAATGCAATGTAGCTTTATTCGAGGTGGAGAGGGTCTTGCTTCTGTGGGACCACTGAGAACAAAGTCAAGAAATGAGGGCACAGAAGTTACAGAAAACCTCAGAGGATGGTGCTTATAAGTCACTAAGCTATGTTTAGTTCAGGCTTTCAAAGAGCATCTTTCCAAGTTGGTGGTGTGGCTTGATTGAAAAGAACACTAAGCAGAAAGCTCTTAACATACAGACAGATGGCTTCACTCTTTGGCACAAGCTGTGGCCCCTGTATTACTGAACACATCCTGACCGGAGAGGTGGGACTCTCTCGTGCAGGACAGTTGGTGAAAGCATCTGGAAGATCTTGGAAACCCACAGCAACAAAACCAACAGTGTTTTGAAAGTCCTCAAGCCTGACTGTACCTACCAGGTGAAAGTCCAAGTGCAGTGTCTTAGCCGAGTCTACAACACCAATGACTTCATCACCCTCCGGGCACCAGAAGGATGTAAGTAAACCTGCATGGATCATACCGGTGACCTGGTGCATGCTGCTTTGGCTTAGACAGTATTTACTGCAGAGGTATCCCCATTACGTACAAAGGGAGTCTTTCCACAGGCCTGGGAATTGTGCTGGACTGGGAAAAGGGCTGTGGGCTCCCAGCCTAGAGTCAGTCCTGCACTGAGTCACCAGCCTGCCTTCTTTCTTCCCCATGGCTTAGGGGTTTACTGTCCCTGGGAAGTTCATCCCTGCTCACAGTGCTGAGCCTGTGAGATTGTTCAGTACCACACACAAGGAGCAAGAGCCTTCTAGCTGCAGATTGGAGATCAGATGAAGGAAAGGATGCAAAAGAGAGCAAAGATCTCAGTGAAATCCTAGATTCACTGCTGTTACAAAAGAGGCTTCATTGTTCCAGAGGGAGGTGATAAGGATTCGGGACACAACTGCAGGAATAAGACATCTCCCATGAGCCAGAACTGCTTGGCCATACTCTCTTTGTCCCAGACTTTCAGGGAGAGCCTGCTTTTCCCCTTGTGATCTGGAAACACAGCTAAAACAGTCACTAACACCTTTGTTTCTCCCCTAGTACCAGATGCTCCCTTTAACCTTCAGCTGTCCCTGAATAAAGAAGCTGAGGGTGTGGTGATGAGCTGCTGGAGTCCTCCTGTGAATGCCCACGGCCTCATACGGGAATTCATTGTGAGTCCATGGTGGGATAGGGAAGGCTGCTGGGGGTTCACAGCAGCGTGGGCTGGCCTGTCTGAACAGCTATCCCTGCAAAGGTCGGGGGCCAGGAATAGGGCATTTTATAGAGGAAGTCTGCTGAGAGCATCATAGCAAGTTGGGAGAAGAAATGGTGCAGGGCTGTAGGTAGCACTGCCACCCTCAAGTTCATAACTTCATTTCTAGCTCCCTTTCTAAGCTTTCATACTTCTTTCTATTGACAGTTGACACAGAGGTTCCTATCACCCTGCAGTGGAACCCTCATCCTTTGTTTTGGTGCTTCTAGGTGGAATACAGCAGGAGTGGATCCAAGGAGTGGTCATCTCTTAGAACCACGAAGAACTACACTGAGATCAAGAACTTACAGGTCAACACATTGTACACAGTCAGAGTGAGTATGTTCAAAGCTCTATCTGTGCCTGCTCTCATTACTTTTCACTACATGGTCTAAGTCCTGCACAGTCAAGTACTTGCTGAAATAGTATGTTGTTAAAATCCTGTCCTTTAATGACAACCCACAATGGGGCCTTGGCATTTGCACTGCTAATGTATATAGTTTCAAGGCCTGAATTAAGGCCCTTCATTTGGCCATCCCAGGTGGCCAGGCTGTGTTATGAAATCTACACTAATTGTCCGTTCCAATGTCACTGCAATTGCACTGGATCTGGGCCACAGACTAATCTGGTCCTTACTATATCACTAGCAAAAGCAGCAGATTGACCTGTGGGGAATATATGCACACGGGAGAACCTGGGTAATTATAGACAGAAGTAATAAGAATAGGAAATAAAAGTCTGCACAGTGAACCCTGGGAAATACAGGCTCTGCTACTGTCTACTCCTCCCTGTGCAGAATGAGCATGGGTAGCTCACAGGGAGGTGGGATAAACGTGACCTTAGCACCGATAGAGTCCAAAGCTCCTTATCTTGCTGGACTTCTCATAAAGATCTCACAAGAGAACAGTTATATGCAAAGAAGATGCACCTCCCTCCTCTTAGATTCCTTTAACTGACTTAAAGTAGTCTGCTTTATCTCTGTAATACCCATTTTATTGCCAAGTAATTAATCTATTGTTTGCTTCAAAGTCCTTTTCCCATGAGCTCTGCCATGTCCATAACCTTGCTTTAACCTCATTCTCCTTTTACATTATACAAAGTTGGCATTATACACGTGTTCATATTAACCAGCCCTCTTATTTGAAAAGGTTGCTGCAGTAACTAGTCGAGGAGTGGGAAACTGGAGTGATTCTAAATCCATAACCACCATAAAAGGCAAAGGTAAATGTTGTTGCTTCAATTGACTTGGATATAACATAACAAAAAAGCAGAAGCTAAGCCTGAAGTGTTAGCATCAGCACACCACTACCAGCATAACCATCTGTTCTTTCCTATGGAACATTTTACACCATTTATTACTTTGCTATACCAGACTGAACAGGTCTTTGACTTTCCCTCTGAACTCTGTGGCATGTAGGATGGATGTACTGCCCTCGAAGAGGGCGAGAAGCCTATCCAGAAGGTGCCCCTCTCTCCTAGGCTGCAGATGTATTTCCCCCAGCTTATGTAGGCTAGATCCTACCTTCAGATAGGCAAGAAACATTACCACCAACTCCTTTTGAAGGGATGCTTGCTTATTCTTCTCCCTCTTAGGTTATGATTATGATGGTTTCTGTAGCTCATGTAGGTTAGACCACTGAAAGGCCACTAAAGCTCCCAGCAACAACCACAACATTACAGTCTGACAGTAGATAAATTCAATCACAGTCAATTTCCTTCCAAACTGGTTTTAGAAAAGCCTTTTGAAATCATTTGTGTTCATGCCAAGTTTTATCTCCTAAACCTGTATTGTGATGTCAAAATCATCTGCTAATTTGTTAAAGTATATCCTCACTCTGTTGACAAAGGAAGGAAAGGAAACACTGTGCTATTAAAATTGCAGGATTGAGATGAAAAACAGAGGTAGAAAGAACTGTAACAATTTTCACTTCTGGCTTTGCGTGTTTGGTAACTGTCCCCACCAACACCTCCTCCCCTCCCTCAGAAGGTCAGAAGCTGTTAACTGTGATATGAGCTTGTCTCACTGAGTTCAGAAGTACAATACCTGAGCCCAAACCTCTCTGCTTCCAGCCTGTTCTGAGCGAGGCACAGAGAAGGCAGATTGTGGGTGGTTGACACAAAATGATGGAAGTACAGCCTGACAGTGCCTTCTCTAAGGGGTGTATGGCTTACAAGCAAGCTTGGGGCTAGAAGGATGGGGGATTCCTGGTCCGAGAGCTGGTTGTCATAATGAAAGCCTGTATTTTACCTCTCACAATAAGTATTTGCATTGCTTTGTGTTTCTCTTTGCTTCCAGTCATTCCTCCTCCTGTCATACACATTGAGAGTTACAGTGAAGACTCCATAAGCTTCAGCCTAAAAATGACTACTAATATCAAGGTAACATTTTCACCTTTACTTCTGAAACTGAAAGAAAGGGATGCGTTGAGTAAATGGTAAATGCTGGATGGGATAAGCTGTCACTATATAAGTGTTGGAATTACTTATTTCATGCTAAATCATTTCTTACTGCTCATAGTCTGCCCCAGCTCTTAATTAGGATGGAAAACACAATGCGGAGACTTCAGCAGTGACTCTTTCACTGTACTCAGACCAGCTGAACTGAGAGTTCCTGTTTTGTGTGCCCTTGCTGCTTGACAGGTCAGCGGTTACGTTGTGAACATCTACTGGACATTTGATACACACAGACAGGAAAAAAGGACTCTGATCATAGAAGGAGAAAAGTCCATCCAAAAAGGTAAATTCTGTGCCAAGTGTAAAATTCTGCTTCAGTCAACAGCAAACGGAAGGTTTTACAGAAGGATGTGTTCTGCTTTTGCAACTACTAGTTTCTGTTTAGTATAGAGTACATCTGGAAAGGACAAGCCAGCAAATCCCTGGCCTCTGTTGTCAGGACTTGGAGATTTCAAGCAGATTTGGGATTTATCCCCCAGAGCTGCCCTAGCCTTTTTCTCAACACTTTTATGGTTCCTTATCTGCTCTGCAAAAGGTTAGCAATTTCTTGGCCTTGTGTACATGCCCCTGTTAATCAGATTGCTGGTTTGGAGTGTACAGCCTAGATACAGGAAAGCATCCCAATACAGGAAAGCATCCCAATGCAGGAAAGCATCCCAATACAGGAAAGCATCCCAATACAGGAAAGCATCCCAATACAGGAAAGCATCCCAATACAGGAAAGCATCCCAATACAGGAAAGCATCGGCTAGCTTAGATACCTGAGTCCCATGTGCTTCTGTGTAAAAGAAATGACTCAAGATTAGTGAAAACACAAACCAAGGGAGGCAGGCTCCTGACCAAGCCTGTCTGATGATGCTGACCCTTTCCTAGTGCTCTCACACCCTGCTATCACACCACTTTGCCTCACCTAATAGTGCACGTTTCTCTTCTTGCTCAGTGGCAAATTTGACAGCACATACCCCCTATGAAATTTCTGCTTGGGCTAAGACGGAGCTGGGTGACAGCCCTCTGTCTTTTGTACATGTCGTGACCAGTGGGACAAGACCTGCATCACCAAGTCTCAAGGCCAAGGCCATCAATCAGACTGCGGTGGAGTGCAGCTGGACTGGACCGAAGAATGTTGTAAGGCACCAGCTCTTTTCTCCTAGATGGGGAGAAAGGGGAGAAAGGGGAGGAGGCTTCTCTTTCTTTCTCTTTCTCTCTTTCTTTCTCTCTTTCTCTCTGTGTGGGAAGCACACAGACAGTCTGACCCTGAACTTGGGCAACAGAGTGCCCAAGCAAGAAAGGGGTGTTTTCTTCACATCCCTAAAGAGTGACAGCCAGTAAAAGTTTGGGTGGATGCTCTGGGCCATACCAAACTGTATTGTCCCTGTTGTGCTTCTTTCTTCACAGGTTTATGGCATCTTCTATGCTACATCTTTCCTAGAGCTGTACAGGAGCCCTCACAACAGCACCACGACCTCCCACAACATCACTGTGCTCGTGCAGCGAGACGAGCAGTACCTGTTTCTGGTAGGCTCCCTTTCTGTTCCCACTCCTACCCTGTGCTGTGGGCTGTAGCTTGCTCCCGAAGCTTAAAGGCACAGTATTAACCTCTGTGTCACCCCTTCAAGGTCCGTGTGATGTCTCCTTACCAAGGGCCACCTTCTGACTACGTTGTGGTGAAAATGATCCCTGACAACCGGCTTCCCCCTCGACACCTCCACTCAGTGCACACTGGAAAGACATTTGCGGTCATTAAGTGGGAATCTCCCTATGATTCACCCGACCAGGACATGGTAATACTTCACAGCACCTTCTCCTGTCCCTTTGCATGCAAAACCCTGGCTCAAAGACAGATCCCTGCTCCACTGCGGATGGAGAACTGAGTGTGAGATAGGTTTCTACTCTGTTCAGATAGTCATCATCAAGATGCTGACACCTCAGAGACCTGCATTTCCTCTCTTTGCATTACAGGTCTATAACATTCACACTGTATTTAAAAGGAGGCAGGTCTGGGATAGCTATTACTGGGTCTGAAAGCAAACTTGGGCATGTGCTGAAACACCTTTCAGCTTTGCCCTGGAGTCCATTCTGGCCAGTGCCTGAGCCCAGCACGCAGGTCAGACACTGGGCCAGGCATGCTGTGGGCTCTGCCTCCCACTCCAGCCCCAACAAAGCCTGGTTCTGTTTTCTGGCATGCTGGCGTACAGGCAGGTCTCGCTCCACTGAAGGCAAGTCATTTTCTCAGCAAGATTCCCACTCCTATTCTGGTCCAGAGACTTTAACAGCAAAGGTTGAGGGGTATAAATCTTCCTGGCAAAACGGGAAACTTTGGCAGGGCAGGAGGTTGCATTGAGTCCATTCATTCATTAATACAACCTGAGGTTTTCCTCCTGCCCTTTTCTGTTCCAGTAACTGTGTTTTCTGTAGCTGTAAATACTGATCTCAGGCAGTGAGTCAAGCAAAAGGCTTGAAGTCACTTCCCAGGCTTTCTGTGCAGCACAGGCATGGTTTAAGGCATGTTTTGCCACCCCCCCCCCCGCCTGATGTCCTATCATTGTACGAGGTTACTAGCAAGTCTGTAGCAAATTAAGACCTTTCACTGTGTGCCTTTCCTCCCACTCCAGTTATATGCTGTGGCAGTTAAAGACTTAGTAAGAAAAACAGATAAAATCTACAAAGTGAAAACCCGGAACAGTACAGTGGAGTACACCATTAAGAAACTTGAACCGGGAGGCAAATACCATGTGATTGTTCAACTGGGAAACATGAGCAAGGAATCCAGCATGAAGATCAACACAGGTAAAGAGTACTACTGGGTGGGTGCCAGGGCGAGTCCTTTGCAGCACTGTCCATAGAGAGAACACAAAGCCTATCCTGCACACCATTCATCCCACCCCTGTGCTGGTTGGAGGCTGCAGGAGGGTTTCTGCATTGCTTAATCCTCTCCCACAGCCAAAGCCCACTTCTGAGAGGCCTCCCTGCAGCTCCCAGGGAAGGCAGTTAAACCCTGAACAGCAGGAGCAGAGAGGAAGCCTCTCAGACAATGCATGGGGAATGATATTCCTGTTGGATGGAGATGGGAAAGACACCTGTTTGGCTGACTATGGAGACAGCATGAAGTACCATTACAGTCCTTCCATAAAACCCACTGAAAGCCTCCTTCCAGATTACACACCACAGCATCCTCTCTCCCAGTACAGCCCTTTTCTAAGCAGAGTATAGTGCTGAGCCCTAAAAGATGCTAAGTTTTAGAAATGACCCTGTTGCTGTGTCTCAGCCAAAAGCAAAATGTCACCACTGTTAAAACCTGACCTGCCATTTTTCCTCTGCAGTTCCACTGTCTGCACCTGATGCCTTAAAAATTATAACAGAAAAGGACCATATTTTGCTCTTTTGGAAGAGTTTGGCATTAAAGGAAAGTAATTTCAATGAAAGCCGGGTAAGTTGTGCTGTCCTACAGGCGGTGTTTCAGAAAACCTAGAGCAGAAGCCCTGCAAGGCTCCTTTCACAGACTCTTTATAATACACCAACCCACTCTGATCCTCTAAGTGTCTTTGCTGAGCCCTCTACATAGAGCTCGCTTCAATTCCTATCACAATTAAGGAACTAAAGCTGATAGATGCAATCGGTCACCTTTTAAGAGTATAATTATCCCCTTGGAAAAGGTCAACTGTCACATGGGTGGAAGGACCAGGAATGGAACATTGCCCAGCCAAGCTGAGGAGCACATCAATAGTACCTGAGAATTGTCATTATTAAGAGTTTAGTAGCAAACCTGTGGCATGTTCTCCATCAGCAAACAAGACATCACCGTTACTGGACCCTGTCTTTTGGGTGGTCTTGGGTAGATGCAAAGAACAGAGTGAACCAGACAGACCAAAGTGTTTTCTCCACCCTTAACTGGCCAAGCTCAATGCACACTGACAGGCACATTGCTCTCTCCCATCTGATAGCCCAACACATTGCATCAAAGCTAGGTACAGAAGGAAAAACAAGCATCAAAGCCCTAACAGAAAAGCAAACCTGACCTCTCCAGCTGGGTAATATGGGGTATGTATCTTTATTCCCACAACTCTCAGGGTTACGAGGTTCACATGTTTGACAGCCTGATGAACATCACAGCTTATCTTGGGAACACCACGGAAAACTTCTTCAAAGTTTCCAACCTGAAGATAGGTCATAACTATTCCTTCACCGTTCAGGCCAGGTGCCTGTACAGTGGGCAGATGTGTGGTGAACCAGCCACGCTTCTCTATGATGAACTAGGAACCGGTAAGTCCCTGTCATTTTCCCCTTCCTCCTTAACAAAGAGCAATGAAAGCCTCACAATCTCACTAGAGAAATGTGCTATCAGTTGCAAATAGCACTTCTCTCCCTCCCTTATTATTATAGGTGAGGACTCCTCTGCAGCAAAAGCCGGTAGACCCACAGATGTGGCTGCCATCGTGGTACCGGTGCTGTTCCTGCTGCTGGTGACCCTCGGGATTGGCTTCGTGGTGCTGTACATGAGGCACAGACGGCTGCAGAACAGCTTCACTGCCTTTGCAAACAGCCACTACAGCTCCCGCCTGGGCTCGGCCATATTCTCCTCGGGAGATGATTTAGGTACGTAAGGCCTTGGTTTCATGCCATGGCATTTCAGGATATGGTGAATCAGTGCAAGAGCACTGTCATGCTTTAGGACACCTTTGGCAGAAACCTCTCTATAGATTCGATTTTGTCCTACGAGTACAAAGCCCAGGATGGATGTTTTTAACAACTTCACTTAAACCACTCCCTCTGATGCAAACCTGAATATAACAGATATAACAATCAAGTAGCAGTAATGAGTAAGGCCACAATCTACTGGGTTTGAGGGCTGTGTCAGTAACCTGTTTAGTCATGCCCTATGACATGCTGAGAGCAGCGTAACAGCACTCTGGGTTTGTTTTGCAGGAGATGAGGATGACGAAGCCCCAATGATAACTGGATTTTCAGATGATGTCCCCATGGTCATCGCATGAAGCGCGTTTCTGACTGTAAAAACCAAATGGTGTAAATATTTGATAAAAATAGTTGATGGTTTATTTTAAAAATGCACTTTGAGTTGCAATATGTTATTTTTATATGGGCCAAAAAAGAAAAGAAACTTAAAAATACACTTTATAGTAATCAACTGTGAATTGCAGACTAGGTCAATTGAGTAACAAATTGCTTTGATTTAACATTAATTTAGTCTTACAAGGCTATGCTTGCTGGGCATGCTTTTAAGTCTGTGAGATATTTTCCGTTGACTAAATTGGCTACTCGTTTTATTTTTCTAAGACAAGAATAAATTTATTTAAACATAAAATTCAGGAGATTATATATGTAGACAGAGAGCAGTGATATAGTCCCTGAAGGTTCTGCTTTTACTTTACAAAAACCCTTTGGACTTTGTTTTATATGGAAGTATTTTTTGTTGTGTTAATTTATTGGGAAATCTGCCTGAGAACAGATTTCCAAAGTCATCAGACATTGTACACATTATTGTGTAGAGTATGTGCCACTTTATCTCGCAAGGCAGTTGTATCCTGGCACCCCCATCATTGCTCTTGCATTGAGAGTAAAAACCCTTATTTTTACATAGACCTAATCTTTCAGCAACCTCAGAGCCCAAGTCAAGATTCTGCAGCTCATTCTTTGTGTATGAGCTTAGTTTCTTGCTGCCATATCTATAAGCCAAAAGCATCCCTACCAACCACTGCCCATCGCACATGGCCTGATTCATCTATACTTTACATCAGTAATGTCACTGAGAAAGATTTGCCACGACCTGAAGTTAAACCACACTTCCCAGGTAATCAGGACACTTCTCCTCTGTGGAGCTTCTCCAAGATGTTAATATGTTGGTGGGACAGAAGGGGGAGCCTCTACTGTACACAACTAGGAAGCAGCTTGGCATACACGTTTTCCACAGTCACACAGAGCAGCCAATACTAAACATCTCAATCCGTTTGGTTTAGAGCAGGGATTCGGTCTTCCTCCATTAGCATTTCCTAAAAGCAGCTGTGGTTATACCTTCAAGTAACTTGCAAATAGCATACAGATGCATATGTATTATTTTCCCATCGCTAGTCATCTCACGTTTCCAGTAGACATAATACTGGCTACAGAGCTAAGCAGTAGAACTATCTGGTTACCACCGTCGAGCTTTTCTTTGTGATAGCAAAATGTGAACCTCCCCACAAACCCAACTATTGCCAATCCAAGAGCATCGACACAAGTGGATGTTCCCAGGTGACACCTGTCCGTGCTCTATATATGCAAAGCTTCACACCCATGAAATACAGCACACTGTCTTGTCACACTGTTTTCTTTGTTGAAACCCAAAGTATTTTTGCTGTGTAGATGAAGTTATAATTGCAGTCTTCCTACAGATGAAATGAGAGAGGCCACCTATGTTTTGATATGCGACTGATCCATTTAATTTCACATACAGAAGATGTATAAGAAGTCAAAGTTCTGTACGGTTTGATACTCTATAGAAATACTAACTCTATTTTCAATTACTCATAGTACCATTCCCAGTGACAGGGTTTTTTCCCCCCAAAGCTGGGACCAAACTATAATGGACTTTTATAAGTAACAGCAAGCTTGCAGAGTTACAGTATTTTTACCTTGTTAGTGGGTCAGGTGCTGAGTAAATCAACCCAGCATGTATAGCTCAATGTGCCTGGGATTACAGCTAAAGCAGCCAGAATCTGACCCAGACATTAAATGATTCTAAAGATGTAAACCAGATTTTATGCAGGGGAAAAAAAAAGCCTGAAAGCAAAGCTAGAGTACTGAACCCCTTCCTTACAAAGCAAATGCATCTGGCACAGGTAACTGTAACTACAGTATAGTATCCCAGAAGCTGGTAGGTCTCTGGTGAGAATTACTACTGGTTAACTACTGCTCCTTTACTCCCCCAGGGTAAATCCTACTCCAGTAAGGGGAGCAGAATTTAGCACATCTCTATCTGGCAGACAGATGCCAAGGGGAACCCTTGTAACCACTTTGTATTCCACAGAAATCCCATTGCTGGATGCTTTCAAGCATCAGCTGGGGGACAGATCACTTCTGGCCACTCTGAAAGGCTTCTTTGTACCCGTGGTTCAGCAACACTCGTACAGAGCTCAGCAGAGCATTTTGATGTAATACTCAAAAGCAAGATCTGTGCCTCACTTTCCTGTGTTACACAGGGGTTTGGGGGTACTGCAGCAGCCAGGCATTGTGTCAAGCCACATTCACCTTACGTAGGCAGTACTGTAATGCAGAGGTATTCCCTACCCTTCAGTGCAAAAATCACCGCTGTGCTCTCAGCAAAGCAACTTCACAGGGCTAGTGTGTTTTATATATATATATATATAGCTAGAGAAGTCTGAGCCCCAGGTAGGGAATGAGCTGGATTGATGCAGTTCTGGGTAAATTTATTTTTATGAACTTTTGAAGCACGGAATCTTGTTCACAGAGACAATATAGGGGGTGGGAGGGTGCTGGTGTAAATACCCTAATGTGGATGCACATTTTGTTCTGGTTTTGTTTCAGTAGCCTTATGCAGTGACATAATGTGTTAGCCTAACTTTTGGGAAGTGATTTGGGTTTACCTCATAGGAACCCAGTGAAATGCTTGGATCCATAAGGGAAAAAACAAAGGAGTATGGGAAGTACCCTGGTTAGGAGGAACTTGTTCCAGTTAGTTTGTGTTTGCATCCATTTCACTGCAGCTGCCTGCTGGTACTCTGAAGTCCATTTGAACTAAAGACTAAGGTTGAACACTAGAATGTGGTGGGGTATTGGCCTGTGAGATGTATTTTGCTTTGGAAAAGGTTTTGTACACATTTTTTGGGAGTGAAGGTTTTGGTTTTTACAAGGAAGTCAAGGAGGTGCCATTGTCTATGCTGAACACTTATTCAAGGTCAAAAAAGCCAATAAACGTGATTTATCAGCCTCAATAAATCACATCCCTCCTTTGTCATCTGCCTCCTCCTATGTAAAATGGCCCCAGCTGCAGCAGCGCATCCATGGAGCACCCACTCCAGGCACACAGAGGGGCAGCCCCTCTGCTGCTCAGCCATCAGCCTGTATCCTTGGAGGATTCCAGAGAGGGGTGAAGCCTGTCTGGTTGACTACAGGTCAATCTGCAGTTCACACCTTGGCTAACCCTGCCATAACTTGCTCCATGTGCTCCTACCTTGACACAGGCACCAGTGGGAGATCGCTTCAGTCCAAGAAAAAACACTATTTTCCTTGGACAAAGATGAAGAATATAGATTAATATACATATAGATGTATAGGAGTGCATACCCAGCCAGAAAGGGGAGGAGGAAGCCTATGAGTGTGAGGGAGCAATGCAGGCTACTGCCATCCACACCATCATCTTTTGGCTTTGTGACCAAAGCACCTTGGTGGTCCCAAAATGGCATTGCTTCCTGCTGGTTTCTAGAGACTCTGGAGAAGGGACTGGAAGGCTCTGCCATTCCTAGAGTCACCAAAAGCAGCCCCAAACTCACATTAGCCACCAAGGGAACCTCCCCTGAGCCAGGGACTCTGACCAAGCAGCACACCATTGGGATCTACGTGCTTGAAATCTCTTTGTACGAGTAGTATTTAATGACAAGCTTCAATAATTTGCTGGTGGAAAAGCAAAAGTGTGGTCGGGAAAGGGCAAAATAACATTTTCCCAAACAACTTTCAAGTCTACTTCAAATGGACTTCAGAAGGGAAATGGTGCAATTGACTTAGTTACTCTTGGATCCAGAGAGCATCTTCATTATTGGAAGTAGCTGTAACATCTATAATTAATCCTTCAAAACATGCAGCACTCTACAAGCAGGCAGTCTTTAATGAGTTTTTTAGAGGTATTGTCGACTTCTAATCTGGTTCCTTAAGTGATGTTTAATGCTATGCCATTTAAACTGCTTCTGTGTCTCTTTTCCTTTCTCCATTCATTGATTTCTGCTGTGTGTTATTGCACAATTTTGAAGGAATTTTTGTCTGTCAAGGGTTTTTTTCCCCCCCACTTAATGATAATAATAAAAATGGACTGGGTAAACAAAACTGGTTCTGGGCTCCAGATTTATTGTCTAGTCTCTGTGTGTCTAGTGCAAGAAAAAGGCTGTTGTGTGTAACCTAACAGGATGAGCTGAAACAGGAGAATGGAGCTTGCTGCAGAAGGAGCAGCAGAGTCCTACTACAAAGGTTCCAGTAACATTCATAATGCAATCCCATATCTGGCTGCTTCTCAGTCCCTTCCCTCAAGGTCAGCACCAGTCAGTAAGCAACACCCTCAGCCACCAGACAACATCTGAGCCTTTCCAAGCTTCACCTCTTTGTAAAACAACATCTCCAGTGCTAAGCCCACATCCCACACAATTCCCTGGTTACAATCCATTTCCACAAGGCCACGTGGTGAGTTTGGTTGTTGCTGTTTGAAACCCTGTGTATGTAACTACACCTGACACACGCAAGCATCTGAAAGCAAGCAGGATTACTGCTGCAGAGAGGTAATGAGCAGGCAGCAGTCTCTTCACACGTACCTCATTTTTTAGCCTGCATAATTGGAAAGGCAACATGTGAGCTGGTGGACATAATTGAGGCATGCAAGCATCTAAAGTGTTGCACTTCATTAATGTTTAGCTTAAGGCGACATTAACAAACAGTCATTCCTTTCTCCTCCTTGCCCCTTTCTTCATGAATGAAGCTGACTTTTCCTATTGTTGCTGGAATAGATTGCTTCCCCCCAGGAGGTACAAGAAGTTACACCTCATTCCCATGCACCTATTTTCAAGTAGTTAGCATGACTCAAGCTTCATTGGTAAGTGTCACTGACAAAACCTTGACAGAGTAAAACCTCCTTACCAAACCTGCAGATTTTTATGGCTAGGGAAGACTTCCCCCCCTATTCCCTTACTGCCTTCACCATTCACCAAGTTACTGCATGACAAACTGAAGAAACACTGCAGCTGGATTCTGACCCATTGATTGACCACAACTCTCTGCCTTCTTCCTTTCAACCAGTTCTTGAGCCAGGAGGGGATACTGGTGCTGAGCCTCTTCTGCAGATAACTGGCATCACAACGGTGCCACCCACTTTCCTGTCACTCCTCGTTTTCCCACCTAAAAGTCCATTTGCACCCAAAACCAACACACTTCCTTAGCTTATCTATTTCAATTTTAAACTGTTCTTATCTCAAAATAAAAGACATACAATTGAGCATTTCCACTGCAAAACTTTTCCCCCACTATGATACACATAAGAACCCATCAAGGAGGAAGATTCCAACTGCCAGAGCTGTTTCAGTTGGAGCATATTGCACAAACCCAGCCTAGAGGCCCGGATCCGGGCTCCCTTCACTCTGCTGCTCCTGAAACTACATCTCTCCTTCCCACAAATAACATCAGGGACTGCTTCCAGTGCACAGCCTGCAACCGCAAAGAGGGGGAGGATGCAGATATGCTGATTTAGGACTTAGGGATCTGCCTGCAGGAGTGAGGAAGCCAGGTTGGAAATACAGCAAGGCTGAAACTGCAAAAGCCCTTCCCAACATGGGTTAAGCATTTCACTGCTCTGATCTTGAGAGAGAGCAGCTGAAGTTCTGGCTCGCTGCTCCTCTTTTGAGTGAGCAACCCGTGTTTCTGGTGCCAGACTCCTGAACGTTTGTGTTTAGCCTTTCTTGGCAGGAAAGATGAAATAACTGAGGCTATTTCACAGCAGAACTCAAGCTGGAATTTGGGATGGAGGAGCCAAGAGCTCTCAGATAGCCCAGCCCCTGCTTAAAAGAGGGAAAAGAGGGTCTGTGGGAAGGAAAGATTCATGCTAACAGTCAACATCTTGGCTCCTGCCACAAACCTCTGAACCTGCCAAATGTGGGATGCAAGAAAAATGGTAGTCCATGGCTCTTCCAGGATGTGTGGTTTATTTCTTTCCTCTAAATTATAGGCATCCAGAAGCCCACATCCCCCAGATTCTCATAGCTAGGGGCTCACATGATGCCCAGGAGAGCATGGGCCTTGCAGAGCAAAGCAGGGTGAGGACCAGATCTCATATAAGGCAGGAGAACCTGTGTGGGGTTGGGCTGGAAAAAATCCCATGGCTTTGGGGAATGATGGAGGGTGATGAAAAAGGAACTAGACAGATACATGGGAAGGAAGCCTGGGAAGACAGTGAATGGGGGTGTGAGCTCAACAGAGTTAATGAAATACATCCCGTAGCTGGTTACAACCTGACACTGACTGTACAGGAGGTAAGTGTATTTTAGAGATGGAGGATCTGAGGTAGAGATGGACAAGAAGCAGCATTCACATCACCAAGCCTCACACCTCCAGGGTGGATTGGCCAAACCAGAAGGCTTATTTTCCCTGGATCTTTCTGTAGCCAATGCAGGGAAGCAGATACCCTCCAAGGAGGAATTCAGAACCTGGATAAGCCATTCTCCATCTTTTCTCTACACTTTCTCATTCCCTTCCCACTGTGAGAATGGCAACCTGAACACTTTGTATTTTCCTAAGATCCCAAAGGGTAATAGCAAGATGATAGAGCAGAGGCCTGAGGTTTCTCCTGGCCTGGGCTCTATGTAGCATCAGCAGGATTCAGCCTTGCCCAAGGTAAGAAGGTCACTCCAGGTCTCTTCTGTAGCCAGCAATGAGACACAGCAGTTCAGAGAGTGCTTCCCCTCATCTTAAGAATATATCAGATACTCTTTTCTATAAAGAGAACTCAAGGTGACCACCTCACACTGAGGCTTGTGATTGTAAAACACGACAGCCTACATGAAACGAATCCAAAACCCCATAAATTGAGGTTAGAACATCCCTTGGCTGGATGCAGCCCCTTTCTGCTCCTGAAGCACATGTGCTGCCTTCAGAGCTCTGGAGGCTGGAGAGGAGACCTCACCAAGTGTCTCTGCTTCTTTAGCAACCCTTTCCCAAGCAGCTTCCCAGCGGAGAGCAGCTTGGCAGGCCCTCTCCTAACACCCTCCATGCTCCCCCTTCGAGGGCTGCAGGCCCAGCATTGGGGTTAGGCTGAAATTACACAGCTTTCCTTTCCCCCTGCCATGGCTTTCTTCAGATCCCACAGAAAGCCAGCAACAGAAGCCCAGGGGCCTATTCCCAGTTGCATGTTCCATCACAAGACCAGCTTCATTTTCAATCCCGTTCCACTTTGCAGTAGCTATATGTAACTCACGGCCAACATGTCTCTGTACCCAGGAAATTACCATGGTGGACTCAGAGCTGGTAAAGACAATAGCGTGTTTGGCACATTCACTTGGATCAGCACCATTCCAAATGTACTTTTCCTCCTCAACTTATTTAACCTTGCAACCAAGAGCCACAAGGATGATGAGCTATTTGTTTCAAGACCAGATCTCCTGGGAGAACAGGCACAAAGAATAGAAAGCAGCCTGGAGAGATGGAAGAGAGAAAGGGATTCGAATGCATCGCCCTTGGAGACCATGCCAACGACCTGCTAGAGTCCAGCCATCATAAATAAATAGACTCCGTTTATTGTCTAGCCAGGCCGGCAAGCACGGTAATGCTTGAGCCGGTTCCAGCGGGTGGGGTGACCGAGCAGCACCGCGTTTCGTGCTGCTCTCTGAGACAAAACAGATGTCGGTCCCCGAGCGCTGGTTTTTGTTGTGTGATTTGCGATGCAGCCACAAGTGCAATTGATGAGGGGTTTTGTTAACGGCCCCCCCAAATCGGAGCCAAAAAAGGGCTTCTTCCGTGGCGGTGAATCCTTAAGCGAGAGGCAACAATGCAACCGAGCATGGCTCGAAACCTGCGGCAATGAAAGCACCGTTCCAGTCCCTCTGTACCAGACCCACCAGATGCTCCTCGGGGGTTAGAGCAAAGCCCAAGCCAAAGCCCACTATGCTCATGTAAAAGGTTGAGTGGGGTGTGCAGAGCTGTGAACCCCCCTCCATCCATCCCACGTTCACCTTTAACCTGTTTTGTGGCTGATTCGGTCCAATTTGAGCTGCTCCCAACTGGCCCTACTGCCATCCATGTGCAGTAGATGGCAGCAGAAGCTTTAGTCACCAGCCACCAAACTCACTGGGATCCTTCCTCCCCCATCCTTCTTTTTTTTCACTTTTTACTTTTGGTGGCCTCAAAAATTATTAGTTCCAGATGAGCTCCTGCCATTGTAATAGTCCATTTAACCCGATCCACTCTGAGCAGAGTCAGTGCAAGTTCAAATGCAGCATTTTCACATGTAAACTATACATCAGAGACATATTTCTGCACGGCTTTGGGCATTCCTTGTGCAGCCAAAAAAGGGGAAACGCACAAGGTTAAACCTCACATACACACACGCACGGCCCCGGCCACGGGCAACAATGGCACTTTGTCAAGCGAGCGCTGCCAGAGCGGAGCTGAACTTATGAATTGAACCAGGAACCTCAGGACTGCTTCTCCCTTTGAAGATTAGCACTAATAAGCCAAACCAGTGGGTATTTTGTTTTATAAGGAAAGAGCATTTCAAGTCACGTACGCTGCTATTGTTGGACACAAAACATGCACTGTCTCTGCCTGCAGTGACTCTAGTAACCGCTCCACGCTTGTCTTTTGCTGGGATTACCTTTATTTTCATACTATATTAAATTTACCTCCCACCATCTCTCAGGCCTATTAAAACTGGTGACGTTTCTCATGGCTAATTACACACACACGTATATATATTTTAAAACCCTATTTGTACTATTATCATATTCAAATCTTATGCCTTATGTGGATTATGTATTCAGAAATAATAACCAAAACGACCAGATTTCCCTCCCACTGGAATAATAAGCACATCCTATATAAACAAGTTACATAGAAGAGGTACATGAAATGATTTGTTTCTGGTAAATGAAGACAGCTCTAGCACAACACATGGAAAATTTCATGTTGTTTGCTTTTATAATTCACTGTACACACAGCATTTAATCTGAGGATCTCCGAGCACTCTGCACAGTTTAATTAAGCCCCACAACTGCCATGTTGGGGAAGTATATTAAGTGTTGTTATGCTGATTCTTTACAGATGGGGAGACTCAGGGACTGAGCTGTGTGTGCCAAACTCCCCTCTCCCCATTCAGGGTCGGTCCTTAAAGCTCTTCCATGTGGCCTGCCCAATGACAGCCAGAGAAAACATACGAGCTTAAAACTCCGACCAAGAAAACCCTGCCTTCATGGAACATGGAGCCTTCCAATGACATGTTGTACCTGCAAAACTGACTGTGCTCCCACTCCATCAATGCTGGTGGAAACCTGTGCTTCTGCCATAAAGATCAACACAGGGCTCCGAGCTGGGCTTTCTTGAACAACCCTCTCAACCAGCAATGGGTTAAACCCTAGACCTATGTATCGACGTGACCTCAACATCAGCTCAGGAGCCAGACCCTGTCCCAGACTTAAACCTGCTGGGCCCCAGAGCCGTTGTTTTGCTGCAGAGCTGGGAAGAAGAAAATCCCAGCATCTTGGCTCCCAAACCCCCATTTTTCCACGGTATTCTCTCTTGCAGGATCTGTATGGCAACCACTCGCACTGTCAAAGCCACAGGACAAATGAATGGGAATTCACCCTCCCAGTGATATCCATCATGAGACACCACTCTTTACAGGGGAGGGGCATGCTCAGCCCTAACCAGCTGCACATGTACAGCGTCTGCCTCTTCCAGCCCCTCAGCTTGGGGATTAAACAGTTGCTAAACCTTGGGAGCGAATCACGCTCCCAGCGAGTGGCCCAGGGCTACTGAGCACAGAAGCAGCCAAGCCACCCTGTGCTCTTGGCTTTCACCCTCATACCTCATCCACCCAAGGCCATTCACTTGCTCGATGGCCTTGGGAACAGGGGAGCAACCAGCTTTAGCCGGGGTATGAACAGGTACTGAGGTACTTCAGCTTTCCCAATACTGTTTTAGCTTTGGCTGTGCAGCAGATCTCCTTTTCCTTGTTCCTTCCCCCTCTCCTCTGCGAGCTCCTTTGTTCTCATGCTTACAGCAGCATCGATTTGCTGTCAGAAAGCAACATAGCCTTGGAGTTTCTGTGCACACAGTCAAAATCCAGCTGAGTGGAACCTGCCCCTTTCACATCCCGACTCCCCATAAGGGGCTGCACTCAGTGCTTCGGGTGTCAGGGCCCCTTCCTGCTCCCCTCAGACTCCCACAGTGTTGCAGGGGAAATGCTGCTCCCTAGAGCTATGTACCCTGCAGGAAAGCACATCCTCTCCTCCTTCCTCCCCAGGTCTAATTCCTGACACCCCAAAACATTGTCCAATGCAGGAGGGAGGTGGTGAGCTCTGTTCTTAGCACAGCCCCAACTTTCCAGACTATTCAACCACATGGGATTTGTCTCTGGAACTTGAAGTTCTTCACAAAACCCTATGTATCTGAGATGCCCTGGAAGGTAGGGCTCTGCTTGCTCACTGGCAGAGAAACTGAGGCAGAGAGAGATTACACATCCTGACCAAGGTCACAATAAATCACTAGACAGTGAGCAACTACAAGGAAACGTCCTTGTGCTCCTCCTTCCACTGGCCAAGACATCCCAAAGCGTTCGGTCATGTTTTCCTATTATGACTTGATAGAATTACCTCCCTGCTGCCTGAACAAAAGCATGGGTTACGTTTTGCAGACTGAGCTGATTTCTCCTCAATTGCTTCAGATAGCCAAGCGGTTGCTTTCAGACACGTAACCCCCTCGTAAAGAGAATCCAGGCACAACCCTTCATGCTCATGTTGCTTTTGAAACCTTCCATGGGGATTTTAGCAGAGGGGAAGGATGCTAAGTTAGCAGCTCCAGGACTGCAGTCCTCTGTTCTGCGAACACTCAGATGTAATACACGTGAGGACAGAGCAATGCTCCCCTTCTGAACCTGTCTCATGGTTCACTAGGATGTGTTCCAACTTTTGGGTCTCTTCTGTCCAAGAGAAGAGGGCAATCACTGCCAGTCCTAATGCTCTAAATATGGACCACGGGTTCCATTTCACTTCCTAACCCTCCCAGTGAGGGCAACTGGTGGAAAAACTTGCCACCAGTTCCCGTGCTGGATGCTGTGGCAGCTTCCGTGATCTGTTAACAATTCCCTGCCCCACTCAGCTTCCAGCAAGTGCTGGATCCAAACAGGACCAAGAGCCCTAGACCTCTGCTCAGCTCTATTAATTGCCAGCACACACCTCCAGCCTGCAGCAGTTCTGATGTGTAGCAACTCAAGTTCCTTAAGAGCTTCTCAGAGAGCTGAAGCTATTTCTTGGTTCCAGTTTCCAGGTCCCTTCTCTTTTCCCAGCTCCACTGCTTTCACCTGGTTTTGTTCAGCTCTCCTGTGAAAGGAGAGGTTTGAAGGGGTGACAGGTCTGTAAATATATCGTATTGTCTATTGAAGAAAAGGGCAGAGCAGGAAGAGTGATGGATATACTCTTCCCCTCCCTGCACTTGGGACAGATGAGGGAAGATGGCAGATAATTGCTCTTTATTGTGCCCCAGGTTCACCTTAAGATGAAGGAAGTGATAAGATTTCAATTAATGTCATTTAAGATTCCCTGCAAGCTGTCCTGCTCCTTTCTTGGCTTCCTTCCTCCTCTCAAACTGTGGTCCTCAATGCTGCCTTTGTAACCCCACGGGAGCTCCCTAAATGGGCCACATCCTCACCTGGTGAGCACTGTCAAGGCACCATCAACATCAGTGGAGCAATGCTAATTTAGACCAGATGACAATCCCCCTCCAACCTCACTCTCGATTTATTATAGCGCAGGATAGATAACATACTTCATTATACAAAGCAGGGATCATTTTCCAGCTTGCCCAAGAATGAGCCGAGAAGCTTTTCTAATCAGCTTAAACTGATCAAGATATCCAGGCACAGAAAACACGATATCCAGGTTTCTGTGTAAGACACCTTATGCTGAGCTTTCTTACTTGCCTGAGTAACTGCACCCAATTCTTTGGGATTGCTTTCTTGAAGAGCGAATACAGTGAGCTGCAGACCAGGGAGCTGCCTCCTGCCTGAATAATACGAACACTGGGGTAGGGTGAAGTCTTCCCTATTCATTTTTTCCTTTAAATATATCAGGAAAATATACTAAACCAAAGAAATGGTCAAACAAAGCCGCTTGTGAGGTTTTGCACACTAGAAACATTCCCAATTCCAATCCCATTGTACCTAAAGGCAGGAGAAAGCACTGAATCACCAAGGTATACCAGAACAAGCCCCAGCATCTTGAAAACATGAACCCTGATCACTTAAGAGCTTCAAAATGTCTCCTTTCAGATATCTGCTGGCATGCAGTCCTAGCATCCTGCCTTCCGACTGTGCCATTTTGGAATGAACCAGGAGTTTCATGTGAAGAATTATGACTGGGTTTCACAGACTTCCTAATTCAAATGAATTATATATATATATATATATATTTACAAACAGCAGTGAAAAGCCACTGACAGAACCCCACAAAACCAGCGCAAATAGCTGAAATTCTTCAAACCACCCTCCCCCCCCGCAGATACACTAATGTTTATTGTCCCCACGAGCATTCATTTTCGCTCCTCTTCTATATATACACGCATGACGTTTCCATATGTTCTTTAGCTTAGCTCCCTGGTAACATACCACCCTTCAGGGGAGGGAGAGGAGCCTGGAATGGGGGGGTTCAACGCGTGGCCCTGGGTTGCTCACACAGGACACTGGAGCAGCGTGGGGAAGCACAGTGTGAGCCAGCGCTGTGCCTCCTCCTCCTCATCCCCATGCACCTGAACCGCACCAGCCTGGTAATGACAGACTGCGGCGAGGACCTGACATAGATGCCACAGTAAACAGTGATTTTCCTGCCTCATGTGCATCCACTCCCCCCTGCCCCTCCCCTGCAGCACTGCAAACCTTTGCCTGCCTGGGATCGGCAGCTCCTTTTTACAATAGCCATTACCAAGGTGTGAAATCTGCGAGAGGGGGGGAAGGTTGGGAAGGGGGTATGCATCTGTGAATATGATTACAGGCTTAAAATGTGTGAAGTCTTTTCAGATTTAATGAACCAGAATGTGGCTTTCATTTTGGCTGTGCATATTTTGAACCCTAATGTATGTTTATTTAGTCTAATTAATTGCCTTTTTTTCCCCCCTTAAAAGATACCTGCTCAGCTCACCCAAGTATTTTGCAGTACCCACACATTGTGCCTAACAAAGACTGCTCCTCTGCAATATGTGGACTGAGACCTCATCTATCCTGGGTACTGCACAGCATGATGGTAGGAGGAGGGGACGGGCTGATTTGAGAAGAAAACACAGTCTTCAACAGATTAGAAAGTCATTTTCTCCTCCTAGGTCAATACTGAGGCGTTACATTTACCTGATCTGGTTTTAGCAGATAGTGTCGTTTGAGATGGAAAAGTCAGATGGGGGTGTGGAGCTATGCAGAAACATGAGATTACTGAGATGCAGTGATTGTGTGAAGGCTGCGTGCATGACCTCGTAGGTGAGAGGCAGGCTACTATTTGGTATTTACATTTGTCCTCTATGATTTAAGCCCTCCAGCTAAATACAGGAAAATAATATGGCAAAATAAAGCAGGAGGAAGTCCTTGAATAGCAGCAACAGATAGCACACAACCAATCGAGCCTCTGGTCTTTGAGGAGCAGGTAGTACAGACTGGCAATTCGGAGATGGAAAAGCTGGTACAGCCATAAGGGCAATCCTTCCTAGTAGCCACACTTGTGAGCAAAGGCTAATGACAATGCCAGCCAGAGCCTTGGCAAGGAATGAGAACATTCAACTAAGCCATCTTCCTATGCAGAGGATAAAAACAGGTGATATAGTACACATACAGCATCTATACAGTAGACATAGCACACACCCTTTCACCTGGAGATCTCCTTTTGCTTTTAAATGCCTTTGACCTAATATTATTATTGTTTTAATCTTTTCCACCATGCTCTGGACGTGATGAAGTAGACAAACCCGCAAGTACTGAGAATGGGTTGATCCTGCTCCAGCGATCATCACTGATCACAGATAGCAGAAACCCTGTCTGCACTGGCAGCCAGGAAGATCCATAAGCCCCCAACCAGCAGAAAGACATCGAGAGCAAGGAGGAATTTGCAAGGGCACATCCTTTGCTTGCTCCCTGCAGACCCCGGGCTCAAATCTAGAGCTTGCATCGGGCAGTTACTGATTGCATTTTCCTGCCCTTGAAACTCTTCACCCACATGTCAAAGAGGCTTTTTTCTTCCTACTATGAAAAGGTTTTCAGGACAGGAAAACCATTTCCTGTCCAGACCAGACACTGGCTTCCTGCAAGCTCTCCAGCAGATCGTGTAATCCTACGCCCCTATTTGTGCAATGAAGATGATCAACTGCCTTTGTCTCCTCTACTTAAATGTACAAGCTGTAGTCCTTAGCACACACACACACACAGACACACACACGTGACCAGGCATAACTCTGTCCTGATCTCATATAGCACTGCAGTAATACTCATAAATAACGGCCAAGTTACGAAAGTAGGATTTACAGTAATGCGTCAGAGTGGAGAATGACAAAACTGCCTGGGTTTACTCTTGATTTACATCAGCATAAACAAGGCCAGACTTTTGCCCTAATTTTGCAGCAGGGCTCTGGTCTTTGCATCTGTATTCCCCCTTCTCACCCCTCCCCAAGCTCTTACTTGATTTGAACATGGTGAAACTGAAGTTTCCTCAAGCCAGAAGCTCTGTGGGCTCAGGCTGTGGATGATGGATGGGATGGGATGTGCCCTGGCTGCATGCACAGCGGGCACAGTGCAGGGGAGCAGGGCAGAGCAAGCTGCTCGTATACATCCACATGCACACCAGCAGGGATGGGACAGTCAGTATGTCTCACCCTCTGGGGAAACCAATATAAACCCATCTCAAACAGCTTCTGGGAAGAGAGAGGAACTGAAATGGTTAACCAGCTGCTTTAAGGATGGGCTCTGGTTACACAGAGGAAATTTCTTTTCTTTTACGTTTTGGACATGGGATTAAATGCAAATGCTCTGAAACTGGAATTAGTGTAGGTTAGACCTGGTGTTTCTGGGCTGGGTTTACAGGCAGTCCTAGGGTTGGTGGGGTTTCTGCCTGGGCTGTAGAGCAAGGAGCAGTACTGGGGACAGGCTGGGATGACTCTCTGGGACAAACAAGCAGTGAGAAAACAAGAGGCACCAGCCCCACAGAGGTTGGAGAGGGAGCTCCATCCCTCTGAAAGGGACATGCTGCACAGTGGCTGCCAGCAAGCAAGGGACTGGATTCCATAACCCTGGAGGTGCCTTGCTCCCATGGGAAGGGGGATGGCTGTGGAAAAGCCGAGTGGTTATGTAAGAAAACCACCTCTGCTACAGCAGCATCATAGTGATAGCAAACAGTTAAGGATGACAGGCAGGCAAATCTGCTTAGTTGGCTATTCTTCTGTCAGGCAGGCACTACTAACAGCTTAAATAGGAATACTTTTTATAGCCAGGGTCTGAAATAACAGAATCACACTCAATTACACTTTATAAAGCGATACTTTCTGCTCAAAGACCTTTGCAGAGAGTAGGCTTTTTGCTGTAGCCGCTGCAGTGTTTATACCCGGACTGCGTAGGGTAGGAAACCAACCTTTCCCACCAGCTGCTTTCTCCTCTCTCCTTCCTCTGACATGGGGTTGCTGCAGCATACACTGGCCTTTTTTTCCCTCTTTGCATGATGGCCTCAAATGACAATAATTACAAAATCGAGAGGAAATTAATTCTACTTATTCTGTTTCTGCAGGCTAAAGGTAATATAAACGCTATAGAGCCTTCTGCACCGCGCAAGTAATAAATGTCCTCTTTCTGCGCTATCTGCTCCGAGCTGCCAACTCAAACAGAAGGCAGCATGGCTGCTAATTGCCTCAGACCCAAGGCTGATCCATTAGGGCAGCATCACCAGCCTACACAGGGGAAGATTTGGGGTTTAATTGTACCCGCACTGTACTTTGCGCCACAATTTGCTCTGACACTGCAAACACATTAATTGTCCCAGCCAGCAGCTTTTCTGCTTCTCATTTCTATGCCGACTGCTCCCGCACGATAGGCTGGCCGGGAAACCCTCGCCAACCAATGTGCAGCCACTTTTCCATTCATGTCCTAGCAACAAGGCCTGTTCCAATCTTGCTCCGGCAAACTGACACCTGAAAAATGACATCATGAAGAAGCAGGGCGGTAGCGGGGCCAGGGCGCTTGTTTCAGCTGTCTGCTGCAGAGTTCATTTAAGGTGTTTCAGTCTCGGTTCTTAAAGCCACACCACGCCGAACAGCGGCTGTACTTTCCCCTGCTCCCCAGCCCCATATGTAGGTTAATAGTTTGCACACCACACGATGAAATCTTCTCCCCAATGCACTCCCCCTAAGCCAAGCTCAATGCCACCGAATCGCCTTTCCCACTGCTTGCTGCCGTTGAGGGGCAAACCCAAAGGCAAACTAAGCTCAGCCAGCCAAAACACACCCCTTAAGCATGAAAGAACTGCTTCTCTTTGCTCTCCAGGTAAAATAAACCACTGGGAATACCAGAGGCAGCACCTACAAAAACCCCGTGAGGGTTTACTACAGGTTTACCCTGAATCTGACTGACTGCATCATGTCCCACCGTGCTGCTGGGGAAGGGACGCATTGTTTTAAGATACAAACAGCCCACTGAGGTTGCAATGTATGAAAGGAGCGCAGAGATCTGCCGCTAACAGGTTTGAGCAGAGGCTGCACACTGGGTTTTCGATGTAAAGATCAAAACCTTTTGCTTGCCTTCCTTGCTATCACTGTTAATTAATGAAGGCAGAAATGCCTGCAGATATGGGATCGGAGAGAACGCCCTCCCCATCTTTGTAATGGGTTTCCTTTAGGGGGAATAAAATGGCAGGGAAAAATCTCCTGGTCAGCAAAGATTGTAATGGTAGCACAGATCCAGGTGATTAACCGCAGCATGCCATAAATGTTGGAGGTGTTGTGGAGCACGGGGATGAGGGGGTTACATCTCCGGACTGGGTACGATCTATGTAAAACATTTAAGCACACCGGAAAATATACAGCAGAGAAAATCCAATTCCAGATGATTCAAAAGGCACAAAGACAATGGAAGAAAAGGACCAAGTTCAGCTCATTTAGATGTTGTTAATTGTTCATTCCCATAGTGAGACAGTTTCTTCTGCAAATGAGAGAACAAACCCTCTAACGTGTTTTTTTTCCTGTTAGCACCATGCCAGGACTGAAGTGAACCCAAATAATCTTAATCACTGAATAGCACTTGCTGTTTTATGGCTTTTTAAAGAAAGCAGGAGCAGAAAAAGAAGAAAAGCCACAGATAATGCTATACTGGCACAAAGAGCAGGAGCTGAGCCTGGAAGTCACTGCAATCCGCACCCAGACCTCTTGGAGGTCTCGAGCACTGCTAGAGACCAGCAAATGGGTAAAAAACCCACATGCCTTGCAGGGGGAACAGTTTCATTTATTGCTCACTGGTGAGGGCTGCAAAGGGATGGCTGCACTTCCAGCCACAGATTCACAGTATACTCGAGGTCTCCACCACTTCAGCTATTTATTTTCCTGGGCATTTACACAACCAATGCCTCATGATGCACAAAGAGTTACATGAGAGCAGCAGCTCTGACTGAGTTTCAGCTCTTGACAGCAATCAGCATTGGCAGGGGAGGTCGGAGGCTCTGGCAAGCTGCCCCTGCTCCTTGAAGCCATACCCCACATGACTATATAAGGTGAGAGGAGGAAGAAGGGGCACAAGGAGAAATGTTGCACATATAAATATGAACATTTAGCAAGGGCAGGAGCCCATCTAAATCCAGCTTGCCACAGGGGATGGCTGGTGGGTTGCCGATCTGGCTGTCCCCACACAACGCCAGCATCCCTCCCTGGCCCCTGTGTCCCATCAATGGATCCCTTCCTTCCCTATTCAGCTGCCTCCCCTGGTATTGGGCTGCAGGTATTAAAGCAAAATGGTCATGGGGGCAAGGACTCTCTTCCTAGCTTGGCAAGATTGCCCTATGTTTGTCCCATCCATAGGCTTGAGACCCACACAAAATGTGACTAATTCCCCTTCCTTCCTAGCTGCCCATCCCTCTTCTGTCTTGGCCTCTGCTGGACTAACACCAACCCAAGCTGGACTCAGGCACTGGGTGTGTAAAGAGCATCCATTTACCTAGCAGGAATGGTGTTAGAAGCAAGCAACACAATCACAGCCACATTCTCCCTACAATCCTGCTAGGCTAAGTATTCCTGTGTATTTATGCCACAGCAGATGTCAGGGCTCCAGCTCTTCTCTAAGGACCCAGCCATCTCCTTTAATCTTCCCTACTTCAGTTTCTTCCCCTCCCTTGTAAAATGGAAATATATTCAATATTTGCAAATCATGGGGCTCTCCAAGGAATTACTGTCATTAATAGCTCCATACATCATGGACAAAACATTTGGTTTTGTCATTAGAAGAGACAGTTGCTGCGAGCCGAAACGCAACATCTCTGTTGTCTGTCTGACAGTGGTTTTGCCCTGATCCAAGGCACACTGAGGGAAACAGGAATCTTTCAGTTCATTTCAACGGACTCTGCAACAGGCCCCTCATGCAATATGCATTTAGTCATATAGTGCTTGCAGAAAAGGATCCTGAATGAGACAAAATATGTAATCAACTGCATTTACCCCATGCTTCAGTCACCCACCTGCACCAGGATTATATTTGATAGCATTCAAACCGTACCAGAGTTTTCTCTATAGCATCAATCATGATATTAAGCTGCCGTAGTTTGCATCGGTTAGAGAAGCAATTTATAATTTGAGATGACTTCAAGTTAGGAAGCAACTGATTACAGAACAAGAACTTTGGAACTCCACAGAATTATAAACCCACAACTGGAGTGAATCATGTGCAGATTTAAATTGTACATCATTAAAATGGCTGCTACACCCCACTCTGGAGGTAGTAAAATATGCTAGTGAGAGGTGTGGTGGAGCCAGAAATCTTTATGAATGAAAATGGCATCTTAAGTACTTCTGCAATCCCATTACTTGGGAGTGGAAAGCTGCTATTTAAACATCTCAAAATACTTTAGTCATACAAGGGAGGTCTTTTTCTTTCTTTAAAGGTGAAACACAGATCTGACAACAAAGCAGAATGGGGAGTATCTGGGAGGGTTGTTAGAGCTTGTGATGTTTCAGGCAGAAGTTAACATTGCCCTGATGCTGAACCAGCACTATTTGGGGATATCTTTGCATGGTGGGTGTCAAACTTCAGCTGTTGTCCTGCTCCTGTTTCTATTCAACGTTTTCCATAATGACCTTGACAGAGACTATGTTTATTAAATCTGTGGACAGCACAGAGCTGGGAGAAACCACCAGTCTGTTAAGGGCAGAATTAGCCTTCAAAATGATCTGGATAAATTGAGAAATCATCTGAAATAACTGGATGAAATCCAACAGGGATACAAGTACAAGGCATTGGACATAGGCAGGAATATTCAAGCACATAAATAAACCCCAGGCTGATTAGGAGTTCTGCAGAAAGGACCCAGCAGGCAGAGTGATAACAAGCTGAATGTGAGCCAATAATACAGTGTTGGGATGGACAAGCCTGGTGGGTACATGGAGAAGTGTTTCTGCCCTCCTCCTAACTGGTGAGGATTCAGCTACAACACTAGATCTAGCTTAAGATACTGAGCTTGCAAAAAAGTAGAGAACCTCCAGAGGGGCTCAGAAAGGATGCTGACATCCTGGGAAAACTATGTACAAGGAAAACCAGAGTACTTTTCAGGTACAGAAAAGCCAAGACTGTTACAAACTACAGAGTAATACTGCTTCCATGTCAAGACAGAAGGGTCTAGTAGCTGTGTCCTCACTGTGGCTTCAGTACCCTGAGTTTAGATCCTCGTGTGCATCCTACAGTCCCCACATCTGGCCTTGGTTAGGCCACACTACTTATGACCAGATCTGGTGCACAAGCACCAGAGCCCATCATGCTCCAGAGGTACCTCCAGACAGTGTCTCAACCCCCTCTTCCAGCACTCAGAGGGGATGATTTTCTTTCCTACTATGCCACCAGCCCTACAGATGATCCTGAGCATCCCTGTTTGTCTCAGCTACAGAGCAGGCACAACACCACCAGCCCAGTACTCAGAAGAGCCTAATGTGAAAAGTATTCTGCAATCACAATGTTATCATTCTTCATCAGTTATTACAGTCACTTACTGGCAGATCACCTCCGAATTTCTGCTTCCTCCTATGGAGGGTAAAACCCTACTTTGCAAACAGAGACAATGTGATGAAGGTTTTATTTTCTCTGGCATGTTCAGGCAGTATCCTGGATTTTACTGTAATGGACAAGTCCTTCAGGGATGCTGCTTCCAGGAGAGTAAAAAGTGCTTCTCTCCCCCTTTATTTCTACAGAAAACACACCCAATGCTAACATTAAGCCTTTGCATATAGATGTACTGCAGATATAAAGCACAAAATAGCAAATTCCTGATAAACACAGCCAAGTATCCAAGAACTGCACTGACTTTTCCCTGTTCCACAAGCACTTTACTGGCTTTGGGGGCCAAATTAATGCAAGATCTGTTTTTTCTCAAGGTGTCACCATCACCTCAAAAGTGAAATACCACGAGGAGAACATAAATGTGTCCTTGAGGTGTAAAAGAAAGGCCATGAAATACATGAGCACAAATAAAAACACTGGATTTGGCTGCACACCCTGAATATTAATATTTCTCCAAAATAGCACCTTCCTTTTGCTTTATAGGTAACTGTTAACCTGACACTTAGTGATAAAAGTAACATAACTAGGGGGCTATTCTCTTCCAGAGGATGTTTAGATAATAAGAATAAATACAAATCATGGATAAATACAAATGAGGAATAAATGCAAATCCCTGGAACTGTCCAGGCATGCTGAGACCAGGCAGTTCTACCCCCAGGAGCAGTTACACCCTGCCTGCAGTACATGTAGCTGAGCTGGAGTTCAGGTTCTCCAAGCCAGACTCAAGGTCAGTGCTGTTGGCATACTTGAAAAGCCATTGTTCCCTCCCAGACCAAAGCCCAAGCGAGAGGCATCTTATCAGCAGTGCAAGAGATCCTAAACAAACACGACGCATTAGAGCTGGGTGTCTGTCACTTTGGTGCTGCCTACATGTCAAGAGGGCTTCAATCACTTGATCCAAAGACTATGGCTCTGAGAGTCGGAAAACAAACTGGACTGATTCCCCCTCTGTTGCTGAGCTGTTGTGTTAGATCAGTTAAAGTGGAAGCTTCAGAAAACAACAGAGATTTCCCCTTTTTAAAGCATACCCTGCTTGGGGTTGGCTTCATTTTCTTTTTCCACATGTGACACAGAACCTCATGAAGAGCATGTTACTTGGCTACAAAGCCAAGCATTTGAAAGCCCAGCATGCCAAAACTCAAACTGCCTGTGCAACTCAATCCACCTCCCTTTGTGCCTAATGTATTACCACGCAAGCTTTTATGATCGTCCTAGGGTTGTAGAAGGGGAAGTATCAGACAGGCTTAATGGCAAACTAATCATCATTATCATAATAGGCCCCATCCACAACACACACATTCCAAATTATGCCGAGGACTTCACTCGTCCTGCAGTCCCTGTTCCTGACTTGTTTTATGCATGAGCCCTGGCACGAAGAGAGGAAGGAGCATAAAGTGCAACATCCAAAGCCAAATCCTAAAGACCAGCTCCTGCAAACCCCACATTTATGGGAGCAGTGCCTGCTCCAGCAGCTCAGGATTTCCACAGGCAGTAGCTTCCCAAGGGAGGTAAAGCATTAATAAAAAGCATGCTGATTCCTATGGCCAGATTTACATCTGTGTCGGTATAAGTGGAGCGGGTAACCAGCTAACCCAGGAGAGGTTGGGAGAGCTCTCTGCAGTCAAGTATGCAAGGGGAGCAGAGGAAAGGCACTGTACTTTTCCCCTCTTTCTCACAGGATGAAAAAAGCCTGGCCTAGCTCCTTGTGCCAGAGCCTGCCTTGAGTTTCTATGTCTCCCTACTATTCATTAGTGATTACATGCCCCCCGAACACCTGCGAGAGCAGCTCATAAAGCACGCATTCATGGGTCCTGGCAGCACCAGCATGGGAACTGCAGGCTACAGGGCGACAGTCATTGTATCTCCAGATAAAAACATTCTCTTACCAAGGCCTCTGAAAATAGAAGCTGGCTGCAATCGCAGTTCGGCACCACAGGGTATTAAAACAAATAAAGAAAGAAGGGTTACTTCACCTCGGTCCCTTTTAAAGTCAGTTAAGTGCATGGCTGTGGTGCTGTTGGGAGCCCTCTGTACAGCAGCAGCCTCTGCTCTACAGCAGTGGGAAATCACAGCGCTCCAAAACTGTTTGCTCGTTGGAGCATCTGTCAACAGTGCCATTTCTTCCCTTCCCTGAAAGCTGCTCCTTCTCATTGCAGTTTTGACAGGGGCTATTGTGTAGGGGTGGTCATCAGAGCAAGGTGTAAAAGAAAGGTGCTAGCCTCAATAGTCCCACTGGAAGTATCAGAAAACTTAAGGAAAATATAAAGATTATTAAAAAAAAAAGAACAGAAAAGGGCACCTACAACAAATAAATCCACGTCTAAGTAGCAGAAATACAGGCAATAAAACGTTAGATCACAATGATGCTTCACATAGATCCACATTGCTGGGGAGGGTGTGCTGAGATGGGCTGCAATGGCTGCAGGTCGCCTGCTGTCAGACTGGCTCATAGCATCCACCCAGGTGTGGGCTACGGGACAGAGACGCTGCCTGCCCCCAGTGGGTCCACATCCCACCTACCCCCATGCAGACACATAGTACACCACATGTCTGCCATACCAGGAATGTTACTGCCACAGGGCTATACTGCCATGGGGAGAGGGAGCCCTGCATTTAAATACTGAAATGCCATAAAGGGGCCTAATTTTGAGGAACTGATGGGTCTGCTTCAAAAAGCAGGTCTCGTTCATGCTTCACCTTTGGGAGTCCAGAAAGCAGGGCAGCAAACGAACCATCTAGGCATGAAGTTTCTCAAAGGTGACACAGCACAAAGTCAGAGAGGATTCGTGCTGGTGCAGAGATGTGTGATAAATGCAGGCACTCTGTTCAACACCATCATCTCCTTGGAGAGGTTTGGGGTGGTGGCTGCAGTGCTGCAATCACTGTAATGCAGGTGAAAGCACTTTCATCTGTCTCTCAGGGATCTGAACACACTGTGCTACAGAGCATGTACACGTGATCCAGCCCTAGAGTTCAAACTCTGTATGAAAAGTCCCTGCTTAGACTCCTGCACTGGGCCCCTGAAGAGCAATGAAGATGAAAAATGCTTCACTGCAGTCTTTGCCATTAACGCTACTGAGCTGCTCGCGGCTCCAATTCGTATAGGGCAAAGCACTCTAGAAAATGAGAGATCAACTCTTTAGAAAGCCTTTCATTTGCTGCTGATCCACAGGTAACGCAGGGAGGATGGGGAAGCTGCCAGAGGAGCTTGTGGCATTGCTCAGAGCTGAAAAAAGCGCAGCAGAAGCAGCAAGGAACACCCAGAGCCCTGCCACGGTCTATGGAATGGACATCTTGTAGGATGGGAATAGCATTCATTGCTAATCCTGGAGCATCACAACACAAGGAAGAGACTAAATAAAGGTGACAACATCTTTTGCGTGGGAAGACACCCGGGCTATCCAGCCTAAGGCCTCCGATGATTGCAAGGCTTACTAGATGATCCCCTGCCCAAGGAAAAGCCTAGAGCTACCATAGTTCTGAGGCTGATTCACACACTTAGATCCTCCTCTTTTATTAACATATATATTCCTCTCCTACCACAAAGATGCCACCTATACAAATGCAGTGCCAAAACCCAGGGAGATACAATCAGGAAGCCCTTGTACACGCAGTCCCAGGCTGATAGAAGGCATTTTAACATTCATGATTCTTGAGGACGCATTGAAAACAGCTGCATTTTTAAAATCAGTTCAAAGGTTTGCTTGACACTGATTCCCAAGCAGCCAACCTGGCTTCACCTCATCTCATTTTTATTCTCCTAAAAAATTCAACACCTAGTTTGAAGTAGCTATTTAAAATCCCTCTCTAGTCATTGGAGAAGCATCACTGCCTCCAGACGGTTATTTCTCCCATCCCAAGACCTCCTAAGTCATGGATTATAGCAGAAGCAGCAGTTATGCACTGGAAACATGTTTAAGGTTGCTGTGCTTGCTCCATATTTAGGAGAACATGGGCTCTGGTGGACACATGCACAGCAAGAAACAGGAGCCTTTGGGGTCCCCAAGAGTTGCTTTTGACCGTTTGGATTGTTCCTATTAGCACTGTGACTTTTAGGACTTCAGGAAGAGGCACCGCATGAATAGGAAGCTGTAGGAGGATGCCAGGCACAGTGACCTGCATTTCATAGCAGGATCCTGGGGTCCCCTTTGCAGAGGAGGAGGAAGGATCTGGGAGCTACAGCCACAGAGCAGGAGACAGCTACATCCAAGATCAGTAGATTATATCCTACATCCCGAGCTGTCTCACAATTCTGCCATTTCAATACGTTTGCCATTCAATCGAGTGAAGAAAATAACATCTTCTTTCAAAGAAGGGGAAAAAAAGGGAAGGAAAATATGCAGCAAACTCTCCTCTGTGTGTTTTTGACTTAGTAATATCTGTAGCCAATTTTCCCAAGAGACACAAACAAACACATGCCGAACCAGAATATCAATGAGGTCTTTCTTAGAGCAGGCACATTAAAATGCAAAACAGGAGATAATGAGATAAAGCAGCAAGTTACAGGTTTCTTAATTCCAGATTTTTTAAGCCCATGAACTAGCTTTAGGAACAGAACTGGGTTAAACCTAGTGCAAGGCTGGACTAGAGGGCAGTCTCCTCTAGGTCGTGAGCCTGAATGAATGGATGACTAAGGGTAGAAAAGAGGAGCAAGGAGAGAGGAGGGAGTATGAGGGACCCCAAGAGATGCAGGTGAGAGCATTTCTTAGCTATGAGGTTGAATCCTCCTCTAAGGGATGCTATTCTGCACCTGCACGCCCTGGATTTGGAGGGAGAGATGCTGGCACACGTACAACCAGCAGCACAGGGACCTGGGAAGGAAAAGCAGGGCTGGCTCAGTGCCCGGCCATGCACAGCTCTGGCTCAGAGTGATGCTGTTCATGGCAGAGCCAGCAGCCGAGCCCTCACATCCTGCATCTCCCTGTGATGCTTCAGCCTCAGACCGCTGGTCCTCGCTGTTAGAGCTGTTTAACACAAGCCATAACACAGAGACACTAAAAAGCCTACATATCTACATTGGCACTGCTGGCATCAGAGAGGATGCAAGCTCCTCAAGAAGGGCATTGCAGCATCCTTCTGCATGTACACTGTAGGGATGGTGGGTGAATTTGGGCTTTGATAGAGTAGCTGCAGCCTCGGAGGCTTTTCTGGACTCAGCGTGGCCATGCTGAGAGGCAGAAAGGTGGTTTTGTTTCTCCTGTCAGAGCTCCATCCCCGCTGAATAACAACTACATATTTTCCCATACGCTCGCCTGCCCCTGCTCCTGCAGCCCTGTAGGTGACACTGTAAAATTCAGGGTCACTTTGAGGAGGTGACATTTCGGATACTGGTGCCAAAAAGATCATGAAAGGAAAATTAAAAGAAGAATGAATGAGAGGAAATGGAGAGAGGGGGAAAAGTATAAGAAAGAGCCATTATTTAACCAGACCTGGCCAAGGGTAAAGGTTTTAATTCTTTCCAAGTGCCATATGTGGTTGCCTGTGGGGGAAAGGCAAAGCCATATTTATCTGACTGAACCAATAATTCATATCTGTTTCAGAAGCCGACTTTGGTGGATTGTAGATCTACAGCTGTTCCTAGTCTAGGTCCAGACTTTCCCGGTGGGAATCACTGTAGCAACACGTCTGACTTATAGGATTCATATGGAGGGGGATAGGAGACCCAGAACTGTAAATTCAAACCGTGTGTACATTACTTCAATGTATTCAATTCAAAAGCATTTAGGGCTTTTCAAAACAGTCCTTTCACTACAGGAAAACTCCCCCACACTCACAATTTAAAGGAAACAGATCTTTCATGTTTACCCTTCCTGTTTCTTGGAGGAGGTCTTGAAAGAAAGGTAAGAATGCAAAGCCGGTTTATATTTTTCCAATAAAATTCCAGGCAGTTGCCCTGGTGCGGAGTGGATGTGTGTGTGCATGTGTGTGTGTAGGGGGATGGTGGATGGGTCACATGCTGCTGGGGGAAAATCACCATGTACTGGTTAAACAAAGAAGAAATACTTTGACTTTCCTTATTTTGCTCACTGCCCTTTCAAGGTTCTGATTTCTTCTCCAGTTTGTTTTCCAACACACATGTCCTTTCCCACAATGCAAGAGTGACAAGGATATTTGGTAGGGAGTCCGTTCATTGAAGTCAATGGAGTTCTAAGTATCTTTTAACAACTGAAGCTTCGGCATCTCCTTTTACCTGGATTGTTTAAGGAAGACCCACCTTTCTCTCTGGGGATGCTCAGAGCCCAAGTCACTGATGGTCACATTGAGCTTCCCAGGTCTCCATCACTCACACTGCATCTTGGTAAACAGACCCAGGATAGTCAGGTAAAAGAGATCCTCATCCAAACTACACCAAGGACAAATCTGGCTTAAACCCAACCTCCATGACAGTTTTTCTCTCTTTATTACATAAGATACTATACATCTTATACAGTATATCTGTATTGTATAGAGAGCATTTCTCTATTTATACTACAGCAGCCAACTAGGTGCCTCACAACTACTGTAGGAGCCTGGATTAGGCAGCATGGAGAGAGTCTTTCCATGCCTGGCTTTAACACCAATCCAGCCCTGCTCTGTGGGGTTACACAGCATCTGTCTTTGGACAGAACCTGGAACCTGGAGAAGCCTGATCTTACTTGAAACCATACGACAGTGCTGTTGTAGTTCTGGAACCAAATGTTTGAAAACATAACATCTCAGAGATGGTACAGATGCATTTCAACAGCAGCATGGAACTGTACGAATTCTGTATTAATTTAGCTGCAACAGTCCTAGCTATGGATTAAATTGTCTTTCACTGATCCTAGCCTCTCCCCTTGAAAACAGCAATGAAGAGCTGTTGCTTAATACTAAGTTTTCCTTTGTATCTCGTCAAAGGCAAGGGGAGTTTCAGCAGGACTGCTTAGATGCTTGGACTTAAATGAATGCTGCTACACATCCTTAGCTAAGGGGCAATGTTTCAGGACTCTGCCTTGGTCCATAGTAGAGCCAGAATCTGATGGTACCATTTGGCCTGGCAGGGCAAGGGTTGGATGGTGGTAGAGAAAGGGGGGAAAACCACTCCTCCAAGAGAAATGTCCCCTTATGTTTTAGAAGAGAGAGTTTCAATGAGAACACAGTCATTTAAAGCCCTGGTTTCAAAACCTCTCTCAAGTCATTATTGGTAAATTGAAGCCGACAGAAAACTGCTTCTTTCTGAATTTCCCTGGCTGAGGTGTCATGTTGTGCTGGGTGAAAGATGGGATGGGGAATGACAACTCACGGCAATTATTAGATCAGTGCTGGCTGATTCTAAAGGAGGCAGCTCTCTAAGAGCAGAGTTTTGTTGTGTGTTGTTGCAAGGCTGGATTAAGGAAAACTAAACCAAGATGGAGTTGTTAACAGTAGCTCTTAGCACTGACATCAAGCTGAGGGTCTTGGTGCGCAACACACAGAGAACCGTACCATGGGGAGAAGCAAGGTTACTGCAATCATCTTTGCTTCATGGAGTGATACCTAGACATTAAGGCAGGGCCAAGCTGCATTACAAGCACTAGCATCAGTGGACTGCATGCAGCTTACACATTACCTGAGTCATAAGCAAGGAGCACCTATATAGGCATTCAGGCAATGCCTCTGCTTTCTGGTTAGAAACCCTCATCAGCTTTCAATAGATACATCTTTCCACTATTCCTTCTCCATCCCCACTGCATTGTTCTGTGTTCAACATTATCTTTGCTAAATATATTCTGGAAATATGTTATTTGGGGTCTAGAGCTTGGAGACCTCCAGGGATCTCCTCCTTCTCTAGAAATACTACAGATAAAACTCTGGCAAAGAGCTAGGAAAACATGTGTATGCTCTTCATATGCAAGGTGATTTCCTTCAGAACCTGGGCTGTGCATATGCTCTCCATCATAGAGATCACAGGAGGATTTGCTCCCAGTATCTCAACAACTGCAGTTGGTGTCACCCCCCCGGGGGAGCTCCAATGCGGGGGGGCAATGTGATGGATTCAATGACACAGCAGTTGTACCACCTCAGATAGGAAAGGTGTCCAGATGTGCACCCACTGTTAAAGCAGCCTCCCTGAGCTCTTCAAAAGGTGGATCTCACTAGAGTGAATTCATTCTCTGCAGGCTGTGCAATCATGGAGCTGACCTCCACTGCCACCTTGGCACTATGCTAGTGCTAAGTAATGCTTCTATAGGGTAGTGAATCAAATCACATCATCAACATCTGTCCCTCATGTTGAACCCAGTGAGGGGTCCCCTTGAGATGCAATGAAGGGTTTCATACTGGTCCCTCAGGACACTGGGCATACTGGAACCATCAAGGGCCAGCCCAAACTGCCCTCCCAGGTGCTGATCTCCAGCACAGCAGCTCACAGCCAGGCTGGACCAGCACTGCATTAATACCATCTGCTTTCTGGTTTGTAAGGTCCCCTTCTCACTTCTCCCATGCCTGGAAGCTGCAGAGAGCAGCACAAGACCTGGCCCAGAGTGCCTTCAATCTGCTAGGAGCCATACAGCAAACTACAAGAGAAAGGATTCAATGGTTTCTTCCCTTTCCCTCTCCAGGCTCAGCTCTTCCCCACCCCCTGCCAGAACTGGCCCTGGAAGTGGGTTTTGCTTTTGCCTTTTCTCAGGTGATGGGGGAGGGATCCTGCGCTGGACCCGGAGGCCCCAAACCCTTCGACTTTGGTGCCTGAAGCACAGACCTCTTAGAAAACACAGATGAAAGGGAAGCTGGGGGAGGGCTTCAGACTGGGAGGAACAACCCTCGTGGCAGGTCCTTTGGCAGGGGTCAGGCTGCAGGACACAGAGGAGATATATTAAAAGGGGGAAACTGGAGGAATCTAAATAATCAGGCTCCCCACTGGATAATGCCTTGACAAGAGGAGATGCTGCGAGAGCCAACGAAAACCGACTCGCACAGAGGGGCAGAGACGTGAAACGCCTCCTCGGAGGGGATGGGGCTGGAGACATGGGAGGCAAAGGGGGAAGGGCTGAAGTCTGGAAGGAAATTAAATAATAGCCTCAAATTCCCAGGTGAGGAACAATGGAATTACAAACAGAAAGGCCCCCAAGAGATAAACAAATCAGGAGTGAGAGGGAAAGCACAGTGAGACCTGGGGGCTGCAGGGCAAGTTCTGTGGCCCTCCTGCAATCACGGCACATGGAGCTGGTACACTGCCTTGCTGAGCACCCAAACACATCAGGAGAGATGCTAGGTGCCTACCCTGAAAGTCCTTATAACCCGAACCAGCAAAGTCACATGAAAAATACCAGTTATCCCCATTTAACAGCTGCAGAGCTGAGGCACTGAGACATCAAACCTCACACACTCTAAGGCTCTTTTACCCTATGGCATTATTCTAAAAGGACTTTTCAGTCCTAACCCCCCTATTATCACACCAGCCTGAACCCCTGGTATGGGTATTTCATGTGCCTTAACCGAGTCGCAGCAACAGTTAAGCTGGAAATGATGCATATGAGTCCCAGGTAAAAGGGTAAATGCTCTTTCTGTGCACAGACCTATGGGGAGTTTGCAGCAAAATAAGAAATTAAATCTATGCTTGGGAATCCCAGGAAAGAGCCCTGGACATGCAGGCCATTCAAGAGGCATATTTCATGGCATATCCATTAGGAAACAAGTTGGGAAACAGAGGTAAACTTCTGCCATAGGTGTTATAAACTGATGGAGCCTCGCTGACTGCAACAGATGTGTTTTGATTGAGGACATGGTCCTTAGGGGATGGGAAATTATTGACTTGGAACCAAACCACAGATTTTTTTTGGCAATTCTGTCATGTTTTAAAAATTCATGGACAAGCCCTGAAAGCACTTTACCAATAAGCATTAATACTCCCAGAGGAGAAACTGAGGCTTAGGGAGTGGGAGTTACTGCACCACAAAGTGATGTGAGGCAAGAACAAGGCAAAGAACCCAAAAGACCTTCCATAGCATTTTCTTGCTCTTGGTACCCACAATATCCACATAGTTCCCTGCTGGACTCCACCCGAGGAACCTCACCCGTGTTAATACTGAACCCACTTTGGTAACTGCCCTACAAATGGAATAAATCACTGGGGTTTCCTGCCCCACATTCTTCAGGAAGCAGAGATGCAGATCTCCGAGTTTCTGACTTCAACAGCTCCCTAATATTTAATCATCTTTCTCCCTGAAAGGGAGCAGGGCTGTCCGCAAACCCCTGCATTCTTCTAATGCAAGTCCAGTTTGTGTTCAAAAGCCTTTTCTATTTCCTTTTCCAGTGCCACATGCTGCTGTGTCAACATAATACAGGGTCTTCCTAAACAAAGGAATGTGTGTCTAGAAACCATCCACAGAGAATGATAGCCAGAACCCTGCCAGCAGCAAAAAAAGGAGGTCCCACACTCCCTTTTATGGCACAGCTTAAGGAGGGAGAGTAGCACAGGGAGACAGAGCAATTCAAGTGTCCCTTGCTCACCAGTACATGACACTAGGCAACCGTAGCCAAAACCATATCACATTAAGTTACAGGGTCTCAAGAACATTCATGCTTATAGCCTGCTCTCCCTCTCTGGATCAAGGTGAAACAGGAGATACGGTTCTCGGATACATGATGGATACCTGACTGCATGGCTGGCAAAGTCCAATGCCCCAGAGGTGCTTCCATGGGGGATTACCTCTTGTGATGTGCAATGCTGCAATATACATAAGGGAGTTTTCTTCCTTCTCTCTACTCATCAGAAACATGAAACATACGAAGTGTTTGTATGAAACATCAGAAACATATGAAGGTGTCCATGGCATTAATAGGATGGGTTGGCATTCATACCGTGCTCATCAACCACAGCTATAAAAAACCTGGAGTCTAGAGACCCCATTGCAATCCCAGCTCTGCTACCAACTTCCCATTTTGTCTTGGCCAAGTCATCTCCTCTGTCTTGTTGACTTAACTCAAGCTGGTTATGAGACTGCAGCCAAAAAGGTTTTCATCAGAAAATATGGTTCAGAGGGGAACATATGACCTGCAGCTGAGCTCTGCTGGGGTGTGAGACCATTGGATTGCACAGTGGCATGCCAGACCTCATCATTACCATGTAGGAGACATTCAAAGGACTGCCAAGGAACTGCAGGAAGCATATGCATTTGTTTAACATGGTGGTAGCAGCAGAGGGAAGCTCAGGAAACATCAAGCCTTGCTGCAAGAGAAACTGTCCCCAAAAGCTTAGGCAGAAGTATGAAAATGACCCAGTCTGAGCCAGGATGGAGTTCTGACCCATGGGGGTACATAGTAAAAGAAACGTGATGTCAAAATCAGCATCCTTAGTAACTGCATAACCTCTACATTTTACAACTTGCCTATCTCTGTGAGATGTAAGTTGAACAGAAGGGAAGGGATGAGCCTTCTGCCTAGGAGCACAGACAGCATGCTTTCCCTCTGGACTTTTAGAGTTCCTATAATCCTTTTTACTCTCTATCTAGGTCCGGTGTGACTGTTTTAATTACATATATGACCTCTGTACTCCTTGAGTGCTATTTGCATCTGTCATGAGAGCAAGGGAAGCCTCTTTACCCTATTCTGATCCGCCAGACTTCCCTTCCAAGGACTTGGCCACTTCTTTGAGAAGAAATCCTAAATATTTGGTTTAATTGCAAAATGGATTCTCATAACCCAGCAGGCCTGTGTGCTATCAGCCTTTGGATTGCATCAACCCTGGCATGTGGGCTCATAAGGCAGATGGTCAGGGAAAAGCACCTTGGCACGGTCTTCACTGGCATCTTCGAGACAAAGGGCTGCACCAGGGACTTCGCTGCCATCGCGGCGCAGAGGATTGTGTCTTTCATCACAGATTTAAAATGCTGGATCCAGCAGGGTGCTAAGCTTCTGTCAGTCTCTCTCAGCCCTTCACTCTCAATGTCTTTCTCCCCACAGTCTGGCTGGTGGGGGAGTGAGGTCTCCTGGCACAAACCGGAGCCATGGTTCTGTTTCCCGAGCCACCTGCGTGGCTGTAGGCAAAGCACTGTCTCTGTCTGCATCCCCCATCACTTTCCTATCTCCCTTTGCTGAAGGTTCTGACTGGCTCCATCCAGAAAGTGGCCAAACTCACCCCTAAAAGTGCAAGATTTTCACAACTACTTGGCCATGGCTAAGTCTGATCCCAAACTAGAAACCTTTCATTGCTGGGGACAGTGACACTGTTCCTCATTCAGCAGGGGAAGCAGGAATGCACCCCCAGTAGTTACAGATGTTTTCCTCTCCCTTAAATTAGCAGGAATGAGCTACTGCCATCTTGTCTGTGGAGCTGTGGCCTCCCACAGAGACAGGAACCCAGAAGAGGGTTTTTACTTGCAGCCTGGATGAGGAACACTGATGAAGGCTGACTTTCAGTGCAGCACAGGCTGGACAACCCACACATAAGTCTTGCAGATGACAAGTTTGCCTCTGTTTAAAGTCTTTGAGGCACGAAGGCTGCAGTTATGTTGAGGAGAGAGTAGATTCCTGTGGGTGCAAATGATATTCCTCCCTGTCTTCCCTAATAGTCGGTCAGATGAACCTCGATCTAAAATGACATAAGAAACCTTTTTATGCTTCCTTATGTCCAGCGTGGCCAATTTAGGCCATTTTAGAAGATGCGGCACAGGCAATGACACAAACACAGGCTGTTAAAATGCTACCATTTAAAGCAGTAATTTAGCCCTGCACATTAAATCCACAGATCTTGCTGCAAATTAGTTTAGATAATTGTAACTACCACCACAAACAGTTTGAGATGTACAGGACCTGCAATTATCTCTGGTTCCCCCCCACTGTAAATGAAAGGGATAAGAAGTAAAACTGTCAGGGAACAACTTAAAGCATCTATTTGCTGGAGGGAATGTCTGAACCATTCCTCCAACAGCTTCAGAGGATTTACTGTCTAAGAAAAGAGGGGATGGACACTGATAAAGCTATTTGAAATAGACTGAAAAAGGGGCACTGAAAATGGACAAAGTGCAGATGGAGAAAACATGAAGAACAAAATCACTGGAACATGAAAAAGTCTAAAACCAGTGTTTCCTGTATTATGAAATAGCAGAGATGTTCCCTTTGCTTGCACGGGTTCCCACCAGAAAGCTTGGACAAGACAAGTCATATTGGAAGTGACAGGGGAAAGCTAGATAGAGAAGAGCCACCTCTCTGTCCTCAAGACCTCTTTCCAGTGAGGCAGCACAGCAGCCAACACAGCAACCTAGTCCTGAGGGAGCATGGAAGGTGGATGTAAAGACCTGGGGAGTCTCTGGCTATTCCAACACCTTGCAGACAAGGAAAGCTGTTGCCATCTCAGAGCTCTCTATAGCCCCATCCCTACACACTGTGGTAGGGCTCAATCCTGCACTCCAGAGCAGAAACTCTGCTGAGCAGCAGCATGGGTAAAGACACATCTACCTCCTCGCAGGAAAAGGTAATACTGCCACGGGAAAGGTTGTTACAGCATGAAACATAAAGCAGGGAAGTGGGCAGTTCACATACATCAGCTACAGAGAGGGAAACACCTTTCGGAAAGGGGATGGCAGGGGGGGTGTAAAGAGGGGTGAAAAGCAGGCAGGGAGTGTGCTGCTTAACCCCTAAACCCAGTAACAAGCTGAGATGCCTGCAGTGATTCCAGCCTTATCCACACCATCCTTGTTGCTCAGAAGAGCACCGGGGCAGGATGCAGCAGCAGGGCACCCTGCTCTCTGGATGATGGGGGCTGGCTTCCAGTCTACCCGCATCGAGGGACATCGCCCCGATTGCGGCACCCGAGGAGCAGAAGCGCTGCTCACATCCAGCCGGGAAAGCCACTAGAGGGCCCCTGGGCCAGCAGAATGCGATCGCTGTGGGCTCTGGGACCTGGCCAAGGCATCGGGGTTAAACACCCTTCATGTCTCTGCAGAGACAGACAGGTGACCTTTAGGCAAATATAAAGACACAGGGTTGAGCCCCAGCCCTTCCAGCGGCTGTGCCATCGGGGCATGACCCTGCCCCTTACTGCGGCAATGCTGACAGAGATTGAAGGAGGAAAAGCCCTCCTTACAGCAGCTCCAGTGCTGCTCTGGAGGTCTTCCACCCAGCCCCACATCAAAACCAAGCCTATTTAACATCTATTAAGTCAAGCACAGCCTGGAGAAGTCTGATTTTCCAGCCAGAGGAGCATCTTGCACCCATTTGAAATGTCCATTTGGAAATTCAGTGTGAATAACACAAACATAAGACAGATGCTGCCACTTACACAAATGTCTTGGAGGAACAAATGGGAAGCAAATCTGAAAGCAAATGAAGCAACCAGATTGTAGCTCTTAAGTGGACTATGTACTATAGTGAGTGAAAAACTTGGCAGGAAGGAACTAAATGTTCACTGCTTTGCTTGATCTACATAAACTAGAAATGCACATGTATCTGTTAGCTCTAAATCTAAAGACATAATCAAAAGCAGGTAAAACCCCTTTCCTTGGACAAATTTGTGCCTCTATGAGGGCAGCTTGCCCCAGAAAGCCATGTGGCAACCGAAGGGGTAGTGCTGGACCACTGCAGGTCCAGGGAACGCAACGGCAGCTGGTTTAGTACTTGTGGCAGCAGGTGCATAGGGAATGCATCAGGCACAACGGATGTGCTTCCACCATGCTGCCTCCTTCTCCATCACGATCCCACTTGGAGATACTCCACGCAGGAGCAACACCAACATTTACCAAGGAGGCAAAAGTAGCACCACGATGCTAAAGGTTCGGCTGTGCGGGAGGCAAATGAGCTAGAAATGGGACCGGGGGAAAGCGCTGGTTTTGTATGAGAGCTATCAGCCACCCAGACACTGAGCATTCACTCCGAGAGCACATTTAGTGCAGCTGGCATTGTGTCAGACTAGACTTGCTTCGTGCACGAAATACTGAGCACTTGGACGCTCGGAGCGAGGGCTGGGAAAGCGTCCAAGATTATGCTTCACATCTGCTCCTGCGAAGCCAGTGCAAGCCCTGTTTTAGCATGTAGTGTAAACAACAGCATCACTAGTGAAACACAAGCACAAGCAAACGTGCATATGCTGTGGGGTCCATCTTGAGCCCAGCACCTTTGGAAATGGAGAGGTGTCTTGTCTGGCAACAGCAGGGGAGGAGAAAGTGTCTTCTGTGCTGGGCTGCAGAGCAGCTCTGCAGGTGAAGGTGTACCAAAGGGATGAAACAAACTGAGCCCTGATAAAGGTACTGGTTGTTGGGATCCTGCCTGCACACAACCCTCATGCACATGCAGGTTGAATCTGTGTCCCTTCTCTGTCAAAAATCCCCCTGCAGGGGTTAACTGCCCACCTTGAACTTGGAGGTCTATTGCCCGTCCCTGCTCTCTGAATGAGAGAATGCAGCATTTTGGTCCCTGCACAAAGTCAGTTCTTCAGCAGAACAACTCTGGTTATTCCCTGGATGCACTGCAGCAAAATATAGCAGTTTACTATAGAAAAGTCAAAGCTGTGCTTTATGGAATGGCAGCATCTGAACAGCAGTGATTCAGGTGGACTGGTCACAGCAAACTGCTATCATACAGGTTAGACAGGGAAAGGTGTAACTTTACAGTTCAATGTAATGTTTGGTCACGAATTTGAAGTTATTACATCAATTCCCAGATGAAACACTGGAATCCTCACCAGTTGTGCCTATAGCATATCCAGCATCATATGTCTTGCATATTCCTTCTTAGGAATATCAACTTTCAGCAATCAGAGCTTATTCTTGAAAGCAAGAATAATCACTGATGCACAATTTAAGCCACCCTTGCAGCCACCTCCTGACTTTCCTTTGCTTTTCATCATCACCTCCATAGAGCACAAGCCCATTAAATGCTTCCATTCCTATTTCTGGCACCAATAAATCTAAATTTTCAAGCTTGGCAAACCTGGCTAAACAGCTGGGCATAGAGATAAATGATTCCTCCAACATAATGTACAACTCTCATTACCCAAGGACCTATTTTCCAACCCCCCCACAAAGACTGGTTTTAAAGTCCTGGAAAACCACAGCTTTCTCACCCAGAAATAAAGGTACCACCTTAATATAACAGAGCGTTCCTGCAGCATGGGGATGGATTCTTAGCCCTTGCCATAGAAAATGACTTGTGATATGGCAGTTCTCATCCAAACCGAGTTTGAAAACGCAGCCTCCCAAAACAGCCTATAGAAGAAAACCTTTGCAATGAGACTTAGCAGCCAGCACACCCTCTAACAACCTAATAAATAGCATTCAGCTCAAACTCTCCAACACTGCAAGGGAACAGGAGAACAAAGGGATTTGAAGCATGGATTAGATCATTCCAAATGGTCTCAACATTGGTGGTTTGGGGTTTTCTCCCCCCCCCCCCCCCCAAGCCTTATGGCAAAGGCTGGATTTGAACCTTTGAGGACAATGTTTTGACACAAATATTTAAGCTATTTAAAATAAGTAATAACCTTCAGTTCTCTTCAAGAGTATTATATTTAAAACAGAGAATGGGATTAAAACAGATTAGCTTCCAACGTGTCTTAATGTGGCAAACAGCATCAATCAGATCATATCAATGAGAGCTGACAGCTCAGGGAAATCCAGAGGAACAAATTCTCTTAGAAAAATGAGATATTTGATCAATTTTTTCCAATTCTTTTTCCTAAGCTGTTGGAAACTGCACTGACTTCATAAAAATGTAGTGACAGCTCAGCCTTTGCTTAGCATAACATCCTGAAAGTGCATGAGAACATTGAATTAACACAACTCGCTGCAATATAGAAGTAAATACTATTGTCAATTTACAGCCCAAATACTATTGCCCATTGATTTTCTACTTGGTGAAATAAGCAAAATGCCTTGCTTGCACTCCAAACTCCCACCTTGCACTTTAATGCCTGAAGACAAACTGATGTGGAGCCCTAGCGAAATCTATCAAGCCACAAGGCATGAACTGAAAGATGAGTCCCAAAGAGCCCAAGTTTAAGTATGCAGAAATTCCCTTCTATCTCTAACACTACCTGCAGCCAATCCCAGTGTTTTCCTCAGGTATCCTGCTCCCTGTTGGATGTATCTGTTAATACTTAACCATCCATCCCAGAAAGAGCTGGGCATGGGGCAGTGATGGGGTTTTCTTAAGGATATTTGTTGGACATCCATAAATGGTTTTGAGCAGATTTCCAGCCAGTTCAGTTTCCCTTCCTCATGCACTGAGTCATCTGTGCACACAGATATAGCTGCTAATAAAGGAAGAGTTTAATACTTGTGTGTTATTTGTAAAGCAACCACCTCAGTGTTTGCACATGGGCAGCAGGTGCCTTTAGCCCACGAGGAACAGCTCAAGAAAGGATGGGTGAAAATGGAGCAGCATGGTAGTGCCATTGCCATGCAAGGGATCCACGTCATGTTTGTGCTACATAAAGCCAAGCTACAACTCACTAGCGCAATCAAATCGAGCATGACTGTAGTGGAGCCTGGTGTTTAAAACGGCATTATCAGCATGCACTGTGGGAACCAGAGATCCAAATCCCCTGCATTCACTTCGCATAATCTTTGAGAAGTCTCTTCCCAACTGTTTTTAACTAAATCCTGTTAAATTCTGCAGTGAATTGTCCTTATCTCTCCACACCTGTGTGCCAACTCCATTTTCTTCTACCTTATCCCTCCCCATGCCTGGACAAAAGGGAATGTATCTGTGTGTGTCAGTGTGTATATATGTCTGAGATGAACTAAAGAGACAATTATCTTCCGCTGAAAATAAACATCATGAAACTATAGATGCCTAATTTTTGCACCTGGAAGATCCTCTTACAGCTATTCACTACTAATCACTCTTAGCTAATAAATGAATAGAATAACTAATGTGATTAGAGTAATTTGCCTATTCATCAGGAATATTTAATGAATTGAATATTTTGTATTTGACTAGTCTCTCAGAATTTCCCTGATACTGTAATTAGCCCTCTATCTATCCCTGCAGTGGTGACAGAGAAGCTGGTTCTCCGCTCTCATCAACACCAGTTAGGAAGGTGTCCAGGAAATTCTTGGCCACCTTGACTCTCTTCCTTATTTTCTAGTTGTCTCAGAGGACATGCAGGTGAACTCCTAGACAGGCAATAGTCCTGTTAATACATGCCAAGGGGTTGGCTCTTACATTTTAATCTTACAGAGGAATCAGGCTCAAGTTCAACTATATGATAATATAAAATAACCAGTGGGCAGATATTCAAATAAGGATTTATGATACATACATAAAGGGAAAAGATCTGGGATACACTTTTCCAAACCCATACATAATTCTTTGTAAGAAAGGAAATATTCAGAAAAACAATGTTGGTCCTTGTCCATCTCTAGAAAATAATGGGGATGCATAGAACAATACAGAAAAGGTGCATTAATAAAATTGCCAAAGATGATCTGTCACTTCCCCTTAGTAAGAGCCCAAAGCATCTTATAAAATGCATTTGCACTTAACCAGAATGATATCATGATCTTCCTTAGTCATATCTTTTCATGCCTTCCCAATGCTCCACAAAGTAGACATCAAGGTTTTCAGGAGACATCCTCAAAATGCTGCATTAAAATTAAAAAGGAAGAGGCTGCATCTAAAAGCTGCACAAACAGATTCACCTTCAGCAAAACCTTGAGCATGAAATACATGGCACGGTGCATGTTCATAGCAGGAAAGGAAATTAAGAGGAGAAAACAATGAATTATTGAAGGCTACAGGGTTCTCTTGTCTGTATAGATCTAAAATCAAGTTGTCACTACAATTTCCTTCAAGGTCTCTTGCTGTCTTTGATTGGAGTGATGCAAATGTGAGACATTCTCACTCCTTGAGAAAGGACCAGGGTGCAATTAGGGTTTCACCTCCCTCCTTTAACAACCGTTTACACTGATCTCACACCATTCCAACTCCCTTCTTTTTGTCCATTTGGGTCTCTTTGCTCCTGTTTTGAGGTTGTGGGTTTCATTCTGTTGGGGTTTTTCTTAGATAGCTGCAGAGAAAAGCCCAGACCTGCAGAATTCCACTGTTAGTGTCACTGGCACTCTGATAAAGCATCAGCCTTGATCCTTATTAACCATGTCTAGCTAAATCTATACCTTAGCTCCTCCAAGTTCATATGCCAAAGCAAGAATTGCGTTCCTGTTTTAGGGATGAGGCCTTGTGCTACCCAAAGACCATCCTTTAAGCTAGAGAGAGACAAAGTCTTGCAAACGCCCTTTCATCTAACATTGTACAACACAACAGTTTCCTTCTCAGATACCCACAGCTCCTCGCCATTATTTAGCTTTCTACTTAGACCTGGAATTTTCACTGTGAACTTCAAACCAGTTTCACAGATTTACTTAAGTTTTCCTAACCTCCCCCTCCCCCTGATTCCTTCTCTCAGATTGCTTTCAAACTGCAAAGTGTAAAACACTTTGATTCCTAGGTTGTTGTGGGAAAATGCTATATGAATAAGTTATAATAATAATAATACATTACAGTGATAATGATGGATGTGCTTTAAACAAAGCCTCTGGCTGCCAATGTGGAGGAGCTATGGAAAAATCAAAGATAATCTTGCATGAGGAGAATTGTAATGAGAAAGACCTGGAATATGTTATCTCATGGAACTGCTCCTATCTGCTTGCCCAGGAAACTGGATTGTCCCAGTTTGACTTGAAGACTGTGTCAGGTCTTCAGCTAAATTTAGGACCAGGTGTTTGTCTGGTGTCAGGCGCTGCGGCTCCACTGACAGAGAGTTGCCTAAATTCATTCTGGGCTTGTTTCTACTACAGTGGGGCACAGTACATTGGTCTCAGCATGGAGCAGGACCCTGTTGTGCTCAGAACTGTACATGCCTGTTTCATCCTCAAAGCCTTTGAGATTTAAATAGATGAAAGCGAAGAGAAACAGATTAAAAGCCTCACCCTACAGGTCAATGGCAGAGCCAGGAATTGCTTTCTGGCACACTCTGGCTGTCACACCAGTGTCCCATTCACCACACCAAGCTGTCTCCTGTAGAAACCCATTCTGACAGTCGTGGTTTACTGCTAGGTACAGGCAGGCTGAGCTGTAGTTTAATACAGCTTCTTTTCTATATAGGCAAAACATGGACATGAACTCAACTGTGTGCAGAACCTTACAAATTAAACCAAGGGGATTCTTAGGAGTGCAAAGCAAAGCCTCTTCAGCAACAGAAGATGGAAGATACCAAGCAGCAGAGCCCTGTAAGCCCCATACATACTTCAGAGGCTTCACAAGCCTGCCTTCCCATCAGAAACCCCCACATCCCTCATGTACAGACCATGCCACTCAGGGTTTGGGACAGGGGGGTTTACTTGCACCCATGGATTTGAACATGTGCTGAGCCAACATCCTGATCCCATCTGCTATCTAAATCTCTCTACCCGCAGGATAGCTTCTAGGACCCTGAGAAAGTAATCTCATGATTTATTAGGTTTTATAACAATGGCAATAAGCAAGGCAGCTTTTTAAGCAGCTAGCTGAATTGTGATGTGGTGGTGTTCCTTATTCACGGCACAATGTGGATCTATTTAGCCTTATAGCTTGAATTTCAGCCTTTCTTTGCCCATGAGAAAGCTTGGTAAATGGGATTTGTGCTAGAAGCTATAGGGGAGAATATCTTTTAATTAAGCAGGAGGGCAGCTCAGGGAAGATCCAGCACTGTCTCTTAGCAGAGTTTCCAGCTTCATCGTGAGAAAAACATCCAAATTAAGGTAGAGCAGTTGTTGCAAATTGAATTCCCAGTGACTGGAATTCCTCTCCCCTGATTTAACCGAGCTCGTACAGTAGCTGGGATGACTCTAGTGCAGGTGCAGCTTTGCAGGTGCAGGCACTGCCCTGTCTTCCATGGGGTGCACTGGGAACAGGACACACACTTTACATTCCCTAGCGTTCAATGCTCAGATGATGCAAACCTGAGTGGTTTCACTGGGATCAGGGAAGCAGCACTACTCACAGGCACAGGAAGACAGCCTCTGTTTCAAGGCAAAGCAATCCAAACCTCTCATTACTCTGCTGGTAGAGGAATATTTTCCCTAAGAACACACCGAGTTCCTCTGCCCAGAAAGCACAAACTCGGCACAGATCCGGCCCTATCTGCATCATCAGCATTGCTGAGTTTGGCAGGGGTTCCAGCAGAGCAGAGGCTGGGGCGGTCACGCTGACCACGTCTCCATCCCTAAGTGCTTTGTCACCTGCTAGACACCTTCTTTCACCAAAGGCAGAGGAATTACATCCCCATGACATTCACATCTGTACACAGGTCAGAGCAGAGGCAAATGCTCTGGTTTGAAAAGGATACACCTCATGAACCTACAGCAGAGAGCACTTCACAAACAGCACTGCCACTGCAAAAGCCTTAGTGGGAACTCCCCCCTTCTTAAAGCCCAAGAGAAGCAAAAATGAGGCACAGCTCCAACAGAAACCCAACTTCATCAGTGCCAGGACTCAGGGAAGGGATACACATGCTTCCAGCATGGACGTTAGGGATGGAGCTGAGCCCAAAGCCTGAATACTGATACCCCCACTACTTCAGTTCATTTAGTCCTGGACCACAACCAGGTTCGTCCCTCCTGTGGCCCCGTCTAGCTCTCCATATTGCATTGTGTTATTCCTCGCCAAGTCTCACAGTGTTTTACTGGACAAGGCATGCAAGTTAAATTTACATTTGATTTGAACAATGTTTCATCTCGTTCCTGTGTGTCTGCCGGTGAGGAGGCAGTAAGAAGCTGATGAAATTTATTCCTGGTCTGCCACACTGTATAAATAAAGGCAAAGGAATAAAATACTTCTCCAACAGGAAGTGTGATGCTTTAATGCTTTGTTTGAATCTGCAGTTGAGAGACTGTATTTATCACACAGCATCTGTATGTTTTACAGCTGAAATTTGCTCTCCAAAATTCAAAGATCTCATTTACATGCATTTTATACCTGTGTCACACCCCTGAACTGGGGGGATTTACTCTTAAATCTGGGCTGGTTAGGAACCACAGCCAGAGCTTCACAGAAAGCATGCATGCATGCATGTTCCCAGGTACTGCAAATCCTAGCTGGCAGGTTGCACTTCCTAAGAACAACTGGTATATACATACACCATGTGAGATTTATATTCCCTGCATCTTTGGCTATATACAATATGAACTCAATGGCACAGGCACTAGGGAAAGTGGACAGTAAAGCAGCACAGTATTGGAAAATAAACATAAAGTAAAATGGTTTGACATCCGATTTCACTTACAATGTAAATGGTGAACATTCAGAGCATGATTTACAACCTCTTTAAAAGCACAAATGCTCTTTTCGGCCCCCTAACTCAGATGCCACAAATCAGGAGAGATCTCTGCAGCAGCAGGAAATGCCCCTTGCTGGTTTTCTCCAGCCTTTCTGTTGCTACCCAAAGAAGTGGACATGGATCCCTCAGTTTCTTGACTTTCTCCCCACCTTGTGCCTTGGATTGAAATTTGGTTGCATTGTGAACTTGATGTTGTAGGTTAGGAAAGAGAGAGAAGGCAGAGGAAGGAAATACAATAGGTGAGTCTGTTGCTCATCAACTCACTTTTGCAGCCTCTTGCCTAGGTTTAACACCTTTTCATACCCATAAACCTGCCTCTATCACTGCTCTCATAGCAAGGGCTAATGCTGAGACAAAGCAGGATGGTGGTGTGAACAACCAGGTGTGGGTCACAGAGGACTCTGCATGGCCCTGGAGCTGCTGCCCTCCTCCCTGCCCTACAGCAGCACAGCAGCAGAAGCAAGCCCTGAGTTTCCAGCCCTTAAATCTTTAATAACCTTTCTCTCCTTTTCTCAGAGCACAGAAGGACGAGCACACATCTTAAGAGATCAAACCGAATACTTAATTTAACCAGCTATTAATAAGGGTTAAATCTGCAGGCTGCGGTGGCTCCTCTGCCCGTCTCTCCTTACCCATGCACGCAGTTGATGGAGCAGGAAGCCTGAAGGCCGTCCATTTTGGAGAGCTGTAATGAATCATTTTCCCTTCACAAATCTGGCAAACTTCAATCCCAGTTCCTGCAGCCTCCCTTTCACATGTCCAAGCCCTCTGTGACACATCAAATTTAATGAGACTGCACAGACCTCAAATAAGGCACTGTAGCACTGCTGGGATACTTTATTAAGGAGGATCAGACAGAATGTGTTTGCTGTTTAAGAGACTTTAAAGGCAAATTACACTTCTTTTTGGGAGGATCAGGGGAAGCCTCCCATTTTCCTTCTGTCTCTCACCCTTTTCAATAGTTATTCTACAGGCCAATTCAAACAGAGCATTAAGGTTTCTGCAAACAGGGATAGCAGCAAAATTGGCAGCGAGGGCCGAGACCAGTGATGCTCTATTGAAGGTTGCAGGGTAGGACACAGACAAAGAAACGTGTTATTTTACTAAATAACAATCATCATAATCTGCCTCTAACAAGCTGCACAAAGGAACACCCCACCCTGCTAGCAGGTGCTGCCCTTCTAGGACCAGGGAAGGACCAAGTTAACCCATTCCTGCTGGAGAAGAGGTGGGAATAACTGTCCAGAAAGATGGATGAGGTGAGGTATGTGCTGAGCCATCGCTGGGACAACCATTCCAGGGAATAAAGGAGACAATCAGACATTACTTTTATTATAATATCCATGTAAATAAATACAAGCACCAGAAGAAGACAGCTCATTCCTGCGTATTCAAGCATTTTGGGGAAGGAAGGCCATGTGGTTGTGCTTGGGGAGAAGTTAATGTGGAAGGTATGAGATGAAATCCTAGATGACTGCTTTTACAGCCACAGCCAGCTAAGGGTATGTCTTTGTAAACTCTTTTGCTTGGAAAACCCCATTCTGCATCCAGACTATAACTCTAGCTATAGTACAGTACTCATGGTATAGCAACCTCCTGCTTAATTCATCATCTTCACTTCTGTGTCCACCTCTGGCTACATCTAGATCTAACAAGCTACCACAGGGCATCCATACAAGAGGCTCCTATGAGCAGGAGCACACCCTGAATGTCTCAGCACACATTTGCTGATGGAGATATTTGAAACCTGAATGAAATGCACAGAGAAATAGGCCAAAGTGAATCTTAAAGAAAACAACTCCTTAAAGCCAGTGCTGGGCAAGGCAGCACACAGCAGAAAGCTCAAAGGTCTATCTTAACCTATGGATTTCAACCTAAGGGAGCTTTACAGGGAGATTTAAAAATCAGACCAGCTTTCAGAGAGCTCTTACAGGTATTTTGTTAAAAGCCAACTGAATACAGTTAGGAAATTCCATGTACCAAACCTGGCTCCCTAGTGTCATGCTCTACTATCTCAGAAACCAGAGCCCCTGGAGTCAGATAAGGTTAACACATCCAGGCTGAGACATGGCTTGGAAGCAGAACACAGCAGGACTGCTTGGTCCTGCCAGGCTCTGCTTCCCTGTTTTCTTCTAAGCAGTGTGCCAGAGAATGCACAGTGACTGACCCTTACTCAGAGACAGCTGGAGATGTGGGAAGAATACACAGCTCATGGGATGCGTGTTCACTCTTAGTAAGTCTGTGCTAAAAGAAGAAAGTCTGTGCCTCAGAAGGTTTTTATGCAAACAGAGGGAAATGACAGCATCTTTATTTTGCCAAAGTAAGGACCTTCCAAAAAGTGCAATAAGAATAAATGAAATCATTTCTACATCAGAAATGCTTTGGTTGCATTTCTGTGATGTTTCCTGTGTCAGGGACACTGTGAAAGGTCTCTGGGGGTGACTGGCTTCATTTAACTTTTATTCTTCACCTTTAGCCATCTGAGGAGGTTTGGGGCTTTGCACTATGATTCAGTAGTGATCTGGATCCAGGCGGCATTTTCTCTGAGCCACCTGCATTTGGAGTCACAGGAAGAGTGTGGTTAATGGATCAGTTTAATGGCATCAGTTCTGATCCATCTCTAATTAAGGGCTCTGCCAGGAATACAGTCAAGCAATTCTAATGGCCCAGAGGAAAAATTGTGAAGTCAGGTAATGAAATTTGCTTATTAGACAAAATGGGAAGAAAGAGTGCAGGGGCACAGAAATCAATATGATAAGCAGGACACTAACATTTAGAAAGCACTGCACATGGGAGAAGCATAGCTAATGAAGTTCACTGCTGAGAAGTGTAATAATGCCAATAACAAATCCTGCACTGGTAACAGGCTTGAAGATGTTCACCTGGAAAAGGTCCAGGTTTATGGGAGCTTCTAAGCTATTTATTCCATGGCTCCAGCTTACACGGCTGGAGAACGTGACTGACAATGACTTTCTGTCTCTCACAGTGCTTTTACAGACAACTCCTGCAATGTCTCCTTCTTGAGCAAGTCTGCTTCCAGTGGTGTCTATAGTGGAATATGTCTAACATTTATAGAGAGCACAGTGACATGATTCTTGATGATGCTAGTGAAGATAGAGAAAGGCAAGGTCAGCCAAAGCCTGGAAGCTAGTTGGACAGATGCTGTAATAGCCTCTGTTAGACACCAGTAGATGTATGATACAAATACCCCCCCAAATTAATAACCTTTTATCCAAGGACCATTTAGATCTGTTCCACACCTAAAAGTACAGAAAAGATGCACATACAAAAGCCAGAGAGAAATACTGCTATTGACAATAAGTATGTATTCTGGGGTGATCTACAGGATGCTGGGCAGGGAAATATTCCTAAGTGAGATGGTTACAGCTCAAAAGCCTTCACTCGTAGGCTGATAGGAAAGGAGGGCACAAACCTGACCCTTGTTGGCAACCTCCTCCCTTCCCCTTTGATTTTCCCCTTATTTTTTAAGGGAAAAAGTTAACTCAAGTTTATAAGCTTTAGCTCCAGAGCAGAGCCTTTTGTGTCTCACTAGCCCACATAATTGCACTCCCCCCTCCTCTCACCCGGTGGCAAAGGAATGTAGGTGGAATGTCTTTACATAGAGACCAGCTCACGCAGGGACTACACAATAAGGGGAAGAAACAGGAGCCAATCTAAGTAAAGGATCAGGCAAGCACTGGAAGGAAAATAATATCGGGCTGTCTGCTACTACATCTAACCCTGTGAAATGCCTCCATGAACCCCTTTGCTTCCTTCTCTCTTAAAATGTCCTCCTTCTTCCCAGAGGTTCAAGGGACATATCTTGTTACAGTCTCCTTTTTAACACTTAACTTACCCCCCCCAAGCTACTTCTTTCGTTCTGCTGCTGCATATATATTTACTGGCAACGGAAAAAATCAATAAAGCAGAAGGAAATGACTTGGCAGCCTTCCGAAGTGTTAAAATAATTCTCATCTAATTGAGCCCCATTGTTTCTAAACAATATTGCCAGCAGTGCAGCTAAGGAGCTTTGGCCTCAGTTTTCAGAAGCACTCAGTGATTTGGGGTGGTTCTGATTTTCTGGGTCCTGCCTGAAGTCTCCTTAAAGGGCCCCAGTTCGGTGCACACATTCCTACACTCACACATGAGACACTGCTTCATGCAGCTCCCTTCCTCTCCCCAATTCAGCTCTCCCTCTGATTTATCCCTGGGACCCCACAGCGTGACTCTAATTTGAGGGCATATTTAAGTACAACAGCCCTAGCTATGACTGTATGTGCCCATAAAGTATCCTCGCTGCCTTTCACCAGAGAAAACTTGGAATGAGATGAGTACCAAACAGCTTGAACCAGGTGCATTCCAATCTGTCAATTCTTTGTGTAAATTATTGCTACTTAAATACAGACTTTCAGTCCCAACTGTAAAATATTCTGGGACGTGCTGTGCAAGAGCATACCCAGCTAACCTTCATCCCGAGCTGCTTGCTGGGGCTGGCTGTAATCTGGAAGCTCTTGTGTGGGTTATTCTGGTTTTTCCACGTTTTGTTGATGTTAGTGCTTCTTAAAGCCAGGACTCAAGCACTGGGGATGCCTCAAGTTCCCCAGCACAAAATATTCCCTCCACAACTCAAAACGGTTTCACTTTAATAAACGCAAAATGCTTCCACTTTGATGTAAAAAGAAACCCATCAAAACCAAACCAAACTCCCCCAACTCCCCATTTGTCTCCTACAAAAATAGAAATGAAAAGTCACTTCCAAATGGAAAACTGAAGCGTTTAATTCTGAGCAGGATGGGAAGCTTCTCTGGAATGCTTCGTCTCCATTTGAAACGGAGTAAATAACTATTTATTTTCAAAACAAAAGCTTTCCTCAGGAAGGTATCAGTTTAAAATGCCCCATCACAGACATCTCAGCAGCTCCACGTTTAGAAACGAAGCGTTCTTTCTCCTGCTTCCACACGGGGTGAAGGAGGACACTGCCGCAATCTTGCAGGGGAACACGATCCCGTTTCTCACACCTACACTGCTGGCTGAGCAGAGCACAAGCCTCCATTTGAGCACAGCAAATACCAGGCTCTCTTTTGTCCAAGATGTCTCCCTCAAACACCGAAAAACCCCAACTATTGTTATGCTTTTCTGAGTTAAACACCCGTTATCACCCTGGTACCCTGAGGCTGCTCCTCTTTCACACAGCAAGCGGTGCCTCAAGTGTGCCTTGGACTGGTCTGTGCTTGAGCCGAGCTTTAGGTTGAAAAGAGCTACCCATGGAAAGACAAACCACAGGACTATGTTTTGCTGCATCCCTTGCTGGTTCTAGGTTAAATCTCTCCCAGTCCTCAAGCTTCACTTATGAAGGGCTCAGCTTGAGACACTGAGCGCTTGGTTTTCCCTGACCCTTGCAGCGTGTGCCCATTCTGGGTACCAATCTAAAGCTAGATATGCCTTTTTAAGATGTAAGGCATAAGACCTCATCTCATCCAAAAGTGGTTTTATCAAAGATGCACCAACACAAGCACAAACCATGTGTTAATTATTCTGATAATGATGCGAGAAACATGCCCCTAAAGTACAGGTGTGTTCATGCTACATGTTCCACAGCCCAGCTGAGAGCAGCCGTTCTCTGACATCTCTCAGCCTGAAAGCATTATTGCTGCTGGGAAAGTGAGCAGACTGCACAGGAAGGGAGTTATCTGCTGCTACCAAAGAGCCAAATGCGAACAAGAGAGCAGAAATGTGCACCTCTGTGCCTTCTGTCCTGGGGAGCAGCCTCTCACCCTTAGAGGAATGAGCATTCGGGTGGGAAACATCTGCCCTTCAGCTCACTCACGGGGGGTTTCTGGGTTTATTGGCAGGAGCGCAGATCCACATGGCACTCATAATGTAGCCCATTGTGCATGTGCAACCACAAATAGGTTAAATCAATAAAACAGAAAAACCTCAGTTCTTGTATCAAATACCATCCATATCTAATGCCTCCAGGATGTCTTCTGATCCCAGAAGGTCCTGCTCATTTGATGCCTTCGCTTCCTGGGTATCCTACAACACTTCCCAAAGGAAAGAGCCAAGATATTAGCTTTCCTCTACTTGTGAGAATGTAAGGCTGGTGAGAAGCTTCAGCCTGACCAACCACAGCTTCTGCTGTATGGCAGAGAGGAGATCAGACATGCTTCAGCCCTGACCTCATGGGAGCACTGGAGGGGTGGGAGCCCCATGTCCCCCTCCCTGACGGCTCTGCCAACACCCGAGGAGGCTGCTGCCCCATCGCCCTCAGATGGAAACTGAATTCATCCAAATTCTCCACTGTGGAAACAACATCCATCATCTCTACAGCTAGCATAAAATGGGTGTATTTCCAGCTAATTGAAAAGCAGCCTGATTCAGAGGAGAGATTTAAACCATCTAGGGACCTGTGAAAGCCCTGTCATTGTATTACCAGCTCTGGCCAGTTACCCAGTACCCAGGTCAGCCTTTTATTTCATGCAAGCTGGCACCAAGAGAGTTAGCTGTATTTCAAATCAATACCAAACGCCAGCATTTGGCAAAGGCCTTTACAACAGAATCATGATGATGGGATTAGGAAAAAAGAATTCATAAAAAACTAAATTAAAACTCACACCTCACTTCACATTGGAAATTGGACTCAACCACCACACTCTGTTTGGAGCGAGCCTCTCTAAATGCAACCCATTGTGTAGGGAAATTCTCCCTGGAATCCGGATTTCCAACACAGCATTACTCTAACTCCCCATGTCCATGAAATCCCCAGCAGGACAGAAAAGGCAACCTCCTGGCAGGTATTGCTGTGGCATGTGTGCATTTCAGAGCAAGTCTCTGCAAGACCTGCTGAAGTGGGGAGAGAAAGCTCCTGGCAGAGGGTGGCAAAGGCAATTCATTCCACAGCTCCTCTCAGTGATGCCTGATAAGGGATAATCAATTGTATAGGGATAACTTTTTACTTCCCCTCTCCCCCAAACCACATGTACCAGTTTTGAGTGATAGACAAACAGAAACAAGTGCTTTTTTTTGTTCTCATTTTCCTCCTTTCTCTTCATTTCTTCATCCCAGTAAAAAAGGGCAAACCAAGGGGAGACGTACGATCTGGTTTGCATTGAAGTGAAGCAATAACAACCTCCCTATGTGCAATAACAATCCCCATGACTCCTAGATATCCCCAAACTACCAGGAATAAAGACACTTTTTTTTGCCTGCCCATCATAAAATGCTGTTTCCTCCTCACAGATTTATAGTTGAGGGAAAGTAGGAGGGAAGATGACAAACTTCTGCACCTTCTGCTCTGACTGCAAATGCTCTCAAGCAAGAGACTCTCCCTCAACCCTAATCTGTGCATCATCAAGCAAACTTCAGGTATTCTCTAAAACAAACTGTCAGTTATTATCCTTCCTCACTTTAGGGCATTTATTGCAACATATCTCCATCAAGGGTGAAAAGGGAAGAGTTATTCTGTGCTTACAGCTTGTGCTACACACATAGGGACCCTGCCACGGTCACAGCTGCACCCAGTGTTGTACAGTGACAAACAAGCACTCCTCCATACCTCAGGAGAGTTTGCCTCAAGGTACTTAAGAGGAGATAGCCCTTGGGGCTATGGTCTGATTTGTATACTTGACCTTTCAGGGCTTTACATTGCAATCGTTCAAGAAGGAAAGGATGGAGGGGTTAGTTTTCAGTTTTCCTTAGAGCCGATGCTAGGATGAGGCATTTCTAAAGGGGAAGGGGGAGACAGAAGACCTCCTTGTGAAGCACTCAGGTGAAAAAGCAAAACCAGGCTGCTGAGCTATTTGGCAATAGCTCTTCTCATCTGGGGGTATAAAAGACTCCAAAAAAAGACCACACAATAAAAAGGAAAGCCTGTCTGAAGTACCATGTTTTACACATTGTTAGACTGAAGCAATCTGTTTGAGTGAACCCTTTTAAAAGGGGCCATTTCTGTGTGAAAAGCCAGTTGTGTGGAGCTGGGAGGCATACAGCTGTAGACAGCTGTGGGGCTGGTACTGTAACTGAATCATTTTAAGAGTGAACTCTGGCATGTCGACAGGAGGCCCCAGAAAGGGTAGCGCAGCCGGAAAGTACAGTTTGCTTCTGTACGAGCTGGGACGCAGTCACCTTCTTGCACAGCTCAAGTTAACCAACGTGGAGCTGGTTGGAACTAAAGTCATGCAGAGCTGAGTTCTTATCCCAATTCCTTCCTCTCTCTTAGTTTCATGTTTTAGAAACTGCATTCTGGACACACAAGGAAACCTTCCCCCTTTTGACCCCTGTTCTGGCAAGCTCCCAGGCACTCCAAGGATCCAACTAGACTGTCCATATCATCCGGGGCTGGGATGGATAAGCCTACAGCCCCCAAGCTCAGGGGGAGAATGCTGCTGCTCTCCCCTGCATCTAAATCTTTCCATGCTTCCCTGTAAGGACAAACCAATACCAGAAGGGTGCATCTGTTCTATCTTCCTGACATTACACAATGTATAAGGATGCACAGATACTTGGAATTAATAACTATGTGGAGGATTCTGTATTTATACACAAAACAGGGTCCCAGCAGAGCAATGAACTAAGGGTAAAGTTGGATTAGGACCCAGCCCACCATGTCAAAACAGGCATGCCTGTCCATAGGGAAGCAGCTAGCCCTCAGGAATAAGCACCTTGAGTGTGTTTACTCCTGAATAGGAGGCACACAAGATGACCAGTGGCTGCTAGAGAGGTGACAATAATTGTGACAACCATTAGAGCAAATTAGCTTTCCTTCATTATGAGCAACCATCAGACACTTTCAAGTACCAATGTACCTGATGTAAAGGAAATCACTAACAGAGAGGGGTCAAAAATGAGACCCAAACTTGCTCTAAACATGGTTCTGCTGCCCAACAAAGCAAGTCTTATTCAGCCATTCGCCAGCGGGGTACGCAGTGCCACAGGGAACAGTGAAAAAAGGAAATCATTTTAGTTCTGGCTTCCATCCAGATCTCCAAGTTAGTAAAATGGGAAACCAATGTGGGATGGATAACCGTCTGTTTGAACTCTACCCACTTACAAGGTGGCGCTTCCGTAGAAATGCCAGTGGGGGAGACAAGTGAAGCACTGACTGCGTTCAGAGGAGGAGGAGAAGGATCAGATGTAGGCAAAGAGTTTGGTTCGTGTTAAAGAGAGTCTTAGAAGCCCAGAGGTAAAGAAATGAGTTCACCAGACTGACATTTGAAGGGTTAATGGCATTTAAGCTTTGATCTTCCAAGAAAACATGCTGAAAATGTAGCCCAAGGCATGCTCACCATTTTGTTTGCTAGTAAAACAATGCAATTTGATTTTTGTTGGCTTGTTGTTTTTAAGTGGAACCTCATGGGTGTTCTGTTAAATTCAGCCCACAGAAGCAATTTGTGTCATTTTAATGTAGCTCCTGTGTTAGAAATGTTTGTTTTTAAATGCAAGTTTTATTGTTTTCATTGTTTGCACATTAAAAGCGAGATCAATAAGAAAAGCAAATCATTATGTTGCTCTTCAAAATTCAAGCCTTATCTACCCCATAAACTGGGGCAAATATGGAAGTGTGAGAAATAACAAAGGCTCATTCTTTAGGAATATGAGCAGAATGATTCCAGATCTCTGCTTTGACCTATAACTATCTACCATGTGTCTTAAGATTTACACAAGAGTCAAGCAGAGATACAGCCCTATGACTGATAAGGTGGAGCAGAGCATTCTGTGATTTGTTATAATGGTAGTCAGTTGTATTCTAGTTTGCAAACATGTAGGCATTCATAAAATGGAAGAGAAGGTTTCTTTCTGCAAGAAAGACATATCAGAATCAGGCATTACCAGACATTAGGTGTTTGTGTATGTGTTTCCATTAAAAACCTACCCCAATAGAGAAGGCAAGATGGGGACAACTCCTGTAGCAAGGATCAGACTTGAGGGCCGGATATGGGCTCTATCTCCTGGTCTGCTACTTGCTTCACATTCAGCATTGTACAATTCTTTCCACCTCTTAGGGACTCTATTTCCCATCTATACTCAAGGGACAACACCACCGTGGGTCTTTTGCTCTTTGATATTTGAAACATGCTTCGGGATTCCTTAGTTGAAGGTGCCAGAAAGAAATCAGTATTGTTATAATTTTACAGCCCATTTCTTCCTGTAGGGTCCCCAAAGGTATTTTAAAGTCTCTATAGTCTTGGGTAGGAGGGACCAAAGAATGCCCTAGCATACCATACTGAATGCAAGCTGGCACCCTTGTAAAAGTACAGTCACTGGATACACATTGAAGCACAGTTTTGAATGGCAGAGCAAAGGAGAAAGGTCTATGTAATTGGAAAAGTGAAATTTGATCAATCTTCCAAACTGTTAGGTGACAACTACAGTGAATTTTACTTACTCTGAGAGGCATTGATAGATAAGAGCTTGTTTTCACCTTTCAGTGGAAGAATGGCCCTTCCAATGATTGTGTCAATGGCAGTTATACCACCTACAAAGCCATAACTCTTCATTCTGCAATGAAGTGTGTTTTAATGGTAACATGCCCTTTGAATCATCTCCAAGTGGATTGGCAGATTACACTTCAGTAATTGATAGACTGATACAAACTAATCAACGCAACAATGCAGAGCAAGAGCAGAAGTCACCACATCACTGGATGCTGCACCAGAGTCACTACTTTCAGTATACATCAAACTTCTTGCTCCATCTTCCCTCATATATCCCTTTCCCCATTTCAGTGTGTTTCTCCTTGAAAGGCTGGTGTTACAAGCAGGATCAGGACAGTATAAGGTATGCCTGCATGCCTTCACACCTCATGAAATCCCATCTATAACGGTGAAATTAATGAGGAAAATTGCCTACTGCAACAGTTTCTGAAATAGCTGTACGTGGTTTATGTCTCAAGCCTATGCAGCAGCAACTTCAGCAAACACACTCCATCGAGTCTGGTAGAGAAAGGACATGCACAGGATCCTTTGGAATAGCAGACAGCCATAGCCAGACTAGATTTCTAAATTAATCAGCATTAATTAGCTCATGACTACACAGCATACTGTAGCAAACCATGCTCAAAGACACATTCCTGCACAAGGCCAGTGTGGTATATCTCCTTGGTTTCCTAATGCCACCCTATTTCTCAGGAAGCAGAGGAATGGTTTCCAAAACCTAAATAAGCAAAGAATATGCCACGGAGGCTGCTCATTGTCCCAAAGCCAGATTAGGTTTGGCTTGGCACCCCAATAGGTACAAGAAAGTCTACAGTGAAATGAACACCTGCCTGGTGTTCCCACCACCACCACCCACAAGGAAATGATTACACTTGGGTCAAAGATCACCTCTGCTTGAAAAACATCAGAGCCAGCTGACTGCATGTTAAATCTAGCAAGAGATTCTGCACCACCCCATGGTGAGGAGATGCATATGGTGGCTGCAAGAGTAGAGCCATTTGCCCACTCTGTCTGTCCAGGACCCCTACACCTGGGCAGGGAAGCAGAACACGAGTATATAAGGCAGTGCTTGCTTTACATATTGTTCCCAAGTTCACTGCCAGTGACTGATGGATGGCCTGCACAAGGGTGGCACAGAGGTTCTGCACAGCAGACCCATAGGAAGGATGTGTTGCAGTTCACATAGGGGCAAGAGACCAAAGGTTGTGACCTGCTGACACCTGGCTGCAGGCTACACCTTCTTGTCCATCACCTTCCGCTGCCACACCACATGCTACCAGCCCATGAGGCTGTACAACAGGGTTTGCAGACAGAGAGAAATTGCCAGGGCTCCTCTATTTGCCTGAGCAATTGTGGCAGGAGCATTCACGTGAATGATTTGAAAGGCCCTTGAGAGTCACTCAGTTAGGTAGCAGAAAGAAAACCACATGATTTAAGTGGCCACTCCACACCATGCAAATAGGATTTGAACCCAAGAGGCACAGCACACCATGAACTCCCATTTACTCAGACCACAGCCGGGGTGTTCAAAAGCTTTTGGCGTCTTGCTAGCTCAGAAGAGCAAAACTTACTCAAGAACAGCAAATAGCTGATGCTAACTAATCTATATGCTGCAAGTTGCTCTTATAAAACACTTGCTAAATAATTTAAGAACAAAAGCCAGTAATAATAAAACCAAAAAACCCCCAAAGTCTACTCCCAGATGAGCTGCAAACACAAAAGAGCAATAGTCTATCAAATCAACTCACCTAGTGCTACTCTTATATTCCCTACCATCCTCCCAATCCTGATTTGCTTTTGATTCAGCAGCTTTCCTCCTTTTGGCATTCCTGGCTGGCAGGGCTGTATGCACTTGGTTAGAATTCAATACCACGAGGGGGTTTAGTAACTGAAAGCTGCTTCCTCCCCCCCCCTTCAGCAGCTCAACAGGAGGTAAACGTAAGTTCTAGAAGGGTGACCTGCATGATTAAGGTCGATGGAGTTTAAACTGCTTCAGTTCTTATCAGGACCCACCAGTAAAACTCAGAAGGTTCCTTTACTTTCTTCAGCTCAATTCCACATGGAAAATAATGGAACTGGTATTTGAAATGTTTGGATCAGCTGAAAAATACATCGAAATCTGACAGTAAAGCACTTGCCAGAGTTCACTAACATTCAGGAGGTGTCTGTCCCAACTGCTCCATGGGGCTGGGTGCTGTATAAACGAAGGGCGTTCAAGGCTGTCATGAACTGACTTTAAATGAATTAATGCAAGGAAGAAGAGAATGAGAAATAGGAGTAGCGGGAGAAATTATTTGCATGAGGCTTACACTGAGACCCAGGAAGAGCAATAAATTGGAATTCTTGGCCTTGCTCCAAGCAAAAACTCAGTTCTGAGTGTTACTTTAAAGATCAATGTCATCCAGTTGACTTCAATGAAACATCTGCTTTCTGCTGTAGCAGATGGACAGCTATTACCATGGCTCAGGTCTCCCCTCTGAAGCCATCCCTCGATAGCAGCAGCAAAGTTCTGAACAGCAACACCCATCCTTAAATCCAATTTTCAAAATCATTGCAAAAAGTTGAGAAAAATATTAACAGCAAGGAGACAGATGGTGCCATAATAAAATCCCCTCTCTATTCTTGCTTATTTCCACTGCTTTTACTTATCAAGACAGCCCCCCCAAGCATATTATGTTTGCACTCCACATGTTAGTTCCCTGCCTGCTAGATGATCCAAAGAAAGAACTAAAAACCTTTTAGAGCTGATGGCACTAATCTGATGACCTGACGAAGCTCAAACCAAGAACCAGTTACTAGGAAATAAAGACAAACCATGGCTGCTATCCAACAGAACTCATAAATCTAAACATCTCCTGCTTGCTCTCTTGTAACAGCTCTAATATTTCTTCTACTTTTACTTTGTAAAGATGTTCATTATTACTTTCACCTCCTAGCCTCTCTCAGGATGTCACCTCCATCTGCCACAACATATCCCAAATGAATCTCAGAAAGTACAGTTCAGGTGCTCACTTTTCCTTCTGAATTCTTATACTTGACATAAGGCTAAAGAATATACATAGCTTTTCGTGCAATCCAAATGATGCAATCTCCTCATCTCTTGACTTCTTTTGGTTGCCTCTCAATTCACAATCATTTCTTCCCATCCTTCATTTCATTCTCACCTTGGCATTACCAAAAGTGATACAGAAGGTGATACACTGCCTTAGGAGTAGTGCTTTTGCTGAACATCTCAGCCACCACTTCAGCTTGCACATGAGCCACCAGAAAACCAACTCTAGATGTTTGACCATTTGGCCACCTTTTACCATTTGGCTTCAGCATTCAACTCTGCTTCTAGGAGCTAAGAATTTCAGTCTTTATTGACTTGTACTTGGCTTCTCCCATAAAATGTTTTCTGAACTTCCTCCATCTCTACCTTACTGCTGTTAAACATGTCATTTTCCATTCTCTCTTATTCAACAGCCTTTACATTCACATGCAGCCCAATTTTGTGCCAGTATCATCTTTTCATTTATGTCAACTGGATTACATGTTGCTCCTACCTGCGTCAGATAAAGTTACCGCACAGTAGACTGAACAGATTTGATTCCACAATTGCATTCCTTTATATTTTCAGATTGCTCACCATAGAGGACTGTAATTCTCCTACAGTATAAAGCGTTCATCAAGACAAAAGAGCAATATTGGAGCTGGCACTAAGGGTTATGGTCATCCATTCCTCCAGCTCAACAGCCTCTTCCCGAGAATTACAAGAGCCAACATAACTGCACTGAAGAGAAATCTAACATTTGTGGGATGAATAACCTGTCAGTAGGTGAGGCTTTCTCTTTTGTCAGATTAATTGGCAGTCATCTCCTTCCTTTACACACAAGACTATAATCCTTCCAAGACTCCCAGCCTTAGTTATTTCATTACTGTAATTGGGTATCCTTCGGGTACTGTTGTGACTGTTGTCAGTAGATGGCACTGTGACATACACTCTCCCAGGTTCTTTTTGTGTGTTAGCCTGCAAGCAAAGCTTTAGTTTTAGGGAATTTTTGTGTGTGTTATAATTAGTTTTGTTTATGCAAGGTTCTGGAGTCCTGCGGGAGCAAACTGTGGAATCACTGAGATAATTTGCTTTCTACATTTGCCCTGCTCTCTGATTGAGGTCACTTCTTAAACCAGAATCGGTCTCTGGGTACCAGTCACAGAGGTTAGGTCAAGATACCTATAAGAAGGGATTATCGTCCATCTTATTTGACCACTCTTGCTCCAAGACTGGCACACACCAGTCTAAATAGGGCAATTAAACTGACAACATACTAGTATTACCCTCCAGCAGAAAAGCAACCTGCAATGCCCAAGCTATCTTTTTTGCCCTGTGACAAGAGATACATGTTGCTATATTTAGAAGAAGGCTCTGTTCTCCAAAGAATGGCACATGCAGTGTTTCCAGTCCTTTGGTTTCTGGAGTTGAATGCCTAACATTGAGAACCCAAGCTATAGGAATCCACATGATCAAGTGCCACCATTAACAAACATTGTGCCCTGACAGACAATTCAAGACCTGACTGATTTTCAAAGATGTTGACTGTGGTGGGTCTAAGACATCAAAAACCTGTGGAATGTCAAGACAAATAATAACATATGAAATTAAAGGCCTCTGAATTGGCTAAACAGCCACCACTTTCAGTATCAGCTGCCTTAACTCCTTTGCCTTCTTTTTTGAGGGAAGAATAACAAATAGTGTTATCTTCTCTCCATGCTTAAGTTAGGATGCTTGATATAATGATACCTTGAAATCTCAGTGAAGTAACAGAGCCCTATTGAGCTAAGTGCTTTTCAAATATGAGATAATAAATGGATTTTGATGAAAATGTCATCAACTGATTTCACAAAATCTCTCCTCTTTTTAAGAAAAAAAAAAGATGGTTTATCAAGTTTTGTACAAAAGCAACTTTAGAGCTTCATTGCATTTTCTTCCTCAATTTTAAGCAGCAAATCTGCCTCTACCTTCAAAGTTTTGTCAATGACTTAACAATAAGCAGCATTTGACAAATGAGAATGAAGAGAAATATCAGAAATATACAAAATCCAGTGTTAGCATAAACATCTTTTGTAAATATAACTATGTGCACAGAAATTCATATACACCTATGCACAGTGTATTTAGGTGTATAAAATGTCTTTATGACCTCACAGGATGAGGCGTCCTTCACTTCATGACAATTATCATCAATGCTTGATTAGCAAGCATCAAACTGACAAAGAGTCATCAGTAAATATAAATATACATCCTGTAAAGTATGGGAAACAGTTATGAAAAGGTGCCACTGAACTAATAGCTACTTACAGCACTGAAACTTGATATTCTGTTCCTACAGGACTTTTTTAATGGGAAGATGTCAAAGAAAGAACAATAGAATTTCCTATCTGACCATCAGAAATACTCCTCACACTGTGACTGACCAGTCATAGCGCCCATGAGACAAGGACAACTTACAGGGGGGATTTTTGACATCAGAGATCCCACGTATATAAGCAGAGAACTATTTTCCTTTACCATGCTTACAGCTAAAGCATTGGCTTCCTTTCAGCTAATAGAAATGTTAGTGCTTGGAGCCTGCATGCCTTGCATTCTTGCAGTAATACAATTCTGTATTAAAATCTATTCCAGTTGCTTGATTTATGAAAATTGCTAAAATGTGCTGCATTCGTACCCAGCTTATTGGATCAAAAGGAAGAAAAGGGAAAAAGAAGAAAGATAATCAATTTTTAAGCAGAGAGAGTGAGAGAGCGCATGCTGATGTCCCTATCTAATATGGGAAGCTTTAGTCCTTATAAAAGTTGCCTGTACCCAAAATGTGCTGGTTTCATTTCTGAAGGTGACAGCGTTTTAAGGATTTGTTACAACTTGTGGACAAAGTGGTGGTTGATTTGCTCTCCAGCATTCCTTGGATTTTGTAATATGTCAATACATCATGTTAATGCAAGTTTTTAAAGAAGGAGAAGAGAAAGCAAGAGCCCCCTTCCTTTTTAAGTATGAGTAATCTATCCAAATCCTACTGAGACACACAAAGGAACGCCGGCAATTTTCCCTTTCATAAAATGCGGACTTTCTTTAAATACTTCCTCCCTACATTTTCAAAGCACAGTTGTATGAAATGAAGGGGAAATGACACCCTTACCCATTGAAAAGGAGATTATGTAAAACTGGTTGGAGAAGCCAGCCGTGTTAATGCAAATACAAGTATGATCTTATTCATAAGTTGCTATTGTGCTAGAGGAACATGCGTTTCCTAGATGCGTCTACCTAAAACTCTGTGCAAGGAGAAAACTGTTTTTTCCAGGATATGTTACCCTGTTTTGCAAATAAAGATGAAATCCCAACAATCACTTTAAAGAAGTGAAGGACTTGTTTTTCCATTGTGCTGAGCACTCAATTCCACTTGAAGTTAATGAGAGCAGTCAGCAGCCTTGACAATAAGACACTACAAGGATTTTGCATGGCCAAAGGTGCTGGAGACACTACATGAGGAGCCTGGGCTCAGCTCCTTTCCCACTCATGAACTATGTTTTCTTTGAGCCAACAGCAACAGCCTGTTGTTGCTGAAGCAGCAACTGGGGACAACCTGTACCTAAATAAGTATTTTATAAAGTCAACTCTACTCTGCCTTTGCAATGGCCAATGCTACTGATTGTATTAGACACAGCCACTCATTTGCCAACTACCTGAAATCATCCTTCTGCTGGAAAAACACAAGCAAGTCATTCCCATTCCTTTCCAACATCCTCCATTTGAGAACATGCTGCATTGGTGTCCTACTCCCCATAAATGCCACTTGAAGTGAGACAAGGTAAACTGTAGGTTCAAAGAACAAGATCACTGCAGCCTAATTTGAGCTGTAGACCAAGTGATGTCTCAAAGGAAAACAGATCAGAAAGAAAAGCAACCTTTGCAAAACTCTAAAGTCCAACCAAAACTTAGCTCACAGTATAGACTCCAGTTGAAAAAGTGAAGAGGTAAATAACTGAATTTTGTCTTTTTGTTTTCTTGGGAAAGAGAATATTGTGTGTATTTCATTATGATATACATGAAATAAAGGTAACACATAATGCGGTTGGAGAAGTCAGCTGCATTAGTGCAAACATGTATAATCTTATTCCTATATTGCTATATGCTGGAAGAACATGTTATGGCATTTCATACCTGTATATGAATACATAAAGTCAATCTGGGTACATTTTTAAGTCACTTTACAGGGAGGTTGATCCTATTTCTTGTGTTTACCACTTTTAATCTGCTTGGCTTTCCATGGAAACTCTTTGGTGGCGTGAGGAAGCCGAAGGCCTTGGGTATGTGTATTTAACTTTTGATCGGTAAGGAAGGTCTAATTAATCTTCATTATGTGGAGTCTTTTGAAATAGATGCCTATATTGAGTGCCCTTCCTGTTCAGCTCTGGTCCAGATGAGTTTCTGGCTTGCTTGTAGGACCCTGGGGTCTTATCATACGAAAGGCTGTTCAGCATTCGATGAGGAAATGATTATACAGTCTTTCTACCCTTTTCTACTTACACACATGACAGCTGTTGCCAGTCAAAACTGTCTTTTGTTTGTTTGTTAGCTAAGAGTAGCCTAATGGCTAGCCTAAACCAAAAACCCTGTTAAGTTTTAGGAATCAGTACTTCTTCAAAGGAGAGAGGTCTGATTCCCCCAGAACCATCTTTTTCTGCAACAGAGATAATGTCTTTATTTCAAAAAGAATAGTACCAGGCCCTTTAATAGAAAAATTGACCCATTTTAAATTCCTGGGGGTTTGTGGTCTGTTGTTTGGGATTCTTTTTAAGCTATACCTCAAAGTTTTAACACTTATTTCCTTTGCGCCTCACAGCATCACGAATCTGAGTTAGCTTTCAGAATAGGAGCTGAGATGCAGAGCTTTTCAAGCTAAAAGAAACAAAAAGATAGTCTAAGATATAGTTTAGTAGTGTCATGCAAAGACTTTCAGAGCTTGGCTTAATCAGTTGGACTCCAATTGAAGATGCTTGCCAAGGAAAATCCTGTATTGCTCAGATACACAAAGGCCTCAGTGAGTTAGAGAATATATGGCTAAAGCAGGGGAAATAAAACCGAAAATGAATCACCAATACTGTGATTGAAGGTCTGTCTTTTGGGAGATTCTTAGGACAAATCCCTCCATAGTAGAAATACTGATTTCCAAAGGTTCAATGACTTTGCTTTTTAGATCAATTTCAATTGGATATAAGCACATTAGACCACTGTCCACAATCTTCACCTAAAGGGTCATATTTCAAGTGTTTATATAATGTTTGGACTATAAGGTGACATGCATCCAACACCAAAAAAGAGGTGGTGTAGGGAGAAGCTTGATAGGTTTAGGGATTTGCTCTTATTTACTATTTTGACAGAGCTAACTTCCTTTCCTCCTCCCACCCAGTTCATTCTTTAATCTATCAAAAGAGTTATTAAATCTTTTAAAAGATCAAACACTCAGATTCCCCACAAAGGTTGTCACAATGAATTCATTTGCAGAGCTTTCATCCCTTCTTCCCCACTGTGCTGAAATCATGTTGACTATTTTTCGCTGTCTCTCTTGCTTGCTGTAAAGATCCAGTTGCAAAGGTTGTTGCAAGGACTCCATCTCCCACTCTTTTCCCACCTGGCATCAATATATCCTAGAAACTAAGGACACAGGTGGTGGCACCTGACTGTTGCTGTGCTGCCCAAAATGAGCTCATAAAAGAAGCCCTTCGAAAGGTGGTTTATGATACTGCAGAGCAGAGAAAAAGGAATAGCAGCAGAGAGAGTGATTCCCCAAAATCCCATCCTTATAAGAGTGCTACTTCTGTTTTAAGAGAGCAGATCTCTTTTACTGTTTGTCAGTCTGACCAGTACCAGTCAACACTACACAGAACACCAATTTCCTTTGGCAAAATAGGAGATCCTGAAGGTAACAAAACCACACACCTTACAAGTAGCACATGCAGAGATACATCAACAATATTTGTCATCCATCCTACTCAGTTTCTTATAGAACCAGAGGGTCTTTCCTCCAGAACTTTGCCTTGTAGAGCAAAAGAATGTTTTAGATGCAAGATGTTCATTACCTTGAAGACTGGTTGTCTTCAAATAACAGGGTTTTTTACATAAACTACTTATTTGCTATGAAAACAAACAAGCAAACTAAAGCCAAACCAAAAAAAAAAACCCCCTTGGTTTTCCAGATTCTTCAAGTCTTGCCACATGTCAAATGATTTTTATTTATTTTTTACTTATTTTATTATTGTTTTGTCTTTTATTAGGCTATGGACTTACAGTTAGAGCAAAGCCAGAGGCATTGTGTACCCAGTTTACCAGTTCTACTGCCTAATGGGTCACACTGCCCCCATGATATTGCATTTGCCCTATGATTAAGAGCAGGAAAGATGATCAGTGAGACAAGCAGAGGAGGAATGCAGGGAAGTGTGATGCTAGTGATAAAGGAGAGGTACAGACTGTTTAGTCTCTCACATCATAAATCCACCTCTTAGTGATTACAAAACACAATTTTTAGAGGACTCAAAGAAGGGATAATTCTGTTGTGAAAACCCTGCTCTTTGATCTAAGACTATCACATATTTCTCTTCAAGCCGAGTCCTAAACTTCCTGTACGACATCGGGAACTATCCGGAGACCACATCTGGGACCACAGTGTTATCTGGAATAACTGAAGATACAAAGCCACATAATAGAATAAAGCCATTAGAAAATGGAATTTTCTGTCATAAGCATCTAACTCCCAGCAATGCCCTTCTATCAGCTCCCCAGCTGTAAAAAGTAACCAACATACATGGTTTTAGTTCTCAAGTTCTCACTGTCCAAGTCACAGTCCAAGTTCACAGTTGCTAATTTTGCACTGGTTTTCTATGAGATGCAGTGTGGAGGGATAATAAAAATCAACAAGATGATGCTTCAGCTTATGGATAGACCTGTCATTGACCAAATGTTGAAACTGAACTTGTTCCCACCTGTCACTCTCTTGCCCAGACTCCAGGTCTCTACTTTCCTTGTCCCATAGCTGGATGTTCCTATGTTTTGGCTGCTATTTCTTTGTTATTTGCTGCTCCCAGCAGCTGTGGGCAACTATTTTCTCCATACCATCTGCCCATCCTGGATTGCTTTACTTTCTCATGCTGTGCATTAAAACAGATCTCACACAAAGCTGGGGTGAATTAGCATATGAAGTACTTTTACCTTTAGAGGACAGAGCTGTTCCTAGTTCTGCCCATTCAGGCCAATTCTCTGTGCCAATATCCAAAGGTTTCTGGAGCCATCCTACTTTCTACGGTCCTCCTTCACCTGAACATAAACCACCAGGCTTTTGTGGTCTGGTGCACTTAGAGGTTTCTCAAACCTAATCACCAAGGTGAACTTCATAGGCTACTACAGACACACGAGCTCAATAATTTTACTGAGGTCCTGATAGCCAGTGTTGTGCTGCCAAGCAGATGATACTGTTGTGCTCCTTCCAGTCCTGCTTTGTCATCAACATCTGTCTGCTCACTGGCATTCAGATTGCATTCATCTTTCATACCCAGAATGAACTCTTATTGCATTTTCACTTAAGCATGCAGAGAAAAATCACCAAGGACAATAGCTGGATTATAACATTTTGATGCCATACCAAGATGTCATATTTCTTTGACTTATCAGTACTGAATATTGAAAGAGATAGCTGATCTAAAGCATGAAGAAACTGAAACAATCAAATATGGCAAGGAAATAAAAAACCAAAGGAGAAAAGGGTAATGGAAGTGTCAAGGAAAAAGGAAACAACTGAACATGCTCTTTGCTTTAGACAAAGCAACCATCAGCCTGGTTAAATACATAAGACTGTACTAGGTAGCAACACAAAACCATTTTTTAATACTAATTCTTAAATGTTAGTATCAAATTATATTCCTTCTACTAAGTTCTGTGATGCCTTTATAAGTTTACTACACTTACACATACTATGTTTCTGCAAAGGGAAAGATTTCCAGCACTGTGGTTGCCAGTCAAAGCTCTTGAGATTCAATCCTCTAGCTATGTACCTGATCCAGGAAATGACTTGTCCCCTTAAAGAGCAATGAGAAGTTTCTCCATCCTATGAAGCTGAGCAGATACCTCTCCCCACAGTGCCAATAAGGATCTTTATAACTTCACACATGCACCCAATATAAATGTTGAGAGCTGGAAGAGTTGAAATGCAATGCAAAGCAGCAGAGGTCTAGGGAATTCTGAGTTCAGCTACAAATTCACCATAACAGAGTCACGGGCCAGAAAGAGCAGCCATGGGAATGATTTACCTCACTTAAAGTTAAGCACATGCCAAAACATTTCCAGGGTTTGAGGCCCTAATATAAAGCAACTGCAGACACCCAGAAAATTGGATGCCATGTCATAGAACTGTAACGTCACATTGCAATTCCTATTCATTTAAGGGCTGGTTCCAATTTTGTTGCATTAATTTTAGCTTCTTTCTCTCACACACACATCCTCTCTCTCCCCACCCCCCAAATCCCGGTGTTGTAATGAGGCTGGCATAACATGTTTATGTATTATATAATGTATGCTGATGTTTGAGGTCCCATGCATCATTTAGACAGTATTACAGTTAATAATGTGAATGCAAAAGATGGAAGAAAGGAAAGTGACAGGACTTTAAATGACTAAAACCTTTATCATGTAACAGACTCTGGAAATCACATTGTCATTACTAGGTTTAATTTTAGTCCCCTTAAAACAGTGATTTTACTCTTGACCTAATGAATGGAGGAACTAAGGCTCAGAGCTTTCTCCATTCTACTTGCCAGCGAGAAGAGTTTTGTTCTATATCCCATTGCCCTTCCCACACGCAGCAGCAGCTGTAAACCTGATGCCATGAAATCCAGGCCTGTGTCCCTGCCTCCCCCACAACTCACTTCAGTGGAGCCAAGATTTCACTCAACATACGGTCTAGAATTTACTCCCATAAATCATTTTGACTGTCAACTCCTTCAGCAGATTGAGTCAGACCCAGAAAAGACTTAGGGGGTCTTCAAGTACTACAGTCTCTTAACAGAGATCCAAAATTGCCTTGATTAGTAGCCAGCTATGCCAGGAGAGGAGCCTCAATCCCCTTTTTGCTATCTGAAAGTTCCTGTGTTTCAGTTCTGCAAAGAGCCAGTGTCCAGAATGGACTCAAATGGGTCCAATAAGCTCAAGATCTGTTGTAGTATTCAGTATTTAAATGCACTGATACTTATTTCCCTGGATGTGCTCAGGATGTACCAATTGTACAGTAACTAGTTAGGCTGCTCAAAGAGAAAAGTAGATAAAACTGTTCTCTTAGGGAAAAAACAGCTGCCGGACAGGTACCAGAGGCTTTAAACAACTCCAGAGCTTTACAGGAAAGCCTGTCCATGCCATAGGCATGACAGTGGTTTGAGGAACCAAGGAAGAGCAGAACAAGTGGTTAGTACATGCAACAGGGAAGGAGGAGCAACCCTGGGCACTGGTCCCTGCTTTATTCAGGGGGCTGCTTAATGTAAAATGCATAAGCTGTCCTGAATCCATGCGTTTATTGTTAATGGCACTTGAAGTCAAAAGCATACTGATTCATTTACTGGGGAATAATCATTTACTGTATTAGCTAATCTATTTATCAATATCAAGTCATTTATTATCAAACATCAAGGGTGGCTAGTAATTATGCAATGTAAACATAAAGGATAGAATTATGAATAAATACAATTATTTACTCATTCTAAGTATTGGAGAACATTTACAATAGCTGTAAAACCCTAAGTGCACTTAAAAGAAATGGGAACATCTTCTTCTCCAAATGAAGGGTTTGTGAAACAGAGACATTTTACTTGGCCACTAAGTATTAAAATACCTATACTTGTGACTAATTTAGTATTATTGTATGTATGAGCCGTGTAAACATATGAAGCATTTACACAAATGAAATAGGATATGTCACAACAAGGATTCTGAGTACCCCACAGTCTGTAGTTTAAATCCTCCTGATATGTACTTCATTGGTCCCACTGAACTCAAAAGAGCTATTCACATGTATCAAGATTTTCATACACATATTTACAAGGATGACCAAGCAAAAAGCATCGTTCTGAAGAGCCAGATCCAATCACCAGAATGACATATGCTCGAGTAAATAAGTAGAATGAATCTCATCTGTTTTAATTATTTAGATTTAACAATTCTATGTATTAAATCTGGGAAAGAAAGCTCTGTTGTGAAAATACTTTTGACTGTTTGCAAAAATTATAGCCACAATTATAAGAGCCACAATCCCTCAGAGGACCATGTCTACAATGTCTGGCTAACACAGTATATAAGAAAAAGCCCTTAAGTACATATGGTAATCTCATCTTCCACTTCCACATTTGTTTATAAGCACCCAATCAACCCAACTGAGCAGAGTAGCTTTTTGTCCTTAATAAACATCTGAATCTGATCAGTTCAGTTATTAATTCAGTTCAATGTATACCTTTCAAATCAGATTGCCATTTAACAGATGATTTGCTTAAGCAATCAATATTAAAGGTTCCAAGAACTGCAATAGTCTTATTTCCAATAATTTACAGCATCATATTGAGGTCACCTACTCCATTCCAGGCTCGAATCAGGAGCTCTGCAACAGCGAGTGCATTTATTGGTCTTAACCTTTGTAAGAGTTATCTGTACCAAGAATAGCACAACATTACTGTGTACTCAATTTTTAATGGAGTTATAGCAGAAGAACCTAATCTATTCATAGTCTGTATTGCTTCAGCACTCACATCCTTCTTTCCTTACGCTCTCCGCCATACATAATACATAATTATGCCATATTGTACATTTATGGTATACAAGAAAATATCGGCACATATAGTCCTGATTTAGGGACTCAGGTTGCAAGGGTTATCTAAGCTCCTTTCCCACTAATCAATGCCCAACACTTATTTATTGGCAACTGTACTACCAAAAAAACCCAAACCAACACCACCAAAAACCTCATGAATATCACAAGAGGCAGAGAAGTCACCTCAACATGTCTTTCAAATTACTGTAGGGAGTCACAAGCAGCTTTTGTTAACCCTCAAGCCAACATATCACTGCAGTAAGCTTCTAGCAATATCAGAATGCACCAGGGGGCAAAAAGGGAGGAGTCTCTTTTGCCTGTGAGCTTTAACTTCATCAGTTTAAACTGTCATTTCCAATGGTCTCTCAACAGGGAAGTGAAGCAGGAATCAGAAGCTAAGATGCTTTGCAAACTGTGGAAGAAAGGAGACTTTCTTCCTCCCTTTTCCCCCTCCTAATCATAGTCACCCTCCTGGCAGGGCTTATCTGACATGGTACCACACGGTGGTCTCATCAAGAGAGAAAGTAGCAAAGATGCTGAAAACCACAACTCACTCACTCCTCCGCCCCCCACACTCACTGAATGAAGGGGAAATGGTGGGGTTAAGAAAATAAAGCTCTCTCCCAGTAACACTGCCACATAATGAATACAGCATTATTATGCAGAAGGCCTCTTGAGACATCGGCCTAAAAAATTCCACTGAAAAAGGAAACACCTGTTGGAATATTAACTAGGACAAAGTCAAGCAAGGAGAAAGAGGATAGGTGGCCAAGAGGTTGGAAAAACTCAGAGGAAATGTCAAAGGGATTTTTCTCTATGTTTTTAGAAGTGTGACATTCCTAATGTTTGAGTTCCAAACTATGTTTTCTTCATGCAAGGATCTAGAACTAATGGAAAAGACAAAAGAAAACCAGCTTTAGGTAAATAATCTACATAAGAGGAGAGCTTAGAAGACATCTAAGGACCATTACAGTTGTGATCACAAGGCTGCAGCTCAATACATCACAAGAAGTATGCTGTGACCTCTGCTGTGCTTCCCAGATATCCCCCATTTTGTTTCTCACAGGATGCATGGAGAAAGGAGTCTGAGGTTCAACCATTTTGCAGTGTTTGCTGCCTAACTGGGAGATCAGTCAGACCCTATCTTCAAGTGAATATTCAATTCAGACTGAATTCAGCAGGACTTAGCACACATTCGAGAGCACTATAAACAGGAGTCTGCCTGCAAGAGCACTTACACTGTGCTAGGAAACACGATACTTAGTTGTAGTGCACTTGTAAGCGCTTTTTTCCCCCCAATACTTTTATTTTAACGGGAATAATGTTTCTTTGCCCATAATACATCACAGAAGTATCTTAATCCTCTTGTAAAAGTCCCTGCCGAGCATGAAAATAACGTGTTTCAAAGGTTTAAACTTGACACATCAAGGGGAGGGCTGAGCAGCCCAGTGCTTTGCAGGGCAGATATGCTCAGACATACAGCACAGGTCTACAGCCTTCCTATAGACAGACATGCTCAGCCTCTCTGCACCACAGAGGCGATGCCTGATTCTAGAATCAAACCCTTTTGAATAGGCTGCATGCAAAAATAGCCACGATAGATGTAAAGCACAAAGCTTCAGGGAGACTCTTTCAGCAAGGCAGCCATTTCCCACTGCCTGCCTCAGGGAGAAGAAAGAGAAGGGGAAAACATAAACCCCCAGCCACTTACAGGGCTCTGCTTTGGCAGCTGAGCAGAAAACCACCGCAGCTCCAGTGCGGTGCTTGCAGATCAGCCCATATACCACACCCAGGATGCAGGGATGCTCTCAAACCCTCCTCTGCAGCATATTGATTATCCACTATAGCCTCGCTAAGGAAATAATAAATGAGCAAGCAGCCATCCTCAGCCCTATTGACTGGGAGGAATTAAACCTCCAGCTTTCCTTCCTGCCTCTGCTCTCCAAGAAAGCAGCCCCACCCTCCTCTAAGGTGCTTGTATTTTACACACAGCTCAAGCTCATCCCTTTCCTAATGAGCTGTGGTTTATCCCGATTACCTGGAAAGCACATCAGCCTGTCATATCCAGCCACCTTAATCTTTAACCCTTTGCACACTGACTCCATCCCACAACAGTGCTTTGAACAAGACCGGACAACTAATTCCCTTTGGGCATTTCTTATGGCAAATATCAGTGGTTACTCACATCACTGTGCTGAAGCCTGAACTACTTGGAACCCTTTCCCAACAACATACAAGGTTGTTTCTTTACAAGAGCAGCTGCTTTCACACTCCCAGTGAATATTTTAGCAGAAGCACGTGTGTGAGGGAGAGAGCAGGCGTGTGACTATGGATGGATGAAGGTGAGGACCTACCTATGGGGAGGGTATCATAGACCAGAGGTTGAAACACTGCCTGAAGTATAATGAGATTCATATTGCTCTCCAAGCCCATCCACTAATGGTGTATGTTACCTTGCTTTGCCAATGCCTGTTTCCCCTTCTGTGCTTTGTTTATTCAGACTGTAAGTACTCCAGCAGCCACTATCTGCCCTCATGTAGTTATCAAGAATAGAGCCAGAGAGGGTGGGAAATGATCTTAGCTGCTACTTATAGTCCAGCCATTCTTACACTGAAACTCACAAACAGGCAAAATACAACTTCATCTTGTATTTACACGAGTAATTGGAGTTTTACTAGGATTGCAATTAGGGGTTGTATGGACACAACCAGGAAAGAGATTGGTAAATACCATTACATACACAACAAAAGATATATTAATATTACAATAGTAACAGGAAAAAAGAGATTGATTTGGGTTTCTCCTGCCTCCTCCCAAGTTTTCAGCTCCCTGGCTAGTTTCAAACAAACCAAGCACAGCCAGTAAAGGCCTAAAAAATCCTTAATTTCATGCAAATTTCAACAAAGCAGGGGCCACATAAAAGCAAACAATCCTACAAATGCCACCACTGAGAGAAGGACTAAGTTCACTCTTCAATCAACATTAGCAAATCCACAGAGAAACGGTGCTGCAAGTCAGGCTCCTGTAGTTCTGAACAACTGCCATTCCCAAAGCTTCACTTTGAAATAGGGAAGAAAGCAGGAGCAACAAGAGGAAGACTTTTGCATCCCATCAGCATGGGACACCCATTCTAAGCAGCTCTGTAAGGGTTAATAAACACATTCAATGATGTGCTGGTGCAATTCAGACTTGACAAATGTTGGAAACAAATAACAACCGGTTTGATTTCAACAGTTCACAAGGGCCCCAAATCTGTCCATGAAGCAGGTCTGTCCTCTGAAGATTAAAAGCCAGCCTCCAAAAATCACAGAAACACACAAATCCACAGGTCCATGGGTATGAATCAGCTTCCAGAACATTCAGTTGAACACATTGTACAATCAACACCATCAAAATTCCCTTTGAAGAAGACAGAATGGCTTACCTTGGTGCAGGGAGAACAAGTTCTACAGAAGGGAGCTGGGCTGGTGCAGCAGCCATCTTCATCCCACAATCACTGCTCTCCACACCTTGGGGTCCCAATTTAAAGCTAATTGCAATCAAATAGTTTGCTTCTAGTTGTTGCTTGTTTGGGTTTTATACATATATATACACACACTGCCTGAAAGAAAAAGGCAACAGGAATTTCAGCAATGTTCTTCTGTTGAATATGCCTTTCTTTAATGAAATCTTCTTTTTCATCGTTAGGGCATTACCACACCCAAAATACCCATCACCTGTGAGCTGTAGAAGCTGTAATGACTTACATGCTTGAAATGTCACTTTAAAGCCACAATGTCTTGGGAAATCAGGCCTGGGAGGTCACAAACTGTGACTAGAAGCAGCACTGCAAAGGCAACTTTTGGAGGCATGTCCACACAGATCTGACATTTCAGCCACAAAAGGTCCAATGATTGCTGTGCTGAATAACACACAGGATCAAAAATACAGAAGGAACATGAATTAGAGCCACATTAAACCACTGTTAACTGGTGTGTGATTTTCTATTTAAAACCCAACATTTAAAGAACCCATTTTCTAGGTTAGTTTTACTCTTTTTGCATCTTTCTCTGAAAAAACCATCACCCGTGGCATTGACTGCACTCGCTCCCACTGCACAAGTGAACCCTCGTCCATTTTCTATCCCAATGGTGCCAATTCCTTTGTGCCAATATTCTCGGGCAGGCAGCCATGTACAGGGACCTCACCAGGTTTTGATTCTTCAGGTCTGCTTAGGCAACATCCAGATGTCCTTAAAGGAGCTGCAAGAAATCCTCTTTGCTCAGTAATGCCAGTAACTTGATGGCACTTGTGTGTCTCCGTGTCCTCAAAGTCTCTCTTACCTGGGATTTAAAAGGGAATCTTAGCTTTTGCAAAGCAAGGAATCCAATAAAGGAATGCTATAGCCTTTTCAAACACACAATAATAAGATTAACTAGAGTCCAGCAGGAAGAAATACCCAGTCCACAACCAGACCATAAGTCCAGGAGCACCAAAAATGACATAGAAAGTGAAATTGAACCAGGTTAGAAGCACAGCTCGCTGAAAGAGAGCAGTGCATAGGACCATGAGCTCTCAAAAGAGATCCAGGCCTTTACCTTTGGCAAATTACAGGTATCTGAACCTTTAGATTCCTCGTACCATGTTGCGTATGCAGGAGAGGAACAGGAAAGGCACATGGCTTGAATGCAGAACACTCTATTCCCCTCTGTGACTACGAGCACGTTATTTAGTCACTTGGTGACTGTTTTCCTCATCTGTGGAAGAGAATAATATTGAATACTCACTTTGCCCACACAGCATTGCACAAACACTGTTTTAAAAGGTACATTTTCAAGCATCATCAGAAGTTCCATCCTGGGAGTCATTCTGCTCAGATACTCAAAGCTTTAGTTCCAGAGTCAGGGGTTCTTTTTCCTGCTTGGACAGATTTGCATTATGGGGTAATTAATTTTGATCAAGGTCTTTCAGAATGTCACAGAAAAAGGCACAGCATAAATGGAAACCCATTTTTAATACTGCTGAGATGAGGCCAAGGAAAACAGATTTGGATCAGAACCTGTATAGCTCTGAGCCTTGGGGTTGCTCGAATCTCTCATGATAGTAATTAATGAATGAAAGTGCAAACATTTGTTTTGCAGACAGGAATTATTACCTTGATATGGAATGCCTGAAATCACTTCAAAGCAAAATATTTAAGTTGTAAATATGTCAGAGCACACTGAAAAGCATTTGAATTTAATCTCCGCAGTTGTGCTCTGCACTTAGCTCTTCTTGTACTGCTTTTATTATTATAATCCTGATAAAGGCACTCTGAGGTGAGAAACAGAGCTTAATAATTCACACCCAGTTGCAAAAGGCAAAGCTCTGCTTGTGAATTATTACACCTGAAGTCACATCCTGGAGCACATCAGCCACAAAATCTCATCTAGGTGGTGGGAGAGGAGGAAATGGATAGGGAAAAGGATGCTGCGAGGATGTAAATACGTTTTAAGGAACAACCTACCACTTAAGCATGCCTGTTCAGGTGCCCTCTGGCAGAAAACAACCCAGAGGGTGGGAGAGAGGGGAGAGTGCAGGTGTAAGTCATACAGGGAGGATTCAGCATCAAACCGCTGTTGGTTACATCAGCCTAGCAACTGTTTATGCAAACAATCCGGCTGACTCATTAAAGTACTGCTCTGATCAGCTATTAACTGTAACTGACAGATTAAGAGGAGAACAGCATGAGACAGATACTTCAGAAGTGAGAGCAAAACATACTGGGAGCTTAATCTATGTTTTAATTCCAGCACCCTGCTCCCCGCCCCCATCGCTCTCCTTTGTCGCAGCAGCTCCGCGTGCCATGGCTCATATTGTGTAGTGCATATCTCGGCGCCCACCTAGGCAGTTCTGCATTCTCAGCAGCACCCAGTGGCACCCACATGTTCGCTTGGCATTCCAGGGAACCCATTGCAACAGCCACACATTCTTCCTCGCCTTTCTGAGGGCTTCTTAGATCACAGATGCTCTTGGTATCACCCACTGTGCTTCAATACTTCTCATGTCCCATGCACATTCTTCAGGGTCTAATCCTTTCAGATAATAGAGCTTTCCTTCTGATGCTGCCTGATACTGATGAAAAAAAGGCTGAGATAGATGCTTGCTCTTTTTCATTTCCCTAAGCTGATAGACAGGGCTTGTCAAATGCAATCAAGGAAAAAATAGCTCAAAACCTGCTACTGTTCTATTACATATTTCATGTTCCCTGTGTAGCAGGGAAGTCCCAGTCCTAAAGAACTCCCACTTCGAATTAGAAAAACCTGATAAAAGCCACACCTGGTTCTCACACAGCTCGCAATGGATTTGGGGAACTCACTGTCACTGAAGGTTACAAAGGCCATTAATAAAAGGTGTTTTTAAGTGCATGTAGACTAATAAATAGAAGAAAAGCCCACCTGAGCTAGCAAACACAAAAGCTGTAGCTTGTTGGAAGTGAACACCTCATCCTGGGATCTGAGAAGGCATTACTGTGGCATTGAACTCTGAGCATCAACTACTGGCCCCTGCTAGAGGCTAGAAGCTGGCTGAGAAGGACCTTGAAGTGAGCACAACACAGCTGCCCTTATGGACAAACTCTATACAAACAGTATCCTGTGCTAAAACCCACTTTTCATACTGCTCTCATCAAGGTTTGGAGGACAGTGGGCATGGGATAAATCCAACAGCCAGGACTGCCTTAAATACTGACCAAAGCTTTGCCCTTCCCCTTTTCCTACCCCACCAGGTTCGGTTTCAAAAATGGAATCATTGCAATCCTCTCTTTTTTGGGATAGGTCCCGAATGAGAAGCGAACCTTAAATAAATGCACCTTTGTGCTACAGAAGCCAAGCTCAGTGATAAGAATTCAATTTCCTTTTCATACAGGCCACATCCTTCAAGCCCTCCATGTGGAGCCCAGGTACATTACATGGCATCACCCATGCCTGCCTCATACCCTGAAGCCTTCCATGAGGTGACTGGCTCTCCATCAAACCCAGACCTCAGAAATCCCTGCCAGCCTCTGATAGTGTCAGGCTGGCTTCAGCCATCATCCCCTTAAACCTCTTCCCTCTCCTGTGTCATGGAGGAGGCACCACTAATAGGGCTACACAGCAATTAGACATTAAGCCTGATATCCCATTAATAGTTGCCAACAGCAGATGCTCACTGAAGGGTGGGAGAGGAGGGTGAGTGTACACTGCTATTTCCACAACGTGCTCCTCTGGTTTCAAGTGGTCTGCAATGACTTTGGGGCAGGGGTGGGATCTTTGTACTTAGACTGTAATTTCCTTTCTTGCTAGCAGTTAGCCCCTGGTGTACCTCCCCTGACTTAAATAAGAAGCTCTGTGAATGATGGGGTGTATAAGCTGGTCACCATCTTGCCCATAAATATTACCCAAAACACTTTATTTCCTGCAGAGATAAGAATATCTTCCATCTTTATAAGTTCCACATTGAAATCAATATGGTCTGCATTTAAAATGCACACACAAACATGCATCTATCTATATATATACACTGTATGTTTCAATACATACCATATATATAGTATGTATTTCCACATTGTGCAGGATTAAGTGCATGTTTCCACTGAGAAATAAATAAACAAGCAGCAATTTCTCAATTTCTCCTGCTGTGTGGCAGTGGTGAAAATGACTTAGAAATGGGACTATTATAAATATTCTATATATAACAACACATCCTAGAGGAGCTGGGGGGGGAGAAGGGGAAGGGGAGAAGGTTTGTATGCTTGAAAAACGTGAACACAAAGGAAGGTATAGAAACACATCCAGGCATTTCCACCTCGGTGCTATTTATAGCTCTAGTGTTACGAGGTGTTTGTATAAAGGGGCACCGGTGGAGTATGGAAGGACCTAGCCCTCCTTCAAGGAGGCATGCAAACAATATTAACTTGGCAAAAGAAAAGCATTCTAATCCAGCCTAGAGAAACTGTGGCTGTTCTTGCCTCTGATGCCTGTGTCTGTAAGAATTGAAGTTTTACACTGCATTGGCTTCCTCATTAACACTTTTATTCCTGTAGCCTGAGGAGGTGGCGCTGGTTTTGGGATCAGGCCCCAAACTGAAGCGAGAAGAAAGAAGGGAAATTAGCAACCATTCCTGCCACCACCCTTCCCAAATTCCCCTTCTTTCCAGCAGGCACTGGCAAAGGAGTCAAATTGCAAAATGGTCTGGTTAGCTCCGCAGTTGGTCAGAAGTAAAAATGAGAACTATTCACTCAAACGCTGCCAATTCTTCTGTGAATGCTTTTTAGTTTTGAAATTCGGGAGAAATATTGAAATAATTGGGATTAAAAAGAAAAAAAAATGAAAAACTCCAACAGTCTCCTCAGAGAATACTGAGCTTCTGAAGAGTTATAGCACAAACCCCTGAAGAGATCCCTATTGTTCCCTTGTGAGATGCCATATGGAGTAGGAGGGGTGGGAACTCAAGGGAAGAGTTATGACAATGAAAACAAAAACACAAATAAAATAAAGGAAGTTCTGTGTTCTCTGCAGGGACATGACTAAGGACTCACCAGTCCTGCCACAAGACATTGCTGCTCCTGGAGCATGGCAGGGCTAGGATGGCAACAGCACTGGAGGGTTCTTTCAGCCCTGAGTTTCCCTAGCTAATGTGGAGGCCAGCAAGTGAATGGGGCCCTCCGGCTGGATCTGCCATGCTCTAGTCAGCACTTTGCCAGCTCAGCCCCACTGGCCAGACAAGTTCTGTATGTTTTTATTCAGAAGAGGGAATTGTGGCTGTCCTGTGACAGGAAGATGTTATCCCACACTCCTGCTTTGGGAAGACCTTGAGTCAGGGATCCTGTGGCCATAACTGGTTGAAAAGCTGTCTCGGAGCATCCTACACTGCTCGGTGTAAAGGGAAGGCCTGCTTCTTGCTCTCTTGGAATGCTGCAGAGCCAAGGAGCCCCTTTTAAAGGCTGCTCTGTTGGAGCCCATCAAGTATTTCCAGTTGTAATGTGCTCTTCCCGTGTTAGCTGAAGTGCAGGTCCTTACACAGTGCTCCAGCCCATTAACTCCTAGCTCGCAGGCATGAAATTTGCTTACGGTCCTACTGACGCTAAGAGAAAACCACATTAGTAATAAAAACACCCACTCCCCCAAGAACTGCAGTGTGGTAATGAATATCTCAGTTCGTTTTTAAGAGGCCATCCTTTTTGTTATTGCAACTGATAGCTTTTTTAATAAGCTTATAAAACCCATCTGAAAGAAAACTGGTTCTGTCTCTTCACACTTAATCCAGTGCAAAGTGGGAGGGCATAGAGCAAGGCTTATGGGCTAGGCTCACATCAGGTTAATTTGGGATAGCAATAATCAGGAGATGAAAAGGATACCATGCCTGGCACCAGCCAACCGTGCAGGAGCCGGGGTACCATTAGTTGAGGGGTCTGCTTCAGCAGAAGCAGGTCTGGAATGGCAGCAGCTCTGCATCACACCTCCATCTCCTCCTCCTTCCCAAAGCTTCAGATTCACCCATGAGTTTATTAAGGCTACTGGGTTGCTAATCCTAACAGCCTTGTTTTCTGTCTCCCAATGGGCTTGTTGACACACAAAAGCTGTCCTGCTTTGGCTCCACAGTATAGCCTGGAAATAGAGTACAGGCATACTTATGGGTTGGGGAAAGAGTCACAGCAGTATAAATTACTTTTACACTGGGACACACTGTGTACTGTGCTGTGCCACTGTTGCTGGTTTTGTGACAACAATGCTTACGTCTATATAAAAACTGTATAGAAATCTAGCCATAAAACAACAGCTATCAGATTCTGTGCTTAATTACATGTTTTAATTGTTTAACTGCAGGGGCATTTGGCAGTCATAAATGCACACTTAAAAAAGAAAAAGGCTTGAAAGAAGTTGAATCAACCTGAGAAAATAAAATATCATCCTACGAAATGCTTGATATATTGTTACTTTGATAAGTTCAAACAAGTGTGACTCACTATACAACCATTCTATCAATTCTGAACAAAAAACTGCATGGGATTATTATGCTTTTAATCCAAAGAGCTGGGTATTTGGAATTCCTCAAGCCCTTTGTGGTGTCATATTAGCTAGGCCAGTCTCTCATGAAAAGAATGTATTGTTGAATAGAGTTGAGTCCGGATCTCTGCTCCATTGGGTTGATAAAATGGCAGTTGATTTAAAAAGAACCAGCTTGTCTGGAGAAAGGATTAGCAGATTAAGAGACTGCATGTAATTTTTTTTTATGTAATGTAAAGTTACATTTCATAACTAAAAGGGATTAATTAAAACATTAATAGAAGAAGAGATGTTATTTTTCCAGGGACAAATGCCTCACCACACATACGAACATTCACTTTAGTTGCTGCTGCCTCAACAGTAGGAAACGAAATGCTATTCTCTGCAAGTCCGAGTTGACACAGAAGAGAGACAAGAGGTTTGTGTGGTGGCTCAGCAGTTTATTTTCCTGTTGCACCCATCTGGATTTCAAACCAGAGAAAGACTTCCCTAAATACTCACACGCACATTTTACCCCAGTCCTTTTTACCTGCATTGAGCAATAGAGGAAAACTATTTTGCCTGATATATTTTATGCTCTAATATGATGCTTTTCTTTGTGCTTTGTTTCTGCTTTTTCAGAGATCTGATTCTGCTTCCCTGCATGTAGGTTTCCAGTGAGTTAATAGCAGTTTTGCAGTAGAGAAAGGACAGGAATGTTAGTGTCCTGTTCTGCAAACTTTGGCCATAAACTCCCTACCTGAGTACAGTGTTAGCACTGTTTATATTGAAAAGTTCAAAGTAAATCACACCAGGAGGAGGTGGCAAGAAGCTGTCAGATTCACTGCCTGTAGCACCAGGTTTCGGCTCATCTGAGAATCCCGGGTTGGGGCTTTGCTGTTTTGTTCTGGTTTCTTTTCTTGCCTAGGAATCAAGTTTTGCCTCTTGAATTTTGGACTCCCCAGGTTTCTTTTGTGAAGGGATCCAGGGGCACTAAGCAAAGCTGCGCTGGGAGGAGGGACCCAGTGGTGCACAACAGGCAGCCCCCAGCACTGCACCCCCCCCAGGCATCCCCTATATCACCAGGGCACCTACTCATCCTGCCCTCCATCTCAGCTGAGGATGGGCTTCCCAAACTGGACAAATGCCACTTGTCTGCTTCATTTAAGATAACAATAAATCAAAGTTCATCATCATTTTCAGTCCTTTCCTGCCTGGGTAAATAGTTTGGGAATTGTGCAGAAGCCTCATCCCCCCCATTAAGAACCACAAATAATCTGCCTCAGTCTGTCATTTATTGCTAGCACTTAAATATACCTGTGCAGTCAATTTTAATTGAGTGTTATAAACTTGTGCAATTACCGCCTTAAGCATCTGTGTACAGATGTGCATTGATGATGCCATATTGCAATTATGGGAAATCTCAATTCACTCTTAAACGACCCTCCCTTGCACAAGAATTTGGACAATATGCCATAATAAAAACCGTGTTGCCATATTTACTTAAAGCAAATAACTAACTTATTACAGTGATAACCAAACTGCAGAATAAAACACATATCTGCTCCTGGATCACAACAGAAAACCTTAATGAGGAAATTTCTTCCCTATCCTTTCCTCAGTCGCTATTGAGCTATGCCCCAAAGTAGGAGCGTTGGTTCTTTTCTAAGAATAGCATCTCACCATTTTCCTGCAGATGTTTCCATTCACTGTACAAATGGTCAATGAATTTTTCAATCCCACCAGATTCCTGGCCTCAACCATGTCAAGAGACAAAGAACTCCGCAGGTTTTTGTCAACTGTACAAAACCCAGTTCTTTTTAACCATTTTGAATGTACTACCATTCACCTTCCCTGCTCCTTTATTATTTACTTCTATGTTCTCTCATCTGAACAATCTCTTTCAAGAAATTATTCTTTTGAGAACTTCTGCAGGCGTCTAATTATTTCTGCTGTCCATCTCCCAGCTGTTTCTATTTATTCTGTACCCTACTTGCATAGCAGTGACCAGGATCACGGGACACCGATATAGTATCTTTATATTTGCAATATCATGTTCTATGCTAGTTGGGTTTTTTCCCTACCACTTCACTGGTGTTTTTCTTAGCCACTGTAAACTGAACAGTGATACCATTGAACTGTGCGGTCACAGACCTCTTTTTTCCCTTCAGTGATAACTTAGATATGGGCTGTCCAAATACTCTTTTGAAGAATCCCTTGGAGTTGTCAGCCAGGAATTTCCACCCTGCCCCTCAGGTTTCCCTTTTACTATGTAGGGTTCCATTAAAACCATTCAGCCACCTCCAGCTTAGCCTGAATCAGCTTTTCCTGCCTTACTTTTTACTTTTCCAGCTCAACAGTAAATATGTTTAAGTGATTACCAAACCCTAGGCACAGCACTGATCTCTTGCTACGTTAAAACCAGTGTCTTTACTTCCTGTCTTAGGGGTGTGTATGAGGGGGCTTTTTACTCACATCAAACCCACAGCAGTGCTTGACCAGTCAGCCCTTGGGTACTTGGCTTCCTTAGTAGCCTCTGATTTTGTCCCAAGACTTTCTGCATGCCTATATAATTCATGTCAACCAGTTCTCCTTTATTCACTAGTCTGTTGACCTGTTCCCAAGTGTGTTTTAGAGACATGAGGTTCCTTTACAGGAGCTGCACTAGCTCATCTGTATCCTATCAAGTAGTTTTTCCTGAATTCTATTTTAAATAATCTCTTCATTCAGCCTGCCCAGTGCTTAATTAAGCCTTGCTGATTTGCAATATGCAGGATGAACACTTGCAAAGAGGCAGCCTCTGCAGGCTTCCCATCGAGCAGCTGATTTGGGCAGGATTATCGCTTTTTTCCCCCCAATAGCTCAGTCACATCTTTCACAAATCACAAGTATGTGCTTTTTAGTCCTTGGAGCTTCTTGTCCTTCTACTGTTGCAGGAGCAGATAGGAGCCATAAACCAGACCTCCACAGTGTTGAAAGCTGCACAAAAACAAACTAAAAGGTATCATCCATCTCAAACCTCCATCCCTCAGTGCTTCCTTCTCTGTCACTGCATTGCATCTTCCCCTGCTATCCACTGTCACAAGAGTTAATAGGTAGCTAAGGCTTTTATTTGTCTGCAGTACTGTTACTTAAGTGTTTCTCCTAACATTCAAGCATAGCAAGTATTTCCTTTGCAGTCCCCACTGTTTCGAGCAAATCAATAAATTTGCTGCAAGTTGTTTGTGTCTTTATGTGCTCTTCAAATTCCCCATTAAGCCTTCCTAATTTCCATCTTGTATTTTAGCCAGTATTGTTTATATCCTATTCTGCTAACGTCACTGGGGTTGTTTTTCCATTTTCTGGTGATATTTGTGCTGTGAAAAGCGCAGTCTGACGGGATTATTACCCCTTTTTAAGGTGCTGCTGAAGTCTTAGGGATGAATGGCTGACAGTATTAACACTACATTCAAATTGTCTAGCACGATCCGTTGCAGGGAGCTGCTGGAGAAGTGCAAAAGAACAGTAAAAAATGGTGGATTAGTATTAATTAGATCAGTCCTCCCTTTAGAACATAACCTGTAGGAGTCAGATTCTTCCATCTTAGAGCCACAATAACAGCAGTAACCTTAGGGTTAAAGCTTTCTACAGCTCTACAGAGCACCACGATAAGGCTTCAGCATATCCTTATATCATTTTATGCAAGGCAGACAAGGTGATTTATAAGTTATTCTCCCTGAGCTTCAATTAATTTCACTTAGGACATTTTCACAGTCGTACAATAAATGTTTAAATTAAGACATTTCCCTGCTCCCCACCCTGCCATGGAATGGAACTGAATATTAACTGGTTATTGGGTGCCATTCATGGCTTGTGCAATTACAGATAAGAACATCGATCTGGCAGGAAAACAAATTGGCTCTTAAAAGAGGGTGGTTTGGATCTGACAGGTTAAGATGATTAGGCATTCCTCTAATAGATTCTGTATATTACTCCTGGACACAGGCAGGAAGCAGACATCCACCCCACTCCTGGGTACCAAACAATTACCTGCCCTCATGCAGGAAACCCAAATTGCAAATTACCTACTAGCTTTCAGGCCAGTTGTTTGCTCCCTAAATGGACCTCTTGCAATAGGAGTTCATAGTACTGGGTAGATAAGGCAATATTTTAAGGGAAATCTAGAGCAAGTGACACTATCTAATAGCTGGTGTTCAGAATAACCCATGCCACGCTGACAGTATCATCTAGTTGGATTCTCAAGACAAGAGAGAGCTTCATAACACTTCTTATGCACACAGACAGGTCTGAAAGGGTCTGGAGAATCTGTCACTACCTTAGAATTTACAGGACATTGCTACAGCTGTGAGAGAAAGATCAGGACTATTACACTTCCTCTATCTCTTCCTTGGTTCGCAACAAATCATGTACCTTTTCTTTGTCTCATTTGTCTTCAGGGAGCAGTAAAACACAGGAGAGGGAAGACAGACATTGTCAAGAAATCAGCTCTGTCAAAAATGCAAGCTTGCAAAATCAAAGTAATGTTCCAGGGAGGGTTTGGGTTTTCTGCAGATGGGACATGACCCCAAGTATAACACTGGAGAGCTGCTAAAAACCTCCAACTTTCAGGCTGGAAAACCCACCATTAAAGCTGACCCCACAGAATGCCTTAGATCTGGAACCTCTGGGTTTTCACAGCAGTAAACCATGGACCTGCCCTTGGGATTAATTTCAACTAAGGGAGGACAGTAGACCCTGGAATTTTTATTCCCTAATAAAATATGAAGTTACCAAAACACTCAAACTTCTGGGGACCTGAATTACCCACATCCTCCCACATCATAATAAATATCAAGCCTATATGTGTAGATATGTATATACATCCTAAAAAAGTGAGATTCTGAAGCTTTAAAAGCAACAGACTTCATTTTTGTTTAGGAGAAACTCCAATGTACAAGCTCAAGCATGGTCACCAGCAGCTGTACCTTTGGCAGCCACACCAAGGCACTGTTCTAGTTGCTCAGCTGTACTTGGGTTATACCAGCCTAAACTATACCTACCCCAAGTCTGCACTGGCCAAAAAATGTGACCACAACAAAGATTGGTCTGGAAATAACCGATCTATAGTTCTGCACAACCCCTGGGTAGGACAATCAATTCTACCCATTCCTTGTCAGCAGAAAGGTCACTAGTCATGTTATTAATGTGCTCCAAATATAGGCTACAGATTTCTTTTGCAGTTGCTGCCTGGTCTAGCCTTTCATTTTCCCCACAAAGACAAGTCTTCTCACTGGTAAGTATTCCATCATCTATGACTCTTACTGTAAGGGCTTGAGAAATTAAATGAAAATCACCCTAGATATAAGTAATATTATTCACAACACCCAAGAATGATGTTTACACACAGATATCTCAGTCCCTGTTGCTGGTGGTGGTCCCATTACTATCAAGGGTCCCACTTCAACCTGGACAGAATTATACCCACAGATGGCTTTCTATCAAGGATAAATGTGGCCCAGACTGGCAATTCTGTCATATGGAGAACTGAGTTTCTTGATCATGGCACTAGGCTTCAATTTGATAATTTAATCTTATACAGGAAAATATCCTGTTCCCAACTATGTGACATTATCACTGCTATGCTTTCTCTCTGCCTGCCCACCCACCTCTCTCTCCAGTCTCCATTGGATTAGCAATACAGTCAGCAAAAAAAAAGGCTGCTATTTTGATTTTGATGATAGTCATAATGAAGCATGACTCGTCAGAAGAGAGTGTGAATTCCTATCACACCAGACATTCAGCAACCTCACTACAGCACATCAGGAATCAAATTCCTCATGGGGAGAAGCCTCATGGAGGAAAACAAAACAAATCAGAAATCAAATATCAAATAGCTACTTTCCATTGCTTGAAATTCAGATCTGGGTTTATAACATGGTTTGCAAGGTGGGTTTCTTGGAAATCTTGTTAGATTTCCTTCAAGCATTAACTTCTCTTACAGAGTAAAACACACAGAAAGGCTTGAATATTTTTTACACACTCATATTTAATGTTTTCTATGAGGGAAATAGTAATATTTTGAAAAAGAATGAGAAAACATGAAAATAATTCTCCATTTTGCCTTATTTTATGAACAACCTTGTTCAGAGTTTTGGAAAACCCAATGAAGTCACAAAGACAAAGTGGCTCCAGTTTCTTCCTCCAGATTCCTCCCCTGTGTTGTGGGACATCTGTAGCTACAATGAAAGACATTTTCCACTCAGTTAATCCAGAGACTAAACCTTCCCAAACTCTCTACATGTTTTGTGTTAAGAATACATTCTGAGATCCTGTTATCAGTGCAGCTTGAGATACAGCAGTGACATAAAATCTTGCAGATAATACAAGCTGAGCTGCATTCAGAAAGCACCTGATAAAACCAGCAGAAGTTCACAAAATCCACTTTTGTAACCGAATGACCTCCTTGTCCCTCCCCAAGTCTATGGCTCCTTCTTGACTTTTTATGAGCAGTTTGGCTTTAGACTTGATCCAAAGCCCTTGAAATCATTTGAAAGATTCCTATTGACATCAATCCTGAAGACTACAAAGGAGCTGTTGCATCTTTAAAATACCAAGATGAAGATGTGTGCCAAAAACATTTTATAGGTACCTCTGCCATTTGTCCCTTGTTATTTCCATGGTGTGCTGGAAACTGATTGCAGTGTTTGGCCATAAACCTCTATCTTGTTCTCAGTGCTAAACTCAGTATTTGATTCTGCTCTAGTAAAACCAGTGGCAGTTGTGCCAAAAAGGTAAAAGGAAGGAGGGTCAAACCCTAAACCACCATTTGTTAAGTCTTTTGACTTAGCAATGCAGCATGTGCCATTCTAGGTTCTGCGCATTCTATAGCAAAACATACAAAGTAGTTTTAGTGCAGAATAATCACAAGGAGAGACATAAATTCTAGCAGTGAAATATGATCAGGCTAAATACCACAAATGGACCCAAAAGTCACTGTGGCAATATAAGCCAGATTCATTAAAATACATGCACAATATTGCAAGTTTGGAGTAGTGCTGGGCTGGGCTTTAACCACATAACTCACCCCATAGGGCTTCACAAGCTTGACTCCCATAACAATATAGACAGAGCTTGAAATATCCCCCTGAGTACCCCATGACATCAGTCAGGAACATCTCTGATAGGCATCACCTTCACTGAGCTTCCTCACAGTGCTCCTGCCAGGAGCACAGTTATTCCTTCTTTAGATTAAGTTCAAATTGGGCCCGATAGTTGCCTAATTTATTTTTCTTTTTAATTGAGCAGGTCCATTTATATAAGTACATCCAGTACTCATGAAAACAGGCCTATTGATCAAACCTGACCTATTTTCTTGGTCCACCCACCATTAACGTACCATGCAGCAGCAGCAACACAAGCTTCCACTGCCTGCTCCATCAATATCCCTCATTTGCTCCAGCAATGACAAGATGCATGCTCAGCCTTTGAGCCCTGTTCAGTCATTGATCTTATTAATAAAATTGTCAATGGGAATAGGTGGGTAAATTATTATCAATTGCAGAGACAGGTTTTGTAACAGACACACGTCCTAGACTCTGCTGTCAGGGCTGAAAGCAGCAACTCATTTTTCATAGGCCATAGAGCAGGCAGCCGGTGATAGCTCCCTTAGGTAGCAATTCTGCATATTCAAATGAAGACTGTAGAAATTACATGTAGTAACTGCATTTATCTAGAGAGATCCATGCACTGCTTAACCCCATAGTACTTGAGCATTTCAATAGAGTTAAAAACCCTATCTCCAACATATCGATGAGGAAAATGATGATTAACTCTTCCTTTAATAGAATTGGGCATGAATACAACAAGAGACTCAATAATGCCAAAGAAAAGGCAGGGTCTGAATTCAGAACTCCTGAAACATAAGCTAGGGTTATAATGCTTTGCTCCCTACCCCTTTTTTGAAGGGAAATACTGGGAAAACCCACGTCTGTTCAGTGGAAAAGCTTCCTAGCCCTGCTCCAGGCCCCATGGTCATCCAAGCCTTCCTTAATATATTTCTTTATTGCAAAGCAGCACCCATATTCCGAGGGCTTGAAGTCAGCATTCTGTGTGACACTCTTTCTTCCCAAATAATATTGCAGAAATTCGGTATTTATCAGAAGAGATTAATTGAATCCCAACAGCAGTGGACATCAAATGGAGGAACAGGGCCCCTATTTATCTCTTAAAGTTCTGAAAATGAAAAACATCTAATCACTAGTTCCCTTTGATGAATGCCTCATTGTTCGCCTCTACGGAGAGGCATTTCATATGGCACTGGCAATACAGTGTGCCTAGGGAAGGGGGGGGGGGGGGTGTTGCAAGATTGCTTTGAGAATTTAAAGATAATTACATTTATACCCAACCAGAAAGTATAAGTTTCCATGCTACAGTATTTTCTTCCTCCCCATCCAAGGAAAGAAAACCCCACTTTCCTAAGGTGGAGCAAGCGGAAACTAATACAATTAAATACTTTGCTTTGCCTGCCAAGGACATTTGACTGCTACTGTGCTACATCAGGTATGTAATGAAAGGCAAATGACAACGAATCTTAATGTGGTGGGGAGCTTGGGTAACTGTAGTTTTATGTCAGGGATAGCCTGCTAGAGAAAAGCTGCATTGTATGTAGGATTAGCAGAACTGCAGGATTTCATTAATGACCGAACAGCTTTTTAGCAAAACAAAGATAGTTAGGGAGTAAAAAGAGAACATGACTAGAATGTGTACTGCTAATTGGAAATGTATATTATCTTCACTGTGTCAGGGAGGAGGCACCAGGGTGCTCTAGATTGTCATCTGGACATTGTCAATTTGTACAGCAGCTTTCCCAGGTTGGACTATGAGACAGCAACAGTTGGAAGTGACCACATGTAAAGTAGACACATTTAACAGGAAACATACTGGAGTCAGATGGGAAATGGGTTCCCATCCTGCCAGCACTGGAGATTGCAAACCACCTCCTCACCCTCCTGAACCAAGAAGAAAGGTACAACCGCAGCAGGTTGCACACACAGATTGGATTTCTGCCTTTTAAAAAGCCATTCCTCTTCTCAAACTATAAATTGCATTTGCAAAATGGAATGGCCTTTCAGACCATAAAGTAGACTTCCTCTTGGACAGCTATGCTTTCTTCAGACCTATCAGCGACACTTTCTCACAGGCAGCTTCACTTCCAGCAAGTCATAGATTTCACTTGCAAAACAAACACAACTGGAAAACTACAACTCTTATTCTACGTGTATTGTACCTGGCAACATCCATTAAACCCAGCAGGAATGTCTGCACTGCTCATTCTGGGCTAAGCTCTGTATCGGCCTATGTGTCTCAGTCTCTAATTCAGTCTGCTGCCACTGAACTCAGAGCTGTGTTTTAACCTGTGAAAAACACAAGATGCTTATGGTCGTATCCAGCAACTGTTTACTCAGAGCAGTGAGAAAAATAAACGTGGAAGGATAACAAACCTCCCTCCCCTTTTTTGGCACAACCTGGGATTATTCAGGGCCAGATCCTCCCCATGTTCTGAGCTCCCTTTGCAAGGCTTGGGGGTGTGAAATTTACACCCACTCAAATGCTTTTCTACGTGGTCAGAGTGGTGTAAAATAGCTCATGTCAAATGACAATTAAGCTTATTACTTGAGACAGCTTTTTTTTCCCCTTAAACTCCTTGCCCTTGACCACCAGGCATAAGAGAGCTGGGGGGGGAAGGGAGGAAGAGAGACTCAAGACCATTTTGAAACAGTCCAGTACTTTCCCGATCACTTTGCAAAGTTGAAATATGATTACAACCTTTTTGCATAGAGAAAGAAGCCATTTAAATGAAAAATTAGCTGCCTTAACAGGTCAAGCACATAGTTACATTAATGTTGTGTAGAACAATAAATCAACTTCGATCTCCAATTGAAAAAATGCTAATTTAGTGCAGTGATTCACTGATTGTACTTCCCGTGTGCCCCAGCGATAGAAATCTTTTCTTTTTATTTAATGCGAGACAGTGATTTGACGGCCCTCCTAATGGTGCTTGCAGACTATCAGCATTTCAGTGGAATTCTGATCATGGTTTTAATATTCCATGCAGCTTTGCCCCCTCTGATTTCATGCTGAAACATTAACAAGAGCTGACACTGGAGATTAGAAGCAGACAGCTGGAATGCCAGGTCTTTGTTGCAGCATGGACATGAGCCAACATCGTTCAACCGCAGCCAAGAGGGACCTGGGAAAGTCTTCTTAAGAAGGGGAGGTAGAAAGGGGGAGACAAGGTAGTTTACTGAAGGGCATATACAAGTAGATAATTGCAGAGTCCTTTCATCTCTTAAAGCCAAATTCTAATCAATCCTGGTTTATTAAGGGGAAAGAGGGTCATTAAAGGTAAATTTTGCCTAAGAAAAAGAAAAAATCACCATTTAAACTCGGCAAGCATTAAAGTTTGCATAGAAAGCAACTGCATGTCCACAGCCACCTCCAATTTGTCTGTCTAACAATCGTGATTATTTGCAGTGCTGGTCTCCCTAAAAAATATATATAAATAAAAAAAAAGATTTAATCCACTTAGTTCCAGGTGAATAAATTGAGAAATAAAACTGGATTTATGTGCTGGTGCAGTGTGTGAACTGTAAATTCCCAGGCAAAAAGGGGGAGGTGTATAACGTAACAGTCTTGTGTCTAATAAATCGTTTCTTGAGAATAGAATCCTAATAAAGATACATAATTTCATCCAAACCATAAAGCAACTCTTATTCTTCATACATTCTTCAGAGAAAAGCTTGGGGAGAAGACAAGGGATGCCCTATGGCAACACTGGGTGTTTCTGTGGCCTATTTGACGTTGTTTCGGGGGTGTGTGAGCATTCTTTTAAGTATAAAAGTTGCAGAGAACAATCAATGCAGATATGCAGACAAGCCCTGGCTGTGATAAATTCAAATTAATAGACCAAGAAAGAAATACCAAATGAAGGCAGGACTGGTGAAGGCTTATCATTGAAAATGATATACCTAGAAAAGCACAGGAGCCCAGGGAGCAGGGTTCCCTTAGGCTGGGCATGAACAAGTGCTTTATCCTGTCTTGACCAAACACGTAACTGTGGGCAAGCCACTTAATTTCTGCATCCCCCCTTCAAGCTTTCATCTCTCAAGTACATGAACACTCTTATTTTCTACATGAAGCCTGGATGGGTTGGCTCCTCTCAGCTCGAGCACACAGTAACACTGATTATTTCCCAAAACAACATTCTCTCACTACAGTTATCAGTTATTATGAAACAAAGTCAGGCCAACTCCTGCGCTCAGCAGCACACAGACATTTGGAGATTAAAAAGCAGAGACAGATGCAGGACTGCAAGATGCAGATGAAGAGCCTGGTCCCAGCCCTGCAGCAGCTCCTAGCAGAAGGCAAATATATCCAAGCATGGACCCTCTCAGCTCCAGTGACTTTGAGCTTGGAGAGGGGGATCACCAGCATGAGGGTCTGCACAGAGTGGGGACTGGAGTGATTAATGTGATGACTGACCTTTTATTTACTTATTTAATAATTCCCATATGCCCCTCTCACCAGCCATTCCTTGCTCCCTTCCTTTTCAATCCTAAAAGGATGCAGAATAATAAACAAAGAGCAAATATTTGTACTAATAATCAAAAGGTGATCTGCAGGCTCAAAATATTAGCAAAGAATGTGTGAACAGAAAGCATTCTGCATAGCATATTTCGCTTATGTATCTTCCCACCAAAGGCATAAAACTACAGTCTGCAAATGATTTACAATTACCTGCTGCCTCCTTTGATTTCTTTACAAGCCTGCAACAACACTCGGAGCTCTGGAGAGTCAGCTCCAATGTACAGAGCCCATTGTTAATTATTAATCCTCATAGCAGCACCTGGCCCACTGAACAGATGGGTAAACTAAGGCACAGTGAGGAGTATAGGCAGCCTTACCAGTAAGGACACATCTCATGCTCCAGTTATCATCCATCTAGTGGAGATGAGGGTTTACAGAAGCCCCAGGAAAACCAGTCTCCATGTCAGGAACTGCAGAGCCCTGCTACACAGCAAAGCTTAGGGGAAGGTGGGGAACTCATATCAGAGCTTAAATAGCTTCATCTGGAAGCCACAGGTGAGGCAAGGCAAGGCAAAGCCACTAACACCAGCTGGAGCTCTCAACTCCAAGTGGCAAGAGGCAGTTTAGTGACTTATTAATGAGTTTTAATTCTGCAGCTGAGCACCTCCACATTAAAAAATAAAGCAAACCCCCCAAAACCCTCAACCAAACAAGAACTCAAACCCAACCGTGTATAAACACATAGACATGATTTCCATTTTGCATTTGCCTGGCTTGGTAACAGGCTTTTATCTCTAGTAGATTAAATGGCCTTTCGATATCTAGTATTTTCTTCTCATGAATGTACTGCTAAAGTGCCAGCATGGAGTAATCAGGTCATCTCTCTCTATTCTTTTTCCTAAATAGACAGCTCTTTCAGTCTATCACCGAGAGACACTTCCCTTACCCCTCAAACTACTTCTGAGGCTCTTTATAAAGACAAGAATTCTACACAGCACCAATTCCTATAATGGCTCTGCATAAGGGTGGAAATACCCTTCCTTGCACTGTGCCTTTGCATTTGCCTCCTTAAAGGACAGCATGAGAGCTTTAGCCAGGACCTCATGTGACATCCTGCTGTGAAGCAGTGTCCAGTCTGACCCCATAGCCTTCTCAGGCTCCCTTCTAGCATTCTGTTCCCCTCTGGAAGGCCTGCTTTGCTCTCTTACCTGAAGTTAGTGTTGCACAGGCTTCTGTGAGCTGTGGATTAGGGCCATAATCCCTGACCAGGACAGGGATAAACTAGAAATCTGTCAGCACAGATATATTACTGATGTTTCTATGCCAGTGAATGCCTATTTAATACCAGTACAAATAGTTCCTACAGCTCTAGACCTTGCTTACATACCTGAACTTTGCAGTCCAGCTCTGGCAAAGAAGGTCCACTTCTTGCCTCCCTGTAGGGCCCTTTTATGTCTTTCTGTTTGATCCCACTTCCCTCTGACATTGCCCATTCCATAGCCACACAATGCTCCCTGTGATGCCCAGGCCCCTGTTTTGGGATCTTCTGGGGAAGTGTTTTGCTATGTAAATGTAAAACATTGTCATTGTTGTAGTGCCTCCTGTTGTATCTGCTTTCATTCTGCTAATCGATTTGTTGTTGTCTAGACTTGAGCTCATTACAACAGTGCTAAGGCTCAGCATCATTTACTTCCTAGCTAAGTCAATCTGTGAACCAAGAGGTAGGGCTCTAGATTAGATAAGTAACATGTTCTTGCAGATGTAAATGGCCTCAGAAGAGAAAATAAAAGCTGAACCAGGTAATGAATGGAAATGGAATGGCCATCATTGAATCCACAAATACCATTGACCTTTCTCAGATTTACATCATTATCTAAAGTTCACCAGAGACCTTCCATGCTTGTTATCATTATCCCTCATTAGAAGTCACTCTAGAAACATTAACAAGCTTCTGAAATGCTTGGCTAATTGCTTTAATAAGACAATATCAATACTAAGTGATAGTTCCCATGATTACATATAAGGCAGGGGCCCTTCAGGCTGTGTCTTCTTGGGTTTTACATGCAGTGTTTTGGGGCCTAAGGGAGAAAAGAAGAAAGACTACTTTCAGAGTAAAGCACTCACACTGGACATGAAATGCTCTGAGGTTGCAGATTGCAGCTGTATTTTAAGTAATTGGGGCTACACATTCTAATCAGTAGAGGATATGAATATTGTCTGGAAGATGACTGCATGGTCCTTCATCTAGAAATGCTTTGGCACATGTAAGCAGTCCAAATGTAGAATGGGGAGGTTGGTGAGCTTCCAAAGCAAGCCATTTCTCAGACAGCTTTATGAAATAGATAAAACACATACATCTATTTATCTGGGCTTGAATCTCGGCTAACAGTAACCAGTGCAGCTCAGTTTTACTCCAGCAGCAAGTCCCTGATTCATACCAGGAAAGCCCATAATGAGTCTGAGCACTAACCATTTCTTTTAGAGATGGAGTACATTACTGGAGAGCAAAGGTGGACCATATGTGCAAACACACACATGTCAGCACAGGCACATCAAACTGCTGTCATCCCTGAAATCACTTAGCAGTCATGCTCAGAGCTCATGGATAAACTAAAACACAGAACCTGAAATGCATCATTCCCCATAACCAATGCTGGACACAAGCAGATGAGCCAGGGGAAGTTTCCTTCTCTATTTATTGTGTTGGATTGCATGTGGGAACATGTTGTGCTTCCCATGTGTTTGTTAGTCCTCCTTTCACCTGCACTGAGTATAGACATAAACATTTTATAACAGATGTGTTTTTCCGCATGCTCCACCTCCCCTCTCCCCACCATGTGTCCCTAATTTCCATCAACGCTCACAGGATGCTTCCAGGGCAGGGAACAGCACTTCTATGCTACCTGTTGCTTATGCTGTCTTCTAAAATGGAAGGATGGAACAGGTACCAGGAATCCATGCACCAACTTTATTTGTCTGCAAACTCCTCATCAGCTCTCATTTGCTGATTTGCATTTGATACACAAACTTGGAATTGTTTTTAAGGGGGAAAAAGGGAAATAATACACATACAACAAACATCAATACATATTTAATGAGGTTAGATAGCTGTACATTTACTCTGATCGATCTCAGCAGAGAAGGTCTGACTGGTGAAACTTAAAGTAACTTGTGTAAGGTTGTGTGAGGATGCACAAATACAGTTTATGTGGACTAGGAAAGGCTTGGGCCTCGGACTGCTCCCAGCTCTGCTGTGAACTTCTGGAACAGTGAACAAAAGCAAGGAGTCCAGCTCTAATATAATGGAAACCAAGAAAGGAAATCAAAAGAAAGCTGAAGAGAGGAGTCTATTAGACTTTTTTCTTTAATTGATGTTCGTAGGCTCAAATAAATCTTCAACTTCTGATAATGATTTTCTGGAGTTGAATATTAGTGTCTCTTCTTTTACAGTCTTAGAAATAGAGGCAGAGAACAGCAGAAATGAAGTGACTAGTCCAGTGCCTCATCATGAGTCAGAACATTAATGAATGTCTGAACTATTAACAGCAGTCCCCTTCATCAACCACAGGACACCACAGCTCACTAATCAAACCAGGCAGGGGAAATACCCTTTTTTCTCTTGATATTCTCTACTTCTCATAACCCCACCAAATCCTTGTCCATTTTGTTTTCTCTCTAAAACAGGCCAGGGCTAGGATTACCTTACATACAACTGACTGCATCATTAGGTCATTGATTTACATGGAATTATTGAGTTAAGCCATACTACAATGCCACAGTGAGAACCTGCATTTTGGAAAGGATAAAAAGTGATCTGTGTTGATGCAGCTGCAGACTCAGGCAATGGGTCTACATAGGGACAAGAGCCACGGGCATTTTAGGGCATAAGTAGGGGCATGAACATGGTCAGGGACAGGGGCCTCTTGCAGCAACTGCCCAACAAGCTATTTTTGCAACAGCATTTGATTTGGAATTGCACTCACTTCTTACTAAGCATCCTGCTTTCTCCAGTGAAAATAAGTGAACCAGTGCATGCGAGGGATGATGACACAATCACATCATGTTCTTCTCACTTCTGTATGCATCATGTTATTAACTTTAATGGCACGACCTTGTCTTTTGTGAGAGAAAGGAGAGCAGGATCAGGCCTTTAGAGAGCAGAACAGATAATGTAATGCTTCCTGAGTCAGCTTCATCATGGGGACAAAAGCACTTTGTTTCAGGAAATGAAGAGTTCTCAGGGCTGGATATTTACATTTACTGTGTTATATCCTCCATCAGGGACTGGGGCTAAGATGAGATACTTCTCTGAGAAGCATCAGAGGTGAGATACCTTGAGGACAGGCACTGGTACTTGGAGATATGATTACAGAACAGAGTGCTTGGTAGCTCTCACTGCAGATCCTTCCCTCAGGTGTCGACAAACGGGTGCGCAGTCCTGCAGGGCTGAGCTGTCTCCACATCTCAGGCTGGCAAGAAGATGCTTCTCCACTCTCAGTGGGACAAAACCTTCAGCTTTTTCAGCAAGTAACAACTTCTGCAACTGGTTCTGTGTTTTCCGAGACTCGAGTCTGCAGCACATATAAAATGGAAACAATAGGGCCCTCCCGAAATAGACTGGATTTCATAACAAACTAAATACTGAGCTATTGTCAAAGAGTGCTATTGTATAGGGCCATGGCAGAACATTTGGCTCCAATACTCAGGAGCGAGGGCCGTGCCTATTGCATTATAAAAAATGCTATGGCATCAGTTTTCACTTTGTGATGGTGTTTACTCGGCAGATAAAAGCAGATAATTCCTCCAGCCATTCTGACAGCTTCAGCTGACCAATATATCCACATTCAGGTTTCCATACTAATGAAAGGATGATTTTTCTTTCCCATGTTTGTTTTTATTTGTCAAATCTCTGTAAGTAATTTTAGGGGAAAAAAGAAGCTGTAAATAAGATCATGGACTGAGGGGCAGTTTTAATATTGAGAACTTCAAAACAATGGGAAAGAAATTGGCTTTTATAAATGAAATCGAGAAGATAAAGTCTTCTCTTTTGGTTTTGGCAGGAGATCCTCTATTAATAGGTTCATTTCAACTTCTACAACTTATATTAGCATTCTTGAGATCGAGCCAAATAGTTAGCAATTCCCTTCTAGACAACATATCTGCTTTGTATTCAGCCTGGCACTAAGTATTTTAAAGGTACATTTGGAGGAAGTGCATCAATGTTGAGGGAAGCCTGCTGGAATGAGATGAGCTCTGAGGATAAGGTGTTGCTGAATGTGATTACACACAAAACCTGGAATCACATCCAAAGCCAGCTGAAGTCCCTCAAAAGACTCACTAACCGAGTGACTTTGGGATTAACCCCCATGTTTGCAAATTACCTGAAGCAAAAGAACACAACTCCTCAATAATCCTGAATCTTGCTTGCGCTGATTTAACTAAAAGCCTCAGAGACCTTTTTGTTTCTGGATCATCCCAGCCCAGGGTCCACGAAGTGGATTATTGTGTTGCTGATCTTGTTTGTGCAGCTACGTTCTGGAAGTGAAATAGTTACCAAACTACTTAAACTGTTGTGTGTGTGGAGGATCAAACCAGCATTTTTGTTCATCAATTCAGATTAAAAATGTAATTTCATGCTACAATGAACCCATACAGAGTTATACCTATTAAGGTCACCTATTTCTTGTACTTTGGCTTTCTATAGGTATTGATGACTGCAAAACTCTTTAGCAGATAAGAATCACAGCTTCAGACTTCTCAGCTCAGTTTTAACATTAGACCCTGTTTCTCTGATTCCCAAATACCTTGGACTTTATGCTTGCAAGTGAGAGGGGGGAAAATGAAACTCTCTCTCTCAGTTGCTGCCTGGAATTTTTAAATAACAGAGATCTGGCTTTAATTGAGGCTTTCATTGTTTGAAAGGAGCTACAAGTATTTCTAAACTAAGATATTTGCATCGTTTCTTGCTCACTCTGCTAAAGCCTGAGAGGTGCTGGACGTCTCCTGAGCTGTCCCCTCTAGAGAACACAATTACTGTCCTGTTACTGTAAGAGAAAAGATTGGAAGAAAGGTCTTCTGAATACATATTTAACATCTAAATATTTTCCTTGCTGTCTTTGGGCCAAGTCCTTATTCGATTGTTACTCAAACAAAACTCCCATTCATGTCAAAGCAAGCCAGCCTTTCATTAGCTCAGGAATTTAGCAAATTTGTGGTTAGTGCATCCAGAAATTGGTAGCATTTAATTGATCAAATAAAGTCATTTTTAACAGGGATTTTCACCACCGAAACAAAGATCTGTGGCCATTTGGAAACACTTCAGAATAAACTCATTGATTTAAGCCAGTCTTTTTTGGGGGGGGGGGGTTGTTGTTTTTTTTCCATCTCTGGCTCTTGTGTGCTTATTCCTGGGTGCTGTCAAACACATTGCTTGGGAGAAGTGGTGTTCTCCCAGAGATCTGTGACTCGGGGAGTGATCTTTGATATAGCTGTCCCAAACTCACACAGGGCCTTGAAGAACAAATCCTTCTAATGTCCTGATAGCGAAACGGGATCAAGCACAGAACAGTGTGTTTCTGGAGGCAGATATTACTATCATCTTTGTTCTGTGCCATAAGAAATACAAAGTATCCTACATCACCTGCCTGTAAATTTGTCTCTTTCATTTGGATTTAATTTTGGGTGTCCCAGAACAGAAGCTCAGTGCTCGGGCACAATACTCGTGACAAATCAAGGCTGTCTTATCCTCCAGCTTGTTTCTAGGTGTGAACAAGTAGCTGGTTCAATTATCTTTCCCAATACTCTTCCATGGCCTGGCACTGAAATGACTAGTCTGTGATTCTCCACTTCCTGCAGTTCACACCTCCCCTTCACAACTTTTTTTGGAGCTAAGCATTACACGTGTCCTTTCATAGTTGTTTCTTCCCTCATCCTCCACATGCTCTCAGAGATAGGTGTTAACAGCACAGCGATTACACCGAGCAGTTTGTGACTATTAGAGGATGAAGTTCATCATGCCAATTGCATTTCAGACATCTAACTATCCAAAACCATCCAAGAACAAACAAAAAGAGGCACTGTGTTCAGGTTTTTCACCTTTATGCAATATCACCTCTTTTTCCTTCACTGCACAGAAGAACAACTTTTCCCTTGGTCTTTCTCCTGTTTCTAATGAGTTTACAGTCAAATGCTGAGTTGTGTTTAACTGCAAACAGTCCATTCAAATTGAGGAGAAATGAAAGGATTACGTGAGTAGACAGTCAGAAGTACCTTAGTTGCTTAGCAGCAACTGGAGCAGAGAAAGTAAGTCATTAACTGGACAGGACTGGTCCAGCCACTTACCTTCAGTTACCAAGCTCTGAAACACTGAGACTTTAATCTATGAGATTGGCAGCATCTCACAACTGAGGTAGTCAAGTATCAGCAGTGGAAATGGGGAGGGAGAATAACCTAATCCAAAACCTAAGTCTGCAAACTGCCAGTACCAAACAATATAAGGGAGGGGGGAAAAAGAACCCTTTGTTTCAGCCCTTTATTTGAAAAATTAATAAATAAATACTTGAGTATTTAGAAAATGTTTAACTTCATTAGAAAGGAAAAAAAAAAGGTGTTTTACATGGATTTAGGTGAAATTTAAAACATATCCTGGTTTTGAAATGCTGTGCTGGAGTCGTATGTTTGTATGTAATGCATGTACATATGTGTCTTGTATCGTTTAGTTATGGCAGGAGAGAAAATACGAAGCAGACCTCAGCAAGGTTGTGGAGCTGCTGAACCTGCATATTCTCTTGTAAATCAGAAATGACTCCACTGAAATTATGTTCTCAGACCCAGGAGCGTTAATCTCCATCTCTAATTGCTGTCATTCTGCCTTGTCTGTGATTCAGTGCTCCAAAGCAGGGTAAGTCTTTTGACTCTGCGTACCTATGCACTCCCCTCCCTGTACATACACCAGGGCCCTGTCCTGTGACCAGATACACCAGCAAACTTGATTCTGCAGTTGATTCAGTGCAGAAACATGTGCTTGTTTCATATCTAATCTGTGACAGCATATGTGTGTTTTATCCACCGCCTCGGGAACTGGAGTGTGTTTGTGCCATGCACAGCACTATTAGGTATTTTGTTGAAGAATGTCTCTGAAAGAGCTCTCTTGTCTACAGACTGGGGAGATATTTTCTCTGCTGAACTGGAGCAATCTCCATACTCCTCTTCCTGACCAAAGGGGAATCTACAGAGATAGCATTTTCAAGCAGCTGGAATGACTCATGGCAAGGGATGGAGCCATGTTGTCTCGGCATGGGCAGCTATTAATGGTCCTCCCCTGGATTCAGTAACACAATTATCCACGCTACTGTATATCAAGTTCATCATGTGAATGGGTAACCCAAAGATGAGTTCATGCAGGGATGCCAAAAGGAATAATCAAAGCCCCCCAAAGGTACAAGTTGCCTGGGATTTGTAGCAAGGAGGAATTCATCTGCATGTGGGAGAAATGCTAATTTCCTGTTAATTGTACTGTAGCCACATAAACTGAGAAGAATCATAGAATTGTACGTTAGTTAGGGTAGGAAAGGACCTTAAGATCATCTAGTTCCAATGCTGCTGCCATGGGCAGGGACACCAAGAAGGACAACAACCAACAATGTGTTCTTCAGGAAGGACATTAGACACGAGCAAGAAAGCTACATTTTCAAGGAAGTTTGGAAAAAGGAAAGCATGAGGCCAATTCCCACAGGGAACATCGTCCTCTTATATACTGTGCTTTACTGTGTGAAAGGATCTCATCATAACCTTAATATTCTCTTACCTGGCTGTTACACAAGCAGTTCGGTTCATTGTAATTACTTTCTGAGACTCAATTGTTTTCAAACAATGAAACAGTCACAGAAAGTACACTGCATTTTCATTCTGGATGCTTTCAGGACTATATTTTGACTTCAATTACAGTTAAATGGCAGTAGAGGCTAAATTCAAACTGTTTATTTAATTTGCTGCCATTTTTATCATATTAATAACTAGTGTGCTATGCCTGTTCTACTTAGATTATTGCTTTGGAAGAGGGGAAAAAATAACAGTCATGGTGTAGCTTTCAAAGGAAGATGTCAAGGCAAATCCTGTGTCAGGCAGCCAGGGTGTTCTTCAGATGAGAGCTACAGCTCACAGCAGAAGTACAGAGTTTGGGGCACTCCCATTCAGAGCACTGATGTGAAGCCAAGTTTTGTGGCTGTTCTTTCCCTGCTGAGTGAGCCAAGGTGGAGCTCCACAGGCACAACACAGTAGGAGAGAGGGACGTAGGACTCTCAGGAGACAGGTCTGTCCTTACAGCTGCTGCAGAGTCCCTGCCCAATATGAATTAACATTAGAGCTCCACTTCTCAATTTTCTTGCCTCTAAAATGAGCCAGGGTGGAGGAGGATATTCCCTGTCTCCCAGATTGTGTCCATTAACTACACCCATCCCTCACCCCTTACTCATGGAGCAGTTCTGTGCTGATACTTCCCACCAGGAAGCTGCAGGATAAAATGCAGTAATGCAAGACACTTGCAATCAGAGACAGCAGAGAGCTCTGGCTACTTGCTTAGCAATTTGACCTGAGCACTGACTGCTGGAAAGATGGAGCAGTGCCCCTAAGACATAAGGAGTACATTGAAGAGTAAGAACCAATAAGTTTACAGCTATCAATCCCAGTGCTGTTAAATATAACGGCTGTATAACATGAGCAGCAATGACTAAGATTGAAGTTAGGTTTTGCAGAGAAATAAATCAGCCTGTACTATGCCTTTGCCTACTGTTCATTGCCTCAGCCCAATCTGTCTAGGACTACAATGGATTTACAGCAGGGATTAATTTAGGTCCCATCTCACAAAGTTCTCATTCCCTAAAGCTGCTTTGTTCCCCTTTGAGTTTTGAGCTCATAAGCTGTTTTCCCTTAGTGTTGAGAATATAGGTAGGAAGAGCTGGTAGAGCTTAGGAAACCCATAGGTTTAACCTGGATCTAATCACAGCAATTTGACATCTTTTCTTGGCAGTAAATCTCTCCTGTATTGTCTCCTGAAGTCAGGGGAGAAAGAAATTGCAGCAGAAAAGAAATGAAACAAAGCAAGATCAACCTCCCTTTCCTCAGTGCTCTCACACACAAACATTGACCTGGCCAGCTGAGATTGTAAAATGCATATATATATACCTACATCTCACACAATGAAAGAAAAGATGGTACCAAACTGCAATTCATCCCATTGCTCTTAAGCACCCCTATTAGGACAGGATAAATCTTCCTCAGGAATCGCTCTAATCTCTGCACTGAGACAGACAGTTCACCACTGAATACATACTTAACTGAAACAAGGTCCAGAGCTATTGGATGCATCAAACTCTCTGAGATATATCCCACTCTGCCTGACATTGTCAGGTTGTCCACTGGCAACACTGCCTGAAGCTTCACCCTCTTCAGGTAGACCATACAGCCTTACTTCTGCTAAAAGCTCAGTGGATATTTAGCTACACAGAAAGGAGTGAAGAGGCATCAATCTTCATGAAAAAGGTGTTAGGAGGTGACATCTTCCCTCCTACTGCAGGAGGCTGTAATGGTGTATCTGCCTGTAGGGAAAGAGACAAAACCATGAATATTTCAACCCTTGCTACCCACATGGAAAAATGACTCTGCAGGGAAAGGAAGATTAAGTTGCATTCAAACAGCAGTTCAGTATGGAAAGCCTTATAGAGTGCTGTAGCTATAGTAAAAAGAATAAAAGCAGTTACCTGTGGCTGGCTAGCAAACTCCCAAGCAAACAGCCAGCCTTTGTAAGCATTAGCCAGATGCAAGATTGCAGTATGGTTCCAGCCTGAAGTGATCTCAAAATGACTGATCCCATCGGTTGAGTTGCAATTACTGAGCACACAGGAATGCCTATAAGCAACAGCCATGTTCCATTATGGCACAGGATGGGTTAAAGCCTGAGCACTGGACAATGACAGTGGAAATACCAAGTGTTTGGTTGCTTTGTCACGAACTGTCCAGGCCTGAAGCAAAACATCTTAAGATGCCAGTCAAAGCAGAGCCTGGTGTTTTTCAGTGCTCAAGTGGGTAGCAAGTGCCTGCAATCTGCTTCAAAAACACTGTTGAGGGCAGCTGATTAGGGACAGGACATCACAGCCTCAGGGCACAATTAACACAGACCCTTCCACCTGCTCTCCTGAGACTACAGTAGGGATAATTAGTAAACCAGTACCTGAGCATCACAAGGTGCAGCCAAAAAAAGGATCAAACCGGATAACTGAGGATCTGGCCTCAGACACCCTGCAGGCTGAGAAAAAAGGGTTGGATTCACACCAGAGATGGCATTTGGCACCTAAACTAGGACATAAAGAGGTTCTGCTTTAATGTATGCTATTCCAGAGGGCAGAGACCTCCTCCAATCGGCAGGAGATCCAGATTCAGCCCTGTCATTCGCGTCAGTGTTTCCCAAGAAATGTTTCATCAGGGAGAGAACTGGTGTAGAGGATCCTGAAATCCAGAGGGAAACTGAAGGGCACAGGGGATGACCTGGGTCTGGGTACATATAAGTTCCTATTTTTCCCCTTCTTTCACACAGGAACTGGGAAGATATTTGTGTTTCTTGCTACCGCTTGAGCAAGATAGGACACGGGCATCTGACCTTGCACAGCTCTTCAAAAGCCATGCAGAGAACGTCTGAAGGACTAACCCATAAAACAAACTGGAGCAATCAGTACAGGAAAATGAAGACCTGAGCAAGGCAAATGGTGTTGACAGGGCTAGGAGGGAGGGATTATTTCTTAGGTCATAAAAAGAAACACTAATGCCAGAACCCAAGGCAGCTTCCAATAGCAGAAATGGGACAGAGATAGCCAATACCATGGCAAACAAGCCGTGAATGAATCAGCATCAGCTACAGAACCTTGCTTTCTGGTTTTATACCCTGCTCCCAGGTATTTGAAGTGAACAATCTGCAGGGGTTTTAGTTCAATAAACTCTGCTGTGACTAAAAATGATCCCTGTGACTCTTACCCTTGCAAGGGATGACAATAGGAATATGCCCTTCTTTGCTGTACAAGGTTCAGTTTCTCTTCAAACCACAAAATAAAGGTCAGGTGTTTTATTAGCCTACTCTCAACCTGCCTTAAAGTGGCTAATGAAAGATCCCCAGAGCCTCACCTTGGCCTTGGCTTGTGCTGCATATTGTTTAATTGTAGGTAATTATTTCCTGCCCTTTGGGTTACACTGAATCTTGGGAAGAAAATGTGTAAGAAAGGATTGATTTCTAGACTGATTAAGGGAAGAAAACCAGATTGATTTGTAACAACATGGAGCTTTCTCCTACATATTATTTTGATCTTAGTATTCAGTTATGTCCCTCTGGTGCCGTTAGGATGTGAATTTGAGCTAGTACATCCAAGTCTTGTGATAAATTCAGGTATCTTGACTTTGGTACAGTGATACTGGACTTTAGTATCTCCTCGCAGCTGAGTACTTTATACTGTCCTGAAGAAGGCATAATAATAAGCAATATCAGATATTTGGCCATGAAATGTTCACAAGAAAAGCAATCTTTTGTCATTGTTTCAACCAGTCCTATAGTTCAGAGAACAGAACAAACCACTACTTTCTAAATTCTCTCCCATATTCCTTCTCTCTTGTCGATACTATTTCACCACTGGGAAAAGGAACTGAGAATACTCTATTTGCAATTTTTAACATGCTTCCTCTTGAAATATTCATTTTAATGCCTTTTTTCTTTTTTTAAGGAAAAGAGGAAAATGCTGAGCAGACATAAGGTGTTTGAAATGCTTTTTGAGAGAAAACAATGCTAAAAGGTTTCTAGTATTTTTCCCTGAACCTTGTGTCCTGCAGACATCCAGGCAGGAAATGCATTTTGTCTGCAGTATATGAAAACTGGAAAGACTATATCCATTTTGAAACAACAAATAACAAGTCTGTGGGTTTCTTTGGGCAGAGAGGGAACAGGAGAAAGGATACAACTTTCTTTGAAGGTTAGAAAACACATTATCGAGTCCTCAAGTTCTGCTTGTGCATTACCTATCTGTGCATCCATCTGTTATGTATACTGGATTATCCTGACCTTTTCGGCATTCTGTATGCTGATTATCTAGCAGCTCCATCCTCTGATGATTACAGCTTCCTCAACCTGTGGGAAAGGGCTGGGGTAGCCAGTCATTCAAACTGCAGAATAATGAAAAGGTCAGACCAGTATAGCATACAACAGTACTTCGGAGGCTACATCAGGCGTTACATTTTGGTACCTCATCTTCCTAAGAGAGGCTCTAATGAGGTCAGAAAACAGCACGGTGGTTGCCAGGCTGAAGGAAGGAAACCAGAAATCCAAGAGATGCTACAGTCCTGAAAGCTTTCGGAGCTTTGATCCCAAGGGCAGAGAATGTAGTTCATATCCCTGCTTTGTGTGCTGAAGCTGTTGATGCCTAGGTAATAAAATGAGAGGCAGAACCAAGCAAATTGTACTAGGTGTGCTAGGAAATAGAAATTGGATATGGCTGTTCATTTTAATTATGAGCTGCAGTGTGGGATCTGCAGGACCCCACAACAAGGAAGCAGCATCACCAACCAGTTCATAACTTAAACATGCACATCTTCAAAGGCATACCAGGAAATACATACCAATGTGGCCACTGGGAACCAGTCATCCACAGGTCAGCACCTTCAAGTCTGATGCATCAGCTGAAAAGAACCTGACAAAAGCAAGCCCCTGGGGTGAAAGACACTGGTATCACTTGAACATGTGTCTATAATGTGGCTATATTCCACATTACACTCATGCCTTTCTCATCCTCTGTGCCTCATTACAGCTGCCTTGTACCCTACCATGGCTGCATTTACTCCATCCTCTTGCCTTTCTTTTGCAAAGCATCACACTTCTGTGTCCTGCTTCCCTCCTTGTTATCCATCTAGCAATGGCATAGGCAAGCCTGGGAAACTATTCTGTTTGTTGTTTCCTCAGCACTTCTGTCCCAGAGCAGAGGTGCTGTTTGAGGGGATACTTCTGATCTACTTCCATGCAAATTCAGCCAGAATAGCAGAAAAATATTGCTTTGAAAAGAACCATCAGCCATTAGAAGTTAATAAACAGCTTGGCAAGCTGGTGTGTTAACTGGTAAACCTGGCTCCACAACTGCACATCCATCTGCAGGCACCACATCCTCAGAGAAAGAACTATTACTTTGTGCACTACAAGGGCTCTGAACTTGCTTTAATCCTAGATGCTAAACACCATGTAATAAACTACACTAACAAAATGCACCAGGCCTTTCCCATGTCAAAGGAAAGTAAATTGAAAGAAAAGAAAAAGAAGTGAAAAGTATAAAGGGGATTTCATGGGATTTGAGTGCCAAACTCCAACAGGCTCTTCTGAAAATCCCAGCTTAAAGCAATAGACTTGTATTCTTGCATTTCTTTCTCCTGATGTCAGTAATAATGACTGCTGAATTAGCTTAAAGATCTCACATACTGCTCCAAGTTTTGTTTGTTCATTCATTTATTTTCTGCATCTTAGGCTCAAAAAGTTAATATAAGGAAAATTCCCTTGGAAAATAAAGGAGAAAAGATAAAATCAGAAAGTGAATTTTCATCCTATGTAAATGTACAGCTGATAACTGAGGAGGAAAGATGTTTTAAATGAAGCATCTATTTGAAAGGTTTTGTTTCTGTGTTCCCAATTACGTACTTTATATTCCAAAAACAGGTTCAAGTGCAGGGCCCTGGCAAAGTCCATGCTTAAAATTCAGCACAGGCTTAAAGTCCATTGACTCCAATGAGACTTTTCTATTCGCAAAAAGCCTTGCTTGGCAGAGTTGAAATTAAGTGTGTAGCTAAGCAGCTGCTTAAGTGCTTTGCCTGCTCAGTGAAGGCTGGGTAAGAAAGACAGTAAATGTGCTGTGAGACCAGAATTTTACCCACAAAAAGTCATAGAGACCTCCTTAAATTCTGAAGTCAAATTGTCACTAGGTCCATCCAAGAAAGGACTATGAGCTGTACTCTGAAATACATCTGAATGAGACATCCAGGAACTGAAAACTCCCTGCTTTGTCTGAAGAACTTGATTCATCATGAGGTGTCCATCTCACCCTTTGCCCATCATTGCAGCGTGTGGGCTGTTGACACATCCCTTCTGTATGGCAAGCAGGATGAATACAAACTGTGCCATAAAACCACACAAGAGGGTCTGAGTTTGGGATGTCAGGCTTTGATGCAAAGGAAGGGTTTCCAGAAAACCAGCAAGGAATTTCCCTGTGGGATTTTTTTAGTCCACTCTGAGAGAACCAAGACCTCAGGAGGAAGTGCATAATCCAGCAGTTAAACCACAGGACTGGACACCATCTCAGTCCTAATCTTACCCTTCCCGAATTACTCCCTGTGAGCCTGAGCAGATCGATTCCAGTCAGGCCTTTCAAGTTCAAGGGCCTCCATTTGGCACCCAAATCCCTATTAACTGGTTCCCAAAGTGCCAGCACAGAACTGGCAATGCCCAGGCAGGCTGTGAGAGTGCCAACAGCACTCATTTACCTGAAGCTTTGGAGGGAGATGTAGGCCTTTTGTGTTCTGAATGTTCACAAATGCAGACAGTGGTCCGAATAACATAAAAACCCAGTGTGTTATTAGTGCTGTCAATTGAGCCAAGAATGTTATGGCATGTGTGTCACTAAGAGAGACAGAAGCTATTATTGAAATGAGATTAGAATCGTTTTGAAACATCAACAGTGGCATTATAGTTGGTAACATTTCCATCTAAAATAGATGACATTGATGCTATACAATCAACAATGCCATTGGGAATATGATATAGAACAGAAGACTAGATTGTTTTACTCTATATTGATTTTCCCTTAGTAGTTTTTGATTAACTGTCAAATCAATTAGCTTTCCCTACCCAAACATCATATCACATTGCTATATTTTTGATGTCCCCCTCACAAACTCCCTGGTCAATAGCAAGCAAACAGGAGAAGCCTGGTCTCAAGTGCTCAAAAGCACTCTGAAACAGAGGTTTTACAGGCAGAGATAAGTTCCCACAGATAGCCTGCCTCTCCTCATAATACTGGAGTCCAGCCATGTTTTTATTGAATCAGGTTCTGAAGCTAAGGCACTAAGAGATCTGATTATAGCCTTGCCGTAATGTCCTTTTCAAATAAAGTGCGTGGCATTTTCACCATGACATAATGTTCCTTTGGCTCTAAAGAGACAGTGTGTCAAGAAGATTTTGAACAGCTTTGCCTTCCTATATTGCAAAGGAAATACATCCATTTATCTACCTATCATCTATCTATCTATCTATCTATCCATCCATCTATCTATCCATCTATCCATCCATCCATTTATCTCTCCATCTCTCTCTGCCTGCCTGCTTATCTTTCTGTCTATCATGATTTCACAGCCCCTGTACAACCTTACCCATTTTCTTATCTTTATCCCACAACAGCCCTACACAAGCTTCTGGAAATGCTATTATTACAGATGGGGCAGTAAGGGGAATTAGTGAAGGACCAGGGAACTTGCTCAAGGTCCCAAAACCTGCTTGGTTAACTGGGGGCTTCCCAATTACAAGGCTCCCTCTTTTTCTCAACTATTCCAGTCCAGGTGAAGGGACACATGCAGCAAGGAAAAGAGGGTTTCAATCTGAAGAACAGAAGGTGAGAGCTCCCATAACTGCTTCTCACCTAAGTATTAATGACTGGTAGTACAGAATTAGAAAGCTCAGACCCAGACTGAGTCTAGATGTGAACTTTTCACAAGTTCAGAAACTTGCTGGACCTTGTCTTTCATTACGCTCCTCATTTATCTCTCCTACACCTTCTCTTTGTTTTTCTAATTCCAACTGTATTCATCTTAGGCATTAAAAACCTCCCAGGGATGCTGTAGTATCTACTGTATCTACTAGGACTGATAAATTGAACAATATATATTACTATTTGCATTGCCCCAATGTTTATAGGGCCCAGCTGGGACCAGGCGCCTTTTATGTTAGTTTGTACAGCCGCGCAACAGAAGCCAGCTCCAGCTGTGAAGTTCTGGCAGCCTGAATGGGGACAGCAAGGCAAGACAGGGAAAACTCAAAGTCACACAGCAGGTGAGTGTCTGGGACAGATCCTGGGTGTCTCAGTTCCCAGTCCTGTGCCCTATCCATTCGACCCCGTTCTTTCTCATGACAAATGCCTTGGGAGAACACACAATAAACAAACACCTCTAATAAAGACCTCCCCTGTTCCTCTAAAACCAAGATCAGTTGAACAACTTTACAGGACTCCATTTCCCTCCTGCCTGCTCCCTAGTCTTCTAATGAGGGAAAGGGATCTTTATCTAAGTCAAAGCTGCCCCAGTGTTAGGTGTAGGGAGCCATAGTAAAACCAGCTGCTGCTACCACGCCGGCAGCCAAGACTCTCATTTGTTTTGGCTAGCGCTGAAGAATCAGCTTAGGCATCTTTGAGAACAAAATGGTGCATGGAACCGGTCCAAGCTGCAAAAGATAAGAAGCAATAAGAATCGCAACAGATTATTTGTCTGGTAAAACAGAAGGAGAATCCTATTGGAAAACCAAGAGGATCCTGGTCCAGTCCTGCGAACATAAGTTCTGTTTGTGTAGTGCCTCTTGGGCTGCACAACAGGTGCTAAGCTGCAGCTATTTCTGGCAAATAACAAATCGCTGCTGCCGAAAAGGAAGGACAGAGGACAGTGATTTCTGCACCACTGCTGCAAAGAGGAAGGATCTTCAGCAACACGGCCATGCTCACATCCACCAGGGCAGAGATGGAGGGGAGGGATGGAAGTATCGGGCTGGAATCAACGTAAATAACAACTTTAAATAACCAGTTTGCTCTCCTGTGATGTGGGAAACTGAGATTTGGTTGAAGATTAGCCACAGGCTTCCCTTACTGATTCTCAGCAAGGCAATTAACCTCTCTGAAACTGAACCAGGAATAAATCTTACCAACTCCTTATGCAGTTCACATTATTGGGCCCATTTTCTCCATGCCTTTTACATAGAAGGGGAGGAAGATGGGGAGTATGAGGGAGAGGGACCCAAAAGGGATCTAACCAAACATATCTGAAAGAAGTGAATAAATAATAGGGGAACTCAGTAACCAGATATAAGCTTAATAAGTGATAAGTGAAGACTGGCATAAATTCTAGGATTAGGTTCTCACTTGACATACTCCACCCTTGCTGTAATACCCTTAAAGGACCTAAAGTACTTTTTATTACATGAGGATCTATCTCTCTTCCTTAGCCAAGTGTAAACTTAACAGTACTTGAAAGTACTGGTTTCTTTAAGAAAATCATTTCTAACCATTCAGATTTAACACCACTTTCATTATAAGTCAGTTAATAATCTTCTGAAGTTCCCTTTCAGGTTTTGGTTCATTCAAACCCAACCCTGAACCAGGAAATGAAACCCAGAGAGGAGGTTCTGAACACACACTGAGCGACACCCACCTTCAGTCTAAGCAACTGAACTTTCACATATCTTGTGCTAAAAAAAGGAGCATATGATAGCAGTATCTGCAGGGATGTCACAAGGAAACAGTGTGCACAGGCATGGTGCTCACAGCTGAAGGTTTCTGAAAGGAAAGTGGTACCGTACGCAATGCAAGTGAAGCCAGATCCAAACCTCTGCAATGAAATCACAGAGACAACCGGACTCATTTCATCCCCAAACTGTGTTTGGTCCAGAGAGAGGGGTGGTGTGCCTGAAAATATGTTCTTTCTGTTCTTTCCTTCTTCAGCTCCATGAGATGATGCAATAAAAGAGACTGCTCCTCCCTATGAACCCTGCTTCCCTCAGCAGTGCATAGCATTTCTTCAGATTCAGGATGTTAAAGTCTTTATGATAAACACATCTCTGCAGCCAAAGGGATTTTTAATCTCACTTGATTTACAAGCATTTCATTGCATTTGGGTATAAAGTATTTTGATAGTATGGTGGAAAATGCAGGAGGGACCAATTAGAACAACTAAGTTAGTTAGATTTCTGTGTATTTGGAAAACAGGCTGCATCCTTTTAATAGGATAATCTAAATGGATCACCCTGATTGCAGAGTTTCTCTATAAATACCAGGAGCACTTCTGCAGCTAGTCCAAATGGAGGCAACTCCACTGAAGTTAATGGGACAAAGATCGTTGTGAGTGCGCAGCCCATGTGTAGGGTTAGACCCTGAAAAGTGGTGGGCATCTTTACTGCCCACAGAATTAGTGGGAGATCTGGGCAGCCCAAAGCCTGGTAGGACTGGGCCCTGAGCATAAAAGCCTTTGCTTTCACAGCCATATTATTAGTAGATGCTCAGCTTGCCAGCAAGACCCACTGTTTGGGGGTTTTAAGACTCACAGTCATGGTCTGAAACTAAATTACAAACCATTGGGCCTCAACCAAATTTGACTTGTTTCAATACCATCAGGGTGGTTTGAGTTTTTCTCAACTTGCAGTCATAGCCTACAACTAATTTGAAACATGTTGTGAAGGTCAAAACCCCCCGTCCCTGGGTTTACCTCTTGTCTTGTTTCTCAGGGTAAGTTCTTTACTCTTAGACCTAGTCATCCTTGGTTCCTACTACAGCTAAAGCAGAAAAAGAGACATAGGTTAGGGTACAACTCATGTATCTAATGATAAGATGAATCACATCCTACAAGTAGCATCTATTTCCTCTGTGGAGTACCAGTGAGTCTAGACAGACTGTGTGCAGGTGTCACAGCACGGGCTACAACACCTGCCACATCTACTCATTCCTGAAAGCATCCACATGAGGAGAGAGGAGCAAACACAGAGAAAATTAGATGTCAGTGCACGCTGATCTTAAGTCACAACTAACACCATTCTCTATCAATGAGGGACGATGAATGTGTCATACTCAATGTCAGAAGGATAATTCAAGCTGGTTAGGTTGGCTGGGATTTTCACATGTGCACTCCTGCTCAAGGGATTGACTGTACACCATTCCTCCTGCCTTCTGCCACTGTCCACACAAGCTCACTGCCCTTCCTAAGCCTCAGCTGACCAGACTTTATTCTTATTAAGTAAATCCTCTGACTTCCAACAGTTACTTGATTTAAGACAAAGAAGGGAAAGGAAAATGATACCTGCTTTCTGCAGAAGTGCTTTTCCAGGGGCTCCCTACCTTACATTTGAACTAGGAAATGTCACACCTGGACTCAAGCAAAAGCTGGGGAGCATCTTTGATCCCCTTTGAAATTTCCACAGGCGGCTTTCATTTAATTTTCCAGGCTTCTTTGCCTTTCTCGTGTAATAATAGCTGATATCATTTAGTGCAAAGCACAACAGCAGCCATTAAAAATGGTTATTAGTCTGGAACTGCTTTCTTAATAGGAAACACACATGCCACACTCTGGGAGTTCAATGTTTTTTTAATAGACTTCAAGGTAAATGCCACTGTGACCCTTATTCTTAAGGAGGGAGGGAGAAACAGGGAATATGTTTCTCGGCCTGAGATTTTGCCCTTAGGCAGAGCCTCGGGCAGGAGGTGGAGCAGCTCCACCTCCCCTCCACTCCTCCCTCAGGAGGGACCCTGCCTCTGAGGATCTGCTCTTCTGCAGCGACTCATTGCTGCTGGAGGGGAGGAAGATGCATTAGCACTTGAGCATCCTTCCTCCCCACCACCCAGCTGGTGCAGAGGAGCAGAGCCACAGCTCAGCACACTGACAGCCTTCTCCTCCCTCTGCTCAGCCTCTCCCTGCCTTCTCCTTCCCACAGGCAGAACAAGGCCTTTGCAGAAGTGGGGTGCCCTTCAAGGTAACCCTCACAAACCTCAGATAGGCTGCACGTTCTTGAACAGTGGCATTAAGACTGACAGCAGTCTGGCCTTAATGTTCCCTGTGACTGGCCACATGCCCCTTCTAGAGCAAGAGATACTAAAAATTCCTGCCTTGGGGAAAAGTAGAACAGTATATGCCAACCTTCAGCAGACTGAAGCCATTCAGTGTGATGTGGAACTACACAGCTAACATTTACAAGTAACATTGGTACTTAAGACCTTGAAGAGCTTTCTTTTATTACTTTCCATTCTCCCACACCTGACCCTGGCATTTAAAAGCAGAACCTGGGACCTCCTAAATGCAAATAATAACAGCACTGCAGAATAAGGACAGAGGGGAGTTACTGGAGGTGATGGAGAAACTCTGAATCCACAGTTTCCACTCTTTCCAGTTCTTTATGTTACCTGATAAAAGATATTCCCCTTCCTTCCAAGTGTATTTCACTAACAGGGTATTCTATTTGCACTGGCAGAGAACGTCTACTTCCTATCTGATGTTTGCATTGGGGTTTGTTGTTGTTTTTGCTCCTTTCATCACCTTATAAAGGCCACACGACGGTTGCGTGATGTTGAGACTTTTGACAGATGTAACATATGTGCAACAATATTTATCATTTATTTAGCATGCTGGGTATAGCGGCTGGCAAGACGCTGCCATGCCTGACTTAAAGGCTGCTGGCATTTCCATTAGGTACAATCCCATCATGCAGGGGGTTAAGAATTCAGGCATTTCAAATCGCATCAGGCTGAATCATGATTCAAATCAGAAAAGCCAGTTTTTGGTTCACTAAGGGCTGACAAAGTGGGGATAAGGGGAGGGTCAGGAGGAGCAGCAATTGATGGCAGGTCACGAATATGTTCCTCTTTTTGAATGGATGACGAGGTTAATGCTTATGCTTCTCAATAACTGGGGAAGGGGGTTCTGCACTGCTCAGATGCAGCTCTCAGATACAGTATTTCACGGTGGGATTTTCAAAGGCATTCATATCTTGGCCTAGCTGTCTTGCTGCTACAGACAATTTCAGTAGAAGCAGACATAAGCCAGTAGTCATCCGCTTTGAACATCCCACTGCACAGTGTCTGACAGTTGCATTTTAAGGACCACATGCCTGCCAGACACAGAAAGCCTCCTGCTACGTACCGAGGTCCTGCAGCTCACAAGAACAGTGAGAAATGTCTGTGCTGACCTATGCTGATGACGAGACACAGCAAGACCGGAACAACCTGAGCCCCAGGTCTGGTTCAGGAGCTCAGCATCAAACCCTCTGTGCTGTCTCAGTGTCTGTCAGGTGTGACAAACAAATGGACAAACACTTCCACCCTGGATTCAGGGCTGGAAAGGGTAGCTCAGTGCAAACAACCTTCCTTAAGCCATCCTTATAAGCAGGATACAGCTTATGGGTTTAGCCATCATTTCACTATTCTTTTTCCCGTTCTACCCCCCCCAAACCACCAAGGATTGACAGTTCACCCTGAACCTGGCTTGCCTGAAAAGCAACAAGAAGAATCCTTTAACTTCTGCCCAGTTGCAGCTTTTTCTGTTCTCATGGAGCAACAACATACCACACATTTCATAATTAGGGTGCGAGTGAGAGATAAGGCCATCGGTCTGTGCACATGAAAGGAATGTGCTGGGTGTGGAGAGATGGTGCTGAAAGGAAGAAGAGTTTTATATGGGCTGGAAAAGGCTCTGGGAGAGCAGGGTTATGGAAGGGGGAGCTGCATGTGTCAGTGGGAAAGTGCACAAGAGTTAGGAAAATGCAGTTTCCCTCCAAGCTCTGCCTTAAAAGGATTAAAAAGAGGCTGGTAAAAAACACTTAAGTTGGATTTTGTATAAGCACACACATTTGTGAGGGAGGTTTGGCATTCAGGTAATAGGAACAAGTGTTCTGTAGTGCTGCTCACCCCAGGAGGGACACAGCCAAGGGAGAACCTCTGACTGTGGCTGTCACTGAGGTCCTGCAAACCTGCCAGCTCGGGGCAAAGGGAAAGGGCTGTCTTTTCCCTGGGAGCCTTTTGCACAAATCCACCTCAAGATAATATTTATAAAGGCCCACTCTGCATTTTGGAGGGCTTCTGTGTTTGTTTGTTTTCAATAGCCTTGGGTTTGGCATCAGAGCCTCGGAAACCGCACATTTTTACAAGCTTCCAAGGCAAAAAAAGACCTTAGCCCGAACACAACAGCATTCTACTATGGCAGAGGTGGACGACAGCAGTATTTGCTGAATAAAACCAGAGAAAAGTCAAGAAAGGCAAAATTGCAGCAAAATACAGAACCTACAAAATCTGCTATTTATTCTGCTCTCTGCTACCAATGAATTACGTGACCTTTGGCGAGTCACTTGACGTCTTTGTGCCAGTCTCGATCCTCAGACCTTGGGCTTGCTTCCTCCGATTAAAACTCTGGGCTCTGAGCCCACAGCACTGGGCCTGCTGCACTTCTGACCTTTCTGGGGACTTAGAGCTGAAAACACCAATAAATGCCCGATATTCACTTCCAGCCATAACCTTCACTGACCAAATAGGAGATGGAGATACATCTGAATACTGGAGCCTGGTGTTAATCATGTAAAAATGCCTAGGTATGAGTAAATATAGGAACTATCAGCCTAAAAACCTCCTCACTTCATCTTTTACCCCCCCAGTTTGCTCTTAACACACAGGTCTCATGGATATGGTATTCTGCACTGTGCTGCTATGAGAAGGCTGTCCCAGAGCATCAGGTGCGGGAGCAGCGAGGAGCTCCTTTGTCTCAGATAAAGAAGCTCTCCTGATTTCCACCACTGCAGCATCCAAAGCTTCGTTCCAAAGAGCCTTACATAGATTTCTGTCAGTGATAAACTAAGGAATCACCTAAAAGCAGTACACCGTTCTCTTGTTTTTAATATATATTTAAATGCAGTGTTTCTACCTGACAGCCGTTCTTCTGGGTGTTTTCTCCTCTGGGCAATGCACTAGTGGAAGCAATACTTAAGCAGCAGGCTGACTACAAAGACGCTCGTACCAAAGCCTCGCATTTTACTAACAAAAGCAGCACATGAACCCCCTGTATAAATGGTGTGGGGCATTCTCCTAAAATCAATCAAGCTCTATTCTTCGGTTTAAGCCCAATCTCATTGTCTACTTCTTCCTCCGGAGGCCGATTTCTGCCAGGTAGAAAATTAAGTTTCCTTCACTTTTCTTCCCCTACACAATTTTGCAGTGTTTCGGCACCGTTGTTCGGTGTGGGAAACCGACTTCCTGTCTCAATAAACAAGTGCACACAAGGCTTTTCTGGACACATAATGGGGGCTTTTTTTTTTCTCTTTTTTTCCCTTTTTTTCTTTTTTTTTTTTATTTTATACAAAAATCATTCCGCACTTAACACATCAATGAAGCCACTTAAGCTCTACTGCATCTGAATTAAAGGGGGAATTGTGTGATCAAAGAGTGTGAAGGAACCACACATGGAGTTCTTCAGACACTTTACTTTTGTTACATTTGATACATAACAAACCCAATAAATATGCTTATCCCAGTAGCCCATTTCATTATCTCATATCCTTATGTTTAAGAGCATTTCCTTTAAGAGCTTCCCCCCCCACCCCCCTTTTGTTTTACAGCATCATAGTTTTGAGGAATCTATTTTAAATTAAGATGCTAAAAAGACATAAAAAAGCATTTTTTCCTTCCTGGGTATGCTCAAACAAGACCAAAAATCCCTCTACCCTCCGAGTTTCTTCACTGAGCTGAATGTATCTATTCCATGGCAGAATAGATATATTCATGGCAGATCCATGTGCAGTAACCTCCAAAAGGCATTATTAGAGGAGGACACAGGCAAGGAGAGGAATGTTTCCTAAAACTCTTTGCAATAATTCTTTGCATATTCAGCAGTCTTCCCTACACTATACATCAAATTGCTTGGAGAAATAAAGATTTCATGTACCTTCCCTGATGCTTTCAGCCCTGGGAATAATGGCAGATTTACAGCTAAGGGAATTTCTTCAGGATTACATCAAAAGAATGAAGATTATAGATTCTGCCCATTTTTTCCCTGCTGTTTCACATGGAAGTGACAGTTTTCTCCAGCCAAAAAAGAAGCTGCAAGGTCTCATTTTTGAAAGTGGACAACAGTGATTTCTGGCTGGGCAAAGGGTCTGCTGCCAAAATAGCTCTGGCTGAGCCAAAGCAGGACCTTGTTCAGTCCCTACAGTGTTTGGGATGCTATGATCTATACCCCTGCAGAGTAGAGGGTCAAATCAACTGCACCTGTGATGTACCTATATTTACACAATGAGTTTCAACAGGAATTCTGTTGGAAACTGGGTGCTCAGAACTATATATAATATAGTCTACCACAAATAAACATTGTAAAACATTCACCTTCCTTCAAGATAACTTATTTGGAGGTAAATAACAGATGCTTTTAGCAGTTGTTCATTAAAATGCATTTTAAAATGTAATCTTAAAAATTGCCTTTGCATCTTCTTGGTTTTCCTGTCTTCCCCCCACTTTCCCCAAGGGGTCCTGGCAGAAACGGTTGAGACAAGATCTCATATCCATTGCAACACTGAGATCAGAACCCACTTTGGTAAACCCACTTTCTGCCACACAAGATTGCTTTTCTTCCTTTCCTAAAACTGGATGAGGAATTATCCTGCCCTAAAATCATAGATTGAATTGAATACATCTAAATGTTTGTCACTCACGTGCAGCAAAGGCAGTGGGAAAACAGCACCTGAAATACCAGGGAAAAAGGTATTTTCTGCTCTGTTTAATTCTTATCATTAACTATCACGCTGTTGTAACAAGCACGGCCTGGTTATAGCTCCCTTTGTTTCTGTCTTGTCGCTTCCCAAAACAAAACAACTAAACAAAACAACCCCCTGCCAACAAGACAGGGTCTCAACTTCTAAGTAGGACACATCTTCATCTCTTCGCTCCAGCTGAGCTCCCACTGAAGTTAGTAGGGACTCAGCTAAGCAGAGATGAGGTAAGACTCGCAATATTTGACCCCGTGTCCCTCGACCACAATCTATAAATGCCTTTTACAGCCCAGAGAAATCTAACACTCTGGTAACAGAGTTCTCCTGCCACCACGTTCTTAACCACAAGTTTAACAGTGTTTTTACGGTGTCTGCCATGAAACACAGTTCCTGAAATCATGGAAAGCTGTGACAATGGCAGTTCTCATTAAAAAGGGGATAGAAACAGAAAGAAGATGCCCTTAACACTCATGGTTGAGGAGGAAGATCTTGTAAAAGTGAACCCAAAGAGAACCGACAGTTTCAAAAGCTAGAAGGCAATGAGAATAAATCCCACGTATTGCTTTCCTAATCTCATCGCTTTAAGACTCATGATGTTAGGCACCTGACACTTGAGTCTTGAATGCTTCAGTTAGCAATACTACACCAACACCTCATTGCTGCGAAGTGTAAAAAGAAAGTGCTTGGCAAGGACAAAAAAGGAGGATAAAACCAGCAGCCTGGCTGATACTAAAAGGTAATAGTAATATATCAACCGAAACAGCCACCCTAGCCCTTTGTTTGTGGTGCATGGGGATTCATTTCCATCTTTTTTCCTTCCTCCGTTGCTTTTCTGAATGCAAATCCATATTGGTCATTAAATCAAAATTGAAGAAATATTTAGCAGCCAGCAGCTGGGTGGCAAGAGCCTGCTCTAACTCCTTTAAGCTCCTGCATCCCATTTATTGGTGGTGTGAAATATCTATCCTACGCACATCCATGTTATCATGCCTGAAATGGTCTAGTTGAAACAAACAGGAAGAACAGGATAACATTAAAGGCATTTTTATCACCTCAGGTATTCCCACAATTGAAATCCTCATCCAATGATGGCCTTTTGTCTCACTCTCTAAACAGAAGCTTTTTAAAGGCAACTGTACTGGGTGTGGTAGTCCAGCAGCAGTAGTGGTTCTAATCACTTTTTGCTTCTGAGAAGATATGCTTTGGGGGAAACTAACAGAGGAATAATCCAATACTAGCTTTTAAACCAGGAATTTCAGGGAAAAGGTGGAAAGGCTGTCAAATCTGGCTGAAGTCCTTGCCAGAACAGTTCAATGATAATGAAACAAAGCAGCATTTAGTATTTACAGATTAAATAGAGAAAAGAGACCTCAAAGACCCACTCCTCTTCACTAAACCACTGCAGATATCTAGTGTGGCAATATACTTGACGATCAAGCTAATTTCCCGTTCAGAATTTCTTAATCTTGATCTGAATTGTGAAGCAGACTTCAAAAAGAAAGAGGTGGATATTCAAGTGGGGCTGCTTGGTTTGTCCTGCTGTACGAAATAAGGTTTCCCTAGGTGGATTAATTCAGTTAACCTTAAAAACCGCTATACATACTAGATATAGGGCTTAGAAAAGCTGGCATCTGGATCCCTTCCTAAGATCTAGAACTTAAGCTTCAGTGGAGCCACTGGAAACACCAGTTCCACATATGAAAATAGTACAGAAATGTATACACTTTATATATACACTTTATACACATGTGGAGCAAGGAGACAAATAGTATCAGCCTTCCTCTAGCTGTCCCACAACTGCATCTCACTTTGAGAATAGCATCATTCTCTGCAAGGGAAGATTTGTAGCACAGGATATAACTCATCATGAGCAAAAGTGGGAATCTGAGCCATGACATTTTCATTTGAGGCATATTCAAAGGTAGGAGAGTCACTCTATTTTGAGTGAACTTTAGATAAGCACGCACTGTGCCATGGGTTTGGTCTACTCACAGCATTCCTCAGATTTTCACTGTAGTAGGAGGAAAGAAAGAAGGAGATTAAAAAAAGAAAAGAAAAAAAAGAAAGAAAGAATAAAAGGGAAAAACAGAAAGAAAGAGTTTTCTTTACAGGAGGTGTTTTATTGTGTCGATAACCAAAGGCTGGATTCAATAAAGTCTCCATCTGGCTCTCACACAGAGCAACCTCTTCTAAGACCTCGCAGCAGCCCTCCTCACCTCCAGAGCAGGTTTTGGAGGCTTGTGAGCCTTTGCATGGGTTTCCCTCCTGCCACAGCAGGACAGGGCTTTTTACTGGGTAAAACCCATAGAAAGCATCTCTCTGACTTACACTTACTTTGGAGATTGAGGGTGACTTCAAACCCAGAGGATGTGCCAAGTGTGCTTCAAAATCTTGGCCTCAGAGAATCAACTATTCCCTACATGCCAAAATACAAGTAAAGCTAAAGTAGTTGTTGAAACACTGCGTGTAGAGTTTACTGAGTGAGGTTCCCTGGCTTCGCTTACAGAGGGGGCCAGACAAGCTGTTTATGAGGGTCTCTTATGGCTTTACCGTCTACAAATACAATTCCATCACCCAACTGAAACTCAGTCAACAACTGGGGTTTGTATTGTGGCTGAATCAGAACATAGGGTTAAAAATGCTCAGAAATACATCAAGCCCTGTCCTGCTGCCCTTATTTTCTAATCTATCACATACTCGGGTACCAGGATTATAAGCACAAAATAAGAGCAAGGAAAGGCAGTGAGATAAATGATACACACATAAGTAGACAGAAACGATTAATTAGATAGATCTGATAGATGTTTAGTCCTTTCTCAAGGAAAACAAATATCAACTCCCAAGGACTTGGTTTTTTCCTTATATTGTGAGATTTGATCAATAAATCTTGGTTAACATATTTTTTCCCATCATCAGCATTTTAATTCCTGTGTAAGTTAATTCCTTCTCTGTTAATTCCCACACAGCCTTTCCTCCTCCTGAAAGTTCATTTTATAGCTGGCATTTTGGCTCCCATTTTGTTTCGCAGCAAAGGCAGAGACAGACAATAACAGCAAAACCTATTCCTTCACAGATAACACTCGAGTCTTGTTACAGAATTTTCAGGCTGTAAATCAACTCGAGAAGCTAATTTAAGGATATTCACTTGCACTATTCGGGGCTGTATAAACATTCCAAATTCCAATTTTTCATGAAGACATATGCAAACATTTAAAAGGGATTTAAAGAGCCATTTCTGCAGTTAAGAAGATCGAGATCGAGCATTTTATTTTGCCTCGATGAGATTATCATGTAATATTAATATAGAGAAAAAAAATACTTCCAGTGCCTCTATGTATTTATGAGGTCCTAAGGGAGAGCAGAATTCCTTTAGCCGAGAGGAAGGCTGGAGGAAACTGCAAGAGTAAGAGCGACTGTTGAAACATCAAATACATGACAGAATCCGTTCATCCACTGCCATTTCTGCGAAAGTGCTGTGGTATTGGCTTTCACTGTATCTGCTGGTTTAATTGTTTCTGCCTGTTCATTTCTTTGTCCGCTGAAACCACTAGCCTAAGGGAGATTTAAAAATCAAAAGGTAGGGCCGAGGTTGAACAGGAAATGAACACTGGTGTTGCGGCGTTATTAAAGTAAAAAGTTCAGAAGTGGCTCTAGGAACCAGCGTATTAATACACACTTTAAGTGCCATCTCCCTCTCTCTCCCTGCTCTTTTTGTTGGTGGGTTGCTGCTCCAAATGAACCCGAGATCCGCGTGGCAAAGCACTGGGTTTGTGAATCTGAAACGGGAATGCTGCTTCCTAGAAGCCTTTCCCAAGGACCCCTCTAATGAAAAGATCTGCATTTGATTTGGTGCCATCGCAACCATCCCTTTTCCCCGTGTATCCCTTATCCATGTGGGAGTTTGTGTAGACAGAAAGCTCGAGCGGGGAAAGAGAGCAACACGCTGATTTCTATTTTCGGGTGGGGGAGCACAAAGTGAACTCCCAAAGTTCAGAGCTCCTCACCCCTGCAGGCTGGATATAACACCAATGACACACGTAATGAAAATAAACAGAGCTGGCATTAGGATCCCTGCGAGGAATTCTTTTCCCCCCTTTTCTAAGTGCACTCTATCTTTCTCCTCCACTATATCTCCCTTTCCTTTTTCTCTGATCTCCAGGACAAAAGATTCAACAATCAGAGATTCAAACGCCAAGCAAGGAGGATATGTACTTAAAACACCACATGGCCAATAAAACCTATTTTACAACATTATCTCACCTTTAACAAGCAAATTGACCAATGTAAGCAAAAACTGACCCCCAAATCCTTTTATGAAATTGCCAAAGAAAACCTTCCCTCGATTACAGCTATTGAAACAGCCACACGATTAGCAGAGAAAATACTCGGGTTTTAAGGAATCACAGCACTGGGTGTTTCACTGCGTAAATGTGCTCCTAACCAAAAGGTATGAGGCCACAGATCTCAGGAATTAATTTGGGTTAATTCAAATGGCAAAGATGAGGTAGGCAAAATAACAAGCAATTACCTTTTCCTGCCTTTGAAGAACAATGAATTTGGGACTGCTCCAACTTCAGAAAGAGTGATTACAGATTTTTATGCTCAGGCAAACCTCTACCTATTTTAACGCACACAACATATACATGTGTATCCGCACACTACATACGTACTTTCTATGTCCATACACTTATCTGTATTCCATAACACTCTGCACTTGAAGGATTAATTAAAGATAAAATTCAATTATTTATTATATACCCTGCTAATTATTTCTGAAGCTCTATAAAGAGAGCAGGAAAGCTAACCAACACAAGCCATAATTAAGCAGAAAGGCAGCATTTGTGTGGTCATTTGGCGAATTCACCGTACAAAACGCTTATCATTTAACCATTTCCTTTATATTGTGCATCAGGGTGGAAAGGTTTGAAAGCAAGGCAGAATTCCAAATCTGACTTCAATATATTTTGGAGGAGGGAAATATCTATTTCTATGAGTATCGACAATCGCTTTAGTGGATAATAAGCAACGTTAAATAAAACATGTAGCTAAATAGGCATTAAAGGCCTTTTACATACTTGGAAGAAAAGAAAACAGTTTTTTCCCTTTCTTTTTTCTCTCCCCATGCTGCAGACTGCAGGCATTTTGGTCTATCTCTGTCAAGTGCAATTCTTTCTTGATGAATGACAAGGTACGATAATAGGCTGCCGTTACCAGGGCAACCAGACAGCAGAGCTGTGTGCCTTGAATTTTGTCATCTGAAAATGAAACCAGAAGCAAAAGAAAAGCTGAGAATCTAGCGACAGATTAACTCATGGGGGGGGACTGACGGGGGGAGAGAGCGCGGGAGGAGGAAGGAGAGAGCAGGGGGGAGGGGGGAAAGGGGGCTACATTACAAGCAATTAAAATTACTGTAATATGTGGTATGTGTGTATCTGCGTGTGTCTGTGTTGCAATTTCAGATATCATTTGTCAATAGGCTTTTATCCTTCTTCTCGCTGCCACTCTCTTTGTTCCAGAAATACACAGAAAGCTTTAAAAAGTACCTTTCAGAGGCTCTCTAGCACATCCACCTTTACAATAGGTGTCTTTGCGATGCTGCTCTTCACCCGACTTCCAGCAGCACCATACCCAGTTCCCCCCAGTCCCACTCAGCCCCTAAGAGCCCCTGGGAGTTGATGGTGGGGAACCAACACTCATTTCTGTAGTTTACGCTGGGCACCTGGTATGGAACCTTCCTTTGCATACAGTTGTTCAATCCATGGCTAAATAATGCCCCTCAACACAAGGATTCATCCAATGCCTTCACTTTGGGCTGGGGAAATCTCTGCTACGGTCTCTGTGATGTCCTCCTGGATCAGACCCAGCCACCGTGAACCACAGGCACTGGATCATGGATGCAAAGTTAGGGGGGCATTCAGCAGAAGGTTGAAAGCAGAAAGACTAAAGAGGAGTCAGTTGCCAAACTCTAACCTGTGATCAACAGGATGTCTGGATCTGGACTTAGCTTGGGCTTGGACCTTTTGAAGATGAGCTAAAACTGTATCAGTCTATTTCTTTCTTTGTACCCCCAAATCTGAATAAAATAGAATCAAACCACACAAGTCTTGGGTTTTAACAAAAATACCTAACCTGCAAAGCTCGACTGTTGATGCACAGCATAACACAGCCACTGGCTTTCACAAACACACCATAATATTCATAGCTGAAGAAACCCCTCTGCCTGCTCAAGGCATATTAACTAAACCTGTAGCACATTTCCCCAGCAGTGTAACTTGAGACCTCATAATAGTCACGTTTCAGAGCCACCATCTTCCATAGCCTCCACAGATTCTACAGACGTCTTTTACTAAGCTCTTGGGTGATCAGATAAAACCTTGCTCCTACCATTCTGTGGAAGAACCGTTGATAAAATGAGCCTTCTATAATTTCCCTGCTGTCCCTCAGGCAAAACTCCCCATGATCCTTGTAAAGTGTGGGTGAATCATTAGGCTCCCATGCCCAAGAAGAGGCTTTTCTGCCAACTTTAAGGATGAGGAAACCAACATGGAGAAAAGCTGCCTTAGTCAGACCCCTTTGAAGAGCCAGTGGGACTCTTCCATTATACTTCAGCTGGGTTTGGACCAGGCTTTACCAGCCTCTCATGGCGCTGGAAACAGGAGACCTAGTACTCCCAGCTCACAACTGCCATAAGCCAGATTTCTTCCCAACAAGCTTTCTCTCAACACACATTGATTTAAAATGTAGTAATTCAATTAAATAAGAACGCAAGGCAATAAATGTTGCTTAACCAAAATTACTCCACCTTTGCACAGGAAAATTATACTCTAAGCATGTCAGTCATAAAGATGACATGTTCTTGAAATAAAAATTCATAACTTATGCATGTCTTTACATGGGGAAATCAGTTACCTGATTTTTAAGGTATCTAAAGGAAGAGATCATTCCTAATGCTTCTCCACAGACACCCAGTATAATGGCTTATAGAAGAATGACTTAATTTTTTGGCATCTTGACTGCTTTTGAATATTTTCCATGGAAAAATGAAGGAATATCATCACTTGCATGATTGACTTTTTTGCCATGACAAGTCCAGGACATTTCAGTTCTGATTTATTTTTTCGCTTGACTACTGTTCTATGACTGTGTCTACATGGCATTGAGGAGAGGAACCCCTGCTATCTCTGGCATCAGTAGCACTCTAGTTGCATCAGCAGCTTCATTCCACATAGACTAATTAGCCTGGTTTTCAGGCAAGAATCTTGCACTAACTATAGTTATGCTGTTTTGAAGCCAGGTTAATATCATCTACGTGTTACATGTACCTTTAGCTGACATCCTGCACAGGTACCAGGAAGCCAGTGATGTTTTCAGGCTGAAGGAGTGATGTGGCTACTTCATTTGCCAGTCTCCATTTGAGCAAGGTCACTAAGGCAATGACAAACTTGGTTTATTGGAAGTTGCATTCCAAACCCTTCATTGAAAGCTGGCTTATTCCTTCTGCACATCTTTTCCATTCAGTTTTCAAGTGGTAACAGGAATCTTCATTCGAATTTGTCTATTACCAACTGGGTTTATAAAATGTGAAGGTTTTACTGTTGGTGATGTTATCTTCTAACTGCCAAATCAATTTGTCTAATTGCAATTTATATGTTTATTATTTTCCTGCTTTTTCCAGCCTTTCAGCATTCTCCTGGGTTTGTATTGTGACAAAGGAACAAAAGAAGTTCTGCTTTATCTATCTGACTCACTAACTCCCCAAAATAAGGAGATTTGGAGAACACAGTAAAATACAGCACTTGTCCAGCTACTCCATGTCAGTTTTATTTGACCCTTATCACATATCATGTACCATAGCTTTCTTTTGCCCTATAGGAGATCCCATGGTTGAATGTCAGAACCATGAAACCAAGCTTTGGGAAATGCTCCTTTAAACCTTGGGCACACCTTAGACCTGTGCTTTGGCCAAATGGCAAAGCAATCATTTGAAAAGAAAATATCTACATATTAATCATATTGACTAATTCTAAACTGCTTTGCTAGCTCTGCCTAAGCCCACAGCTGGATGAAGAAATACAGAGTATAGCCATCATGACTATGGGTTATATTAGAGATGAGATTGAATTAAGGCTTCCTTAGTTTCAGAGCCATGTCTTAACCACTAGACCACTACTGCTGCTTTACTTTACTAATCCTCCTTGTGTGCACCTCTGTGTTAATTCAAACTGAAGCTCAATTAAGGCTCTTCTTGTCCCTGATAAGACCAGGAAGCTGTAGAAGAGCAAGCTGGAGTTTACTCAGCCTCATGCATCCATCAGCAACATGTCAGCCAGCTTCCAGTTATTAGCAGCGATGATGGAAGAGACACATGGAAAAGGGTGGGGTATTCAAACCCCTTGTTGAGCACAGAGAGGTGACAGCTCAACAAATCACCTTCGGATTTGTGAACTCAGCAGATAGTTTCTGGAAGTTGTTGAGAGAAAATAAATATGGAAAACCACAATGTCATTTCTAAGAGTCACTTTTCAGAGCCTGACCGCATTTTAAGTATCTGTTAAGTGATGTCCTTTCTCCTACCATGCTTCTGGCCAAAACCAATGTTGTATCAATCCCCTGACAAAGACAAGTTTGATGCTGGAATTCCAGACACCAAAACAAATAATACCACCTACAGCCCTCGTGAGTCACAGAACTCATGTGATTTAAACAGGAAAAAGAAAGCAAAAACCAAACCCCAACTCATTCTTACTATAAGAGGCTCAAGAAAGGAAATAACTCGGTTAGCAAGGCTTTCCCTTTGTGAATGATCAAAGGAGACAGAAGGATTTATAAGTATTCTGAATTAACACAAAAAAGACTTTTTAGTATACTTAATGAATTCAATATCACCCTGCATGGTTTGACCTCACGGACAGCCTCTCTGAGAACTATCTGCCTGTGGCAATGTGCACAGCTTAATTCCTATGAAGACTGATGCTCCTGCATTCCTATGCGGTGGATGTGACCCAGCCCTAGTTTATCTACATTAACATGGCTGCATGGCTTCCAGACCACAGTCAGCTCACTTTGGCCAGCTCTGGACACAGGCAAGAGAAGCACCTGCCTTTGCTTGCTGCTTGTGGATAAGATGGCTAGGCAGGCCCTCATCAAGCTTCTCCAGAAGTCCTTGTTGAACACTATCTCGGGGACAAATGCAGCATTTATAAAAGACAACTGGGGATAATGGTTCTTTTGGAGAGATGATGCTACACTTACATACATGGCATCTGCCTACTTTGGTTATGGGTACATTTAAATGTATTTCAATGCTGGTATTAAATGAGAGCCTTCCTATCACTTCTTACCTACTGCAGTTGTTCAATAAATGGCTTTCGACTTTTGCAAGAATAGGTTTTTGGCAAACAATAGGACTGTTAAAAGAACCACTTTATGAGAAGATCATAAATGAGAGTTAACTCATAGATATGGCTGTTTGCTAACCAGCAGAGGTAATAACAAAATACGAGCCACTATCAAATGGACTGACAAGGAGGAAGCTAGGGAATAGAAACTGTCACCAATCCACAGCAGGCCAACAAATGCAGGCAAATGTATTACACCCTGCGGTCCAGCAGATCCTCTTTCTGTCAGGCTGTATTGGCACAGTATATTTATTTTCTTTGAGAAGAAGCACAGAGCTGTTTTATGGGCCTCATCTCCAGTGGACGTGGAGAACAATGTGCTCCCTTCTCTGCTTCTTTCTTTTATGTATTTGAGGGCAATTTGCAAACTTCACTTTCAGCCTTTTCCTACTGAGCAATTGGTTCATGTCATTACTGAAGCACAACCCAAGAGAAGATGCTGCCCTATACCCAAGGCAGAGAGGTACATTTATTACTCGTACACAACAGCCCGATAAGATGACATTGCTGATTCATGCTGAGATAGCTGGTACTGCGTATGCATGTTAGGAATAAAGTAGTTGTTGGTCATTGCATGTGATAAGATGACCCTTCAAGAATAAAGAAGTGTCCAGCAAAGTGGTGAGCATAAATGAATCAGTTGTTCAGGGAAAGATGCTACTCTGAAAGAATAACTGGGATGCTACAGAGATGGGGACTATGTTGATAGAAGGACTTAGTTGTAGTGACAAAAGAGACCAAATATTTGGAGTATGACAAGAAACAGCTAGTCAATTAACTTATCTGTTTTCATAACAGTTGGAGAGTCTCCTATATCTACATTGGCAAGTGGGTGGGGGGCTAAGATAGCTGTCACACTTTGATAAGTAGGCCACTCAGTTTTGAAAGATTAAGGCCAGAGATGCGGATGCAGCTGAGTGTAAATGAGACTCCCAAGAGGGAAGATCAAAGTTTGTAGGAAACCATAGTAAAGCATGAAAACCAAACTTCCTACCCGGAATTTCAGCATGAAAGGGCTATGGTGGCTTTCAGCTTCAAGGCCACAGGCTGAAGACCTTATTGAAAGCTGTTGGAGGGCCTCTGTGCCAAGCTTAGATAGTCCTCACTGGAAACAGGCAGGCAAAGAGGGGCTTCTTCATGTCCAATGAAAAGAACCAACTTTGCAGGCTAGGGAGTCATGCTCACAAACTGAGACAAGATACAGCTTTGATATTTCTTGGCATTTTTCTCCTATAAATATGAAGACCACAAGGCTTTCAAAAAAGCCCAGAGGGTTCTTGTCTGTTTGTAGTCATGTAAACCACTGCTCATCAGAGAGGCTTTCTGGCCAAAGAATTAAAGCTGTTTCCTTCCTGGCCCCATTTGTTAGAGATTTTGTCTCTGCTGCTTTACTACATGACAACCGGCTTAGACATTGCAGGATGTGAGAGGTATTGGAAATCTCTTCTAAGACAGCGTGGTATTTATGCGCTCTCATCTGGTGCAGCAGAACAAGGTGCATCAGCCTAAATCTCATGTTCTCTTTACTGCAGTAACTGCACACTCACTGCCTGACTGCCAGAGCCTGATGAAACCCTGGCAGGTTTTTTCACTGCTGTCAATATAGCCATATTATTACCTCAGCCATTTCCCTCACTCTGTGAATGATTTAGTGTGAAAATTGGAGTAAATAACTCAATTTTCCTCTGCCTATAAAATGGGGGGGTTAATAATTGTTGTTTATACCCTACAAACTGCAACACAGCCTTTAGATCCATCTTATCTGAACATCTGATAATCTATTGCTCATTACCACATTGCAACCATTAAGTTTGTGGAAATATGGTATGTAACTAGTAGGAATGAGGTCTGTGCTGATGTTCAGGTCAGAGGGAATAATAAAGGGAACACTGAAGAGCTGGTTTGGCAATGGTACTTCTCACTTTTCAAATCCCAACCTCCTTTAATTAACTTTCCTAAAGTATGCAAAGAAAGAATGGTGGGACATTGAGCTCTGCTCATGGATGCTCATGTGCTCTTATTGCAGTAGAGCTGCTCCCAAAGGCTGTTTCCAGCAGCAATAAGTGACGTGTAGCTAGGCCTGAATTATCGAACCTTAGTAGCATTTCAGCCAAAACACATAGCATGCACTTCAAGCTCAACACAGTTATCAAGTACCTAGGTTAGCCTGATGTCTGTACCATCCATTGCATTTTCCACCCCACCATTACCTGTTAGCACTGACATTGGCTCTGGTGGCTCAAGTCATAATCTCATCACACCTTCACATCTGGCAGCAGAGCCAAACTCTGTGATGAACTTCCAGCACACTGGGCATCCTTAAGACATCACCATAGGTGACATGAGTTTGCTCCCATCAGTTTTATCCCACCTTCTCCCTCCTCCCATCCCTGCAGAAAGCAATCTTTAACTGGGTGCACAAAAAGATTTCATCAGCAGCTTCCAGGAGAGCTAGAACTGATTTATATCCACTGAGGAATGAACCAGATTATGCTTAGCTTTAGTCCCCTGTTTCAGAAACAACAGCGTTATGAATAATCCTTTTATGTTCCTTGTATAAATATCTGAAATGTATAAAACCAAGGAGAGGAGGGAATTCATTAAGGTGGTCCAGGGGAATATTGCTCTGAGAAATAAGAGACTGCTTATGAGAGTTAAAATGACTTTATCCCATTACTTTTACATCAGGAAAGAGGCAAGGGGAAACTAAATGTAAGGAAATTTTACCAAGAACGGTTACGTATTAGTTTGTGGAAACATATTCCTAAGGAACCCATGGGAGCATTAGTGTGTCAGTCTGTCATACAAAATGGACGACGGTGATTCTGCTATATTATACTGCAAAATTCCCAATCAGCCAGGTCCAAAGTCTGGAATCAATACTAATCTTTCAATAGAGTTCAGTGGACTTAAGGGCAGGCCCCATGTGCTTAATATTTAAGTTAATAAAGGGCAGAAACAGTGAGTCAAAATGTGACATGGGCAGCGATTGTAAGAAAACCCCCCTAATTTTTAAGGGGCCTATTTAAGCCAAGTTTTTAAGACAAAACAGTGCATGCATGGAATTTCCAGTTCAATTACATCAAGTCACACTGATTTCATCTGGTTACCGTATGTTATTGGTGGGAATGTAACTCGATGCAGCTCAGTGCAGCCTGTGGCATACTGATTTATTACAATTTAAATGATAAAGCACCCAAGAATGTTCAAGCAATTGGACTACTCCATTGACTGGATGCTCAGACATCTATTTTTAGAAAAGATGTCAGTCTGTGCACTATTAGATGGACTGGTCCATTGTTACTAAAGGGGCAGAGGAATTTCCCTTATCACATAGTGGCTGCTTTATGGTACCTGTGTGCTTTACGCTAAGTGCTTTGTGTAGATCTGGATGTACCAGGATGTTACCCATCAAAGCTGGGACCTTTGCTGGGTCTTGTTCTGAAAGAAAGACTGGACCAGTGAAGTCCAAGTCCAGATTTTCCTGCACCTTAAGGAGATTCAGGACATGGCTTCTGGTTTTCCTACATTTTCTAGGGGTAGGTATTTCTGAGGAGCAGGAACAGGACTAGAACTTGCCTAGAACACACACAAGTCTACACATGCCAAGTATTTGGTCTGCACCATCCTATCCTCTCATGAATTACCAGCCAGATTCTTGAAGCTGGAAGTTGTTTGGACCCACAGCTCTAGACAGACAGACAGGAAGTGGAAACCCCACATTCCTTTCCTTTGTTTTACAAATGGTTTGAAAGAGGCTATCCACCAAAGCAAAAATAACCATGAAACTGGAATAGCTCATGCATAACATGGCACAACAATAAAAGGTTGGGCATCACTGCAGTGGATTCTTGAATTCAGCCAAGAGGAGAAAGTGCTAAAATCAACACAAAGGGATCCCATTGGATCATTAGGAGATGAAAGGCTACTTCCAATCACTTTGGTTTATTCAGCTGGATCTCTTTAGGAATACTGAACAGTCAGGTGTGGTGGCCTAATTCTCTACTCCTTGTGTTCCTAAGCATGGGGTAGTGGCTGTGGGTGTGAAGGTAGGAGAGGAATTTGATGTGTGTGTTTGGAAACACAGTTATAACTATCATGGCCATCATCTATCAAATCAGTCCATTTCTTTGATATACAGTCTGTTTTGTGATGGCTCCAAAGATCTGTTCCTGTCTTAACAACAAACTTCTCACTTTACATGAAAGCATCAGCAACTTCTGGGAAACAGATTAAATCAAGTTCCAGGCTTCCTCTTGATATGGATAAAAAATGTCTAGGAGAATGGGCTTGACTAATCTCAGCAGGAACAAGACCTCCTGCTGATGAGCTCTTGGTTCAGTGTTTTAACATCTGATCTTGCTGTCTCTAGGTCAAAATGATGGCTGGTGGAATTCTGACAATTACATTAGAGTCAGTTAAAGAAGGAATTTCTCCCATTGCATGTGTGGCTTTCGCATCAACTAAAATCCAGCTTTTAGGAAAGAGGCAAGGCTCTGAAGGCAGCAGCTACAGAGGAAAACCAAACCCAAACAGAGCTCAGAAATAATAAACCCATTGAAAGGAAAACACACCTGATAAAGTGTTCATTCTTTAAAACATCCCTACTTTGGCATCCCTTCCAGCAGTGATAATGTTTGGTTTTACAGCAGAAACATAATGTACCAACAATACTGAAGATTTCAGGGATTAATTGCTTAGAGATAGTCAGAGGGAAAGTCACTAGAAATCCTATTACCTTTACCTTGTTTTAGCAGCAAGCAGGGAAAGCTGAAGTCCACCCTCTGGCTGAGTTAATGCAGAAAATAAGGGCAGGCTGCTGCCAAATCCCAAGTTATATTCCCTCATGGAATACCCCTCCCAGTCAATCCCCCAATCACAGCCTCCAAACCTCTCTGGGCCACATGGTAAGATTCAAGTTAATGTAACTCTGCAGTTCCTCCATTGACTGCTCTGTTATAGTGATGGAGCTATGAAGTGCAAGGCATCCTAGCATCCCATCTGAGTTACTTGTTTCATATGGCAAAACTCCTTTTCAGCTACCACTTAGCTAGGGTATTTCCTGATGCTGTTTACTTCTCCCAGATTTACCTTGTTGTTGTTATAATGGGAGCTAACTGGCATTCCTTAAACCCAAGCTTGAGTTCAGATGCTGAAGGTGATGGGATGGAGCCTGCAGAGGTAGTCTCAGAGGCTGCAGGTCCCCATCCGATGCCTGGGATAGGACCATTTGTGGAGAGCAAATTTCCTTGTGCCAAGACTCAAGTTTGTATTGAAATTAGCCTAACATGACCCAAACAATGTAAGAAAGCAGCTTCCCTGATCAGGATGTAAAATCCTTCCAGGTGTAAAAGCTACTGCAGCTGCCAAATGTAGCACACCCAAACCTGAACATCTGAAACTGCTTTAAAGGTAGGAGTCAACAAGTCACAGTGCACTGCGCTAGGAGCTGTTGGAGGCACAGCTTTATCCCTCTGCTGCTCTATTACCTGTATTTGAGGGGTCTTCATGGAAAAGGCTGTAAAGGAAACATTTTCAAGCTAAGGGTGCATTAGGCAAGGGATGGGAGGCTCTGTGATTTATAGCTGTGGTAATGGGCTGGATCTCTGCAAAGTGAAATCCAATTATCAGCTCTGCCGTCTCAGGCAAAATGCTTAAGCCAAACTTTCTAATCAGTGTCTTTAGGCTGGGTTGGTTTTCAGAGGTACTAAGCCCCTCCCCACCCCATAAGCTCTGGGTAGAGTAACAGACCAGCACAAACCAGTATTGGATTCTACTGTACTGGATGTATTCTTTCTATAGTTGGGTTGAGAATGAACAGTTTTACTCCATGTTATCAGGAAAAAGAAACTGTAGAAACAAGGACACAGAGGTTAAAAGTCTGGAAAATAAGGGATTTGATTCTCTGCCTGTGGTTTTTCTCCCTCGTGTGAATAAGGACCAGGAACACTTCCATACCCACCTCACAAAGGGGCTTGTGAGAGTTAATTCAGCTCCCTGCCGAAAGTGCCTTGAGATCCACAGATGGAACTTGCTGTTAGAGGTGATGCATTACTGAATAATGACGTATAATCATATGTGAACAAAACACACTCATACATCGCTCCATATGTTTTATAACATTAAGCCCTGTGTTGTTCTCCAAACAGACAGATACATTCCAACCTGGAGAGGATCAAACACCTCCCAGAATATTTTGCCTTTTGATTTCAGAGGTGAGGAGATGGTTCCAACAACATCGTTGTCTCTTTTTGAGTGCTGAAACCAAACCAGGGGTTTATTTCCTTTTAAGAAGGGGAGTGGGAAAAAGAAGGAAAGGTTTTACACAGCATGTGCCAAAGGAATGTAACATCCCCCTGGACATGTGTCCTTGAACAACAGGGGAGACCTTGGAGTTTGTATCTCAGCTGAAAAGATAAAGGTGGAAATACACTTCCCCTCTGCATCCCACTGCACTTTCATGTTTGGGCTTGGAGAGATCCCTCAGCAGAAATACTACTTTAAGCTCTGCTTCTGCCACTGGAGTCTCCTTTTGCCTCTCTCCAGCTCCCACTGAACTTATACCAGCTACATGTGCTCTAATACGGAGTCCTCCATGCAAGCACGGTAGATAGAGGTTTGGGGAATATGGGGCAGCTCTTCCTAAAATAGGGAGTGAGGGGAAAAACACTGGACCAGTTTTGTTTGCCTTCACAATGCCAGTTTGTATGCCATGTTGGTACGAGAATGAAGCATTTGGCTGCCTGAGGAATATGTGGACTTTAGCTTCTTATTGAATACTTTTGGCAATTGTACCAAAATGTCATGTTTTTACTGGGTTTTGATGACTATTTTTAACGCTTCTATTCATATATTCCAAGAGGAACTGAATGCTGACGTAAAGACAGCAAGCAGAATACCATTAATTCAAAACCAGGGCTTTCCTCCTCCTCCAATTATTTTCAGCATCGTTCAAAATCCACATTATGCCCCAGAACTACACATGGCTGTTAGGTACCATGAAAAAAGATCAGAGGGGGTTGAAGGAGAACAGGAATTATGCCAAAGCTGCACTGTTATTTCTGAATCACCTATGAAGCATAGGAGAGAGAAACACAGATTTCATGAGGTTTTAGTGCATTTGGGCTCTCAACAGGGAGATACAACACATCTTTCAAACCACCTCACCCTGCCAGATAGCCTTGAAGTGAAAACACAATGGAACTAAAGGTCTGAAGGCAGATTTTGATCTCAGTGTGTGATGTGCTTCATGAGCCCACCAACCCTCTTCCCAAGATGGCATTCTCCCCCCATCCAAGCCCCAGGATGAACCCAGCAACTCCATCCTCTTCTCAAGGGAACCAGGTGCTCTAAAAGCAAGGGATACCCTGGGGGAAAGGGGAGAAAGGGGTGGGCAAATGAGACAAACACACTTGAAGTAACTGATTTACAGATTCACCATTTACTGGATTCCTTGTGAATAACCAAGGATATTCTTTGCAAGTTCAGACATGATACAAGCACACAGGCACAGGAAAACCAAAGTCCACCGACTGTTTTTGATCCTTTCCATTTGTTTTGTCCTTTCCGAGAAGCTGGAATCCAGGTGAGTCTCAGACTCTATCCAGAAATGAGTTCATACATTGAAAGAGGACTCTTCATGATCCTGAATGTCTGATGCTTCACAGCATTTCTTGCATAATTCATCTTAAAAGTGGAGTTACCAGCAGGGCAGTCAAGTGAGAAGCATATAATGGCCTGTGATCATCAGACACAGCTTCCAGGGAAGGAAAGCCATCGGTTCAGCTTCTTGTAGTAGTAGCCAGAGGGAGCTGTTTGGAGACTTCTCCCAGGAGCTGACTTAGCGTATCCTCCTCTTTGCCATATAGGACACCAAAGGGCACCCCTTCTGTCCCATCTTCCAAAGGCATACAGCAGCAAACTGCAGAGTGTTGGTCAGCGTGTTGGCTGTTTGACCATGGTCTGAGAGTCAGCAGCAAGAAACAGCCTGTGCCAGAGCAAATCCCTCCTTGTGTCTCAGAAGCCCAAGCCATCCTTCAACAGTTGCTGCTGGAGGCTACCCCTTACTTAAAGGATAGCATCATGAGAAGCACATATTGCACAGCAAAACCTATGTTCACCCTTCTATGCCCCCCACCCCTTAAAGAACATACAATATATATTCAGTGTACCATGAGCCCACTGCTATAGGTGGAGCTCTGTGAGCATGACACAGTCGATCACAGATACAAAGGCCAGCAAATAATCATTCTATAAATGTCAGACATTTCAGCCTAGCACATTAGAGATTCATTGACTACATTGCGGGAAGAGCTGTTAAATGAACCCAATTTTAGCAGTTTCAGCCTTCTACAGTCACTTTGAGTACCATGTATATCAGAGACTCATTTAGCATCTTGAAAAATACCCTTTTCTTTAATTGGTTATAATGTCCCTGCACATCAAATACAGTTGCCAGAGCACTGGGTGAATGACAAAAAAAGACAAGAGTAAAATAGCTTACAGAAATAACATGTTCTTTTATGATTACATCTGGGGGTACACGAGAGGGTCTCCTGGCATGTCAGTAACCTTATTCACAGCCTGGAAAGTTCCACAGAGGAAGAATGTATACTATTAAGTACAGCAGCCCTGTAAACCAGGAGACGTGAACTATTGCTTTGCAAACGATGTGCTGCACTTCCTTGGGCAAATCACTTTTAGGTGACTTTTCCCCTCATATTTCCTCAATCTACCTTGTATAAATCAGTCTCCACCTCTTCTGAGCAAGCTTAAGTCTCCTTCCATGTACTAGGGACACTGACTGTGCAAATTCAGAGTGAGCCTGTAAGTTCAACCTTACGTGCATAACAGATAATTACAAACCATAGCATCTTACCCCACCGCATTACTTGTCTGGGTAGTCCATGGAGTCAATATGCACCATAACTGTAACACAGGAGGTAAAGCTCAGTTTGGGCCCAGAGTAAAAGCAAGAACTAGTGCTGTATATAAAAGACTGATACACATCCCCTTTCATTATTGAGAGGATGAGCTGCATGCTGATATTTTACTTAAAGGATAAAGTAACCCTAAATATTATAAAATATGGAGGCAGTAAATTACAGTTTGTAAATGCATCGCATGAGCTTGTGGATACATTTAGATCAAAGGAGCATGATATTCTGAATAATATCTGATAAGCCTAATTAATGAGAACATGCCCAACAGAGTTTTCCAGTAGTAGTAACAATGCCCTGCAGGTACTCGTCCATGTTCCTCTGCATAGGATGGACAAACTTGCATTGTGCTCATGAACGTATACAGTCATTGACTCCAGCTCAAAACCTCATGGATGTAGGGGAAGAAGCATCTGCATAGCATGATGGTTAGAGTCATCCTACTGAAGACCTAAAACAAGACCGCAAATTCCTACTGAAGACCCCAAAAATGGAGCTCTTCCCATGTGTACCACTGGAAAAGAAGAGGATGCTTTGGCCTTGAGATGAGAGCCCACACTAGATCAGGTGCCAGACCCCTCCTAGACTGTTGAGGAAAGCTGGAAACAGGCAATGTAGGTCCCCAATTAACTCTATAAAAAGATCTCGACTCCAGCATTCATTCACCAACTCCAAATCAAAAGGAGTCAGCTGCATCACAATCAATCCAAGAATGGCTCCTACCTCATAATGTAATCTTTGTAATGGATCACTTATAATAGATCTGGCTTTCCTGAAGCTATGATCTTGTCCTTTATTACTGACTAATACTGAACATTCCAGCTACACATATTCCCTTCCCCTGAATCACCTTCCGCAGAAAATAGTATGTTGAGAAATAGCCCAATTAAATGTGCAACTATCTGTAACCTTTTGTGTTCCTGTATCAGGTGGTGAAGCAGCAGCAACACTGGAAAATATAGGATCTTTGGGAAATGTAGCATATTATTAGATTTGATGAGATCCATTTTCTTGATGGCTTCTGAAAGATCTTTGTGCTAATTAGCTAAGAATACCACTGAATTATTTAATTATCTCTACTTTTGTGCAATAAAATATGTTGTCATATCACACACTCTATCTTGCTGTTGCTGTTCAGACTTAATGATGCCTTTATAGTTAGCGATTTCCTTTGTTCTCCCTCTGCAAGTGGGTTTTGGTGGAGCTGGGGAAAGGGGGAAAGCAGAGAAGGAAAAATATCAGGTTTAAAATGAATTCTTATGGGTGGGAAGAACCTTGACATGGGTTTCTCTCTAGCTCCAGTCTGAAACAGGCGAAGCATGTTGCGATGCCACAGCAGACCCACATACTCTTGCTAATGCAGCAAGGAATGCTTTCCAGAGGAAGAGGAAAGAAATGGCTTCAAAAAAACCTAAATCAGCAAGGAATGTTTTTAACAAGGAAGAGGTAAATTATGATAATTACTCTGACTGGTAGGGTCCTTAAGCATTACTAATTAGCATTTATTGCCTGGATTATTGAAACAATGTGTGTGTTCCCAAGAGCGAAGAAGAACTGGGATGCTCTTTCCTTCTGAGCCCTGGGAACAAGCAGGAATGCGGTGCAGTTGGCAGAGAGGCTCTTCTTCCAAGCATGGTGAGCACCAGCCCTGTGCAGAGCTGCACAGAGGCACTGGGAAACGTGCACCTTCTGCAAGCCCACGTTGTGAACTTAACTGTATGGCTGTGTTCTGCCTCCAAGAAGTGACCAAAATCAGGGCAGCACAAAAGGGAAGAGGCCTTGAAAATAGTCAGAATCACCGGACAATGGTTCAAGCTGCAGATTAACATTTACCTTAAACTCTGTGTGCTAGTGTTTTCTATTATTATTGGGGTTATATGCAGACCTATTATGAATTAACATTAAAGTATGGAAGTATGGGCAAAGAGACTTCATGACAGACAAAAGAGTTAATAAATTCGACAGAAAATAAAGAGGTTATGCCATTTCCAGCTAGCATTTTGACTGGGTTAATGTGACTTTGTAAAGAGGCTGCAAGCAGTTCTCAACACAAGCTACATTTTAATAGCAAGGATTTATCATGTCAATGATGTTTTGATTTAGAAATCGACTAGAAATTCATCAATATTCTAACCAGCACTAGCCACTACATAAGTATTCCAACTATAATTTGGTATCTGGCCCAATAAATCTTTAAGTGCTTTGGAAATGATTCAGGCAAAAGAGACAGTGAAAGTAGTCTCCATTTTTGAGCTGCAGTGCTATGCAACTTTAGGTGCTATTAAACCCCACTGGAATAAAAGAGCAACAATGGCAAACTGCAGAATGCCTTGGACCTCTTTTACCTTTTACTGCCACCAAACCCCATGCCTTTCAACTTGGGAAAGCAAGTTCCAGCTAAGCTACAAACGGGGTCAAAGTCACAGAGCTAAATGCCACAGTTGCTGCTCAGACAGAACTGGATGCCAGAGTTTTGCAGAATTAGGGTTATTTTTTTAAAAGCAATAATTAAAAAGCCATATTTTGTTTGGTTTTGCCCTTTTTAATTATCTGCAGCACATATTGCATGGAATGCTTGGGAATGTGTTATATTAAATGCATCTCAGTTTTTAACTGAAACTAATCTCAGTCTGGTCATTCTTTTCCATGCTGAATAAGATCTTCAATCCTCACTGAGGCTGACTTGTTTATCCTATTTATTAAGTAAATTAATACCTCATATTTATTTTCTCTACCATTTTCCTCTTCAGAGAAAAATAAAGGCATTTCTGGCCGCAGCTTCTTTTTATCCCACTGAAAACCTACAACTGCAGAGCCTGATGAACCGAGCACTGAAGGCACCATGTAACGCTAAGACAAGAAAGCCTCGTAGCTATATGTAATAGAGCAAAAAACCCAAACCCAGAACGCAATATCCCTTTCTTTTGTCTGCCAGGAGGTAAAACCGTTGCAGGAGTCGTTCTGGATTGATTTACGTTTGCTTACAAAGAAATTATTCCAACTGGATATTTATAATGCAATTAAGTTTCAATAAGGCTGACATTTCTTCAGATCACACGCACCAATCTGGCAGAGGAGCCCCACTGAACCTGCCTGCCCTGTGCTCTGAGTTCGCGGTAGGCTGGGGAAGGGGGGGGTGGGAATGCGATATTCCAGTTATTATCCCTCCTTTGCGAGAACCTCGCCTTCCCCTTTAGGAAACGCGGGGGGGGGGGGGGGCAGTTTGTGCTTTCCCTCCTTATTTAATCCAATTGTTGGGTTGGGTGGGTTCTCCCCCCCCCCATTTGATTCCATTCCATCCGCTCGCCGTGTCCCCAGGCCCCGGCTCCCTCCAGCCGCGCTGTCCCTTTAAGCCGCCAGCCCCCCTAATTGATGTGTCTGGGCGAGTCTAGACTGGCAGTGATTGAACCAGCTCCCAATTATGCTCCTCACTGCGCCGGAGCGGAGCGGGGCGCGGAGCGGGCCCTGCCCCCGCCCATTGTTTTGCCGCAACCCCCCCCCCCCCTTTCCTCCGCACCGCTCCGCACCGCACCGCGTAGCACAGCACACAATAGCGGTTCTGCAGGGAGGGAGGGAGGGAGGAAGCGGTGGCGGAGGGGGGGGGGGCTCCGCGGATGCGGAAGGGGGTGCGGAGGGCTCTGCCTCCGGGAAGGGCAGAGGGAAAGCATCGCGGGGTGCAGTCCCTTGCAGACAAAGCGCTCCCCCCTTCTCTTCTGGGGGGGGTGGGTGATTAAAAGCAGCTTCAGGAGGGGAAAAAAAGGGAGGAAAAGGAGTTTTTTGCCTGTCTCCGAGGGGGAGATGCGGCTGGACAAAGGTGGTTGGGTTCTCCCGTACCGTGTTCTGGGTTCCCATGCCAAACAGGTAACAGAAAATAAAGGCAATGCGGAATAAGTCTGTCCCTTTGGACGTGCAGAATAATGTACAAATTCAGAAGGAAAAGGCGTTGCTGGGTTTGTTTTTCATGAAGGTAAAATAGTCAAATTACAGTGTCAATAAAAAAGCTAAAATCAAAATCGAACAAGAACCTTTTCCAGTTCAGTCACTATTAAACAACGGGAATCATCCTACACATCCTAAGCTCTTAGATCCCAAAACGTTCCACCGTTTTTGGTGCATTGTGTTTTAAGTTCAAGCATTCGCATTCAAATATCAGACAGTAATTCAGTGCCATAACAAGAAGGTACAGTAACTCCATTAGAAATTGCTTTTGCAGAACAGAGATAAGAAATACAGTTCCAACCATAATTCATTTTACAGCAATATAAAAATCTAATAAAGAAACAGCAGCAGGAAACAGTTTGAACATTTCTGATTTGCCATTTACATAGAACGTGGAGTGGAAAAGCAGGAAAGGTTGAAGCTCTAGAGGACTAAAAACTTCAGCATTCACTCAGCGTTTCTTTTCAGCAGTTTCCAACCATTAGGACATGCAACCATTTTATTTCTGTAGTTTATTTTGGACCTATCGGTCCATAAAACCCAACCCGGATCCTGCCTTTTTTTGTCTTTTATTTCCTTTTTTCCCCCTTTTTTATTCTCTTTTCCCCCATTTTTTTCTCCCTTTTTTTGAGGACATGTGTGTGTCCATAGAGCACATTTCTAAGATTAATCGTTCAGTTTTAAACTTGGAAGCACGAGGCATGCTGGGATTTCAGCTGAGGTCAAGCACCAATGTACCGAGCTGTTACTGTTACGCTCTCAGGGTACTCCGTGTTGCTCTCAAGAAGGAGGGGGGAGAAGCAGAAAAGAGGAGAGAGATGCTCTATGCAGTGGCCTGCAGGCAAGGCAAATCTCTCTCCGTATGAAAACAGAGGCATGTATATTAATATACCTACATATGTAAATAGATATACATATCCAGGGTTTTATTTACCTACATACATATTCATACACACGTATCATTCGTATGTGTAGCTATACACACACCTCAGTAGCTGTATTTCCATGCGTCCGTATCGCGTATATCTTATCTACACACGCATATATAATAATCACTATATGTGTACACACATACACCCCCATATCGGTATCAGCTGTAAAATTATCGCTTGACTCTACACACACACACAAAATCTCTGTCATGCAAACGCTAGCTTGAATTTGAGATGAGATTTTTACAGTAAATGGCCACAACCACCGCCCTACCATTAGCCGATCAGCCCTAAGGAGGAGAGATACACTTCTTTTTTCCCTTAAAAGGTCTACTAAACACTATTATATGTGTGTGTATAGGTCTATATATACACACACGCGCGCACACACATAGACATATATATAGAGAGAGGATATACTTATAAAATAAAATGAAGATGTCAAAGCACAACTCACAGCTCCCAAGAGCCTAACCCGTGGATTTAAAAGCTAAACATCACAAGTTAGGGTCTCAGGGATTGAGAGGGGCGCAACAAACTATTCCTTGCAAAGAAAAATATATAAATTAAAATAATAATAATAATAATAATAATAATAAAACCCACAGGGATCCGAAAAATCAAAAGATAAAAAGGAGAAAGAGGAAAAGAAGAGCAGGCAAGTTCAATTCCTGGCTCAAGATTACAAAACAGGGCACACAGGTGGAAGGAAAGAGCTTCTCTAAGGACCCTCTGTTGAGAGAATGCATTCCATTTTTAATCGTTTATACAAAAAATGACAAGACGCGGCAGGTTCCTTACAGCTTCCAACAAGGTCGCTTGCGACAAATACATGAAAAGCCTCCGCATTGGAATAACGAAGAGGAAGAGAAAGAAAAGGGAAGTTTGGGGCAGTGACGGAATTATTCTCATTGTTTCAACGAAAAGGAATGCAGAAATAAGAGCAGGAATATGCAGGCTCTCCCTCCAGCCGCCTGGCACAAAGCATGCAGCAGCATAAAGGCGCTGCCTCCCCGCCCCCTCCGCCAGCCCCGCGGCCGGCAGGGATGGAGGCAAAAAAACCCCCCGAGTTGCAAGAAAATCAGGTAGAAACTCACCATTTGGAAGCGGGGGAAGCTCCATCTTCAGCGCCAAGAGCAGGGGGAGAAGCGCTGCGGTGGGAGGCGGAAGAAGGACCGGGGGGGGGGGGGGTGTTGGGAACGGGAAGCGGCGGCCCCCGGGCGGGCTCGGGGCAGGGGAAGGGGCAGGGGCAGTGCCCGCACCAGGCTGGGTGCCCGTCGGGTTTTGACACCCGAGCGAGCGCGGTCGAGCGAGCGAGTGCGAGCGTGCGGTGTGCGCAAGCCGGGGGAGGGAGGCGAGGGTGGGTGTGTGCAGCTGGGCAAGCCGCTTGCATTTTTAAAACATCTTCTTTCTTTTTTTTCTTTCCTTTTTTTTTTTTAAGGGAATATATCAAGGGAAAAAAAAAAAAAAAGAAAAAGGGGGGGAAAAAGGAAAAGGACCCAAATTCCTCCGCAGCCCCTTCGCCTCCTCCCTCCGCGCTCCCACCAATGCTGCTGCTGCTGTTATTATTATTATGATGATGATGATGATGAAGAGACGGGGTTGGAGGGGGGGGTTGGAGCCGCGGCCCGCTCCTGCCCCGGTAAGCAGCGGGGGGCAGCCCGGAGCCGGTGGCGGAGCGCGGTCACCAGCTCCTGGCAGCCGCTCCGGGGCTGCCGAGGAAAACCTGGAGGAAAAACCCGGTTCCCTGCGAGAGGAGGGTCCCCGAGCCCCGTGCACACACACACACACACGTACACACACACAAAAGGGACTCCATCCTGCACCGACTCCAAAGCACCTTGTGCAACCCCAGCCAATGGAAATTTACGCCGGCCATAACCGAGAGCAGGATTTCGTCCCCCGCTTGCCACCTCCTTCTCCGCTCTTCTCTCCCCTTCCCTCCCTCCCTTTCCTCCCTCTTTCCACCCCCCCCAACCCCCCCTCACCCCCCGCCCAAATAAATAATACGGATCCGCACCCTCCACCCATCTCTGGAACCGCTTTAGGCCCAGCGGCACAAACGGGGAGAACCCAAACGTACCGGAGGGCCCGAGGTTAAAAACGCACCATATCCGCCGCTCCCAAAGCAGGTCCCGTTCCCGGCCCCGTCCCGTGTCCTCCCCCCCCTCGCGTCCCCCCCCACTCCCGGCCCCGCACCCGACGCTCCCCGCCAGCGCACGGCCGGGGAGCAGCGGTAACAGGCACCATTACGGAACCATCATCATCATCATCATCACTCACTCCGTCCTTTTCTCACCTCAGGAGTCTGAGCCCATTCACCAAAGTCCTTCCTCGTCCGGGAGCTCAAATCTTTTCCTTTTTTTTTTGTTTTTTTTCCCTTTTATTTGTTTTTTTTTGCCCCCTTCTCTTTCCTCCTGGTGGATCAGCCAGTCCCGACATCATTAAACTATAGTCCTCCTCCTCCTCCTCTTCCTCCTCCTTCCTTCTCCCCCTCGCTGTCTCCCCCCTCTTTTCTTCCTATTTTTTTATTTCAAAAAGGGGGAGCTGGGGGGGGTGTAGACATAGCTGCATGAAGTGGCTGCCTTTTCGAAAGCACATTTAATCTTTACTGGCTCCCCTAGGCTTCGATGAAGTAGAAGGGAAAGGAGAGAGGAGAGGGGGAAAGAAAAAATCCAGGCAAGGGAGGCTGTTGAGGGACAGCAAGCATCAGGCTCAAATCAACGACCAGATGAAAATGTACTAGACCACACTGCCCCCTCTCTTCCTCTCGCTCTGTCTCCGTCTCTCTCACACACTCTCACTCCTGGAAAGCTTCAGTGTCTGGTTACAGACTCTTTTGGATCCTTCCCCCCCCCCCCCCCCACTCCCTCCCCACCCTCGCCCTTTGCCAACTATCCTAGAGATTCCTTGCATGCCTACTTAAATCTTTAACAGAATAAGGACTCGGCTCCCCCCGCCGCCAGCCTCGCACACACACATACACACATACACACACATATACACACACATACACACATACACACACATATACACACATATACACACACACCAGCCCCAGCCACCCCTCCCCAATAATCTCTTAAGCTCCAGGGAGAAACCCGTCGCCGCGGCCGCATCCCGGTTCCCGTCCTTGCGGCCCCGGGATCTTCCCAGGCAGCCGGGCACCCGCTCCCGTCTTCCTAAAGACGTCCGGGAGGGGAGGAGAGGGAAGGAGGGGGAAGTGTCGGGGCTGGAGCCCTTCTCCTGGCATCCCTCTGGCTGGAGATGGGCTTTAAAACAATAAAACCCACCGCTGCTATAGCTCGGTTCCCCCATCCCTGTATCCCCCCCCTCGCCACACTGCAGCCCGCAGCCGCCCGTGGAAATCGCACGCCCCACGTCTGCATTGAAGCAGGCAGACTGCCTGGCTCATGCCCGTGATGACTTTAGAGCTGACAATCTCCTCGACCCCCCCTTCCCCACACACACACACACCCACCCCTCTGCTCAATGGCAGCACTGCTGCCTCTCACACCAGACTATATTTGCAATATGTGCTAATTTACCAGCTATATGCCCTTGGATTTTAAAATGAACTCATCAGTCAATGTTTCTGGTACCGATGCTCCCTCTCTCCCTCACACACACCCTCCACTGCAGACATGTTACTCATTCTCCAAGCATTTCCTCTCCGAATGTCCGTCAGACGCATATACACTTCATTGATCAAACCAAATCCCTTGATAACAATAAATAATAATACAGACAGTTAACATCAGCGGGGAGCAGAGCGGGGGGCTGGGGGGGGAGGGAGAGAGACACAAAGATGACGACTAAATCTGCATTGTGCTTTATGAGGCTGATCCCTGCGTTTTCCAGAGATGCGCTACACAATGCGGAGCGCAGGTATGGCCCTAAAGACCCAGCACCCAACCTCGCCATGCGGGGCCTTACCTGAGACCCATTCTTGCCCCCTCGGTGGGGTTGGTGATGCCTAATACCTGACTCCACACAGGTTTCAAAAGGTGCTTGTGGGAATAGAAGGTGGTACTCACTGCAGAGAGGAAGCACCTAGCGCAAAATACAGACATAAATAAAGAAGGCAGTTTCTTTGTTATGCTGGGCACTGCAAAGATGCTTAGGGCTTAAAGGTATCCTTGTATCCACATACCCTGATGGGTGCATAGTGGGATTTTCAGGAGCACCTTCTCAGCTCCCACTGAAATCTGTTTCCTTTGTATTGAAGGCAGAGAGCACCTATGCAAGAACGCAGGTTAGGAAGACAGTCTATTAAATATCCTCTGTTACACGTGCCTGGTATTTCAAGGGCTTTAGGGCTTTATTCCCCAGTTTTCTGGGGCTAAAATGGGGAGGCAGAAGCAGCTGCCTCTTGGGATCCTGGCTAGTTAGACATCTTGTGTGGGTCTGGCAAAGAGAAAGGGACTGCAGCCGAAGTGTTCGGGAAGTTGGGGAGGGTGGGGCTATCTAGCAATCTTTGACTCACTGGGGTAACTCCCTGAGCACAGGAATTAAATCCTTACTCAAAGCAAGCTACGTTTTATGAGCAGCAGCCTTAGGATGGAGTTCTGCATGCATATGGAGTATGGAGCAACTGAAATGCATGGAATTACATATACAAGACAGTCAAATTACTGGGTGCAATGCAGAAGTCCCTGGGTGACAGAAGAGGTGGGATTATGCGGTGAAGTCAGTCCATGGATACAAATTTTCTTACTTATACCCACATAATCCTGACTGACATCAACCTAGATAGGGGAAGAATCAAACCCTGTGTCGTGAAGGATCTAATCTTTGGGAAAAGTAGACTGGATTAGAGAGGCTGTATCTGCCAAGCATCCTTTCACTCCCTCACCATCATCGCAGCAGCATGCAAGATTTTGCCATTGTGCAGACCAATTTATCTGTTGTCTTTGTTGCTTTCCCTTCTCTTGCTTCCCAAAAATGTCTCGATTTTTGATAAAGTTTTGTTGCAAACAGATGATTTCTTTACACAATTCCACCAAGTCTTTGGAGGATACTTATTTCAAGCAGTTAACACCTGACCCCAATTTTTGTGGGTAATTAGTGAGCTAGATAACCACACAAAGTGGGTAATTATTTAGTACCCAAGGGTACTGTACAAGAGGGTAGAGGCTTGCAATGTTAACAAAAGCACATCTCTAATTATTGTATCTATCTGGTGATGTTTTAAGAATAGTTACTCCATCTAATGATCCATGATAAATCAGTAAACTACTTTGCTTCCCTTAGCTTACATGCGTGGGATAACAAAGGGCAGGATGTGAGGGCAAAGCAAATTGAAGCCCCAACTTTGGAATATGCACAAGTGTGAGGCATCCCCTTGGAGAAGGCAGTAAGACTGGAAGCGTCTGCTCTGCAACAGCAGAACCTGAGAGCCATCACTAAATGCTAACAGGTTGGTTGAAATGACTTGAAAAGCCATGTAGGAAGAAGCTTGTAGAGTGTGCCTCAGGGTCTGCTTCTTGCTTAGGTAATGTGGCTGGGCTGATGGGTCTTTGTATACAACAATAACCCTAATCATGTTTTAACCGAGTTGAGTCTTGCTCATTGAAAATCGCTTTGAAAGCTGTACAAATGAGGTGGTTCATGTTTGTGGAGGGCCAGGGCTGAAATGCAAGAGAGTAGCACTGGGGGGAAAAAATGAATGAATTTCAGTTATCTGCCATCTCCATTATTTATGTTGCAAAACCCAAATTTCTCCCATGGAAAATGTTACATCCTCAGTAGATTCCCCCCCCCTCCAAATTTAAGAAGGAAGAGATGGGAATTGCTTTGAAATAGAAACTAAATGAGAGAGATACAACTACAAAAAAAACCCACAGTTTTGGCCATTAGAACCATGTGAAAAGAAGTGTTATGCTGGAAACAGATCCATAATGTTAAACACAGCGGTCACTACCCACTGACCAGCATTTGCAGCATTACACACACGCTTTAAGGCCATCATCAAACCAAGACATTACACCCAGCAGAAAAGCACTTTCCTTTTTTAATTGCTTTTATGAATCATCACTAACATCCGGACACTTCATTTACTAGAGTCCAGTAACCTTGTTTTTCAAAGACTCAAATTCCAAACCTAAGGGCCTCCAGGGTGGCACAGAAAACATAGAGGCGTCATCCTCTTTTGATCACAGCCATGTATTCTAACTTAGCTCACTGCTTTGGGATCCTTCATGCCAGGCATGACAGAAGGAAACGCCAATGGCAGCATCACAAGGCACTTGTCACCACCAGGAAGCTGAAATCTCAACAGAGAAAGTTTGAGGGGTTTCCACAACTCCTCCTATTTCTTTTGTTGTGTTTTCTTTCTTTTGGACTGAAATAAGCACAACTGAAAAGAGGCCTGAAAATTGTTGTCATATCTAAAAAGGGGCCAAGTCTCTGCAGTCCTTTTAGTCCTGAGCATGCCTGTTCATATTACCAGTGTGGAGAGATTAAGAAGGAATAACAACACCACCAGAATTGGGGATCAGTGCAGAGCAGCTATGAGGTACACACTTGTCTACTCTGAGCTGCACCAGAAGACTGAAGCTTCTTTGGTGTGCTACAGGCTGTTTAACAATCTAGTAACTTATCCTGTTTGGCTGCTACCATGCTGAGTATAAATAAACTGGTAACCCCTTCACTAACCCTATCAGGGACCTGTTTTGCAGGAAAGGGTCTTGCAGAAATGGAGTGAGAGGAAGTTTGTGGCATGAAGCTGGAAAACAGAAAGGAAGAATGAATTTAATCAGAGAGATGTGTTGGAAGGAAGAGGAGACCTTGGTAGGTGCACAGTTACAGCAGAAAGCTGAGTAGCAACACACTGCTTTTACTGACACCAGTTGGGATTAGCGATTCAAAGAGGAAGACACATAGGTGAAGGGATCCTCAGCCAGAGAGGATGCTTTAGGGACTTAAGTATTGACTATAAAACCTTAAGGCCTTTTTGAGACAAGTCAGTCTAAAAACAAACTATAGAGAGATCATTTAGGAAGTACCTTTCAGACAACAGTAATGTCTCTGCTGTGTGCACAGCATATATGGTAATATATGACAACAGTTTCCAAAGGAATGTCTTCAGTGGACTAAAAAGTATTTGCTAATACAAATGAAGAATTCAAACAATGTGAGGAAAGGCATAAATTCATAGCATGGGGCACACCCATGGAAAGCAAAGTTGGGCAAAGGTGTCATGATTCAAGTGCTACCAGGACAATGTTCTATCAAATGAGGAGGTTGACAACCAAAAGCTCCTAATTTACACCTCACTTGTTTATATACCCTTGTCCAATTGCACTTCAAGTCAGTGGTAAAATCACCTCACCTCTTCCTGAGGTTGAGCTGGGGCTGACAAAGTTGGGGCTCTTTAGCCTGGGGAAGAGAAGGCTGCTTGGAGACCTCAGAGCAGCCTTCCAGTATCTGAAGGGGGCTTACAAGGATGCTGGGGAGGGACTCTTCATCAGGGACTGTAGTGATAGGACAAGGGGTGATGGGTTCACACTTAAACAGGGGTAGTTTAAGTTAGATATAAGGAATAAGTTCTTTACTGTGAAGGTGCTGAGGCATTGGAATGGGTTGCCCAAGGAAGCTGTGAATGCTCCATCCCTGTCAGTGTTCCATGCCAGGCTGGATGGAGCCTTGGGTGACATGGTTTAGTGTGAGGTGTCCCTGCCCATGACAGGAAGGTTGGAACTTGATGATCTTAAGGTCCTTTCCAACCCAAACTATTCTATGATTCTACCTAGCTTCCCCATAATATAGAACCATCATGACAATGCTTACCATGTCCTTGGAGTGCTTGGAGGTCCTCAGAAGCAAGTTGTTATGTCCATATTGCTTTTGTTATCCACATCTGCTACCCTGTTAGTCAACAGAGAGGATGGAGTGTGGTTGAAGGTCACATAAATTCCCTTTCATCACCAGCAATCCCTTTTAACCTGTCTCACCCACCAACTTTCACCTCCCAACCCAACAGGGCATACGTTAGCAAATTACCTCACCCATGCACTACCCTGACAGCTTAAAAAGTGGCTGTTGTATTTTCTCCCCATCCCCCAGTTCTGCTAAAGGGCTTCTCAGAGATCTTTGAGCTCCAACTATATCAATCCCTGGATAATGGTGAACACGTCAAATAGGTGAGGAAGCCATAAACCAATTCAATCCCAAGGTGAGTAAAGGCAGCAAAAAGCAAAACGAGGCAGGGCTGTTCACCTCCTGGTAAGCAGGGCCTGGTGGAAAGGCCTGGAATACTGTGCCATTCCATGCCCTTACTGACAACTGAGTTTAGGGAAATGGGAAGAGTTCGACAAAAGGTCAGCTGATATAACAGAGGGATTTGAAAAGAAAGGTTACAGAGATGAATTCATCCCATATCAAAGAAAGAATATGAGAAGTGGGAATGCAGTAGCAAGAGTTATGTGTGTTTTGCCTATGGGGAGTTAACAATCTGCCCTTATCCGTGAGCTCTCCTATACAAACTGGATTTAACTGAACTCAGAAACTCAAGGTGAAACTCAAAGTTATACCGATGAAGTCACGCAAAAAAGTATTACATCTACTCTTGCACAATTTTCCATTTCCATATCACATAAAGCACCTGAAAACCCTCATATTTCACATGGTTTTGGGTTCGCCAAAAGTTTCAAATAAGACTCGATTCACTTAAAACGTAAGTAAAGCTCCAAGAACCTCACTTAAATTTCAGATAAATCTAACCTGGTTTTAGCTGGTGACATAATTTCTTAAGATCTGAGGCTTCATACTCTGACAAACTTTGAAGCATTTCACTTACTTGGAGCTATATTGATACCTTAACCTACAAGGTTGCTACAAAACTTTCTGGCTGGTCAACATTTAATGCTTTCTTTAAATGGACTTGAAATTTCAATAGAATCATTGTATGAAAAAGATGGTGTGTCTCAATCAAGGGCAATTCTCTTATTCTGAAGAAGCCAATATAAATCATACATGTTGAGGCTGTTCAGTTAGAATCTAAACTGCTGAACCTAGATTCAAAACATGCATAATGTATAGGGATACTGGGGAACTGACCTGGCAGAAGAAGTAGGAAGTTAAATTAAAACTAGAAATCCATGCAGCTAACAGCTAGAATGAATTCTATTCCAATAGGAAAGAAGTGGTAGGGTCAGTGTGTAAAAGAGGGATTGTAATTTAGAGATGGGAGAGCTGCTGCCTGCAGATCTGTGCTCATCTCCTCCATGAGTTCACTGTGTCCTGCAGTCTATTTCCAATTCTTTTCTGCATAAAGCAGGTAACAGAACTATTGCACATAAGAAAGCAATTGTGAATCTGTTAATTAATGTTGGTAAAGAGCCTTGAGAGCTTACAGGGACCTGAAGAACCTCAAAGAACAGTCATCCCCTCGACCTCCTGTTACTCTTTGGCCCTTTTCACCAGCACTGGCTCTATTTAGTAGAATTATTCAGAAGATAAAGGGATGTTTTGGGGTTTCAGCTACAGCCTGCAGTTGGCACAATTCATAAATCCATAAACAGCACATGAGGGCATATTTCTCTCGAGAATAAGATACTTGTCTCAGCCACTGCTGGAGAATTAAACCAAAAGGTAGGACACCACAATGTTTTCTGCAGCTGGTTGGTGGGCCCAAACCACCGATCCCTGCACAGGGACAGGCAGAAGCTGGTGCAGAGCCAGCCGGAGGAATCCCAAATCAGTGGTGATGACAGTGGTGAGAACCCAAAAGACCTGCTGTTCCTATTCCCAGTCCTGCCGCTAGACATGCTAAGTGGCTTGGGCAGTTCTCTCCATCTCCTTGTGTTTCCTCTTCTGTCTGCCTTATCTGTTTAGACTACAAGCTCCTGCGGACAGGGAGGCTCTTCTCAGAGGGTGTCTACAGGATGCCAAGCCATTTAGGTGTTGCTGTCAAAGAAATAAGAGGCTTGGGCACTTTTAACATGGGTGAAGCCTGAACGCAAGTCCAGTCACCCTTCCCTCTTGTGAAACCAGACACAGAGGTCTTAGTATACAGTAACTTGCTTTCAGTTGCTCCACTGGTGAGGAGAGTGTATTAGAAAGCCACATATCAGGAGGCATGTGACAGACAGAATGAATGTCAGAGCATGAGGAAGACACAGCAACCTCTGAGGACTTACATTTGACCCATCCCACACCGCTCAGCCTCTGCATGCCAGAAATAGCAGTGGGACGCAAGCACAGCAGCCGGTCTCCCCACTCCTGGTGCCAGTCTGTACTGCTGCATCATTAATGTTGCACTGCAGGCTCTAGCACACACTAAACTTAGACTTAGTTCGGTTTATAATGCAATGAGACCTTTTGACGAGCTACAAAATGAAGAAAACAAAAAAGAACAATCTGAATATCAGGATTTTTCACTTATAACAAATGACATTATTAGGATTTTTTAAGTGTAATAACATTTTCAAGTTGATTTTGTGTAAAAGGAGTATTAGATGATAAATAATGTCAGCTTAAACTCTGCACGGATAATGAATGTGTATATCAGCATGGAGGTTGTCCATATGAAACATTACTTCACAGAGATATACCGAATGCTCACTTGCAATTCCAGTATGACATGCAACATGACTGCCTCTGCACAATTCAGATAGGATTAGTTCCTCTGTCTTTATGAGGAACAAGGACCTCTATTTTATATACAGTGAATAAGCACAAAGACATAGCCGAGATCTCATAGGAAGTCTGTTAACAGTGTTAACAATGGCTCAATAAAATATATAATAATTGTTCCACTGTAATGGTCCTCACCCCATTAATAACAAAACAACACAGGCCCCAGGAACTGAATTCAAACAAGAATCCCTTGCAGTGAAGACAACTTTAATACTACAAAGGTAATTCACCTGGTGTCTGGGTGAAATCTGGACTCTCGCATCCCAGGAACAACTCACAGTAAACACCTATTCCATAGGTGCCTGTGGCCACAGAGAACCATGATTGTGACCCTGGTGCACAGAGAAACACCCCCCAAATGAGCCTATACCTGAGATCATTCAGTAGCAGCACTTCATTCTTACAATTAAGATCCACAGATGCAGACTCCTGCTTTGTGCTAGAATGGACTGTCCACATGGAAGCAACTGCAGCAGGTCCCAGGTCATTACTTGATCACTTTCCTGCTTAATTACTATTCTTAATTACTTGCATGGCAACCACACAAAGTCAGTCTAGGAACGGAAATCCATTCTTTGAACAACTTCTGCCTTTTTTCTTAGACGCAAACTATTGCTATATAAGCCATTCCTGATGAATATGGGGCCCTTGTGGGAAAGCCTGTCTTCTGATTTCATTTCCTACTTCTTTGCTTCTTCAGCTGACAGTTCAAGTCCCTAAAAAGTAAGGGCAAAAGATCTCTTATTTTATCGTCACAAGATGACAGTGTTTTTTCCCTTGTTGTTTTCCTTCAGGAAGATACATTAGCACTACATTTGCTCCTCCGTGTGGTGGGATTTCTTAAATAAAAACGTATGTTATATATATGTATGGACTTGGAACCAGAGCTGCTTTAGCCTATTAACTATCCACATTTGCTTCAGACTTGGCCAGCCACCTAAAAACCTGCCAAGACCTTTCTGGCAGCCTTTTCCCTACAGTTCCAGGAAAACATGGAATATTCAAAGAATTTTAGGGCCTCCCAGCTTCATTTGTCACCACTCCTCTTGCCCACTTAAAACTAAATCACAGGCAAATTGCTCCAATGCCCTATTAAAGATTTAAAAATGGCCTTCTCCACAGTAGGGTATCTGAGGACAAATCTGTGTTAATATATAATGCGAAGCCTGCCTTAATCTGTAATGCAGTGTGGCGTGGGGCAGACCGAGGGCTTCACAACAAGTAAGGGAGCTGCTTTACAAACCTTGAACTTCCCAAGTGGAGGATTTAAGCTTCCCTCTGTCATCCAGGCAAAGGAGAGACTCGTTTTATCCTCATCATCAGTAAATGGCTGTTGAGGTTGCAGCCTGTGTCATGCAAGAAGCAAACAAAAACGTGAAGAGCTGTATCAGAATTCACTGTCTCCATGGGTCTCAAGGCACTGAGCAATGCTGTTACAGGTAGGCTTGAGTCCCAGTGCCTGGAGCTCGTCGGTAAGCTAGTTTACAGATGCCAAGATCACCAAATGATATGATTGGCAATTAAAAAATGCCCCTCTATTGGAATATAAGCAGAGCATCATAGAACCCCTTTCACTAGTGATTCCACCAGCAGAGGATGAATATCTTCCTCTTCTACTGAAGAAGGGGGAGATGACAGTTCTTTAATCATAGACACAAAGTCCCAAGTAGTCACTTTAGGAAATGCAGCCCCCAGCAGAAGGGCACTTGTGGATTTATTACAGCACTAAGGTTACAGACTGCAGATCAGTGACTTCTGTCCTAGAACCCTACGTGATTCATGACATGATTCAGCAGTCTAGCTACATCATTGCTAACATACTAAGTAGTGGACACTGATTTTAGTTTTTCCACTAAGACTCATGCTGTTTAACTTCTCATTCAAGAACTATTCTCACATACAAATGAAGGGAAACACATGACTGAAATATCTTAGGGCTCTTAAAAAATAAGTTCTCATTTCAAAAGCTTGTGGAAGGGCAATCTCCAAAACCAACTCAAACCACAAGATGTATAGCAGAGAGCAATCGAGTCTCTCCTCCTTCCTTTCCCGTTTCCTTCCTGGTTTTCCTTCCTCTTTTTTGTGAATCCTGCCCTTCAAATCTAACAACCTCATTTATGAAAGGAAATAGAAAGCCAAGGGGAAGCTGTGGCATCTGACAGACTGCAAACACCGCTACTGCAAACCACTCTCATGCCACAACTGCTGTTCCTTGTCAGAAGAGATGAGAGACCACTTGAAACACAAGAAAAACAAACTTGAAAATAAACCCACATCAGTGGCATTAATCTGGGCATGGTTTTGACCTGCTATTTACAATTCATTAAATCTCAATAAGGAATAAGAGGGTCTGCCTACACTCTTCAGGGAACTGACTGTAGAGACCCCAAAACCAGCACCAACCTGAGCTGCTGCAACCACAGATCTCCAGCCAGTACCCATGTGGAAGTGCCAGCAAGGTTGTGGCTAGTGCAGCACCACACCTAAGCTCATCACATCCCACAGCAGCCACTGATAGCTAGAGCATCATGCATGACATGCTCTTCCACGGCGGAGACCAGCTCCATCCTCAATACTCATATCCTCAATACATCCTCAAAATTCATACAGACAGTGCTCATATGAATTTCACATCAGCATTGTGCAGGGGTTTATCCATCTGCGTTTATATTAGGATCAAGCTCTAAAATGTTCATAAAAGCTTCCAATCATGGCTTGAGCTTTATATATGTACTGGATCTAGGAACAACAGGCAGCAAGGTCTAGATGCCTATCAAGAATTCAGTGAGGAGTAAACAAAAGGGGAAAAAATATCTGTCTTTACCAACCATTTGCCTGACTGGTGATGGCTTTTTTGGACATTGACAGTTGCATGTGTAAAAAATGGCCCATTCACAAAACAATACTCTTACACTACAATTGTTAGACATGACATTTACATGTCACTGTTAATTATAAATTACTCGATCCTGACATTTCCTTAATACATTATGAAAGCCCTAATGAAACCCTACGAGCTGCATGTCACACCTGTAACAAAGAGAAGCTTAGAGAAATCACAGCCTTGTCATCAGACCTTGGCAACGGGTGTAAGGAAAAATGGCAGCACATGTGAAGCAGACCCAGGAGGGGCAAGAGAAAATCCTGCACCAACAAATGTGCTTCTCTGGGGCAGGAGTTTGGCTACCTAAATGTGGGAACCTACGAGAATGTAGATAGAAATCAGGGACCCTATAGTGGCTGTACCTGCGCTGCTCTTGAACAGTACTTTTGTATGGGGTCTTGAGTGTGGTGGGCTTGCCACTGGTGCAGCCCCTGCCTGCGGGATTATAGCTCTTTCCCCATAAGTGAGTAGCTTCAGCCTTAGCAGCAGAAGCAGCTTCTTTTCATCTTTGAAGGAAGTTATTGCTTGGAGTATTTCTAGCCAGTGGTATTTCATTTGCAATAGACCTCAGACAATTGTGGATGACCTAAGTGGGCAGGAAGCTGTCTTCTACAGGTTTGAGAAGGAAGCAGGGAGAGGTGCTGGGAAAGAGAAGTCGCTGCATGTAACATGGAATGTAGCAATTCAATTTCTTTCCATATCTGCCCCAGAAACCTGATTCTTATTTAACCAAGAAACAGGGCCATGACATTGCACAAAGAGGCTCATTTCACCCTATTGCATGTAAAAAAGTTATTTGCTCAGGGAGAATACTTTTATATTTTAAATATATAAATCAAAGCATACGCAATTGGGACCGCCTGGAGCAGCGGCAGAGTCAGGGCAAGTAGAAGTCTTGTCTTGTTTAAAGAAAGGGGGTGGGTGTTCCCAAATAGAACTTGTTGGATCTTCCTCTGCTATGGGAAATTTCCAGATGTCAGGTTTCCTTTCTGTTCCTGCTTAGACTGAAACCTGCCCTCACAAGGTTAAATCCAACACCACTCCTATATGAGTTTGTCTCTGGCTGAAGTCTGACTGGATACAGAACCTATCTCCAAAACTCATGCTGGAAATGCTGAACTTCACCTGGTTACTTATCTAAGCTACCAAGCTATGAAAAGGGAATAGTAAGAATGAGAAAGAGAAAGTTAGTCAGAGAGATGTGTGTTCAGATGTGTGTTCAGATGTGTGTTCAGGCCCTGCTCTGGCCTCAGACTATTCATTTTCAATACAAGAGTTCCAGATATTGAGCTGGTCTCTACCAGCTAATTCTTTCATTTTCCAGTTGTGGTCTGCGTTGTAATTGATATCTACATCTAATTAAAGGACATCTGTTTTCCTGTATAGGTTATACTTTTTGACTCCTAACACACACAAAAAAAGAACTTCCTTCTTCAGTAATGTACAGTTTCCATAGGAGAGAGGAGCACCATTTCTGAGGTCTGGGCTTTCAATCTGTGTAATGAAATTGTCTTATTTTTAACTGTCTGAGCATTTTTCAAGCAGAAGCCTGTTAGAATTCGTATTAATTTGTGCAGTACCCTATCATCATCATAATTTAGCTCACAAGGTTGCTGCGCTTGGAATTCCAGTTATGACATGAATTCTATACATTTTATACAAATTTATAAATGGCATCAATAGAACACTTAGGGCCTTATTCATTAAACAATGAGTCATTCTGGCATTCCATTCTATTTCATCCCAGTTCTTACAAAACTTTTATGTACAAATTTGACTGTACTTAGTGCATCTGATTTAGCAGCAGAAGTGTTGCAGCATAGTTTCAACTGGGTGTAGAAACAGATGAAAGCCATTGTTTAAGGGAAAAAAAATCCCTGTAAGGGTGAAAGTCCCTGAGTTCCAGTCTCTTTCCTAAAGGAACAGCATTCAGGTCCCAGGAACAGCCCTTGCCTCATAGCCAGGTGAAAACACAGAAGTGAAAGATGGTTTTCAGTGCTGCAAGTGTTTTCCTGCTGCCCAGCAAACCAGAGAAGCCCTAATTCTGAATACAAGACTCTGCTAGTTATTCTTGACAGAGAATTACAGTGGTACGCTACAAGAGGCTTAAAGGCTTCCCTTAGTATGCAGTTTCTGATTGTGGCACCAGGAAACTAATGATGGTGCAGCACCACAACATGAATCTTTCTCTTCCTAGAGCTTCCAGATGGACTGGTTGTATTTTGGATGTGTGCACATTTTAAAGGAAAACTGAGTTGAAACTAAAAACATTAAGCCAAAACTAAGACCTTTCACCTATTTTTCAGGAATCTGTATTACAAATAGTGGCTAACACAGCAAAATATAGGACCCATTGTTTGGTAAATTCTATCTTAATCTAGGCAGAGCACATATAAATAGCAGTGAAGTCATGATGGTATGGGTTTTAGCATGCTCTAGCAACTGGAGTACAAAGTCTTCAGGGACATGCTGGTTACTAGCCAGTGGGAATCTGTTTGAACTGTTCTCATTACTTCATTTAATCCAGTTAATCCAGGTAAACTGGCATAGGCTGCAAAGCACTCTCCATTTTATAGTTTGGACACCTCAGCACGTATGACTATTTTGCCTTCTCTTTGTCCTTTCAACCTCTTGCCTGAGTGCTAGATATATGGCTGTGATTTCTATCATTTCTGTAGAGCCTGCTGGAGCAGAACAGTCTTGGAAGTCACCGTTCCTCTATCAAATATGGCTGGGATTAGAAAACAGTCTCAGAAGCTGTTGGGAAGAAGGAAGGCACAGATACACAAGTGTACATAAGGCAAATGAGCATGCTAGCTGTCTTTTCATTGGAAGCCATTCCAAGACCTCATCATTCCTTGGATGCTTGCAGTTTTCTTCATTATGTATATAAGCATCAGTGCTTATTTTTGGTTTTTATCCTTACTAAGTCACAGTAAATTTGGGATATGTTTCACTACATATCCCTGTGTACATTAGGACACTATCTATCAAGCAATCACCATGCCAAGAAAAGCACAATACTATCTGCACCCATTGTCCACAAGGGAGAACAGGGATGTGTGTTTAAGTGTACCATCTCAGTTTCATTAATACTCTCACCATGAGATCTCTAGTACTTCACTTTATGTTACAGACTTAAAGGAACAAAAACAAGATCAAAGCTTACATTTCGTTATCATAGGACACAGTTTTTCTGGGAGGTGGATGGTTTCTTTTTCATTTTACATTCCAATGGAAATATTCTCTGAAAACCAATTACTCCCCAGCTATTCACAGGCTTAGCTGAATAAAAACTGGGAATGGAAGAGTAATGGAAACCAAGGAAAATAGACCACTTTTGTCTGTTCATTGCCCAAGCTGAGAGAAACAAAACTGGCAATTAAAGAAGCTGTTTAGGGTGAGCCACCTCCCTTTTGCTTCCTCCTCTTTCAAGCTACAGCTCATGAGTTGTTCCTTTACTCATTGCAAAAGGTCCATAATTGTAACACTGCCACATTCTCCTGGAAATTTATTTAAATGGCATATGATAGAAGCCATATGATAGAAGCTTAATTACATAGAGGGCATATGGAAGGCATATGACATAAGGACATATGGAAGGCATACGATAGAAGGGCATCCGAGGACATATGATGGAAGTCTAATTAATTGACAATACATTCCTCTCATCAGGGGGAGAGCTGGAATGCTATTTTATTCAGAAGAAAAATATGCACATTGAATTATGTTTACCACTGACCATTCTCCTTTTTAATTACTATTCGTTGTTCTTTGGAACGAGATGGACCATTTGAGTTAACGTACTTAGAGGCGATAGCCACAAATGTGTGTGTTAATATAGACAACTGCTATTTTTGGACCTTATGAAGTTCCCTTATAACTGTGCAAAGCAGAGTCAAAATGTTACCACCAAAACCGAAGAGAGACTGTTCTTATTTGGAGTTACTACCACCCATTTATAAGGCTATTCCTAACCAAACAGGTTAAAAATATTAAATCAGCCCTTATGGAACAGCTCTAAATTGGATGTGAATCAATGCAGCTTGTGGATTTACAGCTGAAAATTTGCACTTCCATCTGCAAAAAGATTTATGGGGGGGAAATAAGGTACTGCCTAAAATGTGCTAGAAAGATTCCTCTTTTTTAACCACCTGCATGTGTTTAGTGCATGTGCCTCTGTGGAACACAGAAGCTGCGTTGTGTTAGCCCGGATACTCGCCTTGTCCTAAGGAACTGCAGTTATAAACCATGGTATTGATATCTATAACATCTTTGGAAACAAGATGAAATAAAGTCCCACTAGTTCACTCTTTGAATAACTAATAACTAAGCACTGGGTAACGCTTGAGAAACCAACAGCTTCTCTTTACATTCAGTAAACAAGGATTTGCAGATATTAAAAGTGCCATTTTACTAGGAGAATATTACTCTGGGTTACTTGGATACCTTGAAATATTGTTATCATTTTCACACTTTTAGATTAGCCTAATGAAAGAAATCCCATACCTACCCTTTACTTTTATTCACTAACTTAGAAAGTTTACCCACTAGCAAACAGTCTTTCTTATTTCTGGGAACTCAAAAACTCTTGCCAGAATTAGTCATATATATATATATAGTCGAAAGACGTAACACAGCTCATATTCTGGGCCCTGATCAAGCATTACAGCCACCATCTCCCTCCAGGCAACCAGGGGACCTGAACCCTGAACACAGCAAACATGAAGATCTTGAATCTTGTGTTCAGACTTCACTAGATAAATGCCAGAGTTTCAGAGGGGTTTTTAGGCCTTGAATACTTTGGTAAATAAGAGTGTAGATTTCAATAGCAGCTAGGGGTATTTGGTATATTCCCTGCATTTTAGACTTGTAAGATGTAATATGAATGTGGTGTTTTGCCCAGAATTGCTGGCTCCCCATGTACCCATTCTGCACACAGCTCCTCCACAAGATTTTGGGGTGGTTCCAGAGCTCCTGAATGCAAACTGCTGTGAGGGAGAAGAAAACCACCTCTATTGGATGCATCCAGAGCTACAGCCTCTGAAACACCTGATGTAACTGTACAGGCCTAGAAATAAAACCCTTACGAATCATTTTAGCTGACTGTAATCACTAATGGATATTCCCTGAGAACAGCTCTCCCGAGGACGGTGTAGATTTAGGTACTTTCAGAGAAACCCTTACAGGCTTTATCTGGAAGCATCAGCACCAGCCTCCTACGCTTCCTGAGAGACAATGAGTGTGCCAGGTCTCGTACTGCTACAGGGTACAGCCCTGTTTAACTCCTGGTGTAGAACTAACCGAACCAGTCAAAGACTAGTGGAAAGGGAAACCTGCTTGCATGTCTCAATAGCAGATACAATACAGGACGCTTTTCATGTTACCTTTGGAGACTTCTGATTGCTGACCGTGAAGGCAATAACACTGATAAGTTGCCATGGTGCTTTTTAGGAATGTTACACATTGCGCTGCTTGAATGCTAATAAAGGAAGACAAGCATTACTAGTCCACTGAATGCACTAAAAACTCAATAATACAGCACCCATAGGTAAAAAAAGAACGCTGAGAGAATGAACATTTCTGAAGTTCTAGAGAGGCAGAAGAAAAGGTTTTCCAGCTCATCTTACCTGCTCTTTCCTGTTCCATGTGTCCAGAGCAAAGACTGCTGAGGAATTATGGTCGCTCATCACGCCGTTCTGTGCAAGACCCAAGGAAAGCTAGGAGGTTGTACAGTTATCTCCCTTGGTGTAATTCTAAACTATACAACCTACTACCTCAACCTGGATGCATGCAGTCAAAAATGCTGACAGCTACCCACCACTCCACAGCCGACATAATGTCAGGGTTTCTAGTTCAAAAAGGTCCTCAGAATTCTCAGTGCACTAATTTAGAAGCAATAAATGCTTTGCTGGTGAAAAGACACCAAACCCAAACGCAACTCCCCACACTGGATATGTTCATAGATAAGACACAATGAGCTGTGGTTATTATTGCTGGAGATCACGGTCACTTCTTTTCACACAAGAAGGAATTCTGTCCCTGACCAAAATAGTCCTTTTCCCCCTCCATAGCAGATGCATCTGCACTACAGCACAGAACATATATGTACATTGTTTTAAAGCACTTTAAGAAGGCTTAGTATGAAATTTGTCCTAACATGTCTTTTCCTTTTTGAACACATATAACATTGACCTTGGAACATGCGCCTTGGCTCCTGAATGCTTACAAAGGATGGTTGGAGAAGTGGGATGAAGAGAAGAACTGCAGAAAGGATAGAAAGTTCTAAGTAAACTTTACCCTTGCACCAATGCCTTGTTAAGATTAGTGAGGTTAGAAATGCAACACTGAGCCTCTCTCAGCAGTCAGAATAAGACAGTGTTCCCTTAACAAGGAACACATTACATTTTTAACTTGTATTAGTTCACAGTCAAACAACCAGGATGTTATGATTGTGAGTCATTCCCATTACCCACCAAGGTATTACTTAAAGCAGTATGCTGCCTATTTATTATGGCTTACAAACAGGGATTAGCGTCTTAAAATATGCTAGTGCAGACAGTGGAGCTGGATCGGTCCTTAGATCCTGCCTCTCAGGTGAATGCATCCTCAGGCACAGCAGCTCTCTGCTGGAAGGGGGTTACAAGGGAATCAAACCCTGTGAATGAACGCTGGGCTGTGCTGAATAGATGGCATCATGATGGTTTCTTAGGATGAAGTAGCATTGCTGATTGCAAAAAAAGCTAGTGCCCTACCTTTACATTCAAAGCCTGACCAGAAATAAAGGAGGAAGGGAAGAAATAATACTACTCTTCAGAATGTTTGATGAAAACCCAGTCTTTCTGCATGATTTGAATGTACATACTGTTGACAGTGTCAGTGGAATTTCTAATGACTCCAGATTCAGTAAGTGACCTGATAGGCTCTGCAGACATGCACTGTGAGCAGCATGGTACAGTACTCTAACAGTAGAGTCACTGTTAACCATTTTATTAGACCAGTGATCCAACCACGAATCAGGATAAGGAAACCATGCCTCTCTGGTCCTGGTTTTCTAACCAGGAGCTTTATTGCTCTCTAAAAGCATCCTGAAATCATCCCAATGCCTTGAGGTAACGTCATAACTTTTTTGCATTGAACATCTGTCCTCTGACATGAAATCCAATGACATAACTCATGTAGCTCTATGGAAGCCAATGAACCTGTGTTCTCATTTAGGGTGATGGAAAATCTCAAATCCCACCCAATTTCTACGTGACCCAGGAGATGTAACTCCCTTTTAGGCTTTTGGAAACATCCTATCCTGCAGCTATAAACTGCAGAATATAAACCAGACCATTTCATCCCTATGACCATTTTCTGCAACTTACCCTTGCAAGTATTTTCTTGTATCTCAATCTTGTCATGAATGTCACGCACTGCATAATCTAAAACAAAAATTATTATCTATACCTGATCAGTTCAATGAAGGAAAGTGCTGTTAACATCACCAATGCATTGAGACTAACACAATCAGCTTTCCTTATGAAGAAACTCCTTACTCTTGACTTGCGCCTAAATAACCTAAATTCAGGTTGGCGAATGCCACTGCAACTGTTTTGTTCCTGACTCGCCACCTCTCCTTGCTGCTCTTCCATCACAACTTCAACTTCCTCTTCATCACCACATTGACAAATCCTTGAGCTGTCAGCTCTGTGCTGGCTCTTGTTCAAAGATCATTCTCGCTGCCTCCCCCGTCACTATATTGAGCTGGGGAGCTGTGCCCTGCTTGGCACATGGGCTTCCACTGCAGGTACCATGGCCTGTTCCATGGTGCCATGGCTGTGTCCAAGCACACACTGATGGGAGAAGGTCTGCTCTGACAAAACATTCTCATCCAAGTTCTCACATATGCCAAGACCTCTCTGCACAAATGTGATAGCAATAACCAAGTCTTTATGTCAATCTGTATCTAACCTACGCTCGCTTTACAGAGCAGTACAAAGACACTGGAAGATAAAGTATTTTCTAAACACTAAAGCAGTTTCTGTCCCAGGGTCTGATACTTCACTCACTTGCTGGTCAAATTTTAGACATCTGCAGTCTGCTGCATAGATTATCCTGGCAAATTTTCCCCATTTATGAGAGCTTGGCTTCGGAATTACTGGTACTTTGTTCACACCACTGTAAGCTCAGATGAAGCTTGGACAGATGAAAGTGTATTTGCATCCCAGAGGAACTGTAATTTCAAGCAGAAAAAAGTGTCACGCATCTAGTAATTTCATCAGTTAGAATATCTGCTGCTACTACTGACATGAAGTATTGAGTGTAGGAAATGAGATCAAATATTAAAACAGAAGTCGTTTAATTGCCATTACTTCTGCACCTTCACAACATCTGTCAATGCCTGGCTCTTCAGTAACTTCCTATGTACTATAAACATCCTTCTTCTGGGAGGAGAGCAAGAGATTCACAGCGCTAGTGCTATTAAGACACTTTCTTTTGGTGGCATGAATCTCCATGTTTGTTTTCTGGTGATTTTTGTCAATTATGTCTTTATCCAATTAGCACAATCATACCTAATTATGTAATTACAGTAAATATGTAATCTAATGACAATGTTCAATTACGATACGTATCGATGTCATGGAAGTTCCTATTAAATATTGTGGCAGGGAGAACTGCGTTACATGTGGAGCTGTGCATTCCTATATCAGTTTATGTACCGCAGTGCCTATTGTTTGGGAACCCTTTTAGGCCTCTTGCTTTTTCAGAATCACAGCAATGATTTCACACTTGTGTGGACAAAAGGAAATCTCTGTCCCAGCCCAGCACGTTGTATTTTAAAGCAACAGTGTAATCAAAAAACGGTGTCCCTTTACTCAGTGTAACCCTCTGATTTCTGAGATAGAGTACCTGAAGTAAGCATGACAAAGAGTGCTGTCTTATCACAGAGGAGACAGAATGCATGTGCAACCAATGCTCATTCTCAAATGGAGAGGAAATGTCATTGTAGCAGCTCTTCCCAAACGGATCAAGGGTTTCTATCTCTGAAGGTAACAACAGTCCATGCCACTGACCTCAGACTACATTAAATCAAGGTGCAAGCTTTAGTCTGGACTAGGAAGGTATGCAGAAGTATCATTCATTTTACTGCCTGTTCCTATCATGAACTTCAGGTGAGAGAAGGTTTGAGAAACGTTTCTCCCCTATTTGATACTACCTGAACCCAAATTTTACCTGTAACTTCCCCAAGAATTCAAATCCAGAACTGATTTCTGAGGATTGAAAGGCTGGAATAGCTCATTCTTTTAAAACCTGCTTCAATGCAAAGCAGCAATCTGGTCACCATCCACAGAAAAGCAGGGTTTCAGAGGGCACAATATACCTAAGTAATGATACAGAGAACAGTGTTTCATATATTAATCCCTTGCAGCTATACCACACTTTGTGTGCATTTACAGAGCACTCCTATTGACTTCACAGGCATGAACTAAGAGTACCAGCAATAGACATTCAGTAAAGATGGGTTCAAGAAAGCTGAATTATAGTTTGTTATTATTATCAGCAAAATCATCAGCTGAGATTTAGCTTTGAATCTTTATGGATGTGAATGATGTAGAAAGAAGAACCCACCTTCACTTCCAGATCCCAGGCAGGCTATTGCAGGGCTAGCCAAGGAGGGGGTGGAAAGCAGAAAATACTCCTGCAGCAAACGTATTTCCTTAAGTCATTGAGGAAAAAAGCAAATACCAGACTCACAATAATATTGTTCCAGTTTGAGGGCTAAAATCTTGCCTGCTAAATATCAGCCTGGGTGATGTTTTTTACAGCTGACTCTCACAAGCCTCAGACAGAAGAGATTGTACAATGGAAACGCTGACATGATTCCTACTGGTCATCTCACCCATGCTTTGTTACTAGAACTTGTTTGTGATGAGGAACCTCAAGGTTCAAAGGTGTACTCTGACTCAGAGAGCTCTCCTAGAAGTCTGGCAGATAGGCTGAAGAAGGCTGGAACATCAAGAGACTGCAAAAGAAGGAAAGAACCCTCATCTGGGCTCAGCTGAAAAGCAGAGCAAGTATATGCTTTGAAAGCTACCCAGCAGTTTTCAACACATGACAAAGATGGTCTCTGCCTCAACTTTTAGCAAGAGTTACAGCAATCTCACCATTTACTCAATGTTAGATTTCAATATCTGGTGATTTCTAGGGAAAGGGTATCCATGCTGTCACTCCTGAACCATAGATAGCTTTTTGAGTGTGGCATCAGTTCTAGGTTAGCCAACACATGACACAGATGCTTGCTCTAAGGATCAGTCAGGGACATTCATGGGCAAGGTGGCAAAGGGTGGGAAGGGCTGCTAAGGCTGATGACTCTAAATGGCCCCAAAACTTAGGTCCTTTCGCTCTGTTATTGAGCAGTGCCCTATGCTTTTGGTGGAAAGCTCAGTGAGCCCAGGTTGAATGCTCCTGTTTGACATTCTGCACAGCATGATAAGGATCCAGAGACAAGACTGGTTTCACATACATGTGGAAAAGCAAAGGAACTCATAGGTGATTGCCAGGAAGCTCTACCAAAACTTGGTGCCACTTCCAGGGTGGCATGGAGAGGTTGTATTTCATCATGATGCTGCGTATCTACAACCACAGGCTCCGCAGTGGAGCAGGAGAACATCTCTCTTCTGCTTTAGATTGCTGTGGCTAATGCCACTTATAGAATACACCCAAGTTATGGAGACTTCCTAGCTCAAGGGCAGGTGTCTTACTCAGTCTTGGATTCCTCCCCTAAGAACATCCTCTCCTTATTTTTCTCCCTTACTGATTAAAAACAAATAAACAATGAGGAAAAAAACCCCAATCAGATTACTGAAATAATCAGAATACTGAAATTTATCTGCCTTTTAAGAGTTTAACCAGATTTGATTATCTGAATAAGAGTATTTGGATACAGTTCAAATTCCAGGGTACACAATTACATTCTGCTTATCATGAATCCCATTTGCCACTGCATATGGTTATTCTAATTACCCAAATGCTATTGTGTGCTCCTCTGCTGACAAGGGCTGACTGTGCTCCACACCAGATGAGGCTGGAAAAATGGGGAGCACACAAATGTAATCATTTTCATACCCCAGTGGACACTGTGCAACACGCTTGTCTGCAAGGGACCTTACAGGTGCTTGCAGTAACAGAAGTGAGAAACCGTCTTGTTATCTTGAGGAAGAAAGACGTGATTTACCCAATCTGAAGAAGAGGAGTCTGCTTTGGAAGAGCTTTGGTTTGCTTCTTCAGACATGAACTACTGCTTCTGGTTTCAACTATAACACTGGCCAAATGAAACACAATTGTAGTAAATCCTCCCCAGATGCAGATACAGCCACGTGTGCCACAGGAGGCATTTCTTCTCCTCTTGGGAGGTACTAAGGCAGTAACTCTGCCTGTTGCTAGAGAAAGGGACTGCATTAATTAAGTTACCATTTTTTGGAGAGGATATTGGGACTTTTTCATGTCCCCAAGGCCTTCCTGGTACTTTCTACGTGCAGGTGCTCTGGTTTGTCTCCAGCTACAGTAACCGCCTTCTATTCCTTTAAGTTCCCCTGTAACATCAAACCGGGTGAAGCATTCAGTACTTCCTGCCCTGAGCAATTCTGTAGTGGGTCTGTGCACTGTTACACAGTCGTTGTGCCTCAGTGACAGATGAAGAGATCTCTGTGCACTCTGTATGGCACTTGGGTCAAAGCTCCTGCATAAACGTAAGCTCCTTATCAACAAAGCGAGGAAAAGAATTCCTAAGAAACATACAGGTAGAAGCTCCAATTAGGTTTTTCCATCCTAAAGGGAAGACACGTTTCATGGTTCTTCCCATCAGTTTGTCAGACACCAGTTTCACTCTAAAACGTAATGAAGTGCAGTGAAATTTGACCAACAGAAAAGGAATACAAATTAATGCTGAAAACACAAAGCAGTTCTTTTCCAAAGGCTGAGCTGAAAAACAAAGTAGGGGTGAGTGCAAGTACTGGAGCTGTAGTTATTTAGAACATGGGCTGGTTTAACAAGAAACAAACTAGAGTAGATCAGTAAAATGTAAAAGGAGAAGGAGGGAAAGGGAAGCACATGAGGTCGTGGCAGGAAGGCAGAAGTTGGAGCCAGGCCACCCCAAGTACTGCTCGGAAAGCTCAGCCTTAACAATATCAAGCAAACAGGTACAGTGGAAGAGCACTTCAAGACAAAGACCCATGGTACACGTAGCACCCTGGCAGAAACCATGGCTATGTTGTGCTCAGAGAAGCTGTGCTGGTACTGCTGACTCTATCTATGCCCATGTTGGCATCCTCTCTGCAGCCACACTGCTGTACCTCTTGCTGCAGAAGGCAACAGCAATCAAGACGTTTCCTTGGGCATGTTCACCCCCTCCCATAAAGCAGGGGCCACAGCATCTCCAAGCTCATGTCAGGCTGAGCTGACGCATGCCCACGCAGTGGCACAGCTACCCTATTTCTTTGCCAAGCACCAGAAAACCAGAAACAACCAGAAAACATGCTTAGCCACAGAATATAGTGCAATGGTTCTCCTCACAGGGCAGCATCTTAGCCCCATTTCTGATGGCATGTTTCTAAACTTTGCTTTCTAAGCATCCAGTCATGTTTTGATCAAGTCTCTCACCAAAAGGGGGTGGGGGAACAAGAATATTGATTAGCAGGTCCCAACACAACCAGTGAGAAACTACACTAAAATAATCTGTTTCCTCTTTCCTCTTCTTTGATCCAAATACTGATTTTCTAATCCAAAAATATGCTTTCAAACCCAACTGTGGTGTCTCGTTTTGCAGCACATCTGCCCAATTCCCCTGCCATGGGCTTTTGGCACTCTAAAAGCAATGTCACCTGAAGTGCCAGCCTCTAGAATCATCCCGTGACAAATCCCAGGCTTTTCTCAGCATATTCTGCCAGAATCCTGATGTCTCCAAATGGCTTTACAGAGAAGAGACCATTGTGTGTTATGTTGGGAACTAGGTTTGACCAACTTATTCCTTCTTGGAGATTAGACTAAAAGAAGTAATACTTCTTTTATAGCCATAAACAGGAATCTAATGCAGTGAATATTTACAGCATTTTAAAATACCCCAAATCAGAAAACCAACACAGATTCTCAACAGCCCCTCAAGGAAAAACAACTTTTACTGTCACAACTAAATGCAATTTCCTCCTGCTTCTATCACAGCCCAGAATGATACCCTACTCATTCCACTCTGGATGAAACAACATCCATCAGCAAAGCCACAGCGGAGGTAGGAACTAACACCGCAACCCAAAGGAGACCTTGAGTCAAGGCTCATAGGTAGTATCCTACAACTATGCTTCAACGTGGCCTTGCAGTACTCTTGCCTGAAAGAGATTTATCTGTTATGCTCCTCCATCACCTCTTACTGTCTGTGTTTTGAACATCCAAAACATCACTTGTGGACACATATCAGAGACCTTGTACATTTAGATAGCTGAGACCAGAATGGGGATGCCCAGCATTCTCTCTGTGATGTGGCAAAGCTAAGCATACACCTCAAAACCAGCTGCCTTGCACATAAAGAGAGACCAACAGCAAAAGTTCTTCTGGAAACTGCATATCTACTTTTATACCTTAATTTCCTATACATGCAGGAGGGGAATACTGACCACTGGTTCCTGTACCCAAATGCGTGATCACAGAGACATGCCAAACCGTGTGGCTTGTTTTCCTTCTAAAAGCACGTTTCAATTCACAGGGAGAAAGAGGAGTAGTTAGACCAAATTTTATTAGCAGAAGCTTTTTTTTTGACATCATTTTATGCTTCTATAGTAAATAGAAAACACATAGAAAACCCTGGAAATTCAGCACGAAAGAAAAACAACTTTTTTGGCCTGCAGCAGTGTGCGTTAAACCAGCCAACTTCAGAAACAGAGAAACTGAAAAGTGGAAATGCAGACCAAATCTTGGGTAGAATTAACACTGGAAGCTGCTGGAAAGAAAGAGTCAGACTTTATTTTGAGTTTACAGCCGAATTATTTTCATATAGAATCTGTATGTTGGGATTTAAAAAAGACTTCAAAAATAATTGTTCTACTTTCACAAGTTAAAATGTTTGGTTTACACAGGAGGTTTTATACTGCCTGCTTCCATGGTGAGTTTTCTTCCTGCCCTACCTCTTCTTTGGAGTTTACAGCATGATTATTTTCCCTTCAAAACTATTTTAAAAGACATTAATACCATGAAATTGGAAGGAATGGGATTGTAAAGTAAACTACTTTTTGAGAGAGAATACGAGATGGAGGGCCAATGCCTTCCTCTGTTACAGGGCTGCAAGCCTGCAGTAGACGCAGTGATTCAAAGTTCCTTGATATAAAGGCGAACAGAAGCGTCTGTTCCTCTCACAAACAAATTGCTGCCACTATGCAAAGAAAGAATGGATCCACGTTACTTTATAAATGAAACAATTTCATCTGCTTCCCAACACCCTCAATTAGACAGCCTAAGAACACTTCCTACCATACCCCCATAGCCAGACCTATGCATAACAGAGCTTAGATTTAATTCCTTCAGTCTGATGTCAAATAACTCCCCCGTCCCATTTTACTCAGGCACAAATGAGTTGCTGTTTTGCATGAGTGTATTTTAACACTAACCAAAGCTGAAAACTGATACGATAATTGCAGAACAAGATTTGCAGCTCTAATTTTATATTTCTTTAAAAACCAACGAAAAAGGGAAGGGAGGAGGGAAGAAGGCATTAGACAAAAGGTACAAACAGCAGAGGTGATCGTTGTCAGTTTAAATGCATAAACACAACCCTTTGTGCACTTGCCAGACAGACACATACCTATAGATACAAGCTTGTGTGGAATATGACCACAAGTTCGGATCTACGGGTTTGCGGCAACAGGCAGGGGTCTCTTCTGCAATTTGCTAGGTTTGGGGGGTTGGTTTTGTATTTAAAGAGGAAAACCATTTCTGCAAATGAAATTTCAGAGCTGTTAGCAAGTAGGAGCCTTCATTCTCCTCAGCACCTTAAAACCCCTCCCTTGGAGGATGGGGGGGGGAAGAGTTTCTTACTGACTTTACTGCAGTTTCCTTCACTCCCATGTTTTTTAGAGAAAAATCAGCAAAATAAAACAAGTTTTAAAAGAAATAAATTAAAGCAAATCTGTGTTTCTGTCTCACAAGTACTTTGCTGGAGAGAGCTCCCGATGACTGCACAGCAATGGAGAATTAACAGCCAACATTGGAGGTATAGTGCTGACAGTGAAGCAAACTATCAAACAGCCAAGTTTTTGTTTGTAGAAAGGTTTGCAATAGACAAGCATACCCTCACCATGCAAAAAGTTATCTTGTTCCCATTCTGGCAGCCCCCTTAAAACAGACGGAGAAACAACTGCGGAAGAGTTGCTTTAACTTCCAGAGAAGTCATTACTGGTGTGGGGTTCTATTTTAATTCTACTTTAAAAGAAAAATAACCCTTTCACTCTGCTAAACAATACAGAACTTTCCTCTCACTCCAGCTCTCTGCTCTCTCACTGCATTGCTCCCTCAAATGAGAGAGACAAATGCAAAACTCCCTTAGGCTTTTCCTACTAAGTCTTTAAAAGCAGTTGTGGAGCAAAGTTTTGCCACTGCGAGCAAGAAGCGTCCCCTCCTTCCCCCAGAGTTTCCAAGTTTTCTTTCCTGTGTAACTAACATTTCCCATTAATGAAAGCTTATTGGGTGGGCAACTGGTGGGGAATTAGGCTGGAAAGCAGGCTGGCTGTAAGCCTCCGCATAGAAGCGGTGAACAAAATCAGAGATTGTGGCTTAAAGTGTTCCACTTTCTACCTCTTCTCTTTCTTCAGAAGATAAACTACATTCATGGGAGTTAATATTATTCTCTATAAAATGAAACACTTGGAAAATAATTTTGCTATGTGGATGCTTTTAGAAAGTTCTCCCACTTCATGTGTAGGTTCTTAAAATAAATCACTTCAACCTTTCCAGCCTGGTAAGCATGCAATTAAAAAATACAATTTTCCTTTATTGGAATTACTGCTTGCGCTGGGTTACAAGAAACTCCTGTTCCATCCAGCAATAGAGATGTTAAACTTTCTCCATCTGTCCAAAGGTTATCTAAATTGATCATCTAAGTTTAGATTCCTACGCTTATACTCCAATACCTACCTTAAAAGCGTCCAGCTTTCCAAAGTTCTCAGGACTCAGAATTCGTGCCAAGAACAGGAGCTGCAGGGATTCGGGGTCTTGGAAAAAATCAGGACAACTCTTACGTTGGAGCCTAAATGCAATTTAGCAGCACCCAGAATTCAGCAAGCTCTAGCCCTGCAATAATTGTGCAGCGGTCAAGGCAATGGGTCAGGGAGCACGTGGTCCTGCAGACAGAACAGAGTCACATCATGCACAAATACACGTATTGTGCACTGCTTTGGAACCGAACTGCAAACGGAATATAACAAATGTTACCCTACCAAAAATAACCCAAGCCCTCCAACTACAAAGCTCATTTATTTCAGGGAACCTAAGATTCAAATTCAAATTGTCTTTTGACTCTTCTAACAGGGCCTAATTGGCACAGTATTAGGAGTCAGTAACATTGCTGCTGCGTATACCAGTATTTCTTACAAGCAAGCAATTTTGCCATCAGACATTTGCATGTCACCCCCATGCTAGAATGCAATATTGCATAAGATAGAGTATTTTCTTCATGAGTATATGCATTTTGATCCTGATATTTACATTAATGTATGTACATAAAGGTAAGCTCATTTGCATGTCTCTGCTGGCAAAGAAATACTTTATGCACAAAAGACAGGAAAAAAAGTAATGAGTGCCCTGAAGTACATGTACTATGTGGAGGTTAAATTTTTACTAGGTTTTCCTAGTTCAAAAACTCTCTTTCCCCACTTAATAGCTCACAGTCTCATTTTCTAACCACTGGGATAGTTCAAGTCCGTGAAGGAAACCCAGATGTAACATTTGGGTGGCCTGTACATACCTCCTTGTGGTACAGGACACGTGTCCTCAATTCTGACTGGTCTGAATGGAAGTTGCAGGCACCCAATGTACTTCAGCAACTGCTCTTTAGTACTGAATTATCTCAGATCTTGTCAGAGACAGAACCAACCCTGACCTTCTAAGAGCCCACCACATGTTCATAAGGGCAGCTGTTAGGTGTTGACCCACACAGAAAATACACCCTTTATTTAGTTGCCTAAACGAAGGCTGATCTCTGCTGTGGATCTGGCCAACTACTCCCTTGCTACCTGATTGGCTTTTACAAAACAAAAGGGAAGAACTAGTGTTAGCATCCATCGCCATAGCTCCACTTGTTAAAAAGAGGAATAAAAACCAGCAATAGCTCTCTCTAGAAAGCACCTATGTATGTCAAATAAATCACTCAGGCAGGTCCCCACTATAAATCTGATCGACCACTTCTGCATTCCTGTGAGCCCCGGAGCCAGGCAGCTCGGTGGCACAGAGATTGCATTTAGTGACACCTGTATGCTGTAAATTACACGTATCCAGGAACCAACCTATTCCTTTACATACATTTTGGAAAACACGCTCATGAACAGGTTTTAGACAGTGAACTGATAAAGGCAGCAGCAAATGAACACAGTTTTGTTAATGAACACTGCTTTTTTAAAGATGAATTTTGCTTAGATCAGATATATTCAGGGACATTGAATGAGAGCCATAGATTACACAAGATCTGGGGTTTGAAATATTTCCCTCCATCGATTAATCATACAGCTATTGTACCTTTTGAAAACCTGATGAACATATACACAGTGGCAGAAAATCCATGACAGGCAGACAAATCAATCATCTCCACACTGGATTTGTTTAGAACATTAAGATTACAAACAAAAAGTTTCAACCTCTGCATTAAGAATCATCTTATTTATATTAAGGATCACAATAGCTTTCTACTCTGCATACTTTGCTTCACTATTAATTTTATATGTCAATGATCACGGGATCAACAAGGCTTTGGTACTAGAACGTGGGACAGGCAAAAAGTAATACACTTTTGTTAGCATTAACCCAGTCTAAGACTAGCGTTTTATAGATTTATAGGCAAAAGAATATAGAAGGAAACATGTAGAAATAAAGTCTCTAAAGACATAACATTGGTTTAGGTCTGTGGGTGGTATTCTTGCAAACCACAAAGCATAAATGCCCTGTCCAGGAAAATCGATCATTATGGAATGCATTGTGTGCCTGAGTAAAAAGCTGTTTGCAGCCATTTCATACTTCTGCCACGAAAATAAGGCAAATAAGAAACACGACTGCTAAATAATTCCCATTCTTTTCCCCCAGTCCTTCCCCCCAGTTTTAACCCAAACCTATTTAGGCCTGTTAATATATAGGTATATATAGATATATATGTATGTAACACACACATGCTCTCTTTTAAGTTTCAAGACCAGCATCAATAGATTTCTGTACTTCAAACGATTTTAAGGAATTATAAAGCAAAGGAAGACAGTGACTGGAGAATGCAGGAGAAACCACATTACCTCAGGAGCAGCATTTCACAAGATTTCTTATCGAATGTGCGCTGCCATATTGCTAGGCCCAACTCTTCAAGGAACATATTCTGGAAGACAAAATATTCAGGGATATTTTCATGGCATATTTTCAAGCAGTGGATTCTACCTTTAATATACCCAGAGGCTTCAGCTTTAGAAGCAAAAGGAGCAGGCAAGGTCCTAAGAGAGACATTACTCCCCTCTCCTGATATCCCAATTTAAGTCTTTTTTTAAGGTTATTTTCAGTGTTACACCTTGGATCAACCCACTCCCTCCCCCACACAGTGAGTTAAATCTGTGGAAATAAAGCATTTTCTGTAACACAAACATTAAAGAAGTTTGCCAATACTATTACCACCAAAGCGATTAAGCAAAAGAAAGCAACGTGGAGGTTGCAACAGCAAATGCATTCCCTGCTAGTTAGTAACACGCATCAACTTCTTAAACTGATTAGTTATCATAGATAGATCCTTATCCAATTAAAGTTTGATAAAACAGAATCAAATAGGAGGATCGTTACCTGCTTTTGAGAAGGTTCACCAAGCAAGCATTTTAAGCTTTTTGACTCTTTTAACACTGATACAAGGAATAATTATTTCTCTCTGCCGATGCGATTGTTAAAAGAAGAGAAACCCCGGATTGTGGTGGCTTCGTGGATGCTATTCTTTTTGCACCACAGCAGGATTCTTGGCTGCCAGTCCAAGCTGCTTTCACTTGCCAAGTTTTAAGATGCCGGTTTTGCCTTTCATTTTATTGTTCCTTTCGCAACGTTAAAGACCGACTTAAAAAACCATGCACAGCTGCTATCGGGGAGGGGGGGAACTATTTGAATTTAGCACAAGAATGGAGATGAGGAAGGAGCGCGCTGTGATGTAACCACAACGACACCCACAGAAATATTTCCAGTATTGGGGGGGACGGACTCACGCTCGGAATCCTGGCGTTTGCCTACAACACGGTTGGGATCTTAGTGTAAGAGAAGGGGATAATAAAAACATCCAGACCTACGATAAACCGTAGTCACGTTAGAGGTGGAGGTTGATACTTCTGCCCCCCACCACCTATTTTCTAAAGCCACTTTCCGCGGCTTAAGACTATTCTTGCTCATTGAGGATTTCTTCCAGGGGGTGCAGGGAAGCAGAGGTTGGGGAGCAGCCTAACAAAAGGATTCCCCCCCGCACACGGACTCCTACCCCACCCTTTCGCTGCTTCCCTCTGATAGGAGTTCACCCATGCCCAAACATCCCGGCCTTTCTTTTGACGCAATGCCACCGTGAAGAGACTCGGCATCACGGCGCAAAAGCTTCCATCAAAATTCAGTCCCCGGCTGCGAATCCTTTCATCAAACACGTTCATTTATCGTAAGCGACTCGTTTTCATTTTTGCTTTGACAGAAATTGGGTAAAAGGAAAAGGTGGGAATAGATTAATTTAAACAAAAAATCCCAATTTCTCTATGTATGAGTTGGTTTATTTTATTTTACTTGATGTAGCAACAAAACTATTGGGATGGGTACCAAGGCTCAACTGCATTTAAATGAATGAAAGGCAACAGAAAGTTGTTTGTGAACCTTCTCAGACTTTAGCTGTTCGAAGTGTTATGGTGGCTTATGCTCAATATACATATATAGAATGATATAACTCCTCCATTCAGACACACACAGAGTCAGTCTGAAAAACTACGTCTTGATACAGATGTTGGAGGGACATGTACTTCCTATTTGTGTAAAGAAAATTCCCACTCGGGCATGGTTCCTTGAGTTCCCCGTGCAGACCTATGTGCATCTGTAATGCACCCAGGATAGTCAGAATGACTGGGGATGACTAGTTTTCACAGTACATAGGTGACTGTTTATACAGCCTGCAAGCCAGAAAATGGAAGCTGTTTCAAACATACAATAATCGAGGGTGAAAACAGCCCTGACACCAGCTGTTACATGTGCAGAGGTTTACGGCTGACTTTACAGCAGAACTAACTGTAACTAACAGAAGATGAATGCACCCCCCCCCCCCCCCATTTCATATTTTAGGAGAAAAAGAGAGACTTATAGTTTCTATGAACACCAATGGTCTTAAACAAAAGCAGCATGAATTAATAAAGGGGAAGGGAAAACAGAAGCTTTGTTCTAAAGTGGAAGCATAAGATGTGAAATTTCAAAATCAGATGGCTTGGTCTGTGATTTCTTTCATTTAAATGAATTGATCTGTTGCTAAACTGCTGCTCTTGTGCCAAGAAACTTTTAACTCTTTCTGCTCAAAACTCCCCATGTTTTGCTCTTTTCTCTCTCCTCACAATCACTGCAGCTACAGCAGAAAGCAGAAATTAAAAATAAAGGGGGAAATAAGAACCCAGGGCATAAAGAGAACAGGGAATTAAACCCACAAGCACATGCAGAACACAAAAGAGCCACAATATGGAGCGTATCGGGGCTTCGTTAGAACTTCTACTGTATAAACAGCGTGATTCTTGTTCCTACAATGTTGCTAAAACTTGGAAATGAGACAGAAAGGCCTTCAACCTTCACAATCCCACATACAGCGAGAAGTCCAGGGCAAACCCAACCGAAACAGGGCTAGCAGCAAGAAAAACAACAGAATCCCTGACCTGATTCATTGCAAACATTCACTTACCGAGAATACCTTAAGCATTTCCAACAGAACCCCCTTGCCTACACATGCTCGCCTATGGGAAAAAGAGAGAGAAAAAAACCAACTGAAAAGCTCACAAAACCAACCCAAACGGTAGCTGCTTTGGTAAAATTTGGGTGGGAGTTCCTAGTGCTTTTCCAGTTTGGTTTGGATTTGGTTTGCCCACTTCCAAAAAAATATAGATAAATGAAAAAATGGAGTTTAAAATATTGAAAATAGCCGTGTTGGAATTAAATCATTCCAGGGAAAAATATTTGTGTGTGGAATAAAAAGAAATACACATATATATGTACATCTTCCACTTTCCAGTTCTGCTGCAGTTCCCCCTAAACTGCTGCTGCTTGCTCCAATCTGCTGCCTGCTTAACAACGGAATGACAGGCAACATCTGTTTGTATAGCAGCCAAGATCAAGCCTTCGAAATTTTTTTGGCTCAGTTTCTCTTTTCTATTTTTTTTTTCTTTATTCTTTTTCTTTTTTTTTAATTTTTTCCCCTCCCCCCGAAAACTGCAAAAAAAAGAAAATTAATAGAAGTCAAAGGAAAAGTAAAAGCGAACAGCGAGATCCTGAAAGCGACTCAAGTGAGGCAGCAACTATTTCCCCTTGAGTTATTTCAAGGTACAGTACTTCCAGGAGAACTCTTCCCTCTCTCTCCACCCGCCACCACCTCCTCCCCTGCTCTCCCCATCCTTCTCTCTTGCCCCACACTATTAATAAAGTATCACACAAAGTGGGAAAAAGAAGTAATAATCCAACGTACCTTGATCACTAAAAGGCCACTCCCTCCTATGCGGAGGGAGGGGGGTTCTTCAGGAGGCAACACTAAAAAGGAACTGTACGGGGAGGGGAATAACGGGACGGTTTCAGGGGACACTGTTGCCACAATCCTCTCACCCTCTTTTTTTTCCTCTTTTCCTCCATTTTACACACTATAAAATATACATTGTGCATATTTTCAAAGTAAATAAATATGGGGGGGGGGGGGGGGGGGGGGGGGGGGGGGGGGGGGGGGTAATAAAAAGAAAGAGCCCAGATCCAAATACAATTCAAATGACTAACAATGTGAGCCCACTGCCAACTCTGTGGCAAATCGGGAGAAAGCACAATCATTCCACATGCTGAGATGTGAACAACTGGAAAGCAACCAACTCTCTAGAAGTCACAATGAGAACTAGTACGATGCCCCCACCCCCAGCCCCCTCCGCCATCCCTTTTGGAGTCTCCCCCTGTACCCTCCTCCCTCCAGGGATAAAAAAAAGAGATGGAAAAATAAGGCACTAATGTAACAAAAGGAAAAGGAGAAGGAAAAACAACAACAGGACCATCAACCGGAGCTATTAAAAACTCAGGGAATGTTTTATTCACTGGTGATTTGGGACAACGCTCCCTGTGCACACACAGACAACCCCCCCCCCCAACATGAAAAGAAAGACACCAAAAAATCAGACAAGTTGCTAAGGAGACTTGTGTAAACTCGGAATACAGGCACATTTCTGGCCTTTCCCCCTATATTCCATCTTGTATTCCGATCACGCACCACTGCGGCACGATTGCACCAATGCACTGCATTAATCTTGGCCTTAAACGGGCTGACTGGCAAAGCAAACTGTGTGTATATATCATCTTTCAAACTTAACAAGTTAAAGGGAGAGAGGGTGGTGGTGGGTGGGGAGGGTTGGAGGGGGGGGCGGGAACCTTCATGCTGAATATAAAATATAGGAGCCGAGCTTAGTAAGGGAATTTTAAAGAGGAAGTGTTATCCAGGCGTGTATATATAAAGCTGCAAGTCTCCCTGAGCTTCCTTGCGTCTCTCCCGCTCCTCTCTCTCTCTCCCACTTCTCCTAACAAAATCCCCCATCCCCTGGCAGATGTCTGAATCCCTGCCAGATCTAACAATGTCAGACCCACTTGCTGCCACCAGACATTGGGGCTGCAGACTACCTCATTCTCTCAGCACAGTGGGGTCGTATATACATATTAAACAACTCTCCTGATTCCTTTTTGCTTTCAGTTCCTGATGTGCATGTTCCTAAATCATATATTTAGGGACAGTATTTTCACCTTCTACTTTTAGGAAGGGCAGATTAAATCAAAGCCTAAACCATTCGTGTCGCTGCACAGCACAATCCATTCCACAATCCATTCCCTTTGGCTGGGACAAAATTCATTCAGCACCTGCCTTCTGCTTGTTTTGTACACACTGCATTTCATAAGACAAGGATTTCAGTCCTCACATGAGGAATCCAGTAATCTACAAATTCAACAGTGGCACATGCAGGAAAAGCCAATTTCATGGGCTGTGCCTTGGAGCTAGTCCTAGAGCACTACTCAGCTTTCAGGTCTAACTGAGGGCTTATACTGAAGGCAGCATACTCTTGAAGTGGACCCCAAAATGCCATGATGAGCATCATCTTCACATTATACCTGGGCCAGCAAAGGCACAGAGGTGAATCCACTTCCTCAGCCTCAAGAAGGTTTATATGTTAGAGCTGAGAGTGGTCCCTGCATCATTTCAGCACAGTCAATGTCACACATCCAGGAGAAGCATCATCATGTGTTGGGCATACAGGGTGAGATGCTCATTCCCTGCCATAGTAGTTGCTGTTCACGTGAGGGACTTGAACCCCGTGCTATGGCAGGGGTGAGGGTGCTGAACAGTCACAAGTCCTATGGGCTTTGTCTCAGCTTCAGCATAAGATGCAAGCAGATAACTGTGACTAATGCTCTTGACAAGGCATAAAGGAGGGACAATATGGAAATCTGAAAGAAAAAGTATAGTTGGACTCTGAGCATCATGTAGAGAAAGGAGAAACTGGCCATCAAGAGCAGCTCTACTGGTATCTTCCACTTAATCTAATGACAGCCTCACTCTTTAGACTATTATCACAGCACCCAATGGGGCCAATTCTGGCAGTGTGCTTTCCTTTCAACCCCAAATGACAGTGTGAGGGCATTACTAACAGGAGAGAATTAGGAAGTTCTAATCACTAAATCTGAGCTCCAGAGCAAGTCAATCTGTGGCACTGCACAGAAGTTAGAGAATGACATACGCATCTTAAAGTGCCTCTCAGGAGGTGAATACTCAGGTGGTTATAGAGCCCTGAGATTCAGAGGTGTCTAGCGTTGCCTCCACTTGTCATTTCTCATTCCTCTTCCATAGACCTACTGGGAAGTGGAACATCTGACTCACCTGACTGCTTATCTTTGTTTGAGAAGAACCACCTGAAACAAAAATACCAAAGGAACAAGTTAAAACTATTCATGTACAAGAAAGGTTTGGCTTTTGCCCCAGCAGATAAGGAAAAAGTAGAAATCATCATAAAAATATTATTTCTCATATATTAGTGGTTTTCCAAGTTAAACGAAAGCACAAGAGAGAAATATTTCTCTTTTCCTAGCTTTCTCAGTTCCTTTGTACAGTGAGATGCTCCAAGCCCAACAATGTGGAGCCAAAGCATCTGTCCTGCATGACAACAAGAGCTCAGGCCCACACACACTGGAATGGCTGAAATGAGGTTTAAGATGTTGTTGCACCTTTACTGCTTCTGCAGGAGGTTATGGCTTTGACAGCACAGCCAGGAGAAGGGATCATGCCACAGCTTCTCATAAGCGTCAATGAAAAAATGGGTGATTTTAACTTCAAACCAGCAAAGGAGATGGTACAGACCTAACCAGACACTGCACTGGGTTAGGAACTGCTCACACACTTCTTTCCCCTGGGTGAGCTGCAGCAGGGAGAGCTGCCTGCAGACATTCAGACCTTCAACCAGTCCAGTTGAGCTGGGAAGAGGATATTTGCCTTCGCCTGTAGCAAGTCATCTGTAGTTTGCCTTTGAAAGCCTCCTACTGCAGCCGTATCCAGCTCTGCTGAGGCTGATTTAGTCTTCCATCACTGAGGTAGACACCTGAGCCCCAAGCAGCCCTGCCTAAAGGAATACGCTCAATAGTGGTTAAAGATCCGAGTACACTGACTGTACCTGCACCACCGCTCTCAAAATCCATACTGGCTACAGAGCAAGAAAGTGTGTGCATAGCCTGGACACAACTTGAGCACCTTTCCAAGGAAAAGAGAATGTGTAGGTCTCAGACCATTAGACAGATATTGAATACACCATCCGGCCCAGTAAGACAAGGTATTTGCAAAGCATCAGAATGGATAGAAAACTGGGAAGCAGTAGGGCAAGGTAGAAGAGGCAAAAACAGGCTAAAGCCACTGCATAAGCAGTACCATGTTCTTCACATGCTTTTCCAGCTCTTAGGCCCTAAGGTTTTCAGAGGCATTTCTAGTGTTGAGGTTGAATAAGTGGGGCTACATTTTTGTTTTGGTTGCAAATTTAAAGCTACTATTTTTATCCACAAGTCCCCCAAAGCATCTGTTTCTCTCGAGCTGTTTAAGACTTCCTTTTATAAGACCTAGTTAGAGGTATATCATTATTTTTAAATGCTACTCTTTGCAGTCACACTTGCATTTTACCATCATTACATGTGTCATTATCTGTGTATTTGAACTGTGTAATTTGAAGATGAGGAGATAAAATCCTTGCAGGGGGTCTGAGAGTTACTTCCCCTTGAGCAAATATTTTGGGATAATACCTCCCATTTGGTACAAGCTAGTGCATTCCCAATGAAAGGAAAAGCAATCCTTTCACAGGTCATGCTTTCAAGTCACCTAGAGAAAGAAATGGTTTGGAAGCATCCACAGGGCAGGCTAAATCCCCAGCAGAGAAGAATACCTGACTTGTTCCTAGTTGTGGTCAAGGCACAGCCATCCAGAAAAACCTGTACAAATATTATCTACTTTCACTGGAAACACTGTATTCACAGTGAGATTCGTTTCTCCCAAGGAGTACAAGATGGGGACATATCCAACTGTTTCAGGGTTTGACTCTAGGACAGAAGACAGTATGTCTTATTTAATGAGCTACATGGAGTCACAATTACAACAGACCTGTCAGAGTAGTGGTTTTGGGACACTTAAGGGTTCGTATAATGTGATGTAAATGCAACTCAGGTAATTTAATTTAGGAGGCCACTTTTGTTTTGCTCTTTCTGTAACTGATCTACCTTGCTGCTACTAATGGCTATGGGGAATTTTTATTGCCTCATCACCGCTGTCCCTAAGTGATAGGCAAGTAAATGAGATCCACTCCAATCTCTTCTTATAGCAGACAAAAGATTCACTCTTGTTACCTGACAGGCAAAGTACATCACCCAGGAGACTGTATGGCACCAGCAGTGGGATGCTACCTCAACATGGGCAAAGCACCAGGAGACCTCTGTGTCTAATCGGAGACACAGATAAGTTCAGGAGTGATGTCTAAATCTGTATTTCAAAAGGAACAATCAGATGTGTCATGCAACCAGCAACAAGACATGTAGAATTCCAGTTCCTGACAAGCAATGGCCCCAATGTGACCTAAGGCTGTGTTGGACTTGATACTGTACTTGGATCAAAAGCTGCTATGCTGTCCAAGAGCAGGTCAAGTGCATGAAGGGGTGAACAGAGTCACACATGTTATAAATGGTTTGGGTTACATTTTTCACACCTGTCAAGGTTTTCTAGCAAGAAATTGTGTCTTTATACACCCTATATATAGGTATAGGTATATAAATATATATATTGTTAGAAATCCTAAAAAGAAAAAGCCTACCTTCTTCCACCCTGGAGTCAAAGCTGTAACGAAGAGACCAGCCAGGACAAGCAAAGGCAACTTTTAAACAGAACAGTAGTGGTTCACTGGGGTGAGAACAACTTTACACAGTTTGTAGGTGAGCAAAACACAATGGGGGACAAATTCTACTATCTAAACCCAGTTCACAGCTACTTATCCAGAAAGCAGCTGCCATGTGAAAGCTCAATAAGGGAAAACCAACTCCAGGATCCTAAGCTGAATAACGCACCCAAGGATTTGCAGGTTTGCATTAAGGAAGTGCCACATCATGCCAAGGAAACACTTCAAACAGTGGATGGAACATATCCATCAGGCATCAGCACACCCTGGCTAACGTTGGGAGACTTGCACTGAGACCACAGTGAGTGCACATGCAGCTTACCCAGGCTGCTCAGCCCTACCCAGAGCTGCCACTGCCTGCCATGTGCCCCCCGGGAGAACGTGTGCACACACCTACACATTCCTTCTGCATTATTCCATGGAAGGCTCGTTCCTTTGGCCACTGATTCACTGAGCTCTGAGCAAAGCAGCCCTCTGAAAGCCGGTGCAAAGGCAAAAAGCCTGACTGGCATCTCATCCTGTTCGGAAGTCAGGTATAAATCGTGCAAGGATATTCTGTTATATGTTGCTGTCATGTTTTATATGACTCCAGACCTTCAAACAAGAAACACTAACCCCCAAAATAGGAAAACTGATTCTGTGGATTATTCTAGACACACAAACCTGCAAGTAGGTACGAATGAATTTAGTATGAAATAGATGCTGAAACCCCTGATGGAAGTCTCCAGTAACTGTCTTTCCTCCCTCCTAACATGAAGCTGACTCGTGTCCAAATCAGGTATCAGGGAGACAAACATTCAACCCAATCTTCTCCATCAGATTTTGACTGCCATTTGTGAAGCACTTCTGATTACTGGAACCCACTTCTTTGGAGAAGTGCTGTGTTTATAACTTACTAAAATGCAGGCATACAAAACCTATTCTTTTTCACCAGCCTTTTATCACTGCTCATGGACATTCATTCCTTGGGCATCCAGCTGAACCCAGAGAAAATGTACCCTAATTTCATTTCCCAGTGTTGCTCCTCCTCCACCACTCCGAACCAGGCTGTTTCTCACTGCCACCAGCCTGAGCAAATAGCATTAATCATTGTGCCCTTCAAACTTGGCTGAGGTTTTGTGCCCTTATGTCCGAATTGTAAAGAGTTCCCCACTTGTAGGTGCATGAGGATAGAATGTTACTTTAACCCCAAAGTTTAGGCTTTCAGAAAATTACCTGTGTCATCAATCAGGAGCTTTCAGTGTTGTAACTTCACTACTGCAATGGGAGAGCAGAACATGACATTATACAGGCAGGGAATGGAAGCATGGAGGGAAGGAATGATTTTCAGAAGCTGACAGAGGAAGTGCACAACAGAGCCTGGAATTTATCTCACATCTCTTGATTCCAGTCCAAATGCTTAAACCACAAGATCATCCTTCAGGCCTCAGACACCAACAGAATCTTTAACTCTCGCACTGGAAGATCCTGAAGCATTTTCAGTGGTTGTTTTGGAGCAGAGGTGGCCTCCGACCTTGGACAAGAACTGACCTGAGTGCCCAATGCTCCAAGAGAGACAGAGTTTGGGACCTGGATGAGAGCCCACACTTTATAATATCTGATTTGGGCATTTCACACCCCCAACGTGACATAGCACTCCACATATCTCTGCCTCAGCTGTGCTATGACAGTTTGCTGGGATCCAAAAATGGAGATTTTTCCAGATACAGTAACTTACTGAGTGTCCCTCACCACCCCTCCCCTGTACAACCTCAAACAGGGGGGAAATGAAACAACCACAGCGTTAGGGATACCGTAAGGTAGTGAGTAAAAGTGTAAAATCACTTGAAAAGCGAATATTTAAGCATAAAACAAGTTTTCTTGAAGAAGATTTGCAGGGAGGAAGATGGGAGGTTCTCTACTGTGCAAAACATTGCCTTTCAGGATGAAAATACTGTAACACCATTCCCTTCAACACAGAACAAGCCAGAAAATGAAAGGAAGCATGTTGATCATCATAGCAAGAGGATGGCTAGCGAGGGAAAGAAGGGATGAGAAACATGTGTCTACATACTCAGTACCAAAGCAAGGAGACTTGAAGCAAAGTAGATGTATATCTGCAAGGAGCCTGTCTTACTGGGAAGGGGGAACATGACCCTTATTGGCCTCTTGTCCGTCTCCTCTTCGGCCTGAGACTAGAAAAGGGACAAGTGGAACAAATGGGGTTATAGCTTAGCACTTCTCATAGAGCCACCTAATAGGGAAAAAACTGCCTCTTTCAGTTTTAAATGACTTAAAGAGAAATCGTTCCAGCACTTCAGCTGTTTTGGCTGCATGTCCCCTTAGAGCAGAGTGCAGCAAGCATTTTATCTCATCTCCATTCTCTAAATCTAGGTCACCTCAATCCGTGGCTGTGCTGCTAGTGATATGTCTATGATTTGCCACAGCCCTGGCTTGAAGTAACTCATCAGCAACTTAGGAAATGCTAAATGGCAAGCAGCATCTAGCAAATGGAGGAGGATTGTTATAACCCAGTTTCTGCAGTTACTGAAGGAGAGAGATCACCTACCTTTGTAGGCTCACTCAAGGAGAAAAGCCTCAGGGCCCACAGCCAAAAGCCAACATATCTTCAGCTGCTGGACACAGCAATAGGAAACTGCATCATTCATGAACCCCATGCTATTCCAGTAAGGCAACAAAAAATTTGCCTCCAGTAAGAGGAAACAGGGATGGAACAGACTGAGAAAGCTGTTCACACACTGCTGGCAAGCTCTCTGGAGATATCCTCATGTCTCTCTTTGAGATACTTGCAGACCTAAGACCAGCATAATTGAAGCCTCACAGGTCAAGAAATGGAGCCTTTTTCTTTTCCCCGCTCATGTGGGACTGCTCCATGAAAAGGCCTAAAGGAAGACCATGTAGGAGATGGTCTCCTTTGTCATAGCAATGTCTATTGCTGCACACTGAAAGAGGAAGAAGTACTTTCAGACCTGCTTTAGATTAGGAAGAGACAGGAGAAATAAAAAGAGCATCTGACACCAAAATAAAACTATTTTGGTCACTGCCATCTCCCTTATTCTAAATGAAGCAATTGTGGGCTACGTTTGTTTTGCATTCATAATTAGCAGACAGAACAGATGGCAAAGGCGTCACTTAAAGCCACACGTCCGACAAAATAACCCAGGCTGCCAGTGCAATTTTTCACTAGGAACAAGGAATACTTTCCCCTCTTCTTCCCATTGAAACATATCCCAAAGAAATGAGGCCAGCAAATGTTTGCATCAAGTAGGGGATTCACCGCAAAAAGGAACCCATTGTGTTTTAGAGTGTGTTGATTACTGGCTGAGTGAGGAAGAAAAGGGCAATAGCAAATGGATTGCTAAGAGAACAAAAAATAGGAATGGAAACTAGTGATACATTGCCAGCAATATAACAAGGGGCTCAAATAAACATATACTCTCTCCTCCCTTCAGTCTTGTGGTTCAGGCATAGGCTGAAACTCAGGACATCTGTGTTTCATTTAAAAGACAGCTGAATAGGAGGGTCTTTATCAGTGAAGGTATCTCCTGTCCCATACCCATATCTGACATCTTCTGTATTAAATACATTTATACACCTATTTCCACTTAAGGATACTGGAATACTCACTAAGAAACAGGAAAGGCACAAAGTTTAACACATCAACCACTTCATGGGGACAGTTCTATGGCCAAGAGAGACTATTTCACTAGAAACCCAGAGTGTAAAATGCATGCGTGGCACTTCCATCCTGTTTCCTCTGCCACAAACACAGGCAAGGAATGAGATAGAACAACCCCAAACCACATACTACTTGCTGAAAGCATTGAAATGCTGATCCTTGGTCTATTAGATGTACTGTGTTTGGCATGTGACATCCAGAATGCAGGTATGTGAACATCTCAGAGGAAGAACTCCTTTAGGCAATCTCTCCTGAGAGCCCATCTCATGTCACCGAGTTCCTTTGTTAAGTTCTCAAGCTCCTACAAAGCCCCAACACTTTAATCATGCTGAATATCCCTGCTTGTTGGAAAGAAAAAAGGAGAGACAGATACAAATATAGTTATGTTCCTTTTATAGCCTTGTGAGGTCCTTCGACAGCCTTGCTGATGGACTACGAGAGGATTTTGGCATACCGTTCTCTGAGCACTATGGATAAGCTGTTCCTAGCATGCATGGCTGAGCAGTATCAGGACACAGACTGATGGGCAATATAATAAACATCATGAGCCTTGCCTCACTCCTACTGCAAATGTGCTAGTAATCGTGAGCTTCCATAGCTACTGCAGTCTCTAAACCTCTCTGATGCTATTAAGATGCTAATAATTGTGAGTCTTGTCCAGCTATCACAGCCACGGGCCTCCTCTCTCAGATACTGCAAATGTGCTAATAATTGTATGCCTCAATAGCTACTGCAGTGTAGACCTCTGCTTTCTCTGATGTTGTAAATACACTAATAACAATGATGCTCAATACTACTTTAGCCTGCTCAGATAATCCTCAGCAGAAGACCAATGCCTAGAGAAAGAGCATAGATCTCTGTGAAAGAGCACAGATCGAAAGAGAGAGAAGAGAGTTAAGTCCCTAGAAGAGCATGTAACCTAGGACACAGCTCAGCAGGACCCAGTGCACAGAAAGATGGAGCACAGCTCCCTGGTATGCTGCCTACTGCATTCACGTAGCAGAGGGGAAGCCTGGGCTCCCATCACTGCTTCCAGGATTATGTATACATTCTGCATTAAATAGTCAGCAATTAAAATGCACAAACAGTCCTCCAAGCTGTAATCTCAATATAAATAGTCACTGAAATAAAACAATTCACTAGTCAAATCATTAGTACAATCACTGGAGGAGGTAGGAAGGTGAATACCCGCCTTAAAACTTAGCCTCTGTCAATACTTAGTTATTCATGCAAAGTGGAGCAGCGTTGGAGGCTGGAGTTTGGCACACGTTCCTGCAAGCTGAATGTGGTTCAAGTTTCCTTAAGGTATGGGGAGGTAACTGAACCGGGGTGTCCCACATCTGAGGTGACCACATGAACTCCTTGATGAAAGGAAGGTGCTCCCGAGACTGCTGCTGCCTACTACTCTTCCTTCACCTGGTCAAATCCAGCCTTTAAAGCTCTGCATTTTGCTGTGTGAAAGCTCAATAAAAACATACTATGTTAAGCACAGGGGGGAAATGGTGTGGGGGTAGAAGACTCCCCTTTTTGGGGGAGGAAATGTAGATTTTTTTCCCCATAACTCCCTGATTCTGTCACTGATCTTCTTTACTCCCCCTGCCTAAAAATAGCCCATTATTCACACAGATTAATCCCACTGAAGCCAAGGGTAGTTATAAGACTTCTGAAACCTTGGTACACTTCTAATTTGGGTGCCAATAAATTCAGCAGATTAACAGGTGTCAACATATTCATGCACAGGGTTTAATAAATGTCAAAGGCATTTGGACCCAGAATTCAACAGCAGCAGAACAAAGCTGGAATGCTTATTGTAAGCATGAACACAAGTTATTCATCAGTTCACAAGCCATCTTATCATGCTATCTACACCCAGATGTGTTATTCACTGTGTTACACCGTAGGCATATGTGTGTTCAATATTTAATCCGCAATAGCACTTGGAGACATCAATTAGATGTACTATACTTTTAGAGCATACTTAAGTAGAGAAGGAGAGAGGGATTGATCTCACTGCAAAAGGGGTATTTCAAATCTCTAAAGGTGAAGACCTTATAAATGTATTGACTGGGTCAATTCACTGTTTTCTACAATGCTGCTGTAAGTCTGCATTGGTGTGGTGTCTGACCATTTCTTCATGGTGGAAATTTTACCTGGTATGTATAATACCTCCTTCTTCCACAGCATTAACTTTTGCCCATAGGCAAGATTCTCACAAGTGCCATAAAGTATGCAGTTACCTCATTCTTACTGTCTAATCATAATTTCAAGAGGATGAGGTAACCAATCTCAACACCAATAAACTTATTATCATTGTTCAGCCCAATTTTCCTCCTTTCTTTTCCTTTATTCAATTAAACCTATTCACATCTATGGTCTAGCATTAATGCTATGCATTTATGGCACTTTGAATGACCATACCCACAGTGGGAGGCAGCTCTGAACTCCATCTTCAATTCCAGTCTCCTGCTGGAAAGACACTACCTTGAGATGAGATGTCTGCAGGCAGCTCATGAAGAAGGGACATGTACTGTTAGCAGTGTAAAGGTTCCTGGTAACATCTGGCTACAAAAGGCACCTTCATGGCATAAGTCAGATAGGCCAGAAGTCTCCCAGATGTGCTTTTCCTTTCTAAGCTTCAGCAAACTAGGCTGAGATACCTTAAAAATGCCCAAGCAATTCTCACAGCCTCTTGAAAATTCAGTGTTCTATTGATTTTTGCATTGCTGAGCATGCCACAAAGCCTCAGAACTGTGTGTTACCAGTGACTTCTGACAACGAGACTGTGATATTGCTTGGGGCTTGCAAAATACAGATAAATGAATACCCTGATTCCAACTTTAAGGCATACTCCTTGATAACAAGTTTAAGATTCTTTTGGCTTTCTTTCATCCCGTTACTATCAATTCTTGCCCCAGTTTCTCAGGAGGGCAGAACTCAAATGCATTCAGATTTACCCATGCAATAATAAACAAAATAATAACAGGTTATGTAGATAAAGGCTTTCCATCTTAGGGCAGAGAAAAGTATTAGTTAATTAATCATCAAGCTGGCATTAACTTATCTTTTGGCACCTACAATAAAACGTACATCTAAAATGAGCAGTAGGGGGGAACAATGAAATTAGAAGCCAACAATAGTTTGGGAAATGGATGACAAAATCCAAATGTTCTGCCTCACTGCTGCTAAATTAAGCACAGTGTTATCAGTGCAAAGATTAAAAAAGGAGAGATTTTCCTCTGAACCTTAAGTCACACTTCTTAGCTGCACAGAACATGACAGCACTAGTGAAGACAAGAGAATTCACTCACCCTGAAAATGAGTGGAAATAGAAAAGGATCTGTTCAGTTCTTGATTTCCCCAAACAGAAGTTCTATAGAGTAGAAAAAGAAAGAAGGACATTAGTTTATTGTACACTGCAAACAAAGAACTGATCCAGCACCCCCCCTCCTAGGCACCATCCAGTCCACCTTTGCCTTGCTTCGCCTTCAGCTGTTTCCCCCTGTGAGGCACTAGGCAGGGGATTGTGGCCAACCTGCCCTTTCTTTAATACTTCCAAGTAGTAAGTGGTGTACTGAGATCCTGCCTTTAGCTGAGTATTGTCCTGGGAATTTAGTGTAAAAAGGATGGGAATGTTTTCCCACCTTCCATCAGAGGTGCTCAGCTGCTGAGCAAAGACGAAAGATCCTCATCATGAGCTGCCTCTTCTCCAATTGATTTTGGTTAGCTTCCTTTTCAGTAAAACTCACTCAGAGAGAGGTCACTTTTATATATATGTGCATAATGCTCAGTGTATGCATCAATTTTAGCATTAAGGGATGTGCATGATACCTCTACATACAGATGAACTCTATAATATATATACACTATACTTCATAGTATTATTAATTAGTTTTAATTGTTACTATTAAACCAGAACATAAACTCAAGTCAAATAGATCCAAAGCCTGTCCAAGCCAAACCACCTCTGCTACAGACATTCTCTGAGATTGTGGACCCTGGTTCCCCATCCATTAAGATAAGACAGAAAGCACTGCTATAGCTTCTAGTGCTATGGGGTGCCTGAGTACTACAGACTTGGAAGTTTTCTAGGCACTAAGATGGAGAGATACGCTTTGATGCTCTTGGGCTCAAAAGACAGATCTGCTCTAACGGTTTTTGGATTCAATAGGTAATCCTAGTCTTTACTATTGATCCATTCTTGGTAAAATCACTTAATCAACCTCTATCACCATCTATTTCTCAGATACACTTGATGATAAAGTCCCCTCAGAAGAAAAACTGCGAAAACAATTAATGTTTTGTAAAATACTGTTAAAAAGAGAAATATTACATCTGTCACTTTCACCTCCAATTCAGATGAGAACCAGCAAGGGAAATGATGATACCCATTAAGGGAAGTGATTATACACATTTCTTGCAAAGACACAATTCATAAACATTCAGTTAGTTCCATGTCAAACATTTTGCAACCACCTGTGGGTGTTTATTTGATCAAAGTAAGTGTGCTCCTTCCTGCCCAAGCACAGGCAAATCACTGCCTGGTGAAGGAGACAGTAGGATGGATGTGCACACTGCTCTTCCAGCAAGCCATTTTATTACCAAATGAACTGTGAATATGGGAAAGTAGAAAGACATCCTTAAACTATCTTTGCACCTGCCTTTAATTCAACATGTCCTAAACTACATTTGCCTACAAGAGTCTCCCAGGAATCCTGCTCTCCAGAGTCTATAAACCTGCTGTTGCCAGAAGGCGTAAAGACATCTGACCCGAGGCAGCTCCAACAGCTGTGTGACACCTGGGGAAATCATGGTATTCCACAAAGCCAGTTTCAGAGATGAAAATCAATGTACTTCTAATCAACTTAGGCACAGTATACAGCCCACAGCTTCTAACCCAACTGAAAACGTACTACTTCTGTAGATCCATATATTACCCTTTATATTCTCTTTCCTTCTGTTTCCCTTTTGCCACCAAAATGATAGGAAATGCAGCAATTCATTTCTAATCAAATGCACAAAACCCACCAAGACCTGGACTTAGCCGCATCAAAGACCATTTGGATGCTACATTTTCCCCCAGCTTGTCCAGCCAGTGACTCACACATTCACAGTAAGGAGAGGTAAAATGTTTCTGGATCTCTAAAGCAAGGGATGACTTTTTCCATTGAATCTTGCATTCATTAATTTCATTTCCAGAATGAAGTCAGCCTCTCTTGTTCTTTTTCTTGTTAATGTGGCTGGTTATTTGACGAGTGAAGCATTAGATTTGTGAGTTGTTCTGCAAGCCAAAACATGCTCCCTTTCATTCATAACACTGAGCTGCTCTGCGTTAAACAGCCGATTATCATGAATGAAGTGGGTGTAACTTCCTTGAAATCCTCCAAAGACCTGTCAAAGCAGAGCTACTGCAGCTCAGTTTTCTCCTTGAAGCATACAGATCATTGGTTTAATTGTTCCACACTGATCTTGAAATATGCTTTCTTGGTTCAAAGCGTTAGGCGGTATCACTTCTTGAGGAGGAAAAGGGAAGGGTGGAGAATGGTGCCTCAGGATAAGAGAGAGAAGTGGGTATATGTCTCAACCATCAAATTTAGATTTTCTTTTGGAATCTAAATTGAGCTTCATCCATTTAAAAGTGTGTCAGACACAACCTCACAAATCAAAGCCCTGGCCTGTTTTGCATGGATAATCAAGAGCCTCTGGCTCTTTTTGCAAGTGGAAATGCTTAACCCTAAAGAGAAGAGGACTGATGTTATGGTTAAAGTGCTGGCCAGTGATTTAGAAAGTTTCAATTTGACTCCAGGTCTGCCATCCTCCATTCCATTTCTAACCTTTTGGTGCTCTCCCAGTGTTATCACCTTTAGATAGGAACATGCTGATTGGCATTCATCAACTACAGAGGCCTTTGAGCCTAGAGACTGAAAGACTGCACATACTGTAATAAATGTCTATGAACCTGTTTAATATAAAGATCTTTCCAAGGATGGCCATTATATTTAATAAATAGACCTGCAGCATCTCAGCTCTTTCTCTTATCACACCCCAATGGATGGATTTAGCCAGTAATTAATTGTGATAGCACTACAGACTTTGGCACATCCACTAAATACTCTTCCCTGTGAGGGTGCTGAGGCGCTGGCACAGGTTGCCTGGAGAAGCTGTGTCTGCCCCATCCAAGGCCAGCTTGGACACAGGGTTTGGAGCAGCTGCTCCAGTGGAAGGTGTCCCTGCCTGTGGCAGGGGGTTGGAACTGGATGAGCTTTAAGGTCCCTTCCAACACAAACCAGTGTGGGACTCTATGACCCATATCTGATTTCTTGCCTAACATTTTTAAAGCCTGGCAAGCTAGTGCTGACTACGGGAAGCTCAGTAAAGAAAACCATGAGTAATAACACACTTAACAAGGGTTAGTTTCAGGAAACACTAGGGGGAAAGTGGCACCAGTGAAAGCTATTCAAATCTTTGTATTTCAGCTCAGACTTTCTGCTAGGTTTCATTATGTCACCCACAACTGAAACAACAACAAATCTCAATGGTAGCTACACGGCAACAGTTTTTACACATCTCTTAGCTGCTATAACACTAACAAAGGCTGGCACTTTTGGAAGAAAACCCTAAATATTTGTCCAGCATTTTCAGCATCTCAACCTTAATAACACATTGCAGCCAGCTCCAGAGACAGTGCTGCTTCCAACCTGCTCCTGATCCCTTTATCACCTCCATGCAATGAGGTGATACCCACCTGGCAGCATTCACGTGTGACTGGAGACAGTACTGTGATGCTGCCCCTCTCCTTAGGGCTCCAGTGCTGCAAACTGAAGGTGCCCACAGCAGGGCAGGTACTCTACAAAAATCCACATCTCTTCCTTGCTTATCAGCAAATGGAAAACACAAGCCCATATCCCGAGGGATTATTCTGCTCCCATTAAAGTGAGCAAGAATTTGCCACAGGTTTAAAAAGCAGCAAGAGCTGGCAGACACACAAGCAGGTCTGACAGGTTGCATTTTCCTTCTCATTACTATTACAGGCATGAGGATTCATTCCTATTTATCTTTAGCTGGCATTTGGTCCTGGACTTAGACTGCATCTGTGGTTGCATTGCTGTGAAATGTATCACTCCTTATGACTCACATTGCAAAGGACATATTTGTAAACTGACCCACCATTGACAAAATCCTCTCTTTCTTCATTAGTAGGAGGCGAGATGAGGCATAGGTTCCTTGTCTGATTCATTTCCTGAGGAAATTTTTACTCCCTGCATCTCCTTCAGTCCTTATTCAGTCAGAGAGGAGTGAAGTGATTAATACAATATCCACGCTTGACACAGAGTGCAAGGAGGATTCATTCAAATTCCTTTAAAATCAGCGCTTCATTAATGGCTCAGAAAAACAACCCATTGCCAGAAATGTGTGGGGCTGTTTTCTGCCTTTGCTTTTCCTTTTCTTTCCTTTCTTTTCCAGTCTTTCCCACTTGAGAAAGCTTTTCCAGTTGAGAAACTAATTACAGGCAACGGCACACAGCAAAATGCACGCAAAGACAAATCATGGCACCTTTTGAAACCAACCCCTCGGAAGGAAGAATTAGCAACCTGGACAGAGCTCCAGGCAACTCCAGCTCTGCTGCGGCTGGGGCTCGAGCTAATTCACTTACAGGCAGCTTTGGTCCTTTCTCACAGCACTGCGGCAATCCTAGCAGAGCTGGATATCTAACACCTCTGAGAGACACAGAACAATGATCAGACCATTAAAATTGCCAGAAAGAAAAAGATAACACAAAGAGAACCCTGAGGAAACTGCAGTAAGTTGTCTTGACATTTTTTATCTACTTGATTATTCATATCAAGGCAGTACTAACCAAGTCCAGATCGGGATGGGGTTGTGAACAATCCCTGGGGCTTGGAAGGCTGTGCAGAACTTGGCACTCGGGATCAGGCTCATTTCTCCATCCTATTAGGGTGGACAATATTAGCCTACATGATTCGGGAGGGAAATGAGTGTGTCCTTTCCCTTCATTTCTTCTCTCCCTCTCTCTTTCTCCACGTTCTTCTCCTCTTGTCTTTTTCTCTGCGAGCACTGAATGATGGGATTTTTGACATCAGAGGAAAGTCATCCCTTCTCCACTCCCCCAGCTCCTGTCCGCTTCCTCCTTAGACACGTCTGTTCGTTTGCATACTATATCCCCACTCAAAGAACAGGATCAGCTGATCCAACCACAGCTTCATTTAGCTAAGCATCCTAAATCCTGCCCAAAGTAGACCAGACTGACTGGTTCATTCAGCCTGGCAGCCTGCTTCCAACCAGCCTTTAAAGTACATTTTGTAACTGTTACATAGCTGGCACCGACTATAGCAAAGTCATTGTTTAGTCAAGGTAAAGTGACCTCTATTTACTTAGACAACTCAGCTGTCTGCAGGGAATAACTGCTGGGAAAGTTTCACTTTGGCTGTGCTGATGGCTGCTACAATAAGCTGAATGCTCGGTCAGTTCATGCCCTTTCTCCTGCAGTTTCTTCAGCCCTTTGATTTATTATCTGCAACTAGACAGCAAATGTCCCCGTCCAATTTCAGCCAAAGACAGATAAGAGATTTATTCAACTAAGTATGTTTTCTGATCCCAAATAAATACCCTGTCGATTATTGTAGGATGCCAAGCACCTGTTACAAGCTGTTTATTCATGTACTATAGAATAGCATTAATTCAATCAGGTCTTTTTCTATATGCAGCTTCTCATTTCCCACTCACATAACTCAAGGCATCAGTGCAGGAGGGCAAGTCAGTTCCAGCTGCACTGGAGGGGCTGGTGATCAGGACTGAGTGCAGGGTCAGGATAAGGGCTGGTGTGAGCTGAGCACCACCCCAGGAACCGCGTATGCAGTGACTCAGGCATGACTCTGAGTCACGGTGCTCCTCCTGCTTCCTCCTTTCTGCAGGGGGCGGAGGTAGGAATTTCCTGCTGGCCCGTCCTTGTAAATCACAACGTCCTGTTGCAGCAATGCTGGGAGGGTCAGCGAGGGGGAGAACTGGAGCCAGTGGCTGGTCCACCTGCTCTGGAGAAGAAGAGATGGGACATACTGCCCCACTTACATGCGTACACATCACGTATCACAGCAGGACCCAGAGTCACCTTGCTCTTCATCTTGCAGAATAGCCCTAATGCCTTCAGATACCTAAAAAGCTTTATACTATCCATCCAGCAACTCAAGAACCCAGTTATCCTCTTACAAATGAATGAATATGTCAGCACCAAAAGTGAGAAGAGAATCAAGTCCTCAAGGTCTGCAGAGCATCCCCTAAACCTATAAATTTGAAGGTGAAACCCAAGATGTTTGGTAGAGGTTCTGGGACAAATAGAACCAGTAAACACCACCCTGTGAAAGTCTTCCCAGTTGTCCTTCAAGAGAGTTGAACTAATTACAATTGCAGCTGGAAGAATTTCACTACCACCAAAGAACTCAAACCCATGATGAGCTGTGCCATGATAACCCTGAGAAAAGCCAATGCATAATGGTGAGAAAATGGGCCATGCATAATCAGGAAGGGAAGAAAATACATTAGCCTTGTGAAGACTGATCCAGAATAGATGTAACCTATCTACTGGTGAAAAACAGTGTTTGGAGTAAGAGACTGAATGACAGAGACAGATGCTGCCAGAGATGGTACTACACAGAATTTCTGCTCATAATCCAGGGATGGTGAGACAGGACCAAGTCTACCTTACACCAGATACATGGGCGGGAGATAAAATGAGCTCAGTACCCCATGTCAGTTGCTCCTTCAGGCTCTACACAAAGAACTGGACTGACAGCCAGCACTGATATACTCCACGGGCTCACCTGCTGCACACCCATATTGTAATGTGTTTAATCAATTTATGTAGAGTAACTGTGAAGTACCACACAGTGACAAATAATATTACACAATAAGGTTAATAGCACCTACCACAACAGGATTACATCCTTTCCATTGTTCTGGTGTAGTTGTATGACCTGCCACCAAGTGTGAGCAGAGTGGGTGGGACTTTTCTACCTCTCTGCATGTATTTTCAGTCATGCACCTTTACACTGGTTTAATTTCATCCCTTCTAGAGTTAACTTTGCTGTACCTATTGCCAGGAAAAGTATCACAATATTCAGCCAATGGAGACACAAATGCACATGCATGTAGGGAGATCACCACTTCAGAGCAGGACCGTTAAAAGCACTTTATGACACAGCATTAGAGTCAAACCTGACTGGATTCTGGCACATTCTTTTAAAAGACTATGTTTTTTTGAGGGAGACCAAATGGGTCCAATCTGAATTTCACATCTTATCTGGGAGACAACAGCTCTTGGAGCATCTTTTGGAGCATTTCATATCTGGCTATCAGAGACTTCTACAACCAATTTTCACGAGAGCTCTTCTGTCTACAGCTAGATGTATAACCAAATGCAGTGACAAGGAAATGAAAGCTAAGTAGACTTGACCAAAAATAAGACACTCATTTATAACAGCCAAAGGCAATTAACCCCTGGAAGTGCTTCTGAAGGACAGTGGGTGGTTTGCCATCACTCAGTGTTTTAAACTCAAGGATAGATGTTTTTTATCCAGACACATGCAGTTCAGACAGGGAAACCTTATGGCCAGCACTGCACAGAAGGTCAGAGCAGACCCTGATGAGAATCCTGGCTGACTCCATCACCTACCCAGCCGTTTACCTACTGACTCCCCAGTGCTGCTCTTGCAGCACATAGCCTTGTTGTTCAGCCAGTCTGTTTCCCCACGGATGACCAGACCTGACCCTGCTTAGATTACAAAAGCTAAAGGGTTCAGAAGTGAGGAAAACAGGAAATCCAAACAGTGAAAATCTCAGCAATAACGTTTCCTAACAAAGACCTTCAGATCTCACTCTCAGCCAACAGCTGTCTTCATGACGTCCGAAAAGGACGATGTTTAGCATGGTGTACACTGTCTTTCTGCCATTTATTTCCACCCTGTTTATTTTCCTATACTGTGACATTTTCCTCCTTGTTAAAAGTCTTGGTCATAAATGAGGGTGCTAATCCAGACCTAAATAACGTACATGAACACACGTACTCCATACGCTTCAGTTACATTGGACTCACAGGATAGAATTCCCCCTGCAGAAAACCAAACCAATACCTGCGCACCACTTGAATTCCCCTTTGGGTCACAAAACAGGATTCAAAGCTGCAGAGCCTTTTTATTTCAAGCAAACTGAAATGAGATGACCTGTAGCTCAATTTATTGCACCACAAAGTCTGGTGCTGCAAAGCAACTCAAGCCATTACCCTGTGGGAGAGCGTGAGCCAAAGCTGAAGAGTGAGGAAAGCTTAATTTTGGAGGAAAATGACATATTTGCTTGCTTTACTGTTTCTGCATTTGAAAACTTACCCAGATTTCCTGACTTAACCTCATATACATGCAAACCACAAGTATGGCTGTGATATCCCCGTGAGGCCACATTTGTGGGTGGCATAAATTGATGTAGCTCCTAAGCCACTGGGCCATAAGTGAAGACCTTTCCTAGGTCTTTACAAAGACCATTAGAGGAACTTAAGGCGGTTGAAGAGGCAGTTGAAGGTGTGGTTGTTTTGCACTCAAATTTCAAATTTCAGCCAATTTTAGGTGAAATTTCCCTTTTCTCGGCGGCAGTACAGGCAGGGCAGGTTTTTGCCATTGCACTGCCATCTAGTGATGCGACTTCGCAAGGAGAAGAGCCAGGAAAAGATGGCTGACCACCAGCAAGTGTCTGAGTCAAGTTCTGCCAGGATGGTGCAGAACTAAATTAAACTCAATTAAACAAATATAATTGCACAAGGAACACCCAGTGGTGGCCCTCGACCATCTATGGCAAAGAGCAGCGTATGCGACGTAAGATAACAAAACGCTTACAATAAAAGGGGTTGCGTAGAAGCTCATCCATTATCCACCTGTTATCCATGGTAGGGGACATGCAGAACATGCAAGTTTGCAACTACAAGTCTCAAAATCCAGATGCTCAGTAACAGAAGCTCCTATTGCTCTACCAGTTTATAACTGCCAAGCTTACATTCAAGCAAAGCCTGTACAGGCACAAGAACAGCACCTGCAAGCGCTTCAATACCTTTGGCCATGTTTCTTCCAGCTTTAGTGGATGTATAACTCCCTGCTACATTCAGTTGTATCAGATCATCTGAGCCAAATTTACTCTCTCTGTAACTGATTTCAGTGGTTTCCATTTTGACAGCCTCTATCCGCAGCCATTACTATGGTCAATCACCATCCAAAAAGGATTCACTAAGCAAGAACATCATATCGCTTGCAGAAAACCCTCCTTATAAACACAGCAAAATTAAGGCTTAACATATGAACCTGAAATGAACTGACCTTTACGAGCTGAAATCCCAGTCCTAATGTTTTACTCATCTTGAGGATATTTGTCCTCAGTGGTATGTGTGTCAGAGGGCGTGAAAGTGAGAGTGTCTTGAGGTTAACAATTGTTCATACTCATAGTGGATGAATCATATGATAACACCACAGCAACATCCTGTATAATTGTTGGGAGCCTCTATTTCTGGCAGTGTGTCCCTAGTCTGTCTCATGAGCAAATGTTATTTGTGCTTTACTATATAAAACCAAAACCAAACAAAATGATACAATAGGACACTATTCTGCAGGCACTAGCCAAAATCACAAGTGCCTAATTGAGCCTTCAGTTACCCACTTCAATGATGAATTGTGTGATGAAGTTAATAAGGCTGAGATGGATATCTCTGTTTTTCATCTGATTACTACATGAGCAACTCTCCACATGTGAGGAACAATATTTGTGTTTCCTTAGCCACAATTGAACTCTGTGGGACTATCACATACGTAAAGATCTGGGACATTGCTTGTGAGGCAGTGGGTGCTAAGGGAACGAGCATTGTATAGCAGGTCAGAAGATTTATGTTTTCCTTCTGGATGACTACAAGCAAGTCACTCCCCCCTTTTCTCCCTTTTGTCTTTTCAGACCTACAGCCTACAGGCTTCACTGCTCTGTGAGCAACAGATATGTGCCAAGAATACACCAAACACCCAACCTAAACACAGCTCTACCTGTGGAGAGCAAAACACACCACAGCAGGCAATACTGTGGCATCACAGCAAGTCCTGGGATGCAATCGAAATGCCAAGTACCTGTGCCACCCCTAGCACAGAAAGGCACCACACCAGCTTGTATCCCCTGTGTTGGCGTTTCAAACACCTCACTATGTCCTAAACACAGATAACATACATGGCTCCTTTGGGGCACATATATGGCTGGTGTCATGCATTCCTCGGCTGGGAAATGTTTGCTGTAGGCACTCTTGTAATACGCACACTTAGGGCAGAGGCCAGCTCTTGTTTGTGTTCGTAAGGTGATGGCAGGATTTTGGCTGTGGTTTGTGACTCCAGTTCCGAAGCGCTAACGCAACACAACACACTGAGAACCGTCCTTAATGCTTTATCCTCAATCACAGAAGCATCACTGGGGGAAGGATCAGGCTAATGGTGCAGCAACGTTTTTACATGGAATAAAACTTACTTTCAGTGTTTTAACCACACCTCACAGTAGACATTTACAGGATATTCACACTAATAAGAATGGGACATTTAAAACAATCTAGGGGATTTGCCACACGTCTTCCATTAAAACTGAAATACCCTTGACTGCTTTACGCTCTCCTGAGGTTCCTTTTAAGAAATTCTATTTCAAATGAACATAGAAGTGGGCCAGTATTAGAGTGGATCTGAAACCCTTTTCATTGCCGTGGAAGCAGATGGGAATCTGTCCATGTGCAGCACCCGAAAGGCACTGCTGTGTTCTGAAGAGACCTTATATTATTTGTGGCCAAAGAGAAAACAAACAAGCAAACTAAAATCAAACAAACAAGCAAATGAGAGCAGCAGAGGCTTTGTGAGGTCATGTTTACTATTTTGGTTTCAAATCTTGGGATCATTCGCTGACATTTCGCTGCTTTCAAATCCCAAGCCTTCATGTGAACCTGGGTCTAACACAGCACCACGTTCAGACACCGCCTCCCTGGGCCAAGGGGTTCAACCAGCCCCTCGCTGCAAGGCTATTCCTTGCTATAAAGTAAGGAAAAATCCCTTCAAATACAGCAAATATCTCCACTGCTGCCTCCTCATTTCCTGGCTGTAGCCGAGACCGGAAATAGCTACATTTCCTGAGCAAGGCTGTTCTCCAGGGAATGTCAGTCCGTCTGCAGCCAGTCAAGGACTGGATGCTGGGGCTGCAATAGGGCGTCTCAGAGGACTTTAAGTCTTAGCTGGAATACCAGCATTAATACTTAGCTAAGGACACCTAGGAAGATAAGGAGATGGAAGGGAGGGAAAGAGGGAGATAGAAGGGGCAAAACAAGATGGGAATATAAGAATGTGCTTAAGGACAAAAGATGGGTAAAAAGAAAGAGAGACAGAAAGACAGAGGAGAGCGTTATCAACAGCTGGAGTCTGTGTACAGTGAAATCAGATACAACTCCACAGCCCCCTGCGTTTTAAAAGAGGGTCTCCGCAGCCTGTGTCCAGTATATAGGGCACCTATTTGGTCCTGATTACTTTGAAGTGGGTGTTTTCCTGCAAAGCACAGCCACGTTCAACAAGCAAAGCAATTTATTAAAGCAACATAAAGGCTTGGTTTTAGTAGAGTGGGAAGAGATTTAATACCCCAGAGGGAGGTGGGGGAAAGATGGATGAACACAGATTACTTCTGAGAAACTCTGCAAATAGGTGGAGCAATTCACAATCCAATAAACCCCTGAGGGAACGCCCTATCCTTCCTTCCCGCATTGGAAATCCATTGTTCCTTGGTGCTTTGTGGCCAGGCAAGTCTAATTATCCAGAGAAGTGTAAAGTCCAAAAGAGTCCATATACCTTTCAGGTAGTCATCTTAGATTGCTCTTGTCGATGGAGAAGCTAAACAGGATTTCAGGGGGTTTACCACATTGTCTTTGCAATGTCTAAGGGAAAAAGAGTGCTCCTGGTTACAGAGGCTGAGAGACAGCTTGTGTCCTGTTCATCTCTAAGCCGTACCCATCTAAAACCTGGGTTTCAGTTCTCGTTTTCTAGGTACTTTACATCACAAAGAAAGGGAAACAGACACCTGTGGGGCAAATCAACCAACCCTAAAGCATTTCCAATAGGGAAATGACAGGCACCACCAGCTATTCCCTTGAGTAGTAGCTGGGTCTAGAGACAGCTAGATTTTAGATGACTGAACTTGATCGAGAGAAATCACAGACGAGAAATTTAAGGAATAATAAAGATAATAAGAACAATAAGAACAAATGAACTCGCACACACATTTATAAGGGCCTAACCCCCACTGTAATTAAATAGTAACCTCAAAAAAAGGCCATCAGTGACCTAAGACCACTAAATGAGTTTGTAGCTGCAAACAGTGAATACCTGGGGGCCCATCTCTGAAGAAGCAGGCTTGGACTTGACCTCAGCATCACCCTACAAAGAGGACATCAGCTGATAAAACTGTGCTGTGTTTCATTGTTGAAAATATCAGCAAGACCAATAAATAACGCAGTGAATCTGCTGAGCCTTCACATTTCCTACCCACAAAACATCTTTGCTTTGGTAATTATCAATCACCCTTATGCAGAAAGGTTCCTCCAATTTTTTTAACTACTCAATCCTTTGAGAGACAGATGAATTTTAATGATTTAGATTATTAACCTAAAGGTTGATCCAGACTGGGAGGAACAGAATAATTTGTTTAATCATTATTATTATTTATAATTATTTAACATAAGGGAGAAAAATATCACCTTAAATGTCATCGTGATGCTTTTTAATTGCCTCAGATGAAATTCAGAATAATCATTACTCTGTAAATGTATACAGATCTAATTTTAAATACCCTAAGATGCTGGGTATTTATCTGGAAAATGCAAAGGATGCATATTCATTACTGGATGGGGAGTTAGAAATACAGAAAAGAATTGATCGACCATTTATTGAAAATTAATTCTTTTCCCAGCTCACAACTGGGCTGTAATTTGACATGAAGCAGAAAATAAGCTGAGCCAGGTAATTTTTCATAGTCATTCATTCAAGGACTTTAGTACATGTCCTTTATGAGGAGGAATGTTTTATTGATGCACAAGAACATACTTTTGGGTGGGTATAATTTGTAATACCTGTGTTGAGGAACTGGTACCTCCCAGTCTACCCTATTCATTCCTGCAGGTAGCAAGAGTCTGGGATCAGTTCGTAACTCTGGTTCTCCCACAGAGAGACAGTCTCCAAGGGCACACTGTGGTACCCAACACCATTGTATCCACTGGCCATAAAGATGTGCTCACTGACATCATCTCTGCACTTGAAGGAACAACCTTCTTACTGACAGGAAACCTTCTACAGTAAGTAACAACTAAACAAAAGAAAAAGATAGCAAGTTCCCCTGTAAATGAGTAAAGGATCCAATGGTCCAGTGCAAGGTGAGAGGGTAATGGGCTTCACTACAGAAAAGCCGCTGGTTTTGCAGGAGTTCCTGTAGGTATCCTATGCTTTGCCCTTTTCTGCCTCATTCACACTTCATTTTCCAAAGCCCTTTGTTTTCTAAGCCGAGTTAGATCAAGGCCTCCCCATTTCCCATCACATACATGTCTCCATGCCCCTGCTGCTGCTATCAGAGCTGGGGCACAGGCAGTCCGAGCGCCTCATCTCGGGGAAACATTTGCATTTTCATTGGCACAGGTACAGCATTCAGAATTCTTTCAGGCCAGGCCAATTAAAACAAGCTGAAAACTGCTGAGTGAAGCAGTTTCAGCAAGGATCTGCTTACATTCCCCCTCTGAGAAAAGCAGGGGGCCCACTTTCTGTAACTCTCTCCCTCTCTGCACAGCGTGGGTTTTGCTTCCCCCCCCTTTTTCTTTTCTTTTTAAGGTGGAATAACTTGTGCCCTTTACACAGGGGCTCTAAGAGATGGATGGCAGGACTTGGGAATGCGGCTTCATTTTAAAACCAGAGCCCAGTCTGTAAGACCAAATTGAAGCATGGGAATAAAGAAGGAAAAACACCAAGCCCAAACCTGGTAACCCTCCACAGCTTAACACACTTTCCCTCCTTCACAACCCGTGCATGGTATTTGCTTAAAAAGGAATAGAGCCACATAATTAGCAATCGCTTGAAGCCTAAGGCTTTTCTACCGCCACAGAGACTATTCAATGCGTACTGGCTCTGCTAACACAGTCTTATTACTCTTGGGTTTCTTTTTGGACAGCCTCTTTCAAAGCTCAGATGTGTTTTAAATGCATACTGACAGGTTAAAAGATACCATTTTTATACCCCTGAGAAAAAAATCCCCTCATCCTGCTCGTGCTGTTTTAGTTTGGATTGGTAATCCTCAAGGTGTGAGGTTCTAGGAACAATGAACCATCTCAAAGAGACCCAGGGAAGGAAGGACATGAGCTTCCAAAGCTGGGTTTCTGCTTACACCCCTTGTCCGAGAAGACTGGCTAATGGCAGCAGCCTCACTAGATACAGTGACCACTTTTCCAACCATCTGCATGCCAGGACTCAATGTCAAACAGCTACACAGAGAAAACACCTGCAAATGCCCTTGCATCAATCTGGGAGGAAGAAAGCCCAAAACAGGCTAATCCAGCAGAACAATCCACAGCACATGGATTTGCATTTGTTTTCATCTCTGAGAATGAGGCTGTGTCAATCTCACACTCAGGCTGAATTGATGTGAAACATGTATTGCATGTAAAATTCGGATCCATTTAGAGTTGATCTGGATTTCAAACAACTGCAGGACCCAGAGGAATCTGAATCCAAATTTCTTTCTACCCACTTCCACTTAAAATGATCTCACCTTGACAAAGCAGCACTGAGTTTATACAGCACACAATACAGTTCCCATCAGTACACCCAGGAGTTGCTACAGTACAACTAGAAGCTAAGTCATAATGCAGATTGACACATAACCTGCTCACCTGATTGTCACTGTATTACTAATATGTTAATAGGAAAAGCACAGAAGAAACAAAACAGGTGACATCTGGAGTAAACAGTAAAAGGTTTGAGACAACAGAAATACCAGATTTCTTAGATCATTCCTCAGAGAAGACAAATCTCTTCTGTTCTTTTCTATTTGCCTTCAGAGCCCTGTTCTAAGAACAAGTTGGCCCAAGGGACTAAGAAACTGGGACACCCTGACTATTCTGGATCAAAATCCTTTTCTATTTCAAAGGCTGCCAGGATGCCCTCTTCAGTGACCTCAACTCATCACCTGCTACACAGGTGACTACAAAGGCCATTTATTGATTTAATTAGGGCAGACAAAGAAAAGACATAATCAATCCCTGAAGTACATGGAACATGCCATGAGCATCCTGTGATCCCAGCTCTGCCTATTTGGAGAATGTGGGATTATTGATCTTTCAAAGTGTGAGCAGATCCCCAACTTTCATAATCATGGATAACGATATCTGACATTCACATGGCAACTTTTATGTTGGAGGGTCCTAAAGCACTTGAGAAGATGCACAGCCACACTCATCTCCCTCCTGTCCTGCTCTACAGCTCCACCTCCACAATGCCCTCTCTTCTCCAATAACCTGCAGGTTGAAATAACTCCATCCCTTTGTCCCAAAGCAGTAATGGTTTGTATCCTCATTTAGTCACCATTTTGATCCCTTTTCCCCCAGAAAAAGCAAACAATAATAAGCAAATGTGTATTAAAATATCCTCCATGCAGAGAACTCCTCTCAAGGTGTAAGAAAGGACTGGACTGAATAAGCGATCCTCAATGGAAGTCCAGGTAGCACAAAAAGGAATATAAAGCAATCCTTTGCAACCAAGCTATTTTGGAGGGTCAAGGTTACCACCCAGCTGGAACACTTGGCTTTCTAGAGACATTTGCTAAAGGCACAACCCATGCTGGCATTCCTCCAGTTGTGCCCTACTATTTATCCTTTCTTCCTGGCCCACAGTGGAACAGAAACAACCAAAACAAGAGGGGATCAGGAAACACTCACTTGGTCATGTCCTGAGCAATTCCCAAGATGCGAATGAGCCCAGGCTTCCTGCTGTCCCCTCAAATATGTTATTTTCCACTCCCACCTTTCTTCCTCCCACTTATCTCCCTCCCCCCCTTGCCTTCTGAGGCTGACTGAGTCAACTAGTGCAGATTAGATGCCAAGCAATGCAGTCTCTGTACAAAGATTCAACTCCCACGGACAGGAGAGAGAGATAAAAGCAGTCTGGTCAAACACTGTCCAGAGACAGCACAGGGAGAGCTGGGCTCCCAGCAGCTCTGGCTGGGTGATGTCTTGAACTGGTGACACTCCAGCAGCTGAACTGCTAGCACTAGAGGCATAAGCATGCCTTTTTCTGCTGCCTGTGCTTCCATACAAATGAAATGGGTCACATTTTCCAAGATACCCACTCTCTGGAGATAAGATCGACTGATGGAAACCCTTATTCAGGCATCAAAGACCTGCTGCTCAGAGATATAATGCAACAGTCTTCCTTTTTGCTCTAACCACTTCACTGGGGCCAGGCACTCGCAGGCAGGTAATGACAAGCACTATGCTGGGTACAGGAATGCTCGCATTCCCTGGCTATTGATATAGTTGTATGCAAACACACCTTTATCCAGGGATAGATACACAAATCTATTTCCCCTGCCATTGAAGGGTGTTAATTTCTACCATGCAAAATGAAGCCAATTTAACAACGAACATGCACAGTGCACAAAGCCATGGTTAGTGCTACTGTAGCTGTCTGAACCCACACAGACAATCTGCGCAAGTTTGGAAGGTAATGTCCCACAGGAAACATGGACAGAGCCCACCTCTGCGAAACCTGTTGTAACACCACATACTGTGGGTAGGCAGACCTGCCAATCTGCAGTCGTGCCATTCACTCTACCTTTGCAATGCTCTATCATTTCAAACAGCACTGTTTCTCCCTTGAATGATACACACAACATCGTGGCATTTGTCAGGGTAAACAGCTCAGTGGCAAAGTGCCTGTCCCATCTGTGGGCCTCCAAATGACCCTGAATGCAGAGGTACAGAAAAGCTTTCCACGTTCATTTGGTCCCTCTCTGGTTACACGATAAGAAATGAAGTTGACACAGCAATATAAACATTATTACTGACAACGTTAAGATAGACAGTGGGTACAGGTCAGGCCACAGTATCCAGGGGGATACTCTATAACAGTAGCTGTCATATTTATCTCTGGCGTCTTCAGAGCCAGTTTTAGTAGCACACAAAAGGACTATTCAGTGCAATCCATGCTCTGAAATAAAACAGATGCGTTGTGGAAGTTTGCAAACTCCCCAGCACAGAAGGTTGGCAGATCTCCGCTCTGTAACGAGGGCCCATCTTCTTGGCAGCATCAGGAGCCCTTCCGTAGCCCTGGTGCCAGTGGTACTGCTCATGCTGTTTAGATGAAGGACAGTCTGGAGGACAAAGCACTTAGCTTGGCAGTTAACAGGGATGCAGAATTAAACCTCAGCTCAGAGGCCACCCGAGCTCTTAAACACTTCCACCAATTTTGGCTGGTAAGGTTTCTTCTAATTTTTCCTCTGTTCTGGCAAATTGCTGAGCAAAATTGGAAATCATATTGCAGCAAACCCCAAAATCTGGTAGTTTTACTCTATGTAAAATACCCGAGATGTCAGGGTGCAAACAATGTATATAGGGGTGAGGTTTCAGAGACTGCAGCGTGGCACAAAGCAATTCTGAAGATCCAGTAAAAGAGGATGCAGTAAATCAGGTAGAAGGGCAGTTTTCTATCTGGAAATCATAAGGGAAGATTCAAATGCTTTAATTGGGAAATAAAAACCATCTCAGTTCAAAACGAATTTCGTACCCATTTTAAGACCAACCCAAAATGCTTTTGTTTGTAGCTGGTATTTCAGGAATGAGCACAACCAAAGGCACCTGGTCTGGTTTTTACGGACTGAAACGTTTTTGGAAAGAAATCAGATATGATTTGGACAAAAACAATGGAGGCCCAGACACAGAGGCTGCCCTGGGAGGGTGTACCAGCTGTCTGCTCAGTTTCAAACCTCTAATCATATTCTTGGAGAGAAAGCAAGGGGACCTGTTAGGGGTTGCTGAGCTCTGTGCTGGGGCCAGGTCCAGACGGTGGAGCCAGCGAGCATGAGTCCTCCCATTGCAGCTCCATCGCCTTGGACTTGAAATCCTGGCACCAGGACAACAGCAAATGAGACCAAGTCTCTGAACAGACACCAAGGCTGGGAACGAGGCAGAGGGATGGAAAACAGCAGCACGAGCAAAGATTAAATACTGGAACTCAGGAGAACAGCGGGAGGAAACTTGGCAGTGCCCAGAGAGGCAAAGCACCTGCTGGCATGGGATGGAGAGGACTGCATTTAGTAGGCAATAGGTCCCACCGTCAGCCAGCATCAATCAGCCCTGCTTCTCACTGGCAGCCTGGCTGTGCTCAGACACAACAGTTTTACGGCGCCGCTCCAGCACTGATGGCTTGATCCCACAAGCAGAGGCAGTGCACAGCCTGTATTAATGCCATGGGCAGAGGAATCCGGGCTAGTGGTGGTAACAAGAGTGCTGCCTCAAAGCAAAATACATCGTTGGAAAGAAACATAAAGCTACTGCCATGCACTTTCCTTCAACTCTAAATCCTCACCAGTGCTTGCAAACTACCCAGCAGCATTCAACAGCTAGCACACTGCAATGCCTCTCCCCTACAAACCAGATCTGAGAACCTGCTATTCCCATCTTCAATATACTTGGGCTTTGTGTTGTCTCACTGTGAGGAGTGGACACCACATCTTGGCTTGCATTCATCCCAACCAAGTGCAGGCAATTGAGATGCCTTGTTTATGGCACAGTCTTCTTGGGCTCCACAGAAGATGAGCAGCATCTCCAAGGGTGATCCAGTCCATCCCATGGACTCTGAGAGCTTTGTGCAACTAACTTAGGTATTGGTGTTAAACACCAAAAAGTGGGCGGCATGAATTAATCCAGGCTTGTGCACGTGTGGCTCTGATCTCTATACAGGGCTTCTTGTTGCTGTCATTAAGTAGTAAAATGCCAAACATGGCTCATACCAATTCCACCTCTCACTAATATGTTTTGTCAGCTCATCATAATCTTAAAAGGAACCTTTAAGTGCTGGGAAGCATCCTGGTTTCTAATTAGGCTCAGTCAGATTTTGTGGCCCTCATATGCCTATTTAGTCAAGTTAACCTGGCTCATGCTGTTGCTAGCTTCAAACATATGTACTTGAGATTAGTTTTTCCACTCAGAAACAGATAAGGTCTACAGTTTCCTCCCCTCAGATAAGCTTAAGGAGAAAAGAAAATGAAGGAATGTCCCTGCCACCCAATATACATGCAGTTCTGTATCCTATCTCCACAACAGCTCCCAAACCAGGACACTCAATACAGAGATATGGCATCTTTCTCTGCAGGGTATTTCAAAGACTGCACAGCAGTGCCCTGAACCCATCCCCTTCCTGCTATGCTCTCAGCTCTAGACATGATCAGCAAAGAGATGGACTCTTTCATAGCAATATTCAATTTGTCTGAAGACTGAGCTGCTTCTGCACCTGTTTATTCCTCACCCCTCACCCAAAGGTATGTGGAGAAGCACAGGACTGTGTCCCAGGCAGCCCAGCCACATGCTTAAAGTTAGATAGAATCAGTCTTCAACTGGTTTGGAGTCTGTACAGTAATACAGGATGTTCAAGGAGTTTGCACATACAAGAGATGAGAATGGCTCTAGTGCACTTGCACTATAAAACACTATGCACCTAAAGAGTTTTCAGTCTTAGTGCCACAAATATGAAGTATGAATGGTTTACACTGGCACCCAGTCTTCTCAGCAGCTGAATATACATAAAACCATGTTGAAGTTAACTAAAGGAATGACCAAAGCACCAGGAAGCCACCAAAACCTGTGTTCTAGCTATGGAAACTGTAAGGAACTTCTAATCAGGAGATTCAAATCCTTACTGCCAGATTAGGGAATAACTTCAGAAGCCATCCAAGATACAGGTTTGAACCAGCCCTATCTGACCCTATCTGAAACTCTTCCAAAGAAACCAAATTGCATTCTATTTCCTAGGAACTGCCCCAGTCTTAGGTACACATTACTGGCATCCAAAGGCAGAAATCAAAGCACTGGATACTTCAAGGGGTGAAGCAGAGAGCAAAAGAACTAAAGTCATCACAAAAGACTGATAAGCTGCTGTTTATTGCCACTGTTATTATTTGTACTGTCAGAGATGTCACTGTTCTCAGAACAAGCGTTCACAGACTTTTCCTACCTGGTCAGATTAAGGCAAAAACCCAAAGGTCATCTGAAAAGCCAGAGAAGTCAAAGCTGGATCAGTCTGCTTCATCACAAAGCACTTTTGGAAACCCCTTTACATCAACCATTTGCATACTATAAAACATTCCATCTAGCACCATTTTTATCACCATTAAATCCATACGCAGGGTCTAAGTTATCATGGGTGCTACTCACAGAACTCTGACAGTGACTCGAGGGAAAAGGGACTCACCTGTCACAGTGGTGATATGTGTATTGCACAGCACTTGTGTTCCCTTTGAATACAATGTGAACCTTGCCTCAGTAATCCTTCCTTTGTGGTGGCATTCCCTTCTCCAGCTGCCAAAAGGAGATCTGGAATGAACATAATTAACATCCATCAGTTATGGCTTTTTCTTTTCCTTCCTGCTAAGCATCCAAACCCATATCTTGGATAAGCAAACAAAACAAAACACTTGGCCTGAACCAAATCCCAGCTCCAAACAAATCTGGAGAAGAAAATGGTGGCTGGGATCTGTCATGTTAAATCAAGTGAAGTAAATTTACCTCAGATGTGTCCATTACTATGATATGTGGACCCCAAACCATTTTGGTGGGTTGGATAATGTCTTTTGGCATCTTTCAGGATGCAGTTCAAGAGTATATCTGCATTCCAGTTGTGTCTGAGAGCTATTCCAGACCCAGAAACCTGAGCAGCACAGAGGAAGATGCAGTCAGGTTGGTTCTAGATTAGCAGTCTAGCAATCAGGATCAGAGCATCTCTGTGATCCTGTGCTAACTGAAGTCAGGACTAACTTTGGGATCTCTTTCTCCCCATGGATGTGCCTGGACACATCTAACCTTAGGGACCTGCCCGAAGTAGTTCAGGTGAGGGACATCCCCAAGGCGTTCAGGTAATCAGCATTGAGATTGGTACCTTTGGAGATTTCCATCTCTCACCATCAGTTACAATGCTTCGGGGCAATTCAAGCCAGCCAGTGCCTCAGACTCAGCTCTTCCTTTGTGTTTGGTTATCCTGGCTGGCTCACACCCAAAAATGCAGCACCTTGGGAAGCCTGCATTACAGCCCAGTCTTTCCAAACAGCATTGTCTGTAAAGCAGTAAGGACACATGTATATCTGCAGTTCCCATACGACACATCTTTCCTTCCCACTGACTTCCCATCACTGCCTAACTTCTAGGAAACACAAGGGTCTTGCTCTGGCATGTGGGACTTAAGGGCAAGACATACTGCTAAAATCAAAGAGGGTGCAGAGCTCTGAATGGGTTGCCTTGTCTTTGCAGTTTCCACTGAGCTTGAATTTTGCCTAAAAGGGATTAATTAACACTGGACAACCCCACAGTGATTCCTCATCAGCTCTGGAATAGAGGAGCCCATCACTATGGTGATACAACATTAAAGGGCTGGGTCCAAAACGTTATTCTGGCAGGAAGATGCATGCACCAGGCCAGAATCTGAGATCCCGGGTGAGCTGGTTGTAACTCTGGTGGAGATACTCCAGGCTTACCCTGGTGTCACTGAGATCAGCCCTGGCCTGCAGCCTTTGAGGAGAGCTCCATCCTGTTGTGCAGATGGTTCGCCTTCTAATTTGGAGGGGCTGAATGACTTTGCAAACCTTTGATTCCTGACTGATGTATTCACTTCAGGAGACACAAAAGTACAAAACCTCAGCATGGAGTGACTCCCATGCTTTCTTTTGCTTTCCTTCCAACCCCCTTACCCCCACCCCTTGTCTTTGCTTTTCTTCTCTCCATGGACAGTTGTATAATATTGGCCTGTGGCCAGAATGTCTGTCCTTATTAGCCTGGGCTGGCTGGGAGACACCTGCAGCCCATTAGAGCAGGGAGATGAAAACCCATCACTTGTCATAGGTAAAGTAATGACCACTTCGCTCTTTGTTTTAACACACAAGAAGGACAATCGAGAAGGGAAGCAAAAGAAATTATATAGCTTCACCATCACACCTGCCATTGACTGGACTCAACTCTGGGCACTGGGCTGTATATTTATGTGATAAGTGACTCCAACGAATTGTTGTCACTTCACACCAGCAAGGATTTCAGTTCCTTGCATGTGACATGCACTTGCTGCATTTGAATAGTATCTTGTGCACCTTCTTTACATTTATGTCTTTATTATGAACTAACTAGGCTCTAGAAAGAAACTTCCCTCTGGGCAAGTTATAACTAGACTGCCTACTGGCATATCCCTGCAATATCCCACCTGGTACTGGCGCTAAGCACTGCCAGATCCAGCAGAGCCTCCATAATGGCAAGGTAAAAGGGCTACAGGATGGGATACAGACACTGCCTCAACTAGAAGGGCTGCGCATCCAGAAGACTGAGTAGAGTACAGGCAGTGATGCAGGAGTGGTACTCAGGCTATTGCTGGACCTCATGGCTTTATATAATATAATAAACACAGACATTTCCATGATGCATCTACACAGCAACACTGGTGAGACAGTGAGAGGCAATATTTGCTCGCTCAGCTCCCAGCCTACAGAACTCCATCTTACCTCAATGACCAGCTAATTGTGTGTCTGCAAGGCTATCCATCTGGAGATGAGCCCTTCTTATGACTACAAAAATCCTACTTCAAAAGACGCATCATACACAAGGATGGCTATTACTCAGAAGAGGTGCTGCATGCCTGCTAGGATGTTGACAGTAAAGAGATCAAAACGTCCTTCAGATACTTGCTGTGTAGCAGTGCCACAACCAAAACATACCTGGGCTGATGGAAAGGCCACAGTCAGACCTTGTGGTGTAGATGTCTCAACTGGAGGTGCATGCAAGTTGTAGGGGATAGCAGGGAGAGTGGATGTGGGAGGACAGCTAGAGGTCTAAATAATTGATCATGCTTTTGAACTATGACTACAAAGTAGGCAGCTTAAACACAGCTCCAAGAGTTCTGCTACTGAAAGCAGGCTTGCTCTCTAAGGACTAGATGGTATTTCAATCCCAACAGCCCATTCAGTGAAAATGCCACAGTCAGGATGTCATGAAACCTAGAGCTCCTTCCAAAACTTTGCTGGGTTTTAATCAAACTTACTTGTCTAGCTGCAAGGCAGTGGAGACATTTACCCTAGCAGCTGAAGTCTTCAGTTCTGCATCAAGTGGAGTGCAGCCACTTATAAAGGGACAAGGGAAAAGAAGAAAAGAAAAACTTGTGACCACAGGGGACCCTGCCAAGTATTCCCACTGCTGTCCCGGAGCATGGAAAAGCGAGTCTGCTATTGCACACAGGTCTGACTATTTGCATTTTTAATAATTCAAGAGTTTAATTAGTATCATGGCCTTAATCAGAGGCTGAAAATACAGCTGAAGTCATCAGAGCTTAATTAGTTTTCATAAAGAATTCTGCAGTCTGAAAACGTCTCTACTAACATGAAGGTTTCTCCTTAGCTTGATGCTTTGGGGTTCACATGAGGTTCTACCTGTTGCTTCTGTACCAGCGCACCTCAAAATCACCAAACAACATTGAGTCAAATCCCTATAACCCTATTGTACTGGACCCAAAATAATTGACCGGACTGAACAGGGTATCTTAATGTGAGTCTATCCCACAAGCTGCATGGGAATTTCCCCTCTAAAGGAAATACAACATTCTTAGAACATCAACAATTATCACTGGATCTTCAGTGAAGTCAGCAGGGACACAGTGCTGAGGGCAATAACTATGCATGGTCAGAAGAATCACCATTTAATACTGAGACTGCAAAAGCTGCCCTGTGCGAGCAAACACTAGTCCCTTGCAGCTCAAGATGGGTGGTGAAACACAAGAGGTTTGGTGCTGCTTCCCTTCTCAAGTGCAAGGGATGGATGTAGTCTCAAGGGGAGTTATCACCTATTTCGGCTGAGGGAATCTCAAACCCTGGCAACAGCCATCTATTTACTCACTGGACAGATTAATAGAATTGTACAGGACATCCTGGATGAAGTTTTTCAAACAATATGTGATTTAATGGTGGGATTCATCATCACCCAATGCTGTGGAGGCCAAACATATAAACAGGTTCAAAAATGGATTAGCAAAATTCATGGAAGATAGGTCAATCACAGACAATTAAATATGGTAATCCGGATACAGCTTCCACTTCAGGAAGTTAGTTGGTCTAATGCCCTTCCACCTCTGATTTACTTGTTAAAAGGAAGCCAGAATAATTCTCCCTATGCCAAAACTGTCCCTTGGCTCCAAGCATTAGCTGGAATCACAATAAATTCTTCTTTTTGGCAGGGGGAGGGAGATGCATTTTCTTTCAGTAATGATATTACAGCATGTTATTAATTTCCCTTTGCAGCTCCTGAACCTCTGCATAACCTCCCATCTCCCTGTCCCCTCAGGAATAAATTAGTGAAACCTACTGGAAGGTGATAGCAATCACAAATACCACCAAACTCCATTTAGGGAGGAATCAGGAATCCAGTCACTTATGTACATAGGAAAGGTCTGGCTGGATCATCCTGAAAAAGCATTGTCACTGGGAGTACTGGAGCAGGGGAAGATGCTGGAAACTCAAGATGGAAAAACATAAGTTGGTTTATCCACGAGGAAAACTTGTTGTAACCCCAGGACAGTTACTGTTGGATTTACTTCCTGACACATGTCTCTGTAGAGGCTAGTTTGATTTATATAAAATAGATACACATATAGTACATTTCATACTGCAGTGTTATACATCCCCATCCCCTTTGAATCCTGCTAAACTCTTGCAAACTCGTGATGCTTATGGATGGGTTATCTGCTCTCTGCTGCCTTTTCTTACCTGCTGCAAGCATTTCTGCCCATTGTCTGGTTTTGAAGGTGTTTAGGGGGTTTGCTGTTGAGCAGAGGACAAGATGACAAATGAGCTAACACACAGCAATGGAATGTAAGTGAGTCTCAGCTATTTTTAATTAAGAAGCGATGACAGCTGACTAAATTCCCTGACACCGCAGCTAAAGGCTCCCTGACCCAGACATTATTGGACACACTCCTAAGACCAATATATATTGGTCCCGACGGTGCTTCTATTATTGTCCCCGTCGTCTCGACAGATGCAGGACTAACAAAATCTATGTCTATTATCAGCATGCAAATAGCAAGATAAACGTGTGAATGCTTATGAGCAGGAGGAGGCAGCAGGTGAGAGGAGGACAAGGAAGGTCATTTTCAAGGAAGTGTTGAAGGTGCCAATGTTTGGCTCCAACAAATGTTCAAAAGGTTTGGACAAATTTAAGTGCCATTTTCATTTTCGGTTGGTTAAACCAATGAGAGATTGACCATGAGAGAGGCAGAGAGACAGAAAGAACATTTCCTGCTGTAAGGCAGATGAAAGATAAGAGGCAGAGCAGTATGGTGCCTTGGACTGGCTTTTCTCAGCCCACAGATCACAGGGAGGGCTTAACTGCGGAATCTTTTCTTCTAATTCCCAAACCAGCAACATGACAAAGTGATCTGGATTTTGAAGGATAGGGATTCACCCAGCTTCATATAAGGACTCTTTAGCAGAGATGAAAATACAATCAAGGTGTCCAGCTCCCACTGTCTCAACAGACTGGCAAGAAACTGCTTCAACAAGAGACTGTCTTGGAAAGATGTCAAGAGGAAGATACCAGACACAAAAAGACACTATAAAACTCACTTTTGTTCTCAGGGCTTGCACAGTAATGAATCCAGCATCAGAGCCCTTTACCTTGAGCTCACTAGTTGGTTTTAGATGGATGGACAAAGGAAAGATTCCCTTCAAAGGACCATGGAAAAAAGGGTGAACTGGCACACGCGGCAAAGCCACATAAATCACGTACAAACTTGGCATGAGCGAGACAAATACATTAAGGAACATCACCAGGAACTTTCCAGCATGGTTGCAGGGTGGGAGGGGGAAAGAGTTGCTTTCTGCTGTTGCTAAGACAGTTCCCCCACCCTTGCTCTCTCCCAGCCCAATCCACAGGCTTTCTCCTCCCATTGGCTCACCAGCTGCATCGAATGATCATGACAGGTTTTCCTCCTCCCCGCACTATTGGCTTCTGCCTATGGCCTATTATCAGGGGAGAGCAAATCAGACACGTAATCAATAGTTTGTGAGAAGGAACGGGCTGCGCAATGCTACGTTTGCATTAAATCTCTTGCTGCCTATGTCTCCGCATTCAGATAAGCAGGGATTAGCCGCACTGGCCACACTCGCAGAGGTGAGCATAGATGGCAGACAGATAGCAAAGCAGCACTGCAGTGAGCTCTAAGCAAAAGGCAGACATTGCACGTTCTACGCCTGAACTTCAGGCCAGTCTCTACCTGATGAGAAGCTCAGACCCTGACCTCGCAGGCAAACCAGACTCAAGGACCATTGGCGTCCTGCGTGAGCACTGATCTAGATGCACAGAGCAAGCTTCCCTACTGATAGCTGTCTGAACCTGTGTCCCCAGCTCAGCTACTCATTAGGGCATAAAGAAAAGGTATATAGCTGGGGAAGAAGCTCCTTTCCTGCAGTACCTTAACTGATGCCCTCTCCCAGCAAGCTTTAAGAACATTGTTTGGTCTGAGGGCCTTCTAGGGCAGGCAAAGAGAGTGGAAGCACTCCACAAGGCCAGAGAAAGCTTCTCCAGCTTGAATCAGGATGGCCGGTGCCATTCAGCTACCATAACAGTGCTGCCTGGTCACTGCCAGCCTTCAGGAATTCATTTGTCTTGTGCATCCCTGAGAGCCTGGCTCTTCCTACCCCACCAAAACCCCTTTATTGGGCAGTGAAATACAGCAGCAGTGGCACAGCTCCCAGGTCCTACCACAGATCAGGTCAAGCCTTGGAGCCAGACGAAGCAAAGAGGCAGATGAGTTGGAATGTGTTTCCAACTACAAGCAAAATGGGCTTGTGTTGACACCATGCACCAGTGAAACACCAATGCAAAACAACTAGCTGTTGCCAATAGCTTCAAAACAAACTGGGAAACAGAACTCACTTATCAGTGGTGGGGACCTCAGACACCAAGGCACCAAGCGCAAGACCAAGTGTGAGTAACTACTGAACTGGCCTCAGGCCTTAAAGCTTTGCAGTTCAAGTTGCCCAAGTAAAGCAGCTGATGAAATAACCCCAGGCACATTGGGACACTGGTGAAATAGTAACCCTTTGGCTATTTTCTTTCACCACACAGGTGAGTCAGCATCCGGACTACGGAAGAAACACTGGTGTTTCCTTTTCTGTTCAGGACTGCAAGTGACTGGCAGCAGAAGGAGCTCAGTCCAGTTTCTAGCCTGTTCCTAATAGACATGTATCCAGACTACAAGAGGTCAGTGAACCCAGCAAAGCCATCCACTGCGGTTGGATGCGCATACACTGGATGTTTGCTCTCCCTAAATACTAGATCCTCCTAGCCTGGACAGCCCACTTGCTCGCTGTCCTTTACGTTATACAGAGGTTCAGTTAGGAAGAGTCTGAACTTGAACTGTTGTAAAATAATGGAATTCTGGGGTGAAACATAGGGAAATGTTTAAATGGAAATTTCCACAGCCAAATCTATTTGTTTGTTTCAGGAATGGGGGTGGTTGGACACAAAACACTGGGTCAGTTATTAAAACATCCTAAGTGTCTGACCTGGATAAATCCAGTTTTATGAAATCCACGGGGACAGTTTCTTCAATGTAAGCTGGAACTTCAAATTAAAAGGAGGAAAGAGAAAAAAAGAGCACGCATAAAAATCAGGTTCAAATCCCTGCTTGGCCTCTCTCAGTGAGGACTCTGAATTAGGTCTACAGTTACTTAAACGGCTTCAAATACTTTGGGATCTCTCTCCAGTTCATATGATCTAAGTTTCATCCTGAGGCAGAACAGGAAGAATGTTTTGAGCTCTCAAAAATGTCCATGACTTTGGACAAATACATTAGACCCAGCTTCCAAATAAACCTGCTCTCTTTTTGATCTTATGTAATGGTCTAGATGTCTGTGTTTTGATTCCTCCCAATTGTGCACTCAACATGGTACAGAGCTCCATGAAAGAAAATTAATGGACTGGAAGGAAACCCACACTTCTTTTCTATCTCTAAGCAGTGTGCTTCTTTTCCAGTTACCTTTATGGAGAAGAAAAGCATGAAATTTAGCACCAACCAAGGTGATGAAAATGAACTCAAATTAGAACTCCTGTCATGAGTTAAGCCTGCTTCAGCCACTCAAGAAAACAGAGCCTATGAACAAAGACTTTTTTAATCAATAAAAGCTTTTTAAATAAAATGAAAGCTCTTTCAGACGAATTCAAGAAGCAAGCCACAATGGAAAAGATTCAGTCCCTGATGGCCTGGGATCTCACCTGCTTTCTCCTTACTCTTAGTGCCTACACGAAAACATTTCTCTGGGCCTATTAGATTTGCTGGAGATGGAGAAATAATTAGATTCTTACCATGAACATGAAGGAAATATCCAACAGAAAGGCAGAGCTGGTATGTAATAACTTGTGCTAGCACAGTGCTCGACTGCTCACTTCACCACCTGGGGAGGAAGGTGTACTGGCAAGATGCTCAGTCCTCAATGACCACGTTGTACCTCTCCTCAGCAGGAAAGGCAAGCAGTGTGTGCGTTTCATCACCTCCAACACTCAGCAGGTACAGCCTGGAAAAAGCAGAAGAAATGTATGGATATAAGGAATAATGTAATGGATGACCTGACAGGAAAGCCCAAACCCAAGCAGAAGAAAAACTGTGTCCATAGTTCTGTTTCCCCATCCTCATTCTGCTTGTCATGAGGTAACTGCTTCTGGTCAAGGGCTTGGGCCTCAGGGCTGCCATTCACCACCTGCCTGGCACAGCTGAAGAAGAATAAGGATCCAAGAAACCTGAGAGCTATTTCTGAGCCAACAGCCTGTGTTCCCAGATTTCCAGGTTGAAAGATTTTCATCATTCCTAATGTATTTCTTTTTAGCTTTGTCTTGCCTTAAAAACTATTGAAATGTCAATTGTCTGCTTGGTTATTGTTACAGAGATGAAGCTATTTTCCATATGCATTTCATATTGTTTCATAAGAAAAAACCTCAGTGATACAGCCATCTTTCCTTAGCATACTGTGCAACTGTCCATGAAAGGGTTTGATTTCTGCCTATCTGCTTCTGGTTTGTTTCCCAGTTCCACTTCACTAACATGACTTCTCAAGAAGTTCATATCATTAAGAAAGCCAAACCACAGGAATACTTCTCATAGCTGCTCTATGTCTCTGATGCCAAAGGCTAGTAAAAGGTCTCAAAACTTTAATTTCATCTTTAAATAGTTCTGTGCAAGGTAACTCAATGTTACTAGTCCCATTTTGCAATTAAATAGAGGCACAGAAGAGTGCTAAGAACTGTCCCAGGCCATAAAACAAGTAGAAAAGGACAACCAAACCCTTTGTTCTTGATCCATAACCCAATGGGCAGCATTCTTTCCTATGATTACAACAAATATTGGGGTCTTCTGTGAAATAGACTGGGATACTAATTTTTGAGCTGAAATGACCAGCCCAGCATGGGAAACTGTATAAGTGAATATAATACTCTCAACTTCCTGAACTCTTGTACAATAAACAGCTTAACAACCTGTTTCCCACAGAGACACCTGTATTTTAGTAGCAGATAAGAAATGACACACGTATATATGCAGCCATATGTTCCTTTTTTTCCAGCTATACACACATATCTACCCCTATATGCACGAACATAAGACACATGCATATATATGTATAGATCAAAGTCATTAAAATAAGAAGGATCTTTGATGTGGGACTTGCCCTGGTCTGGAAAAATGCTAATTGCACCACAGCACAGCTGTGGGAATGAACTGCCTCCTTTGCACAGCACTCGAGGCACATCAAATGTGGAGGAGAGCACAGAGCCAAGACCTTTCCCACCCATCACACCTATCACCTGCTCACCAAAATGAGCTTCCCATGTCTCCACTGGTTAAACCTTGACCCCTTTCCCTGAGCATGAGCCACCCCACAATACTCAGTGTCACCACAGAACCTGCCCACCCAACAATTACAGTTTATGTAATTGAAGTGCAGGCATATCTACGCAAGCCGGGATGAGATGCCTGGATGCCTTTGGTACTAACGCCAGTGCTCTTATGAATGCTGACTCTTAAAGCAAAACAGGTGAAAGAAAAGTGAGTAAACTAACAAGTTTCTGGACTCATTTGTTTAGAAGGACAGATCCACAAACACATTGCTTCTTTTTCAAGCAGCTTTTTATAGCCCATAACCCAAAATAAGCCCTGACCCGGCTGCGGTGCCATGTTAAACAGTAATTACTCTATATAAGGCTGACCAAATGGGAATATTTGTGGGCCAGTGGAATGGAATTATTTTAGGACTTACACAAACTGTCGCTGGGAGTGGTGAGACTAGCTGTGGGTAATGTGGCGTACCTAGGGAACAAGTGGACACAGGAGGGGTTTTTATCTTCCTCTTCCAAGCCTCCATTAAAACTCACTAGGTGACGTTAAATGACTTGCCCAAATTGCTGCTCAAAGGAGACAAAATAAAGAAGCAGAAGTGAGATTTGTTTGTCCCTCTGTAAAAGAGGCTTTGCAACCCTCAGTGCGACTAACTAAACTAACTTTGCCTGCTAAACTATACGCAAATATATGGCAGAGTATAAGTAAGCAAAGCTGCAAATCAAGACCCTTATAGTATTTCATTATACCTACCATTGAGGTTGCTTTACCACGAACTACTGTGTAACATCAGCCACTGAAATGTCCGTCATCAAGCATGTTCCTGGCTAGGACTGGCACAAATACCTCCATTCCAGGCCAGGCCACATGCTACACACATGGTTTCTTGCCACAAAGCCAAACCTATCATGGTGGCCAGCCTCATGGAAAGTTGGACCTTTTTGCTTGACTTTTACTTGAAATGATGCTAAACTACATCAGTACACACTGCACAGTCATTCTTCATCCTGTCTACCCTAAGGATGCACTTGCAAGCCTGATCTTTTGGGCTATTCAGTTCATCATTTCAAGGAGCCTGATTTTGAAGCAAGTGGGGCAGCACAACCTACTGAGAAAGGGACTGTAACCTGGGGCATGTCCTGCCTTGTAGGAGGGTGAGGATCTCTGTGGGGAATCCTAGAAGAAGAGGCTGACAGAGCTCTCAAAGTGGCAATGCTCAGTTCAAAAAACCTGCATGCCATTCTGGTGCAAGTGGCAGTTTTCCAGCTTCCAAAATATCCCTTCTCCTTATGCCACGGTAAAACAGAGCAGAAATGGAAAGTGGTTTAGTGAGCAGGAACATTGGAATTCAAAATAGAATAAGAGAGCATTAAAGCAAATACCCAGACTGTTCTAACCTGTGTTTACAGCCCAAATACTGTACCAATTCCTGTTATTTTCAGGGGTTTCTTCCTGTGTTGTAACATTCTCTCTGGGCTTAAACTTGGCCCATGCAACATCTGACTCATCTGACTAAGTTCCTGGGCATGTGTTGCAGGTTTTGCAGATGCTTATCACTAGCAACCCATCCTTCAGCCTCCGAGCCCAGTGCAGCACATTACACATGGCTTTTTGCTGGAGGGGTAGGAAGAAAATGACAGCATCTGTCTAACATGAGATTTTCATCCTTAATTAAGGGCTTCATAAATAAGCCCATTTTCTGAGCAGGATAGTGGGTGGAAAGAAGATACTTTTTAATGATCTCAATGAAACTTGAGTCCATTTGCTCGTTAATATGCATCTTTGCACCCAGGAACTTCAAGTTAAAAACTCGTTGCTATGGAATTCATGTTATCTGCAGCACCAAGCACTGACAATGGCCAAGCTAATCCTGGGTAGGACTCCTCTGCCTTCACTGATGTAAAACAGATTCACTGTTTCCAGGTTTGCTTTTCATTCTACCTGACTTCCTGCATTCCTGAAGATAACTGCTTTTTATGTCTGTCTCTGATTAGTTCTTTGAATTACCTCCATGCTACATGATGGAGCTACAACACTGAGTCCACCCCACCGGTCTTCATTCTCCTTCAGTGCCCCACACAGTGCCAGTACCATACTGATATTCACTCAGAAACACAGGAATGCCTTTAAAGTTACAGTGTTAAATGCACAGGTGAGATCAATTTTAGCTGCAACAGATCAAAAGAGGAAGCAGGAGGTAATCCAAAGAATAAAACACAGAATAGAAAGAGAGAAAGGAGAAATAGGATAACCATGCAAACGCAATGGGCTTGTATAATACAGTGTAGCCTTATTGTGCCTTGGTACAAATATTGTACAAATATAGCAACAGTTTATAAAGCTGCTGAGCTCTTAATTATCAGCTCAGTTCACAATTCTTAAGGTCCTGCTAACAGAAAGGAGCAAAAAGCTAATTGCTTCCGTTGATGCTGAACATCTCACCTATAAACAGCTCCTCCTTAGGCTGTTTGCCAGTGGGAAGGAGCAACCCAGTTTCTGCTGTGTGGTTCACAGAAGGGACTTCACCGGTGTTGGTAGATCCTGAAAGAGAAGGAAATTCACACTCAGTAGTGGAATTAGATGTGATGTCCGCATTTTACTGAGTCATTGCTTGCCAGCTCTATTCATGTGCTGAAAACCTGATATATGCCTACATAGGAAGTCAGTCTAGGCCTGGAGAACTGAGGTATTTCAGCACATTGGTAAGTGCGTGAGAGTCCAGCTGACAGCAGTGGACATGCTTGTCAGTACAACTTGATCAAGAGCCAGTGCCTCTCACCTGAGATCAGGGTGGGCTGCGTTACTTCAGTGTTTGCCTGCTGAAATCAGCAGAGGTACAGGTAGGGATCTCAAGGTTCTTGTTGACCTTTAGGCATATGCCTTACCTGCAGAGAAGCAGAGCTTCCTAACACAGAAGCTGCGAGCCTTAGCAAGAGGCTGTGCTAACTATGAGAGGAGCCATGCTCCTACCATGGAAGTCCCAATCCACTCTCTCGATGCTCCACTGGCTAAGGACAGCTCCACAGTCATATTTCTGCTTCCACTGGCTAAGACTGGCCTCACCTAAATATCATATCCTTAGTCTCTTCTTTAGATACAACCTTCCTTTAAACACAACCAAGATAAGCATGACAGGAATTACAAGGTAATTAAAGAGAACTATGGAAAACAAATATACATACCCTTTATTTGATTGGGCTGCTTTAAATTGCAGCACTGTGATTTATTCCTTCTCTCTCAATCTGTCGTCAACATTCGGCTACATGAGAGAAAACAAACTGAAGTTAAACTCAAACGTTATGTCTAGTTTATTACTAACAACTTCCAAACAGTGATGATCTCTTATATAGACACTTTTGTGCTATAACCCCAAACTATAGGGCTGATAAACCCCCATTAACTGATAGCAGTTACAGACCTGGTCTATATTCTGAATTAAAATACAACAAACAGTTAAAAACAGAAGAAAAAAACCCAAATAAATAGTTGTGGGAAAATTACTTAACTTCCCAAGCCCAAGATGGTCATTGCAGCCTAAATGCATGTGTGTGACAGATGGATGCTCCTACAGTACAAGTAACACACCACCCTTGTACAAATACTGTATTACACAAATAGTCATCAGTTAATTTCTACAATCTCTGTGTCAGGTAGGATCATTAACACTGCCCCTAATTTTAATGATAAGAAGGTTGAGACAGAAGGTGGAGAGGATTGTCTAAAGTGAATAAGTAACAATGAGAACTTCAAAGCATCCTCCCATCTCTGAGCCCATTAAACAACAACCCCACAGTGTTGTTTTGCATTAAAAGCAATATAAAACCTGTGGCACAGGTTGACACAATGACAACTGGAGTTTGAAGACTTAAGAAAGCAAACAAACAAGAGCCCTCAGCTTGCACCCTAGGTTTATAGCTAATGAAGCATTAATGTTACACTAAAAATGTGGCTTAGCTTAAGTATCCATTTTTAACTATCAACCAAAGTGAAAACATTAATTCATGCAAGTCAATGTTCCCTAAACAATCATTTTCCCCCAGAATATTTCTTCGTTTTCAACTCTTATCTAACATAACCCATTTAAAGTATTAGATCTGCAGAGTTCAGCAATTAGCTCTGGAAATTGTTTTCCTTGAGTGTATGGAAGGTTACATTACACAGTGAAATATAAAGTGTATGCAACGGTGAATGAAAACCTCTCTTTGAACGATGATTACCTTTCAAAAAGGCTGGGATAAGGTCCAGATTACCAAAACGAATTCAAGCCAGCTATTAGGGTTCTACTTGTACATCCAAAGTCCCCTGTTATTGAATGCAAGTATCTGCTTTCAGTGCATCTTTGGGGGTTTTCAAATGTAATTGTTTATATGTAATACCCACAGACTGTGTTTTCCTGAAAACATGGCAGGAAAAATCCAATCTGAGGAATAAACAAGCAAGCAAATAGGGAAATGGGTGCAAAGAAAAGCACACAAAGAAGGAAGGGACAGGATATAAACCAGCCAAATGAAGGCAGGAGATGGCACTGAGGGTACTTCAGATGGTAGTGAAAGTGAGGATGAGGAGGCTACACTTCATCTGTCCACTAATCCAGAACAAAACCCTGAGAGTCACAGAGATATGTGGAGCACTATTGCACATGGTACTTGTAGAAGACTGTTGTAAGTCACCTCAGGCATCCTTCTACTCAAAACAAGGCAAACCTCAAAAGTGAATCTATTGACACAAGATTTGCCTTCAAGTTGCTTCAGTCAGCTCTTCCTCTCAATCAGGTGGCTCATAGGAGATGCCCACCACAACATCCTCTTTGTGGGGCTCTGCACAAATCCTGATCCAGAAGCTCCTCAACACTCACTGCTACTCCTCTGCACAAAATACAACCCTTGTTTTCCATGTATGTCATAGTCAAAGAGCTGTATCCATCCATCCATTGCAACACTGCAGTTAAGGGAACTATTCCGCCATGCCTGCCAATCCAGCAAACCTTGATTAAAGCCCTTAGTGCTATGGTACTGATTAAATAAAAGTACAGCTACATACACTAGGTGAATCAAAGCACACAGGCACACAGAGGGCAAATTGCTCAGCATCAAGTGTCAGTGACAGAGCTCTGAAGACAATACAGGAACCCAAACTCCTCATCTTACATGTTACCTTTAGCCTAAACAGCCTTTGATGATGCCCTAGAGGGCCAAATGAGAAGAAAAGCTTCTCATGGAGAACAGTCACATGGGGCCAGATGCTCAGCAGATAAAAATGCACTACTTTCAGTGCAGCTATGCTAATTTACATCACTTGATGATGTGACCTATATAATGAAAACTAGCTTGAAGCAGCTAAGGAACATAACCTTGATTTATTCCAAATACATTATATTTAATGCTGTCACTTATCTTTTACATGCCAACATACAAGCTCAGGAGACAGACACATTTTGATACTCTCAGCTGGGAATCGTATTCTTGCAACACTCCTAGATGATGCACATACTGTCTCTATTTGTGTTCACCCTTTCTGATGGCATGGTGCCCACGAAACAAGCTGATTAGCACTTGCCCTGGGCTATCAAGGCAAGGCAATGGTATGTTTAGATCAGCAAACTGCATAACAATATAAATGTCATCTATTCTACAAGGAGCTTTGGCAGTATTTGCATCTTGTGCTTCGTTGCACGTATGTGCCAAAAAGAAACTCAAAGACTTGAAGAAGAAAGACAGGCATGGGATTCGCCAGCCCTCCCCGTTGCCAAAACATGCTGTATAGCAGTGGGTGCCTCGTTACAATCCCCAGGGAGTATCTACTGGGTGTCAGATTGTATGTAACAGGAACACTACTAGTACATATATACATATATATATAGCCTTTTTTGTTCAGCCAGGCTCATAAGCAGAAAAGGAACCACAAACAGCGTGTCTGGCACAGTTCAAGACATGATCTGTACACTTGCCCAGAAAGGATGGCATCCAGCCTAAACAGAATAGCTCTGGGTGGTCAGTAGCTGGTTGTGCAACATCTTTGCTGACGGGGCAAGCTGTAGCAATACCTAGCAGATACAATGGATAATGGGCTAAGGACAGTGAGTTTAGGACACTAGCTGGAGTGCATGCCAGGCCTCTAATGGCCTGGCACTCATTAGCGTTTGATTGTTGCTGGAGACCTATATGACATGAAATGATGGTCTCACTCCAATTCCTGGTGAGCAAATGTCAGCACCATTATCACAGTAAGCATCCATCTTAGTGGTCTTCCCAAGGAAGCCAAGGACTGAATGGGAAGAAAGGCTGATCTATGTCTCATTGTCAGTGGAGGGGACTTCCCAGGACAGAGCTGGGGTGAACTAGCAAGCTTCAGAATTGTTGCCTGTATAAGTCCTACTTAATTCTTCAGCAGATGGGACAGGATGCAGAGAGAGGAGATATAGGAAAGATGCACCAAAAGAGAGAGAATGCTGTCAAGTTAAGAAAGACAACCCTGCAGATAAGCAGAAAACCTATATGGTATGGCATGCTATGTAAATACCAGAATAACACACCCAGAGCATGAGAAACAGAAAGTGCATTGTAAATACATAAGTAAAAAGGGCACTGTAGCAAATTCAATTAATGTTTAAGAAATTTCACAGGTCTTTCTCTGCAGTTTACTTTCTGTTCCCACATTAGAAACCAATGGCAGCGTTAAAGGTAAACCCCTCAACTTCTCTGTGCCAATTAATCCAACAGCCTGAGGCAGAGCTCTTAGGGCTCTGCAGCCTTCCAACAGTCTCCTTCTACAGCAAACCCAAGAGCTTTCTGCACAGTTTGTAGAAACAACCAAATGCTTTATCCTGACTACTTATGAATGACTATTATTCACTTTATCAAAGTTCTATTATCATGACAAACATACAAACCACTTGAACCATTGTTCCAAATGCTGTTCATAAATGAGGCTTCCTTCTCTGAGGTACTCCTTTGTTATTCTGTATAACCCCATTGCATTTCGTTATACAAGTCTTGGTCAATGCTAGAACCATAGCATGGCCAGTAAGGCTACAGAGGGACTCTTCTAAGGAGATAATGCAAAGTGTCACTTAGCATTGGAAATGGGGTTTATTCTTAGTTATGTTAGCAAAAATCAGGAAAGATATTTGGTACTTTTGCTATTAAAGTAGAGCCCTTAACTCTTTGAGAATCCTCAGTCATGCCCCTCTGCTATTGCACATGCCTCGTAAATTCATATTTACGACACTTTAACAACTTCTTTGCTTTCTGAAAGCAGAACTCACTCTGAAATGCTTTTGTTTGACTAGCACTTTCCAGATGCATTAAACTGCTATTACATAAGGGGATTTGTACTTTATGCTCAAGTTTTCAGGAGAGAGATATTTAAAAGATTATGAAATATGGTTGTGGGGAGGAAAAAAAGAATGTTGGAACCTATCCATCAATATTTCAGTATAAATTGTAGAAGCACCAGAATTACATGGTGCAATTATCTTGCAGAATGTATAGCTCCTAGCACTGATCTTTCTGCTTTAACGGAAAAAATAAATGCTTTAATACTTAGTAAATGAATGTTAATTAAGATGCTGAGGAAAATTCGGTCTTAATAATGAAACTAATGCACCTTGTGCATTTGTTTAAAAAGTCTTGGTCTGTATCAAGCACAAGTTGGGATATACTTGCCAACACTAATCTTTCTATGAAGTCCAATTCTTTCTGACTTGTGACCAAAGGTCAGATCTGGACTCTCACAGCCAGCAGTGCCATACTTTAACAAAGCCAGTGGTCCTTAAGATGAGCTTGACAACTGGAATCTGGCTCCAAGAAGGCATTATGTAAAAAGACTTGGATCACTCTCAAGGGTTTTGGTTGTTTTTAAAGGAAAAACAATGACAAACAATTCTGGTAATATATCACAGAGTCAGTAACTTTGGTCTGTGTTTTTCTCCCCTTATACACAGCAGTTTCAGTTGCTTATCCATTGATCCACTTATTTTCCAAAGTGTTTGAGGAATCAAGCCTGGGTTTGATCACATACCATGTCAATATGAGGTCCATTTTCGGCATGTATATTTAAGATGATAAACAGGGCAGGTTTTGCAATGGTAATGTGGGACATATGAAGAGCCCAGACAAAGAATCCCATTGACATAGCTGTGTTTTGGATCAGGCCCACTGTGAATTTGAAGACGGAATAAGAAGCAGGATGGCTATTCCCTTCCAGTAAATATGCAAAGTTCTCTTCTCACATACAATGGCAACAGTTTTACACTGATGTAGATCATGGTCCATGGATAATCAGCCCACTATTCACTTCCCCAGCTTTGCGGAAGCGTAATCAGGAAAGCATTATGAAGAAAAACCTGCCCTGCAGGGATAGACTTGCTTTAATAATGTTTATGACTTGTCCATATTGTAGTTATGTCTGGAAGTTGATTTCTTGGGTTTTCCCACCCTTCCCCCACTCTCAGCCCCCAAGACAATTTGCAAAGCTGAATCCTTCACTGGGATAAATGGGGGGACACCAGTGACTGATGGACAGTGTCCCCCTCTCTGCATGCTCAAGACTACATCAAAAATCACGCTGATTTTATCTAACACACAAGTCAAAGCTCGCCTGTTCTTAAAGCAACCGGTCCAAAACCAAGCCCATGCTTCACAAATGAACAGGCTTGGACTCAAAGGGTAACACTTTCTGGTCAGCTGTTGGCCTCCTGTCACACTTGTCCTGAGAACAGTCCCGATTCATGCCACAGACAGCAATAATAGAAGAAAATGATTGAAGGCTTCCCCACTATCTGCCAGGCTCACCATTTTTAGTGAGCCTTACAAATGTGGCATCAATACTAGTTCTTTTAAAGCCATCAATCTTAGTCACCCAAATCTATCACAGGAAACAAATACCAGAGACGAACCAATCTGCAGAGCAATTGCAGAAAGACAGGCTGTGAGCAAACCCTTGCAGAGATTTGCCTCGTCTACGCGCTCTCAGACACGTTCTGCAGGCAGAAATCTGCTGGGTTTGCTTTTGCTGTATTATTCCTCTCTGATTTCAGTGCTGGCTTCTGCAAAACCTGCCTCAAACCTCCCCATTTTGCAATGCTTTCTAAAGTCACCAAACACTGAAGCTCAGTTCAGCTTCCGTGGCAGTTAAATTCAATGGCATTCAAAGGCGTGCACGGAAATGAAATTTCCAGGGAAGCAGCTATACAGGAATTCATAGGTTATAGGAATTTCTTGGGCTTTTGTTACATTTCACTGTTGTCAATGTGCTTTGACTCACACTGCTGTAAGCTCTGAAAATTCCCAGGTACTGCTGATTTTGTGGGTGCCTGTTTGCTTAGATCCAAAGCTGACTGTATCCAGGGATAGCTGCAGACATCAGCCACAAAACCTTTCAGACACATCCCCTATCCAATGGGCTACTGACCTCACCTGGAATGCAAGTGATCGATACAGCCCATTTGAACACAAACACCCCAAAATGAGACAAGACCATATTTCCCATTTTTGGACACAACCCATGCTGAAGCATTGGAGCTTCAGCCCCAAACTTCAGGCTGGTCTGGGGCTTCAGGCTCTTGCTTGCACATACACACTGCAAAAAGCAGGTAAATCTCATCCTGAGAGTGCTCTGAATTGCACTGAGCATCACTGCAGAGGTCACAACCACAATGAGAAAGATGGCTTTGTTCATGGCCTTGGGGCACTCCCTGACTTCTGCAAGGAGGTGGAGCAGGAGGAGTCACTCTGATGACCTCTTCCTGACATTAAGTGTGTGCATGTAACCAAAGGCAGGTGGAGGGAAGCATCTATGGCTCTTGTGCCTCACAGCTGCACTGAACTTCAATCTTTGTTCCTTTTTATAACACTAAGGTTCTTCCAAAAGGCATAAAATAAATAAGTCATGTTTTCACTGTCCTGTGCACCACTCAGCACACGTATCTGCCCGCAAGAAAAGCCCCTGAAAGCCACAAGGTTTCATTTTTATTTACCTCTTTTATCTTGCTTATTTTCTATGAAGGAAAGTAACCCAACCTTGGCTTAGTATAAACCCAGCGAGAAACAAAACCCCTCTTGAATTCCTCTTCATTATAAATGGATTGTCAATGTGTTAAATAAATCAGTGAAAATGGAAATCCAAAAATAAATAGCCATCCTGCTGTTGCTATGACAACTCAAATTTTTTACCTGGCCAGAGATCTTCTGTTTCACAGTTAGTAATCACTGAAAGGAGGGTCACGTTTTCTGAATCCTGGCACATTTCACCACCTCCCCCCAACAGAAAAAAGGGCTTATTTTGGGTTACTTTTTAGCAAATGAGGGAAGATCAAAGAGAAAAGCTATTTCTCATTCCAGACAGGGGAGATGAGATACACATACCATTTACAACAACGCAGCTTAGAACATCTACTCAGCCCAGAAAGGGCAGAGAGCGCAAAACATGACAGTAGGATTTCAAAGGCTTTAATGTGGCCCTGCTATGCAAAAAGCACGGCATGAATAGAATAAGATTAACATGGCTTAAAACCATATTTTGGCTCATGCTTTAAGGCAATTTTACTATGGTAAAAAGCAACAACACCTCAATATCAACAGGAACTTATGCCATCGTTCATGCCAGTGAAATGTGTGTCTAAATGACCCAGCAGTTAAGGCTGCAAAGTTAATACACTGCTTAGTCCCTAAAATGGGAGAAATCAACCCAGTTCTCTCCATGTCCATGGCTAGGGAAGGAGTGAAAAATCAAAGCACTGAAGAATCACAGCCACTGGCTCCAGAGTTCTCTCTGCCATCTGCAAATGGGAAGAAACACTCTTGTTCTCTGGGATGGCAAATAGAAGGAGATTCAGCAGAAAAGAGAGGCAAGAGGCACTAAGGAAACCGTGGGTGTCACAGGGCTTTGAGCTGGTATCACCTGGGAATCCCTGGCCAGCCTGGAAAAGTCACATAAAGGTCTTTGATTTCGTTTTACCTGCCATAAATAGTCTACTTAGCACCTCCTTGTCTGGAGGCTGGTGGGTGGATTCACTGCTCAACAAGTCAGATCACAGAAGTCTCCTGCCTGGTACACATTTGCAAGCAAGACTTTCCTTCACCCCAAGAGGTGAGAAAAAACAGCCAAAAAAGCTCTGAAAAGTTCAGAAATCCAAAATGCAGTTAAAAAAATCATGTTTTTTTGAAGATAATGCCACTTTGGCACGTTTCCATTGGCCAATGTCTTTGGGAAATGTTTACAGTAAGAAGATGAGTTTGCAAAACAACATTGTCTCAACCAAAATATTTCCTTCAGCTTGAAACTGTGGAACTTGGTTCCAAGAGTATTTACCATTGGGAGTAGGGAAGAAGCAGCACGGAGCCAATGACTCCATAAACCAGCACTGCCCACAGAAATACCTTTTGTCTTGACCTGCGTTTAATGGAATTGATTAATCCCAGTCACAAATCTAGTCTCATGTCAATAAAATGCTAAATAGTCCCCAAATCAGACACAATATAGAAGCATAGAATAGTTAGGGTTGGAAAGAACACTAACACCATCCAGTTCCGACCCTGGGGAGTAAATTGATATATTTGCACAGAATCATACACAATATACATGACCGTATTAGACATCTTTGCACATAGTTTTGTTACTAATGCCTGCTCCTACTAGCTCAAGTGTGCACCCAGTTACTCTTATTTTATATAGGGATGTATACACACACCCATGCACGCACACACTGCGATTGTGCAAGCGCTCTAAACAAATATGGGTGTTCGCATCCTGACTTGCCCGTAAAGCAAAGCAGACTGTTCAAGCAGCAGCCGCTGAAAGCAAGCATTCAATTCTACTCAGAGGCTCGTTTTCCTCTAAATGGGCCTCTCAGCCTCAGTGACAACTCTTCGCTGCCTGAGAAAAAACACTGGAATCAAAAAAAAAACAACAAAAAGAACCTATTTTCCAGTGCAAAGTAATCCCTGTTCCATTGCCATGGCACCAGACATCCGTCTCTTTCTTTCATTGACCAGACGAGGTCCTCCTCAGCCCCTAGCTTCTTTTACAGGGGAAAAAAAGGACATTTTTTTGTGTTCATGCGTGTGTGTGTGTGTGCCTGAATTTGTTTCCTTGGTAGGAAAAGGAGTCATTAAAGTATTAGTTTAGGTTGATTGATTCTTCGGGGGCAGAAGAGGGTTCTGGGGCTTTGTAATCGCTGACATGATCTCAAAACAGAGGCTCTTCAACATGATACAACATTGAAAGAAGAAAAGGAAGATGCAGCTTGCGCCTCGGAAAGGCAAACAGCACAGTTTGCAGGCTGCAAGGCGAATCTTTCCCATAACTTTGTGATTTCTTCGAGGTACAGTGAGTGGGAGTGAACTAAAGGAGCAGTACAACGTAATCCCATTTTCTTTTAACTTCAGTTCATAGCACAGGGTATGGTTCTGAAATGCCCTCTACCATGGCAGCGGCTGAGAACCTGACTGGGGATTGCAGCAAAATATAGAAAGAGAAGAAAACCAAAACCCAGTCAGTTTAAAATGAAAAAGACAAAGGAAAACCTCTCAAAGACAAAACCAGTGCTAAAATACATACAAATACTGCAGAGATTACCAAAACCACCTTAGCTCTGCCCCCATATTTTCACATACCCTCCTATCCTCTCCTACTTCCCCAGCCAAGGAAAGCCAACCCACTACCAGCTTCTTTGGGTGAACAGAGTAGTACAGAAGTGCTGGGTCATGACTCAGCATCTGTTGCTTTCTTTCAGTAGATTATTGTATTGGGTAAGATTAAAGGATGCATCTGATTGCATCCCAGTGGCTCAAGAAAGCTGCAATTCACCCTGTAAGAGGGAGATGTTGCAGGTGCTCGAATGATTCAGCACCTTGTCAGGATCAGGCTCTTTGGCAGAAAGAAAACACATATGAAACCAGATGTGCTGTGTGTGCTGACTCCTCTAGAAGGGAAAGAGAACCTGTGCTCACTGATTTTATAGGGAAAACCAAGAGAGAACTTGTCTCTCACACAGGATACATCTCAGGCTGCATTTTTGTGGCCCTTTATTAATGAGTAATTCTGACTAACCACCCTGTGTGCCTTCCTTCCCTCAGACAAGCGCCCTGACAAGACAGATGGCTCAGAACTGCCTAACGCCACTATTCACCTTTTCATTTCATAAGGAATCAATTTGCTGTGGCATCCGCAGGCCAATGCGGGAGGAAGCAAGAGAAAGGGAGCAAATGTATATGCAGGGCACACACAGACTGCGCTGCTGAGGGCGCACGCGCCGGCACACACACACCCAGCATTGATTCCCTGTGGCTCCTGCAGTCTGATCAATTCTGCATTCAGTGCAGACCTAGAGTGAATTTATTGCTCCTCGGAAACTTTCTAGCAGAAAGGGAGATGGATCCATTATGGCAGAGCAGGGTTTGAGTCAGACTCATCTCCTGCAGTCCCCCTGCAGCTTTTGACTCATCCCTTTCCCCAGTGCTTCCCCTGAAGGTAAGAGGGCACCTGATTTAAGACCAGCAAGTTCAACAGCAAGGGTCACACCAATGTTACCAGAGTTATGGCATTTCCCAGAGGTGCTATTTGGTAGGAGAGACCCATTAAACTACACAGATTTCGATATGTAGATTGCAAGACACAGCAAGAGGAAAGGGAGAAACAAAAACAGGGAGGTGAGATGATTTAAACACACTGATAGCATCACCGTGAGGCACTCTGAGTCTGACCCATGTACCAATCTGCAGGCCATAACCTATTCCTTCTACCCAAGAAGAGCCTTTTTTTGGACCTGTGGGACAAAGTTCTTGCAATGATCTGGGAGCTTTGGCATTTACATCCCTCAGAAATCATCTCCCACTGCAGGAAGGAAAATATGTCTCCCCCAGTTGACGCAACTGTGAAACTAAATTCTGCATGACACTTCCATGTCTGACAGGAGCAACAGAGAGAGCCAGAAGAAACCTTCCTCTGTGATACGGCTCCACTTCAGGGTCAAGATTTCCAGGACTCTGGGAAATAGAGGATATTTTTTACTCGAGGAGAATCTGGGCTCATTTCACATGCAGCACTAGGTTCAACATCCATGTTCAATCTCTTTTGCCATGTGTAACCAGGTATTACAGTAAATTGAGCCCAGGAGGGATGGAAAAATAGAGAAGGCTGTTCATCTCACTCCGCCTGGAAAGGATGGGCACAGTAAGGGAATGCTACTTCCTTAAGCTGGGGGGAAACGGGACATACACATGATGTGATTGATCTCTCTTCACTTTTAGTTCTCTCTTTGAATTTAAACCCAGTTTGCAATTCAATATCTTCTCTAGAATATTTTCCTGCCTCCTTTAAAATGCCTGGGTAGAGGTTATGAACTCCAATGTGATTACTGCTGCAAAAAGGAAGAGCAAGATGGCAGATGTTAGACAATTAGTCAGGAACATGTTTGTAGCTCAATGACCTTTATGATTAGATGCAGTTTCTGGAAGATGAAGCTTGGATATGGATGTAAAGCTGCCTGCTTTACGTCTCTGCTCTGAGCCAAGCAAATCTTGGTACCTGCACCCAGAAAACTACTGCAGTACTTCCAGTGCAGAAGTTTCAAACCTGATCCCCCATTTCATTCCCTCACCCCACACAGTGATGGATTTGCTCTTTGCTATCATCCATGGCAGGCAGACAGTGAATTGTTTCGCCTGTTGTCTACTCATGCCTCGCACAACCTCTCCTGAGGATGCTTTCAGATTGGCTCTTAACTGCCTTCAACCCATCATGAGTTTTACCTAGACAAATATCATTTAAAGCACTACCAGATCAGAATGGCAGCGTTTCACACCCTGACTTCCTGTAGGCACAAACAATGACACCAGGTGTCAGACAGGGGAGAACCAGTCATCCCCACTGTCAGCCCTGCAAGACACACTAAAAATACAGCCCCAAGTATAGCTGAGCTGCAGCCAGCCTCACACAGGTACAACTGAGCTGCCTTATGCAGAGCGCAAATTAACACCAGTAAATGAGTTACACGGGGGTGAATCCTATAGACAGTGAAATCACATTCTGCCGTGTGATTCCATAAAGGTCTTTCACCAGGATAATGAAAATGATACCCCTGCGACCACGTTTGCCAAAGTCCTATTGTCTGAGCTCCTCTGCAACACTTCCCTCCGTGGCCAATTCCGCAGACTACCAGAAGAGGGGGATCACATACAGGACTGACCAAAAGGTGAGTTTTACCACCAGAATCAATTCTCCTTTAACGGATTTTTTTATTATTAATTTAATTTTGCCCTTTCCCCTTTCCAATTCCCATCGGTGACAAAAAAAGGAATTAGTAAGGAATAAAAGCCCCTCCTTTCCGAGAATCCCATGTGAACAAAGCTGCAGTCAGTGAGGTAAGGGGATAACACAGAAATCTAGTGTGGGTTTAGTAGCAAAAGTGTGGGGTTTAAGTTAAAACACGCTAAATAACATAAATATATAAACAAATATTTAAATCCTGAGACAAAGTAATAATGGAACAAAAAGGAATAACAATGGAAAATAATGGGCTTCTGAGAACCTTTTATGGACCTGATTCAGGTTCCATACACAAAGTCGCAATGAAGTACTACAATGCCAACAAGCCTGGCTGCAGTAAGGTGGTGCAGAAATCAGACCTATTGACAATCATGTTCATTTCTTGAGGGAAAAGGCAATCCAGCACACAGAAGGAATGTTCAGACACTTTATGAGTATTACCTGAAGGGGGAGAGGACTCAGCCCTTGGGCTGGCCACACAACAGTGCAAATCTCAAGGTATGCCATCAGAGCTGAAGAGAAACCTTAGAACTCAAGGAAGAACCTCCAACTCCAAAGCCATTAGTAGACAATGAAGAATGTATCAGCATTCCCTGCCCCAGGTTGCAGTCTCATGAGTCACTCTTGGAATAATGTATTGGCTAAAATGAGTTCTTATTCCCTCTCGGCTGCCCATCTCCTGACCCTATGCCTGTTTTCCTAACTGACATGCCAGGACACAACCCTGCTTTTCCCAACATCCTGAAATGCTCACTGCAGCAGCATACCCACAAGGTACTTCAGTGCCCTAAAGGCACTCGAAGAACTGCAGTCATATTGACAGGGAGGACTCTCACTTTAGTTTACAGTGATTTACGGTTTTGATTTGAAGAGCAAGACTGCCTAATTTAGCATGAGAGAGAAGTGGATCAGGCACCCAAATCCTGGAGGCTGTCACGCAAATCCCTGTCACAGTCTGCAGCATTTTCCCTTTTAGCAGGTTGCTGCAATGCATTGCCATGCAGCGAACGAAGAAAACCTCTTTAGACATTGTGGGAGAGATTCTCTACTGATGCAAATCAAACCTAAGCAGGGATGAATGTAGATGTAGTCAAGGTGGGGCTCAGGTGTTGCCCAAAAGAACCTACCAAAAGAATTAAATCTATTTTCACCCATTTACTTCCACAGCAGAAAGAAGCCAGAAATAACCCTGGGGAGAAGGAGTTAAAAAGGCAAAGCAAACCGGGCTCCTTCTGGTGCTCCCAGCAGCCACAGTACAGACTGGGAGCAAGGGGGGGAGGCAAGTCTGGCCCAGGAAGGGCTGGGACTGGGGACCCCAGGCTGGAGGGACAATCGGATGAGCAATCTTTGTCAGGAACAAAAGACATCTGCTGAGTAAAACAGGAATTGACTCGGAACAAGGACAAAGCCAGACAGTATCACATGACGCGCCAGTCTGTTCCAGCAAGATGCCAGGGTCAACGGCAACTAATGCACCCAATAAGTCAAGAGGAATCAATAATGCTAAACAACCTGGTGTCTTCTATACGGAGCAAATCAGTGCAAATGCAGTTAACACTGCACACTGCAGACTGAAATCTGATTGAAGCCCACCATGTGACACATCAGCGTTGGCAGTCTGAGGTTCCCACAGCTGCGGTAAAATGTCTTTTCAAGCTTGATGCATGCATAAGGCAGGTTTGAATATGGATGTTTGTTATCCATCTTTTTATAGAGACCTAAAATGGGAGGAGAGCAAGGAGACACTGGATTTTTAGGAGTACATACATATTGCCCACGCAAAGAGGCTGTTTAATAACAAACCCCACTTCTAAACCACCCCCTCACCATTAAAGTATAAGCTTCTAAATGCTGTCTGTGTATTTGTATGTGTATACTTGCACATACAAGAAATACATGCCTACCCACATCACCCATCAATAACCAGCTGATGATACAGATGTTGCAAGCAGAAATACTGTGCCATGATGAAGGTATGAGCCTCAAATTTGGAAGGCTCCTCATCTGAGTCCCTGAAATGCCATCATGTTCTGTTTAACTTTGGGTCAGGTCACTTAGCCCCTCTGTGCCTCAGTTTCCCATTTGTAAGACAGGACACCACCACTGCATCCCACCTTTGGGATGCTATGAGAAGAATACATTAGCAAAATAGGGCACACCCTAATATTACAGTAATATAGGCCAGGTAAGAACCTATATTTACGTGAGAAGAATTATCATATGGTTTAACCCAATTATTAACAAACCATTTACTCAAAGTTAACTACAATTCAAGAAAGTATTAAACTCATATCAGCATTTCAACAGGTCCTTGTCTTTTTGCATGGCATACTTAGCATAGATGACTTAGCATCATCATTACACAAAATGATTCTGAATTGGCAAGTGATATCCTAACTGTTGTCCTCAAAGATAACACTAAGAACAAATATATCCTCTAAGGACAAATATCCCCTCCTTACTTTAGATTATACCCCTTAGGGAAGAAAGCTCAGCTCCTCACTGAGTAACTTGCCTGACCACCTGTAATTCATCACAATGACTCTGTCATTGTGTATTGATAAAAATGAATGCTGGTTTTCCCTTAATAAATCTCATTAAGCTGTGGAAAGACTACAAAGTATGTTTCACACATTGGGATGTGTTCTTTAAACTTCATTTTCCTTCTAAAACCACTTGCTACAATTGAGGAAGCTGGCAAAGAGTACAACATTTAAAGCTTTTATTGTCATTTTAATACCTATTCTTTTATCAATAAAACCTGCTTTGTGCATCTTTCTGTTCGTGTTCAGCTGTTCCATCCACCTTGGCAATTCCTGGAAGTACAATGTGAAACCACAATCCAAAATACACAAATGACTTCTAATCATTTCAAACCCAGGACTACAGGAAAGGGAGGCGATGCAGAGGGAGGCACTACTCAGCAAGCCACATCTAAGGAAGCAAGTGAGTAGAAGTGATCTGAATTAGAGAGCAATAAAATAGCACCACAGCACATGTTACCACTTTCCCTGGCATCTCCCTCTCAACTATCTAAATGGTTCATTTAACCTGCTCCTAAGTGTCTCTGTGGAGGAAAATGCAAATTTTCGTGCAAGTAAAAATGAGTCATCACTTAAGCAGGAGGATTTTAACCCAAGTCAGCAAATAAGTTGAAAGTGAAATCGGTAACTCAGATAAGCCGCAAAGCCACGAGCAAAGATAAGTATACATCAAAGGCATGGAAAACACACCTTAAATATGTGAGTTCCAGAAAGTCATGTCTTGGCCCGAATGAGTCTACAGCTCAACAGAGAGGCCTCCTACCATCACAGCAACCAAATACAGAAAGGCAGATTTCTGCAACCTGCAGCACAAAGGCTCCTGTGGGAGAACAGCATGATTCTGATGGAGTACTGCTGTCAGCAGAGGACAAGGCAGGAAGTGTTGGCATTTCCCCCTCCAGTTTCCCATTCCCCCATCAGCTCCACTCTCAAATATCACAAAGCACGGCTGGCCTTGGTCAGTCAAACACATTTGTCTTCCCCCTGAGCAACATAAGTTCAGGTAGAGAAAGGCAGGTGAATGCTTCTTTACACTCCAGACACAATAAGGTACAAAACACCACACAGAGGCTTTTACAGAGAAGGAGAAGAGAAGGAATTAAGAAAGCTGATACCAAAGGGGCCCCAACACTACTTTGAGCTCTGTAAAGCAGCTGGAGAAGTATTTCAGGATGAACAAGACTAAGCACAGACATTGTTATTATTTATTATATAACATCTTATATTGCTGCATTTCCAATTCACCCACAACCACCTCCTGGAGCACTTGCACTGTTCTTCTCTTGCCCTAGTTCTCCAGCTTTCTTCTAGCTAGGTAAATATAGAGGCCCCATCTCTGAAGCAGCTGAGTACCTATTATATCCTGCTGTTTCTCCCTCGCACTTATCCTATTATGCTATTACAGCTGGTGTCGGGTCATGTGTTTTCTATTTTGTGACATAATATTGTGGGCCCAATTCCACCATCTCTAATACACCAGCACACTGGAGTGCTGGTAAGAGCACTTCATGTGGCAGGAGTCAGGGCTACAAATGGCTGGACTGCTATCACCCAGCAGGAACCAGGATCTGATCATTCCCACAGATACTGTTATGCTTTCCATTTATATATAAATTACCATTGTATATACAAAGACAGTACTGACCTAAAAAACAGCCATAGCAAACGCAGCCACTTAATATGTGCAAATGAGACAACTTGGATGCATATCAGAATGAATAACCTCTCTCTCTCTCTGCCTTTTAAGCAGAGGAAAACATCTCTTCAGGACTTTTGTTCTTCTCAGCTCCTTCCACCTTCTGCAGCTGAAGGTACCTGAGCCCTGACCAGCAAGATGGGAAGTGAGCAGTGCCAGTGGTATATGGGTCTTTCCCTTCTGCTAGACTCTTTGTGTAGGTGAATTTTTGTGCCCTTAATATTTCCACTGATATTTCTGTTCTTGCAATGCATTCACAGTGACCTTTTGTGATGCTTTGCAGTGGTCACTGTGTGAGGCAGCAGTTCATTGTGCCATTTAGAGACAATATCCATGAGGGTTTTGAGCCTACACACACTGGGCACCTGAGGCCAGGCTAAATTTCAGCCTACTGCCAGCTCAGTACACTGTGGATGCAGAAGAGCTGATTAGGAGGAGCTCCAAACCAGATTAAAAAGCATTGAAAAGAGATGGGATTTAGCAATTCAGACTTCTCCACTAAAATAGCAATGCTGTTTTCAAGCCCAGCCTGGTGTCTCCTTGACATCTGGTCATGCAGAACGAAATATTAACTCTCTGTGGTACACTGAATACCTGGAAGTAGAAGCTACACCACCAAACAGGGGAAAGCCAAAGAAGGTTGGATACCTGTGAGCACAGGTTCCACATGCAACAGCACAGGAGGACTGAGCAGAGACACAGGATTTCATGACAGCAAAGACTTCAGACCTTCATCTGTGCCTGAACAAATATAGCACACACAATGAGTGTGACCTGCAAAATAAGCACACAGTCCCTCTGACCCATTCCATATATATCTAAGGCTTATTAATTCTATTACTACACATGTAGAAGGTGCCAAGCACAACTGGGTCATTTACTGAGCTCAGTATCAATAAAGAGGAAAAACTCTGAAAGCTATGGGAATTAATTGCCTTGAATTAATCCCATCTTCTAAACTGAAACATATGTTAGGAACAGAGTAGATTCCTTAATCTTTTTCCCAAACTATGGCTTTCAGGGATCTGCCTGTGGCCCCAGAGGAAAGCCACTGCAGTGTTACCACACCCAGAGCTACAGTTCTCAGCCTTGGCAACAAGAGCAAAGGTCCTGGACTAGGACTGACATCATGGTCAAGGAATAATGAGCACATTTCTATCCTGTTTCAAACTATCAAATGATTTCATAACTATTGATTCATTGCAGCCTTTTGTCAAAATCTTCATTTTTTTAATAAGGACTATAATGAGAATAAAAGTTTTATGATAAATATCACATTGTACCCATATCTTCTGTTATGGTCATAGCTAAACAGCTTATGTGAAAAGAAAGAAGAGATGCAAGCTGACGAAGAACAAAATCTGCTTTTGTCTTCCTTCTCCTTCTCTGACTTTTAAACCAGGTTGCTGTAATCTGTCTCCAGTGCCACTGAAATAGGGAAATAAATCAATGAGGCTAGTTCTTAATACTGAAGAATATGGAAGCTATTGAGCCAAAGGGGACTAGAAGAGCATTAGAAGAAACTAAAAGGGAAGGAGGGACATTCCAGTACTCAAGGGCTTTTGCTCAAATCAGCCCCATCCCTGAGCACAGAAGATTATCTACAATGAGATCATTCTGTAAACTAAATAAAATGATAAGAAAGTCCTCCATGATTTCAGTTAAGTGCTAAGTGAATTAACCACCATCTGTCTGGACCAGACTAACTCAGGGAACAGGCTGGGGTATTCCTGTGTCTCTTCCTGTGAATGCTTTTGTGGACTGAATCGAAATGTGGCTCAACTCTCTAGGAAAACTCAATAGGAAATGAATGCTGTTGACCTGACAATGACTTTCCTGGCATAGCTGAAATAGGCTCACTGAATAATAGTGATGCAAAATGCGGCATCAGTTTACTGAGAAGTATTCCAAGGAGTCCAGTCTGTTCTAAAATAACAAGATTATCATTGGGAGCTCACTTTGGTCTACTGTACCATTTGGTGGTTGATTTCAGCCAGCAGCTTCTTCTTCAGAGGGGTGAAAACCCTACTCTAAATAAGTAGATATAGGATAATCCACACACTGGGAAGAGTTTGATCCAAAATCCATTGGAGCTCCCTGAGAGACTCCTACCAGCTTGCCGGATGCTGAATCATCATCCATGAAGTTAAATCCTTCTCAACTAAGACCCTTAAGAGAGAAATAATTTTCTTAGTAAAGATTGCCTGGATTTGACTGACATAAATGATGTTTAATCTCATGTTCTTTTATTCAGAACAGTCCTATTGGCAGCAGTGACACATTGGAAAGTAAAGTCATTCCCCTCAATAACCTCATACACCAGACAGTCAGCTGTGTTCAGCTGATTTCAACCATAAGATGGTGGGTGAGCATCCAGCCCAACACTCTTACGGTGTAATGCTGCTGAGCTTTTGTCACAAACTATGCCATCCAACTGCAACATCACAGCTTAACAACTTGTACCTTACAGAGATCTTGACATAAATTTCCCATTCTTCTGGTTTGCACTTCTTGTAAGTGTCAGCCTATCTTTTACTAAAGCCAAAATCAGTTCCCAGCGAATGCACCAAGCTTTGGACTTCACGGAAATCCATCCAGGAGACATCAAGAACAGATTCATAACTTGAGCATCTTGTGTTTTATTCAACACGTAAACTGAAGAGCAAAATCTGCACTGCATTTTAACTGAAGGACTCAGTAATTGGACAATGAAGAATGCATTTATAGAAGTGTTTGCTGTAAGAGCAGAGACTTTAAACCTACTTAGGCAAATGCCAGCTTGCACAATGATCCTGTCTCTTGAGCTCTTTCTCCATTTTCAAATTCCCCACAACCTTTGTGGGGGCTGTGTGTCACTCTGATCCACTTTCCATAATATCATACATTCCTTTGCAACCGCTCTTATATTCTTGTTTTATAGCCTGCAGTGGAGAATCCCACTGAATTGAAATGATGTTACAATGAGAGACAAAGCATTGAGAGATGAGAATTAGGATTGTTTCTAGTTCTCTTGTAATAAAACCAGTTGACATCATAATCAATGCCCATTTTTATGGAGGATTAGTTCATGAAGACATCTAAAGTCACCTCTTCTCTTATAGTCAGCCTATGTCACAGAAACAAAATTACATTAATAGTTCATAAGCTTTTTATCTACAAATGTGCAGCCTCAGGCTTTTTAGCTTGCAAGTTACCTAGTCCAGCTAACTTGGGACTGCACCAAGGACCTCCACAGTTAAGGCAATAATCCTTTACAGTGTGAGCTGTGGAATCAAAACCCAAGAGCCAAGAGAGACTCAGTTCCTCTGTGTTATGGGCACACAAGGGATCCAAAATACATAGTGACCGACAGACTTCTATACCCTTCTGTGATCAGTAGAGATTGGCATGAGAAGCTCTGTTGAGCTTCCACTGATTATGATGGCAACAGTGTTGGCAAGTACACACAAGGAATTATAACTTGACCTAGAGTTAGGAGACTTGGAGTAAGTTTCCATTAGCAACTCTGCATCACTTATCTGAGATAACTGAGATAACTATGCCTACATACCTCAGCACTGTTCCAGGGAGAGAGATCAGCTCAGGACCTAAAGAGTACAATACCACATTAACCTGGCACAATTAGCCCCTGTGTTAGCCAGGCTGGTCCTGCTCTGAGCATCTGAACTAACCTGTCTGCAGTTAGTTCTTCCTATGTTCCAGATACCCACAGAGTGGAATAGCCAGCTGGTGAGTTCAGGGGCCAGATCCAGTTCACGAGGCAGAAAATGTGGTCCCTGGGGAGGACTGGCTGATCAACAGGCCAGACTAACTCCTATTTCTGTGTGCCTGCTTAAGTGCGTGAAAGGGCAAGGCACAGGTCAGCAGCACTTATTAAGCTGCCAGTAAAGCAGGACACACATCAGACGCATACCAGTGGGTTACACAAACACGCGTTTGCAGACCTTGGCTCACATGGAGTTTCAATGACTTCACATGAGCACAGTCACACGTGTGCAGATGTATCTGTAGGATTATGGACTAATTATGCGCCCAGCCAGCCCCCATATGATCTGTACGTTAAGGGAAAGATTCTCATTTGATGTCTGTTTCAAATTGTGAGCAGCCCTGCTGCAATTAATCACAACTTGGCTGATAAAGCATACTGCACTGAAATGGCAACACGCATTCTGGGAAACTAACACTGTCATCTTTAGCCACAACAAGTTTATTTTAAACCTCAGAACAATGAAGGTTTGTCACCGAGCCCCTTGTCTGATCGCCTCTTCTGAACGCAGCTTTCTAAACAAGTAAGAAGCAGATGGCCCAAAAACATCATTTACCAAGGTTTAGTTTTCTCTTCTGGACAGGGATGTGTGTCCTCAGAAACCAAATATTGTCTAATGACTGAAACTATCAGGTCAATATATGGAACACAAACATTAAGGAACACCCATTTATCTGCACTCAAAGAAGAGGGATTTGCTCCATGGTGCACTACACTGTATGTAATTGCTGAGCACTTGCAACATGATTTTATTAACTGCTGAAGTAAACTGGATTAATTACTGCCTTTAAACTAATGCTGGCATTTCTTCACTTGTCTCTCTCCCCATTTAATTCTTCCTTTTACAGCATTTTACCCACTTTACCTAAAATAGTCAAGTCCATCCTGGAACATATACAAAACTATGTAACCATCTTATGCGAAATGACACATAACTATGTGTGTTTTCATCAGCTGTTTACAAACTTCATGAAAACTGAACTCTTCTTCCTTTCCTTGCAAGCAGATAGTAAAGTCTCTCCCAGGATTTAATTCACTAACCTATTATGGTTTTTTGACAGAAAAAAGTACTCCTGAAAAACTCCTGATCAGCTTTTGCTTTAAAATCAGGTCTCAGCTTTTATCATGGGCTGATACCAAATCCACTGCTAAAACCTGGGAAACTGCAAGGGCAGCTATTACAGTGAAGAAATGTTCCATGGTCTAGACCTATTTCCAGAAGTCTGGCTAAAATCTACACTACACTAGACTGGCACTATATACTAATTCAGTGCTCACAGGTGAAACCTGTCTGCTTCTTTAACAGGTCCTGTGTCAGAAATGTGCTCCTTCCACTGTCCTGAGCTCATGGGTTTGGATGTTCATGATTTTTGAGCATCGGGTCACCTACATTCACCAAATCAGGCTGGAAGGGACCTCCTATTCAATGTATGTCAGCTCTGAGATCAACCCAAGTTACTCAGGGCTTAGCCTGGTTTGTCAACCACACTGCTGCTTTCAGCAAGACATAATCTCACACTGGTAATCATCACCACTGTTTGATTTCCATCACCCACTGTGTGTTGCTGAATCTTAATGCCAACTAGGCAGTTTTCTGAGCTGCAGCTTGTACCTGAATTAATATTTAGGGTTGTTTTGCCACTGGCCTATTATTTATACAGAATTCAGAATGTATAACAAGAATAAATGAAATCACTTGACACGATGTCCTAACTCAAGCAGTTTAGCAGCTTATTTCACAACAAAACAAGCAAAATGAGGATGGTAAATAAATGAGGGAAAGAACCATGGTTACAGTGAAAATCTCACACAGCTTAGATATGTGCCTGCTGCCTAGCTCCTCTATCTACAGCCTTGACAAATATGCTGATATGTTAGAAGAAGAAATCATTTCATGTGGTCAATACTGAAGAAACTTTATTAGGGATTTGTGTGTTGAGAAGGTGATGACTTGGTAAAGACTGGAAGGACTTTTTGTTCACAGGCAGGAATAGGACCCAGCAATGGATATCAAAGCAGGTATTATGGAGGGAGATGTAACCAGAAACAGTCTGAGGTAAATTCTATAGGAAGAACATGACTTGCAGCTGTTTTATTGCTCAGATCAGCATTTAAACCTAACATTGGCACATACTTTAGGCACTTCAGATCAAATCACACTCACATACAGTGTCCTCTCAGCCGATTATACCCTCTTGTTACAACAGCATATTACATAGTCTCCTAATCTCATTCCCTTATTGTTTCACCAATACAAGATGAAGCGGGACAAGACAATGAAAACTTGTGAAGGACAGGAAGACTATTAGCAGTGCAGAGCTTGATTTTTGCCTTGATAAAAGCTTCAAGAGGCCCTGAACCCTACAAAAAGCACTGCACATCCTGCAGCAACTGGAAAAAGAGACCATGACCTACAAGGCAACGAGTTCCTCCCATTAGACTTCAGTCCCTTCTCAAACCACAAACAGAAGAAGTTGAAAACCCAAAGGAACAAGAGGCAGGTGGAAACACAAGCTATGTATTGCCCTTTTTCCACCTCTAACTGACACCAGGGTGAAGTCCTTCATCACAGTCAAAGTCAAGGTAAAGAAACAAAACAGTGTCCACAATTTTCAGCATGTGCACAGTATTCCCATAGAAAAATGTATTCACATCAGTAAAAGTGGGAATTCCACACACAGGTTGGAGAAAGCACTTGAGTAGATTTTCAGCTTCTGAATAAAACTGAAGTTATACAGCATATGATTGTCCTACCAAAATCACTTTGTGGCAAAGCAATATCCTGCAAAGCTGAACTTATGTTCCGAAATCTGAATTAAGGTTGATGTTTCAGCACACGAGGCACTGCTGACACAACATCAAAATGTAGCAATTGCCCTGAGTTAGACAGAAAGGAAGAGTTATTAAAAGATTCTTTGCTCTTTCCTGCCAATATTGTCACATGAAAGTTTTCTGTTGTGCTAACATCCCAATGGCATTCAAAGTTCTGGTTTTGCTAAACTGTGTCACATGTTTTGAATCAGGAAGAATGAAATCTGGTCTTAACCTCAGGGAAGACCAGACCAAGCAAGACAGAGCCCCTGCCAGTTCTACACGAGAACTTCAATCTGCCTCACATCCTGCAGTGGAAGCAGATCTCCAACTGATGTTGAACACTTCATCTGATAAGGGTCTGTCCCCTTACACTCTCTGTATTCAGAATCTTTCCAACAGAAACAGTTAACCACATATTTGCACTGATTTACTGAAAACCAACATAATCTTACCCATTAGTAGAGTAATTGCCTGGCAAGTCTTTCACTCCACACTTCTCTCCCAGCTTCCTATGGCTAAATGAGTCCCTCCAAACAGGCTTTTCCCAGTGGAAGACAATGTGTTCTTCCTTGTCTTATTTCAGATGCCTCCACTTTTAACAGAGCTGTAACCATCCTGTTTTCTACCTGTTAAGCTGAAACCACTTTGCCCCTATTCAATAATACCTAATTCTATAAACAAGTATATGGAAACCAGTGACAATCCCCAGGGAAGATGCTGCCCGTAACATGCAAAGCCTACCTGGACACAGAAATCATTGCAATGGCTTGGTTCTGTTCATTTGTAAAACTCAGAAGGCCAGTAAATGCAGTGGATTACCTAATCAGTGATTTATAGCAATGTTGCTCTACCTATGTGTACCTCAGGTAATAACAGAATACGGATTTGGAATTAATAAAATGCTAATAATCCAGTGGTTCATCTTTTCTGGTTCACTAGGGACATCTCTTCTTGCATTTTATATAAACCTGTCAGATTCATAAGCCTGTAAAGTCACATAAACCAGTGGCAAGGTGTGAAAGAACACATTGGTTTACAAGAACCTGCCCTCTGATTCATTACACAACTTTACTGACACTATCTATGTAAGAAGCAAGCACTTCTAAGGACTCACCAGTGAACCTCCAAGCAGGGAAAACAATACTTGCCTGAACCTCAATGGGGGATGGAGCCTCTGAAGAAGAGGCTCTTCTTGTGTCTTGGGTAGGTCTTTCATGGAGACTTCTGTCCCTGACTCTTACCTTCAGAAGATTCCAGATGATCTTTCTCTTTCTGAGAACAATTCCCACTGAAGTCATCAAGTTAATCCTATAAGAGGGGAGAGAAAGAAATAGAGAGAAATTTATTCCTATGTGGAGCAGGAATATAAGGGTTGAGCTTCACTGAAATCCCACAGGGAAAAGTTATATAGGGGCATGGCTCTTGAGTTGACACTACACACACAGCATTTCAGCCTCAGATCACAGAATGGATCTCGCAGGAGGGGGAAAACCTTTTTATTTTCTAACATTAAAAGCAACATGAACACAAGTTGTGTTGATAAGTGAGGAGATAAAATCCATTCAAAACAATTAAACACACAGCAAAGTTTTCCCTTCTCTACCTGAAACACTCCCCTCTCAATCCCAAGGCTGTAACAGCTCCCCAGTCAATCCCCCTGAATCACTCTTTCTGCAGCAAAATACATCTGTGGGGACAAATGTGTCTGCCTCTGCTCTGAGTAAACTTCTTTTTCCTCCCAGGTAGACCTAACATCTCAGCCATGAGATTCCCACTGACACTGTGGAATGTCCAGACATGCCAAGTCCCACCCCAGCTCTTTGGAGAGGATAGTATTTCCCTAACCCAGACCTACCTAAAGAAAGCACATGAAGTTATTCAAATATTTATCCCTAGATTCTGGGAGGTCAGACTGGTATCACTTCTACAGGCGTGAGTCTGGAGCAAAGACTGAAACTCAGGGTTTACACCCGTGTGTTTGCAATCAGCACCAAGTCACTCAGTGGGCATCTCTCACCACAAGTGTAAAATGAGAGCTTTGCATGCATAAAGCACTGCAAGATAAGCCCACAGTCTCAAAAAGCAAAGAAATGAGCCAGGCCTGATTCTGATGCTGCATCAGTATTCAGCAGTGGTTTCAGGGGGACAGCTCGGTATTTACACTGGAGTAAGGAAAATCAGGATTAGGCACCATCTGTCTCGAGAGTCAAGCGATCAGAATTGCTCTACACATTAGAATCCTCTTTCCCATTTCTTTAATCTCTTACACATTCCAGGTTTTCCATTCAGCTTCAGTGACAAAAGATTTTACAAAATGACAGTCCAGATTGAGAGCACAGAAATGACAACCTCTGACAAAAGAGATACCAAACTTTTATCAGCGATAAGTGCTCCTTCCACACAGACACTGCTCTGCAATGGCAAATATAAGGCAGATGTCGAATGGAAATTAAACATTGTGCTCCCAGGGTGGCCTCGGCTGCATTCAGTTTGATTTAAAACAAGGCCAGAGTTCTTTCATCATTTCTTCAAAGTTGCAATTTTAAAGATATTCCAAACAGACACATACTTGACCTAGAACTTGGCAATGCAAGACAATATATATGTGTAAAAAAGCCTGATACGGATAATAAAAGGCAAAGAAAGCTGCCTGTAAGATGGACTAGGAGAATTTGTTCATCAAATCACTTCTATTTCAGTGTTCTGAGAATTAAAAGTGAATTCAGGTGAAATATCTTTATCCATTTCTTTCAAAGTAAATTCCCAGCAAACACTTATAATTTGGGAGGCTCAGACTAGATATTCTTAAACATAACCAGAACAGTAGCCTAACTATTCGTTAGTTTAAGAAGTATTTCACTGCTAGCTTCTTTGAGACTTACCCCATATTTACATCTGTGAAAGCACTCTGCCTGTTATTATTAGAGATGATAAAATAGCACTAGACATTTGCAATGACTTAGATATTCAGACTCAAGAAGCACATATTTGAACAGTCTGCAGTGTTTTCCTTTTATAATTTCTGATAATGCAATAACTCAGTGGAAATAATGTAATAATAGGCTTTTAAAAAGGAAATTCCAAACCTGCTAAATATACTGTACAGTTAAAGTAAGTATAAATTTAAGGGTTGAAGAGATGCTCCTATTTACAAAAGCAGCTAAAAGCATAAACCAAATTACATTCGCTTCCCTTTAAATTTGACAGGTATTTTACGACCAAAAAATCCTGGAAGTGAAATTACTCGATTATTTACAACTTGACTATGTAACTATGTTTGTGCTCTTCTTGGAAGCCATATCTTAGAAATCATTTCTTCCTCTAGACAATTTAATATCAAATGCAGTAAAACATAAAACTTTTGAGGCCGTGACTTTGTAACCTCCCCAAAGTTTTGAACACGGGAAAAGCTGGCCTGTTCACACAAGACAATCAAACACATATCTAAACATCAACTCATGTCCTCTAGACCTATTTCTCCCCCCGTGAAAGGAAGAAATTGTGACAAGATTTTACTTTCAGATGACCTGACACCAGCACTTCCTGGCACGAGCAGGACGGTCATTCCCCCCTTCGTTTCCCAGTACAAGATTCAATCATCTGAAACACAAACCTTATTCTGCACTGAGAGATTCTCAAACAAACCCAAGTTGCAAACAGTCTCTCTGGCCTTTAAAAAATCATTTTCAATGGCTTTAAAACAGAAAATACAGATGGATGGATGAATGAATGGACAGCTAGAGAAATGCTTTCAGTCATGCTTCCTCCCCCCGACACCCCCCCCCCCGCCTTAAAATTGAAAAGCATCAGTATCCAAATAGCAACAGGAAATTTTTACCTTGTGGCTAAATAGCTCACTGTTCACTTTGCAGCTGCCTCTATTTTTTGCTGGGCAAAAACACCAATACAAAAGTCTTTCCTAAGAAACCAAGCTTTTGACATAAGGGCAGCGACAAACGCAAACCTACAAAGAATTTTTTCCCCCCGTCCCGTCGTTATAATTCCTAATTTTGTGGGATGTATTGCTGGGCTGTTTATCATAACAGTGTGCAATAAAAAGGACGACTAACTCTTGCAATTTTCTCCCTACTCCTCCCCTTGACAGGGGCCACTGATAGGGAAAGAGGCTCGGAAAAGCAGAGCAGTGAAAGGCTAAGAAACAATAGGCAACCATGGCTTTGACAATGCAGCCCTGAACCCGTTTTGCTCCCGCTGTGACACTTGCATTCAAGAGCAAGGGCGGCTGCCATCATAAGAATGGACAATGGCATGAGGAATACAAGGGAGAGGGGGGATAAAAAAAAAAGGAAAGAAGGAAATCAGATGAATTCAGAGCTAAGATGGCAGAGCTCTCACCTTTTCCGCTTTTTTCGAGTAATCTGGATGGAGACGTCCCGCAGAGAAGAGATAAAAAGGGTGTGCTGAACTGTTGGATGGTTCTGAAGACTTCTGCATTTGCAAACGCATTTTAGAACTATTTGTAGGGGTATATATGCTGCATGCCATCTCTCTGTCTCTGTCTCTCTCTCTCTCTCTCTGTGTCTCTCTCTCTTCTGTTTTATGTCCTGCTATCTCCATCACACACCTCTAATAGTATGAAGACTTTCTGCCCATGTAAGTAAGTGAGAGTGTGTGTTCCTTAATGTTTGAATCAAGACACACGTCTGCATGCATTTCTAATCTAAGGAGCCTATAGCAGTTACTACAACTATCAATTAGTCAGCAATAGCTTGAGATCCCCATGTGTCTGGGTGAACAAAGGTGAGAAACACATGCAAATAGTACTACAGCACCTGGGTCACGTACAGTAACTTATCTCGCAACAAATAATTGCATCTGTTTCTGCCTTTTCGGTGCTTCTTGCTCATTGTTATGTAAAGTTACAGGTTATTAATGTGAATAGTAACACAATTAGACATGGCATTGTATATTTTAATTTGAACACCACAATAAAAGGAAATTAAGCTTAACTAGATAGAAATAAATGGTGACTTAAAAGGTTTTAAAATAAAAGCACTGTAGCAGTGCTTCCATTTTTTTGATCAACTGTTCCTGATTTAAAGATGCAAATGATGTAGATGTATTTAATCATTTCATATATATTAGATAAGAAACTGATTATTCCAAAGGAGACAGAGTGGATGCCTAATTTCCTGAAGTTAAGTCCATAAACAGGGTAAGCTCATTCTGTTCGTATTTGTTTTAATTAAGCGACTGTTACTTTTAAGATCATTTTAAGGGTGTATTTGCAGATGGTTTAGACTTAAACCAAACAATTAAGAAACAAAATCCGGTACCCTTTACACCCTCCTTTTTATTAACCTCAGAAAAATGAGCCTTTAAGTCTGTCAGAATCAAAATGAACTAAAAAGACAAAAAAGTGCCCGAACAAAATCCGAAACAATAAAAAGAAATAAGCTCCAAAATCCAGCTCCACCCTGACTCCACCACAAGCAAAGACAGAGCTAGGTTGCTATCCATGAGCAGAGAGCATTTCAAAGGTGACAAGACGGTCTATGGACAATGTTATTTACACAGATTTGAGGCGAGCGACTACGGCTCCGAACTGCAATTCAGTTCTCGGGAATTACACCCCCTGTTTCCAAGTGCAGGGAACTCCAAAAATCACACAGTTTGACAGGAAGAGTTTGGAGCTGAGAAGTAAGCAGTTTTTCCTCACGTACAATATGCTCAGAGTCCTGCTGCATAACCCTCTATCGTTAGCTCCCTTTCTACTTATATCAGCTTCCATAGGAGGCTAATTAGTGACACCAAAGGAATAACATTCTTCCCAATATTGGGCTCCAAGAAACTGTCAAGTTTATTTAGCTTTAGACAGCATAAAGAGGAAAAAAAACCATCTTACATTTAATACAACAGAAATACCTCCTTAAAGAAATCACTCCCCAGCTCCCTCACCTTTTAAGAACAGGCTAGTGGCTAGAAGATTACAGCCGGCCACTGCGAGCGACATAGAAGGTGCTCACAATGAAGCCAGATTAAAGCAAAGCTGCAGCAAAACAACCTCTTTGCCCACAAGAAGCCCTGGGTGCGAGGGTCCCAGAGCTGACTGTACACCGTAAAATGAAGCAGTAACGGGCTTGAAAAGAAGCGGCGCTCAATGGGTGTTGTGCTGACCCGCCATGCAGTTTCAGTGCAAACTTAGCTGTTGGGAATTGCAGGCGCTATGGAGACGGAAGGTTTCCAATATGCCAAGCGCTGGGTTTATCGTAGGCTCTTTGCTCTCTCAAAGACAGACACCGCATAGAGGACTAGCACAACACGGAGAGCAGCGGCCGGCTTTGCAGCTCCCACCACCAACAACCACGCGCGGTCCCTTTGCCAGAGGTCCTATCAGGCAGACAAAAGCATAACAAAAACTACCAAATAATCTCACCCTTCGCTGAACAATGAGACCTTAAAATATACGTACGCCAGGGTATTACATGCAGAATAGGCAGGGGGAGGGGCGGGGGGGGGGGGGGTGTTGGGAACAACATTTCCCATCAATGCGTTTTATTTCTTGGTGTCTGAAAGGGCTGTTTCCCACTTTAATGTGAATTACTCATCTCTTTTATCGGGCCAGTCTGTTGCCTGCAAATGTACATCCCAGGTGAAAAGGGGCATTTGTTTAGGAGTTCAAACAGAAACTAATCGCTCGATACGTATCTGGGGTTGAGAAGTAGTTAAATAGAATAGTAAAGGCTGTAATCATTCTTGTGGTTATCTATCTACTAACAGCACTTGGGCACGCAGGTCCGTCAGATGGTAGCTAAGGGAGGAAGGTGGTTAAACCAGAGAGCTGGGTGTTTTTACCACTGTATTTTCTATCTAGTTCTCCTAGGCTGAGTCCTGATACTGCTGCTCCTTCAAACATAGCACATTCTGATAAAATAAGCCAGCTTTCTTTAAAAAACCAAACCACAGATGAATAGACACCACTAATCAGATGTAATGTAATCGAATGCTCTTCTTCATCTAATCTGTCTGCTCTGTGTAATCTAGCTATTCTACCAGCTCCAGCATTTGTAATAGGCATGACATTGATTCAGATCTCGTATAATGCTATTTCACTATTTTATTCTTAAATGAGACTACAAGTTGGGTGGCTGCTTTGCATTCAAAACTCTCCATCAACTTTCCACACACTACCATGTCTAAAGCAAAGCTGATCTGCACCTTTCTGCTCCTTTTTAATTGCTGCATTTCATAACGTTGCAGGCAAGCCTCAGAGCGTGGCACAAATTCTGAGTCAGACAAAAGAGCAACAGGAATTTAACAACAGAACTGCCCAGGATCAACAGGGAAAAATGAAACCCACAAAGCGATTTGATAAGATCTGCTTTCAGACACAAGCAGGAACAGATGAAACCTTGTCCGCACACAGCACTCATCCGTTCTTACGCTTTCTAAAATGCAGAATGAGCTCCTTACAACCAAGCATTTAAACAACATCTACCTGGCTTTTCCCCACAAGAAAAAGAAAACCTCCTCTTATTTTACAGGGCACAGATAAACAGACAAATCAGTCTGCTTGGGTAAATGACAGCAGTGGAAAGACCAAACCAACCCTCTCATACAAACACATATATTTGAATGTAATAAAAACGTTGACAACAGTTATGTGATTAAAGCAATTGTTTTCTTCATTTAAGGCCTTACCATTGGAATAATTCAAAATTAAGTGAGAAACATCAGCCCCTTGGGTTTTGCAAAAGAGATTTAATTTGTAGAAATAGGGTTTTTTTCCCCAAACGTAGCTATTTTCAACATTGCAAGATAAAGCTCTCCTTTTTTTTCTGATTTTATTTTAAGAATAGACCCCATTTAGGATTTCACATTGTAAATCTCCCTATGTCTGAATGCTGTTACAAGGTTTGACAATGAAAGAATAATTCATGTCAGACAAAAAGAGCCCTTCAATCAGCTTCATGCAGCTTTTCTCCTGCAGGGCTATGCCAAAACGAATGTGGAATCCTGAACTGAACCATCCATCACATTTCCCAAGTCTTTCAATTAATGACACTGCAATCAGATCGATGGCGTGTAATAAGAAAAGAGCTTTGCATTTCTATACCTATTAATTCGCTGAGTAACTCCAGTGGTAAAACGTGACAAGAAAGGGAAAAGAAAAGAAAATTTCATCCTCCTAGCAAGATTTTTGGGGATGTTTAAGCCACTCTGGATGAGCTCGGTGCTACATTCCCTTCTCACCGCAAGTCCTGAGAGCACAAAGCAAAAATCACATAGGCTTTATTGTTTAAAAGCAGGACAGTCTCTCTCCCAGGCAGGTATTTCTGCTGTGATTTCTTGGTAGACACTCTTGGTTATTAAGAGGACTCCATTTTTCTTCCAGGCTCAGGCTGGTTAACCCCCACCATGCTCCTGTTAGCCAGCATGTCCTCTCTGCAATGTGAGCCATGGAGGAGAGCAGTCACTTACAGGGCAGGACTCCACAGACTGGTCCTCTGGTGTGAAGGTTGTAATTAGCAACCACATTTCCAGATCACAGAACATGCCAAGGATGGAGTTACCTCACGCAGTGATTAACCTCCAACCAAACGAGGTGGGGGATATAGTTGGGCAGGGGGTGAGGGCAGCCGGGACAAAAAGAGTCTACCAGCAGCCATGGGATGAAACTAGAGTGACCTCATGCCAGTGAACTGGCATAAGAGCCTGGATCAATGACAAAAATCACTGAGGCTTTGCAGAACGGAGCTGCCAAGCACATTGCAATCCCCTTATACTGCAAATGGTGTGGGTATTGTTGGGAGAAGCCAAACGCTACAGGAAAGGGAAAACTGCAATTCACCAGAACATTGTGATTATTAAAAGGATTTCATTTGGAATTGTCTTTTTCTTCTAAATGGTAACATTTTGGCCTCAAAATGCTGGACTTACAGAAAACCCTGGCTTTGAAGATTAGCCACACATTTCCTAAAAAGCTACTGGGTCTGCCCTTTCTGGGTCATGCAGGGAAATAAGAGTTCAAGGCAAGAGGCTTTACCAGCTTGAGCCTGATGAGCAGTGTAGAAGGAAGGAGTGATTTGGAGGATCTTGCAGGAGACAAGGGTGGGCTACAAGTGATGAAACACACATCTGCCTACAGAAAGATCCTGTTGTGTTGCCTTGGACAGGAAACTGGACATAAACTGCCTCTACCAACATTAAACCTTCCTTTGGATCAGATGAAGCCTTCAGTCTCCAGTGCTGACACTTAGCAGCTTTGGCTTTACCTCAAAGGAAAGAAGCTGCAGCTGCAATACGAGATGGAGCCAGGTCAAAACCTACAAAAAGGCCTTCTTTAGGGAGCAACAGACCTTCAGGGAGGCTGTGTATTTTGGAAGTCTCCAGCAAATGAAAAGTTATCTTCATGACAGAAACAAGAAACGGAACCACAGAAAACAAGGGAGTTTTCTAAAGTTCACATCATCAAACCTTTCAAATATAGGAAGGTGCTTGTAAAGGATCATTTCTGACTTGCCTCTTAACATCACCTATGATCAAATCTCAGCAGTTCTGCATTTTAGCATCACCTTGATAAAATAAATGCCTTGTTAGTGCTGCATCTGAACGTACCCATCCATGCCACACATGGAGTCCAACACAGGCTGTAAGCTTGTGGGCTTAGAAGGGCAACTGAAAACACCATGAAAAAGTGAAATGGGACCATATCCATTGAGTTGAACTGCAAAATAGCTGCAGTTAAAGCACAGTGAGAGGTATCCACGAGAACAATAAATAACTCAATCATGTAGAAGCAAAGACAATTCATTTACAATTAAAACACGGGAGTTGAATGCATGGTAAAGAAATAAGAAGAAATCTAGGATGAGAAAACTGTAAAACTGAAAGCTTTGGGAAGCTAAATGGAATGTATTTATATTGTATGTCACTGTATCCTCCCCTCCCTCTATAGAGCACACAGCCAGCAGTGTTTGGGACCCCACCACACTGGTTTCAGAGTGTAGTTGCAGCACACGTACTCGAAGGTCCACCCAGCACTCAGGTTAGAAGTCAGCCCAGATCACCTCACTTGCCTTGCAGGACCCATTACATCGACAACAATCCCAACTAGCTTTTGTGCATAAGTCAGCATCTCTGCCCAGGGAGGTGCCTTAAAGCCCAGGGAGGTTGCAGGAGTTGAGGGAATATTTCTGACATTATACAAGAGCCTCACAGCAAATACGTGACTGGAGATTTACAGCTCTCAACAGTGCCCTGCACTGTCCAGCTGCAAAGCACAGTATGTGCTCCACAGCTTAATAACATACAAATGTCTTGTCTGCTAGTAGGTCAGGCAGAGAGGAGAAAGGGGTGCCGCCTCGAGCCATTATTTCAGCGCTGGCTGCCTTCCAGGAGCTAACAGAGCTTCAGAAGGCATGGGCAGGCTTGCTTACATCTGCTTCCCTCTGCTGTAGCTGCAGACATTACTTACACACTGATATTTTCCTTCTTTTCTTCTTTTTAATGTGTCTGTACAAGCTTTCAGTAGGTATCCTTAGGGTTCTTTATCTCGTCCCTCTCAAAGGAGCTTTGGGAGTGACCACTGCAAATGAATTTGATGAAGAGAAGGCTTCTATAATTGTTTGCCTTGTTCAGTGCCAGCATCTGGCCTTGTGGTAATGCATCTGTCTACAAAAGCTGCAGAGCCTCTGTTAGCCCCTGTCACCTACCTCTCCTGTTGATGTACAAACAGGCACACAAAATTCCACCTGGGCTGCCCAAAGTCAGGACCAAATCCAACCTGTGGGAGTCAGACCTTCCCCCATGAGGTGGGATGCAAAAGTCAGCCACAGAAACACAGAGCTTCAGCTACCGTGGTCCTGGGTTCAATCCCTACTAATTATAATGTTTAAATAGTCATTATTCAATTTCCTTCTTTCTCCTGAAATAGTAACTAAAAAGACACCTTCACAATGCTCCTGCTGCTCCGGCACATGATTAATTCTACAATTACACTTCAGCATTAAAACAATCAATTCAACGAGGATGCTGCAAGTCAGCCTCCACCTATAAAAACTCCCCTGTGTCTCCTTACCTAGGAATCCTACCCTTAGCTGTTTCCAAATCCCTATTCAAACCGGAGCACTGCAATCACTCCTTTCCATCAAAATGAAAGCAGGTATATTTCATACCTGCATTTCACAAATGATTATCTGACAACACAGTATTATTAAAAGGTAGATAAAGGAAAACGTGAAGTGAAATCATAGAATCAGAGCATGGTTTGGGTTGGAAGGGACCTTTAAAGATCATCTAGGTAATAAAACCTCTGAGGATGCATATGGGATTACAAGGCTGGAAGAGGTCAGGCATGGTTTAACTTCTCAAGTAAGGGTGGAGTTTTCCAAGAGGCAGGGGTGTGTATTGGGGCAATTATACATTTCCCAGGCACCTAAATGAGACAGAGGCACAGGATCCTTTTGAAAGGACAGTGTGTTTCAATGGAATGCAGAAAGGATGAGGAGCACTGGTTTAGGAGTCAAAGATCAGGGTGGAGCGGGGTGATCCCAGCTTCACATTCCTCATGATGCCATGGAATATAAAACCAGAGCACTTCAGTTTTGTTCTGGGCTGATCTCATCCTCAGATAAAACAATAGAATCACATATACAAATATTGGCAGCACTCAGCCTTGTTTTTCATTGCAAGCCCAAAGGGCAGGCAGCAGTGAAACTGCAGGCTCTTCTGAGCATGTCTAATCAGCTCTGCCTGCCAGATTTCCAGTCTCTGGTGGCCAGTTCTGTTCCCAATTTATACAGGAATGCAGCTTCCAGTACGCGTGGTGCTCTGAGGACAAGCTCCGGTCCTCAGGCCCATCTGAAACAGGAGAACACACACGGAGGGAGAAGGCAAAGAAAGCAGTTTATTAATTGCCCTCTCCTGATGTCCCTGCTGGGGTCTCCACTCAAAGCCATGGGGCTTGGTGAAAGCACCTCTCCAATGGGGTTAGTTTCCCAGTGCGCCTCCTGGAGGTATAAGCTTGGAGGCATAGCAGACTAAACCAGGACTCCCTACAGGTCACTGAAATACGGAAGCTGCTCCATAGAGCAGAGAGCAATTACCACCACCCTACACACTCATCAGTCCCACCCAGCTAGAAAGGAGTAGACAATAGTCCATCATCACCCAGACAGAAGCAATTAGCTCTTGTTCCCTCATCAGGGGTGTTTCCTCAGTCATTTCAGTAACAGCAACAAGACTGGACCTTTATCTGCATCTTTCAACAACTAAAAGAGCAGCATTACACTATCTCATATAACTTTTGACCAAAAAAGCCAGTTGCTGACATGATTCAGGTAGTCCCCCTCTACAGTGAAGAGAAAGAGCAACATAGCCAATTGGCAACTGACTTCTTCCTAACACAGGCTCTCTAGTGAGCATTAACTGCAAACACAGACGTATCAGTGTTCCTGTAAGTAAGCTGCTGCACGTTTTAAATGTAAGTCACCTCTTCTCTGAGAGTACATTAGTCACATGTAAACTGTTGAACCTGGCGAAATGAAACTTTCCTTATGGTCACAGTAGTTGCCTTATGGAAGACTTTATTACCCTTACATTAGCTTGTAAAATTACCATGATTACTGAACTTGAAACTAACCACTGGTGTTTTGACTCAGCAGCCTTCTGCAACAGAATACGACAGGTTGACCAGGCACTGTGTTATTCATACCTTCAAAAGCAGAATATAAGGATTACAGGCTGCTTTAGCTCACTGTAGGATGTGCATGAGTTTAAACACCTGTGTATTATTGCTCCAGAGAAACAGGGTTTTGGTTTTGCCCTAAGTATTCTGAGACCAACCACATTTGGTCTGGAAGTGGATTTATCAAAGCTTTATATTCTAGTGGAAATCTGAGAAAACTAATACCCTTTACACAGGTTTTGGCATTGAGGCCCCTCCACAGACAGAAAAGAAGACCCTACAGAACATGCACAGTGAGTCTGAACTCTTCAGTTTACCTTGAGCCCTTACACAGAGATCAGAAACCAGCTACACTAGAGAAGTTTGATACAGCTCCACTGTCTGTTTCCTGGACAGTTTCAGCTGTTTTTACAAGCACTAAAATTGCTACTGGGCTATCAGCTGATTTCCCAAGTTTTACAATCCAGTTTCTTTTAGGAATCCACCTGTAGAATGGTGAGAAGATGATACTGCATAAATAGCATCACAGCTCTGTAACCCGTGTTACCTATGAGCTTCCTCAGACCTCAAAGGAAGTGCCTGAAGAACCCCCTGTAAGCCAAATTTAGCCTGATAGAAGTAGGTGGTTTCACTAACAGTGGTGAGGGTTCAATTGAAAATCGGGTACAATGAAGCCTGTAGAACTGATAAAACATATACAAACCGTGATCAGAGACTTAGGTTTCTAAACCGTATTGAGGTTGCAAAAACAAATTGACATCAACATATGGGGAAAGTCTGAAGTTGCAGCAAACATTCGCATATGTGAGACACTTTGGCATGCAAGAGTCCCCATTAAATTCAAATATACAATGCACAAGATTAAAGTTATTCAGAGGCATTAGTATTTGCAAGATCAGACCCTGAGATTTCTGTGTGTAGTAACAGTTACTTTAGGTTTAATCTGTTATTGCATTAATATCTATAAAGAGCATATATAAATACAAATCAGATGGCAGCTGCAGTCTTACTGAAGTAAAACAAAAAGATTGGAAGGCTAGGGGGGAATTAAGATTTCCATGATGGCAATTTCCAATGCCATGTATTTTAGGACTGCCACCCTTCTCAAACTGCAGCTATTTTTATTCCATACACAATATACACACACACATATATATATGAGGATGAAAAAGACAAATTCATCTGATAAAGAAGAGAAGGACAATCCTGATGAGGGAAATTGCTTCCAAATGGACAGATTGTCCTTACATGGGAGTAAGTGATAGCCTTAAGTATGGCAACCCCCCTCAGATTCCTGTGAAAAGCCTGATGTGCTCTACTTAACACTTAAGAAAATTCACTAGGGAATAATGACCTCTAATTTATTGTGTCCACAGTGATCTTCATCTGTGCTTCTCTTAATCTCACTCTGAAGATTCCAGGGTACTTTTTAAGTAGAGACTGACTCATTCCCTAGCTGCCTAGTAGTTAATCTGCTCAGATATTTCCCCAAATAACCATCTGCTCTACCTTGTATTTGTTTCACCCTGACTATCTTGGTTCTTGGTCTGCCCTGCTGGCTTATTCAGCACTCCTCCTCTGGCCTTATGTCTGGTTGCTTATGTTTTGGAGAGACAATAGAGGTGATACAGGCCATTATTCATGAGAAGCTTCAAGTGTAACGTGAGAAACATCTCATCTCCTGACCCCTGTTAGCATAAGAATTGCTGATAAAATTCTGGACTGAAAGAGAAGAATCTTCTGGGAAAAATATAGGCAAAAGTTTCACTTGAGAGATGTGTTTTGTAACAAGGATCCAGATTCATTCTCTGCCCAAGGACCAGATCTAACTCCTAGTGCTGTTACTGGGAATCTAGAGAGGTAGTGTAGGGAGAGCTTACTTGCTTGTGGAATTTTAAAGAGCAGAATATTCTTTACATGCCTACAGCTCTGTGTTCTTATGCCTATTTCTCTGTGTTCTTGCATTCTTTTATCCAAGGATCATGAAGTGATTTGCAGAACTTCAGTGAATTAAGCCTCACAACACTGCTGGAGAGGAACAGAATACAGTTCTATGTGATTCTACATCCGGATCACCTATGCTAAAGATTGACAAGATCTCCTTGGATCACACACCATCAAGTTACCAAATTTTAGCCAGTTTCAACCACTCAGCTTGAGTTCTCAGTGCATTAGATCTTACCGGCTTTCTCCAGTGTACTTGATTCAGCACAAACTAAACCAATACTGCCTTAAAGGAAAAAGTATTAAATAAATGGCAAACAGCAAACCAAATGGGCAATTAATATTCTTGGATGGATTAAAGGAAAAATCTACATGTACATATTCAAACTATTCCAAAATAAAATCTAAACATACTGAGAAATGTTTATAGATGTTCAAACCGCTAATGGCATGCAAGAGGCTTATCTTTCAAATATCATAGGTCACTGAAAAGGAATATGTGAATTTCCAAATGTTCCTTGCTTGGCTGATCCATCAATATGATAACTAATACAGACTTAAACTCCTCAATGTACTCCCTGAAATTAAAACAACCAGATAGCACAGGAGGAGCTTAAATAACCATTATCAATGGATTTCAGATAAAAATCAAGACATCATTTCAGAAAGATCACCCAACACAATCAAATGAAATAGCTTTGGAAATGGGTCAGAGAAGTGTGAGCTGGCAACCAATTACATTTTGTATGCAGAGGAGCTCAGTAACAGAAAGTCACCTCAGATTAAAAGCTTGACGAAGTTGGTCCAAGCTACACTCCTCACTGATGGACAAAAAGCCTTGAGTAAACTAACAACTTCTGCTTACCAATAGTATTGATGACAGAGTGGATGTTAGTTCAGAGACAGGGTTCGGGAAGAGCCTGCACCTCCTCTCCTTGTTTTGGGAAATCAGGAGGGGCAATATGTCCCCAGAAATGACAACACCAGAGGCAGGATTGTTGCACATCCTTGTGTTTTCAGCACAAATCCAAAACATAGCCCCATACTAGCTAGTAAGGAGAAAATTAACTCTCTCCCAGCCAAAACCAGCACAATGGGTTTTCAAGTCACCAGCAGTTTAAAGGGATTTACAGTCCTAAAGATCGTGCTAGGGACCTCACTGGATGTTCTGCAACATTGAAACACTAAATTCCTGTTTATTTCACGAGAAGTCTTTCCTTTGTGTTTGCTTTCATGTCATTTTTAACCTATCACTATCATTATCAACTGAATACCTTTCAAGTTCTGGCCCTTTAGCTGTGTTTTGTTTTAAATAGGAAGTCCACGGCATTTACATGCTCTTGTAAATGCTGCCTTGCTCTCAGCAAAGCCCTAGAAGACTACAGCATGGGAAAGACACTCACAGCATGGGAGAAATGAAGCAAACCCATCAGGGAATCAATGTGTTGTCTGCGTGGCAACACTTTGCAGGTTTAATGTATGGAAATGCAGAAACACTTCCACTTTCCATTATAAATAGCGGTATCATGTGCAGGTTCCAACTAAAATAGGGTGCCTCAGTGCTACTGATACATTCGCTCTGCAATCCAGGTTCTTAATACCAAACATTACTCAATTCACCACAAAACCACGTGAATGAGGAGCACTGGAAGAGCAGTCTCACAGATTAGTTTAAGGGAGGGCATCTCACAAGCAGGTAACTGAAAGCATGGGTCAGGGGTAGCAGGGAATACACACACATGAAGCTGGAGAGGAAAAATGCTTCTCTCTGGGCGGCTCTTCCTGTTCATCTTGTTTCAGTGCTGGCCCTGCTGCCTCTCCTGCTCCCCCTTCTCCTGGGTGGAACCCTGCACTTTGATTTCCTTTCATACTTGCAGCTATGTCATTTCTGGCTGACCCTTCCCAAACCTCAGATGTTTTCCTCTTGGAGCTGCAGGAGCATTATGTGTGCTTATCAAGAGACCAGCCTGGAGCTGGGTTAGTCTTAAGGTTTAGAGGGTCTTTAGCAACCCTTTGGCTCTGAGAAGCTGGGGAACCAGGAGGCAAGATGGGATCCATCTTCCCCATAATGTTAGCTTTTATTTTGCTTTCCTCCCCACATGCAGCCAGAAAGATAACACCACACTTTCTTCTGGCTGTAGAGCTGTTACTGTCTTGGATAATAGGACTGTTGCTTACCAACATCATAGGTTACTGGAAATCATGTACAAAATTGTCCTGTCTCCACTTCCTGCTCCTCTCTTCCACTCCACACAGTCTCTTCTAAAAAGAGCACAAATAACTAACACTAAAGATGAAGTTTGTGGGTTGTGAAGCTTTGGCTGCTTTAAAAATCAGACAGACCAAGTCAGCTCAGCCCAAATTAAACCCTGAAACCACACGAGATGGTCAGGCCACCCTGGGCTTTCACAGAGAGGAGCCCAAGCCACACATCTGCACTACGGTTTGAATCCTCACTGTTTCATTTGGGGTTGCTCTGACCTCTATTATGTGGTTAAGCCTCTTCTCCCACATGGAATTTGACTGCTCTATGGGTGTTGCTTCGGGGGGTTTATGGAAGCTACCAGGCTACATTTTGGTTAATGGGCGAGAAACCCTTAATATTTAGGATTCCCACAGGACATTTCTCATCCTTCCTGCTTCCCAGCACATCACAAATACCTACCATCTTAACAGCACTTCTAAAGCATCGCAGCAACCCACTCTGCTTGTGCAGGACTGATTGACAGTGCCACACAAGAACCTCAACTGGCAACCTTATACACACCAGAAGGCAGATCATGCACACATCCTTGTGGTGCCACACATAAAAACATAGAACACCTTCATTTCATAAATGCCCTTTCTTAATGTTACTAAAGCTTACTCATTTAAACATGGCATCATCCACATTACACTCAGAAGCCTACCACTACAATGCAAAACCACCACTTCCAGCCTCTTTGAAGGGGCTGGAACAACACAAATTAGGCCTAAAGATCTTGGATTTTCTGAGGAGAAGTATTTCCATGGGCAAATGAAGAAAACAGACTCCCAGGGCCCCTCATAACTTCTGGCACAGAAAGGCATGGGCTTCCATTGAGTACATTTCAGAACAATATTTCCCAAGGCGTTTCTGAATGGTATTGATTTACATGCAAAAGATTATGTCTGCAGCCATGCAAAAGGGACTGGACAACAAAGGTGAAATAACAATGTATCAAGAAACAAATGTAGACCTTTTTTCTTCAGGTTAATTAAAATAAACCAGGTCTGATTCCCTTTGTTTGATACCAGTAGGACACCATTCACTGCTCAGGAGTTAATCCTGATTTAGCACAGCAAATCAGAGCAATACACACTCAGCATATGAGCCATTCTAAGTTGCACTCAGACAGAGACTTCAGCACAATGCTCCCTCCATCGGCAACAAACTTGGATCAAATTTTACTAATCACCTACCTCTTTTCAATCCCTTATGTTGACCATTAAGATAATCATGTGAATTTGTAAGTCTGAGATGGGGGAACCATGTGAGCCTCCATGGTTGTGTTTCTATGGAAACAATTCCCCTGGCATCTTCGGTCCACATTCGGTATTCCTGTCTGTTCGCCTCATTCACACACTCAAACTCCCCATTTTCCAAACACTCATTTCAGGAGGGTGTGTTTTCCTCTTTTTCCTATTCATTCATGAATCTGGATATCAAAGGGATGATGAGGGATGTGGCAGGTCTCTGTGTCCTGCTCCTGACTCAGAGAAATCAGGATGAAGGCAATAGAGCAGCACAGTCTCCACAGGTGACTCCCTTCTAGTGCTTTTGCTCTTTTGGTGCAACTGGAAAGAGTGCAAATTAGTCTTATTTATGTTTTAGAGCTCTGGACACTTTCATTCTCAGTGAAGATCACACATAAATTAAAATGGAAACTGATATTTGTAGCAGCTTCCATCCAGAAGCTACCTCACTTCCATCCTCTGCTCCTGGCAACTCCATCTATCTCATAAAAGCAATCACTTGTGTGAAAGGTGTGAGCTCCTGAACTCCATGTGCAGCCAAGTCCCACTGCACTTCAGCCCTGGGACAGAATAACTCCCTCCCCAGCTGGAACAAGGAGCATGCAATGGAGCCAGAAATTAACTTCACTGTTAAAATTTGGCCATAATGCTTCAATTAACACTCCATCCTTATGAAAAGTACCACGTCCCAAGCAACAGGGCCTCCATCACTTCCCTTCTGAGACTGTTTCACAGCACAATGAGCTTCACACTTAATTTTCCTAAGAGTCAGCCCACAGTTTTAATTGCTCAGTCTCACTGTAATTCAATCCCCATGGACCATCGGGAACAATCCGCTCCTTGTGTCTGCAAAGTGGCCACCATCTTGATCAACTCAGCAAGGACAGAACTAAGGGTTTCTAAGGCTGAAAACATGAGCTGCTATACCCTACTTCAACTAGCTGCACTCACTAATTGGGGTATTTATAGACTGCTCCTCTGTGCAAATGGTGCACAGAAGGAGGCATGTCATATACATTCAGTAGTGGATTACACCTGCAGCTTCTCCTGGCAATGTCCCTCCATTTTCTGGGACTGTATTAGACTTTACTGGCTTAAAAGCTTCCTGTATTTCTGTGAGAGCATGTGAATCAAAATCTAACAGAAGATCCTTTCTGTCCATCTTTTCACCAATATTGAGCTCAAGCATTAAACTCAATTTTAAGCTTTCTAGTACCAGCTCCAGTTGTTATCACTCTTGCCCCAGAGCAGCATCAGCAAAGGCAGAGGTCCTACAGAAGGAAGATGTCCAAATATCTTCTGCATTTAAGCACTCTGTACTCTGAATATACCAGGAATCAACTTGCAGGATTTACAGCTCCTGCTGTTGCCTGTTTTAAGAAGCGCAAGGGCCGCGTTTTTAGGCAGTCTAATTTGGCACAGATCCCTTTGCTCCATTGTTTTCACTGGAACTGTGGTAAGTTACACCAGAGGAGGATATTGCTCTAAAAAGATTTTGCTTTAAAACAAACACAAACAAAACCAGGTTTAGACAAGAACGGGGATTTTGAAGCTGCATTCCTGTCTCCAGAAACTTCCAATGACTTGCAGTAGTCTTGCCTTCACCAAGCCACAAATTTGTAATGCCTTTAATCTTCCCATGTAAGTCAGTTCCTCTATTCCCTTAATTGCTTTTGTTGCTCCTCTCTGAATTGTGTCCAACTTACCACACAGTACAGACTACATTACATCTGAAAGGCCAGAAGTATGGGCTACAGAAGCTCGTTTTCAGATTCGATGACCTCAATTCTTGGGAGGATTTCAGAGAGCAGACACCAGGCTATAAATGAAGAATGTGTGCCCATATAACTGGGTAATTTAAATGCATTTTCTGTGAATAAATCTACTCAGGACTTTCTTGATCTGTACAATCTTCTGCCATAGGGGCCTAACATAAAAATACTTCAAAGGCTCTAACAAATTCCCTCAAGATGTGATCTTCAGCATTTCAAAAGCTGAAAGACATAGACAAGGTTTAAAGTGATCACGATGTATTTTCAAGGCAACACTCTTCAGCACCTCCTGTTCACCCATTTATTGAAAGCAAAATTCTGCCACCTCTCTCTGTATCTATCTTTTTAACTTATTGACTGTCTTCAGAACAATGCAAAGACAAAGTGAATTTGACTTTTGGTTCAGGTTTATTATACCTCATTATCTTTAAATGAAGCACAGCAATGCTTCCTTCCTTCAAATACCTACTTAGTTCCAAATGGAAATCCTCTAGCCACAGACCCTCGCCACTTCCCTTGCTTCTTGCAGCACTAAGAAAGTTTAGCTTTGGATTCAAGTTTCAGCCCCAGCCTCTCTCCCCATGTTGAGCTGAAACAAGACCCTGCCTAGTAAGACTTTAGTGAAAGGCTATTTTTATGTTTCACCTCAGTCTCATCTCTGATATTAATCACACAGGTTGAGATTTAAGCATAAAGATATAAAGTGGTGTTCTTGGCTGCAACCAAGACTCCTCATGTACTCCAACTAGTTTCATAACAAACTCTCCTAGACTGTGGCATATTTAATGAGAATGCAGATGATCAATTGCAGCCCTCCTTGCATGGTTAACTCAATCAACAAACTACTAATGACTCCAGCATGTTACAGCTTTTTTGGCTAATGAGAACCGTATTGACCAGATTTTTCCCGTTCTCCCAGGATCAAAAGCCAATATGGAATGAGTTCTGGTACAACTGTAACATTAGCCTGCAAGCAAAACGCTGACCAGCAATGGCAGGACACAGCCTGAGTGTCGGTAGGGAGAAAAACACCTCCCAGCCTTGTGGGCCAGCCTTTCCTGAACCTTTCCATAGTGTGCATCTGTCTGGTGTAACCAAAGCCCTGAGACAGGGAGCTGCAGCAGAGCTTCCACCTTGGTGCATGGCATTTTGAGGCAGAAAAGCCTTTTGTTCCCAACATGCTGGCTGCACAACCTCCTGTCCCACCACTCCTCCTCCTCACTGCATTCTGCTGCAGGGTAATTTGGAGCAGGTGAGAAGTAAATACACTCTGTTTCCTCTTCCTTCCACTTCTTTGCTGCCTGTTGCTACAATTTGCCCTCACCTCCATTTCTTCTTCCCTCCTCCTTCAAACACAAGTCACTTGACCATGGAAAATCTAGCTCCAAGTGAAGAGCAGTATATACTGCAGAGCCTGAGGACTGAGATGGGAAACAGTTCATCAGGTGTTATCTTGCCTGTTACCAACCACTGTTAAACAAAGATTTGCTCCCACAGAAAGCAATGGAAACAATTCAGTGGCTTCAGTCATCTTTGGACTAGGGCTTTGTTTCCTTACAAAATAACCTTCAGTTCCCAGCACTGTCTGATGTCTAAAATGACCAATTTCTGGAACAGACTTTTCCATTCTGTACCCTGGAGGAAATGCTGCTGTCTGACCAATTTCTCGCCACCAAGAGACCTTGATTCCATTTTCAGTTACACTATCATTTTGCTGGGTGACAAGTCACTTCCTTTCCCCAATCCTTCACTTCCCTCTATCAAATAGGGATAACACTGAATGCTTTGTCCTCTAGGAATTTAAACTGCTACAGGTATTGGTTTGCTTTGGAGCAGCTTCACACTGCACCACCTGAGAGCCACGCATTCTGCCATCCCCTGGCTGCAACCAAAAAAGCCAGAGGTAAAAACACACTGCGTAAAAAGGGGAGAGAAAAGGAGTAATTGGGACTTGTGAAGAAACTGGAAAGCATCAATTCTCCAAAGAATCTTTTCAGACTAAGCAAATTTGCTAGTATCATTTTGAACAAAAATCAGGTAGAATGCACAGTTCATCAATAGGAATTGTGTTCCTTCCTCTTTAAAAGGTGCTCCCTAAACAGCTCTCTCCACTTTAAAAGGCTTAAATATTAAATATCATTCAGCCAAGTCATAGTGGGGGTCCACACTTTACCTCATTCCTCTCTTAACAATGTCCTCAGGCCAGCTGCCAGGAATTCAGACACATAATAACTTCCCTGGGCTCAGAACTCTTCACCTCGGGCATGCTCTGCTCTTATCTACAGTGGGAAATGTTCCCATTCGTTTCATGGTCCACTCTGACCACAGCACTCCTTGCTTCACTGACTTTCCCCCTGCATTATGCTTCAGGTTCAAACTTCCCAGCCTCACCTGCAAGCCCATGCACACCCTTACTCCAGCTGCTTCCTCCTCCCTCTTAATTTAGGCTTAGCTTTCACCCTACAACATCAAAACTCTGTCCCCTTCTTCCCATGGCTTCTCCTGTACCACCATTCTCTCCCTTGTGAAGGCTGATCCATGGAGCTCCCTGCCAGCAGGGTTACAAGAATACCCAATTCATTCCAGGCTTTATTCTCCTGGGCATCAAGAAGGTGGTTCTTGAAATATGTGACTGGCAGCTCCTGCGTGTGGCTGCAGCCTAAAGTAAATGAGAGCAAAAATGACTTTGCCACTGCTCTTGCTTTCCTTTTGTAAATGAAATAGGGCATTAGCACAGCCAGTTTTGTACTGTGGGACTCCTTCCTCAGATTGCTTTTAAGTTCATTAAGTGCCAGCTTCAGAAAGAAAATGGTAACATTTGATTTATTGGTACAGGGGAAAAAGGATGAAGTAAGCAATAAACCTACTAACAGCAGAGTTACTCCAGCTCACTGCAAGCTAGTCCCAAGGAGCACCTAGATTCCAGTCCAAGATTAGCACATATACCTGATGTCTGGGGCAAAACCTTCCCTTGCTGCTTGCCTCAGTTTCCCTGCTCAGAATAAGATGATGCTAACTGTGAAGCTGAACTGCATTACATTTGCCAGACATACAAATAGGAAATCATTTACTCACAAGTGTCCATGGAGACAGTGTTATCAAGCAACACGCCTGTATACGTCTCTAGGATACATAGAAAAGAACCCAAGTGGAGGCATTCAGATAGTCCTACAGTTACGACACTGCCTTAGCCCATGAGTTATTTTGTTCTGTTACAGACGCTCTGTGTGAGGCTGGGCAAAGCATCAAATCTTTCCCCATCTGTACAACAGAAAACCAGTTCATCCTTCCCCATTTGCTTTGTTGTCTCAGGGCTACTGGCATTACAAGCTCATAGGGCCAGAAAGTGACTCCTTCTGGATATGCTTACAAAACTGAACTGACAGAGCTTCAGATTCAGCTACTGCACTACCAATACAAATAATGGGCCACCGATACACTAATATTGGATAGATGCAGGCTTAGTAGTGGAAAAGGAAACCGCTTACCAGGAATGGATTATTTGTGACTTATTTGTGACTTCTGAAGCAAATATGAGGAAATTAATGAATTTTCTGCCTGATTTTTTGTCCCTTTTTTTTTATCCCATTTCCTTCCAAGAGCATTGAGGAATGACTAGAATGTTCTCTGGACAAATCAATGAAACTAACACCCAACAAATGACCTTTCCTCAATGTCTTATAAGTACCTGTCAACTTCAGGAGTGCCACCACAATTGAATGGAGAGATTTAAAGCCAGACTATTCATTAGAGAGCAAACTATTATTCTAGAGACTTAAATGGATTGGCTAGTGGCCAGCCTTCCTTACTGCTTAGGTACCACTAGTGAAATAGAAAGTGGCTGCCATTTGGTTTGCACAAAAGCACAGAACAGAACAAAGTCCTTTAAGAAGAACAAGAACTGGGCTGTTCAACTGATGATGGTCTGACATCTTGGCAAGATGGTGTGAAGGGGAAGCAGATATACAGCATAATCAGGGAATCACCCAAACAAGCAGAAGTCTGTAAACACCAGGTATAGCCTCTATTTTATGGCATCACTAACAATCAACCAACTAAGCACATTATAACGAATGCATTCATGAAATAAAGGGGCTGGGAGGGTGTCTCAATAACTCCAATTTTCTTTTATACAATAGGTACTTCTGACTTCCCATATACAGTTCTGAATTAGAGGCCAAAATATCATCTTCTCTAATGCAACTCACATTTGCATTAAATGCTAACATTTCAAAGTAGGAGTTACAAACCTTACCATTAATCATCTGGTTTGTATCAAGTGATGTGTCACCTTTATCTCCCCTGAGCCCTTTTCTCAGGATAACCTTCTTCCCAAGTTCCCCTTCATTTTGTATGACTTAGATAGTTATTTACAATAACTAGGACAAAAATAAAAGGGACTAACAGGAGCTCTGTTACACAACATCCCACATATCTGTACAGTACAACCAAGAATAGCACTTCAGCTCTTTACCCTGCTATAGTATAAGTATCACCATACTGGGCAAGAAGATCATTTGTGCAATGTAATCTCCCTATTTCACTGGTGTCTATGATGATGATGAACTTCATCAGGTTGTTTGAGTCTAATGTAGAGAAATAGTAATCCAAATCCTCAGGCACTTAGATGACTCCGAAGCTCTGTGCCTTCCAATACATTTTCTTGGGTGAAATAAACTCCTTCTGCAGATGGCAAGTTTTGAAAGATGGAGACCATCCCATTACTTCATCACTGTATCTGTCTACAGACCTTATCCAGATCCTCAAAACCACCACTACACAAACCTGCTAAAATATGACCAAGATGTTCTTGCTACTATGCATCCAAGCGGCTCAATTCTGCATTAAAACCTTTCCATACCCAGTGACACACAAACTGCTGTAAGGCAGCTTGATGTTTCTGCTGCCCTCTTCCTCTCCCCCACACTGCAGGATTTTGCAGATCACAAAGCAAATGATGCTTTCCTGCTCTGTTCCTAACGTCTTTGAGATGTGTGTGCTTCAAGTCCTGCCCTCCACACTTAACATGGCTGGCTTTGCTGCATTTGGGTTGTGTTATCCCAGCATAGGTGTTTGTCACTTCAGCTGGCTGGGAATAGGCACTTACGTTAATAAGGTCTCTGACAGATGCCATCTTCCTCTGTTTTCCAAGAGGTTTTTGCCATGTTCCTTCCACTCTTATTTACTCATCAGTCGGTTTGAAAACTTACTGTTCTCCAGCACTTAAGCGGAAGCCTGTGGTTCCTTGTGGTTTTCACAAAGGAAGGCTGCATTTCAGATGACACACAGTAAAACAGTCTGACCGTGTGTAAAAATAAGATTATAGCTCATAGCCCATGGTTCCAAGCAGTCCAGCTCTGCCACAGATAAGGGAGGCTGAGGAGGCTTAGGATGCAAATTGAGCACTTTTCCTTCAAAACCTACCCAGCTGCTGAAGATGCAAAAGGCAGTTTCAGGATTAACTTTCTGGTGCAATTTGTTTCCATCAAACTTTGCTTCTGATGATTTCACTGAGCGGGTCCAGAATCTGTTACAGTAAAACAGGTCAAAGTGGATATGGAAAAAGATATTTCCATTCTTCAAAGGCAGAAAAACAATTTTTCCTCTTTTCTGACTGGCTGCAGTTAAAGAAGATTACAGCTGGGATGATTGCTTTCAGCAGCCGCGCGTTTGACCTATAATGCTGTAAAAATATAACTAACCCTTCATACATTGACTGTCAAGAATTTTCCCCTACATGCTTTCTGTTTTTCTTAGTCTACTTTGTAAGGAAAATTTGCATATGAAGATTGCTTGGCCTACTTCACAGTCAGACAGAACAGATTGTACTGAATAGAATAGAACTACAGTTCAGAACTGTGCCTGGTCATCTTAACCACCCAACCATGCCTTGAAAATACACAGGGTGAGGAAAGGACATAAAAGGAAAGATCATGTCTCTTCCTTGTGTCCAAAAAGCTGAGAGAGCTCTTAAGTGGCCTGTTCATTGAAAGATGCCAAGCAGCAGCAACAACACACATCCTCCTCTTCCAAAACTGAATCCATACTGTAAGAGCACAAACAGGGAGGCAGCAAATCAATCAGTCCGAACTGCCCTCCAACAGGAGACAGCCCCATGTTTTGAGCTACCGCAACATGATGCACAACAGCACCACATTACAGAGCTGCCTTCCTTACACATGGACTTTTGAAGCAGAGGGAAACGTTTGTGCAGAAGCCCAACCTAGTGTGAACGTGTTGACAAAGCTCAGAGGAAACAGCTATCCCACACAGAGACTTTTCACTCCCCCTGCAACAAAGGAGGAGGAAAAGGGTGCAGGCTCAGAGAGGTTCCCAGGGCTGCTGCTTTCTGTAACTAGCAGCTTCCAGAGAAGTATCACTGCAAGCACAGAAAGGTAAATTAACTCTCTCATGTCCATATATGAGCTCCAACATTAGCCTTACACATCCCACCAGATGCAGCAAGTGCTTTGGGCAGTCCCTAAATAACAGATGGCCAAGAACTGAGAGGAGATTTAAACCCCCCTTTTACAGTTTTTCCCTAAGCCACTGCCCAGTGCCAAGCCTACAAGGCAAGGACCTGGTGCTCCAACCCTTGTTGTTTATTGCTGCCATCACTACCCCAATACAGAGCAGCTGCACATCACATCCTAACGTGCCACAAAAACCAGTCCTACTCATAGTGAAGGTCTCCAAGTATCCAGGTCCCACATCAATCCAGGGAGATGTATCCCGGCTTTCCCCATCATCAGGGAATAATCCCTCCCTTTCCTCAGAAGGCCTTTGTTCATACCCAGAGCAGCCTCAGCATGGCCAGCTAAGAGCTGACGGGAGCTCAAAACCACATGGCAGACACTGGGATTGCCTTGTGATTTTTGGTGGTGAGCTGCTGATGACAAAGAGCTTGGCACATGATGGACCAAGTTAATGCAGTTAGGCACAGAACAGGTCCTGTGCAACTCCTTACTTGCCACTTTAAGTTTAACTTTCCCTGTTTACTTTTAATTTAATCTATTCTTTTGATCTCTCTTCCTCTCTGTTCTCTTGTCTCCCCAAGTTTGCTGACACAGTAAGAAGCATGACAAGCTCAGACAGGCTAACCTACTTTTTTCTTTCTCTCTTGTACATGTTAACGCTCCCGCTCTTCTACCTAGCATATGAAAGCATATTGCAACTATCATTATAATGATACTTCCAGTCCCCCTGTGAAGTATTTCCCCCAGCTGACAGGTGAAGAAACTCAGAGACACACTGAGCTCTTCAATTACTTGCCCCTCCAGCTTACAGAGGAAGCCAGCAACACAAGTGGAAATGAGACCCAACAGACTTCTGTTTTCCTTGGTCCCAATCTATATCAAATTATTATAACTCTACCCATCACAGGTCTGTCAAATACCTGCATTTCTAAATGCAGTAGTAATAGCAAAACTTTAGAGATCTGTTACACAGACTTACAAGGAACACTCATCACCATGTCCTGTGTGCCTTCACTCTTTGCTGCTGCCTGCTAGTTCAGATTCATGGGGTCCATGTTGCCTCTAAAGCTCAAGGCATGTGTTAACAGGAAGAGGCTGCAGGTACCTGCTTCGGGCAGCCTAAAGCCTCTATACTGCATGAAATAGTCTGCTTACATGTCAAGCCATGGAATGTGCTCCATTTTTAATACTTTTAGCCTGAATTTACCCATGTTCTGGACTTGGTTCCCTGCGTGTGCTCACATTTGGGAGATTCAGCTGGACTTGGCCAAATTCAAACCAGTGCCTAACTGAATTTCATCATAAGCACAAATATCATTCAGCCAAGCTGTTTTCCCTCTACGTGTGAATAACTCAGTGCTAAGCCACAAGCTCGATTTTACAGAGATTAGATTTCCAGTTATGATACTGAGTAAAATCCAATATCCATCACTCCCTGCGGGGTACTGAACAATCTTCAGCATTTACAAACCCCAACTTCCAAAAGCAAGTACACTCTTAAAGTTAGTCTCAAATTACTTGAATTCAGATATTGACACCCTTGGGGTTAATATTCCCAAAGATCTTCTCTGCAGCAAATCATGCCTTTATTTTATGAAAGCTGAAATTAGCACCTTGAAGCTTAGTCTGAAAGGCAAAAAAGCCAGCTACTACTGGAGTGAGTGATAGTTATCAACAGTGGAATTTGGACAAAGCATATAACATACAGCAGAGCACTCAAAAAACCTGAAATCATATTAATTTTTGAGGTAAGTTACTTGAGCACCATTTAAGTCTGTGTATAGGCTTTTTACTTCACAACCAGAGTGGCTTTAATGAGGTTGCACTAAATTTAGTTTGGAAGGGAATCAAGTTTAAATGAAAGGAAAACACTTTCACCATGAACAAGAGTGACCACAAAGGGGTTCAGTGCAGTTTAACTAATGCATTTTATGTATGCATCATTAGTTTAATACGAATTAACTTCTGACTGTTCCAGTGTAGACAAGCCCACAGTTCTTTACATCTAAATGTGTAATAATACTCCCTTTGTCTTGTCAGTTCCAACAGTGAGCTCTCTGGAGCAACTGTATTAAACACACAAGTCATATTACACTTAGGCCAGGATCTCTTGGGATTCAGATCCATACAGCTCCTGCACATAAGCAGTAAGTATCCTCTTTGGGCTACTCTTGTGAGTCAAGTTACTCACACACATACCTGCTGCATCAGATGACAAATGGAAACCGTAAGCTGCCTAGCATCACAAACAACACATTCTCACATACGCACTACTAACACCAATAGTTCCATCCATGGTCTCCCACACCAAAACACCAGGGCAGACCCATGTGTGAGTATTGCAACTCTAATGTTTAATTATCTTGAACACAGTGATATCCACACCACACTAGAAAGAAATCAATTCTCCTTTTGCTCTCAGCTATAAATGCATGTATTCCATAATCAGCCTAACAGAACAGACATATGGGATTGTACATCTGGGAAGCATATGAGAGGCCTTCTCATATATAAAATTATGTTGCAAAGCATCTCTCGCTGACACAGCTTTAGGTACTTTTCCTTCATTTGCACGCTGGAAAATTTGACTGATGTTTCTGGTTTATAAGATATTAAATAATAACCACCAAGTTGCATTTCTGGGATGCTTTTCACTCCTAAAATCTCCCACTACACCTTATGAATCTTATCTGCAGTATTTCTTTGACATGCTTGTCCTCTATTTCTGCCATTAGCCCTGGGACTCACTTCTGACAAGAGGCTGCCTTTGGGGTTAAACTGGGCACATGAATACCCTTCTAGGACAGATATTAAAGGGTGAAATATCACAAGACCTCTAGAACAGCAAGCAGACATGAAGGAAATTAACTGGATTCATACACAGCTTCAGTGCTGATGGTCTGAGGGGTTTCTAAAACCAGAAGAGGAGAATTCCTACTGGAAAGCAGCTCCTCAGGAAGGCACTGCCAACACCAGTGGCTCAGAGAAGACAGCAAGCAGAGCTGCATCACTGCCTGGTGACAGACTCCAAACTGATGCCAGCACATCACAGCCTCATAGTGAACCAAAAACCATAGTAATCTTCCCACCCAACATCTGATTTCCCTTTCCTTATTCCACTGGTGACAAACCAGTATGGATCAGGCACCTTGGGCAGTTAAGAAATCAGATCCCAAGGTACTGTGCTTAATCACGGATGGCTGTGCCATATTGCAGTTAAGCACTTGTATTTTTCTCTTTCTCTCTCAGTTTTATCTTGGAAGCCCAAAAGATTATTTATAGGAGCATAGGGTCTCTTCTGTGCTGGAACTGCCTTTCCTTTCCTCCCACCCTCTGTTTTAGGAGAGTGGTGATGCTATGAAAAGACTGGATCTTGTTTTATTTTATTGCTATTAGGGGCAAAGTAAAAAGAGTGAGACCTATAAACACAATGATGCCAAGATACAAGGAGACTACATGCTTGAATGCCCAGCCCTGGCTGCTTTGTTCCATGAGTAATAACCAGCACACTGGCAGAGGTCATATATATATGTTTGCCACAGTGCAGAAAGCAGAGGTGCGAAAAGATACACTTTATGCCAAAGGATCATTTCATTTCCTATGGCACAGCATCCCTCTGCCCGCTGCACAAATCATAAACCTTCTTTATATTCACAGTTCTCCTTTGAATTGATACCTCCTGTTCCACTTTTTCTTGTCTCTACAGCAAGAGGTGATACAGAAATGCTTCTGAGTGATTCAGTGCAGAAAACATTTTGGGGAAGAAAAACATTTATGGCTGTGTGACATGGACCCACTTAGAACCCAAATCACACAGCAAGTAACAAGACTTAACTATAAGCTTTGAATTCAGGCCAGACCGGTGTAAGTTTCACTGCATTCATCCATCCCAGCCTAATTTAGTGCTTTGTGTGGCAGCAGCTCCCAGCAAATCACCTGGAAATCTCATACACTTCAACTCCAGAGCACTCTGCATTCCTCTGAAGCTTGACCTACCCAGCTGGCCTCACTGCCCTGACCCACAGCAGTAACCCCAGGCCAGGTACTCCTGCGTCAAACGCTCTGAAGTATGAGCCCTAAACTTCCAAGGAAGGCAGTAACTCTGCTTTATGTGCAGCTCGTGTTCTGATATAGCTCCTTAAAGCTGCCTCTCCTCTGCAGGAGAGCAAAATAAACCCAGACCTGAACACCAAACTTTGGTCTGAATTGCAGAGTCCAAACAGTCACTCTATGAAATCATTTAGGATCATCCTATTGGAGAGCCAGGGTTCACTGCTTGGTGCTTCCTATTTCAGAGGACTCATTGGTTATTGTTCACAAACCCAAGGTGGGAAGAGGTGGGTCTGTAAAACACTGCACAGTGTATCCCAGGGCTTGCATGAGGATGTGGTACTAAATCCAGGGTTTTCCAACAGAGTTCTCCACAACCCACCTAGTATGCAGTGCTCAGCCTTTCTGTGGGGGTAACTGGAAGCAAAATGTTTGCCCTAAAGAGATCCTCTGCTACTGATGAACCACATGGGGCAGGAGAGAAAGACTTCAGCTACACAAGCAGGTCATGAGAGTATACCCCACTTATTTCAATAGAATAATGAAAGGGGCCCAGTGCTTAAGCTTAGTGTTTGTTGTGCTTACACATCATTTCAGTTTCACATTATTGTCTATAAAAACCAAAGAGGCAAGAATATGCAATACAATGCAAAATAAAATACACCAAAAAAAGAGGAAATCCATCATCCCCACCACCGTTATGGTCCAAAATGAGCTTTCAGCACAAACCCCAAGTCTCCATCTATCTGCATTCCCCTACACAAATTTCAATAGATTAAAGCAAGTGTGCTCAGATCCAGAACACTTCTAGGCCATCAAGGTGAGACTTTTCATTCAGGCTCATAAACTGGGACGTCATTGTAAATGCTTTAAAAGCCTAGCAAAATTGTAATACACATGCCAGTATGTGTGACCAAAGGGATTACCCCAGAATGGCTCACCTGATTAGTTATACAAATGCCTTTTTTTCCCCCCTTCTTTTTCCCCTCTTAATCCAAGACCGTGCAGAATGCCAAATGAGAGTATGGAGCAGGGGATGTAGTGGAATGTCTGAAGGCTACAGGCTTGGGATTTATATTCCATGTTGAATTCATTGTTCTCTCCCTACCCCTGCTGCCCTCTAAAATATGCTGCAGCCATGACAGAAATAAATTAGCCTGAGGTACAGGTCACACCTTCAAGGGCAGTAAGCATTCTGGGTAAAATCAATAGAGAAGATGGGAGTCTCTAACAGCTGAAGCAGAAAGAATGACGCATTGATAGCTTTACATATACCCAAACAAAGGCACTTTGGAGAAACCCCAGTCCCTGCTGCCTTGTGAACACAAAGCTCATTTCTTCATCCACCTGAACCCCAACAGCAACACAGAGGCGATTCAGAAAGGCACCCATTTCTTTGGGGAATTTACATAGTGATGCAGAAAATCCTATTTCTTTGCATGTCTGCCTAGGAAGGAAGGGATCCAAATGCTGAGTTCTGGCCCAGGTTGCAACTCCCAGCTACAGAGAGCAGAATCTGCACTGAACTTCAGCTTAAAGTTTGCAGCACTTTCCAACCTCTTAAGTGGCTGAAAGTGAAGCCAAACAAAGAATCCCTTGAACTTTGGTGAACACAGAAACGAGTCCAGGAGGCACCAACAGACACTAATACTGTGTGCTGCGTTCATCCCTTTCACTTGTGGTTTTAAAGCAATTGATAATATATTCAAAATTACCCACTGAGAACCTTCAACTCAGGCTTCAATACCTACAAATCACAGTTCCTCTGAAATGAGCTGATACCAGGATATGGGACATAGGGAGATTCATGAAGAAGTCCAGTGGGTTTTGTTAATGCCCCTATGGTGAGTTAAGTATTAACTCAGAGTGAGGCACACAACCTGTTCAGACACTTCATGGATCCCACAGGGTTCCGACCTGTGTTTTCAGGTTCCTGAAAGCTTTAAAGCCTGATCTAATCTCTCACAATACTTCTAATAATAGGACTTAAACACCTCAGTCCTGCAGGAGTTTCTGACATTGCTACCCAGGGGGTTGTCAATAGACAGAGCTAAAAGCTTTCCTCCTCTTCTGTCCCTCTCACACTTCTCCAGAGACAACTTTGGCCTCAGTGCAACAGAATCTAAATCCAAATGAGCCCTGATGTAGTGCAAAGCCAGCAAGAAAGTGTTGAACATGTAACTCTCCTCTAGGCTCCCTGTTTGTTTGGGTTTAAACCACTCACAACATGAATGTTTCTTGCTCTGCTATCATTAGACTCACACTTTCACCTATGGTGAAATAGAGCGCAGTTTTCAGCCGTATTTGTACTTACATTTGTGGAGTCTGTGAACAATATGATAAATAGAATTGCTTTCATTTCCACTGCTACCTGTAAAAATAAATGGAGGAATTCACCATTAATACCAGCACTGCACTGAAGGATTGTCTGTTGCTTACAGTCTCTATCCCAGACGTGGTTGCATGGCAGTATCTGCAACATCTAGGAGAAATTACACTAAAATCAACACCTTGAGGAAAAGTGCTCCTCAGAAGTCATCCATGTCTTTCTGCTTCTGCTCTGAACACCTCTGCATCTTCAGACATCTACTTGAACACACCAGTACACAGAGAAAAGAAAGAGCTTCACTTCAGTCAGCAGAGAAGGGGACGCATTACTTAAGCACTCCATAAGAGTAGACCCCTGGCCCTACAGTAACCCTGGGTGCTGATGTTCCACCTGTGGCTATGACTGGCTAAGGAGCAGACCTCAGCAAGTGGTGACCGAGGGGACAGGTCCAGATGCAATTCCTCCATAGTGGAGCTGTAAAACTCCATTGGTAAAAAGGTGTTACTTTTAAACACAGCCTCCATCAGAACTTACAGATGAGGGAATCGGTTTTACTGTTAATGTGTAAAGATGTTTTTAGAAAGGCCATGGGCTTTCAGCTCCTACCTGGCTCATTCCCTGCAGCTACTTGCACACACTACTCTTGGGGTCAAGGAAAGGGGGGAAAGAAAGGCTCATTCAAGATCTTCCCAAGAATGACCCAAGATCATCTGCCTCAAAACACACATTGGACAGAGCAGCCTGCAATGACTTGCCCTAAGGACGAAAGCACAGGTTACTGCCCGAGGTACCCTTATTAGCTTTTGCCTTGCACTTCTATGCTAGATATGAAAAAATACAGTTGCACATTCTCATATGTAGTGCAAACTCTGTGCTTCCTCAGAAGAGATGCAATGTCATCTAGTGTAGTTTTCTCTAAAACAAATCATCCCCTATTTGTTTTATACTTCACTGTCTGTTGTGATACAGAAAGTCCTACCCAGTTTGGGAGAACATTCCAATAAGCACAAGAGTACATTATCTGAACAGATAATAGCATCCTGAGGTCAAGAATGACCCATTAGAGATAAACCCATTTGAGGGCTGTTATTCTACTGCAGTCCCAGACACAAGCTGGCTTACTTCGCCGAGTGACTTAGCCAGGGTGTTTCAGATGGGTTTTGACATCCTGATAACTCAAAACGCTCTGAGCAACCACCATCTTCAAAAGAGGCCTTGATATGATGTCTCTGTGTAAGCACTGAAACCAGGAAGCTGCCACGATTAACCACTCCAGAAACCCAAGACCATTGTGCTTCTGCTCTGCATGTCCTAGGCAGGAACAAACTCACAGCAAAGGTAACCTAGTGCTCAACAACATATCCCATTCCCACACTTCCTGCTTTCTCTATCCAGGTTTCACCTCTGCCTATTGATTATTGCTGGTTTCAGAAGATGTGTTTCCATTTCAGAGAGCAAGCTCACACGTGGAACTTGGAGGAGATGCATTGTAAGTTTTTCCCCATTTAAGTTGTTCAAAAAGCCAGGATTCAACACACAAATGAAAGAGAAAACCATGCTATACACATTTGCTTCATTCTGGGGGGAGATGAAAGCTTAGACAGATACGGATATTGCCAGGAACTATGGAATTCCCCTCCTCTGTTTTAAAAATAAAGAAGGATGTAAATGAAACAAATGAACAGTATTGGACTTGCCTTGGAACACCTGGGAAGGTGAAGGATGAAAACAAAGACAGGGAGCCACTAAACAGCTTACTGGCCAAAATCTGGCCAACATTCATTTAATGGACCGTTTTACACATCACAGGTAGGGTTGTTAAGACCTGGGCCCCGTGGCCTACGAGTTGTTTTCCACTTCTAACTTCTGCAAGTGTAGAAACTGCAAAATCTCAACCCTAGGAAGGGAAATGAAATAATCCAAAAACATTTCCTGTCCCTAGTTATATTTTGCACGTGAAACGGATTCATGCAAAGCTGCCGGATTTGAATACCTGAAAATGAACAATAGCACTGGGAACTGTTGTTCTCACATGGATAAGGACAATATTTTACCTTGCTGCTGTCATTAAAAGGATCTCAGCTGAATCTGTGGGCCTAAAAGTTAGCATTCAAAACTCAAATCAGGATGTGCGGTGTTGCAGCCTGGGTTTATCACTGCTCTGGAAGTACAAGGCACTTTCCTTCCATAAATACACAAAGTACTTTACAAAAGAGCCTCCCAGTCACCCTCCCCATTTCACAGCTAAGGAAATGGAGGTGCTGCATGCAAAGAGGGGAGAGACCCCATCCATCTGCAGCACAACCCTGACTGCCTCCATAATCCCCTGCAGGTTGCTAAATCAAAGAGGGAAAATGCAAAGACCTTTTCCCAGCCTCCTCTCACCCCAAACTTCCTTGGATCTCAGGGGATAAACGTATGGAAAGATCAGAGAGCTTCAGCTTTGGTCATCTGCAGATTCCTTCTGCTTGGCCTAGCTGCTCCCTGTCCCTCCATGTATATGCCGCAGGTAATCCCAGTAGGAATCAGACAAGAGACCCAGTGTAACCCAGTCACTTTTGCTCTATTCTCACCCTTTGCAAAGAGATGCCGAGCTTGCTTTTGCAGGGTGGTGAGCAGCAGCAACAGAACCTATTGTAGTTTGAGATTATGCACTTCTAATCCTGAAACTAGGAGTATGAATCACACCTAACCTGATGCTCCTTATTCTTTGCAAGGGGAATCAATTTCCAGCTTAGAATAACCAAATAAGAAATACAGAGCTTTTCAACAATGAAATTCATACATTTGCATGTATAGTTTTACCTTCAGTTATCTAAAGTTTGTAAACACATACAATTCAAACACTGAAAGCTGTATATAGTCTTGCAGGATTAAATGCTAACTTCTGATCAGCAACAGAACCATTCTGAAGAACACAGGACAAAATTTAACACCACAAACTGCCAAATGTTGCTGACCTACTTCAAACAATCATTAACTACAGACAGTTTCTAATGATTTGAATCCATTTCACTTCTTATTCAGTGGTCACTTTGTTTCTTGACCATTTGGCCTATGTTCAGAAAAACCTTCCTTAGGCAGCATTAAGTCTCAAGAAGTTATTCTCCTCCCCCCTTTCTAAGGCTGGGAATATTTCAAAGCCTCAAGAGACAGGAGTTCCAAATATGCCTTTAAAACCCCCAAAGTAGAGAGCACTCACAAAGTTAAAAGCGCAATAGTCTGCTACATTAAACCATGTTGTTATCAAGTAAAAATTGCTTTCTCTCACCCCTCTAACAGCTTTGCAATTCATTCTCCAGAAAGAACTGCAAATGTATTAAAAGGCAAAACATCTCTGCTGAGGCTGGAAAAGATCACATGAACAAGCCACAAGATTTGCTTGATAACATACAGAGTTTATTATTCAAGAACGAGTCTCATTTTCAGCTCTAAGGGAGAGGGCGGGGAGAGAAGCGGGAGCAGTCTTTTAAAGCACACACATGCACGCTGGAAGCAAAGCATTGCATTTATAGGAACCACTAAAAAGAGGAAAGAAAAGGAAAAGGAAAAGGAACAAACCTCTCTGCTCAGCAGCAACTCGGGTTGTCACAAACTAAGCTCAGCTCCCCACAAACCTCATCACGTTTTCACTTCGACCAAGTTTACCTTTATCAGAGAGGCTGAACAATCACAAAGCTGCTAAACTTCTGGCAAAGTTCAGCAGTGCTAAAGATGGGAAGGGGATACAGGAGAGCAGAAAAGCAAAGCATCAGTTCAAAGCCAAAAGCTGCTGGGAAAGTTAGTTTCTCTGCACCCCTTTACTGACCTAAGAAGTCTTCATTTCACAGGTAGCAAAGTTTGTCTTCCTTCTCCACTGCAAGACTCACACTTGCATGCAGGCACACTGCACTACTGAGAGGGATCATCAAAAGAATAGTGTTTCCAATCTTCCGGTGACTAAGGAGGGGAAGAAAAATGCAGTCCAGCCAGGTACTGTTTCTTCATGAAAAGTAAATCCGGCATTCTGGAATGAGTTCAAACATAGGGCTTGACAGGCAAAGGAGAAAGGCTTTTTCACTGAGCATGCTTAGTCCTGCACTGCCTGCACACTTAATGAACATTACTTCCTTCCCAGTGGTTACTCCTAGTAGAAATCCACACCCCCTACTCTTCAGAAGTCAGGAATGCGGCTGTAACCAAAGTCCAGAAAACATGCCCGACACCCAGACAAGGCCCCACAGATCAATAAACTCAGGTTGTGACCTGCAGGTCAGTTTGTCAAACAGGACATCAGGGTGAGTTTTTTCTACACTTGGTATAGTTTGCTTTATGCTTCAGCTAATGCTACTCGCTCCCCAGAGAAAATAAAACTGCACTGGCTTGTAAAGAATGATTAAATGCTTCAATAACAGATGGGAATTCTCTTCCAAATCTTGTCTTTCCAAACCTGTTTTAAAGTGAGGAAAGAACGCTGCATAAAGGAGTTTTTCAGGTAAAATTAGGGCATTAGGTTCCTGAACAAAAGTGATTTGAAATTGTCATAGGTAAGTATCTGGTGACAAAAAAAAGTGCCTTTTATTTACTTAGGGCCTAATCCTGTTCCGTTTGCAGTCACAGAGAGTTTTGTCATTACCTTCAATGGGAATAGTGCTGGGGTTTTAGATTACAAATGCTTTCAGGCAAGAGCTGCGTCTACTCCAGTGACCTGTACAGGACAGACTGGTTTTGGCACTTCAATTTGCAATTTACTCTATTGCTGTGTCTGAGTGTTCCAACCCCATGCAGCAGGACCCGACCCCCCCCCAGATTCACAGGACTTGCTGAAGAAAAGCAATCCTACAAAATTGCATGTGTTATTTTTAAAGCTTTCCATTATATTTCAAGCTTTTCAGTCGCTTTCCAGTTTGTTTCCTTGAGGTTACACTTAGCTCTTACATTGCAATTCTCCTCCACAATAGGACTTCGAAATGTAGCCTTTCTGTAATGAAGCCTGTGCTGGCCCTGGCTGCTGTGTCACTGCCTTCATAAAAACACCAAGTGTTGTAAGAATCATAATGAAATAACAAAAGCCATAATGTAGTCAGAGTAAGGAGCACTAAGCAGAATTACAACTGAATGGACCATTATCACTCTAAGACCTCTAAGATAATGAATATTGCTCTGCATTGTAAAATAGGTTACAACTCGATCGTGACCTCTGCGTCTGAGTAACTCCAGACTTCACAAGGCTGAGTCCTGATTTGAACAGGACAGACCATGACAGAGATTAAATCTCTGGATTCTAAACCACCCAGACCCTTAGAATATATACCTAGTTTAGATTGCAAATGTTAATAGTGCACACTGGGACTGTGTTCATGTGGACAGGTTTCAGAAGCACTGCGGGTCCTTTGCTCCTAAGTGCAACCAAGTGGTTCTGGGTTTTTGTTGTGCTTTCAGTTTGGGGTTTTTTCCAATAGTTTCTTGCCCACACATCCCTGCTCTTCCTGGTTTCATTCAGGATCATAAAAGGAAAAGCCTCAAAAGTGCATGACAAAAACAAGCTGTGCTGTTATTTCCAGCATCCTGAACTTGAAGAGACTTTGGAAATCCCCAGAGAAAGTTTCTTGCAGTTTGGAGACGCAGCCATGTTAGGTTAATTGAACCCAAATGCACCTACCAAAAGACTTTGGTACATTTCCACTTCATATCCCAAAGCTTTCCTTTAGTCGGGAATGCTCCTAAGAGGCAGATAAACTGAGATTTTATCTCTGGGCCATCTCTGCACCATCTTTCAGACACTTTTGTTGGCTGTGCCAAGAGCTAAACCTATTAGGTGTTCGTTGAGCCTGAGACATTGAAAGCAAGTGGGTAGTACATCTTATTCATGACTAAAAGGAATTACCCTAAAGCTCTGAACTGATGAAGCCAAGTCTTAAACACATGTTCCTTTAGCAAAACAGTTGTGGTGGTTTTAGACACCCGTATTTCCCTCAGTTGTTCATTGCCATTTCTGCAGCACAGCTGGATGAACAGGGGACGCGCATCCCTTGACGTGGCATCCAGAAGCTAGGAGCCAGACCAAAGGACACAGCACTGATGCACCTCAGGAGCATGTGTGTGTGTGCATCATCATCTTGGCATGGCTCTGGGATGGTAAGTTGCTAGAGAAATAGGAAGACATGAACACCACAGCTGCCCTCAAAGCAAACAAGTGTTTCAGTCTCCCTGGCACTTACTGCTGTATGAACAGATATTGGAGCTGTAACCCCACAACGTCACCACACATCTCCTCCCCGTACTCCTAGTGATAGAGCTACTGAGTACCTCAAGGCTGCTGTAAGCTCAGGATCCATTTTCCTTGTGAGTACCACAGTGCTGAAGCCCTGGAAGCAAAAGGCACATTGCAAATATGCCGTCTGTGAGTCACACCGGAGGGAGCAGACTGCTGATTCCCTTCATGCCTAATTACCCATAAGTGGTTGGCACGATGATTTATTTAGCACAGCGTTGGCCTAGCTTTCAGACGAGCCCTGTGTCCAAATGGAAAACACTCTACTTCCAGTTTTCTTCCTGAAAGAGAAACCAGGCAGGGCATTCAAGTCCACAGAATTATTCCCTCCTGTGAGGGAAAACTGTATAGACCAATGTATGCCAAAGCTGCAATGCCTGTTCCTCCATATATATATATATATGCTGTCCTCACACAGGATTACAGGTTTCTTTGAGGAAAACTGGGATCAGTCCTACCTGTAACTTCAGCTGCAGGATGCCATATGAGGTAACAGTCCAAATCAAATTTAAGTGTGAATGAGGCACCTAAACACCCTTTAGGCTCTGCAATTAGGGCCTCGAAAGGGCAATGAGTTTGGCTAAGGAGCAGAAAAGATGCCCTATGCCTAGAAGCTATTAGGTGACTCCCGATGGACCATCAGTAACAGGGAGAGGAGAACACAGTTTATGAGTCAGGACAAGGACTGGGGGAAGCCTGGATAAGTGAAAAGCCAATAGGGAATGGCACAAGCTTTGGACAGAGGAACTACTTGAGGTTTGGGATGCTGCCCGCATATTCTGTTTAACCAGTAAGCTGTGGCCTAAGGCACAGACCTGAAACAGACGTTGGCATGGCATCAATCTTTCCCAGGGTGAAGGACAGAGCCCACCAGCACACGTTCACCAAGATCCAAGAGGGAACTATTGTACTTCAGATGTTGCCACTTTTAATGAGAGCCAAATGGCTGCCCCTCCCAGAGCTAACAACTCCAGCTGGGACAGCTTTGCTTCTCTTATTCCCCTAGGATGCATAAAATGCGTTTTTGCTCTCCTTCCTGACACCAGAAAAGGCTGGATTGCTTCCCACTGTACTGTGAGAGCTTGAAACTTGGCCATGCTATTTACAGCATCTTCTTTGCCCGTAGGAATTGGAGACACATCATGATTTTTCCACCATATGCAAGCAGCAGGCACTACTGCATGTGCCAGCACTACTATATGGCAAATCCTGCCCTACCTGTCGATGCTTCCTCGTGGCCACTGGAAGCACTACAGTAAGAGAGAAGAGGATTTCTCAAGGGATGCTGTCTGCTGGCTCTGATCTTCATTGTTCTTGGTGTTCAGATGCTTCCATTCTTCAATTCTTAATGGGAAAGGACAAATTAAAGAAGGATTGCAAAGGGTGGGGCTCCATTTCTGCTCCTCTTAAACTGTAACATTAGCTTTTGGCTATAGAGAAGCTTTCCAAAAGGATTTAAGTGACTCAAAGGCCTCAGATCAATTTGGTTTCAGTGGGAGCTGGGCTCCCAGGTTCTGCTGGAACTGCAGGAAAGCAGATTCTGCCTGTGAGTGTCTGGAAAACCACCCGGACACTCCCCATTTAACAGCCCCAAGAGATGCTATGGGCATGCAGGGGAGGTCTGGCAGATGGGGAATAACTCAGGGGTGACTTTTAGAGCCTGTCATAGAGGGTGGACCTTGGCCAACTTCCAGACACCCACTCAGCTGCTCCTCTCACTCCTTTGAGGGACAAAAGGGGAAAAGGCAGATGAAAAAGCTCTTGGGTTGACTCCCAGAGGCTGCAGTCTTCAGGATAAACCTGTTCAGTATGTGTTTTATATCAGGACACTGGACTCAGAGGGATGAAACTGAGTGAAACTGGATGACTGTATACAAAGATTGACCGAAGTGTATAAATACCCCATCCAAATCCAGAATGCACTAAAGGAGAGGAGTTATTGCATTTATTTTTTGATGAAACATTAATGTGAATTGCGTGCTCTCATATCACTCAGCCTTTGCTTCTGCAGCTCCAGATGAACTGACTGCAGGCCTTTTTTGCAGCATAAGCGTTCTCAAGCAAGTGACTCAAGCTAAGGGTGAAGGAAATGACCACCCCTGTGAATTGTCTCCCAGCAGAGCAGGAGACAACCTGCCAGAAATGACCCCATCACACACATGGCTCAGCCTGTACAAGGGGGTGTAGTTCTGCAAGGGTCAAAGGGAGCAGCTGCAGCTGTACTAGCTGAGCCAGCCTTGGTCAGCAGTCCATCATTTGGACTTCACAGCAATCAGGAGCTGTGGTTCACGTTCCCTTCCTGACTTTTCCTTTGCATTTCCCAAGAATCCGGACTGATTGTGTCCTCCTGACCTATAATACTTTGCATTTCCATGAATTAGATTAACGATGATTTTTCAGAGTCTTATTGTAAGATGAAAAACGACAGCAAACATTTCCTCTAACAACCTATGGTTTTATATTGCAGGCAAAATACAGTTGATTGAGGGAGGAGAAAAGACAAACTGCAGCAGCAACAGCACTGAGCTCAGGGAATGTAATGTTTCCTTCTCTCACAGGAGAGAGCTGTCTCAAGGCTAAATGTTTTGTGTGCTCAGGTACACATGATAAATACTTGTAGAGAGATGCTGAAGTGCAATTCCTCTGAAGGAGATGAGCTACATCATTTGTGCTACGTCTCTAACCTCAAACCAGCTGAACTTCAATAGGACATGATGCTTAAAATGAGAGGAAAAAAGGAAAAAATAGATTTGTTCACGATTTCTGATATAAAGCAGAAAGGTTTAGAGTTTCGCTTCTCATCAAGTGTAACTAAAAGCCATTGCATCTTACTGAATGGGTTGGATGTGTTCTTGCCAGCGTAAAGAGACTCACCATGTATCAATCCCTACAGGATTAATGAGTTTGCTGGTACCTAAACCCAGTCATCAGTCTGGTAAAGCTTCTTCACTTGAACAGAACATAGTGCAGTGCATATCAACATCTAAACATAAAGTTAAGATAACCACCACAAGGAGCATTGCAAGGAACAGGACTTTTCAGTCATAGGAATGAGGCTGGATGCTAAATCTAATTTTACCTCCTACAAATCATAGGCAAGGTCAGGTGTTTGTTTTTCTGGTCTCCTTGATCAAACAACCTTAGCAAAGATGGAAGATTTCTTTGAAAGCAATTGCTCCACTCCTCCGATGGGCTCTTCCAACGTAAATTAAACACGTGTGGTTAGCCAGAATTAGAACCTCAGTCTACCAGTTCCCACATGCAAACCTCCAGACTTAGCACTTCCCAGGCACTTTCCAGGAGCTAGCAGTAAAAATGAGTCCATAAACATCTCAGATTAAAATGACAACTGTCTATATGCACGACAACAGAGCCAAGACATTAAAGAACAAGGCAATAATATCCATCTCCTTAATCATCTCCCTCAGCTAAAAGCCTGTACAGTCTGCCTTAAATTTCAGCTCCAAGTGCTGTTCACAGGATGTGCATCATCCCCATGAATCAAATGGATCCATTTCATTTTTTCCACTTCAAAGTCGCTGGTGAGTTCAACTTTGGCACTCCAACAGAAGTCTTCCCTGCCAGCATGCACAGTACTCTGGAACCAGAGTGGGACGAGAGGAGTGGAAAGTCATTTATAAAGCACATCTTGCAGCACCTAGAGAATTGCTAAGCTTTACCTCTGGATTTTACACCATGTTTCTTGATGTAACATTGTGTTTGACTCGGGACAGTCTGTGGCAGAGGGGGGAAGGTGACAGTTTCATTTTCTCACTTCACTCCTGAGATTTAGGAGAACAGACCCGTATCAATGTTTGATTGTTTTTAATGAGGCTTTGCTGCAGTTTTCCACCTATCTCGGATGGTAACAGCTTGCCTCTGGGGATGTCACTGTTTTGCTAAGGGCTCCCCAAGCACTTTGCAAAAGCATGGAACAATGTGAAAGGCAGAAGTGATTTAGGGGATCCCTAAGTCTTACAAGCTCTACAGTAGCACATCGTACCCGAAAGAGCTCACGGAAATCGTCACTAAAACTAACTTCAATTTTGGATATATTGATGTTTTACTATCCAAATTTCTTTATCCAGACATTTCCTCACAGCTGTAGCTTGCACCACTTGGTTTTCATTTTTCACCTGAAGACATCTGCTGTTTTGTTCGGTTCTTTTGCCATCAAATGCACATTCCCTCCCTTTCCAGGCCACTGCTTGAGAGCTGATTTATTCCAAGATCTCTCCTTTCTTCTTTATATCTCCCTTAGCCTTTCTTTGGCTGTTGGGAACTTGTCTTAGCTTATCCTGCTTAAGTAGTTTGCAGGGTCAAAGTGAGTGTCATGGTATGTTTGCCTTACATCCCATGAATTTCAAAGTACTATGTCCTGCAAATGCTGTTGTCTATTTATGTGGCTATCATCACTGCTTTAACCATGCACTACACCACTGCACATAAAGCTTTTTCTTCTGATCAGCCCCTTTAGTGATTTAGTAGTTTTCAACATGTCTGAATGAATTCACATATCTCCACATCACTACAGACCTTGAAGCAACTACCTCAGTACCTCCTAGGGCAGTGAAAGCCTTTCATTTGTTACCCAGGTAAATGCAATAAATACACAGACGTCTGTAAAGCTTTCATGCAAGCAGAATTTTGTCTCGTGTTTACTTGGAAACCACTTTGAGATGTACTCCTGCCATAAATACATGATTGTAAAGGAGTCAGCAGGACTAAAAGTGCTGGTATTGAGTGCTACACCTAGTGGTAAATGTTTGCAGGTTTTGGAGCTTTTTGACATTTAAACAATAATATAAAAACCTCATTTGGAGAAACAAGTCATAATACTCAGGGCAGGAGAGGAAAAAACATTCCAGAATGCTTTTGATACTTACACAGGGGGCTTATTCTTCTATCAGCATGCAAGAGATTTATGCAATTAAATTACAATCATTAATGAAACTCGCCTACGAATGTAAGCTATACATCAGAAGAGAAAGCCCAGCTTCTCAAGATGCAATTTTATTGTAACAAAGCAAGAGCAATAGATGGTGCTCTGCTATTCAAATTCCATGGTACAAGTATGCTTCCTTGTTTACCTGTCTGGTACTTCAAATGTAGTAACCACGTGCAGCCAAGAACAACTTACAAAGTACACAGTATTACACACCGGTGTGGTTTAAAACAGGTTTCTATCATGGACTCGAGCAGAAGTGCACGACTGTCAATAAAGAGTGAATGCACTTTCAAAATGCAGGTATTTATCATCCATATGCATTTGAAAATGTAATAGGCTTAATTCAACCATACTTTTTACTTTGCATTAAGCAGCCATGGCTTAACACCAAGAAAAGTGCTTGGAATGGGGACTGGCACCAGCAGTTCCCCTCATTAGGGGAGTGTCACTGCACTTGGCTGAAGAATCACATTTCATCTTGCTGGATTAGTGACCTTCAAAGTCTCTTCTGTAGAGTACAGCACCTTCCGCAGGCAGGCAGAGCATGGAGTCAGCTTAAACCTGAAGTTCTCAGTGCAAGTAACTTCTTAAAGAAGAAATATGATTTCAGGGAGGGGAAAAATCTGTTTTCCTTCTTTATAAGCAGCTTATCTTCCTTTTGTTTGAAGCTTCCAGGGAAAACAACTGTCTCCAGGAGCCTCCTTCAACCTCAATCTGTTTCACAAGATCAGTACCCACATAATGAAAACAGCACAGTGATGCAGACCTCTCAGGTATGACACAAGTTGTACCTGCAATTTCCAGATCTCAGCCTGCTCCATAAACCTCAGTCAAGAAAGCATTCCCTAAATGCTTACCATCTCCAGTTGGTTCATTAAAGCATGTGTAGATTGAATGCTCCAGTTCCTGGGGATGCTCAGGCTGTCTGCATGCCCCTCACCTGAGCCGGTGGAGCATCAGGTGTTGGAATGTCACTGCTTGCAGCATGGCCTAAATCAACCACCAACACCTTTTGCTGTTAACTGAAGTGGTTCAGCACAGAGCTCATGCATACCAGAGGGCTGGGGCAGAGGAATACATGGACAGCTGGGAGCCTTCACTTCAAGACGTCCCGAATACTTCTGCTCCCACTCACAAATGAGAGTCTGCAGTTATGCACCCAAGGTTATGCATCGAAATCAATGGAAAAGATGAGACCATAAATCAGGAGTCCCAGCTTCCAACAGCAGTCAGGCCCACAGCATTCACAGTCAAGATGAGACACATGGGAAGAAAAGAGGTAGAGGGGAGAGCTTCCTTTCTCCTTTCTCTATAGGAAGCAGCGTATGGCTACAGCACTCAGCACAACAGACCCATGCTGTTATATGGTTAGCACTCTTCACTCGCCAGCTGGGAGGAGACACAACTCAGGGGTCAAAACTCTAAAGTAATGCTTGAGTTTCCAGCTCGTGTCTCCCAAGATGTGCAAATAGCATCCAGCTCACTGTGGACATCATTTCCTTTCTATGTTTCTCTATTTTCAAATAGGTAATACAAATACTCTTAACAGCCATTTCCACATGCTCCATGTACCCCGCAGTTTCTGAAAAGATTTCCTAATAACCCAAGCTTATATAAATCACTTACTGGTGGTGTTAACATGCAGAAGTTAAGCAATTGATTAAAGAGGAAACAACTGTTTGGTGTCCGATATGAAACGAGCTTCCAAATCTCAAAGTATTGAGCGAGTTCCTGTCTGTATCAGAACAGAAGTGAGCAGCAGGTTTCTGTGGTCTCCACCAAGAGGCCATGGCTTGGGTAGATGGATAGGGTAATTTCTGAGTATTGAGCTCCTCTCAGGTTGCTGGGACACTGTGCTCCTTTCTATTTATGTTCTACAGCTAGAGAACGGTTCCATTTAGACAGCTCCATGTATGAGCAGCTATACTTGATTGGTACATCCTTAAACACGTAAGCATTTCAATATTAAGTAGTAAAGAGTTTAGCAGGTCATTTGGTTGCTTATAACCATTTCTGACATACACTGCATGCTGCTATTATTCCTAATGCATAGCACCTGCTATACTACAGTGAGATACTCTGCAAATACAGAATCAAAACCAGACTGGAAGTCTTTGGAGCAAAGACTACCAGTCATACTCAACATGGCCTTATATCCTCTTTCTGTTTAGCATTACCTCTTGGCTGGCTCCAGGTGTTCAGAGGACCCTGTGCTGACAGAAGGCACTAGCCTCAGGGTCTTTGGTGACTAGATGTGGCCTTTAGTCTAACCATAAGAAGAGCAGGGAAGACAAAGATGATGATGACAACATACTTCAAGTGTAAGTAGTGTAGGGAACAGTCAGTCAAATGCTGCTTCTGAGCCTAGACCTTACCTTTGTAGTGGGCAGTAGGGAAACACAGGCTCTGACCTTTCCAGTGCAGGGCCATTGCCACAGACTGCAAGCACAGGTTTTCACGTGTTGTGTCTCCTTCTTGCACCATTAAAAGGCTTTTAACCTGAAACACTCAGCAAGACCCCTGCCACTTGAGTTACAGGCATAACTCCATTGGCTGCTAACACATAATATGCCATTATTCCTTAACCTGACCAGCCATCAAAGGCAAATACACTTCACATTTTCACTGCATTGTCTTTTCCTTATTGATAAAGAGATCAGAGATTTAACCCAACTTTTATTCTTAATCTCACTCTCGCTTTTATTTTGAGAATTACAGAAAGGTTTAGTGCCAATATTATCCTGACAGATCTCAGCCTAAATTCCAGGCATCCTATATATTAAAGAAACCACTACTAGAGGCATTTAGACAGCTGACACTAACATCCTTAGGCATATACAACCATCATCACTTCAGGCAGTCATGCTTTTCAGGCAATAAACCATGGTTTGCCTTGTCCTTCACCTGCAACAGTAATTCAATCCACTTAGTGATGATCCTGTACAAAGAAGAGCTGGAAACCCGAGTAATTCATTAAGAACAGAGTTTGGACTTGTACTGAAGAGGGAGAGCAATCCTAAGTAGCTATATAACATTATCCAGAATTTGAAGTTTCTGAACTACATGCACTATAATGGTGGGGAAAAGCAAACTTGTTAGGAAAACATCCCAGGACAGCAAACATTGCATGCATACACAATACACACACAAATACATAACAAGATTATGAGTTTAAGCACTCCACAGCCAAAGACTTCACAAAGAAATGGTTCCTCCCACAATAATAATTCAGCCATATTTTTATACCTCTGATGTCTGATGTCAACATTACTGACAATTAATACGCCGAGATTTGCATATCACGAGGCAGAGAGGAATGGGAAGCATTGTACAAATGACACACGGTTGATTTCAAATTGCTAAGGTAATGCTAACTTTCAGTGAAGTCCCTGACTCCCTTTTTTCCCTTGTCAAAAGGTGATATTGCTCTGAAATTTCAGGGGAACTCGAAGAACCTTGTTCAGTTGTAATGATTGAAGCATGGAAACCACACCGATTTCAGGGCAAGCTGCACAATCGCAACAGATATATCGAAGTGTAGAAGATATGGATGAGCTCATAGGGAGTTTTGAGGTTTGTCCAGTACCGATGGTTAACGTTTCACTGCTAACTAACAAGCAAAACAAGCCTTGTAAGATGGAACAGCAGAGGAAGCTGCCGAGATGGCACCTTGAGCAGGTCCATCCCTGCTCTGCCATTGCAGCTTCCTACCGCTCTGCCATCACCCCAAATACTGACAACCTCAGCCTGGGGCTGAAATGAATCCTTGGGAGGAAAATCTGAATTGACTTGCAAATGGCTCTTGGAGAGGGAAAAGCATTATCTCTCAGTTACAGTAGGTGACAAGGTGCCGGTGCTTATGAGTTCTGCAATACATATTCAAAACAGCCAGAGAAGAGAAAACAGAGTATATTAACCCAAGCAAAGTGCTGCCACTCTGCTTACTGGGTTTACAACGACAAGGACCCTTCAGTGGAAGGCTACAAATCATTAAATGACTCCTTATGCAGCATATCTGAGAAGGGTTAATGACAAGAGGTGTGGTGATGGTAAGCTCCTCAGAGCAGCATCCATTTCTAGGCACAGTTGTACACACCAGAACAGGGGCTCTTGGAGAGAAACTGCTTGGTCCAAGACCTTAATACCTGCATGTTTAGGGATACATTTGCACACCGTCACACTGCCAGTTTTATACAGGGTGGTCATCCAGGTGTGTCATGGAACAGAGACACCCTGAGCTGGCCCCTGTTCCAGCACAGGTCTGGAGGGGTAAAGCCAAACCCAGGGCTCAGCAGTCATCTGGAGCAAATAAGCCCACTTGGAATAGAGGGACATGTGAGTGGTACCATCTTCAATCTCAGACTGGATCTGGTCAAGGTAGTGGAAAATCTGAACTAATGAGCTCCCCTGCACCTAACTTGCATGCAGCCATTCACGTATTACTGCTCTGCATCCTTTAGTAACCCTATTATCTGCGTTTTCCCATTGTCTGGAGTTTCAGTCGCCCCATTATTTTGGACAATGGAAACCAGCCTGCACCGTGGTACCTTTTCTTGCCATTTTAACACCCACCCCTTTCCTTTTCTCTTGAGAGAAAGGGCAGAACAAAGTTCAAGAAATGAAATGAAATAAACCCCATATCTTGGGTTCTGACCCTGAGCTCTGATCTGCTTGGGCAGCCCGACAGCCCGACTAGCTAAATGACCTGCCAAAGACCAAAATACGCGGATATAGGTTGAGCTTTTATATAACAGCTAATTAATATTTCCATAAACACATACACCTCTCTTTGCAAAGCTCTCTAAGTCAGCACATTTTCCCCCTCAGACTCCTGTAGCCTCTTCTCCCCCCCCCAACTTTATAATAAAGCCCCAAAAGTTCACATAATGTCTCGCTATTGTTTCTCTAAAAGAGGAATTCTCCTCCCCGCCTCCTTCTTTCTCTGTATCTCTGAGGCACCACATGGCACAATAAGAGCCCTTTCATGTTCAAGACTCAGAGTCGTTGCTGTGGTAACTCACCCAACCTCACCGAGGAGCCAAATAAATAGTTAACATTTAAAACTCAAAGCAGAAACCCAGCGGCTCTGCCTGCAATCTTTACCGTGATGGCTTCGAGGGACATTGAGAAGCAAAATAATAACCTTCTGCCCTGATCCGTCACCTAAAAGTGTGGATTATGGAAGACAGAAGGACATTTGTGCTGTTCCAACAAGTCTCTGCCTTGAGACGGTTGCACAAAGACAGAGCAGACGCAATGCAGAGCACTAGTAGCCAGTGGCATTAAAATTACGGTGTGGGGTTTTTAACCACTTGCAGACAGATTCCCCTTCCCCTCCCTCGCTCCTATAACAGCTCTGGGATAGAAGGGGAGCTTGTCGAAAGCACAAAGTGTCATTAATTGCTACCTTGCAGGAAACGCTGCTACAAAGAGAAACCCGTGCTTTCCGTATGGAGGGGAATAGAAAAAGGGGGAATTTTCCCCCCTCCCTATACGTGCTGAGACAAGCCACCGCTTGAGGCCCCCAAGTATCTGCTATTATCAGTTAAGTCACGTCTAGTGCCAGGCAAAAGGTCATTTCAGGTCATTCTGGAGATGAAAGGAAGGGGTAATGTATGTGAGAATGCCTGAACTGGCAAGCGAAGAGAAAAAAGGGCCAGGGGGTGAGAGAGAAAAAAGGGAGGAAGGAAAAAGGATGCGAGGAAAGGAAGAGAAGGACAGAAAGAGGGAGGGAGAAGATGAGAGGATGATATCAGCCTAAGAAAGGAATGTTCTTATTGCCAGGAAACAAATGAAAGACCAAACTGCAGCACCTCTGCTGACACGCTATGAACTTGATTCCTCATCAAATAAAAAGGCTGCCACGTTTTCCGGGGTCATCTTTTTAATTCATTCTTTCAATTAGGTTTGCCTGGTTCTTTTTCTTTCCCTTCTTTTAACCTTAACTGCTGAGAAAGGCAAATGCTTAAGGGAGAAAGGACTCTCCATTGTCTGGGGTGTCTGCTTCAGCTGCCTTTGTCTGGGAATTATAAGAGTGGTATAAGGCTCTTTTTATTTTTTTCTCTCTTTTTAGGCATCTAAAAAAAGGCAATTTTGCATTTTGCAGTGAAAACACAAAACCTCATGATGCTACAGCAGACATTCGCCATTCGCCTTTTCTCACTTCTCCCCCTTCCACTTCTCAGCCCCCCCCTCCTCATAAGGTAGTAGTGGGATAAAAATTCCACTCAAGCCCATCAGTCATTCCTGAATCCATTCCAAGGTTCCCCCTCCACCCTGACTCCTTCCACCTCCCCCTGCTCTCAGCTCTGGCTATGCTTGTCTAACAAATCATTTTTGTAGGACAAGCGACTGGCTCATGCGGAGATTGCACACACATAACCCAGGCCCTGCCGACAAACTGTCAGGGGAGGAACAGCCTGAGTGGAATGTGTTTAGATCCTTTATTTGTAAAAGCATTCCTGGTCTGAGCTGCTGCCCTCCTCCTCCTCCTCCTCCTCCTCCTCTGCTCCCCCAGCCACTCCAGTCTCAGACTGACCACACTGATGTTGCCTGAAGCTTCAGCGGGTTGCAGACCGCTTTGGGAATTACATCACTTAAAACGAGCCTTTTATCAGTGTGTGGTGGCGTGGTGGGATCCCTTCAGTGTGCAGCAGCCTCACCCAGCCTCATAAAAACATCTTCTTTTGTGCTTTATGCCTGAGAATGGGGGGTTCTGGCCGCACATGCCAAAGGTGCTGCAGCTCTCCCCCTCCCCATCCTGCCCTACCCGCACAGATTTAGTGCTTCCTAAGGCTGGGGAGAAGGGAAAAGTACCTGGGGAATGACTACACTTCTCTTTGTTAGCAGCAGGATGCTGTGTTTATTGCATTGGGGAGGGGAGGACGTTGTTAAACTACCTGCAGGTTTGGGGGGGGTGCTGGCAGGACCTCAGCCACATTGGCTGGTGACACAAAGCTCTGCCCAGCATAGAGAAGACTGTTGCCACCCCGTTGGCCATCTCCTCTTATGAGTGCCAATGAGAGCCCTGTGGCAAAGGCTCGCTGCCTGCTGCAGCGGGGATGCCAGGCTATGCAGGCTGGCCGCCCACAAGGGCAAGCATGGCTCTTTTCAACATGCAGTGCTAAAATAGCTCTGGCCATGCAGGGTGAAGCCTCTGTGTGCTGCTGATAGTGGTGATGCCCCCACACGAGGGGCATTCAGAGGGTTCTTACCCTAATTGCTCCAGCAGACATTTGAACCGATCAATTAAAACTCATCTGAAGAGTTTCATAGGCAGACCCCAAAGTCCTCTGAGATAGCAAGTGACTCTGTGGCTAGAGCTGTGGAAGACCAAGGTTTAAGTCCCTTACCTAATTAATTGGGATGAATTAGGTTCACTCTCTCCTGCTGATGGTTCTTCATTGACAATAAATTACCCTGTGCATTTCTTCCATTCAGTCATGCTACGTTTCTAGCAGACACACTATTCTTCCCCATTTGTCACTTTTATTATAGCACTATCTTAGACGCATAGTTGTAGACACTTAATCAATCCTGCTGAGCTGCTGTGTCTCTTTGCAACTTGCTGCAACTCCAAAGAAGATTCCTACATAATGCAGAATCTTCGCTAGAGAACCTTGAGGCTCTATGTACTTTTTAATGCTGAGAGTTAATGTTTCCTAGTGCTATTTGCCCCCTAAGAAGAGCTCACTGACAAACAATAATCACTCCCTACTTTTGCTTAGGTGTCAGCTCCTGAGGAGTAGGGATAAACCAATTCCAAACGTCCCTTGTTCACACACAAACCACTCCAAATCCAGGGATCTATTTCTCACATATTGACATAGCTCCAGCTGTGGCCCTCCGAAGGGTTAAAGCAATAGCACATTTGTAGATGAAGAGGACGCTGCAGGTGTGAGTGCACTAATTGGATAACTGGATAATGAAAGCAAGAACAGGGGCTGGTGGAAGGGGGGTCGGGGGGGGGGGGGTGCAGGAGACTGAACAATCACAAGTGCAAGTTTCTGTGAATGAAGATAAAACCACAATGAATTTTAGTGGCTCCACACTGCCCCACACCAAAGGCACCAGTTCCCACTGAGCTCAAGGGGAGTTACAGCACCAAGCACAGCCAGTCCCATACATCCCTCATCTGTTTGCCACATCTCTACAAGTACACAGGCAGCAAAACTCTGATCTGTATCAGGTTCTGCTGACCAACACTACTTTGGGCTGTGAGCTGTGGAAATGGCTGCAGTTTGGCTCCCACTTCAGTGCTAAGGCAACAAAGGTAAATATTATCACTTATTACAAACAGGTAGGCAGAAATACCAGCAGTGGAGGATAAAAATAACATCCCCAACTATGGTTCAGTCCAAGTTCCTTCCCTGAAGCCTGGCTCTATGCACGCAAGAACCACAACTAGGAACAGCAAAGCCCTTCCAGTGAAATTAAACATGCAAATGTATTGCTGATATCAGTTTCAGATTCCTTCCCCCAGCCCCACTTCCTGAACATTAGTGTATAAGCCTCTGCCACCAGATTTCCAAGATAGCTTCCTGTAATAGGACGGGAGGCATATGCCATCAGCACCTGAATATTACTTTGTTGTTAGGGACCAGCCATATGTTTCCTATTTAAAAAAATTACTTTATATCACAGGAAGCCACTTTTTCTAGCAACAATAGCAGAGGTTCTTGTAACCGTTTCACCCATAGAGGGGGAAAATAATGACTAACCACCAAGTACAGCAGCTTTGTCAGAGTCACGAGTGTACCCTGGGTTTTGAGCCTTCATATTCAACAAATCTTATGTTCTGATTAATTTATTCAGTGAAATGGTGTTATTCCAACAGCAGCCAGGGGAAATTAAAAGACTTCAGGATATGAACAACATGTTGGACTAGCGTCAGCTTCCTCAAGTCACTGAGCCTCCTGCCTGAAACAGAACCCCGGCTTTAGAGACGGGCAGGAAACTTTAAACCTGACAGAACGTTTGGCTCTTTGGCAAGGGGACCCCTCTCCATCATGAAAACCGAGACCCATTCACTTGACATTGGATTTCCAAAATCACATTAAAGGTAGTTGCTGATCCTCCACACAGCTGGAAGATGGGGTATCTGGAATGAAAGGCAGATGGGAGTTTGCCAAAATCATGTTACCTTTTTCATCTGAAAAGGAAACTTTCTTTCAAACAACATTATTTGCAATGACAGTGATTTCCCTCCTGAAAAACATCCTGAGTACATCTCAATTTGATAGACCATCACTCCATGCCTGAGACAGGAAGCTGGGGAGCACCGTGGGAAAGGGACCAAAGTGTCTCCTATATAAAGGACCAGGAAGCATTGCAAAGAGAGTTCATAAGACACCATAATGTCTTATTTCTGGAACCTAAATCATTTGGGTTTTCAGCTACAATATTTAGTGTTTGATTTGTAGCAGGAACAAAAAAGATTCCTTCCTCAGCAGCTCTCCTGGAAAAGCTCCACATCCCAATCCCTCCTCTGCCAGCTGGCCACGCATGCAGAAACATGGCACTAGGCAGCAGTTGCTTGTGGGTATTTATTTCCCTTAGATATTGAGGTAGACATTTGATGCGTCTCTTGACAGACACTAAAAGTGTAAGAAGTTTTCAGGAGCAGTGACACCAATAAGGAAAGCTTTCCAAGGATGCAGGGTTCAATCCTGAAGTGTTTTCAAGGTGTTTTGATGGCAGCAGGTACATCTTCCTCCTACTTTATGAAAGGTATACGAGTCTCAAACTGCTTTGCAAGCAACAACTTTATTTCACTCCTCACTCAATTCCAGCTGGGATTCTTCAGTCGCCAGTGTCAGATTCCCAGTCAGACACAGCAGAGTGCTAAAGCTGGGTCCTCATTGAATTCAGGTTGTCACAACATGTATTTGAATGCAAGTTGAAATTCTCATTTTTTGGGAAAATGAAAATAGACGCACTCTGCCTTGTTCTGAATGGAGCAGTTTAGGTTTTATACCCCAATTTAGCTTCCTCCTGAGGAGTAAAGTACTGCTCATCATGTGCATGTGCAGTCTACACTGGTCCTGCCGCACTGTAATTCACGTTTCCCCTCTGAAAGCCTCACTAATTCAGTGAGGCTCAAGATGCCCTTTCACGCAGAGCTTTGCCTGAGCTTCTCTCAAGAGACTTTTGGTGTTTCCAGTCCTAGATGAAACCACACAACTCCCAAATGCCTCAAAATTAACAAACAAATATTTAGGGTTAAAGAAATAAAATTATTATTGTTTTTGTGCCAAACAGAGATTCTGGATAAAGATTCCAGTTGGCTGCGGGTGTGTGTGAAGTGGTTCAAAGTGCCATCTGCATTAGAGACAGTAATGGGATGTGATAGGAGCGCAGACACAACACGGCGAAGGCAGCTCTCCCTTGCTCCCGCTATTGTCTTTCAGCCTCTAGGAGCTCTGCCTGCATCTGGCAGAAAAGTTGATCAACTTGGGGTAGCTAATCAGGCTGCTGCAATTTCCGGCCCTTTCTTTCCCAGATTCCTCAGATCAAAGTTCAAGTCCCAGAATTATTATTCCCCGAATGCTTAATGAGCTCCAACCGAGGGACACCAAAGGCAAAGCTAAAACATTGACCGTGCACTTCATTGAGTTTGGCCAATGTGCCTAAAAGCAGGAGGGTGGGATCCATAGCATCCAAAATCACAATATACAGATTTGTATTTTAATCCAATTAAGATTCCTATGTGCGAGCAGGGATGGCAAAGGGCTTCAGTCACTTTGTAAAGAGATGTCTGCTTTCCTCATTGCTCTCCCCATATTAAAATCGTGCAAAGGTAGAATTGGCCTTGTTGTCAATCATTGCTAAAGAACCCTCTTCTGGGAGAACAGCAGAGGCCCAGCAGCACAAAAGCTTCCTTGAAGACTAAAGTTCAGGATGTTGAAATGCAGAAGTCAGGTTTTGCCAGGAGGCATGATTTCTGAAGCCACATGATTCCACCTCAGATTAAGTTATTGAAGATCTTTGCATGCAGAAGCATTCCTTTGTTCTGCCATCCCCTCCCCGAGTTGCCTATTCACAAACGTGACCCCTAGGAAAGCCAGCCAAGATTCCTTTGCGTTATCAGGTCAAAATGTTCGGGGCCCAATTATTTTAATAGCTACAAAAAAGAAACCCGACAATGGTTCAGAACGCCAGCGAGAACAGTATTCAGGGACTTAACAAGTCACTCTAACATCTGGCATGCTCTTTGGAGAAGACTAAACACACGGAGAGTCTTGCTGCAAAAGTCAATGGAAGGGAATAATAATTGCTCATTAGAATGCCTCCTCCACAGGTTAGTTTTGACTTTCCCTGCTCTTTCTAATCATGGTGCATGCATCAGATGATACTCAAAAGGGTCAGCACATCGGCTTCACCTCTCCAAAAACACGCTTGTAACAAAGCCTTTTCCTGAAGCTGAAGTACACTGATGGCACCTGGTTTGGTTTTAGGCTACAAGCAGGAGTCCAAACAGAATACTTCCAAAGCTCCATGTCCCCAGCCACCAATCCAGAAGGCAAGGACACTGGGTATACAAACTGAGAGCTTTATTTTAATCTCTGATGAAGACAATTGTTTTCCCTCAGCCTTAAGAATCCTGTGCATGGGAAGAATGACAATTCCAATGCCTTTTGCCCAAATGCAAAGCCATTAGAAGATGCAAGACATGGAGAACAAGGGCAGAGTCCTAATATCAGGAGTCTGGTGTCAGCAAAACAATAAAGCAGAAGCCACTAAGTGTCAAATGAAGCAAACCAGCTCTTCATCTACTATTGAAGGAAGAAAAATTCCAGCTGAATTTCCACAGTGGTTTTCACTTTATGCTTTCATAAGGGGTGTAAGTCCTTTGCATTCTTAAAATCAGTGTTACCAGGGCATAGCCATGAGGGTGCAGAGAAGAGACAGCAAACTGGTCAGGTCTGCACACTGTTCTGGCAAGGATGGACTGTATTAACCTAGCTTGGCAGGGACACCTTTATATCCTTGGCTGTGTGTCCTCTGCCTTTCAGGCAGTGCAATGCAAAGCCATCTCTGCTCAGCCCTGTCTAAATGAGTTCAGATCTTTTTGCTGAACCCATCACCATAGCATCTGAGCCTTTGTAAGCGACACAAAAAGTATTTGCATGGGTCACCCCACTTCCTCTCAACCTAGTTACAGAAAACTTCTTTATTGTTTTTATGGGGTTCAGCAGAGCATTAGGGAAAAGGGGAGATTCTTTGTGATGTAACATCAAAGACTGCACACAAGGAATCTTGTTCTGAAGCCTCTCACCAGGAAAAGCCAAACGAATTAAAAGCTCACATCAGACAGTTAGAAGACAGCAAAGGCAATGGACCTAGAGGCACAAGGAAAGCTTAAATCCAGCAGTTTACAGCCAAGAGTCAGGAGGCTGTGTCCTTATTTAAGGCTTTTTAAAACAGCAAAAAGCTGTTTGAAGAGGAACTAAAGGACATGCTCATAATGGGCTGTAATTTGTTTGTTTATCTGTCTGTTTCTAATGAAGGAACCACAGAGCCTACTGGAGAATATTTGAGTTTCACTTCTGTCATTGTCCCAGCCATTCTCTAAAAGCACTGCGCCCACATCAAACAGCTGCCAGAGCTCCCTAGGAATGGGCCTTAAAACATGAACAAACCCCAGCCCTGGGGGGTGGCAGTGCCTGGATGCTCCTGGAATGCCATACCTGACCCTGACAGTAGCCATGCAAGCATCCCTCTCTCCTCCTGCACCAACCTGCCCCCGGACCACCCTGGAAGGATGAACTGCAGGCTGAGGAGCTGAGATCAGCCATAGAAGGCTTTTCAGCCTTGATAACTGAAGCGGAGCTGCCAACAAGGAGGCCACCTGCGCTGCAGCCACATGTGCACGCTGGGCTGTTGGACACCCTCTGCTCCAGCTGGACCACGTCTGCCAGACCACTTCACCTCCACCAAGCAGCTGTCTGGGGCTGCAGGGCCAAAGGACAGTGATTTGGAGAGCCTGCAGCTCGCAGGACCTGTTCAGAGCTGAGACATCTAGTGTCCGATCCACCCTGTGCCTGCAGAGGTGTGAAATCCAGCCCATCCTGCAGTTCTTTATGTGTGACTAATCCCTTTTCCTTCCAGGAACGCATTCCTCACTTAGCAAGGGGTTTTGCTGAACACACAAGTAAAGCAGGGGGGTAAACTACCCAAAAGTGCCCAAGATGAATTAGCCCTGCCTTTTGGGTCAAGTTTTCCTCCAAGACCATGCTGGCTTTTCCAACCATATCCACAGTACAACACTGACCTCCTGTGGCTGCCACGACCCAGAGCAGCAAGAAGGTTCTTCCTTCCCTTCCCCAGCCACCTGATTATTTAGACTATACGGGCAAAAGAGGCTGAAAAACATCCCCTGTGCACATCCCTCTACTTGTGTCGTCTTCCATGCGCCTACCACCACAGACAGGATGAAGGGAAGCTTGCCTTTACTCCGCTCCTGGCATCAGTTCCCAAGGAAAACCAACCTTCGGGACATAAAGCTAGAACCTGGCAGAGGGACAGGTCTACAGAACAAAGCTTGTGCTGTGCAGAGCCCTCGTGAAGTCATCTACAAACAGATGAGTTCCACCCATATCTCAGTGACATTGATCAAGTGATTTCTGGGTTTTCTCATTGAAACAGAAATGGCATCTTGCCAGTGTCAGAAGGAGGTCTCAGGGAAGCCAGGATGTACAGTCATTCCCATGGATGCTGCTCTCCTAAGCAATAGAGTGGGAAGCAGCTTGCTCGGGGTTTTATGGTTGTCACAGCTACCAGGTGTTGAAACAACTTCCATAGTGTGTTTTTCCTTCCTGCAAGCTGATGCTCTTCTACTGCATGCAATATGAAAATCCCTTCTGGGAGATAAACGCAGATTTCCATAAGCTTCCACCTGAGACACCAAACTGACCTGCCATATACAGCTCAGAGCTCACAGAAGCAAGGAATCCCAAAGCAAATCCAAGTGTTTTTGAAAGGTCACCATGGCAAAGACTTCAATACTGAACAGCAACAACGTACCATTCAAAGGCAAACAAGCTGCCTCCTAGATGCAACTGGAAATCAGCAGGGGCCACTGTGTCTCAACTGTGAGAAATTATACCTGTTGGGTTGCTCTGGGTGATCCCAAAGCCTGACAAGGTCCCTTGGAAGTTCAGTGCCATGACAGCAGGAAGCAAAAGGGAGCCAAGAACCACTGCCCTTGCCAGAAGCTGTTACTCAGTGGGGTTTTGCTCTTGTGCAGAGCAGTGGCTCCTGCTGAGCTGAGAATTATAAGCCTACATTTTCACTCCCATCTGCCCCCAGCCTGCCCCTCACTTTGAACATTGGGTTGTAAATGATGCATGACCCTTCTGGGCCTTTGCCTGGGCACAGAAACCTTCCCATATCAGGGGAATTACAAACTAGGTTAAACATCCTTGTCACTCCAGTAAGTTCCTTAAAGCAGATGCTAAAGACATTTTTTGGTCACTTCTCATTAGAGTTTTGTGACAACATTCCCTGCAAAGGCTGTAGGTATTCGGTCAGAGATGAAACACAGCAGAGAAGGGCTTATGGTGGCCCATCCCTCCATGTGTTTAACAGGATTGCTCTCCAACAGCTATCAGGCCTCGCAGAGTTTGTCAGGGTAAAGCCATAAAAGTCATGTAAGAGATGAAACTGACAGTATACCTGAGAGCATGCATTCATTACCCTGAACACTTGATCCTTAACTGAGCATATTGTAGCTCCATCACCCATAAGGAAAGCCGGATGGCAACACTGATGCTTAGATATGAAGCATCCCAAAGTACAAAAGATCAGGTTACCACATGGGGCATCTTCCCTGCCAGCTCCGCACTATTTCAAGACAAGGTAGAAGCATTCAGAGGATTCTCTTTTAAAGCTCTGCTCTCAACACATGGTATATATGTCATTGATACACAATTAACTGCATACGTGCAATGACGGAGACATTGGCAGAAGAAATGTACATCTAAAGGAAAAGAAAAGCAAAGAGACATGCCGTGACATGTTATCATTAGGGAGTCATAATTTCCTTCCTGTAGTCATACAACAGCTGTCACTAACATCTTGAACACAGACCATGTATTAGAATACCATAGCAAATGCCTTTTCAGGCAAAAGAAAGAGAGGGCATGTTAACTGGGTGAATAGCAGGAAGAATATTTTGACAGCTTGAATGCATTAACCTCCCTGTAGAACACCCACAACCTTTGCTAGAACTTGGCTTGAGAGATACCTTCCACATGCAAAGGAGCGAGGGACTTCAGCAGCACTATCACAGGCACACCCACAGGCACGCTTTGGTAGGAAGGGGGAATGAGTTCACCCATCATCACCTCTGGTCCATCTCTCCATCTCTGCCCTCTGGCTTTGTACTTTTAGCTTGGATTCACAAGGGACAAAGTGAACTAGAATGTCCTGTCTTGTAGACAGGGGGAATGATAGCACAGAGTGACCTTATGCATAAGGATATATCCTCCAGCCTTGTCTTCAAGGAGGAAAGCAGGCATTTTTTACCTTCAAGCTATGACTGTTAACCAACACAGAGGTCCCATCAAGGATGCTATAGTTGCCATTTCGTATCAGAAATAATTCAATCTGAGCAGCTAGATTTCTTATGGTTTCTGCCTCAATCTTCCAACTTCCAAGAAAGCTACACACCACTATCTTCAGCAGGACCCCACCTTCTCTTAGTGATAACATATCAGCCAACACGTTCTAAGAACACATTTTCCCCCTGTGGATGAGGTCCTCAAGGGTTATTGCAACAGGACCACATTCAGGCGCCTTGAACGTTTGCCATAGCAGCCTATCTAAGGCAGAATGATTATTAAAGCTTCCAGGGCAGCTTTTCCAGGAGCAGTAGTTCTCATTACAAGGCAGGCAGCAACAACTCATCAATCTTGGGCGAAAGATAATTAATCAGCACCCAGAGCCATTTCTGCAAATACAAAGACTCATTGAAACAAACCAAAATAAGGGGAGGGGGGGAAAGGGGAGAAGGAGTAAAAACATGACAGAGCTGTTGGCACTTGCCAACTCCTCTTGATTAAACTTATTTTCACCTCCAGGTGCATACACAGGATGAGTTTTGTTAATTAAACCTGCCAGTCACCTCATTATGCATTCAATTAAAGAAGCCCGATGCCTTGATTTTATGCAGCTGGCAGGCTGCACAGTGACAGGCCGTGTTGTTATAGTGCATAACTTCTAATGGGGAAGGGAGAAGAGACGCTCCAAAATATGGCTAAGTGCGATATTTGCTAATTGGACATCCTCTTGGTGTTTTGTCTATGGATGCTGTAACGGATGGGGTTGTTTATCAGCCATACAGCCTGGCTGTGTAAAGTGAGAGTGGAGGCAGAGAGTGGAAGAGTGTATTCGTCTCATTTGGAAAGCCATATAGATGCTTGGAATATTCATGATAGACTCTGGCAAGGTTAAGAGATGAGGAGAGTGGCACCTAGATGCCATGGTGATGAATGCCGTGTGAATAGATTAGACAGAGGCCCTGAAGCTTCTATAAAATTGTGGGGTTTTAATTTAGATGAAAGATAGCCTTTATTCTTAAGGCATCACACTGAGACTCGGCAGATCTGGATGCAGGCCCTGGCTCTGCTACAGACTCCTTGCATGACCTTGAATACATCCCAGAGGACCACGCTTGAAAGGTATCCACAGTTACACCTTTCAAGTGACAACCCTTAGCCACCCCTGTGTTCCTCATCTACCCACCAGTAAGTGAAGGCTATTGCTTCTGCTGTGCCTACCACTCTCTGAACTATTTATAGTCAACTTCCTAAGAACAGACAATATCTCGTTATACTCTGCAAGGAAACCTGTTACAATGGATCTAGGATGACGGGGAGAATGACAACCTGCAACATTGGTGTCAGAAGAATTTGTGGTTACATGCAATAGCTTTATAGTTACCTCACGCTGTCATTTCTAAGGCTGCTTCATGCTGGCCACAAATACCAGAAATGACCTACAACACAGTGACCCATCTGTTATGCTCTGAGGCAGAGAATTAATGTCTTTTCCACTGTTTCTGTTGTTTCCTTCAGGTTTGCAGGCTTTTGATGTAGCTGCTTGTACAGACAAGGTGCACTATCCCAGTACTGTGTTAATGATAAGGAATGAATGAGATATTCTGTGGAGCCCTCTAAACTACACCCCTGTCCTAGAGTTGGCTGTAAGCGTGAGGAACTGAACTCTGACCAAGCAGATCCCTCGAGTCCTGTATGTTTTATCAGAGCATGAAACAGAGAGGGGTTTGTTATTATTATCATAACCTTCTTTGCTATCTGGTTTCATGCCCCCTGCAACTGCTGGAAGCAATGACCCAGATTCACAAGGATGTCCAAGGACAAAAGAGAGGCACCAAATCCCAGCAGACATCGCTAGTGACCTGAACCCATTGTCCACCAACATATGAGAACTGGTCCAAATCCAGAATGAGTGTTCCAGACCCCAGCTAAATGCAAATCCACTGTCAAAGCCTCTCTTCCCTTGTGGATTTTCCTTTTCCTGTTAGCAGCTGTGTCCCCATCATCAAAAGTTGCAAGGCAATTTGTGGTTGGCAGTAGCTATCACAGCTGCACTGATTTCTTTATCACAGCTTCCATTGAGAAATACTAGTTTGTCAGAACGACACAAAGATGTTGTGAAGGATATTGGGTCAGATATTCTCTGTTGGGGCCAAACCACAAGTCTCAGAGACACACTGACCCCTATCCAGCCAAACACCCTTGTGACTGAGTCTGTTGTTTGGAAAACACCATGCTTAAGTTTAGTTCTGTTTTCTGACCCAGACTTGGACTTCAGCCCTTCACATCCCAGGTTAGACTTGCCCCACTGGGCAGCAGCAGCTACTTTGTTCAAGTCTTATTTCCCTATACAGGCTTTCTAAAAATCACTCCTTAGCCACACATCTGGATGGAAGGAAGCGATAAAACTTCAGGCTTATTTAAGCAACCTGTCATTCCTGAATCCCAGCCAACCATAGACGTTCATCACCTTTTCCAAGAGATGGCTGTTTGCAGTCCCACCCATGTGTGAAGAGTTTATTAACACATCCCAACAACAGGACAAAGATTTCTGCCTCTCAAACTTCCAAAACAGTTAGGTTTGCATGGAATATATCCCACCAGAGTTATGCCTGCTTCATGTGGAGGCAGCCCAAATCAGGTGCTGCATCTGGCTCTCCCAAGATACACAGTGCAGGCAAGCATGTGTGTGCTAGTGTGCACTAACATCAATAACACATCTAGTCCAAGTATAGTGCATGACCATGATGCTAGGGAAAAATATAGGATGTGTACACTATTGATCTGCAAGTAATTGCTTTCTTCCCCTGACCTAGAAAATACAATAATAGTTTGCATAGGTATACATTCAGATGCCTTCCCAAAGATCAGCCTTTGGTCCACTGGAAATAGAGCACAGGATCCAGGGTCCCTGTACAAATTCATCTCATTCTAAGAGCCTAATGTTATTTCAGTTCCCTATTCCTGCAGGCAACAATTGGAAATACCACCCTTGGCACAGGTCATTGTCAGCAAATTACTGCTTTCTAAAGATGAGGAGGAGGTGACTTAAGCAGCAAGGGAAGATTAGCATAACCAGAACAAATCCAGAGTTTCTACACTTTATAATGGCAAGTCCTCATTCCTCTAGCTCTTTCCTATTTGAAACACTGTTATTACCCTTACGGTGTATTGTGTCCAATACTTAACCAGACTAAAAGTATGCCTGAAAGAAGACTATCTGTTTTAGCATATTAGAGCAAATGAATTAATAATTGTTCCCTTACTACTCTGACTTTTTATTCAAGAACTGTAATAATATTTTACATGTATTAAATTAAGACTCAATCTCTGCAAGGTAGGAAATATTCCCACTTGGTGGAATCGAGAGACAAAGAATCAGCAACTGTGCATAATACCACAGCCTCTATGCACTCTGCTGGGTAGAAAAGACACCTGATGTGCAAGTGCGAGTTGTTAGCAGGGTAGGGAAGCTTTGGAAAGCACACAGCTGAACTATGAACTTTGGTTCTGTTGTCAGAGGTGTCTCAAGACAGTTCCTGTTACTTTCCAGTGACAGCAGAGTCCTTAACATGCTTTTCAAGGTGAAGCTGCACTCCGAACCACACCTGTAAGACAGTCACTACCCTCAGCCCCTGCACCTCACTGATTATGCAGTTTGCTCCCTCTAAAACCCTCTACCAAACCTCAATCCAGATGGTCCTTTAGTATAAACCAACCTCTTTTTGGCCCAGGAGCTTTATGTGTTTACAGAATTCCTTGCAAGAAATACCCTTCTCTCTACTTGAGGTCTGAAAATGATTTCTCCCTGCTGGCAAATGGCAGAGCTGCCATACAATTCACATCTTGGCACCACTACAGGCTGGCACTGCCAGGGGTTTTCTGGAGCACAGGACCATTACAAGCTCCATAATGGTCCAGAGAATTCTGGAGAGGGGTCAGTGATGCAGAGGAAGATGGAGAGGAGCCTTTATGTCCCAGATGTCAGTTCCATAATGGTATCGCAAAATACCAAGCAATGGTGAGGGTCAGATAGGGTATTTCAGACATTAAGTATAGTTATGGCATTCCCAAGAAAGCAAGGCTAATTTTGTGCCAGCATTTTCATACTTCGACTTGGATCCAAGTGATTTGCGTAACAATTAAGACAATTACTTTGCTCTTATTTGTTCTCATAAATGCCAAGAAAAGCCCCATCACACACTAAGAGTCCCCTTGCACCATTTAAAACTGCAACATGAATAAGAGAAAAAGCCCTTATAGCACACAGCACTGATACAAAAGCTGCAGCCCAGGAACAGGGATGTGACCAACTTGTCCTCTCCGCTTCCTTTCAATAACTGATGCTCTGTGTGAGAGCTGCCTCTCTCTGTGCATTCAACATGTGTGAGCATTGCTCAAACAGCCGGAAGGCAAAGCTGAAACTGGGGACTGAGAGCTGCATTAGGTAAATTAAATGCTGGAATTACAACTCCAGGCTCAATACATAGTGTACCCACTAGATGGGGCAAAAAGCTCTATTCTGTTATCAAAACACTTCCAAAACTACTCCAAGCTGGAGCAGCCCTGCACCTTGGCTGTGCTCCCATATTCCCTACATATGCACTGACCTGCCAGGCCTCCATTTCTACAGCCAGGAATTAAATAACCCATCCAAACATAGCCTGCACATCAAAGCTGTCCCTTAGGAATGGGGTCTTCTGACAAGGAGCTCCTCTGCTCCATGATGTTGCAGAGGATGGAAGGATGTGATCCTTTGAAGAAATGCACATCCATGACACAGAGCTGACAGCTCAGTGTGTTGTAAGTGCCATGAACCCCACACAAACCTTCAGCTCTCAAGAAGCTGAAAGTAGCTGGAGGAAACAAAAGGATCTTAACTCTTCCCCTGCCAAACACTTCTCTCTTGCACCAATGTATTTCACAGCTTAAGGCACCAAATCAATTGCTGAGCTTGGACTGTCATCTTCATTTTAAGGCCCTACTGCTTTGGTTAGATGAGAACCTTTTGTCCAGGCAGTGCTGGTGTTAGCAAGTGTTTGGGCTCTGCACTCAGCTGTACTGCATAAGGAATAACTCTGTCCCCCCCGTCCCCCCCCGAATTATACTGGCTTGGAACTGATGACCCTGCCAGGTGAAGCAGACATTCATGAGTAATTGCTCCGAGAGCTGCACTTCTGCCCCTTCAGCATCACAACCGTGGCCTGTATTTGCCTTTCACAGGATGAACAAGATATTCTAGACAGCAATTTCAGACACAGAATAAGAACTAATTAAGTACATTCACTACTACTGCACTAATGAGCTGCCAAAGCAAGCAACCTCATCCAGTTTATATGCTTCTAGGATGCAGGAATTCACACAGAGCAATGTGAGTGAGCAATGCATTGACATGGTAAGGCCAAGAACACAGAATCCTGATCCAAAGCCCATTAGAAGTGAGAATTACAGAGCAGCTTCCACTAATCTTCCATGAGCCATCCAGAAAGAAACTCCATTTCTGGCACTATGAGAAGGGTCCTTACACACTAAAAACCTTCCTGGAAACACTTGGGAGGGTAAATTTCAGCTATCAGGTAGGGTTTGCAGGCTGAAATCCCATTACCAATTACACCATAATCCCAAACCCCAGTAGCTTGTTCAGCAGCTAGAAACCAGGGCTTTCCAGTAACACTCATCCTAGCAATTCCTTCATGGAGCAGGCATTAGACCCAGTCTGCATGCAACAAAATAACGCCTGTATTTGTTATGACCATGTACTACAAATGAGCTTTCTAATCACCACAGTGCCTTCTCCAATGGAAAAGCCATTAACCCACACCCAGATTTACCAGCTGATTAACAGTTGTCCCACTCTTAAAGGCTCGTTTTCCTCTTCATGCTTTAACAAGACTATGAGAAATGAAATAAAACCTGGCAAGGCTCCACCAACAAAACCTCACTTTGACTTACTGTGAGCTTCCACTCTCCAAAGCCAGGAAGATCTGATTCACCACAACAGTTGCTGTGCCTCTATCCTCATCTTTATAGCAGAGCTCTGGGCTCTGCTGAGTGCCTGATTGCTCATTACTTGTTATAACCAAACACCTGTGAAGAATCTGGCCCAAAAGTTAACTCTTTGCTTCCTTCAATTCCCCTTCTGCATTGGCTCATGTCCTGGTATTCTCACACTAAATCCAAAACACAGCACTGTACCAGCTACTAGGAAGGAAATTAACTCTATCCCAGCATAAACCAGCACATTCATCACTTCCAAGAGATCTCTTGAGAATGATCCAGTCACATAGAAAAGCCTGATTCAGCACACAAAGCAGAATGAATCTGTAATCATGTGTGTTCACTACTGAAACGCAGCTGCTCCTGGTCAGAAATACATTATTGTTTTAACAGGAAAAAGTGTAAGGAATAAGAATCTTCAGTCCTAACTCAGTGGGATTGACTGAGTCTGAATGTTAACTCCCAGCCTGAATCAGAGCACAGATGAACGAAGCCAGTTAATTCAGTCTGGGTTTCTTATTTCTGTGCTGAAAGCTCTCATGCACCTCCAATTCATCAGTAAGACAACACATCCCTTCCTCCACCACTACCAAAGCACCTTGTACTCTTTGAGGCAGCATGTGGCTCACAGTCCCATTCCAGGTAAATATATTGATGCAGTCCGATCAAAGGTCTCACATCATGTCTGAAAACCTCATCTTCACTCACATAGAGACTGTACCTCGATCCATTTTTCCCCCTCCTTGTTTTGTAATAAATAACTGCCAGGCTTTCAAGGAGGAGGATAAATGGAATCAAGTCATTTGAGGTCTGCATTAAAATCAAGTGCTCTCCTCATTCCTTACCTGACCTCCTGGCAACCTCCTCCTCACCCCTGCTCCAAATCAATAGCTGAGACCAGCATGGCACACACTAAATAGCATCAAGCAAACCTACTTTGTACAGGAAGAATAGAAAGAAAGTCCATACTTAAATGCCCTAGAAGAACTTTAGCTGAACAGGCAATTGTATCTCACCACAGAGACAGATTTCAGCAGAGAAACTCCCAGTCTTTTCAAGACATGACTGGAAACTATTTCTATACAATATTCAGTGTTAGAAGTCCCTCTCAGTACACTTAAGGGAAGCTGATCCCAGCTCATATGTCTGCTTTCCTTATGGTGTCAAATCCAGAGCTGAGGGAGGAAGACAGGCATCTGTCTGTATATACTATGAGGATGCCTGATCTTGTGAGCCCCATCTGCTGTAAAACTATGTGTTTGGGTTTGCTGAGGTTCTTTGCTTTGTCAAAAAAGTACCCAAATCTTGTCCAGAATGCAATACATCTTTCCAAAGCAAAGCAGAATTTCCATGTATGCCACGGTAGCTCCCTGCTCTGCAATACCTCTGTGGAGTATTGGTGTATCCCCTTACATGGACTTGTCCCAGGGCAGCTTCTCTTCTTGTGGCCTGGGCTACATGGTATACAAGGTATAACATGAGGCTCTCTGCATGTCTTACAGGCAGGAAGGGAGGAAATACAGTATTGTCAGCAAACACAAGAGGGAAGTGCAGCACCAAAATCCAGCCACTGGGAGCTCAGGCTAACTGCAAGATGCGTTGTAGTCACCGTCTCCAAATACGTACACAAATGCTGTCGTTTAAAACCAAGGTTATATTCAATTGGACTGCACGAAGGCACATTTGTAATCATCCATATTCGTGATTATCTAAATTCAACTGTTTCATCAGCTGCTCTGGCAGGATGCCCCTAAAAAGGCTACACCCTACAGCAGGAATCTGAATCCAGCCACTAAGGACTTCGTCTTCAGTATGTCCTACCAGATTTACAGGAGATAATGAGCTTTCAGACTGTACTTTGAACCAACAACAATTCCCCATCTTAATGATGCCACAGAATGATTCCAAACCTCTTTGTCAAACAAAATCTGCAGGATGCCTTTGCATGTCTAGATAAACCCTCCATCACACCTCCATTTCCTTCTCCCTCCTATTTCTGAGTGGTTCTTTGCTTTTCTAGGTGTACAGTAAGTGTCAGCCCCTGCACCAGGAACTATCTCCTCTATCAGGTAGCGACTTAGAACTCAGTTGTAATTACTCTGGGGTTGCTTTTGTTCGGAGTAACACCAAGGATCCCTGCAGGGCCACAGGCCATCTACACAGATCTGAGTGAAACAGGAATCCAGTTCAGCAGTAGGAAGCTCAAAGTGTTCATCCAGACTTTGTGTTCTTTAAGATGAGATGTATACAGTGTGGAAATGTTCCCTGGAGTCAAACAGAATGAGAAACAGATGGAAAACTATTTGCAAACAGGAACTCTTTTCTTTCCATGTTTGCTTGCCTTGTTTTGTTTACCCCTCAAAACCCTAACAAGAAACACAAGTAGGATAATATGACTGCAAGATACTTCACGCTAGCAGAGCTGGATACACAAAAAAGCATTGACAAAGCAATACACTTACTTTTATGTGCTGTACTGAGTAAAGCATCAAGTCTTACCTTGGGCCCCTGGTCCAGTCTGACCCTGATGCATGGACTTAATTTCATTGCTGGGAGTACAATGAGGCTATGCTGAGAGCAAAGTTAAACATTGTGTATGCTTTTAGTATTGTGGCCTTAACGAGTAGATCTTAATTACGCTTTTTTGTGGATGACAAGAGAAAGGTTTATGCTAAGTATTAGTATTAGTATAAGATATGAGTTTTGACTGAGCATATTTAATTCCCTGCATCCTTCACTCATATAAAGACAGTAGCAGCTCAAATCAAAGCAGCACACAAATTTACACTCCAAGGATGAATGTAACATTGCAGTAAATGATTGCAAAGAGTTACACATGGAGCCACATGCAGCAGAATTTAATTTACCGAGAACAGCCGCTATCTTTTAGCCATTTATGTAATGAAGATTTGAATATAAAATAAATTGCCAACACTTGCAGCTGAAGCAGGATGTTGGATGATGTTCATTCATATTGAAATGACATCTTTAAGTTCCTCTCAAGCTACATAAATATCTCTGCAGCAGACATACACGTGCATGTAAAACAATCCTCTTCCTTAAAAAACCATGTGCATTATTAAAGTGCTGGTTTCCAGATACATTTCTTATCAGAAACATTAAAAATTGGTCTCTTATGTTTTGAAGCATATTTGATGACTACATTAGAAGCTTCTTTCACACATGTTGCTTATCTGCTATTGCAGCTTCATTGCTGGTTTGTTATTTCTATTGCACTGAACTCAGTGAAACTTGATTAATCATTTTCACTTTTGCTTGTAAACACTTTCACTCTTCTCCATTCAAAAGCTGTGGCTGTATCTGAAGAGAGGAAAGTTAAAAAGCAAGAAGAACTACAGAGAAACAAGAAAAGGAACCAAAGCAACGCTTGGTGTCACTCCATTGATTTAGTGCGTTACTGTCTGAGACCAAAGCAAATCACCAATGTTCATACCCACAGCCCTACACAAGAAGATTTCAAGTGATCACAAACACCCTGTTCCCTTCCTTTCCAATATTATATCCAAGAAATGCATCTTTCTTGAAGTCATCAACAAGAGCCCCTTTAGCAATAGAGGGATGCAGTGAAAGAGATCACACCAAGACACAATCACAGCAAAAGCAAAACCCAAAAAGGCCTTTGCAGGAAGCTGCAGACTTTGTACAACCTCCTGCAGCTCCTCGTGTTTTACTGTGTGTGGGAGGGGGGAAATCCCAGCAGTTTTCTATTGTATCTTGTTATTTCTTGGCTCCTTCCCAAGCAAATAAATAATCACAGTAATAAACTAGATTCATACAAGTGTAGCAGAAACAGACATGAAATTCGATAGATAAGATAGCCAATGCTCAAGATGCTTCTTGCACATGGGCTCCAAGTTGGGAGCCTATTAATCTTCTGTTTGCTCAACTGTTCTTCCACTAACAGAGGCCAGGATTACAGAGAGCAGACCACGGCAGCAGCTAGCTCACCATGCTTCTCAAGCCCAGCCTAAGTGGGTTTCATACTGACGTTCTCATTTACTGGTGCCTTTAGCTCCCTCTGAAACCACTTATGTTACTGAGCAGACACTGCAGCTTTCACAGTACATTGTACATGCATTCACCCTGGTCAGCTGCACTGGTGCAGCAAGTCTGCAAGGAGAAGCTAAAAGGATGATGCATGCAACTATTTGCTGTGTATATGAAAGAACTCACTACCTCACAGGTTAGGAGAGGGTACAGGCTGTCTTTGCAAAGCCCCAGCTATTCACTACTCCCACATCTGTGGTTTGCTTGGTTTTTAATGACCCATGACAGGCCATTCTGCTAAGACTGCCAAGTGAAGCTGCCATCCCTCCCAGCAGGCATACTGTACTGTCACTTACCCCAAGTACCCTCTATGGGCCACCAAGCTGAGAGAAACTCCAGAGCAGAAGAGTTAGTGTGTGCAGTAAATCATTTCCTAGCACATCCAGCCAGGACTCCTTCCTCACACAGAATCTCTTGTTGCCTTCTAACCAAAAATAGCTCAAGCCATTTGACAATACATATGTTACTTTATTCTTCTTTTACAATGGGCTTGACAGGCAAGATGTCATCTGCTGCCCTCTGCTCTCAAAGAGAAGTATCTGAAGGATGCTGTCTCTTAGCTCACACCTGACCATCCTCCTTGGTCCCACAGCTCTGTGCACAAATGAAGGGATTATGATGAAATTAAGGTGTATTTTGTTTGCAATGAGGAAAATACGCTCCAAAATAGAAGGAAATCCGAGCTAGAAAAGCAAATTCTCCTATGCCTGTGGCCAGCTCGCATCCTCCAGGCCAGGCCCCAGCTGCTCTCTAATGAAGCCAACAGTGCTGTGACAAGCCCTGGGCTGAATCCAACCCCACACCTCCATGTCTGCAGCAGAGTTTGGAGTTCCAGCCTCAAGGCAATAAAAGATGGAAATGGATAAAATATCCCTGGTCCCTTGGGGGTGCTCTGCAGTCCTAATGCATCCTCCCAGAGCCCAAATCTCATGATGGAGATTTGAGGTGAGGTCAATAGGGTGAAGGGTGAGAAAGTCCTTTCACAGCCTTCTGGACAAAGTACAAAATGCTGTTCTTCTATAAACCAGCTGCTCTTTCTATTTTCAAATACTCTGGAGGGACTTGAATGTTGCAGTGATGAGAGAAGAGGAGCTCATGTAAGTACCTAGGCAGATGGATGCTTAGCAAAGGAAGGAAACTACCCCTATGGGTGGGAACCATGAACAAATGTTCAATCCAGCTCAATTATCGAAGCTCAGACAGGTAAAATATCTGGACAAAGGTGGTTTAGGCTTTAAAATGAAGCTTCTCTCAGGAATGTTGTTCTTCCACTTCCACCAAGGCTTCCCACTTGTTCCGAACATGCTCAGACGGGTGTTATCAGTCATAACACACTGCCCACAGAGCAATCACCAGCTAGATGGGAAATGGGCTGAACTTTGCTGAAGTTTCTGGTCTTAGCTTTGTAAAAACTCACTAATAGCTTTGACTCCATTTTCATGCTGTTCTGAATCAAGTGAGAGGCAGCTGTTCATTTTTCTCTGTGATAAATCACCATTTCTTGACACTTGGAAACTCGTGAGACAAAAATAAGAGGGGAAAACGCACTGAGAGTGGACTCGGTTTTGTTTTTAATGCCCCAAAGGCATGTCGACACCACTTCAACACACAGGCTGCTAACCCAAAGGATGGATGTGCCAAAGCAAGATAAGGGGTAAGGCTGTAGCTCTGCTTGCCCCCAGCTGCCAATGGGCCTGAAGTTGCCATGTCTGTCTATGGCAAATGGCTTAAGCACGCAAAGCATCACAAGATCAGGCCCAAAGTCTTGGAAACAGTGATCTTGCTGTGTCCTTCATTGTTCAGCTTTTACTCAATGTTAGCCTTACATCAGACTTCTCTTTCCAAGGCACAAGGGACAGTCTTCCCCTTGCTGCTGCTACAAAGGAGGTGCTGGCCTAGGAGGAGCTCCACATCCTGTCCCCGTCTCTCCCTCCCCCCAGGGCAACAACGCAATTCAATTGGTAGTAATTCAAAAGCAGAGCCTTGAACAGGGATTTTCCGAAGGGCTCTGACTCCCTTTTAAAGGCAGGGAAGTTAGGAAGGAGGAAAGCAAAACCCCTGCTCCGTTTCCTGCTGTTGTGCTGTTTATTTCAGAGCACTTCCATTGTTAGAGGGTAAACCCTTTGCATGCAAAAGTGAGGTGGTAGCATCAAGACAGCTAAATTTGACTCACATTCCTTAGGAGCCTGACCTCTTCCTATTGAAGAATACAGCAACACTCCCACTCGCTGTCCAGTGTGGCACTTTTAAACCCTACCCCCGATTAATTCTGTGTCACATTGAAGGAAGTGATATAAATAATCCCCTAAGAACACATTCTCCCATAGGTAAAGGGATAAATTCGAGTTTCACTCAGGAAAACAGCAGGAGAGCCCAGAGAACACAGACAAGCCTGTTGCTTTCCTGCTCCTATTTCATCACTAAGCTTTCATTTTCAGCTTTCAATCAAAAAGAAATAGGTGGGAGGAAGCATTATTTCAAGGCCTATATTTAACTGTTGGGGGAAAGAAAAAGAGGGCTGCTTCCCAGTATAGGGGTTTTAATGTAAAGGAAGAATAAATGCAGAGGCACTCAGCGAAGGTATGAGAACATGAGGCAGTCTCTTAGGTAGGTTGGAAAATCATCCCAAGCCAGTATGCAGCCAGTTTCACTGACAGACTACACATGCAGATGTGTAAACATCCTATTCCTGTTCCTCCTTGCTTGTTGCAACATCTTTGATGCTTCCAGTGGAGTCAGTTGCAGCAATTCATCCAAGCACCAAAACTTCAACATGATCATTTCTATAATGTGGGTTTTCTTGTCATTGATGCTGTGAATCTGTCACAGCTAAAGGAAAGGGATTCTCATCTGGGCAAAGCCCCTGGAAGCTACTTCCATAGTAAATTGCATTCTTATTGTTATCTCCTGATTGAGTAATACAACTGGAACACAAAAAACCCACCATGCATGAGCAAAACATACTGCGTTAAGTCAGAATACAACAATCCACACAGATTTCTGTTGGCTGCAAATCCCAGCACATTGATCAGATTCCTCTGGGAATCACCTGCACTGCTTGTCCGGGAGGTGGGAGTGTTAATGTGGGATTTTCACCTTCTCCTTTCCCAGGTCCAGGGCTAGCTCTATCCTTATGCTGCTACAAGCATGGCTGGGGATGAGTTTGTCTTGAAGATTTCTTTTGTAATTACCTACTTTATTTGAACAGTTGTAGGCAATACATGTCCTGGCAAAGATAGATTATTTTTGTTCTAATAAACGTAACCCATAATTCATGTTATTAAAAATTGCCTTCATTATAATTTATGAAATTTCTATATAAACCTGTTTTTTATTTCTTTTAGTGGTTTGAGGTTTGGTTACTCAATGAATTGATTAAAGGCAAACTTGTGATACTAAAATGGCCATTGTGCAGTTAAAATGCACAGATTTCCTCCTGCTTCAAATACGTGATCTCAGCTGAGTACAACAAGTTTAAGGTATTAGATCAAGGTTTTATGTTAAAGTGGGGATGCCATTCCTTCTAGGAGCTTCATACTAGTTTGTGACAGTTTGGTGAAATTGTTGGTATGAAAGACCAAAGTGTGTGAAGTAAATGACTGAATGGAACTGAAGTTTTCTCTATCAGTCATTGTTGGTCTTTGACTTCAACTGTGAAGTGCAAAGCAGGGAGAGGAGGGAAGGATGCCAGATGAACCCCTTGGTTTACAGCCCGAACACACCAAACTGAAGGCTGAAATACAACTAGGATGACAGCAGCAGTTGTCCCACTCAGCCCATAGGATAAACAGGCAGTTTTGCATGGGAGATGGGCTCAGTCACAGCAGACCTTACACTGGGAAGGGCAATCCGTGAGACTGACAGGCTCTGAGGCTGTATATCCCAACTGAGAGCCTGGAGAGGGACCGGAAGGATGCAGAAACCTAAGATTGAGGTAGAACTATTAAAGCACAATTCTTTTGCCTAACTACACCTAGTTTAACCACTAGTGCTAAAGCATCAAAGCTGCAGCGAGTGGTGCACAGAGCCCCTGAAGTCCTGGAGCACTCTTGCCTCCGCTCTGCTCTCTCCTGGGCAGTTAGGTCAGTAAATATTGCACAAAGAAGAAATAAAAATGATTAAAACCCAGAAAAATAAAAATAGTAATTGTCTGTGCAAGTGCTTTCGCTTTATAAACCAAACCTTCACCTCCTATCTGCTCCAGCTCACAGCATCCCTCATAGGTCAGCCCCATAGCGCCGGGTCCCCCGAACTCCCCCCCACCGGAGCCCCGTGGGTCTGGCTGCGGCCAGGGCTACACCCCATACCCGGAGGCGGCTTTAAAACAGCGGGGGGGTGAGGGGAGGGGAAGAGCGGCTCCTCTCCGATCCGCTGCGAAGTCCCCGGTGGCGGCGTGGGGAGCGCACGTGTGGGCGAGGAGGAGGAGGGGGAAGAGGAGAAAGGAGGAGGAGGAAGAGGAGGAGGAGGAGGGCCCTGCCCCGGCCCCCGGCGGGGCGCTGGGCGCTGCGGGTGTGCATGGCCCTGCGCGGCCGGCGATGGCTGCGTGATGATGGCCCAGCGAGGGCAGCCCGCACCGCACGCCATGGCTGCCAAAGAGGAGCTGTACAGCAAAGTCATCCCCCGGCGGAACCGGCAGCACCGCTCGGGGACCATCAAACATGGCTCGTCGCTGGAGATCCTGCTGTCAATGGGCTTCCCCAAAGCCCGGGCGTAAGTCACCGCACGGCCCCTTCCCCGCGGCTCGTTCTCCTCCCCACCGCCACCAACCAGCCCCGTTTCGGTTCTACGGCAAGCAGCGGCCGCCGTTCTGCTTCTGCTGCCACAGCCGGAGCCTGCGGGAGGGAGCTCCGGCGGCCCCGGGATGCGCGCACGGAGAGGTCCGGGGATGCGCTACGGGCCGAGGGATGCTCCGGAGCATCAGGAGCGTGGCCCCACACCCGGGGGATGGGGGGTGGCAGGTGCCGTCCCTGGGAGCAGCGGGTCCCGTCCCCTCAGCGCTGGAAAGTTGGGCAGCGCCAGGGAGGCGAATGGTTGAAATCAAAGCCCTTCCTTCCAAAAGGCTTTGAAAATAGGGGGTCCTAAAGGCGCAATTGCTTTGGCTAACTCGGTCACCAGGGAGGTTTCCTTTAATCTGCCTGCGGGTCAACCAGAAAGGAACAGAGCAATAGAAGGAAATGTCTTTTGTCCAAAGTGGTGGGTTTTTCTTGCCTAATTTAGCAGTGCCCTGGTGTAATCTCCCTCTGTGCGCTAATGCTTTCGATTAATTAGGCAGCAACCTAACGATAAGTTAATGACTCTCCAGTTTTAAGCATAGTGACTCCCAAAATGGGACTGTGCACTTTAAGGATGCAAATGAAACCAGCCGGGATTCGGATGATTCCTTGATCTGTTTAAGTTTTCCTTGCTGTTGAGACCAGTCAGACCCCAATGGTTTTTCAGTGTCTTTGTGCAGGTTTCTTCTATAGAGATGCACACATGCAGTTTTAAGGACATATGTCATTTGGGGATTCATGAAATTGGTGTGGATCCACTAGCACATACAGAGAATCTAACATACGTTTTCTATTGTCCTACTTATGTTCCTTATGCCTGTCAGTGATCTATATAATTATCTCCTGAAATCAACATACAGCATTTATATACAATGCATGCAAGTGGAGATAAGCAGGAGATGGGTGACTTCATGCTCTGCTCACCTGGAGAAACAGATTTGCATCTTTCAGTGTAGCCAGAGGAAAAACCAGCTTGATACTATGAATGAAACTAGTTCTTTACCTGTACAACAGTGCCATCAAGGCTGACATCAGTTAGCTGAGGAACTGTATCTGTGGTTCATATTCTCGCCCAAGAAAACGCTAACATTGAACATAAATGGACCGAAAGCTTCATCATGCAGGATAGGAAGGGTTAAACACAGAGAGCAAGCCAGAGAAAGGCGCAAAACATCCTCAACTGCAAAGAGTAGTTATTTCAAATATAACCTGCCAGATGGGTGAAATTATCTTGATATTAAATGCAAGGTGCTGCAATAGAACCCTGTTTGATAACTCAGCTGTCTGCTGGGAGGGGGACCACGCTCCTGATGTGAAGTATTCACATCATAGTGGCTATTCCAGCCCACTGGAAATGCTACAAACAATTCATCACTGAAAATGGGATAAGCAAGACAGAAATAAACCCCAAAACCCACGGAGGGTACACTATGGAATGGCACACAGGTCTGGAAGCATGAGAGAGGGCTGCATGGCAAAAGGACATTCCCTAAAGGTCACTGCCTCCCCATGCTGCTTTTTAACTCACAGCATATTACTCTGTGTGAGTGAGAAAGAATAGCGGGTTGCCAAGGAGGTAAAAACACTGTGTCCCCCCAAACTGGTACTGAGAATTAGCCTTAGAGTAAAGCCCTTCTGCATCTTCTCCCAAAACTCTCCCATCCCTGTTTTCTAAATCAAAGCCACAGCTCCAACAGGAGGCAGAGAATTCAACAACACAGGGGATTTCAGATCTGTGCTTGTAGATGCTGTGTACAGATACAAACCAGGCTGGTACTTGGAAGTGGTGACCATCTGTTTGGATGGCTTATGCAAAACAAAGCTCCAAGTTGTCAGACTGGTCTGTCAGCCGTGTCACAAAATGTCATTGCTGTTGGCGTCAGTGGCCTCCTGGCTTCTGGTTTGAGCTGGGGGGATTGACCAGGGCAGGGGACAGAGAGAACAGTTGAAGCCAGGGTAAGAGGCACAGGAGCTACCTGGTGATGACAATAATGCTGGTTTTAGACGAGATCTAGAGACGGTACTGAGATCCTGGGGAGTACTCGCATTGCTTAACTTAATTCAGCTCGATAACTTCACATACCTCACACCCCTACCAATGGGCAGGTCAGCTTTTGTCTGTTCAAAACTGAAATCATTCATTATTTGATTCTCCCTGGTTACAGTTTATAATAGTAATAAGAACTCAGAGGTCCACATCTGTCTGTCAGAATATTTCCTCCTTCTCAGCAACAGCTTCCATTCAGCTGGGCTACTCTGAACTACGTGGTGATGCAGGGTGGTATAAACCACCTTTGATGCACTTACTTGTGGATAGCAATTGCTCAAACCACTGTAGTATGCCATTGCTTTGGACTATTACAATGAAGAGCTGTTCTACTTCTCTCTCTTCATCAGCACACAGTCATTACCTTTTTATGTTGTAATTATCCCATTACATTACGTACTGTCTGGTCGCACAGGAGGCGGCTGTCCGTATCCCAAGCAGTTTCTGATTTAAACAAGGAAGGAAGGAAGGCAAAAGTGATGTTACGATTGCCATTTTGCAATTCAGGCACCAAGACAAGCCTTTTATTCCACCTGGGGTCACACAAAATCTAACCAGATCCCCCTTAACACAAAACAGGCTTCATCTAGGAAGAGATTTCACACAACTACTGTTCCCAAAATATTGTACATCAGCACATAATCATACAATCATAGAATAATGGATCTACTGTCAGTGGTTGCACACACAAATCTAATCTGACTGCCAGCACCTCTCATTATTGTGTGATAATCCCTATATAGGTGTTGATAGTATTCCTAGTAAATGGAAAGGGAAGCACAATGCAATTTACAGGCCATGGAAACCACAGGGCTTCAATTGAAATCACTTAAAACTGTTATGTATGTACAAGCAGTTAAAAGGATCTATGTGTATTGCTGTAAAATGCTAAACACAGGGAAATTTAGTGAGTTTGTGTCAGGATGGGAAAGGCCTTTGGCCAAAATTAAGTTGGTGGAACTAGTACAGGGTTAAGCAGTAGAAAACCTGTAGCCTACATGGTGCAGAAATCAATGTGGCTCCAGAATCAGCACGTTCAGTGGTTCACAGGTTTTAAAGTTTCATGTCAGGATTTAAACTCCTCCAAAACAAACCCCAAAACAGACAGATGAGATTCCAGGATGAGAAAAAAATCCTACTTTGTTTTGTCTCAATTCTGGGTGCACATATGGGCACAAATAGATAAATATATAGAATATCGAATGTTACTTGGGTTTCTGCATGCAACTCTGAATTCAAGCCACAGCCCTGAGGTGCTGTTTCAGAAGAGATCCAGGCCTAGAAAAATGAAGATAATTCTCTGGCCCCTGTCATTACTCAAACTGGGTAAATCAGTGTCCATAAAACAGAGCACTTAAATTAGAGGCATCATGCTTTTTTGGTTGCCATGCTCTGTGTGATAAGCCCGGAGATGAGCACTGTACTTGGCACAGGTAGCAAAGCTTTCTAAAACTAAAGTGATATTCCTTCCCATCATCTCAGCCTGAAAAGAGGGGACCATCTTCTACATAGAAGTCCATAATGCTGGTTCAGTGTGTAGTGGATCTGCTGATGCTAGACATACTTGAAAACACTTCCCTGCCATAAAAATGGGATAGACAAGAATATTGTACAGTTTAGCATGAATCAACTTCACCTATGCTACACATTTCCTCCTTCCTCCCACCTACGAAAGACCACCTGGGTTTAAGTCTGTGTTCAGGGAGGGGTATGAAGAGGAGTTAATTCATTCACAAAGCTGCACAAGGTTTCCCCTGCACCCAAATAGAGCCAAGCCGGTCTGATTTTGATTTGCTTTCTCAGTAACTAGGAGAATTGAGGAGTATTAAGAGTTTCATTATTGTCAAAGAAAAGAATCTCAGATCCAGTTTACAAAAAGTAAAACCTTCTCTTGTGTTTTGAAAACGTTTTCTAGGCTGCTTAAACATGTTTTGCCTAGTAACAGACTTAGCAACATAGCACAGAAAGGCTGTGAAGTCTCTCATCCCTCTAGGGTTTGAGCTGGATTTGGGAAAATACTGTATGGAAGAAAAGTGCTGCAGATAATCTTTCGATTTTGAAGTGGTTTCTGTTCCTTCACGGCCTTGCCTGCAGGGTATTAGTTTTGTACAAGTACTCTTGGCTGAAATTCATCCTACTACAAAGGACCAGCCCAAAACATAGGCATCCCCTAAGTCCCACTTGAGCTCAAGCTTTAGAAGTGTTTCCATGATTCACAGAGACTTGTGCTGGCTTGGGGTGTGGAGGGAAACCCCATCCTGAGTGATGAAGTCAATGTTTCTAGAAGCAACAGTTTAGAAGGCTGCATTGAAAGTGGATTCCCAGGTTTGGTAACAGCACTGGAGGAAATCTTTAGTTATTGAATAGAAAATCCAGGTGTTTAGCTTGGGGAAAAGCTTCCCCATATGCTCTGTCTGGACTACGCAGAAGAGAAACCATCTAGCCACAATACTTCCACATCCAGTACTGCATACCAGCCACCAATCAGGTCAATGGATGGTTTTGATTAGGAACTTCGTAGGAAGCATTTGTGACCAGTTTACCAATAGAGAAGGTGGAAGAACTCACTAGAGGTGCACATCACTTGGACAAGACCTACCTTCCCTACTGTGACCTTCCCTTTCTATGCGCTGCTTGGAGCTTTTCTCAGTTCTGAGATGCACAGCTCTTAGCTCATGCAGGGGTTTAATGGATGAGATTCCACACTGTAACTTGAGCAACAGCCTGAGCAATTAACTGGTCTAGTTCATGTACTGCAATCCCTGGGTTCAGCACTGAGGCCTCATAACAATTTGGTACATCTGTGCTGGAAGGGATCCAACAGGTCTGCACTGCGCAGTGGAACATGGATACTGCAATTGAGTTAGCAGCTGTGGGGAAGGTGCACTGGAGAAGGGTTGGAGCTAACATACATTAGGGATTGAGACCCATGGCTGCTCTGTGTATGGACGTTTTTCTATTGGCTTTATTGCACATTTCTGCTGTGGGACAGAGAGATGGTTACTGCAGTATTCAGACTGTTATGTGCTAACAGCTCCAGCATGTTTGGTGTGGGAGAGTTATCTATGAGACACTTCCTTTACTTCGAAGATCTGAAGTGATAAAGCATAAAGAGTTCTCTATTTCCACTGTATTGTCTGGAAACTGAGGCACAGAGAAGCCTAATATCTATGTCAAATCTGTAGTTAGGTTGGCACTTGCACCTAAATCTATAGTTTCAGTCTATTAGCTTAATCACAAGAGTTAGATATCTGGTCTAAGTGGAACATCCATTTCCATGCCATTGTGTAACATTTTCAAATGGAGAGAGACGTTGTCTTGTCAGAGGCTGAAGGAGTCATTCCCATGATAAGATCACACTCCAAATTATAATGGCAGCAGTAGCAGTCCATACTTCCGCAGCAGTTCTGCAATCTGTATACATAACTGGCACTAATCATATCTGACAGTTGGGAGAAGTGGAACAATCAGATATTCAGGTCCAACATCGATAAAGATGCTGCTGCCAAAAGTATTGAGAAGATGATTTAGGGACAGAAAATCCTTATACAAAGATTGCTCACAGCAGAGCCAAGGTCAGCAAGTCACTGCAATACTTGCTGCAGAAGTGCTAGCTGCCCAGAAGGCAAGCTCAGAGGAGAGAAAGAAACCAGCACACATTTACATCGGCTTCACACACCATGCTTCATTGGGATCTCAGATGGAAATGTCTGAGTAACATCACCATATGCAGCGAGTTCCTTGCTCAGTGGAAGTCAGCCAGAAGACGGCAGTCCCTGGATTTCTGAGATGTGTTTTAACTTTGGCAAACACTCAAAGAGATGTCAGAAAGTTTCCTGGTCCCTGAGTACTTAGTTCAGTTTGGTATTAGAAATGACATGGTGACAAGAAAACATTTGCTTGTGCTTCTCTCTGATGAGTTTTGTGTCTCGGAGCAAAGGTCCTGGGCTTGATCCTACCCTTTACACTAGGAAGGAGAGGAGCTTCAGAAAGCCAGACCCTACATGTCACTGACAGAGCCTTTGTGCCTTCTGTATCAAAAACCAGTTAGCAACTTGATCCTTACCATGCAATTGCCTTTCAAGCTATGTATCAGTGATAGAGATACCAGTGTTATCTTTTCCTTTTCAGTCCCTTTTTCTCTCCCAATTCACAGACCTGATACTACTGTCAGGAGCCAGTTTAAATTTCCTGGTGAGATTCTCAGGACAAAGGCTCACTGGAGAAACTCATGATTCCAGATAGCCAGCATGGACTGTTTGAATGGAGCCTTGTTTGCATAGAGTGCTATTATTTCCCCTTGGAGGCTTGGTGACAGAGGCAGCATGTTGGCCTGTTTCTGCAGAAGTCTGCCTTATAAAGCCCTCTGGAAGTTTACTCCTAGATTACTGCTCAAGTCAGGGGGGGATTGTGGGTTTTGGCAGATCATGAGCTAAAGTTTACCCCCAAAAACTAGTCATTTGGTGCTTTTAAATGTCAAGATCTCACTCTGCTGGCTCCTATGAGCCCTGCTTTTTAAAGTCACCTTTGAAATCAAATCATCGACTCTCAAGTCTTGCTCACACTCAGAAACGTTGCCCCAGGTTTTAACTGGTGCTCATAGTGGATTCCCAGCATGTGCTCTGCCATTGCAAAAAGAATAGAGACATCCGTGTGTGTGTCTGTACTGCACCAGTCTAATTATCCTCAACAAGCAGAGTCATCAAAAGAGCTGTAGTTTAGCAGCTGACAGCAGTTTGGATTCCATCACCAAGACTCGCTGCAGGCTTTGTGCATTACAATGGGGTGCACCGCGGCGCCTGTGTCTTACTCACCCCCTATATAAACAGACCTGGAAAGAATAGGCCTTGGCTTTGCTTGGCATTTTTCTGTCCCTACCATATCCTGAGCTGCCCAGTCGTGCACAAAGACTGAATGCAGCATAAAGTGGAGGGGGAAAAAACAACAGCAAGAAATAATAGGATGGGTTGAGGGAATTGCTAAAGTCACCGCAACAAAGCAGCTGACAGCCAACATAAGCAGTGTTTAAGATCTCCTGAAGCTTTGACAAGTCCCAGGACTCACAAAAGATGAGTTTTAAGGTACTCCTGAATACCCACAACTCATGGTATGGAGCCAAGAGATATCGATCTCACACAGCCAGCCAGCAGGAGCCATTGCTCCTCCATTCCCTGGAAAGCCCCTTTTTTTACAGGGATTCCCAAAAGAGTAAAGATTGGCACAGAGAGCAGAGTTGCATGTGCAGATATGACAGTACCTAGCAGGTATTGTCAGGTCCTGAGTGGTCTCTATCACCCACCGTGCAGCAGGTAGTATTTAGACAGAAAGCAAGCAATTATAAACAGGAACCTGCAATGAGTGACAAGAGATGAGTCTGATGTCTTTGCTTTCCCCAGACACCACATTCAGGTCCTTGAGACTGAAGTCTGCTATCATTGCCAGCACCAATACCTTGCCAGCAGGAGATTAGCAGGAAAATGCTAGAGAAAGGTTATGCATGTGGCTGAGCAAACAGCAGCCCTGTGTAAATGTTGGGATATCTGTCTTCTGTGCTACAAATGCGGAGGCATATTCCACAATCAGTAACTCCGATAAATACCTTGGCCTCCCATAGCCTGACATCCAAAGAGGTTGTAAGTGTATTTCACTCCTACCCATCAGCCCCCTGCTATTAATGCAAGGCAAGTGCCACTTTTTCCCCTTTCATGTAGTATTAGCTAGGCTCTGCAACTCATGGTAGTGCAGAATGAATAGCTCATGGCTGGTGACTGTGCAGTACTTGCCGGGGGAGAGGCGGGTGTGTTTCAGAGAGATTTCTCATCTCCTGATTTGTAAAAATGACTGTTTTCTTTCTCTTCCACCTAATGAAATAGAGCAAGTTCCTACACGACACAAATCTCATTAATGGCCTGATTCAGCAAAGCCCTTGAGCACGTGCTTCTATTGAATGACTGAGATCAAGATGCTTCATACAGTTCTACCAAGCATGAAGGGGGCTGCATTAAATGGCATTGGAAATACCTCAAATAGATCAATGATACTGTTTTTCTTCTAAGCCGGTCCTCATCTCGTTCACAGTGACTGAATAGGTTTCATGATGCAAATTTCAAGCCCTGAGTTTATGCTGCCATGAAACACTGGTTGCCATTTTCCCCTTGCACCAGTGAGTAGAAGCCTGATTTCTAAGTACCACAATCCTGTTGTGCTGGGGGGCTGTGCAAACAGAGAAGGAAAACATCATCCCTTTCTAGGAGCCAGCAATGTAAACAGGAGCCAGAAAGAGCAAATGCCCTAGAGTGAATAGGGAGAGGCCACATAAGGAAGCAGACAGTATCATCTCCTGCTGACAGGCAGTGATCTCAGCACTGCCTCCAAAATCCTGTACTCCCAGTCGTTACCCATAGTTACAGCCAGTTAGATTGATGGGTGAAATTCACAGCTGCATGGGAACGGCACTGCTGTGAACAGCTACTTTGGAATAAGTGTCATTCCCCTTCTACAGACAGAACCATTTCAGATGAGACAATACATCAAGTTGCTCGATGCCAGAGAGGGCACCTTCATTAACATTTGCCATCCACTCGAGACAAAGGGCGCTCCAGAATTGCAGGCTGTAAACGGTGTCAATGATGTCCTGCTCCCTTGTTCTACTATTATATTGAATCTATTCTTCACAATCAATATTTCTTCCTGAGAGGAGCTGCCAAGTCTTAGTGAGTGTCAAATCACAATATATCAGCCATGGATAAATTACAGTCAGTTCAAAGAAATCCCAAACTAAACAAGAATCTGGCTCATATTCACACTAGTCTATGAGCAACGGAAACAAGCCTTGGAGCAAACCTAACTTACAGCTGCACCTTACAATACATGTTTCTATTCCCTTAACAGTCTCTTCAACCCTTCCCATAGCGTAGTTATATCATAAATGCATTCATGTTCTAACGGGCAAAGCCTTCCGGTGGTGTAAACCAGCCCAGCACCATTTACTTTGTTGGAGCCATACTAATACACACCAGCTGAGGATCATACCCAGAAATAACCCAATTTCCATTGCTATGAAAGCTTCCTTTAGAGAAATGGGTTTTTTTCACACCATTCAGGTAATGCAAAGAGCCTGTGTGTAAATAAGAATCAGTATCAAAGCCTCTGGGAGGGAAAATACAAACCTCAGGTGTTTCGTGCCTATTCACAGTGCATTTATATGGTGGGGCAGCAGAGTCTTTAGTAAAGACTCCAGTTCTGTGCTGCAGCACTTGCTGCCCTGCTGCTGTGTGCCTGGGGAGCACCAGGGCTTCACAGTGCTTTCCAGAGCTGGTGCATGTAGTAAGGTTTCATGGGCATGGGGCTGCAGGAGGCTTCCCTGCTACCCTGGTTATTTGGGTTTGAAGCACATCAGCCAAGCGCAGCAGGCTGGGGAAAGGATGAGTCAGGATGGGTCTACAGAGACCCCAATCATGCACACAGCTTGTGCTGTGATGGTGCAGGACAGCTGATGCTGTTTCCTTCCAGTATGACAACAACTACAGGTTCACTGCTTCAGGAGCATCCATCCTCCATCCTGTTGAAACCTCTCTGTGTACAAGAGGTCTTCTGTGTGGGACAAGTTGCACCACTTGAACCCCTTACGCCAACCTGAAACCATCTGTATGAGGGTATTTTAAGTCTCACTTTGATTTGATAAAAATAGCACAGGTTTGGGGGGAAATGACCCACTCACCCCTGGTATTTCCTCTTTTCTCCCTAACGTAAAACTTTCTACTTGCAAATGGGAAGGTCATGCTTTGTAAGAATTCTCCATTTCATCCTCCAGCTTCCCAGAGCAGCTCATTAGATGCATCACTGAGGGAGGATTTAACTTCCTATAAAGACCCTGACTTTGGGGGTCAATCTATCTTTTCCAACTTCCTCTGCTTCCTCCCCCAGAATTGCTGGTCCTCATCAGGATCTAAGGACTGTAAGTCCTTGGGAATTCTAAGGGGGAGAATGCCATGTTAGGAATGCATGGTGTGACTGGGGTTTTCTTTGATTTCCATATGCCTACTAATATTTGCCAGCCATCATTTATACCCAGCCTTTAACTCCTCTGAAGATGCATGGTGAGGAACATCGGTTAGTGCATTCCCCCTGTGATTTTGGCCTAGGCTATGTCTTAATGACTCAAGTGTCCAAGAAACGTGTCTCGCCAGGCTTCTTGTGTGAGTCAGCCTAACCAAGGGTGCTGGGCAGCCTGCTGTGATCCTTGTCATGTTCTCCTAGGAAACTCCTGAGACCAGCTGCTGGTTTCTTTGCTTGCACTTCATGCTTAGATAGGCCCATCTTCTGCAAAGTGAACTTTGAAAGGGTAGAGCCAAGGTTGCCCAGCTAAAACATGACGACAGGTAAGAAGAAATCAATGGGTCTTTTAGGATAATGCAAGTTGCGAGAGCCTGAGGCCAGATTGGCAAAACTACATTTGGAAGTACTGGGATCTGTTAGGCTGAGTGATCCCTTAACATGGGAACAGGATTGCCATGTCTTAATGATCTTTCCTTCCTCCGTTCGCCCCCACCAGTGCTCCACCAGCCTGCTTGACAAATGGAGATAAAATTCCTCTTTTCAGCCATAACAGCAGGAGATTGCTGAGGTCTCATAGGGTTTCCCTGGATGACAGCTGAAGGATTTTACATACTTGCTGTCAGCAGCTCTTTCTAGGGGAGAAGGGTGGCAGAGACACCATTTCAGTCCTTCCTGATGGCCAGTGGGGTTATGTGCATATGGGAAGGGACGAGGGCACTGTATGCCAGAGCACGCAACTCCAGCCACCCTATCTTATTTCTATGTGAATGGGGAGCAGTGGGGAGAACACAGTCACAAAGGTCTGTTTATTATCCTTTCTGACATCTAAAGGTCAGTGGAAAACCTTGTCAGATCTAACAGGAAGCTCAAGTGAGCAATGCAGCAAGAGCTGCTGCAGAGCAGCCTGCTTAGCTGCTGGCTTAGGAGAACAAACGTTACCTAAAAGCACAAGGTTTTGGCTTTTTTTCCTTTCAAATGATAGCTGATACACCAAAAGAAGTGAACTATGAAATGTGAATGCTCTGCTGTGTCTGGAAACCAAGCCTCTTTCACAGGTCCCAAACGGATTACCTGAAGCCAGCCACAACTTTGGAAAACCATTGCTTGCAGATGCTCAGTGTCTGCAAATTAAACACCTCCCAACAAGCGTGAAAGCGTTATAAGGAATTTGCCTGAGGATACAAAGAGACTCTCTTGCAGTACTGGGTTTAGAACTCAGTCATTTGGATTTGCCATCAGGCCATAAATAACACAAGAACGTACTCTTATGTGGCAATTAGGTGCAGTTCCAGGCATCTAACTCAACTTTCCACCTATTAAATATTATTTCAGTTTTGCTGCACTATATCCCCAAGCCTTAAAGGACCTTTGATGTGACTTTCATTTCAGTAACAGACACGAAATACTGTGTTTTCATACGTTGGGTGTACGTAATGGCAAGGAAGGAATCCTTTTTCCAAGCTGCTTTATCTTTCCCTCTCTTGTGACACATTAGTCTTGTCAGGAACACGCAGTCAGTTTATTTGTGGAGTATATTTCTAATCACAAAAGTATTAGAAGCAGTTGAACAATTTAGATGAGCTTATGCAAATGGGATTGAATGTTGTGACTAGATAATTGTCCCTTTGCTTCAAGGTACCTGTCAAAGCAGACACAAGTTTTCGGTTGGAATGAATATTCCTGAAAACTACAGCTTTTTGGTGAAAGCAACTGGTAAATCCTATCAGCATCCCAGCCCTGCAAGGTCTGGGCAGAGTTGTTTCCACTGATGAAGAGCAGTTTAAGAGCATACAAACATCCCCATGGCTTTTGAAGTTGAAGGCTTTGCAGCAGCACGCTAGGCAGCAAGAGCATCATCCTTTGATGAACCACACAGGTTTCCACAGGCTTTGCCTCCAGGCCCTGCTTTCAAGGTGGAAAACCAGGATGAAATTAGGTTCCAGCCTGGCAAAGGATTCAAACGTGTTGCTCAAGTTCAAACACGTGAACAGTTGCATTGGTTTTAATTGACATTAGCCAGGCACGTAAAGGCATGGCTAGCTCATGGCCTTGAAACTCTTTTGGTTTTAAGTACTGTGGTGTAAGGTGGAGTTGTGCTGACTGATAGTCCTTTGCTGCTGTAGCTAACTGCCATCCCATGTTAGAACTGCTTGATTTGGTTATCTGGATTAGTGTCTCTAATTTCATTTCCTCTTGGGTGTTAATCAATAAAGTTTTTTTCTCTTATGTGTGTATGCGCATCCTGTTTGCTCTGAAATGTGCCATTCCATTATTTGGCTCTAATTATGGCTGTATCCCCTGCCCAGGCTGTTGCTTAGGTCCCTGATCTGCTACTTGTGAAGGAGCAGGGTTTCAAGTACAGATACTGCCCTGTAATAACTGTGAATGTTCTGCCACCCACTGAGCTGTAAGGAAGGCAGAGAAAGTTCCGGCAGTTTTCTTCACCATCACTAGGCAGGGTGATGAGTGTTACCATCATCCCCATTTCACATATAGGGAAACTGCAAGTACAAGAGGATCGAGCTTCTGTTTTCAACATCAGCTTTCGATTTTTCAGTTTTAAACATGTAAAAACAGGCATTCGTGAGCGCTCACACACCCAATCCCAGATGGATCATACTCATCATCCCTGAAAATTCATGCACAACAGAAATGGAAGAAACTCATACATGTGGTGTTACGTTGCATTAATGTCACATGTAAGTCAGGAAAAAAAGAGGTTTATATTCTACCTTACTCTGGTTAACCTTTCTTTTTCATTACTAGTGCTTAAGATCTTCAAACCACAAGGAGGCGAGGGGATCTAACATCTAACAGAAGAGCTTTCTTTAAAGATGTAGATTGCATTGTAGGAAATGAGAAGCAATAATCAAAGGAAGTTCTTCATTTTCATTATCAGTTCTCTCCGTCTCATTTCTCACAGTAGAGTGCTTCTGTATATTCAGTACAGCCCCTCTCAATTCTCTTCATTAGAGACTGGAGCCTGCCTGCGTCTCATTGCTGCAGCCTCTGCATGGACACAGTCACCTTCCCCAAGCCTGCATAGATTTTGCCTTTGATTTTAAACAACACATTTTCAAACCTAGCAGAAGATGCAGTTCCTTTCCCTCAAAAATCAATCACTATCAAAGCTTATCTTTGCCTAGCCTCATTCAGAACGTGCTGGCTTGGAGAGCCTTGGATTCAGCAGCCTTTGAATCAGGTTATAAGCATTGATTCTCCTCCCTCACTTGTGTGCTAGTGATATCCAAGACATCTATAAACCAGCTTCAGCCAAGAAATGTGATTAGCCTGGCCAGCGAGATTGGCATGGCTTCAGCTGGTGAGAAGACAGGGCTGAGAAGAGAACGTGTAAATGTTTGCAATAGTTGGTGACAATGAACCTTCTATGCTGATGGCTGAATGGGATCTATTAAGACATTCAGAGACGGACACATTTCAGTTCGCATTCAAGAAAGCCCTAAACACATGTTTACATCCCATTGATTTCAGTGAATGGGATGGACTGAGGTAGAGAAATATTTTGCTCTGTCCCTCCCTCTGCAAGCTAAGCACAGTGGGCAGCCTGTCAGAATAGCAGTCGTTTTCCAACTTTGCACGTGTTCAAAACAGCTGCATAAAGCCAATGGCCATAGGAAACCCAGCTCTTGGGTATCAGAGGGCGATGTGCTTCACTGATACCAGTTAAAGCTTTCAGAAAGCACTCCAGTAACCAGTTTGACTTTTAGGGGGGTTCTGAACCACTGTGAGCATCCATCTCTGTGCCACTGTCGCTCCACTGAGCTTTCAGTGCCAGCTCACACACTTGCAGAGCTTTGTCTCTGTGAGCCACGTTTGGGGAAACAATAAGAGCAGATGTGGAGAGGGTTGTGTCCATCATGCCCTCCTGTCCAGCTGCAGAACCTGTCCTTCACCACCTTTCCTCCCCACATGCTAACTAATGCTACAGCACATGGCAAACCTTTCCTCCCCATCATGCTAACACTTTCCAGCCATGCTCCAACAGCTGCTTTTGCTGGGGCTATTGCACGTTATTGTTTTCCTTCTCAGGATCTCTGCTTTTGCACGATGCAATAGCTCACAGCACATTGAATGCATCCCAGGAACACAGTCCCTGGCTTCCTTTCCATCCCTTCCCACTCCCAGGAGCATGTCAGACAGAGCACAGCACGCAACTGTCCTTGCTCTGGGCAGGAAACAAAGGTCAGAAATCTGGAGCTGTAAATCTGCCACCAGTGGCTGTTCTTGGTTTTAGCTCTGCTTACAGAAACATGCTCTTGGTGACAGGTGAGTTTGCTGGCCCTCCTTAAGTGAAAAGAAAGGTTGAAATACAGGATTTCTGTGTCTTGCTCTCCCTTGATGCAGGAGAGAAACAGTAATTCACCCCCCTGAACTCTGGTGTCCTCCCAAGGAGCACTTCTGACTTTTTCCCATTTCCATGACCTTTACAAGCCATAATAGGAGGACAGAGTATCTAGAAGACAGCAGAGGCCCCTTCCGACACCCTAACACTGGTAGTGGGGTTTGCTCCCTGCTTTGCCTCCCCTACCATCCTGGGGAACATGTCATTGAATGACACAGGGGCAGTTTGTCTCTTGTGTATTGTTGAATCTGGGAAGGAAAGGAAAGGCCTTCTTCCATCTCTGCAACCATCTAGCTCACAAAAATATCTGAAGGCAATCACATATCTATTCAAATACAACATATCTATAGTGCTGAAAACCCCCAAAATTACTTAGGGCTGGTAGCTGTAAAAATACACAGTATTATACCTACTTACTATATATATGCAGACATGTGCACATATTTAGATATGCGTACACAAGCATACGTTCCTACAGTATATACAATGAAGTATACAGGGTATGTACAGTTGAAGTCAGCAGCAATCTGTGGCCAGTGTGAGGAGTTTGTGTTTGTTTTCTCTCTACAAACCAAACCAAACCATCAGAACTGGCAGTAGAAGCCATGAGAGCTTCTTAGGTCAGAAAAGAGCCTGGAGACTGATGACAAACACCTCTTACAACAGCTGAACAACACATCCCAACCACCCAGCTATCTATTGTGGAGGGTCTGCAGTGTTAAACCACAAGCAAAATACATGCAAGTGCTGGCACTAGAAACACATACCTGTCCTACAGCGTATTTGTTCCAATGGGGTATGTCTTCCTGACCACACTCATGGGAATTCGATGCCTGATTAATGAAATCTTACATTTGTACCGTATATTACATTTCAGCCATGCTTGGCTGAAATACTTGTGGCCTGGATTAACAGCAGGCTATTGTCAAACAATATATAGGGCAGGGACACTCAGCAAGTCACCCTTACTGAGATGAGAAGTGGTTTGGGGAAAGTGGTGTGTATATATTGCCTTGCAAGGCCTCATGTTCTGTGGTTTCATCTAAGAGATGCACACCATTGCATGGCTGAACATATACAGGATGTGAGCCAGTGGTTTCAGGAAATGAATGGGCTTAATTCTGATCACATTTGCACAGTGGTAAATGAACAGTCCAAATCCCCTGCTGCCAGTGGGGCTCTACCACTGTTATCACACTGGACTTGATCATCAGTCCTGGCCTGCTATGATGTGAGGGATGTCAGAAATCATTTGTCCAGGCTATAAAGAATAACAGCTTGCCCTTCCTCTAGTGTGCACACATAAAAATACAAGACTTGCACAGCCCATTAGATGAAAGGTTCATTTAGGTTAATACATCACTAAAGCTGTTCTGCACTTTGTCTGTACCAGTCAGCAACTTGGAAATTGCCTGAGCCAAACTTTGCATTTGGCCCAAAAGTCTTGAAAGCCACCATTAAGCTGATCCTAATTTAAGTTTCTTTTTCTTAATGCATTCATACTTTACCCACCACAACACGATGTGCCAGTAATTTCCACCACTCACTAATGCATTCTCTGAAAAGTACTTGAGATGGTTTGCTTATGTTTTTAAGCACAATCTTGCCTCTTTTAAACTCGTATCTCCGATTGCCTGAATAACCACCTAACTCAACTCCAGAGGATGCCCAAGACTCATAAGCTTTTATTTTAGTTGAACACGCCTGGTTATGTGAGAAGCATCCAAACTCAAATAACATTGAGCAGAGAGGACTGTATTTTACTGGGGGGGAGAAAGGCAAACATCTGCCTTCCTGCACAGACACCTAAGCCCTTTATTCCTCAGCCACTTGTGTGGGTACTGCTTGTATAATGAAATGGATAGACCTGAGGAAAAGCATGGAGATGCATGCCCTTAGTTCTTTTAAATGCATTTGACAAAACTTGGTTATTAACCTTAGTATAAGTTTTGACAGCACAGAAAGTATTAGGTCAGATAGATTTTAATCTAAGCCTTGGATGGGTGTTAAATCCTTAGTTCATTTGGGCTGGGCATCTGCTTGCAGTAACCCCATCAAGTACCACACCGAGGCCATGAGCATATTATGGGGAAATTTCAAAGACAATACTGCAAAGACACATGAAAATCAGTGGGAGCACAGTTCTGACTTGTTAGAAATAATAGCAAATGCCATTTCAGAAGAGTCCAATCTTACTGAGTTTTGAAGGACATGGAGAGAGCTAAGGGCACAAGTTACTGCAAGAATCCAGCCAAACAGAGGTTGTTAGGTATTATTTAGCTACGTTCTCTCTTAATGGGAAGTAAAAAGACATTCAATAGAAGAGGGAAATCGCCTTTTCTTCCTTTTAGATAACAAGAAGAGTTAGAGTTGCAGCGTGAGAATCTTGTCTCCCTCCTGCTGCTCAGTGTACCCTGTTCTCCAGTCTGCAGCAATGGCTGTGTAAGACTTCAGTATTAAAGTGTTTTGAGCTCAGCCTAGGTTGAACACCTCAGAACTTAGTCAGCCGGAACAGGAGTGAGCCCCTTATCAGGCAGTGCAGTGATGTGTTTCTTCCCTGAGCCAGCTCTGGGATGAACAATTATAAACCGGTTTACAGAATCATGTAAAAGTGTGATATATGCAAATCCTTTGATTCTTAGCTGGAGTTATCACTGGATGGATGATAACAGTTAATTGAATGTGGGGGGAAACAATACAGGAATGGTTGGAAGCGAAGTGCACTTTTGGTCTGTGCAGTTAATCCAGAAGAAAGAACCCCCATGTGAGCTTACATCTGCACAACCAAGAAACTGGAAGGACCTCCGGATTTGTCCTGCAGTTAACATAGGCTGCAATGTGAGCCAGAGCCAAGTTGTGAAATCACTGGGATCCCTGCCATTCGATTTCCTTCGACCTGAGTGGAAAGGTCACAGCCTCTATGTTTTAAAAGTGACTAAGACTAATAAACAGCTGGGCTATCTTTTGGTAGCAGAAGAAGGTGTCATTGTATCTGCTATGTGGGTGGGAAAACTCCTTACTTTGGTTTGGTGTCTCTTTTGTCTATTCATTCGTCCCAGGCACTTGAGAGCGGAGCTTGCTCTGAAAGCTGTGGTTTGTCCCCTAAGGAACAGGCAGTGTGTGGACCCTTAGTTGGGTCATGAAATCATGCTACGACTTGATGGTAGCTGCACTTTTACCCTTCTTTCTTCACAACACATCACTTCAGTTACAAGAGGATTTTCCATGAGTATAGTTCACAAGGAAAAGATGATCCTTGGCAAAACAGGAGAGGCCAGAAGGTTCAGGGACAATTGCAGGCTACTGAGATAAGGACTCTACCCAGATGACTTTGGGCAGAAGCGCTTGGACAGCAAAGACTGAAATCTGCCTGTGTAGTATGAATGAACCTTTATTCTATGACCAAATGCATACCAGATGCTGGGATTAAGACTGAAACTTTTCCCTGCAGTCCTAGGAAGGCAGAATAAAATCCAAGTAAGGGCTCAAAGCTCAGCAGCATCTGAAAGCTGCTTTGCTGTGATCTCTGGTGGTTTTGCTCCTCGCAGGTGCAGTGGTTGTAGTAGAGAGGAGGTTCAGCTGCTGACAGCATGGAAAAAGCTTCACACAAACAGGTCACTTCTCAGTTTTGGAGAGAAGCTGTAAGTCATGTGAGTGAGAAAATATTGTGTGTCCCCCACACACAATCTGCTGCAGAAATTACACTTCTTTGTGAAAGGAAAGCTTAGTAAAACAAGGGCTGAGCCCTATGCAGTACATCTGACCCGGTCCCTTTTTGATGCTACGAGGTACCACGGATGCTATACTGTTTACTCCATGCTCTGCCTTCTCTGTTTAAGCTGTGAGTAGTTCAGGGCAGGGGTTGAACAAACAGCAGCTCAGGGATGCTTTCAAGCATCTCTCCCAGCCTGGGTATTTGGCATGCCTGAGGAGCCTGGCTGTGAAAGCTCAGGGGAACAGCACACCAGGTTCAGCTCTGAAACTGGCAGCATACACGAGATGGGAGAACGTATGGTAAACAACTCCGGGTTCTTACTGTTTATTTGATAGAGGTTTGGGGGATGTAGGTGGTTTGTTTCTATTTCTTTTTTCCAGTCACATCATCATTTTTGACTATTGGGTTGTGCCACGTTACAGTGAGAATTGATGGTTTGTTCCTGTGGAAGTAGATGGAGCATTCAAAGAAACAACACCCTAGTAGTTATGAGCAGATTTAACACCCCTGCAAAGCTACCATCTGCCACTAAGAAAGGGAAATTAAAGCAAGATGCCAGGGCTTGACTCCCTCCTCCCTTCCTGCTTTCCCTCCGAGCAGTGATTCGTTGTAGGTAGGCATCAGCAGAAAAGCAACTGATGTAGTTCAGGTGTTGTGTCATTAAAAGAGCATTTCTATAACTCCTTGGAAATGAGAAGCTGTTGGGTTTGTTCGGGGGCTTGGGTTTGTCATTGATAATCGTCAAGCCCTGAGGCTGTTTTCTGCACCATGTATTTATACAGGGGAAAATGGTGCTTTAAAGATCATCATTTTCCCTCTGTTAACAAAATGGTTGTAGCACATGCTGTTTGCTGAGGCCCAGAAGAGTGCAAAGCTAGCAGTACTGTTCATCTCACGCCATCAATAGCACAGGAAGTGGTTCTCTGAGTATTTCCTAGACAACTATAAGAAGAAAGTACTCACCAAGGCAAGACTCCCCTATGGGTCCAGACCACAAGGCTGAGGGCAATTATATTAGTATGGGGACACCCACTATATATCCCAGCCTACAGACAAGGGCAGTATCTATTTCATAGTTGTCTTTATCTAAGCATGGAGGAAGATGGTATTCCACAAGTCAGATGGATTCACTGCTGGCAGAAAGGGGACACTTGGGATGCTGTAAAGGCATGCAAAGGGACTGGTGAGAGCAGGGGAAGTGTTTGGATAAAGGGAAGAGGAATTTCACAGGACTTGAGGAACTTTGTGCGAATTTGTATGTTAGTATTTCCGTAAAGGGTTGCCAAAACTCCACCCATAGCTGGAGACTGAAGGACTCATCTGTGGCACTGCACTGGGAGGTTATCTGTGCTGTGGAATCTCTGTAGTGCCTCATTGCACTGGAATGCAGCATCCTGCCCTGAGGGCACTGAGCTCTTTCAGGGGGATGGGGAAAATGATGCTAGAAGTGTAAGTTTAAGTTTTCTCCTTTTTCTGGGAACGTACTACCCCTAGCAAGCTGTAAGCACAGAAATGACCAACTCAGCTTGTTGGAGGTTTGGGCTCTTTTTCTTTCATTCGAATCATGCAACATGGTATGGTAAAACAGCAAGCACGTCAGAACGTGGGTTCATCAGCTTCCTGCCCTTTGCAAGTTCAAAAGGACCATAAAAAGGACCATAATATAGGATTATTCCTATGCTGATAAAAGCCAAATTAATTTCTAGAAGTGCATTGATATGCCCAACATGAAAATCAGAATTCCCTGAAAGCAGCTGGACCAACCTGTGACCATTATCAAGGCAGTCGTTTCTATCAGTAAGGATAGAGATCCAAAGATGTGAACTATTCACCATGATTAATAAAATTCATAATACTAAGTCAGATGTTTTCATCTCCAATGAGATTAAATAATTCCAACATGAAATTTTACTCTATATGCTTCTGTTTTTCTTCCTTTATAGTTTATGTCCCCATCATGCTGTTACTAACATTCCTGCTCAACTTTTTGTCCTTAAGTCCCTGAACATGTTATCTATGAAAAGACAATTCTTGAGGCAGGAAATCAATGGGGAACAGAAGAAATATGAGATATATTCTTTTTCTTCTAACATTCAGCAAGCAGGACAGGGGAATTAGCTTGTTCCTTGTTCTCTCACTGAATTACCGTGTTTGAAGTTTAGCTACTAAACCTATTCGTGCCGTGGTTCTCTCTCTGTTAATAAGGGTAATGACTGCCTGTGATGGCAACGTAGAGCTCGATCCACTGTGCTGTAAAGCATTCTGAAACTCTTGGAAAATAGGGTGCAGGACTAATGCTTACCTTCAAATTATGGACAATCCAAACCTATTCCTAAGTGCAACACTGTCCCTTTAAGTCATTAAATATGTAACTGCAATAGAGACACACTTAAATAAATTATTTAAAGTTATTTCTAGCTCTGTGTGGGAGGTGGGTGGGCAATGAAGTTGATACTTAGTGGTTAGAGCAGCCTTTAGCCTTTACATTTCTCCCTTCCTTTGCACAAGCTTGGGGTTTTCTTGTCTTTTAAGCTTCTCTGTGTAATACAGACAATTGAGCTGGCTTTGATCAAACTTTCTGGGGGGTTGTGGCAGCTTATTCTAATTCCTGTTTTATCAGTACCTTCATAACATCAGTTTACAACAATACCTGAGCAGCTTCTCACTGTCCCTTTGGTGACAGGAAGGACCCTCCATGCTTCAGAAGGTTTGACAGACTCTTGGCCTCTATACTTCTTATTTTAGCATGAAAACATATCGTATCCATGGGATCCTAGTGGCTTTTTCCATGCATCTTTATCTGTCTACAGCTCAAACTCAGAAGTCATTCCTAAGCCTGAATTACAGCCCTGACAATGTTCCTTAATGAACCCAAGCATCAGTGCCTATTTCTCCCCTCATCTATCACACATTTAATCACTGCAGTACCCAGGTACAAAGACTGCTGTTGCAGGAGACAGAGTAAATTACACAGACCTCAATACTGACCTTCTCCATTTTGCCACACTTCTTTGCCTTCTATTTCCTCTTATTGTTGGCAAGTAAAAGTGTTAGGAAAAATTCTTAGCAGACAATTTGACAACTCTTTTAAACAAGCAAAGAAAAAGCATATGTAGCTTTGCCTCAGTTTAATATGAATAGGATTTACTTTCAGAGAGAATGTGGAAAATAGCAATGCTACAAGATGAAAAGAGCAATGACTCTGTGAAAAACCTTATCAGGAAGGTTCCTATGGGATCCAAAAATACAGCTGCAGTTGGCTGAGACCTGGATTGAGAAGCAACCACCCAGCCTCATTCACTGAGAACAGACACATCCCTGACAGCCACTTCAAAGCTGAAGATACCATTGCTGTGCATGGCTCTTCATGTGTATTTGTTTATGAGTTGCCTCCCTCAAACCTAAGCTGAGCATAACATACTCTTTCTTTCTCCACAGCCTGCTAGTGCCCACACAGCACGACCACAATCAGGTTTTGTTGATTGCATATGAAAAATGCTCACCATTCAAAAAGCCATTTCTGGAGTTAATAGGAAAATCCATTGACGTTTTGAATATGCCAGCATTTTTAAGGCACTCTAGCTGAGACACAGCAAATACAAGTGAAGCTGCTTGATCTGTCTTCACAGACCTTTATATACCACAGTCCAAGGGAAGAAAACTCTGTTTCCTCACAACTCATTATGATATTTACATTAATAATGCATATGCTGGTAGAACCAAAAAGCCTCCTTCTGACATCAAGGTCACAGGCTAGTAAGCACTGTTTATACATATATCGATGCTCTTTACTACAAAAAGCTCCACCTAAATAACAGAGAGGTAACAGCATGTGAATGCAGACAGGGGAAATGCAATGAAAATAGGGAAGAACTGTACAGAGATGGGTTTGGGAGTGCAGGACTGCACCCTGTCCACCCACACAGCCTCCTAGAAAGACAGAAGCATTAACCCTTGTAATGTCCTATGTATGTATAATGCTGTTTATTTCCCTCTGCAAGTTACTGACCCCACGCTGGGCTGCTTTTCAGCACGGAGAGGATGGATGTTATAGCTCTGACTAAGGAAGTCTTTCAGGCAGCTTTCAGAGGGGGCTAAAGAAGTTAAGCAATTTAGAGCTTCGCAAAGCAAGGTGATTTTAAAGTGAAGGTTGATTTAGGAAGCTCCAGACTGCCTGTAAATTCCCATCTCGGAATGCATGGGAAGTAAATCATCAAAGACTGTTCTGCTGAAGTACCTACAGCAGTGAGCTATTGACAGAGCAAGGAAATTCAGAGAGCAGCTGTAGTGAATGAATGGAGGGAATAAAATGTACATTGGCTGAGTGATAGGGATATGAATCTTGTGTCCTTGCTGGAGCATCATGCACTGGGGAAGCAGTTGGTACATAGGACTGACAGTGCTGTTCCCAGTTAGCGGACACACACTCCCTTGATGTGACTGCCAAAGCTCTGGCTCTGAGGACCCTGGCTTCAAACCCTGCTTTCAATCCATGCGAAAAAAGCCCTCCTTCCTTAAGCAGCCAGAAGGGAATGCTATTAAGGTTGCCTCCTGAAGTTCATAAAAGCTAATGCATGAAAATAAGCAAAGACAAATTACAGCAATATTAGGAAGAACATTTCTAATTGTGAGGCTGGCCAGCCTTGTTACTCAAGCCTCTGAATACTGAAGTGAAGAAAACAGATGAGACGATGCTACCAGGAACAATTCTGTGCTGTCTGGGAGATGGGCAGGATGAATAATACGGAAAGTCCTTCTCTACAGTGTAATGCACTCCTTCAGCCTTTCTCTAGGAATCCAGACACATGGTTTCTAGCACTTACTGATGAACTTGTGTCCTTCAGAAATGAAAACCTTTCTCTGTTGTTTTTACCAAGCTATTTTCTCTCTCCTTACTGGCATTCTCCTTAGGGTGTTAGCATAGGCTTTACTAATTCAGGAGAAATGAATATCTCCTATGCTTAAACTCTCAGTCAGTGCTGGAGTTGGTCTCCAACTCATGTGAATGTATTTAGCTCTTCTTTTTGGTTTGTTTTCAGAATGTGACTGTGATGGAGCTTGAGTTACAAAAATACCACACACACACTGAAAAAAAAACACCTTATTCTCAGTGTTTCCTGCTATAAAGAGCAGATATTCTGCCTATTCTGGCCTTTATTCCAAGCAGCTCTTGGAGGCTTGTGTGGTTCTTGTAGTTTGAACTAAACTACAGGAGGGAAGCCTGGAAAACCATCACCTTGAATCTGTCCCTGGTCTTCACGCTGCTTAGGATCACCAATAGCTTCTTGTTTTATCCCTGTGTCTGTGAAATGGGGATATTCCATTAGCAAGCAGGTACCTGAGAAAAGACCAGCAAGCTTTGTCATGAGCGTTTAACTGTGGGGATTAGCGTTGTCACAAATGTACCAGTGATTTAAACTGCTTCAGGGCTCATTCATGCTCAGTAGGGAATGTGAGGTATATATTCATATATATATAATATATATATATATATGTATATTATATCTCATATCTTCCAAGACAGCTTCAGGCTGGGGGGATGTGTGAATAGTAGCATTATTCTGAAGTATATGTGAGTATATCTCACACACCCGTGTACAGGAGGAAAAAAAGATAAATCATAAGATGGTGGTTAAATAAGTCTTTGTGCAATTTTTGTCTATGATTTTCCAGCATGAGTCACCATAATTTACATGTTATCTAATATTGAGAGTCCCAGGTTTATGTTACTTTCTGTTCTATTCAATGCTCAGTGGGAGAAATCGACTTCTTGAGGCTTATCCAGCCTGCTTGGAAGAGGTCCTCTCTGACTGAAGGAGTTAATGGTTTGCTAGAATAACTGTCATCAGACAATTGTGTTATAAAGAGCAGCAGTTACCAAAATACATTTTAGCCTGCAGCATACCAGAACAATACAGCTATTGTGCTGTAACCACAGAACTTGGCATACAGATAAGCTTGAAAGGGAATCCTGTTTTGTTTATTACGGAAGTGATGGAATCCATTGAAAGGTTATTGTTTGACTCCTTCTGAAGCAAGTTCCAGGCCCTTTGTGAAGGGTGTTTAAAATCCTTGGGTCAAAGGCAGAAGGGAGGTTATCCAGTGGCATTACCTTTCTTCCACCAGAGATAGTCTGGAGGATAACAACATCAGCCTGCCTCCAGGTGACCCTATAGAAACCTCTACCAAAAGATAAGTCCTATTACAAAGGCAAGGAAAGGCTGAAATATTCAGTAGAAGAACATCAGAATTTTCCATTTTCATCGGAAAATCCGCTCCCTAAAAATAAATCCGAGTTGGAAATCAGAACATTTTCAGCTCTTTTCAACAGCCATATATTAGTAATTCCTGTGGGGAACTGCCACAGAGTTTGATCAATGGAAGAATTGAGCTTCTGACCTCCTCTCCATCTTGCACCTACTCCAATAGAGGACTGCAAAACTGGACAGAAGCTCATGAAATGGACATAAATGCAGTGAGATTTAGTAACCAGAACATTAAAACTTGATTTTTAAGCTTTTCTTGCCAGCCAGGAAGGGTATAGATTGACTTTACTTTTTCTAATGAAACTCATTGATTCTGAAATAATGACTTGATATTAGGAGCTGTGCCATTAAAAAACAAAAGGAAGTAAAATTATGGGATTGAGGAACTCAAACAGTATGAATATGAAAGGGCTTTGAAAATTATTCAAAGGTTATTATGCCCTCAACACTTCGCTGATTTTTTTAAGTGCATCATTTCATTTGAGTCACTTCCCCTATAAATTACACACTTAAAAACCTGCTGATGTTGACTCCAATCCTTAGAAAAACATCTCATTTTAACCTTTCTTCCCATCCCCCTCTGTATCTCAATTTTATTTGGATTGATATCTTCAGGCAATTTATATTAATTCTTTTAGCCTGCAGAGCAGCATGGATGAACTCAGTTACAATAAGCTATTGCACACAATGCAGAGCCATCTTCTCGCTCTAGTCCTTCTAGTTGTTTTTCCAACAGAAGGTTTGTATTCTGTGGTTTTAATTAACTCTGGACTTGGTATTACTAATTTTAAGCCAAGTTCAGTAGGGAGCAGAGGCATTTCAAATATTGTGGGATCTTATCCAAAATGCCTACACCTTTAATTAGAAATATTAGTGCCAAAGACATTCAGACTTGGATTTGTTAAGTTAAAAAGCAAGATCCTTACAAAGGAAAACAAAAGCAACCTGGTTTGACAAACACACTGAGTGCCTGATGATCCTCAGAGCCACTTCTCTGAAAATCAAGGTGATTGTGTTCAGGTTCCCATTGAGATGCTGGACCTCAGTGAGTGGCATTTGCGATGCATTGTCCAATTCACACTGCCTTGTGCAGCCCACAGCTTGCAAAACCCTCCTCCATCTTACAGATGATAAAACCAAATGCAGAGAAGCAGATCCCTCCCCTCTGTGTTGAAATGGAGCACACACATAAAACAATCCTTTGGCCAGTCCTGAAAGAGTCAGGCCAATTCAGATAGATGCCCCAAAGGCTTTTGTAAGGGATTTTCTTCTGTGGGCTTCAGCAGATTTTGGAAGAAATCTATGGTAACTTAGAGCAGCAGCAGCAGCCAGAGACCTCACTACCTCTATTTTGGGCACAGTCTAAAATGCACCTAGAAATAAATAGATTTGTCAACATCAAGCAGCAAAACAGAACCAAATCCAGCAGTCAATCTAGCTCCCCAAGCCCCCTCACAACTTTTATAGTCATGTTTCTCCCTGAGTTCTCCTTGGCCTCACTTTCCTGAAATGAAGAAGCTCCTCCATTAGGAAAAAAGCTGCTTCTAATCTCTGCTCCACCCATAGTCCATCCATCCATCCATGAAGGTACCACAAAGAACTGTGGTTTCATTACATGGATGATAAGCAGCAGGAATTCATGCCATCCCCTTGGTACTGGTGAATTACCAAACAATAGAAGTCCTGTATTCATGTAAACATCTGAGAGACAGAAATAGGGAAATCTCAGAGAAGCATAAATGTACTTATATCCAGAACAGTCTGCACAAAGAATACTTTGTGCAGTTTTATTATTGTTGGTTTTGCCCAGAAGCATCAGCAGTTCTTTAGGCATGTAATTTATAAGAGGCTAAAAGCTAAATTATGCATCAAAAAGGGAGAGATGCAACTTCAGGGGAGGAATGCATGTCTAAAATAACTTCAAATGCATAGTTCAGAACAGCAGCCTGTAACTGGAAATGAGTGCCCAGACAGCAAAGGAGTCAAAATTACTCTTCCCTATATAAGAAACCAACCCTGGTAGAGATCTCTATATTTAAATCTAGCAGCAGTAGGGCTGTATCCTGGAATCCTGAATCTATCTGAAAGACTTATCTGTTGGGATGATCCATCAGAAATACACTAAACAGTAATAGACAAGTCAGCCAGGTTGTCAGTACTGAACTCTTCCTTCTTACATGATTGGATATCCAAAAAGGATGCTGCAAATCAACACTGCAGGACCTATCTGAAGTTATACTTCAAACTGAACAGAATCCCTTCTGTTTAACAGACATACCACTATACTATAGCCCAGGGCAGACATCTGTACACATACAAGAAGTAAAGCCATCACTTTGAAATCCTTGCACGAATGCTATCCCTTTTAGTCCTCTTTGAGCTGTTCTACACCAATCTGCAGCAGGAATCTAAGTTCCTGCTAAACTTCACTGAAACCTACAGATGGGTGACCTTTTACTAATAATTTCTATCAGGCTTCTTACAAGGGGTATTTAGTTGAGGATAAAGAAACTGTGAGTCATATGTAAAAGCTGCTTACAGGGCTTAAGGTGAAAGATCTTACCCCTCCACAGTTTTAAGAGCATAGAGATCACACTATGGATAGTCTGCTTGATTTTTTTGCCTGTTGGTATATTCTAACTGGAAAGTGTTGTGCTGTTATTTTTGTGACGGTACTGCTGAAAGATGCTGAGATACCATCACACTGATGTCACACAGGAGGTTGCAGTGCCGAGGGGAATTTGTGATCTAAGCATACAATAGAAAAGAGTAGAGCACATCAATAGGAGACAGAGAAAAGAAAGGGCAGGAGTACTTTCATAGAACCTTACATGTCAATAGGTGATGCCCATGTCTGGACTAGTTGTCTCACTCTTTTTCCAGGCAATGGGGAGAAACAGGCACTTATAGACCATGAGTCATCTGGCCTATTTTATATGCCTACCCTTGCCAAAAGTAAACATCCCCTACTAGTGCTTGCACTGACTGCAAAGACAAGTCTAGATGCAGGTACCTGCAGTATGAATAACTGTATTTAAAGTGAAGGATGCCATCACCACTGCACTGGAAGGACCCACAATGGTGCCACCATGGCTGGTTTTCTGCAGCAAATCCCCATCAACCTCTCCCTGAGGTAAAATTCCATCCTTATACTCCTGCCATATCAGGAGATTTTTTAACTGTCCTCATTTACTGCCACAAATGAACAGATTCAACCTGAAATTCAACTAGACAAAGGAAAGGTGGAGAAATCTAGGTATAAACCAATAAAGAGCCACCAAAATGGGATTGTATGGATTCTCCTTCCATGTTGTCTTGCTGTTTCCCACTAACAGCTGGCACTCAATATAAGCCAGATTACACTCCTGGCGACCCAGATGGAGTAACTGCAGATTTGCCATGAATACAGCACAGTTTCTGGGGTTGCCTGCCAAGGTAACTGAGAAGAACACATCCTCTCCAGCTCCCTTCACACTGCACTGGAAGAGTAAGTGTGAAACACTTGTTTGGGAGGTGATAAAGCCCTGTGCACACAGGTGGCTGCCTTAGGCTCTCTTGGTAGTTCAAAACACCCCATTTTTGGTTTAGAGAGTGCTAGATAGAGAACAACTGTAATAGGGAGAGAAATAGCCCTGAGAGATTACTTTGGACAAGCAATTTTCTCTCTCTCAGGCTTTAGTTTCTCATCAGGGTTGTGTTGCAAAAGAAGGTCTTGACTATCACAGTGAGCAAATCCTTCACCAATATCAGGGCTCCAGTTCAGTGTGAGGACAAGGGCTGGAGCTCTTTTCTTCATTCCTTTTTTAATGGGGTTTCTCCTTTTCCTCCTGTGATGGGGTTTACTGCTCCCAGCGAATGCAGTATTGAAACACTACCAGAATATGTGATCGTAATGTATGGAGATACAACAATAATCACTGATTAAAAAGGAAGAATGAAGAGTGAGAGCTGGTGGCAGGATTACTAAATGCTGATCAGTGCTGTAAGACAGCCTTTGATTTCTTTAATTAATTATACATTCCCTCATACTTTGTACTGCTGTTGATTTAATTGGACTCCTTATTTTTAGACAACTACGACAGGAGCAAGATAGGATACAGCTTTGAGAAGCTCAGCTCTAGCCTAATTCTGCCTCACTCAATACCACTGGGAGCAAAATTAGGCTAATGCTGAGCTCTTCTGGAAACCGCATGGTTTCCATGCTGCTTAGCACCCTGCACGTTTCTCTGTCTTGCAGGTTGGAGTAATTCCTATGCAGCTTAGTCTCCACACAGGAACCTATGCACCAATGGGCTTAGCATCCGTAAACATCCCAAAACCTTAGTGCAGGACAGAGTAAGTGTTGAGCAGCAAAACATGGTGCTGAGGTCTGTATCATACCAAGAGTTTTCCCTGATACTCACTTCAGCCTCACTTTGTGCAATGTATCACACCCTATATAGAAACCTGTTTGCCAATGTGCTTTGCAGAGATAAAGCATTAAATGCTAAACTGCAGAAGGGCCAAGAAGGAAAGCACCAAGAAAGGCCTGTTTTCAGCTATGGCCTGATATCATGCGTTGCCACAGATGAGAGGGACATGGGGAGGCAGAGAAAACCAATGCATGTACATTCCCGTTTCATGGAACCTCCTTATCCATGCTTCCCATGAGGAGCAGTGAGAGGCCACCAGGAGCAGCTGGGTCAGAGAACAGGGAAGGACCAAGGAAAGGGTACAGCAGCCTTCAGCATTGGGAGCACAGGAGCTGCAGATCTGCAGCTGGGAGGCCATTACCCTGCAATATGTGTTGACTTCCTCCAGGTCCGTGTAGCTGTGGGATCCCCCAGCCCCGTGTGTATCGTTGGAGCTCACATTCTGCTCTTCTGGCTTTCCTGGGATAGTGATTTCTGAAAAGCTTTCCCAATATATCTGCAACAGTGGCAGTGGTATTGGAATAGTTGATGCACTTTCAGATCTGAACTCTTGTACAGTCCTCATCTTGCTCATGCTTCAATGTCTGCACAAAAGCACATCTTTTCCAGCTGGTGCACTCCTAAGGTTACTTATGGCTATCCAAGAGCCTATTTTCACAGAAGCTGCAATACATGAAATACCCTTGATAGCTCTACTTCTCTGTCACGCTGGGTTTAAATATACTAGTAGGTTCAGAAGTTACTGTAGGAAGTTAGAGGCTTGCAGACACACTCATGCACGCAGCACAGTCCTGTGAGCCTCAGCTCCTTTGAGAACTACATTAAAGGAAGGCCTGACTGCAGAGAAGAGCTTGAAATGTGTTCCCAGGATACCCTCAACTCCTATTTTTTGCTTTAATCTGAGGGTCTCTAAGCCTGTCTCCTGGTTTGGTGATGCCAAGCCTGCAGCTGACTCTGGCTGCAGACTGTAGGGCAGCAGCTCAGATGGGCAGTGACTCTGGATGCAATACTGGACAGGGATAAAGCAGGGCTGCAGCTTTCTATTCCTGTTAAACACACTGGCACAAGCTTGCCTTTTGGAAGAATGGAATAATGGACTCCAGAAGGGCTCTCTCACCTTGTACAGCACACTTATATGCACAGTTTGCATACATGCCTTGCTATTAGTCTCTAAAATTTACTGCAAATACTTAACTGATACCCAGTATTCTCCTTTCTTGGCCACTTTTCACAAGGCAGCTCTTAAATATTTACCAAGAAAGAAGCTCATGTCAATCTAGGTCCTCTACCATACCAAAATAGTCTTTAAAAACCAAAAGGACTCTATAACCAACCCTTATCCACACAAAGCATGTGTCAGTCATTTAATTTATAGCTCTTTCTTATCTCATCTCCCAAGAGCCCACGTGGATGGGGTAAGAGGGAGGGGGTCTCACTGCAAGCACAGCTATTCTTGTGCAGTATCAGCGCTGCAAGTGGGTAGCACCACTGACGTGCTGCACTTGCTAATGCTGCTGTTAGTGACAGCTGCCTGCCTAGCAAGAGCTGAAATGGATCAGTGACACACAGCACAGGACACTGCTTTGTCAGCGTGATGGAAAGATTGTTACCGTTCCTTCTGCATTTAAGGAAAGAAATGCATTCCTTAGCATGCTGCAAGATGATCAGACACACAATACAAGGCGGGTAAGATGGGCATCAGTTGTAAAAGACTTGCATGGTGAGTAATTTTAGAAGTACACCCCCACAGCAGTACTTCACTCCAGCGCGGGGGAGAGCTATGCTATGGAAATGAGGTGATGCTAATGTGTATGTGTGTCTGTCTGTCTAACAATACCTGCCTGAAAAGATCAATCTGGATAACAAGGTCTTCAAGGCAAGCTTCCAAGAGTTGGCCTCCTACACAACCCTGGCAATGGGATGAAGCATGCCTCCACATGGGAGATGCTTCTGGTAAAGTGCTAAGGAGAGGTGCTAGCTGCCTTTGGTGACTGGAAAATTATAAATCATGACAAGAAACATTTCATGCTCAGAAAACACATCTGAGAATCCTTATGGTCAAAACTCAAACTAAAGGGAAGCCCCAAATCTCCCACTATATAGCTATCCAAGCGATCACAAAACACCACCAGTCATATTGGCCAAGTGTATGAATAGAGGAGGCAGAGGAAAAGCCAGGCTGTGTCTATGATCTTCATGCACATCTATAAGTATATGCTTGAAGTTAAACATATGCGTAAGTACTCTGTGGTGTAGGGATAATTACTAAAACCAGGTCTCATTAAGGCCTTTCCATTTCCTTTACATATTATTCAAGAATATGATCAGTCACAGGAGCAAGGACTATACAGTTCAAACTGACAGGCCATAAGAAAATCAGGAAAGTACACAGGGAAATAGGTTCTCATTACATTCTTGGATCATTCTTTATCTCATTGTTTCTCAGTTTATCACAATTCTTCATTTCCTGTTCCCTTTTAGACTTCAAACATATTTAATGTGGCTTTTTTTTTAACCCTTCTATGGTTAAGTCTCTTTGGAGACTCTTGGCTAGACCTCATGTACCACTTCCAGATTACTTAACCAGACTCTACAAGGTCATTTAAATACATAATCTGATATTAAAATCTGGCCAAGAGTTTATGGCTTCTCATTCATGTTATAACAGTGCAATAATTGTACTGTGTGTTTTTATAGCTTCTGCTGCTTAAGGCTGGTAAAGGACAGATAGTAATGCAGCAATACTTGGTTCCAGTTTGGATATCCCACCTTACTTTGCGTACAGGACTCTCAAAAGCATCCACATTTGCAACAAGAAGTAGAAGATGCTGAGCAAAAGCTGAGCTAACCTAAAAACCTCCTCCCAAAGTTTCTGTGACAGCTCCATTTGACTGCAGTTTTCCTGATGTCCTGCTCTGCAGGATTACTTTAGACAGCTCCCTACAGCTAGCAGAGGCAGGTATCAGCTGAGGACTACAAAGCAATCTGAAGGAGAGCAAATATAGTTACCCAAAGCTGAAATTCAGACCACAGGTTGCTAACTTCTTATTTACCCCAATGGAAACTTTGACATTACCTTTAGCTTACTGGCTTAACCACACTGTTCAGGCAAGAGGCTGAGACCTTTGTGTGACTTGTCACTCCAATACGGAGCTTCTAGTACCAGGGCAGTCTCAACCCCAAGACTATTTGGGGGGCTTGAGTCAGTAGCAAGTGTGCCTCATCATGCACTGCATTAAACCTCCTTTTCCTGCAGCACTTGCCCAGGTCTCCCATACCAATATAACATAATGTGGTCCTGCCTAGATGGCAAGAAGCAATAAGCAAGGAATACTTCTTTGAAATACTTGTGTTACTGAAAACAGCAAGCTTAACAAATTTCCTGAACAGAGCTGTCTAGTGCAGAGGGCTATTTTGAGCATCGCTTGTTGCCTTTAACCCAACTATCTCAGCACCCCACCCTTCTTCCTTCCACCTTCCTTAATTTCTTAGACTTCCTTCTCGTTGCTTTGTGTGAGTCTATTTTAGGTGTGAGGTCATGGTTAGCTTCTCACTAGGCATCCACTTCCCATTTTCCAGCTCTGGGGTTTGCCTTTTCAGCAAAGTTGTGAGTCCGTTTGTACATACAATGTGTAAAATTCCTCACAACGAACAGAAATTGCCCATAATGAAGAGAAAATAACTACTTTAGAAGAAAATAAGGTGCAGAGAATACCAAACTAAGCTAGCAGAGTCCAGCTCTCAAGACATCTTAATGCTTCCATCTTTGGCAAACAGATATGCAGACTAACCACAAAATACCACTGCTTTGATATTAACTATCACATTCCCTCTTGGTAGAAAGTTACTCCATCTCATGCACTGACCAACTTTAATATTAAATTCCAGATAAGCCCATGAAGCCCTACCTTGGAGCCCACAGTGGGATTTGGTTGTGATATAGTCCCTTCCCTATGGAGTGGGAAAGGGCCTGAAACAGTGAATGGGGTTTGGCTATGCAGGCCCTAACCTGATGCTTCACCCTTGTTGAACTTCATGGGTTCTTGTGGTCTGCATGTAAGTGGATAGTATAGTCCCAGTCTCATTGCTGTCAAGTCAGAGCAAGTTCAGGCAACATTCAAATTCTTCCTCTGAGGATGTCCCTGATACAAAGACCTGAGTCTAAGCTAGAAGGAAGTTTGCATCACAAGTTTCATCACAAGATCCAAACCAAGTAGCTCAATGCTTTGGTTTCAGTCTTTAGCTATACCATGTTGATGTTGGTCTACCTCTACCAGCTTCCTCTCTTTCGGGCTGGGAAAAGTTCCCCTTAGCTCTAAGGTTCACTCTGTCTCTGGAGAGCAAGGCAAGGTCAAAAGGAGGTAAAACCACACAAATCCTACTAATAGGAGCCAAGCATCAAAACCTCCTCACATCGCACTGAGAATTAGTCCCAGAAAATGAGGGCCTTGCAGGGCTCTCATAGAGCCCACTGTCACCAGCTTCACAGAACAGCAGCTTTCTGGCAAATTGTGCAACTGCACCACCCCCAAACTTCCTGTTTTGAAACCCCTAGAAGCTGGAAAATGTTAACACCGGCACTTTAAAGTGCAATTGTGGCTTTTTTTACTGCCCTTCTTCCCAAAGATCTGCATGATACTGAAAAATTCTACATACAGAGGTAAAGTGAGGCTGCCTTAAGGTACCAGGGGCTTGTCTCTCCAGGGTGCCCCGAGCCAGGCAGAGCATCCATAGCAAACCCATGCCCTCTTCCATGACCTGCATGACTGTCTCTCCACCTCCCATCTCACCCTCTCTGAACTGGGGTGTGCTCCATTGCTGTGCCTATTGCTAAGTGTTCAGCAGCAGGTCCTGGTGCTACGAAGCTGGGCACTGCAGGTACCAAAGACAAGCTGTGCCACTGGGCATAAGGGGCAAGGTGGCAGATGGAGAGGCAGGTGCTCATCAAGTGGCAGCGAGACAACTGGGATTCACGTGTCGAGCAGCACTCACTGGGCACCACGTGCCATCAGCAGCCACCTGGCCCAGCTTCCTGCTCTGGCAAGATGTGGGGTAGATCATGATGGGGGAAAGAGGCCCCAGTGATACAAGGACCTTCATACGGACAACAGAGATGCAGCAAGTCTCTATTCTATCCCAGCTCATTGCTGTATAGGATGAAGAGCAATTAGGAAGCAGAAAGGATGGAATTTAACTCAAATGCTGCAAGGGAACTTATTTATTTCCAATCAGCATGACAACTGCTTCCTTTTCTGGCTATCACTGAAACTCCAGATGGTACATTTGAGCATACTTCAACCTCTAACTTGGCTCTTTGCAAAGACATTGTCTTCCTGGTTAGCTAAAAATGTATTAATAGTATTGGGATGAAAGCTCCTGCTCTCCTGCACTGCGCTATATGAATAAGGATATCTTGGTCATTCTGCAGCATTCTGGCTAATATTAAAATTAGGCATTTGAAGGGGACAAGACTCTGTTGAATGTGCCCCAGTTATAATCACCTTCTATTTGATTTTGTATTACCTCTAGTTGACTATTCCACTAATATTCAGCATCCTGCAAACCCTTGAACAGCAGCAATTACCTGTCACCCTTTCCCAGTGATTGCTGTGCCTCAAAGTTCCAACCTCTGTGAATCAGCCAGCTGAGGTGCTGCCAGCTCCTAATGATTTTATTAGGGAATTGTGAGTCATCATTTTCTTCAATCTCCAGCTTCAGGACCTGTGTTATTTTCAGACTGCTGCTTTGTGTTTGAGCCCTTCTAGATTCACACATAAGGAGAAAAGCTTAAGGAAGTGAAGTAGGAAGTCACTAGTAAGCATAACTAATAGCGAGTTTGTGCATCTCAAACTGAAGGGCGGAATAAAAGGACAGGGGAATGTTGATGTGTGTGTGACCAATTCAAATCAGCCAAAATACCTGCACCTCATTCCGCCTCCATCACACGGGGACCTCTTGGACTGGTTGGCAACTGCGGGATCAGGACTTTGACATCTAAGCCCATGCCACATAAAAAGCTGTACTGTTATTGTTCTAGAGAAAACAATATCCTGTTTCCTTTTAAAACTGTGTATCGCTTTAAAAATGGTAAATGGCTGCTACATTCCTGCCTTTATCCCAGACTTTTATGAGTCTGTACTTCCCTCTTCTTTTGCTTTAACAAGCACAGGATTAGGGGAATGGCTTAGTGCACATGTTCTAAAGAAGGGGAGGAAATCTGCCTTTGGAATCTTACATAACTTTATTAAACCAAAACAAAACGTAAAAGAGACATGCCCAAACCCTCACTCTTTGCACTTAAAAATGATCATCATGTGGCCAGGCTGCAGTTTGCCAGTTGGACCGGCCTCAAAAAATGAGCATTTTAAGTTATGGAAACCAGAAACACATAGCAGCGCATCTCCCAAACTTACTGCTGATGGTGCTTCCCTTTTCTCTCTCTTTCCTATTACCAGAGCTTGGTATTCAGTAGCTGAGAGTAAGCAGCCACCCCTAGGGAAGGAGGAGGAAGAGAACTTCCGAGCCCCTCTCATTCAGGCAGGCATCTTCTATAAACATTTATGTGACCTACAGGATATAGCACAGTTTGAAGTCTTGCAGTCTCCGTAGCCACTGTGCAGCCAGGCAGCTCCCTGTATTCTGAAAGTTCCTGTATATCAAACAAGACCTGAGTCTGAACATAGCTGAGATCTGCTTATAGCATTCACTGACCTAAATTGGGGATGTTGTACTGAACGGCATGTTCCTCAGGAGATCTCTGTGTATAGCAATGAACTCGCGTTGCGTGGAGGATGTGACTGCTATTAGAGTCACTCAGTTAAACGTGAGGAGGACTTTATGTCCACCATCAAGCACAGAAACCAACCATAAGCTGAGGTAATGCTTGAAGGATTGAGCCAAAGCTCAGTGAAGGGAAGGAAAATGAAGTCTTCAGCCATGCACTTGTGGCAGCATCTTTTCTGTCTCTCAAAAACACCCAGGTTGCTTTTGCTATTCATGAACAAACTGCAGAAAGGGAACCCACACAACCCCCTGCCCTAAACAGGAACTTGATCCCTAGTGCTATCTTCCTGTCCTGTCCCTATTTATAGAAGTAAGGTCACCCAAATAAGAACAGAAATGGTATCATATGATTCTGGGTGACCAATTGAATTTTGCATGTTTAGAGTTCAGAGGAACACAAGCGAATAACCCACATCAAAAACCAGTTGGAAAGAACATCTCACTGTGGCCATTTATGTGTGTAGAACATGCTATCTCTGGGATACATGGTCGGTTATCTGGAATTTGGGTATCTTTTCCTACATCAAAGAATTAAACTAGAAGAACAGGAATTTTGCTTGCAAAATTGGTCTTCAATGTGCAATTGTTTATTGAAAGCCCAAAATAGATACCTTTCCACTATTGTACTGTGAAGGGTATAAACTGCAAAAACTAAGGAATATGTAAAGGTCACTTTGATGGGCAAGGGACTGTTGGAAACACATACATTTGGAATCACAAACATTTGGAAACACATCTCACATAAAGCTAGGATTTGTACTGTTTGTAAAGGATTTCTAGCTTCTTCCCTATACATATCTCTATTTTATTATGTTTCCATAAATACATATTTTATACACGCATACAAGCAAAAATAAAGGTGCCTAGTTTATAATCCTAAGAAAAAAGTCCTATTTGGCAGCATTCTTCTTGCAAACTCATTTGGCATCAATTATGATCCATAATTCCTATCTTATCATGTCAGGCAGCCCTTCGAACTGAACCCAGCGATGAGGGGAGCCAAACACTTCCATCATCTTCCCAAAAATCTTTATTTACACAGCTAAATATTTTATGGGCCAGAGACTGAAATGATGAATTCATCCCTCCGAGGGGTTTTGTTCACGGATAAGAAGTTTGTCTAAGCTTGGGGCACATAGTGAAAGGGAAGATTTAGTCACTCCCTTTCTTTTACAGGCTGCCTCCATCCTTCCATTGCTCATTCACAAATCCCTCGGTGCCTCTGTAGGCAGACAACTCGTAGGTGGATCTGAGGTGGAGGCTCAGTTAGTGTTTTCTGCTGCCTCTGTGAGCAGCAACACGCAGCAGAGCAAGCTCCCTTACAACAGAGACAGGTCAGCTCTGCCTACGGCAGGGTTTGAATCTGCTTATTATAGCAAAGGGAGAGCCAATGGAAACTGGGAAACTCAGTCCTAAGCAGCAGCCAGAGGGGCCAATTTTATATGGATTGGACATTGCTTCTGGAGAACAAACAAGCTGTCTGGACTCGAGGGTACAGACCAGCTCTGTGACTCAGCCTTGGTGTATTTGAATGTGTGAGGAGGAGGCTGCCTGCAGTGGTCTCTGTTCTGTATGTGCCTGAAAGGCCAGCTCCAGGCTTGAACATCTCCGTACCTACCTCTGTAATGGACACTCAGGACCCTGTATGGCCACACTGCACAAGCTCACTCATCTTCCCCATCCACAGCACCTTCCACACAGCCGATCTCTGCTGTGGGCATCAACACCCCAAACTTTGCATATCTTTCCAGTGAAAAAGTATAATGCAGGAGCAGATAAAGAAGTATCTCCGAATAGCTCACCACTGTCCCTTATGCTTTTGCTGTTTGCATTAACTTTCCACATGGCAGTTCATTATCCCACGCACTACAGCACCACTGGCAGCCATAAACCCCCTCCTTTCTTAAGCTGGACTAGAATAAGAAAGCTGAGCACTCACAGAGGAAGGATTTCTGTGTGGTGCTTCTGAGACTGAAGGTTCTCTTTATGGTCAATGCATCATTCCCCATTACAGTAATTTCCTCTGAAGTAAATGGGATTTTGCCATTATACTTTATGTTTATTGATACCTGTTTCCAACTTAACCCTGTTGGCTTTTTCTTTCCTACCCTGAAAATGCAGGAAGCCAAAAATCCTTTGACAGTAATGAGTTAAGTTCTGTAGCATGCAGAGCTGTGTGCTTTTCCATTAAGCAGGCTGGGGTTAAAATGGGCACCATTTACACACTAATATGTATGCCAGGGCAGCAGCACCTTTCTGCTGTAATGTTTCAGGCTAAGAGGTCAACTGTTTAGCTGGGACACTTCCTGGCAGTATATAGGTACTGTTTAACCAGTGATTCAGTGGGGGAAGACTTTCCTTGGGAACTGACATTGAAGAATGTGAAGGTTGAGGTTGAAGAACCAAAAGCATCTGATTCTTTGTGGTGGCTAAAATACCTGCAGTGGTTTTGGATACACTGATGTTAAGATCTTCTTTCCCTTTCCCTAAACCCTCCATCTTCAGACCTGCACTTGGACTTAGCATCTCCCTTGATGCCTGTTCAAAATTGCTATTATGTGTTGCTGTGCACTGTTGAGTGAGACAGCAGAACTTAAAGAGATGGAGGAATTGGGTGGTTTGAGGGACAAGTAATGCTGCACAAAGCTCTTCACCTCATATCTGAATCCAGCTGCAATTGTTGCATAGCCAGAAATGGTTGCTGTATAACATCAGTTTGACAGATTATGAAAAGTAACTTAGATTCTGGCTTATTTTTCCCTTTCCTGGTGCATCTGCATCCCAAAACCACTTCTTACCACCAGCTACAATACCACAGCCAATGCCTGCTACCCAGCATGGGTAAATCTGAGCACCTCAGCTATAGCTAGTCACCTAATTAAGTGACCTGATTTTCTCAGGGCCAGAATATGACTTCCAGCTCCCACTGCACTCAGCAGCTGTGAAAATCAGGCCACTTCTGTAAGCGACCAAACGTAGCTGTGATTAGTTTTGAGCACTCAACTTTCACAGAGTTCTTCTATGAGCTGGAGCATCTGGGGATGAGTCCTCCCCATGTTCTGCCTGGTGCCTACAGAGGAGGGCATTAGGGAGGGATGGAGTACATGCCCTGTTATGTGACTAAGCAGAGGCTATCAGTCATCATCACCATTCCCAGCACTGAATTAATAAGAAACAAATAACAGTCTCTCAGCTTCAGGTCCCATGATAAAAATACACTCCGGCTTTTGTTTGTTTAATGCAGTATTTCCTCCTTGCACTGAAAGCTAAATTGAAAAGGGAGTTTATTGTCCCCATGGAAGAGATAGGCACCTTCTGAAATCAAGCAAATGCGTGTGGGGCCCAGCCTCATGTTTTCTAACACCCTTTGGGGTCCCAGGAGCACACAGGCAGCAGAGAAAGAGCTGCAGTTGGTTCCAGCAGAGCTCTATTGTGCTGTTTGTTCCAAGGAAACATCAATTCATTAAACAAACAAGTCAACAGGGGTGGGTGGCAGAACCGTCTGTCCTATTTGATTGTGCATGACTCCTTCCGAGAGCTGCTCTGGGGTCTGGAGACAGTAGATGAGGAGAGAGGCAGCTTGTCTGCCCTCACTTTGCAGCAGGAGAAACTGCTCATTTCCAAGGCAGAGCTTTACTGAGAGGGTGTTTGTAATGCACTGCCTCAGACAGATGCACTTCAAGAAGGATGGTCAGGAGAGTCACAGTTTAGTTGCATAAACAACCCAGGCAAAAGGGGATGTGAATGAGCAAAGGCAACAGAACAGAAGTGGAGAATGGAACCGGGGTAGGGAAAATCCACAGCCAGCCATTGCTCTGCTCAAGGAGCAGCCTCAGTGGAAGGTTCCCAGCCTGTGCAAGGGGAGAGCTCTTTGCTCTTCACTACTTCTCAAAGCAAAGCAGAAGCTGTTTTGCATAAGGCATCTAAGCCAGACTAGGGAAAGGTCAGCGAGATAGAACAGGCCAAACTACGATGCTGACCGCACAAGATCCATCCTTCCAGAAGGCAGGTGCTGGAACAAGCACACTGCTGAGCTCAAATGAATGCTGGCAGATAAGGGCAGAAAAATGCTTCAGGAGGAAGTATTTTCATAATCACACATTTGCAACACAGCCCTTTTTTTGCAGCATTATCTTTCTGCCTTCCTCTTAACTCTCAAAATGAACAAAAATATGTATATTCAAGGGGTGGGGAAGCCAAGGGCAGAGCTGAAACACAGCTGAGTCAACAACATGTGTCTACGAGCTGGTGGGTAACACTGAGGATTCCTGCATGGTTATCAGTGCTTTCGAAGTCATCATTGCACACAGAACAGGTGACACAAGCACAGCGAACATCCTACACAGCACTATGGGTACAAATAGGCAATGCTGGAGGGTCCTGGCTGCCCTAATCCTAGAGCCACATGTTGGACCCTGGAGTCCTGACCCCTTTCCCTCACTTGGACACGCTTCCTATAACCAACCAGCAGCATCTTCTTGCAGCAAATAACACAGGGTGCATAGAACATTGATCCTACCCCTTTGGTCCGGCATGTTCACCCTAACTTAAAGATGTCAGCAGGTCTTCTACACTATTATCGAGCTGTAACATACCATATTTAGTAAGATTAGGTTACAAGTCGAGGCCGGATGGTGTAAACTGGCAGTTCTGCTGTCCTCAGTCAGATTTGCTGTCACTAACATCAGGCAGCTTTGAGACACAGTTTATAACCCACAGAGCAAAAGGAAGTCAGCTTCTTTGGCCAAATTAGCAACAGAAGAATACAACTGGTTGTATTCTAGCACTTCTTGAAAGCCATACTGCCCTTCATCCCTTAAGTAGGAAGCTCTGAAATTGCCTATTCATGGGGAATTGCCTCCTGACACCCAACTGAGGCCATGACTCCTGCCCCATGACCCTAATGTTTCTATCCTTTTCTGCCTCCTTCATTCATAAGTTGTGCTAAATATTTATGCCATTTGGATTCTGGGTGAATTCCATTTTGGCAGTCTCTAGTGTTCCAAAGCTGAGCTGAGCCACAGCTGCGTTTCAATGCTGATGCCAAGCCTCTGGAAAACACTATTCCATAGCTACAAGTTAAACAGCACTGAGCAGGTTTGTTCTGCAACTGGAAAACTTGCTGAGCAGAAGACTTGGGTCTTCTCAGCTGGAGTGAAAAGGGATTTATGGGCATAATAAAGGGAAATAAGCAAAAGAGCCCTTTCAGTGTAGGGAGCTAGCAACTGACTGCAGGTTATTGTAACCTGAGAGAAATCAGGTTTGTGCCCTCTGGTGGCAGCTGATTCTTTCCTGTCCTCAGTTTTACTGCAATGTTTGCACTTGACCCAAACATGCGAATTTCATGCTGAGCAAAGAGGTCATTAAACGCCAATAGTCGGAGCTTCACCACCCAGAAGTACACCAGGGCCAAGCAGGGAAAGCCCAGAAGTCTCTATCTCATCTTTTGAACATGCTGCATGACTTTGCCCCTTGACAGCACATCTGAAAGCCCCAGGGCTGAGAGAATCAATCCTGCAAAGCATGTCCCACAGGTTCCTAAACACATCCTTCCCCAGCAAGGACCCAGGTTCCAGCAGTGGATGTGACTACAGCCATATAACCAGCATCACTGAAACACTCTTCTTTTTGCTCTCTCTCCAGACAAAAAGCACTGGCATCGACAGGAGGAAGAAGTGTACAAGCAGCTTGCGACTGGTTGGTATGAAGTAGTAAATGTTATAGAGAGTCAAAGGAATTAGTGAATTTTATGTTTAGGGTTTCAGCCATAAGAATGTGGAATGTTTAAACAGGGGCACTAGAGAAAGGAGGGAGACATTAAGTGTTATAAATAAGCAGTCCAGAAACAAGCCTTGTTTGAGAGTGTGATCTCGAGTAATAGCAAGAAGAATGAGGGAAAGGAACCACTACTCTCTGTACCCTAGCACCTAAATAGGAAAGTGAGAGCTGCCTTTTCAAAGATGTTGAGCAATTTCTAGTGCTCTCTTCCCTGTGTTTTAGACACCGAAAGGCAGAAGCAGTGACCCAGGTTAGATCTTCAGAGCCTCAGTCTGAAAGTAAAAACCTATTTTCTGTATTACTTAGCAGTGGTAATAGGCTGCAAGTGAGACAGTGCACCTCTCTGCCTGACCTGCTGGAGCTGATTTATCCCATAAGGGGAGAACAGATGGAATTGAGGACATGGGAAGCTGGTTTTGCTGGAGGGAAAACAGAGTCTTTATCTCTCAATCTAACACTTTTCTCCCTCTCAGGCTGTTTTCCCATGTGGGTGACCCATTCCTCGATGACACCCTGCCTCGGGAGTACGTCCTCTACCTGCGCCCCACCGGGCCCCTGGCTCAGAAGCTGTCTGAGTTCTGGCAGCAGTCAAAGCAGATCTGTGGGAAGAACAAAGCTCACAACATTTTCCCACATATCACCCTTTGCCAGTTCTTTATGGTAAAGCACAGCTCCTCTTTCCGTTGCCTTTATGCATGCATTCATGAGCAGCCCTTGCCAGGCTCAGGCTGCATTCAGTCACTGCAGAAGGGTTTGTGCTTGGGAGCTGGGGGGTTGTTCCCAGAGCTGATGATGCCTGGGCTTGTTGGGGAGGTAATTGGCTTTTAAAAGGGTTGTTTTCTGGGAAGAGCAGCAGCAGAAGAGAAGATTTTCATCATCTCCAGTCATCACTAATGTGAAAGTAGATGGGGTGAGGTTAGGGAAGGTATTTGGGGATAGCTGATCCTGCTTTGATTACATGGGAGAGGCAGAGGATTTCTAAACATGCCTTTTTCTATGACCCTATGGTTTTCCCTCACTGCATTATAGCAGGGGTAGACCATCCAAGTCCTTCCCCTCCCCTGAGTGCACTACAGAGCTTGTCCTGCTTCCTTTGGCAGTGTGAGGACAGCAAGGTCGATGCTCTCACTGAAGCTCTGCAGGCCACCGTGATGCGATGGAAATGCAAATTCCCTGCCCCTCTGCCTCTGGAGCTCTATACATCCTCAAACTTCATCGGGCTTTTTGTCAAGGAAGAAAGTGCAGAGGTGCTCAAGAAGTTTGCTGCAGACTTTGCTGCAGAGGCTGCTTCTAAAGCAGGTGAGTGACTATGTGGTGGCAACAAAGAGCTCACTCTCAGGATCAAGGATTGGGCATTTTCAGTCTGATGGTGGGAAGAAACAAAGCTCCTAAAGCTGATCTGATATATGCAAGTGGCCTGAAGGCTGAGCCCCAGAGGAACACCCCCCTGGTGCTTTGGGTTTCAGTGCTTTTTCAGTTGAAAGATCACCTCACACTTGGTCTCAAGTGTTATCTCCTGAAAGGGAAGCTGACATTTGGTGGTTCCTTAACCTTTCAGATAGATGCTTTGTCTGCAAGGCTGAGCATTTCCTGCGCCGCTCAAGCCTCTGCCACAGAACTTTCCTCAGCTATGTAAAGGCTCTGTTTGTTCACTGCTTTTCTGAGGTGTAAAGGGAAGACCCCAGTGGCCCTTTTCAAATCCCAGTAGTAACAACTCTGGCTCCATCGCCTCATCCTCTACTATTCCTAGAGGGGGGAACCCATCAGGAGCTGGGAGGATGGAAATAACCAGAGCATCCTGTGTTCTAATGGCCTCCACTGCTGAACAGGCTCTCTGGAAGTCCACAGATTACCTCTAGACTTGGAAGTCACAACTGTATTGAAGCACTGTAATAGCTCCCTGACTAATCCTCCCACCTTCCATCACTATAGTGTTCAGCCTGGACTAGTCACAACACAAGCAGTTTAGTCCTTCATTACCACAGGCTTATTCTGGCGTTTAAATGCATCAACATATGCCAACTTCCAAGTCCCTTCCATGCTCGACAGGCAGCCCATAACACCATGCAAACATCTGCAGGTCCCTGCCTCTGGTTCAGAGGAAGAGAAACAGACATGTCATAGGTTCACCACACATCTGAAATACTTTCACCTGACAGTGACCTAGAAGTTATTTTCCCTTTAGAAGAGGGAGAAAAGAGCTGGTTCCTTACAAATGCACATTTGGAAAAGCAGCAACAGGCACAGAGACATCAGGCAGCAACAAAGACTGCTGCAGCCACATGAGCATGGTACAAGTGTTCCCATCCAAACCAGCACAGTCAAAAGGGGTAGTTCTTTCCACAACGACACTGACCCAGGAGAAGGAAGCCTCAGTGGCTTCCATCATGTGTCTGCCCCTGCAATTGCTCCAATTCAGACCAAATTGGCTCTTTCATAGGGGAAGCCGATTGCTGCATTGCAGTCCACAGCTTGGTCAGGTTATCACATTAAAGTCTCCAGAGCTTTTTCAAAGATCCAGAGCATATTTTTTCCCTCTGATCAAAATAAAAGAGATGGATGAGCTCACCCAGCTACCCCTGGCTGGCACTTGGAGCCAAGCCTCTGAATAGCTGCAATTTTGACTGAATAATCACTCAAATTTAATAGCAATTTTTGGTTGAATAAGCAAGAATTAATTACATGCAAATAATGCATGCCATGATTTCCACACTGACTGGAGGAGTGCCAGTGTTTCACGTCCTTTCACCTTTTTGCTTTCTAGAATCTTTTCCTAATACAGGCTCTTTTTCTGCAGGATCATTATCATATCAATGTCTGTTTCCACAGTTCTGGAATACCTCACCCTCAGTGGGTAAACTGGCAATCCAGTTAACATCTAGGGAAAAGATGTAATCAACTTGCAACTGTAAATCCCATGGATTTATAATTGTAGCTGTAGAACAAAAGGAGGGGGAGTAAAAACCTGGCTTCTTCTGGGAAGGTGCTAATGACAAAGGTGACACCTTTCCTTGGAAAAGTGTCTTTCTTGGCAGAACCCCCCTCCCTGGGTCAGAATGGCAATAACTGTTACCACACCATCCAAGCCTTTGCTTTCTGAATGCAAATGACAGGTAGGCAACGACGCCTCTTCTACCACCCAGATGTGAATCAGACCTGAATCAGCCCCCAAATGTCTCACAATGTGATCCAAGGTGCATCAGGTCTGACTTCCCCAAAGCCTTTTCAGCAGCAGCCCTAAATTTGCTCCACTTGAGCTGTCTTTTAATAGTTGGGCTCCCAGCCCCTGTTCAGAGGCGATAGACACCCTTACACCTTCCAACAGCTGCTAATCTCCACAGCCCTTGTTAACCAGCATCTCCCTGTTGCAGATGTCCATGTGGAGCCCCACAAGAAGCAGCTCCATGTGACACTGGCCTATCACTTCCAGACCAGCCACCTGCCTACGCTGGAGAAGCTAGCTCAGAACATTGACGTCAAGCTGGGTTGTGACTGGGTCGCCGCGATATTCTCTCGAGACATACGCTTTGTTAACCACGAGGTAAATCAATGGGGCTCGTTTCAGTCCCCACAAAAGCACCCAGCAGACCTGTGCAGCTAAAGAGGGCTCACAAGCTGCAGGCTGAATGAGCATCCCCATGTACAAATACCCAATGCAGACTAGATAGGCATTAAGGAGTTGCCTGTCCCACAAGGACACCCAGAATATAGAACTCCCACATCCTACCAGTCATCTTAGACCATCTTGCCTTTTCTTTTGCTGTTTATTCATACTGTCTAGACTTGCTGTTTCACCCACCGCCTTTCTTGCTTCTTGCAGGAGCAATGTCCTGCTGGATTCATTAATTCTAACAATGACTGTCCTGTTAAGCTCAGTGTAAGCTGGTCTGATCTCTCAAGAATCAGGCTGGTGTGTTAAACTGACCACTACCCATTTCTCCTGTACAGACTTGACATTATCACTAATCACAGCATTTAGTTTCATCATGTTTATGGCCTGCATACTTCAATTACTCTGATGTATTCTGTAACTGCAGTATCCAAGTGTCTTAATATAGTTTTCTTAATAATGTTTTCCAACAAAATAAACATTATTGCCATTTCATAAACTGGGATCTTGGGCATAGAGAAACCACACAGGAGATTCACCTCCCATTCCTGTGAATATCCCCAAGTTAGACCTTTAAGTCTGAGGCTCCCTTTGCACTGAGGCTCTATGCAGAGAAACAAGCACCTCCAGAAAGTGAATCATCTGACCCATCTAAGATGTCTATCTCAGGATGAGATGAATCAGCTTCTGGAGGAGGGAACGTCCAGAAGGTGCCTGCTGAGGCTCAGGCAGATAACCAGACTCTAAAGGTTGAGGTGATTATCCCACCAAAGCACATTGTCCACAATCAGACACACAAACAGATGCCAAAGCTTCTGGAGAGCTGAAGTCTTTCATGCACAGTGTTCTGGCCCAGCCTATGCTCCCCATGCCTGACAGCCTCCTTTCCTATCCAAAGTGTCATCTTGTCCTTTAGAAGGTGCAAGTAGTCAACACTATCACTAATTGCAAAGGGAGCTGCTGATGAAAACCAGCTCATGTCTTTGCATATCTAGCTTCAGGCAGCCATGTGTGAAAGCTCTGGCCTTGTGCTATCAGGTGACAGTGACTAGTTTCCATCCTCCTTTGAAAAATGCCACAAATAGTGTAGAGGAGGACTGGTGAGCAAATGGGCTGACACCATTAGATCAGAGGCACTCAGCACATATGGGTTTTCTTGGAGTGAGGCTGTTGCAGAAGTTAGGCTTGGCCAGAGACAACGTAATGCATTACAGGGAGAGCTCTTCACACCTTGCTAAGGTTAAACATCCAGTCTAGGAGTGTTCCTGCCCCGTACAGCTAAAGGTTCTCTTCCATTACCATCCTTTCATTCATTTCTGTTTCTCCCCCAGACTCTGCAAGTGATCTATCCTTACACCCCCCAAAACGATGACGAACTGGAGCTGGTTCCAGGGGATTTCATTTTCATGTCCCCAGTGGAACAAACCAGTACAAGTGAGGGCTGGATTTATGGCATCTCCCTTGCAACTGGCTGCTCTGGGCTACTGCCTGAGAACTACATCACGAAGGCGGATGAATGTGGGACCTGGGTGTTTCATGGGTAGGTAAAGCTGCTCAGTCCTGTTTCCATTGCTGCCAAAAGGAAATCACAGCAGCTGTGATTTCACCTGGGTAAGTGAAGATGCTGAAGAGGTCACTTGGGGGAAACAAACTGGCACGCAAAGCCCCATCTCATAAGCAAAGGAAGAGCAGATGCTATCCCTGTGCATGGGATTAGAGGACAATGTGATTTATTTAGCTAAGATATTACAGCAACTCATGGGATCACTGCTGCTGGTTAGCAGATGGCCGTGGTAGAGCCACTGCCTTATAGACACCTCTGTGGTGGGACTAGGATCAGGAAGGCTTAGATCTGAGCATTAAATTGAGAAGCAAGATCTCCTATGTATAATTCCCTGGGAGAAAAGGACTTGGGGTCAACAATGTTTCTTAAGATACTTAGAAAGATTAGAGAAGCCTGCCATTGGCTGCAGTGAGAATGCAAACCTCACCTTTTGAGTAAGGAAAGGCCTCCAATAGCCAGGGCATAAAGAAATTAAAATCAAGATGTATAAATAAAGTAAATCAGAGTATTTGTGTGAAGACAGGAGTTGATCGAGACCCTCCTTATGAAATCCAGCAAGAGCATCCTTTCTTCCCCTATCATTTGCCATCCAGATTGGTCATAGGACCACATATACTGCAGCAGCCTGCTCTAGTGCATTGTTTCTCACAGTGCCTGGGACAGTTTTGAGGCCTAGGGATTAGCATGGGAAAGAATTACTATTGCAACAGCAACTACAAGGAAAGCCAAATGTTTTGTAACTCCAACACCTCTGCCTCCAGACAGCCACAGAAAGGAAATGCCCCTTCCCTGATTAACTGCTAAAGCCTATAAATCACCAACTGGAACATGCAATATGGAGCATTTATCAAAAACATTATTACGTACCCGGAAACAGCCTCATTTTACACAATGACTTCCTGCAGGGAACACTAGATTATGGAATGTCATGTAGTCAAAACAATATAGCAAGCTAAGGAGAACCTAAGCAATGCTGCTCTCTAGACCATGATAGTCACAATAGGATCCTTGTGGTAAGAGAAGAATGGCACATAGCATGAAAGTAAGCATGGCAGTACTCACCAGGACTGCAGAACCACCTTGCTGCAGGAGATATACCCAACTCATAGTGTTGGGACTGAAGGTGCTGTCTGTAAGTGATGCTGTGATCCCAGGGGCCGGTTTGTGCTGCCTCTGTGCACGCAAACATGTCCCATTTCCTCCCTGCAGAGGATGAAACAGAGAGAAATAACAGCCATGGAGCTTTCCCTCCTAATCATAGAGACTGCTTTCTTGCAAGTGAAAATCATGCATTACTGAGACCATCACAAAACCCCAGCTCACTCTGGGCTGCAGCACCTTGCCTGTACCGTGCATCTTGATCTGAGGATACAAAATCCCTACACAGAAAACTTAGCTGGTTCTGCATGTTTCACCATGGAAAGGTTGCCCTGTTGCACTGCTCGAGTGAGGCAAAAGCTGAACCGTGGCCTTTGCAGGACGTGGCTTTATGACCAACTATTGCTTCAAGAGCTCTGCCAGGCACACAGACCTTCTGGCCAGCACTGTACAAACATACAACAAGAAGGGCAGTACCTCAGCTGCAGAACAACAGGCTGCCACACCAAGACAAGCTTGATTTAACAGGGCAGAAGAGGCTTTGCCTTCAAGGCAGTTACTGCCCATGAAACCAGGTTGTGTCTTGAGAGACTTCAGGTCTGAACCCTTTCTGTGTTGACTAAAAATAGGAATGATATCACTTCAATTCTGCAGACCCCAAGGATTTTCTATACACCTAAATTACAGTTCTTTGCTAGCATAAGTGGCACATCCCTGCATGATTTCTTCTCATGCCAAGGGCTGGACCTGCTAGTAACAGAGAGGAGAAACACTTGATCTCTGATCAGTGCTATAGGTTGGAAACCTGTATCTTCACCTGACCAAATAAGCTGGCACCTCAGTCTCATCCTCACCTCCTAATTCCACCAGATAAGGGACCACAAACAGTGTAGTATCTTTTTTTCCTTCCTTAAACTGGTTCAAATGATATGATGCCACAGAAAATCAGTTCTTAACAAAAATGCAGATGACCCATTTTTGTTCCACTGGTGTTATTTTAACAGCGATGAAAACCCTATGAGATTTCATCCTAACTAGGTGCTAGTCAGGAAGCAACTTGTGACATATTTAAGGCACTGAAACTATTTCTGTCAGAGCAAATGACCATATACATTCTTCTTCCTTTCTTTCTTCCTTTCTTTCTTTCTTTCTTCCTTTCTTTCTTCCCTTTCCTTTCTTTCTCTTCATGTGTGTATATCATCTAGCAAGGTGCCCTCTAGGCAGCACTAACGTACAAGTAATAATGTAGTAACATGACTACAGTAATGATCAGCAGTTCCTGAAGACTACAGATATGTACTTAGTGCAGCCTCAGGACTTGCAGTCCAGAGCATTCCCAAAGCCAACATCTTCCTATCTTTGGCAGGTCCTACTCAATTCTGAATACTACATCTTCCCCATCCCTCCAAGCCTTCACTGATGGAGCTCTGGAAAGAAGACAGCAGGAAGATCAAGGACCTGGGGACACGGGGCCACTCACTATCATCTGCCAGAATGTGCAGGTAGGGACCCACATACACACATAGATCACACACAGCTTTAGGGACAAGTTTCCAGCAACTGGATTTTCCCCAGCATGGTCTCCTTTCATTGCCTGAATCAGGAGGTACAAGTTAAAGTTCTCTACAAGCTTTTGGATAACACCATAACCACAGAAGACATCAGTGTCCCCAAACCTGCTTTTAGCATGGGGCAGCAGGGCCCCATCCTCTGCTCACTGCAGCAGTTTTATACCAGCCTCAATTTACCAACTGAAGAGTTTCCTGTGCATTTGCACTAAGGTAAAGCAAAAGGTGCCTGGTTTGGACTCCTGTTAATAAATCAGAGCTCAGAAAACCCCTTGCACCTTGATGAAGGTCAAGCATCCTGTCATTTTTCTTCCAGCCCCTGAGAATAACCAGCCAGCCAGGGCCTCAGAAACGCTGCCTGTTTGTCTGCAGACATGGGGAAAGGATGGATGTCGTCTTTGGGAAGTACTGGCTGTCACAGTGCTTTGATGCCAAAGGTGAGCTGGCTCTCATGGGTCTCTCAAGCTCTAGGCTTAGATGAAGGAAGGAGCATGGTGGAAGGTTTACAATAAAGTAACATCATCAGAGAGTGTTTTCATTTGGAAGTGAAGTAATGATGTTTGTAGTCAGTACCCAGTGCAAACATTTCCTACCAGCAGGGAAACGTTTGGCACAGCTGGCTCTCAGTCCCGAGTGAGAGTTACAGCACCACACGTACAGGTCAGGGTGTCTCTGGGGCATAAAGTGGAGTTTGCAACCCAGTTATATGCTTGAGTTTCAGACTGCAGTTAACAGAGTGTAACTTCAGGCTCTGTTGGCATTAGAGCTGATGGGAAAGTTGTCAAAGTCTTTTTATTTATTCTATTTTTGATGGAAAAAAGGATGATTTAGAGCTATCCTCTTTCTAAATTATGCTTGAAGAGCTCTGATGTTTTAGCCTCCTGTGCAAGTGTAACATTTGAGGTTTCTTTTGTTGTGGGATAGAGATCATTCTCCTTCGGGGAAATCTAAAGATAACTTTACAACCACTAGCCAAGCTCTCTGCTTGACTTTGAACTGATCCAGCTGCTTAACTGCACTTTGTCAGATTCCTGGTAGCTTTACATGGGAAAACCTGCTCCATAGCCAGGTCTAGGCAGCACCTATGAGGTGCAGATGTTGTGGTAAGAGTAGAAACAGGCGTGATGCTCTCTGCCTCTCTCTGATCAAGTTAATTCCAGCAACCGCCTCTAATGTTTCCTGCACAGGAAGGTACATGCGCAGTAACCTGAACATGCCCCACAGCTTACCTCAAAGGAGCGGTGGGTTCAGGGACTATGAGAAGGATGCACCCATCACCGTGCTGGGCTGTACACAGGCAAGGCTTGTTGGTAAGTGGTCCTCAGCAGACAAAAGCATCCACAGAACAGAGACAGTGCAAGGCAGCAATAAAGTGAATACCCTGTGCTAATGGGGTTTAGATGTGTCAAGAACCTTTGCTATTTTCCTTCACCTTCCCCAGCAAGCCCCTTCTTTCATTAAAGGGAACTTTGTCTCCTTCAGCTGAAGCAAAAACTAAGCACAAAATCTGGGACAGGGTATGAAATCAGAGCCATCAGCAGTGCAGTTGCAGAGCACTTGCTACCACCCTGTAAACGTGCCACAGTGGAAGATGCTGTTATTGCCAATGCTGGTGAGAAATGCAGCAGTATGATGGTCACCTCATGCAAAAGATGCTTCTTCCTTGACTTTGAAAAGCCTGAATTCTGACCTGCAGTTTGCTACACCAGTACACTTTTATCAGCCTGGCTTTATGATTGTATGGCAAAAACACAGTCTGAATTATTTCCACTGTTCTCCCACCTCACCATCCTTGTCCCTGATTTCTGAGCCTGTTGGTCTGAGTACAGATAAAAAAGCATTTGGTAGTCAAAGAGCACATACTGAGCATTGTGATTAAAGGAGACATGAACTTCACTGAGCAGTACTTAGCATCTTCTCAGATTCAAATCCTTTACAGTACTTGGTGTTGGTCACATTGAAACTAGGGCAGCTAAAATTATACTTGCTTTTTAAACAGAAATAAATCAGTGTACAACAGCAGGATGCTCAGACTCCCGGCCACATGGCATCAGGGTTCGCAGCCTGCACATAACAGAAGGCAGATCTGGGAGCAATCACAGCACACTTTGCTGGTATAAATGGGTCTGAGTACGTAACTGCATACGTGATCCAGGCAGCACCGACCTGCATGCCAGCCATCTGCAGGCAGCCGCTGCCGTGGCACAGACTCGACCTTGAGGGTTGCTGGAGCTGTAATTCCTCTGATGACTAAAGCAAATGAGCAGCTTCCCCATAAGGGAGGGCTGTTAGAGGTGCCTCTCCTCCTAAATTGCCCCACTTCTCTCAAGAGATTTATGGATTGGTTTGACATGGTTACAGCCATCGTTAAACAGATGAAGCCAAGGTTAACAACCCCTTCTTGCTCCCACTTCTTTGTCCTGCCTCTTCTAATATAATAAAACTATAACTCCTTCTTACTACAAGTCTGTGCAATGTTGAACAGGTTCCTGTTCTCATTTGGTTCCCTTAGTCATTGCAGGAATATTAATAACCCCAGTAGTGGAGTTGATTTTTATCTCATTTTCAGTGATCTTCCACCTGTGTAATGAAATGGTAATTTATACTAGCGAAGAATCGAGCCAATTGAATCAAGTTGGGTTTGAGTTAATTTGAATCATTCTGATTTACAGCTTATAAATGAAACGAAATTAAATTCAAGCTCTTCAGTTTCTCACCACACCATTTTCTTCTTGGCTAAATGCAAGAGAAGCAGAAACTGTGCAAGAGCTGCTGTGATTTCTTTGCATACTGGTTATGACACACATAGGAAAATGAATCCTGGTTCCACAGCTGTGCACATCACAGTGCCCTACACTGAAATAAAACGTGATGGGTACACATATTTCCCAAAACACAAGCAGTGCAGCTGGGAAGCTGTGGCACATACCCTGTGTGCTGCTGTTACAATGCCATTTGTCTGGTTTTATTTATGGGTGTCGCAACTTGCTTGCAGGTGAAGCCTTGCTAGAAACTAATACCATTGTAGACTACATCTACAGCTCCCCATCCTTACGGTGTGTACAGACAGCACACAATATCCTGAAAGGTAAGAACCCAATGAGCAGGAAAGGCTACGTTCTCCTCACTTTCTATGGAAAACAATGCCAAATATAAAAGGGAGCCTGGCAAGAGATACCAAGGTCAATAATAACTTAGGGTGAGGATTATTTCCAAGGGAGTATAGTTTAAAATAGAGCAACACTGCCCATAAGGAACCCTTTTCTAACTGCATGATGTGATAAGTGCTTAAGCCAGTGGTCAGGGTTGGGTTTATTGTGCCCTTGCCTGCTCAGGCTCCTGAAGGGGCTCATTGCTTCATGCTCTCACAATTGCTACCTCTAAAAACTTGCTACCCACAGTAATTTACTGTAGAAACTAGGAAGGGAAATAGTGTTTCCCTAAGAGATGCCCTGGCACTGGAAATGATTGAAAACCAGCTCCAAAATACAGTCAATATATCGCATGTAGCTGCAGGCCATAGCTTTAAACTCCCTGGCATATCATATGCCAAGTACTTCTATTAAATACTTTATCTTTCACATGAACTATTAATCAACTGACTACATAAGAAAAGAAATTAATTTACAATCAGACTGGAGTATTAAAGGTGCAAAATCCTGCTGCTTTCATTGACACCTGGTCTCCTTTCTCCCTTTTCCAGGTATGCAACAAGAGAACAACCTGAAAATCCGAATAGAGCCAGGCTTGTTTGAATGGACCAAGTGGGTCTCTGGGAACACGCTACCTGCCTGGATACCCCCTGTGGATTTAGCTGCAGCTACTCTAAGCGTTGATACAACCTACAGGTAGCAGAAAGGGGGGTGAGAGGGTCTTGCATTGCTTTTGGCCTTTGTATTTTAAGTGCTCTGCTGAGATTTTGAACTGAAGCAGTGACTGGAAGAGCTGCTGAGGCTCCTAGAATAAAGTTTTTTGAGAATAAGCAGTTGAAACATTAAGAAAAAAAAGGGAAAATGTAAAGAAAATAAAAATACAGTTTTTTTTATGACTAATTATAGCATAAACCACTTGCATTGTGTCTGCAGCTGAAATTCCAATGCTAAGAGGGTATCTAAATAGAAGTCCCTACACTGTATTTATCCCTGAAAGGGTATCATGTGGCTAACACTCAGCAGAGCAGCTGGACCACAGGAGGCTCTGCTTCAGTAAACACATGCCTTCTGGGAAGCCCATCATGAATATTCTCAGCACAAGAAAAGAGCCAGCTCTTCTGTGGCCACTGCTTAGGTGGGGACTGGGAGACAGCCCAGTCCCTTGCTCCTCTCAGCAAGGGTAATTCCTGCAGATCAATGTCAGATCACTGGATGGAGAGAAAAGCTAGGCCTTTTCCTTCCACCACAGCAGGAAAACACAGCCTTCTGCTTCCTATCCCTTGTTTCTCTGTGCACATCACCTATTCCAGCTGGTACAATTGCCAGGCAATTCACTGAACCTCCTGGCCTGGGAGGAGGCTGTCTAATTCCAGGCATTTCCCAGCAATGCAGCTTTCCAGATGGCCAAAGCAGCAGTTTGCCTCTGCCCTTCACCATCAAAGCATAAGCAGTGAAGAGAGCCAGCATCTACCTTTCCCTCTAAGCAGAACCATTGCAGAAGTAATGCAAGTATAACCAGCATGCCCTCTGCTGCCAACATGAACTGGTCCACAGTAAAGGAAGCAGTTATTGTTCCCACCTAACTGAAATATCTTTATGCAGAGGAAAGGCAAACATCTTGATCTTGAAGTATAAAAATCATCACAGTGGTCCTGACATGAGGCTCAGTTCTGGAGATATGGTGAATTTAAAGAAACAGACACTTAGCTTGCACTTAATGCACAGGTGAATCATAGTTTGCACTTAAACCTTGATCACTTCTTCCAATTTACTGTACTTCTTTTTCTGCTCACAGACCTCATATTCCTGTCAGCAAGTTAGTGGTTTCCGAATCTTATGATACATACATAAGTAGAAGCTACCAAGTAACTAAAGAAATCATCAGTGAATGTAAAGGCAAAGGTGAGTGCTACCATTGGGGTGAAAAACAAGACAGGTTCTTTGGGATGTGAATGCCAGTATTCCTGACCAGTCTTTCCCTCTTCAAGGAGGTACATCCCCATACCAGCATCTCTCATCCCCTCTCCCAGAAACATGAGAAACTTCTGTATGCATCAGAACTACGAGTCCAGACATGCTCAGCTTATGAGAAAGGTCCATAAACTTTATGGCAGTAGCAGAAGAGGGATCCGTACCCAATGCAAGCTGTCTCTCAAGGCAATGAATAAGCCTTTGCACTCTGCTGTCTATCACCAGCATCAGATGGGGCATATTCCATCCCCTGTCTGAGCTCTGAAATACATTGCCCATTGATACTATAGAGCAGTTCTTGCACTAAAAAAAACCCTAGCTTTTATTTTTCATTCATAATAAGGAAAAGGATGTTTCTAAGTCCTGGTGATTCTGCTATTTCACTGATCTGCCTCTACCTTACAAGCTTCTAATAGCTTGCACACAGACCTGATAACACAGTGTGGCATTGGTTGTAAAGGATCCTGGAAGTGGAAACCTAAAGGTGTCACTGTGGAAAACCAGCAACTGAAATTAAAGTGCTTGCTTTGATCAGAATTCATTTTGGGGAAGGAAAAAAGCAGCTGGTTCACAAGACAGCTGAAATCTCATTGGAATTCCTGTTTCCTTCAGGAACTAAGATTTCAAACCAAGGTAACCATTACCCTGAAAATTGAGAAGTGCTCCAAGTATGTCAATAAATCAAGCTTTTTTCTCCTATTACACATGGTTTAATTGCTGTGATATCATTAATTCATCCATTTTCAAACATTTTAAATGGGCTGCTTGATCCTGGGCACCAGTCCTTAAAAGCTGGCTCCTTCTCCCTCCTCAGCCTGCGTTTCTCACTCTGTTCCAGGAAATAACATCCTGATAGTGGCACATGCGTCCTCCCTGGAGGCTTGTACCTGCCAGCTCCAAGGGCTCTCGCCACAGAACTCCAAGGACTTTGTACAGATGGTCCGAAAGGTAATGACCACCGGGGAGTAAAGCTTGCTGGCTTTACAAAGAGGAAGCATTTGCAGTCTGTTTAAGCAGGCAGAGGACACTGTGTTCCCCTCGTCTGGTTGTTCCACCCCTTACTGAGCTTTGTCCACTTCGGAAGTCAGGAGAGTAAAGCACATTGGTTTAAAAGGCTTCTCGGAACCTGTCCCTTCTGGAGCATGGGATCAGATGCCCACCTACAAATGAGCTTGCAGTGACTCTGCTTGGAGCTGTACAGACTCCCACAGTGCCCTCCAGTGCCGAAAACACACTAACCGCAGTTAACAGGATGATTCTGCCCTATAGCACTTCCCCTTCTCCATGTGCTCTGAAGAGCTGTTAGCCATTAGAGAAAAGGAATGAAAATTATAGTGAGGTTTTCCACCTTCATTCCTTTACTCCAGCACTGGCTAAGGAGGTGGCAGTGTTCACTGCCAGCCTTGCAGATGCTCTCTGGGGTACTCATAAGTACATTCATATATCTCCCCCATAAACTGTCCTGGCCTTCAGGGTTTAGACCATGTCAGCCAACAGGGCATCTTTGATTTGAACTGGTGCATATTTAAGCTATGTTACAAAGGTGTAATCTGTCTTTCTTAGTGTTTTACACATAGAATAGCGCATGAAGTCTAGCTGGCAGACCTTTTACAATAGGCTTTGGGGAGAGGGAAAGAGAGAGAAGGCAGTGAAATGCTTCAGGAGCACAGCAGGACATCAGCACTTAGGGGATCTTCCTCCTTGCCCAGATCAATCCCTGCTCAATGCCTTATTTCCATCTCTCTTTACACAGATTCCATACTTGGGGTTTTGTTCCTGTGAAGAACTGGGAGATACAGGTGTTTGGCAGCTTACAGACCCCCCCATCCTCCCTCTTACACACGGACCAACTGGAGGCTTTAACTGGAGAGAAACCTTACTACAAGAATAGTCAAAGCTACATGAGCAAGGAAAACCCATCATCCTTCTAAGCGTTGGAGAATGCTCTTCTTTCTTGTGTTTATTGACAAAGTGGGGAACAGCCAGTCATAATATGTTCAGTGGATCACACAAACAGCTGTTATAACACATCTCACCCAGCCACAGTCATGCAAGAATTCTCACATACTACAACTAGGCAAATACAAAAGGGAGTGATTTGAGGCTAAAAAACAAAGTGCAGATTGAAGCTCTTGCACATCAGGGAGTCTCTGTTTAGTCAGTAGCTCAGGTAGATTTCCCACTTTGAATGGAGCTCTAACAATACCAGTAACTATCACTGCCTTCTGCACCACGTTAGAAACAACTAGCACTATGTAAGAGTTGAGCATTCAGGATGCTGGGGGTTTGTTTCACTACTACATTTGCAGAGCATTAGCAGGCGTGTTCAGGATGATGTGTTGACACCCCCTTTAATCCTAGCCCACAGATTCTCAGCACCTTCCATAAAGTGTATCACCACCAGCTAGAAATGAGAGTCCAGCATTGCCTCTGCAGGCAGAAACAGATTATTCCTCCCCTCTGTTTGAGCACTGTGTTAGCTGGCATGTCGGGCGCACTGTGGATGCAAGGACTGATTGATGCTGATCCACATCAGAAGAGAATTCAGGATTCCACATCAGTTACAGGTGAAGTTTGCACATCAAAAGACAGCACCATTGTGAACCAAGACAGGGAGCAGTCTGTTTTAAGTGGAGATGAAATAAGCCTTTTCCAACCAAACCTGAAGGATCTGGATAGTTGTTATTGGGGTTTTTCTCTTATTATTTAGGTTATTGAAATCCACCCTTGTGCATGGGGCCAGCCTCATTGTTCTTGTCATTTAAATTCCCTTCAGAAGACCTTGGGAAAGGGTTTTCCCTTTTATACTGAGATTTTATGCTGGTCATTTACAGTGGTGGCTTTCTGTCCCTTGTGAGCTTCTCTGTCAGGCCTGGTGAGGTTCTGCAGTAAGCAGCTTTCTTCAGGAGGTAATGATGAAATAGGAAAGATGCTGAAATCAGCCTCTGCTGCACACTTTGGTTTCTTTCCCTTAACTCCTAAGTTATAAAGTCATAAAGACAAAGCAGAGCTGAAAAATCAGTATGCTTAAATACAGGAGCAATGTGCTTTGGCCTATTAAGATGCTGCTTATCCAGTAGAGCAAGGGGTAGGATTTGGGGAGAAGGGAAAGAGAAGGGTTTCCATCTGTACCTAAACTCTTTGCAATCACAAGAGATGTCCTCTTAGTACAACAGCCTACAAGATGCCAATACCAACTGCTTCACAGGAGAATGCAAAATCCAACACAGTGGGCAGCTATGAGTGTAAACTGGCTTCAAAGCAGATTTCTTCTAGATTAATATTATCTGAAGTCATCAACTTTGGGTCCAAAAGTTCCTGCAGACTTTTCTGCAGGTCTTATCCATGTAGACTTGCTCTCAGAAGGTACTTAAAAATGTGTTTAAATGGGGATGAAAGAGCTTTAGGCATACTGCTTGCTTGATTTGGGCCGTAAGTCTGAGTATTCCCATAACTGGCATCAAAGGCAAGTTCAGAAGTACCACGAAAGAAATTCCACCATCCTAGGTACCTCTCTTCTGTCCAGCTTTTCCATTGCAAGAAGTATTAGGCTTCTCATTTGAAAGGTTTGTGTGGCACAGAAGTTTATACCGGCCAGCTCTGACAATGGCTTATTATTCATAGCAAAATGAAAGCTCGCTTTGTGTTGCTTCAGCAGGATACGACCGAGCTGCACTTTCAGCAGTCAGAACAAATAGGAAGTGCTAAACTGCAATTCCTTCTTCAGTGAGGCAAACCCCTCAGCAATTGCAATGTAACCGTGCTGAAAAGGGTTTAGCTCAGCTTTGTCTCTGGTTTTACTGAGTTTGCCAGGGAGATGACACCGGATTCTGGGTTAGCTGAGCGCTCATCCTGTGCAATATGTACAGTGCCATGAGCTGTAACAATAATCCATTGTTTATACCTTTATGACTATGTAATACACAGTAGGCCATTCGTAAGTGCATTGCTATACCAGGGATGTATACTGAAAAGTCAGGGAGATAACTTAGGAAATGACAGAAGAAACTGCTCCCATGCAGTTATGCTGCTGTCACGTTAGTTTTTAACTATAATTTAAGCTATTTTTGGCTGTGTACAGGCGTTCTGAGGAGCCTTTCCTCCATGCTTACTCACTGCAAGTTTTGCAAAGGGTGTAAAACTAAGTAGTAGTGATGACAATCACACCAAGAACTAATTTGGTTCCTGATGCATGTGTAATCCTCTGCACTGCTTTTCCTTTCATGCTTTGGGCCAGGAAGATGTTATTTGAGGCAACAAATACTGCCTATACAAAACAGGAGAGGCTGCTCAGGTCCTGCTGCAGTTAAACAGCATTATAAGGAGTTCATTTAGACAGGAGCATGAAACAGAGATGGAACATAACCTGAATGCACAATTTGAATATTGTACTAGCTGATCTTTGCATATAGCAAGTAAGGTAGGAAAGAATGTTCTGTTTGAGAAGGTAGATGTTAAAATACTCTCTTAAAATATATATATATATTTTTGGATGTTTGAGAAAGTATTTTGACAATTGTAGTCTCATCTCAAACTAGATTTTTCAGGTGTCAAGAATCTCAGAAGAAACCTTATTTTCTTGTAGCATTTTGATTTCTCACAGGAGTAGTGTGTTGAGTAGTCCCATGTCAATATGGCTCATTGCAGCAAAAGAAAAAGGTGTTCGTTTCTCATTTTTCATCAAGATTTTAAGAATACAAAACAATTGCTGCTTCACTTTCACTCCATTGCTGCTCATTAATGTGTATTTAATGTCACTTCAGTGTTTTGTCCCAGAAGAACTTTAGCCTTGAATCTATCTAAAGTGCATGCAAGTCTATTCCTTGCCTTCACTGTGAGCTTCATCAGACCCCAGGAGTTTCATTAGGGTACAGGAGGCAAATAATTCCCAGATTTTCCCCTCTCTTCCCATTAAGGAATAAAAAGCTTCAAATTGCTCATCCAGTATTTTCATAAACTGCAACTTAAGGGGTGGGCTAGAAAAACAGGAGAACCAAAGTGTAGCATCCCATTGTAGCGCAGGAGCAGACAACGGGATGATGTGCAGCATCAGAAGGTCTAACCCAGTGTTTAAAATAGGTCAGGTTTGATCCCACAAAGCTTGACTCTGCCCGGGGGTACCTTAATGCAGATGCCACATCTAAAGTTTTGTGTATTTCCCTTACATTTAGCACAGTGGCAGTGACAGCCAAATACTTAAATCCTCTGATTTAAGTATTTTAAGAGCCAGGCTCTCTATGAGGGTATATTGACACTGCATACTCAAATCAACAGAGCTTTGCTGCTTTATACAAACTGAGGATCCAGGCCATAACTTCACAAAAACCATAGTTCCTTTTGCACTCCGTCAGAAGGCAGCTGATGGTAGGAACCCCCTCCTCTCCTCTGGGGTTAGCTTCCAGTGCCAACCTTACTATGAAAGTGATAACTTACAAACAAGTGGCTGTTTACGAGAATTCTGCAGGAATTAGGGCAAAGCAAGCTGTAATTGTGCAAAACCGAGAGTAGAAGGGATGCTAAAGCACTATTTCCAAGCATATTCTATTCAGTCTGCAGCCCTGAGCCCCTCAGGTAGCAATATCTCAGGGATGTGGGTGCCATAGTCTTCGTTAATGTGCAGCTCTTGGATACAGAGTCAGAAGAGGATGGGGAGGTGGTTGGGTTCAGCACTGTAACAAAGAGCCTCTTCACTTAGCTCCTGTGCACTGCACTGGATGTGAGGGTTGTAAACTTCTCTCTGGGTCATGTGGGTCCTTACAAATGCCTGATCCATGATCCAGAGCCCAGGGAAACAAAGAGGAAGATTCCTCACTATTCCCTCAAGCTTGGGATGAAACTGTGCAAAGGCTTCTCCTTTGCCATTGACTGAACGAGGGATTTGAAGGCTCATACACAGGGCTGAGCCCTTCCAGTTCTGATTTAAGAAATGCATGCAGAAGCAGGGCAAGATTTAGTGTCTGGTTATATTCATATTCATGTCAAAGAGAGATACTTGAGTTAAGCTGTAGCTGACTAACCCTCATTCAAACCTGGAGCTGGAAGTTAGCTTGCACTGCTCCACAACTGAAAATGGACTGAAATATATAGAAAGGAAGCTTTAATAGGTTTATTTTGTCCTTTGTTTTTAAAAAGGCCTAAGCATAGAGGGAATTACTTGAGCATCAAAGCTATACACGAAGTTATAGTGGCAGCAGACGTGCTTGAAACAGTGAATGACCGAACAACACAAAAGCAGTAGCTGGAATTGGCTGCATACACTCTAAATTACTCTACTTACTTCTCACCACTTCCTCACACATTGGTTCCCTGGGGAATAGTCATGAACCATACATCCTTCATAACAAAATTACTTCCCATTCAGATGTGTTTTCTGCAGATTCTCTCTGTGGACATCTCCTCAAACTCGATGTTATCGACAGATACTTCTTTTCTCCTCCATCTTAAACCTGATGTCTCATCTGTTTCTTATGTTTTTGTACGTGTGAGCAGATTGTATTTATTTGAGAAATAATGTTTGCCGTTTCAAGAGACAATAATGGTATTGCCAAAAATCGCTGTAATTACCTGTGACATCTGTATTTTTTTATTTTGGGGAAGGGGTTGGTTGTTTTTAAATCTCAGTTTCGAGTGTTAACAACTGTTACAACAACCACTGCATTTTAATTTGCTTATGACATTAAATGGATCTCTCTGAAGTCGGACACATATGTGTCAGAGATGATTTGACAAAGATGCCAAGCTTGCTCCTCTGTTTGAATGTGCCTCCCAAGCCTGTTGGATTTTGGCAGAGTGAATATACCTTTGATGAAGGGCTACCTCAGAGCCGTGTTATCAGTGGCTCCAGCAGGATGGAGGTAGGAAAACCATCTGTGCTGGGTGAGAACAGCTAAACTGGAACTTAGAAACAGGAGTCAGGGCTGGTTCTCAGTTGGGGTTGCAATGCTGCCCTCGCCACATGCCCCTTCGGGATGCCAGCCTGGATGCGTATAAGCCTCAGAAGCATCAAGGAGAAAGGGGAATTTGAGCTGGATTACACTCCCTGACCACGGGAGATGAAGTTCATTTATTCGTCAGCAGATGGCACAAAACCATCTCAAGTCCGGCTTTCCCTATGGGTTAGGTGCGACTTCAGCGCTGCTGCTGCTTGAGGGCTCTTTTCCCCTTTACTGTCAGGTTTAGACGTGTGGAACTGGAAGCACAGCTTTTAAACCGAAGCAGTGCTTACCTTTACAACACATATCCACGTATCTTTTGTGGTATGAGCTTTATAAATCCAGCAGGAGTTTCATCAGCCAGGGAGACTTCCTTTTCAGACCAAGTGTGCACATTAAATTTCATGGCCTACGGCTCTGTTTCCCCATTAAACTGATTATATTATCATTAACATAAAAACCACAGCTATTATCAATAAAATGCACACTAATAGAATTAGAGGATCTGCCAATACCTTATTGGAAAGCAGCTACACATGGCTACATCATGAAACAAGGCTCTGCCTACAGTACACTTGGATAAACCCTGTGATGTTACTGGACATCACACACCAAGAGACACAAAAAGCTTTGCTATGTCCCTATAGTCGGACCTGTAAGGGGACATGGGAAACCAGATTCGGCCCCATATCCTCTGGGACCTCCTTGATGCAGTCGTCCCTCCTCCCTGTGCTTTGGTGCTCAGCAAACCTTTCACAGCCACCTCACCAGCACTCATCATTCCCTGGAAAGCCACAAACCACACACAGATGATTATCTGCCTCTGTTATCTGCTTTGCCAGGGTCCCTGCAATCAGAGCAAAACAAACCTCCCCTGTCTGTGGCAGTACAAGATGCAGAGCAACACACAAGTCTTTTCCAAGGGATTTAAACTGATGGGTCTTCAAGCAATCACTACACAACAGCAGTGTCTCTGCCATCCTCAGAATTAGACCCTGCACACAGTACACCCATAGGCCCATGTTTCTCTTAACCTTTATCTGCTACCCTTACGTGTACATTTCTCCCCCTGTTCCCTGTATGGGTGTTGATCAAGAGAGAGCTGGAAGAGGTGCAGTGCTATGTACCCTTGGGGCTGTCACCCACCAGTTTCATTTTAGGGACCTGTGAGCTCACCAGGTTCTCAGCAGTCACCAACACGTAGGAAACGTGGGATGGGGGAGAGGAGAGTGGAACAGCAGAGAGAAGGAAAGGAGGCAGAGACCCCATGATGAAGTCATGGTAAATCTGCTCCCCCCATGCTGAAAAGAGACCTGCTGCACACTGCAGCCCCGGCAGAGAGAGGAAGTCAGCCCACACCACAGCATGACTCTCACCAGCCTGCTGCACATCACAGCTCTGTTCCTGATGCAAGGTAAGCAATATGCATTGGCTTAACCCATCTCCCCTTTGCCAGCAGTCCAGCTGGGAGAACTCCATTTCCAGGGTTCCAGCACATCGTGTGCAAGGCAGCTTTGCTGCTGCTGTGTTCTTGCTGACAATGCCAGATTGTCACCCTATTTCCAAAGCACTGAATTCCAGCTGACTCCTAAACCCAGTGTCAATGAGAGTGATTTGCCTCCTAACAGCTTACTGCATACTTGATGTGGCAAAGACCTTAAGTTTGAACAGTGGAGCACTGCTTGCTTTCCATGACATGGATGTCTGTGTCTGCCTTTGCTCATGTATTGTGTAAAGAGAGACTACTGCAAGAAGTTAGAGCAATCTCAAATGCACTTGCAAAGTACTTGGAAAACTGAAAACCCTTTAAATACTCAATCTCCTTACTAGAGGATGTAGCTTTTGCCTCCTTTACTAATCTCCTGTCCTTCACACACAGGAGAGTGAGAGGATAATATCTGACCATGTCGAACAGGGAAAGATTTCAGTAAGGAAAGCAGCAAGATGGGTATCTAAAGCTCAGGATCCTTGCAGATTTCACTCCTGACTTTTTGCCACATCAAATTTCAGCATCTAAACTGCAACAGGACTGGATCTTTAAGGTCCCTTCCAGCCCATGGAAGCTACGTATATGCTGGTTCTGGGGGCTGCTTTTCTCTGCTTTAGAAAGGCAAGAAACACCCCCTCTTTTTCTTGTTCAGTCTTACTGCTCTCACCTCAGAAGCTGTGACTTGAAAGACCCCACACTGCTGTTAGTGACAGGAAACCATCACTATAAAAGGGCCCCATGGATAACCACAGGCAAGGCTCTCTACTACCTTACCAACATGCACCTCATGGCACAGGCCTTCACAAATGGAACCCATGCAAGGAGCTTTGCCTTTTCTACTGCTCCTCTGCAAACAACCCACACACAGGGCAAGCCCTGAGAAACAAGGTGAGACACTAACCCTCGGAAATGGAGGTGGAATCAAGAACAAAGAGAAACCAAAGTCACTGATGAGCCATATGTGATGGTAAATCAGTTCTTGTCATGCTTGCACAACTACAGGGTGAGGCATGGCAACAGGTCCTTATGGGGAAATACTGTCTTACAGGGAGACAAGTCCTCCCTCTGATTTTAGTGATAAAGAATTCAGTCCAGCAAGAATACCCTATGATAGCTTGCTCAAAGCAGTTGCAGCATCACAATGACAGCCTCATTTTTCAGAGGTGCTGACCATAGAATCATAGAATGACTTGGGTTAAAAAGGACCTTAAGATCACCTAGTCACCACACCCCTACCATGGGCAGGGATGCTTCACACTAGACCATCACTGCTCAGTCACACATGCTTGTAAATCAGGTTTAACAGCTCCAGAATAGAGCATGGAATAATGAGTAATAACGTTTGTGTTAACATACAGGCAGAATATGCCTTAAATGGGTCTGCTATCAATTCTTCATTGACTCATGGAATTAACATCTAACAACTAAACATGGCTGTGCTAGCAGGTAAAGATCACAACCTTTGGTACAAGTCTCACCCAGTGGCTGTGATGACCTGCCTAATGACTGTCATTTATTTATATCAGTACAATGATACTGGCAAGAAGAACCTTTACACCCTTGCAAGAAGGAAAGTTGACATAATACTGTGTGTGAAACAGCTGCTTTACTTCATGTCACATTTCAATACTTGTTCCCTTACCCCCCACCTCATCTCTGACAGGGGATTTTCCAGAAGCTGGAGGTGAAACCATAACCCTAAAGGAAGGAGAGGACCTGAATCTCCATTGCACCCTCAGCAGTGACGATGGGTCTGCCCGGCAGTGGTTAAACCCTCATGGGTTTGCCATTTTCCTCAACACCCAGCGGGGTAAGTGTGAAAAGCAAGTGCAACACTTTCCACATGGGGCTGGAGGGTCACTCATAGGGCTTTCCAGCTCCTACCATGGCCAGTCTGACTCACCTCCTACCCAACACTGGTTTTACATTCAGCCCCTTTGTGGCAGGAAGCTGATGAAATGGAAACCCTCACAAGAGTGCTCTGGCACTAGAGCTTTTAGCAATGAGCTGTAGTTACCACCAGCACCAAGGCATTAGCACAAAAACACACTGTTACCTTACAAGAGAGACAGGGATGGACATGCCTGAAAGCCCTGGGTACTCTCCTGCTCGTCAGGGGATTTGATGTAGTACATCGAGAGGAAATGTTTAGGAAACAAGCAGTGATTTCTAAAATGCACTGATAAAGCCAAAGTTAGAATTACTGTGTTCCCTTCCACTCCCTACACCTTATGTCTCTATCTGTATCTCTCCGCCTGTTGGTCCACAGTTGAACACATGATATAACATCCACAAGGACTACAGTTCGCAAAGCGTTTGGACCCAAGTCAGGCACACTGAATATATTCCTTTTGCAATACAAAAGAAAACAGTCTTCATTTACAGAGAGGCCAGAATTTACACTGTGCATAGACACTTTCATTCTGAATTACCACTGCGGTGCTGGTCACATTGCTTCTCCAATAAACCACTTCACAAATCAGTTCCCTCCAGTCTTATTGAAGCTAAATATATTACCAGCTACCTACAAGCCTTAGGGTGATATCAAAATCCTTCGTATTTAATCACTTCAATACATTATAACACTGTTGGGATTTTCTCCCAACTCCACATTTTTACAAGACCCCAGCTTTAGAATAAAAAGAGAGCTTTTGAAGTCTTTTCTCCCTAAAGGCTGGTACACAAGCCCAGTTTCAGTTCAGTTTAAGGGCAGAAAGTTACACTTTCTGTGCTGTGATTGTCAGAAAAGTCCATGTGACTTAATGCCTGAGGACTCGCATGGGACATCCATGAAGCAAAACAAGAAGTCAAGAAAGAGAAAGGGGATTGCACAGCAGAATGCAAACATCCTAGGAGACACCGTTGTCAAAATCAGGGCAATTAAACTAATACAAGGGAAGCAAACCAGCCAGTTATTAAGCAGTTAATAAGAGGTGTGTGCTGGCCACAGTGTTCACTTACACATCACAAAATGCACCCAAAGAGGGAAGTGATTTTTATCAAGACCAAATAAAGGCTTGGAGAATGAGGAAGGGAAAGCTCCTCAGTTCATGTATCCATGTTCTATATTCAAAGATCATACTAGTTTTCTGACCACACATCATGTCCTCACCCCACAATGTTTGCTTATATTTATCTATCTAGAGATGTAAAGAACCCAAATTGCTTTGGATTAAGATCCACTTCAAAATAAAAGCAAGAAAGAGAATGGCATATTTCTGTTGGCATCACACCCTCCTTTCTTCAGTTTCCTGCTGCCTAAGTACTAGTGCAGCACCAGCAAGGAATGCTTCATGCTGGAACTGCTCCTTTATGTCAAATGCTGATGGGTTAAAAAACGCCAGACAGAAAATGGTCCTCATTCATTAATGCTTTGATTATCTGTCTTCCTTTTCTGTACCTACACACATAGCACACTGGCTTTTATTTTCCTTACAGCTTTAAGAGATCAGAGATACAAACTTATCCATTATTCAAAGGATGAATTATCCATCCAACTGTCTAATGTAACAGTGCATGATGAAGGTGTATATAAATGCTTCTACTATGGCATCCCCTTCAAAAGCAAGAACAAGACTGTTAAGGTATTAGGTAAGTTCTTTCACCCACTTTGTCCCAGCTTCTCAACTCCAGACCCACTTTTTTATATGCAATTGTATGGTGCTTTACACAACATAATCCTGGTCCTACTTCAGTCCCCCCCCCAACAATGCTATGTATGCAGCCAGTCATAAAACCCAGTAGAAAGATGCTCTATATCTGATTCAAAATCTTATTGTTGCAGCTGCTCCTTCTAATCCAGTACTGGAAGTATCCAGAGACACAGAAAGAAGTGTTATACTGTCTTGCTATACCCAAGGATGCAAACCACAGGCCCGGATCACCTGGCTGTTGGACAACGGGATAGAACTCCCTGGTAAGCATTAAAGGACCAGGGACTGATTACTAATAATTCCTTCTTATCAGTCTTGGGCTTGATTGAACATACTGGAGGATAAAACACCTTCTGGGACCATCACTCACTGAGTACAACCTGGCCTCATGGTGCAGGCTGGGAGAAAACCCAGCACTGGATTCTAGTGTTTGTGCAAGAGAGACAGCTCATCTGCTTTGCTCACACTCAGTGCAGAACAGTAACACTTGGTACCAAAACCCCTTGAAAGTCAGGAGTCATATTCCAGTGGAATAAAGGGAAACTCAAACTCTGGAAGCACAATTTCCAAAGCCTGGATATAAAGTCAGTTAACAAACCCATTTTAACTCTTTCCATGTTGTAAGCTGCCTTGCTGAGCAGCTCACACACACACTATCAGCCTCTCTCATATTAATCTGCTCGAAGCCACTAGCAGACAGAGGAAGAGAGCTCAGGAAACAGGAGCCCACACCACCCTACAACACTGCCCCAGTGAGAGGTCTGCATGTGGCTGGATGGACACACGTGAGGAGGAACAAAGTCACCACATAGCTCAAATTAACTCATGTGCTATATCAGTAGCTGTTCCAATGGCCGTGTTCTAGTACTAGCTATCTTATTAGCTACCTGTAGCAGAGCAGAGAGGAAATGCACATCTGTATCAAAGCATGAGGAAAATACCCCTAAATGCAACATACTTTCACATAGTAACCAGCTCTTAATTGTGTTTTGCATCATCAAGCAACATGTTCAAAGCTTAACCTGTAATCTTCCCCCACACCCCCAGTCAGCTTGTTTTAACTAAGAACTCTAGAAAACAGCAGAGAAGTGTGCTGGCTTGAATATAGCTAGAAATCAAGACTAAAGAATAAACCCATGTTGCCAGATCCACAGGCATTACTGCAACCACATAAAGCCCTGTGCTTAAAGGAGCTGTATTAAGGGGAAGCAGTGCAGCTGGTAAGTGAGCCACATAAAAGCCAGGGCAGAAAGCTATCTGTGACTGCAGGGGAAAAGGTGCCCTGGAACAGTGTATAGGGCTTGGAAAAGCAAGTTCTAAACTCCTGCATGTGTTTGGGAAGAGCTGGGTTTCCTTAAACTTGAAACCCCCTCAGTCCTGGCCTGACAAAGTATGTTATTTGTAAGAAACACATGAGAAACCTCCCAGAACACATAAAGCCAAACATGCTTTTGTCCACTTCTATTAACAAAAACCTACTTACCTTCATCTTCTGCTTGCCCTGTAGCACTAACCCAGTCAAGTGGGAGCGACCCATCCTAAATCACTGCCTCTCAAACATTCCATGTGTACCTTTCCTTTTTGAGTGACTGAGAACCACCCCTTTTATCCCTTTCCTTCCCATCCCATTCCCAGCTTTAATCATTTACTGCAAATATTTATATCAGTCACTAAATAGCTAATACACCTTAATTACTGGCAGCTTCTCGGTTCCACCAGGGCTCAGCAGGGGCAACCCAGCTGTAATTACTGAGCTGTTGCTGGCAAAGACTCTTTCCTTCCTAACAAAATCACTTTGAAATCCGTTTGAGCTCTTACATGACCCTGCTGGGGATGGGGGAAAGGGTTGAGAAATAGCAGGTTATGTGATACAGCAAATTACCTGTGAAGGCTAAACTGGAAACAATGAATTTCTGTCATTTATAAAGTTGGGCTTACCAATAATCTATTGCCAAGGGTAACAGATCAGGAGAAAACATCAGTTTGTTTCCAGAGAACCTCTACATTATGAACAGGAAAATCTCACAGGCAATTTCCCTTTGTGTTGGTCAGTATGCACAAATATTGCACAACTGCTTTTTGTGTTTGGGGTAGCAAATGCACAGCTTTTAAGACACAAATTCAATGCTTTTGGTTATTCCATAGCAGAGCCAGAACTTTGGTAGATTTCAGTCATGTTGGAAAACAGCAGGTCCTTGCTCTGAGGCTCCTCACAGGCTGTGGCACAGAGCAGAGCAATTCATCCCATTTGAGAAGGGCCAAAAGTTGGTGTTTAGTGTCTGGACATCGCAATGCAGGCGAATTTCCCCACATCAGTTGTGAAACCCAGCAGAGGCAGTGAGGTCTGCACTTTAACGGTGAGGAGGCAGAAAACATGACCTTGCTGCCTTTGGGCCCCATTTAATCCATTTACACAATGAACCACTTGTGCCCAGGTGCTGCTTTAGCACAGCAAAGTAATGCAGATTGTGTCTGGAAGGTTTTTCTTTCAATTGCTCTTGACTAGAAAGCACTTAAATGTTTTCTTCCAATGGGTATATAGGTGACACTAAGCACAAGTTAGAAGCTGATGGGAAGAAATGGACCACAAGCAGCACGCTGACAGTCCTTGCTTATGGGCCCAATTCAACAGCCAGCTGCATCATTCACCACCAAGCACTAAGAGAAGAGAAGCTGATGACATCTTTCCAGTTTGAGGACCTTGCTAGGACAGGTACTGCAGGCTCCTGCAGCAGTCTTTATCCCATTTTACCACTCTGGACTCTCAAATCCGGCACCATCTAACCCAGAGGTGGATGCACGTGTCTCTGAGAATGAGCAAACTACAGGTAGGCTTTAGCTGCCTGGCCTCTTCTTAATTCATGCCTAGGTCTTCCCTCTGTTCATAGTGTTAAATACATTCAGCGGACAGGGAAGCTGAAGGTGGGAGGGTAGGACTGGAAGTCTAACCAGTGGGATAACCCAAACAGCCCAGAGCACAGAGCATACAGGGCAGGTTTCATTTTTGTCACGGTTTAAGCACCAATCTGTCGTGGTTTCAAGCATCAATTCAGTTGCAAAGTGTGTCTTATGAGGTTTGTCTTGTGTTTGGGCAAGTTCCTTTAGGATCTGACCAACCAACCATCACTTCTGCAATACCAGAGGATCCACTAGTTCCCAGCTCAGCAGCAACACCAACCCAGCAAACCCTCCAACCAGACGTCACATCTACTTGTAAGTTTACTCTTAGTTACATCAAGTTACCAAACCAGGACAGAAATGCTACCAAGAACAGCGTTACATTCATCGTTACAAACAAGCACATAACATAAATCACAGCGTTTCTGGCTTGTGCGAGGAGAACTCAGTTTTATGGAAGCAAAATCTCTGTTGCTAGATGCAGAACAGCAGCAGCAGCCAAATGGGCCACTATTGCAGCATGGTGTGAGGCCAGGCTGGGCTTCCTCTGGACGGCTGCACTAGATGGCACTGTGCAACAACGGTTCAGGTTGTGAACCAGTCAGTGAACTGTTTCCAGCTGAATTAAGAGCTCCACTGCCCCAATCGCTTGGCCAAAACCCACCGAGGTGGACACTGTGTGACAGGCCCTGCAGAGAAAATCAATTGGTTGTGTTAGCATTGCAAGGACTCTTTGTTTGTATTTGTTTCAAAGTGCTACATCAGTGATTACAAACACTAGAGAATGGCTACAATCTGGTAAACAGATCATATATATGTTGATAAACATACTTAGAAAGGGAGGTTGGATGCTTCAATAGGTCTTGAGAATGAAGAAATCTCTTATGAATGTCAAGTTTTGGTAGACACTTTAGTTTTACACATCGAGTTCCATTACCCAAGGATGTGTTTTCTGTGCGTGCAAGGAAGCCAGAGCTCACCTCTGTGTTTGTGCAGGGTCTGAGGTTACACCAGCTGCAGCAGGAAAGGAAGGATTGGCTGGTTCATCGAGTTCCCATGTCCCCAGTGGTATGACTTCCCACTGTCAGGCATGGGTGGTGGTGGCAAAGGATGGGGTGACTGCACCACTGGGAGCTATGAAGTCAGTAAAAGGGTAGTCAGGGATATGAATACCAAAAAACCAGTTTAAATCTACTTTAAGGCAAAGGATACATGCTCATTCCTGGTTTTGCAAGCAGGAGAACAAACTGATGGGCAGGGAAACCCCCCAAATGACCAAAGAGTCAGAGCTCAGCTTTGTTTTACTTTGGCTGGAAATGGAAACCATTGAGTTCAACAATGTGGGAGACACTGAGGATTTGCTGTTCATAACGCTTAGACTCACAGGAAGCCACTTAACAACACAAATACCTTCCCCTCTTACAGACAGAGATGTGAAATCTGAAGGCATGGAAAAGAAAGAGACAAACCTCTTGCTGCCCATCTTGGTGGCTGCTCTGATTTTCATGCTGCTCATCATTGTCCTGCTTTTTGTGAGGAAGCTGAAGAAAGCTCATGGAGTGTGGAAGAGAGGTGGGTGATGGTCCTGTTCAAGCTGCTTAATTCATCAGGGTTGGAGAGCTGAGGAGACTGTCACAGTTAAATGTCTTCCTCCCATAGACAGTGACCATGACTTACTGCAAACAACAGTTGAACAGTCCCTGTAATCGATGGCCTCAGGCCACTGCACGAGGTGTCACAAAAAAAACCCATGAGATTGTTGTCTTCAGGATGTTTCTTAGATGGTAAACAGGATTAAAGCCCCATTTTTATAACTAGTCTCTCAGATTCTCTATGCTCAATGCAGACAGTCAGCAATGGTCATGGGAAAATCTCACTATCTTAATTACATTTGTTTTCTGTGCAGAAAATGATGTTTCAGACCAGACTTTGGAGAGTTATAAATCCAAATCTAATGAAGACAGTCCAGGCCATGAGAAGAACGAACACGGTAATGAGCTTTAACCGATGTAAACTAATTCCTGTTAGAGCATTGCAACTGAACATATGTAAGAATACACATGCAAGACATTTAAACCACTTCTAGTGCAAAATAGTGCCTTGAGTATCATGTAACCTGCAGCAGATCACCTCATGCTTCCCAGTCTTCATTGCGATGGATGCCCTAACAATGTCTAGAGATGCATGTCATCTTTTATTGCTCTATAACACTAATTCATATGTATTTCCAACAGGTTCACAAACCCCCCTTTACAAAATCAGTAATAAATGTGTGTTTATCTTTCAGGTGTCAATCAGAAGTCCAACATGCAATATGTAACAGCAGGATATGTGGAAACAATGCAGAAGAATCCTGAGACAAAACTATTGCAATAAATGAGAAACTGTTTGGATGTGGAAAGGAAACAGATGTATAGCAATAGTAAATCTGTACAGTGTGCAGAAACACCAGTGTTTCCTGATCTTCATATTACAGCATTCAAGTACCAATATGATTTCAAGGAGCAGAACTACAAACAGCTACCCTCAACCCAAAAGCCACCTGGGACTGCTTTCCTTTAAATGGTGGGGCAGGCAGATAGGACTGGGGTGGTCCTAGAAACCTATTAGCCATGAAGACGGTGATTTATCTGTAGTCCTCAAAGGATTTAAATAACCACTCATAATAAATAACCATTAAATAACCATTCAATAACCAGCTCATCAATCCAGTCTCAGATCGTACCAGCATTGAGGGTTTTGGCAAAGGAACATGCAGGTATTCCCAGGACTGCAGGATATGAAGACATTCATGTAACTCTGCAAGCATGGGACTGAGCAGGAAACCCTGGGAGCTGCAGACCTACTGGGACTTGTATTGTCTTATTTTCACCCCAAACCTGGAGATCCAGCTGTATTTAACCAAGGAGGAAAGCATCCTGGTGTCCAAAGAGTTAAATACCCCAAGGTTGTTCCCCCTTGCTAGAACTCCTGCTTTGGTTTCTCACCTGTACAATGATAGCATCACTCTGTGCCATGCCAGACTGCATCAGCACGAGTCTGCAAGGGGCTCTGAAACCAGAACATCTGGGTACTACATTTGTACTCCCACATCACCTAAACTTCCAGGGGTGTCACTGAGACTATGGAAGTTTTCAGAAGTGGATTATCAAACATGAAGGTGATATTACATACAGGACTCCCCACATCCAGGGACAGTCACTTGCTTACCAGCAGGCAATCTAGGAGAATCAATGAGACTTTACATCTGCACAGTCCCACTGTGCCATCACCGGGAACCTTTTCTATGTGGGAAAGATAAAACTGAACTGAAATAAAGAGAATTTACATTACAGCAGACAGATGTGTTTATTTTCTTCACTAGAAATGATTATTTCTCACTGTAAGCAGAAGCTGAAGACGGTTTTGGACACTGAATTAAATACATGCCCTTGAAGTGGCTGCTATTATATATGATATAATAAATCTCATATCACTTTAAAGTGGCTTTGTCCTGCAGCTCCCCCCTCCTCCTCCCTCGCTGTTGGTGGATGCTGCGCGTCCTCCGGCGTGGCCATGGCAACGGCGAGACGCGACGGAGCGGTAGGCATCGGGCCGCGCTTAGGGACAGGGTCCTGGGGCAGAGCCGAGACCTATAAGGATAATGGGATTGGGGAGAGGGAACTGGAGGGGACTGGGGAGATGGTATTAGGGTGAGGGAACTGGGGGGGGCAAAGCCTCGGAGAGGGGGCAGCAGGTCTGCCTTCAGGCCGGAGAGAGCATCAGGGCTAGGGCTCATGGCAGGATGTGGATACTGCTCAGGGAGAGGCAGTTCAAACACAAGGTTCTTTGCTGGTGCTGGGCTTTCCTCTTGGGCTGCACGGTGTGTGCCATCTCCCACCTCTGATCCGTGATGGGAGCAGTAGATACAGGTGTCCACCCAGGTGTAAAAGGCCTCCAGACAGTAAATTCATGTGATAAAACACCCTGAAAAGTTAGAAATCATATTCTGCATTTCCATACCTTAACAGTCACCCATGTACTAAAGTGAAGCTCACCCTGTAGCTTGGAAGGGATGGGTCCCATCCGTGTACACCCCACTGTAAGCACTGAAATTCACTGTAAGCACTGAAACCAACTAGTGTATGTTTCCTCTCAAATCACTGCCACTCACTGTGGCAGTGTCACACACACGTTCCTACACTGTCTTCTAAGTGTCTAGAGGGGCAGATGACTTGGGAACATCTAAATGCAATCAAATGCATCTAAATGCTCTCTTCCTGATTTAAGAAGAAAGTGTGTTTTTGCTGTCACACACTTTCTTGCTGATAGCTTACATGTCAGAGGTGGTGTAAAGTCAAATAAGAACATGTAAAATTCCATTCACCTCTATTTTTCAGCTAAAATTGTGTTGTTTCATTTTCTTTTTCATAAGCTGTTCATACTCAATTAGCTTTGTTACCACTAATGGTTTAAGGTAGATTTTATAGCAAGAAGTGATGCATTTGCTGTATAGAATCCTTGTTACTAACTTAGAGCAACAAATGAGAGTCTCCTTTCTGCTTTCCAGAACACCCAGCAGGCTTTGGCAGGCTTTGCCAATAAAGAAATCAAGAACCAGCACCAACACATCCTCTTCTCTTTCCATATAGAAAGACCTGTGCTGAGCAAACTGAGCCACTTCCTCTTAGGCAAAAATGGGTGGGTTGCACGAGTGCAGTTTGTCCTTATAGCTGTGTAAATCTAAACTGAACATTTCCAGGGTTACTGTCACCTTTAAACATGGTTTAGAAAATGCTCGTTCAGTACATCAAATACAATTCAATTTGCTGTCATATGCATAAAATGTTTAACACTGAATAAATTGGGAATAATTCTCAAGTTTAAAGGGATTAAATTAAACCTGAAGTAATAATAATGCGCAGTTTCAATTTAATTGTCTACTTAAAATAAAATGGCAAACAAATGAAGGCTAAATGATTAATAGCATGCTTTTATTCACCTCCTCAACAGGCAAAATGGCCAGTTATTGAATATTTTATTGTGAGTGCAAATGATGTTAATTGTGCTAGAAACATGCTCTAATTTTTAGTCATTTTTTGACTGAATACTATGCTGAATGTGAGGCTCTTCATTAAATGGAAATTTGATTTTATTTTGTTTGAACTTAGCCTAGTAAGTACTCAAATACAGTCCATTAACTGGAGCAAATATCACAGCATATACATATGAAACCCCCTCTCTACATCCATTACTAACCTCGGAATTTGAAGAGGAACCGCTGCATCTGTTGTCTACATACAACACTTTTGTTCATGAGGACAGAGTCCATCTAACCTTTATATCAAGTTCGGGGGAGGAATAAAAGGTGCACTTTTTGTGTGCAGATGATTAGAGATGAAGGAGCTCTTCACACTCATTTTGTTCCCATGCGGTGACCTGGCCTGCATAATACAATTGAGCTGCTGTGCACACATTTCAACACAATAGAACTCTTTAGCATTATACTGTTACTTGAATCATTGCAATTATATCACATACTTCTGTACTCATTTCAAAATATGGTCACCTATTTCTCTTTACCTGTGGTGCATGACAACTAGGAATAATAATGTTTTCACCAGTGTAAACCATCTAATCTCCAGTTTAGAGTATACCACAGCACTAATGCTTGCCTGAAATGAAAAGCATTGCTAGAGAAACAGATTGTTGTATTATTAGAAGCCACTTGAAATGTGGGCATAAGCATGTAACTAATTCAGAAAGGATGAATTAATGATTTATGGAAATGTTAACATCATTAACTATGCCACAGTTTGGAAAATCCAGCAGGTCAGTACATTTCTTTTAACAGGGTCTAAAGAGTCAACCAGGTTTCAGTGCCTATAAATGTCACTCTGAAGGGCTCACCGTTTGTCAGTGCCCAAGAAACCAGAGCTATATAGCAAGTCCAGTTAAGGAAAAACAGTGTTAAAAGCTCTTTTCCTCCCATGCTCCTTACTCCTGCCATTGCCTGCACATCTTCCGGAAGCCAATTTGTATATATATATATATGTATATATATATCTCAATTACAGTCTGCTTCTAAATGAGAAGTTACTTTAAGTCTTTCATAGAGAGTTTCCTTACTGAAACATCTTGATGTTTTATGGGAGTCAGAATAGAATAAAAACCCAGAGCTGGAGGCTTTTGTTGCTTAAAAAGTCTCAAACTGACATTTGAGAGAGTGATTTTATCAGGAGTATATCACTTTTACCAATAATAAATAATAATAAGCTTATAAGTAATAAATAATAGACAATAAATACCACTTTTATTTCCCACAGCAGAATCCTTGACGAATGAGCAACAGATACTCATTCTTTTGAAGGCTAAATCATTTTAAAGGAAACAACAGAAGCAGCACAATGTCATTTCATCTTTTAACTGATTCTCTCATTTATTTGTGCTGAATTCAGGATAAAGATTGTAATGTTGGGCCAATTTATCATTCAAATTCAAACTGAAGAGGAGGTCCTACCTAGTTTTCTGCTAAAGAATCTTTGGATAGAACTGTTCCAACCTCCTCCCAGCACTCACCATGCTGTGTGCACTGAAAGCATTCATCTGACCATATTTGCAGGACATTTGTTGGCTCAAATTGCACCCTGAAATAATATAGAGTTGATGCAATTTATACATAAATAAATTTGTGCGTCTTTTTTACATAGGAAGCAGTGGCCTGTGGACACGTATCTCAGCCCAATACAATTCTAACTGGAAGAACACAAAGGGTGTAATTCACACTTGTCACGTTGCTGAAGGAAGCAGTATGGACTTTATACAAGAACCATTTTACCTCCATTTCAAAGAAGACAAGAATCAACAGGAGGCAAAGTCAGAGGATTCATTGTCAGAATTTGGTACAAAATCACTAAGCTTTCATGAACCAAATGCTGTGGTCAGCAATGAACCCTTTAGGCTGCATACCAAAGGGAAGAAACCAGCAGAAAACTGTCATTGTGAAGGTAGTTCCAGGATACATGGAGGTGATTTTCCTCTTCAGATCCAAGAAGATCAACCACAAAGAGCCAAAAAAGACTTTGTGGCAAGAAATAAACGGACTTTAGGATTACGTCCAGAGATTGATTCCTATCTTCAGCTGCACACCAAAAAGCAAGAAGCTCTTCAAAAGCAGGTAGGTAACTTTTACATGGTTTATAACTGGTATAAACGGAGGACTGTCTAGTGTTAAAAGAGAATACCTGCATGATCAGGTTTATAGGGGAATTAAGTAGATTTACAACCTATCATGCAACTGATAACTTAGGACTTCCAGTGAGGCTCTTGTTCATCCTGAATGGAATAATCGACAAGTCCTCGATTACTCACAACTCCAGTGATGGCCTTGGTACAAGCCTGCTTAAGATGCATATATTCTTGACCATGAAGCATGTTGCAGAGGTGGTCTGTCATGTATCAGTGGTTTTCCACCCACACTGGTCATAACAAAAGAGTTACAAATGAGTTAAGAACCAGAAACAACTCTGTGGTCACACTGCTTTCAAAGGCCATGCACATTCTTGCTTATCACTGTCTTTTAGGATCACATATGCAGGAATATTCAATACCTGTTGGATCTGTGTGGTCAGACAACCCCTTACTTGCTTTCTCAGCCAAGCCAAGCCTTATATTTGAAATCAACAGATACAAGTCGTGTACAGCCCTTAGACTTGAAGAGCCTAGCTTTCTTATGATTGACTGCAAAATGTCAGACAACTTCTATTAAGGATTAAGTGGAAATGTAATTACAGTTCCTAATGAACGATTATACATGAGTTTGTTGCTTTTACTTGCTACTTATTATGCATAATGAGAAGGTGGGAGTCACTGAATGACTCCACGAGTTGTAGCATATCTTAACTTGCAAAACTATAGAGACTTTCTGCTTCAAGTGACACTGCTGCTTTCCAAGGCTAATGAACAGTTGACACAATATTAGAGGGCATCTGCTGACTACATTACAATGAGCGTTAGGGTGGACAAGCTTTTTTTCTAGCAGAGCTATTAAGAGCACTTGGGTTTTTTTCAGTTCTAATTTGGAGGATGGTAAAAATAATTAGTATAGATTGATGCTGATTAAAGCAGTGTTGATATGATTATGTTTACTATTTGGGGAATTCTGGAGATTATTTCTATGTAAGTATTGGAGCCAGGGATCACGACTCGATTGTGTAGACACTGTTTGAAGATATGTAATACCAAAAAGAAGCATGTTAAAATCAGGACTATATTCTAAGATTACCTTGGTGAAGTAGCCACAGGGGCAGCAGAGCTGTGACAGCAGGAGCCAGGCAGCATGCGTGTAGAAAGGTGTTTCTTTCCTTCTTACACCCACAACAGCATCCCTGACTGCTGTCAGCTACTGTTGTAATTGCTGTGGATAGGAATAGGAAGAAGTACTTATTTCTCATTCCTAACTGAGACATCCATTGCTCCATCCTGTTGGAAGGGGTGCAAAAAAGCCTGATGGAAGCATCTTGTTGATCAGAGCAAAAGTAGTGTTTACAGTGAAATAAGTACTTTGCATGCATCTTTCTCCAACTGACATAACATTACACCCTTATTCTTGCCAAAATTACAGCTGTAATCCTTGTGCATACAGACAGCAGGATGTATGTACCAAAACATACCACAAATGTGTGTTGATCTGTGTATTTCCTAATTCATATAGCATTTTATAAAGCATCAAGTTCTTTGCAGTGTTGCCTGATTCTTTAAGAACCTGATGATGAGTTTCTTTGAGAGAGAGAGGGAGAGGGAAAGAAAGAGACAGAAGCAGTGGCCCAGTCTAGCTCAGCTGTACTCAATATGAGTTGCTTTCCTACCTACAAGCCCCTTACTTCAAAGCAAGGAACATAATGTACAATTTTTTAATGGCTCTAGACCAAGGCACTCAGACTCTCTGTGCACTGCGCCTTACCTCAGTGTAAACACCTAATCAAGATTGCCTGCGCTTCAACAATAGCAGCCAAATGCAATTCGAGAACCACAAGCCTTTGAAGTCCTCACTGCAAAGGCTGGTTTTCTAGTCTGGGATAATGACATGCCATGATTGCTGTCTTTGTTGTATCTTTTCAGTAGAGAAGCAATTATGGGCCTCAATTTAACAGAATAGGCATTACACAGCTTATGATTCTCAAAATGCAATTTCATTTGATCATTTTCTCAATTTGATTGGTATTAATAGAATAGTTCACAAAAAATGCTGGCAGAGGTTGTGTCCTGTTCCTCTTTCAAAGAGATAATGTAGAAGTATGCTTTACCTGCCTAGTAAACTATCAGTCCAGTGAGTCAGTTGGTTCCACCAAAAACATCCTACTGCCTGCAAAGCTCTATCTATCCACAGGTTCAGGAAAGCTGTGTGGTAACTTTTAATCTGTGAACTTTTCTGGTCACAACCAATAGAACCTGCATTGCCATTTGGAGCAACAAGAAAACTCAGCAATAAACCCTAAATACCTTCTCCTTGTTGTCCTAATCTCTCACCCCTAAAGTTGAGAGATTCAGCTTCCCAGAAGGGTTTAACACTTCCTTCACACTGATTTCACCACTATGATTTCACTTACTAAGTCTCTTGGCCACAGATATGTTCTCAGTACAAGTTCTCCCATGTTAGCCAGTGTCACTCTACAGCCATGCACTCTACACCACAAGCATGAGTCCAGCACATAGTTAGCTAACTAGTAGACTCTTTATGATGAGATTGCACAGTAAATTGAGGTCATACCTGCTATAGTAATTAGACAACACAGGTATAAATAAAAAAAATAATAAATAAAAAGAAACCATTGTTTTTTCCTGGAATTTTATAGATTGGAGTCAAAAGTTTGATGCTTTCAGCAAAAACTTTCATTATGGCTGTATTTATAAGGGTATTGCTTGGCTTTGAAATCTGTAGTGCCAGCAGCCACCCTCCAAAATGGCTCAGATTTGATTTCCAGCCATTGTGCTGTCACCACTGTGGCCACGTGAAGGTGTCCTTCTTGTTTATGGGCTTGCTATTGTGCACAGGCTGTTTGATATCATTGCCAGGCTATCTGTATTAGATGTTGCATTTGTGCAGCTATTCCTTGCACTTTTCTTCCTACATTACTATGTTTTGTCATCTTTTTATACATGACCATTGCTCAAGAGCTTGCTATGGCATATATCGTCCATCAATATCTTCATATACTGGCTGATTGCTTGGACCATGATGACTGTCTGGTCGCTTTTCTGTTACTAGGAACATCCACCCATCTTTCCATCATCTCTTATAAATGAAGAAGCCCAGAATCTTGATAGTTACACGTAGGTTTCTGTGCTCATACTTCCTGCAATCATATTTTTCTCTGTTCTTTTTAGAAGTAGAATGAACATTCCCTGCTACCACATCACTGTTTACTGGGGTTTTGCTTCCTTTTTTCCCTTTCTGCCTTTCATTTTCTTCTTTTCTATTCTATACTGCCTAACTTTGGCATTTTGGTTTTAATAGGAGGCAAATTATTCCTCATTCTTTCCCCAAGACTTTTAAATCCTTTCATCTGGTTGGGCTGTGGCCATAAACATTCTTGGGTTTTCAGGTTGCAGATCCTAAAGCTGTTGATGAGGAACCACTTAAGAGAGTCCTACCATTCCAGACTGTGAAAATCAAGCCTGAAGACAAATGGTACCTGAAAGCACAGCATCCCAAGGTTCTGTTTTGATGTAACATGATAATATACATGTAGAAGCATTGAAGTTTGAATATTTAAAGCTGTAATCTCATTAAATTCAAAGTATCGATTACTGACAATAAATCCTTAGATATATATCAGTAGGCGATCACCAAAATCTAATGTATATGCTGCTTTATATATTGAATTATTTAAAGACAAAATAGAGCTCAAATTCCAAGGTATTTGGAGCTCAAAGACTTTTACCTATTTACAACATTACTTGGTTGATAATGATATAAACACACAAACTAGTACCTGGTTGTGTTTGAGGGTTTGTGAGGATTCTGGGCTAGAACTTAACCACTGCTGCATTAATTGTCCCCTTAAATCTCCATGTCCATAAAGGAGATACCAGAAAACAGCAAATGTTACCTGCAGGCAAAGTTCCACTGACCTCCTCTGTATGCATAAGTCTATAGGTGTGCTTGCAAATCAATGCAGTGGAGTAGTCTTCAGAGCAATAAAAGAGACCAGTTTATCATCAGTGATGAAAAACCAAGAACTTCAGAACCAGACCTGCAAGCCAACTGGGATTATTACTGGAAAACCTAGTTACTGTCTCTGTATTACAAGTGTTTGAATTAAAACAGGCAGACTGCTTAAATTCCTCTAAGACTGGAAGCTGCAATTCTATAAAGAACAAACATGACTTTATGCTGTTGTCCACTGAGAGATGTGCTTTATATGTGGTATTTAGAACGAGGAGGGTGTTTTACAGGGCTGCTCATTCTGTTTGAATGAGAAAACACTGGCCTGTTCCCAGTCTGGCAGCAGTTGATGCTTTTGACTAGGGGCACAGTATGCCAGAACATTAATCAGTACAGCAGAGGTCGAGATAACAAAGCATCATCCTGGCACCAGGAGTCAGGATTCCCCAGTGCTTTTTTTGGCTTTCACCAAAACATTGTGGTCTGTATGTGGATTTAATACTACCATTAAGTAGTTATTCTGAGTGCATATGCTATGTAGTGATTGCAAGTGTTGCTAACAAAAGAACCCTAGAGAGAGACAGGAGGATGAAACGGAGGATTTTAGCACTGACAAAGATTAAATGGACTCAGAATGGATTTGTATGTTCCCTAGAAGGAAAGCTGTCTTTCCTCAAAATGGGCAACACCTGATGCTGTAATTGGAACATGGCAGATTTTAAACTCCAGGCTTAGAGTATGTCAGTTTAGCTCTAAACAGTAGTCCTGGTGTGTTTAAATGCTGATGTTGTTTCTTACCATTTGGCTAATGTTTGGCAGGATACAGTGCAGGGAGGAGGTTTTGGTTTAGAAATGAAATCATTTCAATCACTGACGTCAGTCTGTTTAAAATAAGAATGTTGTCTGGAGTGAAAATCATAGAACATGATGTAATCTAGTCAAAACAGCATGTAATCAGTTAATTTTGATGAGGCTTAAGATACAGCTACATGAAAGGTATTGTGACAGGCAAATTTACCACTATACTTGTCTACTGTTGATCTTAATGAGCATATGAAATAGCAACCACTGAAATTCACCCCACTTCTGATAACTTGTTTTAGATTCACCCACTTAAGTCCTGCCAGAGAAATAACATCAAATCCAACCAGAGACTCAAAGAGAGAGCTATCCCAAGGAATGACAGCCAGCAGCAGCCAGGAAGACCAGCAGAACTGAGGCCTTTGCACCACCAAACACCAGGATCTCAGACTTCTCCCACACAGGCAGTGCAGCAAGACAACAGCAGCGCACTGCATCCAAGTCCTTCTGTTGGCCCTGGCACTAATACAGCAGCAAATTCAGATACTTGCTTAAATAATTCCCCAAGTTCAAGACATCTTGTCAATCGGGATATTACCACCTTTACCCATCCTTTTCCTCCAAAATCACATACATTTAACCCAGCAGAGGTTATATCTCCAGCCTATACCAGTAAGGAGAGCTGGAAATATCAGCATAATTGTCCAAATGGGCTTCCACGAGGCCAGCAACATCTACACAACACTGTGCAGCTGTTTGCAAGAGGTAATAGTACCAATGGTCAGGCACATCCAAATCAGAGGAACATTCCATCTACATTTAATGCAAATTTTCAAGAATTGGTGAAGGATCAAGAGTCACTTCAGGATTGCAAAAGACACATTTGTGTGGATAAAAGGTATCAGAACTGTTATCAGTAGTTTAGGGTAAGGATGTAAGTGTTGAAACAGTATTGTTAGAACACTATGATGTCCAGAAAAAGTAGAAATGGACAAGTAAATATTTTAAAGGCCAAAGTACAAAATCATACAGGGAAGAACTTCTTCCTAACATCTAATTTAAACCTCCCTTACATCAGTTTAAAGCCATTGCCCCTTGTCCTATCCCTACATGCCCTTGTCAAAAGATGTCATCCCATTAGGCACTGTCAATCGTTATGGAATACCCATCTTTCCACACCATCATGTTCCCAGAATACAAGGATCATTCCATGCACAGATTGCTGGTTGAGCTACCTGCTATAAAAGATAAAGATTCTTATTCATCCCCTTCTCTATTTTTAGGCTGCCTCAATCTTCTATTCACAGTTCACCAACAGGCCCTTGTACAACCTCCCAGTTTGCACCAACGATGGAGCGATATCACCAAGGAGATACTCATTTGACAGACGTCCATTCAGCTGACAGGCACTTCTTCAGGCTACTTCCACCCATAAACCCACAGGTAGAAAGTGTTTCAGAGGTAAATCCAGAGAGTGTTAAAGGAAATCAAGTGAAAAAACCCCAGAGCAACTCAGAAGTATACATCATGCAGATAGAAAAGCAAAACCAGCCTAAAGTCAGCAAGAAGGTGAGCAAATAGGTGTTGATTGGATGGTTTTACGTTGCTATTTCCCCTCTGATTGAATTTTGTCTTTAATAACCCAAAAACCTTAAAAAGGAATGGGGACTGAGAAATACTTCATGTTACAGAAAGCACACGTTAAAATGCAAAGAGCAAAGGTGGAAACAGACACTAAAATCATTTTAGTCTAAAGAGCAAGGCAGTTTACCACCACTTCTCCCTATGTCACTTGCAGTCTTGATTAGCTCTAAGAACACACAGAGCAGTGTTTGTCCTTTAAGTTATCCAGTGATAAAATGATTTAGAATAAAGCTATTTATATAAAGCAGCAGGTAGCCAGGCCTCAGATCTGAGCAAACCATTATCCTGGTCACGCTCATTTGCTATCCAGCTCAAATCTCCTGGTTTCCAAGGGAATCAAAGTGAACAACAACAAACTTAGAGGATTTGTAAAGCTAACGGCATAAACATTATTACAAGTCTCCTGATGATCCCATTTTGGTCCTTATTAAAACTTGGTTCTTTTTGTCTTTTCTGTGTGTCCAGTTTCATTCAGCAACCGGTTAACACAGACACAGCGGAACAGCATAAAGATATCCCTGTGTCCAGGACAAATTAAATGTTTAAGAAGTTAGCCCCAAGTCTCAGGGCAGACAAACTAAGCTGGAATAATTACTCATGTGTTTCATCTAGGAGGCAGGTTGTGTATTGCTGCTTGAATGCTTTTGAGAAGAATTAGCTGGATTATGATAGTAACTGAAGGGCAGATTTCCTTCCCTTTCTGTTCAAACCATTGTTTCTGTCCTGTATTTTCAGTAGCTTTCTCACGCTTTGTATGTGGGGAATGCTACAAGAGTAAGGCTGTTTCTGCTCACAGAAATATCCAGCTTTTCCTAATGAACAAATGAATTCATGGTCATTGCATGAAGTGAGAAAACCCTGATTTTTGTGATTAACACTTCCCACTACCTTAGGAGTTATGCGTAAATGTATCAATAATAGACACCAAAACCAACATCAGATAGTGCATCTCTGCAGCTGAGTTTAACTTGCCCTTCAAAGAAATGCACATTTTATTTGTATATAGATTTCTTGCTGTTTCTGCATTACTCTGGGATTGAAATTACTACAGAGCTGGTCACAAGCAGTTTCCACTGTCAAGTTTTCAAGTCCACTTCTAAAAGTTAACCTAGTGTATTTGAAAGAGATTAAAAACATTCTAGAAGTATTGGGGTCCTTATTGGAATGTCATGAAGTACTGAAATAGCATCACCTATCACTCACCTTCAGTCTTCCCTATGCACTTGTAAAGCTTTTGCTGTGGTGCAAGGCATGTATTTTTCAACTCCCAGTGAACAATTTCCTATTGCAGTTTGGAGAACGAAGAAGGGTTACTATCACTAATAACAACTGCCTAATTATTATTACCCAAATTGGGTACTTTTATCTGCTTTTCTTTGTGACAGTTTCTTTGCAGTTTCACTCTAATAACAGTCAAATGGGTCACTTCAAGCTGTTTAAAAATAAAGCTCGTAAAAGATCATCTTCTTGACTGAGAAAGTATTGCTCTTTGATTTGGATGATTGGCAATTACCCACCTAGATTCAAAGGAAATACAGTGTAATTTAGCTTGTGCAATTAACTCAATCATTTGGTCATTTACAATCCTTAAAATGAGACACGTCAGAGGTAAGACTGAGACTACAAGTTGCATCCTGCTGTTATCTTGGGTGTCCACTACAAACCTTGCTTTAATTATGCTGCTGTGAAACCACATAATGGAAAACCTACAACTGCTCTTTGGTTTTTTAGCCATGCACCTCAAAAGCCTACATAAACCTGAATGTGAAGCTTGGAGGCCTTGGACCTGACTATGAAGCAATCAAAGAGAAAGTAAGCAGTCCCTATTATATGATCTGCTTTTCAGTTGTGTAAATAGAGGAGAATGGCAAAGAAATCTCTGCTGAGAAGCAACTTATGTTTGTTGGGTACTTCATGGCCTTAACTGTAGGTTTAGCTTGAGATCCTAAAGGGAGATTTGGATAGGAGGAAAGACAACGGGATTGTGGATCATTTTAACCCTTTAATTTTGTAGTTCCAGAAACAGTGAGTAGCTGACAAGATTCAATAGGGCTAATTGCATGAGTAACTTATACATTCATGTGGCTTAATTGCAGCCTCATTCCCAATGTAGCAGGTTTGCCTAACCTTCAAAGTGGAGGTAAAAGAAGTTATGTAAAGGCAAGAATGAAATAGCTGGATGTGCATGGCCCTATTGAAATGGAAACAGATTGCTCAGAAGAAGTACCTGAACAATTGGTATCTCTTGGCCTGTTCTCTGGGGGTAATGAGGATCTGGTAACAGCTATATATCTAAGGTGCTGCAGACTCCATCCTGCATGCTTTGAGATGCTATTAATGTAACGAGAGGTGCTTTATATGGCATTCTTTATAGAGACATTGTAGGACAGTAGGTAGGCACAATGGTAAAATTACCATCCCTTTGGAGTAACTGCCCCTGTATTTTCTTCTTCCTTGCAAAAGTCATTGCAAACCTGGCAGAAATTAGCACAGCCATTTTAGAAGTGAACAGATAGATTTAAACATTCAGAATAAAGAATGTTTAAACCAGTCAGAATTCTGTTGAGCTCTATCCTCAATATGGTCCAAGGAAAAGCTCTTAAAAACGAAGAGTGACTAAGAAAGCTGTGCCATTTATCAGGGCTTCCTGTTGTGTTCTGCTGAGAAATGGTCAATAACATAGCCAGGTTAAACAGCAACAGAGGTGTAAATGGAAGACTCTGGTGGGAAAGTGTCTCATTCATGGATCCAGGGAGATATTTCATTAACCATATACCTTTTGCCTTTGTCAGAAAGAGAAGTTGAAGCAACAAAAGGAATATGCAAAGCAGATTAAGGAACGCAACATGAAAAGCATTGCTTCAGTTCCGAGGTTACCTACAAAACCCCAGGGCGTAACTTCAGTGTCAAGACAGAAGGTAAGAACAGAGCCCCTTTAAAATGCATGCAGGGAGAGATTCGGGGCTTTGCGTGGATTTAAAGCATCATTTTAACTCACTGTAGGCTAATAGGGTTTCTCCATTTTGATCTTCCTTTTAAAAGAATCTAAGGAATTACGGGATCCTGGTAAGTGCTCATCTATTCTGTTATGGCTGTAGAGGTCATTGCTGATTTCTTTGCCAACAGCAGTCTCCAGTCCATGCATCTGCCTTGCTCTTCATGAGGGTGCACCAAATGGAACAAGAGCAGTACTCCATCCAGCTACCAGCACTCAATGTGGCTTAAACAGCCAGTGATGGTTTCCTGGGGAAAGGGTGGGAACAAAGGCAAGTGGGACCCTCCTAGGAACATTACCCAGTGCAGCACATGCTCTGCTTCACATCAGCAGTAGAGGCCTCACTACTGCAGAGTGCACTCTTCTAATGGACCACAGATATCCTCTTGTTAGTCTATTATCCACCTGCCTGTCAGTCTCACTCACAAACTCTTTTCACTTCAGTTGCATAGCTACAGTAATTGGTCTTATTTTTCAAGCCCATACAACATCACTTTAGCCTTCACCTGCCTTCAAAAATAGCCCAAATGAGCAACAACTGACTACATGACAGTGGCACACGTAAACAAGCAAAGGCAGCACCTTTTCTATATTGCAGGAAATAATAAAGCTCTGGAAATAGTATATATCCATCAGTCCTGCAGGAGCTCACCTGCATGCTAACAGCTATTCCTCCACAGTGATGAAGGAGAACTGCAGGCTCCAGGAAACAAGTGTTGGCATTTAATATCAGTTTAATCCCTAAGTTACTTGCATTCATTTCCAAGCCTCACATAAACCACTTATGTGGGGTTTGAAATTCTTTAGGTGTCCCAGGTTAAACCAGGGTGCTCCCAGTTTCGGGATGTCTGTAGTACTGTTCCCATTCCCTTGCCTTCCAGTTGCATGCATCACTCTGTGCTATTTGACCCTCTTACAGGTATCTGGTTTTACACAAAACACACTGTTCCAGTATTTAAGGTATTCTCCAGTGGTGTCAGAAAGAAAATCACCCTGAGGTGGTGATTTGCCCACTCCAGAGGTTTCTTGCAGTAGCTACTGAAACATCTAGTATTGAACATTGGCAGAAACAAGCCTGGGAAATAGGAGAACTAATAACTTAACTCGATAAAGAAATACCTGTGTTTTCTTGGAAGTATTGGTCAGGTTTTCTCTTAATCAATTACCCCATTTTTCTTGGTTTTAGGCACTGGAATATGCTAAGAAGATTCCTAGACCAAAGACTTTCACAACAAAACCATCAGCTGAAAAGGTGAAAGAAGAAAGAGTTCTGCCACAGACTTTAAATGGAGACATTCTGCCTCAAATTGCATCCTTGGAAACTTTGCAGGACAGACACCAGAAGGAGAAGCAAGTTGTAGCTGCTTTCAAAAACCTTCGTATCTTACAAGTGTTTTGACATTACTCAGGATATCTTCAAGGCTAAGATGTCTTAACCATTTAGTTATGAACTATGAGCATCACATGTGATTTCCCATTCCATTCTTGCAGACTAATCACCTGTTGGCTTGTCACAGCTGGAGCATTTTTAGGCATTTCAAACATATGGGCATATCTACAAAGCATTACAAATAAACATCAGTTTCACTTGATGATTTTACTACCAGCAATGTTTCTGTTCTTGAAGTGCACCAAACATAGCAGTGGGTAATGAAACAATACTCATTATTCAACTGTTACTCTGTTAGTGAATAGCTGTCACAGCAAGACCCAGGTTTTGAAGCTTCATGTGGGGCAAGAGAATTCAAAAGAAGCCCTGGCTGATGATGCAGACAATCTGCTATTAGCCAGAAGCATTTGGAATATACATTGAGTAACTAAGGGTAATTGAGAGCTACATGTTTGAGAGGAAACAGCTTTGAACAGATTAAATCTATCAAAATAACAACAAACAGATGGGTTTCTTAGGATGCTTCCATTTCTTTAACTTAGTAAGTGATGAATTAAGTCAACATGTGAAATGTGATTAGAGCAAGGGAATTTTGAAGAAAACACACTAAAATCTTAGCAAATAGGCTAAAGAGAAAGAAAAAGAGCAAACACACATGAAAACCCCAACAACCTCGTGGTTATATGTAATTGCTTTATCCAATTTATTAAGTCCCCTTTTGAATGGGAGGAGAGAGAATTAGTCTTTGGGAGGAAAAAAGGGTTTGGGTCTCCCTGAAGGAGGCTCACAATGGAAAGGAAAGGTGGGGAATAAAAGAGGGAATATCTGTGAAATGGCTTTCTCTCTTTCTAGGTGCACTTTTAGTTAAAGGTAAAAGCTCGAAATGCGTTAAGACTTAACACATTGCTGGGTTAACCTGGGCTGGATGTCTCACCAGAAAGATGATTTTACAGTAGTTGTACAGTGAAGTCAAGGCATTGGAGGTATGAAATATATTGCTGGAAAAGTCTTATATATACCTTTCATTTTAGAGAGTCCTGGGGGAAATTCATCTAGATCCTATAGCCCTCAGGATGCCTCAGCCTGTGTTAGGGTCTCCAGTCGAAGTGACCAATATCCTGCACCTCTCCATGATGGGAAACAGACATGTTCCTTTCCTTCAAGCCCTCCTCACCCACCCCAGAGACCATTAGACTTTGCAGGCACAAGTTTGTCACATACATAAGCTTTGGGGGAAATCTGATGGAAGAAGCATATAGAAGTGTAGCCATAGACATCTTCAAATGGCCACTGCAGCTTCTGGAACAAAGCTGTCCTCTGCCTCAGCCTGCTTTCTGCTTGCCTTTGGGAACAGCATTTGCCCCCTTGCTGTAGAATGTGCATGCCTGTGGTATGATCCATCAGGCGAGGCTGGGTAAATGGTACCATGCTCTGCCAGTTGCTGCTTTTCTACTTTTATATTTTTAACCAAATGGTTACACTTTGAAGCATTTCTTATTAGGGAACCTCAACTTGTTGTTTCTGCTTAAAAGTGATAATCCCCCTTTAATACAAACCTCAAGTACCTATTTTAATGAAACCTTCAGATGAATATCAAAGAGCTATTTACTTGTATCTAATATTTTAATTAGATTATATTCTCAATTTAACCCATTAAACCCCCTTTGATGATCTCCATGTTTAGTGTTTAGCCCCAGATGCTGGAGGTAATGAATATTGGACCTTTGATTTAATGAGAACTTCTGCCTTTCCAGCCTGACTCCCTTTGTATCCCCCTGTTTTTATTTTCTGAGCTATAGAATTCAGTTAATTGAAGAAGTCTCTTATCACCACACATTAAGGAACCTAAATTAGCATCCCTTTTCTGATTAGAAAATGCAAGCAGACATTTTCTCTTTGATCTGAGGATTGAGTTGAAGTAGGCAACAGCCCCCTGAAAATGAGCTGATGGCCTTATTATTTGGCTGACATGCAGATGCGTCCATGTGGTGCAAAATGCTTAATGTCTTAATTGATCACCTTCCTCTCTGTCATCCTACTAGCTCTTAGAGCTCCCAGAAATGAGGGTGATCTTTCTGGCTGGGTGATGTGTTCCATTTGGGGGGTTTTAATAGACAATGAACTTTTAGGGAACATTCAAATACTAACCCCACGCTAACTAGAAGCCACGTATATGATGCTGCATCGGGGGGGGTTATAGGTGTTTTTCTATGAGCACAGATTGTGATCATGTCACAGAGCGCTTGGAAAGGACTGGTTTGGTTTGGAGTCTCTTTTTTCCTCCCAGAAAAAAAAGGACATTATTTGCAGCATATGTCAAAAGAAAATCTTTTGATCTGCCTCAATACTAATGCAAATTTCCCCGGCACCTAACAGATACGGTGGCACAAAAAGGGACCATACAAGTAAATGATGAGCATCCATCTGCTTAAAAGCAAAGGCCAAAACTTAATGTCTTTCAAATTAGGAAGGCAAGGAATTTAAATAAGAAATAGGCCTTGAATTTTGCATTAAGTATTCAGGGAGAGATTGAGCTGGAGTAGAACCTGCCTGATGTAGTCCCAGGGCTCCAGCTATCACAGTGTTACCATGAGCACAGGCTGCCTTCACAGGGGCAGGAATTGTGTACGCTACCCAATAGAACTCAGCATTTACTTGCCAGGCTCTTTCTACTGCCACTTCTTGATATTTTAGGTTCAGGAAGGATAGAAGCTGAATCCACCTTCACTTCTACTTAGGAGCAATGATGCTGCAATGAAATCACCATCACATTTCTTTCCAAGATAACTGACATTGGCTTCCCACAATCATCTCACAAAAGGTATGAACATCTGGCTTATAGGCTGCTGACTGACAGAAACATTGGTTTAACAGTTAAAAACATTAAATCAACTATGTTCCATCATTACATCTCTAAATACAAACTGGCAAAGATGAGGACTGTAAACTAGACGAAATGATGTCTAACTCCTACAGTCATTGAATCCTTCAGATAGGCATGAACAAGCTGTAATGTCCAAAGAGCCAAGCATTTGACCATTAGCATCAAGAACCAGTTCTACATTAAATTATAACAGCAGAAAGAATATGCCTTTTTTAATTATCATTATTTTGCATGTTGCCCAAACCTAAGTGCCCTTTGCATGAGAATAAGCAGACATGTGAAGAAAGGACCAACTCTGGTGACTGCCTGTGTGGTGTGAGAAAGAGTTCTAGATGGACAAAACCACAGTGATGGAGAAAGGCAGTGAGCCTCCACTGTGACAGCTGGTGAGGGTGAGTTAGAGCAGCCTGCCTTACAGAAGAGCCTGCTCTGAACAGAAGTGATGCTGAGCCCAAAACCTGGATAGAGCACATGCTAAAGAAGCACCCTGCAGCTCAGCAAGAGCTTTGCATAATCAGGAGCACAGAGTGCTGCAGGTAGTACCATGGGGGTAGTTTTCTGTGTGCCATAGGAGCACTGAAGGGCTTGTTCCAGCAGTCATAGCAGATCTAACAAGATCAGACTTTCTGGGATAAGCAGCCTGTTCCCAAAGCCTTCTCCCATTAACTGCAAGGCTCGGTGCATACCACCGCAGTGTCCTTGCCTCTGGTTGCATGGTTCACATTCTGTATGTATTTGTTGCTGAGGTTGCTAGCCATCAGTGGCTTTCATTTCAAACATGCTTGGAATCTTAAATGTTAGCCAAGGTGCCTGGATGTACAGAGAGGGTGGATTTGATTTGATTTCATTGACCAGCATCAATCCTTTGTGAAGAAGAAAGTTCCTGTAGCGGCAGGGGAGAGGCAGGAGACTTAAGTGTTATCTGAGTCATACTCTGACCCTTCCTCATAGTCCTGGCACATCCTGAGTGTGATAATGCTGGTGGCAGAAAGGAGAATGGGATCTTTGTCACACCTCTGTGCCTCAGAGGAACCTCACTGATAAAGGAGTCCCATGAATCCAGCCCTGCCCAGGGGACTGAGGTGAGGATACCTGTGGGTTTTACCTGTCCTGACCTCATTCACTCCCATCTGCAGCACTGCCTGCACTGGGGCACTCTGTGCTGCAGACCTGGTTCCTGGACGTGCCTACACCTGAATCCCAGGATCCTTCCCTCCTTGGGAACCCCCATCAGACTGTAAACACCATCAATGTGCAGATGCCCCAGGCCCTGCTACTGCAGAGGAGATGAGCATTGACTCTGTGGGTGTTTGGTGAGGTGGGACCTACCTGGTTACACAGCATTTGATCACACACCTCGAGCAGTGTTGGGAGGGCAGAGCCTGGCAGTGCCCACAAGCTGACACCACTACTTTCATTACATCCACTAGATGCCTTGCCAAAGAGAGGTGTAAATGCACAGAGGGAAAAGTTGCTTTTACACATCTCTGCCCTAAAACTTCTCTCACTTAATCTTCTACTTTTTACTTTCTCCTGCCTTCTTTTCTTTGAGTTCTTTCCAACAAAGTGGTTTTACAAACCTTTGCCTTTAATAATAGAGAGAACAAGCAATTCTTTACACAAGTAAAATGAAATCACACACACCAATGTAATGAAACAGGATTTTTAATCTCCCTTTTCATTCAGGTGCAATTGTTTTAGATTATTACATCTTTACACTTGCTCCTAATGTTCCCTTTCACTAAAATAAAGGGATTTCTCTAAATACCTTGCTGCCCAACCCTATTACCAAAGGACCCCAGCAGCAGAGCGCTATCTGCCCTGAGATGGATATTGATACCATGCCATGAACAGCAGCTTTAGACATGGTCAGAAAGAAAACATCACTAAATATCATGTTAGAGCTTCTCTTTTATATCACTTTTAATAGTTCCTGATGAAACATGAGATCAGCAGGAGGCTGATAGAGCAAAATGAACCAAATACGTGTTGGGTGGTTGAGTACGGATGCAGGTGAAGGATGGCATCGAATTGAAAGGGTTTCCAGACAGTTTCCATCACCTCCCGAGTAGGTGATGAGAGAAGGGGAGAGAGAAGAGAAGCATTTCCAGGCAGCAGTGTGAAATGTCCTGCTGCACCCTGCGCTTAGCTCTCTACCACGCTTCAAACCCCACCAAGGTTTTAGGGGGAAATCGGTTGCTTTGCCTTCTGAATTATCATTTCTAGGGAGATGGGTGGCGTTTTACAAAGTTTTATGATTAAAATGCTTGTTCTGGAAGTAATTCTAAAGACCATGTAAAAGATAACCAGCCATTTGATGGGCAGACAGTTGGGTATTTGGTATTTTTCCCTTCCTAAGGTGTGATGTTTATTATTTCACGGGTAAAAAGCATAAAGGGAAACCCACGAAAAGGAAGCAAACTTACACATGACAATAACCTGTATTTTATATATTAAACTGTTTTTTCCTCACAAAACCGCATATCCCATAATCCAAAACCAGCACCGAAAGTGCTCATGACGCCAAATTTAACATAAAGGTAGGAAAACAAGATTAAATAACCTAAGGAGACACCGACAAGCCACCGGGTTGCTGGTGCAGCAGGGGCTGCAGAGCCAACGTCTGAGCAAGCACAGCCTCTCCTCCAGGATTTACCCGAGGAAAAACCCAGTTTTCCCGTTGGAAATGAGGAGCCTCCGCCTCGCTCCCAAACCAGCAGCTCACCAGAGGGGGGAGAAGAGGGGGGAATAAATAACAGTTTAAATATCTTAATTTACCTGGAAATTAAAAGCATTTCCCTGGCAGGAAGATAAAGGCAAAGCGGCGGCTGCAAGACAGAGCTCAGGGCAAACGCAGGCAGGGGGAAAACAGGAACCAAACGCAGCTCTGGGGCATCTTTGGGAGGAAAAGAGGAGTATCCGGACAGTGATTCGCACCTGGAAGCCGAGAAGGAATCAGGCTGGAATCACCGGTGCAGGTGGTTCTCCAAGCGGTTCCCTTTTGCTCGCTGGGACTGCGTCTGCTCCGAGCAATCATCGAGTTATTCGTGGTGCTCCCCCTTTCCCCTCCCTATATCGGAATTAAACAAACGGTAGTTTTTGTCTTACCTGTTTCTTTTGAGGGCTTTTCTATCATTGTTTTCTTTTAGGGTTTTGGGGTTTTTTTGGAGGATGCTCGTGTCCTGGAAGCTGTGCCCGGGATAAAGCCGGGATAACCCCGACCTGCCCACCGCTCCCAGTAACCACAACACGCTGCCACGGGTGCACATTTATTTCAAAACCGAGGAAAGTTGGAGGAACGGAGAGAAGTCCCAGATTTCATAGGGAAAAGGGGAAATTTAAACGGGAACTCGCCTTATTCCGCTCTCCCTCACTAGACTTGTCGGGGTGATGCCGAGGGGCAGGCGACGGTACCGCGGAGCATTACTGCCTCCTCCCGCATCACCACCTCCTCCCCAAAACGTGATCCCCTCCCCTCTGGCACTGCTCAGGGCTAGGAGATAGGGGCAAAGCCCTTTGCCGGGCCGGGGCAAAGCCACCCCGGGCCCCTGCACAACTAGAGGCGATGGGGACCGGCGCAGAGGTCTCCCTCCTCCAGGATGTCCACCTCATCCTCAGGGTCCTGGAGCAGGAATGGGCCTGGAGGACCCTTGCGGGGCTCGGTGCCGGCCGCCTCTGGCAGCTCGGGTTCGGGGGAGCTCTGCTCCCGGTTCTCCTCGCTTCCCAGGTGCTTGGGATCCTCCTGGGTTTTCCGCAGCTGCTTTTTGTGCTTCATCCGCCGGTTCTGGAACCACGTTTTCACCTGGAGAGAGCATCAGGAGGGGGAAAATAATAACGATAAATAGAAACGAGAAGGAAAAGGTGAGGATGCTACATGGGAGACAGGAAGGAGGCAGATGCCAGTCCCTCCACCGGTACCTGGGTCTCGGAGAGGCTGAGTGCCGTGGCCAGCTCCACCCGCTCGGGCGTGGAGAGGTATCGCTGGATCTCAAACCTCTTCTCCAAGCCGGAGAGCTGCGAGTCGGAGAAGACGGTGCGGGCTTTGCGGCGACGGCAATGCTTGCCTGGCAGCTCGGCGTGAGCGTGGGGCTGGAAGAGGGCTGGCACGGGCATTCCTGCAGGGACACACGGCAGAGATGCGGGTGGGATGCGGCTCCCGGTGCTGGGCTCTCCCCCTGCCTCCCTTAGCTTTTAATGACTTATTCGTTTATATCGTTTTTAAGGGCGTTTTATTGATTGGGGGCATTTTCTTGCACTAAAACCAAAGCTTTTCGCCCCTGCTGAACCCTCCCCAAGCAAAACAAAGGCAGTCTGGGCAGTGCTGTCTTAAACAGAACCGGAGCGGTCAGCCCGGACAGGGAATCCTTCACTCTCCTGGCAATCAAACCACAACGAAAAGAAAGTAGGAAAACCGAGGGCAGCGCTGGAAAAGGCTGGGAAGAGAACGGTCCTCCCGGCTCCACTGCTGCACAACTTCGCATCTCACTTGGGATGCCCAGTGAGAAACTTTGGAGGAGAGATTAATTCCTTCCTTCCTTCCTTTCAGAGCCTGGGGAAGAGTGGCAAAGCCCCCGGTTCCGGCCGGGCAGGGGATGCGGAGCCAGAGCATCCTTAGCGGTGCTGCTGGAGGTGGAAAAATCAAAGCTGGGGCACTGTCTGGAGGGATAACGCAAGGAAAAAGAGATGTTATCGTCCGAAAATAAAAGTAATTAAAAGTAATAAATAGGATATAAAGGGAAAGAGAAGGAGACCCTCGAGATATCGGGCAATTGGATGGATGGCAACCTGCAGCTCGGTGCGCTCCTTTCCCTGATAACGGAACGCGAAACCGCAGCCCGGATCCAGCTGAAGGATGCAGAAAGTTGCACTGACGGGCTTGTCCCGTCCGGGGCTGCGGCCTCTCTTCCCCACCCGGCTCCGCCTGGCCACAACCTCCTCAGGTTCCTTCCCACGAAGGGCTGCACTTACCCGAGGTGGTGAGGAAATAGGGGTGATGGTGATGCTCCGGCTTGTGCAGCGCAGGGTGCGGGTGAGGCGCCAGGAGGGTCGGGGTTGGCATCAGGGGGTACCCATAGTCCAAGAGGGGGACGCGAGAGGCCAAGGAGCCGGGGAAGTGCTCGGGGGGCACCTCCCGCAAGGGTTTGGGCTTGTGCAGCAGGATGTCCTCTATGAAGAAGGATGTGGGCCTGGGCGCGGAGACGGGATGCACTGGCGAGGTGAAGTTGAGGTTCATTTCGGTTGTGGTCCCCTTGGGCAGCAGGGAAGGGAGCGAGGCGGGCTGAGAAAGAGCGATGCAAGGGGCGAAGGAGCCGCGGGGCCGGGGGTGATAAATAGAAAGAATTATAATAATTAATAAATTATTTGTTAATAAAGGGAGAAAAAATAAATATCAATAATAATAATTACAAATAAATACCCCCCCCAGCCAGAAGTGAAGGGAAGAACCGGGGGATGCGCAGCGGGCAGGCTCGGGCTGTGCGGGGAGATGCGCGCCTTTGAGGCGCAGGAGAAAGGGGGGTCTCCGGCGAACCAATCGCCATCGGCCGGGCGGGGGGAACAGGCCCGCAGGGCCACCCAAACCGCGCAGGGGGTGCGGAGCCGCTTGGGGTGGTGATGGGGGGGGCGCGCAGCTTGCGCCCTGCGCACCGCACCTCAGCCCCGAAGCGCAGCGCAACGGGGCGAGCGGTGGGGTCGGAGCTTTTCCCAAACACAAGTGTTTTATCCTCATATGAAGGCAAAAACCTGGGGGGGGGGGGGGGGGGGGAATAAATCACTGCGCTTTGATGAGCTGCCCCACGCTCCTCTCCTAATTTGTCCCTTGCAGTTTGTTCCTTCCGCTCAAGTTATTACCCCGCTGGGGTTTTGTTCCCGTCCATTCCCCACTCAGTGTTGTGCTAACTCTCCTGTTCTGTTTGTCTTCTATTCCCCTCCCCCCCCGTAATCTGTAACATTTATTTCCCCGGAGTCAATTTGCTAAAATGAGGGTGATACGCCACATCATAGCCGGGATAATTTCGGTGCGCATCGCAGAAAATTGCTCTAATTATTGATGTTAAACTCAGGGAAATTAAAAGAAGGCGCTTCTCCTTCATCTCCCGATTTTAAGCTCTAATTTGTTGAAATCGAGTTGCCATCACAATTCCAATCACTACCGTTAATAGTAAAAGTGTCCTAATAGAGGCAGAATTCGCGCAACCCATGCTATTAGATAATTAAGAAAGATGTTAGAAAGGCAAGTGCTAATCCTTGGGCACATGGACAGCATTTCCATCTGATCCAGCAGGTAGAACAAATTAATTACCAGAATCAATTAGTCCTAAAAGTACAGTTCTCAGGGAGGTGTAAGCCATGTCTTCCATATGGATGAGCTGGTAAATAGCAAATAGATGGGGGGAAACCTTTAAAAGAATAGAAATGGCAATCGTCCGGCTTTAATGAAGGTGCAACTCGGCTTTTCCAGCGCTGCCGCCCGCTCCACGTCTCACCGGGGGAAGCCACGGGAGCCTTTATATAAAGGCAGTGAGTGCTACAGCCGCTTCGGTTCCACGCGTATATACACATATATATGTATATATATATATATATATATATATATATATACACACATATCCGCGGGTGCCACAGAGGCAGGAGCGCTGCGGGAGGGATGGAGCTTGCTGCCTCTCCTTGTGTTGCCACACAATTCCCTATTTTTCTCCAGGAAAGAACACTAAAGTTGAAAGCCAGTAACAAACCTGTTGCAGGATACCCTCCCAAAACGCCCATTGCAGCATCAGCCGGGATTTTGGCCCGGGGGTGTTAAAAATGCAACAGGCTAACAACTTTCTGTGAGGAGCAAATGAGTACAGCAAATGAATTAACAATGATGAAATGGGTCTAATACCCAACTTGTTAATGGAGGCAGTGCTGCCAGGGGCATGTAAGCTGCTTGACTGGCCATTTCATCAGCTGAGATTGCTTCTCCGGGGGGGCTGGGGCTTTACTCATCATTGGGTGTGTATATATATGTATTTAAAGGAGATCTGAAAGCTTAAAGACATGTTACTTCAGCCAGATTGGGCTTCAGGACTCAGACAAGAGCTTACCTGCCTGAAAGCCGCGTTCAGAGGGACTCCCACTGCAGTGGGACCCTAAAACACTCTCAACCCTGGCTGCACTCAGTCCCAGGATTAGCCCTTTTTACTGGCTGGCCAAACACATGCACACATAGGTACTTCTATGTAACAATTCCATTTGCTGCCAAATACACGGGTGAGTCAGGTCTTCAAATAAAACCTTGGTAACCTTTCAACGGAGCAAGGTCCCCGTTTGAGGCAGTCCCACCACTTTTACCCAGATTTGGCAGAAACTTCCCCAAACCTGGGTTGAAGATGAACTAAGGGTGGGAGAACAGGATGGACTGGGCTCAGTGCAAGGCAGGGAGAAGCAGCAGGTTTGGCTGCTTTACTCACTGTGTGTTTCCCTTCCTATGGAGGGGGCAGCAGAATTACCCATTGATGCTGCACTCTCGCATCCTCCCTCAAACACATTGTGGGACTGCATAATGTCTCAGCCTGGAATCCCAGACAGGGCTCCTGCAGGGGCACATGTCTGTGAACCCAGGTAGCCACACTACAATGGAGTTAGTTTCTCATCCCTTTAATAATATACATTATTTCTAATGGCTGAAAGAGCTTTATTCACTTTGCTGGTAGCATAACAGAGGCACGCATAACCCACCTATATGTATAGACACACACCCCCTTTAACGATTTAATAACACACATAATACACGTGTGCTTTGCTTACATAACCACTGGTTGTCATTACTGGCACACTTAAGATCATTTGAAGGTATTACAGGAGAATTTTGCCCACGAAACCAGAAATTTATTTGACTTAAAACCGAGGGGGTCATTTAAAAGCTTGGTGCAGCTCCACTGATGTTAGAGACTTTATTTCAGCGTGTTGCATTAAGGATAAATTTGGTGCAGTTTAAAAATACATGCACTTACCTTCCCGTGGCTCTTGAAGAGGTAAGGTATCTTGGGAGCCCAGCCTTTTCATGCCTTTCAAGACAAATCCACTCAAAAAGGAAGGGTTAAATTAAAACCAGACAGCCTCGATATGATCAAAATGGGAGCCTGGCTGCAGGAAAGAGGTCTGAAGAGCTCAGTTTGAGTAGCCACACACATAACATAGAGAGAGGTCTTTTGAACACAAAGCATGGCTTAATGGAGAATGTTCCATGCATGATGCTTCAGGCAAAACCACTTCCCACCCTGAAGGAACAGGGTGCCTTTGCCCAGAGATAAAAACACTCATGTCTTTCACTGCAGCCCCTTCCCAACTCCCTTTGCCCACATCTCCCATTTCTCTGCAGGTCTCCCAGTACAGAAAATCATGGCTCCTGGGAGCAGGGATGCTGTGCTCATGATGACAGATTCTATAAGCTCAGCTTAGCTGACATAACATCAAGGCAGTGGTGGGAAGCCCCTTTGCGACTGAGGTCTGCACTAGAAGCCTTTACTGGCGTTTCAGTGTTAGCAAGCATGCCTTGCCACCAGCTCAGTGTCAAGGAGGACTCAGTGGACAGGGTGCCTATTACAGCACTTAGCAGGTTGTTTCAGGATGGGCTGTGAGAAGGTGGGAGGGGAAAGAAAGTATCAAAGAGGAGTTTACCTCCTAACCAGGGTTGATGGCAGCACCAGAAGATCCATCCAGGTCTTCCAAAGCTCATTAACTGCCACCCCTTGGCTTTTGCTGCCAAAAATGGTAGCCTATGGACTGGCATTCGCCATCATTTGTAGCTGAGATGAAGAGAAGTCAGAATGTGAAAGAGAGCAGTAATCAGTCAGTTGGTTGTATTCCAAGACAGTGGTTAAAAGCTGGGTCTGTGTTATTCTGACAGTCACTGAATCTACCACAAACATCACTGCAATTTCAGGGCTACAGTTCTAGGTGAAAAGCCCAGGGGAAGATGGGAGCGTTGCTGATGCAAGGGAACCACATTAAGAAGTGATTGACACAGGAAAGTACTTTTGAGGCTTGTATCATTACCAATAACAGCAAGAATGTCAGGGATAAAACCAGATATGGCATCAATATTTAAAGAGTAAGAGCTTAGACTGTATATCCCTCACACGGCTCCCAAACCCATCTCCCCATGCATGGGCTCAGGGGCTTCATTCCTAAATCCAGAAGGTTATCTCTGTACTGAAATTTTGCCTCATTAGCTGATAATGCTGAGAATTTCTGAAGGGAGGGTCCTGGCAAAGAGAGAATGAATGTGTTAATATCTATAAGTTTGGTCTAAAAGCTTCCCCTAAGATAGCGACTCTTTTAAGACCTCGGATCTTTCTAGTTACCTACTATGTGTTTCCAACTTCAGCAGGGTTATCTGTGCTGCTCCAACACACAGCCAGATTATTCCTGCTTTCTTCCTTTTGAATGAGTCAGAAATGGGGAGGGAGGCTTAGAAGTTTCTCTGGGACCTGCTTTCAATTACTCTTCATTTGGTTACATATCCATTCCCCCTCATCCTGTGACCAGCCCATGGGCCTTGCTTACTCCCTTGAGGCGAAGGTGATTATTTCACCCAAGACCATCTGTACTTTGGGATCTCTGCTAATCCTTTGCTCTCAGAAAAATCCATTCTTGCTGCCTCAGCCACTGCTTTGCTGCTGCCTTCTGCACTTTAATGCTTATTCGCTTCCTTTCATTCCAGCTGTGTTACAATCACCCGCACTACCCAACAGTTTGATTCACTTTTTTGCTTTAATGACTCAGAACCTCCCTTGTTTCCCTAATTTCATGACATATGAACCTTGTACATCCTTGTTTTTAACCTTCGGGGCAGGATAATCCCCTTGTCTCATCCATTCAACCTTTATTTTACTCCCATTGTTTTCCTACCGTTCTTTGTCTTTTTCCTTTGATTATTTCTCATACTCTTTCTGCAGCTCCACATTCCTCTTGAAAACCCCATATGCCTTTTCTACTTAGAGGAATACTTTGAATATAGTATTGGCAGAAAACAGAAGTAACTTGTACAAAAGCCAGTGGCTCATATATATCTAAATGACACAAATACTTTGCTGCTTTTCAATCATTCTCTTTACTTTCCAGCTTTAAAGTGTCTCATTTGGAGGCTTTAAAAGTAAAAACCACACAAATGATGCATTCCAAGGTCAGGGGAAGCTATTATGACACCCAGTCTCACCCTCTGAATCACACAAGTCAGAGTTTCAGCCAGTAGCTCCTGTATTGAACTCAGATAAGACATTGAACCTAGGGAGCCTGTGCAATAAGAGTACCAGTCTTCTAACTCTTTATATTATATTTGGAACATCACAATATGTACATAAGAAATAAATGCTTAGAAATAAGGTGAATGAGCCACTTTTCTCCTATCTCTAGCAAGCTTCTCCATTTGTCTCTATTTATATTATGACTGAAGATCTGTGAGTATTTACAAACTCTACACTAAGCTGTTGTAAATATCATTCAGCCCTCAATTAAAAGGTCAATTTCTACTAGAGTAGCTTTATAAACCACTCAGAACAAGTCTCAACATCCTGCCTTACACGCAAATTGTTATATCCTCTTACACTGAGATTGAGGATGTACACAAATGTGTACACCCACCTCTCACTCCACGTGTGCCACATGCACAGTGACGGTCCCAAAGTGATGCTGTCTTAGCTGATTATTTTGTTAAAGGAGGAATCATTCTTTAGTGAAAGATAATTAAACCTTTTCCTTTCATGTTTGCTCCAAACATGATTGCAAAACTAGTTGGACCTAGTTTACTAAAAGATAACCTTTTTGATGATCAAAGGAAGAGATTGGTTCCATTACTTGCATTAGTCAGAGTTGCCTGTGCTGTGGCCTTCAGAATAAAGAGAGAAATGTACTTTAGAAAGATCTGAGTAACACGCTTTACTCAAAACATTTCTGTATTATATAGCTTCTTGACTGTTTCAGCTTACTCTGTATCTGTGCACTTTATTTTAAGCACTCCAGAAGTGGATGACAGATCTGGGGGAAAACAGATAGAATCCAGTCAACATCTCACAAATGCATCTTCAAATAATGCCTTAAAAGTGGAAATTACATTTGGAAATGCTATTTTGTACGTTTCCAAGGATGAGGTATTCAAATGGTGATCTGATGCAAGAGAATATTGTCCAGTGTTAAAAACACGTCACATTTGTCAATGTTATTTTTAAATGGAGATGTTAAGGTGTGCTGGGTCATCTGAAACAAGTAATTCAGGCAGACGCCTCATAATAAATTAGTAAGTTAATATTTGGATGATTACAGAATCCTAGATTGGTTTGACTTGGAAGGGACCTGAAAGCTCCTCCGGTTCCAATGCCCTGCCACGGGCAGGGACACCTTCCATTAGAGCAGCTTGCTCCAGCCTGGCCTTGAACACTGCCAGGGATGGGGCAGCCACAGCTTTGGTTCAGTCCAGCTATTCCTTGCTCTTTCTGGTATCTCATTTTAACATGAAAGACCCTGAGGTTTGCACAGCCCTTTCTAACTCTCCTTTTTCCCCTTACCATGGTAAGGTTGTAGCAGGGCAGCCCATTTCAGTCACATTGGCTGGACAATTAGCAGTCCCAAACATGCACTTTCTCAAAATGTCTCATAAGGGACTTCATTATTACAGTGTGAGGCTGGAGGAACCACACTGAACCCTCGCTCCCCCAAAACCCCATTGCTTCTTTAGGGTCTGGTGTAGCAAAAGCACAGGAGTTAGCCCACAGGAGGATGCTACAGCAATTGGAACAGTTTCAGCAGCCGGTAAGAGAAATGCAGCTGAAAAGCTGACCATGGGTTTTCATGCTGAAAGCAAGCAGAGATCCCCTTCCAGCCATTCCCTGCTGGCAGTGTGGGCACCTAAAGCAGCTAACAGGCTCCCTCTTCAGTTACTGGAGAAAGAGAGGCTGGGGATGTACGGCCAGGGACTATTCCATCAATTGTACAGCACTATAGGATCATCTTTAATTAATTGTTGGAGTCTATCAGTGCTTCTAAGAGGAGCAGTAACTTCCTGACAGACATAACTGGACTATGGGATCAGTTTTGCACCTTGTGTGCATGCTAAAGAGTTTTCTATATGGGATATATGCATTCTGGATAAGAAAAAGACTTCTGTATGTTGAGTTTTCCAAGGACCACCTCCCCCTCATTTGCAGATAAATCATTACATATAGTTTGGCATTTCTTTTAGGAGAAGCATGATGGAAAACTGCACAGACTGATTCTTACAGGGCACACAAGTTTGATTCTATTTTGCTCTGGATTTAGCTTCCTTATCTTAATAAGGAGTTCTGGAGCTTCCTAGTTCATAAATACACTATCCGCTTTCCAAAGCTGATGTTAGAAATGATCAATGCAATGGAATCACTGGGCTCACCAATGCAAAGAAAGGATTTATTCAATGCCAAAATGTGCTTTAGTTTTCTTTTGACTTTAGGGAGGGGGGATCAGTCCTTGGCATCCTGCAGCCTACAGCCATCTTTGCAAACTAACTTGCTGTTTGTTGTTATAGATGGGAAATTAAACCTACAAGTCCAACAGGTCAAGAGCCATAAGCTTGAACAGAGGAAAACAGCAGCACAATTACAGGAAACAACATATCATACAAAAGAGCCTCAAAACTGAGGGGGTGTCTTAGAATATCATAACCATCTTTCTCACAGGGTCCCAATAGGAGACGTGTGTGTGCACACTTGTGTGTGTGCTCGTCTGTGCATTTCCAACCGAGATCAGTACTTGAGTCTCCAAGCAAGTGCAAAAAGGAGAATTTTCCAGTTTGTATCCTCTGGCAAATGCAATTTCCCTCCCAACACACATTAAATTCATTTAGCCTAGTGCATTTTTAATAGACATTATTCATCTATTACCTTAATGAGCTTGTGGTGAAAGCATATTGCCTCCCAATTTTAACAAAAGCAGTCTAATATTGCTGCAGCTTTTCCCCCTTTTGCCTTCTAAGGCAGCAGCACGGAGGGGGGAAGCAAAAAAGCTATAGAGACAGATAAGGTTTTTATTCTGAGTCACAACACTACATTAAGAATAAAACCTTCCACTTAAACACTTAAATGAAAACATCGAGAAACTAATTTACCATTTGTAACCACATGATTTAAGTAGGAGCAGCTTTAATTTTCTTCCCATTTTCCTCATATTCAATGTGAGCCCACATTAGATTTCACTGGCTCAAATCACAACACTTAAAGCCACTTTCATTTTCTTTTTGATTAAATAATTGAAATTCCTGTCACTGCCTGCACTTTACTAGCACACAAATTTTATGTGTAAAGATAAATACTCTTTTTTCTCCCTTCCCTGCTCGTAGGCTTTTTTCCCCTCTTTTTTTCCCCCTTTTTTTCAGTTTAATCTTAAAAGCAGGCAAGGTTTAGTTTATTGATGGTTCCATAAAATGGATCAGTGCTCCATTCACCTATTTCGTGGAATTATACCGCTCCCATTAAGTGATTGTTTGGAGAAATTATGGAAAGCCATCTTCTCTAATTTAGCTGTCGTCGTGGTTAGGTTATTGCTATCCAATCCTAAAAGGACAGGAAGCCTGGTTACTCCTGTGCTCTTCCCTCTCCCACACGCACATCCATTAATGTCTGAAGCCTTGATTTTTATTGAAGTATTTGTTTCAATTAGGGTAACAAGTCTTATTAATGCTCCCTAATAAGTTACTCTGACAAAATTCAAGCCACTTCCCATCGCGGTGATGTGAAGGGCCTGGTCAATACACAGCATCAATTGGCAGTGCCTGTAATGAGCAGTGGATTCGAACACAGCTCCCAGCTCAATGGGGAAACACACAAGAGTCAAGAGTCACTTCTAGCACATCCTGCAGGGCTGCAGCAAAGCCCAGTCCCATTTCCTTCACTTTCCACCCTAAGCTGTGGGAGAGAACTAGCACCTTTTAAAAGCCTCTAACGGATCTTACCTAGCAGTGAGCACGCTGAAGAGGATGGTGGCAGCTTGCTGTCTTCATCCCATGTAGTCTTAGGCCATGATGGTGGACAGTTGTTACATCCCCAGGGGACAAGGAGGTGCTCAAACAAGGCAGCTTCATGAGCATTGGGCTTCAATATCATTTCTGGCTTAGGCATTGGAGCAAGCAACCCTGCGTAAGCTTTGGTCTGAGTCCTGTGAAGGATGGAAGGGTCTAACATGATTTACAAGGGTGTCTCTGCAGCAGTTATAAATGAAGACAGAAATTATAGTGCAAGTCTAAATCAAATCACATTATAAGACCGGCAAAGATTAGGATAACGACACTGCCTTGCAAATAGCTTTGTACTAAGTAGGACCAGCAGCCAGCTCAAGAGCTCTCCTCATCCATCTCCCTGCTCCAAACATACCTACACTTCCCACTTGGAAAGGGATGGGTCTGAACTCCTCTCCAATTCCTGCTCCCATAATCACCATGATGTTTAGATGCTCTCTATCAGCAATCCCATCCTAACCACAAGTTTCACTCCTCAGCACACAGCAACTCCTATTTTCTTAGAAGGAAAAGTCGGGATACGTTTACTGTTCCCACAGAATAGCAATATCTGCTGGCCTCATGCCCTCTCCAAAGCAGTGATAGCTTTGAATTTTGTGTAGAGTGCTTTGAGAGCTTCAGATGCTGTCTGGGTTTTCTAACTGCTTTTGCTGAGCTGGAGACTGCCTTTTTCTGCCAGCCTGGTCAAGCTTGTCACATACACTATAGAGGAAAAATGATAAAGGTGGCTTTAATTTCCATACATGTCAGCCCATTGCACACCATTTAGAACCTAATGGAAAAGGAAAACCAAGCTTCCAGGGGGAAATTTGCCACCAGCATTTGCAAGTTAGGTCCAGAAGTTAGGGACCTTCCTTTGAATAAGGCAATGCAATAGGTCAGCCACAGCTTTTAATGCTGAAAGGAGGCCCAAGAAACAGAAGAAAAACATCTTTGTGATTGCCCCTCCCTTCCCCTCTAACTATTCACCCTGGAGGACATTGTTAACATATAATAACTGAGCATGTCAGAATCAATTAGGCAACTCATAATAAAGCAGATGCTGCTATTGTGAAGACGATGCAGTGGAAGTATGGGTATAGGAAGGCGCTCAGCCCAGCCTGGGTTAAGCAGATATGATGCTAATTGAATTCTTGCTGGCAATTTTTCACCCCTAAATGAACAAGAAAGAGAGGAATCTTAGAGTCTCATCTGTTTAGCTTGTGAACAGGGAAATGTTTTCAAGCCCAGTAAATGAGCAACCTAATCCACAGGGATGTTAGCAGGAGGGGGCTCTTTAAACACCCCAAAACCTGCTATGTTCAGTGTGGGTTGTGCCTGCTCCCATCACACCAGCAGGGATCAGGGAGTTGGGTATTTTATTTAACCTTAAGGAAACTAAGCATACTGGCAGTTTTTCCTCGTCCAGAGGATGGATATCCCACACAAGTGGGCTTTTCATGCTGTCATTACCATACCAGCCTACCACTGGTTCCAGGGCACTTCCAGAACTATAAGGAGTCTCTGAGGGCACAGATATTGCAATAGAAACAGAAGAAAGACTGAATTAGAGCACCTGAACTGAGAACAACTCCTCTCCATGCCCCTTTGAACCTCCACCTATAAACCTGCCTCCTAAAACTTGCCCTTTTCCTTGGTAAGACTCAGCTTCAATCCCTGGTGTTAAACCTATTCAGATGCTCCCTAAGCAGCCTCCGAACACCAAGCAGATGGGAGATGCCTGCTGGCACCAAGACCCCCTGCTCTCCTCAGTGCTGCTCAGCCTTCCCCAGGCCCAGAAAACAGAAACAAGACCTTTCCCTGGAAGTTTAGATGCTGTTTTCCAGGTTAAGCTTCACAAAAGTGAAGGTGACTTCCGGCTTTGTACATGGATTGAAACCTGAATTCCAGGGTTAAACCTGATGGATATGATTTATGTGGCTAACAGCCTTGCTTTTATTACTACTGGCACAAAAGAAGTGATTTCTCCTCCACCTCATAGTTATCAATGAGTAATTAAGTCTCTTCTAGTAACTCCATGTCGAGAAGGCCTTTTAAATTAGAATATTTTCCATTTGATTTTGTTAGCTGCTAAATGAAGATCGGGAAAAATAGGCTAATTGCAGCTATCCTAATTAAGTTCCTACAATAACCCATAATTACACCTCTATTTATCACCTTTGTGCTGCCCACTTTAACCTGTTGTGCTTTGTAATGAGGATGGCTGTGGCAGGGGCTGTAAGCTAACATCTCTCCCCTGCGCCAGATAGAGTTTTGATTGCAAGTGTGGAAACAAACTCTGTGTCTGTGAAACTGTAATTGGGGTAATTTATGAGGCTTTCTTATTAGCAGTAAAGCTGGGTCAGAGAGATGGGCTGGGTTTAAGCGTGCGAGGTGAATCTAAGTGTATTTTATTGAAGAGAAATAGTGGCATTACTGCTGAGCAGCACTAACATGGTCTTTTTGGAGGGCAGAGAGGAGCCAGAGTTTAATCTCAGATCACCAGTGCTCCAACAACAAACTGCTGTCTCCTAATAAAAGAACGCTTGTCTCATATTGTGGGGGGGATTGTCAGCCTTTTAAGGATAAAGTTCTACATAAGCCCCACAATCAAAGCTTCAGCAGAACCAAATCAGTGCTGCACTGTTTATCAGTTGTGGAGAATCACAGAGCCATAGAATAGTTAGGGTGGAAAGGACCTTAAGTTAATCTAGTTCTAACCCCCCTGCCATAGGCAGGGATGCCTCACACTAAACCATGCCACCCAAGACTCCATCCATCCTGGCCTTGAAACATGAAGTTTATAGTAAGACACACACAAAAAAGAGAACAAAAGGGAGGGGATGTGATCTTTGCACCAACCAACATCTCCTTTATGGGAATACTCAGAGGAAGGAAAGAAGAAATTTGTTAAATCACATCATTTTACTGCTCTGAAATAAAGGGCACCCAGCACTGCCCACACTTATGAGGCCATTCAGAGCTGATTTATCGCTTGAGACCACAGAGACAAAATCAAGCCATTACAGCCTTTTAAAAGCTTTCTTGCAACCAACTAAAAATATCCATTGCTGACAGATGCAAGCTGTCAATAAGGAATTTAAGAACTCAGTATGGAGTGTGGAAAGAGTGCAAAGTCTTGATAAACATCTCAAATTGGGTCTTACTCGGTGGGAAACAAGTAGTTTATAGTGGTAATTGTAAAGGGCATTTTACATGGAATCAATTAAATGAAAATCTTTTAAACCCTTTTTAAAAGAGACCTTTTTAAGTTAACAGGTGATTTTAATTGGAACCATGGGACTTGCATCCCGGGAGCTGGGTTGGGTCTTTTTGTTGAGGTTTGCTTTTTGGAAGCATTCAATATAGAGGAAAATCGATACACTTCCATCAGCATTGGAACTCCTAGAGTCTTGCAAGTTGAATAGTGAAACTAAGCAAGGAATTACAGTTCCCTCTGGTTGTGTGAGGCCTTGATAAGCAATTAAATATGCCTCCATCATAACTCCTTACTTGTGAAGGATGCAGGAGTTTATCAAGACTCAGTTGCCTTGGGGAAATTAGTCAGAAGCCTCTGCCATAATGTTCCGTAAAAGCAGACATTGAGAGAGAGCTTATCTTCAGAGATGTCAAACATCCCAGCTCACACAGTCAAAACCAGAGCTTGCACATGAGCAACGTCTTACCTTTAAATCCCTTTCCTTCTTCACCACTATAGAGGATGCTGTGCAGAATTACCATAAAGGATGCTGTGCAAAACCACCAGCAGCAGGCAATGCCTGTGAACCCAAGGGACTAACCCTGCGAGCAAAACTCCTTCCCTCCTAAGCAAATAACACTTTCAGCAGTTGCCTTTTAGAGCTGGTGAATTCCTTTGCTTTCCATTGCTCTGTGCTCCATCAAATCTAGCACTGTTTGCCCTGCAAAGCTGCAAGGTGTGATCCAGAAACACCAGTTACCTACCTGGGAGGAGGCTATGGAAAACCAGGGGAAGGAATAACAGGCTTGGAAGCTGCTCCCTATGTGGAGCCCTGGAGGTAGATATTAGCTGGGTTAACACGTGGATCCCTTCTTCCTTGCAAATAGACTCATCATCTAAGGGTCAAAGGGAAATGGGCTGGCTGGATGCTAGGAGGAGTTCAAGGAGGCACAAAACTGGGGATGGAGCATCTCAGCATCTCTCTTGTGGTTCCATCCATCCACAGGTTCCATCCTTCCTGAACTGTCAGATTAAGAGGCCAGCGAGGTTGAAGACATTAGGCATTGCTGTGAGTTTATGTGTTCGGGTCACAGGAAACATGTAAGCATTGAAGCAACACCTATCTGCTGCCTGCTTGACCAACTATAAGGTAGCTTTGTACCCTTCCTGCCCTTCCCTAACCCTGCAGTGATTGTCTGGTACTAACACATAGAGTATTCCCAAACCAATGGGTGACAGAGCAGCTCCAAAAAGCCAGCAACACCTTCCATGGGGAAACTGAGGCACAGCCATGAATCACTACACGGAGGGGAGGATGCAGCAATCCACCCTCTGCATCCTCAGCATCGCGCCCGCTCTTCCTCCGTGGAATTGCTGTGCTTCTGCTGTGCACTAAGTGATTAGTCTGTGAGTGTAAAGTTATGGAGCGAGAGATCCAATCACAGGCACAACTCCAGTTGTGCTACAGGCCTATTTGAAAGGGTAAGTGTTCTGCATCTTTTTTCATGCCTGCAACAATCTAGACAAATAGGCTTTTAAATTAAGCAGTGATTTGGAATATAAGTGAGTGCATTTAAGCTGCTAAGAGATGGAAAGATCCTAATGGCTGAAATATTTGTCATATCACAAATAAACTGGCTGTATCGGGAGCTACTAATATAACTAATTTTTACCAAATCCTTCTCTGCTCTGTGCTAGGAAATGAGGTCAGCATAGGTTGAGGCAACATAAAATGAGCAGCTGCCAGAAGGCAGCACAGAATACTGATAACGGACTCTGCAGAAACTCCATCGCCTGCCCATGGAAGAAAGGAATCAGTTTGTTCAAATTAAGATACAGCTTTTCCAGAGCATCCAGGGTTTTAATGAAAAGGTGCCAATGACTAGAGGCTTTCAATGGAGCCAGAATACAAATGCATGCCCAGATACTTCCTCAAAGCCTCCCCAGTGTGGGGCTTGTCTGGTTTTATCCATGTATCAATCGGGAGGTCTGGGTGCTGTTTGAAAGGCATCAGGGTGTGAGAGAGGGCAGGAGGGGGTCCTGGGGCAGCCGATGAGAGTCCTGCAGTTCCATTGGTTCTTATGGGGCTTTTCAGTGACAAGACTGAACCCTGACTTCATCTGCTGCTCACAAGGAGGAAAGGTGACATAAGGAGGAATTTAGGAACATCCAAGAAGAGCTCTTGCACCTCTAGAGGCTCAAGAACCAAGAGCAGCCCCCCAAAACCACCTTGTTTCTGCCATGCCCCTGTGCTATCCTCTAACATGAGATGCTCTAAGCTGCCATGTCAAGGATAACATACCCAGGGAAGAGAGTCAAATGCTCTGCGTCAGAAGATGCAGCAACAGACTGTGTTTTGCCTATCATGCTTTTAAGTGTGCCTCAAACACTTGGGACCAAGTGGGATGCAGTCATACTGTGGTTTATATGAGAAAAACAATGTGGTTGTTCTCATTCTCTTTAAAACCCATCAAGACCACTCTGGAAGAGGAATTTCCTGCCTCCTTTACAGGCATTGACAGCCTGACTTTGAATAAGGGGAAGATTTTGGTCATAATAACTGGTTCTTGCACTTCCTAAACTCCAAATTGATCAAATGGGAAACTGAAGCACAAAAGGTCGTCTATAAACTGGGTGTCTTTTCCAACCAGGGCAGTCTGGGAGTGACTCCACCATAGCAAAAACAGCTCAGAGAGGGGACCAGGCATCCAGTTATCATTTGGGATGACCTGTTAAGGCAGGTTCACTCACATATAGACCCATCTACTTGTGCCATGAGAGAGCAGCTCTCCCGGGATCAATACACAAGAGAGCTTAGGCACGGGAACAGCGACCACTTGGGAGCATCAGCCAATTTAAGGAAAATAAGATCAACATGGATTAGCAATAAAACTTAAAGCTTGCTACATTTCCTAAATGGAACGGTACAAGGGTTCATATTTGATAACCATTAAATGGTTTAATGAAACAATTATAACCCAGACTCCTGAGCTCGGCCATAATCAATAACTATGAGCTCTAAGCAACAGCATGATCCAAGTTCTGCCATTTTCACAGTGCTCCCCAGCAGGCAGAGTGCGCGACTATAAATGCAATTGACAGTAAAGCTGCATTAAAACATCCCCATCAAGGGCAATAATAGATTAAAGGCTACCGAGGCACTGCAGTTGGCTGGTCAATATGCTTTATTTTCTGCATCACCCCCAATTTTGCCACCCTCCCATATACTATTAGTGGGAGTCGATTTGCTGTCAATGAGTAGCCCTGGCAAAAGATGCATTAATGCACGCTCACAAAAGCGGTGCGCATGGCATTATCACTTCACTCACTTTCAAATTACAGCCTAATGCTGTCTCCAGGCAGCCTGTGACACGTTAACACTATGTGCAGTTTGCTGGTATCGGGCTAAATATTTCATGTCTAAAGATTTCATCAGAGATTTGATGACAGAAATAAACTACTGCCCAGTGGGAAATCATTCCCAACAATAGAATTTGGCACTGCTGAAACATAGAAAAGGGTGATGATGATGATGTGGGATAGTGGAAGAAGAGCGTAAGAAGCACGAGGAGGGCTGAGCAGAGGGCTGCTGAGGACCCATTTGCCTGCTAACTAAAAGCAGTGTTATTGATCAATCCAGAAGCGATTGGATGTAACCAGGCTTAGGTGCTGTTGCTGCTTCTAAATGGCAAAGAATTCCCCATGATACACGAAATACAGGTAGATATGGCCAAAGGTTTGCCCTGTCTTCTGCAAAAGCTCATAAACCAGCCTGTACCACATCTGCCTGTGCATCTCCCTACCACAGGTTGTATTATCCTAGCAGAAACGGCCTTGAAGGCATTGCTGATCTGAGGTTGAGGACCCGGCTGCCTTGCTGCTAGTAAAAGCCTTTACTGGGTGCACAGCTCAAAGGCAGCAAACCTATTAATCCTTCCTTTCTCAAGGCCCCAGGACCTCTGCATTGACTGCCTCCTCCAGCAAGTGCTCCTGTCTTTCAGCCTGAAAAAAGCAGCCACAAAGTCAATCGTGTGATGAAAAAACAGGCACTTGACCAGAGACAGGAGACAAGCACTGAGGCTCAGTGTGAGCAGGCTGCGTGCTCGCCTGGGTTAGCTGCATTTTGCCTTTACAGCAAGCCCTATAAATCACAGTCTTGATTCATGTCCTTGCCTTACAACCAGCTGTTGATACCCAGCACTGACCACCCAGCCCTTGCTTTTCCTGAGGTGTATTTACCCTTTATTCCTGTGTGTGGGTCCCTAAGGATTAATTGGAAGAGTTAACAGCACCTTTGCACCTGTTGGGGTTAAGGAGTTCCCTCTTCTCCAAGGGAGGAAAGTCAAGCACAGCTTGGTTAATGATCCTTAATTCTATTGTGGATTATAAACCTGGGTTTACTTGCAAAACATGAATGTTTAACCCCAACAAACTGTTCCTCAGTAATGCTTTCTTCTTCAATAAACTGTGACAGCATCTTCAAAGCTCCTTCCCTTTGCATTCTGCAGTATGTATAGGAAATAAACCATGTCTGACTCCAAGGGCACACACAGGTTGCCCTCCCTCAGTAGCAGTCACTGAGTGCAGGACCAACCTCCTTCAAGCCCAAACTTAAGCTGCATATCTCTATCCCTGTGTTATCAAAACCTAAATGCATTCTGCATCTCTCTCACACACAAACACACAGAGGAATTTGGTAATACTCCAAAGCAGGAGTTTTTACAGGGGCAAACCTACATATTCCTTGCCTGTTCTATTAAACAGCCACAGTGCTCTTTATCTCTGAAAACAGACACCAGAACACATGGAAAAGGAAAAGAAGATTTAATTCTCCTTGATGAGGACACCCCAAAAGGAGTCAGCAGTGTCCAAGCAGGTTTCTGAGCTTGTAAACCAAACCCTTAAGCTAATCCCTGCCTTGGTAACAGCCTGTGCAGTGTGTTTGTGTTACTGCAAGGGTTCCTCCTTATCACACTAAAATCCTGCTGCTTCGGAAGAAAACAAGATCCTCAAAAGATGTACAGAATAAAGGTATGTAGGTGTTACCTGCATTTGTGTCTTTACCTCTGTTCTTGCATCCAGGGCAGCAGTGTTACCAGCACACAGCAGAGAATCATGAGAGCTACACAGCTGCTGCCCTTATAATGGCCCTCATCAGATAACCTACTGCCCAATCAGTGTTAACTAATGAAAACTTGTGACAGAAAATCACAAGTTTTCTTTACAAATTCTTTACAAAATTCCCTCGTTTTCAAACAAATAAAGAAAGGGGAGGGGGGGGGAAATAATTCAAGCTATGTATGGAGTTAAATGCCATAAACATTTTGGGGGGGATTTAATGCTCCTGGAAGGGGGCAACCCTCAGAAGGGAGATCTATGCCATTCGGTGGTCAAGTGCTGCCATCCTGTGGCCTAACACTGCCAGCACCGCAGGCTCCCACAGTCCCATTATCGTTAGAACAGGCACCTGGCAACGCAGGGTGACAGCAAAGCAAGTACACGGTGCCCGACGGGAAGGACCGGTCAAGGAGCAGGGCTGGGCATCAGCCACCAGCAGCATTCATCAGGGAATTGTCCTGTCCAGTGCTTTTATCATTACCTGGATGCTGGATTCAAAGTGTACTGATGATGCTGTACCTGGAGGTGCCACAGACACTCTGGTAAAATGGGATATCCCACTGAAGGGGTGTGGGAAGCATTGATCTCTTTTTCACCAGGATCTAGTGACAGGATGGATGGGAGGCTCAGGGCAGCACCAGGAAAGATTCAGACTGGATATAAGGAAGCATTTCAAACCCTGGAACAGGCTTCCTCAAGAGGTGCTGATGTCCCACACCTGTCAATGGCCTTAACGTGCTTTAACTTAATCACATCCAAGACCTTTGCAACTGAAATGGTGTTATTCCAGTGGTGATTTTTATGGCCTGTGGTCACTGCTACTCCAGTGCACAAGTCTTCAGTGGGAGCACTGCTGTTGGGATAGTCTGGAAAGTAAAATGTACTGTGGCACAGAAGCTGCTGCAGCTTGCGGTGTCATTCTCTGGGTTATTGACTATGTCTATGTATGTGAACAGGGCCCTCCTTGCTGTAATGATATGCAAAGCATTTTAATGCTCTCAGCTACTCCTGTCTGCATTTCAGCAGCCCTGTAAATCCATTTAACCAGGGAAAATGCAGCTTTTGAAGCACAAAGACAAGCACTAAACTACCTGAGAATCATTTTTCCCTTTGGTTAAGCACTATTAATGAAAAAATGATAAATGTCTGAATTTTCCAGTGCTGAGAAGGAACTTGCTCAGAGGACTTCAACCTGAAATACCAGCACTTAATTGCTGGTAATTTTTGATCTAGAATATATTAAGAATGCAGAATATGCAATGTATTGTGCTGGGTATGATCATCTAGACTCAGGACTTAATGAAACTTGCCACTCCACTGTGGCAGTAGAGCAGTACTGCTGGTTATTATATAGAGCACCATGTATGTACTAATTATACTGTAACAAATAAGCAACAGGATAGTTGCTTATTATCCCTTGAGGCTGCCCAAAGCCATGCCTCAGCAGTGACTTCATTAAATGAAGAGCCACCTCAAACTCAACCTCCCTCAGGGGAGAAACCCTGAACTAATGAATGATCCCAGGCCCAAAAGACTATTAACCAGTCTATATCCTTATACCCAACATCAGGGGCAGTGTGGGTATTAAATATTGAGTAATTAGCTCTCCCAGTTCTCTGAAAAAGGGGCAGTTACCAATGCATTTAATGCAGGCTTGGTTGGGTCATATCCTCTAGCACAGGAAAAGGTGTTTCTGTGCAGTTGGTGGCTCACTGGTTGCAAGCCACTAAAAGCCTCTTTCGCTACAGCAGAAGCTATTGAGCAAAACCAGCTCTGCACTGGCCCTTTTAATTATGTACCTTGAGAGAAAGAGCTAAGAAACCAAGGGGTTAAAGCCGCTGCAACTCCAGTATTATTTATTCACCATCAAGTGCATTTATTCTTTTCACACTGATCAGGATGTACAAAAGAAGTAAGAGAGAAACATTGTGATGCCCATTAAATAGTTTTTATTCTTTAGGACATGAATTGCATTTCCACTTGTTTACAGTAAAGTGCAATGATCTTCATCTCTGCTCCTGTGCACATGTTCAAGTATTTAAAATGCCCAGAAAATTTTAACATCTTTTTAAGTTTTATTTTTACAGCAGCTCAGTTATGGAGTTTTTAGTCTGGCAGAATAAACCCAGATGTGACTACAGGTTTGGGTCCTTCAAGCTAATCCCCAAGCTGGGGATTCCTCCAATACTAACTGCTAGTGGAATGCAGCTCCCAGCATCTTTAGTCTACCTCCTCGATGGTTGGTCCAGAAGAAGCTCCACCAGATGGAGGAGCTCCACCACCAGGGAATCCACCAGGCATCCCACCGGGCATGCCTCCTGCACTCTGGTACAGCTTGGTGATGATGGGGTTGCAGACCTTCTCCAGCTCTTTCTGCTGGTGCTCAAACTCCTCCTTCTCAGCAGTCTACAAAAGGACAAGAAACAGCTCAGTATCTGTTACTCACATTACATGGATACAGTCTAAGTTATCACTACCTGGCTTACGCATTTCAAGAGACCCACTAACCTAGGCACAAAAACATTTCTTGCTCTGCCTAGTCATTTACAGCTACCTCGTATCACTCCTGGAGCTTACACTGCCCTTGCAGTAACAGGACCTCATTTAAAGTTGAATGAATGAATATAGACTTTAAAGCTATAGCTGTGCCTATGGGAGTTAGGAGGAATTGAAAGCTGAATGTTTCCAAGCTGCGGTCGCTCAGACATCCAAGGAAGGTACTTGGACCAACATAAGTCTTTCGACTTCTGGTGGAAACTACGAATGGCTTTGGAATCACTTTCATCACAGCAACCAGTTCTCCTCTAGCCTCCTGAAGTTATGTTGGTAGCCTGGTGAAAACACGGACCAAACATGGAACACAACATACCTGGTTCTTGTCCAGCCAGTTGATGATTTCATTGCATTTGTCCAGGATTTTCTGCTTGTCCTCATCAGAGATTTTGCCCTGGAGCTTCTCATCTTCAACAGTAGCTTTCATATTGAATGCGTAAGACTCCAGGGAGTTCTTAGAGGACACTTTGTCACGCTGTTTCTCATCTTCTGCTTTGTATTTCTCTGCTTCCTGAACCATGCGCTCGATGTCTTCCTTGCTCAGCCGGCCTGCACAACACAGCAGCATTGGAAATTAGTTTTAGTGTCAACCACTGTTAGGAAAGATTGATTGCATGCAGCAGCTTCCCACCATCAGAAACAGACTGATCCTTACCCTTGTCATTTGTGATCGTGATCTTGTTTTCCTTGCCAGTGCTCTTATCCACAGCAGACACATTCAGGATGCCATTGGCATCAATATCAAAGGTTACTTCAATCTGAGGTACACCTCTGGGAGCAGGGGGGATACCAGTCAGCTCAAACTTGCCCAGCAAGTTGTTGTCCTTAGTCATGGCACGTTCTCCTTCATATACCTAGCAAGAAGAACCAGCAAATTATGTTGCAGGTTTTGACCACACATCATTAGGATATTGTGTTCTCATGATTTTATCCTGAAGTGACATGGTCGCTCAGACATCCAAGGAAGGTACTTGGACCAACACAAGTCTTTCGACTTCTGGTGGAAACTACGAATGGCTTTGGAATCACTTTCATCACAGCAACCAGGTTATTTACTGGCAAGCCTTAAACTGCAACACAACACCTCCAGCCCAAAATTTACCTTCTTGAAGTATTGACAAAGGCTTATAATTACGTGAGCATATTACCAATTCACCCCAGTGTTCTTTGCTTACCTGGATCAGCACACCAGGCTGGTTGTCTGAGTAAGTGGTGAATGTCTGAGTCTGCTTGGTGGGGATGGTGGTGTTCCTTTTGATCAGGACTGTCATGACACCTCCAGCAGTCTCAATACCAAGAGACAGGGGAGTCACATCCAACAGCAGCAGATCCTGGACATTCTCAGACTTGTCTCCAGACAGAATAGCAGCCTGAACAGCTGGGGGGAGAGAAAACAAGCTGTTAAGAGACTGCACCATATACATTGCCCACCTCAGTTAAGCCCATGGCTCGCTCAGACATCCAAGGAAGGTTTTGGCCATCATTAGTAGACTTCTGGTGGAAACTACGAATGGCTTTGGAACCTGATTCATCATTGCAAGTCAATGTAAGCTTCCCACTGCTTTGGAAACGCTTTCCTAATTCAGGTGGAAGACCTAGAGCCTACACCAGTACTGCTCTGAGACTTTAAGTTCAGGTAGTATAAAGCTTAATGCCACCGTCCAGCACTTTCAGGACAAAGATGATCATCTGTCATTACCTGCACCATAAGCCACAGCTTCATCAGGGTTGATGCTCTTGTTCAGCTCTTTGCCATTGAAGAAATCCTGCAGCAGTTTCTGAATCTTTGGGATACGAGTAGAGCCACCAACCAGCACAATGTCATGGATCTGGGACTTGTCAAGCTTGGCATCCCGCAGAGCCTTCTCCACTGGATCCAGCGTGCCACGGAAGAGGTCAGCGTTCAGCTCTTCAAAGCGAGCTCTGGTGATGGATGTGTAGAAGTCAATGCCCTCATAGAGAGAGTCAATTTCAATACTGGCCTGGGTGCTAGAAGACAGAGTACGCTTGGCACGCTCGCATGCTGTGCGGAGGCGACGAACTGCACGCTTGTTCTCACTGATGTCCTTCTTGTGCTTGCGCTTGAACTCGGCAATGAAATGGTTCACCATGCGGTTGTCGAAGTCTTCGCCACCCAAGTGGGTGTCACCTGCAGTGGATTTCACCTCGAAGATACCATCTTCAATAGTCAGAATGGATACATCAAAGGTGCCACCTCCAAGGTCAAAGATGAGAACATTCCTTTCAGCACCAACCTGGAAAGAGATCAATTTTCACAATGCAATTCCACTTCCTACCACTAACTCAGCAAGTTTGCTGGAAGGACATCATAAACAGTCAATGCACCACAACCATACCTTTTTGTCCAGACCATAGGCTATTGCAGCAGCTGTTGGCTCATTGATAATTCTCAGGACATTGAGCCCTGCAATGGTTCCAGCATCTTTCGTAGCCTGACGCTGAGAGTCATTGAAATAGGCTGGGACAGTCACTACAGCATTGGTGACAGTCTATAAAAAAAAGCAAGTAAAGAAATTATGTAGCTTTACCACTCAAACGTGCACAATTATTACCTTTCAGTGATGTCCTCAACTCACCTTTCCAAGGTAGGCTTCTGCAATTTCCTTCATCTTGGTTAAAACCATGGAAGAAATTTCTTCTGGGTAGAAGCTCTTTGTCTCGCCTTTGTATTCCACTTGCACTTTTGGTCTGCCAGCATCATTCACCACAGTGAAGGGCCAGTGCTTCATATCAGACTGGACAACAGAATCATCAAATCGACGTCCAATCAACCGTTTTGCATCTGGAGAAAAGACAGTTTGCCTTATTAGAAACGTTCATCCACAACAGTAATGGTTACTGTCCTGTCAAGAGCCAGCTGCCATGTTTCACCTCTTGGGTATGTACACACTTCTCAGTATCATCACACAGCTACCACAGAAATGCTGCAAGTGCTGCACTATAAACCACAGTCTAGTCTAAAATTCAGCCTGAGACACTTAGTCAAGGCCACCTAATGCTGAACACCAAGAACAACCTGCAGTACCAACAGAAGACTAACTGGAAGGCACATACTTTTAGCTATGCTTTCAGTAAATGCTGTTAGTAATGCAGTTGTATCATTCAGACTAAAACCAAAGACATTTTAACTGCCTAAGAGAACGTTTTAACAGTGTTCTCAGTATTTCTTATAACCAAGGGCCATCTCTCATGACCATACTAAGCTTCTGTATATAAATTATATAAATCCTACAGCCTTACCGAACACTGTATTGGTTGGATTCATTGCAACTTGGTTCTTTGCGGCATCGCCGATCAACCTCTCTGTGTCTGTGAAGGCCACGTAGCTTGGCGTGGTCCGGTTACCCTGATCATTGGCAATGATTTCCACCTTCCCATGTTGGAATACACCAACACAGGAGTAGGTGGTGCCAAGATCGATTCCGACAGCTGGCCCCTTCGACATTTTGTCTGAAATAGCAAAGAAAAAGGAAATTAAAGCTTAGAAATCGAAATTAAGTGGCTTAGTACTATTATCCCACATGTAAATGCATTTAATAGCTCCACCGCCTGGCGTCCGGCCGCCATAGTGCCGGAGCGCGACCACGTGGCCACCCGCCATCACCCAGAACTACAACTCCCATCATGCCCCGCGCGATCACGTGGCACCCCGCAGACATCTTGCGCGGCCCCGTGCGCGTTGGCACGGCCCCAGCACCGCTGCGGCACCGGCACCAGCCCCCCCCTTCCGCCGGCCCACGGCCAACACACGGCGGTACAGCCGCTCTCCTCCATCCGCGCTCCCACACCGCCGGGACTACAGCCCCCAACATGCCCATTGACACAGCCCCCCCCACAACAGCATAACCTCGGGTGTGCCCAGCGGCAGGGAACATGGACGCCGAGTCACCTCTATCTCCCTACCCTCCCACCCCGGGGGTTTAGGACATCAGCGAGCTGAGAACCGAAAAAAGCCACTACCAGGGCGTATTTAGGGCAAAAAAAGAGCAGTAACGCACAAAGCTTTGCAGAATTACTGCCGCAGCATACGGGAACGGAAAAAACACCCCAGCAACGCTTTAAATGCGCTCACCCCTAACCCAGCCTCATCCCCCGCTATAGGAGCGCTTTAAGCAGAGCCCCCCCACCCTCCCCAAGCCTCCAGGCCCCGTTACCTGCGCGGCACACACAGGCCCAGGCAGCACCAAGAGAAGCACCCCGGTTACCGTTGCAGCTCAATGAGACCGCTCCGTGCCCGCCCCGCAGCCTTTAATAGCAGCTGAGAACCTTCCAGAAGCGCCTGCCCCCTCGCTGCGCTCCAGCCAATCCGCTCGCGTACTCCGCTGCCCTCCCAGCCAATGGCAGCCCGCGCCGTCCGTGACGCAGCAGGAAGGGGGCGTGCCCGCCGGCCGGCCGGTATTCTCGAACCTTCATGCGCTTTCGCCGTCTTCCTCCCCCCCCACCCGCCTGCAACGGGCGGGGGGCGGAGCCTCGCGAGGGCGGGAGCCTATGGTAGCCTTCCAGCGGGGTGACGACACCGGCGAACGTAGGCGGCTGGGGGCTCGTTTGCATATTTGGCGCGAGAGGGGAAGGCGCCTTGGGGCTGGGTTTGGCCAATCGGGTGGCGGGGCTGGTGGAGTCATTTGCATAGAGGGCGCGGGCAGGGGGAGCAGGGCGGGGAAGAATGGTGGCGCTGTTCCCTATCCATATCCACATTCCCGTCCTTATCCTTGTTCCCATCCCTGTCCCTATTGCACCGAGCGGGTGGGCTCAGTGTCCCCGGCGCTCCGAGCTGCGGTCAGCAGCGTTGTTCCGGTGCGGCGCCGCACAACCGTGTCCGGTTGAGCACAGTTAGCGACAGCAGATCGAATCCAGCCGGAAGAGAGCCGGGGCAAAGGGCTTATCCCGGGGCACAGCACTGGGGATCGCGCTCTTCCCCCAGGGGAATGACGGCGTTTCTCATTCCCATGCTCGCAACTGATTGCCTGTCGCTTCCCATAGGCTTCCTCCAGCCGCTGCTTCAGTTATCTCTGTATTATCTCTGAATAATCCATAGCAGCAGCATGATCTTCCTTGTTCGCTTTAAAAAGGCAGAAGGCACCATTCTGTCGTTTCTCCCCCAGCCTTGTTCTCTAATAGGCACAGAAAACCACGTTTGTTGGTTTAGGGCAGCACCAGTTTTCCCCGCAAAGCAAGAATCCATCCTCCAAGCCCTACTTTTTAATCCATCCTAAAGTCTCCTTATCCATAATCAGCACTAATGCACCGAACCAAGCTAAGGGACAAGGTGACACATGGTCAGTGCGTGCTCTCACCATGAGTGACTCCATCAGAATGAAAACGGAGGCTCTGCACGGTGGAAAACTCCCCCTTGTCCTGGAGGGATCAAGTAAGCAGATGAATGCTGCGGCCGTTGCGCTGGTCTCAGCACCTTAGGCTGAAAGCTGATCAGAGGTCATGAATCCCATAAGGTCAAGATCCAAGAGGAGTGCTGTCGCTTGCGTTAAGTGTTTACACAGCATAAACTGCTGGGTGGAAAAGTCAAAGGGAGTCACTGGGAGGAGGACTATATAAAACCATGCCCTGGGCAGCCTATGGGGGACTAGGCAGTGGGGAGAAGGCAAAGAAACTTCTATAACCAGGGATAAGAACTGCATGGAAAAGCAATTCTGATGCACTCAGGGTTGGCCTTAGACAAAACCACTCCTGGTAACTGCTTAAAGTCCAGTACTGGAGGTACACACTAACAACTGCTTCAAGTCTAATATTAGAGGCAAGGGGGACACCACACCAAGGAATCTCTCAGCTTATCCCAAACAAGTGACTGTTCATGCTGTCTGATACCTTGCTGTGTGTAAGCCTGCACCCAAATACAGATAGGCATCAATATCTCCATCATAGCAACTCTGAGTGACCTCTAATAGTGAACATAATGCAGTTACCCAAGCTGGAAACCTATTATCAGACTACTAATGTGCAGATTGTCACTGACAGAAGCCACCAGGCTCCTGTGGGTGCTCTGACCCATGGGGAGTCACTCCTCTTGCTCTGCCATGCACAGGAACCTGAATCAGGACCTTTGGGTGACAACAGAAAGTGTCATTTGGAGTTGGAACCTGGGGGGACAAGGTTAAAGACAGCAGAAGCTCCATATCATAGAGCACTAACTGTCATTCTCTTTTGCCTTTAAAGATAAGGGCAGTCAATAGGAGCCCTCAACCCATATCTGACCAGGTACAGCATGCAGAGCACACTCCACCCCATCCAGAGTACAGGCTCCCTTGCTGCATGGGAGATGCTTCAGGGATGCAGTGCTAACTTGCACTTAATACATCAATACATCACGCACCAAGTCCCATGCGAGCCGTGCTGTTAGCAAGGGATTGCTTTTTGGTTCTATTATTTGAAGTCATGGGCAGGGTTTTGGCAGGATCTAAGAATAGCACTACCTGTATCTTGAAATAGTGACATTCAGATGTGCAGCCATCCTTCGCCCGGCAGACTGATAGCAAGTGAAGGCAGCCTAAAACAACAGTGAGTCAGTGCAGGGAGGAGGGCAGTTTGGCAAATGACTCATTACATTAGAAACTAAAGGCTGTTAACTGAGAAAAGTAGCTCATTTAATCAGAAGAATGAAGGTACAGAGGCCTGGACAGTGTCAAGTATTCTACGGGGAGGCTTTTCCATAGTGATCCTATGATGATTGTGTTTTGAAGCTGGTTTAATGTATCAGAGATGAAGCACTGCTTCTCCTTTAAGGGTTTAAAGCAGAATTGGGAGGACTGGAGATTACCAAAGACATACTTCCTATTCATTTGTTATTTATACAACACTTGAATCTGCACTTCCCAGTTGAAGTTTGAAAATCACACATATCCAAGGAGATCCCTTCCCTTTCCCACCATGTTCTCCTTCTCCAGTGTCTCAGTACAGACTGATCCAAGCTTAAAATAACCCCAGATTTCCGATGCCTTACAGCAGCTTGCAGTTGCCCAACTCCTCTCAAAACGTGCATTGCCTCAACAGGGTTTTGGGTGCCATCAAAAGCAAGTAATAGTGTTTCCTCATGAATCAGGGATAGAGGGAGGGACACACCTATAAGACCACTGTGGTTTGTTCTGCCTGCTGTGTAATTATGTTGTAACTCTTCCTCCCAGGTTTCAATAAAGACGAGTGCTGATGTTGGAAGACCTCTGCGCAAAACACCCCCGGGGGAAAGGAGGCTGAACCACAGTGAGAGAAACCAACCACAGTCACATTTGGTTCCTCTGCACCTCCCTGACCGGAGATTCCTGTTGGCTTGCTCAAAATGGTTATCTTCAGAATGCTTGGAGAAGGCCTGAACTGTCTGAACACAGCTCTGAGTTGTTCCATTGTGGTTCAGAGTAAGGCTGCAGTGTGTGAGAATGAGAGGGCACTATCACCAGCTATATGTGTTCTGTGTCTTGAGCTGGCACTATTTATCCTATTAGCTTGAAGCATCCTCGTCCTCAGCCAAAATACCTCGTGTGAAATAGAACTCAAAGCACCATTAACTTCAATACACCCAAGGTTTTACATATTTCTTACCATGTCATATAATTTAGACTGTACAAATACCCAGGAAAAGACCAGCTTCCCACACTATCTATGCTTAGAAACTGTATTTTTGACCCCATTCTTTTCATCCTTGGATCCAGCTTGACAGCATGTACCCCACACCACAGAAGATGGAGCATTAGTACAGGTTTAGTTGAGCTGTAGCACTTAAGCTGCAGCACATTTATTTATAAAACAACCAACTGAACAAAAGGAAAATAAAAGAAATAATTGATTCAAAGGAATCAATAATAAATATTTGCTTTCCTCTGAGTTGTTCGGACACAGTACAAGCACACCAATCGTAGCAGGTAGAAGAGATGTAAGCTTAGTTTAGCTGCTGAGAAACAAAGCTACATAGCATCGTATGCATTTAATCACACTACTAATAACTGGTATATGGCAATAAATGCTTTAAGTACACTATTTTACAAAATCGAGTTTGGCTTACAGTTCATTTGCTTCCCTTGTGCAGCTCCTGATCCTATCATCCGGAGCTGAGAAAGTGTCCCTTTGATGCTAAGACACCTTTGAAATGCTCTCGTTCTTGTATTCCCATCGAGTAATGAACATTTCCTCTTGGGCTTCATGCTAGCTCCTGAAGTGCAGAATTGACTTTGTGTTCAGCTGTGAGATCAATGATGTGTGGTCTCGAAAGCACCGCAGTGATTTTCTAACCAGGGCCACACACCTTTGTTCCATGGTAGGAGAAGGCCACAGTACTTTTCCCAATGTGGTTTATATACAGGGCAGTCTGTCCATGCCTGGATAGCGGGCACATGTATTGCCTGCTTCCCAACAGGGCTAGGAACAGCTGGGAATGATCCCACACACCAAGGATTGCTTCCAACTGCCTTTTCACTCTGGTCCATAAACATCCCATCCCATGCAATCAGACAGATAGCTCATGTAACAAGGAGTGACTTCCCTTCTCCAGGACAGCTGGCGACCAGGAGAGGGCTGCCACTGCTGATCTCTCCTGCAGCCTGTTCCCATAGGAAAGAGACTGCCAGGAGCAGGCTGGGCAAATCCTAGCCAGCAGCAAGTGGCCTTCAGGCTGCAGTCACTAATTGCAAGTGACTCAAAGTTAACCTACAGCATTTTGGTATTCAAACTGTAACCAGCTCAACTGTTACCTGTATTTTGTGGTAATAAGCTTCTGGTTGCTCTGGCGTGTTACTGAGGAAAGCACTCCTGTTTTTATATGCATAGAATAAGTGTCCTCAGATGCAACTCAGGTAACATTAAGCACAATAAAGCAACCATACAAGAAGCCACAAACTACTACAGCAGTCCTGCTCATTGTCTTTGGGATTTTCCCAGCTATGGAGTACTTTATAAGCACTTCAGGGTTCTTAAACCTTCAAGGTCCAGGAAAAGAGCAACTGCAGAGGTTGGTCCTGGTTGACTCTGGGGTGGAAGAACAAGTGGAGTTCTTGTATATGTGATGGAAATGAGTGGCTGCTCTCAGGGAAGGAAGTTCTCAGATAGTATAGAGCAAGTTTGAAAACTGTTTCCCATACAGAAACAGCCAAAGCAGGGCCTGGCTTTGATCAGATTGTCTAAGATCTCAAGCAAAGATGGAATTCTGGGTCTCTGTTAGGAGAAGAGGTTAATTATAGTCTCTGGAGTGAAAGAGTGATAGATGTGTGGTTCTGTGCTGAGCCATCTCTTGGAGACTCATTCCACATACTAGAGAAAACCTTCCCCCCTTAAATGAAGATTAAACAACCCCAACCCTATTCTTAATAGCAAATCATCAGTCCAGGAATACAAGAATGTACAACCTACAAGCTCAGTGGCTGGCGTGTAGCAGTGGCCAGAGCCAAGTCCTTCAGAGGAAAATACATATGACAGAAGTATGCACCTGCCTCCAGAGGAAGCCTTTTCCTATCTCCCATCATTTCCTACTGGCCTTCAACTGGATGTGTAAGACTTTGTATTCCTTGGTGTGTAAATGGCATTTTGTGTTAATGGGACAATGCACATGAATATGTCCTAACGGAAGCAGCACTGTGCTTGTTTACTTGTCCCTGGTGTGTTTTCCTCATGATGTGCTCTGTCACTCCATCCTTCAGTCTTACCTGGATGCCTGAAGGTCAGCTCAAGTATGTTGTTTGTTCAGTCCTGGGAAGAGTTTCTACAGTGTGGCTCAACCCAAACTTGGTGAATTCACAGCCTGGCAGTAGCAAAGATAGCTTCCAAATGCTTCATCCAGGCTTTTCAGCCCTCACTTGGAGGTACCACCTTCATTCTGGATTCAGTGCCCGATTCTCATCACACTAAGGCTCATTTGTCACAGGTACCACTCCAGTGGCAGTGGAGTTACTGTGGCTTTGCAGTGCTGACCATACAAGCAGAGTCAGGCTCTTGGCCGTATCTCTCTGGGTGCATAGTAAGTTTATTTGGCAATTATAGCACCTCTGTTGCCTTGATATAAAGGGTCCTTTCACTGTAGTGCAGAAGTTAGTTCAGACACATGCCTTAATACTGCATCTCTTGATTGTTCTGAGTGATCCTTTCATTTCCACTTCAGTCACAGCCTCCAGAAGTGCTTCAGTAGGAGACTGAATGCAGAAGACATGGAGTGCCTGTCAGTCTGCTTTGAGTGTGCCCCAAAATCTTCAGATGAGACAATGCATCTTTGGGAAAGTTCTCCACAAGAGACTTTCCCACAAAAACCTCTCTGGAATATTTTGCATCTTTATGTCTCTGTTGATCCCTTTTATAGAGTCCTGAGGTTTGGCTTCACTTCATTCGTACAGCGCTTCGCTGTTGTAGTTTCTAAATGCTCGGTAGTGTATTTCCAACAGAGATAACTTAAAAAGAAAACTCCTTTTTCCCTCAAATGTATCTTTCTTAAGAAAATAATTCTGTATCAGAACCTCAGTGCTGGAAGATGTAAGAAAGAGTGGAGTGGGAGGGCTCCCTGTGGTGTGAATGATCACGAGTGATTAAAGGTAAGCTGACCAGGAGGATAACTAGCTAACCTAACAATTCCTATGTGGCTGGTGGTATGTGAAGTGTTTCTGGACAGCAGGAGTCTCCAGACAGCTGGTGGGCAGTCACACTGTCTGGAACGCTCGGCTTTGGGCTGGCACCATGACCAGCGTGGCTCCCATCTTCATCAGGTTGGTGTAGTCGACTTTCTTGGGCTCAGTTTCTTTCCCTTCTGCCTCCCTCTGGCTGTACTGGGGAGGAGTTAGATGGGGAGTAGCTTCCGTCGACAAAGTCCGTTGGCTGCGGGAGGCACTGTTGGCTGTCGACCTGGTTGAGGAGGAGCCTGAACGGGAGCTCCTGGAACCAGAGGAAGAGGAACTGGGCTTGACCAGATGGGCCTTGGGTGCCTCTGCATCTTCTCTGCAATCAAACAGACAACAGGGCTCAGATACCATGAGAACACTGAAGGCATTCTGCCAGACTGAATTGCTGCTGCAGTAAGTTGGTTATTGAAGCTGCACATCAGCAGGACATACTTGTCCAGCAGTTTGAGCAAGGTACAGGGTATTCAGAGTTCTGTGCTATGCAGCTTTTTGGACTGAATTCCCTGTTGCTCTGTGGAACAATTGATCATATGGATTTAGGATAGATGCTGCACACAACTGGCTCTCTGTGCAGCTTTGAGGTCTGTGGAACGAATGTCAGGTGTCAGTGCAAACAGCTCAGATGGAGCTGTCTGCTCCGTAATCCTTACTCATAATGATAAATGACCGAGGTGGGAATGAAACCGGTTCTTCTAGTTAAACAAAAAGAAACGTGGGTAGTAAGAGAAGTGCAAGAACTGGGCCCAGAGAGACAGAGAAGGTAACAGCCGTGCACAAAAAGGTAATACAAAAGGCTGAAGCTCAGAGATTTGAAAGCAAAGAGAACAGGAAGAAGGGAAGGGAAGAAACCAGCAGACACTACTTCCTTGCTAGCAGTCTGACACCCTGCTGAGTAATCAGCGATTCAGTGATTACAAAGATGCCTAACGGTACATAGATGTGGTATGACAGCATGCACAACACAGAAGGATGGAACAAGGCAAAGGGGTTCTTCAGGGCACGAACAGCTAAAACTCATTCCTGGATGTATCTTTATCCAGGGCTTTCCTTCCTGAGGAGCTCAGGCTCAATTGCCTGGTGACCAGTCTCTGCTCAAGGGAAGTGAAGCAGCAGACCTCACACGCATGTACCAGATCAGTTCAAAGAACATGCGTCAGCATTCTTGGTACACCCACTCTGGGTGAGGCTTCTCAGCTCTGAACACAGGAGCTAAATCCAGAAGCACAGTTGTTCCGAAGACTCAAGAAGGACCTGCCTGCTCATAGCATTCCCTACAGGAATTGCCATTGAAAAGGCAGAACCCAGCAAACAAACCAACCACCTCTCGAAACCACATTTAAGTGGGTTGAATTTAAGTACTGGAGAGGATTATGCAAATGCTTTCAAACTGATGAAATGACAAGTATGAGACAGAATATTTTGTTGAGTTTTATGCTAATATGTCCTGGGGAGAAGGAAAAAAGAGATTTTCATCTATCTAATTTTCTGGAATTTCTTCACAAAGTTTCCCACAGTCAAGAAATGTGTCACTAATGTTTTAGGGAGGCTTTAAAAGCTTTTTAGAAGGACCTTTCAAAGCACTTAACACCCAGGTTACTTAAAACTGTAGTGAAAAAATGTGTGAAACTGAAAGAAGGGAGGGTGGGAGATGGGGGATTAAATCAAAGGCGTTACCTGATTTCATTTGGTGCCTCCTCTTCCTCGTATCTCTTCTTTTCTTTCCTCCTTATGGTCAGCCTCACCAGGAGGAGGAGGAGGGAAAGCCCCACGACCACACCACAAACTGCTCCTGCGATCATGCCGATGTTTTGTGCATCTGTGGTCCAGAAACAAGTGTGTTAGCTGGTCAACCATGACTAGGGTCATATGGTCAGGTTCTAGTCCATAATGGAGCTGGGTATAAATCAGAGCAGAATGGGTTAGTCTATTTATTTAGGTGTGTCTCCACACTGAGGTTCATCTTCAGGCATTGTTTCTAAAGCTGAGCTAACACTGGTAAAGGTATTCACCTCTGGAAGGGTGGGATCACAAGTGCTTTGCCTTTAGCTATGGGTGAGAATTGAAATGAGAGGCACAGAGGGTTCTCCAAGGAATGAGAGCACAGAACCACAGACAGGACAACTTGCATGTGAAACAAAGCACCAAGCAGTTCCCGAGAGAAACAGTGTTTGAACTGCAAATGATTCCCCATGGAGATTCCGCTTTTCCTCCAACTCACCCTGAAGTTAGTACAATCCAATTACTGAGTTGGGGGAAAAAGTGAACTGAGGATGTAGAGAGGAAGGAGGAAAGGAGAACCACACTGTGCAAGGTGTTCTTCATTCATCATAACAGAGTTAAGGAGAGAACGCTTCCTAGCATATATGGGCCCTTAGCTGATGTTTTATGACACCTTCTTTTGATAAGAGTGGTTAGGTTGGGTTGGTTTAAAGTTGTTTCCTTCAGGCTTGTCCCTATGGAGGGTTTAGCAAACCAAAGCAAGGTTTTAAGCCAATTCAGTTCAATTGGCATAAAAGCTGCCTGGATGCTTTTACTTCAGATGCCTCAGGCAAATGGGTTTTCTCCTTGCTACATGACCATATCCCAGTTGTTTCAGGCCTGGCTGGGCAGCAAGATTCCAAAGCTATGGAATCTCCAAGAGCCTTTTCTATTAGCAGGCTTTTGTTACAGCAGTTCCAGCTCCTGCTGATCTCCCCTGAGGGCTGCACATAAAAACCTCCTAACCTATTGTTTGGATGTGTCCTCAATGTGGTGCTAAACTCCACCCTTTTCCTTACCTAGACAAGGACACCCCCTGGATGGGGTTAACCAGGTAAAACACTGATTTTAATCTCTGTTGTTCAGGACAGAGTTTATTAAGTCTGGATTGAAACCAAATTATGTCCAAAGTTGCTTTTTATTCTGCACATTACTTCATGTCAGCCTTTCCTGCTGCCTTTAGAGACTTTACTGTCCCAAGTGCAACAGATACATCGTTTGGGATGGGAGCAATGGAATATTCACACAGAGGTTTTATACTGGAGAGTAATCTCATGCAATCACTCCAGCCAAAAGTACCTTAAAATCTAGGGACTCTGGAACCGGTCACTCACTGGTTTTCCCCTCATATTTCATTAGTCATTCTGAAAGCCTAAATGCCATATTTGCCACTATAGGTTATACAGAGGACTGTCTGCAAACCAAAAACGCAATGAATGCAAACAGCTTCATGTGATTGAAGTATGAAAGGGCAAAGGTGTGGCAAGTTCACCAGGCAAGATGGGACAGATGGGAAGCAGCATTGCTCAAACAGTGGTGCAAAGACTAGTTATGTGCCAACACTTACGCTGCACTGTCACCTGAACAACACAGGTTTCTTGTCCAGCCTCATTGGTGGCAATGCATTGGTATAACCCTGTGCTCATCTGTGTAAGGTTCTTCAGTAGGACTTGCCCAGGATTAGAAATGTCTGAAACAGGAAAAACAACACTGGGATTAATAAAGACTAGGAAAGTTTAACAGAAGCACAGATTGAGTCACCAGGTCAAATCAGTTTAAGAGCAATTGATGCCTCACTAAAGTCATTTGTCAGCCTTCAGCAAAACATTAAACTTCTACATGCACTTCCTTGTCCAGCTGCAGCAGCAAGATCACTGTTATATCATTGCTCTCACTGCCACCAAGGGATCCCCATTTAAAAAGCAGGCATGCAGCTATACATAAGCATGGCCATGTGGGTGGTTATCTGGCTTTGAGTGTACCGAGAGCCCTAAGAGGACGTGATCTGACTTACTGACTCTTGATGTAGGAGGGAGATGCTCAGCTCTGTCTTCCTCATTTATGCGCTGCCATCGGTAGGAGATGGGTGCAGTGCCAGAAGCAGAATGGCACTGCAAGGACAGCTCCTTGCCTTCCAGCAGCTCCCCTTCTAGCCAGCACTTGGGCTTGGAAGGCTTTTCTAGAAGGGACAGAAGACAAGTCATGCAAACGTGTCAGGCTGTTTCCTTAGTGGTCTTTCGTTGGCAAAGTACATCACTTAAGCAGCTTCTCTGGAATGCATCAAGGAATTACATCCCTGCTGTTTGTTACAGGACTTCAGCTGCAATTGTGTGCAACCTCTTAGCCTAAGAGGTAAAGCTGGCTGGTTCAGATATATCCTTTCCCTCCCCCTACTTCTCCATTTTTTCCTTCACCCCACAGCATTTGGCAGGCCACAGCACTTCTCCCACAGGAAACACTAACCCCAGCAGCTTATTTGTCACCTCCACTGACTTGGATCAGTTTGGGGTCCTGGGACATGAACCTAGAGTCTTCAGCAGGAGATCTATATCACCAGCTAAGCTAGAACACCAGCTTGATCATAGATGGTCAGCAGATGAGGTCATGGAGGTAATTCAGTAAGAACAGTTCATATGATGTTGAAGGCAATTACACTTGCCTCAAAACAGTTCTTTAGGTTCTTCCCATGTCCTGTCCTGTGCCAAAAAATGCCAAGGCAGATATGGAGCTGGACCATGGAACCTGATCATGACACATCTTTGTGTATTTATACCCTGCTGAAATCAATCTCTCCCCAGGAAATGAGGCTATCATTTTTTCTTCCTCGGAAGAGCAATGAAATGTGCTTACCTACAACCTTCAGGGTGATGCGAGCCCATTCGTACTGCCCAGCATTCTTAACCTTACAAATGTACTTCCCCGCATCGCTGGACTGCAGGGATATGATCTGTAAGGATGCATCTCCAGCGAGGAAGTTGGATGTGAAGGAAACGCGCCCTTTCTGTTCCTCATTCAGGTCATCATAAACGTGGCCCCCAGAGTAAGTGATGACCTGAGGAACAGAGACAGTCACTGTTGTGTCAGTGTGTCACATATACAACCAGTTGTAATCTTACATTCACAGGGACAACAAATCAGTGCTTGTCCGTGAGCTGCAGACTAAGGTTCTGCATGGTGAAGAACCATTGCTAAGGGTCATGTAGGAAGCCTATGGCAGGCTGGAAAAGCAAAGCTGCATTTCAAGTCTGAGACTGATACATAAACTGCATTTATGCTAGAGATTTATGTTGGAGCCTTTCTACTGGTGTCAAAATAGATGTCAGCACATGTCACAATATATGAAAACAGGCTTTAGTCTTGGCTGCTTTTGGCTAGCTAATTTAAGTTGCTGCAGACCTGATTTTTGTAGGTATTAAACTCGATGTTGTTTCCTGGAAGCAAGGTTTCAAAAACTGGGCCTTAAATTCCAAGGTCATATATGAAAACCTGAAGAGTGATCCTGAAGTTGTCCCAATGATAAGTGATTATAAAGCAGTGTTAAAACAAACTTGATTGTGACACAATACAGCAATGTGAATATCAAACAACTTTTATACGCTATAAATCTCTCTCAAACCTGCTGCGTTTTCTAACACTACTTCATCAGAGCAACCTGCAAAGATCATCACAGAAATCACTTTAAATCAACGGCTGCTATTGATGTCAATGCAGAAGGAAGATGATTTTCCCAGCGGATGCTGAACCTACCGCTTTCTGTACTGTTTCGGAGATGTGCAGCAGCCACTCAATATCCAGGCTGCCCTGCTCCAGCAGCCCCAGGCGGTGGTGACAGGGCAAAGTCACGTTTTCTTCAGCCACTCTCTTGAATTCAGTCTGAGCCTTGGACAGCCAAACAGAGCAGGAAGCTGAAAGACAGTGGTCAGAGGCCGGGATTAACCATGCAGCTCTGCACTGACAAGTGTTGCTAGCGTAGGTTTTGCTGGATCCTTCCTCATTTGCTTCATAGAAAACCCAACAGCTTAGCTTCCTGGACAGATTGCAGCTCATTAAAGGGGACATCTATAGATACACAGGCAGGCAGTTTCACACTAATATTTAAGCATGAAGAACAGATGGCTTCACACTCCAGAGCTGTCAATGCTAAAGTCACACCCACCTCCTCTATGCACTCAGAATTTCACATAACTTCCTTGGTTTAGCCTTCACCTTTTATTACCTTAATTCAGAAGCAGTATTTCCACCCAGAAGACCTTCAGAGCCCATGGTTTTATTCCTATGTCAATCTGATGAGGCTTGAAGCCCCTTTCGCTTACCTCGGATGATGTTCATTGCATGCATTTCAGCACTGGAAATAAGAGCCCAGGCTGGCAACAAGAGTGGCAAGATTAAGAAAAGCACGATACAAGTAGGCCAGTGAAGTGTCTTTGAATAGCAACATAAAAAAAAAGCCCGGAACTTGTCAAAAATGGTTTGTCAGGATTTAAATTTGAGAGAAAAAAAGGGAGAAATTGCCAATGTGAAACACTAGAGGGAAGCAAAGCCTTTGAAATGTTCACACGAGCACCCAAAAAGCAGGTTACCTCCCTAAAACCTGAACCAGAAGTCAGGGCGCAGGATGGTTAACCAGCACTGCTTTAGTCATTGTGAAACGCAGTTTCATTCTATACTGTGTCCCTGCTAAAACTGACCAAAATCAGGGACTGACCCTTCGCTTTGCCCATATCTAAGTTGAGAACACACTCACGCTCACTTAAAAACTGACCCGAAGGATGAGAGGTGTAGGAAATTAAAGGCATTTAGGACAGCGATCCCCCAGGTCTGCTATAACACCAAATAACCAAGTTTCCACAGGGATTTCTGGGGCCCAAACATCACGTGTCTGCTGTGTATGACTCTTCAGGACACAGTTGGGTTGTTCTTAAGTTTTGCTGTGCAAGAAAGAAGCCTAAAACTACATCCCCCTCCATGGAATGGAGATGAACCATCTTTCTCTTGGACTATGAACCTGGTGAACACTGGGAGAGCTGGTAGCACTAGGGAGTCATGTGTGACTGAACACACAATGCTCTGATTACATAGCAAGAGCATAAGCAGCTCTGCTTACATAAGCTGATTTGCTCCTATACTTGTATTTAAACAGTGAAGGTTCATGATGAACAATTACATTTAACACAACAGTTATTCAGCTTTTTCTGCTTCTTCAGGACTAACTTTGTTATAGATGATACAGTCTGCTCCTGCTCCCGATCAGATCTGAGTTAACATGACCATCCTTCAGCTCCTAAGCTTCTAATATGTAATCAATACTTGCCAAGCACTTCTATGGAAGTTATTGCTACTATGTGCGCACACGTATATAAAACACTCAGGTGGAGTCCTGCAAAGGATTTAGTTGACCTCTACTCCAGGGATCTCTGCACAAGTTGGTGAGAGTGAAAGCTTTGCAGCCACATTAGCTGCTTTCTTTAAAGGGAAAACTAATGCAGTTTAGCCCTGGATTCACTAGTCTCAAAGCTCCATCTGCCAAATACAATTATACATCCTGCCTAGGATGAGTGCCTGCTTTCTTCTACAGCCCACTTTGCTGCAGGCTGCCTTCATTAACACGCTGACACTCGCTACATGGCTGATCAATACGTTTAATTTAAGCACCTCAGAAGTGAGCATTCCCATCACATTTGCAGTGCTTTCAAAGCCCTGTGCCCGCAGAGCACTGAGGTTTTGTGGTGTTCTACATTTTAAAGTGTAATTTTACATTAAAAGCTTTGATCATGATTAGAAATCACTTGGTGGGAGTATAACAAGCATCATTTTCGTTCCTGTCTGGCTTGGGTAGACTGGGTTTATGGACAGACTGTTTCTGGGAGAGCTCTCACCTTGGTCTGGTTCTTGTTACCTGCAGCAAACATGCTCTGGGTTTGAGAAAGAGCCCTCTGCCTATAAACTAACCTTCTAAATGGAAGTAAGGTGAGGGAGACATCCACGGATTGGTTTTTCAAAGGCAGATGAAAGCAGAGATAACTGGGAGCTGATTCCCCATTGAACCAATAACCAGACTGTCACATGCATTGCATACTTTCCCAAGACATGTCTGACTATAGTCCTTTACATCTTATTATATCTTGAATAAAGGCCACAAAATCAGAAAGAAGTCAAAGTTCTGCAGTGTTCTAAACAGGACTTTCTATCTATTTTAGCTTTAAGGATGTGCTGGAACTTACAATATACACCTCAGAAAAGTGAAGGAATTAGAAAACATATCCAAGTCCCCTCTAGATTAATTTTAAATGCTTTATTATTCACTGACAAATAAAAGCCCTTTGAAACTCTCTTGTGTTTGTGTAGATCAGAAATAAGATATTTCTCATAGTGTTTTTACCCTTTATTATCCCCTTCAGTTTAAGTTTTATTCATATGAGTACTAAAGGAGTCTGTCTGCTTATGGATGGCCCTTGACAGCAGCAACCACCTCCATGAATTGGCCAGGTCTGGCAAAGCTGGTTCACCAGCGTCTCCATCTCTTTCCACACGAGGGCAGATCCTACCCAGACTAATGCCTAAGGACTGGCTCCAGCAGACAATAGCTGGTTTTCCCACAAGTGGGATCCAAGAGCCTCGCTCAGTAATGCCACATGTATGCAGGCTCCACAGTTCTTTACCCCAAAACACCTCTTTCCCTTCCACATCCTGTGGACAGCAATTGATGATGCAAAGAGCAATTTGGGAACTGCTTTGCTCAGCTTTACCCAGGCCTTCCTCAGCCCACATCTCATGGCTTCAGGAGCCTGCTTTGTTTTCCCAGCGGAGCAGGCACACTAAGCTTATTGCAAGTGCAGCATTTGGAAAGCACTGGCCGTGGGCCTGAGAGAAATAAACGTGCACAGCAGCAGGCTTGCTGACACACCACAGGCAACCCCATGGTCTGTATTTGGGGCGAAGAAATCATTGTAACATGTTTAAGTGTTCGCTCTATTGTTCAGAGGACAATAACTCACCCAACACCCTGCAGAGAAGGGACAAAGATTATTGTTTTCCATCCCTTACTGATGTTTTAAGTATCCAGGGAACAGAGCAACAAGCATTTCAAACAATACCACAGCTAGTACACCAAAGCAGACAGTACCCGAACAGCATGAGCGCAGATACGGTAGGGGAAGGGCACAGATTGAGCCAAAGGGATGTTCTTTGCCCCTCTCAATAACAGGCCATAACAGATTTTAAACAAAAGAATGTGAATATCTTGCATCTTTCTCATGCAAAGGTGGCAAAGTATTTCCTAGAAACATTTCAACATTAAAAGCCTCCTGATTTAAGATGTATATTGTAAGTCAGCCTTTTGAAATGGATGCAAAGGGAAGGAGCCATCGCCTGCGCAATGCAGCAACTGCTGAGCAGATTGGGACTGTGGATCTGGCCTTACCATATATTATGATCCATTCAAAGTAGTATGGGTGAATGTCTGAATCCTTAACATGATCACCCATGTTTTCACATCCAGATTGGAAAGCTCAGTTTATTGTCATGCCCATCCAATAAGCATATGTATATGCACAAATGTACATGTATACCAACATCAGACATACGAGCAGAATCAAAGTGAAAATAAATGCTTTGCTGACATCTTTATTTGTAGGCAAATTCATGTGGTAAAAGCTAAAGAGCTGCCAGATTTAAATCTTTCATTAGGTTCAGAACAAGGTTTAAATTAGGGAGCAATGCTAAATATATACTGTTTAAAAAGTAATAAGTGGTGCTATATCACTTAACTGCTGGAATTAGGAGGAACAGCCCAGAAAAGAGAATCAAAGATACAAGAAATCCATAGTGATGCCTGGCCCAGACTATACTAACTTTATTTAAAGATGTGACTATCCAGAATGGGGCTTGAGACACTTCATTTTCCAGAACATCTGTGAAGTTTAATCCTTAGCTACACTTTTTGTAGCTAATTTTGGCCTTTTAATCAAAGATGACATTTGCATCTAGGCTATTCCAAGCACTGATGGCCAATGAAGAGACATGACACAAACGCAACCTGTAATTTTCCTGCAGTGCAAGACATCCTGTACTAGCACCAAAAGGAAACAACTGGGGAAAGAAATCAGCTGCCGAGGAAAACCTTCTTCCATACAACAGCAAAAGCAGGAATTTCAATGATATCCACACACATCCAGGTCATGGCACTGTCCAGACGATTTCCATGTCACCTGTGATAGGTGCTCTATCTGCTTTTGTTCATTAATATCAAAGTGTTCCCTGGGTGCGAGTGTGATGGGAACAGTGAATGGCCACTGTTGTCAAGGCACATCACATCCTGTCTGAAAGGAGAGCAGTCCCCTACAGACAAGTTCTCAAGTGTAACCATCATTGAGGTCTCATTGCGAGTCCTTCTTGGGATACTTTTAACACATTACTTTCACATCAGTGCGATTCCACTATGTGAAAATGGGGTCCTTCTGAGAAGGGCTTAAACAGTTTAAATGAGCCCAAAGAGAGTGAATACTCAAAGAATTATTCAGGCTTGGAATGCTCCTTTAGCTGCACATTTGACTTGCTTCATCTTGTGCTAAAAAGCATTCATTCCCCTCAAGTATTTAAAAACAGTGTTTTTAATATATCTAATATAGACAAGAATAATCTGTTGGAGAGTTAAGCAACCAGGACAGTCTGTGGTGTCGCAACTTTGAACCACTCCATGCCAGGAATTTAAAGACATTTCACATCTGTTGGGGTTTGATTGTGCTCCAGCCTTGAGGGAAGTTTACTGAGCTTCCTTATGGAAAACCCAAAGCCTGCCCCACACACACTGTCCAGTGGTCATTACAGTGATAATAAGCAAAATCTGAGCATTTTTAATGAGGAAGTTTAGACTTCCACATGCTGAAATAGGAGATTGACAAACACTTTTAGGGCCAGAGAATTACACTGAGTGAAGCTTTGGATGCTTTAATGACTTGGAAACTCAAGTCAGCGAAAGACACTAAAGGCACTAGTTCTGCAGTTAAATATTTAAAGCTCAGTAGGCCTCAAAATTAAGCTATTAAGAAACCAAACATGTGCTCCATCATTACTGTGCAGTAATGATGACAGACACATGCACATTAAGGCTTTTATCTCCCCTTTCACTGTTCCACAGTCTCCAACATGGATAAACAAAGACAGCGGATAGCTATGTTGGTTTATTCCAGAGCTGTAAGGAGAACCCAAGAGGTCACCACCCCCAGACCACACTATCCCTAACAGCCCCAACCAGCCCTATGCTGACAGCATTTTAAGCCAAAACAAACATGAAATGGTGTCTCCTTACAGACAGCTCTTCTGCATTCTTTGCACAAGGGAGGAAGAATGGGGGTGGCTCAAGTCTCCTAAGGATAATTAACTCAGCCAAGCCTGCCCTCTGGGACATCTGCTTTCTGTGTTCCTTGGCTGGCAGAGATGGAAAGGCCAAATGTCACCTTCTCCCGAGAGCCTGAGTGCTCCAAGTGACCAAGACCTGGCCCCCAGCGCATGCTGCCTGCAGCCCGCTCCCCTCCGCCTCCCTTTGATTTGAGGAATGTGGTTGTGAAGCAAAGGCATCTCAAATAAGAACCATGTGAGCTCGCAGTCAGCTCCCCCAGGAACAGGCTGGCTGTGTTCAAATCAAGAGGGCAGCCTATCCCCATCCATATGCACATAGCATTGCAGAGGTTCTCTAATGGGAACCACATGTGCGTGGGGCTGAGGTTTGAGGAGGCTGTTGAAACAGAAAGCAAAGGGGAAGAGTCCTGCATGCTTCTGAGTTTCCAAGTGGTGACGTGAGGCATTTGGAATTGCAACTGTAGATGAGTTAGGAAGGCCCAAGGAGAGCAGAAAACAAAGCCAAGCATCCAAGTTTTAGATTTGCAGCAAGTAAGCAAGAGTGCAGGAGAGGGCTAGACTTTGGCTAGTGACACACAGGCTTCTACCAACAAAAACATGAACAGCTGCAGAAACATGGGCACCAATCCTTCCCCAGGCAGGCTTGGATGAAGCAGGGAAGTGATCTCTGGGATAGCTGTTACCAGCACAGCAGCAGTGCACATGATGTGTTTAAATGCACAATGTCTTCACACTGCACATAGGCACACATGCAGTGGCCCATTCAATGCAAATCTGGGTCTCACAAATAGCCCCAGCAGCAGTGATGCAGTATTTCCTGGGGAAAACTCAGCATTTCTCTGTTAGAGATAGATGAAAGACTGCTCCTGCAGTACCCAGCAGCCACATGCAATCTAAGGGTCTTACCTATACATCCCTAGAATCAAGCAGCCAAATTCTGCCACTGAAAGCTCCATTAGGAACTTTGCCTATGTACTGTGGCTCCCATTTTCCTCAGTGCATTTCAAATCAGGTGCAAGTAGGAGATTCCAAGTTTACATCCCTGGAGACCAGCGAACAGAAGACAAGGCATCAGAACTGCATCTTCCTATTTAATGGTTCACAGAGTGTGTGTGCAGAGGGATGTGTCAAATTTCTTGGCCTTTAATCCAGGCATTTGTATCAGTAAAATGGTCCAGGTGCTTTCTGTTTACAGCAACAGCTCAACTAAGCCTCTCAGTAATGAGCTGGTGATTTCAAGCTGTGTGGATCAGATCTGCACAGAGACCTTGTCAGTACATATCAGATTCCTTGGGGGCTGAAGCACCTATGGCTCTCAGATGCTCCCTTTCTCTGCAAGCATCTCTGGCCTGCTTTGTGTACCCTACACAGCTTTGAACTGAGGAAAAGCAAGAGAACAAGACATTACACCCCTAAACATCAGCAATTTCACTCCTTTGCCTGGTTTCAGATGAGGCTTGAAAGCATGAGAAGATGGTTTCAGTAATCATTTCCAGGGCATCTTCTGTCTGAGGAGCATGCTTCGGCCTCAGCCTTCCAGTGAGCCTATTGTTGCTGTCAGTTCACAGACACCGAAATGAAAGCACGCAGAAATGAAGTTATGTGCCCAAGGCAGACACCAAGCAGAATCCAGAACACAAACCAGAAGAGACAGCAACAAAACAGTGTTTTCTATTAGATCTTTCCTCACCCATTTCAAAACCCAAGGAGTAGATTGCATCAGCTGAGGTAACACTGAAAACTGGGGAGACAAGAGATTTAAGCTAATAAATATGCATAAATATGCTCCCTGACTTTTTTCCCCTTAGCATCAACATATGTTAACCACAAAGAACTGCACTGATTGTGCTTTTCTGATACTCTTTGTTATAGAAATTCAGCTAGGTTTAAGCTTGCCAAAAGAGGTACCAGGAAACTCAGAAGATACAAGTAAACTTCATGCCTTTCTCCATCTTTATTTTCAGCCCACTTGGATATAGTTTTAAGGTACAGACTTCAGTCTCTGTTCAGCACATCCATGTTACCTCGATGGGATGTTCAATTGTGTACTCATAATTGCACATAACATGGTATGACATCTCACTTATCCACTACAAGCACTACTAATATGGTACAAAATGAATGTCTAATGCATTAGCACTCTGTCACTTCTCATATTCACTCAATCTCAAAGCCTCAGCTAGAGACTACCCTAGGGCAGAAAAAGAACAGCAGCAGCAGCTCCTCCCCATCACCTCTTTAAGTCTTGTGAAAGACTTTGTGAAGACATTAAAGTCTGCAACACTTCTGGGATGAATACAAGGTGCATCCCTTGGTGTGAGCACAAAACCAGGAACAGCAGCAGCTTAACTCTGGTTACAGATGCTGCCTGCAGCCTGTTTCTCACCAATGCCATAGTAGTTACAATCAATTACTTCATGTTTACTGAACCCATCAGAGGTTAGAGAATTGAAGAGACCTCATGCTCTTAATCCTTCCCCTTGGACTGGCTTCAGTATGAGCCAGAAGGAATAAAAAGGAGGAAGGTCAGGTTCTTATCACTGTGACTCAAATCCCTCCCTGCATCTTTCCTCAAGTTTGGCACACCAGTGTACCAGCTGCAAGAGAACTGAGAGAAGATCCATCATCATTTGTTTGCTTCCCTACTGTTACTAGGAGTTGCGGCATCTGGACATGTACACTAAGGTCTCGGATGAGTAGAGGCGGAGCTTTGTAAATCCCACTTTCTGAATCAGAGCTACAAACTGAGCAAGTGGGGATTACTGAGGAATGCAAACCCCACTGTAAATGCTGGAAGAGACGCCCAGCTGCATTTTAGGAAGCTGGCATCGCACTGACAATCCACCAAATCTCTAGACACTGTGTTTTATGTCATGTTGTACTGAAGAAGGCCTGATCTTGCGTTCGGTGCTCAAAACCATCCTGAGCTTCTCAGCAACATTTACAAGCCAAAGACCAGAGTGAATACTATACTCGTGAGAACTTGTATTGACTCTGAGACAAGCAGGCTTTGGAAAGCACTCTCCCTGCAGAGGGACAGCTTCCCTAAGTGAAGCACAACAGCCATTCCGACTGACAGCAACACCGCACAGCTGCTGCAAGTGAGTCTGAAGTTAAGGGACTGCAAAGTCAGACATGGGAAATAAGGAAGTGTTGTTTAACACAATAGAAGGCATTACAGATTCCTGCATTTATGTTTCTTCAGTGCAGCTGAACCTGAGGCATTCTCATGCACTGATAATAGCCAGAGATGGTAAAGTCTGAGGAGGATTCCACTACCCACAGGATTGCAGTGTGTGAGCAATTCCAACTTCTGGATCCATTCCACTCGACAACAGCCTACAGTCCTAAAAAGGACATGGCTATACAATAAAGTTAACCAACTTAGCTTAAATTGAGTGTAGCAACCCAAGAAACAACATAAGAAAATGAGGAATTACTCAAATATTTGCTGCTTTGAATGTTCTAGAACATTTTAAAACCCATTGGAAAAATAATAAACATGTTTTTCTACTGTCTACTTATAAATCTGGTTTGTTTCTTTTTCTGCCTTAGTGTAGATATATCCAAACCCTAGTTTTAAAGGCTCAAAGCATCAATTAAGTTACCATCTACGGTGCTTGGAAGAGGCCTAAGGACTAAAACAGAAAGCAGATCCATTTCACTTCCTTCAGAAATAGAAGCACACTCAAAACACTGGCTTTCAAACCCAATTCTCACTGGCTTCCAAGCATACAGGTGGAAAGACTAAAACAAAGCTTCAGTATTGAGCTAAATAAAACCTGCAGATTGCTGGGGGGACAACATGAAGGGATACTATAGCATAGTTAAGCAGCTCAGAACTTATCAGGGCTGAACCACACTGAGCCACTTCATTTCTAATGGTCACATCAAACCGTCCCTGCAATAGGAATGAGATCAGCAGGGAGGCAGCTTCTTCCCTGCTTCCCACAGGGCTGCAATGCTTGTTACATATATTTTGCATGTTTGGAAATATCAAGGGCTCTGCAAAGCAACCAAGTCTGCAAAAGCCTAGGGCCATTGCTAGGAGAAACCCTGAATGGGAACATGCAAGCATCATGCCTGCCAAATATGCCTGTGACCTTTGCTCAAGAGAGCAGTCTAGTTCTCCTCTGGCACTTGTCTCTTCCCTAAAGCGAGGATGCCTGGAGTAAGACGAGAGAGACCAAGCCCTTTGTAAATACAGGCACTGGGTATCAGCATTCTGACAGCAAGGAGGTCTGTCTGAGAGCTACAGTACATCCTTGAGCTCTGGTGAGCAAGCACAGTGTTTCCAAGATGCGTAACGGGAAGAGGGGTTTGGAGCAGGGTAAAGATGGGATTCAGGCAACAGTTGAACCAATCTGCTAATGAGATGTGAAAAGGTCAGGCATCTTCTCAAGAAACATACTGTAAAGGTCAGGTGAAGTATATAGAAGTAAGCCTAAGAGGAATGGGGAGCACACATGACCAGCTCCAGGACTCAGGACTTCCACCCTCATTTTCAGTTTATCCAAGAGGTCCAACCAACTTATTCCTACCTTGTGAAAACCTGTATTATTGTGACGACATCTTTCAGAGCCACTTCTAAAACTGCTGTTGAGGACAACAAACAACATCTGTAGCACCAATCATAAACTCCCGATACCTCAGTTATCAGAACTGCTTTAGCCTTGCTACAAAGGCACGTTGCTGGCTCACATCCACCTCTTTGTCCTGCAGAATCTCATGTATTTCTAATGCAAAGGGGAAAGGATATAAGGAACAGGATACAAGGACTCCAGAGGTAGTGCAGGGATACAGGCAGTGCATGGAAACAAGGATCTCAGTGGGTCTGTACAGTCTGACAAATGATGGAAGAAAGATTTCTACTGAATCATTTGGGAGACTTGGGCAATGAGGAGTTGTCCTGGAATTCATCTAAGATTCCCAATAGGAAAACTCAAGCAGAAAAGGACCTCAAGCCCTGATGCAGAGCTAAGGTTTCCTGGACAAGCTGCAGCTTCTCTGCACCTCATTTCTGTCCTTTCTAATCTATGTAAGAAAACCTTACATATGCCTCAGGGATGCATATGTAAAACTTACATAGGGAACAAGAAGACTGTAGAGAAGCCAGATTTCTCAGAGGTACACAATGAGCGGATGAGACAATGGGCAAGTCCTAAAAAGGGGGAAATAATGGCCAGATAGTAGGGAAAAAATACACTATGAGAACAGTCATCCACTGGAGCAGAGGCTCATAGACTGTTGAATCAGCATCCTTAGAGCTGTTCAGAACCGGACTGGCTAAAATCCTGAGCAGCCTGATGCAAACTGACACTGCTTTTGAGCCACAAACCTCCAGAAATCCCTTCTGCTTTCTGCTGTTCCGTGACAAGCTTGAAGGCTTAGAGCAGGAAGGACCCATGAGACTCCAGTCCCACTCCCTAAAGCCTTCCTGCTTCACTGCAGCTTTAGGCTGTGCAGAAAGAAGCATCCAGTGCTCTTCTCCCACTGCCTTGGGTACAGAGGAGCTCCTAAACACCAGTTTGGTTTCAGGCACCAGAACACAAACTGGATACACAGCTGCTGGAGCAGGGTGATGGGGTCTTCAGTGATTAAGCCCATTGTAATGTCTGGCAGCCATCTGGCAGCCACATTTACATTACAGCCCAGCATGTGTGGTCTGTGGGGATAACCAAGCACAGCATTTATTTGATGGATTCAAGCTCTTTTCTCGCTGACAGTATCTGTGAGCAGGTCACAGCTGTCTCCAGTACCAGCTTTTATTTCTCTCCACATAATGGAGGAAAACCAAGCTGTTGTAGCTGGTCAGATACATCACCCGATACTGGGTTTTGCCTGCCTGAACTTACAAGGAAAGATCTGTTTGACATTGGGGTTTTCCCTCATATTTACTCAGAAATAAATGTCAGTGTTGTCTAAGTTTATTTATTTCTAAAGCAAAGGCAGTATTTGCACAGTACATTACCCAGCAATGCTCAGATTTGGGGAACTGAAGCCAAACCTTGGGGGCTCAAACACCCTAGTTGGCTTCCTTAGTCCCCATACCCTATTCATGATCCTGGAGATGCATATAAACCCAGGTTTGCAGGGAGGTGCTATCCCTTCAAAAGCAACAGAACATGCTTTCCTCTTTTCCTGCAAGTTGAAATCCACTTCTTCTATTACTGTAATTCAGTGTTCCAATGGGTTAATTTTGTCTTCAAAAATTCCCCATGTTCTTAAGCCAGAAACACCACAAAAAGCCGCCAAATATTTGGCTCTTCCCTGCAGTACTTGTGGGTTTGGCTTCTTTAGGAAAACCCATTTGCTTTAATAGGAGCTGACACAGCTTCTCCCCCCTGCTTTAAGAAGGCAGTTTTGGTCAGAAGGAAGACTCCATAAAAACCACTGTCTAAATAGAGCATCTCTGGTCTTCCTTTGCCTCCCCAAGCTGCTCTTCACCCTCCTACCCCTCACTGAGGGCATGCACAGCTACATGTCTTCAGCACCCCTGCAAACCTGCCATCAAAGCATCTCAACTGTAACTCGTTAGTACTTTATCTTGCATATCCAAACATTGTGGATACTCAAGCTTATCTATTACTCCCCAGGGACTTGGATATCACCAAGGAAAAATAGAAGAGTGCAAAGAAAAGGGAATAGTATCTTCAATCAAGTCTGTCTCTTATGGACTTCATCCAGTGACAGTCTATTAACTAGTTTCATATTGCATTAGCAAAAACATCCTTAACATCACCTCCTCTCCTTGGTGCCCCACAGTGTGACTTGTGCACATTGTACAGTGAGAAGGACAAGATCATGACAGGATTCATTGACCCTCCTATACCAAGACCTCAGTGTTCTTCTCATAGGCACTTAGTGAAGCACCCAAGTACCACTGTTTCCAATTTGCTAAGGGAAAAGCTGATACTGAAAGCTCCATTTGCCCATGGATAATTAGGGACACAACAAAACTGACTGGAATCACAAGGAATGAGCAGAGCTCGGGATAAGATCTATAGTTCACAGGGTCAATCCAAATCAAGCTACACACTGGGAACATCTCTTGACAAGCTGTTTGCAGAAGGCAGTTCTTAATGCCCCTAACCATCATGCCAAGCTTTAACTCCAGCTAAATTACCTTACAACATGGGTTTTTTTGCTTTTAAAAGTAAAGTTACATTGAATCTCATGCAAGTTATCACTCAGTATTAAGAGGCCATGAAAAGAAAAGCTATATGCTCACTGTGCTGACACCATATACATACAGACCACAGTGGGAAAGGAAAAACAAGATCAGCTCACATCAGCTTATTACTTCTAGTTTCCAAATAGGACAGAAAGCGGAGCCAGCACAGAGCTCGAGCTGCAAGGAGGTAACTGGCTTCTTGCCCAATACATGGCTTCATTTTGGAGGCCCCTCCAGCTTCACATGGCTAAAAAAGGAAGTTGGAAAATGTTATCCTGGAACCAGGATTTCATCCTTTCAACCAAGCTGCATCTCACTTGCTGCCTGGAAGGAATGCTTCTAGGTAGGTTGGGGCACCAAAAGGAAGAGAAGGCTGCTGTGAATTCACCTGATTCTTCATAGAGTAAGCATGCAGATAAAGACCAGTCATCCATTCCTGGCTGCTGCTAAAGGACTTGGCTGTAAGCTACAGGTATCAGGTTATAGCACATGCTCTCCAGCTCTTTGAGAAACTCCAGGGCCTGAAGGAAAACCCTTTCATTCCTTCTTCATTTAGTGCTGGTGCCACAGCAGCAGATCTGCAACTGACCAGGTCTGAACCAGCTGTCGGGACAAAACCAGAACTGTTTGCCCATTATTGCAACAAATGACAACAAAACCAAGAAAATCCCTATTTACACTACAAACACCAGGTTTCCTTGTAAGATTTCTGCCTGAATGTCCATAGGAGAGGGAACAAATGGCCCCACAACCCCATCAGCTCTGCTGCAAACATCCCAGTGGCCTCTTTCATCACCAGCCTTTTGATTAGGAAGCCAGTGTCACCAGTACTGCATTGATTTAGCAAGTCTGATTAGTTCACCGGATGAAGAACGAAACAGCCATCACACCCAAAGCTATGAAACAGTGGATTCCAAGAAAACCCCTTCTTCCTGAAGCACATCCCCTCCCTGCACATGGCTTCGGGACCAGCGGGTGCAGAAGGCAGTTACATAATGCTGCAGGAACCGAAGGGGGAGAATGAATGTCAGAACTTGCTAAAACGTGCACCCGGGAGCCTTGCGGATTCCATCTCCAGCATCCATCAAACATGATTAATTTTAATGTCACAACATCTTAATGTCAATTACTTTTAATGTCACAGCCTCTCATTCAGCAGCACGGCCACATTTTGGAACCGGTCAGAGATTCCCCCCAAAGAACTTTTAAAAGCAAATAAATAAACCATCACAAATAAATGCAACAAACGCAAGCAGCAGCCTGGTGCCTCCCCCCTGCTATGGGAAGGCTCTTGATGTGGTGGATCTGTTTCAGACACTGAGGCAGTTGAGAAATAGAGCGTCTGAGGCATTTATGGTTAGAGCCAGATTACTGCTTAGTAAATATCTGCTTCTATTCCTATTGTTCTGACTACAATTTAGCTGATTGAAGGTGTCTGGTAGACATGTGGCTTGATATTCTTTACATTAGGTTAAGCACTGAGACAAGAATAGGTCTTGTTTAGATGCTGCATAGAGAGTAACAAATACACTGGGTGTCTGAAAGAAGAGACAACAGGCAAGTTGAGACTGATGAGAGAACTCATAGGACCCGAGACCTAGAATCTTTAGGCTATCAAGTGGCTGGAGCAAAACGGAGCATACAAAGGTTTTTAGCAAAGCAGTGGGGATGTTGACTGTTCACCATTTCAAATCCATTCAGATGGTGTGAATTTAAAAGCCTTTAGATTCAAATTCCTTTGGTTTTATATGCTCTTTGGCAGAGATCGGGAAGCAGCAGAGATGGGAAAAGAAACAGCACAGAACATAGAAGGAACAAGCATCCTCTTATCTACATAACCATTTGTTGTCTGATAGTCAAAGCAATTAAAGCACCTTCCTCTTGATGCAAGGTTCAAATGGCAGCTGTGTATCCATAAAGTCAATTGGTTTTAAAGACTTGATGCAGGCTGAAAACAACTTGTGGGTATAAGGAGGAAAAACAGATAGGAACTTGTGTTAGCTGGAGAGACTGACAAAGCCTCAAACCCCATGGGGTCTCTCAAAACAAAGCAGCTTTGTACTTATCTTTAGAATGAATTAGAAGGCTGAGGACAAGTCAGCCTCTATCCCAATATGAAACTCAGATGGAGAAGAAAACATTTAAACAGACAAAGAAAACAAATGGGAGAGGAAGTCAGACACCTCCATGGTCTAAAATGAGTCTAAGAACTGACTTGGTCCACTCATTGATATGTATACTTGTCCACCCACATTTGCACTTACCATCTCACTTAATAGTAATGCACTACACAGCTCTGTGGAACTACTACAGTAAGCATATTTTAAGCCCATAACAAGACAATGGAACATCCAAAGCATAATTCCAGAGAAACCAAATTAAGCCTCAATCCAAAATACAATTGGAAGAATGAAATGCAACATTTACTAATAGATTGTCAAAGCCAGAATATGTGTTTTGATCATCCAAGTGTGCAGTACAGAGACCAGAAATCATCATGTTTGTGCAGTTTAACAGCCTGCAGTTCTATTAGCATCTCCTCCCACTGATAGACTAGTTCAGTGGTACACTAAACTTCCCAATAATTCCTTGAATCTTAGCTTCTATCCTGCATTTGTCAATGTTCAACTTCCAGCTATCAGCTCTTAAACCCCCCTGCATTCTAGATTACAGAGCCCTCTGAAAGTTATCTAAAAGACAACAGGGGCTGTCCTGATCTTTGGTTTCATCCAGGAAGGGGGAGGTTTAGCATCAACCAGACCTAGCTGTCAGTTGATGTTAGAATCCAGGGCTCATTTAGAGCTGAGTGGGATTTACAGACCTTGACTAGTTTTTTTCTCTCCTTCTATTAGGGAATCAATCACACCACCTGCCTCTTGACCTGGGCAAAGTGTCTGTCATGTCACCCTTGTGTCTGTTTGCTCGAACATATTGGTGCTCATCAAAACATTTACTATAAAAGGTAAGCAGGTAAAACATGAGAGGTGCCAAGAGATGCCAGACAGCACATTCTGACAGAGCTTTGTGTATATCTGACAGCAAGCATAGCCCAGCATCATCTCAGTCTTAAACAGTTCACATTCCTTCCTTGAGCTAAACCCCACTCAGCTGTGTTGTTTCAACAAGCTAAAGAGCAGCCTTGGGCCAAGGGTTTGCTGCAGAGACCTTTACCCCGGCCCAAACTAAACCAGCTCTCCAGGCACAAGCTTCTAAAAGCACCACAGTTATTTATACATCTTCTGACCTGAAGAGGGTTGCTGCAAGGCTGCAGGGAGAGCTGGAAGTCCAGCTCTTCAGGAACACACCTGGGGCTACCTGAAACCACACAAAGCCAAAGCTCAGATTCCTCAGCAGGTTCCCCACAGCCTGTTGTTGTTTCAACTCCTCCATTAACCTGAGAAGTGATTCCGCCCATCTTCACGTTAAGAAATGGAGCATCCGGCTACTAGAAGAGAGATTGCAAGTGCTCAGTTTCTATTCAGGAAGATATTAGATGTTTATAAGGCTTAAGCACAAGTCACACTAGATTTATTTCTTCAAGTATATAAATGCGTAATTTTCTTTATCTGCCTTATATTCAGCAGTAACTTTCCCATAAAAGTATGGGATCCCATGCGCTGTCAGTTGTGGGTTTTCTTCCGCCTCCATCTGATACTGGACCATTTTGGAGTGAAACACTGTAGATGAACTGTTAGCCTCATCCAGTAGTTCCATGTAAAACATGCCCACTTTGGTCCTCAATGGTTATCTGGGATGATTACTGGTGCCAGCATTATGGGAGCAGTCGTAACAGGGTATCCTGAGTAAGACTTACAGTGAGGCTAATTCCCTTGGATCAGCCAAGCTGCTTCTGGCATCACTCAGGATAGAAACTGCTGTTTGGGGGGATGGTGTAAGGGGAGGGACATTGCCATAGGTTTGCTTGGAAATGTTTTATTCAGGCTGTTTATCCTCAAAAGAGCATTTCCCTTTTAGATTAAATTATCTGGATTCTGTTTAGTCTAAACACAGGAGACAGGACTCGAGCATTTCCTCTTTTAGGAAGTATGGCTGAGTGTGTTTCCTACAAAATTTATAAAGAACTGAAGTAAGGACTTGTATGGCTCTTGAAGGTTCCCAGCTCTTCCCCCCTAAATGCTGAAAGAGCCAGCTCTGTCAGAACACAGTTACATCCCAGTGGCATGAAATACGAATGCAAGCAGACAGCAGCTATAAGCTCTTTGGAAAGGGCAGGCTGATAAAAATCAAGCTATTTACCAATACTCCTCATTGTTTTGTCTGAGGACCATAAACCACCTTATATAATGAGACATTTGCCTTTTTATGGAGGGGGACACCAAGGCTCCAAAGGGACTTGTAAAACCACCTACTGGGATTACACTGGAGATGAGACAAGTTAGTGAACAACAGATCTGAACCTTGCCAGTGAAAGGTTCTCATTCTGATAGAGTCACCACTGGAGCTGAAAGCTTTGCCTGTGACCTGTCCCAACACTGATAGCACAGCTCAGGATGGATGCAAGTCTCACAGTCCAGTACCTTTAAACTCATAGCTGCCTTGAATGTTTTCCCTGGCATCTGCCCCGAGTGTTCCTATATTATGGATTGGAGAGGATGTAGAGAATACATGAATACTGACTTCTATGTAAAACATATGTAAAATAACATTAATCTGCTATATAAAGTCTTCCCTGTCTGCACAGTATGAGCATAACTGGTGATGGGTGTTTATAAAGCATGCATAACCATTACCTGCTCAATTACTGTTATGCATGGTTAGCAGTAAGCTAGGCTCTACCAGCTCCCTGTGCTAAGGGAATTCTTCATGGCTTGAATTCTGCATCATTATCAGGCCCTAATTTTATCCATATTGGCTCAGGATATTTTTTTCCTTTCTTTTACATTGTCAGTCTGCTTGCCACATCCTTGCTGAAGGGGATTCCTCACTTTAAGTCCTTCTCTTGGTAGGGCAGGATGGCCTCTTTTAGTTGAGGATTATAGGCTCTGACAGTGCTGACACAGAAAAATAAAACCCCAGAATGATTTAAAGCAATGAGCAAGGCTGTTCCCTCAAGAGCAGGAATATAGAGCGACTACTGCCTTTTCCTTCTGTAACTCAGATCCAGCATAAATCTGGCTCTTTATGGACCTTACACAGAAAGAGAAGAATCAGAGCCTTTGACAGCCTCCCCCCCTTCAGATACTCTTCACACAGTCTTAACTTCATGAACTAAACCATTTGTGGCACAGAATCCCAACTATCCTAACTGAGACTGGGACACTAAGGAATGAAGGGATGAAGATGTTTGCATACACTCAGTCAAAGCTAAGAACATCACAAATCTAAATCCAGGGCTGTTAGTTCATCCTGTGAGGTAGATCCAGACTGAAAGGATGCTAGAAGACATTGTTTTAGAGGGGAGTATTAAATGAGCTCAGTTCCTATCTACCCCACACAGATGCTTTAGAAAACCAGAATTCATTTACTTTTTTAATGGGTTTTCCCTCATTCTGCTTATGCAAGCTCATCATAAAGAATTAAGAAGCATTTTAATCAGCAGCAAAGATACCAAGGCAGTGCCAACCACTCTGCATGAATATGTAGTATGGAGTTACCTGGTGCCTGGCTTGTTTAGGCAGCAAGCAGGAAGAAAGCTGGGTTTAAAACATTCTGTATTGCTGTACCAGCTTTCAGGTCTGCAGTGTTAAAGGCAATGGTGCAAACAGGCAAAGGAGTACTCCCTACCTCAGAGCACATACAACCCAGTAAATATCATCCTAAATAGCTCCATCTGGAGCAGTAACACCCAGTTTGTTCCATTCACATTCTGGTTGTGGCTTTCATCCTCTGTCCTGGTGCTTTCACAGAAAAGGATATGGGGCAGGGGAAGATGCTTGATGACAACCAGAGGAAAAGAAACACTGCAGCTCCCACTGCATTCAGTCCTTTTACTGATGGGTATCTATTCATTGTTGTCCCACAACATGCCCAGGGCATTACTAAATGGGAGAAAGATGGAAGCTCAAGTAGTTATTAGAGGGAAAGGCTGCTCTATTTGAGTACTCTTACACTTATTCTGCAGAAGAGCAGTTGAGGCACAGGGCATTTTCAATTGCACCCCAAAACTTGACATCTGACAGCACTTAGTTGGTGTGACCAAGCTCATGTATCTGTATGCTTGCATTTCTACAAGTACTGACCCTTTGTAACACTTGAAATGGAGACACTCAAAACTAACAGGCACTTAAAATGGAGCCTGAATTACTACACCACTGAGTCATTAGCCAAACCAAGAATGGAATCTAGACATCCTGAAAACTCACAATTGCATCAAATACCCACTTGGAAAAGCGGCTTGAAAGAATCACAGCATTTGTCAATGCAAAAGCTATGCTTCATCTGGTTAAAATTCCTGTTGTCTCCAAGCGAGAGCTTGAAACAATGGAAATGAAGAGGGGTTTTGCCCACAGCACAGACCACATCAGAGCAAGACAAAGCTTGGAAACATCCATCCAGACTGGATGGGCTCAGAAAACAGTTCCTTATGTGAAATGCTGAGATTCCTAGAGGATTAGCACCAAGCTCCCTGCAAGTGTCACTTCAGCCACACTGATGGAAGCCTACAATGGAATTGACCTACTCCAGGCATCCAAATGTCACAGTAAGATCAGAGCTGATGACCAGGAATGCTTTGAAGGTCTTGGAACAAGAATAATGGCAAATTGCTCATCTGGAAATGAGTTTCTGAACTTTGCTGACAAAATGTCCATGGTCTGCTTTATGCTCTAGAGGCAAATAATGCCCAGTGTGTGCATATTACAGCAGCACTTGGCACTAGTCTTTCCTTACAGGAAAACAGATGAAGCTGGCACAGGCAGCTCTCAATGGCATCCTACCCTATGTAGACCAGAATAAACACAGAAGTGAGGGACACCACCACCACTTGAGGAACAACAACGGGGGATTTACAGCAGTAAGAAGTAAACACCCATACTTCATTCTACCAGGCCACTGATACATCTCATTCCCACTTTAAAAGCAGTCACCACATGAAGCTGCATGCAGTTCCCATTGTAAGTTGACTCAGGCTCCTAAATATCTGGCTCCTAACATCAGACCAGGTCTGTTACTCATCATCTATTAGTGCAATGTAAAACAGTCTCCCTAGTGTTTGTAGAGCCCTGATCTTAGCTGGTGCCTTTAACTATAAAGGAAATAAAGCAATCAGTTGCTAATAATAACCCTTACACTCAGCAGGTCCAACTTCACTCACAGCCTAGTGTAGTATGACTAAGGAAATTAAATCCCTAACTGTGATTGAAAGCTGTGACACCATTTTTAGCCTTACTTTTACCCTTGAGCAGTTCAAAGTAATGCTACCAGAGACACCTGAAGATGAGGTAGTGCTCCAGCTTCCATTGGCTGGAAGGACACAACAGCTATAAGGCTCACTACACTGCACTTCACGTACCTAGAAGTTAGTCAGGTTCCCTCAGCAGCCTCATTTGCCATTGAGAACACACTAAGCTGTTGGCTCTCCATGAGCAGCACTTTTGCTTGCTCATGTCTTACAAGACCCACAGAGCATTTAGCAGACGTTCACTGGAGCTGTGTGTTGTGCATTGAAATGAGTGCTAGTGCCAGTTAATGCCTGGGGAAAATGAAGCAATTTCCTTAATATTACTCAACAAGGCAGGATCCACAGCAGCATTCCCAGACACCGGCCTCTAGTTTCACTTCAGATATGCTCTGGGATTACCCAGCTACAACAGAGCTCCCAATCCAGCTCTGTACCTTTACTTGCAGAGGTTTGATAAATGGCCCTTTGTTCAGGGGGAAAAAAACCCCAAGCCCTGATGCTAGAGAACGTGGCTCCTTTTTCCTCTTGTCCCTGGAATTGTGATTGGAAATAATTGGAAGTGTCACTGGAAGTAATCAGAAGTGACAGTCCCTGGGCTACAAGGCTTTTGCTTCAAGTCTAACGATCCCCCCGCAAAACAAAACCTATATTTAAACAATGAAGTCATAAAGTGATTTGCCTTCAAGGTTGAAAACCCTGCAATTTGGTTTCTTTTAAGCAAAAGAAGTGGCTGACTCTGAGTTCAATATTCAAAGCTTGATGTGTTATATGGAAGGCTTCCCCCTGCACACACGAAACCACCCTGCCATTGCCTGGCACTCTGTGTCAGTCTTCCCATACAGAAAAGGGTTCATATTCATTAAACATCTCTATGGCCTTTAAAATTTTATCAAGCCTTCAAGAAACAAAGGAATAGCCTAAGCAGTAGCTATGAGACTCAGCCAGCATGCATTGCATATTCCAAATACTGGAAAACCACCTAATTCCATTATTTCTGCTGAGACACAAAGAAGGAAAGCGAATGGAAGCCACTTTTCCCTAATGCTGGACGGAGTTACCCAAAGTGTGACACCGCAATGCATGCTTTAACAGCAGCAACACAATGATATGGTAGACCAAATGCAGCCTAGTTATGGTCATCAGTCGCCTCTAACTGTGCACGCTCCATTTCAAAAGGCTGTTTCCAGGACAGCAGCCTTTCTTCTGCCAATGCATGTTATAAGCACCACAAATTTCAGTGACCTTTCCTACCAAAGGCACTTAAACTGCAGGCACTAAGCTGAACTTCAACCTTTCTACCTTATAGGTTGGGAACAAGTCCCATACACTAAGGCTTCATCCTCATTTTCCAGCCACAAAAAAGGATGTCAGCTACATAAGAGACAGGCTGAAAAGATACTGGAATGCATATTGATTCTTGTAGGACATCATTAGTCTGGGTCTGGCCCATTAAGAGAAATGCTGATTTACAACATTTGCCTTTTGAAACTGCTAAATGCTTTCCTAGAGAAGATATAGAAGAGGACAGCAGTTGTTTCATGACCTTCTGTCCCATTCACCACCACTAATACATCTGAATTGCTCAGTCCCCTTAGCAACTTGTTGTAAAGATACCTAAGGAGTCACATGGAGAAACCAAGGTGCCATTGAGAAAAGCCTAGCAATGGTGCTTTGCTGAAGCAAGGTAGTACCCATCCTCCTCACATTGCCCCATAGCTATTTCTAGTCACTGTTGTATATGCCTTCTCTGTATTCTAGCCAGGGAAAAGCATGTTTTAGGCAAGGTTTGAACCCCTTGGGCTCTGGTAGAGGTGGGCTGTCACTTCCCTCAGCAACACTAAAGCAGACTGAAGGGAAAATAGAGTGTAAGAGATAAAGATAGAAATTCACCCTCGCTTGTTGACTTTCCATCACTTCACACATTTTTCCATTGTTGTGCTTCCTGCATCCTCCACTATCCTGTCATCTGAGTATCTATTCACAGACCTCAGTGACCTGACTTCACCCTTGGCTTTCTGTTGGACTGCTTCTGTAAACCAACCACTTCTAAAAACAGATGGAGAAACAGCTTTGGGGGAAGAGGAAGGGAAAAATGACCCATTCATCTTTTGGACAGGGCACCACCAAGCTCCCACTCCACCCAACACAGCCACATTAGTGTATGCAAGATGTGCACACAAGCAGAGATCTCTCTGCTTTACAGATACACAACCAACGACTGCATTGGTTTTAATAGGGCAGAGAAGTCACATTTACACACAAGGCTTTGTCTGAGTGACTGTTTACATTTCTTTCCAGGCAGTTCCTGAAGGCTCAAATCCCAGGCTGCAAACCTGCTAAGTTCCCTATAAAACCCTGTATTTGCCTAGAGGAAAACAGGGGCTTTTGTTGCGATCCTCAGGATAAAGATGAGGATATCTCCAGGCCAGTTGTGCAATGACATTTCTGGGAAGCTTGTGCTGCTCTTACACAAAACACCATTCTGAAGTGGGCCAGAGTACCCCACAGGAACAAACCGCTAATTCTACACACTGGAGACAAGGTTCAGGGTGGCCACAAAGGCAAAACACCAGTTGTTTTCTATGGGAAATGCACAGAAGTTGCCTTCCCCTCCAGCTTTACTTCCCATAAACTGAATTCATCATCGGGATTGCAGCTCTTTGCCATCCTGCTTTTTCTCACTCTGGAACGTTACCTTTTTTCTCCCTTTCTTCCTCATGGTAAAATGGAAAAAACAAAGGATAAAAATAACTCCCAAAATAAACATTGGGTTTTTTTTAATGCTAAAAATCCAAACTAGTGCATTTAAAACAAAGCACCAGGAGAGGAAAACAGGCAATTTCTCACCGAGCCTCCTGACAGTGAGTATTTGATGCAAACCATCCCTGGCTTTAGAAGAAATTCAGTGTCTCACAAGGACTGTTATCCCTGATACCCTGCCATATAGCAACTCAATTACATCTAGCTCCTCTAGGTCCCTCCTGGAGTGCCAAGTGGATACACAGCTTTGCACCCTTGCCTTCAGTATGCCTTGAATAGTGTCCTATTCAAGAGCACCTTGCCCTGTCCTAGAACTAACCTGAAAGAAGGCTCAATCTTGCATACAGTTTATTCTGTTGTTTGCTTCTGGAGTTTCCATGAGTTGTCGGTTGTCCTTGGGGGAATAGCTTTTTAAGCTAAATACATTCAGCTACCTGAATTCCTTCAGAATCCAAAGGCACAAAAAGGGGTATTCCTCCCAAAAATCACACATAAACCCCCTTTCCACAGCTAGATATCTTTTTGTACTCCCCTCCTGAACTAAGGCTTTTTAAGTTCCATAAACACATCGAGCACAAACCCTTTCCCCAAGCTTTTTAAGTATATCAAGAAGCAAACAAGCAAAAGCAACAGAGAAGGAAGCATGAGAAAGGTAGGAAACAGAAAGTGTATTATGCACTGTTAGTTATTGCTAAGAAAACTGGGAAAATCAGCAGGAATATGAAATCCCTCAGCTTGGTTTTTCAGTTGCTTAGAACAATCTCCTTGCTTTTTACTAGTTCCAGGCAGATGCATCCCATTGAAGTGTAAAACTTCCCAATAACCTCATGGAGAGAAGTGCTTTTTTAAAGCAAAACGCTGCAGTGGTTGGCTTTGGAGTGTAGCATTGCAAGGGTTTAAGGAGAAGGATCTCAAGGAGATGAGATGAGGCACACTGCAGGTTGCCTGTGCTCTTAGAGCAGGAGAGGAGGCTGGAGTCAGTGTACTAGAGCATAGCCCCAGGCTGACCTACCACTGGTGAATGCTGTGGAGCCGCTTCCATATCATCATGGATTTTCAAGCTAGAAGGCAGGTGGATACCTAGGCAAATGCATCCTGTCAGACCCAATTGCTCATGCCAACAGGCTCAGGAAGGATCTGCACCATAACCTTTTCCCCAGTGCAATGAGACAATTGGAGTCTTGGTGTTCAATGCAGCAACTCTATACCCCTGAGACAGTGCTGTAAGAGAGTCATTGACCTCTGAGCTTAAAGGGCAGAGCTCAGCTACATCAGTACAGTGGTACTTGTGCTGTTACAGCTGCACCCACTGCAGCAGCATCACCCCAGTATCCCACACTGATTACGTCTTTGTCAGTGAACACTGTGCTGAGCCACCCCTCACACTAATGTAAAGGTTCACTGCTAATAGCAGGACACCAGAAAGCCGGATGGCTGATTTGGCCTCTCGCATCATTGCTGTGAATCTTGAAGGCTCTGGTTTCTGAAGGGCAGAACACATACAGTAAGTGAAGAAAACCCATGCAGTAGTGTCAAAGCCAGCATTACACAGGCAAGCATATTTGATGGCAAGAAAGAAAAAGATTCAGTTTTCTACTTTAATGGAAGTCTCATTCAAAGCATTCAAAATTAACTTGGAGAGGGGAAAAAGGCAGCAAAGGAGAATTCCAGCACCTGAAAACTTTAATTCAGTAAAACATCTAAATGAAAGCATTTGCTAGTTTGTTGGGGCTTTTATTACTGCCTGAGAAATGCAACATCGAGTTTTCACACCAAAGAATCAGCTATTTCTCTTGGAAACACTGATTTTGTTTTCTAAGAGTGCAGTGTGTTACACAAGGAGTTCGAAATGGTTTTGACCAGCTGTGGACAGTGATGAGAATCAGATGTCAAACGCTTACATGTAGGCACACACATTCACACGCATCACCTTCCACTCCTCACCCCTTCCCACTTCATTTACCTAGCTTTTACCAGGGAAGTAAGCATGGTCATGCTTCTGCCCACACTTTGCAAGGTCTTTTATCCTGTCTTGTTTTAAAACTAATTGGCTCCTGCTTCCTGTCTCCTCACACAGCTGCTCACTTGCCCCAGAGCAGTAAACACTAAAAGACAAGGACTGTGTATATTAGCAATGCCATTAGTATGTTTAATAATGAAAACCCAAACCAGGCAACTTTCCTTTCAAGTTTGCTTGTCTTTGCTAAAACCCCTGTTTTCCACACTAGCCTTTCATGTTATCAGCAAGAAAACAAGCCATCGTTGGCACTTCTATACCTTTTCACTGTAGAAAAGCAATTAGACTTTGCCTAGCTAGCAAACAAGACTCCCCAGCCTCCTTGTTTTCAATAGGGAATCACAATACTTCCTTACTTTTCCCTGGAACATGCTTCCAGTATTGATGAATGAAGCTGGACCCAGCAGAACAAGTTGCCTAGATGCCAAAGGTATAACAATGATAATGCCCATTGTGTTTTATAGATGAAAGCAGTCCTCATCATGCAAAGGTAAGTTGTCATTACACTGCTGCCAAAACCACCTTGTCTCTGGCAACAGCTTATTCCTTTTGCTCCAAGCCTTTAACATATGGGAATATTCAGCAGATGAATAGGGTTGGTGGATGGAAGCAAGAACCACAGTGGATGAAGCCACCCTTCCACAGAGCTGTTTCCTGGCCATTTCTGCAGGGCTGACCCCTCTAGCTGGTCTTAACCTTCCCATCTCCTGAAGTCTTAAGCAGTCTCCACCATAGAGGCACAAATAGCCAAAGGAGATGTGCAGGGGGGGAAGCTGCTGCCTGTGCTCCCTGCAGGATTCTGCAGCGCATCCAAGCCCCTGCCACATTCCTGTGGATAAAACCTTTGCTCACAGCATTCCTAGAGCAAAACCCCTTTCTCCAGTTTATTCAGCAGCTCCAAGTGCTGCCTTTCAGACACCTAGAAATCTGGTTAGTCCATGGTCCACACCTCTGAGACTTAAGGGAGAAGTCACCAAACTCCGTGTCCAGCCACCATCCTGTGGGGCTCAACTCTTCCCAGGGAATCAAAGACCAACCTACTTTTTCACACCTGTACCAGTGCTCCTGGGCACAGGAAGAGCCAAGGAATCGCAGCCTTTACCCAACCACAATAGATTTCCAAGCTGTCAGCACGATGTGGTGAGCAGAATGGAGACAGAAGCTCACTTATCACATTACAGTGCCTCTGGAGATGCAGAAACTCAGGCTGCTTCTGAGTCAGTCTTGTAGGCAAACCCCCTCAAAGACCTCAGGGCTGCAAACTCTTTTCTCCATAGGCTATAGCTGTAACAAACAGCTCTCTTCAACCCTTTACTCTCCTTTAATGTCTCCTTTGCCATTCTCCACTCCTCTCCTTGTTCAACAGTCAGCCTCTACCTCTTTTCCTTCTTTCAGCAGCCCTCGTTGTTCCCATTTCTTGCTTTCCCCCTTTATCTCCCTACTCCCATCCTTCCCCCCCAACTCCTCCCTCTTGCACTTCAACACATCTGTTTCTAATCTTAGCCATCAATTGGAAACAATAACCCCTTTTTCTTTCAAAATCTGCATGTTAAATGCCCAAGCAAATCAAACCACAGAGTTAAACACATTTGACACTGCACAAAACAAAGACATTTTGTTCACCTTGTTTTGCCAGGGAGGTTCAAGCCCCTCATGAGTTCATTGCTTAAAGACACTGCACTCTTTAGACAAGAAACACATTCCAGACTAAGTCTGTTTCACCACCACAAATGAAATATTAAGCTATCGCTGGCAATCGACCTGCTAACAAAGCAGCAAGGAAAACATCGGAACCCGAACACCACTGAAATCCGAGTTCCCCATAAAAGTTTTCTCTTTACAAACCCCTTTCTCTAAGACATGAGAAATGCATTTCGGGCACAAAGAGAGGGTGAATGGAAGCTTGATTAAAAACACTGAGCAAAACCAAAATGTCAACCTACCTAAAAAGAGGATTGGAAGTGCAGACATTCCGTCTCCAGGCTAGAGGGACTTTTCTTCCCTTTTTCTTCCTTTCTCCCAGGAACAGCAAGCAGACCTGCACAGGATTCAAAGGAACGCCTCTGGAATGCACTGAGTGTAACTGCATCCATGTGCCAGCAAAATAGCCAACTTCACTCTTTCTTCCCTTCTGCTATTCCTCTCCTTGTCCATATTCCACCCGGATTCAGTGAGAGCTTTCAGATCTCAGCAGTATCTCAGGCCTTTGAGTCTCTGGTGAAGAGGAGACGGAGGCAGCGCAGGAAGGAGTTCACATCTAACGGCAGCATAGAACAATTTTGCTTGTCTGAAAAGGAGAGAAGCAGGGGAAAACACTGTGCTCAATGTTCACCACATGGCTGCCTCCCAGAAGAGCCCCTCCCTACCATCAGCTGGGATTAATAGTGAAGACCAGACATGGGTGAGGTAGAGCTTCTCTTGATTTCCAGCAATAATGTGTATGGATATATACATATATACACCTTTAAAGGAGAAACGAGAGGATTTCTCTAGTGTCAAAACAGTTAAGTTTGGAGGCAGTAAAAATCCAGCATGGAAAAAAGTCAGATTAGTCACTCAAGCGCTAGAGACAGACTCATGGAAAAAGGCACACATGCTCTTTAGAGTGATAAACACACATGTACATGTTAACTTTACTGTCTTTTGTAGCTAGTAAATCACAGAATTAAAGCTTTAAGTCTTACTGAGATACTTCTGTTTGCTTCATGGTTTTCTTTAAGTTTTTAAGAGAGAGAAACTCCTAACAATTGATTTACCTCTGCATTCCATGATGAGAGAAAAAACCAAATGAAGCAGGAATGTGTTGTATACATTTAATGACTACTGTGGGATGCAATTTCTAACTCACCTCCAAAAGCCCTTTTAAAGCAGCCTAATACAGCTTTACAGCTCATGAGCTTCACCCTAGTGCAGTTAGTAAGTTGCAGAAGCTAAGATGCTCCATTCCACGACAGCAGTGAAGACAAACCTGTGTCTATAAGGAGATTCAAACGTGGTAGCAAATAAAGTTTGTAGATGATGACTCTGAAAAGCCAGAACTCTTTTATGCCTTATTAAAAGACACCTAAATCTTCCAAGGCCATGGAAACTGTGGTATTTACATGTGTGCATTTACACAACAGTTCTGATCTATTACACTTTACACATATACAGTTCATGCTTGCACCTTTATATCCATATGCCCTAGGATATATGTGCTTTTCAGATAAGCAAAGAACTTCCAGCTAGGCTGCTTGGATGTTAACAGAAGAGTAACACTGGCTACCTAAACCACAGCACACTGCAAATGAAACTTACCCATACTGTGGAACCTGGGACAAAGCAAAGCTTTAGAAGACAGAACAAAATCCCTTCCCTTAAGAACACTTATGAAAGTATTTCTAAGACCTTAAAGAAAGAGCAAGGCTATGAGGCTGTGGTCTGAGGTCTCAGACTTCACTTTTAAACTGTCTCATAACACCATCTCCACACAGTCCTTATGTAGCACCCATGTAAGATCAGGGGTAGCATGCTGCACTCCCTCTTCACAAGTGCAAATACAGCAATCTTTATGAAGCCCCCAGTGAATAGCTTTATAAGAATTCTGTACCTTAGCTCTTAGTTACAGTACAAGCTTTTCAAGCCTTTACTGGGAGAAATATTGCTACGCTGGGAAGAACCAAACCCTAGATTCAGGTAGATCCCTTAAGAGACATGATAAAAACTACCCTTCTACGTCCAGTTCAAGCTTCATTTGCCCCTTCCAGCCTCCAATGGAAGCAAAAGCAGCATTTGGCTCCTGCTCTGTGTGAAAGAGAAAATGCTTTAAAGAGCATATTCAACTAATATAGGCTTATGATACAAAAGCAATTACTGCCAAATGAATATAGTGCTTTCCATAGAGCATCTGTGTCTGTCCCATCCACCCATATCATAAGAGCCAATTCCTTCAAGAAGTTTTCCCCACACTTGACCAAACAGGCTGCTGGTTCCCAACAGCTGAGTGGATCTGAGGAAACACCATTGATTTTTAGTGCAGAGCATAAATCAATGGAGAAAAGTGCATTTAATCCCTTCCCCCACTGTCCAGAAACCAAGCAGCACTGAGCTTGTCTCTCTGCATTACAAGTCTGACAGAAGATGTCCCAAGCTATGCTGTAAATAGCCAACATGCTGCTTTGCTTTAATAGAATCAATGCATCAGAAACCAAGACACAGAGAAGTGCTGTCACCCTGCACTCACTGCCTGCCTCCACTGAGAGCCACAGAGCTGGGATGTGCACAGAGGAGGAGGGGGATGTGGAGAATGAAAGAGGAGGTCATGCATGCAAAATCTCCTCTTCATCATCTGGGATAAGCCATCCCACAGCCTGCTCTCACATTACCTTCAGCCCCTTCAGGAAGCTCCTCAAGAGCAAGTTGTGCTTTGGGGTTCAGTGGGGATTCTCCCTCTGGTGTTCATACCTATTATGGCAAGCACATCTCACTTGTTTGCATAACTGTTCCAGCGAGGAGCTAGGAAGGCTGGCGTGTAAGTACATATAAGGACAACCATGCCACTCGCACCAGAGCATCCTCTCAAGACCTTTGCTGTCTGGGTCTGGGGGAATAGGCCCTATCTGCAGCACACTGGTTTTCCAGGGTTTTTTGTGGTCCTCCCTCCTGCTGCCTCAGTTTCAGCCCCTTTCACATCTGCATGAGTAAGCCTTTCTAGGAAAAGAAGCTCTCTTAAACCTGCTTGTCCCAGGAGCCTGCAGTAACTTTTCCTACATCTCGACTATGAAAAGCATATGTGGGATCTTTTCTCTAAGCTTTATTTTTTGTATCAGGTTAATTCTTTCACCTTCCTCTTCCTCCTCCAGGAAAACCACTCCTTGCTGCCTCCCAATATCACTAAATGATGCTGCATACACCCAGCAACAACAACTCCAACAACCCCATCACCCAAAATGCATCCAGAAGCTGTATCCTCTTCTGGAACTGTTAGGACAGCAGTTACACAGACAACAGCTCCTCAGGTACCTTCTTGTGTTGATTCTTTAAGTAGTCTGTTCTCTGAGTCTTCCATCACAAACTTATCTCACGCAGCTTAAATTATTTAAGCAGCTTATTGATACAGTCAGCAGAAGAACAGGCGTCATTCAACCAAGAGAGCCAGGTGAGCACTTTGAGTCCCTTGAGCAAAACCATGTTTGTGCAGCTTTTGGCTTTGCAATGAGAAAAGCTCAGACAAAGGAAGGGCAAACCTCACAAAGAGAACAGCCTCTGAAAAAGACAACTCAAAGCAGACACCAAGGAGTAGTAGGGTAGAATATAAAGCCCTTTACACCCATTTCTCTTCACAATAAGCCATGGGTAGAAAAGCCGCACCACACTAACATCAGGACTCAGGCACTGAGTTATAAACAAGATGTTGTTTAAGAAGCTCTCATCTCTCAAATAACTTCAATAATTGATCATAAAAGCACTATTAGTCATTTAGTATTAGTGAAAAGTCTCACTTCAACAAGCCAATGCACTCACAGTGTCAGTATCTGGGAATAAACACAAACCACCAAAGAGCTCCTTAAAGCTGTAGCTAATTCAAAGTGCCTCAGTCCATACAACTTATTACTCCAACACTAATATTTGTTGGCTTTGCAGGAAAACACCCTGACTACTTTTTGAGCAGCCTTATTTTCCATACAAACACATAATCATGCATTTATACTTCAAGAAACAAAGTAAATTGCTCTTTACACACAGAAAAAGCAGTTTTAATCTTTACTAACTCTGTTTTTTTCCACAATAGCCAAGAACTTTACACAATGTGAAACACCTAACACAGCACTATTAATTTTATACCAAAAGGCAAACCAGGTCAGAACATACAAGGTTTCATTTTCATTAACATCAAAAGCTTTAAGTACTTCTGAAATACAAGACTTCTGTTTCCAACCAAATCCCCTAATGGAGCTTTCCTAAGTAAGAAAGCATCCCCTCAACCAAAGCATCACAAGCAAACACTAACTTTGCTTTACCTTCAGAGCTCTAGAACCTTCTAGCAGTGCAAGGAAAGAAAAGAGCCTGCTCCAAATGCTGTTTTATTGTTCCATTAGCGAATGGAACACTGAGGTTTGATTTCCCAGCTGTGAGATTGGAAGTAATAACGCTCACCTGTGAATCACAGGTGTGAAGCATATAAATCTCATATAGGGAGGGTGGGTTGGAATACAGGTGTGGATCATATGAGTTTAAGTAGAGAGGGTCAGAGCACATGTTTGGAAGCAGTAGAGTGGGTGGGTGTTTTTTTGGTGGGGGGTTATGCTGGTCAGAAATTAATGTAAATTTTAAGGTTTTTATTTAATTTTTTTGTTATTTTAATGTATATGTAATATGTAGTGCTGTAAAGCATTGTAGGAAAAGCTGGATAAGCCAACTATAGGAAGAAAAGTGTACAAAAGTAGTGGCTAACAAAATGGAAGGGAAAAGTTGCCTGCTGCTTTTGCTGTAAGGTATGTGAAAACTGAGGGGGGGGGTTTAATGCTGCTGTGTAAGTTTGGTTGGGGTTAAGTACATTTTCTACATGGTGGGGAATGGTTTCAGCATGTTAAGTTAATTTTGCTCTCAGTATAATATAGGACAACAGAAAAATGCTGGAGAAGGTGTGAATGATGTTGTTTAGGAGGTATTCTGCTTACATCTCAGCTTGGGTAACTGTGGTGTCTTCCTTGTGTTTGTGACTTTTAGGCATTAATACTTTAGTCCTTAGAGTGCTTTTGGTGTTGGTGTGGTTTTCTGGTAGAGAAGCTTTTGCCCTGTTGAAGCTCTTAAAGAGGGGAGACAAGTACATTGTGCTTACTGGATTTAACTCTTAAAATTACTTTTCTGTTCCTATTGTGTAGTTAATAAAAACTTGTATGGTCTGGACTATTAAGCCATAATGTGCTTCTTAATGGCTTTCAGGTAAATTCTGTCTAACTGCTTTTGCTCTTTTAAGCTTTTCCTCTAATAAACAACTAGAGTGAAGCTTACATTCTTGCCCACTTCCATCACAGGAGGCAGTTAGTATGACACAGTGTGGTTAGGTGCCTGTAGATGAGTAAGTCCTTTGGCTTGGGTAGTAGGAAGTAGTACATCTTGGTCAGCAAACCAGGTTTTCCTTTCAGTATCAGAAGAGATTATTTAGAAGTGATGACCTAGAAAAGAAGTATCTTTTAAAAAAGAATTGAGATGTTTCATGAGTGTTTTATCAAACTGGAGAACGCAAAGAAACAGCTGTTTGTATCTTGGATATTTCTCTGTTATCTATTAATGTCATCATTAGGCACCATTGCATGTGTAAAACTGATTTGCTGATTACTCTTCAGTTCAACTCGGAAGCAGACAAACATATTTGTTGTGCAGCAGCTCTTTATAGAGCCATAGGAAATGCTTTTGTAAACTTTACCCCTCTGCTTAGTGGGTGTACCAGCTCCATGCACTGCTGTAGCATAGGAGGAGGGGGAAGGCTGGAGTTATAATGATTAGTGGAGACTTGTGGCCTTATTCTTGAACACTGTTTTTTCTAGCTTAAAAAATACTGTGTAATGAAAATGCCATGGGAGGAGTGTGGTTTTGAATGGCAGCCAGCCTGTTGTAAGCAGGGACCAGGCAGAAACCATCTGTCCCTGGAGTTTTGTTTTAATCATCACCAAAGCAGAGTTCACTTGGAATATGTGAAGTAGCTAAAGAGTCTCTTTATTAAAGGATAACCAGTATAAGTTATTAACTGGAATGGCATGATAGACTGCTATGGAGATGATTATGTGGCACTTGAGCACCTGTAGTTGTGGATTCTGTTTTCTTTTACTGAGATAGGACAAATTGTATTTGCCTTTACATAGGATGTTCTCTTGGGGCTTCTTTTAGAGGACTTGGTTTTGTTGTATCTGAGACTACATTGCAAGTACTTCCTGTGTGTGTCACTAAATTCTGTATGCAATCCTATGGACAAGATTGCTTTACTTGATGACAGCTTTATTGCACCAGTTGCTAATGTAGTTGAACTTTTGCAAGTCACTGCTGTAGACAGTATTGCATCAAGCTGCTTAACACTACATGTAACTGTTAAATTTAATTACTGGAAACTGTGAGTTGGTATGGAGTTGCACTAATAAAGCAGGGGCAAGCCTCTGTGTGGGTAACCTTAGGCATTTCTCTTAATGTTTCATGGAATCCCTGAGCCTTTTGGGTTCCTGACCCAGGAAAACTGATTGTTCTGATTTGTAAGGGCAGTGATGTGCTGATTGACTGAAAATCATAGGCCTGTTCAAAACTTACTATCAATGATTGATAGTCATTTTTCACTATGGACTCTATGTGGGTTTGCATTTGTCCTGTATGTCCATATGCTTCAAGAAACTGCTGAAGCTTGTGGACTTCCCTGGGCACCCTCACATGTGCAAACATGCTGTTGTAACACTCGTGCCTATCTGAGCTACATAATCTCTTGGCTTTTCTGTTGCAGTTTGCTCGAGGCAAATGTCCTGTGAGGTTATGTTTAAGTAATGCTGTCTAAGATCATCATTTAATGTATATTACTAATTTAATGTGAGCTGTGAGGAGTGAAGGTTCCAAGACCTGTTCTTTCAGCTCCTATTAAAATGCCAGCATGGTCACTGTGCCTGTGACACTGACTCGGTACGGCTAAAAGACACTCGGGAAGGTTTATTGCTCAGTTGCTAAACCTTTTCTGACAGTCCCTGTTGCTCCAATTGAAGCCATTTAAACCAAAAGACCCAAAGGACTCTCTTGAGAAGTGATAGGAAACCTTGAACAAACGGCACAGGCCATAGGAACATGTGTGCCATGTTCTTTAAAGTTCCTTTTACAGGTCTGCTTTTGTTATCAAGGTGTGACTTGGTAAAGTCCACCCTGTTCTTCAGAAGAGCTGAAGCAGTGAAATAAAGGCAGTGAATGCTGTAGGCTATTGTGGAACATCCCTTGAGTCTTTCCTCATGGTCCCATGTTCTAGTCTCTTGACCACTGCCTTAGGCTGCTGAAGTAAAGCTTTTGTCTCCTGATATTTAATAGGAACATGTATTCTGCTTTATCTCTTTCTCTTTTAATCTCCTCTGAGGTATTACAGCCTAGTTCATGTTGGAATTTTCTGTTTCTGGAGGAGTCTTATTCTCTCTTTGCTTTTTAATGAACGTGGGCCTGATAAATTTCCCTTCAGAGTTAATGTTCTATTCTTTGCTTTCTTCCACCTACTCTGACTATTCTTGGGAGATGGCATGGGTTTAAGTATTTGGATAAGGCTTACCACACATGTACTGTGCTGTGAATTAATCATGGTATTAAATGAGTAATCTTTCTCAAAGGTATTTCTGGCTATCTGAAGTTGGATTTCTATTGATGACAAGGAGGGCAGCCAGACAAGGTGGGCTCGCTCAGGCTTCTGATAGCCAAATTACAATAGCCTAGACTCTCTAAGGAAACCAGTTATGATGGTCTCAGGAGTAAGGAGAGAAGCAGAAGAATCTCCTTCTTGTCTGCATAGAAATATTCATGAAGATGTTGAGATTGCAAGGCTGGCCTGAGAGCGCTCTATCAATTAATAAAGAGCGTCGGTATCTTGTGACATTAGTGAGTAAAGAATGACATCTCCTTTTGCTTTTATTTCCATCTATTTTAGAACATTCAGGTTGTATTCAGCTCAAAATGACACTTGATCTCTGAGAGGGAATTGGGGCAGGGAATCCAAGTGTTTCAATGTGACTCGCTTCTAATCTGAATGCGTTTAAACCTGAAGCTGACCAATCTACATACAAATATTGAAGATACCTTTCCTATCTGCAGCACAGCAATATTCTGTAAGTGCTGATATATAGTACAGGAGGAGGCTGTTTGCTTAGTATAGATCTAACCCAGGCTGGGAAGATGTTAAATGCATAATCCTGTGGGTTCTGGGACAAAACTCTTCCATCTGAGATTCTCCCCTTGACGACTAATGAGGGCATTTGAGGGCTGCTAAATATCCGGGAGGATGGAGGGTCCCACATTGCTAAGGTCTGGCATCTTTTCCAGCCCTGAAATGAGCTGCTGTTATTGTGAATTACAGCCTGTTCCATTACTGCAGAGGGAGAATCTCATCAGGACATCATTAGAGCCATAGCCTCACAAATACAGTCTCGGAGGCAGCAACCCTGTCTGTGCTGATTGCATGAACCTCCCCTACATGAGGTTGCCCCTGCAAAAGTGATGCTCAGGCTGTTGTGGTACATCAGTGGGGAAAAAGGAGGGGCTTGGCAGGCAAGCTCCTGTTCTGAATGACTTTACCTGGAGGTAATCTGTTCCGCCAGGCTGAGTCTGACATTAAAAATGGAAGAGGCCAGGGACATTTTCCACCCAAAGCTCAATGGAAAGTGGCAGGTGTCAGACTTTTGCATATTTCTTTCTCTTAACTCCCAGGCTTTTGCTGATGGGGACTCGAAGGCTCCAACCTGGAAAAGCTCCAAGTGAAATTCCTGCAGCTAACCTAAAGAATGTTTTTAGAAGGGAGGGGGAAGGACGGAGAGGTTAAAAGTGGGAATGGGGATTCTTCACCCTGGAGAAGCAGTGCAAGGGAACAATCTCATTTGTACACCGCTAGTCAGCAGAAGATGCTCACTTGCATGCTGGTTAAGTCATTCAGAATGCTGTGTCTGTGCCAGAAACATGGAGCTCAAACAGGGTTTTCCTTTTCTCATTCAAGTGCGAATGGAGATACAGGCTCACCCCTCCTGGCTTACCAGCTGCACCTTCTTTTGTGTATTAGATTGTGTATCCTCAATGTAAGCTAGTTCTCAGTACCATGAGATTTAGTAGACTACCACCAGATGAGGAACAGATGCTGCAAGAAAGTGGATCCCAGATTTAGGTGACTCATTTCCTGCTCTTCACTGAAACATGACGAACCTGTATTGTGCAACACTTGTGTCTTTTGTCATGGCAATAAACTTCATAGAACTAATCAACCCTGTGGAATATGACATGGATAAGATGCGGTCTTAGGACTTGAGGCATGTGATGAAGATACTATGCTTTAACCAGTTACTCTGTGTGATAGTTATCTATAAGCTTAGGCTACTATGATTGCAAGGTGATGCAGCTCACATTGTGATGGTGTGTGAAAGAAAGAAAAAGAAAGAAAGAGAAAGAAAGAAAGAAGTGCTCTTTTTTCTCCCACAGAGTTGGCTGTTTTGGCTCCTTGCTTTTCCTGCACCTTTTGTTTAGCAGGGTTTTGATCAGTTTACTTGATCAATAACTGGAGTTGTTAATCCTCTGGTCTTGCTGAGTTTCTGAAGAGCAATGGGAGAAAATCTTCCTTTAGGTAAGGCTTTCTCCTCTGCAGACAGCAATGAATCCTTTCTCTGTTGTGTTTTGTTCAGTCACTTCTAAGCAGACTCATTGCTGATGCTGAAGTGTTGGCTGCGAATTGGCCCTTACCTTGCCTCACATGAACTACAGCTTCAGTGAGTTCAAGTGGGAATGCTGAGTAGTTAGTGTCTGAAATGGATGCTATTTCCTACAGCCTGTATGGAATCAGCTCAGTGTCAAGGACAGCAGACTGTTTGGATTCTTCCTTTCATCTTCTTTGCAAGAAGCCCTTATTAATTCCCACATGTCCTGTTACTGTGATGTCTGTTTCCTCCTTAGACTGTGGGGGACAGCAGTGGGAGGGAAACTGGTGTGGAGCAGCAAATAGGCATCCTCTTTGAGATACAAAGAGACTAACTGTGAGATGTAGACTCTGCACTACCAAGGGTAAGTGATTTGTCGCTTGTTCTGTTGACTGATACTCTGCAAGTGGATCTTCCACTTTCAAAGGTCTATATTGACAGCTCTGCAGCCCTCAATTTAGCCAATCCTCGGAACAATTTGGCAGCAGATCTGACACAACCTCACTGCAGTGGCATGATTGGATGTCTCAAGGGAAGAAAGGGAGTTGAAGCATTTATGTAATAGAGAATGAAGACAGGAGATTTAACTTCTGCTGATCAAGAGTGTTATGTCAGTGTTGCAATGTGAACTTCAGGCTGGATGTGCACCTCAGCAATTGGATTCCATGATGCTTGCTGAGAGTTTTGGGCCTGCATGCGCTGATGTGGCTACATGGACCTTTTGGGAAGTGTCCCTTGATAGCTGAATGCAGAAGTTCCCAGCTCTGGTGACTATAACTAGAAACCTGTTAAAAGGAAAAGTATGTTCCAGGCAGATAGGCGAGTTGTTACAGAAAATGTTACAGATGCTCTGTTTTTTATGGTGTCTAACCACAAAAATGAAAGAGATGTTGCTTATTGAATAATTCATAGGTGTGCTCTGTCAGGATTAGTGCCTCTAATGGGGCAGATGCCTATTGACATTACTGGTTTTCTCTGTTGGAACCTTGGTTACTGGATGTTAATTTGATAAGCTATAAGCTCAGAGTGAGGAACAAGTTGCAAGAACAATGAGGATTCAGTGTTTTAACACTCTGCCCTCATTTTCTAAAGGAGCTGGGTTGTTACAGAGGAAGGTAAAAGAGCTGAAATTGCGTTTTCTTTCTGGGTATATCAGCAGTTCCAAACTGGAAAACAGTGGGAGGAGGAACAAGAACAAGGAGCTGAAGGTGTTAATACCCTGCCTTGCCTTCAGTGGGGAGGACATGAGATGAAGGAAGACCTTGATGTGTTTTCTGGTCTTAGTGTTTGAAGCATAGAAACATGACTTAGGTAGCATAAATCTGGATAGATTTGGGGCCCGTTGTCATTTCTCTGGCAGGAAGGCACATCTACCTTCTTTCAGAGGGCCTCTGCCCTTCATGCATGTGCACACACAACAGTGCATGGTATTTGTCTGTAAGTTCTTTTCCTTCAGTTGGTAAGATGCTTCTGATTGCTGGTAGTCTGGGAATGCAACCTACTCCTACTTTGTGTTTTGCACAGTGAAGTAGAAAATGTCACCTTGTTTCAGATTCTCCTCTGTCACATTGATTACCAAGATCTTAGAGAAGGGCAGAATGATCTTTAACAGCAAAAACCCATGATTATTGCAGTTTTCATGCCCTGTAGGAAACACTAGAAATTGTACAGCCTGGCTATCAGTATCCAATACTGAAATACACTCGTCAGCAGTTGCTGGCCACAGGAAATTGGGGCATATTTATTATCTGAAGGTGAAATAGGAAGAGGTCTCAGTGTTGTAACTTAGAATGGAACAAGGGACACGGACAGAAGGCAGTGGTCTATTCTAGTAGTTAAATATTGAGGCATGTGTCAAACCCCATGAAACAGAGTGCTTCTGTTGCTGTTATTGTTATGAAAATTAGGGCTGGAATTGATGCACAACAGGCTGAAAGCATTGGCCATGTGTGGTGAATTGCTGGAATTCTCGACATTCCAGTAACAGTGGTATCCTTCCACTGGGCCTTCCTCCAAGGTGAGGAATGGTCTGGGGGATGTCTGATGATTGCTGCTCTCACCTCCCAGCTTGGCCAGGCAACAGGAGTTCCTGGTACCATCAGTGCCTCTCCCACCTTAGCCATGCAAAAGTTCTTGGTACAGTGAGGGGATGCTTAACTCATTACACAAAGCCTAATAGGAGTTACTGAGATGATAGAATGACCTGGGAAGGGGGAATGCATCACCACAGGCTGAGAGACCCAGGTTTATTAAAACCAGAATCCAGGTTGAACATCGTACTGATGTAAGCCTCCATGTCTCATCCTGTCCCTCTGTGGGGGTGGTTCAGTGTTTGAATTACTGTATATTGAAGAGGCTCACTCAGAGATGTGCAAGTTGATAGTAGATACTCTACAAATGCAAACCAGATACTTTTTGTCTTTATTTCTTTATCAGTGTTGATAAAGGGAAAACCTGGCATTTAAAAACCACCGTGTTTCATGAAAATGAGGTTTCCAACTTGAGTAAAAAGCTTGGTGCTTTGTTAATGGATTATGAAAGAATGAGCTTCTAAGTTCTTATTCTTTTAGTAACGATGCCACCCAGTGGGCTTGAACGGTAGGAGGGCAGCAACTTGGTTGCTCTCTGGTTGCTTCCAACTTCTTGCTGCTGTAGTAAGAGAAAGATACTTGGTTGATCCTAATTTGTAGTGGTAAAAGCAGCAAGCAGTAAATTGGAACATCGGAACACCTCTATTGAATGCATATCAAGAAATATAGTGCACATTTTTGGTGCTGTCCTCAAATCCTAGAAAAAAAACCCATAATAAGTCCATTTGTGAAAGGAGTGGATACAAGTGTCTTCCTCCTCATGAAAATACCTGTTGTGTTTTCAGATGCAAGGGTGGTAGAGAGAACACTTGGATTCTTTGGCCTGCAGCATCAACAACAATGGTTGTTAGTACATGCTGTGATACCTTGTGCCAGTGATGGCAGGGGAAAACAGTGCTGTTAATAGCAGACTACAGGGCAGTTACATGGATTTGTTCCACATAAACAAGTGGAGTGGGCTGTGTGTTTCCAACTGCTTAGCTGACACTTAAGTAACCAAGTAACTTGTCTACCCATAGCCCTTTAGCACTGATCATCTTCAATACTATGGCAATAGTATAGTCAATACTGCAGCTTCCCACCTCTATTCCATATCTTTGTCTGTTAAAAACCCATCTATGCCTCACTAAGGAAGGATAAGTATCTATCATGCTGGATATGTGATATATTTCTACAGTTTGCAAGCTGGATCTACATGGTGCTCCTGCAGAATGTCAGTAATAACCTGTGTATTTCTCTGGCTACCAATGTTCTTGCTGTAAAAGATAACCAAAAGACCTTGTGGCTTGAAAAGCTTGTGTCCATGTACCACTATTTTGATACTTGCCACAGAATTGTGTGGGGTTTCCATTGTTTCACCCCAGAACAACCTGGGAAAACAGATGTTAAACCATTGCATTCTTAACTAAACACTTGTAGAATCTCACAAAGGATCCTCGTCAGTGTAGTGGGTTGGAGGTAAAAATAGAAATGCCTGCTTATTAGTTCCTGCTGCCATTGAAATACAAGATTTCTCTGTCACAAGGAACAAGTGTGTGTGAAATGAGCTCATGGGTTGCCTGCAAACCAGAAACATCCCTTCTGTTTCTATTTCATAACAAGCATTCCTGGGGGAGACTGCCAACAGTTTTTACGTGTTAGCTGTGATTATCTCGATATGCAGAATAAGCAGTGCCTGACAAGGATTTGGACCCATCACAAACCATACTTAGCACAGAAACTACAGATGCTAAGGGGATGTGAAAGTACAGGACATGCAGTTTGTCTTACCCGGGTGTCTGCCTCTGGGATTTGCAGCTGTATGAACATATTGAACGCATGCGTCAATGCTGTAACTTTGGGAGGCATCACAACTGCCTCTTGGCTCTTCATCCCTGTATTGGGGATGCATTATATCCTAGCTATTCATCCCTATGTTGTATCCCTGAGGCGTGCCCTGTGTCCCAGTAGATGGAGCCCTTGCTGAGCCTTTCCATCTTCCTTTAGTGCTGCATCTGCTGAACACATCCTGGTAAGCAAGTCTGGAAAGGGTTCTGAGGGTTAGTGGGATTAGGGGGAAAGAGCAATAGTGGAAGCTTATTTCTTTGTATGAGTTGATCCAGAAGATAAAGAAATCGGTTCGTGGGATAAGCAGAGATAAAAGAAGCTGCCCTGGTGAACCCATTGGGCTTAGCTTGAGAAAACTGAAGCAGTTCTGACCGAAGCCTAGTTCTTCTTCCCTAGGAATTTAGGGGAGAGGATGCAGTAAGTTGGATCATGATCTAACAACTGTTTATTAAGTCTCCTCATGTCATACCACATTAAAGCTTAAAATATGTTTCTCCTCAGGCCTCCAAAGAAACTTAGTTCCTTCCCCTCGTGCTTTTATCTTTCTTTCCTTGTACTCCAATTGCAAACATGCTCTTTTGCTGCTTTCCACAGTAAATTCTTTTTCTAGGTCATGATTTTTATCTAGCAGGGGAAGTTAAGCAAGGTTAACATTCAAATAAAGACCTTTAAATCAACCCCATAAATCCTGAGGAGAGGTTATTTATGCTGGATTCCTTCCACATTACTTTGGTGGACAGTGAACTGCATGAGATGCATTTGTGGTGTGAAAGAGCGAGGTCCTGATGGCATATGCTTATTGGTATTATAGCATAGGGTGCTTCCATCTGAAGTCCTTTTTGGCTTCATTTCAAAGCAGATAGCATCTTGTCATCTTGGTTGTTCCATCAAAGGGAAATATTGCCTGATCACTCTTACAGTTCTACAGTGTTTCAGTGACCTGCACTGGTGGCCGCTTTCCACTGCTGCTTAGAAGGCTTGTTAGGAGTGGTATATACATATAATGTGCTCCTCATAGCATTATAAATGCTCCAGGGAGCAAACATCCTTTTGCTGCCAAATGTCAGGGTTTGCATCCTAAAGCAAATAACTGGGTTCTGCACACTGGCAAACCAGGATGGTCTGCAGCTGTCTGCCCCCAGAATGGCTGTTTCCTACAGATGCATGTCCTGGTGGACACTAACAGGAGCAGAGGAAACCACATTGTACAGAAAACAGATGGTTGCTTCAGCTGCTCACAGATGTCACAGCAAATACCTGTGTATGCTTTTATGTGTTTCTGGATCCTAACATTATCCCCTAAAGGCAAAATAAGGAGCCAGAACTTGTGGAATTAACAGGATTTCATGCAGTCCGACGCTGCTTGGGTGAAAGTCCTTTGTATAAGGCTGGCTGGGAAGGCTGCTATTTACCATAAGGGGAAAGCAAATTCAAGCTGGAAGGTGCTTATTAGGCAATGCTAATTGCTGGTTTGATGCATTGCATTGCTTGTGGGGAAAGGACATTTTATTGTGGAAAGGAATTTCATGCAAGTAAATGTATGCAAATATGTCTTCTGAATTGCTGAACATAAGCAGGATTCAGAGGTATAGTTTTTGTGCTCTAGACTACATAATAAGGTGTAAGAGGGCATATAAGGACTATAGATTTTCCCATATGACAGAAGCACAGTTGAGAACTTAATGCCAATGTCTAAAATGAGGTATGGAGTGGGGAGTATACTGATGGCACAGGGTGTCTGGGATGTGTGACACTTAAGCATTGGCAGGGGGTTTGTATGGCATAGTATTGTTTGAGATTGCTTCTCTACGTTCCTCACCATTGTAACTGGCAGAAATGGTAACAGCACAAGGGTTTGTATCAGTGGAAGAGATGAACAGAAGCCCTGTTTGATGGTCCATTTGACCTCAAGAAAGCTCTTTCAAGCACAAATGCTTGAAAATGGTGCCTGCTTGACTTGTCACTCAGAACACATTGAAAGGCCTCACTTCTAACTCTCCTAAGGTACTGTGCTAATCCCCAGCTCAACAGTAGGGTACATGAAATGCATTTCTATCATCACTTAACATGTAGGAGACTTAAGCATGGACAAGGAATCCGTTTTGCTGTACAAACACTGAACAAAATACAGCTCCTGCCCTACTGAGTATACCCTGCATGCAAATAAAATCAGTTGCTGAAAGCTTAAAATAACTTGAGCAATTGCTAGCGTGCTGCAAAGGGGCAAGGCCCTACCACATCCTGTTCACTGGAGCTTTGTGGTTGACATCTGAGCAGCTTCTCCAGGCTGGAAGATGCAGAAGGCTAAAGAAAAGAATGCTGGAGTTCCTCTTTCTGAGGACAAGGATTTGTTTCTTCCCTAAAGGGAAAGTTTCTGCTCCTTTACAATGATGCTTCCCAGTAGAGCTTTGAAATCTCATTGTGGGAAGGGTGGTCAGCCCACTTGAAAACCTTAGCGTGTTAGAATAACTCCCTAGTGAAGAGACTGCACTTGTAGTGATGGTCTCTTCTTCCATACAGATAAAGGAGTAATGTGAAAGATGGAGCTTGGTCAAGTAAAGCTAAAACTTGTAAAAGGGCTTTGACATCCTCAGCTGAGCTCTGTTCTTTGTTTATGAAGATAATCTCTGTATTATGAGTTAAGAAGTTAAGCAGTTGTGCCCACACAGTGGTGTGAGTTGGTATTTATAGTATCACACTCTTGTGTGTAAGTGCTGTATTGCTTCTGTTCCTTAATGTTCCCTTTTCTGTCCTGCTAGCTTCTGGTATTCAGTCCTGAAATCTGACTTCCCACAGCTGCCAGTGGTGTCCTGCTGGCATCCCTAGAGAGCAGATGATTTAAAGTAATCAGTGTTGTCAGTAGCACTCAGTATGCCTTTCAAGTGGTTAGTGATTCAAGCTGTACTTTGAACATGTTCATTGAACATGGAAGGCAGAGCATATCCTTGATGGGAATGAGGAATTCAAAGGCTTGCTGTGAAATTAGGTGGTTTGTAAAGTTAGCAGGAAAAGACACACAAGTTTCTGCAGCCCAGGACATATGAGGAACCACTCTTCAGGCTGGAAAACAATGGACTTGGACACAACTGAGATGAATGCAGGCTGTCTTCAGGTGTGGAGTGAGGTGTGAGTGAGGAAGCATCCTTTACACATAAGCTTTTATTGACCAAAGTGGAAAATGCAGCCAGGTGGTCTGAAAACAAAGGGATTTGCAGGTGAAGTGATGGTAAACTTGGATTTACACTGATTTTGCAGCCCTAAAATACTTTGTAGAAGCATCTTGAAACTTAAGCACCATGACAGCCACCTCTGGGTGGCAGCTTCTGAATGCAGTGCTGCAGTTCAGGGTGGGAAATTGTGTGTGTCTGGGGAATAACACCAACTACCTCCAGTTTGCTATGTGTATGTCCTGGGGGAGGTCTCCAGCTCAGTTACAGCTTTTGTGTGAAGATCTTGGTATGCTAAGGACAGGTCTTCACCTATTGAATGCAGTTCCTCTCTTGCCTCCCAGCTCTGTACAGTGCAGGGTTGTGCCTTGGGTAGCAAAGCTGCTGCCTTTTCCAGGCTACGTAAATAACCCCTGATCAGGCATGGATTTACTGAAGGGGGCTGGAAGGGCTATAACTTAGGACAGAAAGCTGTCAAGGGATAATGCACATTCTCACTTCACATGATGTGATAGCAGTTCTTCCCTACTTCAGATTGGGGAATGCATCTGCCATAGCCTTATATAAAGTGGGAAACTTAGCTTCTGGGAATGCATTGGATGTGACTGTGTAATAAAGCCTAGCAGGGAAAGACTGCAGCAGGAACACAAGTCTGGATAAGTCCATGATTCTATGATCTTATTGTGCATCAGTGACAGTTACAGAGACAGAATTTCTGTCATGTTCTTAAAGCAGGAATATTTCCCTGCCATTCTTGCAAAGGGAAAGGAACAGAAATTGTGGCATATTATCTCCATTTAAGTCCCTGTCTGGACATAGCTCTGCTAGTGCTTAGATGAATTACAAGAAGTTAAAAGCTCATAATGTGATCAAGCAGTTAAAGAAAGGTATTAGGAATTCAGCTAAAGCTCTGTTTCTGACTCTGCCACCTAGGGAGCTTTGTCACTAACATCTAACTTATATCTAGCTTACGGTAATGTTTCCTTAAATATAATTCCTCTCGGGATCCTTTCAGTGGCAATAACAGCTCAAACTTAAATAAAGAACAGGCCTATAGGAATACTTGTGTTTAATAATCTTGCAAGGCTACCAGTCTTTTCTGAGGGCTTTAGAAAGGCATTTGTGGAACTGGGGGGGAGATGGTATAAAACAAACTTCTTTCTTGACTTATATATTGAGTAGGGTTAGGTTGGTGCTCACTTGAAGTTAGTTTGGTATTTCAGGATGCAATGTGGCAGCAAAGACAAAACAGAGAAGGTTCATCATCTGGTAAATATTCATGTGGTGCAACAGGGAATTCAGATGAAAGAAACCCAGCTATTGAAAAATACCATCAGCATCTGAGCAAAGGCATTAGCAATGGTAATCAATGCACCTGCTGGAGAGCTTCCACAGAACACTCCTCATGTGAGCAGTCAGAGGGTTTCCTATGGAAACCTTCTGTGTAGGGTTAAAGAAACTGCCTTGGTTTGCATAGGTGTAGAAATCAGTCTTGAGTGTGGTCCTGCTGAAGCTCCAGGTACCTGCTACTTCAGTCAATAGTGTTTTGCAGTCCCAATGTCAGCCTGGGGATTTCTGTTGTAGCTATGTGCCAGAAAGACTAGGAAAGCTTGAGCTTTGATGGCTCAGTGCTCTCCCCATATGCTCAGTGCAGGTTTTCTCCTGGTATCACGTTGGAAGCTTTTTCATTAGCTTATATTGAAAAGGAACTGGTTTACTGTTCAGCAGGAATTATGCCCTTGATATACTGATGATTTTTCTCTCGCTTTGTTGTTCTCTTTGCTGCTGTAAAGATCTTCTTGAAGAATGTTTCTTTTTTGTGTGGAAATGCTCCAAAGAAGGGGAAATTGAGGAGCTAAATTTGGACAATGCATCTGTCTGTGTGGAGTGTTTATGGAACAAACATTGTGAATATGCTAAATGACTCTAATAAAACAGGCTCCAGCCCTGTCCTCTTCCCCAAGGGGCTGCCCCAGTGATTGAGAGCTGTATTAATCTTGCATTTATTATTAAACACCCTGTCCTTGAAAGAAGCCCTGAGGCCACAGCATTCCTCATGAACCTTTAGATCGCTGGTATTTGTTTACTGCTGCCTCTCTGTCTCTAATGTAATCTATCAGCTTCATGCTTGCCTTGGCTTTGATGGCAATGACCACTTGGATGAGAGGAAAAGGAGTACAGTGAAGATGTCCGGACTCTTTTCTGTGCCTGGCTTCTGGCCTTTAAAGCAGAAGTTGCTAATTGTGGCTCTTACTCTGGGAAATGGCCTGGATTCCAGCCCAAGAGGCCACAACTCCTAACACTGCCCTAAGTTTAGCCGCTGGTACGTGTATGCTGTCCATAGTGCACAATGAGCTGTAAGAGGAACAAACTTTGAGCACAAATTTTATACCTGAACTTGCATAAGGCCTCTATTTGTGGAGAATTTGCCTTTTTACAGTTCAAATAGTAGCTCTAAACCTGGTGATATTTTGCTATGTATTTGAGGGTGGTATTGTTAGAGAACAGGCTTTTGTCATCTGCTTGGATAGCTCCAGGTAGCTTAACTGTCTGGTTCTGGGAGACAGGGTCTTTCCCTGAGATGTAGCTGAAGTCTCTTCATTGCTGTAGGTATTGCACAGCTCTGGCTATATCATGTAGTGTGCTAAATCTAACATAGCCTAGCCTCTCAAGAAACGGGAGAGAGAAAAGGCAATGTATGATGCAATGCATGAATTCACTTGATGCCTTCATTTTAAACTAGATTTGGTTATATGGAAGGAAATGAGGTCAAAGACCAGGTCCTGCTGCTTTGATAGAAGCACTGTGTCCCAGAAAAAGCTGTTTCCTGAACAAACTCCTTTTAAGTTTTGTATAGTATTTATTAGCTGGAAAACTTACATTCTTATGATTGATGGCCAACCTTTTTGCTGGTAAGGATGTTTTAATAGCTTATACTTATTGTGGCCTAGCAAACAGTAAGATTTTGCTTAAATGCTTCCTTAGAGTGGTGTCTGAGCACATTGTTGTTTCCCAAGAGAGAAGGCGACTGTCTTTGGTTGTGTCATTTCACATTAGGCTCTCCTCAACACTGGATTCTACATTCTATCAATCTCCATTGGGGAACAATCCTGTACAATGCCCAAGGGGCCTGAATAGATGGCTAGTGACCTCTTAAATCAGATGAAATCACTCAGATTCCATGCTCCAGCTGTCTTATACAACACCAGAAGCTACTCAGTTTCTGCTTGAACTTCCTGTCTTTAAGTAGGTTGCTTTCCTTTCTCCCTGCTCCAGTTCACTGGTAACTGGTTTGCATTCAAGTTTATGGGTGCTGGGAGGGGGATAAATTCCACTGCTCTGCTTTCTGTTGGAATGGAAGGGCCAGATTTCACTTCAGGTCTCCCGTAAGGACTTGCAGATGAAGAATGAGGTCTTTTTTGGCTCTTCTTTCTAACTGGCAGCTGAAAATGTAAAAGCTAGACACAGCAGTTCCTAGCTGGATGGAGCCAATTGGAGTTGTGAGTGATTTAGGAGTTGGACTTGCAGCGCTGGGCTTCCAGCTGCTTTCTCTGCTTGGTTGGAGACAGAAAGGAACATGTGGCCCTAAACTAATGATGCCTGAGAAGGGAAGCAATAGGATCACTGAAAGGGCTCACTAATGTGCATAGGGTTTTGGTCCTAAATTCTAACCCGATCTCTTCTAGTCTCTTCTTTCTACACAATGGTGTATTTCTGCCTTGAAGAGAAACTGCTGCAGCCTTTTAGAAGTAGGGAAGACTTTAAGTGCGAGGTCTAGTTCTGTGGTTTATTTCTCTAGGGTAGAGAGGTGCTGTTTGTACCTGCTCAGAGGAAAAAGCAATACTGCATTTGTATAGTAATAAAGCATCATTTGACTGATGATTTCATGTCAGAAACTGAATGCTGGGTAAAAATGAAATGCTGGCTTTACCCTTGAGTCGAATCTTAGCAGAAACCTTCATATTTAGGGGAATAAATAGGAGCCTGTTGTGTAACAGGACTTAATCCTATGTCTAGGTAGGCAATTGGAAATGTTTTCTTTCTTGTTTGCGAAACTGCTTTTCTTGTTCAGCTTATCAATGTCCACATAAGTCTTGGAGGTCAAATTCCATTCTTGAAAGCACTGGGCTGGCTTTGTGCTGACTCCCTGCTTGTAGAAGGCAGATTAGAGCCTGTGGGAGGTGAAATGGTGGAGTTGGTTGGAGGGGTACAAATGTTTTCTTCTTTTCTCAAGGGAACAGATTTAATGTCCAATTTCATAATTACTGTAAGTAGAGGAAACATGGGTTTTGGCACTATTCCTGTGTGTTTTCAGTCACTGTCTTATGGAAATCCCTGTGGCTTTGTCATCCTAAGGATATTTTAAGCTGTGCATTGACAGCTCTGTCTCCAGTGATGCTTTTCTGAGCCATCAGGTGATGCATGAAGGAGTAGGCTTCAGGGAAGGGTCAGTCTTGCTTTTTATAGATGAGCACTCAAAATGAGACATGAAGGTAATCTTACCATACAAACTCATTTCAGTAAGGGCTGTATTTCAATACTGGCTGTACCCCTGATAAACTTTGGCTTCTGAGCACAGAATCTGTTCTTCCAGGGTGGGTAGACTAACTCAAGGCACTGATTTCAATGTGCAGTGCACAGTATGTGTGGATGGTCTCTGGCATTGACCGGTGCTGTTAGCCTGCAGAACATGAGCAGTGTTTTCCTTGCATATACCCAGTTATCTGGAGAGCAGTGCCTCTGGTTCTGATTGTACATAGTAAGGAGAGGAAGTAAAACAGTTTACAAGAGTCAAGCACTCCATGCTGAGCAGGCTAATGCACCCTGCTGCTCTGTCTCTGCTTAGATTGCATCTGCTACCCAGGATAACCTGGAAGTCTGTGCTGCATGTAGACAAGCCTTTAGTCCCTGCCTACAGCCTGCTGCAGTACTCCTTGATGCTAGATAAGGTTGCTCTCTACAAGACTACTTGCACTGCAAGTCAGTTTGTCCCGAGTCTTGTCAACAGCAGGATGGGATCTAGTGGTGCTGTCAGAACTGGAGCTCTTGAGTACTGTACTGAACCGTGCGTAAAAGCAGGCTTAGCTATCTAAGTCTCAGGCTACACAATGGATTTACCTTGATTGCAGTTAATGAAAGCTTGGTGTCCAAGTCCCTAAGGCATGTTTTTAAGGAGGGGAAAATCTGATCTGTGGTCACCAAATTAAGACAATGTCCGAAGAAGCTAAATGACAATGAGGGAAAGAGGATCCCAGCTTGTTTTGGCAGAAAGGGTTGGTATGCTTGACTCAAAAGTGGCTTAATGCTAGAACAACCCTGATTACCCATTAACCTGCTCTAGCTCTATATCTGTATCTTCTTTATGTCATTTTTGTTAGGCATACATAATCCTGGTGATTAGCCTCTCATTCTAGGAGCAAATAAATACTTAAACCCCCAAAGAACTGTGGTCTTGCTGCAGTGGTGGGGACAGATGCACAAAACCTCTTCCTCTCTTTAAATCCCTCTGTAAATGGAGGAAGTATTCAGACCACTGCACTGTAAGTCTTTCCACCTTCATTCCTGTGTGTTTAGAAACTGTGGGATTTGGTCAGTCTAGGCACACTCTTTCCATAGCAGACCCTGGTTCTACTGGTGATGGATTTTGTTTGTGTCTTTCACATCTGCAGCTCCTTTTTTGGGGGGGACGGGAGGATTGTTGGTTTGTCAGCCTCTTGTCATTCCTTTAAATCTCTTTCAGATTACACTGCAACATCCCAGCTGATGTGGAAAAGGGGCTTCCCAAAGAGAGGATGGATTGGAAAGCACAGGGGAAGGAAAACCCCTTAAGAGAGCTCCTGCTTCCCACCCTCCAGCCAGAAGAGGGTTAACCAGGCGCACGGCTCCCGTGCAGGCAGCGTGTGCACTTGGCAGTGAGATGTGCTCCAGTACGAGAGGAGCGGAGCAGCTCTGCTCCGTTCGTCGGCTCGCAGACGGATCCCGCATCTCCGCCGCTGGTGCCTGGCTCTGATTGAAGGGTCGGTCCCAGCCTCCCGAGCCTGCATCCCGCCTCTCAGCAATGGGATCTTCCCCTCTTCGCATGGTGGCGTCTGACCTGGGCTTGCTGCTGTGAGGTGCTGGCTGATGAATGAGTGCCGCTCCAAGCAGAGCCAGGTAAGACAGCCTTACTCTTGTTCCCATTCCAGCTGTCAGACAGTGGCAGTGCTATAGGCACTGGGTTGTGATGGTTTGTGGGCAGCCAGGCGGATATATGATGGTAGTGGTCTCTTAGCATGGAATGTAAAAGTACAGGTCGTGGGGATACTGTTACCCTGTCCCCTCTGGAGGTGGTTGTGAGGGGAGTTGCATGGTCTGATCAGCTATGCTCTTTATTTGAAGCATTGAAGTTTACTGCAAGTCAATAGTAAAGCTATTAACATGGACTGTTGAAAAGGCTGTGATGGCAAAGATGGGCTTGTATTTTTGGAGGGAGAAGAAATTCTGTTCTTGTTTCATTTCACAAGATGAAAATACCTTTGAGAGGGGTCTTCTGAGAATCACAGTATTCAAACTGTACATGCCATGGAAGAATAGAAAGTATGTGTCTTTCCACACAGGAAGGATGGTATATTCAAATAGCTATATGCATAATACCATTGTGTTTTGTGGACCTCCTGGATGTTGCAAAACACTTGTGCAGATACTGCTTCAATTTTAAAGGGAAGCTTTTCATTCTGTTCTCATATCTCAATTTTGTGCTTTTTTCTCCTCTAATTTAGTTGTGGGTTTTTTTTTTACAGAGCTTTTAGCTCTTTCAACACATATTTCTAGCTTACACACCTAAGTGCTTGCCCTGGAAATAGCATGCTAAATGTGAGTTAGGCTACCAAAGGCAGCAGGTTAATCTAGCCTTCTCATCTGAGTTGTCAGAAAAGCTATTGCAACAAATGGATATCAGTCCGACCACACTTTTCATAGCCAGTTGTCTGTGTGCTTTTAGAACGAACTTAAGGCTCCTGAATAGATTGTGTACTTCATACAAATACACATAAATATATGAGAGGAGGCATTACATAGCACAGTCAAGGAAAAGAATTGGTGGAGTGTGGGCTGAGGCAGGTGAGGATTTGACCACCCATAGCTCATAACATGTATGCCCACTTAATCTTATTAAGAGTGATCCTCCTCACAAGCAGGCATTAGGCCTTTAATAAAAGATGACACTGTTAATCTTGGTTTTGAGCGGGTTATGAGTCTCTGAATGGTTGGCAAAGAAGGCTTAAAATATTAGCCCTGTATGTTGAGTATAGGGTAAATGCAGACACTGCAAACTTCATAAGCCACTGGAATTCCAATGGTATTGCCAAACTCTGAAAGAAAACAAGCAGGTGAAAGCTTAACTGAAGGCCTTGCAAGTGTTTCCTCCTTTTTGTTTAGTCTTTTACACAGCCATTTAGTGCCCTGTTGCTTATAGCAATTGCAAGTAATGTAAACTGACGTGAAAGAATACTGTGAGTTGTGACCAGAGCTGATCTGCTTGTCTTTCATTTATCTAATAAGCAAAGGTTGCATCATGTGCTGTATGATCCATTGTGCCTGCGTGCCTATTTCATGAGAACATACTGAAGCACATAGGGAAAAAGAAAATGTCAATACGGAGAGATCAGGTGCTGTTCCCATCATCTGCTTTTGACCTTTCCCATATAAGAAGCCTGGAATGGTTGGGTAAATGTTAAAGAAGAGGTTTGCTACAGAATTAGATGAATTGTCATATATTAAAGAATGACAGTGACTTGGATCTTGCTTTATCTGGACTAGATGAGCTCTGAGTGGTTCTTGTTTCTTTCCTTTTGCAAACTATATTCTATTTGCAAACTATAAAACTGGAGCTCAGGTAAACCAAAAGCTTAGGGCTTAAAGCTCCTGTTTCTTTTTCCTCTCTTAGCAGGGAAATAACTGAGCAAATGCTTTAATCTTTGCCCTGTCCTAGAGAGAACTTGGTCTTTTCACACTTCATAGCATCGGTTTTCTTTTGTCAATGTTTATCATTGAAATTCACCTGGTAATTTACCAATTCCTTATTAATAAGTCAAAGATCAAAGACTCTGTCTAGGGACAATAGAGTGTTAGGAGATAGCACAATGATGGCACCACCTACTGATGCTCTGGAGGGTTCTGTGTGTGCCAAGGAGGTGTGCTGTTGAGGTCCCTCAACTTTTTGGGGGTGTGCAGGCTCTAAGGCTCACATGTCATCAAGCACCAGAGTTGGCTTAAAGTGTCTCTTTCATTTAAATTCCACAAAGGAGAAAGGATTCTGCTCATTCACTTGAGCAGGAGTGTATTTTGACCTTAGTGATCAGTACCATGTATAGCTAGTAAGTGATTTCTAGAGTAGAAAATGAAGCAAGAGCCACACCTGGTAGGAAATCATCTTGTTGTAAGCTTGGCTAAACTTTCAATGCAGGTTCCATTCATAAAAGACAAAGACTTTGTAGTAGGCTGTTGTCTGGAAAATGCCATGCTTGTAGCTGGACTGTAATGTGCTTAGACCAGGGGTGAATTTAAGCAGAGAATTGGGGAACTTGTTCAGTTCCATGTAGAACTGCCACTTAGTACTTCCAGAGCATCTGTTGCTCTCGAATGATGTGACTTATGAACTGTAGAGGAGAAGGAACAAAGCATAGTCTCGCCTGACAAAGAATGCAGTTGTAACTTCCTGAGCTCTTATGGCATGTTTTGATCAAAAAGAAGGTGAGTATTTTAACACTGTATATTTGACAACACGTTTGGCATGTCTGTGATAAGCCTTTTCTTTTAGTGTATCGTGCTGCTTCCATATGTATGACTCTTGTGTATGGCAGAGTAAAATGCCACCTCGCTTTCACCCATTATCATGCTGCAGCCCGTGAGCTTGTGACCTGTGTTTGTATTCCCCTGATGCTACATATCAGTGCTCACTTGTCCTATGTACTTCATGTCTGTCTTCAGCTACTTAATACTACACAAGCTGTGGAAATAGAGTGATCTTGGGTCTCAGAACAGAGAGACTGCTTGGGTTTGATTCTTCCAGAGTCAGTCTCTTGCTTGTGGTAGCTATACCAATTACTCCCTCCAAGACATCTCATGTTCTGGACCCCTTTACTTAGCTTTAACTGCTTGCTATGTCATTCCTATATCAGGGTATGGGATTTAGCTTGAAAGTTTAATGTGAAAGAAAATGGTAGCCCTGTTGCCTGTGGCAGTGCCTGCTGATGTTGCTCCATGTCACAGAATCGTACTGCTACTGTTTGCTTGTTGCTTGTCAGCCTTGTACAGCAGTGCTGTGGATGTGTGAATATTGCCCTTCTTCTGTGGGTGCTACACTAGTGCAGCTGTGGGGTCTCTTGAGCCACTGAAGGTGTATGCTGTATAATGAAAATGTGGCATCCGGCTATCACAAGATTGACAAAACGTGTGGTGTCTTATGTAGTGTCTCCTGCCTGTAAAATAAGAATCATACCATGCTCTTCACTGTGCTCTTTGTTCCTGTTGATTCAATTTTATTTCTGTTATCAGCTTTTATTCCATTTCTAGTGCTTCTCTCCCATGTCCCCATTTTTCTACATCCCTATTTCACCCTTCTCTCATCCTTTGGGTGTTTGGCAAGGTGGACATTAAGGAATTGGGCTTTTAGAAAGATGATGACAATTGGCTATGTAAAGTAGCTTAAAATGGGAAGACTTTTGTAAGGGTTGGAAAATGGCATGTTCCTTGCCAGCTTAAGCAAGGAGGAACCTGTCCAAAAAGGAGCATCTTACCTGGTCTGATGGGCTTGGTTTGCAAGTTAGTTGTATAACACACGGAACAGAGCATAGACAGGAAAGGAAGATGCATCTTCCCCTGTGTCTTGCTTATCAAATGCTAAACTAACCAGGTGGCTCAGAACCAGAAACCGTTTGTGGTATTTGGAGGGATCTTTGGTTTTGGTAGGGCAGAGCACAGCTGGGCAAGGAAATGAAATGAGAGGCTCTGTGCTAGTGTAGGCTGTAGTGCTGATTGAGTGTGAGATTTCTGCAGCTTTCTCTCACATTTCCATTTCTAACTAGGTCATTTACAGTAACCATGCCTTGCTGGCAGGCCTGATGACTGCAGTACAGCCACATGTTTCCTCTATTCCAGTTCTTACTTAATGAAAAAGGTATTTATTTTAAGCAGCCCTCATGTAAAAGTCTGTAGCAGGGGGTGTCAGGGAGAACAGAATTGGCATGCTTGCAGGTCCCAATATATGCATTAGGTGATGGGATGATACCATAGGAGAAACTCACTCCTGGGACTGTGTTACTTTCATATGCTTTTAACTCTGTCACAGGGTAAGAGGACAAACATTAGCAGGTAATCTGTGTTGAAATGAAAGATGAACCAAGAAGCAGCTCTGATGCACTGCTATGATTGAGGTGAAACTGCAGAGTGTAGCTAATGACTTCCTAGTTGGCTGAGGCTCGAGTCCCACGAGAGAGCACTGTTGGGTTAATATTCTTTTTTTAACCCAAATGATTCATGATCTTTCAGCACACAGTATTTGCTGGTAGAGTATTTATAAGTTCTAGAAAGGAAGGGAGATGTGTGAAGTATACTTATTCCATCTGAAGCTCTTTGGAGCACTTATTTCTATACCCACAATTATCTATATGCAAAGCACCCAACTGTGACCTTGGATTGCAGTTTCTACAAACCTCCACGTTACAACTAACTTAATGCAATGGAGAGTGCTATGAAGGCAGCTTGATCAAGTCTGATGTTGTCATGTAAATATGAAAGAGCACAACCCTCTTTTTTTACCTGCATGATACTGTGTAAGGATATAGATGTATGAACTCCTTGAATACCAAGGTTTGCATGACACATTGTACACGGTGAGCCTGGCAAAGTTGCATCCAGATAGCATTTTGTGATACAGCCTGTCTGGGCTATACATGATGATGTGCTTCAGAGATTGTGGGCTCGAAGCAGTGATTGAGTGACCTGAAAGGAAACTGCCATGCTTCTGTTAGAGCTTAGGCTATAGCTGATATGATGAGATGTGTAGGGTATCTGTGATCCTAAAAGTAGGAGTGCTCTGCACAGTAAATGCTGCAAGCAGAGAAACAATCAGTCCTAGGTTGCTCTGAAAGCTTTTGTTGAATGCAACTATGAGTTACCCATATTTTATGGCCTCAATGCTTTTTATGCTTTCCCTTCTTCTACAGATGAGGAAACTGATGGAGAGAGAGCAAGTAACTTGTGTAATGTCAGGCATGTTTGAAGTAACAAACCCAACGTGGGGTTTCTCCTTTTGCTGGTAGAACTTTGTGGCCATTACAAACTCTGGTGTTTCACTAAAGTGGGAACAGAATTTGGACTTGCTGTAAGTCTTCAGAGCATAAATGCTTCAAGGGCCTCACTTTTTGACTGCAAAGCAAGAGGTTATTAGATTAGTAGAGTTGAAAAGGAATAGCTTGGTGACAGCAGTGAGCTCAAAACCTCAAGCCAACCCAGGCAGGTTTACAATCCTTGCCATAGAGAAGGTTTTAAGACTTGTTTGCATGACAATGCCAGGTCAGTGACTGTGCTTATGACTACTTAGAGACTTCCCTGTGCTAGGAAATCCTCTTGAAACAGGATACCTGGAAAAAGTGGTCATGGGGCTGGGGAAATTCAGCAGCTTGCTCATTATGCCAATGTGGTTGTTTGCTGTGATGTTTTCCATGGTTATGAGTAGTGCAGCCCTAACAATATGCATGGGAAAGATGGCTTGTTTCCATAATCAGTTCCACCCTTTGTGCTGGGAAATGGTTGCAGAACAATCTGTTTCTGATCAACGGGCTGAAAATCACAAACTGTATATGGATACAACACTTACAACACTGCCTTAATCCTTATTTGTGCCTCAACCCACCCTCCTTGCCCACCTTTTCACCCTCAAGTTCAGCTGTGTTATGACTGAAGGAACTGTCTTGGCTCATTTTTACCCTGTTATACCTTGCTTCACACTCTGGAGACCTCTTTAAACAATGCTGTTGGCTGTGTGATGCTCCGTCATGTGAGTCACTGCAGCTGTCATCCAGCCAAGATGTATACATATACACTTATTATTCTAGCCTGATTTATCCGTTTCTTCCCTTCTCTTCCAGTTCTTCCACCAGTTTTGGTTTTCCCTTCCAATATTTAGCTTTTCCTGCCTCTGTGGTAGCCAATTGATCAGTATTTCATGCTTTGGTCTCTAAGTCTGGAGTAGTTGACAAGATCAAATCAATAGTCTGGAAACAGCCTCTTCAGGCCAAGGGAATTTTTGTAGCTGAATTACTTGTTTCTGCCACATTTTCCACTTGGTGCAAAGTTGGCCACTTTCCCATGTTTGTCTTTTAAATGCAGAATCCGTTACCAAATCCGAGACCTTTTTCTTTGGTTTTCATTCCGGTTTTTATCCTTTCTTTTACAGGAAAGGGGGAACCAATGTGTAACATTTATCTTTAAGCTCATCTGAACTGACCATCTGCTCTTCCTTGCTTTTGCCAGGGGAAGCTTTGGGGATCTAGGCTAGATAGAGGGGGAAAAGTCTAATTACTTAGTATTAGACCAGACTTCCCCTTGTTTCACAAGGGAGTGAAAGAAAAATGTGACTAGTGTGTACAGAGGCTCTGGGGTATCTTGGTAGCCTGAGAAGCTCCTCATTTGATTTTAATGAGACCTTGGGGTACAAAGGTGACTGCATCTGAACTGTTATATAGCAAAGCTGGAAGAGACCAAAATAGGTCAGTGTCTCTAGAGCTTCTAACTTTGAATATCTGCAAGGCAGTCTGCTGCTTTGGACTGGGAAATGCTTCAGCCTCTGCCCTGCTATGAGATCACTTGGTATTTGTGGGGTTTGGCAGCTTTGGTGCTGTATGGGCATCTCTGATCTGGAAATACTCCATCTGCACCAAGTGCTGCCCCTGTGCTAGTGAGCCCTTAGAGAGCTCAGGGAGGTTTGTGCTCCCTTTCTAAACCCTTGCAATCCTATTGCTGGAGTAAGCAGATCAGGCCAGCTGTGTGTTTACTATTTGTGTAGGTAAGCCTTTTATCTCTTAATGTGTCTTTGAGGAAGGGCCTATCTTTCATATGTAGTTAAGATCTGAAGGCATGGGCCCCTAGCATCTACATGAGCTCCTTGGCTATAATACTGTACCGATAGCAGCATTGTTCTGCTGTAGTGATTATTCCTATATGGGGGAGATGGACATGAGGAATTTTCTGGGAACAGGAAGTACAGCTGGAGCAGGAAACAAAAAGGAGCTTTTTAATCTCACTGCTGCTTTATATGCCAAACTGTTGTCTTTTTCCAGTGGAGTATGCTTGGTGCCAGAGCAGAGATAATACAGATTGCAGCTGGGGGACACAAAGCCAAGCACCCCACTGCTCAATACTATCTGTTGCAGCTCTGAAATCAGTGGAGCTGCTCCACTTTATGCCAGCTAAGAACATTTGTCTGGAGTGATTTGCTTTTTAATGTGGTCCCTGCAGGACCAATGCAAGTCAGTGCTTTTGTGGGCACATCTTTTTATTCATTGTCTCCTTTGCCTGGGGATTGCAGAGATTGAGACTGAACAGAGTCGGCCAGGTGGCATTACTGACTGCATTTCATCGGATGTGCAGAACACAATGCATGTCAGAGCCTTTCCAAAGAAGTGCTTTTGGTTTGCTTTCCCCAAACACTGCTATTGAAGGCAAAACTCTTGTTTAAGTAGTTCTAGTGCTGCTCCCAGGTTGGCCATCTCCTTTGACTGGACTTGTTGAAACGTCAATACCAACCACAGCTTAAATCTGGATTGAAAAAGGGAGATGGTTCAAGATCTCTGTCTAAGCACTATTGAGTACTCTCAATTTCAACGCTCTGGAGAAGAAAGGTTTAGAGTGGCTGTGGATATCAGCAGTCTGTGGGCAACAAAAGAAACCTTTGAGATGCTTAACACATGTTGTGAGGTCCCTTTTGCTAAAGCTGATGTCATTAAGTACCGTGGCTCAAATTCCAGCCCTTGAAAGCCACTCCTAACCCAAACTGGGCATAGTGATTACTGTTCCGTTTATTCCTAAATGCAGCTGAGTTCTTACACACTTGTTACGATCAGATCCTGCACTGGTGCTTTAATCTGCTTGGTTTTAAGGAGATTCGAGTCCTACAGGTAGGGGTTTTAGGCTGGGTTTGTAGTTTCCCTTCCCCCTAATCGCGAGTCTTTTACAAATGTTGCCATCTAAGGGGCTTAATGCTGCTTATCAGTTGTTTTCCTACTGTTGGTAACTGAAGCTCTAAATGAAATTATTCTGGGCTATAATTTAAATGCCAAGTGTAATTATTGTTGAAATGATCTGCTTACTGGTGCCCTTCACTCTCTGGTGACATCCCTTCATCCTTGAAGGGTGAGCAGAAATAGAGATGAACTTACTTGAGCACAAAACCTGTAAGCTCTGTCTTCATGTAAGAGTATGTAATTTATGAATAAAGGGACTATTGGTCCCTTCATTGGGCATCTTCATCTGCTACATGGGTCAGAAAGGAGTAGAATGGTAAAGAATATCTTATGTGGTGGGTAGAGAAAATACAAGGGATTTGGACTTCTTTCTGTAAGAACTTTCACAAGCTGGAGACATTAAAAGGTCACTTCAGTGACCACTTCCATGAGTAAGGGAAGTTTCTGAAGGGGACTACCTTTTAGTGTCCTTTTCATGGGTTTACATATTGGCTTTCTTGTTCCATTGGCTTCTGGCTCCCTCCAGACTCAAGAGGGAGAAGAAAACTAATCACAGCAACACAGCAAATCCATGTTAATAGTTTTACTATGAGCATGCTCAAAGGTATGTGCTGCATATGTGTTTAAATATGAAAATCAATGGGGGAGAGTTTTGTTGATGGCAAGTAAGCCGCTCTGAGTAACAGCTTGGCGTATCCCAATCCAAAAGTGCTGCTTCCAAAATGTCATCAAATGTATGTGTAGCATTTGACTGTCTGTGTGCCATCTGTGTGTTTTCTAGTAAAGCTCTGAGTAACTTGTTAATCGTTACTGTATGTTGTTCCTTTCTTTAGCACCCTTGGATCGTAAGCAGAATTCCTGAGAGTGTTTTTCATAGGGGTTTAATTCAGCTGATGATTGTGCTTTACTGGAACCCTTCTGAGGAGGGAATGAAGTCAGGAACTCCTACACCTAATCGAGTGTTTTGGATTAAGGACTGATGCCATAAAATCAAAAGGCCCTCCTAAAGGGGGATTGCTCAGCCTCTGTATGCAGAGCAAGAGAAGGTGCAAGTTAATGCACCAGTATCAGACACAAGTGGTAGCAATGAAGTGATTTGAGGGAAGACAGAACATAATGTAGGTGTTTTGGAGAAGGGTGCTTAAGAGTAGAACAAATAATTAAGTAGCCTGTCAAGGTGATTCTGGTCAGTGATAGTAGCAAATCTGTTAGAAATGTACCCCTCAAGCATGGCTGCTATTTTGGTTTGAGGTTTGATTTAGTTACTGCAAACATGTGGACAATGTCCCCCCTGTTTGTAGTTCTAAACTGCCATCTTCATGGCAATGATGGCATGTAAATCTGCAATCAAGATGCTATAAAGTCAGGTTCTCTCATTAAGGGAAAACTTGCATTGAATGTAAGGGATGTGGGTAACAAAATTATGAATTTGGAAGAAAACAGGGTCTTAACATCCTGTGGAAGAGCTACATTTAGCTAGTCAAGACAAGCATCCTCTAGTATCTTAAGTATTGAGAACTGGATAGATATAAATACTTCAGAGGCATGTTCTGTGCTGAGGATTGGGGCAGAATAAGCAGTACTCTGACAAGACATGGATTTGGAAGATGCTCACAACTTCTAAGTTGTAGAAAATGTTCCTTCTGTAATTGTGGCAAGGAGGGAAGCACAATAGCCCAAGAACTGAGACTGTTTTTCTGCTTCAGTCTGCAACACTGCTATCTGTTATGCCTATTTATACACTCCATGTTAGCTGTATGATTGGCAGGCCAAGATAAGCAAGACTTGTTTGTGATTTTGAGATGCAAGAAGGTGGTTATTAGAGGAGTAAAGGTGTTTATTAAAGCACAGTTTTATTTGGAAGGTATTTACTTCAGACTGATTTTCTTGACTTAAGATTTGTTCTCGTTCATTTTGCAAACTTCTTATTCAAATTCATTGTATGAAAGCAGTGACTTGAAATTGTAAACTTCAAGTCTAGTTCTTGCTGTAATAATGCCAGCCTTTTGCCCAACACTCAGCTCTGGTTCTCTTCCTAAGCATATGGTGAAAATACATTCCAAGCTCCAAAGAGACCCAGTTCACATAATGCTTGAGTTTTGACAGCAAACTGAAGTTTAACCTTTGAGGCTGTGATGCCTTTTTCTCCCATAGGTTTGGTTTAACATCTTGCAGTACAGAAAGCAGTTTCCCAGCTGTAAACAGCAGACCTGTTACAAGGGCTGGAGAAACATGGACTTGTTGAAAGACAGACAAGTAAAGGCTATTGCTGAGCCTTCGAGAGGGGAGGTTTATAAAGCGAGTGTTATGTGAGTCAGGTATTGGCAAGCAATGGGGGTATGTGAAATCAAGCAGGGCAGGAAGAAGATGAAGAGTTGTGGTGTAAAGTTGCACAAACACTAAATAGCAGCTTTGGGAAGCTGGGGCCAGGGCAGGATGTTGTGTGTGTCTTTGAATTCCACCCCACATTAACTTAATGCAAAGTAAGAATAGCTCCTGAGAGTGCTGTGTGTGTGTAGGGGATCTAGCCATGAGGGTGTTTGTGTGTGGTTTCAGTGTTTCACAAGTTTGGGTTGTGAACTACAGCTGGATGGAGTAATGTGAGTTTCCAAAGCAGGGTTTGAACACAGAGTTCTTTCCAGGTAAATATAAGCTGAGAATGGAAAAGGGAAACAGAATGGGGGAAAAATGAGAAGGTTGAGATTATAAATGTACTTTAAAATCAGGACGTCAGATCAGTGACAAAGCAGCCACAGGCTGGAAAGTCTCTGATTTTCCTTTTTCCTGGAAGAATCTGAGACACTGACATATCTGTTTGAATGTTTCCTTTCCTTTACTTACCTCATCTACACTTAATGATGGACTGAGACAGTGCTCCTGTTGTGCAGCTAAGGGAATGGAGGTGCAGATAACCAGCTGCTCAGGTAGTTTCAAATAGAGAGCATTAAGTTGACTGAGGTTATGCACTAGCATCTGCTGATCAAGGATCAGATAGGACTCTTTTGCTTTAGGCTTCTGATCTACCTAAATCCTTATTTAACAGTGAGATAAGAGTGTATTTACCTCATAATACTATAGAGGGAGCTCAGGTAACTGCATCAGATGTAGATGTTTAGGATAGCTGACTCTTGGCCTCAGCCACTAGAGCACAATCCATCAATAATACCCATTGATATGGTTTAGCTTTCTGTCTTGTGAAGAAAGGGGTAAAGTTTCTTGCTGTTTCTTGTGTTAGATGGTTCTTGTTCCAAAGCCTGCGATTCTAGCATCACCTCAAGGAATCAATACCATCTTTTCCAGAAAAAAGGCTGATCTGATGCTATCTGTGGGATTAAAAATTCCCCTAAATCTCTCCATATTCTTTTTCAGAAAAGGCTGCAGATTTGTAAGGTTGGGAATCATTGGGGGGGAGGCTTTGTGGGGTGTGTGTGAGTGAACTTAGGGGCTTCTCCTAACGGTTCTTAGCTTGGCTCCTATTTAATGATGCTAGGTTCCACTAGCTCCAAGATTTAGTAGTGGTGTGGTGTATTATTACCATATAGATAGAGGTATTTGTACACCTCCAGTGTGTGTGGAACACTGGAATCACTGACCAGTGCCTGATGTTGAATCTTGTGCCATTAGGTCTCAGTGCCAGTCACGAAGTAGGCAGATACATGAATGACAGCTTGCCTGGCTCTTGTTTTACATATTTAGATGATGATCATCTTGGTGTCTTCCCACACAAACCCTCCCCTTCATCTCCTCTGACAGTCAGGGCTTGTTTCCATGGAGCTGTTTCATCCATACCTTAGGAAACCTTTTTTTCCTGTTCCCCTATAGACATAATTTGAGGTTTCTATGGCAACGTCTGAGGAGGGAAGGCCCATGATGTCTTAAGCAAGTAAGAACTGATTCTTGGTAAGCCCTATGGATGATTGTATGTTCATAATACATGATGGGAGTGTTCACTGCCCTATTATTCTGGTTTATGTCAAATATGGTGGGGAAAAGCCTGAGGGACTGCCTGAGTTGATAAAGCTCAGACTCTGAAAGTTACAGTTTAAAAAGACAGGCATTAGGAGCAGTTAAACTTAACTGTTACACTGTGACTGACTGAAAAGGCATCCAAGATCAAAAATGATGTAATGTAACTTAATTCAATGTCAGCAAATCTTCTAGAAGGATACTAATAAATTCCGTAAATCCACGAGATTTTGTATTTTAGTATTTCTGGAAGTTTGAAAATAATACATTAAAATAAGTCATTTAAAAATAAACTGATTACATCTGGATTAAAAAAAATAGTTTTTCCTTTAAACCTCCAATATTTGGGGGAGGAGGTAAAATATTCACTATGAATTATGTGGGGGCCAACACCAGCAGCATTGTGAGGATCAGGAAGTGGAGTTCATTTGTGTTTGAAGCAGAGTAGAGATCAGGAAACGACTGTAGTTGCAGTAGTGGAGTCTGATCTGATGCTCTGTGTATGGTGGGTCTCATCATCATCAGCGTGTGCCTGCAGGCTTGAGACCCACCGACAGCCACTCGGTTTCCTTCTGGTCCTTGTGGCAGCTGCTGTGGTAGCAGTTGCTGCTTCCAGTTGCTTTCTGCCTGCTGAAATGCCAGAGCAAGCTGTTCATTTACTGTGGTTCCAGTCAGATGAGGGCTGGTGTTATAAATGTGGACTTTGTTAGTCTGCTGCCTCTGGCTTTGAAACCACTCTTAGGATAACAGTGGGAAGGGAGGAGAAGGCGGCCATGGAAGATCCTGCCTGAGTCTCATACTTTACTCAGTTGGATTTCCTATGGTCTGGTGATCTTCCACTTCCCCCTCCCTTATTTCTGCCTATACAAATCCACAGAGTTTGCCTTCAACACCACTGCAGCTCCCAATGGTGACGAAATGAACCCAATGCTGTGTTTTAGAGGCTTCCCTGGTGAAGCTATCCATAGAAGACTGCCTATGGCCTCTGCTGTTTGTGTAACGCCGTAAGTGCTGCATTACCATGTGCATTTTGTACTGGCTGTTTGAAAATATACACTTGAGTGTTCAGCTATTTAAACTTCAACTTTAACTGAAAAGAGTAGCAGAAAAGAGGAAAGCGTGAGTAGAGGATGTGCAGTATTGGGCATTGAACAGCCTTGTTGATTGTAGTTTATATGGAACAATAGCAGCTTCCTTGGTGTATTTGTGACTGTGGAGGAGTTTGCTGGTGGAACTGGAGTGTCGAAGTGCTCAACAGAAAAAGTTTTATGATGTTATATAGATTAGTCTTGTAAAAGTGTTATTTGACCAATGATATACAGGCGAAATGACTTAGATACTGTTCTGCATGCTATAAATATTAGTCTGTAGTAAACTGTATTTATGAGTGTTAGATGCTGTTAACCTTCAGAAATAAGGGATATGGTGAGAGGAGTTAAGACAGATGGAATTGGTCAGAGAAGTGTGGGGGATCTCAAAGATGTGAGTTCATACAAGCCTTTTGCTGTTACTCAAATTGGTGTTCCCATCTTTCAGCTCATCAGTGGCCTGTCTGAGTGGAAATAAGGGGTCTGGGTCTCCTTTCTAGTATAGCTAGTTTAGGTTTAGTTTTGTTCTGGATGGCTGAAGTTATTCACCTGGGAAGTATCCTTTTCTACATCAGAGGCCTATGGCAAATCTTTGACCAAGGATGTGCTGTAAGCAAAGACAGAGCTGTGCATGAAACCTGTGCTTTCAGTGGTCTTGCTGGCCCCTAATAAGCAGATCACATAAATTGTAGGAGGATGTGTCTGTCAGGTATGGGAAGTGGTCTTGGTGTGGCAATCTGGAGAATTGATTTCAGCTCTCATTTTGACCTAAGTGAATTGATCAGCCTTAGTTGGAATGTGTCACGTTTGTCACTTAATGGTTGAGGATGCTGTATCCGACACTTAAGTGAAACTTGGAGAGGACACTGGACACACTGCTGATAGTTTCATTGCTCACTTCAGCACATACCTGCTCTCCCTGAAGCTGCCTTAGAGTTTTATGTGGCAAAGACCAGCCAGCAGTGACATGAGATGTAGATTCCCTGCCCTTAGGGCAGTGCTGACTTGTATGTTCCCAAGTTTGGTGCAGCTGAAGGGCTGATTTTCCTAGAGCTGAGAATCTCAGTTCTTTATCCATGTGAGTTTGCTGCAGTGATTTGAGGCTGACAGATGATGATTATTTTTATTTGTGTGACAGAAACCTTCTGGATGTCTTGAGCAGATGCTATTGAATCCTCACTTCTTGAGGGGGAAAAACTCAGCCTGCTCATCCATCTGTCTGGGCTTCTGCCTCATTATTAAGTGCTCTATAGTTTAGACTAAGTGGGCCGATCGTTTTGATCTGAGCTGTTAGGAGATGTGTTTTCATGTCTCAGGCACACAGCACTTTGTGTAGGTATTTGTATACCTGCTTTGTCTGACGGTCTAAGTTTGGAGAAAAGGAGCAACAGCTTTCACAGAGCACTTCATTCCACTGAGCACAACACCTCATAAAAGGTGCATGGACCATTATTCTTATCCCAAAAGCCTGCTTGGTACAGGAGTACAAATTTCACTGACAGTTTATGCCTGTTTTATAACATTCAAGGACTATCTGAAGATTCAGTGTAACTATGACTGCAGGAACAAAGTATGTGAGTACAGACAAATCACTTCACCCTCTATGCCTTAGTTTTGTTAAGCAGGAGTATTAATTACCTGTGTTGTACAGGAGATGAAAGCTTAATTTGCTATTGCAGTCGTACTGGGATTCTAATGGTAACTATATAGTGGTCTAAGCAAAGCTTGAAAGCTCATGAACTGCTTTCCAACATGCTTAAATCGAGGGATGACTTCAACAGAGGGATGTGAACATTTTGCACCTTTATATTAAGACTGAAGGTGTGACAGGTTCAATCTTAGGTCTGAAATGAAACTTGCAATCATTGTCTTTGAAGGCAGAAGGGAAGGGAGGCTTGCAAGTCTCCAGGCTTTGTCACAGATAAATGGAAAGAGGTTTGCTGCTTGCTTGGTGCACACTTAGTATTTAAATCAAATGCTCTATTCTGAGAACTCTTCAGGAAAATTGCATTGGGCAGTTGACAGTTGTCCTAATGCTATCAATACCTTTTAACTATGTCTAATTATAGAGCCTATTGGATATTTTAGATCCGAATCAACCACTTAAGCTCTGTGCCTTAGATTTAATTACTAGATGTTATTCACATCAGGGAAACTGATTCACCCAAAGTAGGTAATTGCCATATTCCAGTGTATTAAAGACGTTTATCTCATTCCTCCATGAGCTTCTACTTACAGGGGGTTTTTACTCACCATGTAGTCTGGGTGTTTTCATTGCAACTTGATAAAGGTGCCATTGTGTAATTCAGTCCTCAGCAACCCAATGAGAGGCCCAGAAACGCAGTTTAAAGCATTAATAAGCATCACCGGTTGCTTGTACGCAATACTAGTTGGCTGGGAGGAGGTGGGAGTGAAATTGCGCAGGCAGGGATGAATGGCAGATACTTCTATAACTAAGGAAAAGATCCTGCAAGGAACCAAGTATTCATTCCTGCAGTGAATTGACTCAGATGCTGAGTCTGGGCTGAATAATTCTGTAGCAAAGAGGCAGAACTTTGCAAACGAAGTTCACGGTTCACAGATTTCATCTCTTTCTGCTTCCCAGTTCTGTTCCAAAGGTAGCATCATTGTTTGTGGGAATTGGCTTTTCCTCAGCACCCTCACTTCGCTGGAATTTGAACCTGGGAATAACAAGTTGTTCTGCCTGTAAATTATTAGTTCAGTCTTCGAAATGCACTGCATCACCTTATGTAGACATCAAACCCAACCAAACCCAATCAAACCCAACCAAACAAGAACCAGCTCAGTGTCTGATTGTTCCTCAGCAAATCCTATGTACCATATCTAGCACCACTGGCTAGTGAAGCCTGTCTGCAGCTAGCTGCATCCTTCTGCATTGTTTTAGAATGTTGTCCAGGAAGAGATTCTTATTCCTAAAGTTCTCAGAATAACTTTCTGAACCTGAAGGGGAAGTGTCCCAGTTTGGGACCTTCCAGGCTGATTGTATCTCTTCATCCTATGCCAGTTTGGTCCTTGTTCTGCTAGTGCCTGCTCATCAACTGTTTTCCTTTGTCAGTGTATCTGACATAACTCAGCAACCTCTTGAGATGCTTGTGCAGATGGCTTATGAATAAATGGGCTCTTCCCCAGAGAAAGACACTGTTAGGGGTGAATGTGCCTGGCAACATTTAGTGATAGTCCCAACACACAACCTTGTATTAAAAGTAATTCCTGTGTACCTGTACTTAGCTATGTTAGAGGCAAGGAACCGTTTGAAAAGCAAACTCATGTATAGTACAAGCCAGGCTGTCATCCTGCCTGTAGCTTCTCGAACGCTAGAGAGCAGCAGGGGTCTGCTGGTGAAGGGTCCCCTCTGCCATACTCGGTCTTAAGAGAACCTGCTGGGCTGTGTGCTTTGGAATGCAGGAATAGGAACCCGGACCAAGTGTAAAATGCATCTTGGTTTAGGGACACATTCAAGCAACCTCAGGTGGATGCTCCACTTCAATCACAGGTCAAATGGGGAGACACAGATTTGTAGTGTGAATGTAGGATGCTGTCTTTTCCAAAATATAACTGGGTGACAAAAGCCCATTTAGTTGGATGAAGGAGAAATCATGTAGATATAAGCAAGAAGCTTATCTTTTGTGTTATGTAGAGCTTTTTTCTTTAGGTTATCTGTTTCTCTTCTTCATTAGACAGCACTGCATGCAGCAGTATCACATTGCAGTCATCTCGGCCCTTGGTTTAAGAAGGAATTTGGAGATATATTTGTGCCCTTGCATTTTGGAACTCACCCGTGCCTGGAGATTATAGCAAGCATGTGGTAGTGGTTATGAAACGTAGGAGCTGTAAACAAAAAGCAGAGACAAACAGCAGTGGGTGCATTATAAAGTAGTCAGAATTACATTAGAGACTGTTTTCCTGTTGTTCACCACTTCTAAGCTGCAGTTCAGTCATGGTAGGAGAGAAATTGGCATCACGCGTAATAGAACTCAAGATGATGGCTGAGAATTAAAGCTCAGCAAATATTAGTGCCCAAATTTAATAAAGGAAGTGGGGGAGAAAGACTACGATTGTCATTATCTGGAATTACTCATTTTCAGCTAAGCAAATTCTCTAGATCACAAACAGCTGGATTCCAATGCATGCTGTAGCTGCGATCAGAAAGAAGCAATAGCAAACTTATCTTTCTATTCACCACATTGAATTGGATGCTTGTTTTGTCTTGCTCTTGTTGGTGGCAGGACATGGAGTTGTCAGCTCTTGTAGCTCAGATGAACTCTTCAGTCTCCTGGACATTCTGACTGTCTTTTGAAGATCACCATGTGACTGATGTTACAACTGCCTAAGTTTAAGTTAAGAAAGTACATCAGACAGCTCTCTTAATCTCAATTTTATCTGAAAGGATCCTGAGACATGAAATGGCTTTCTCTGAAGGACAAAAGAAGAGTATGGTTGTGTTGCAGAAAACCTGATATCCAGTCTCAGCAGCAATTTAATGCTCATGCTTCATCACATGGGCTTTGAGGCAAAATAAAGCCTTTTTGGATAATTGTGCTGTTACACGGGTTGCAATCCTGTGAGAATTTGAGAGACTGTTTAAAGGGTAGAAAAGGTCCAAACCACTCTGATCACAGGTAAAACCTCTTGGTGGTATTCGAATCTAACATGCTTCCGGGGTAAAAATCCTGGTGTATGTATAAAAATAGGAGTTGTGTTTGTTCAGCATTACTTAAAACCCCAAAGAGCTGAAGTGTTGCTTGTTTGCTTTTATTGCTACTTCTAAATTGAAAAGCAAAGGAACGTTCTTCAGTTTGTGGTCATTACTGCTGCTTGTAGCCCTGGGGATAGATGAAATCAAGCACTCTCAGGGTATCCTTAGTGTTTCCTCTCAAAGCACTTGACTCTGACCTTGCTTGAGTGCCTCTGCACAGCTTGACCTTACTTTCCCCACGAGGCTCACAAGAGCTTAACAATGATAATTCAGAGGGAAAATGCAGGGAGCAGATCTCTGCTGATTGCACCATAACCTGTCAGTTCTAAGCTATTTCATTAAAAGGTGACCATTAGCCCGATGATCCTCAGCAACTGTCTGCAACTAGGTCAGTGAGAGACTGACACTTGGAATTGTGTGTGTATATTTAGCTTATTTACAACCTATATTAGCAGTGTAACCTGCTGCTGCTGCAAAGGCATCGCTAGCCTGCGCACATGAAATGCAGTAACAGGTTGCTGCTGGGGTGATGTAACTGGGAGGGTGGTGTTCCTCTTCTAATGTCTCTAGCATCTAGGAGATCTGCTGCATTCCTTAGTGTATTGTGGAGGCATTTATCAGTTGTTTCACACCTACAAATGCATTCTGCCTGAGGGACATACTGAATGTGTTTTGCTTCTCCATGAAAAAGGATATATCCACTTTGTGACACTGCATGCAGACAGTGCTCTGTGATCTCAGTGTATAGAACTCTCCAATACTTATTTACCGTAGTCCCTACCTACTGATGCTGTAGATGTGGTACATATATTGTCTTGTATGTGCTCTGTATATGCAAGCAAGAAACACGGGTGTGATTTTTGTAGTCTGTGAATATCTAACACATCAAACACATTTAGGGCATGTAATGCACATCGATGGAGAGAAATCTGTCTGTACTGTATGATATGCGTATCTCGAATATGTGCTGGGGGGAACAAATGCATTTCATGTCACAAAGCCAGAAATGCTGGCTTCATTTCCATAACAGCAAGTGCAGGATTATAAGTGTGAATGGCAAAGCCAGCTGGAAGAGGCATTTTTCAATTGTCCATGAAGTGTTCTCTAAATAGCTCTTTTCCAGATATCATGAAGAAAAATGACAGTTGTCCTCAGGCATTTGCCTTATTGAAGGAATGGGCTCCATCAGCCTTGCTGCTGCAGTTGTGGATAACTGAGGTGGACAGGAATGGTATTTATAAAGCAATTTCTATGTGCTTCTTATAAAATGAATTTACCACTGTCCTCCTGTCAGTTTAGTGGCTCTTAGGCATACAGAGCTGGTTGTGGTGGTTTCCATTTGGCATTGTGCAGATAAGACTAGAGAAAATGCTCTTCTGGCAGGCATTCCTTTCCTTGGTATTTTTTGTAAGACAAAGAAATGTTCTTCTCTTGCTATTCCATAAGAAAAATGAAGGAGAACATTGGTTTGGGATTGGTTTTAGTTGTCCTAAACAGAAGATAGAAACACTTAAGGCTATTCCACTTCCAACCATGCTGTTGATACAAAGTAATGGTTTACAGGTAACACAATCATTTCTTCATGTTAGGCTCAGGTTTAGATTCCTGTATTTCCTATATCAAGTCATGCAAACACTATGCAAGTTATGACCCTGGAGGCACTGCTTTTAGCCGCATACAGGTTTTAACTGGAGTGAGGCCATCCCAGACAGGACAATACAATACTTACTGAAGTGTCCACTCTTGCTTTCTGAGCTAAAATGAAGGCTCGGGTGGGAAGCAGATCTGCATAACCCCTACTTACAGGAAGGGCACTGCATGTATTGTAGGAGTTTGAGATTTAGGTGTCAGAGCTCTGAGTTCAGTTCTTACTGAAACATATCACAGCAAAATGGCTGAGGTTTTCAGGGTAGGTGCCCACACGGCATTATCCATGTGGATATTCTGTTATACTAATTCACTATTCTCCTGTGGTGAGCAATGCAGTGTGCTGCTCAGCTGCACATCTGTGCAGCCCTGCTTTCAGTTAAGAGTCCAACTTAGGCTACTTAGGCTTGAGTATCAGCTGGGTTGCTTGCAAAGGCTACAAGGTCTAATTCCTACTGTGCTGAGTACTTGTTAGGGTGTGATTTGGAATCCAGCTCTGCTTCTTGCATGTGATTTAGCAGGGGGGAAGCAAGGTTTTAGTTTAATCTTAAGTTTGCTGCTCTTGGAGCAAATCGAACTTAAACATATTCAAGGTTTTAATGAGAGCTGTGATTTTTGTCACATTCGTGTAGTCAATCTTTCATCTTCCTTAGCAGCTGAGTGATGTTTTTCAGTGTATTAAGGTCCTTGAGCTGGTGTGTGTGTTTCTGTGTGCAGGTCTGGGTTAAATAAAGCAAACTCGACTGACCTGACCCAGCAAAGCAGGTGTTTTAGTTGGATAGGGAAGAATGTGCTGTTCAGAGACGTTTTGTACTTGGAGGCTTGTTCTCCTGTGGTTAATGGAGTGTGCTGTGAGCTGTGACCCGTTAGTGAGTGCTCTACAGGAGGAGGAATTCAAAGGAATTTGGGTAGTCCCCTTGCTTCTTTCATGCACAATATATATAGCAGAAACCAAATGCCAGGCTCATATGGAAATTCATTCTAATGGATCATCCCATATTTTACGAGGGATGGTTCTTATTGATCTACCCTACAGCCAATCCCTTAGATTTATGAGAAGAAATGAGCTTCCCTTTGTGATACCCAAGTGAGAGATCTTGAGCCGTGTAAACAGGCAGTGCCAAATAGTTCACTTGAGTTCTAAATAGCAAAGAAATCTCCAACCGAGGAAAAGGTCCTGAAACCTTTGCCCTGTTGTTATCTTCTGCTGAATTCTTATTGCAAAGTCATGACACTGATTTAATTTGTTTGGCTTGCTGTCTTTGGCTCCTGTGTCCCCTTCAATCTGGAGGAAGAGCAGTACCTGAAGAAATTAACCATGAAAGCATTGTCCTGATGCTGAAAAAATACAGAATATGCTGTTTGGGTTTGACAATTCCTGGAATTCTGGGTGGTAGATGAAGAATTGGGACTGTGACTGTGTAGGTCCAAATTTAAATGCCTGGTTAAGTGTGATGCTTGGTAACAATTCACAGACAGACATTTCTAATGGTTATTGCTGATATAATAAAGAATTATCCCTTTTGGAAGGGAAGGGATTTAGGTTAACCTCCAAGCAGAAAGCCCTATTGGAGACAGCCTTTTCCTCAGCCTCTTCAAGTATTGCCAGCAACTAATACATAATACAACATATAGATTCCACAAGTGTAGTTTGGTTTTGGTAGGAGAGATTGATACAACATGGCTAAGCCTATTGCAACTCCTTTCTCTCATCACCCATATTGTTGGCTACAAGAATGTGATCCTGGTAGGAGCTAAGAGATACTGCTTCTGGTTTTCGGATCAGGTATCCTTCTGTAGTGTGCTGTGTATGGGTTTGCTTTTTGAGTACCAAAGTGACAAATACTTTATAATCTTATATCAGTCTGTGCAAGTTATCCAAAAGCTGATTTCTCACTGACTGGAGTCTTGATTGAAAGTACTTCTGTTGTTATTGGTCAAACTACAATGAAAATGGCTCTGTTCTTTGTTCAGGTGGCATGGAAGGAACATCCTCAGCCCTTCAGGGTACAAATGTGTTTGTTTTCCTTCACAGTGTGTTTTCTGGGAGGTGAAGAGATGGTGAGGCAGTGTTTAACCCAAGTAATTGAGATCCGTGGTTGTCAAAGTGCTGCTTCCTGAACTGCTTGTGGAGTAGGTGATGGAAATAAGTGTTTTACAGAGCAGGGAATGTATGGTCCACAGGAGTGGCTCCATCTTGCTTTGTGATTTACTGAGCTATCAGCCTGTTGCTGGTATTTGGTGCCTTTGCAGCCTGTGAGATTTGTCATCTGTTTTGTAACAGCGCTTGGGTTTCAGAGAACAACACATGCAGGTATCCGGTGTCACAGAGCCAAAATAAAATGGGCTCTGTGTGTTCAAACGATAGCAACTGCTGGTTGGTAGTGCGTGATTTAAAGGGACAGATCTGTAGGACACTAAAGGAAGAATAATCAGCCAATCCATGCTACCTGCATGTATCAACAAGTCGGATGTCAAACTGTAAGAGGCCTTATTCTAATGTAATACACAAAGAGCAAAGGATGGCTGAAGCCCCAGTGTAAGGAAGTGCTCTGGTTCCAAGGAAAACATGACTGTTATTGCAGAAGACTGCTGGAATGCAGAAGTAAACCCAGACTAATATTTGTTTTTCATTTGAACTCACAAAAATACTTTGGAATTTTCACAGGAAAGAGAAGCAGATTAGTTCTCCTATTGGGAAATGGGGCTTTTGACCTAGCAAGGATTGCTGTGTTGTGGGCATGGCAAGTTTCTCTGTGCCACTTCTGCACCCAAAGCACAGCAAGTTAAACATGCTGCTGAACTGTAGGGAAAGGGAAATTTGAATAGGAAGATACAGCTTGAATTTGTCCAAGTCTGTAAGTGCAGTGCTCTCTGCCTGACCTGACAGCTGCTGTAGTCACATACTGTGACTTTGTTAGTCTTTTGAACAAGCTATATGTATCTCCTGTGCTTAAAACCAACTGCTTTTAGTTAGTAAGTTGTTCTGTTACAGTGTACTCTTGGTGCTAGCTCATATTCTGTATTCATCTATTAGGGATGACATTTTGCTGTCCCTTAAACACATGGGAAAACTATTACGGAAAGGATTGCCAAAGAACCTGGGCTGGAATTAGTTTATGTTCATTCAGGGAAGGGATTTTTAGTTTTTCAGAGGATTTTTTTTTTCTCTTTTAATTCATAAGTCCTATTCTGGACACTTTAAAAGAAGGAATGTTTGAGTGAGAGAAAGGCAGAGATAGTTCTGATGCAACCTGAAGCATTGACAACTATTTGCTGCTCTAATGAATCTGTCATTAGACGGATCATTAAGCTACAGGAGTAGTCATTAAACAAGGATGCAGCAATGCACAGGCTCTCATGGAGGCAGTCAAATGGTGCTGTGATTTGTACAGAAATAGTGCTTGATGGTGGTTGGTATTTTTCACTCTGGGTCAGGCGTTTGAGCTGTCTCTCTTATTACACAGCTTCTCTCTTTCCTAAGAGCATCAGACAGGTGGTCAGCATCCTCTCTCCTAAACAGAAATGTACTGAGAATATTGGAGTGCATAGAAGTGTTGCTAACTAACCAGGGAAGTACTTGAAATTAAAGGGATAGTCCCTATGTATGTGTACAGTGTCCTAAGTGAAAGGATTCTCATGGTACAGCCCCAGGTTTGTATGTGAGAAAAAGGAATGGCAAAGGATCTCCTGTCTCACTAAAGTCGATTCCAGTGTTCAGTGAGGCTGAGGGTGAAGAAATCTTACTGGCATGGCCATGCAAGCAAAGAGCAGACTGGCCTTGCTCAAGAAGGTGATTACCAAATGCTCCTTTTGCCCAGAGCAATGTAGTGTGAGTCTCCTGATTAATTAAATTACATCAGTGGGGGATTTGTGGTTTTGCAATGTTCTCTTTGCAGGTTATTACTAAAGAAACCATGCAAAAGGGCAAACTTTGACCCTTCTTATCTGCATTTGTATCTATAATTGAGTATCTTATGTAGCTGATAAAAGATTCTGTAGGAAATCAGGCTCATTAATATATGAAGCCAAACTTGCTTATGATAGCTTCCAAAGGGCTAGTAAGCCCTTCTCCTGAAGTTGCACATGCTGACTTAGGGATTACATTGTGGGGTTTGGATTCCCACATGCCATGAGAAGATGACAGTTGTTACTTTACAAATACCCACTTATATAAAGATATAGAAGGCATTTTGATTGTGTGTGCACCTGATGCATTGACACCAAGGTGACGGGAGTTCCAGAAATAGATTTGAAGAGTTGCTCAAGCTATTAACTTACAGGATGAGCAGAGCAAAAAGGACAGTACAGCAAACTAGAATATAGCAGAATAAGGACTAAAAACCCTCAATACAACATCCTATTGAAATGCTTCCTTCCCCTTTGTCTTGCTGTTATAAATCTTTATCTGATGCCCTTCGTTATCTGTGTCCTAGATGGTAGATTTTGATGTTCAAAGTCCTTGGGAAGTTTATTTTCAAACACAACCAAGGCAGCCCATACAAGGACAACTATTTTGATTTGGGTTGACAAATATTTTCTAACCTTAAACTAATATTGTTTAAAGGTTCAGGCTGTTGAACAATGAAAACTGAAGCTGGGATTTAGGGATGCTTGTTTTTCCTAAGGGCACACTTGAAATCCATGCAGCTGAATTCTAGTCACTTCCTTAGGGAATCAAAGTTATGTCACTTTTCCACCTGAACATACAGCTTCATTCAGGGGGTCTTGACAGAGAATATCACACTGGTTCTTGTCCTGAGGCTGCTTTTCCTCCCAGTGCATGACTCTTGGTAGAGATTCCTTAGCATGTTAAATGCCTGGGAGTCTTCTGTTTTAGTGTGTGTCTTCCTTCTGGTCTCAAGTCTGTTCTGCATGTCTGCTTGTCTTTATGTGGTGTCTTTGTTGGCTCCTGGACCTGAGACCATCCATCACCCACTGTCATTTTGGAAGCAGCATTGCTCTCCAAGAACTTAATCAGCTTTTACTCACATGTGAACCTGAGCTATAAAGCCGACCAGCCTCCCAGTGCTGGTGCCACATGCTGCTCCTGCTTTATAGCCTTTCCCCACTCCCTTTTCCTCTCTGTGAGCTGTCAATGGGGACTAAACCCCCCCAGCTAGTTGTGAGTCCAAGTTTGCTTGCTCCCTCCCTCCATGGGCTGGGCTGGCTGTGCAGGAAGGTGGGACAAGGACAAAGCCTGTCCAATTGCCTTCTGCAGAGGGCTGTTATTGCCATCTTAGCCTTTTTCACTCGGTTGATTTGCAGCAGCAGCATATTTGGTAATATAAACCCTGTCGCTTGGGATTAAGAGTGCGGTTCCCCTTGCAACAGCTGCCTGCATGTGTTTTACCGGCTACAGGAAAAGAACATGCTGCTCCTGCTCCTCTTTCTCCTGGTTTTTACCTAGTGTTGTTGCTTCCCTCCCTGTGTTTCTCTCTCTGCCCTCCTCACAGCTCCACGCCGCTCCACTCCATACTCGCTTCGTCTCTTGAGAAGACCAGAGCTGGGTTTCCTAGCACAGCCCCAGGAGGTTTGCTTTCCTGAGCCAACATTAGGCAAAGAAGACAGAAGGCAAAGGGGGATTGGGGGGGAAGAAGCTGAAAGTGAGCCAAGCTGTTGCTGGCAACCTTCGTCTTGGTGCTAAACCTGCTATGAGAGAGACCAGGCAGGGGAGGGACTTGGTTTTGTAGGGAGGAGAAGGAGGAAAACTTGACCCTGGCTTCCCTTGTGGCATGTGTGTCCTGAACATCCCTCCCTGCTGTGTGTTAAATGAAAGCACGTGAAGAACATGGGGCTTCCTGCTTGAGAGGGAGGGCAGTGCTGGAGGGAGGAGGAGGAGGAGGAAGGCAAGCTGCAGTGTTGTGGTGTGGTTTACACCGGGATCAGACATAGAGTGCTTGGGGGTGGGAGCAGAAGGAGAAAGGGCAACTGATGCCAGCTGCCAACATGACAGAAACCCTGCAGCTCCCAGCACTGCAAGTCCCAGAGCAGCAGGTGGTGGAGGGGGGCTCTGCCTGGTCCAGCTCCTCCACCCCAACCCTGCGCAGGAAGCGCTTCAAGATGAGGAGGATGAAGAACGTGCAGGAGCAGAGCCTGGAGGCCTGCAGGTATCAGGACCCATCCTCCAGCAAGGAATACCTGCAGCTCCCATCCATTGAGATCACCCCTTCCAGCGATGAGGACACACCATGGTCCAACTGCTCCACACCCAGTGCTTCCCCACGGCGCAAGCGCTTCCTCCTTCGGAAGTGGCTGCGTGTGAGAGAGAAGAAGGAATACAGTGAGAGCAGGTATGTGTATGGACACTTCCCCTTCCCTGCTTCCAAGAGGAGCATGTCCAGAATACATAGGGAGGGTCTGTTGTGCCCCTAGAAATCTTGGAGTGCTTCTCCCTGGGACTTTGTCCTCACCTATTGGCTGGAATGGGTAATGTAGTTGATGGGACTTGATGATGGCCTAATCCTTATGTGCAACCTTCTGTGACATCCATCCTGTGTCTGATACTGGGACACTGTGAGGACAGTAGTCCTTGTGCCTAGTAGGTGGGTCTGCATGTCAAGGTGTCAGTTCTTGGTTCTTTCCAGAGCTGAAAGTCACTCAGTCCTTTGGCTCAAAAGGGGACACATAATTAGTGAAGAACTCCAAGAGCTTGTCAACACAGGAAAATTAATGTCAAGGGGGGTTATTGTGTGGCCGTACAAAGACAAAGCTGTGTATGTAACTCTGCAGGCCCTATCAGGGTATACAAGTATCAGTACATCAGGGTATACAGTGTAGTTAACCTCTAATGGGAGAGTGGGATAATCTACGTTTCCTGAAGACCCACAGTATACCAGGCACTTAAAGGTTTTGTTATGAGGTGCATTGTATAAATCTTGATGCTTGTTTCACATAGGACAATTATTCCTTGCTAGCTTTGGAACCCCCATGCAGCCTATATATGGATTTATGCCTGAAAGTATGTACTGCACTTCCATAGGAACAGAAACTTGTCTCTTGCTGTGTCTGCACCCAACAGGCTAGACTGACTCACTGCCTGTGTTAAGTGCTTCTAGGACACTAATATTACACTAATCCACCCCAATTAGTTTTGGGGAACTTTCATCAATAAATGTATGCCATGAAGGATTTGATAACCCTTCTTTTACAAAGTGACCATTGAAGGACATCTCTTGGTTGATGAATATTACTTATTTTCACTTAGTGTGGTGATACAAGTAATGACTCAATTATAGTTTAGCAAACAGGGAAGATAATGCATATGCCCTATCACAAAGTTCAAGCCTGAAGGATGGTTTTGGAGCTGAAGGATTCAATTTGGATTCATTGGTGGTGTTTGGCAGTTTGCTTCCAGTCACTCCCTCTTTCTAGTTAAATTGTTATGTAGCAGTTTGATAGGTATTTTGGAGTCCAATAAGCTTTACCCCATGATGTGGCTAGATTGTGCCTGTTTGTATGGCAGGATTTTCCCAGGAAGGCTGGTAGTTGAGAGCAAACTGTGCACCAGCTGACTTGTTTCAGTGATGCATGTGTTGCTCACATGCCCCTAAGCAAAAGCAATAGCTCTGTGACCATTAGCATACAGTAAGCATCCAAGTGAATAAACAAATGCTTTTAGGACTCAGTGCTGTCTGTAAAGCTCCAGGTCTGATGAAGGCTGGCTGCTTTGCTGATCCAGAAACTCCAGCCTACACAATGTTCTGTATCAGTGGCTAGTTTTTAACAGCCAGGATAATGTTAAAGCTTGTTTACCTGCTGGTTGTCTAAAAGCTGTTTGGTGGCTGATAGAGCAGAAGAGAGGCTGTTTCTTTTCATTAAACAGCAGAAATGGCCTCTAAGAGCTTGGCTTGCCTGTGATACAGTTTTATTCAAGGTGAAAGAGCAGAAAGAAGCCATTTCTCAGGGGTAGGAGTTTCCCTGTACTTTCTCCATGTACAAAAGCATGATGATCTGTACCACGTTTGGTGCTCCAGGGGTCTGTATAGACTTTGGTAAGGGGTGCAGACAGCTTATCTATCCTCCTCATCCATCATTTGCTACCCAGGTAATGATAGAAGTTATTTACCTGCAGACAGCTTTATAAAGCAGGATCCCTGCTCACAGGTGCACAGGTTTTTTTTATTAAGGCATGATGATGTTTCTTTCCTCTTAGGTTAGTAGATGCAATCTGTTAGCATTTTATATGTATGTAATGAGTATGCATTATTGATGGGGGGATCTGAAGGTCTATCTGCTTTAATTTATTATTTAGTACTTACTCATCCTTGCTACTAATTTCTGGAACTACATTTGATTCTTGATGTTAAAGACAAGAACTGCTGAGAGGGTAGATCACTTGGGCTTAAAGGAGTGCACTCCTTTTGGCTTAAGGTCAGTATTGGAATGAGATGGGCCCTGTGCCACTGTTGCCTGACTTAGGCTCCTGTGTGAATGCTTAACAACAGTATGTATATAATAGTTGAGGTATGGTAAATATTTGGTTCTTGAAGGGTTTCCTGTGAGGCTTTCATGTGGAGCAGACACTCTACTAGTGGTAACCTAATGCACTCCCCTATGAGGGGAGAAATAGGCTAGAATGCCAAGGATGGTAGATGATTTGTATTCTGTTTTGCTTTTGTTATTCCTTGCTGAATATGCTCTTATGGGAGGTCCTGGAGGCTGTTGTGTCCTGATGTTAGACTTCCCTTGAGCTCCAGTTTGTCTTTTGTTAGTGCTTGTCCTAAAGGTAAATGTTTGGTCAGTTACAGCCTCCAGACTAGAAAATGGTGACATTAAAAACATTGGTGCTCCAAGGAATGTAAAACTGGGTGTGGATTTTGTTGGATCAACAGGGAATAGATTGTCTCAGAATAGCCTCAGTTTGGTCTTCTGCTCAAAACACTGAAGTCCTAAATGACAAGTTCAGCTAAAGGGAAAGACCTATCCTAAAATACTTCTATGATGTAAACCTGAAATATATTATTAGAAGTATTCCATCTTACCTTAGGAAAAGTTACATGCTGGGGAGATGGAGGCTTCTTGGGCTGCTGTTTCATAGATAAAACCTTGGCGGATTCTGCTTCGGTTCACTTTGTGCTATACAATTCCAGGAAGCTGCACAATCAGTAACTGTACATTTTATAGTTCTTGGTTTCTCTGGCTTTTAACAGCTTTCATGTTCCTGGTTTAGGACAGAAAGGAAGTGAGGCTTCTCCTTCATTAGAAACCCAGCAAGCCGCTGCAGGAAGAGATAGATGTGTGTGTCCTGGGATTGCTTTTGGAAGTGGTGACAAAATCCTTGCTGGAACCTCATTTGTGTGAGGAACTGGCAGCTTCCTGCGGGTTTCACAATGGAAGAGGCAAATGGCTCGTGTTCTTTTGTTCTGCTTGTGGCTGGGGTTGGTTAATTGGGGCCTTTGGGAGGACAGAAGTCAGACATGGAGTGCTCTGAAATGCAGGCAGAAACTGTGACGTGTTCTAATACCATCCCATGCTTCTGGACAACATCTCTCCTTGTTAATCATATTCACACATCTCCAGAAATCAAAGCTTTAAATGTAGTGTATAACTGATGGGTTGCCTTTGGGACTTGAATACATAGTTGGGTATTTAGTACTGACATCTCTACTTTTGTGCGTCTTCAAAGCAAATACAGGAAAAGGGTTCTTTTTTACATAGCTCTCTGTAGTAAAGCAGCTTATCTCTGCTTTTGGTAGCTTCAGAAAGGCCATAAGCACAGACTTCCATTTCTATGGTATCTCTTCTAATCTAAAAAGTCAGAGGGTATGAATGATGGCTTAATAGCAGCTTGGTTCCTTTTTGAGCCTGCAAGTTCAAATGGGACCTAACTTGTGCTTTCATTGAACTGCTCTTTTAGGTTGCTGCATGCCTGTCTCTGATGAAGAGCACTGGTGTATACTGTTTGCTGTGATTGCAGGTTTTGGGCCATGGTAATGGGTGCCAAGTGGCTGTGAATGCCACTGGCTCTTTTTTCCTTGTGGCTGAATCTTCCTGCCCTTGTGCAGTAGTTCCTGGTGTTCCTTTCAGGATCTGTGTGCTTTAGGATGACCAGTGACACAAGAGTATCAAACCTGATTGATTTACAAACAGCCTGGAGCTTCATTGCTGTTGATCTTATCTAGTCAGCAAATATTTACCATCTCTGAATATGATGTCTTACACAATGCTGTGCCTGTCAATGGTATTCAACAATTAATCATCGTGTTCATTACCACAGTTGTTTTCTACCAGACTGTGTTTTGAAACTGGAGATGCCTGTTGTTCATTGTTGAATGGGATGTTGATGAAAGGGCTTGCCTTGACAGCTGTGAAGGTTGATGCTGGTGTTTTCATTAGTGAAATGAATGCAGCGAGGGGAGAAATCTTGCCCATCTGTAATGTTTTCCAGCAAGGAAAGGTGACTACTACAGAGTCACAATCTGGCTCTCCAACTGGTTTTAGACTAAACAGTGCTTTAAATCCCCCATTAATGAAACTGAGTTATTAAAAAGATAGGAAGCTTTGGAGTAGGAAGTGTCCCTTTGGTTCTTGGCAATGCTGGCAATACATTTGGCTCCAGGTAATGCATGCTTTAAGGTTCAAACAAGGCACTTGAAATGTCACCTTCTGGCTCTCCCTGCCATTTGTCCCACTGAGTCATTGTGTACAAGTTTTCCTCTTAGGGTCCTATTTCAACTTCAATGAAAAGTGATGAGAAACAAGGTGCTTGCACCTATTTCTATGAAGAAAGGCAGTCCTTGGATGGAGAGCAAGGCAGTGTAAACAAAGGATGCTGTGATCCTTGGAAATGTTGTGGTACTGCTTCCCATAGGGCTTGCTATCATTCGGCAACTCCACTTTGCTGGACATGAGTCCTCCTTAGCTTTTTAATAAAGCCTGATGTTAACTTGCTGCCTTCAGTGATAAGGATATGTTTCCCCTGAGAACTTTGTATGTTTAGAGTGGGAACTTGCAGTACCTGTGGGGCAGCTGTATCACTGGAGGTGATTTGCTTTTAATCCCCACTGAAAGCTTTAGGTCTGTCAAAGGACAGCCCTTCATGCTAAGGGAGACTGTTAAGCCCTTGGAGCTTAGGTCAGTGATTTCCAATTCGGTCCCTTTTTCTCCTTCCCCTTCACCTGATGGTTTCTTGACATCTGTAATGGCACCGACATTTACGTATCCATGCAACCATGGTAACATGGTGCTTTTGATGGGGGGAATTTGATTTGCTTAGGACAAAGAGGTGCTCTTAGGCAGCTGGGACCAGGAGGTCTATTTCTGCTGTTTCATGGGAAATAGAAGGAGGGATGTGTTCTGGAAAGGATGAGCAGAGAAATGGAAAGGTAAAGTTGTTTTGTCTTTGACAAGCTCCTATGGGAAAACACTGAGGGACCTTTTCTCCTGGCACACCTGAGGCTTGAAGTTCAATCTAGTGTTATTACCCTGTTTGTGTTGCAAAGGAAAGATGGGCAGGAACACTTCTCAGGAGAGTTTGCAAATGAAAATTGCTTGCATATCATGGGACTCGCTGTCTAAAATACTCCCTTTTCATAATGAATCATTTAGACTTAATTGAAAGAGTTTTGGCTTAAAATACTATTGACTTTGACGCTAAATACAGTTTAACAGGGATAATGTATTTAATTTCTTTGCCAGCTTGGGAGCAACCATAACTTGCACCAGATACTGGGACTGCTGTGCTGCTTCTGGTGATAGCTCTTCTGAAGCCTTGGTCACTTTGTGGTATACTTGAAGGCAGGTAAATTCAAGCCTTTGTGCTTACAGCTATGAGGATGAAAAGAGCTAAGTGCTCAAATAGCCAAAAAGCTTTGTAAATGGTAACAGAAACCTTGCTGCAAGTTCAGTGTTCCGTTAATTATAACCTGCATATCTTTTAGTTCCCAAATCCATGTTAATTGAAATATTAATGTATCATATTTCATATAATAGTAGCTTTTAGTTCCAAAAACTGTTGCCGCAGTTGCTGAAAGCCATTGAAGAATATGTCAGCTGTCTATTATTCTCCTTTAGGAAATGCTTAATACTGAAGCCAAAGCCCTATGAATACAGGGGTTAATGAAGCAAAATGAATACCAGATATTCATGCGGGTTCAGCCCTGGCAATGTAGCTAATAGCTGTGGGTAGCAATAACCTTCTGAAGGCCACAGCTTTTTGGGTAATTCTCCAAATTCATTAACTGATTCTATCTTCCAGGACACAGCCATTTCTTTCCCCTTTGTTTGCTCACCCCATTCATCCATCACTGTTGAAAGACATCTCCATTGAATAAAACACACGTGCAGATATAAAAGTGTGGTGGACTTCTCATCTACATCTGGAGGCTATAGAAGTCCCAGAATGCTTCTACTGTGTGAACACTGACCTGGGTGTCTGAACTGTGAAATCCAGACAAATACCTTCTGCTAGAAAACCTGTTTAGCTTTAAAAGCCTATTCATGCATAAAATAAGAGGCCTTGACTCTGCCTTATCATTCAGAGACTGAGATCTCGGAATAAAATGAGGCCTATTAAAAAAGGCAGGCAGATAAGAATAGTACAAAATTTGGCTTTTGGCTCATAGATTCCCAAGACCAAGTGCAAGAGAGATCTTGGAATATTTAGGACACCAAAGCAAGTTTTGCAGGGTTTTTAGTATCTTCAGTCTGTTCATGTTCACTCCTGGTGAGAGTTAGAAAACCTCATTCTTCTGTGTTGCTGTCTCATGAGTGTTCATCTAAGTATATGTGTGTGTCCATGGGTCATGAAGTCAAGAAAAACTGAGGCTTGTAACAACTTAAAAATGGTAGAAAAGGAAGGTATTAGAACAAGCATTCATAGGAATGCATTCACTACAACAGTGGTGATCGGGTCTTCTGATGTGGGAAGATGACCTGGCAACTGAGATTATACTGTTAAGAGAACAAGAAATACAACACTGAATACAGGTTTGATCCTGAGGATCTCTTTGGTTTTGTACACCTATTGGGGTACATTGTTGCTCAAAGAGTATGGGGCTCAATCCACTGTAAAATTGACTGTTAGCATTCTTCAGTATACAGGAGTCTTGCACATAGTGCACAAGTGATTTGAACAGTGGGGGGTGATGAGAACACTTGTTTCGGTCAGTAGGAAAATGTTTCCTCTGTACTTTGGCTACTTGGGTAAATTGTTTGGGAGCAGTGAGATGGAAGAGTGGTGGAGGTGGAGTCCTGAGCTTTAATTGTTAAAGGCAGAGTTAATCTGTTCTTAAAACTCTTAATGTCTATAGCAGTAAGTAATGTTGTAAGTCTGAATGTTTGCACTGAGCCAAAAGCACATGGTATAAGCTTTGGTGTTTAGTGTCTTTGAAATCATAATAAAGGGGCAACCTGTGCCTGTGTATACCCAAAGGTTTAAGTCTTGTCCAAATGCAGGTTTATCATTGCTGAGTTTTAGAATAAGATAAGATTGTTTTACTGATTTCCTGAGATTTTGAACCAGCTTTTGGCCTTCCTTTTAGATACAGAATTGACATAAGTGTACCTGAAAGCTTCCTAGATGACTGTTCAGCACAAATCATACCTTCGTTATCTCGTATTATTTCCAGTATAACAGCAATAACTTGTTATACAATCTCAAAGGGACACTGTCACCTTAAAGCAGGTTGACTTTAAAGGACTGTAAAGCATAATAAAACAATAGACCCTACATTTCAGCTGCTCACTACACTTCATGGCATTTAAACACCTCTGCTGTCTAATACTCAGAATGTTGAAGTATACTTCTTTGTGAAAAGCTCACAAAGCTTCCATGCCAAACACTGTTGAGTGAAGCAGCTCATGTTGATTGTGACAAATAGGTGGGTAAAAACTGATTTCTCCTGGTCTGAGTTGGTTTCATTGCTTGTATTCATAGGGGTAAGGTCTTGCCTTGCAAGGTGTTGCAACAACAGCATTTGTTTAAATTTTAAACCTTCATTTAGAGGACTTTCTGAAGGAGCAATTTACTCATGGGTGGGTGAGCAGGAAAGGGTCTAAGGTTCATCTTGTATAGCTGTCCATAAGTAAACTTTCACATGGGATTACTAGCACTGAAGGTATGGTTGGGCTGTGATAGCAGGGATTTTCCTTTGGTAAGTTTTGTTGTATTTGCTTGATCTCAATAGAAATGGCAAACTCTTGTGGGAGAGTTTCTTTTATGAAGAAACAGTTACAGAAACAGTCCCTTTCTCATATCCTAAGGGTGATAATTCCTTTGAATTAGGAGGGAAAGTGTGGTTCCCTTTGTGCTCTTTGCAAACCAGTTCACTGGGCTGTAATTAAGCTCAGAAGCATAGGAAAGATGTTTCTTTGCTTTTGGGGGCATGTTGCTCTTACCCAGCTGTTGATTTCCAGCTCGAAGCCAATATTCTCTGATTAGCCCTTGTACAGTGAGACACTTGAAGAAAAGCATGAGTAAGTATGTGGGTGTAGGAGCAGAAAATTAGATCTGTGCCCTTGCTGAGGGGCTGGAGAAAAAACGTTTGCCTGTCTTGGCTCTGATGGTAAAACTGTACAGTGGGCAATGGGGAAACAAGCCAAGTATGCTCGGTGGGACTGTGTGAATGTGCCCACGCAAGATGCACGCCTCTGTCTCCCATGCGGTGCACGTATTTTATAGCTGGAAGGTGTAAATATTACATGAGGTTTTTATGGGTTTCTCTGTCCAACTTCAAAGGTTAATTTTCATATCACTTTTTGAATGATTTTATAAATACTGATCTCTCATTACTTTCTTTTGAGAGCTTCAGCCTGTTCTCCTTCCAGTCTTGAGTGAGATGCAGTTTTCTGCCTCATGTTCTGACCAGGCAGGCTTTCAGTACTATGTTTTGCCCCAAATTACATGTTGCTGGCTGAGAATTATTACTCTTTAGAGTGAAAAGATGCAGTTCGGTGCTTTTGGGGACTGTATTTATATTTCTGTGCCTTTGGGCAATGTGGCATGTAGATCAGCGTACAGCGCAGTGGAGGCTGTGATTGCAAGCATGTGTATGCATACCTTGAACTGGTTTTATTTGAACAGCCCATGTCCTTCCAACAGTGGAACCACAGCCTTTTTAGCACAGCCTGTGTGCTCAGAGGTGTGTACACAGTGTCCTAGGTGGGACTGTGCAGTTTATGCTGTGTTGCCATGACTCTAGAGCCAGTGGTACCCAGACAAATCAAATTGAAGCTGGCTCTGGGCACATCTGCTTTCCATGCAGGCAGAATCAGGTCTATCTGCTGCTCAGAAGGGAAGCTCTTGCAACGAAATGAAGCTGTAGAAATGAGCAGCAGGAACCCTGATGAGTCCTAGGAACAGGTGGAAGCTGCTAGGAGGGAATAACACTGACATCCACAGAAATGAAGCGAAGGGATTAAAAACGCCTCCCCAAAACACCCATTTAAAGGTGGATGGTGACATCTTGTGGGCTCTGCACGCAACTCTCCACCAGGATAAACTGTTGGCCGCTCATCCTTAGCAAGTTTTAACCACGTTTTTGCCCCACTGCCTAGAAGAGGGGATGCAGCAGTACGGTATTTGAATGTAAAGCTGTAATAGGGATGGCGTGGTGAAACAGTGTATAGGCAATGGGCAGGGTCACTTCTGTATTGCAGAAATCTCTTAGGGAAGTGTCACAAAGCAAGGTGAAGAGGCTTCAAACCTGTTGTAAATCAGATATGAACTTACTGTCTTCTGTTGTTTTAGTGTTTGCACCCCAAACATGAAGCATAAACCTTTCCTTGTTCTGTGTTTCAAGCAGCGTGTTTCATAGGGACTTACACACATGTAATTGCTTCTGTATTCCTCCTTGTATTGCAGCAGTCAGCAGAGCAGCCAGCAAAGCAGCCACGATGATGACTCGTCCCGGTTCTTGAGCCCTTATATGCGTGACGACAGGTAAGATTGTGGCTGAATGGGGGGGAAAGCCTGGAACCACTCAGTGAGGTTACATGGGCTGGGCTGGTTCAAGTCCTTACTGTCCCTGTATTTCTCAGAGCTGTTCAACAGAAAATGTGATTTACATTGATCTTATCATTGTCTAAACATATGTAGTAGAACTTGTGGGATAAATGCATCCAACTTCTGTAGTAACCTGCTCTTTCTCTTGAGACACATTCCTCAGAACTGTCCATGTGTATTGATGCTTAGCAGCTCTGATCCTTAAAGTACCCAAGTGAACCTTTATATGTGGTTCTTGCCCTCAGCAAAGGCGATATTAAGACTGACTGTTGTATTTCACTTCTGATGTGTTGTGACCATGTGAGGTGTCTAGAACTCAGCTGGGTGAGAACTGCTGTGAAGTTCTAGAAGAAACTCAAGTTCCTTGTACTTTGGGTTAATTAATGACTACTTCACATTGTAGCATTGGCACAAAAGCTGTTGTGCACCAAAATAGGCCTTTGGTTTTCAATTTATTGTTGTTGCTTTGCTTGGAGCCAGATCATTGAGTTCAGCTCTATGTTGTAGTTCATCTTTTGAGCCTGAATCTGCTTCATTTTCTTCTGCTGTGTGTGAACTATGAGCCCTAAGCTACTACCAGGCCTGTTTCCCTACTGATGTTCTTGGGTCCAGCATTACACTGGACTCTGGTTTCTGAAACTCCCATTATTTTGTTATGCATTGCACAGTGGAGTTATACTTCATTTCACTTAACTTGGGACTGGGGGTTATAATGAGCCCACAGAGGGGCATATGCTGAGATTTAGGAACCGATTCCTTTGTGCTGCTGCACAGTGCATTACACGAAGCATCTGAATATGGCATTTTCCATTCTGCTGGCTTGCATTGGGCCATGGTCCTTCAGAAGAGTGTTGTTTCAGCTCTGTTACTCAGTGATTCCACATAAGCTGTCGCTGAGGTCAGAGTTCTTTCTTACTGTGTAGTAAGTCAGATGGTTACCAACCTCCTGTTCCCTGCTCTGGTATCAAAGGCCAATGGATTGAATAAGAACTGAGTAGGCATCTGAGGAATTGACTCACTTGAGAGAACATCCTGACCCTGAGGAGCTAATTAATATCCCAGCAGAGTTTGGCTCAGAATTAGCACTTGGTGGTTTTAGCCAACCTTTCCTCCGTATGTTTCACTCCAATTACCAACCCCAGATGCTGTGGAGCCTGGTATAATTGAGCAGTGAGTGGTGTTTGCAACCAGAATGTGACAGCAAAGCAGATGGGTGCTTAGGTTGTCATACCTGGGCTTGCTTTGTGTAATGTATGCTGTTATACCATTTGATCCGGGATTTCATAGATTAAACAGGGTTAGGCTTTGTTAATACTCAGATGGGGCATAGCAAGAGGGGAATCTTGAATTGGAAGCCTGCACTTTAAAGCCTTTGAACTGATGCTATGAATATCTTCCTGGCCGGAAGGGACATGGTTTAGGTGCAGCACGATCAGATCTATTTATGCAGAGCCAGGGTGATGTTGAGCCTGCTGACCTTGCTTATTGGGGACCTGCAGCATTCCTGCTGCCTAGATTTAACTAAGTTTGCTTTCATGGAGGATACTGATCCTAAAATGATCCATACAGGGACTAGTGAAGTGTCTTTGCCACCTTGGTTTTTTCTCCTCCTTTGCTAATGTATTTAACCACAACCACCCAAGCTTTCAGCAGTCCTTAAGCTGTGACAAAAGCTGAGCAGAGTAGGGCAGAAAAGGAGAGAACAAGAAACCATGTGGTGTATACTGAAAGGTGCACCTTCTCTTGGCACGCTGCCTCTGCTGTCACAGGCAGAAGGAGCCTGTGCTGCACTTCAAGGATCAGAGCAGGGAGGATCTGCATCAACCTCAGTACAGCTGGGAAGGTGCTGAAAGAAGCTACCACAGCCAAAAGTAAAGGGATGCAAAGTTGATTCTGGGATAAAAGAGAGGAATACATAGCTGAGAATGGCTGAACATGGACTAGGCATAGCCAAGATCTTAACTACGTGTCTCGTCGTACCCAGGAGTGCTGCTAGTAGTTAACTCTGTGATGGATTCCCAAGGACCATGCTCCAACCCTCAGGTCTTTCCAGGGAATACTGAGAATTCTGTCCTGCTGATGAATTCAGTGCAAGTCTTCCTCTTGAGAGCAAGTGCTGCTGTTGGCTTGTGCATTGTGAAGTCCTGCCATGGTCCAGAACCCGTCCCCTGAAAAGGCATCCTGCAGCACAGTGAAGCAGGTCTGCCATCTGTGTGCATCTTCTCTGAGGAAAAGGCTTTCCTTCCCCAAAGTCATGTAAGTTGGCTTGTATCTGTTGTGCCTGGTTTATGCTGAAGGGGAGTCTGTACAGCTCTAACTGCGTGCTTTATGGGTGGCTTTTTAGAGCCATAAAGGGAGAAGTTAGTGGGACAGGCTTGAAAGAGTCAGGTTTTGTATGAACTCAGGGCTCTTTGAACCTGGGCTCTTTGATTGCTTTGAGTTTGAGTCATTTCATGTTGCTGTTTATGAAATACGAATCCCTTTTTTACCTCCCAGGAATATAGAGGGGGTGAAGTTAATTTGAGTTGTTCCCATGCTGAAACATCAAGTGCAGAGAGATGCACAGCTGAGTTATTGAGTGTCCACGTAACTGTGCTCACAGCAGCAGCTCGACTTACAGTGATTTGCAGGGTGGGTAAGGTTGGGATGGGGACTTGGGTGAGATGTCTGCACACAGCAGACTCCATAATCCCTGTAATGAGACAAGGTTATGTATATGAATTACCTTGAGCTTTCAGCTAGGTTAAGTCCAAGTTCATGAGCCTGTTTCTGCTTGGTCCAAGGACTGGTTCTTTGTCATGACACTGAGGCACCCATCAGTTTTAGGATGCACAATATGTTTCAGTTAAGAGTAGATGTTAAGCTGCTGAGTCAGAGGAAAAACTGGTCCTTAGACTCTTAGATTCAGCCTAAGGAGGAGACAAACTTGAAGAGAGAAGAGCATGAGAAGTACAAGGATGGAAAGCAATAGGCTATTGGGGAAATGGAGGGGAGAGAAGTGAGTGGCAGTTTACAAGAGATCATATAAAAATACATTAAGTCTAATTTGTAGTATTTGAATCAGAGACCCTATCAAATGGGAGGAAGTAAGGAAGAGCAGTTATAAGGTAACTCAGAGTTCAATAAGTCCTACATTTTGGCTGCAGCTTAACTAGCCCCTTAACCTGTGCAGCACCTTACTCTGCTAGTTCCAGGGCTGCAGGGCTCGGTTTTCCTTTGCATAAGCTAATATAAGGGTTTCTCAATGGCTCAGAATTCACAGGAGATGCTTGCAAGGAGATTAGGGAACAGCTGAAGATAGAGAGAATGAGGAATAGTTGTCTGCCTGGATTCCGAGGTCACACTTCGAACATGTGCCAAAATGACATCCTTGGGGTGTGTGTAAGGGGTCAGGGTGAAGTCCATATCTTATTTATGTACCCAGGGCTTGCTTATGCTGCATCTTCCTAGCCTGTGTCCCTTTCCCCTTGACAGAGGTGCGAACACACTGTGCCCCTGCTTGCCTGCAAGTGGAGGCACAGCAGAGATTTGCTACCTCTGCAGCTTCAGGGTGAGCAGAAGGTTTTTTCCATTGCTTGGCACAGCTGAAGATAGGGGAGAACTGGGAGCAAAGTGTGGCTCTGTATGCTTGGCCTGCTCGTGACACAGGAGAGGGCAGGGGTTAACCAAGGGACCCTGGTCTGTGTGTCTGGATGTGATGTTTCTGCAAGGAACAAACCGTGCAGCCTGGTGCAGGCCTTCTGCAGTATTAAGGAGAAACCCTTATGGGACTAAAAGGGAATGGATGCTGTTGTAAAGGTGATGGTTAAGTAGAAGCCAGCTGCTGCTTCCTATTATAAGCGTGAAATATGGGGAGGTGAGCTCACTACTCCTTCCAACAGTGCTCATTGTAAGGGATGAGTGAATTTTGAGTCCTTGGTAGTAGTCGAATCTCTGAGTAGCTTTTACCCATCATGGATGGATGCCTGATGCATCATCTGTAAGGAAGTTTTCAAAGGTGCTAAAAAACCTTCTTGTGAAGATGACTTTGAGGCAAATGAGCTCTCAGAGGGCCTCACATCAGAACGCTGATGGTCTTGCAGTGAGTTTGGGTTTGCATCTAGCTCCAAACTGAGTCAGTTTGTAATGTTACATAGAAAGCTACATCAGAATAGTACAAGTCTCCTTTGTCACACAGGAAAGATGGTTAATATTTAGTTTCAGAGCTAGTATCCTTTTCCCTCTTTCACCACCTGGTTGGTGCTGCTCCCTGAGCCCTAACATTGACTCTTTTCTGTAGGGAAGAGCAGCTGAAGATCAGTCCTCTTCCATCTGGATTCCAGATAGACTACTGTCAGCAGAGTTGCAGTGAATGGCAATATCACCTGCTCTCTATTTCTCATATGCCAACATTGTTTTTTCTTTTGAAGATGGGCTGTTAATTGCAGTGTATGCCTGTGTTCTGTTGTCAGTGGAGGTAAGGCTGTATTGGATTTGATTCAAAGTTGTACCTGTAATCTCCTCTGTTCTCAATTCAGTCTCCTTAAGATAAAAGGACAGCAGTTTGTTTTGAAGCAAGGGGGATAGTCCTTTTTGTTGCTCCCCCCTCCATGACTGTGAGGGGTATGGGAGGACAAATACATCTCCTCTGGCCTTACTGGGGCCAGAGACAAAGAGGAGACCTTACAGGATTGTCTACCTTGTTCTTTTCCTGTACCTGGTGGTAGCTGTTGCTCAGTGCATCGGAGCATGGAACTTCTGACGAGAACAAACTTGATAACAGGGTGATTTTTGTGTTATCTATAGTAATGTAGTCAAATATCATACCTCTGGGTGTTACCTGATTGCCACTCATGAGACAGCTTCTTTGGTATCCTGAAGAGTAAAATAGAATGGATCACTGTCCATAGTAGAGAGTGATCAATCAGTCCACAGACCGACACTGTCACAGTGGGGACACTGTATGTATTGAACTAGTGTCAGTTAAGATTAGAGAAGCCATGATTTGCCTTGCATATCACTGCATGCAGAGGAGGTCTGACCTCACAGGGGTGCATCACTAGCTCGTGATGCTGAGGAACATGAGGAGGAGGTGAAGAGGCGTCTTAATGTCCCACTTTTCCCTTATCTGAGACACTGGGCAGACTCCTTATGCTTCCTTCCTGCTTCCAAGTGCAGAGGTTTCAGCTGTGTGACTGCAGCTCAGTCAGTGGTCACCCCACCAGCTCTGTGGAGCACCGGTAGCTCTCTTGAAGCATGTGGAAAAGTGGCAGAGAACAACATCCAGTTGTTGACTGAATAAAAAGCTAGATCAATAAAGACAGACAAGGCCATTGTGAGCTGCTGCTATGTTAGCCTCAGAGAACCTCACAGGGAGTTTCAAGGACGCAGAGGGGTTTTCTAGGGAGCCTGATGCTTATTTCTCTTAGCATGTGGCCAGGCTTATGCAATGTCACAGGTACACATATTGCAGGCTTCAAGTATCTAGGCAGGAGTTTCCCAAGTTGTAAAACACATCCCTTTTGATGGGAATGCCTTTTTAAGCTGGGATATAGCCTGGGACATGTCTAGGGGCTGTAACTGTCCTTATTTCATTGCATATGCCTAAATGTGAAGGGTATGGGAATTTTAACTGTGCCTGTGATCTCTCTTCTTGATAACACTCATAGCAACGAAGCGATTGTAGGGTTTCCTCAAAAAGAACACAGTGTAGGCAATACCTCTTTGTCTCCCTGTCACAGAAACCCACCTTGCTTCACGCTGGGAACATTTTAACTGAGATATCATCAGAATCCAAGAGGTGCCTGTCAGTCATGTCGTGACTGAGCCTGGTGCTCCCACCGCAATGCAAAGCACTCAGAGTACATCGTTCCTTGCTTCCATCTGATGCGGTGTGACAGATTAATACCGTGCAGCAAAACAAAGGGGGTATTAAAATGTGATGGGATGGTGCATGGGTTTTCAGGTCTCCTTTTTCTACCCTCTTTTCCTTGTGATGGGAAGGGGATATTTGGGGAAACAGGTGGGCAAACACCAAAAAAGTACATCTCAAAATATCCCTCGAGTTCTGTGTTACTTTCTCAGTCTTTAACTAGGTCTCTTCCTCTTTCCCCCCCTAAGATAGAATAGCTGTAGATCTAGTTTGTGTGTTACTGAAATAATTTTGCCTAGGATCCATTGCATGGCAGGGATAAGCAAGTTAAACCCCACTTGTTGAGCCAATAAATTGACAGCACTGGCATATGTTGAAGGGCAGAAACTGAAGGCTTATGTTTTACAGCGTTTTTTTTAGTTCTCCCACTTCAATCCTGAAGAATCTGGGACCACAGTATCTAAATCAGAGCTGGCATCGCTGTTCATAAGCCTGGCTTTCTAGCCAATTGCTTAGGGAAGCTGAATGCACAGATGGTTCTGCTGAAGCTTCAGACTGCAGCTGGAGGACAAAGGGCTGGTGACCCATGCTGCTGCCTCAGCTTCCCCTGGGGCTGTGGTGGGTTGTATGGGTGGTGGAAGGGGATCTGGGAACAGGTTTGGTTTTCAGCTTGAATCCGTGTACTCTTGTGCCCTTACGAAGACCTTTAGAGGCCCTCATTTACAGTGCAGTTATCAGCTCTTTCTGAAACCCACCTGCAAGAGATTTCTTACTGCTTTCTTATAGGGAAAAGATCCCCCGAAATCTAAGGCCATTTGTCAGAACTGGGTGTTCAAGTTGTTCTGGATTTGTTCGGTGAAACGGCCTCATAGTCTCATTGGAGATAGCTACTATCCATTGCATGGATTGCTCTTGATGCGAGTCCCTGAACAAATCAGCTTTTCCTTAACTTTACAGTCAGCACATAAACATTTTATCATGCCTCTTTCATGCTTTCAGTGCTATATATTTTTGGTGCACACAAGTGTTTGCAATGCTTGCCCTGGAAAATATGTGCATCTTTACACTTCATAGTTGCCTGTCTAAATGGGGAAATACCAAGCACTCTGAATGAGTTGTAGCACAAAATAAAGAAGGAAAACCAACATGGGGTAGGGAGGAGGAGAATTATATGGTGATGGTAAGTATGTACTTAATTCTTGCTGCATTCCATGGCCATAGGAAATAAGATGCTGTTTGGAAACGCAGTGCACAAAGAATAGCTACTATGAGGAAGTTAAATGTTACATACCTTACAAAGAGATGCCTGAAACTCTGTATGATACCTGCTGCTTCTTGCAAGTCTCCTCTCTATCCTGAAAGTCTAACTCCATTTAGTGCAGCACTGGGCACAGGAAGAGGAGCTCAACTGTGTGTCCCTGGGAAGAAGTGTTAATCAGTGCTGGTTTGCTAGTGGGAGAAGCAAGGGGCACATTAATCATTGAGCAGTGTACAGGGTCTCTTGTGGTGACCTGAGAGCTCAGACCGAGCTGGTCAGGCTGCTCCATGCGCCAGTGGATCAGAGAGTCCTGGCACAAAGAGCATGGGGCAGAATGAGTTCCTTGCAATGGGTCAGTTGGGCTTAGCCCTTTTATGGACTCTATCCAAACACCCCTCCTTTTCACAAAGAAAACTGGTGGTGGTGTTGATGCCCAAACCAGTTTTCCTCCCCATTTCAGGACAAAAGCTGTGTTAGCTTCCACCTGTAATGGACGGTCAGTTGAAAAGCAATGGGACTTGGTTAATTCTTGCCTTGAGAATTTCATTCTGGTAAAGAACAGCCTCAAATTCTTTTTGTTTCAATAGAGAAGTCTGAATTTTCTTGGGTTTTTTCATCTCCCCCCATAGCAGCAGCATTATCTGGCAGGGACTTAAAGGCAGCTGTGCCTTTAAAATTGAATTGCCTGGGATGGAAGAAATCTGAGAGCATAGAAAGGAGACCAGTGCCTCTTGCGCAGATCCAGCTCTTTGGAGAGCTCTCCATAGATCTGCCTTCTCATCAGCCTAGTCACTGCTCCTCTCTGGGCCCCAACTGCAGTGACTCCAGTAATAGCAGTAAGAGCTGTCCCAGTGGTGGCATCATGATATTCCACAGTGGATTCTGAGGTTACTGCTTTCTCCCCAAACTCCTGTGTGTATGTAAACAGGCTGGGATTCAACCCAACATTGTCCTGCTCCCTTGCTGCTGGAGTGAAGCATCCTCCCATTGCTGGGGAGCACGCTGGCCCTTGGACAGACTTCCCCATTTCTGCAGATGACTGTAACCGTGTGAGTGCTCACTGACCTCTGCCTTTCTTCCTTTCCTTTCCTCCCCTCTTCCCTTCTTTGTCTTCCCATCCTTTTCTTTCTTGGCCTTTGCAGTGTATCTGTTGTGCATTTCGGTGATAAGATGGCAGCATGCATCTCCCCACCGTGCCATGCAGCGTAACAAGGTCAGGCACTGCAATGGTACAAGCCAAGGTCTGTCCTTGAGTCCCTCTGCTTTATTTTCCTGTTCTCCTGCAAGTTTGACTTAATCTTTTTCCTTCAACCTTCTCTGCTGCCTGTTTTCCCTCTATCCCTATGCTTCATGTGCTCCCTCTCTCCCAAACCACCTCCTCTTACTTAAATGGCAGGCCACATGTAACATGGGTTTGCATGAGGGATATGGGTCTAGCTATAAAGTTTCCAGCATTGTAAGACTTCCTTATTTCTCTGCTCTGGGAAAGAATCTTTGCTTCAGGCTTAGACATGTAAGTGTTCACTTCCTCATGTGAGCTCTAGCAGGCTGTTGCTTTGTGCCTTTGGGGCATCTTCTGTACTGTATTCCTCTTTGCAGCCTGCTGCCCTTTGTTGTACCCTGTTGCTACAGCCACTGCTGCTGGAACACCCCTCCAACATGCAAAAGGTAGTGACTGCAGGAGGCTTTCACTGCTCATCTGGAACAGCTCTCTGCAAACTGGAAGCTTGTGTTTAGGACCTGGGTCTTGAGCCCCTCTTTTAGTTCCTTTCTTCTCTCTCATGTTTTAGGAATGTGGGACCTTTTTCTTCCTTATCAATTTGCAGTCATTCCTCTAGGATTTGTATTCCTAAAGCAAATGTTTTGTGGTTTATGTTCTCACTGTGAGGTTTTTACCCATTTATCTGAAACATATGATTGGATACTGCATTTAGACACCCCATGGGTCCAGATGAGTGCAGAAGGCTTTGTTTCTCTGGTGTGCTACCTGTGTGTCTCTATGGATTATCCCTTGGGCAATGCCAGCCCGAAGACTGAAGGCTGTTGGACTCCATGTAAAGGTTTAGCTCAATGTACTTGAAAGACTTGTAAGTTATGAGGATCCAAAGAGTCTTGGCTATTAGGCACTTCACTTTGATTGTGAGAGATCAGATGCTCAGCATTATCCTCAGTGAAAACCTTGTTCTATTAAGGTATGAGGCTATGGTGTGATGTGACTTGCTATTTCATGGTATTTCAGAGTATCTTGATCTAAATGGGGTGGGAGATGAGGAGGGTTCAAATCAGAGTAATTTCTCTGAAGCATGCCATGAATCATGAAGCTTTCGGTTGTTTGCCTACCCCTTTTCAGGGTGAATGAGTCTTTTCTGGGGTGGGAGAGGTTATTTCGCCATCTCAAGCAAATGGAAGGTTAAGAGTTCAAACATGTGAGACAATGAGTTAAAAAAGAGCCAAAAGGCTGTGTGAAAGCAGCAGCCCTCTTTTGTTATAATATTGCTCAAAAGAAGAAGCAGCAGCAGTCTGAATCATCCCTGTTTCTCCACCCTCCTGATACTGACTGTCTGTACATGACAGTATTCCTTCTCCTCCAAAGTCTCTATAAGAAATTGGTTTTCTTTGCTTTTTGATGGAGGGGAGCTTCTCTCAAGCCCCTTATCCCAGGACAGCTGAAGGTGCTGCTTTCCTGCAGTGATGCTGTTCTACCTTGCTCTCCCTTCCAAGACCTTCAGTTCTAACTCACATGCTATGACAAACACTGTATTCACATAGCTTAGAGATGGCTCACAGGCACTCTGTTCTGTGTGACTACAGCTCCCATGATGCTGAGAGTGGAAAACCAGTCTCATGTGACTTCCCAATTGCTGCAGCAAAGAGAGGGTCCCTTCTCAGATATATTCTTCCCTATGGGGCTGTGCCCTAACTCACTGGTGCTGTGATTGCATGTGGCTTTCTCTAACAGCAGAGGCTACATAATGCTGATGTTGGGAAGGATTCAGGAGGTTAACCATCTGGCCCATACACTAAGGTGCATAACTATGTCTTCCTTAGTTTCTGGCATTCTTTGAAGCTATTCCTTCTCTCCTAATAATGTTTTTTAACTTGCTTCTCGTTTTCCCTCGCATTAGTAACAGAACTGGTGGGTTTGTTCTACATGTATGTCTCAGAGAGGCACAAGGGGTTTTGTACTGCTCCCCAACTCCTGCAGACCCTTCTTTCTTGCCATAAAGGAGACTCAACCTGTAGCTGAAGTGATGCTGCACAAGCAGTGTTGCATTCTGTACCTGCAGGTCAGGCACCTTTCCTTGTGAACTAATCTGTCTGAGCCTTCTAAGCCTCTTGTTTGCACTGTGTGGGTAGTTCAGTAAGTAAACCCAGGAATCTGAGGCAAGTCTGCCCTACTCAGTGTGAGGCTACAACTGTAATGATGGGCAGGAGTAAAGCCGCAGTGATGTATCTGTACAGAGGATGCCCTAATGGCTGAGAGTTGTGTCTGTGTGACTGTTTGAAGGGGTCCTACACGTTCAGGTAATGCTTCTAACACAAGGAGGGCTTTATACCCCCCATAAGCATGTGCTTGGTATAATTTGAATATGCCAAGTCAAAAGATGAGGTTTGCCAGCCTTGATTTGTGTAAGTAGGTAACTGCAGGAAATACAGCAGAAATACACACCAGAAATACACATTTCCTGTATGCCAGACAGGGCTTGGCAGGAGTGTTGCTGTATTCTATACTGATGATCCTTTCCAGAGGTGATCTGAGTGCTAAGTACTGTTGTCCGTGGAGTGATGGCCCATCTTACTGTTTGCACATCACCATGATGATGATAGCTGGTTTATATATATATATTCCTTTGCATACTAACAGCCGGACTGCAAAATACTTACTAAAACCCAATGGGTCTGTTCTATGGGGGTGACGTGTACGCATTGCACAAGGGTGTAGTAGCACCGCTGTTCTGCAGAGGTGCATTAGCTGTCCTTTAGTGTGCAAACTGCTTAGTGTGTTAAGGATTTGCCAGCTCCGGTCTTTGTGCGCTGTGCTGCGGTGCCTGCTGTGTGCCTGAGCACTGGTGTATGAATAAGCACTTTCAAGCAGTGATGTTTGCAGCCCTCAGAGGCTCTTAATTTGACTGAGCTCTGCAGTGTTTCCTCTGCCTCCCTCCCAGCCAGGATTGCTCATGTCTGTCTGGTTTGCCAGGGCAGGAGCTGCGTGCAGCGGTTCCTGGGCTGCCCAATAGGCTCCAGTCTGATTTACTGGAGTAAAGTAGGCCAGGAGGAGCCTGCAGGACCGGGAGGGAGAAGCTGGGTGATGAATGGGGCGGTGTGAAGTCACTCTGCAGCGCCAATCAGGGCCAGGCTCAGCCAGGCAGCTACGGATGCCTCTTGATGCTGGGACAAAGCTTACCTTAGATGATTGGAGGTTTTCAGCCTGAGCTCAGAGTGTGCACCAAAGAGTTCCTAGTTTAGGCCAGATCATTTGAGTGTTGCCGAGGTGAGTGTTCTCAGTAGGGTGCAGATGATCTGCCTCCACCTTGCACATGTAGATCTCTCTGAATGGTCTCTGGCATGCTTATTTTGCACCATTGCTTCTCTACCTGTCTGGCTGATGCCTTTCACTCTTTCCTTTCAAAAGCTGCCTCTTCCTTCCCTATTTCCTTATATCTGATCACTCCCCCTTCCCCTATGCACTGCCCAGAATGCACTCGCTTTCTTCCTTTCTCCTGATTCATAAAGTACTCATGGTGGGGGGTTGATTGTGTCCCTCTCCCTTCTATAATGTGAGAGGGAGAAAGGTGGGTTGCTTACCTGCTCCCTGCAAAAGCTCAGACTTCAAAGGGCAGCTGGGAGGAGGGTCCTTGTGTCTTACTTTGGGTGGTGGCAAGGGGGAGGAGTTTGTATGGGGAGGTGGCAATGACTTGGGTCTAGTGCCAGACTCCTAAGTATTTATATTGGGGCCATCTGCCTGAGATGCTGCTTCTGCCCATCTGAGTGCAGGAGGAGACGCTTGGGACTAGCTCTTAAGTGACTTTTGTTGTTGTCACCCTCCTGTCAAGTTGTCTTCTCTTCATCATCTTTTGACTTTCCCTTTCTCTCCCCTCCCTTCTCCTTCAATGCTCTTGTTTACGGATAGGCCAAGCAGAAAACATGGAGACGTCTGATATGGCGACAGCAAAGGTAGGATGGAAATGCTGCCGGCCTCACTGTGCGTAAGTGGTTTCGCTTGGCAACTTCTTTACTTTGTCTCTCAACCATTTACTTTCTATTCATCCTTTTCCCTACAGTGGTACCCATGCTGGGGGTAATGGGACTCAGGTTCTGGGCATGAAGGCTTTTATATGCTGCTTTCTTGTAAGGTTTGAGACAACCCTGAAATGCTGATGCTCTAGTGAAGGTCCGGGGTAGGTGGGACAGAAATGGGGGAGTCCACATCGCTGTCAGCAGTGGTTTGTGAGGAGGGAGCCGGGATGCTGTCATGCTGCTCTATGGGAAAGTGACACTAGAGGGTGCTTTAGGGGCAGGTTTCCCGGTCCCTGGGCTTGCTCTATGAGCAGAAATGCCTTTTGGCAGCTTTATTCCTTGGACAGGATCTCAGGGGAGCGCCGGGTGAGAAAGTAACCCGAGCTTATGGATGCATCCGCCCTTTGCTGTGAGGCTTCTCTGTTGCCTGTGCTGCTGGCCTTTACCAGGGTGTAGGTTCCGCTTCCCTGCGGGCTGGCAGGATGGGAAGCTGTGGGAATGGAACTGAGATGGGCTTGTGAGGCAGAGAAATGGCTTCAGCATGGCTCGGTGAGACCTGGGAAGCACAAGGCTGTGTCACTATTGAATGGTTGTATCTGAGGGCAGGGATATGGTATGTATGGTAATGCCTTCGGTTTGTTTTCTAGCATAAGGAAGATGTGACTTCCCTTCATAGCAAGGTTAAAGTGCAGGGGATGTGCCTGCAAAATGCATCCTGTGCTTTTATCTCTGCAGGCTCTGACATTAAGCGTGGCTAAAAAGAGCTGGGAAATGGCATTAGTAGGTATAAAGCCTCCTGCTCTTCAGCTTGCACTGTACCGGGTGCTCTAGCATGGCAATAAGGAGCAGGGATGCTGTGTTCCAGAAGCTTAACTGTTCTACCTAGGGGACTGAAATCCATGGTTTAAAACCCTCACTGTGGTGCTGTTAATGTATTGTAGGGCTTATTCTTATATCTCAGAACTCAAATTGAATTGGAGATTTCCCTTTTCACACATTTCTGCTAGCCTGGATAACACTGGTGAGCAGCTGCCCTGCAATGCCCTGGGCTGGACGTCAGTGCAGGCTTTGAGTTTTTAGTGTTAATATAGTGTATGAAGTCCCTCTGGACAAAGATTGCTTTATAAAGGTGAAATCATCCCTGCTATCATATCTGCTCAAGCTGCAACTGTTTGTTGCTGTCCTCTCTTCCAGCTGTGGTGCTTGAGAAAAGCTGCCGTGGAGGATGCTGAAAGGTCAGTGGCATTGGAGCCAATTGGAAATGACACTTCAGTCATAGCTGTTGTGATGCTTTGGGAGACTCCAGGTTTTCTGTGTTGAAAAACTGACATTTCAAAACCAAAGCAAACAAAACCCACTCTAAAACTCTTTTGGCTGCACTTGTTTCTAATATCTGCTTGTTTGTAATTGAAGGGAAACATGATCTATGGTGTTAAAGCACCATCTTAGTGTGAAAGTACTGAAAACATCATGGCCTTTCCAAGGAAATATATCTTGAGTGAAAAGTGGGTCTAGTTTGAACCCTCTAAACCAGATATTTACATCATAACTGATTTCCAAGATACATTACTGGAATGTATACAGGTTTATTTGGACATAGACCATGGCAAGTGCTGTTGTTTAGTCCCCTGTTTGAAAGCCAAATATCCTCCAATAATCTTGTTTTACTTTCTGAATAGGTTGGGTCAGTTCCCCTTGTTCTGCTTGGTTTGGAGCCTCCAAGGGATGCTGTTCATGTTGCTTGGTTTCTGCTGGGGTTAGCCTGCACTAGCAAAGAACCTATGAGAAGGTTTAACAGATGTATTTTCTCAGCTGAGATGATGCCAGATGCCATGGGATGTAATTCCAGGATGTTACTTACTTCCATAGCTGCTCTCCATTGTGTTGCATTGCACTTCCTTTTCTGCTGGGGCACCTTTGAGGGTATCTCAAGAAATGTCATTTCCTGATGTGGTAAAGAATAGTCCTGTATTTACAGCATTACAGATTGAAAGAGTGCAGCTTTTACTGGTTTATAGGCTGTTGTTTTAATCCCAGGGTGATCAGTCATTCAATCAGTTGTCTTAAGGCTTTTCAGAACTAATCATGCAATTGTTGTACCTTGCTTTGGGATTGTGACATGGTGACATGTCACCTTTGCTTATGTGATGCCCTGCAACAAGTTGGAACCTGGATTGTTCTGTCCCTGCTCCTGCTGAGTGCCAAGGGGAAAAGAAAAGTAGTTGATCTGTTAGAGAGATAAAAATTAGGCCAATTCTTCTTGGGAAAGCATGAATCATTTTCCAGGTAATTGAGCAGTGGAAATGAGGAACATAAATCAGTGAGCTGTCTTTCATTCTTCTCACACTGAGAGGTTCTCAGTGCTGCAAGTACATACATGGAAAGTTCTCAGAACTTTCAGGGTGAGGGGGAGATACTTAAGTACCCGAATTACGTGTTCCCTCTTGAGAAACACATTGTCTTCAAAAGCTGTAACAGGAGTGATGAGTGAAGACAGAAAAGACACCGATTTACAGTACTGCAGAGATTGTTTCCTTGGCTCTTATTAAATAGCACTGGCTCAGACTGATTGCTTGGAGGAGCATGTGTAAGGGGAGAAGGACAATGGGGGAATGCAAAATAGCTGGCATGTGAATAAAATAATGCTAAATATTAACTACTGGTGTATGACTTTTAATGTTTATAGTTGCCTCTGTGCTTCCTCCAGACCCTGACAAGGGAGGTGGCAAAAGGCTGTGTACAAGTCATCTGTTCCTTGCTGTCTGACCAGAGCAGAACACCGAGCCCTAATCCATTACAGCCTGTCACTTTGTCCAGATGTTGCTGCCTGTGCAGAGGGCATGTAAAGCACTGTTTTATCTGGACGGTACCATTTGGTATTCCTTTCATCTATGTTGGAGGTCAGGAAGAATAAGTGACTCTGGGTTTGTGTATTACAGCTCGAACTCTTTAAAATTCATGTGGCCTTAACAGTTTATAGTTACAGGTCAGGAAAACATCCGTCTTTTTTTCCAGCTCCTTTTTAAATGGGACTCACAATCTCCAAGCCTGTTTGAGAAAGTCCTGCATGGCTTTTACTCTGTTGCTGTTTTTAGTGCCTGTGTGTGTGCTGTTTGACTTCCTCATCCTGAGTGGTGGTGGAAGCACCAGAAGCCACAAGGGAGGCTGTATTCATGGTGTTCTTGCTCTGGACCAGAAGTACTCAAAATGTTACTGGCAGGAGGCCAGGATCCATGTTATCTTCTCAATCCTTTTTGAAGTTCATGAGAATTTGGCCTGTGGGGAAGGGACACTGGGTAAACTTATTGTTACTCATTGCTTAGGTTTAGCAGATCATGTACCTCGTTCTTTTTGCCATTAGAAAAGGAGATCAAATCTCTACTGCAATAAGCAGATTCTTTGACCTACAGATTTTATGGCTGGAAGGGAAAGTTGGGAACATCTTCCTTTATGAAGGGTAGGCATTGGTGAAAACACACATTTGGCTCTGTGAATAGGTGAAGTAGAAATGAATACAAAGAAGAAAAGGGGGTTGCTACGGCAAGAATAAATCTTGGGTTGTGGGAGAGGGAAAGGTGATGACAGGAAAGGGAGCTGAGAACAGAACACAACACTGAAAGATGCAATGAAAGATGTTATGAAATAGCTGATGGAGGGATCTGAAATGAAGAGAAGGAAGTAACAAGCATGTTTTTAAGGAAGAGGCAGAAGATGCACTCTTACTATGGACACAGAGGTGGCAGTCACCAGAGGGCTGTGAGAGCCACAGCTGCAGCATCCTGTATGGAGAGAGGTACGGGGGTGAGCTGGGAAGGAATGTGGGGTACAGAAGCTGTAGGGAAGAACTTAGCTGATGGTCTTAGTGCTCTAGTTAAGCATTTATGCTTTGGAGGCTACTGCCTTCCTCAGCAGAAGCGAAGGGCACCTCTGTATGTTTCACAGCTGCTGTTGAATCCAGATGTTGGTTAAGTAAGGGAGGAGAGGCCGTGGTAGGTGAGCCATAAAGGAGACAGTGGTAGTGTGGTGTTTTCAGGCTTTTGTGATGGCTGAGGGTGGCCAAAGAGGTACCTGCTCTCCGTGTTTCACTGTTAGGGTTGTTTTCATGAGACATGAAAGCAAACTAAAAGGAAAACCAGTGCTTACATTTCCATTGGTATTTTTGCTATTTTTTTTTACTATTCATATGGAAAAATAAAGGAATTATTAAAAAAATGGCTTATGACAGGTTTTTTGCATACAAAACATAATGATCAAAGATCATTTGTCATTTCTGTTGACACTCATACAATCCAAAGCAATCTATCCTTGCTGCTTGTTACAACCATGTACTCAATGTCTCCTTACAACACGTAGTTCCACAGATGAGTGAAAAGACGTGGATTACAGGGCTTTTTCCAAGCAGAGCCAGAATTAGGTTTGGAGTGCTCAAGCCATAGTTCTGAATGTGCTTTTTTCTGTCTTCCCATTTTCCATTTTGTGGGATAGATGCTCGGGATGGAGTAGGTAGATAATTTATCTGGAATTCAGTGTGCGTGTGAATTCCAAGTATTCTTAGCAGTGCGGAGGTGGACAGGGTGGCTGTGCGTAGCCTATCTCTCTCTCCATATCTACATATGCTCTTTTGTTCCCTTATTTAAATTGTAATATCTCTTCTCTGGAGTGGTTTTTGCTAAGGATGGAGGAAAAGGGTTTGCCCAGACAGTGTTATCCAACATGGATGGACCAGGCAAGTGAATGCAGAATCCAAGCTGTAAAGAGTGGGGTCACCAGCTTGGGGTTCACCAGTGGTGGTGATCCACAGCTCCTTCACCAAGGCTCCTGCTGCAAGGATCCCAGCTGAATTGTGGCTGCAGCTGCCAGAAGGATGCTTAAACAGACAGTTTCTTCTAAGTGATCTTATCTGCTTTGATAATTTCCAAACCCCCATGTTATGTACATGACTGCTTATCTCTTAATACCTTTTCTTGCCTGAGCTTTGGGTTCTAAACATGTGACTCTGCAGCATTAGTCTGTCCCAGATTTGCCAAGCTCGCAGGTCTCCTGACCCATTTTACAGCACTGTTATTTGCTTCCCTCCTTGACAACCTGCAGGCCATAGATTCAAAGAATCTCATGGAGAACAGCTGAGTCCAAGCCAGGCCTCTGATATAAGCTGGACCTAATGAGGGCTGAGTCTGGGATTACATGGGGTGAGATCTGAATGTGGTTTTCCCATGCTGTTTGTCATGTGGAAATGCATGTGCCCAGCTTTATGGCTCAGTTAATGCTGTTTGTCTAGAAATAAATGAGGTGTGTTTCCAAGCTCATGTTGGAAACAATTCTCAGAGCAGGTGTTTCAATCTCTGCCTCTCACAGGGCTAGCCTGTTAGGGTACTGCCACTCACTGTCCTTCACTAATGCAATGGAAGAGAGGATGCAGTTTCACACTAATTGTTCCAGCATGATGGTATGGAATAGTGAAGCAGAGACTGCAGCATGGAGCAATGGGGGCTTGGGGAGCTATTTGGAGGGACTCAACTCCTGGAACCACGTTTCAGTGTTACTTGAACAGTTTCTAGAACTTCAGCCCTACTGCCATGGTCCTGTTTCCATTTATCTGCACTGGGATGTCCAGAGCCTTACAGAAGTGGGACTAGAACTTGGGATGTCTATCTAGAGCTTGCCTTCTGTCCACTTCTTGAGGATGGGGTCAAACCAGAAACAGGATCTGGTCCCTTTATTAAACACAGTCAAATAAAGCATCTTCCTTAGAGAAGCTGTGCCTGCCCCATCCCTGGCAGTGCTCAAGGCCAGGTTGCAAGGGCATTGAAGCAAGCTGCTCCAGTGAAAGGTGTCCCTGCCCATGGCAGGGGGTTGGAACTGGATGAGCTTTAAGGTCCTTTCCAACCCAAATCAGTCTGTATTTCAAAGTAAACCTCCACAACTGAGCCTTCTGTGCAAGCACTGGGTGTTATGAGAATAAGACACTTTCTTCCCCCCCCCAATTCCAGTTTCAATTACGCTGTAGCAGTTCTTGGTAATGGTCTGAGATGGGAGCGATGGATTAATTCATCGGGAAGGGAGCCCGTGGTGGTGATGGGGCTACTCTGCCTGCGCTAACCGGGGCAGGAGGGACGGGAAGGGAGCGGAGGAAGCCACATCCCCCTTGTGCCGTCTCCAGCGCTGCCGGGGGGGGTCAGGCCGTGCTGCTATGGAATTCTGTGCTGCCATGGCATGCTGTGCTGCGCTCTGTCCTGCCGGCGCCGCACATGCTCAGCAGAGAGCGGGGCGGCTCAGCCCCCGGCGCTGCTAGTGCGGGAGCTCGGTGCCTGTCGGCGGGGCTCCGGGGGGGGTACCGGGGCCGGGGGGCGGCCGTGCCCCTCCGCGGGGGGCTGTGTGCATGCGGCTCGGCGCTCCCCGGGGGATGCTCGCCGGCCGGGTGTGCTCCAATATGTCCTGGGACCTCTGGAGCTGTCAGTGCGCAGACAAGGACACGGGCATCGGATTATCGTGACTGTACTAATGAAAGGGTTCAAGCTCGCCTGGTAAGCAGAGCTCGATCTCAGCCCTCCCTTCTCTCTTCCCCACATCCTCCTTCCCAGCCCTGCGGCGAAGGGGGGGCCGGCGGGGAGAGGGATGCGCTCCGCTAAGTTGGCCGGTGCCTGCGCTGTGAAGCTCGGAGCCACTGCAGCACCGCCGGGGGGGCATCAGTGCGGGGCTGCTGGTTCGGGGGGAAATCAGTGGGGATAGATGGAACCACGGACCGTTCCTGTCCGGGCATCTCTGCATCAGGACCGTGATGCCGTGAGCTTCCCTCTGGTCTGGCTGCATCTTCCTCCCTGCTGCTGCCATCCCTTCCCCTCCTCTTCCCGGCTTTTGCTATGGTTGTGCATGAATTTGCATCTCTGCACGCACGCACACCTGAGCGGCTGGAGCCCGTGTCTGTTTGCACCCGGATTAAATAGATCTGTGCAGGTTTATCCTGAAGGAAGGTGGAGAAAACGGTTTGAATCCGGTGTGTGTGGAATGGCTCCTGCTCGGCTTGTCCTTTAAATAGCTGCTTTTGGGGATGCACCTTATGTTGCTCTAATAACGTTTTAAGAGTTGGGAGTCAAGGGAACTAACAGCTTCCTGGAAGGTACCAAAGTGCTCGTTTAATTCTTTGGTGGTTCCTGGGTGTTTTGGGGGGAAAGTCTCTGGGTTTGGATAAGTGGGCAATGAAGGAAAACACTGTGTTGGTGAAAGTGATCAGCAAAGCTGTTTGTGTATTTCAGACCTTTGGATGTCAGTGTTCTGGTTGGTCAAGTTTGTGTTTTACATGGGCATGTAAATATATATGCATGCGATATATATAGATGCAATTCTCTCTCTATATATCTAATATAAATCAGGCCAACAAAGGTTTATGTAAAATCTTGAGTATATCAAACTATTTTAAACCCCTGATATGTCAAAATGACTTAGTTGGGATAAATCGCCTTTGAATTAGCGTGATGAAACTGATTTAATCAGAACTTTATCAGGTGGGAACGGTTCCATAATTAACAGTAAAATGCGACTTTGTAATTGGGATTGAAATTGCAAAGTGGAGGACAGGAGCAATGTAAAGGCCTGTTTCTATTCCTTAATCCTTCTCTGTAATGAAAAAGGAAGTCATCATAGAAATAACAGCCTCCGTCTCCAGTGTATCAGTTTGCATCAGTCTGAATTTAGTGCTTTGAGATCCTTCCCTGTGAAGTGTGAGAAAGAAGTGAAGTTATTTTCCCTCTGTTTTATTTGTTTTCAGTGTAAAGAATGAAAGCAGCACAGCACAGCACTAGGCAGCATCTTGTGCTGGGCCCCAGGGGACGGACCAGAGCCAGGGATGACTCAATAGGTCATCTCTGTCTCTAATTTCTGTCATTTTATCTTTAATTTAATTACCCTGAGAGCCTTTGAAATTCTTCTGTATATACATGGCCCTGTGTAACACAGGCTGTACAAGAGATGTAGCTGTTAGCATTCAAAAACCTTCCCTTTTTATTCCTTTAATTAAAAAGAAAACCCAACTCGTGCACTGATTCGCTGCTTTATGTGGTATGCAGTTGGGCTGATGAGTTGCATAATAGCTTAGCGTACTACCGGGAGAGCAAAGCATGTGTTAGAAATGCTGTGCTCATGTGTATCTGCAATAACATGGCACCCCTCTGCATTCGGTTCTGTACCTACCCATGAGCAACGCTGGACATCTCTAAGCGTGTCACTGGTGAGCTTTTGCATACCCAGTTCTATCACAGCGCTTATAACACTTCAGTTTGAAGCTAGCCGGTTAATTTAGTCAGATCCAGAGCTGAGCACTGAGGCTGGTAGGTTCTGATGGGGGACATTAGATTACTCCTGTGCTAGCTGAAATGCTGCAGTGCTTCAGTAGGTGACGCTCTTACCTCTGAGTTTCCTCTGCCTCAGGGTCCTGGGGGCACTGAGCTGCCCTGGGGGCTGTGTTCTGCTGGGGAGCGCACTAAAGGTCCTCATCCACTCGCCTGGAGATGCTTGTGAGAGTGCTAACTTGGGTTATCTCTCCAGCATCCTCCCTTCATCCTCCTCTGAATCCCAAAGAGGAACAAGTCAAGCGGTCTGATTGTTTGCCTTATTTAATTGAAGTATATAGCAATTTGGGACTGCAGTAGTTAGTGTGTTTCACCTCTAGGATGTTTGCAGGCAGTTATATTTACCTGACTGTGCTGCAGTATCCAGGCACAGAAGGGTAAGTTAAGGATGTTATTTCAAGTCCTTAAACACCTAAGTATATGTGTTTGTCACTACTGGACTGATTAGTGTGGTTCTAGAGAGGCACAGATCTAAGTATAGAATACACTTTGCTGTTTGTCAAACTTGGTTAAGGTACTTTAATACGGGTTGTACAGCCTCCAATATCTGCAGTGAAATGGCTTTATAGGGTTAGTATTTATCTAAAGAGAAAGCCACATCAAATGCATGGCATACAAGCAGATCTTTTGGTCCTTGCTGTAGAAGTGTTCATTCCCATTCTAGGTGGCACTGCTGGGGTTAATGCGGATTTCCTTATGGAGCTGTTCTCAGGCAGACACATGATTTCTCTCTGTACCAGGAAGGGCAGTAGCACAGGGACAGAATGCTGTCAGCAGGAGCAGCCCGCTCTGACCATTGGGAAGAGGACTTGCTCTGCCTGTTTTTAGACGACCCATTCATTGCATGCTGTTAGACTGCTCAAAATAGCATAGTGCATCTTATGGGGGAAGCTCTGGCCACCTCCGAGTCTCGGTACAGGCTTGTTTTGGCACAAGGTAATGTGCTGATCTCTAATACGATGTCATGCATTTTTGCAGTACGCCACCTAATTCTGCCCAAAATGATCTCATCACCATCTGGTATCATATCACAGCATAGCTGCATACCATGGAGTCATTAGATGGTCACAGTACACTGCAGTACAGCAGAACCCTGATGTGTAACCGTCATCACTTTATGACATCAAAACATGACGCAAGGTCCCGATGTACCGGTGCAGCAGCATGCTGTTCTGTACAACATCCTGATATCAGAAACGATACTGCAGTCCCTTAGTGTGTTGTTATTGCCATAAGACAACCCTGCACTTGTCTAGTCAGTGCCTAGTATGTTGGTCTAATAGGTTATCTTCATGTCACAACATAATGTTTTTATACCCTTGCATATGGTTTTAGGTTGTGATGTGGGATTGCAAGAGAGAACTTCGACTTCCAGCCTTACATCACTGTTATCTCATGGGTCCTTAGGGGCTATAATAAGCCAGGCCCTGAGCTTTAAACTTCAGAAAGGCAGAAACTACAACAGCAGGGCGAGCAGCTTTCCCTCTCTATACATCTTAGGCAGTGCCGCTCACCATTACCCTTATTCCTCATCAGATGAGTGCATAATCCAGCATAGATGGATACTAATTTAGGTCTTTTATGGAAAATGGCAATCAAATGACTAAGGAGTCTTGCAGGGATAAGAGCAAGCTGGTGGCTGAACCTGCCACCCCATAAATGGGATCCTGAACAAAAGTCTGCTCATCTGCTTTTCCTCCTCTTGTGGTTCCTTCTGCACTGCTTGTGCTGATTTGTTGGTTGGAACGTTTCTAAGCCGCAGAACCTGCTATAGGGAACCTACAGAGAAAATAAGGGCCAAAGGCTCTGCCTAAAAATAAATCTGCAATTCATTTTTCTGCTAGTGCCTGTGGGTGAGAAAAAAAACCCCTCTCAATGTTCCAACACCCTCCTTATCTGAAGGAAGGATCTATTATATAGTTGTGGGGGTGGGATGGGAACTAGGTAGGGTTACAGAACAGCAGAGCTAAAATTAGAAGCTGTTTGATGTCAGGGAGCAGTGAAGATTAACGTTAGGCAGTTTCAGTTGTGTGTGCTCTGAGGCTGCCACTTTGGGAGCGCAGCCAATGATACCTGCTCTTTCAGTTGGTGTGTCAGCATCTTGGGGCCACACATGTCTGAGAGGGAAGGGAGGAGGTTTGTGCACTGTCACATACGCAGTCTTTACACTGTAGTCCTGTGATGACTTCAGGATCTAAACTAAAGGGTTGGTGAAAAAGGGCCAGGACGAATGTGTTTTATAGAGAATCACTGCTTGCCATAATACGTAAAAGTGACCAACGTGGGTATTTGGGATTCGTGCCTCTTTAATTGCATAGTGAAATGGTGAAGCTGTTTAAATTACTTTCAATTTCATATTGATACTGCAAACAGCTCTACCGTGTGCAGTGAACACGAACTTTGTTCTGTTGTATCGCAAATGAAAGATGGATTTCCAAATCAATTCTTCCTCATTTTTTGGGGGAAGACTAGCGATATAGTTCCATTGAAGTTACATAATTGTGCTGTTGTGCCTTTTGTGCTGTTCAGCCTTCACATTACAGGTTGAAATGTTACGTTTCAGTGTTCTTTTCTCCAGTCTTCATCGATTCTTCTGCGTCTCCTCATTTCTTCTCTGTGCTTCTTATTCAAAAGGAAGAAATAGGTGCTGATAATCCTCTGCTGAAAGCCATAGAGCTGACCCACATACGTACCAACACGGTGCTAGCGTTTTGGAAAGGAGAGGCTTTCACTCCTCCTTCTAAATTCTGCAAATGGATCTTAGGAATCAGAATGTTCCCATTTGCTGTCGATGCAGCAGGAAGAGGAAACCATATTAATAGGTCACTTGTCTCTCCCTGCATCCAGAATATTCTGACCATTTTGGCGGAACCTCTGTCCATAAAATACAGTTTCTATCCTTTTCTCTCAACAGAAAGAAACATTACGATGCTGTGTAAGGTGACCCAGAGATCAACTTTGAGGAGTATCCATAGATGTGTTTTGTAAATGGTTTCATAGCTTGATGAAGTGGTTCACAGCAGGTTTTGTGCTAATTTCTCTGGGCTTTTCAGTAGTGGGAAGTGCTAGTAAGCAATTAGGAGCCTAATCCAAGTACACAAATGTCAAGGAAAAACCTTGCATGTAATTCACTGTACTCGCAATCACTGAGCCAGAAATAGAACCAAGATCAGACCAGTTTTTGTCCTGGACTGCAGTGCTGAATTAATACCTTCAGTGATAATATGGTATAAAGGACATGTGAAGTGACTATTTTAGTTATATATATATATGTATATATATATATATATAATTGCAGTGGAAGGAGGCTATTTGAAGAAAACCCGAGTCAGTATGAATGCCTTGGTTTGCTGAAGCTCTGTGTGATGACAGACATGCAGAAGTAGCCCTTTCATGTTTTCTGTTACGTGGTTTGGTTTTGGCATCAGTTTTTGATTTAAAATTGGATGACCATCTGTAATTTTATTCTCTAATATATGTCTATGTGCTTACTGAAACCTCTCTGAGGGCTCTTTGACTTACACCATGAAGACATTGTGCTTTGCAGAGTCAACACCCAGCATCTCTCCTTGAGCTGCAGATTGCTTGGGCTAATTAAATCCTCATCATTTGTTTTGCTCTAAAATGGCCTTTTCTGCTTATCAGTGGGTAAAATCACCTTGTGCTCTCTCTGGTCCTTCAGCAGCCTCATAAATGTCAAGTGAAGGGCAAACTGCTTGGGAACTGGTCTGGAATTCTGCAGCCATTGCTTGTTCAGGGCCTTGAGATGAATGAGGCTGCAGTGAGGCTTCTCTAGAGATTATTTTCCTCAGTTATGCAGGAGGAAAAAGCATGGAAAGAGGCAAATTGAGTTGAGAAGAGGCTGTAGATAACATTTTGCAGGTTCTCTTTTCCTCTCTTCAAGCTGTTTAACTCTTTGATCCCTTCAAATGAGAAGCAAGGACCTGGCTGTTGGCACTGGAAGTCACAAGAAGTCAGTTTTAAGCCTTAATCTGTCACTAGCCACTTGTACAACAATCTTGCCTCTGCCCCAGGTTCTCAGTCTGCAAAACACCCCGTTCATATATAGTATGCTATGTAGTATCTACGAATATATATATTGCTATGCCATTCATCCTTAGCGCTCCCTCTCACTAGCACAGCTTGATATTTACATGTAACAAGAGCTAGAAATGGTATGTTGAACAGTGTTCCACATTTTGTAAGCTTGTGATTCACCCTGCCTGTGTTAATAGTTCTGTTGAACTAAACAGAAACACTCAGGTACTTAGTGCTTCTACTTGATCAAGGCTAGTCTGCTCAACAAGTGGGTACGGTAAGGTCTGACAGAGCCAAATATTGCCATTGTGGCACATTACACAAGAATTCCTGCCTCCTGGTCGAGATCCCGTTTGCTTAATCACATTTGTCAGCTGAAATTCCTCCTGGGAACAAGCCTCTTCTTTGCTCTCTGTTCTAAACTAGTTAGTGGTATTCCTTTGGTTGATTAAGCAGTGTGTTTGTGGTTGAATCCTCCCTTGTGTGCCTCTGATTTCAGTCCTGGTCAGAAAGTGCATGTGAATGGCAGGCTGCCATTATTATTAGTGTTATAGTAATTAATACTTATTATGAATGGTAAGTACTAATTTCAGTGTTTTGACTCTGGTGAAAGGAAATGGTATAAATTGAGATATAATAGTAATGTCAATTAGGGAAATGGAGAGCAACCCAAACAAATGGTGCACATAAACCAGTAGCTTTTCATCCCCTTCTGCAACTTCATGTGCTTGCAGAGCTGAGCACAAGATGGTGGAACATTCCCTGAGCCTCTCCTTTAGTAAAGTTTCCCATTTGGTCAATGTTAGGTCTATGGTGTTGATTATACTTTATATTTCCAGAGGTTTATTCTCCATAAGCATTCTTCCTGGACAGGATGCTCTCTGTGGTCCCAGCCAAGTGACCCTGGGGGGGAGATGCTCTGCTTATTTTCAACTAACGTAAGATGTAAATGCTGCCATTCTCATCTGACAATGTCACAGCCACTCTATGCATATGGAAAAGGAGCAGAGAAGGAGGAATTTGGGTTTGGGTTGGTGGGAGGTAGAATATATATTTAGGGTATATATTTTGAATCCTTTTCAAACCACTTGGAATACCAGGTTTGGAAGAATGTGGCTTGACTACACCTAATTTCAGGCCTTGGAATGGCAGGAAGGGAAATAGAGGAGAAAATGAATTGAATGAAAAGGACTTGGGGAGGGAAGGAGGACATATATATTCAGAAGTAGCAAAGATTTGGTAACAAAGTAAAGCATCCACATATGCACACAAGGCACCAAATTAACGGGGTTAATAACAGCCCTCTTTAAGGAAAGTCATTCCTTTAATGAATACTAAGCAAACAAGCCTGTTTAAATGACAGGCGAAAGAGATGGCAAGGTCTGAGGATTCCACGTTGGCAAGGTCTCATCCTTGTGCAGTGATGACACACACAGTGCTGTGAATTAAAAGGTTTGCACTGGAGACAGAGGCATTTTAGAAAGCTGGTAGTATGTTAGAGCTGCAATTTTGGTGTATTTCTGACCCTCTAGGAATAGAAATAAAGCAGCTATAGAGCTCTGAAAGCAGTGCCCTCTGCTCATAAGGAGATGGGGTTGTGGCTGTGCAGCCCTCAGAGCTGGAATTCATGTTTTTATAGAGCTGTCAGCTGTTTAAAAAGCAGAGTTCTCATGTGGTGGCCTTCAATCTGATGTACATTTTAGGAATGAGGTTTGGGAGATGAACTGTTGCTTAACTGCAGGCTGTGAAAGCAGATATGTGTCTAGGGGTTGGAGCTTAGAGAAGCTGAGCAATATTCAGTGGCTGGCTGAAGGCAGTAAAACTGCATCATTGCTTCAAATGCCTGTTATGGTATTTTCCCCCAGCATTTCCAACAGGTTTCCCATTGATTCTTCCAGGTTTCTGTTTTAAAGACAGGTGAGAGTATAAATGATTTTGGAAACGGATCTAAGATTGTATTGTTTGACAGTGAGAGAGGCTTTCAAAAGGAAGGCCTTGCTCCATTGGGCTGGATTGCTGCCTATTAGGAAAGTTATGGAAAGCAGTGTTAGAGATAGGAAAAAAGCATGATGGAATTGAGGCATTAATCCATGCTCCTACCAGTGCAGGACAGTTCCTCACTGTTTGTCCTTACTAATGGTTACCTAATGATGTTTATAAACATGACAAGTGAATGAGTTTATACCACTTCTCTCATGCTCTGGGCTGCAAGGGTTTGACTCCAGCCTAGCTTTTTCCCACAGCAGAATAGAATTGCATTGCTTGTTGTTACAAACCTTTTACTACTGCTTCTCTTTCTCTTTGATGTTTACATTCTTCAAATACTTGTTGACCACTTTACTTTGTTTGCCCTTCGAGTTTCCTTTAATAAATGAGCCTCATGAATATTGTGATGTTTTTGTTGCTGTCCTTTGAACTTGTTTCTCTGTAAGAGCTTTCTGATTATATGACGGCAGCCTTATAACCAAGTTAGTGGTAGGGATTAACTGATCATACAGAGCACATATTTCACCAGCTTCCATGAGAAGTGATTGATTGGATTTACGCAGCTCTGAATCACATCAGTCCTTCCTGCTCCTGTATCATGTTGCAAGAACATGTCTAATTTGCTTTGTGCTCTTACCCTGCTCGCTGAGGAGCTGCGCTGCTCGCTTGCTTTCTATGTATTGATGGGCCTGACTTTGTGTTCCCCCCTTATACCTGTTTGGAATAGGTACAAAATCAAGGGCAGTGATAGGGCAGCTCTTTATGCTTTGCCCAGAATAGAATCAGTTTCTGTTTGTATTGCTTTTGTATGTGTGTTTATATACGCTTTCAATATGAGTTACATTGCTACCTTCTGCGCTTTCTAACCCCTCTGTAGAAGATGGCCTTTCAAGGAGGTTATGTTTGGAAATACCCCTGTGCTGAAGACAAGTATTTCTCCTCTCCCTGGCTGTGCTGCCTGCTATTGTATTAGGGAGGTGGATGGTTTGTGTTGCGTCTGATAAGGTTTGGAGAAGGCTGCATAGTCCCTCCAGCTCAGCAAGATATGATGTAGAAATGACTAAATGGAGTGATTTGTGGGAGTAAGGAAGTTGAATTTAGAGGTAATTGGGATGCTTTGGTCCACGCTGACTGCTCTGCTCCTTTGTCATCACAAAAGCACTCCCTGATGGCTTTTATAATGGGGATTAGAGGGATATTTAATAAAGCTCTTTTAAAGTGCCCCTGCAAAGATGCTTGGGGTGCCAGGCATGTGCAACAGCGTGGAGAAGCTGTACCAGGCCAGTCGAACAGGTAGGTAAGAGCAGGAGAAAGCAAGAGGTCCTGGTATCTCATAGCTGCCATCAGTGTCTGGGGTGAGGAGCAGCCAGGGTTAACTGAGCTCCAGCGATGTGGGCTACAGGGCATTCTTAAAGAGACAGTGGGAGCTTTTCTTTCCAGTGGGCAGCAGCCAGTTCAGATGCCAGAGCTGGGTAGCCAGTTGCAAAGAAGGCTTTGTTCCAGCCATGCCAAGCCGCTATCGGAGCGAGGAATCTTTTTGTCAACCACTTTTGAGAGCATAAAATGCATCGGAGCAGTGCGATTCCTGCCTGGTTCAATGGTCTCTCTCCCAGCACAACTGCTTCTGCCTGCAGTTTAAATGGTCGTTTCGGAACCGGAGAGCAGAGGAGCAGGGAAGACGGGAAGCTTCTCCCCGGGCGATGCGATGTGCTAACAGGTGGCAATGCCATCATTGAGCTCTTGGCAGGACTCCTTCCTGTGGATGCAGGTTCCTTTGTGTCTGTGTGTGCATGCTGAGGTCAGGCAGTTCCGCAGGAAAAAGGATGCCCTGATGCATTGCAGGGCTGGGATGGAGATACAGAGAGTCGGGTGGAAGGGATGGGAGTGTGGGGGGAGAAGGCTCTGGTGGAGCAATGCTCTGTCTTTATGGGAGTAGAGGCTGCACTAGATGATTTAGTGTTAGTGAGTCTCTGGGTGAGCCCAGCAGATAACAGGAATCTGAACCCATCCTGGAAGAGTGTCAGGCAAGGTTAAGAGAGTCAGTGGGTGAGAGTGGGGAAGGATTCAATGTGTGTGAATGGGTGTTGGGATTGAAATCGGGAGTCTGAAGGCAGAGACTGGGGTAGTGCTTTGGAAGAAGGCTTTAGGAAGCTGCTTTTGGTTGGGATAAACAGATTGGAACAGTCCAGAGGAATGGTGAAGCTGGCGTAACTGAATGACATGACGTAGAAGTGCACACTGCACCAGCCAGTACTGAAGACAGGCATCAGGCCCTTTTAGGGCCCTTGTCCTCTTCCTTCTCTACATAAATCTACTCCCAGGTCTGAGCTGTTTCAGCTCAGTGCAGCATGGAATAAGGAGCAGAGTGATGGTGGAGGGATTGGAGTGGGGCATGTCTGTACCAGGAGACCGGAGCCCAGCCCCTGGCACAGAGCAGCCCATGTGCATTTTGCTCTCCCCAATGGCAGCTATTGAAGCTTTATCCAGCTGTCGGGGAATTCTCTTTGTGCTGAGCTTGCATAGGAACAGCAGATCTGAGGGAGCAGAGTGGGATGTGGCTTTGTCATCTTTGGAGTGGTGTGCCAAGAACGTGATGTGTTTGGGTTGGGTTTGAGGTGCAGTTTTGCTGCTGCTTGTCCCCTGGTGGCTACCTTCACAATGTAACGGGAAGTACAATGGCATGATATTCAACTCCATCCTGAAGGGATAAGAAAAGAAGGATACACGGATAATGGAGGCACTACTGTAATGATTCCACAGGGACGTGTAACTAATAGGTGATCTCCTGTTTCTGTTGCTATTTCCCTTTGTGTGTGTGATAGTTGTTCCCTGGTCAACCTGTTGTGCTTTTCTCTTCATCCTCTCTCAAGCTGGGCATGGAGCTGGGATGCACTCGGTACCTGGGAGTCGAAGGTGCCTCCCTTGATTGCAGCAGGGCTTGAAATCAGTGCAGCCTCTTTGTGCCTTTCAATGCATGGTTGAAGTCTTGCACTGTAAGCTTCTCACGGTGAGGGCCCTGTCTGCCTACAGCCTGCCCAGCCCTCAGCACGGTGCTCTAAAACACATAAGTACTGGAATTACTTTTATTAGTGCTTGATCTTTGAGAAATCAGTTAAAGTTATTGATGTGCTTATTATTCTTCATTTTCAAGCACGCTGTCAGCAGCACAAGTGCTTCTGGGGTAAAATATGCACCAGCTTATCATCAGTGGGCTAGAATAGAACATACCATGGTTTCAGAGGAAAACAAGGGATGGATTTAGTATCGAGTAGAAGCTGGCACAGGATTTAGCAATATGTATGTGTCTTTGTAATGTATGATTAGAAACTCAAGTCTGAGAATCTCTGGAAGATCAATTCAGCCACCCTTTTCCACTGCATCATCCCAGTTTCCAGACCAGGGGATACTACCTGCCTATGGTCCATGATGCATTTGTTTTGTTCTCTCCTTTTATTCTGCCCAGGGTGCAATGCCTGCCTAAACTGGGATGCTTATGAAAGCAATGGCTGTAGTTACTATAGGGATCTTGTGCAGTTACACATGTTGTGGCTGTGGTTGCTGTAGAAGCTGTCTGGAAATACACTGGCCATGCTTAAAGTGTTTGTCCTGTGGGATGTAGGCTCCAGCTCTTGCTCAGCCATTTCACTTGTTGATGCTTGCTAACATCCTTTCACCTTGCCTGCTTTTGGCTTTCCACACGCTCATTGTTTGAGCGTGGTGCTGCGGACAACAGGTAGGACCGTGTTTCCTAGGTGAGGTGGGACCTGCTCCTTGGGAATGCCTTGAATTCTGTGTGGTTCCTTTTGTGCAATTAAGGAGAGCTAATTAGCTCCTTTTAGTGCCGTCTCCTTGCAGAGGTAGCTGACCTCTTGTTAATCCTGGATTAAGTTCTTACCAAGAACTGGCTCTTTGTGTGTCCCAGTTAAGACGTTGACACTTTGTTCTCTCTCTCCTTGTTCTCCTCCTCCCCCTCTTCCTCTCCATGCCTTTGAGCACATGACTGCCTGCCTCCTCCATCCCCCACTACTGTAGGAATCCATGTGCTCGTAGCAGCCACTGTATCCTGCTCCATCAAAATGCCATTGTCAGCTCAGAGTTCTCTGAAATGCTTTTTGCTTGATCTGGTACCTGTCTGGGAGCTCATTCTGTGGGAGGGAGAAGGAAGAGTTTTGGCAGTGCTCCTTATTGCTTAAAAGGGTGAGAATACTGTGGGGTTTGAAGAATAGCGCCCATTCTGTACGCTGGAGGGATGCTCCATGGTCTGAGCAGGAGCCAGCAAACAGGACCACACATTCCAGTCAGAGAACTCACCCTGTACAATGCTGTGCATTCAAAAGCAGAGCTCGCATCTTCATGGTTAAGGAGGAAAGCAGCTCCTGTGCTCCAGCAGTGGTATGAGCAGAAATACTCAACATGTGCAAAGTAGTAATTACCACCCAGCTGCATCAGTTAACCACTAATGCTAATGCTACTTGGAGATCTTGAGGCTGCAGCACTATGAGTCCTCCCTGAGGATATGCTTTCTTGTACATCTCTGCTATGTCTTTGAAGACAAGACTAAAAGTACTATGGAAGTGTAAGTGTCCCTGGTTCTCTTCTGAGCTCCGCTGAAAAGTAGAGGTGTTGGGGAATAACTGTTTAAATCCTTTAAGCTTTCCAACTAGAGTGTATTAAAATTGAACAAAGAATTATTGGGAAGGAGAAATGAAAAACCTTGTGTGTTTTCAAACCCATGTGCCCAAACGCTTTGCAAACAGACCTTGAAAGACTGCTGTTTGCTTCCCTATCACTGGTATGGCTTACAGGGAGGGTAAGCCATACCTGTTAGAGATGGAGTTTATGTCAAACCTACCTGGGGCTCTGTAGGCCTGGATCTTCAGTCACTGGACTGTCTTGTGTGTATCTATCATCAGCCCTGGGCTTTAATGACTCGGACAATGCATTGTTTCCTCTCACCTGAGAGATGCAATATGCATGAGAGTGCTTGTGTTACGCTGGGTCTGAGACAGCAAAGCAGAAACCAGCCCTCCAGCAGGCAGTAAAGGGATGGCTTGTGCTGAAGAGCCTGCCACAGATAGGCATGATCTGAATTAGAGCATCCTGGGAGGGAGTGCTCCCGATGTATGACCTTCCACCTTGCTGTAGGGGTTGGTATTCAGGCTGTGGTGTGTGACTGTGTCATGCCACAGATAGCTCCCCACTCACTCCTCCTGAAGCTGTCCTTCACACATGGAATAATGCCCTAGTGCTTGTCTGGATTCTGTAGTACCAGGGCAAAGGCTGAGAGATGGACGTGCAGGCAACCCTGGGTTGAACCTTGTGGATGTGATGAAGTTTGTAAAGCTTATGATACATGGTGTGGTATTTCAAGTTACCCATAACTCTGCCTCTTGCATGCTGTCCCAGATAAACCTAAGAAGCTTGTCTCTAAGTCCTGCATTTCTACCATTGCTCTCACAGCAGTTTTGGAAGTAGAACTCTCATTTTATTCAACTTCTCTCCTGACAAGTCTGAAGAATGGGTAGGTCTTAAACTCATTGAGTCTATCCTACTAAACTCATTGAGTCTATCCTACCGCTTTTACTTTGGGTCTCAGTGTTCTCGATGGCTCCAAATCTGAAGTAGCCATTAGACTGAATTTCCTCACAGCCTTTAGGGCAGCATAGCTCTCATATGACTTATGAAAGTAGCAACTTGTTCAGACCTTGATAGTCATTCAGTCATGGCAAAATGTGTACAGGCTGAGACCAACTATCTGCACACTTCTTTGAAGAGCCATAGGGAAAAAAAGCACTGGAAGACTCATAGGCTGTAAACCAGAATGGGACCATTCAGAGACCTCTGTGAAAGCCCTGTTGAATGCAAGGTATAAGACTGTCCTGAACTGATTTTTGCTTGAGATACAGAACAGCATTTAGGAAAGCATAAAAGCTTGCGTAATATTGTTTGCCACAGATGGCTAATCTAGCCTTGAATTAGTTACAGTGGTTAGTTCTGTTTACATCCAAAAAAGCCTCTGTCTTGTCTTTCAGCACTTGGTACTGTTGCACTTTCATCTGTTACCTGCTGTTATCAAACTCCTGTTCCAGGTGATCATCTAAAGCTCGTCATTCCTTGCCCTTCAGTCTGTGTTGGATGGATTCAGTGTCACTATCTTTACTGTTTGCTGCTCTTATCTGAACCCTGTCCAGTTTATCCACATTGTTAATGTGTTGAAACCAGGTACAGTCATTTCAGTGGGAGTCACACCATCCTTGGATATGGAGGTCCCACTGCACTGGACACAGGGAATAGGAAAGGTTGTATGTTCCATGCCATTTTCTTTAAACGTGTTTGTCAATGCACCAGTTCACAAGCTTTTGTAGCCATTTGAAACTTGTGATGGTCATGTATGAAATGAAAACCCAAGGTGCAAGTTCTAGTGGCTCTGCTGCTCACCTTGGGTTTTCTGACTGGATAATGATGTATTCTTGCTCGTGCTTAGGTTTGTATTGGGGAAGTGCTGCAATGTTTTCAGTGAAGACCACAAGACGTGGGTTTCTCAGTTGCAAACACACCAGGTTTACCCATAAACAATGGAACCTGGTCCAATGAATTGAAGGTTAGAGTCTGGAGAAGAAGGCATTGCACACCTTAGAGAGATTTCTGTGTTGGGAGAAGGTCAATGTGTGACAGGACAAAACCAGTTTGTTGCCAGTTTTTACTTAGCTTTACAACTTCTCTTAGGGACTGTTCATTTCCATGCATCTAAAAAGCTCCATCCTTATGGGGACTTGCAGTGAGATGCTGCTGGATTAAAGCAGCAAATAATGGAATTAGAGGTATGAAAACCAGATTTTCTTAGACAAAACCACATTTTGTGTGCCAAGTTTATGTTCGGGGTGAAAGTTGATGTATTTTAGATGCTTGTGGTTGGCAGCACTGTAAATGGAGAAGGTGAAGAATGAAAGTGCTACAGTCCCTCATGGCACAAAGAGGATGCTGGTGGATCTCTTAATAGGGCAATGCATTTGTGAGAATAGTGGCATATCCACAATGAAGCCATGTGCATCTGTATGTATTCTTTGAGCAATATGAACAAGAGGATGGTACTGTTGTACTGCCTGGATAAATGCATGTATGCTGATAGTGTTTTCCATTTAAAATCATGTGCAGCATTTGAATTGCATAGTGGCAGGAGTCTGCTTGAGCACTGATTCTCAAGTGCAGAGCACCTCCTGCTCCCACTGATTTTGATTATAATGAAAGGATGGATAATCAGCCTTTTGGAAAGATGCTTTTTTGGGACATTAGCATGAAAGCTGTGATTGCTTCTAAAGAGAAGAGAGAACGGTCACCTCTGTGTAAGGAATGAGTAAAATGCAACAGAAGAAGGGAAAGGGCCTCCATCCTTCAGCCTATGGAGTTTATGAGCCCTTGAGAGGGACTAAAACCTTCTTATTCTGGGATAAAGATGCCCATCAGTGGGTGTGCGGTGTTAAAGCAACGTGTATGTCCCCCAGTGACACACCATATACTAATACTGCTCTAGGGTTGTAAACTTGGCTTGATAACCTGCCTTTTAAAATCCCAGGCCTGTTTGCACACGGATAGGCATGAAAGATGAAACCAAATGAACCTTTCTAGATGAAGCAAGCTAAATAGAGTTGAGGTCACCTTAATTCCGAGCGAGTGTCCTCACAGTGTTTAACTCGGTTTAGATAATCCACTTCAGCAGTTAATGAGGGTTTAATTTCCCCTCCTGTTCCTGCATCGACATGCTCCCATGTTCCCAAACTTTCTCCCTTGTGCGTGAGTGGGCCGGTGTGCGCACGGTGAGGATGAGGACGGTCCCCTCAACCTGTAGGATCCTCGCTTTGCCAGGCTTGATGGGCAGCATCTGAAGGTGGCAGGTATAACGGGGGGGTACTGGGGAGATGCTGCAGGTCCCCCCCACTGTTCCGTCTGGAGAAGGGGAATAATGAAGGCGTGAAGGGGGCTGCATTATGTAAAGCAGCTCTTGCCTGCGTGCGCACGCGTGTGTGTGTGTGCTGCTGTGCGCGTGTGAAGGAGCCAGCATCGACGGGGGGGGAGAGAGAGCAGCAGGGGCCGAGCCATACAAACCATCAGCACACACAGTGGGGAGGGAGGGAGGCTGAGCCATGGCAGGAGCCCCAGCACTATGCTGAGAGACGGGGCTCCCCGTGAGGAGCCCCTTGCACCCCCCGGCTCCCTGCTCCCCTCGGGAAGGGCTCTGAGATGGTGCAGGAGGTGAGTACCCTCCCACCTCACCGCTGGCCCACCCTCGCTCGCCCCCCGCCACGCACGAGTGCATGAATGAATGAATTCCTAGCTGCTCCGCGCTGCACTACGGTCCCTAATGGCTACCAGGTTAGTGTTACCCTCCCGTTCCTCCTGCTGATGCCTCTTCCTCTCCCCTCCGCGTCTGTTCTGTGCATGGATGGGTATGGAAGGGGCGTGCGTGCTGTGCTCGGCACGGATCTGCCGAGCAGATCTACCACCGGAGACATAAGCTTTCAAGGCAGATTAAATCTGGAGTCCATGTTGGTTGCCGCTGCTGCTCCTTTCTGTTTGGGGGACTTGAAAGCCGACAGCGTGACATCATGTTGCAGGGATGCTTCGTTCCTTTCCCCTTCCCCAGGCTCATTCCTTTCCCCCCCGGTGCACGCACCCTACCTCTCCCACAGTGGAATTGCTAAAGCAGCCTTTTGATTGTCTGAAACCACCCATGGGCAAATCTGACCGTGTGCATTTGCAGCTTCCATTCCCCTCACCCTCCTCCTTTTCCGTTCACGCCTGCTCCATCCCCCCATCCCCAAAGGGGAGTCACTGCTCTGATGGCAGCTGGGGCTATGGGGGGAGCAGAAGGGGGTTGATGCCCGAGGGGCAACGGGTGCGTCACGGGAGGGCAGCTGGAGCCGCTGCAGGAAGATGGTGTTATTTGTTTGCCCATGTGCTCCCTGCTCTCTAAAGGGCTCGGAGCATGCACACTGATGCTTTGCTTCTGCTCTGCATTCCTCGCTCTGTTTGTGGGGTTGAAGTGATGGGGAGGGGTGGGATTTGTTCCAGGCTGTCCTCCAGTGCCTGTACAGGTGGCTTTGTTTTATGGCAGTAGGAAATGGGGAGTGCTTATAGGCAGTGAAAACCTGCTGAACCCCCATTCACTAACGGATTGCTGTTATACAGATTACTGGTGATTAGCATTGTCCTGTCTAAATGGAAAGCACTGATTCAGTACAGGGGATGTATTCCTGTTTCCTTGCTTCATTAAATCACATGCATATGAAGGAGAACTCCTTTTGAAGCTGTTAGATTTAGGATGGAGCTTATGGTTTTGGCTCAGTGGGAAGGAAACTTCAAGCCGAATCTCAGAGATGTATTTTACCTCAATGGAATAACTTTGGGTGCCCAACATTGTGCCAAGGGAAGCCTCCAACTGTCTGTGCCACTGAAAACCAGAAAGCTGGATGAAGCAAGAGAGAATATGGTGTGTATGGGGGCAAACCTGAACCAGGTCCTCAGGACAAAGGGCTGTGTGTGTGACTGTAGCACTCAGTATCCCCATACCCTCTGTTTTTAGGTGTCAGCTGGACAGTATGGTTAGTGCCAGGGGGGATTGAATGGAGGATATCAGGGTGAGGGGCTGTTTTCACAATGGTAAAGGGATGAAGCATCAAGAGATGAACAAAAGAAATCGATTTGGTCCCAGCCTTGACGATTACAGCATCTTCCATTAACTTATGAAAGCTGATGCTGATGAGCAGCAGGAGTGAGTGGGAAGCTGTGCAGCTCTTGGCTTTGTCTTCTACTCCCCAGATACACAATACCCCTGTCCACCCCCGCTCTGTCGCTGATAAGATGTGGTGTGAGGCTTCATTAGATGTTTAATCTGTGGTTTAAAAAAGCCCTGCCGCAAGGTTGGAATGTGTTGAGGGAGATGCTACCTGTGCTGGGGCCAAAGTCCTGGGATGCTCATAGCCTTGCTATGTTATAGCAGGAGATAGGCAGAAGGGAAGAGTGCTTTTGCTGCTGTTGAGGTAATCTAAAAGGTGTATCACATATATGTCCTCACCCAAAATGAGCATGGATCTTTTATCACTACTTATTTAGTGCTATCTTGCATTATTCTCCCTGGGAACAATGCAGATGGACTGATGTACAACAGCAACAATGCATCTCCAAACCACTGAGTGATTGTGCAGATAATGAGGTTTAAAATAAGCATGCTCAGATTTATTTTAACTTCACTTTTTATTCTTTGAGCTGTCAAGTTTTCAAACTTTCCTTCACATCAGGGATGCGTTAACATCAGAGGGATGTGAAATTCTCATTTTGCATTATTTCCCCTTTATTTGTCCCCAGGTTTCATTGTATTATCCATCATGCTTTGTTCCATGTGGTTTGCCTTCCACCAGAGCAAACCAAACTATATTAATGCATGGGTGATGGAGGGGTTTGGTGCATGATTTGTAACACATGTTGGTGCTCTGCAGATTAATGATCCTCCCTAAATCAGGGCTGTTGTGTTATTGGGTAGTATTATTAAGATCTATCTTGTTCTATTTTGCCAACATTTCCCAACTTTGGATTGGGGTTTGCAATAGCTCCAGGTAAAAAGGGAGAGGTGGAGGCATTGTTTCAAACGCAGCACAGTGGGAGCTTCTGTAAGATATCAGGCTATTTGTCCATCAGAGTTGATTGTCTGTCTCTAGTGGTAACCAGTATCAGATGGTTCGGAGACAGACAATGACATTGTTAATAATACATTTGACCAACCTGGCAGTGCTGTATATGGGCAGAAGGCAAATTCCTCCCTAATGCTTGCAGTGATTTGCTAATCCCCCTGAGCATAATAATTGCATTAATTTTGCCTCATGAATATGTAAAGATGCTATTGAATGTTATAGGAGGAGGGCACCATTCTGTGAAACGTCAGAACAATCACAGTAAATCCTTGACAAGGATGGACTTTTCTGTTAAAAACCAGTTGTTTAAATAACAAGCAGAAATTATGCTATTCCCACTATCCTTTATAAAGCAATTGCCATGAAACACTGCTCAGTTTCTCTACAGCCCTCCAGGTATCACTGCTTTTTTAATGTAATGCTTGCTTTTCTGTCTCTTTTTACTGGGAAATGTAATATAAGTATAGCATTTTGTTATTGCTTGTAGAACCATGCCAAGCCCAGGGAATTGCTGGAGGATATATGGAGGTTTTCATTCTTGGATTATCAATTTGAAGTGAGTGTAGGTTGGTGATGATCAAAAGTTGTTACCATCTGCTTTCTGTTTGGTAGACTGCATAATGAGTTTCTGAATCTCATCTTTTTCCACTGATGTCAGACTGTACCACAGAAAAGTATCTTTGTAGGCGTCTAATGAACCCCTTTACTAGCTGTTTCTGAGAAGAATTAACTCCTTTTGTACTACATCCAGGCTTGAGGTGCCTTCTTGACCTTGTAGCTTTTCCTGCACTTTACAAGGCTTTATCAGTAGTTCTGTTTTATGCTTGAGGATCTCCTTCATTCTTGTTTAGGAAAGTGTGTAAGCACAGGCTTGACTTTATTTGCACAGATTTCAGACAAGCAGGGTTCAATATATGCCATTTTGGAGGCATATAGCACTCAGCTGGTTATCGAATTAAACCCAACATTTGCAATGCTGTTGGTAGCTCCAGTGCCTTAAAAAGCTTACTATCAGGTAGGTGCTCTGGGCTGCAGGGAGATGCAAACAACAGAAGCACATTTACTCTTGTAAAGTTAAGTTTGAGACCTGTGGCAGACTTGGAGGCTGCTGACTAGCTTTCCAAATGGAGGAAGTCAGAGGGGGTTAGAAATACACTGCAGGAAATGGTGTCATCGATGTGTTTCTGCAGCCTGAGAAGCTGGTGAACATGATGAAGGTGGGAGCATCACATACCAGAAGCTGCCACTTGCTCACATGAGCTGCCCTTGTAACAAACCCTTCGGTTTTTCACAGTGTAGTGATGATTTTAGTTCACATCCTGCAACCGGCAGATTCAAATGGATGTGCTGTGTGTCTTCTTACTGTGTGCATTACTACCTGAGAGGAGAACAGGCGCTGTTGTAGTGGCAGGCAGGGTGATTACTGCAGATCTGGTAGGATGGACAGACTTTCATGTCAGTGTAGGGATGCTTGAATGTCATTCATGTAACAGACTTACAGAGCTCTCCATTAAAGCATTGCAGAGTCCTCAGGGTTCCTTTATAGCTGTAAGAATCCCAGGCATAGCTTGTGGAATACAGACCGCAGCCATTCCCAAAAGCTTCTGCTTGCTGGAGTCACTGTTCCAATCTTTACAGGAGATACTCCATTGGAAGTTTGTATTCTTTGTCTCACCTTGCATCCTTGCTTTGTGGAGTGTTCAGGCTAGGATGTAACCAGGTAGCTTGTCTGTGCATTGCCAGGCTTTGTTCTTTTCCCATCACCCAAAGGAAAGCTCGGATATTGAGGCTTGTCCTCCACGTGACTGAACAGAATTTGGCCTTTTCCTATCTGCATCACACTTTCTCATGTTATTTTTACTGCAGCTCCAATCATAAGATGAGCTCTTAGGCACAATATGAACATAAACCAAGAAGGCACACTCTGCCTGTATGCTCTGTATACTCCACCTAGGAGTAAAGGGCTGCTGCTTAGGTGGGCTTGTTTGTGTTCTGTCCCTCGCTTAATCTGTTGCATCTACTAAAGGCTCCTCTGCGGGGGTATGGGAGGCCCTGAATGCGCTGTGGTCAATTAGGTCTGTAAAGCATTATTTATGACTATTATTTCATTTCAAAGTGGGTCAAGCCGTTTTGGCACTTCAGGCGCTGATTCCTGGTTCAATGGCAGGCCGTGGTCACTATGGCAACTGCAGAAAGCGTTCGTCATGGCTGTGCCTTGGGTTAGATTCAAGCTTCAAGGGCTGAACAGGGAGTTTTAGGGGCTCAGGGCAGGGGGAGGCGAGTGGGACGGAGCTGCAGGCTGGGGGGGTTGTGCTCATCCTCGTATTCCATGCATGGAGCCCTCCATGTGATAACAAATACTCAGTGTTGCCCAGTCATCAGATAGCGAGGTGGATTCAGACCTGAATTCAATCAGCTCTCCTGCCTTAAGCGTAAGAAGGCACCCTTGAAGCTGTCTGTTTTTCCCTATTTGCAAAGGTGATAATTCATACATACCTAACACTATACATTCAGATGGGTTGAGATTGTTAAAGCATGCCAGAGATGCTCGGTGACTGGGAAATGAAGCTGGGAGACCAGAGAGTGCCCGAGATTGTGCTTGGCATCAAAGCCTATGGCTACAACAGTGTGAACTGAGCCTGGACAAACACATACATGCCAACTTTAAGGGAGTTAGTGCTGATGGTGCTCCTGTGTAGCTGCATCAATGTGGGTTATTCAGCGTGACTGAGGAGCTCTGTAAGACCATGGGTGATACAGCTTGAATCAGCCTCCATAGCTGCATCTGTGCTAGGCATGCTAAGGCTGGTTTGGAGCATGTATGTGCTCAGAGTGTAAAAACTGGGATTGTATCTTCCATGCTTGTGAGTGTGTATTGGAGCTAGTATTAATGTACTTACTGCAGGCCACAAAAGGTAGAATTTGTCTCATTTGACTACAGTTTCAATAGGGCTACCAAACCTTTAGTGATCTTGTCTGGGTTTCACATGCACATGGTGCAGCTGTGAACTGGTTATACTGTGGTTTACTTTAGAAACAGTAAAAACTCAGTGCTCCTTCATATCTGCAACCTGGAAGCAAGCAGAACCTTGGCTGAATTTGACTTAGTCTGTGTTAGAGTTGCTTGAAGCTGAAACTCAAGAGTGAAACTTGTGAGTATGAACTCCCATGAACTGAAAATGAGAAGGAGATTGTGCATGATAAACCCAGGCTTCACAGAGGAGAAGTGAGTATGTTCCAACAGATGTAGCACAGTGGGACGTGACTCAGGAATGCTGGCTTCAAATTCTTGCCTTGTGTTTCTGGGGATCATCTCTTGTTCAGTTTTTAGTTTCAGGTATCATTTGGAGGGATTAAAGCTTGAGTATTGCTACAGTTGTGCTGTACATGGAGCTGGTATTCAGTATTCCTGTGTATTGACCCAGGAACAGGGACACACAGTTTGCTGTTGGCATTTCTCTTACCATTTGTAAGCTTCTTGTGTGTATGAGGGTGAAACTGACTCCTGTTGATGTTTGCATAAGCAACTTTGTAGTGTTGCATCTGCAGCTTGTTTAGGGAAAGTGTCATCATCACTTGTGTGTTAAAACAAACAGTGACCAAATAGAGGGTAATTCATGAGACCAGTTCATCCAGTACTAAACCAAACCTAATAAAGGAGTGTATTACATTACCTAAACTAACATGCGTAAAATGGTTTTGGCATCTTCAGAGGTAAGAGGTGGCTGTGATTTTTATCTGAGAATGAAGGAAACCTCAGGCATGTTTTCAGAAGGCTTCAACTCCCCCACTCTACATCCCATTGTGAGAAGCAGACTTCGGTTTGCTGTATGTAATTGGGCTTAAATTATAGCCCTTGAGAGTTCAATTGTATTCACTTCTTTAATTCAATCCCTTACAGCTGTAATTCCCTCACCCTTGTCCTATTGCCTGCTCCTCTGCCTTGCTCAGATGTGGCTTTGCTTTCGAATGCTCAGAAGATAACAGGGTACAGTAGGAACTCAGCATGGCAGAGTTAGCCCAGGGTTCATCCTTGGATCAGCCCAGTGTGACCTGCAGGTTGCAGAGCTGAACAGTACCAGCAGGGAAGGCCTCAAAGATGTTTGGTCTGGTCATAAATAGTTTTGGCTCTTAAAGGAAATGAGTTACAGAGGGAAAATGGATGCAGCGTGTGGTGTTTTGAAGTGTCTGGCAGGAAGAAGAGGCATCAGAAGAGAAGGAACAGTGAGGAAATCTGAGTTTTCCTGTTCTGTATAAATAAGTATGTAACTGGCTTTCTGGTTTATGTGTTATGGCATTTACTGAAGTTCCATTCCCCTAAATGTTTCATATTGTCTGTAAACCTCTGCCAGGCGTTGCTTTTCCCCAGAATGAAAGGGCAACTTCTCTTTCTTTAAATCATGAAAGCTTTTACGTCATAGCAAAACATTTCCATGCCCAATTCGAGCTGGTGTGGGAAAGGAAGGTTAGGTACAGGAAATAATGACTGTGGTGTCTGTCATCGTGACTCCCCTCCCAGTGCCCCATTGGTTTTGATGAGCTTTAATGGAGTGTTTCCTAAGAGACATGGTTCCATTTTTGTGCATCCTGTTGAGTCTAGTTACATTTGCTGGAATAAAATGAAGGAGGGACATATTGGGACTCCGTTAAGAGTGGACTCTATTGAGAACACATTGGTATCTCTTTTGCTTTTGAGAGCAAGTTGAGGTTTCCTAAGCTCAGATCTTCCTTTTGAACCCTCAGAGCTGACAGGAGAGAATGAGTTCATTCTCTGTGGTCAGATGAATTGAAGAGTAGGTGGAGAAAAGACACTGGCAAGCCGTTGTAGTTTTCTTTGCCACTGGTAAATGGTAGCTGCCTACAGCCTAATTTCACTGAGGACATTAAGTCCTACGCGTGGCATTGGGCGCATCGCTTAGGGAAGCCAGATTTGTCTGCTGTGCTGGTGGAGATACCTGTGAGCAATGCTCCACATCAAGGATGGATGCGGTTGTATTTGGTTTGAGCTGGAGATCACTAACCCTTCCCTTTCCTCCTTTGTTTCCATAGTACTGCCAGTAACTCCAACCGCAGCACGCCTGCCTGCTCCCCCATCCTGCGCAAACGCTCCCGGTCCCCGACGCCGCAGGACTCCCAAGGAGACACCATGGTGGAGAAAGGCTCGGACCACTCGTCGGACAAATCCCCTTCCACGCCGGAGCAGGGTGTACAGCGTAGCTGTTCCTCTCAGTCAGGCCGCAGCGGGGCCAAGAACTCCAAGGTGAGCAGCGAGCAGATGCCTTTGGGCAAGATGTGCATGTGTCCCCAGCTCTAAACCCTCTAATGCAGAACATTGGCTTTGTTCTGTGCCTTTTCCCCTCTAGCTAACCTTCCTCTTCCTTCCCCTATCATCCTTCTGGAGATTCTCTGAACTGGGAGCCATTTGTGTAGGTCAGATTTTGGCACAGCTCTAGCATCCTTTTAGCATCCGTGAGCTGCTGATGGCTCATATGGCAGCTCCATAACAGTTTATGTAAGCTGACGATTTGGCAAGTCAAGACCCTGTTTCTATGGGAGGCTCTGTGGTTTTGAGACAGACCTTGAAAATCAGCTGGTTTATAATCTGGAACATGAAGGGTTGTGAAAAACATATAGGTACCTCTGTGCAGACAGCCTGGAAAGGGTCCATGCATTTCTCCAGTCCTAAGCCCTGTGTTGAGATGAGGCTCAAATTGCATAGAATCAGAAATGGCCAATCCTCTGTGCATTACATCCTATCAGTGCACTATTCTCACTGTCTTGGCCAGGGCAGATGATATTTTCTCTAGAAAGATATTGTGTCTTTTGAACCATATTCAAAACAGCCTTGTCTTTGCTGTTCTGAGGAGCAGGGTTGGGTGATTCAGTTATCTGTGAGCAAATGGGACCTGTTGAAACACACATGGGAGCCAAATATAACCTTTGATTATAACCCTCATGCGAGTGGCATATTGTAAGGTAGTTACATGTGTATTTCCAGTGTTTTAAAGTGAAATATTTCATCCTGAACAACTTCATGGTGTCACAGATATAATTCTCATGGCTTGTGTAATGAGTTGTTAGATCTTTGCCCGATTTTGTGCTGGACACAAGAAGTCTTCATCCACTATCCCACCCAAGAAGTGTTTATCCACTCCCCTTTGTGGTTACTGGTAGCAGAGGAAACGGGATTCACTGGCCAACGTTCACTGGGCTGAACTGATCACCCACTGCTATAGGGAGAGTATGGAAGTGGAAAAGAGCAGGCAAAGAGTATTCTCAAGGTGGATCATATAAGACCTGTCAGCTCTGACGCTGCCCTTGAGGTCAGACTTGCTTCCTGTGCACTCAGCAACCTACAGGGCAGCAGGACCGGATGACAGCATCAGGCATTACGGTGCCAGCAGTGTGTCCCCAAAGGAAAACCATGCAGATGGGAGGCAGGCAGGATGCTGTGGTTATAGCCATGCTGGGAGACACTGTCCGGGAAATGGCATCCTTACTAAGGGGGAGTTACAGAAACGAGTTGCTGTGATTTAAGGCCATGGGAGTGCGATTCTTAGCAACATGGTGACTATAAAGCTTGGCTTTCTAAAAGGGAAGGGGGTATAATGATTTCTGTTGGGTCTGTGGGTTTCCTTCTCTTGATTTGGGAGGTAATTTTTCTTCTTTCCTTAATTTCTCTCTTTTCATTCCTGCATGCTTTCTCTCCGATTAAGTCACACAAGCGCCTCTCCAAAGTAAGCCTTCTTTTTTCTCTCCTGTCCCCCACTGTAGAACTGTCTCATCACTCAGAACCCCTCCCCATGGTACTGAGCGGTGACCCCAGTAAGGCATTCTCCTGGTGCGGCTGTGAGAATGTCAGCAAGAGCTCAGCCCCGTGCCTGTAGCTGAAGCTGGTTTCACTTGTATCACTGGGATCTCGTTAATATTTGCTCACATGGGGTGAGAGCTGGCCTGTTCATCACATTCCTTCAATTACTCCTGACTAATTTTAGCCTTTGTTTTAAGGTTTGCTTTCCCTCCCCCTTGAAGCGAGCTGCTGCCTTTGCCAGGGAGAAATCTGCTGGCTTTGGTAGGCTGAGAGTGCCGTAATCCCTTCTCTTTCCTCTCTTCTTACTTTGTGGCTTTCAGAAGCAAGAGTTGATCCCCATAACCTCTTGCCTGCTTTTTATGATGAATAGTAGCTCCGTGGCCAGTGATCTCAGCTTACTGCCCTCGCACGCTTCCCTGTGTGATGTAAATATTAAAGATCAGTGATTCCAAATGAATCCAGCTTAAACCTGTTAGAACAGACCTGTCCCAAATGAATTGTGAGAATTCATGGGCTCGCTCTCAAAGGTGATAAGTAGAAGATCCCTCTGTGGGTGCTTGGATTGGAGATAAGATCATTTGAGATTGATCTCGCATCTCTATGCTACCCTCAGAAGAGTGTACCAACCCAAAATGCAGATGGGATGCTTACTGGATACCGTGCCAGGCTGTTGGCATTTCCACATGTATACAAGGCAAGTTAAAACCAGAATGGCTTGGATGGCTTCATAACCCATGGAATCAATGCCTTGGCCTTTCCCCTGTTGATGCCTTAGGTTTCATTTTAGACCAGTTCTCAGGGAGCAATGAAGTCTGCAGTGCTGGCTTACTGGTTTTCCTTAGTTGTAGAGCCTCTTGTATCCAGCCTGACCTTGCATGATTGCTGGTGTCTGCTGGAAGCTTTGTTATGTCTTTTATTAGACAGATTGTCTTGTGCTTGGTAACTGTAGCTTAAACCACAACAGTGTGAAAGAAGCTCTATGGAAGATGCAGGTCTGGAGTAGCAAAGAGTCCTGAAAGGATTGCTGGTGAGTAGAGGTGTGTGGGTCAGGACAGGTCATGGTAAGCTGGAGGTGCTTCGCCTAAGCTATGAAGAGGTTTGTTAGGAGAGGGACTGAGGGGAAGAACACTGGTAGGGAGTGCTGGGTATGTCAAATGTGTGCATAGTGGTACTGTGATGAGCAGTACATGAGGATGAGAGGAAAACCCCAACAACTTAAAGAGAATTAGAGAAACAAGTGGGAAGTGGACCTCAAGGTGAGTTCCAGTGCGAGGAAGACAATGCACAGAGGGAAGGGGATCCTGAGCATCACCTCCCCAAGCCTGTGTCAGAGCCTGCTGCCTTGCTTACCATGGTCTGTGCACAAGGTGAGCCTAAAGCAGTGTCAGTCTCTTCTCTGTGCTCCCCAAGGCGGCCTTCTTTGGTATAAGGGAGGAATCTCGGGTGTAATGACCCCCCCGATTTTCCCCATACAGATGATGATGGTTATCATTAAGACAGAGGTTAGGAACAGAGAGCCTAAGATGTTAACATCTCCTTTCTCAGCCTCTTCTCCTCTCCCCCCCCCCCATCTTATGCAAGAAGAATGGTCTCGTTTTCCAACCTGTCTCGCTAATGAAATGAACCAGCTTGAGCCCATGAGTTTGATGCTGTGTTTATACAATTGCTGACAGATCTGCTTGAAGTCTCCTGCCCTCTTTTGTCTGTTGTGTCCATTGTCGTGCTGCAGCGTTGCCATCAGAGGGAGCGCTTGGCCAGGAGTTTTTAAGCACTGGATGACACCTCCAGGGAATCTGGCCTGGAGAAAGAGCTTTGCCATAGTGTCCATTATGTGGCATGGACCAAACCACCGTCAGGCCTGTGTCAGCATTAGGCTTTTACTGGCAAACACTGCTGCTGTCTGAACTTAGACCCCCCCTTTTTGCTAACAGCCAGCAATGAAATATGTATTTTAACTCTTCTGCTCTTGCTCACTGTTAAGAGTGATTTCCTTTCCCTTATAAATCCTTCAGATTCTTCCCACTGTCTATAGGTAATAACGAACACTGAGGATAAATACCAGGTTAGGGGAAAAGATGAGTTTTGATGTAGCCCTGCACACTGTAGAACAGTTTAGGTCTGCTCAGAAGGTCTCTTGTATTCAAAGCAGGTTTGATGAGGTTGGAACAGGTTGGTCTGAAGTCTTGGCCAGCCTCATTGTGCAGAGCTGCATGACTGGAGATCTCCCAGCCTCATCGAGCCCTTGCTCCAGTGCTTAATCACTCTTGGGAACAGGCTTTTTCCTCCTACTCAAGTAGAATTTCCCTTACTGCAGCTTATGACTGTTGCACCTTGTCCTTTCAGTGTGTGATTATGAGAAGAGTTTGGCTGTGTCTTCTCATTTACCCCTGGCACTGGGTGGTGTAATCCCCCTATAGGTAGTAGGTGATGAAATACTGGTCATTTTGGACCAGGGTGAGGGATTTAGGAATAAATGTCATCAATTTCTTTCAGTTACATGGCCATAGGGATTTAGAAATGAGGTGAATAGCATAGATTTTGGAGGAAGGTCTGGAGAAAGGGCTCTGGAATCTGTTCTGAGCTCTACCCTCACCCTGGTTCTGTGCCTCTGTTTTCCCAATTGTAAAATGGACTTTGGGATACTTAGAGAGCTCTATGGCATGTCATTCACTTGGAACAGGTTCCCATTCCCCTGGAAGTAGTAGGAGTGAGTTGCAATCCTGCTCCCAGTAATGCTGAAAGGTGGCAACTTGTGTTGGCATCAAGTTAGCAGGCTGAACTTTGTATGTGTGATCCACTGCTTCCTATTAGCACTGTAAAGCTGTAATCTTCCATAGCAGTATATGCAATACCATTAACCTATGAAGATTTAGAGGCAACACTATATTAATTAAAGGCTCATGGAAGATACCCCATATTTTGCCTTCCTCAAGTTCTTCCTGGTTACAGCCACCATGTAACTGTGAACTCTGGTATCTGCGCCGGTAGCATCATCTCTGCAGCTCAGTTACATCTTCTCCTCTTCTGTGTGCAGCTCCATTCCTCTGTTACTTATTTCTTTTCTCTTTTCAGTTCTAATGCTTATGGTTTCTTTTTCCAGTATGACAGACTTAACCTGCTCAAAGTAAGAATATGTTTTTCCTTTTTCTTTCTTTTTTCCCCCTCCATTACACTGTCTCTTGGTTCTCATCTTTCACATCCCCTGTATTCTAAGTGAGTTAAAAAAGAAGGTAAATAATATTGAAGATAGATATAAGGATTCAGCCTCCCTTCTCTTTGGACTGTTTTACCTGCAAAACAGAGGTCAGGGGGAAGGAATCTCCTCATGTTGAGTGGAAGCAAAAGATGAGGCTTGGATGTCAATATAATTGTATGGAAGAGCTTAAGGAAGCAGGACCTACAGAGCTCCTGTACAGAGGAGCTGAAGTTTGGGGATATTCAGATGCAAGGGGCCAAAAAGAGTTACTGCAGTTAATGCAGCAGAGGGGGATGAAATCCTTTTGCAGTGTGCTGACACCACAGCATGTGCACCCTGATTTAGAAGACACAGCGATAGCGGTGTCTCTGTTTTGTCTATGCCAATTATAGCCTGATTATGAGTCCTTTCTCCCCAGGAATTTGTGTGTTATGCCTTTTGCTCATTAAGGCAAACAGATGGCAGAACAGATCTGCAGGAAAACCACTCCCATCTCAGACAAGGTGGTGTGTATATGGTTCAAGATTAATTCCCCCAATTCTTTTTAGTGCAGGCTGAATTCCAGAAGGCATTTTTCCATGTCCTACTTACAAAGAAGGATGACTTCAACCAGACCCTTCATGAATGGAGGGTATGGCCAAGTATGGAAAAGTGTAGGAAGTAAAAGGAAATTCCTCTGGTTAGTTAATGAGCCATACTGTGTATTGAGTTCATATCCTATCCGCAGGATCTGGGGAAGGGTCTTAGGGGTGTTCTTTTTAGCATCAAACTCCTGTATTTTGGCCTGTGGCACATCCTGTGTTACTGTGGGGTTTTGCAGTGAAACTGGTGGCAATGCCCAAGGTTGCAAAGGCTCCTTCAGGAATGAGATCCAGATGCCAGTAAGGTTGTCTGCAGGAGTGGCATATAGGGAACAGAGGGAACTGAAAGCAGGGGGATGTAAAGGAAGAGCAGTGTAAGCAACCCCATGTCTACATAGAAATCTCTGGTCCAATCTGATCTCATTAACACTTGGTACTTACTTTCCTCTAATAAACATCCTGTACATCACTGGTCCTGTTGTGGGCTATCCCAGTGCAGGTAGTTCTGTGTCTCTGTGAATGTGAGCTTAACTCTGAGTGAAGCTTCCCCAGGCTCTGTTACAAGCTGGGGAAGAGTCCGTTTCCCTTCATATTCCAAACTGGGTGACAAACACTCCCAGTCCAAGGGTCAGAAGCAGGATGGCTTCAAAGAAAGAAACGCAGTGAAATGTTGCTTCTATCCTTGGGTATTGCCTCAGCTCTCCCATGTGCAATGTGGACATGCATTGCTGCTTGGGGGAGAAGAATGGGCACAGCCATGTAGTAGTTAAAGGCTACAGGGCTCCCAAGCTTCGTTGCCCTTGGGTAAATCCACCCTAAAATGGGGGATGCCTGCATTGCCAGTGCTGCTCTATGTCCTGGCATTGGAAAGCCAGCCTGACTGGAGTGGGAGTGTGAAGCTCTCTCTGTGCAGATAAATCTCACCTCCAGCTGAGAACTGCCAAATGAGGCTTTCCAAGCTGAGTTGGCTTCTTCACATGCTCCAGTGTGCCATGTGGCCTGTCCTCTTAAACCATCCTGAAATGCCATGATAAAGACAAACAAATTCACATGTGAAATGATGCAAAACACTGTGCACTGAAATTCTGGAGGGGAAAAATACATCCCAGCCTCTCGTTTCTTGTTTTGCTTAGCTTTTCTAGTGATTTTCCCCTTATTTTCAGCAGCTATCCTGGCTCCTTTTGAAAACTTAAGATGCTATTGAAGGTTTGCTGGATGGCTTTTGTGAGTCAAACCGTGTCCCTGCCTCTCGTAGTAGTTCTTCAAGGGCTTATATGCACAGGGTCCCTTCAATGCAATGTGATTGTTGCTACCTGGCCAGCAAGGACATGGCTGGTGATGACTATGAGGAGCTCTGCTGTTGCTAGTGGATGCTGCTGTTCTGCAGAAGGGAGCACAGTCTGTGTGTGTGCGTGCATGGGGACATGCACACGTTAGCCTGAATTGTTTCCTATGATGGACTCGTGCTTCTGGATTTGTTCTTTGTTCCTGTAACTGGAAATAACTGTTAGACCACACCATTGAAATCTTCTGTTTAACCCCACTTTCACTTCACTATTTATACAAACCAGATTGGACCTAGTTTCTCTGTCCATCTTTCTTTTGGATCCTAAGACCTCTGTGCTAACTAATGCTTCTCTTTTATTTTGTCCTTACAGAAAAGCCAGAGTTGGTATAATGTAAGTACTCCAGTTTCTCTTGTCCCTGGGTGAATATGGGCTGGGTACCTGGGTGGGGGGGAAGGTGCAAAGGGGCTTTGCAGTGGCACTGGGGCATACTGACCATTTCCAAGAAGAGATGGAAATGGCTCAGAACTGGCATCCTGAGGGAAGGGATGCCAGAGATAGAGAGCACAAGCTTTGTGTTTTCAGTCACTCTTGTGATGATCTCCACATCCTGTACCTTATTGTATCCCAGTACTGGTCCTGATGGGACAGACAGAGCTGCCACCCTGCAAACCCATTGCATCTCTCAGGGTGGTGTGGGGCGAGAGGAGCTGTTTTCTGCCTAAAAAACTATAGCAAAACTCTCTTTTGCTTCTGCCTTGCTCTTGTTTTCATTCTGCAAGCATGGGTGGCAGTGCTGTCGGTACACAGTGTGCTAATTCCCACAGTCGATGTCGTTCTGCACAGTTAAACCCTCATGGCTCGAGTGCTCTAAAGTAGATAGTTGGCAAATGCAGCAGCCATTCCATGTCCAGCAGCATGGAATGTTCCTGTAGACATCAGAACCAGTGGTTTTGGCTGATTCAGATTTGACAGAGGCATGAGAGGCAGACTTAGTTACTTGCTGTATATAATCAGCACCAGGATAGTAGCAAGGACAGGAAAGGCCATGCTCTCAGGAGCTGATTGAAGCATGGAGGCAATGGCATTAAGAATGAAGGATAAACCATGGTAGGTCAGACCAGTGGAGATGTAGCAGAGAGGGGAATGTGGAGTGGGGCAGATTGGGCAAAAATGTGAATCTGTGGCCATGGCTAAAGGTGACTTTTGCTATTACTGCTTTTAATGTAGCTGCTGAGATCCATACCCTGCTGCATGGTGCTTTGCTGTGGTCTGCTTCTGTGGGTCTCTTGTGTTTTCATGTTCTCTCTCTCTTATCTTTCTGTTCTCTTGTTTTTCCTCCATATATTTTCAGCATGAGAGACAGTACATCCGGAGAGTAAGCACTGGCTGCATTTTCTGTGGTTTCCCCCCCAATATTTTCCTTTAGCAGACAAAACCAAGCCATTTTCTATTAGTAGAGACATTCTGGCCAGATAAAAGCAGCAATGTAGATGGGCCACAAACTCCAGGAAGGCAGTCAAAGTCAATCCTACTTGGCAGTATTATTACCATTACAAATGTGTTGATGTATCTCCTTGATATAGTTTCCCTTCTTTGCCAGCTCCTTCCAGGCAGGATTATTCTGGTGTTTGGACCATTCTGGTTCTTTTGTTCCTTTCCCAGTTTCCTAAGATTACTTTAGGTTTTGCTGCTTTTAACTGCTCTTCTTGTCCTTGTAGCATCAGCAATTGGTCCTTGTCCTCTTTGGCAGTTGGAACCCTTCCTTTTCCCTCTCCTGGATGCCTTTCTTGTCTACTTTTTCCTTAAGATGCTACCAACTTCTCTTACCTTATGTGTTCCCCTTTTGATCCTACTACTGCTTTTGGGGATTGACATCCCTATCAGATTGAGGAGTGGGAGAAAAGGGGTGAACTGATTGTTGGCTTGGCAGACCAGCCCTGGCTTGGTCTTGTTGTGCTTCCTCTGCTTTGCCTTCCGGAGGACAAACACAAAGTGGTCCAGGTGTGAGGTTTAGAAAAGGACATCAGTTTGAGAGCACACGCTCAGGCTTTGCTCTGTGTCCATGTCTTCATGGTGGCAAAGCTGACCATGACTGGGCTGGTTAGGTTTGCTAACAGTGGGAAGAAGGCCCTGAGGTGATGCTTATGTCTTTAGTGAGGAACTGCAGACACAGAGACTCTGGTTTAGAAGAACTGTTATTCTTAGAGCAGACTGGGTTTGGAGCAAATGCTGTGGGATAGGAGGCTGGTTTCTTTGCTGCATTCATCAGCATAGCAGAACTGCTGTCAGAGGGGGAATGTATATTGTCCTTTTCCAGTAGTTTTCCTGTTGTCCAGAAGCACTGTAAATCTAATTCCCTAAAGGGTTAACAGCAAGTCCATCAGTTGTGCAAAGCAGATAAGATTTTCCTTCCCCCTTTTCTCTCTGCCCCTTCCATCTCCCCTGTTTTCTGTGGCTTGTGCTGAACCAGGCTGTACCTATCCCAGTTATTGTGCCCTCAGATCCCATCCCCCAGCAACAGTTGCTCTAAATTTCCTGTTGGAGGATCTGTTTGTGTATTAACAGGGAGCTCTTGCCATTGGGAGTCACCCTTTTCTCCCTGTTTCCCCCTCACCGTGCCACCCTGTCCTATCTCTGTCTGTTTGCAGTAGAGTTAATGTTTGCTGTCTCCACCTCCAGGTTAGCTCTTCCCATCGGTTGTGTCATTCATCCCTGCAATAGAGGTGGGTGGATGTGCAGACAGAAGCATCCTGGTGGGTTCTTTTTGGAAGTAATCCCATGAACAGTTTCCACCAAATAGGGCCATTCAGTAAAGCAATGCAGGTGCCTCACAGATGTCTCTAATCCTCACTGTTTGTCCTTCCCAGGCTTGTTGTTCCCTCATCATTGGGTGGCAGATGGATGCACTGCTTCCTTCTGGCAGAGTTAAATGGGGAGACCTGTGTGCTGTCTAGCACTAGCAATGCTTTTGTGGTGCATCTGAGCAGACAGAGCTCTTGTCAGGGAGCAAACTGCAGCCATTGGCCCTGGAATGACACAGTGGCTTTGCATAGGCTTGGTTGGTTGGTTGGTGGTTTGGTTTCTGAGATCTGTGTGCCCAGTTTGTTAGGAAGGATGAGGGTTTACTTAAGGATACTCATTCCCATGGATTCAGCATCATGGTTGAGCAGCACTGGTGCCATAGTGTGGATGTTTGCCTATTCATTTCTAAACGTGAGCAGAGAGATGCATAGGCTGGGGACTAGGGGCAGAGGGGTATAGGAAGTTCCATTGCTCCAAGCAATCATCCTGGGACCTGCAGGGAGTTCTTTTGCTGGAGTCCTTCATTTCCAAAGTGACCTGATAATGGATGAAACCTAGAAAGAACTGTGCTTTTTGAGAGGGCTCAGAAACGCATATAGGAATAGCGGAGCCCTTAAGATTCCTGGCTGTGTATGTCTCACATGCCTGATTCCTCATCGCTATACTCTTCAGACTGGTCTCTCCTTACTCCCCTTGTGCCTCTCCCAGCACACTCTGTCCAGCAACTTTCCATTACAGGAAACATCTGCTGGGAGGCAGGGCTGAGCCCGGGTTACTGCAGGGCATTGGCCGACAGCATTACCCAGCTACAGTGACTTAAAGCATGTGTGAGTCGTTTCGGGATCTTCCCCACTCGATCCTTCCATGAGGAGCCGTAACAAAGACTGGGAGCTGCCTTTTGGAGCAGAGGGAATAGTGAGGAGGCACTGAAGGAATGGGAGTAACTGCTTTCTGGTTGGAAAAGGTGGACACAAACTCAAGCTGAAGCCTCTGAGCTGTTGGTCCTGGGGGCTGGAGCTGTATCAGTTGCCAGCTCCTGCACATCGGACCTTGGTTGGGAGCTGCACATGCCTTGCACTGCCCTGCCTGGGATTGCTCAGGCTACCAGCACCTCTGCAATGCTGCTTCAAGGGATGCCCACAGCAAGAAGGTGGTGAGGCTGGAGCAGAGGAGTGCCCAGGTTGCCTGCCAGCAACGCTGACCCCAATGAGCTGCTTCTGCAAAGTCCTCTGGAGGGCAAACCCTCTCTCAGATGTACAGAGCCTGCTGGGGCAGGAGACCTGAATGTGAGCACGTAAACCCCTGCCAAGCTGCTCTCTTTTGACTTTGAATCTAACCAAGAAGCGGTGACAGCAGGAACAGGAAAAGTTGGACTGGGAGCACTGGGAGTGCTATGGATTCCTTGCTGGAGTGTGGGTCTCTCTGGGATCTGGTGCTGGATCACAAGCTGCCCTGTCTGCAGGGGGACCTGGATGGGTTTGTTGACTTGTCACAAGAATATGGATCAGATGAACTTCCAGCTGTGAGTGTCTCTAAACCCAACTGATTGTCACTAACAGAAGCTCTGGTGCTGAGCAGAGGTGTCTGTTGTAGTACAGGCTTTAGGTTAGAGCATCCCTTACTGCAGGGAAGGGAGGGGAGCACCCTGCCACGTGAAACTGTGCTGCCAAGATGGGTTGCTGTAATGCACTGAACCTAAAGCTCAGAGTTGATTGTAATCTCTATTCCCCCTGCTGCTTTCTCATCCTGTCTGCTTGTCCCAGGAAATCTTGGGCTTGGGGGTCTTGCTGGAGCCCATCTCTGGCCAAGACCTTTTCCAGATGTTCAGACTAGAAGCTATCTTCTATAATCCCTTTGATTTCTGGGGAAGTTCCCTTTCTGCTTTGGAGATTTGTACTGCACAGCTGGAAGAGATAGGGTTGTTGAATGGAAATGGAGGTAGGGAGGGAAGAGGTTGTACCCCAGGTTACTTTGCCTTCCCTGCATGTGGGAGAAAGAGCACGATAGATCAGGTAGGAGATAGGGATCTCCTGCATTTGGATGTGTCTCTATTTTGGTCAGCTCTGCCTTCAGAAAATGCCCTGGCTGCTCTGAGCAGCTGTCAGTGGGACATGGTGTGCAGGGGAGTCTGACATGGCTAGAGGCACGTTATAGGGTAGTAAACAGCAGAGAGAAGCCAGCTCCTGGGCTCCCTCCAGTTAACAGCACCGTGAGGCCAAGTGTCTGCAGAATGAGTGTGAAACACGGCTGAGTCCCTGTGAGAGGATCTTCTGAGCCCCATAGGAGCGTACTTGGTGTACTGTGGGTAGTTGTGGTTCACTGACTGACTTGATGGGGAGAGGAATGGGATGACTGCAGTATTCCTGAGCTCTGATGCCAGTGACTGTTCAAGTCCCTTTGGCAGGGCTGCAGCTCTACTGAAGCACCTATTTCCTGTGTTGCTGTGCTGTTCCTGGGAGAGCTGGGGATTGGTGGCAAACTGATGCACTGCAAACATATGTCATACTTTGTACAGTGTAGGATTGCAGGAAAAGAGGTTCCTCCTGCAGCCACAGCTTCCATGCAATTCCTTTTTGCTGCTTCTGATGTGGGTATAGCTCTTCTACTCTCTACTTGCTCTTCCAAGTCAGGCTCTCCTCCTCTTCCCACTTAATGCACTAAATCCCAAATCCTCCCATCTGTGTGTCTGCTGTGGTGGGAGCTCCCAGCCTCACGCTTTGTAAGTGCATCTGATCCCCCTTCTCCTTACCAAGGTGTTCCCATTTCCCCACTCCATTTCTCTGTGCTCATGCCTGCCCCTCTCTTTAACAGACACTCTGTTATTTGCAGGTACTGAGTCCAACTTACAAACAGCGGAATGAAGACTTCAGGAAACTCTTCAAGCAGCTCCCTGACACCGAGCGCCTCATTGTTGGTAAGGTGCAGCCTATGGTCTGGGGAGGAATTCCAACACACATCATGCTGCTTGTTCTTCAGAGAGGTTGCCACCAAGGAGCAAGCCCATCGTGTCCGTGTTGTGCACAGAGGGAACCCCTCCTCACCATTTCTAATGGGGTTCATCCATTTTGCTTCAGAGAGAGCAACACTGATTTGTATCGGCTGTGGCTCTGTTCCCTCATGATGCGAGGAGCAGTGCTCCCCCAGACCTGACAGTGTGTCAGCCTTGGAGCTCTTTCCTTTGGTCGGGGTTGCACATCTCAACATATGTGCCACTGAGCTTCCCTGTTTTCCAACATCCCTGATGCTCCCTATTCACACATGACTGCCCTTCCCATATCCATGTAGCCTTTGGCCTCGCAGCTGATTAGTGACTGCCCAGTGCCTTGCATCTGTTCTTTTATTTTATGTAACTGATGAGCTCATACCCTGTCTCATCCTGTTCAAAATGCACATTCTTAGCAGGGGAATAGAAATGGTTTAGGATGCTTAAAATGGCAAAAAGGAAAAGACACATTATAGTACATGGGATGATAATAAGGCAAGATCATGAGTCAGTAAGAGAGATTGTCTGTGACATGCCCTTAGGAGGAATCATAACCCAGTGGACAGAGCAGCAGCTGTGGCTCAGTTCCTTCTGGCTCTGCCGTTGGCTTTCTGCAGCACTGCATTGAGTAGCTTCTTCTCTTGCTTTTGCTGCTAATCCTTATCTTTAGGCTGTCCCATCTCCTGATTTTGATGCTCCTAAATGACCACCTATTGTCCACCCACAGATTACTCATGCGCGCTACAAAGAGACATTCTCCTGCAGGGCCGCCTCTACCTCTCTGAAAACTGGATCTGCTTTTACAGCAACATCTTCCGCTGGGAGACACTGGTAAGGCTGTCACACTGCTGCACGTGTTCTATGCCAGCAGGTCTGCTGACATGGCTTTAAAAGCACTCTTCCCATCGTCTCCCTCATCTTTACCTGTGTTCTTTCTCCACCTTCCCCTTTCTGCATGGCTCTGACTGCAGCTGACGGTTCGCTTGAAGGATATCTGCTCGATGACCAAGGAAAAAACAGCACGGCTCATTCCTAATGCCATCCAAGTTTGCACTGACACTGAAAAGGTACATCCTTAAAGCCTCCACCTCTATGGTCATCCCTGATGGCTGGCAGGGGCAGGGAATGCCATGGGATTGAGTGCTTGTGCTACCTGGAATCTCGGAGGAGGCACCAAGGTGTAGAGCTTCTGCAGAGCTCAGGCTGAGGCTGGAACACACGTTGATCATACGTGGGGTCTGGGAAGAGGTAGAAGATCTGGGTTATTTAGTAGCACATCACAAACAGAACTGTTGCTATGCTCAGATGCAAGCAGGACTTGCAGCTGATTCTCTCCCAGTTTAAGCATCTCTGGATGAGAAGCACTCAGCCTCCCTGTGAAGCCTTCAGTTCTTGTACCCAAGAACCAAGCAGCTGTGCTGTGTGGCTTGCTTAGTTCTGTGAACTGGGAGGTTTCTTCTTCTTCCCTTTATTGGGCCTTTTCTGAACTGATTTTTCTCTTTATCTCTTCCCATTCAGCACTTTTTTACTTCCTTTGGGGCTCGAGACAGGACGTACATGATGATGTTCAGACTGTGGCAGAATGCTCTCCTTGACAAGGTACAGACACCAGCCCTTGAGTGCTGGGGTGGGATGGAAGGGAGGTGATGAATATATGCAGATGCAACTAACGTATATGCACAAGAAGACATAGGGACAGTGAGCACATGTGTTTAGGTACATCACTGCAGGTGAAGTTCTCTCTTTTAACATGGAAATCTGCCTATTTGCAGACATGCAGTAGATCCCACTTTGCTGAGGTGTGGAAGCATATGGCTTAGGAAAGAGGCTTTTTGAGGTCCATAGTTCAAGTGAAACAGCCCAGAAGAAGACAGTTAAAAGTGGAACAGAATTAGCTCATTGCATAGGCAAAGCTCTTACTAAGTCTGTGTATAGACTTCAACACACGACAGAAAACGGCATCCCAAAACCAGCCATCGTTAGGTAGGGTTAAGGGCTCAGTGGGTTGGATTGTACAATAAAGCAGGATATGCACCTGCTGTGAAGGGGCCCCACTTATCCTGTATTTGATCCCAGTATATGTTCCACAATATATATCCTGTATATCCCAATATATGTTCCACAATCCATTGAGTCTTTCTGGCCTCCCTGTGGGAGCAACACTCATGAACTGACGTTATGGTGCCCCCAGCATTTCGTGATGTTTCTGGCTTGACTTCATACCATGCTGGAAGGTTTAAGTAATCAAGCACCTGGAATACCCTGTCCTGAAGATGGGGGTAGTAGTTGGGATGCCAAAGGATCGCTTTGCTTTGGGCAGCTTGTGTTGCTGCCATATGCTGTCATTTGAGCAGCCTGTTGGAGTTCCTGACAACATTCAGTGTCCTTGCTTTCAAGGGCAAAGCAAATGGGAATGGGGATAGAGACAGGAGCCACTTCCAGAGCTCTTTTTCCAAATGTGGGATCTGTGCCTGGCAAAAGAGAGGGAGAGAGAACCTGGTCCTTTTCTCCTGATGTGGATTAGAGCGTATGTGGGAAGAAGGTGAAACACATTTTTCTGGATAAAACTTTCTCATTGTAGGTTTTTTCCCTATGTTTTTGATTGCTACTTTTGGGAGTTAGATTAAAAAATCCTGCTTTATTCCATGCAGGAACTATGGGAAGGATGCTCTCAAGTGAAAACGTACGCTGTTCTCTGTTCCCTCTTTAGCCTCTCTGTCCAAAGGAGCTCTGGCACTTTGTCCACCAGTGTTACGGGAACGAGCTGGGTCTGACCAGTGATGACGAAGACTATGTGCCTCCTGACGATGACTTCAACACAATGGGGTGAGTGAGGAGGAGTAAACTGCCTGTGATGAAGAAAAGATGGCTTCAGGAGAGCAGGAGTCCTGGTATACATTGCATCCCTCAAACTGCTGATTGTCCCTGGTGAGAGATGCTGGGTTCCGGCCAAATGTTTGCCCTTAAATGTGTAATATCAGTAAAGCTGCAAGCACAACATTTCCTCATGGATGTTGGCAGGGATGAAATGCCTGCCTCTCTACTTGCTGGGCCAGCTGAGCAATTCTGTAAATGCCAAAGCATCCCATCACAAGGCCAGTCAGTGTGTTACATGGTCAGAAAGTGCTGATATTCCCTGTACTGAGCCATTTCTGCTCAGCCTGGAAACCTCATAGAAATATTCTTACTTGCTCTGTGTGTCCAGCTGTAGCTGTACTGAGAGGGGTAAGCATAAAAACCTGTGTTCTCTGTGGCGTCTCAGCTACTGTGAAGAAATCCCCGTGGAAGAGAATGAAGTCAACGACAGCTCCTCCAAGAGCAGCATGGAGGCCAAGCCAGAAGCAAGCCCTCAGCTGCCCAAGAAATCAGTCACTGCCAGCACACTGACATCCACAGGAAGCAGTGAAGCACCAGCCTCGGTAAGTGCTTCCTCTGTTGCATTGGGAGCACTAATCCTTTCCTCTGGGATCATCATCCTTGATGCCTACCCTTCAGCTCCTCTTCCACTGCAACAAACCTTGGTACTTGAATCAGTGCTGTGGGTGAGCATGGCCTTTGGCCTTGAAAAGGTGTCCAAAGCATGTCTGAAGTCCTAAAATCCAGGGAACTGAGGGCTTTTAGATGTAAAGAGATGGAGTGTTGGAGATAAAAGGCTTATAATTTCTTCTCTGCCTTCAATTATTCCCTAGGAAACAGCGTGTACCCTCCTACTGTTACAGCAGAGCAGACCTTGTTTAGATCATAGAATCATAGAATAGGTAGTGTTGGAAAGGACCAGTTTCAACACCCTACATATAACCTCAGATTTTCCTAGCTGTATAGGGCTTGTCTGAACAACCAAAGAGCCCAGCTTTGTGTACATCCCCAGCTTGAGCTGTATGTGCATCTTGGAGAGGAGGTGATCCCCTATGTCCATGTGTTTTACAAACACTGTATGGTAGCCTTCCTCCTGTCTCTGTTATTTAATAGCCAGGCATGTTGAGGCCACAGGTATGGAAACTGGCTCAGGGATGTGCAGAGTTCAGAAACAACCCCTATTTCCAAGTGCTGACCTTGCCCTTGTTGTGCTCTCTCCTTGCTGCAGTTTGATGGAGTGCTACCAGAGGAGGAGGAGGCAGTGGCAGAGAGTCCTGTGGACAAAGACATTGGCATTGCAAATATCATGGCAGAGAAGATAGAGATCATCAGCCCCGTGAACTCCCCTTCCCTAGACTTCAATGACAACGAAGACATTCCCACTGAGCTCAGTGACTCCTCAGAGACCCATGATGAAGGTAGGTGGGGAAGGGCTGTGTCATCAGTGTTGTTTTCAGCCTTCTCCCATCCTTTCCAGTGAGGGACTGAATACTGTATTCCTTTTCTGGACCCTAGGAGTTCAGAAGATGCAAATAATTCCCATCTTGGGGATGTGGGGTATTTGGAAGGTTGTCCCTAAAATAACCTATGTAGTTAATGACCCCTTCTGATGTTCCAGTTGTTGTCCTGAGTGAGTGGAGGTAAAGGGTTACAAGTACCAAATCTAGGTTGCTTCTTCACTAGTACTAATGTCCTGCTGCTGTGAAAGCACATCCACTGATACTGGTATGGATCATGGCTGAGTTTTGTGGGCCTGTTTCCCTATAGGGGAAGTCCAAGCCTTTTACGAGGATCTGAATGGGCGCCAGTATGTGAATGAGGTGTTCAACTTCAGCGTGGACAAGCTGTATGATCTGCTCTTCACAGACTCCCAGTTCCAGAGGGACTTCATGGAACAGCGCCGCTTCTCTGGTAAGCTCTCTGGCTTTATGTTCTAAGAGTATTGTCTAAGTGTATGGAGGAAACAGGCTCTTATTACTGAACATCAGCTAAAGCCTGATCCTGTGTTCAAGGTTTAACAGTGTGAGGAAGGTGTTATGTCCTGAGCATGGTCATATGGTCATGCCTTTCCCTGGTGAATTGACCCGAGATCCCTCTCCAGTTTCCTGAAGGGAATATTGTTTTGTCCTCTCAGATATTATCTTTCATCCCTGGAAGAAAGAAGAAAATGGCAATCAGACCAGAGTGATCTTGTACACCATTACCCTCACCAACCCTTTGGCCCCCAAAACTGCCACTGTCACCGAGACACAGGTATGTGGAAGAGAGGGAGCAGGGGTGTAACACTCTGTAGAGACAGAGCTGTGGTTGATTTCCTTGTCTTGGGCATGCTGCTTTGCATGTTGTCATTCTCCCTATCAATTTTCCTTTACCTGTTTTTCTTCTATTAGCTTGCTACCCATGTCACTGCAGATGTGAATAGCTAATCTCAGACTTACACTGGATTGCATTGCAAGGAAAGGGCCATACATTTTCCAGCAGAAGCAGAGTTGTTTGGGAACAAACCAGCACATGCTAACAATTGTACGTGTTACCCAGGCTGGTGCTTTTTGCGCTGTGGTCAGTCCAGCACATGTTATTCATGAGCAGGGCACAAGAAAGACAGGCACTATCTGACCAGAGCTTCTCACAGCTCTACATAGAGATGTCCAGGCTGGTGAGGACAATTACATGGCCTGTTTAAAGTGATGGGCAAAGGGAGCAGCATGCTGTCAGGCAGGCAAAGACTGTTTTAGTTCATATTGTGGGCAGGCATCAAGGTGCACTGTTGTGTCCTTGCTGCAGAGGTATGTGGAAATAGTCTGTAAGAAAAGCTGTGATTTGTGTATGGATCAGATCAGAAGTGGTTTAAAGAAGTAATTGACATGTTTCTACAGTGTTTAGAACCACAGAACCATTTATGCTAGAAAGGACCTCTGCTCAAAGCAGAGCCATTTTGGATCAGGTTGCTCCCTTACAAGCCAGACCTCAGTTGAATGAGGTCGCAAAGAACTGGTCCTCATGTGGTAGTGTATGTAACTACATCTGTGGTACAAGAATGATGGGGGTTGAGATGCCAGGACCAAATAGCCCTTTTAAAATGTGCCCTTGAGAAACATCTGAGTGTAACCCTTGGTTTCCATGAGCATACCTTCCCTTAAAGGTGAGATGTTCATGGGAGAATTGCAGAGATGGAGCACGGGTATGGGCTTAGGCTCCTGTTTGTGGTAAAGTGCTGGTGAAGGTGCTAATCTAGCAAAGCCGTGTTCTAACCAGACTAATAGTTGCCTTGCATGCTGTCTTTCCTGCAGACAATGTACAAAGCCAGCCAAGAAAGCGAGTGCTATGTCATAGATGCAGAGGTGCTAACCCACGACGTCCCCTACCATGATTATTTCTACACCATTAACCGCTACACGTTGACTCGTGTTGCCAGAAACAAAAGCCGACTCAGGTACACTTCTTGGAGGTTAAAAAGAGCCTTATTGATGACCAAAAGGCACCTTTGGGTGGGAGGTCTGCTGTTTGGTGTGTTAGAAGGGATGGGGAGAACTTAGCCTTATTTCTTTGTCCTTTGTCTTTGTCCACAGCGGTGATAGCCTACAGTGGTGACACTGGGCAGACAATAGACCCAATGCAGAGGAGTTATAGCTGGGTCAGGGAGAGCCTTTACAGGCTTCTCTTGCCCCCTCTTTGGAAGCAGTGGTTTGCAGGGGCTGGCTGTCACACACAATCAACATGTGTAGGGGCTGGGCTTGGGGGGACAAGGGGGAGGAATTTGATGCCAGGCAAAGCTATAGGCTTTGCTAAGCAATGTAAATGCCTGCCTGCTACATGGCTGAAAGGAGTCCTATTGGGGGATGCTCTTGTGATGCCTTCCTGAAGAAACATGAAGGGCTGAGACCATTCCAGAACTAACAGTGTGCAGGGTTATTTCTCATTCATTATTGACAAAGGATTGTGAATTGACACTGCCTCCGGGAAGCAAAACCAGGATAATGCCTTTCCTTTCTTCCCATAGGGTTTCCACAGAGCTGCGTTACAGGAAACAGCCTTGGGGGCTGGTGAAATCCTTCATTGAGAAGAACTTTTGGAGTGGCCTCGAAGATTATTTCCGTCACTTGGGTAAGAGCAGTGCTGAGTGGAGCTGCACCATGTGGCACCTTCCATAGATTATGCATGCATGCCTGAAGCATGACATCGTCATACCTGCTGCCAGCCTACTGGGGATCAGACCTTGGAGGGTGAAACAGTGAAGTGTATTGCTGGTTCTTCTGCCATATGTTTCTTATGCTTAAAAGGCTGTATTAAATATGCTTTTTCAATTATATAGGAAAATGCATTTTTAAATGCTTTTTGCATGATAAGCCCTGATTTCCAAGTAAGGGCTGCTCTCGAGAAGAATGAGACATGGAAGTGCTTAAAACCCATGTAGATGAGGCCCTCAGTGATATGGTTTAGTGGTGGTCTTGGCAGTCCTGGGGTAACGGTTGGACTTGATGATCTTAAAGCTCTTTTCCAACCTAACTGGTTATATGATCCTATGATGTGTGGTGCATCCTCCAGCACAGGCCTCCCAGACCCTGCCTCTTGGCCGTGCCATTAGAGGGTTTCAGTCTGTATCTCTGCAAAGCCAAGGCCACTCCTATTAAACACTTCCCCTTTCTGCCTCTGCAGAGAGTGAGCTGACCAAGACAGAGAGCACGTACCTGGCTGAGGTGCACAGACAATCCCCCAAAGAGAAGGTGAGCAAGCAATCGACCGTGCGCCGGAGGAAACGTGCCCATGCCCACCTGCGGGTGCCACATCTGGAGGAGGTGCTGAGCCCCGTCACCACCCCCACTGATGAGGAGGTTGCTCATCGCATCAAGCATGTGGCAGGTAAGGAGCTGCAGGATCCCTCGTTGCTTTGGGCAGGGTTGATGGGAAGAGGGGACAGGGAGGATGGGTTGGATTGATCTGGTTTGATGAGATGGAGGGGTGCGTAGAGGGAAAAGGGATGCCCATTTCCTAACCTGAACTCATTTATCTGTCCCCTCAGGTTCCACTCAGACACGTCACATCCCTGAGGAGAGCCCCAGCGGCTTCCACCTGCAGAGTGTCTCCAAGCTGCTCCTCGTCATCAGTTTTGTGTAAGTGGTTTTCTTTGCTTTCCTTGTCAGCCTTTTAACAGCTTTAGTCCTTCTGTGCTCCCCTGAGCCGGTTTTTACTCTCAGGTATTCCTCTCTAGTCCCAAACTTTGCGCAACACAGAGGAAGGAAAAGCAATGACAGGCAGAAAAGAATGAATTAAGATTTCCCCCAAGTGTCCCATCAGGTCTTTTGCTTGGCTTGATCCCAGCTTTTGTCAGTGTTTAGCCGGCCACAGATCCGGCTCTGTAGGTTCTGGATCTTATTTTATCAAATACTTAAAGTAAATGAAGTACTTAAATAAATCACTTCACTCAATATTTAAAAGAGAAGAATTCCAACAAGTAGAAAGTATTTGTTATTTCAGGGACTCAGTTTAGAGATTTTTAGTGACATCTAGAAACTGGGGTTTAGGTTTTAGTTAATCTAAGTCATTTAATGCCATCTGCCAACCAACTAGCTGTTATGATGAAAGATGACCATGCCAGGCTCCATGGGAGTGCTGTGCTACCTTAACAGGGCTCACTGTATATGAGTCTGTCTGTGACTTCTTTCCTCTGGTCTAGCAAAACCTATCTGGGACTGGTCCTGGGCAGTGGTTTTGATGAGGATGTTATCTCAGAAAGAAGCTGAAACATTTAGAGATGGTTTCTGCAAAATAAGAGTAGAAATACATGAAGCATGAGAGGTTGGCATGGTTTCATTGTTCAGCAGCAAGAACTGTGTTTGGTTTGGGTCCCTTTTCTGCCACTACCTTTCACAGTAGCTAGTCTTGGACTTGGCTGGATGTGTGCTCAAAGGGAGCTGTTTATGGGGTCTTTGTATCCCTGTGCTTGGTCTTTATACCTGACCCCAGGTATCTTTACTGTTTCTTTGCCTTTTGGTAAGTAGCTTTCATGTGTTAGTGCTGCAGCGGATGCCGGGCAGGCGCTATAGGAGCAGTGCAGACACAGTGGGGTTTTTCATCACACGGAGAAATGGAAGCATGTTGTTAAAGCCTGAGGAACAGCAGAAACTGGGCTCATTCTAAAGCTCCACTTGCCTTTTAGTGAGGTGGGAAGAAGCTGAGCTATAGACTGAGGTTTCTTTTCAATTTGAGCTCCTTCCTGCCTTTCCTTTTCCCAGTGGGGATAAAGACTGCAGAGGTTTGCAGCGGCAGCCCAGCTGGTTGCTGTAATGATGGGTAAGGTAATGTAAAGCCATGTAAGGATGAGAAGACAGCCTTGTGCTGTCTTTTGCTTACACAGCTCATGTTTTGCTGAGCATCTTTCACCATTAGCTGCAGGCACGCAGTTAGGTATCTGTCCTTGCTTCTCTTCCCACTGTTTCTTCCCTCCTCTCCCCATGTATCTTCTGCACTACTGAGCCCTCTCCCTTCAACCCTGTTTCTCCTGTTCTGTGTTGGTCTGTTTCTAACCTGCAGCTACTCCCTTTTCTCTTCCCTGCTCCCATTAGGATCTGTTTCAGGTACCGTCTCTCTCTTTTTTTACCTCTTTACTCTTCCATTTCCCTTCATTTCTCTGCATTCAGCTCATCCACTCACCCACCCTGTTCTGTCTGATCCATCATCCCTGTCTTTCTGTCTCCTGTCTTCCTTGCTCACACATTTCTCTCACCAGGTGAAGCTTTGGGTTCTGGTCACCTTTTGCTTTTAAATTAGATTAAAATCTAATTTAATTCCCACTCACAGCGTGGACCTGACACCTTCTGAAGGCTTCAGGTGTGACTGGCGAGCAGTGGGCTGTGCAGTGCTCCTAATGACCTGTTCTCTTTATCCCCAGTCTGGTGCTGCTGGTCATTCTCAACATGATGCTGTTCTACAAGCTCTGGATGTTAGAATATACTACACAGACACTCACGGCGTGGCAGGGCTTGCGGCTACAGGAGAGGTACTATCTATCTATCTATTTATCTATCTATCTATCTATCTATCTATCTATCTATCTATCATCTCATTTGCTTTGTACTGGGGAGGAGAATTTGGGCCTGTGACTCATAATCAGCTATTAGATAAGTGCTGTGAAAGGTACAGGTCCAGATGTCAGGAAGTTGTTGGAGCATGGGAGGAAGAGAACGATCACAAAGAGAACACAGGGCAGTTCCTGGCAGTAGCAGATGGGAAGCAGGGAAGTGTGGTTGCAGACTGATTCAATTTCTTTAGTAATTGGTAGCACAGGGCCTTGTCCAAAGCTTTTTGGACATCCTATTTCAGTGTCGTGGCTGCTTGGGATGTGCTGAGATGTGTAAAGCTTTATGCTGCATGGCAGCATATCCCCATTTCCTTTGCAGAAAGCATGACAACTGAGTTTATTGTTGGGAACAGTATTTATTGCATAGACTCCCCCACTGTGTCCAGGCTTAAAGGCAACCAGGTAGTTGCATCTCCCGGGATGTGCATATCTCCCTAGCAATGAGGGCATGCTGCATTGGTTTCTCCCCCACTACAGCAGCTTCTGCAAAAGGCACATCTTTGCTACTAATTCATACAGAGAAGCACTGTATCTGATTTAGGAAATGCTAAGCATGCTTAAATGCACTTGTGCTCAAGAAAACATTTTACCCTTTAGGGTAAAAAGACACAAACTGATTGACAGACTCCACCCACTCCCCCCATCCACTTTGTTTCCCCCCAGCCTCAGTTCCCCTGGATTCACTGTTGCTTACGTTCTGCCTGGCAGGTTACCCCAGTCTCAGACAGAATGGGCTCAGTTACTAGAATCTCAGCAGAAGTACCACGACTCAGAGCTACAGAAATGGCGTGAGATCATCAAATCTTCAGTGATGCTTCTAGATCAGGTAACATCAGAGGGTCACACTGTGTCCTCCTTCAGCCATACTTGCTTCCACTGTAGTCCCTATGGAGAGGGCTGCTTACCCTGCCCCTCAGTTCAGCTCACCCCATCTCTGTTAGGTGGGAGAATGCTCTCTTATGGGCTCCCATCTTCCCAGTCTCTGCTTGTACATCCCATCCCCAATGCACTGCTCACAGATTATGGCATCAATACTTTACATGGAGGAAGGAGGCACCAATAGGGAAAGAATTCCCAGTGTGTTCTCCCCTCTAGGGTGGTGTCACAGTGGAGAAATTTCTTGTCTTGCAGATGAAGGATTCCCTAATAAATCTTCAGAATGGCATCGGGTCCCGGGACTTCGGGTCAGATCCAGAGGAGAAACGGAAACGTTTCCACTAACAGGCAGGAATGCAGGAGGCCAGAGGACGGTGTGCAATATGTGTAAATAGGATATATAAATATATATATATAAATATATATATATATATACAGAATATAAATATATATATTATATACAGATTTTAAGAGAAAAAAACAAAACAAAGCCTACGTATCGAGAGGAAGGATTGACCTCCAACACTGGCTGAAATGGAGCGTCTCGGTGGTAGTGTGCTGTGTGTGTGTGTGGGGAGGGCTGTGCTCTCCCGGCACTCAGGTGCGCTTAGGGGCTCCCCTGGGCCTGTGCACCACCCTTGTGTAATATTCCTGCCTGTCTGTCTGTCTCCTGTTGTTTCAAAGGGAAGCATCAGAGTGAGTGTCCCCCCATCCCTCCCCTGCGCATGAAGGTCCCTGGGTGACTGTATCTATCTGTACACACAAAGGGGACACTGTCAACTTTCTTACCTTGCTGGCTTCAGGGTGGAGAGGTTTTGGCAGTCGCTGTCAATCCCTCACAAAACTATTCCACATTAGGAGAGGAGGCTGCGATGAGAGTTGTGGGTCTGCAAAGAACATCTCTCGCTGGCAATCACCTTCTGTATGTCTTGGGGCAGAGATGCCATTTACTGTGGTGCCAGCCAGCCTGGTTCAGACAGCAGAGCACATAAATGAGCTGAAATGCTTTCTCCAAACCCTAGTTTGATGCCTCCTGTTATTGATACTGCATTAATAGCCAAGGAGGTGGTGGGGAGGGAGTATCTGCCTACAAGGTGCATGGATGGAGGAGAGCCATGCCGCAGGAAGCATGCTTCCATCCTTTTGACAGTGTCCCCTGTAGTTCTCTGCTTTCCATGTGCTTGGGCCCCTGCCATTGAGCCATCCCTATGCTGAAGATCTACGTCGGTGCTGAAAGGGTGACTGCCTGTGTGACTCCCCATGATGGGGGAGTATCCCAACTGGAAAACCAAACCAAAACTAGTATTGATGCAACTGCTCCCACTCCCCTGCTCAGCAAATTTCCCTCCTGCCCCTGGTCTGAGAGACCATTCTGCTCATACCTTGTCTTATGAACTCTATGGGCAAACAGTAGGGAGAGAAAGGACAGCTTCTTTTCTTGTATGCCTATATCTATATAGAAACAAGGGCTCTGAAAGTCCAGGAAAGGTTAGGAAGGGTCGTGGGGACCAAAAAAGGAAAGGAAAAAGGGACCATCAGTGGGTGGCAGGGATAGATCTGTAGGGTATCTGTGGTGTAAGGTGTCTGACTGGTATCCTTTGTGAGCTGGATAGTGAGGCTCTACCTCTGTAAGCAAGTCAGGTGGTAGAGCTGCATTAAAAAGACATGAAAATCCATTAAATACAGATTTTCACTTGTTCTAGGGGATAAGTCTGGACTCCTGTTAGCAGGGAAGTGAGGAAGAGGGGCAGCACAACTGTACCCAAAACCACTGTGACTGCCTGGGATGCAGGATGCTTGTCTGAATGTTTAATCAGTGCTTTTCATCTTACCCAGCCACATAGATTAGGTGACGTGCGAGGTCCTCAGTGTCCACCTTGCTCAACACCTTCTGAATGGCAGGAGGGAGTCAGCTGCATATTCCCTGTATGCAAACAGTGCAGTTGTAGCTTGTCTGCTGTCTCTAGCTCCAGTGAGCACTGCAAGAGCAGGGAACAAAAGGGTGAGTAACTGCTCTTTGTGTCTTATCCTCATGGGGTCCAAGGAGAACCCTCCCAAGCTCCCACATTCCAACACACATACACATAACCCACTGATTTCTCCCACCCTGCCTATAGTTTTCACATCACAACATATCCCATAGAAGACTCACATTTGAAGAAGCACAGATGAATGCGGGTTATTAAAGAGACATTTGTGAGTGTGAAAGCAAGGGGAAAACATGCCTCAGCAACTAGAGACTAGTGTGTATTTATGACTATTTATTTAATTTAATGCTGCTGACTACTGTACTTTGTTCCTCCCTGACTTTGTTCCAGGGAGGCTGCTGCAATGGCTACTGTACAATGAAACTGAGGTGCTAGTGTGTTCTGTGGCTCATCTTGGGATAGGAGGGCCCCAGTTCCCCACTGTGACTTGACACACTGGCCAAGAAGTCCCGTTTCCCCATTCAGTCCCACAATTACTATAGCATTCTCAAGCACTAACACTCATTCTGCCTCCACATTGCTTTAAACTGAGTTTAACAGGTTTTGGCCCATATCCTGACACAAAGCTATGTTAAATCCTTCAATAAACAGCACAAGGGTGGCCATCACCAAACAGATCTTGTACCTGCAGTGACCTTCAGACCGAGGAAGGTTTCTCTTCTTAGTTATTTACTGTCTTTTTGCCACTTGGCACCAAGTCAGGCTTGCAGTTGGACAGGATTCATAACATTTTATTGCCTCTTAATTTATCACAGGAGTAATAAAGGAGAAAAAAGCGAGGTCTTTTTCTTAAGGCTAACCCCATAATGGCACTAAAAGTGAGAGGTTAAAGAAAACCTTGGCATGTTTTCACCTAGATGCCTTCCTGCCTTGAGCTATGACAGGAATCACCTGCTACTGCAGCCGAGTCCCAGTTGACAGATTAATTCTGTTTGCAGCCATAGAAGATGTTGGACCAGCCAGTTTATGATGCTGTTTCCTGGAGAAATCAGCAATGCTTTCTAGGAGCAAGGCAGAGCAACCTTAATAGTGTTACTTCCACATTCCCTACACAGTCACAGCCAAGGGTTTCCATTGTCAGGGCTTCACATCTTCACTTGCTTACCTGTGCCAGAAATCCCACATCAATGGCAGGGCTTTTAATAGCTCCTTGCAGCCGTGTTTCCTGCTGAGTGCTCCCTCTGACCCTTCTGCTGCTGCCAGTCTGCCAGGTGAGAGCAGCTGGGGCTTGGTTTGCAGCATCTCAAAAGCTATAGAGAGCATTTCTCCAGCCAAACCTGCAGACTAATGCCAGCAGCTCATAGCCTAGTTCTGGATGAGTAAGATGCTACCTACTGGGAGGAGGGAGTAAGGAGACATAAGGCTCTGTCTGATGTGCCAATTTGTGTGTATCTGGGAGAAGAATACCTGCTAATCCTAGCTTGCTTCTGTTAAATACATGCCTTCAATGCTTATCTTAGAAGAGGTGTTTGGGTTATGGCATCTGGGATAAGCTCAAAGTGAATTTGAGACCTGGATAACTGCTATGCATTCATAAGCCAGATACTAAACTATATCTGTAGCATCCCCAAGACAGGGTCATTGCTGGGTGTGCACATTCAGCTTGAGAGAGAAAGGTACCTGCAATGGTAAGAGTTGGAGTGAGCTATGAGTTAAATGGGTAACCATGCACCAATGACATGGTGCTCAACAACTAACCAATAATCCAAAGCAGAAAACCTCAGTATTAATTGATACTAACTGACACTAACTTCTGTATAAATCCTTTCTGGCTCCCTGAAGTCCTTTGGGAGAAGAGAAAAAGGTCACACAACTTTGATCTCCCCTAACATACCTCATTTACCCTGCTGCCATAGAGGATGCATTTACACACAGCTTACAGCCTGCTGTCTGACTGCCTGGCCCCGCCTGTCTGCTTCAGGTCTAATCAAGGGGAACTGAAGAGAGATGCAACATGCCTTTAGGAGAAGTATGACCTTGAATCGAGGAGCAGAAAGCCAGGATGTGAGTTTATGCCTATGAAAAACCCCTCTCTGAAGGTCAGTACCCATCTTAGTACAGCTATCCCATGCAGGAAGAGGCTAAGGCACAGGAGAGCAAACACAGTGAGCAATCAGTGCAGAGCTGCTACACCCTGAGAGGCCTTCTCTTGCAGTATTTCTGTGCTGAACTGGCCATTTAACCAGGTAGGGCTCTATCAGTCAGCATCTGCTTCTCCCAGCGAGGGTGGAAGTAAACCCCTTCTGCTTTAGAGGTGGGACTTCCACAGCATGTCAGTAACACACACTTTGTTTGGCTAAGGGAGATGATTCCATCACGATTGTCAAGGCAGCTGCTGCCATCCCACAGACCAGCGCTTCCTGCTGGACTCCTGAGATCTTTCCAATGGGATCTCCACCAGGCTCGCTGCCACTAGTCAGTCTATGCAGTCTCAGCACTAAATACCCGGCAGGGGCTTGCTTAGGACAATACTGAAACAGGGACTCTTAAACCAAAGCACCTGAGGTAAGTGGCTCAGTTCCCAAGAGGATCCATTCCCGCTGCCCGGCATGCTCTGATCTCTGCAGCATGAGTCTCTCTGTGCCATAATACCTTATTCTAGATGTGCACACTGGCCAAATAATCTCCTCATGTCTTGACTGAGATTATTTCCCGTCTAGGCAGACAGCATGGGCTTTCCTCAGCACGGTGACGTGCCATGCCCTCCTCTCCTGCACACCTTCTGCAGTGCTTGCTATAGCTTTTCCCCCTCCCTTCACACCTTTGCTGCTGGACAATCATTCCCTGTGTCACAGATGGCCTGACCTGGTGCTGTCCCTGCTTGCCTTCCCTTGCTGCAGTCTGTATGCTCTTTAAGTGAATGTGGTTTATTTTTGTTCAGTAGGGAAAAGGACTTCCTTCTGCTGAAGGAATGATATTTGCACATGGCTCGGGGAGTACCTCCTCTGGCCGTTTCTGTTACCTCACTCATTTAGGCCAATTCCATTGCTAACGTTCAATGGCCACCTTCCCCAGCCCAAACTCCCAGAATAGTTAGGGAATAAAGTTAATGTGCAGCTCAGGTTCTAGAGCCATTTGGTTGTGTCTCATTCGGCCCCAGTCTGCCCCAGATTTGGGATTTGGGAGAGCGCCTGTTACAAAACAGCATCTTTATCCTGCAAAGAGGTGGAGCCTGTGCCACCCACACCTCGCTCCCCATCCTCACAAGCCCACCTCCATCATGACAGCACGTAATGGAGCAGATACAGTAGCACTAACCTGGCTCTTGGTCGGGGCAGAGGGAGGAGCAGCAGAGCCATTGCAGCGTTACAAGGAGTGGCATCATGGGGCTGTGGCACCTCGGGGACGTGACCATGCTGGTGGCATCCTTCTCCCATGGTATGCTCCAGGGGCTGGGCAAAGCTGCTATAAACCTGGGAGCGTGTTCTCCCCCCAAGGCGCTGGATACTGCAACCCAACTACTGTGTGTAACTGCGACTTAACGGGGATCGCATCCCATCGGCACAGAACGAGGGGTACAATCACCCCTTATGGGGTTCCCCCTGAGCCCAGGAGGTGGGGGGCTGTTGCCTAGGGCCTGTAGCACTAAGGTGAACTCTGGGGTGAGGGGGAGGACCCCACGGTTTTGTTTTAGGAGTTGTCTAACTGTCATAAACTTTGCGCTGTGCGCAAGAACACGGTAAAATGATACTGAAACTTACCTGCTAGAACCTAGGAGTCGTAAAGGCTGTGCAGCCAAACCTTAATGTAAAGTAGCTAGTACAATGGAAGTACAGTATAAATTAAAACAAAATCTATCCAACAAGCAGTGCGACTCGTGAGTGCTTTGTTCTCTTTATTACCCTGCCTGTTCTGAAGGCTCTTCTGTCATTCCCAAGTACAGAGTCTTTTCAGACACCAACCAGGACCATCTCGTCCAGCACCACCACCCCTGCAAAATCACTTTTGTTCCTTTGTCATATTTACACACCATTTTCTCCTGCCTAGAACAACACAGGACAATATCTGTCTGCAGGAACTGGAAAAGTGAAAGATACGTCCAAGAAAAAGCATCTTAAGAAGATGCGTGCAAGATACCGAAGGTGCAGGACTAGAGGATGGCCCTTCTTTACCACCTGAGGTAGCTCTCACCAAGTTCTTAGTTTACCCCTTTCTTGAGCTCATACTATGACACCAGAGGGTTACCAATGCTTCAGGGGGCTGAGGAGTGGAGCTAAAGTGGGAGAGAGGTTACATGGCCTTACCTAAAAATCACCGCAGGCGTCAATGCCGTGGTCAGTGACAGATACTCCGGAGTTACCATCTAGTCCTTCCTCTGGTGCTGTGGGTTTAGAGTTAGGATTATGCCCAAAATGAAGACACGCAGCTGAACAAGGAGCTGCTTTTTAGCCTTTAGGCTACTGGGTTCAAAGGAGGATACTTCCAAGACTACAAGTGTCTGGAAGACGTGCTCACATTGCCAGGCTCGGCTCTGGACTCGAGAGCGATCCTACGAGGGCGGCTGTGCTGTACTAAAGGTAACACCCATTCCAAAAAAGGAATTTTGAATGCCTGCCAGTTGGGAATCTGGCCTGGGCCTGACTTACAAACGGAGTAATTTCTGTGATTTCAGCAACACACAAAAAGCAGCAGAACAAAGCAGGGGAAATTCCGTATGTGGGAAGCATGCCTGGATTCACAAGCACTTGGTAACTATTTAGAAGCGGTCAGTGTAGCAGAATTTGTCAACTCTTGCAAGCAGTAGAGGCTCCATTGCAGCAGGGATGTAACAACGTCTGCTAGATGCAAAAATAAACCTTCCCCATTTGGTCTTTAAGGGACAATTCCACCCTGGCCAGTTGCTGCCTTATTCCCTCTTTGTAATCCTGGCTGTTGAGCTTGACCGGTTACATCTGAGGCCAGAAACAGCCGCTACAGCTGAAAAGGTAGAGTTGCATGGGAAACATTGAACATACAGTGGGATTCCCGTGCATCAGTGGATCACTTACAATAAATGCCTACTACTCAAACCGGTGACTGCCACAAGCAAGAAATACTATTACCTAGGAAAAAATAAGCATGTGTTGTCTATTCCTCTAGATGGTGCTGCGCTATAGAATAAGGAGACCATCAGTTACTAACAGCACTACCATTTTATAAAGCTTTCCTATGAAGGCTGTGCATCCTATTGACTTTGCTTTGCCTACTTGCCTGTTGTCGCAGAACGTGGCTCCGCAGGTTATTCCTATCCCTGTGTCTCTGGGCACTTGAGGAATAAACCTGCTCTGCAAGGCAGAAGGAAGGAACTAAGGCGTTTGGTGCTTGCTAAATGAAAAGGGGGGGGATAAAGGGGATTCTTATACTTACATAGTACTGCTTCCTGAAGTAGGGCTACTTCAGGATCTATAGTCTCAGTTCCCTCCTCCAACAGCAAGCGTGAACAGGGCACAGGGGGACCCATTCTAACACCATCACAGTCCTCATCCTACCCTGCCTGTGCATGGGCAACCCAAAGTCCAGAGCAACTTGCCAAGCAACAATGACTTAATGAAATTCTTCCTGTTTTAACACCAATAAGACTGCATGGGCTGTAAGACATGGTGGAACATCACCCTAAGATGACCTCATTCCCAGTCTCATAGGTCAGAGTATCATGACATACATACCCTTTAGCTCTGCAATGGAGAACTAGCATAGTCAGCAAATAAAGGTGGTGGTGACAGCAGCTAAGAAATGACACTTGACATTTACAAAGCCATTAACGTGATGATGGAACAGAACCTTGGGAAGGAGCCGTGCTGCCCACACCCCTGTGCCCTTTGCTCAGCATGCTTCAAAAGAAGAGTCCTTTAGCAAATGGGCTGGCAGCTCAGAATGGAGTCATGAGGCCAAAGTCAAGGCTGTACAGAGTCCAAGGCAAATGGAAGAGAATATACACTTCCCCGTATCTCCTCCCGACGGCGCAGAGCTCCCCCTCAAACCTGGCTGGCATGATGCGGTCCTTCTGTCTTCAGAGCCCCTGCAATGGAGAGAATTCCTCCTGGAGCACGAGTCATTTGACCTTACAGAAGTGAGGATCATGATACAGTTAGCACAGTAACTAGCAGGACAAGACTTTAAAAGGTCTCGATTTTGGTCTTTTCCCACAAAGTCCTTCCTAGCCGCTGCTTCCATTGGAGATAGTGCTCTTACATGTCTCTGGGCACAGCTCAGCATCCACAGGGGACAGTGACTATTCCCCATTCAACAGGAATGAGCAAAAGAGGAGTCATTACACCATGGCCTGAAAGCAAATATGTTGGTTCAGGGTTTGAAGGAACACTAGTACACCCACCAACTACATACTTATATTGCTTCTAATGTCACTGGGGAAGCTCCAGGGAAGGAGCACAACCAGACTGCAGGAGTCTCCCATTCACCTTTTCTCCAGCCCCACGCATACATAACCAGCTGTAGTAAGGCTGAAAGGCAGAGACACAAGCAGACTGTTTCCTCATCACCTACCTTGGTGCCGTTCATTCCGATGACTCCTCTCTGCTATTCCTCCACAGGCACAGCACAGTTTTCCTTGTTTTCTGACGGAATTGCAAGATAGTCTGTCCTGTAGTTGGAGGGAAAGGGGAAAGAGTAACCTCAGTGCTGCAGTGCTGACCACAGTGTGGGTCCATCCACCCTTACAGAGAGACTGAATGCCTGTATTTCTAGGGTAATAAATGTCACCTGTAGGAGGTGCTCACAGTTAAACGCTTTGGTACAGTCAGGAGCAGACATAGATCTCACACTTACGCATTTTCTTGGGCAGCTTCCTCTGCCTTGGAGACTTTCCTGTAGCAATAGACCATCTCTATCAGCAGCCACAGGGTGAGGAAGACCAGCAGAATATACATCATAATTTCAGAGATGACCGAGGTGAAGTCTTCTCCAGCTGTTAGGAAAATGAAGTCATCTTTGATCAGTTACATGCACTGACAGTTCCCACCCTCGTGCCATCCTTCCCAACCCACCTTAATACCCAGCTGCCACTACACTATGAGGGGGCAAAAGAGAGGGAACAGGCAAGATCCTGCCATCAGAATACACCAACAGTGATCCCACTACTTGTTTCCAGTGGAATCAAACACCCAGGCAAAGGCATCCTTGTAACTTCCCACATTCACACACAACCACTCTGAGCCTACAAAGAGGCTGCAGCTGGCAAACAAACACAGGTCTCTCCTCCTGAACCCTGTGCAGTGTTTGTTGCTGCAAAGACAGGCACAGTTCTCTGGCAGCTCAGTCAGCCGTTTCCTACAACACGAAAAGCTCTATCCCTGGATAGAGGTAAGCCTGATGAGTTAAGGCACAACACTTCATACCCTCCTCCACCACAGTGAGGTGGATCAGTCTGGAGCTTGTGAAGAGAGGCCGATGAATCTCAAACTCAAACTCCCGGGTGATGTTACAGGTGTAGATACCCGAATCATTCAGGGTCACATTTAACACAGTGATGGAGACGTCCTGCATGTCTTTACTCCCATTCCACTGCAACCGGCCACTGAAGCGGCTTGGAAACTCATGGTTGGTTTTCCTGTACTCGTAGATCTGTGGGGAAAGGGTATTTCTGATTAATCACTGACTCGTATCTCGGACAACAGCGCAGCATATGCAAGGAACATCACCACCCTCGAGCTACACACATGTACGTTCCAGGCTAAGGCTTCCTTGGTAACAGCAGCTATTCATATTCCATCATCCTTTTCCTCAAAATCTTTCCCGAAGACAGAAAACTGAATTATCTCCATCACAGAGGTATGAAAAATAAGGCAAAGAAAATGTCACACGTGGACGCCGCCGTGAAAGATCAGCAATGGAACTAAAAACAAAGCAGTCTTCGTGCCAGCCTGTCATTCACTGCACATTAAGATCATCTTAACAAGGAACCACGGAATAAATACAGCAAAGACAGACATTTTTGGTAAGCCCTGAGGTATTCAGCTGAAATGGAAGCGATGCAGGATGAAAATGACAGCGTGGAAATGGCGCATCAGAAGAATGGAGCTTTGGTAGCTCTAATACCTTCCAAGTTTTGGACTGACCACAGCCCCATCATTTCCCTGCCCACCCCAGCTCACTTTCATTGGTATTCCTTGTGCTTCCAGTAGCAAATATATCAGCCAGGTCACTAAAAGTGGATTCCCATCTCAATCCTCAGTGTGGTCCCTTTAGCTCTCAGGCAGTAGGAGGGTATCTGCCTTCTTGCCTGGCCCAGCTCGATTGTGATGAAATGCAACCCCTGATCTAATGCTTCGTACTCAGGTAAAATAGCTAGAAACAAACGTGCACTCAGCCTTTATCTTACTCTCCATTTGCCATTCCCTCCTGAATTCCAGCTGTTCATCTCTACAATGCCCACTTTGATTCTCTCTGAAACGAATTTCACCTTTTCCTAACAGGGACCCACCAAACCAACTTGCACAGATCCTCCCCAAGTGAGGATACCACTGTTTTCTGAGGCAAAAAGTGAATCCTGTCCTGCAGATTTATCAGAGTTTAATTTAACCTCCAAAGAATAGCTTTGGGATTCAGAAGCATCCTAAAAAGGGAGATATAGCCAAGGGTATACTCCATACTTCTATTTCCCTAATTGATTTCCTTACACGCTTGACTTCATCTGTTCAAGGGATGGAACTGGAAATTCACATTCATCTATGTCTGACCCCAAATGTTTGAACTCAACCACAGATTCTAGCTTTTCCTGTCATAAGGAACCCTCTGGTGTCACAGTGCTGTGCCCAAGAGTGGAAATCAGCTAAGCAAGAAAAGGACACTTTAGTTACTGCTCCAAATCAGTGCTCTGGAACTTCTGGTTGAGAATGCTGCAGAAATAGTGAAGATCTGCAGCTAAGAGCTGATTTACAAGCTCATTTCTCCTCTATGATATGAAAGCAGCTTTGCTGGGTGTTTCTATAGGCTTTGAGTAAAGTATTTGGGTCTCACTCCCTTTACAGCCTTCCTTGGGGATCTTGCCACAGGAGAAACTTACACTCTCATAAATACCTTTTGGCTTCTCCCACATGAGTTCCCTGGGCTGCGTTTCACAGTAAGACCTACGACACAAGGGCTCAGCTACCAGGCATACATACAGGTTCATCCTTTCCACCCTCCGGCCTGTAGAACCATTCCACCACCGTGCTGGCTGTGACCTCTTCCCTCTTCATGCAGGAGATGCAGAGCAGCTTCATGTGTGTTCCTTGGACTGCCTCTGTCTCTGATGGAACTTCAACACATACTGCAGAGCAAACACCAGCTAGGGAGAAGGAGCAGCAAGAGAAGAAGTGTAAGATGGAGTTAGAGAGACATCTGTTATCCACATCTCAGCATCGCATCATCCCCAATGGCCAACGGATTCATTACTAACTCTGTCTGACAGCAGGTAAGTCTCAAATGTCAATTTTTACCAACCTTACTTTTCTGAGATATAAATAATGCATAATAATTAACAGAGGGTGATCACTCCATGCAGATTCACCCCTCCAGCATCTGCTTTGCCACAACTTTAATCCTTCCCATAGTAATTAATGCCACTTTGGAGGCATTGTTGCTTCTCTCCATGCATGCTGAGCATGCTCCCACTCCAGCAGCAATTACAGTCTGGTAGGAGAGAAAGCCCAGAATACAAGTGTGGAGGGACAGCTTGCTCATTGTGCTCAGTGAAACGGGCTGGATGTTTGCATCTGGCAATGTGGGAGCATTCTAGGTTTCATAGGCAGTACAGGGAATAGAGGGGCTTGGACCCTGGTAAACGTGGCAGCAGGAGGAGATACTGATTTTACACACATTCCTGATCGAATGCTTCCAATGAGCTCTGTGCTCACACTGGCAACTGTATATGCTGCTCATACAGCAACAAAAATCACTGTCTGTGGAGCTACTTGATAAGAAAAGAAATGCTTCAGCACCATGTCTCAGACTAAATCCCTGCTGACAGTTCTCCCCTGGGCTAAATAACACTGGGTTCTGCTGTCCAATCCTGTCTCTGGAGCTCAGAGTTCCTCTCACTGAGGTGCTGATTTTGCTGCCTGCTCCCTTCTCCCCAGCTCTGAGATACCATTAAGCCTCTCTCAAGCACTGTATTATCCCAGGATACAGTGGAATTCCAATTCTCCTGGACGACCAGCTCCGTGGGTAGCACCACCTTTCCAGGAGAACTAAGGAAGCAGCTCCTGGATCGTGCTTTGCTCCGGTTAAATTAGCTTTGCACGCAGAGCTAAGCACCCACACATGGAGCTGTAGGTTACATGCTCATCATATGTGGCTATACTGGCAAAACCACCCTTCTCCTGCTTGCAGGAGAACAACTGTGCTTGCAATGAACTGATTTACTCCGGCTCACACTGCACGGAAAACGAGCCCTGCCCCACAGACTGCACACCCTGGGGTAACCAAACATTAAATTACATTGCAAATTTCACAACAGCAGCACAAAGGCAACGGGAAAGAACTTGCATGCATATTAAGCACACACTTCATGCCCTGTATGTGCTAGGCAGTAACGCATCTCCTCTGCTCACACTAACTCCATTACATTCACACCAACTCTGCATGCATCCCTCTTGCAAACACACAAAGCCACTTTGAAGGCTGCTGTTGACAAGGGTTAGAGAAGCAGCGACAAGCACCGGAGCCCACAACACACAACGCAAGCACCTACCCCAGAGCAGCACCACGGCCGCGGACGCTCGGAGCATCCTGTGCAGCGCAGCCATTGTTGGCATCAGGGCAGAGCCTCCCTCGGCAGCCGCCGCTCTCCGCTCCCAGCGCAACAGGATGCGGGCGGCGGCAGCACCACGGACAGGGCCGTGCCGCGGGCAGAGCCGCAGCCGGGCCCGGGGCGGAGCCGCGGAGCAGCAGCAGGTGGCGGCGGCTCCGGCTCCTTCGCACCGCGACGGCTGCGCAGAGCCCTGAGCCGCCTCCTCCCATCCCTCCCTCCCCTCCGCCCTGCCCCGCAGCCCCACCGAGGGCATCCTCATGCTTGGCACCGAGGGAACGGACGAGGCTCCGGCTCGGGGGGGTTTAATGCAGTGCTGAAGGTCACAGTGGGAAATCCTCTGTCCTGCTGTTCCTGTCCGAGTTCAATGCCAGAGCCAGGATGGGCTTTCTTTTCCTGGCGTAGGGCCACTGTGCTTCTCCAACTTTGAAGGTCACTGTGGACATAGGGGGGGAAACAAAGCGCACCCTCCTCCTAAAGCATCTGCTCCGATGGCAGCTTGACAAACAGCCCAATCTATCGAATTAAACCGGAGCAACCTCATCCGAGAGCGACACGTGAGCCAAAACTCGGAGAGCAGATGGAGAGACCCACCCAAACAGGAGGAACTCACAGCCATCGGGAAGCTCTGGGCTGCGGGTGGTGGGCTCTGCCTTGCTGCTAAGGGCACACACAGCCACGCTGGTCCCTACAAACACTGCTGAAGTGCAGCAGGCACAGAACAAAGGCAGCCAACGCTATTCCTAGACATCATGTTCGTAGCAGCAAGGCTGCATTCATCATCTGCCAATAACCACACACACACAGCAGCTGCCTCCACCTTGCCCTGTATAGCCTACTGTGACAACTCCAAGTAATTCCCAGCTAAGGGCAACTTCCCACTTCCTTGTTCTGCTTCATTGTACTGACTGGGCAGGTTACTCCGCCCTGTTCCGAGGTCCAACCCCAGCCCGCTCTGCTGGGAATACCCATTTAACGTGTCTCCAGTGACAGCTTGAGAGTTGGTGGCTTGCAGATGCCAGCAACACTCTTCCAATTCCCAGCTTAGGAGCCATCCATCACAAATATCCACATCTCTAAATCTGACTTTCCTCCACAGGAAGACAAATTGGCAGCTGCAGTACCCAGAGACAAGGGAAGGATGTAGCCTCCTACCTGAAGGCATTTCCTTTTTCCCCATTGCCCCTTGCTATCTTCACCACAAAGGCTGAGGCACAGGATTTGCTCCCAGCTCTTCTGGAACAATCCAGCCCATGCATAGTGTATGAGAGCTGGTGGGGGGGGGGGGGGGTCTGTAGCTACTGGACAATGTCCCTGGCTATCTCACTTGACAACCATCTCTTGCAGGATGTGGAAATCACATCTGTTCTCAGGAAGCCAAGTAAACACAGAGCCCGGATCAGCAGAGCTGTGCTGTTCGTGCTATGGCTGCTCTAATTACATCTATTACAGAGAATCCTGCCAGGGAGAGAGGGACTCTGAGAGGATTAAGAGGAAGCAGAAGCCTTTTCCTCCTCTAATCCCAGGCACTCCAACACTCACCTGCCAACCAATGCAAATCACAGAGACAAACATCCTAAACCAACAGTGAGCTTCATGTTAGAAACAGTGTTTGAGCTGCTGTTTAAAGAAGGGAAACTGGGCTCGGAGGTGAAGAAAATGGGTTTGGGTTTAGGTGGACTGTAACACCAAGAGCCATAGGTCAGGAAGCAAGCAGAAATCACATCCTGTCTCTCAGCTCTGGAGAAGCTGTCTTCATGCTGCATGTACTGCATGTTCCATGTACTACAGACCAAACCAAGGGTGATTTAACTGAAATACTTGCAGTCAGTCCAGAACCTGTGTTGGGTTTTAATGAGAACTTCTCTGGCCTTATTCAGGGCCACTGTATGGGTTTGGAATGAAAGGATGAGATACTTTCATTCTTGCTATAATGTGGGCTAAGCTGGGAACCATTCCAGCATCTCCCTGTGCCCATTTTCAACAGGCAACAAACACTGCCCAGCCCTCTTGAGGAACACTTGCAATACACGAGATGCCACGTGGGAAGCCTGTGTCAATTCTCAGCCTTGTGTGCTGTGAAGGAGATGGAGAGCACATATTCCTTCAAACTAAGGCTGTGCAACTTCATCCTTCATGCTCCAACACAGCCCTGATGCCTCAAGTGACCAGGCTGGAGGACAGGCACAGTGCTCGGGGTGCAGGATGCTTGGCACACGATGAAGTGCGAAACCATTTTGACACTCAGGGGACTGCACATGGAGAGAGAAATCTTGAATGCTGCAAGGAGCAGCCTAAGTTATCATGCAGGGGTTGCTATGGCAACCCACCCAGTTAAGCCTCACAGGGAAGAAACTGGGAGGAAAAAAGGGAAAAGAAAAGAAAAAGGGCTGGTACTTTTGTACAGGCACAACAGGACAAGGAGGTAAAAATAACTTCAGCACCCTGCCCCTGCTAATCCTCACTCTTACAGCCCCTGAGCCAGGCTATGGGAGGGGGACCACAATGCCTCCCTGTGACAGCTTCCTCTGCCATCCACAATCGCATCAGCTCGCATCAGTGCAAACGCCCTCTTTACTGTGCTGCTGAACACCAGCAAAGCTTATACCCAACCCTGTATCAACTGCTCCTACACATCCATCCCAACAGCAAAGCTACCAGAGCTGTGCAACAGTCAAGGAAGCTTGATGCAAGCCCCTGATGCACAAGTGCTAGATGTAAGAGCAGGGAAATGAAGTGAGCACCCTTTACACTATTGTTCCTACACAGCAGCCTCTGCCTGGTATGGGACCAGGAATGATTTGCAGGGGTGTCCTGCAGGATAATGTATACCAATGTTAAAATGCTGAATTATATAGATGTAGGCATCCTTCCCACACACAGAAATACTCAGCAAGGCAAGGCTTCCCTAGCTGCCTTTACAGGGTGCCTGTAGGTTACAAAAGCTCATTCAGCTTTCCTTTCTTTCCCACTCAAGTTTTAAAATGCATCTCCATGTACTTGCCATCACCTGGATCCTCATCATAATATCCCCTAAAGCACAGAGAATCCAGCTATGCTTTTCACACATCTTTGCATCTGCAGGGTGGCATTTCCCAGCTGATTTCCCAGTGCTGTGACCAGGCCTCCAGTCTTGAGGTGCACCTACCCAGTTGCATGCCCAAGAAAGCAGGTCCCCAGTGATGCTCTTAGGATGCAGGTACCCCGAGTGACCACACAGATACCTGCCTGCAATTGTGCTGCATCATTTTGAGCCAGATCTACTTCCCTGTGCAGTGGAGAGGGGTTCTCCATATGCATCCCACTATGGCTTCTGATAGCTGTGCTCCATACTGAGCTCTTGTTTTCTGTCACAGACACATTGCATGACCTCTTGCCACTTGGATTACTGCTGCTACCTGAGCTTGGCTTAGCTTCTTCCTTCATGCCTGTGGAAGAGGTCAAGTGATTCTGTTCTGATGGGCAACAGACCCTTTAACACTGGCTGCTCTCCCTGTATACTTTCACTGAGGACCCACAAGGCCCTTTGCCATCCTTACCTCCCAGAGAAAACACAGGCTGTTCAACATGCCTCTATGTCTCCTTGGCTCTGAGAACTGTTCTCCTTTCAGGACTGAGGTCTGGATATTAGAACAAGGTATTGAAGTGGATCTGTGAATAAGAGCTGCCTTGCCAAGCAGACTGCCTGAGCTTCCTGTGAGCCTTTCCTGCTTTCCAGAGCACTGCTCCCTGTCAGGGAAACACTTCCTCAAACAGAGTTTTGCCTAAGCCAAAACCTGCACATGCACAGAGGGCTGGGGTCTGGATCCCTTTGAGCAGCTGATGTGCTCCAAAGCCTGGGCTGCAAATTCTCCCCTCTACACCCAAGAAACACACTGAGCTACATTCCTGCACGTTGCTAACGCTCTGTGGTCAGTAACTGAACACCCACATTTTTCAGACCATTAATACAGGCCATGTTCAGAGCCATGCTATTGTGTACATCCTGGAAATATTAAGCCCTGGTGTTGGTCCAGGTACTTTTGGAGTATTGTTTTCCGTTTTCAATGCCAATGAAATCAAGCAGCACACGTGCACACAGGCCAGCCTTTGTGTGCTGTAACTGAAGTGCTGTTTTACCAGGCTGGAGTCTAATGAGGTGGCACTTTCACAGACATGCTTTTAGGCCTGTCTCTCCTCAGCCCATTCACTTTAGCAGGGGATGAAAACCCATTAGCGTGTCAGACTGCCACACATACTCATTCACATTTGCTCATTTAATTTCTGAATTCTCACTGCTAGTAAAACACATAAAGGCATCAATTATTTTAGCACCATGCCGTGATTGCATTGGTAAAGAAAAGCTTGTTCAGCAAGTGGTACCATCTTACCTTGGCTGAAGAGGTAGCTGCTTGGCTGCTTTAATAGTGGACAAGGCTGAATCTCCTCCCAGCTGTCAGTCAGAATGAACAGACACCTTTAAGTCAATATCCAAATCCCCCACAAGACAGCTCTGGGATGCTGCTCAGATGTGGTTTGTTTGCACTGGCATCCAGGAAATATGAAGGATTCCAAGAGACTATTTTTGCACTGGAAATGTTGGGTCAAGGTATACTTCTTGTCTTGCAGAATCCAATCTCCCCTTGTGAAAGAGAAACTCGTTTGGGCTTTGGCAACATTCTGCCCCTGCCGTTTGTGGGGTTTCAGCTTTCTCTTCATAGTAGCACAGTTGGCATCATTTTTCATCTAAACCAACAAGCGTATGTGTAGAAACGGGGAAAGAGAAGCAGTTTTTCCACCTTCAATACAACAGAATTGAAAGGTCTTTTGTCTTCCAGCAGTGGGGAACACCTCCCTACTCAGATTCGAAGGTGCTGTGTGCAATAGCAGAAGTTACACAGAGCTTTGAATCTGTAAACTATCATTTTCTCCTTCAAACCTACTATTTCTCAATGGCATTTTAGTATCTAAGACATCTTCTCCTGTTGGGTACTCTGCAACAGTTTGCTTACTTTTAGTTGTTGGTTCATAAACGTTGAACAAAGAAGTAACCAGAATAAAACCAACCCAATTTAGAGCAATGGTAGGTTTCCATCCAGAATAGGGTGTGGGAAAGGAGAGATTACAGGGAGAGATCCCTAGGGGAGGCAATGAGGGGAAGAGAACACGTATGCATACACATGTATGCGTGCGTATATGTTATGTATGTATGTGTGTGTTGCAGGCAGGAGGTGGAACATGCCTGGTGCTGTGCAACCCTAGAGCACCCTGGCACCAATCCTGCCAAGCCAGCAGATAGCGCTGTCCCCTCTGCAGCGCACACACAGCCGAGCTCCTCCGCTCCTATAAGTAGCTCAGGCAACACAGATCGTAGAGCTAGAGAAACGGTGCCACTGCATTCCCCACGTCTTTCTGGCTGCTGCCACTTGTCATCTGCGGTACTACTGTTCTTATTAACCTCAGAGAGGCCCCATCACAGACAAGATGCTGGACAAAGAGCTCAGTGTAGCCTTTCTTGTGCCATGATTTAAGCCAGAAGTGCTTCAGTGTCCCAGCTAGTGACTGAAGTGATTTCCCTTTAATTTACCTACAAGTAGATGATGTGTCTGCATCACTTACAACTTTTCTCCCTGTTACTCTGAAACTCTACAGAAGTACATCACTTCTCTTAGAGAACAGGGGTACCAATCTACATTAAGGTCATACATGGTGACCAAATCAGCTGCAATACTTAATACTTTGTGTGCAAGTGCAAATACTGCCCTTTCACCCCAAAGATCTAAAGTTCCCCATTTAGCAAAAGCATAAAATACCAGAATAGTTCTTTTGTTGGTGCCTGTTGAATTCTAAAAGCTTTCAGCCATAAAGGACTTAAGTGATGGACCAGCTCAATATGGGCTTCAGAATTAGATTTCTGTGACACAACAGCCACAGGGATGCAGGTTTACACTGAGCAGAGAGGACACTACACAGTAATAGAATTTATTGCATGCAGTAACCATTTAGAGTAGGTCATTGCTTTTACCAAGGAACTCCAGACTATCTAAAGCACTGGCTATCAGTGAAACCCCCAATGCTCTGACAAGGATGAAGCCATAACTGTTGATAACAGGTATGGATTTCAGTGTATTCCTGCCAGATATCAGCAAGTTAAGATAAATAAAGTAGTAAGAAATCAGAAAGTCCATGAGATCAGACAAGCTGGAAGGCAAAGGGAATCATTAATTGCACTAGCAGCCCTGGAACAGAGCATAACTAAAGCAACCTTAGCTCCAGAGCCAGCAGACAGTACAGCCAGCTGTCTGAATCATGTAATAGTCTGAAGGTCACAGAGGGTGCTTATATCAAGGTCAGCTGAAACCAGGTCATCAGCTCAAGCCTGTGTTCAGGCAAGGCCTAAAGATTTGGATAAACTGCAAGCAATGTATGGAGGATAAATGAAACTCAAGAGGAATCCTTGGTCCCAATGGTCAGGTACCATGAGCACCTGCCCACCCTCCAAACTAAACCAAACTCTTTTTGGATGAGGCTTACTCTGGGGATAGAAACAGATTCCTTCTAGCACTGGAGATGGGGCTGTCCAACCCAAGAACAAGGGACACTGTTGATGCTCACTCCTCGATCCCTCTTACACATGCAGAAATACAGTCTTTGCACAATGTTTCCAGAAGGCCATTATTATAACTACTGCTTCCTATTAAAAAAGGCATCTTTTATTACTTGTACTTGAGAGAAGCTTGATGTTCTGAAGAGAATTGAGTTTTATCTGCAACTTGTGTAACATTTTCCTTATTCCCATTCTTATGAACACATCTGAATAATCAACACAGAGAAGCACTTGGACTATAATCTCTTTTTGTTTCATATCTTTTAGCATCATAGGAACTTTGTCCAGTGGTAACAACTGATTTTTGATAAGGTATCATGCTGATAGTATGAGAGAGAATACTGTACAAAAGAACACCATGCACATATATTCCACTTCAAAAGACATACATATATCCCTTTATATAAAAGTGATTACATTGAGAGCCATCCACATGGCCACAAATGCCCAGTAAGAACGAGGTGAAAGGCTACTTCTGTGACCCATTAAGCAGAGGCACGATCATTTCCATTCCAATGGTACTACACATGGTCACCAGCCCCTAGCAGTGCATGAGTTATCAGATTCTGATCATTCATGCTCTCAGGATGCTCACAGTAGTTAGTTAATGGGATGCAGTGTAAACAGTCCTCGAGTAAAAACATCTTTGGAAGTACCATTTTAATTCTAAAACCCCAAGACATTATATAGCATCAAGGCTGTCTATGAACAAAGCCTTTGGAGGAAAGACAAAATTAACTTCTATAAGATCCATAAGCTTTATGCCAGAAATGTCACTGTATTAAACCCCAAGCTGTGCACTGTATAACAGAGCCCTGACAGACATTCTCACTTAAACATATTCCATTTGCCTGGCAAGGATTAATGTTCTCATCGCTTGCATATAACTGTTCTCCCTGTTCCCAGACAGCCGTGGTGCAAGATGCTCAGTGGGGTTTGCATTGCTGACTACAGAGGGCAACTCCCTGTGCTCTGACAGTAGTCTTTCCTCCTCCTACACCCATCCTGATGTAAACCACACAAGGAATGACACTTCCAAACAAAGATGTTTGTTCTATAAATAGTCTTCTTCTCGTACACCACAGACATCGCCACCCTTTCCCAGTATCTAGGAGCAGCAACACATAAGTAGATATCAACACTGGTTGGTCCTGTATGAAAGGAAGGAATAAAGCACATCAATGAGATGTCCTGATGGGAAAAGCATGAAGGTATTTCACACATCCTCAACAGAAGATGGAAGTTTGTTTCAGTTTAGGAAGAAATGTGCTCCTAAACTGTAATAGGGTATTAAGTATGATTTTTCTTTTCCTAAGTACTGTGGGGTCCATAAATGCAGAAGTGGAATGTAGAATTAGAAAGACCGATAGGGTCAGTTCTGCACCTGCTTCTGATTTCAGTGGGTACTGCAGACGTGTGCATCCATAAACCAACAAAGTGTTTTACCATCCAGTTCCTGTGAAATCCTCCCTGCCATGAGGAAGAGCAGAAACAGGGGTAGATCAAGGTGAAGTGATTTGCTCAAGGCCACAGATTACACCTGGGGTTGAGATGAGGGCTCTGAACTTCCTGCTTCCTGTTTTAATGACCAGGTTACAGAGCCTCCGCCCCACCACTGACCCCCATAACTTCATTGCTGTCCGATGATCACACATGGCCTTGCCTGGCAATAGCAGCACTTCTCCTTCCCTATGCATCTTGCTCAGCAAAAACTTCTCACCCCATTTCCCTTTCTAGGCAAAGCTTCACAGTCTGTTCTTTGCCATATCTTGTCTCACACTCTTGGAACATTTGGACGCCAATACCCAAACAGGAACCATTTAGTTCCTTAAGTACTGAAAGCCTTTGCCCTTGTGTTTTCAGCTGACATCCACTCATAAAATCAGCTTTCCTCTTGGTCATAGCTCAGAATTAAACACTTCATGTTTTTTTCCTCCCTTTCCCCTACATTTGTCCTTCCTGGGGCATTGTCATTTGAATTTAATGCCTTGCAAACTATTAAATATTGAAAGAGCTACAGTTCTCTATAGACAGACTCCATGTTCTGCTGATTTACTGGTTTGAGAGACATTCATGCCTCACACTCAGAAACAAGCATGAAATGGAGCATCCCTTAACAGAAGTCTGGCAATCCATGGCACAATACCAAATGCAGCCTTAGATTGATAAGGAAGATCCAATGCACTCAGGAGTATTTCTAGCAGCATATAGATTTTCCTGTGTGTTATTTTAGTTTCAAAGCCAGAATGCTGGCTTGGAAGGTTCAGGTCTTCTGATTACATTTAGAAAATACAATACAAACTCCCTGCTGTAAGAAGGAGCTTTCTCCTTGACTTGTTCTGCTTGTGATCAGAGCATTGGCATTGCCACCAAAGGGATCTACTCATGCTAAGAGTGGCAGCATTTCCTAGCCCCATGGAAACACTGCCACAGGGAATAAAAGAGCTCACAGCTGACTTTGAGGAGGCAATAAAAACAGCTCTCAGACAGCATCCCTTCTCTGGCCCAGTCTACTCATGGACAACTCATGCTTGGCAGTGGAAAGCACTGCCTCCATCTACCCAAGCAGGTTGTTCACGACAGCACAGAAAGAGGCTGGATGCACTAAAGAACAGACCCCAGTACCAACCTTAGCAACAGGAAAGGACTCTTGGGAAAGGAGATGTTTTGCTGCCTGTGTCCTGCTCTAATGAGGCCAACCCAGCCTTGGTTTCGACTAGAATTTCCTACTGCAACCAGAACAAGGCTTCCCAGCCCTCGCCTGAAGCGGTCTAGAGCGTAGTTCACATGTGCTAGAGGTTCTTGCTTTCTGGTGTTCTCGGAAGAGGGAAGGAAGCAGCATTCCCATTACCAGCTGGTTGCTGCTAAGTGTTTTGTCACCCACTTCTCTCACACGGCTTAGAATACTTTCCATAAGGAGGCTGGCAAGTACAAGCTGGCAAAGAGTGCTGAAACGGGGCACGTGGTCCTGATGAGCACTAAGATAGAGATGGCAGAAAGCTCACTGTCAGTTAGGAATTCAGAGGTATAAACTATGTATGGGCTGGTTCAGTTTAACTGTTCATCACTTTTCATACTTTCAGTTCTGCAGGGAAAGTAGTAACTTGCCTTTTCTTCCAGCAGATTCTCAATGGGTATCCCCCCAACTCCACCATTTGATTCTCTTTCCCTCTAAAGCTCTTCCAAGCTCCATTTACCATCCCTGTTTAGCCACCTGATTTTCCCATTCCATGCTCTGTCTTGCTGCTTGCAGGCAGGTTTTGTCCAAGCCCTGAACTTGCAGCTAACCTCTTTACCCTTGGGCTGTAACAACCTGCTCAACCTACCACTTTATTCAGATCTAGGCATGTTGTTCAGAATCAGTAGGAGACAAATGAGTTGTATGGGAAGTATAGATGTAGGTATGACAAGATCTATAGCACAGAGACAGTGACCAGACTGGAGCATGCACACACAGCAGATTCCCCTAAGGCAGCAGAGTACTCATAGGGAAGCAAACACCTCAGAAATGGGTTTCCAGGAGGGAGGAGAGTGAGACACTGAGGAGCATGTGGCAAAGAATCAAGCAGGGAGTTGAGAAGCGATGAGGTGGAACGATGGTCTGGGACACGCTCCAAGGCAGTGTCCTGACATGCCCTGTGTTACAGAAATCTCTACTGGAAATCAATGTCCAAATCTCATCTCACTCCTCAGGAAATCAGAGAAGTCTCTGAAAAAGCACATTTTAGGAAGGAATCAGCAGAGCCCTACCTAAGGACTTTGCTGCCACAGCCCTGAGCACAGTCACAACCTCAGTTCAGATGCTGGGAGTCCTGCTAAGCCTCAGGGAAGGAATGATGCCATTTAGCTTTCCCAGACACCACAGCCTAGGAGGCCAAGCATTGCTGTTTATCAGCTTATAAAGCAGAAACAGAAAGTAGGTCAGCAAGCAGGGCATCTCAAAAGTGAAGAGAACTACCCCCCAGCCCCTTCTGCCATGGTGGGTTTGGTTCATGTATGTAGGTATATGTGAACCGTATACACAGAGCTGATTTTGAGAATGAAAACCAGAGAAACTGCTGCAGCCCAAGGCTGAAGTAGACTCCCCCAGACTAAGCCAAGCAACAGTGCAAGTAATTCAGCACTCAGAGAAGAAAGCTATTCACACCTAACCTCCTGAGGGCCCCAGGCAGAGGCATTTTACCAGCTTTAGGTGCTGTAACTGCATCAAAAATCAACCCAACGCAGAGCGAAGCAGTGATTATAACATCAGATTTAGCACAGGCACACACAGCTTTAAGCTATTCTTCCTGAGTGTCCTACATAAGAAACCCAAACAAATTAAGGGATGAGTAATGAAAAGGTAGGAGGTGGCAAGGCTTGTTTTGGTTCAGGAAAGGATTCCCATCCCTTGCTTGGAATCTAAATTAGATTCAATCTAGATTAGAGTGAGGCAAGGCCAAATTCCCTTGATGAATGACTTGCTGCAGTAGATCACTTGTATTTTGCAGCCATTCTTCAATACATTCATTTTTCCTCTCCTGCTTCCACTTCTGTTTCTGATCTTGTCACCTTCAGGCCATGGTCTCCCCTGTTCCTCTGGGTTAGGATACCCATTATTATCTGTCTCAGTAGGGAAAGAACTAATTTGTTGTCTAGTTAAGAGAGAGAATGTGTTCTTGGCCTGATAAGTGGATTATCTCCATAAACATGCTTTCTAATGCAACAACAGCCTGCGCTCTCACAAAACCAAAGGAACTAATGGCAATGATGATGTGACATGCACTAGTGAAAGCTCCCTCTCCTACCTAACAGTATCACAGCCAGGCTTCTTGCTAAAAGAAAAAGCCATGAGAAATGCATATAACATCAGAAGATCCACATTCACACTTATGGTGATTGCACAAGAGTCTGCATCCCCCTCATAGACTTTGTATGGTCACAGCAGTCTCATCTCCAAGGTAGATTTGCAACTGCAAAGCAGCATGTTTTACACAGGCAGAACTCCCATGGTACTGGTGATCAAATCCCACAGTTTCAAAGGTTCAGAACCCACCTTCAGATTGTAAATAACTATTGACAGGCCAGTATGTATTGTACAGCATCAACAGAGCACTGTACATAGCCAAACCTCCAGCTAAAGTGTTTAGTAGTCTGGAAACACAGAAACAATTACAGGAGTGCAGTGCAGCACAGAAGGATGGGAGCAGCACCAGCCATAGAGGAAGTGGAGTCCATCTACCTCCAGCGAGTGGGCAATGCTCACTATCTGCTGGGCTTGTTGCAGTGTAGGCTTGTGAGTTTTACTCTCCTGATTCTGTCCATGCCACAGATTATGATTTGAGACATCAGCACTATCAGCTAAGATGCTGGGTCCCTGTTATCATTCTCTCAGGAGGAATCAAGACCATATAGCAACTTAAAATAGATACTCAGTTCCTCCCTGCACTGAAACTCTTTAGCCTCTGACTCATCTCCATGAGGAAGACAAGCAAATGTAAATCATATGTTGATCCAGAGCAATGCACCTGATAGACCTTTATGTGCCACCTGCCTAAGGGATTATTTTCATACTTATCAAGCACTGATAGACAGTTTGTTCTTCCTGGGTAATGGGGCTTGTGTAAATCACTGATACATGCTGAAGGAAGCTGGACTGCTGAACAGCATCTGTGTGAACTAAAAGCACTACCTACATTAAAGCAAATGGGAATCGGGTTGATTCACCCAGAAACTCTGTTCAGACACCTCTCTCATGCCCTGAACATGTTAGTAGTGCTGCTCCAACATACACCAAAGGGGAATTGGCCTTCAGAATTAAATGGCAAACAGTATGTCCAAATACTGGGTAAGACACTATTTCCAGCTGACAAAGTACATGTTCTACCAGCTTAAAGCTCTTTTGCAAGGGCATGATCATACAAGTTATCAGAAGAGCACATAAGGCAGCTAATAATAAACAGGGATGTGTCCGAAGGCACATAGTGTTTTGGTCAGGAGATATGAGAAATGACCATCAGCACCTTCAAACCACCATGAGAAATAGACTTACCCCTGTTGCTATACTGGGTTTCATAGAACCCATGGAGAAAGACAAGAGCAGTACTGAACCCAGTAAGTCAAATCACTGCTTAGAGGGAAAGCCTGCAGCAGCAGGCTGTCACTGTGGATTCCACAGTCAAATGACTAAGGTAGCTGAGATGGTTGTGGAGGGGAGAGGGCATAAGCAAGGAAGTTATCTGGGGATAATAGAGTTTTCTGCTGGGCTTGCAGTTTCCTCTGATGGATCATAATGTAACTGCTTGATTTCATTCAAATAGTTGCAAAGGAAGCTAGACTAATTTTTGCCTCTTCCTTAGAGAATCCAACTTCACAATGGGCAGCTGCAGATATACTAAGCTTTCACTTTTAGTGCTTACCTTCTGCTTAAACACGCTACCTTGGGCAGAATCAAGTCCATTAATCATGCTGCAGTGAAGAACATAGAACTGCTTCTCAGAGTACAAAACAGTTCCTCTAGGACAGGTAATTTATTAAGACTGATTTATTTAGGATGTTATTTCCCTTTCTGAACTCTGGCAGCCTCTGCAAAACTCTTTCTCTACTGTATTTTAGTCTCTGTTTCTTCCTAGCATAGCATATAATTCTTCCTATCTGCTGTTTGATTTCACATGCATTCACTCTGTGATAAGATGATGCTCATTTTGTAGTACCACTTCAGCAGCTGAATAATATCCTTTAGGATGATACTGCAAAACAGTAGTACTTGAATGCAATGCTGATTCTGTGCAATAACCTGATAAAAATAGACATTTTTCCAAGGAGCTCTTCTCTTGAATGGATGCTCTGAAATTATTAATCTGAAAATACATTACGTTAAAGAGTAATCTGCTTCCAAAGGATGCAGTAGCCTGAGCTCCTACACAGTATGAATACAAAGCCTTATTTTGCCAAGCAGTGTAAATGTTCAGGGTTCTGAAATAGCTAAAAAGCAAGTGAAAAATCAAAGTATCTGACTTTACTTCCAAGGGAGAAAATATTAACTCATGTATTTTAATTTACTATGATTGCATTTTCCATTGGAGAGAGGAAAAAACCCACATTTTGGACCTTTTCTAGTCATCCCAAATGCATTATGCGTGTGTCTGCTATGCTGCCCCCCCAAATTGCACTACAGCTGAAAACAGTTCCATGAGAAGAGATGGAGTTTCCCATTGCTAAAACACAAGTGTCCAATGAAACCCCCAGCTGCACACATTCCCACATGAATGAAAGGATGAAAAATACCCCAATACAATTAGCATTATAGAATCATAGAATAGTTAGGGTTGGAAAGCTCACCCAGCCACCTTCAAACTAACTGATGCTAGATGGGACTTGCAAGATCCTCCTTTCATAGAATTCAGCATTAACAGCAACTGTTTCTCCATGGCAAACCAGTGTGACCAACTGAGGCTCAAGGTGTTAAAAGGAAACCCAAGGACAACGCCTGCTCACACGTGTGACAAGTTCAGACATGTATGGACACAAAAGCAAAATCCAAACAATGCAAGCTTAGGAAACACTTGTTCTGTTATTTAAATCATGTCATCTGGACTCATCTGTGTGTTCCCAAGGACAGGATTCATCTCTCCTAAAAGCAAGATACTTCATTCCAGGCTGCTCCTTTATTGAGGCAGAGCACAGTTGCCTCTACAGGGTAATTACTCTCTCGTATATGCCTAACAGGAACAAGACAAATTGCTGTCTGGAGGTGCTTCTTCCTTCCTTTTGGCTATAAAGGAAACCTGAGTGACTAGTGCAGCCTTAGAGTTAAATTACATGAGCTGTATCCCATCCTCAGCAATTTGGTACTAGGCAATTTCATTATGCTTTGCAGCTATCAAGGAAATCAAGTGGGGAAGGGACACACACAACTCAAGGTCTCATGCTTTCATTGGGACCTGATTGCTGCTATTGATTTTACTGTGGAGGCACACAGATTGTGTGCCTCAGACCAACATGATGCTCCCAGCAAACAGTGGTCCTCTCTGCACCACTTCACACAATGATGACCCTATTCGCAGCGCTTGAGGTGGCAGTCAGGGACTGTAACTTAACCCGTACCAAGTGGACATGACACTCAGCAAGGACCCCAGATTTACTGGTTGATCTAGTACAGATCACTGCCTCTCCGTGACTCAGTTTCTCCATCTGTAAAGTGGAGATGATGCTCTTGACCTCCTTTGCCTATTATTAGATATACAGAGGTAAAAGACCCAACCCTAACAAAGAGGTGTTACTACTCACTAACTAGAGGCTTTTTATAAATGCCTTTAGGTGTGATGCTAAAAAGGCCCAGTCCTGCAACCTGCTTCAAGCTGAGCACAGTAAAAACAGATGCCAAAGACAGGACTTACAAAAGAGCTACAGGGAAAAATCTAAACCTCAGCTGACATTTTCTTACCATTAAATGTTAAGATAACATTTGGAACTGTTAAATACAAACACTTCACTAAAGACTACAAAATGCATCTTGCAGCTAACAAAACTTTGCATTCTTTGTGGATTAAATAGCTTTTCAAAATACTAACCATGCGATCCTGAGCCATTTCCAATGTCAAACAGACTGAAAACCACGGAATTCATTGCTAGCCAAGCCCCAATTCTATAACTTTCTATCTTTCTTACTTACTGTCTTTATTCCAACGTGCATTGAGTGAGCAGTTGGACTGGTTTCTCATAGCAAACAGTATCCAGAGTAAATCAAAGTCAAGGGCATTTTCCTTGGAGGAAAGTAGGTGAAAGGTAAGGCTGGATTTTACTACAGCATGAGCTGCCCCAAGACTCAAAGTGTAATTCTGCCCACGTACAGAACACCATTGGCGTTGGTGTATAGGGAGGTGACAGCCCCGGTGCAGGCAGTGTCATTCATGCTTCCTGGAAGGTGCTGAGGAGAAAGCAAAGCTCTCTTTATGGCCATTGTTTCCTTCAAGGGCATCACTCTGTGTATAGGGACTAAGCAGCAGGGCAGCTTTTTCATCATCATTTCCTATATCATGGCTGTTGTCCTGAAACTAGTGAGTTTTATGGGTTTTATCACCCTGTATCACAGCACCTCCTCTAGTTCTGTGTTTTCCCTTCCACATTGCTCATCTACCTGCAATGTCTCAGGCTGCCTGTACGACCCTGAAGCAATGCACTGGGTTACAAGCATGAAGGATGGTGTGGGACCAAAGCAGAGGCACTGGCAGGCAGGGCATGAAGGCTCAGCCAAGCCCCTTCACGTGGCTTTCACAAATATGAAACAAGTTTTTCTTGACCTCAAGTATTTTCTGAACAAGGCCGAGTGCAAGGGCTGTGAAGGGAAGATTTCCCACTGGGCTGCCTGCAAACGCATGTGATTCTCAAATTCCACAGGTAAAACGCTGTCTGCAGCTTCAAATCACAGCTCAGTTGTGAAACACCTCGAGCTATTCAAAGGCTATTTTCTCTCATCCCAAAAGCCTCCTGTGAATTTACTCAAGGACACAAATGTGACCATTATTGCTATAGGAGAATGCTTCAGGAGGAAATAGCAATGAGAAATGAATATATGTACAGATTCTCTGAAAGAGGGGTTGAAACTAGAAGATCTTAAGGTCCTTTTCAACCCAAATCATTCTATGCTTCTATGGGTTGAGGAGATAATGCTCTCCCACCCCACCTTTTAAAGCAGCCAAGAGAATTCCACTGTAATGCCATTGTATGTAAATGCCAGACAAAAAGAGAAATGAAAGCAGAAGGACAGCACTCTCTATTAAATGCTCCAATAGATGCCTACAACCTTGCCTGCTCTGGTAGCAGTTCCATACAATCCACCCACTTGTCTGGGAATGCAAAAATGTAAAGGCAAGATGAAAAAACAGCTTAAACCCCATCGTTTTTAAACACAGTTTACTCTTGCTTGCACTATGCCACCGGAGCCAACAGCTTTCAACATCCATCCCAGCTATTTCAGGCCATTTAAACTCCGCTTCCTGCCTGCGAATCTGCTTGCGCCGTTCCAGATGGAAGCACCAAATACAGAGGTCAATCCGTGCGGGAGCAATGGTCGCCGGCTGTCAGCTCCTGTAAACCATGAGCCATCACTTCGTCAGTCTCAGCCTTGGGCTTTGCAAGCTGTGACTAAAGATCCTGACTTGCTCTGCTGGCAGCTGTTGCAAGCTGTGAGCCAGCATCTTGGCACGCTCAGCTGCAATGCTCACCACTTGTGTGCTCACAGGCTGTCATGTGCAGTGAGCGGGGTGACATGGCAGCAGTGCAAGGACACCACAGGGTGAAGGGGATCAGCTGTCTGAACGACCCACATTCACCCAACTGACTCATTTTTAAGCACTTTCCAATAGAGGTCATGCAGGCAGTGAACATCTGGCTGTGGCATCTCAGACACCATCCAAAGAGAGCTATCTTGCTAGTCAACATCCAGCCCCGCTCTATCAGTTGTCAATACCTTGTGCAGTCACATTAGTGCAATGACCTGCTTTACATCCTAAAATACCCCCAAAAGCCAAAGGAGCAGTATTCTCAAAGCAAAAGAGCATCTTTGCTAAATAACACTTTGCTTCCCCATGAAATTAGGAAACAATCCTTTTGACACACAAGGAAGAACACCCTTCCAGAGGCTGTGTATGGAAGCGTTTGCTGACCATAAACAGCAGAGCAGTATTTCTAGACAGCAGTAGCTTAAACGTTTAACACACATGTGATGTATTTTACAAGCTTACTTGCCTCAGAATGAAGAAAGCAAAGCAACAACTGTTCGCAAGAAGGACTAGAATTCACCAAGTCTTATAAATCATTTGTGATTGCAAATGAAGCATTGGGAATATCACCACATTTAAAGTAAAAGCTATACTGTGTTCCCACACCAAGTTCCAGCCCTGACTGTACCTTTGGACAGCCTCAGGAAGCTGCAAAGAGGAAGGTGATCGATTTTCCTTGGATTTGGTAATGGCTCATATTAATGGCATTAGGAAGCAGGAAGACAAGAAGAATTTAGCCTATTTCTCCTCATAATTGCCTACTCACCTTAGAGTAACAAGAAGGGAAGATCATACAGAAGCATAGACATATACCTGTCCTGGTTCTGGTTGGGAGAGAGTTAATCTTCCTTTCTTTCCATGAACTCTGCACAGTGCTATGTGAAACACAGCATGCCATTCCCTGCTCACCAGGAGATAAATGCTGTAGGTACTCAGACAAGGAGTGGTTTACAACCAGTGCCTAAATTACCAGTGTCAAAATACTGCTTCAGCTTTTGTTTTAATGTGGCTCCTGACAGCTCTGTACAGGTTTATCACTTGTGGCCTGTGAATTGTGGTTTAGCATCATGGGTTAACTGAAGAAGGAAAACCAGGTGAGGTTTAGCAGTAGCTTTTCCCTCTGCTGAGAGGGGACTTTCCTCCTCTCCACTAAGGAAACAAGGAATCCTCACAACTTCCCTTCTTTGCTCGTGGAATGACCCAGAACACGTTCTCAGCCCCTTCTACCTGCCTTCACTAGCAGCCTGCCTGCTACTGGAGAGAGCTGGCTGCAAAGCCTTGCTTTAAAGCCTGCTTAAAGGAAATCACACAGCTCATGTATATACCTGCCAATACATGTCTAGCCCATCTGCAGTTCTGTTCCACCTCTGAAAGGTGACTTCAGCACCACAAAACTATCACTTGAAGGTCAGGTTTTGTTTTATCCTTGGCCTCAAAGGGAAAATAAACCCCAAGCAACACATTTCTCTCCCACTGGAGACACACCTGTACTAAGGCACCAAGACAGACACACGCTGTTCCCTGCAATGTTATCTTTGCTGGTGTGGAAGCAATGAATGAACAAGCACCATGCACAGAGGCTGCCCTGCTCCCTCTGCTGGCTCTCCCTCAGGAAAGCTGCTCCATGCCGTCTAAAAGCAAGTTTAAGTACAGATCTAACACCCATTCCTGCATCTTCAGATACATCTAAAGCTGCACGCTGCCATTTTTTGCTAGTGAATACATATGTGTTATCATACGAGATAGGAGGCATATAAATACCCCAGCAAACTTCAACAGGTAAATGCATTACATTCTCCTTACTCTAAAAGCCCTCACAAACATTTACCCTTTTGCTTCACCCTCTGAAGGCATTTGAGAACATGAACATAGCAACCTGCAGTCCTCAAGCACTACAAGTTGAGTAATGTGCTCTCTGTGTGTTAAGTAACAGCAAAGCATTCTGGTTGCCTTTGTACAGGACTTGCGTACAGGAGCTTAGAGTAGGATTAAAATGGATCTTTATTCTGATGGAGAAGAGCAAGAGACATAAGATTTGAGAAGGGACATGGTGTTTTCCTTGAGTAGTATTTAGAAATGAGAACAATACTCATTCCTTTTAGCTTCTAAACAGAGCTCAGCTATGAATGTTGAGACACTGGAAACACACGTGATGATTACAGCTCCCTGGCACAGACCCCAGTAAACTCCTCTCTATACCTGCCCTGTCTTGCCAAACCAAGGCATATGTGCTTCACTGGCAAGACTCAGCTGTGTACAAGCATTGTCCCGAGCTGCCACCCCGGTTCACATGTGGGCTCTATTTCTGGTACCTTTTCAGTTCATCCTACCCTTAAAAACATCAGTGCAAATACTGCACTTGGACCAGGGTTTATGGGGTATTTTGTTGCCAAACATGTCTTGAATTTGGATTCTAACTCTTGTCCTTAGGCAAAAGTAGTCATGATTTATAGAAGACAACTGCAAAAACTGCCCAACTGACCTGGATAACGTTCTAAATCACAAACCATTACTAAAAAGCACAGGGTACGGTTTGTTTTTGTAAGTCTGTGAACAGCAGGATGTAATGATGCACATTCTTGTTTTGCATCTGTAAGCTGTTCCTCACCATTGGGTTAGAAATCTCAGTTCATCTGTAAATGAACAACATAAAGTATGCTAGCCCTGTTTCCGTAGTTTGCAGCCCACTGTCTTTGCCAACAGATCTGATGGACAATGCACCTGCATTCCTGAAAGGCATTTCTCTATTTCCAAGTCCAATTTTCTTTCACATATCCCCCCACTTCCAGCCTCTAGCTTGGAGTCAGATATACAACCTGTTCCTCTCCATCATCTTGCCCTGGTACCTCCTCCAGAAATAGAGAGGACTATCTTAGGAATGGGTAACACATGACATAGGCAGATTCACTAGATGCACTCAATACATTACTGCTTTTGCACATGGCCCATATTGTGAAATCTCCACTGCTTATATACATATGAAAAGGTTTTTATTCAAGCCCCAGGACACAATGCACTTCTTAATACTACAGTCAGCAGAAATGGAACATGAAACCTTTCCAGATACACTTCTGTATTCTGTGTAACATTCCAAGATTAAGTAATGCCATGGAAAAAGACCAACACACACAACTTGAGAAGTGGAACCAGCTTCTCTTTCTAACTGTCATTGAAGGACTCACTCAAGGAGGTATGATCCTGGAATCACTGCACAGCCGACCATGATTTGAACATGGATTTATTCATGCTTCTCTTGAAGTACCACCAAAGGATGTTTCTTGGTTGTCTTCCCTGCACCAACAGCTTATACATGTGGCTTGAAACCATCAATGTTAGCTATCTTCATTAACATATTGTATCTCTCAGCACAATTTGACCCATCTGATAGTGGCTATGGTACCTCACAGCATCTCAAGTGATGCAATTTGAAGATCATGAAAGCTATACTGTAGAAGACATACTGAAATGTTGTGGTGTTCAGTGAGACCAGATGAACAGATGACAACAGTCTGCCCCCAAATAATGTTAAGGTATATAAAACATTCCACCACATTTGACTTAGCTGTTTGTCCTTTCAAAGGTGAAGAAGTTCACTTTGCCTCTGAGTGATGAGACACACCAAGTATCCAAAGCATCAGAAATCTCATTATCACTCCTGTATGGAAGCTGGTAATTGGTGCAAGATAATTTAAACAACCTGTTCTGGTAAGTGCTCCTGCTGAAAATGCACCAGGAAGTGCCTTTTTCATCTAAGCATGAAGGTTAAAACCAGAACAAATGCAAGAATTCAAAGCAAAGCCCAAGCTAAACGGCTTAAGGGAGCACCACTCCACTAAACACTGTGAGCACCTAAACAGGGCAGAAATCTGGATTTTAGGGACTTCATGCAAGCAAACATAATATGAACAGACAAGACAAAAGGTACATTGCCACCACAGCTGGAAATAAGGGGACTCCAGTGCTGGAAAGTCTCTGAAGGAAACTCCTTGCTTCTAGCAAGATGAATAATACACCTGGTTCCCTACTTGTGAGCAAACACTACAAAGGAATAATTAGAAACTATCTGACCTGAAACCCACATGCCCATTACTGTGGTATTTTTCCACCTACTATGGGTGAAACAGAAGATGGGCTGGACCTGGAAGGGGAGGGGTGGAGTGGCAGCACAAGATGCTGATTTATAAAGCACTGGCAAACACTGTTCTTTCTCCACAGGCTTTGGACAATGAACCCGTCCTGCCTTAAAGGATGCTGAAGTGCAAGCAGGACTGCAGCTAACATCTGCTGGGCAGTGGAGAGGGAGCTACAACCTCTGTGAGCTTGTGCACTCCAACAGCCAAAACTGCCCTGAGCCACTTCATTCTCCAGCTGAGCTTTTGCTTTTCATCCAGAGACTTTAGCTTGCCTGTTTCACTCCATCAGGGAAGGAATAAACTCTCCAACATGGTAAAGGTGAGTACACTGTTCACAGAACTGCTGCTACTGCATGGCTGTTTCTTCTTAAGAACAAGCATTAAGTTGTAATACAGATATCTGTATTATAAATAAGAGTTAAGTGAAAAATGGAACTGTTTAATGACTCAGATGTTCACTGTAGATGGATATGCACCTCTGATCCTAAAAAGTAAAGAGATCAGAGTGGACGGGGAAGAATTCTAGGAATGGCTAGTTTCACAATCAACAGTTTCATGCACACTATCCCTTTTGCAATGCCAAAATCTGAGATTTTATGCAAACTTGCAGGTTAAAGGCTATACATAGATCCTGCATAGAAATGATCAATAGATTTTACTAACTTCATTGATTTTCTTTGTAATTCTCCTCTATCTGCTTAAGCTCTCACAATAGAGATCTGTTTTCTTCTTCTCCTCATCTCTCTAAGGGGATTTGAAAAGCTGAACAGATTTTTTGGCTAGGATTGTTAAAGAGAGGAGGAGGAGAAGGAGGAAGGTGAAGGAAAAATCTCAATAGAGAAACCAGACTGTGAACCTTCAGGGAGGTAGCAAAAAAATAGGACTTCTTATAACAGACATGTCCTTTATTTGGGATCTGTAGCACCAAGCAAATTCAAATGCTTTAAGGAAAAGCATTTCAGACTTTCAACTCCCTAAACCACTCACCAGCTCTTAGCTTTTCCCTTCCTTGAGATAACAATGCCAAGACTTCAACATTCCTCTCATTAAAGGGCATCTGAGGATAAGACGCCACTTTTGGGTTCAGAACAGTATTAACATGTCCCAGTCCTCTTGTTCTTTAATTGTTGCTTCCATTACTTGATCTCTCTGGTTTAGTCTGCATGTAATTAAGACATCTACTCTCAACTCATCTGAAATATAATCTCTATAGGAGTACAAACACAAATGCCCTGCAGAGTGTGTATGTACTCATTGCACAGACAGCAGCCTAGGAGCTTTGCTGTCCCACTAGTAGAGCACACCATCAGATAAGATCCCATATGACTGTTATGAAGCTCTGACGCTTAATCCATAAGGAAGCCTCTGAAATGGGGTCAACCAATAGTTCTTCCAAGGCATGGCATGTAGTTTACAAGGTAATTAGGATCTGGAACATTATGATTAGGGAAGCTGGTTGAATTAGCAACACAGGAAGTTTGCCCTTCAAACTACAGTATGAAAAGTTAGGAAACAGCTCAATCCCAAGTTATTAATCAAAGCAAAACTTTCCCACAGGAAGTTCCCAATGAGATTTTCCCCTCCCTTTTCCTTTACAAAACCTATTGCTTTTACACTGATTTCTTCTTGGAGCTGATAAATGACTCAGTGGCTTTGAGATCCTGGGGCAGCATTTCTACACTTTGTGTTAGACCATAAAGTACTACAAGTGTTGCACATCCCTAAAGGAATCATGCAATGTACATCTGCTGAAGACCTGCCCATGATTACGGTAACACTAAGTTGCTAGGAGTAAGAGACAGCAGCAATGTGTAGCTTGTCTAATAAAGTAGATTTGTCACAGTTGGACTTGTTTGTGGTATTTTTTACTGCTTCAAGTCCCAGCAGATGCTCCCACCAATGCCAAAACCTTATTTCTTTTGCAGAAAAAGTCTGATATTTACTCGATTGAGATCTATGGAACAAGAGATGTAGGAAAAACAGAGTTTGGAGAAGAGGAAAAGTACAAGGACTTAAAAGGCAACAAGAAACAAAAGAAGACAGAAGAGCTTAAGAAAGAACTGGAACTGGTGAGTGCTGCTAAGCTCCTATTACAGCAGACAGCCTCTACCCACTGTCTGAATGAAGTCTGGTGAAGAGGAGGGAAGTGCTGATGCATGGTCATTTTAACTCAAATCCTAACACAGGATTCACTTCCTCATGCCAGAAGAAAGTTGTGCAGGATTAATACCTATCATGAACTGATAATTCTAGCTTAAGTAAGCCACTGATAGTACAGAATGTTATCTCCTCAAATGCAATAACTATAACCAGTATTTCCTAGGAACTGTGACTTGCACAGTGAACCAGGAAAGAGATGCTTTGATCCAGAGATTTATAGCAGATCTAAAAGCACACCTCAGCTTTAAGCACAGAGGTTTCCCCCCTCAAACTAACTGCACTGTACTTCAAGGACACTGTATTAAGCTCAAGAAACGTGTGTTTTACTCCTGGCTTGCTACTGATCTGCTGGCTGATCTTGGAAAAGTTGCTTCCTCTTGATACTTTTCAGTTTCCCAATCTGAAAAATGTAATTACAGTGACCTCTTTTCTGAATAGCTCTGAGAGCAACTCAAAGGAGACTACTCATGGGCCAGATGATGTTTCAAAGGCAAGGAACCCCTAAAATGGACCATCTGTTTACCCCATCATGTTTCCGAGATCTACCCCATACTAGCTAAACAATTCCCAATGTATCTTTGCCAGCAGGGATGTAACATTACTCCCATGTTTCTAAAGAGAAACCAAAGCACAGACAAGTTAATTGACTCATCCAAGTACCAATGAATCATTCTGTGAAAACAATTGTGAGATCTCTCGCTTCTTGCCTTCTAAATCTCAGTTTGGCACAAGATATAATTAGGTCAATGATACCAGAGGTGTCACTGCAGGGAAAGGAGAACTTTGAGATTTCCCTCTCCCACACCCTTTTTAACTGTGGTTGGAGTCATTTCACACACCCTGTCAGTCAAATGCAGACTGCTGTCACGCATACCCTGACACCACACTCTTTCTTCTATGAACGTACTGCCTGAGGTAGCAAATGCTCAAGTCCTGTAGCATGTAGAGAGGATCTGTTTATCTCAAAGCAGCACAGATATGTGTAACAAGCAGTATTAACATGAAATCCCCATTCTGCTCACTATCATTTTCTCTCTCTTTTGGAATCCAGGATGACCACAGGCTCAGCGCTTCAGAACTGGAGACCAAGTATGGTACCAGCATCAGTGAAGTAAGTGCATAGGGCATCACTAATCAGTTTGCCTCTGGGTTACCCAAAGCTTTCTAGAAGCAGTAGGAAAGCATTCAAACTAACACACTCATATGTGGAGATGCATGAATTCATGCTCCAAATAAAGCCTAAGCCAGCCAACGTGCAGCACTGACCTGGATTTAAACCAGAGCTTCTCTCAAGCCTGAACTACTGCTCTGAAATCAAAATCCCTGTACAAAACATGACCTCAAAGTTCCCATCAGGACCTCTGCTTTCCTATAGTTTTATCCAGTATTTAGATTTCACTACAATTCATTTCTCACTGGCAGCATCTGTAACAATCCATAGCAAGAGTGCACTGGAAATGATTTTATCTTGAAGGAAACACTAGATTTGAGAAACTATACACTTGAGTCCCTTTGACACCAAACATTCAGATGTCAAAGCAACGAGGTCAGAGTACAGACAAGAATGTCAAGAAACCCACAAACTACAAACTTCTTGGTGGAAATGCAGGAACAGCAGCAAAAGGTTTTCCCACCTTTCCAAGCACTTAGTACAGGTGCACTTGACAGATAACTGACAGAATGAAACCTCTGAATGGATACAGCTCCATATTCAATGCTCCAGTAAAGGAATACCTGTTTCTTCCTAGCAGATAACCAATAGTAGGCACTCTGAAATCAGAAAGGTTGGAAGTCAAAGCTGCAGGTTGCTACAGCTCATCTGTGAAATGACCAACAACATTTAAGGGTAAACCAGAACCTGTTTTATTGTGACTTCCTTCTAAACATGCCATTTACCTTCGCAGGGTCTCTCCAGTGCAAAAGCAGCACAGGTTTTGGCACGGGATGGTCCCAACGCACTCACTCCTCCCAAAGCCACCCCTGAAATCGTGAAGTTCCTCAAGCAGATGATAGGAGGGTTTTCCATTCTGTTATGGATAGGAGCTGTCTTCTCCTGGATTTCATTTGGCATTCAGCTTGCCCAGGGAGCTGAGTCACCCTTTGACAATGTAAGTAGTCGAATAACCGCAGAGTATTGGAACCTGTGACAATCTAAGTCATTTAAATACTACTTCAGTGTTACTCAGTAACTACAAGGAGGCCTTTTATTCTTTCAGCACTCTCCCTCCAGTACTGAATGTTTCTGATAAATGCTCAAATACCTGACATACCACTCCTGCCTAAGAGTGCCTATCCGAAGGTTTTATAACCACGTAATACTTGAGTACTTATAACAGCAAAACTAAAGTGCACAAAGAGCTCTGGAGTCTTTGACTCTGTTCACTTACGAGTCACTCTGCTAGGAATACAATCTGTCCAGGTTTGTGTCAGGTATAATTTAGAGAGAGAGATGGGAAACTTGCAAGTAAAAGCTCTTTCCATACTCAAAAAGCTTCATTTGATCATTAACCTTGAATGGTCTTTTCTCCAACTATCTTTTACCCTCATTTTAAGTCTCCTGAAGCAAGAGAGAACTCTAATGTATTCTAGCAGAAGAAATATTGAGTATTTGTCTCAAATTAACCAGACTGTGTCTTTCATTGATCAGCTCTACCTTGGCGTAGTCCTGGCACTGGTTGTCATCCTCACTGGCATCTTTGCTTACTATCAAGAAGCTAAAAGCACAAACATCATGGCCAGCTTCAGTAAAATGATTCCACAGGTGAGAACAACCAATGCATTTCATTTGAGACAAGAGTTCATTCTAATAATGCACCTCAAAGTGGCAAAAGCACAGCAAGCCTTACCTGAACATAGCCCTTGAGGTTTAGAGGATGGCACATTGCCCATTTTTGTCACACTTGTGTCTTTCAGCAAGCTCTGGTCATCAGAGATGGAGAAAAGAAGGAACTGCCAGCAGACCAGCTGGTGGTTGGAGATATTGTGGAAATCAAGGGTGGAGATAGGATCCCAGCAGACATTCGTCTGATCTTTGCTCAGGGTTGTAAGGTACGTTGAAGAGCATGGGGTATTACAGCTAAAGATGGTCTGCACACCCAATATGAGTGATTAGAGCTTTCATAAGTCATAATCTAATTAAATCATAGACTGCAGCAGCTATACTGTGATGCTCAGCTCATTTAAGACTAACAACTCCACTCCCTGAACACTAAAAGCAGCCATTACATCCACACCATGTTCTAGCAATGCCCTTTGCCAGGCCAGAGGCAGAAATACCAATAGATTAAGTTTCCACAGACCTGTGGGCAGATCTTCAAACCATGTGTTCTTTCAGGCTGCTACTGAAATCCCAGTGACAGACACACATCATTGACAGAGCTGAATTCCTATAGAAATAGAATCTTTCAATGATAACAGCAACTCGCTCAGAGAAAAGGAAACAAGAGATGATGGCCCTGTCACCCATTATTGAATGTGTCACCACCTTGCCTTCTGGGCTAGACATAACTGCATATGACTAACTTTAATCCAGGCTTATCTCCGTTTCATTAAAGGTGGACAATTCTTCACTCACAGGGGAATCAGAACCACAGTCTCGCTCCTGTGACTTCACCCATGAGAACCCCCTGGAGACCAAGAACATTGCCTTCTACTCCACCACCTGTGTGGAAGGTACGTACAGAGAAAAGGGCCTAATAGTGGTTTCATTGCAGTCTTTCCATTGTTATGTTAAGAACTGCCAAGTTGCAGATGCTTCTGAGTACTTGTGGATGCTCCTGTGTGAGGGCTCTGCATGCAGAAAGGGGTTGTTCCTATTCTCAACATTCAAAGGTATGTGTGTCATACCTGACAGTCTATCTGCTACAAGACTGTACAGTGCCCAGGCTAGCACTACAGTCCTACTGCAATGCAATTAAATGCTGTAATTAATAAAAATGCTTCACATTTTCCTTTCTCTTCACCAACATGTAAGACATCTAAGGGGAACAATGTAATTCTGGGGTGAAGTATCAGTCACGCTAAGGCTGAGAAGGGTCTTTGTCTGGGTTCAGAATACAGAAGCAGTCTCTCCTGGAGCTGAGAGTCTTATTTCTTTAGTATTTTATTGACAGGGGTTTATGACAGTATTTTATCTCTTTATCTCTCCAGGCACTGCTACTGGCATTGTAATCAACACAGGGGATCGCACTATCATCGGGAGGATTGCCTCCCTCACCTCAGGAGTAGGAAATGAGAAAACACCCATTGCTATTGAGATAGAACATTTCGTCTACCTGGTGGCAGGAGTAGCCATTTCCATCGGTGTTCTGTTCTTCATTATATCTGTCTCTATGCGCTATAAGATTCTGGATTCCATCATCTTTCTAATTGGCATCATTGTGGCCAATGTGCCAGAGGGACTGCTGGCCACAGTAACAGTAAGTCTATGTTTGAATTCACTGCTTGCCTCTGTAATAATCTTAAGTCATCATCACTGTTCATCACTCCTAAGTCATTACAGTACAACACTAAGTAGGGAACAACAGACTACTGACTATCTATTAAGTGACTGAATTTGAAATAGCAGTGGTTTATTCCATGAAACTGGAATTCTGGCATAACTAATCTTATAACAGTTAACCTTAGAAGCTGCAGCACTACGATCCAGTTTGAAACAAGGCTCTTCAAGTATTGTTCTCCCTCAATTGCTAACCAGCAGAATAATGTGACTCATTTCCCTACAACCTGTTCCTATTTGTACCCTAAAAGTCACATTCCTCTTAATAACCCATATAAGGCAGCACTAATAATATCACTGGCTGAGAAAAGAACCATTTCAGGATTCATTAAGTTATTGACTAGGAGCTTCCCCCCACCAAATACAGGTTCTTCCATCTAAAACCTCCTCTAGACTAATATAACATTGTTATTTCTATTAGTGAGTTCTTCTCAGCAGCAGATGTGCTGATTACAGCCAAACCTCTGCTCTCAGTGATGCTATTACAAAAGATAATTCTTTCTAAAGCTCTCTCCCTAAAAGAAAATCATCCCAAAATGAACACACTCCCCCCAGGCAGAAGTATGTACTCCCAATGCATCACTAACTGTGCCTCACCAATAGTGACCTGAACTTCTTCTGCCAGGTGAGTCTGTCTCTGACAGCAAAGCGGATGGCAAAGAAGAACTGCTTGGTGAAGAACTTGGAAGCTGTGGAAACACTTGGCTCTACCTCCGTCATCTGTTCTGACAAGACAGGGACCCTCACACAGAACAGGATGACAGTTGCTCACCTCTGGTTTGACAATCAGATCTACTCAGCTGACACCAGTGAAGATCAAACAAGTAAATATGGCGAGGGGGGATCTGGAAAGGGGCAACTACCTGGATCAAAGCTGCATGTCTACAAGCTGTCAAACTGGTGTCAATGGGAATGCCTTTAGCTAGATAGACCAGACATGTCTGTCTTCCATGCATAAGTGTAGTGTGCAATAGCAAAGTCATTTTGTCATGCAGAGACATGAAAAACTGAATTAATATCTGAATTTGACTCACAGAAAGTAAGTCTGGAGGAGGTTCTGGTCCAAATCCTTTTGCTGACAGCAAATTTAGTTGGGATATAAACCAAGCACTGTCATATTTTGTCATGACAAAATGATTCCATGTAACCCAGAACTGCTAACTGATGGATGTAAGGGTCTGCATCAAATTGGTTTCCTGTAACAGAACCTAAAACAGAACAGTTTTCTTCTGCAAGTAATTCAATCCTCTTGTTTCAAACTTAAGTTACTGCTTCCATCATGTAATATGCTAAAGGACACAATGTGTATTTTGCTTCCTCTCAGCCCAGCCTTTTGATCAGAGTTCTCCATCATGGACAGCATTATCAAAGATTGTAACACTCTGCAACCGGGCAGAATTCAGACCAGGACAGGAGAATCTCCCCATAATGAAGGTACTGCCTACTACACATCAGCTTATTTCTCCCCCTCTGAAACAGTAATACATCAAGTTGTTCTGTTTGGCTTTAGTAATCACCAGTTTCTTCTGTTGTGCACACAGAGAGTTGTGGTGGGTGATGCCTCTGAAACAGCTCTGCTGAAATTTGCTGAAGTCATTTTGGGTGATGTTATGAATATTAGAGCACAGAACAAGAAAGTGGCTGAAATTCCTTTCAACTCTACCAACAAATTCCAGGTATGTTTCATTTTTGGAGATTACACCAGATTGTTTCCAACGTAAAACCACTTCTATCACTGGGTCTAATGCAACTATCTGTGACCTGGGAATCTTAATGGGGTAATTCAATGACAGAGGAAATTTCAGCCATAGTAACTAAAGCTCATTCTATTTGATGGAATGTTTGATATCCTCACGGAGAAGAAGAAACATTACTTCAATGCGAAGTGACCCAAACTAGAACCAAATGAGGATCACATATATTCTTTGCTATCTCTGGCACACAGCTTTCCATTCACAAGACCGACGATCCCAATGACGAACGCTTCCTGTTGGTGATGAAAGGCGCTCCTGAGAGGATTCTGGAGAGATGCAGCACCATCATGATCAATGGCAAAGAAGAACCACTGGACAGTGAAAAGGCAGAAGCTTTCCAAACAGCATACATGGAGCTGGGGGGCATGGGAGAGAGAGTGCTGGGTGAGTGCAACTAAAGGGACTATCAGAGAACTGTGGTGTAAAATGGGGGTTTAAACCTTGGTGCAACCTAGTGTGTTTGGAATGCATTCCTCCTGTGCTAGAGGGGAGAAAGGAAAGCATACAGCCTCCTAAGCAGTGTTAAAAGCACACTGATGTACACTAAGATATCTGTGGCAGAGATGCCCTTTACTGCTCTTAGGCTGATGTTGATCTGCTACACTGAAGAGCCAAAAAACCCCATGAGTAATCCACAAAGGAAACCACTCTTCCCTGCTGGCAGTATCCCTATCTTTGCCGCATGGAATACTGACTCTGTATGAACTTTGATGTGAAGGTTACAATAGCAGGTCAAAATAAATCCCCATAAAAAGCTATTGGTTAGAGACACTAGGGTTCTATGGTCAAGAGCAAAGCCTTAAGCTACAGAACAAGTTCTCTTTCTCCCACTACTTCTTGTACACCACATGAACATAAGTTTCTTTTCAGGTTTCTGCCATTTGTACCTGCCTGAAAATGAGTTTCCAGACACCTACTCATTCGACACAGACTCCATGAACTTCCCAACCTCCAACCTGTGCTTTGTTGGGCTCTTATCTATGATTGACCCACCTCGCTCCACAGTGCCAGATGCTGTCTCAAAATGCCGCAGTGCTGGGATCAAGGTAGGGATTTCACAGTGAAAAATGCAGTGATTCTACAGAAAGATTCACGATATCAAAGCTTTTAAGATCTTGCACCACATTGTCATTGAGTGTCTTTCTAGCAACAACTACCAAAACCCTTAATACTTGTTAATACCATTCTACAATTGTAACTTAAAGGCCATGAGAGACAAAACAATTTAAGTGGGAATTGGGTGGTGGTAAGTGCATAGAACCCCAGAACTGGAAACCCAAAGTGGGAAAGGGATAGATACCATCCCATCAGATCCATTTCTAGAATACAGAACCCATGCCAGCTAGACTTACTCATTGTAAACAGAACAAGGTTACAGAAACAGTTCCTGAGAAGGCATTAGGACACAGCGCTACACCTGATAAGAACTTCTATGCGTAAGTATCACTCATCTCAAGCTGTTCAAGTATAACCTGAAGCAGTACTTCTCCTAATTCACTCCCAGGGGATCCAAAAGGGAACTTTCAGCTCTGGGCAGAGAGACAATCTTACTAAAGAAAGGAAAAACAGTATTTGGAATTACCTATTTCAGATGAGTCCCAATCCTGAGGACATTTGCTATAGTCTGAAGACAGGTCTGGCACTTTTCTTCAACAAAACCAAGACAAAACCATGTTTTATCTGTGAGGACACCTCCGTCACAAGGATCTGTTTTACAAAGCAATATTCTAATGAACCTTTGAGTACACTTACTAGAAATCCTTACATAAAGGCTTCTTTATTCTGCATTATTCTAACCCTGCTGCCTGTCACAAGTTCTTCCTTTACAGCCCTGATAAACTATCACCAATAACAAGAGATAAAGAGCAGGTGTCAATATAGAGCTAAGTAATTACTGGCCATAATCTGATACTGCTATGTACACAGCACACATTTCCATGTTCAGATTCCAAACTGCTTCCTGGTCTACAACCGAGTTATTACCCCTTATCTCACTCCAGCCACTGCACACACATCCGCTTGTTCCTTCCCTAGGTTATCATGGTTACTGGTGACCACCCCATCACAGCCAAAGCCATTGCCAAGAGTGTGGGCATCATCTCAGCCACCAGCGAGACTGTGGAAGACATTGCCAAGCGCCTCAACATCCCTGTGGAGCAAGTCAACTGGAGGTAAGGGCAGGCAGACTATGGGGGATACCCAAGGGGTCAGCAGCTGAAAGCCAGAATGCCTTTGTTTCCTTATCCATCCATCCAGCATGTCACCTCTACCTAAATAACTATGTGTCTAGGTCAGTGGCTCAGCAAATTATACTTTGCACATCTGGCTGGATTTTGCTGTCACTGCCCATTTGACAGAGCACACATGCAAAAAACAAAGTGCAGAATCACACAACCCAAGGACCATCAGTCCCAATTCTTCTTTCAGCCATTAAATGTGACAAAAATAACATCCCAAAAGCTAAAAGCTCTTCACAGAAATGATGTCCTCCTCCTCTGTCCACCCTCCCACTGAGAGCCCTCTTTAAAATGCTTTTCCTGCTGTTCTGGCTGCTCAAGAAGCTTCAATGACTCCCCTCTGTATCCAGGTAACTGTAATTCACTCTGGATTTCAACAGTGCCTTTCATTCAGCACCTGCTGATTAACAACTAATGCTTCTGGAATTAACTCAATTTGTGCTCTCTTTACTACCTGCATCCATTCTATGAGTGCACTATTTTTATCTCAGCTCTTTGGTTGGAGAATTTACCCAGCTTTCCCATGGCTCTTACAGAGAAGCTACAGCAGCAGTAGTTAATGGGATGGAGCTGAAGGACATGAGCTCGCAGCAGCTGGATGAAATCCTGTGTAACCACTCGGAGATAGTCTTTGCTCGGACATCGCCCCAACAGAAACTGATTATAGTTGAAGGCTGCCAAAGGCAGGTAAGAGGTGTACAAGGGTGGACACAGATATGTCTGTAAGGTATTCATGAGGCAGTTATTGTACCTGAAGTGAAAGGATGGAAGCCAGTTTCCAGGACTCTAAGCTCTGTTTATTCCCTTTCTCCTGTGCAAGAGCATTATCCAACAGAAGCACCACAGACACTGCCTGGACAGAGTCCAAGCTGCTCAAATTCCTGGTCCAGACTCCAAACTCCCACTGACAAAACAAGCTTTCCCCAAGTTCACCTGGCTTGGAGCTGTACCCAGGGTCTGCCTTTTGCATATACATCTGGGAAGCTGCTGCGCTGCACATAAAGGTTCTTGGGTAGAGACTGTTTGGGAAGGAGCCTTCCCTCAGGAAGATAAACCCAGATAAAAACAACATGTTACCACATCCTCCCATCTTAATCTCTTGTGGCCATTTAGACCTATGCACATCCCGCCCACAGGAATGTGTAGAAGTGAAATGGTTTAGTGCTGGACTTGGGAGTGGTGGGTTCCATCTTAAAGATCCTTTTCCAGCCCAAATGATTCCATGATTCTAAGGTATGAATCCCTCAAAACATCACAGCAGGATTAATGTAGGACCAAGCCTTATCTGTGTTCCTTTCAAAGCTGTGAAACAACTCACAGGAAGCATGATTTAAGGTGTTTGTCCCATTGGCAATATGACATAGAGGAGCATGGAGGGCAGCCAGTGCAAGAGCAGAAGGGAAAGAAATGACATGTGTAGAGCTCTGAAGGAGATTCAGACTGTCATCAGAACATTCTCCCCTCAGATATGCCATCTCCAAGTAGATGCTGTGAGTTGAAAGCCGCATGACTGCTGTGCCTGAACTCTGCAGCGGAGGAGATACGGCACAAGACATTGTTTTAAGCTAAGCTTTCCAGTTAGCATTATCAGCTCTTTGGGTTTAAGATGTGTAAAAAATAAGGATTCACATTTCATCCTTTCTGAATGGCCTGCAGCAAACGTGTTCTGCACTGCTCAGACACCAACATTCCTCATACATTTGCCCCTTTAACTGATGGAAAGGAACATCCTCCCCCCTCAACTCAAGCTAGCCAGTCTACATGCTATGTTTAGTACTTAGAGCTTATAAGCCCTTCTGTACACGGCAATATTTATAGGTAGTGACACTGTGCTAAATCCCCCCCAGGGACAGGACATTCAGTATTTGTATTAATCAGGTTGTCAGGCTTTTTTCCTCACTCAGAACATTCTGTATTGCCAGGAGCTTCTGCATCAACTTTTGTTATCTGTAGTGGGAGATAACCAAGAAACCAAGTTGAATAATCAGTTTTTCCCATCTTTTGGATTCCTAGTGCAATTCTAGCATAGAAAGGCAATGTCTAGAAGTTGCTGGGATGTGAATGGGCACTAGCTGAACAGTTACATGACTTACAAATGAGATGAAAACTGACTGATTCTATAAGAATTTCACAACAAAGAAGACAAGGACAGAACAGATTCCCCACAGATGAGCCTTGGTCTTCCCCTTTATAATCCATAGAAAGCAATGATCAGATTGTGTTTTATGTGCATCTAATTAGAAGTCTGCTCTCTAGGATGTAGGAAATAGTATCCCTGAATTTCCTGAATAGTTCTTCCAGAGATTTAAAGACATGTAAAGAATGTGATTATCCTAGGGGAATACAGCATCATCTCCTCACAAAACCCACATCCTTTTGTGTGTTCCAGGGAGCAGTTGTTGCTGTGACTGGAGATGGAGTCAATGACTCCCCAGCTCTTAAAAAAGCAGATATTGGAATTGCTATGGGCATTGCTGGCTCTGATGCAGCTAAAAACGCAGCTGATATGGTCCTGCTGGATGATAACTTTGCTTCTATTGTCACGGGAGTGGAGGAAGGTAAAAGTAACGTTGCTATCCCCTTTCTCAACTGAAAGCTGCTGACACAGCACTGGTGGGGCCTCCTGATCCTTCCCTCCTGGTTCACCCCCGTTTTCTTTCTGGCTTTGGGAATGGGGTTTTGATGTGTGGAAAAGAAAGGGAATTAAATCCATTTAGAACATGGCAATCAGGCAATAAGTGAATCATCCCTCCCCTCTCATAGCCAGCATCCGTCTGCTGTCCCTGCTTATTCACACTCCAAAAGCACTTCCCATCTTGTTCCTATGCAGTTCTGAGCCTCACAAAGACACAAGCTGCTTTCTCTACGTTTTCACTCTATTACTTGCTCACACATCACCTTCACCATGCTCCACCTACAACAGCAACACATATTCCACTCTTCTCCCACCATAAAGAGCTTATGGTGTCCATTAAAGCTACAGTGTATTGTGAACAGGGACTTTTCCCTCAATCCTTGTGACTGAAAGAGATTGTTAAGTTTTCATTTCAGTTTTCAGAAGTCTCTGTGGGAAGAAGGTTGGTATTTAAAAGAACAGACCCAAAATGTATGAGGAAAGGAGACAGAAGCAATAAACGCTTTCACTTCATTTAGCTGAAACCTGACCTTTTCCATTGGAAAGCACTGATGACATTAGCCTTTATACAAGCATTTCTTTTCCCTCCAGGCCGCCTCATCTTTGATAACCTAAAGAAAACAATTGCCTACACCCTGACTAAGAATATTGCTGAGCTCTGTCCCTTTCTCATCTACATTATTGCCAGCATCCCGCTGCCCATTGGCACTATCACCATCCTGTTCATTGACCTGGGCACGGACATTGTAAGTTGGGGTCTTTGTAAGTTATTTTCTGCTGAATTCATGCCACTTTTGAGGGGCTGGGTGCAAAGAGACACATAGAACACAGGAAGATTTAGTTGCCTTACCCTGTGGCTGAGTAACAAGCTAAGGAAAGAGTAGAGGGCTAGATTAAAAGCAGGCAGGTACAGAGATGAAGAGCAGAAAGGCAAACCTGTGGAGAGGGAGCAGAAAGAAAAGACTTCTGATCCATGCTGACAAGCAAACTTAGTGTGCAAAATACAGTGTGTTTCAAGCAGGAGATCATAGAGATTGCTGCAGTTACTGCAGGGGAGGAATACCAGACATTTCATTAGAGCCCAGCCCAGGGGAGCTGAAAAGACCCTTTAATGTTTTCAGGCTCCTCTAGGCCTTTGTATTGTCCTATGATCATCAGACCCATGAAACAGTTTCAGACTTCCTTCAAATCCTTTACACATGTCAAAGGGATGCTACACGAATGGTTTCATTTGTTCTGTGTATAGTGACAAGGCAGGGTACAGCAACAGAACCACCCAAGAACAGACACCTTTCTCATAAGCATCTGAGCAGCAAACACTGGCACCAGGACTCTGATGGTTTATTTCTGTCCTAGATCCCCTCTGTTGCATTAGCCTATGAAAAAGCCGAGAGCGACATCATGAACAGGAGACCTCGTAACAAAAGGAAAGACAGGCTGGTGAATGAGCAGCTCGCTATATACTCCTACCTGCAGATTGGTACGTTGGCCCCTTCTCTGAACCCTTGTGTCAGCAGAGCAACTTTAACTGATTCATTTGTTAGGAAAGGGGACTGAAGCTCAACCCCTTCCCCAGGCACACTGACTAACTCATTCCAGTTGCTCATTGTTCAACAATATAACAGGCTTTTATCTAAAGATCAAGAACCTTAGAGCCCCAACAGCTCTAAAACTACCTTTAGATGCATGGCAAGTTTCATGCCATAGGAAACAGATCAACACTGATATCCAGCACATTCCCCTGTGCTCCTAAATTTGGCTTCTTCCTCATTTCTCCCTCTTTGCTTTCACAGGTATCATGCAGTCAGTGGGAGCCTTTGTAACCTATTTTACTGTGTATGCTGAACAAGGCTTCCTCCCTTCCACGCTGCTCGGAGTGCGAGTCAATTGGGAGAACAATGCCATCAATGACTTTGAGGATTCATATGGACAGGAATGGGTAAAGTAGCACTGAAACATCCCTGGCACTGCCTCTGTCCTCAAAAAGAAAGGATTAGGGAAAGACAGAGAGAGATTTAAATGCAACGAGAATTAGTTTTCATCTAATGGCCCTTCAGGACTCTTTAGAGCTTCCTGCCACCCCACTCCATCACACTCTATTCTTTCATCCACTCTCTCACAATTGGCCACCTTCTGATTCAAAGCCTCTGGAGATGCACCTTCTTCTCTGGACTTTATGTTTAGCCCCATCATAATCTCTCAGCCCTGCTTCTGAACAGCACTACTGTGAAGTACTTTGCAGCCTCTTACTCCCCCTCACTCATTCTGCAGGACTCACAAGACACAGGAGCCATTAATAAAGCAATATAAATACCTCTTTGTACCAAGCTCGTGCTTCAGCCTTATGATTCATCATCAGACTAGGACAACTGGCCAAAATCTGATCATTATATATCTAAATCAGAAATAACTCTGCATTTACACCTTAGCAACTGAAATCCCACTATAAAGGTTTGCAATCACCTACACAAGATACAAGTATCTGACAGAACACGGTTTGATTTCCCCTTTGCTTTGCAGACTAAGTACCAGAGGACGTACCTGCAGTGGACTGGCTACACTGCCTTTTTTGTCAGCATCACCATTCAGCAAGTTGCTGACTTGATCATCAGGAAAACACGAAGGAATTCCATTTTCCAGCAGGGGCTTTTCAGGTAAGTTTTGCAGGTGTTTTACCTGATGCATGAGAGGAGAAGTTAACCCACTGCTAATCGTAGAAGGCACCTGCACTACACTTCTACACTAGATCAGTGATTTAGTCCACTCACACTGGGCCTTTGCTCTGGCTTGAAGCAATTGTAAATCTCAGGCAAGCCCTTTATACACCTCCCCATTTCCTCCTTCATGAGAGAGGCTTTCTCTAAAGAAAAACATACTGGTTGCTCTGAAAATTAATCAGCTTAGAACTAACTCTCCATTCATTAAATTGTTGACTAGAGAAAAGGGAATTTCCTCTCCAGGTTATTAACTTCCTTATGTAGTGATCAATAGACAGAACATCTGGGCTTCTCCAAGTGAACAGAGCCTCTGAGGAGATACTCCTGGACAAACCTGCTAAGGCAGTGCTGGCTTCCCTCTGCCCCTTCAATCCCATGGAAGCCAGGGAGTTAAAAGCATCTACTGGGACAGAGACCACACATAACAGTTGGCACTTGGAGTGTTTCTGACAGGAAAGCAGGTTGTTTTCCTTTCTCTGCAGGCACAGAGCCTACACCTCTGTGTATTTCCTTCTTGCACTTACACGTGAGCCACCACGTGAAAATTCACAGTGCAGCCAGAAAACACCACTAACACACACTGCATGTCTAAAGCTTTAATCTAGGTAGGTCAGGAATGCTACCAGGAAAGACAGAGGCATATGTCATATAAGACAGTGCCACAGAGTCTGCCACTTATGTCATGCTCATCATCTGGTGCTGATCATTCCAGCTGGCTCCAGAGCACAGCCACAACACTGGATGTGGCACAGCCTCTGCATCAGTGCTAATGCATGGACAGAGGCATGTAACCCTTGTGCTTTGGCTCTCTTGCAGGAACAAAGTCATCTGGGTGGGTATATTTTCCCAGATAGGAATTGCTCTGATCCTTACCTATGGTCTGGGACACGTTACAGCCCTGAACTTCACACCACTGAGGTGAGTGTCAATGCCAATGTACTTCCCTTGCCCTCCAGGGACAAACACACATGGACTTGACCTCCTGCCAGCAGCTGACAAACAGGAGCAGGATACACATGGAGTATGATTTAAGGATTTTAACATATTCAGTAATAAATGCACAATAATAAAGTGTTTGGCTTGGACAGGGCTTGGAGCAACCTGGTCTAACAGAGGGTGTCCCTGCCCATGGATCTAGATGAGCTTTGATGTCCTTTTCAACCCAAATCGGTGCAATTTATTATGAAGGGTGGACAATTTCTTGACCAAAAAGGGTATTATTTCAATAGTTTCCACAAAAAAAAGGCAGCACTACTTTTTCTACTAGATTTACTACCAAGGATTCAGAAACCTACTTGTGTAGGTGATATTTTTCCAGGATTCCCAATATTTTGGCAAGATTTCGACACTTTATTTTACCCAAGCAACCTTCATTTTAAATATATCACTGTAAGAAATGTCCCTTTTTACTTCAGTCTTCAGAGGCTGTAACACCATCAGGCAACATTTCCTTCTCAGCAGTGTCTGGAATAGATTCATTCAGTTCATTCACTTTTCTCCCACTCCCAGGTTTCAGTACTGGTTTGTGGCTGTACCATTTGCTATCTTGATATGGGTCTATGATGAAGTCCGCAAGCTCTTTATCAGAAGATACCCAGGCAGTAAGTAGAGCTCTCTCTAGTATTCAATATAAGGTGTTCTTTGCCACCCTTTCACTCATACACCCACTTTAGCTGCTGCTGACAGGTAAATTGCTTAAAACCAGACCATTTGCACCCAATTTTCCTTTCCAAGGAGAACATAACTAATTTCCCCATCTCCTCTCTCCTATTGCAGGCTGGTGGGACAAGAACATGTATTATTAAGACACATCCTCATCACTGTCTTCTTCCCCCTTACGGAGATCTTCTCCCCCTCCTGACAAAGCCTCTGCTGCTTGAATGTCCTGTCTGTGCAATATCAAGCATGGGTTCGCCCCATGATGGGGTGAAGGAATTTCATGACTATGAGAAGAAATAAGGACTTCAGAGGTTGATGAATCACCTCCCACTGTACTGTAACGCTGACACTTGTCTCGAAATTGGAAAGCTACCTATTTTTGTGACAAGCACAATTTTCCCTCATGCAAACTTGGAGAACATCAAGAGGAAAACACATGTAAAGGGGGAAAAAAAGACAGAAAATCCATATGATCCAAGGCATTAATTTGCACTAAAGGTGGTGTTTGACGATTTTCTTGTTTTGGTGGAACCGAATTGCAAGCAAGCGCATACATAAACCTGTATTCCCTTAGCAAGGGTAAAAATGCTGTATAGCAGTAATTTGATAATAAAACTTTTTCCAGAAAACAATTCTCCTTTTTACCTTCTTATAAAGCCTATGAGAAATGGAGTGGAACAGGAAAGGACCTGACCTGTGCCAGGGCAAAAAGGAAGGAGGAGCACACATCCTTTGTGTCCCCATTAACAGATCAACATACTTCAAAGCCTTGTTCAGTTATGATAAATACATCTTGAATACCAAGACACAACTGGCTGATTGGAACCCTTTGAGACATCAAATTCAACATTCACTTTACAGTCTTTATGGCAAAATAGACGTTAGCATGCATTAGATACATACTGGAATGGGTTACCCAAGGAAGTTGTGAATGTTCCATCCCTGGCGATGTTTAAGACAAGGTTGGACAGAGCCTTAAGTGACATGGTTTAGTGTGAGGTGTCCCTGCCCATGGCAGGGGGGTTGGAACTTGATGATCTTAAGGTCCTTCCCAGCCCTAACTGTTGTATGATTCTATGAGTTAAAGTTCTTTAATATGGTCATTTTAACAAGAACCAGGAGGTACCATACCTTGTTTAGACAAAGGCGAACGATAAATAATGTGTGTTGATATTTAGCATTTAAATACAAGGCTAGACAAGCTTTAGAGAAGACACAAAGGCGGAAGAAGAACTGTTATAAGAAACAGCAAGAGGGAAGAACTGAGGGAGGGGAAAATTGAGTGTTTTCCAGTTTAAAGCCTCTTCCCAAAAGTGCACACCTTTATATGATAGCAGCTACTTTGCATTTTATGAGCCTCTTCCTCAAAGCTCCTCTCCTTAATACCTGGCTGGGTATTACAGGAGTATCAATTATATTGGCTACCAGCATTTCTCACATACAGACATCGTTACAAGGGAAGAAGGAAGAGTGACAGAAAATAAGGATGTAAACAATGGGCGAGTCCAAATTGCAGCTATATGTGCTGTTTATCACTTGGTAATGCACCGACCAGTATGTGGGGTGCCAAGCTGAGTCATTTGTCAGAGTCAGGACTGATTTGTTTTGTCTTCTGCTTAAAAGATAGGGAAAATATGAGAAGCTATATGGGCGACCAACATAGCCCATATATATATATAGCAGAATATAGAATCTGGTCTACTTCAAAAGCAAAATACATCTTCTAAAACCAAAGAAAACTGTGGCAAAGAAAACTGGACAGGTTCTTCACTCACAGAATACACAAAGCTCCAAGAACACTGAGACATGCAGTGGTTGCTCTGCAAGAACACCTAAAGAGTAAAGAGTCTGGTTTCTCCCGCTGGCAGAAGACCCAATATACAGCAAATTCTTACAAGCAGAAATGTCTTTTATTGTGCTCTAACTGCTGATAGTTATCAGCTCAAACACATCCCTCTGGAAGGACAGCAGAGTACTGCCACTGCCAGCTGGACCCTGTTCTGTTTCTGGCCTCCCTTTGATACTCAGTCAACAGATCACTTCCCTGCTAAGGCAAAACAAAAACACACTCAGGAAAGTGTATACACACTGAAACTGTATACACAGAACCTCAGCATCAGTCAACACAGCAAGAAACAGACAAAACCACAGAGCTACAGAAGAGGAATTCCCCAGGATTTCAAGGCCACAATCATCTGCCTTCCTCAGTATTTTCCTAGGAACAGTCTTTTGTCTATCACAAACCATTAGGTATTTGCCTGACAAATGCACCCTCCCCAGTATCAGGGAACTTTGACACATGGATGTCCTTGGCTCAAAGAAGAGGCAAACAAAGAAACTGGGAGGAAACAAAGAAGTTTTGAGAGGAAAACTTGAAGGAATGGGTGCAATGCATCTATTTTAGCACCAATGTATGCCCTAAGAGCAAAACTCTGTCATAATCATATCTGGAAAAGGAGCAAACTTATATCTCCAAGTCAAATGCTCCTCTGCATTTCAAATGCTGCTTTAGCTCCAAGCCCTCTCCAGGGACTAAGAGTAGTATGCACCCCAACAGCTCTATAGTTTGGCTACCTGTGACTCCACCACACCAACATCTTCTTTGGGAGCACAAGATGTACTTTGCAATCTGCTGCATCTTATCAGTGCCTCAGTAAAGTCCAAATCAGGTTTGCAAAGCAACTGAAAAGCTAAGAAATAGGAAGATTAACATCATTTCCAGGAAAGGCAAAGCCCATGAACGCCTTGAGGTAGATTCACTGTTTCTACCTTTGAGACTTTCCAGTATTACAAAAGTTCTCAAAACCATGAAGGTAAAATGGACAAACAGGTGTGGAAAGAAGGAATCCTACATTTTCTCACTGGCATGCATAGTATTCGTTAGAACTATTAAGTCTGGACTGCACAGGACAAGACAGGTCATTGCATAATAGCACATGTGGGAAACAGCAGGTAGGACCTTCCAGTCCAGTGTAATGATCCCCTGTTAACATCTTAACTAAGGCATGAGGTTATGGTATCTGATGCAAATGAATGTGGAACTGTCCTCAAACACAGGCCTCATTTAACCCAATAAAGTCAGAAAGCATCACTGTACCCATCAAACATTGAGTCTATACCCAAGGAAAAGTGCAAAGACTATAATACAAACCATTTGCAAACTGAAATAAACACACACAGGCATCTTCAATCTCATGAGGGGTTTTCAAGTGGCAGTATCACACATCAATTCTTACACTTAGTGCTGCAGCATTTACTCCATTTGTATCTGTTTTGTATCCCATTTGTGAGGAGGTTAAAGACATTCACCATGGCATGGCATCTTCTCATTCTAGTGGCTATAGACATCCAGCTACTTTTCAAACCTGGGCAGAATATGCACACTACGATCCAGAACTGGAAACACTGAGCTAGCAAACTCTTTGTGTGATAGCTGAGAAGGAAAATAATTTACTTTCCTGGTGTATATACATCTCTTCCATTTAGCCTTGCATGGTCTGTATCACAAGCAGCCTTCAACCTTGTGTAGGTTTCTTAGTACTACATGCATGCCATTCTTATAGGAGGCATGAGAAAACATGTAGGAACCATAGCCATGGCCCATGTGTGCTAAAGCCTGAAACAGAAAGAAAATGCAATTCCTCCACTCTGTCTTACTTGTGAATTCCTTTAGTCAGTGCTGCAGCCTCAACAGGAATAAGCATTGCTCTCTCTCAGCCAAGTAAGCAGCAACAACTCACAGATATGCAATGGAAAGAAGCAGATTTGACCTGCAAGTTAATATACCTTCAAGTAGGCTGCTTCTTTTCAACCTACAACTGTGCTGCAAGCACACCAAGAGTTAATCTACTAACTCATAAACTGAGAAATCATTCTTCAACAGAAAACCATGCTTTCTTGCTCCAGCCCCAGCCGGACTATACAGGTCAGATGTCCCCACTGATTATGCTGCACTTCACAGCTTTCCTTTACCTCCTTTTACTTCTTTGCACAGCTTTCTCTAGTTTAAACTAGCTCTCCCAAAAACTCAAGCACCTTTCCCCTTTCACCTGCTCTGTTACTAGACAATCCCTGCATTCCAGTCAAGAGGCCAGCAAGATGGAAAGGGAGAGCTGGCTTAAGGCAAGAGGCTACTCTGCAGCACAGCAGAAAGAGTACTTAAGGCTGGCAGGTCTGAATTCTCTCCTGTGTTCTAATACAAAGCTACTTTGGTTGTAGCAGAAGAGACACATGTAATATCTAAGTGTAGTATATATGTAGACATACTACCCTTCAATATGTATGCACACTACTACATATGCTGGCAGTGGTATGTATGTTTCAGCAACAACTATGTGTACAGCACATCCTTCTCACTGTAAATCAGTTTTGCAGACCTCATGTAGGATACTCATCCCCTCCCAAGGAATTCTCCATATTACCTTTCTAAATACATAATATGATACAAGAGATGAAGAACTGTTTGAGAGAGCTTGTGATGCTGAGACTGAAGAGATACAGTGAAGACTTGGATGACTATGAGGTGGAGAGTGCCTTTACCATCATAAACTCATAAGCAGGGTTCACATTTTGAAATGAAGCCTATAGCCAAACCATAGAGTGAAAAGTCTTCTTATTACCTTTTCTGGTGGCAATGCAGACACCATGGCACTGCTGGCCTGTGTGTTCTCTCCACTACAAGAGGAAGGAGAACACAGAATTAATCTTCTCCTACTAACACCTGCAGGTAACTGCTGTTCTCACTGCAGTGTCAACACTTACTGAAAATAGGAATGATTACAACAATGCTAGAAAGACAAACCTAACTGAGAGGCCATTTATCTTTGTAATTCCAGAGATTACTGCTCTGCACACAAAGAACTTTGGGCTGGTGACTCACAAGGGCAATGAGTTCTGCAGATGTGATGTGATGGGAAGGAAATCCATGTAAACACATATATAAGCCATAAGGAGACAATGCTACACTTAGACTACAATTATGCTGCCATTACATAATGCAGTACATCCTGATTTACAGAGGTTCCAATGATTTGCTCCAGCCCCATCCCTGACACAAACTCCCAGACACTATGAAGTTGGCTACATTCATTCCTTGTGATACTAGAGGCTTTCACAGAGGGAAAACCACCTCCTCTGAGGTCATGTCCTACTACAGCTGCTTTAACCAGGTCACCTCATGCATGGGCTTTTTCCAAAGCAGGATTTTGCAATGACTGGAAAACTAGTCCAGACCCACCAGTGAAATCCCCCTGGCAGCACTGCACACCCCATAATCACTCATTTCATCTCATTCCAGGTAACAGCACAACGTAGTTTGCATTCATTATGACACTCTATTTCTTGCTCAGATAGTAACCGAGTTTCCTTCAACTCCACATTGTGAAATGAGTGCTTTGAATTAAATCTCTTCTTTCAGCTGAAAAGGTGCAAAACTAAAGGCCATCAATGAAACCCACATAAACAGAAACACCAGATGAACAGGTATTTAACACGAGCACTTGTCTAGCTACAACAGATTCTCTGGACTAACCACAAACACTACAGCAGCACAAGTTACCATTTGTTACCTGTGAGATGCTATCTTCAAAGCTCATTTGGCATCATTTAAATGCTCACATTACTAAGTATGCTATTTTGGAAACAAAGCTCAACTGGACTCAACTTCAGCTGGCTTGGTGCAGCTGAAGCCCTGTGGAGTTTAGCCGGGTATTTCAAGGAGAATGCCCACTCAGAGCTACATGGTATGTACATAGTCTCCATACTTTTCCAGCCAGTAAAACTGGAAAACAGACAATTTTTGGGGCTATGCAACTGAGAAATGACAGGAAAAACCAGATTGTTCTGTACAAACCGAGTATCTTAAGCAGAAATTCCTATGCTGACAGTTTGTCAGGCCTGAAGCCCTGTAAGAATGCTTCATTATCCCTTACACCAGGCTCTTCTTTCTCCAAAGGAAGAAGACATGAACACAAGGCAAATGACATGAGCTGCAGGGAGATGGAAGGTAATGAAAGGAAGTAAGGAGGGAACAGAGTTATCCTTCTGTAACTTCCCTGAAGGGTTCACAGCTAATGAAAATCCCATAAGCAGACCATTTATCATATGAGTAAATATAGTTGTGGCAGGATTCCTGGCATATCTCACCCGGTCCCAGGGCCTGTTATCCAGGCACTAAATCAAGATCACAGTTACTTGCCTGGTAGCCCATGTGGTCTGCAAATCAAAGAGTATGTAAGGACAAGGCCATGCAGACCTGAACAAGGACAAGAGCCAAAGCAGCGGTGAGCTAGGCACAGATCACAGAGATCACAATGAAACAACCTGGACACAGCAGAAGCTTTTGCACACTCCCCTGGTCACAAGGACTGCTAACAGGAGAGTGAAGTTACTACTTTAAACAACAGAATATTCAGCCCAAAACATGGTGCAGAGATGTTCTCTCAGATTACTCCAGCCTCAAGCTGCTAGTTCCCAACTTCCCTTGGATCTAATTTGATCACTTTGATTATCTTCATCGTCCCTTCTAAACCCAATCCTGCTTTGGAAGAACACTCATTACACCCTGAACAGACAGAAAGCTCCCAGGACAGATCTCCTCCTAGTTTCCAGGTAGAACTGAGCTTTCATTACAGGACAGGTCAAGTGGGGCACAGAACTGCCCCCCACTCCCTCTCAGCACCACCCAGTGAAGTTGAATAGTAACTCAAAGGGAAAATAGCCGCCTGGCTTCACAGCCTCCTGCTCAGACCACAGCTGGATCCAGCTTGCTCATTGCCAAGGTGAGTTTCTCCTTGAGTGCAGGATCTACACAGAGCCCAGTCTCAGATTTCCTCCCAGTTCAGAAGGTGAGTGTGATGGGAAGGACAAAAACCACCAGGAAAGAATAAAACCCAAGGAGAATGATTCTGCTGTGTGAATACTTCCCTCCCGAGCTCAGCTGAGTGTTCTGGAGCTGCAGTTTGCTAAGAGAGGGTGGAGAAGCCAAGGTAAGCAAAAAGTTTATAACACTACCAAGTCTTCCTCATTCTTAGTTCCTGCTGACCTACAAGGTACAGGTAAATACACTGCGGGAAAACTCCTCAGGGCAGTAAATCATTGATGGGAGACATTTGCTGATGGACTTATCATGGATCAAATAACATTTACATCTGAAATCCAGAATGATTTCTCCAGGAGAGAGTTCAAGGACTGTTAACCTAATGGACAACACTTCTGGTGCTACAAGAGAACATTAACCCTGCCTTCTCTGACCAGGACAAGGTCCTGGCCTCACTGATTTCATGGAAATGGAGTAAATCCAACTTCAAGAAAGGACCATGTCCTTTTAGAGTTACAGTTTCTGAAGCAGTGTGATAGTGTAAATTCAAACCACAGATATCCACTTTTTCCTCTGATCTCTCCCCTGGTATCATTTGTGAGCATATTCATTATCTGGCCCTTCTCCAGAAAGCTGTTAGCCCAGGATACACATGTGGGACTGTGGTAATTCACCCTTCTAATACTGCAGCACAGCTCCGCTTGTGGATGCTAAAGAGCTTGGTGCTTGAGGCAAGCTGCTTTGGAAATCAGTTTCTTACACCTAGAATCATAGAATAGCTAGGGTTGGAAAGGGCCTTAAGATCGCCTAGTCCCAACCTCCCTGCCATGGGCAGCTGGCCTCAACATCCAGCGTAACAAGAGGCCCTTGACCCAAACAGCACATTGGCTTCCTTGTTGACCACAACCCAGTTATCAGCTAGTACCAACCCTGGCACCATTGACAAAGGCCAAGCTGTCAGACCTACGTACAACAGCTCTCCAGTCAAATTTAGTTAAGAGCCAAGCACCTGAAAACCACCAGCCTTTTTAATGCTACGTTCTTCACTTTATCTATGTTTGGTTTGGCAAATTTGCTTCCAGAAAAGCTTCTTAGCAGCTTTTCTCCCACTAAGGTTACCACAGGTGTACGCTTGGTGTGCTTTTGGAGCTCCAAAATGCAGAGCTCTTTGTTGCTCAGAGGTGTAGGAGTGATGGGCTGCAGCAGATTTCTCACAGAGAACACTGCATATTTTGGGCTATTTTGGGCTATGATTTGTCAGAATTTACACTGGCTAACAGATGGGTGAGGGGGAGATTGGGAATCAATGCCTATTGCTTTTGGTAGATATAAGTGGATTCTCCAGGTCTTTCTTTTTCAGGGTCAGTGAATGGTAACAAGGAAAAGCAAGTCTCCCCTTTCTTAGTTCAAGCTTCTTCCAGTTCTTCTAATGACCAGACCGGATACCTGACTGACTTTAACAAAAGACTTTGTCCTGCTTAATTTATAAAGTCATCTTGTCTATCTGCTACTCTGTCAGGGTTATTCCTTTTCTATCCTCGTGGTAAGTAACTATTCCCTTCATCTGATTTTCATTTCCTCCAAAGTAGACACTATTTAGCACTTCCCTAGTAGCTACACAACCTCATTTTGCAGCTCCATTCTGCAACTGCAATCAACAGCTGTTAAAAAATACACTTTGGAGACCTTAATGTTTGCTTTGAAATGTGTTCAGCAACAGAATAGCTGCATAAAGTTGTGTGTGAGTTTATCCAAGATCAATGTACCACTGGGTGTTGCATAGAGAAAAGTTCCCTTGTCACTGATTAGGTTTTACAGCCCTTTTTGGTTTTTAAGAGGAGCCTTGAAGAAGGAAGCCTCATTGGTTCCTCTACAGCTTTTGCAAGATTATTGAAGCTTTTATATGCAGGTTTAATATGTTTGTCATGACATTGCATGTATAGAAGCACTTAACACAGCAAAACAGCAGGCCTGCTGATTCAGTGGGACGGGAAAGATGGGACAGGGTCCATCCCATGGGGACATGACCCACCTGAGGAGTTCTGAAGTTATTTATAGGAGCTGGTCAGGTAAAAGTTGAGCTAAAACTACTAAGGACTTGTTCAATAGTTCTAGAAATAAACCTACTGAGTCAAAGCTGAACCAACCTGAGGCTGCAGCTTGTCCTTCTGCCAGTTCCTGTGATTCACTGCACAGGGATCAGGGCTTCACCTGGCAAAGTCACTAAGCACATACTTGGCTTCAGACTGATTCAGTGATGAACTAGCTCAGTGAGACTGTTCTTACAGAAATGAGGCATTTGCTGTTTCAGGCTGCTGGAAACAACCCATCCAATTGTTTCCTCAAGGAATAAAGCAACAAGCAGAAAGATGGTGTCCAAAACTCAAACCCAAACACCTTCAATCTGCCTTTATTAGAGCTTCCCAGTGTATTTGGAAGGAGAAGCCAACAAGTTTTATTCTTGTTGCCCTGTGGTGAATGATTTCTTTTACCTGTGGTAAAAACACAACGTGCTCACGTATAGGTGCACTGTATCGAACTGTGTTTTCATAGGAGGCAAGGATTAACCAGCCAGTGAGCACAGGCAGGGGCAGCCTCAGTAAGTGCAATGCACATCATCAGGAACATTATCTGTCTTTGTTAAGAGCTAGGAAGCTTGATGACAATCTCATGCTGGAAGACAGAACCAGCAGAAACCATCCAGCTCATTTCAGAACTCAGGACCATGCAAAGCTATAAACCAAACAGGTTCCTCTTCACGGAGCTCAACCACAGCTTCCTTCTCACAGCCACAGCAGCATTTGATGCTGAACTTCACACTGAATGTTGAAAAGGCCCTTTTCGTTTCCTGTTAAGAGAGGTGTAAGTCAATGCTATCAAAGGAAAACCAACAGCCCTGTGATCCTTCTCCAAGTCCTGAATTTCACTGACCCTGCACTCCATCACTTTTATCGGCCGCCCCAGGGAAACTGCACTCTTCCAAATGTGAGGAGCCTTCACAGCCACTCCAGACAGCGGTGAACTTCCAGAGGATCCCACAGACCACTAGAAAAAGAGCTATGAATAGTAAATGCTTCAGAAGCAGAAGAAAACCAGTGGTTGCACCATTCCTCTTTTTATTTGTTCTTCCCTTTCCAAGGAGCTATCAACAGAGCATGAAAAGAAACACTGTGTAAAACTGGTCTTTTCACTGATATTCTTTGTGTTTGTGGGAGAAAAATAACCCAAACCATTCTGAAACTGATTAATGTTTACTCAGAACTTAAGTGTGCTTGTTCAGAGATTCATGGTATAGCATGAAATGAGATTTCCCACTGCCTTCCACAAACATAACCAGGAAGCATGTGTCGCAGGCATCACTCATCACCTGCCTTGCCACCAATTCCCTATGGGTATCACAGACAGATATCCCTGAGGATGCTTCCTTTAAGTACCCATTGATTCCTAGAGCAATCACAACCGGCGACTAAACGAGACGCGATTGGTCAGCCCACTCTCGCTCCGCCCTCCCATTGGCTGGTAGAGGACTGGACGGGACCTTCCTGTTCCCACGACGGAAGGGGAGAGCCCTCTTCTGGCTGCGGGCGCATGCGCGTTGCCGTCGCGTTTTGGGTGCGGAGGGCAGGTCGGTATGGGGGTGTGAGGGGATGGGGCCGGTCCCCGCTGTTATAAGGGGTTATTATGGCCGTGATTGTGTTCCCTAACCCTTTAGGGGCATTCCGACCTCGAGTGCTTTCTGCCACCTGCCTCTGTGATACTGTCTCTGGTATGTGAGCTGGCTGCTGTAATGCATCTGTTTGGGGTATTTAGAGCTGCGTATATTAGCACCATAATGAAGTGTGTTGGTTATGGGTGTATTTAGAGGTAAAAGTAGCCCTATTCTCTCACCCGAACGCCTTTTGGGGATTGGCTTTGACCCTGCATTGCACTTATCCTGTTCTCAACCTGTTTTTTAATGCTCTTTACAGGCAATTGAATAGGACACAGGCTTCCCAGTGATGACCAACCCATAACTGAGTTGTGTTTGTGCTGCTAGGGGACTTCAACGCGCTGCTGGTGGGTCACGGTGTGTTGTGGGTCAAACTGTGCCTCCTTAATTACACTGCTCCCTTTAATAACGATGATACTATAGTGAAGGCAGGGATGGGGAGCCATCCAGTGGGGACTCAAGGTTTGTGGGGTGATGTTCACCCTCTGGTGAAGCAGAGGGATGAAGGTCTGGTGGCTTGGGGGTTGACCCATGTATGGGTGGGCGAATCCCGTGGGGCATGGAATGTTTTGGGATGGGAGGAAAGCAAAACAGGCCTGAAATTAGGGTGGTGAGCACTGACTGTTATTTTCATGAGTGCATAGAGGCGAGGGCCAATGTGGGGACCCATAGCTGGTGCTGTGACAACCATCATTCCGCTCCAGGGTGAACAGTCCAGGGGACACTGACCCAGCTTGGCTATGGCAGTGTCCCAGTGGCTCAGCTGGGGTTGCTGGTGGATGCTGGGCGTGGTGACGGATGTGGGAGGGAGGCCCCAGGGAGGGCTGAGCTGCTTCCCCTGCCTGTGCTTCCGTATGCCCAGCGGAACCCAGGCCTGCCCCCAGCTGGGAGGATCTCAGGGCAGGGGGGGAGCCCAGGGATGGGGCACTGCTTCCACACTGTCCATAGGGAAGCTGGTGGGTGCCTCTGTCCTCCCCCCACCACCTGGGGCTGCTCCATTAGGAGCTGTCCGCAGATGGGGAAGCTGTAAGGATGGACCGGCATCACCATTCAGCATGGATCCTGTTAGGCTCTGGAGTGAACGTGTTGTGTCCTAACTCTCCTTTCCCACCTAGGTGATCCCAGAAGATCCTCCTTGCTGAACTCAAGGGCTGATGTATCCCCCTTCCTTGCTCCGGTGTCCATCTCCTGCATCCCAGGTAAGCACACCCTAAACTTCTCCCCACACCATTCACTACCCGTGAATAGCAAAAGCTTTTCACTATTACTAAGCAATGGCTTCCTTGGGCTTCACCCAAGCCCTCTTCTGTTTGCTCCAGCTGGTCGATCCATGGTGATCCTACTTCTTCCTCCGCAGGATCCTTTCCCCACCATCGGGAATGAGGCTGTCTCCTGCCCGTTGGCTCTCGGCCTCGCTCGCCACAGGTATGCATCTGGTAAAGAGCAGGAGGGCTTGAGCTGCCTCTTCCTGGCAAATATTGGGGAAGTGGGTGCAGAGAAACCCTGCTGGGGGTGATTTTGGGGCTGGGATAAACCCCACTGAGCTCTGGGGGCTGAGACCTGCTGCAGGCCAGTTCCTGCTCTCCTGATTTCTTCTTTTATCCCTTATTCTTCCTGCTGGCAGGAGAGGTTTCAGGCTGGCGATCGGCAGCTGAGCAGTGTGGTGCCTGCTATGGCTGGTGAGTGCTGGGGGGTGAACACTCTGGGCCTGTCCCCTCCCCACCAAAACATGTGGGCTCCCACATGGGTGCATCCGTGTGTCATGGTAGCAGATGTTTTAGGGGCTGGGGTGGTTTTTGGGGGTTGGGGTGAGATCCCATCTGGATCTTCCTATCAGGAGGTGTCCTGCTGATGATGTTGGAAGCCCCCATAAAACCTCCTTGTGGTCTCCCTGCCTCTGCAGGTTGGTTTAAGCGGCTCCTGCACAAGCCCAAGCCGAGGTCAGTGGAGAACAGCCTCCACACCAGCCATTCTGCTTCCTCATCACCTTCCTCATCCTCTGCTGAGAGCTCCAGCTCTCCTCCCAGCACGGGCCTGACCCGGTCCATCCGCCCATCACCCATGTTGATGTCGGACATCACCGCCTCGGGCAGCGCCCGCTGGGCTAAGACCTATGATGTCTGCATCTGCCACAGCGAGGTGGACCTGGAGGTGGTGGAGGAGCTGGTGTCCTACCTGGAGGCTCAACCCGAAAGCTTCCGCTGCTTCCTCCAGCTGCGGGATGCGGCGCCGGGCGGCGCGGTGGTGACGGAGCTGTGTGATGCTGTGCAGAACAGCCACTGCTGGGTCATGCTCATCACCCCCGGCTTCCTGCGGGATCCGTGGTGCAAGTACCAGATGCACCAGGCGCTGGCTGAAGCCCCTATGGCTAACGGGCGCACCATTCCTGTGCTGAAGGATGTGGATCGGAAGGATTATCCCAAGGAGCTGCGAAACCTCTACTACATCTACATGAAGGAGAACAGCTTCAGGCAGATCAGGGACACTGTTGTGCGCTGTGAGTACATCACTCTGAGGGTGTAAAAACCATGTCAGTTTACTCAAATGGTTTATTTTAAGCTTAACTGGTTGCTTATGGGGCTTATCCTCTGCCTCTGCAGATCTCCAGGACCTGTGCCGGAGCTCCATGAGTACAACAGAGTAGTTCACAATGGATCTGGATGTGACCACATCCCAAAGGACCTTGGAGCAGACCTGGGAACTGAACATGGACACTTGCCTGCATCCTTGGAGGACAGCTGCCCACGTCTGTGTGGCCAAACCCCCCTCGGAGGGGACAGGGACATCCTGGTCCGTACTGTTTGTTGTGCAAACACTAAGCTCTGATGTTCAGAGGCTCCGGGAGGAGGGGGGATCTTCAAGGCTCCTGATGGGGCTCAGACCCTCGGTAAACTGACACAGCGCCTGCCCGGCCTTTGCACGCGTTCTCTGGGACAATATAAATGCAGAAGTTTGGCATTTTGTGTTAGTTTTAATGTTCTTTTCACCTCCTTGTGGGTTTCAGTGTAGTGGGGTTAACCCTAGACCCCCTTGAGGAAGATCTACCCCCACGCCGCCAGGGGGCAGGCTGCACTCGCGGCTCCGAGCCTCGCTCTTTGTGCGAGCGGCGCAGGCGCAGTTCGGCGGCGTGCGCTATGGCGGAGGCCCCGCCGGTGAAGAGGAAACGGGAGGATGAGGATGGGGACGGGAATGGCGGAGCTGCAGCAGCCCCGTTCCCGTTGGCGGAGCTGCGCCTCAGGCGTGTGCTGCGGGAGTCGGCGAGGGACAAGGCCGTGTTCCTGCACGGGGAGGTACCGCGGGGCGCCGGGCTTGGGGGGGGCTAGGACCGGTCCCACGTACCGCTATATACCGCGCTGGCCCCGCCTCCCGCGGGGGTGACGTCAGACAGGCCACGCCCCCCGTGGCGAGGCCACGCCCCTAACCGGGGCTCATGGCGCGCCGGATCAAGCGTGCCGGGCACGCTCTTGTTCCCTGCCGTTATTCCCACGTTATCCTCCCCGTTATCCTCCCCGTTATCCCCATTTCCTCGCTTTTCCAGCCCGGTGCTGCCCAAAGCCGGGCAAAGGGAAGGGCCTTGGGGTGGGCAGGAGGCGGCCGCTTCTCGCCCTGGAAGGCTTAATTCAAAGCTCTGGGTACCGGAGCTTGTGTTAGTACCGGTGATGCTTCTGGCCCCCAGAGCAGGTTTGTCGTGCTTGGTAGTGAAGCGGCATTGATCTGCAAACATGATGCTAGGTCTGTGGTGTAGATAGCATAGGCATATCAATCCCTATAAAAGGTAAAGGTAAAATGGTGCCATAAAAGAGCAATTACTTGGATCCCAGACTGGTTTGGGTTAGAAGGGGCCTTAAAGCTCATCCAGTTCCAACCCTCTGCCATGGGCAGGGACACCAGCTGAAGTGTTACAGTCCCCCAGCCCCTTGCTGCCTGCCCGTGTCCTCCTGACCCTCTTACAGCCCCATGTTGATCTGAGAGTATCCGAGATGAAATGAGGGATGTGGGTCAGTGGGAATGTGAGTGCTGGGAGCATCTGGGGAGGTGCAGGTGATCTAAGACACTGTCTGCATCCTGTGCTCCCCCACAGAAACCTCCCTCATGGGTAGCAGATTCCTGCCATGCCTCAAGCCACATATGCCTTTGTTTTTGGATGGTTGGCTGGTCCAGGAGGGGGTTTGCGTACAAGAATTGAGGGGCTACAGTGGCCTCAAACTGGATCCATGTCACCAGCGGCTATATCGGTTCTTATTCCAGGTGACCGGCCCCTCTGGAGAGGGTACAGATGCTTTAGTTATCCTGGAAAAGACTCCTTTCCAGGAGGAGAAGCTGTTGGACCTGCTAAAGAAGCACACGAAGCTGGAGCTGCGGATGCACAATGACATTTACAAGACATACCACCTCTACCCTCCTCCAGAGCTGAGCGGTGAGCATGGAGGGTGACATGGCTGTGATGCTGCACCATGTGTTCCTACCTGCACTGCTTGTGGTTTGGCAGCAGCAGAGCTGGGGGAGCAGTAGATTATTGCTGCTTTGAAGGCAACATCTTAATCCTGAGGGTTTGGGTGCTACCTCACTTCACCCCTTTTCCTCATGCTCACCAAGCTATAGAGTTGCTGGACACTAAACAGATATCACTTGATTCCTTGCCTGTGCCTTGATTTAAAGGTCAAGGGCTTGTGGGTCTGGAAGCTTTCCTTGTGTCTGTCTTCAGTGATGTTGGTTAACCTGGTTTAAGGCACTGTCTCTCCCCATCATGTTTACCTGATAAATATCTGCAGAGCACATCTTGGCAGGTTGGGCACTTCAGTTTAATACTGGGATGTGCTTAAATTCCAAAGATGCAGTGATTAATTACATGTGAATGCTTCCATAAGCACAGTGACAGCCAAACAGGCTCAACACAGTCAAAATTCATCAGAGTGATAGCTTAAATTAGAAGTTGTTGCAGTCCTGAATTGTCTTCTTTGAATGTTTAATGTGCCTTTGCAAATACACCTGTATTTTAATGCTGTTTCTATGGTGTAGGAGGAATCCCTGTCTGTCCTTGGGAGCTTGTGAATTGTGCTAACTAAGCTCCTCTTGCCCTCTAAAGGGCTTGAAATCGGAGGTTTTAGTGTTACAACGACACATTCCAATGGCAGGAGAAGATGTTAAAGCTGTGCACAGACTCCTTCCTGCTTGGGCATCTGCTGCAGCGACTTGCAGTGATTTCCACGAGGTGGCATTGCAAGACTATAGTCCCCTGGGCCTCTCTCCAGCTGCAGCCCTGGCAGCTGGGCTGGCATCTGACTTTTGTAGCTCTTGGAGCTGTGCTCTTTGACTCCAGTATTCCGCTGATTCAGTCTTGCTTTACTTAAGGTTTATATCAGTGTGAAACCCCTCACCAGGGTGAAAAGGTTGTTAAATGTTGCCTCTGTCAGCGCTATTCGTGGTCCTGCTTTATCTGAGAGGCTGGGACAAATCCAGGTGAATCTGGATCTTTTCACATCCCATTTCTGGGTCTTTGTTAAACTCAAAACTCATTCGGGTTATTTGGTGTGTCCTCTGTGCTGTGGCTGCCCTGTGTTTGTGTCATGTATAGCTGGAGCAAACCTGCTGTGCTTCTGCATGAGTCCCTGTGCCATTCCTTCTGTTTGAATAGGGAAAAAGCCTCTGGCTTCCTTCTGCTAAAGTATATCTCTTTAATTACTCTTGCATTGCCTTTCAAAGGTAGGGTTTTGCAGGTCTGTTACCCAGTGGTTCATCTTTCCTCCTCGCCTCTCTCCTTGTGCTTGCTCGGGATGTTGAGCAGCCCCAGGCAGAGGATCAGGATGGGCCTGTGGATGCTGGTGCTGTTCTCCAGGCTTCCCAGCTCCGTGCTATAAGCAGTTCAGTGCTCAATAGCTGTTTTTGCAGGCACGTTGCTTAAGCTGCTGGCAGGCAGCTGGGCTGGCACCGGAGGAAACGGTTGTGTGTGTGTCAGGAGGGGAAGGAAATTGCCCTTTTGAGTTGAGTCACGGCCCAAGGAGGGAGTTGACGTGAGGAATGCAGCTCATAAACCTAAAACGGAGGAAAAGTTTCCTGTACGGCTGCAGACAGTGTCAAGGCTTGTGAGGAATCCCGGGATGTGACCGTGCTGAGATGCAGTGAAGCCTTGCATGGAGTCTCCCACAGCCTTTTGGTCACAGGGTTGGAGAGATAAAGGGTTTTCTCTCCTGTGACTTAGCACGATGCAGTAAAGGCCAAGTGGTTCATGGCATTAAGCAGTTCCTCTGAAAAGCCCCAAGTTGTGGTGTCACACAGTTCCCCCAGAGGATTTCACAGCACCCCAGGTGGGTGGACCCCATTTCTGCTGTCTCCTGCTGTCTAGAGGTAAGATAAACCACATGGGGAAATCACTGCCTCAAGTGACTCATGACACTGGGTGTGAGGAGTCATCTCCAGCCCCTCTGCTTTTAAGACATACGTTTCTCAATGCCTCTTTTGTGGTCTCAAGGCCTTGGGCAGCTCTTCTTTGAGCCGGAGTTTCTTGATAGCTGAAGATGAAGGCTTTCTTCACCCTCTCCCATTGAAGTGCTGCTGTTCCCTCTGCAGAGTCAAGCTAACACAGGCCCTGTGTGATGAAAGCTTGTTTCATCTTGGTGGTCCATTGCGAGTCTGGACCAGTCGCTTTGTTTGCGTGGTGAAAGCAAAGGAAGGGAGGCCAAAAGCAGCACATTACCTCAGGAAACACCTCCCCTCTGTCCTGGGAAGAGGAATTTCACTCTGCTGCTGCTTAAAGATGAGGCTTTTAGGGCTGGGAGCACATGGGTGTGGAGATGCTGGCCAGAGAAGGGACCTCAGCTGTGTCTCTGGTTCAAGTGGTCACTGGGAGAGATGTGTCAAGGCTAAAGTGGGTGAATAAAAGACATTTGTAAAGCAGTTTACTAATGGTCAGAGCTCATCGGAATGGCAACAAGCTACCTAAATAAAGAGAAGGAAATGTGTGTTTGCAAGGAGGAGCAGTGTCAGAGCTAATCCTAACTGCTCTGCTACTGGCAAAGGCAGGCGCTTGTAGCTGGCTTTTAATTGCTGGATGTTGCCTAGGTTTAAGAGGCAGCTTATTCCTAGAGGTGTGAGAGATGCTGAAGGAAATCCAGCTCCAGGACTCTCCCTTGCAGTGAGAGCAAGGGCTGCTTTCATAGCAGGGGAAGGACGCTGTTGCCAAAGGCTTGGTTGCAAAAGTCAGATGGTTCAATCCACGTGTTCCCCAGTAACATCCAGCTCCTGGTGGTGCTCACACCCATGCAGCAAGAAAATCTTGCTGTTTCCAATGGAAAGCAGCCTCTTACCTGGTTGCTGTGGGATGGTGTGTTTTACAGCCCCAAAGCTGTGCCAGCATTATTTAAGGGCTCTTATCAATCCTTGAAGGAGTCTTTACTCGCTGGGCACAGCTCATCCCTGTGGTGCTGGCTGAAGCTGATTAAAACCATCTCAAAACGAGCACAGCAGGAGATGCTCCATCTCTTTGACAAGGGGCTGGGAGAAATGGGAGAGCATGGAAGGAAAGTGTTCAGTCATGCAGGAAGTGATACATATCCCTGCTTTCCCTGGTCTGGTTTCAGGCAGTGTGGAGCTGGAGAGACTTGCAGGAGCTGCTGAAGGTTGGTTGGTTGTGTCCCAGTGTTTCCATGCTCCGCCTGCCTGCAGGGCTTACCCAGCAAAGAGAGCTCCTTATGGAAGTGTAGATGCTGCTGCAGTGGGAGCTGTGGGGTGGGTTGGTATGTGTATGTGTATGTGTATGTGTATGGCCATGCTTTGCTTTGGGGTCTGGGGCTTGGGAATCTGCAGCTAGAGCCCCCCCTAAATCCTCTTTGGGAGGGAACCAGGGGCCAACCAGCCATTGCCAAACGTCCCCAGCAGCTTGGCTTGCCCTGGTATGCACTGGCCTCTTGCAAGCTTTGTCCTTTTCCTTATGTGCTGTTATCTCTTTCAATAAAGAGAGCCCCAGATGGCAGAGGCAGTTAAAATGAGGTGTTTCACTGTGACCACTGTGCTGTGGTGATCATGAAGCTGAACAAAATACAGAAGGGGAGGGTGTACATTGTGGTGTTTGGTTAAAGCTGCATGGAAGGAGATAGCTGATGCTGGGAAGATGGTGCAGAGCTGTAAGCAGCAGGAAGGAGGCTTGCAGAGGACAAGTGCAGTGTGGCTTTCTCTGCTGTTTCCTGGACTTGGCACCTTCCTTCAGCCTGTGGTTGAGTCGATAAGGCAGGCAGATGATGAGACAAAGCTCAGCTTCCTACTAGCAAAGGGAGGCAAAAAGCACCTCTGCTCGGAAATAGAAACAGGTTGTTCCTGCCCTGTGTGTTCAGATCTATTAAAACCAGATCTAGAGCCCTCCATTTCAGTGGGATGGGAGAGGTGAGCACAGGGCTCTCACCAGGTCACCCTGGGCTCTCCTTGCTGTTTGAATCAGCTTGAAACTCAATGGGCCAAGCTGGAAGGGGATTTTGGCAGAGCCTGGGAAGAGTGTGGCATGGAAAAGGAGAAGGCACTTTCCTATGTGCGTGAGCTCTGCCTTCTCCTCTGTGCTCCATAGGAAGCACAAACACTTTTCATCCTCTCCTCCTGGCAACAACTGCCCTCAGCCCCTTTTCCCATCAGTCCCCCAGTGTTTTCATTTTGTTTCTTGGTTGGTTTTAAGCCGAGTTTCCTTTCCCCCTGGGCAGGGGAACAGGAGTGTGGTGCATCCCCTCCTACACCCTTCATAGTGTGGTGCATCCCCTCCCACACCCTTCATAGGGTGACCTGCCCCATGGGTTGTTCTGTACCATCACAGCACCTCTGCCTCCTGCTCCTTCAATTAAAGGTTCTTTCAATTAAACCTCCTTTATTATAACCCCCAGTTAATTGAGGGTCACTCCTGACTTCCAGAGTAAACCACAGGCGTTCTGTGGCAGCCCATGGGAACACGTGGCTGGTGTGACTCAGACCCAGTGAGCTTAAAACCCCACATCATGTGTCCTAAAGCAGTTCTTTACCCTCATTTCCAGGCCAGGGTAGGTTTCAGCTGCCCCACAGCCTACGTGATGCTTCAATGCATGTTGAGCCTGCCAGGAGCACGGCGGCTTTTAAACTGGAGCATGAACACGGCCGGTTGCCAGCAATGGAAAGACTTCGTGGCGAGCCTGGTCTCGCCGTGGCTGTTTCCTGCCAGCCTTAGACAGGACTTTCCATCTTGTGCACGGGCCCTGAAGTGCTCAAAGCCTGACTATGGTTATCAACCAGCTCCTTGGGCTGTGCTAATTCATGTTAATGAACATTGCTGGCATGTTCCAGGGTTAATGAGACCTCTGGAAGGGAAAGAATCGTTACTGAACCGCAGCCTCTCCCCCCTCTCCTCCTGCAAACATCTGCTGCTCGACTGCAGCTGCACGTTAAGGGTTCCTCTGATCTTGCACTAGGCTTGAAAGTAGCCAGAGTGGCTCTTCCCATCACCCAGATTGGGGAGATGATGGGGAAGCTGTGAAGGGTCCTCTGCAATCCCATCCTGGCCAGAGCATGGATTGCATTGGCACCGCTATGGAGGGGGTTTCTGCTGCAGTCCCTGCTCTTATTTGGGGCTGTAAAATGAAACTGTGGAAGTTTCAGCCTGAGGCTGGGCATTATCTTTTGCCTTTTTCTTTTCTCCCTATTGCTTTGCTGGTCTTGAGTGAGGAGCAGAGGAGCTCCAGCCTTGCATGTCGGGTTTTTTTCTCTTGCTATTACATCATCCCACTAGAAGTGCTAATGGAGTCCTGGAAAACAACCTTGTTTGAACACGCGTATGGTGGGAAACGGACCAGGCTGCCCTTGTGGTTTGCATTTCCATATTTCATGTTACCAGCATTTTCCTGTGGATTTCATTAAGCTGGGTTTGGCATGAAATGAAAAGGCAGAGTCACCGGGCTTGTGCAGAGCCAGCCTTGAAAAGAGACAGCAGAAAGCTAAAGACCCAAACCCTGGCTTTAGGAACAAATAGAATAGTTTGGGTTGGAAGGGACCTTAAAGCTCACCCAGTTCCCACCCCCTGCCACAGGCAGGGACACCTTCCACTGGAGCAGCTGCTCCAAACCCCATCCAACCTGGCCTTGAACACTGCCAGGGATGGGGCAGCCACAGCTTCTCGGGGCTTCTCCAGGCTGAACAAGCCCAGTCTCAGCCTGTCTGATATTAACACTATATTTATATTCAGTGTCTGGCTGTGTCTTTAAATATATAATACATGAAGCATGGCTGTCTGGTACCACGGTGAGTGTGTAACCTGTGGGGTTTGTGCCATTCTGGGCACAAGCTGCAGCATTGGCAATGCCCTCGCCCCTTGCTTTGGTCAGCTCTGCTGTCTGTCCAGGTTCATGGAGCTTTTCTTCTTCCAAGTGTTTCACCACTGTGGGTAAGATTTACTGGTGCAGAGGCTGATGAGGTGTGTGCTTGTGTCCTGTTTAATGTCACACACATTACACAGCAGTTTTAATCTTCAGGTAAACAGATCCTGTTTTCCTACAGTCCCCAGCTGGATCCTCACTGTCAGGTGGTGCAGGGGAATCACCCGCTCTTCCCTCAGCTCATCCCAAGCTCTATTAACCCATCAACCCACACTGTTTGCTCTGGATCCATCCCCATGCCCTTGACCTCTTTGCCTCCTGTGCTCAGGGCACCGTGATGCCTGAGAGCTCTGGGAAGCAGCCACTCCATGTGCTGGCCCTGCTGCTTGCAGCTCACACCGTGGCTGCTCTTGTGGCTGGAGAAAGTTGCTGTGTGTTTGCTAAGAGCTTTAAGTTTCAGGATGAGGAAGATACATCTCTGCCCTGGGGTGGTGTTTCCGTCCTGGTTGTTGAATGCATGCATGGGAACCCCAGCTTTGCTCTGATGTTGCTGATACGCCTGAAAGAGTGAGTGTGGGAAAAAGCCCTTTCAGACAGCAAAGTCCTCCACTGAACTAGAAAGGCAGGCCCTGGCTGTGTTGTCGGCTTATCCCTCCTCAACAAAAGCAGTGGCAGCCCAGGGGTGAGAGTACTTGTTTGCTTTCCATCTTTGTTCTCCTCCACCGGAAGATAAGAATGGTGTCTCTTTTAGTGGGGCATTTCTTGGTAAGGAAATCAGATTTATTGGGGATTGCAGGAAGTAGCATGCACTGAGTTATCACCAACGTGTTTCTTTCTAGAGATAAAGACCACAGTGGTGTACCCTGCCACGGAGAAACACCTTCAGAAGTACCTGCGCCAAGAGGTGCACCTCATCTGTGAAACCTGGGAGGACTACAAGAACATAACGCTGCCCTACATCCAATCCCAGAGCTTCAGCATCCAGGTACGGATGCCACTGATTCCCTGCTGCAGAGTGGGTGTCCTTGGTCTCCTTGACTGCCCCAGCCCAGCTCTCCCAGTCTGGCTCCAGAGCAGAGCTGCTCCAGCCCTCGCAGCATCCTCATGGCCTCCTCTGGCCTCACTCCAACAGCTCCGTGTCCCTCTTGTGCTGCTGCCCCACAGTGCAGCAGAGGGGAGAACCCCCTCCCCTGTCAATCTGGCCTTTCCCAAGGTTTCTGGAGGCTTTCTGTGCTGGGACATTCCTCCTCCTTTCCAAGGGTGGCTCCCGGGGCTGTGGTGTCGTTCTGGGAATCTCTCGGGTGTTGTGGAAATGGAAAGGCACAGATTGTTCTTGGATTACTGCATCAGAGCTCACTCCTTGGACTTTGCCTACAGCTCCTTTGCCATTCAGTCTGTACTCCATGTGGTAAAGCTGTGCTTTTAGTGTCCCTCTCCCCCCAGGCAGCAGCAATGGATTGTTTTTCCTGGTTTACATCCGTTTTGATCACTCCTCTTCTCTTCTTTAGAGACCAAAGGAACACAAGTCTGTAGGGACCAATTCATGCCAGCCTGTGCAGAAGGGAGAATAAACCAAATCCTTGCTCTGCTGAGCCTATCCATTAAAAATAAAGCCCCCCAAAGACAACCAGCCATTGATAATGCCATTTCTTGTCTTCATCTAACTGGGTTTGACGAGTAGAAAGGGGAAATATGAAGTTTAACTGAAATATCAGGGGATTACAGAGGCCTCTCTGTGTTCTGCAGGAGGATGCAAAACCCGGATGCTTTCAGTATAATAGTCTTATTGTGGTGCCAGTCTTTGGACGTGTGTTGTCCTCACTGGGCTTATGCTGGAAACAGCAAGAGCAGGCAGCTGATGACCTGCTCATCACATGAGGCAGCACTTGGGTTTAAAATCCAGCTCATCTGATCAGTGAGCTTATTCAGGGCACTGATAGCTTGGATATGTGACAAGAACAGGCATAACACCAAACCAAGGGGCAAACTTCCATTTCCTGCCCTGCTTTCCTTCCAGGGTCACAGTGCACCATGATCTTGTGCCATGCTTTCCAAAATCACTTGGAGAATCTAATCTTCTCTATGATGTTGTTGCTAGGAGAAAAGACCAAGAATTTAAGCAAAAAACCCAGATCAAGGGAGGAGAGGTTGGTTTCTCCCTAAGGGATATATTCAGGTCAGTTCACAATGATCCCAAGTTTTGATTTGATTAATTAAAGCCTTGACAGAGCTCCCCAGAAGGGTTCTTTTGAGTGTCTGGTGTGCACAGCAACCACTGCCCGAGCTCAGTGAGTGTCTGAGACTGGCTGCACCTTCCCAGCCCAACCAAAGCATTTTGTACCTAAATTTGGTGGGGAAAATGATGCTTTAAAACCTTGTTTGATGATAGACTCGAAGTGCATTTTGGAGGTGTAAAGAACCATAGAATGGTTTGGGTTGGAAGGGACCTCAAAGCTCATCTAGTTCCGACCCCTTGCCATGGGTATCCACTGCTTGCAGCAGCTCCATCTCTGAAGCAACCAGGTCTGGTTGGAGTATTGCTAGACCCCACTGGGGAGGGTTGTCCCCACATCCTCCTAGGGGCAAATGCAGCTATTTCTACACGGGGCTAACCCCATTATGTTCAGTGCCTCATCTCCTGCTGTGGCCAGTTCTTAATGCTTGAGAGAAAGCAGAACTGCCTGAATAAATCAGTGCAGTGCCCCACAGCAGGGTGTGGGGGGTGGATTGTTTCACTGCAGTGCTCATAACAGCCTGGAGTTTGTTGTTGGAGTGTTATGGATAATTAACTACAAATGTTACCAGCCGTGAGATGACTTGGTCATCTTAAGATCAAGTTCTGGTTTGGGTTGGTTTGGGTTTTACGTTCTAGTTGCAGTGAACGTGTGCTAATCCATGAGCTGGGGCTAACTGTGCCTGAGGTGGTTGTTTTCTCTGCTGGTTTCTAAATCACATATTCCTCTTTCAGTGGGTGTATAATATCCTGGAGAAGAAAGCTGAGGCCGATCGAATCATCCATGAAAACCCAGATCCTTGCGATGGCTTTGTTCTAGTTCCAGATTTTAAGTGGAATCAAAACCAGGTTGGTTTGCTCCTCTTAGCTTTGGAGGGATGCTGCTTGCCTGGAGGTAATCCAGAGGAAATGTCCACTTTCATGCTGCTAATAGCACACTAATGAAAGTTTTAGTAGGGGAATGTGTCCCTTCCTCTTCCTGCTGTCATTAAGTGGTGGTATTGCCAGGGCCTTTTATCACATGCTAATTGTGGCCACTGCAAAACTCAGGCTGTTCCCACTGCTGCTGGTGGTGATTTATTTATTAGGTTCCCTTTCTCTTTCCTGTATTAACCCAAATGGTGCTGTGATGTGTTTGAACCTAAAGCCAGCTGCGTGTTTGCTCCTTCTGAACTTGGCTGGGGCTTTGTTTCCTTTTGCAAGCCTCAACTTTAGGGACAAAGGGGGCTGATGTTGTCCTTTGGTTGCTGTGATTAACTCTCCTCCGTGCAATGTTAAGCAGATGGTTTATAGCTTAGGAGCAGCTGCTTAACCCCTCTTGGGAGTGGCAACCAGGCTGTAACTCATGTGCAACACAACTCTGTGTGTTCTGTGCTGGTGCTGGGTGAGCACAGGTGAGCGGGTCACTGCAGGGCAATCTCTGGCCACATCAGCTTGTGACAAATCCCTTGTCAAGCAGTGATGGGGTAACCAAACCCGAATTTCTGCTTGTTCACCAGGAAGCACAACCTTCTACCTGCAGAGACTGATACCTGGGGGAGCTTGAACTGTGCCTTGTTCAGTGCTTTTTACTTTCAGGGTGGTAATATGCTTCAAGCAAAGCCTCAGTGTGTATCATCACTCGCAGCAGCAGCCAAGCTTCCCAACTGGCATCAGGATTACAGATGGATGGGCTAAAAGTTGTGCTTTAGGGACCTGTTGTATCCACATCTTGCAGGTGGCATGGTCAGGGAGTGCTTAAATGGTGGGATTTGTCCTTGGGAGAGCCTCTTGTTATGCTGGCCAGGATCTTCTTGGTTTCTTCCCACTGCTGGGCTGCTGTCTGCAGCAAGAGATCCCTGGGGCTAGCCAAGCCCTTTGCCTGCCTTGTTCCCAGGCAGGCGAGCCAGCATCCCAGCAAGGGCTGTTGACTTCTGCCTTTGAGCCAAGGAATTTCTTCTTGGCTGTGGGTGATGCTGAGCCAGAGCTGATCCTGGCAGCCCTGGGGCTACCACAGGCACAGGTTCCTTCTGCCTCCTCCCATCAGACAGGCAAGGCTACTAAATTAAATTAGGGAAGGAAGGCATTGCTCCCAGCAGGACTCTCTGAAATGCCTTCCACAGCACTGCCTTAGCCCACGGAATGGGGTGAATTCACCTAGAATTCTATCAGGCTGATGGACAGGAGGAAGATCTCTCCATTGTGCTTGCTGCCATCCTTAACCTTCTGGGCACTGCATCAGCTCCTTCTGCCCAACCTTGGTAGAGGTTTTGAGTTGATTTCTTTTGGTTTTGGTTTGGTGTTTTTTCATGTTTTAAAGCCTTTTTGTGTGGTTTTGTGCTTTCTTCCCACTCCTTTTGAGCCTCTCTGAAACCCGCAGGAGCCCCGAGGCGTTGCCTGAAACGATGCCCGGCATGACATCAGTCGGAGCCTTTTTAGCAACAGCCTTATTTGTTGCAAACAGCAACATGCAGATGTTGTTCTAAAGGAGAAAGGCTGTTTGCTTTTCCTCCCAGCCAGCCCTGCTCCAAAGAAGACAAGCTGATACGAGCCGTGCACAAGCTGCTTTGGGAATCAGACGGAACCATGAACATCGCTCTGCTGGCTGGGTGCAAACAACAGCTTCGTGTTTGAGAGCCCCGAGTCTGGGTCCTCAGAGCATCTTTTGGCATGAGCAGCTCTTTCCAAAGAGCCAGATGGTCTCAGATATCTAAGCCCTTTTATTTGCAGTGTTCATATTGGAAAGCTGAAGGAGATAGGGATTTATTTTGATTTACTTTTAAAGTGTAATGTCCACATCTCTATGTCTTGTTAAACACTGAGGTGCTTTGGGAGATGCCAGAGGTCTGCCTGAGAGCTGCTCAATGGGTGTTTTAGTGCACTGGTGGTGTCTAGTGACCGATTAGGTCTTGAAAATAGTTATTTATAGGGTTGGTGTGACTGGAAGTGGAGCTGTTTGCACGGTGGAAATGTGGGAAGGTTTTCACTTGGAAGCATCTACAGTTGCCATTCTGGCTGCTGTGATTCACTGCAAATCCTCATCTGAGTGTGGAGATGAACCACTGAGCTAAAAGGGCCGTGCTCAGGATGCTGGCACATCCCATGGAGTCGAGTGGGTGCCAGCCTCAATCTGCACCAGGACAATGTATTTGAGATGCTCAGGAGTGTGTTGTGAGCATGCAAGGGCTGTGTAGAAAAGAGCTGATCAATTGATCTGCCTTTACAGCTGAGGAGATACTTGTGGTCCTACTGTGTATGGGTTGGGGTGAAGCTGTTGTCTTCCAGTTAGTGCTGGACAAACCTCATTTTGCCCAGAAATGATGCTTACAGATGCAGTGGGTGAATGCATCTTATACTGGGAGCTTCATACTGGGTTCAACCCAGCTTGGGTGTGAGCTAAACATGCTGGAGGTAACCCCTTATCACACAAGCTGGGGTTGGTGTGTTGGGTCCTGAGTGCTCATGCCTCCATCTGCTCTGTAGTCACCTCTGTCTCTGTCTGCAGCTGGATGACCTCTACCTGATTGCCCTTGTTCACCGCAGGGAGGTGAAGTCTCTTCGGGACCTGACTGCTGAGCACCTCCCTCTGCTGAGGAACATCCTGCGAGAAGGGAAGGTAAGAGCATGGCTGGTCCAATGCTGCTCTCCTGGCCAGGGAGAGCACAGCCTGCTTGTCACAGGGTCACTGGTGACCAACCTACCCACCCACAGCACCTGTATGGGGGTGACAAGAGGTGATGAACCGAGGCTGTGAGCATCTTTTCCTGGGGCACTGGAAAACCGTGTGGCACTCAGAGTGTTTTAGGGGTGCTCAGTACATCCCTGTTAGCAGAGAGCTGCAGGATTCCAGCCCTGTCGTATGCACACTGGTAAAAGGGCAGTCAGTGGTGGAATCACTGGAAGTGTTCAAACAACATGTAGATGAGACCCTTAGTAACGTGGTTTAGTGGTGGAATTGGCAGTGCTGGGGAAACAGTTGGACTTAATGAGGTCTTTTCCAGCCTGGTTGATTCTATGTTTCCTCCCAAGCCCTTGCCTGATTTCACTGGCAGACCAGTGTTTTCCAGCCTTGTGCTGGGGCATGCTTGGTGCAGATGGATGCACGATAGCTTCTCTTTCCTTCATTGCCTTAGAAACTCAGGAAGTAATTGCACTGGGGAAAGTGGAGATTGATGAAGAGATTAGCCAGGGGATTGCAGTGCACCCAGGCAGCATGCCAGAGCTCACCAGCACTGCTCAGAGCTTTAATTACACCGGCTGGTAACAGATCGCTGTAACTCACCAGGTGAGCTGGAGTGATAAGGGTGGAATGGAAAGTGATATGAGCACCAGTGGAGGAAAGTGGGGCAGCTGAAGGCATTCCTCCATCCCTGTGGAAGCCAAAACACAGGATGGGGAATGCTCTGTCCCTCCGCTCTCCCTTGCTGTGAGAATGGAGAAGCAGAAATCACTTCTGTCTTTCTCTCCACCATTAAGGGATGCTCCTTCCAAGCCTGTCCACACACTGGTTTCCCCCATGCCCTCACTGTGTGTTCCAGTCCTGACCTATGGTGGTTTCCTTTCTCCTTAGGAGGCTATAATGAAGCGTTTTGGCGTGCCTGGCTCCCAGCTGCGCATCTACCTGCATTACCATCCCTCCTACTACCATCTACACGTGCATTTCACCGCCCTGGGCTATGATGCTCCAGGCATCTCCGTGGAGAGAGCCCATCTCCTGACAGATGTGATTGACAACCTGGTGCTGGACTCCATGTACTACCAGAAACGGGCTTTGACCTTCGCCCTTCAGGCAGACAAAGAGCTGTTCAAGAGATTCCAGGAGGCAGGAAGGGTGTGAGCAGGCAGAGGTGCTTTTGTATCTTTCTGGTTTTAATAAATGCCCGTTTCAGGTTTGTTTTTAAAAGAGGTTTTTTTTGTTCACTAATTTTGTACCAATTGGGGCTGATGGCCCAGTGTATAAAACCAGATCTTCTGCTCAAGTCAATTAAAACATTGATTGGGTAACTCATTTTGGTGTTCTGGTCTCTACCGGGGTCATAGCAGTGAGCTGGGATGCAGCAAGCAGAGGGTCTGTGCACACCCAAAAGACAGCCCTTGACACCAAACAGGGCTGAAGGGGTCCAAGAAGGTTGGACGTGGCTTGGAGCAAGCTGCTGTAGTGGAAGGTGTCCCTACCTGTGGCAGGGGGTTGGAACTGGATGGGCTTTAAGGTCCCTTCCAACCCATTCTGTGGTTCTAAGAGCTGGTGAGAGCTGCCTGTTGTGATAGAACAACCTGATTTCAGGATGCAGAGAGAGGTTTGGTTTGCTGCCCCCAGCCTTTGGTTCCCTGCATCTTGTCCTCTGGACACCAACCTCTGAAAACTTGATGAGTTCTCACTGTCAAGAAGGGCTCTGGTTTCAGCCAGGAACCAGGGATGTAATTGCAGGAATCATCTCGTTGACTGCTCACTTCTTTACTCATCTCACCAGCCTGTGCTCTGCAGAGGTGGATTTATCACAGATGGGGGGTGAAAACCAGCAGAGAATTGCTGTTTGCAGATGTGATCTGTTGTTTGCAGAGCACTGCCCTGTGATGGAGCAGCCCAGAGCTGGCTGCCTTGCAAGCAGCAGCATCAGAGATGCCTGGGGCTTTGTTTGCCTCATCCGATTAATAGATATTCAGGTCAGGCAGTTCCCTGGTACCTTTTAGCAGCAGGGAGAGGCAGAGCATCTGGATGCAGCCACCTTTTCTTACCATTGTTTCTCTGCAGAAATGCAGTATATGGTAAGAAAGCCAGGGCAATCTGCTGGGAAACCTTTCCCTCTTGTTTTAACTCTACCCATCTCCCAGCAGTTGGTTTGAGATCTGCTGTAGAAGTGAATCTGGAGATGATGAGTGTGGTTGGCCAATGCCCTGGCTCTCTGCATCCCTAGGATTTAAGTTGCTAAGGGAAATGGATGATTATTTATTATATACCGGAGTGTTTTCTGTGCTAAGAGGGACTTGGTCTCCCTAGGTGAGGCTAAATGAGCTTTACAGGATAAGCAGCAGATGGGACCATCCTGTCAACCAGGAAGCTTCCCTGTTCTCCAGCTATTAAATCAAAAGGCAAACCTGCCCTGAGAGTAGATGCTTTAAGTGCTGTGGCAGACGACCAAGCAGCACATCTGCAACCAGAAGGAATCCTTTCTGTTGGGAGATGAGAAAGGATGCTTCTTGGCCAGTGACCCACCTCCTCTGGAGCACCCGGGATCCATGGAGACTAGGACCCCAGGAGAAGAGGTCAGGGGGATACATATTGATGGATCTATGGCTGGGGCCTTCAAAGAACTTATTGAGGTCCTGGGGCTGGGTTTGCAGAGCCAGACCAGCACTTCCAGGCCATGGGTTGAGGAAGGGTGAGGCCGAGGTGGTCACAGGACAAAGGTGGCTTGTGCTGGCCATGAATTGCCTCATTCTTGTCCCTCTGGAGCAGATGCTGTGAGCCTGGCTGAGGGCACCCCCTTCTTTGTGAACAGACTGACTGCCTGGCTCCTGCTCTGTCCTTGTCACCCTTTTGAGAGGGTTTTGGCTGTGGTGATGGTGTGAGGCCAACCCCAGGATGGCAAAACCTCAGTGAGAGAGCAGCTCTGTTCCTCACTGCATCTTCTAAACCCTTGTATCCATGTAATTCCTGAGCAGGTTTGGGCTGGGCGGTGGCAGAGCTCCTTACAAATCACTGCTCAAACAGCCAGGAAGTTCCTTTTATCCTCTTCTTTTCCTCTACAAATCACCGTGCTGAATTAATCTAACTGGCAATTTATCCTTTGTAAGTGGAATATTAGGGCAGGGTGTAGTCATTAGCAATGACTGACTACCCAGTGGGAGCTTATGCCATTCTGCTAAGGCAGTAAATGTGCTTTCCAAAGACACTTTGTCTCTTGGAGCTGTGGTGGCCACTGTGGGGTCCACCCAAGACTTGAGTAGGGTGGATGCAGCTGTTGTGTGCCCCTTGGCATGGGACCATGGTTTACTCAAGCCTTGCTGGAGCTCAAGCCCCATCATTGAGACCTCTTGGATACAGAGGGTCAGGCATGGCAGCTCTCTGATGGTGGGTTGGCATCTGCTCTGGGTCCTCTTGCTGCTGCCCCAGGTTGCAAAGGGATGAAGGCATCACCCCAACACAAGCCCATCCCACCAGGAGGGAGTGAGAATATCCTGGGAAGCAAAGCTTGGCAGCTTCTTTTAATGCTGTGTCTTGGGGGCATGGTAAAAATAGACATTTGGGATGCATTATTATTGCTGGCGCTTATTGAACACCGCTTATTGTTTTCAGATGCAATAAACAGAGGGGGAGAACCCAAGAGACCAAAGGGGCTCAACATCCTTCAAGCACATCCCAGCTCCCCCCCTGCTGAGCTGTGGCCCCACTAATTACCCCAGCATCATTGACAAGCCAGTGGCAATTAAAGCCTAATTACAAGGGCTTTGCCTGTCACCACGGGTAAACCTCTGCCCTGTTGCTTCACTTCTTATGGGCAAGGAAGCCTCATCCTTGAGATGAGATGAGGATGCTCCTCAAATGATGATGTATTTTATCCATTGGCACCAGCCGTGGTCTTCAGAGGGGGCTGCTTCCCTCCCCATTCCATCAATCTCTTGCTTTCCAGACCAATAAATAGGAATAAAATTCACTGTCTGCTCCGGGGCCAATATTCCACATTATTTCCTAATTAAAAAGCAGTGTTAATATTGTCCTGGAGATTGGCAAAACCCACCCGAGCACAGGAGGGATGGGGTCTGGACTGTTGAAATGAATGCCTTGAGGGGGCTGGCTGCTGAGTTCATGTGCAGTGATGATGATGGGGATAGAAATGAGAATCCCGTGGGATACTGAGGTGGGGATTAATTTCTCTGCAGGGAAACAAGCAACAACCCCCCCCCCTTAAATCTTAAGCTGGTGACTTTAGGCACAGCATCATCTCATGGTGGGTTTGATGGGGGAATGGTGTGACCCCCCCCCTCCCCCCCCCCCCCCAGAAAACCCCATTAATTTGCTTGTGAGCTGCTCTTATTTGGGGTGAGTTCTGTGCCAATGACGGGGTTGCTCCCAGAGCTGTGGTTTCCAGCTGGGAATGGAAGGGGGGGATTGTCCTCTCCCACCTCCCCGATGGCAGGGCCGGCTGCTTCCAGCCCCCGGGATGCTCTTCCCTCCCTCCATCCCTCCCTCCATCCCTCCCTCCCGGCGCTGTGCGCAAGCGTGCCCGCTCCCTGCCCGCCCGGCTCCGGGCCGGCTCCGCATCCCGCCCCGATCCCGGCCGCTTCCCGCAGCCCCCCTCGCTCGCCCCATGGTGAGTCCGCAGCCTGTCTATGGGGGGGGATGGATGGGGGGGGGGGTCCTCCTCTTTTCTTGCCCCCCCCTGCTCCGGGTCTCCGCTACAATCCGTCCACTGGGATTGAGCAGAATGGGATTGGGAAGGGGCGGGGGGAGGAGAGGAAAATCTGGTTTGGGGCATTTTTGGGGGGTCTTGGAGAGGTTGGGATATGGGATGTGCTGGGAAGGCGGCAGAACAGGCAGCGCTGCCTGCATATGGGTTTTGCGTGTGGGGGGAGATGCGCATTGGGGATATGGGGGGAACCCCCCCATTAACCAATGCTTGGACCCCCAGTGATGCATCCTGTGCCGTTGGTGTGGATGTCGCAGTGAGTGTGGCTGATGGCAAGCAGGAAAGCAGCTTTATTTCTGTGTTTTGCTATTATTACTTATCTAATTAATGTAATTAATTAGTGCCTGAAGCGCGGTCGAGTTTCCAGGTGGGAAAGCCCCCATTGCTCTGGCGATGCCATCCTGCCCCATCCCCGGCACACCAAAACCCCAGTGTCTTGCTGGGATAACCCAGCCTTGGGCATCATTCCTACACACATCTTCCCATAAGGAGAGAGAACCCACCCCGAGGGCCCTGGCAGGATCGACCCTGGCACCTCCCAACAGCTCATTGCAATGGGTATGTGCGATTTTAATGCCTGGGTGCCAGTGAAAGGATGGGAAAATCCTTCTGGAGGCCCCAGGGAGGGGAGGACGTGGTCCATGTGCAGCTCAGGAGGAGGCTGTGGGCAGAGGAATGATTTATTTAGGTGGTCTTGTGCTTTTTATTTGCATCCCTGAGCATCCTCTGAGCTGTTGATGAAGGCACTTCCAAACCGGCCATCCCAAAGGGAAGAAGGGACTGATCCTGGTGTGGACCTTTCCCTGTTGATCTTTCAATGTCAGGTCTGTCACATCTCTGCCAATGGGGTTTTACTGTTCTGGTAGCAAAGAACAAAGGGAATTCTTCCTCCAGCACCTTTTCCATGCTCCTCAGCTTGGGTATCAGCCATGGGATGTGATTTCCCAGCAGGTTGATGGAGTGACACTGGTGCTGTCCCAGTGCCTGGTGGGTTGGTGCAGTCTGGTCTCCATCTCTTAGTAAGATGAGCTAATAAAAGTTTTGTGGTATAGCTTCTGGGAGATTCCTGCTGGGAATTTGCCTGGCTTCCGTGCCGTGATCTCCCTCTGATCGCTCTCAGAGGCTGATGGTGGAGCCTGAGGCTTTTCTTTCTCCTATGAGCCAGGCTGAGAGAGCTGGGCTTGTTCAGCCTGGAGAATAGAAGGCGTTAGGGAGAGAACCTTCTCCCTTTGCTTAGCAAAGGGGCTGGAGCAGGCGAGGGGTCTGTGCTGTTCCCTGCCCTTGAGCAGCATCTTTGGGATCAGGGATCAGCTTAAGTCCACTTGCATTTCAGCTCTTCAAGGCGCACTGTGATTCCCACTGTGTTGCACAGCAGTTTCCTATAGCACATCCCGGATCCCAGCCTGGGAAGAGCCGGGATCCTGAGCAGAAGACATAGAGGTGGACTCATCCTATGAGATGCCACCTGCAGCTCTGAGGTCTCCTCTTCCTACCCTGGCTCTTAACATGTCTAACCTATGACAAGCTCCTAACATCATTATAAACTATAGGATGGGATCAGTTTGCTTTGCTGGACTCTCCCAAACCCCTGTGCTTAATTATCTCCATCATTAGACGGCCGCTTGCTCCTCCAGCTCCAGGCAATGGTTTAATAGCAACTTCCACAGCAAGGCACCGAATCCCACAAGGATTAAAGGCTCTGCAAGTGCAAACATAAGAGGAGGAACTGGCTGTTGACACTAATTTTAAGGGATGTCCACTGTGGAGCGGAGTGTCAGACTGAACCGGGAGTGTAGCAGTGATCAGAGCCCCCCCATGGAGTGAAAACCCACTTGAGCCTCTTCTCGAGAGCTTCTCCTATTGGGCTTTTTAAACCAAATAATGTATCTTATACCATTTCCCCTTCTTTTGGTTGTTTTCTGTGGGCACAGTGAGGCTGTGGTCCTTCCTCCTTCACCTGCATCCCTGTGGGGACCTGGGTGACAGGGGACACTGGCATGAGCAGCCAGAAAAGGAAAGGATTTGACTCTTTCCCTACTTCAGGTTCTCTTTTCGGGGGTTTCTTCTTAACCCTCCTTTGCCTTCAGACCCCAGCAGCTTCTCCCTCTTCCAGCTGTGATCCTCATGGTCCTTAGTGACCTTTTCCTATGAAAACCTCTTCTTGGGAGGGGAAAAACCCCAAGCCAGTTCCTGCTAACCTCTCATTTCCAGCTGCTGACCCCTTGCATGTGACCGGGATTGGGCTGGAAAGTTTCCTCAGAGGAAGGAGAAAGGGATTTGGTGAAACCAGAGGAGGAGCCACCTCCATCCTGGTTTGCTCCAACCCAAACCATTCTGTGATGCTATGATCTGACCACCCATGGGTGCTGCCTGTCCCTGTAACAAAGGCTCCTCTCAAAGGACCTCTCTGCCTAAGCTTAGGGTGGCATCCTCCATCAGCTCTTCAATGCTGGGATGCTCCTGTGTGTGCCCATCCACTGCAATTCAAGGACCAGTGTGTGTTGGAGCGTGTGCCAGCAAGGGATGCTCAGCGATGGGATACAGCAGTCCCATAAGATGGATGATGGAGAGCTGCATGGTAATGCAAGCAAGGCTGTTTGAAAGGATGCGGTGCCAGAGGAGGACTCTCCTCCCAACACCACGCCTGTAAAGTTATATCAACAAATCTACAGAGAGATTTCTCTTCTTCAGAGCTGTTTTGTTTCTTGCACATCAGAATCAACCTAAATCACACAGCTGCATCCAGGTAGGACTGAGCGAGGAGCTGGTTTCCTTTCCATTGCTATTTGGGGGTTTAGAACTATATGTGCTGAAGCCTGAGGTTTCTTTCTAACCCTGGGTCTGTGAAGGAGGCTTTAACCTGAGCTCACGCCGTTGGAATTCCCCGCTGTGCCTGGGAGAGGCTCCTCGCCTCCAATCACTTCCAGATGCCGGCCCTGTTTCGGTTCTTCCCCTTGCAAAATGTCTCCCCCAGCCTTGATGAAGTTATCCCGGCTGGATTCGACATCCCAGTATCTGGCTGGAATGTGTCCACTGAGCCGCATGGCTTTGTAAACCAGAGCTTGATGCTGGTGGTGAGAGGTTGTGACTTGAGTCATTGACTTTGCACAAGGGGTTGGATCCTGCATCAGGTTTGAGACATTCATCGGGTGCTTGCTTTATGTTTCTTTTAACATATATATACATGTGTGTGTATGTGTATATATATGAGGTGGGATGGAGTTTGGGACTTGGGGTCTCTGCTGCATCCCCTGTGCATGTTGCAGATCATCCCTGAGCCCCCAAACATGGGGAAACTGAGGCAGGAAAACACTGAGCAGTGATTGAGGATGCTTTAACACTGTTGGGGGGCTTTGCTGATGCTCTGTGCATGCTGCCAGCCAAGCATCCCCATGGTGGGTAATAAACCACCCCTTTCTGGGTGTTAAAACCCCATCATGTCCATCGTGTGGTTTGTGGGGTGGGATTTGGGCATGAGGATGGATCTGGACCCGTCTGGGTTAGGAATGGAGGAGAGTGATGAGGTGTCGTGGGGAAAATGGGGTGGCAAGTGAGAAATAAAGGGGAAAAACACAGAGAGAGGATGTAAGTGGATTGAGGTATGCAGGACTGAAGGAGGAGCCGGGTGTGGGATGGTGTCAAAGATGAAGGTGAACAGAGGGCTTTAGGGGTTAAATGTGCGGCTGCCTCTTAGTGCGGAGAACAAGGCATAAGGAGAACAAGGCATAAGGAGAACAAGGCATAAGGAATGCTGCCCGGTGCTGGGAAGTCCTTGGGCTCATCCCTGTGTGGTAACCAGTGCCACTTCAGGACAAACAATAGAAGGGAAAAGAAAGAAAACCCCACAAAGAACCATCTGTTCGAGCACGTACGGGCTCAACAGGTTTTGCTCCCAGGTGGGGTCTGGTAGCTCTGGTGTTTGGAATGTGGGGAGCAGAGCGTGACCAGGAGTCTGGCTTTGGTACATGCCTTTTATGCATCAAAATAGGTGATTTGTCCTCAAAACTATGTGATTTGTCCCCAGAACTATGTGATTTGTCCCCAGAACTATGTGATTTGTCCCCAGAAATATTAGTCCAGGCTTTTTTTGATGCCTTTTTTGTTTCAGGGTACTGCCTGGTACAGGCAGCTCCTGATGAAGAGCTGGGGGGATTGCAATAAAGATATGTGTGAACACAAAGGTTCACCCCAAAATATGGGGTGTTCACCCCTAACACAACACAATGTTAGTGCAAGGGGGGGGGATAAAACCTGCTCCAACACTCGGCCACCCTGCCAAACCCCTGTATCCCCCCTTTTAGCATCCTTATGGTCCTCCAGCATCTGCTGAAGCTGGGGCTTCCCAGGCCCCTTTGCTACCTAATTAACAAAGCTGCTGCTTAATTCCGCCTGCATTTACAAGTTAAATGGACAGATTATCTCTATTATGCAAACCCATATTTAAATCTTAATTATTTATTTGCCTGGCTCGCCTAAATGCATGCAGGCATCAAGCCTGGGGATGCTCTGCTCTTGGAAGAGCAGAGTTTTGCTAAGAAATCAACCCAAAATAGGCTCTTTTTTGGTCTGAAGGGTGATGCTGAACACCCCAGTGTGGAAATAGCAGTGATTTCTCATGTCTATTTCTTGTTTGAGTTTGTTTTGGGGTGGTTTATGATGGGAGGCTCGTCCTTAAATAGCTCTCATTTATTTTTAGGTTGTATAATAGTATAATCCAGCTTGGCTGGGAAGCTTTGCTTTCTTCCCATTAGCAGGGATTGAATAGAAGTAGGTTTATTAAATTATTTTATATTAAAATCAAATATTATTTCTAAAGAAATCTTTTAATAAATGTAATAAATGCTCAAGATAATGAATAAAACAAGTTGGGGTGGAGGATAGGGGTTCTGTTGGTTGCTATTACATGCTCTTCTGGCCAGGGCGCATCCGCTGAGGTGAGGCTCAGCAGGGAAGCCTCTACCCAAAATCACATCCCACACTGACATTACACCTTTGGATGGTTGGGAAGTGGCTGGATTATCTCCCACTAAATACCTGCTGAATGAATAAGCTCCAGGACCTGGGGCAATAGGGACTGGGATGACGTGAGGGATGTGCTGGGCTTGGAAACACTTTGGTCATGCCAAGTAGAGATGTTCTCACCAGAAGAGGAGGAGGAGGAGGATGAGCTCACCTGGGTTTTATTCCCCTCCCAGCCTGGCTTTTGCTCTCTCCCCCATCGGGAGGTAATTTGAACTGAGGGAGACTGGTGATGGAGCTCCGATGGACGGATGGATGGACAGCTGCTTTGCTTCAGGTCTGGCCATGGGAAAGGGGGAGAAATTCCATCTTGTGTCCTCCTCTTTTAACAGCCTGTGGAGTGTCCAGTTGGAACTAGATGATCTTGAGGTCCTTTCCAACCTTAACTATTCTGTTACAGATGGGAGGGATTTGATGCCTTGTCCCTACCTTGTATGTGTCTCCTCTTGCCTGTGCCCCCCAGGGATGCTCCTGCACTGGGGCTGAGCCCCTCAAAGGACTGATCCCGGTTGGCTTTAATCATCAACAGGGGAAGGGATGCAGCCTTTTGGGGTTTTTTCTTCCATCCGAAGCCACGAGCATCATGGAATGGTGGATGTTGAGGAGGGAGCACAAAGTGCCCTTTTCCCCCCTCAAATTTGAGGATCGGTATTTGAATGGAGCCTGATAGAAGGAGGGGAAACTGAGCAGTGTGGTTGGGAACCTGGGGAGGGAAAACAGCAACATTCAGCTTGTTCAGGGCTTTTTTTGAAGGCTCTGGGATAGGAGACGTTCATTTCCTGCTGGAATCAGCTGCCAGATGGGTTGAGCTGCCCCAGGCGAGTGGTGGGGACCGCAGTTCTTAACCTGGCGGCTGCCTGAACTGCAATGGGTTTATTCTAGACCTTGGGTTGGGAGCACCACTTAGGAGGCTGGGAAGCAATCCTGGATCTTCCAGTCGAGCTGGAAAGACCAGCTTTGGGCAAAACCTCGGATCCTCCCAACAGGGCCCATGTCCTTTAAGGGATCATAGACTCCTCATTCTGGGCTACAGCATCATGCTGGGAGGATGGTGTTTTTCCTTCCCCAAATCATAAGGATATTACAAGTCCTAAGGATGTTACAGTGCCAGGTGAGGAGGCGTGATTTGGAAAGTTTTGGGGGAAGAGATGCTGGAGATGAGGGATTAAGGGTCATCTTCCATTCGGGAAGGCAGGAAAGCTGTGGAGCACCCCAGGGGGTGCATCACCGGCTTCCTAAGGATCTGAGTAAGTCATGGAAGGGGATTTCAATGGGAAAGGCCAAGAGGTGCTGGGGAAACTTGGCTCTGAACTGCCTTGCTTCCTCCTTAAAACCAGCTTGAAGCCAGGCTCTGGTTGCTGCCAGTGCTGGAGGAGGTGGGTGGTATTGCAGAGAGCACAGACATCCTCTGCCACACGTGATGGCTCAAAGGGGACTTTCTGCTGGTTCCCCATCAATGCTTAGAGCTGCACTGGGTGGGGATCAGTTGGGATCCCCTGGATCCTTGGAATGCAGATGGCTGCTGAGAGAAGCCTCCCTTGCCCACTGGTACAGTGGGTTCCTGTAGCCCTAAGGATGTTCTCCCTTATTCCTTTCCTAGGGGAAGAGAGGACGGCCTCGTAGATCCCACCGAGCTGCTGCCTACTCTGCCTGGACTGAGAGGTCAGACCGTAAGTACCCATTGTTGTCCTGGTGGGATTAAGGATGTGGATGCTGGAAAAGGTCTCCCTGAGAGGAGCATCCTGATGGGATTAATGGAGCATTGAGGCGATGCTGGGGTTGCAAAGTGATGGAGCAGGTTAAATCCATCTGGTTCAGCCCGGAGGCTTTGGGGACAGAGGACTTGAGATCAAGGGTGGGGTTACCCTGGGGATTGTACTACCCAAAATGGGACAGTTTTCTGGTGCAAAACAGGAGGTGTTGGAGGAAATGGTGTGGAAACCACAGGGCTGCGGCGGTTGGGGGTTAAGGTGGCACTTGGAGCCTTGCAAAGGGGACTCTGACTGGGCAGGCAGCTTTTGAACCCCTAAAAGGGGACTCCTGTAGTCAGAAGCCTGTGGGATAACTCATCCCATGGGGCTTGAGATGAGTGAATTTCCCACCCGTTTTCCCTGGAGATCTGAGGTTGAATCTGGGCATTGCTTCTGTTTGGGTTGGAGGTGGCTGGAGGACCTTGGTTTGGATCCCTATGGATGCTTTGCCTACTGCTCCTGTGGGAGCAGGCAGTGGAGAAAGGCTTCCTTCACCTACAATAACCTACAACCTTATAGCCTAAACCTATAACAACGTAGCCTTACACACTGAGGAGTAACCATGTAGCTCCTTTCATGCCATGGGGTTATCCCAGAGGCATGGGATACTCAGCTATGCCCATGCAGAGCTGTAGGAAGGGATTTGTGTCCCATCTCTGTGACTTCCTGCTGCCAGGATTAAATGAAAACCTGATCTGGGTTTTGACTTCTGGGCATGTTAAAACCAAGTGCTATGAAAAGGCAGGAGCAGCCTGGATTCATTCTGAGGACCTGCCACCATGGAAATACTTGTCCTACCTTATTTGCTGTTGCCACCTCCTCCTGAGCACCCTCATCATGGGTAAATGTTTTGTTAGAGCTGACATGCTGAAAAGGTTTGTTTTCAATCCTCTCATAAACCTTTGGCTTGGTTATTGTGTGCCTGAGATACCGTGGGTTAAGGAAACAGCCTCTCCTATTACAGAACAATTAGGATTCATTGGAACTGACTTGCAGGGCTCTAAAACAGGATAAATACGGGTACCAGCAGAATGGGCTGGTGCTTTGTGTGCTGTGTCATTGTCCGGTGTCAAATGGGGTTCATTTTTGCAGTGCCACATCCAGATGACCTTCTGCATCCCCCAGCCCTGTGCTTGCAGGTTGTGCTCCTGCAATCGCTCTCTGTCAGCATCCCTCGTACTACCACAGCATCCCATGGAGGGGGATCATATACAGACCCTACTGACTTCTAGGCTTGCAAAGGTGGTTGTTTGCAATCCCACATGGTTTTTCTCCCATCTTAGACAAAAGATAATCCCCAAGCACCTGGAGCTAGCAGCAGCTTTGGGATGCCAGGCTGGAGGTTTGGGTGCCTTTGATGCTCTGCCAAGCCCAAGCAGCACCTTGAGTTCGCTGGATCCTTTCCCTGGAGCATCCCCCCCAGCTGCCTCCCACGTTGTGTTCAGGCTTCAGCACGTGATGGCTTTGCCAGGGCAGGATGCAGCTGAGGCAGCGTGGGGCGTACAGCAGCATCTGCCAGGCCCCACCGCAGGGAGAGCACCCATGGGATGGGGGCTTGCATTATCCCAGGGCTGCCAACTGCTTCTGCAGTGGTTGTCCTCAAAATGGAGCATAGGATCTGTCCTGCTGGTTCCTGCAAGGCTCTTGGGAAGCCTGGGAGAGATGGTTTGGCTGCAGTCAGAATCAAACAGGTTTGGGTTAAAGGGACCTTAAAGCTCCTCCAGCTCCAACCCCTGCCACAGGCAGGGACCCCTTCCACTGGAGCAGCTGCTCCAAGCCCCTGTGTCCAACCTGGCCTTGAGCACTGCCAGGGATGGGGCAGCCACAGCTTCTCTGGGCACCCTGTGCCAGCGCCTCAGCACCCTCACAGGGAAGAGCTTCTGCCTAAGAGCTCATCTCAGGTTCTTGCTGCTGTGTTTGAATCCCTAGGACTACTGGCACGTTCATTCCTTGGGTGTGATCCCCTCCAAATCCAGTTAGAAATGAATGCATGGGGATTTTTTGGAATGAACTTTTGAAGATGCTCATTCCCAGACAAGCATCCTTCTCACCCAAGGGAGCTGGACCAGCACATCCGTGCCCTACGGACATGGGATGATGGGAGCATGGGAGAGGTGTCATTGGTTTGTCACGCTTCATCTCCTCCATCCTTGGGTTACCATGGAAACGTAAAAGTATCAAGAGCTTTCACTGCCGGTCCATGGATGCTTGGCTGAGATCACCATCCCCCTGTGCCAGGGTGAGGTGGGGGGATTTACATTCACCCACCACATTTGTGCTCACTCCATGGCTTTAAAGGCATTATTTTAACTTCTTTTCCCCCAAACACGGTTGGGAGCAACCCAACTGGTGCCTGCTGCTGCTTTGTGGGTTGATGTGACTGAAATCCATGAATCTGAAGCTGTTGAGGGCAAATGGATGTAGATACAGGGATGAGCTCCTCCGAGGTCACACACACACACAACAGGAGATCCCCATGGGGCTTTCCCAGGGTGGGAAGCAAAACCCTGCTCTGGGTCTGAAGAAGATGGGAAACTCAAGAAGTGCTTCCCCAGCATGCTGGGGATGGGGCTTTCCTGAAGAGCTGGGCTGGGGAAGGGGAGGCCTGGCTGGGAACATCAGATGCAGTTGGGGTTCCATGCCCTTTGTGAAGCACTAACATTCCACCCTGAGGTTCTGTGGCAGTTCGTTGCTCAGGCATCAAAGAAAGGGGCTTTTCCAGTTGCTGCTTCCAAGCGTGGGGAGCAGAATCCACCTGGAATTTTCCTTCCAGCCCTGGAGTATGGCAGGGGAGGCAATGACCAAACCCATGGGGAGCTGTGGTCGAGGCGTGTTTGCTTGTTCCATAAGGGTGAGTGCTGAATCTTGCCCTGCTGGATGGGACCAGGGATGCTGCAGGGTCTGAGGATGCTGTGGGGCGGCCCAGAGGTGCTGTAGTGAGACAGGGATGTTGTGGGGTGATCAGGGCTGCTCCAGGATGCTGTGAGGGACAAGGGATGCCGTAGTGGGACAGGAATGCTGTTGATGTCTGAGGTTGATGGGGGGGACCAGGAATGCTGTAGTGAGACAGGGATGCTGCAGGGTCTGAGGATGCTGCAGGGACCAGCAGGACCCTTTAGCATTGCTCCCCCACTATCTCTTCAAGGATGGAGGGAGCTGTCTTGGGGTGTTGAGACCTTCCTGCTTCTAAGCAGCCACTCTTGTTCGGGCTGCAGATCTGGTAGCACAAGGCTGGGGAGTGCTTGACTTCATTCCAAAGGCACCTCTGCCTTGGCCTGGGCTCAGGGGCATCCTGGGTGTGCTCTGTTTTGCTCTGCATTCCCCAAATGCTTGCTTAAACAGTATTTGTTTTCCTTGAGAGTTATGAACTGTTTGCTTTAGATAGGTTTTGCATCAGGTCCAGCCTGTGCACACAAGCCTTTGAAGGGATCATAAAGCCTTACAAGAATACATTGGGCGGTGTATAAAGGCAAACACGGGGGTGAGGATGGGTTTTCCCAGTGTCTTAAGCTGGTGGGAAGCTCGGGTGGATGATTTGGCGCTGGAGGAGAGACCTGGGGGGTGAATTTGGTGCTGAATTCGGGTCCAAATGCTTGGCCTTGCGAATGGGGATGCCCAGGCTGCCCAATGAGCATCACCAGCCTTGGGCTGTGGTGGCTGATTTTGCCTTGGGGACTTTTGTGGCTAGTTTTGCTAGGAAATAACCCCAGGAAAATACAAAGTGCTTCTTAATTCCCCCTGATTTTGTTCTTTTCAAGCAAATCGAACATATGAAAGGATGAGACCCCCCCAGCTCCTCATCCCTGCTTGCTTAAACTTGTGGATTCAATCATCCCTTCCCAAGCTAGGAGGGATTTGTAGAGCCAGAAATACCAATGCAGGATAGAGCTGGGGATGGCAGTGGGGTTTTGTTTCCCTTTTCTGGGGTTTCCAAGTGATGGATGGACTGAGCTGGGCATGGTTCACAAGGAAGGGGTTTGGTATCCATGTTTTATGGAGGGGAAGGGGTTCCGAGGGTGCCACCTCACCCGTTCCCCTCCCCTGTTGCCAAATGGACACAGGTTTCTTTGCTCCCTATCCCATCCTCTTACCTGGAACAGGGTTTAATTGTCCTTAATTCCCTTTTAATTGCCCTGCCTGCCCTTTCTAACTATTTGACCTTCCTGCCCTTTTCATTTTGGGAGCCCGGGATGAGGAAGGAAAGAGCCTGGCTCTGTTGGGATCATCTTTGGTCCCATTTCGCCTTGTTCTTGATGCACTTTGCCTCCCAAACCACTTGTCTTGACTGATTCTTGTTCGGGTGAACACGTAGCCTGTTGTGGGTGGCATATACTGTGTTGGTTAGCAGTGCTTCCTTAGGCAGGGTGAGGTGCTCAGATGGGTCATGTCCCCCCCTCCAACAAGGTGACTAATCCCTCGGAGACCAGGATTTCACGGCTGGCCTGGGCGTGCTCCTTTCCTCTTGGCTGGGTACTTAACACGTCCTTGCCCTCTCCTCCTCTGAGACGCGGCTGGTTGTGAGCAGGGAGAAGCTCAGTTAAAGCCAAGCCCAGTTCTGAGCTGGAATCTGTCCTAGGGGTGTGGCTTGTTAGGGAGCGAGGTCTCCCATGTACCCCAAACTACCTCCCAGCTGGTAAGTGTGTTCTCTATCGCTGCTGTGTTGTGGTGGGTGCCAGGGTGGCTCCGAGCTGGGCTCTTTGCTCCCTTATTCCAGGAGCAAGAGGTTTTGGAGGAAGAAAAAGTCGCCCCACATCCCTGGTTGGCGTTTGAGTGTACGTTAAGGTTGCAGCATTCCCCTTTGCCCAGGCCAGGATGGTTGAATCGAAGGCATTGGAGGTTCCCCAAGTACGTGTTGCTCTTTGCTTTGACCCCAGTCCTGTCCCTTCTGCCTGGCTCGATGGTGGCTTATTTGGCTTTTGTGGTGGCTGGTGTTGGTCGATCGCTTGAGCCAGGGCTGGGCTTAAAACTTGGTCATTGATTTGGGTGCTTTGGGGTGTTGTGGTTGAAACCCCCACGGGGGCTGGTTCTTCCTCTTTGATTCTCTTTTGTTTTGTTCCTCTTGTTTTGGTGTTTAACCTGTACAGCTTGAGGCCCCCTGAGACCCTGGCTTATATAAACTGCATAGACCAAACCACCTCTGCAGGGCAGAGACATGTGTGTTTAAATAGAATACATCAGGAAACCCTAATACCCACTTGTCTGGGGCTGCAGATGCCTCTTGGACAGGGTGTTTGGGGATGGCACCAACAGGCTGGGACCTCATCCAGCACCTTTCCCTCTGCAGGTGACCAGCGGCAGCCACAATGAGAGCTCCGGCCCTCGCCTGATGCCTCTCCTGCTGATAAAAATGATCAACAAGTCTCGTGAGTTCCATGGGGAAGGTCCCATCTCCCTTTTCCACCTGGGAATGGGGGTTTCAGAGGGATGTGCATGTGGAAATCTGGCTTTGGAGGGGGTCGGATGCTGCTTTGCTGCAGCTCCAGTTGGGTGATGGAGGACTGGGGCCTCATGGTGGGATTTGGAGTCTGGGCATGGGCACACAGTAGTGCTGGGGCTTTGTGGTAATAAAATGGGGTGAGGCCCCTGAAGAAAGGAACGTTCTTGTGTGGCCTTTGACGCACATTGGGCAGGAGGAAGCGACACGGCAACCTTTGGATCCAGGACAAAACCACCCTGGCTCTGTTCTGGAGGCTGTGACCGTGCCAGCTGTGCCCTGCTGCACCCTGGGAATAGCTGTGCAATCCTGGCTCTACCAGGGCATCCCCACATCCCATCATCCGGCCCCCAGGGTACCAGCTTGTGTTTTTCTCTCTCCCTCCACCCCTTGACATGCAGGAGGGAAGATACTCGGGGTGCTGGCGCTGTTTCTGGTGATGGTTTGGTACTCTATCTACCGGGAAGACAGGTACATACAGCTGTGAGTGGCTTTTATTCCTATTTAAAGGACCTCCTGCCCTTTCATTCGCTCTCTGGAGGCAGCATCCTCCTGCCCAGCCCATGCAGGGATGCTGAAGCATCGTCTTGCTGGATCCTAGGGGACTGGCTGATGTCGGGGGGGGGACACACGATATGAGGTTCCCCATTGGTGTGTGTTAGGACTGGGAGCTGTGGGGTTTTTTGCCAAGTGCCAGTGTTTTCCTGAGCATGAGGAAGAAGGGAAAACCCTTCTCTGTTCCCAGCCCCGTGATGGAGATAGGGAAAACAGCATGAGGTCTGTGTGCAGAGCAAGAGAGACCTCTTCTGATGCAAAGCTGCAAGCCCAGCATATAAATACCCAAAGCAGAGCTTAAATCTGGTGGGCAATATCCGCCCTTCAATCCCATTGAATTCAAGCCCCCATTGCCAGGACAGGGATGCAGCAGAGCAAGCAGCGTTTATATGTCTTGTTTTAACCTCTTCCTGTACAGCTTTTATTTCCCTGTGCAAGAGAACAAGACGACGTGTCCCCTCGGGGAGGTGGAGAGGAAAGCAGCACAGCTCATTGGGAAGTGAGTGTTGGGTTAGAGGGGAAAGCAGAGCCCTTCCTCCCCATCCCACTCTCACCGTCCCTTTGCTCCTTGGCAGTTACACGAGGGACCACCCGCTCTTCTTGCAGCTGAAGGACTACTTCTGGGTGAAGACTCCATCGCTCTATGAGCTGCCCTATGGCACTAAAGGAAGCGGTGAGCCTCAGCATTGGGGTTCTGTTTGTCCTGCTGCTGCTCCCTAAGGGTTTCATTGCCTCTTAAAACCAGGTTGATTTGGGGGCAGTACTGTCTTCCCCTTTAACTCCCAAACAGCTTGCTCAATTTCTAGTTACAGCACTTATCTACTTGCCCTCGTCCCTCTTCTATGGTTTAGGGTGGGCCAGGCTTTACTAAGCAAAGGATTATGTGCCCAGAGCTGGGATATCTGGCAGGGATGGGGCAGCACCCATTGTAGCAGGCAGGAGCTGCCTTCCTCACCTTCTCCTCACCCTCGCTTTGCAGAAGAAGTCCTCCTGCGCTTGCTGTCAATAACCCATTACTCCCTGCCCGAGAGCATCCAGAGGTAACACTGGGGTGGGTTCAGGGCCTTTTCTGTCTCCTCATCCTTCTCTTGTGGGGTGGGAATTTGCCTACCATGGATTTGGAGCAAAATGAACCTTGGCAACCCAGGGCTGGCGGATGGAGCATGGGAAGCTTTGTGGGTTGAAGCCCCCTCCCTTGGGGGTTAAACCCACCTTGGTTTTGGAGCAGGTCTGGTTGAGAAGGGGCTTTTCTCCTGCAGACTGAAGTGCCGGAGGTGTGCGGTGGTGGGCAATGGCCACCGGCTCCGCAACAGCTCCATGGGGGAGACCATCAACACATATGATGTTGTGATCAGGTATGGTCCTGTGCCCGTCCCACTGATCCCTCCCCAGTGCCACCAGCAGATGGGCTTGATGCCTCTGATGTCCCCCCTCAAGGCTGAACAATGCCCCGGTCCATGGTTACGAGCAGGATGTGGGCTCCAAAACCACCATGCGCCTTTTCTACCCGGAGTCAGCCCACTTCAACCCCAGGACAGAGAACAACCCCGACACATTGCTGGTGCTGGTGCCCTTCAAGCCCATGGACTTCCAGTGGATGGAGGCCATCCTCAACGACAAGAAGAGGGTAAGCATGGTGGGGAACTGGGTCCAGCCCTCATCCCCTTTGGTGTCCTACTTCTCTTGGGACACATCCCTATCCTTCTGCAGGTGCGGAAAGGGTTTTGGAAGCAGCCCCCGTTGATCTGGGATGCCAACCCGGAGCAAGTCCGCATCCTCAACCCTTATTACATGGAAGTAACTGCTGCTAAACTGCTCAACCTCCCCATGAAGCAGCCACGGAAGGTCAAACAGGTAAGGGGGTGGGATGGCTGGAACCCATACATCCCCCTTGAGGGGTGATGGCCTCCATGGTGCAACTCGGTGAAGGCCATGGCTCTTTGTAAGCCTTTTCCTCCCCTCTCTCCCTCCAGAAGCCCACCACAGGGTTGTTGGCCATCACCTTGGCGCTGCACTTCTGTGACCTGGTGCACATCGCGGGCTTTGGCTACCCTGATTCAGCCAACAAGAAGCAGACCATTCACTACTATGAACAGATCACGCTCAAGTCCATGGCGGTATGTGTTAGCCCCCCCCACTTTGCCCATGTTAACCCCTGTTTTCACCCCAGGATGGGGATTTTGCCCTAAGAATGACACTAAGCAGTGTGGGATTCTCTTCCCTTACTCCCCTTCCATGACGGGTGTTGATGTGCGAGAAGTTAGGTGATGACTTTTAAAGCTATGGTGGAGATTTGGGTTTGGTTGATGTAAAGGGGCTGGGAGGGTCTTATCCCTCCTTTTGGGGGGCTCCTCGCTCGAGGTGAAGGCATCAGCTCCTATCAGTGCTGGTAGGATGGGCAAGGCAGAAGGCTGGGGAGGGGCAGAAGGATTATGGGTCTCACCCACATCATGTCCTGTAGGCATCAGAGCACAACGTCTCACACGAGGCAGTGGCCATCAAGCGGATGCTGGAGCTGGGCCTCATCAGGAACCTCACCTACTTCTGAGGGCACCAGGGCTGCGCAGGGACCACATCCCCTATTGGAGGGGGATGCCAACGCCAGCATGGCCAGAGCATCACCACCTCACCCTGCCCTCGTGGGACTCTTGTTGCTGGGGAGCCTGTGCTGGACCATGGGTACCCTCAGTGAAGGTGGGGGGCGCAGGGAGCCCCCACATCGTACCCGGAGCCTTTTCCTACCGATGCACTGATGCTACCGAGGACCTAAAGGGGTTTTTGGGGTGGAGTCTGCCCTCCCAGCGGGCCTGGGGGGGCAAAGGGAGGTCAGGAGCCCTTCCCCTGGGCTCTTACACTTAGTTCCCTCCTATTCGGACGAGGGCCCCACTGAGGGGCTGACTTGGGGGTCTGGGATCCCCCCAGGGAGCAGGAGCCTTCAGGGGGTCCATGTCCCCTCCTCCCTGCCCAGGTCCCATCACTGTCCCCCCCCCCCAGATATTTAATTCCCCTTCTTTTTATTTCCTATCTCCTCAGTGGCCCCATCCTGTGCCTTAGTGCTGGTGCGGGGGCTCATCCCCGCAGCCCCCCCGGGGTGGGGGCACCCCGAGGTCCTGGCCTTGGGGTCCGCAGGGGCCTTTTGGGGTGGGGGGGTTTAATTTAATTAATTTAAATGCTTATTTATCGTGGAGCTTCTCCTGGGGCTCGTGTGTTGCTGTTGGGGGCGAGTAGGGGTCAGGGTGAGATGGGGTCACCCCACCATGTCCCCTTACCCACTGCGTCTGGCTTCTGTACCATGCCTCGGTTTCCCTTTACCATCATCCTTCCCCCCCCTGCACCCATACACCCAACCTGGGTACCCCACCATGGTGCTGTATCCCACTCAAGCTCCAGGCCAGAGCATCACCCAAAGAGCCGGCGTCCTCGCGGGGTGGGCATCGGCCACGAGAAACACCTCTTGTATTGACCGCAATACAGCGCGGAGAGGCCCTTCCCGGGGAGGGGGTCCCCATCCCACCGCTGTCCCCCTTATCCTGTCCCACTCAGCAGGACCCCCCTTTAATCCCCCCCAAAACGGACGCTATAAGTATGGACACAGAACACCAAGAAGGAACGGAAGGAGCCGGGTGGGAGAGGGCAGCGGGAAGCTGAGGTGGGCGCAGGGGTGCGTGGTCGGGCTGGGGGTGACCCCTCGGTGGGGTTGTGCTTTAGCATGTACCAGGCTTGGGGGATGGTGCTCGGCCGGTCCCCAGCCCCACAGCCCCACTCCGCTGGGGGCTGGATCCAGCCTCTTCCCACTGCCATTCCCGGTGGGTGCAACCGTCCCGGCACGAAGCCATGGCACCCTCATGGATGGTCCAGAGCATCCCCAGAGGGGGCTCACACGTGTGTCTGCATCCGCCTCTGCAGGGGCCGGCTGGGGTCCGAGTTTTGGGAAGAAGACTGGGAATGGTGGGAGGAGGAGGCAGAAGCCTTGCTGGCCTTGTCGAACTGCACGTATCCGTCCTGCTTGCCGCTGCTGCTGATGCTGCTGTCGCACTGGGTGTCGAGGAAGGAGCTGCTGTCGCTCATGGAGCCGCGCTGGAACTCGCGCTCGCACAGCTCGATGGAGCTGCTGCCCATGCCCAGCACGAAGCGCTGGCTGTAGTCGTAGAGGCGGCTCTGCCCGCTCAAGGTGCTGTAGATGTTGGTGAAGGACATGCCGGTGGGCACACGCTGCTTGTTGGCAGGGCGCAGGTCGGCCGGGCAGCCTGACAGGGAGATGGTTGGGGTGGAGTGGTGCTCCTTGAAGGTGTTCACGCTGTAGTAGCCATTGGTGGGGTCCTGGGGAGTGGGAAAAGAGGGGGACAGGTTGGTGGTGCCGGCATTCAGGGCACACACATGGCTCTTCCATCCATGCTAGGACACCCTTACCCACTGCCCATGTAGAGCATCCCATGCAGCTCAGCCTCCTCTGACTGGGGCAGAGGGAGCTATGGGGGCCCCTTGCCTAACACCCACTCATTTTTATCCCCTAAAGGGTGCTGGGACCAGCAAACAGCACTGTGGGTACCAGAGCTCTTCAGTATGGGGATATGGCACACGGACAGAAAACCCGGGAGCAGCACTGCGCTGGTCCTGCCCTGTGGTGGGCATGGAGATGGGTACCTAGCACCTTGGGTATGTGCCACAGGTGTGACTGGGGGGGGCTTGGAGCCACATCCTGTCATGGGGCTGGGGATGAAGAAGGGGGATGCTCACCTTCAGGTTTTGAAACTCCTTCTCCTCCTCCTTGAGCACCTCGAGCTGCTTCAGCACTGAGTCCTGCTGGAACTCCCCCCGGTCCATCTAGGAAAGGATGGAATTGGGTGTCAGCATCCCCATTACAAGCTGTGGTTTTCCTCCTCTGTTTAGGACTAAAAAGGCTCAGTTGATGCAGGAAGTGAATTACTGACATCTACCATGGTGAGTGCTGGGGCTGCACTCAAACAAACACCCAAATCTCCTTTTTTATTGTTGCTTTTTCTTTCTTCACATCTTTTCCTCTTAAACTGAGCTTGGCCACTAACACCTCAACATCCCAGCCAGGTTCTGGCACATAGTTAATGTGAAAGCCTTAATCTGACCCACACACACTCTGACATTGGCTCTTCTCAAAGATATGAGTCCCCTGCCTGTCTCCAGCTGGGTCAGGAGGGGATGGACATGCTGGAGGAGCTCCTTTTGGTTTGATTTGAGAGCACTTTATCCTCCTGCTGCTACTTGGTGGATGCTGATGGTGGATGCTGCTGCCCCAGTGTGCTGCCTTCAGCCATCTCTCTTCCCTCAAAGGCTGACCATGAGGCAGGGGGGCAAGATCCACATTAATTAGCCCATGGCTTTAATTGCCCTTCCTTCATGTATAGAAGCAGAATACTCAGAACCACAGAACAGTTCAACCAACTTCTTCCTGATCACACACCCCCATTCAGGTTTCTCTGCCCCAGCACTGGGCTCCCAGCCCCAGATTAGCCCTAGAATCCCCTTTTATGGCCCAACTTCATTTTGTAAAGCTGGTAAATGATTGTGGAAATCCACCTGCAGCACTTTCTGTTCATCTCCTGGAAGCCTTTGATATGGCTTTTAAATGCAATAAATTAAAGTACCTGAGTTATCCTAGGGGAAAAAAAGTGCCTGTAACAGCCGTTGATTTACCAGGGTAAATACAAAGGATTACATTCAGTGCAGCTCAGATGGTACATGGAGGGGGTTTATTGCTCTGTGGGCTGCGTGCCAGCCCCAGCAACACCCTAAATCCCCTAACACATTGCTGCTAAAGCATGGGATTGGGATGCATTCGTATTGCACTTGGACATGGCTGGTTTTGGTGTGGGTGACCCAGGTGGACACGGCCAAAGATGGAGAGGGGTGAAGAGCAGGGGAGAACCAAGGGGCCAGTGCTGCTCTTGGCAAACCCTCCAAAATGGGTATTTTAAGCCATTTTATGTCATCTTTTGCAATGATAACTGGAGTTCCTAACTAAAGTGAACTCTCTTGCCAATATTAATGGGGATTACAAGTGCAAAGGCAGCAGGGGAAGGGGAGAGAGGGAAATACATGGAAAAGGAGACTTGAAATCACAGCATGGTTTGGGTTGGAAGGGACTTCGGGATCATCTCAATCACACTTGCTCCTGGCAGTGGCAATGGCTCCTTTAGGATCATCAGGTGAGGAAACTGAGGCACAGAGTCCCATCAGCCAGGAGTAAAGCCTGGTCACCCAGCCACCATCCCAAAGGAGGTTACACCATGCTGGAGCTGATGCTGCTCTTCAAGCCCCTAATCCCAGACTGGGCTCAGCTGAATTGATGTGCCCATACCACGTACCATAGTGGGAGTGAGAAAGCTGCTGCTGTGATTTGTTTTATCCAGGATCAGACCCTTTAACAGGCTCTTTTGCCCCCAGCCCCTGGCTGTTGTTTGCTTTCCCTGTGGGCTGGCAGCCTTTTCCCTGCCCGTAGGCAGAGCAGCTAATGGGATCGAGGAGCCAGCACTGAGACAATGTGAACAAATGCAAATCAGGCAGCATGACGTGTTTCCTCAGGTGTTAATGAACTTATAGATGCATGAATAATGACTTGTGAAAAGCACAGAGAGCTGCAGAGGTCACAGATGGCTGGAGAATAACAAACGCGGTGGCATTTAGCAGGGGGAAAGAAGAGTCACCCTGGCACTTTGCAGCCAGAAAGGCTCCAGCAAAGCAGAGACATGGTGAGATCATTTCAAAGGATGCTGTGGAGGTTGAGCCCAGGCTTGAAAGGCCACAGGAAGCTTAGGGAAGGTAAATGAAGCAGCAGTGGGGAAGATAATATATGGAGAGGAGGGAAAGAAGGAAGGTCTTGGGGTGAGGGCATGGAGCAAGCAAAGGGTGCTGTGCAGTGCTCATCACTCATTAGAAAGGGTGGATTTGTTTCAACTTGATCCATCATTTCATTGGCAAACTTGGAGCATCTAGTTAGGAATGTGTTTAGCAGCTGAAGCCTGGATCTCTAATGGCCAGAAGAGGATGCTCGAAGAGCAAGGAAGGGGATGAGGAACAGTAGGGGATCCCTGAGGACTCTGAAGAGAGGAGAAATTGGGAAGCATTTAGTGGGAATGCTTTTGCTAAGAGCAGATGAGGAAGGGGAGGCCCTTGTCAAAGCATTACAGGGGGCTTTGTTGTCTGCTTCCTAACAGGTAGGATGTCCAAATCTGCCCAGCACTGGGGTCATAGACTACGTACCATCTCTTCCAACCTCTTGAACAGTGTTGATCCAACAGTGTTACATCCAGCTGATGTATCTTCAGGAAAACCCCTGCATTTGGCTAGGAGAGGGAGAAACTCATCTTCTCCCAGTCCAGCAGCCAGGCTGTTACACTCCCTCATCTTGTACCTAAAGTGCTGGACTTTGCCTCCCCTCTTCGCACTGAAACAGCCCCTTTATATCATGCTGTAGGCAAACCACTTCTCAGAAGCCTTGCTGATAAGGTAGAACACCCGAGCTTTGTAAACCTCTCCCTATAGGCCTTTATTTCCTTGCTATCAAACAAAGGTCACTTTATTTCTGCACCATTTCCATCCTGCCAGCAATAGCACTGTGCACAGCCCTGCACTGCTCCTGCACAGCCTCATCAAGGGAGCACACTGATGTGCCATCACCTCCTGGCCCTGCCCCATGGTGTCATGCAAGATCCCATGCCTGGCATCCCATCTCAGCAGATTGCTCCAAACCCAAGTCCCGGCCTCCTCTGTCCTTCCATGGAGCTGTCCTTCTGCACACTGTGACATGGATCTGCAGACTCCTCAGAGCAAAGTCCAACTGGGAATAAAGGGGCTTGCACAGACACCTCAGCGGTGCTGGCAGAACATGCCAGACCTCCACCTCCTCCTGTTTCTTGTTTCAAGGTTCCTACTGGTTTCTCTGCCCACCCCATGATGCTCAGCCTTGCCTTTCCACTGGTAACTCATTAAACAGCTTCTTGCATGCTGATGCTCGCGAGTGCTGCCTGAAACCAGAGGGTTAGAGCAGGAAAAACCCACCCAGCAGCCTAGAAATCAGCCTCCAGCCTCTTCAATCCCTTCTCCCTTTCCTCACGGCTCTTCTCTCTCACTTTTCATAGCTATTTTATCTATCTATTTGATGGATTTATTCCAGTCCATGGGCTAAAGCTGAATTCCCTGAGCTCTGCTGCCTCTACTCGTTGTCTGCAGCTCTTCCCCCAAGCCAGGTGGCAAATTCACAATAACCCTCCCCCATCTCTCCCTCCTCATTAGTAAAGTTTCACTCGAGGAGCTTTTATGGCAGGAGAATGTGTATCTCAAGAGCAGGATACTGGGAGAAGCATCTTTGCCTGGAGTGGGGATTACGGCACTGAACTACATGTGCCTGGGCTCATCACCATCAAACACTTACTCAGAGTAATAGCTTAAGGGGGGAAGAAGCTAATCCTTACCATCAGCTGCTTGATGGTGGGGTGCTCCTCTGTCTCCCTGCCCGAGGCTGGCTCCTTGTGTACGATCTCCACACGGATATCGTTCTTGGCCGAAACCACACCTTTGAGATCTGGGCAAAGAGGGAGATGGAGAAGGGGGTTAGTCAAAGGCAACCATGGAGCATCCTCAGGGAAACAACTGATGGCACCAAGGACAATTAACCCAGCAAACCCACCTGACAATTGTAGAAGCAATATTTGCATTGCCATGAGGTGTGGCCATGTGAAACCATCACCTCTGGGAAGCTCAGGTGTTTGTTCTAATGCCTTTGGGAGCTTGGTTAGTCCCTGCCATACTCACGGTGCTGTTAACAGGGGCTCAAACAGACAGTGGGCTGTTTGTCCAGACTGCTGCTGCTTGGGAAGCACCTGCAGTGCTGCTCCTGAGGGACAGAAAGCACTGGGAAGCCCCTGAGAAAAGTTTCCTCCAGGTCTGGGGTACAGATACATATGGGAAAGCAGTGAACAAAGGGCATTGGGAATGACAAACTCATCCCTGCTGCTGCTCCTGTTTCCATGCAGGGCAGCGTGGAGCGTTACTGGAGATACTCTCTGCCTCCCCTGAAGGTGTCAGGCATGCTTTGAAGAAGCCATTTCAGCAAAGTGAAACCGCAGACATGGAGCAGCAGGAGCAGAAAGAGGATCCGAGATGAAAAGCAGCGATGGATGCAAATCTGAACAGTGAGATCTAAACAGCTCCCAGCTTTGAAGCAGGGCTTCAGCCTACGAGCTGGCTCCCACCCTCCTGGACCCAAAACTGCCCTGAGCTGCTGGGCTTGTCAGATCTGCCTCCAGCCAGAGGAACCAAGCCAGGATTGCACGGATTCAGCCCAGCAAAGGCTGGGCCATGGAGGAGGAGGCTGTGATTGTATCTAGGAACCAAACTGAATCATGCAACAGAGCCCGGTTTGAAGCTCCATCCTGGAATTAACCTGCCCCAGCGTCCCTTGCCCTGGGTATCTGCAGCCCTGCTGTTGCCCATAGATGTCTCCAAGTCTCGGGTGCAAGGCAAAGGGCTTCCTTGGGAAGCTACTACTGCTTTTTCCTCTTATTTTCCCTGCTGGGACCATGTTCCTGGTGCTGGGACCACTGTCTTTAATCACAAGGAGAAGCTAATTACTGTTTTACATGGCCTCCCCCAGGAGTGTTCCCCCTTAAATAACTCTGGACCATTAAGTCACCCTAGATACAACAATAGATGTGCAATAAAGTGGTTTCTTTTCCCCTTTTCCAGAGTCTCCAGGCTCAGTGTGTTTGGGAGAGGAATCTGCAGTCATCCTGGTACCAAATGAATCCCTGCCCTGATATCAAAGTACTCTGCTGGTCCCTTCACTCCTGAGCTGATCCCTGTAAACCCTCTGCTGATTTCACACTCTAACCATGATGAAAGTCCTTTCCTCACCTTTCAGCCTGGTGCTTCTAGCTTCCTGATGCTCCCCTGCTGCTGGAGATACTGGCCACAGCATCCAACCTGCATTAGCACCTGCAGAATTGGGCTAAAATCCCTTCTCCTCTCTGCAGGGCACAGCAACAAGGGACTTAACACTGCAGGAGGAGCTGGAGAACAGCAGTGGTGCAGTGAGCACGCCAGGAAGATGCCCACAGCCTGAGGGCTTATATAGGAGGCCAAAAAGTCCTTTCTAAGTGGGACATCACTGGGCACAGTGGAGGAAAGGAACCTCAATCACTGCCATGCTACCAGGTACTCTCTTCCCAGCCCTGGAAAAGCAAATGCCTCTTCTTCCTGATTTGCCACTGGGAATCCAAGGGATAAACCACAGCAGACATTTGGCTGGGATGGGGCTGGAAGGACAATCCCTGCTTTCTCCCTCATCCTCCGAATGCTTCCAGTTTGTGAGGGACTCTAAACCCTGGCGCTTGCACCACATCTTTGATCTGCTGTCACAGCATCAGTGTTAAACTGTATGTCCCATAAAGAATCCTGCACCATCTGGTTACATCAGATAAGGAGATAATGAACCACATGGTTTCCCCTGCTCTGAATGTGGGGAGCATGGATGATTGTGTCCCACCATTGACGTGATAACATGGCTTGGCTTCCTCTTCAGGTGCTCACCACAGCATTGAATTGGCCTGGTCTTGGGTCCTGCCCATCACCAATCCTTCCCCAGAAAGCAAGACTGATGACTGCCCCCATTTAATTCCTTAACACTTGTTAATGGGAGCTGCAAGAGTTCAGAAAAGCAGGGGATGAGGCAGGGAGAGGCATCATTATCGCTCTCAAAGTTAAACACATTTCTGCTGTGGGAGGCCGTGCATTCATACCCAAATCCAGGAGGAGCCTGGTGCCTTTGATTGCTTTGTAAATGATCAAGGAGGGGAAATGAAAAGAGAAACAAGTGGGTTTCTGGCACACGTACACACACAGAGCTTGGCATCCTGGCATCCACACCATGCCTCTCCCAAGCCCGCAGCACCATTGAGTGTATCTTCTTCTCCCTTAGTCCAAGATGCTTCACACAACCCTGCTCTTCTCCCTCCTGGTTTGATGCCTTTTCATTTAGCCAGCAATCCTGCTTTAATTTCCTCGTATCTTTTTAATGAGGCAACACGATTCCTTGCTGTTTATCCCCCTTTTCCTCTACCTGCATCTCTAATGTCACTTTAACTTGTATTCCCAGCACAGCCAGGCTTCAAAACCCATGTGTCCCATGTAAAACCCCTCAGCTGGCTGTAATTTCCCTCTAGGAAATACACATTTGATGTTGAGAGAAATGAAATTGAATCAGAAGTAGAACAGAGAGCACAAACTGAGAAGCGATTTTAAGCACTGTGGTGAGGATGCTTCTCCCTCTTGGACATCAGGATTCCCCCAGGAGAGGGATTAACAACAGGTCCCTTTGCAATCCTTTTGCCCCCAGGACACTCCTGCCTGAGCTGTTTGGGCTGTTAACAGGGATTAACGTTTAGCTAACATGTTTTTCCCAGGGCTCCAAACCCCTTTCCTTCTCCCATAGGGATGACCAGCCTGAGGAGCACATTGTGCCGGTGCCGTGCCAGCAAATTCAGCCTCCATTTCCTTTGTGACCCACTCTATTCACCCCAAGGTTTTAGCCCCACAAGGATGCACTGGGGCTGGGGAAGACACTTACTCCTCTGGGAGCGGGCACAGCAGAAGGCAACGATGGTGGCCATCAGCACCAGGAACGCCACACCGGCCCCCACGGCCACTCCGATGATCACCGCCATAGGCACGGACTCTGCAAGAGGAAGGGGAGGGAGCATGAAGCTGGGCTGAAGGTTGGAGAAGTGGCTTTTCCCTATGGGACCCACCCCTGGCTATTGGAAAGGGGCTCAATGATGAGCCTGGGGAGGGTTTTGGGGCCAGGTGGACCTCATTCCCTGCCCTTTGTCCTGACACTGGCACAGGCTGCCTGTGGGACGCTTGGGATCGCTTTGTGCCTCAGTTTCCCCTGGGAGGGAGAGAAGAGGAGGGAGCCTGAAGAGCAGGTTAGCAACTGCTCCCTATAGCACCCTGCAGGTGAATGAATGAGTAGCTCTAAAGGATAAGTGCAAAAGAAGATGGTGTGTTAGTATTATTAAGGATTAGAGCAGGCTGGGAGAGAGCTGGGATGGAGGGATGGAGTCAGGCACTGAGCCTGCCTGCCAGGGGCTGTAGCTCAGCTCTTAGCCCACGCTGTTAAGTCTATATGGATGAATTAACCCAAGAGCCATCATTCACACTCTCTGCCTGGTTTATATCCCCATCGCCTGCCTTTCCCCTTGGCTAGTCAGCTCTGTCATCCTTCCCTGAACCCCTGAGGGTGCTACAAGGACTGGGACAGCAGGGATGGGCAGAGGCCAAGCAGCTGAGCAGGGGTTATGTGCTCGCATCCTTCTGCCTACAGTAACTTTGTAGTTGGGCTCCCAGCGGGGATTGCAGCCAGCAAAGCTGATTTACTTGCGCAGATCCAGGCAGAGGGAAGGGGAGGGTGGAATATGAAATCACATTTATGGAGAGAGGGTCAGATCTGCAGCCCAAGAGCCTTGTTATCTCCCTGCTCAGCTCCTCCAGATCCTCAAAGCACAGCTCCTACTTAATGGTGAGTGTTGGGTTGGTGCCTGCTCTCTGGAGTATTGCCAGGCAGCATTCCTCCTTGCAGAACACCAGTGCTGGGTACCACAGATCACCTTCATAGACTGGGATGATCTCCCCACAAGCAGCAGATACCTATAGGTCCCCTTTCCTGTTCTAAGCACTCCATAGGCTCTTGTGAACACACAGGAGGCCAGAAGATGGGTAACCCTTTCCAGGAGGGCTGGCTAAGCTGGGTGAGCGTGTCCTCACTGCTGTCCTGGACACCTCCAATCTGTGATTTCTCCTTGCAAATGAATGGGATGAACTTAGGGAAAAGATGGGTGCAAAGAGCTGATCCTCCTTCTTCCTATTCCTCTCTGCAGATGGGGACACAAATGGTGCTGGGACAGAGGTGATCTACCTGAGGAGCAAAATGCAGCAGCCCCATGGCTGCCACTTGACTGGGTGAAGAAGAACCCATTTCTCATAGTCCACTGGTGTGGAGCTGGTGATGACCACACGTTTAATCCTGGACCTGAGATCACTTAAGAGCACTTCAGTGGTCCCTGATATTATTCCCTTTTTAGTGGCTTGGGAGCTGGGGCACAGAAAGGTTTGCAGAGCAGAGACTGGACCACAACAACATCCCAATCCATGCTCCAGTCACTGCCCTGCAGCTTTCCTATACCCCTTCCTGCCCTGCCCTGCTGCTGGGCCAGGAGGAGGACACTGGGTCCTCAGGCGTGGTAATGGCTGGGGACAACCCACGTTCACCGTCAGCTCATGATTTCCATACCTGCTTGAATACCAGCTCCTGATTTCATTTCCGTACCTGTTTGAAAATAAAGCAAGTGTCCACAGCCTTGCACGGCCCAAGCGCACACATCAGTCCTGAGCGCTCAGCCCTCTGCCTTCTGCTCCGAGCACAGGGATGGCCCCATGAAGGGGATGTCCTCTGCCACCCTACAGCAGCCTCAGCCACCCTATGGTGTCCCCATGCCCAGGGCAGGGGTGTCCCTAGCAGGGATCTCCATATGGAGCCGGCTGTGGACTTGGATGCTGCGGAGCAGGCTTGGACCCGGCCACCCTCCGCCGGGACCCAGGCTCCTGCTGACTGGCAGAGAACCTGGAAAAACCACTGGCTCTGTTTGCATTGGAAGAAGCCCAAGGCTAATTTTAAGGGGTTCATTTAGCTCTGATCTAATCTGGACGGCAGCCTTGCTTATAAATCATGGCTTAATGAGAGCAATCCACCTGCCTGCCCTGGCATTTAATATAATAGAAGAGGACTGGAGTTCCTCCAGGAGCTAAGCATTCATCACAAAAGCCATCACCCTCCCTTGCTACAGAGAGTGGAAATCCCCTGGCCATCCCCTCGGGATTGCTTGAGGTGCCTCTGAGGCTGGTTGGGTAATCCCAGTCCTGCAGAACACATGCTGGCATGGTGGCTGGTGGCTGGGGTGGAGGGATGCCACCAACCCAAACACCTTCCTCTGTGCTCTATGGAGCAGTGGGGTCTGGAGGGAGCAGCCATTCCTGTTTCTCAAGGCTGTAATTTACCCTCCAGCCTGTGCAGTGGCATCACCCTGTGCTGTGGGGCAGGGAGTGAGGGGTGCAGGATTGTCCCATGCACTCCAGCTTTAGCAGGATGGGTAAAATCAGGTAATACCGTATCAAGCAGAGACTTTGCAGGGGTTGTCCCACCTCCTCACCTCTGCCAGGACCAGGAACCTTAAGGATGCAATCTATATCTAGCACAGCTGGAGCATTCTCACTGTCCTTCCTAACTTCCTCTTTGATATCCCAAGAGCTTTCTCAGCTCCTCTTGCCTCTCACAGCATGTCCCCACACTTACAGCCCATCCAGGAGCTAATTCCCATGCCCAGCAACCCCACCAGCTCCCCAGCGATGCCCACCTTGCTCTTTGAGCCGGATGATCTCTGTGTCAGAGCCAAAGCTGTTCCAGGCAGTGCAGTTGTAAATGGTTTGGAAATCAGCCCGGACAATGTTGCTGATGGTCAGTGTGGAGATGACACCCTCATCTGTGCTCACCGTCTCCACTGTGTAGCGTCCGGATGTCCCAGACTCCAGCACATTCTCCTTCCAGGACCAAGCCTGTCAAGCAAGGGAAGGGTCAGCCTGGGGCAGGTCTGCCCACTGTAGGGCACCTAAAGGTGCTGGAGGCACCCACTGTGCCCATGGGATGGTACTTACAATTCGATCTGGTGGTGGGGTGCTGCGGATGAAGCACTTGATCTGCCCTTTCTGGCCGTGCAGGGCATGCTGTGTCTGGGTGCTGGAGATGATGGGTGGCCCTGTGGGAGACAGGAAAGAGCTGCTGGCATCTCAAATGGGTGGCTGCAATACAAGGTGCTGGTGGTGATGGTGTGTTAGCAGAGCCACAGAAGGGCATTGGGATGCCCCTTTGAGGGGTATGTGGAGCAGCAGCTCCCTTGCCTCCTGTGATGCTCTCCAGAGGCTTAAGGAAGCAGCAACCAGCCTGCCTGATGCCCTGGAGAGATTGCTGCAGGAAAACCCCACACCACTCTAGGACTCTATGATTCTATGCCCAAGCTGGCAATGTCAGCTTGCCTTGGCCTTCATTCCCCATGTCTGGTGCAAGAACCCTGCCAACAGCCACGTGGGACAAGCAGATGGCCCTAAATACATGCAGGGGCTTTTTTCCCCTGGATGTGACATGCGATGGGAACCCTTTGGGTCCCATCATCCTCTAAGTGTGGCACAAGGCATGCAGGATGAGCTTTTTAGCCAGCTGAACACATGCTAGGTGATTCTCCTGATTACTGATGAACCCAACGCCAGCAGAGTCAAGAGCAATGATGGGATCCATAGACGAGGCCTAAATAATGATAATAAAAACCTCTCTGTATTTTAATGGTTGTATGTGACTTATAAATTCTGGAAGCACTCCAAGACTGGGTGATGCTGGAGAAAAATGGCTTAATAATCATTAAAAGACTCATTTTCCCCAAGGCGAGTGGATTTTAAATGGCACAAATGCCGATGGCTTTGGGTTTTATTATTGCTTCAGGAGTTCAGAGACGAAGGCTTATCATCCTGATAATAGTGTATGACTAAAGACCATTTGTGAGATGAACATGCCCAGAAATAATAGCATGAAGTTGCAGCCTCTTCACATCTGGGGCCAGTGTTTGATCCTCCATCAGGCTCTGGCTCCTTATGAAGGCTGCCAGTCTCTGGCTTGGCATTCAGTACTAAGTGTGAGACAGCCCAGAGGCAGGAGGAAGGTTTTAAACAATGTTGCTATGGATATAAATGATGGAGCTCTTGGTTGTGGTTATTTTTAGCATGCTGGTGCCTATTTATTTGTGTGGTCCTGGCTGCTGATGACTCGGGAGCCTTGGAGCAAAGAAAGGGTGGTTGAGACTTCTCCATCCCGCTTGAGTCCATCCGAACCTTTCCTTCCCAGACCTTGCAACCTTGGCAATGGTTTGGCAACAGAGTTTGGTTTAAACCCCTGCTTTCTGCCATGGGCCCGGACACCTCCCACTAGAGCAGGTTGCTCCAAGCTCCATCCAGCCTGGCCTTGAACACTGCCAGGGATGGGGCAGCCACAGCTTCTTTGGGCACCCTGTAAAGAATTCTTTAGTAAAGAATTTCTTCCTTATATCTAACCTAAATGTCCCCTGTTTCAGTTTGAACCCATCACTCCTGCCCTATCCCTACAGTCCCTGATGCACAGTCCCTCTCCAGCATCCCTGTATCCCCCTTCAGACACTGGAAGCTGCGCTGAGGTCTCCACGCAGCTGCGTTTCTCCAGGCTGACCAGCCTCAACCTTCTCCGCCTGGATAATGCATCCACAGCCTGTACTCCAGGCAACCCTGCTGTGAAGGTGATCTGGAGGTGCTTCTCCTACCACAATGAGAGCTGCCACCAGGCTTGCGTGCAGTCAGGAGCATCGAGAGGCTTTGGCTCATGCAGGGGCTGTAAATCCAACTGATTTATGACGGCACTGACAGCTCCTCTCTTCCTTCTTGCCTCTGCTGCTCCTGCCCTGCCAAACACTGCTCGTTTGCATAATCCTCCTTCCCATTAACCAGCCTCTGAATCATATCTGCTGCCTTTCAGGCTGGTGGCCTCTCACCCTGGCACAGGGATGGGCTGCTCTCTGAAGGCTGCAGTGGGGAGCGCAGGAGGATGCTCTCCCACCCCAGCATCCTGCTGCTGATTCCCGACAGCACTGAGAGCATATGGGCCGCAGCAAAGGGATTGCAGGCTTGGATGAGGAACCCTCAGTTGGGGTCTCTGTGCTTTCAGTGGCATGAATCAGCCCCTCTGAAGCCCATGTGCACTGATCAGAGTCTGTGCAGCTTGCCCCAAACAGACACTTCTAAATGGCTAATTTTAGTGTGACGAATCCCAGCCCAGAGAGGAAGGCACCTGGTAATACCGAGACAATTGTATCACCCTCCGGATTTAAAATCACTTGAAAATATGAGGCATTCAACTTCCCTTTCAAATTACAGCAGGAAAGACTTTCAGCAGAATTCATTAGCAGGATTAGACACACTGTGCCTTGCTCTGGAGCTGGAGACCTCCTCTCAACCTGCACCCTGGTGCTTGGTGGATGTAGGGCATAGGGATGCTGTTATGAGGCTGGTCCATCTTGGTTCTCCTTGGTTACCCCTTGGTGTGGGGTCCAATGCATTGTGTCCTTGGGGTTGCAGCAGATCCCAGTGTCAAATGCACATCCCAGCAGGATGGGAGGCTGCAGGCAAGCTGCTGCTGGGGGATGCTTCAAGCAGACCAGTGAGCCTTATGGCACAGGTTTTATTTGCTCCCCCATCAGCTCTGCAAGGTGAAAAGCTCAGCAGTGGTGTAAGATGCAAAACTCTTCCCTATGCCACATGCTCCAAATGGCCCTGAGCCTGCTGAGTGCGTTGTCTGCATTGAAGGCATCCATGTGCGTGGTAGGTGTAAGGAAAGGAGTAGGTTCTATGTTTGTGCTAATTTGTTGCTTTGTTTTCCATGATCGAGCTTAATTGTAATTAAAACCCAGCAGCCGGTGGGGAAGGAGCATGCAGGCGCCGAGGAGCCGAAGTCAAGGGAGTAGTTGGCTTTCAGTCGCCTGCTGTGCTGCCCTTGGCTTCCCTTTCTAGCGTTACAGAACCTTATAGATTGGTCGGATGGGATCTTCAGAGGTCAGCCAGCCCAGCCCCCCTGCAGTGAGCAGGGACATCTCCAGCTAGATCAGGTTGCTCAGAGCCCTGTCCAGCCTGACCTTGGATGCTTCTAGGGATGGGGCATCCACCTATCTGCATCATCTGCATTTAAAATGCTGCTGCCTGTGCTGCTTCCCTGCTCATTTTCTTCTCTTTGTGACAGCGAGCGGGGACTGAAGCCTGCCAGTTTGTCATGCAGGTGAGAGACAATGCAAAATTCATCCTCTAGTTATACCATTCACAGCCTGCCTGCCTCTTTCCCTTCCGTATTTAGGTTGGAATTTGTTATTGGCTGCTGCAGGGTCCTGGCAGGGTCATCATTAAGCTCTGAAGTGCTTCCCAACTAACTCCTGAGCTTAGGTGCCGGTCCAGGACACATCCCAAGCCCCAGGCAGCTGTGGAGGAGCTATATAGCACTATTGCCTCTCATAGGCACCCTCACGTGGGCCCTGGGAGAGTGAGTAGGCTGCTGCTGGTGGATCCAGGCTCAATTCCCAGCTCTCTGGCTGTACAACAGAGACAACAGTGCTCTCTGACCTTGCAAGGGTTTTGCAAGATAAATCTATTAAAGATTTAAAGATGCCAGCTCTCAGCTACTCAATAAACCCCTGTTGCTAATAAGGAACACAGATAACGTTGGGGATTTGTGCTTTAACCCATGCCTCTCCAGGAGAACATATATCCAGTTCATTCACATTGCTTGCAGGGCAGAACCCTTCCCTCATCAACCTGTGGCTGGGGTTTGCTCTGAAAGCTGATATCCAAAGAGACAATTTGGCAATGAGAGTGGTATATGAGACAGCAAGAAGGTGATGAGATGGAATAGCCATAGGGAAGCAGGAGGTACCGTTGACAGTGAGCGTCACCTCCCTCTCGCCTGCGCCCACCCTTGGCACCACGGCTCGGCACACGTATTTCCCAGCATCTTCCTGACGGACGGACTTCAGGGTCAGCTTGTTCTCATTGCTCAGGACCTGGAAGAGAGGAGGGGGTTCCTCATGACACTGATTATCAGCCTCTCCATGATCCAAGCTATTGTACAAGGGGATATATGTAAAGGGAGTAGGTAAACCGTACAGAGGGGTTGTCCAAGGGGATGTAATGAAAATGATTGCTTAAGCTTAAACAGTTATACTGCTCATCAAATACCTATTGTGCTTACCAAGCAGTACCAGAACATAAACTACTGATAAGGGAAAACCAGTTACTTAGCTCCAGTAAGACCCAGCTTTGCTACTTAGACATTGAGCAGACTCCTAGAGAGCATGTGCAACCACTGGAGGTGAAAAGCTTAAGATGAGGAAGAGTTTACTTCATCTTGAGACCCTTGTCCAAAGACCACCAGAAGACACTGTGCATGCGTAAAGGATATTCTAGCTAATTATAATATGAAGCTGGGATAGGTTATAAATATGTATATGCATGTTGAGCAACTTAATGCATATGTATAACTTTAGAGGATAAATGTAGAGGGAAAACGACACTGAGGCATGCATGTCTTTGGAGGAGCAATCCCCCATGCGCCTCAGCTGAATAAACTCATACCTACTTTACAACTTTAACGAGTTGTGGAGTCTATCCGCACATCACTCCCAAATGGGATTCCAGGCGAGTGCACAGCTCATTTTCCAGCCTGACATCCAGAATCCTGCCTCACGGATGCACTCACACTTCCATCCAAAATACCACAAAGGCAATGAAGCCTTTACTGCTTAATACGTTTCTCTGGACTAACTGGGGACACTCACTGTAGGCTTGCAATGCCACTTTGTCCCCTCCTTTTGGAGGACCCTCGTAAGTCCAGCTAGGAACTCCCAGCTCCATGTGGAGCATCATGCAGCACCTCATACCCTGAATATGCCATTCCCCACCACCCTAGCAGCAGTTCTTACCACTCCTGAGCCTCGCTTCATCCAGACGATGGTGAGAGATGGGTTCCCAGTCCAGGCACAGTTGAAGACCGCGTCTGAGCCCAGGTCAACGAGCAGGGACTGAGGTTCTGTCGCCATCCTGGGCCCAACTGCACAGAAAAGACTGGAGTTATCTCCCAGTGATGGGCTGTATCAACCAGAAACCCTCAAACCAAAGAGATCACTGTGTCAGAGGAAGCAGCGATAGGTCTTGCTGGACCTATGGGTCACAGACACGTAAAACCAGCAAGTCCTGGTCACAGCAAGGGCCGTGTCCCCTTCCTATTAATTCTCAGCCTGAAGCTGACCCATCACTTACAGTAGACATCCACAGTCCTGCTGATGTTTGTGCTTCCCAGTGCATTGGTGACCTCGCAGGAGACGGGCTCAAAGAAGAAGGTGTGATCCACGATGGTTTCGTAGAAGTCACCGGATGCTTCTTTTATCACCTGGCCCTTTTTTGCCCACCTATTGAAGAAGAAAGAGCATCATGATGGTGCTGTTCTGTGTCATTCGTGTGTGTGCTGGGGCAGACCTGCAGGTTGCAGTGCTGGGGGCAGCACATCACAGCCTGCTGCTGCCCTGGGCTTTGGGACAGACACGTGCTTGTCCTCAGCATCATTCACGTCCCCATGGATGCAGGGATAGCCAGAGGTTTTGGAGAGATTACAACAAACTGATGTGTATATAGATCCATACCGAAACCTTTCCAAAGTAAACTCAAGTTGCCATTTCCCTGTGAGAGCCTGTTTTACTGGAAATGCACCTCATTCCTTAAGAGTGTGGGGCATAGATGGAAGACCTCCATGATAGGAGGGATGGGGCATGGAGAGTCTGCTAATGGGGAACTGCAGTGCCAGGAGAGCAGTCTCTTTCTGAACAACTCAACAACCAGTGGTCCTTTCACATCAAACAGCTAAAAACCGTTTCAGTTTCCTCTCACTTTTACCCTTTTCTCCCTTTTATTTTTTCTAATCAAAAGGACTTTATCCCTTTAAGGCAGCTGAAATAACATTACCCTGAAAAGCCAAGCTGGCATTTGCAACACTGCAACTTGCAAATTGTCTTGGAGAACAAGCTGTCAACTCAGCACTTGAATTAAGCCGCTGTTTGCCAAACAATGAGCAAATGTGACCTAATGGGGCACCATCTGGCAACCTGCCACTCTGGAGTGGGTGGGAAAGACAGGAGATGCTGTCAGGCGTGTGAAACTCCAGCAGCTCTATGGGGGAAGGGAAATACAGCACAGGCAGCAGCCCAGGGAAAACACATACAACCATCCTCCCAAAACAACCCACAGGTAGGTTAGAGGGAAGATTTCCCTAAGGAATCTCTGCCTTTCTCTGGATGGGTTGGGATGTTTGGGCTGGGTAGGATGCTGGCACTGGGAGCTGGGCTTGTCCCATCAAGCTGCAGAGAGATGAGCCAGTGGGGTTGTTTTGGTGTCCCCTTCAAGGAGGACAGCAGTTGCTCATGGTCCTTCCATGGGTTTCCTGGTCCTGTCTTTACTGTTCTGCTCTGCTTGTACCGAACGTTCTGCTATGGGTTCCCCTTGCTGCCCTAAAGGGAACTCATGAGGTCTGCAGGCACAGACGGCTTCCCCAGGTGCCTCTATGGGTCTGGAATGAGAGTTAAGCCTGGAAACACTCTAACAGTGCTACTAAAGCAAATCCCTTCTGTGACTGAGAGCGTGAATCGAATGGAATGAGGACAGCTGACCTGCAAGGCTTCACCCACCATCTGATGACACAAGCGTTTTGAGAGATGTATTAGCAGTACAGATGCAGCCCATTTGTAGGCACTTATCTGCCCTCTCATTTCATTTATCTTTGCACCTCTAACAGATGCTGACTGGCCACTCCAGCTTCCCCCCTCCCCACACTCCCCCTTCAATAATTAATCAGGAGATGTCACTTCTATTTCTAGGGCTGCACTTCATGTGTTAATGAGGGAGCTTCCTCCTATGGAAGAACCAGCACAGGCGGCACCTCCCAACGGTTGGAATGCTGCATGATGCTTTGGTGACGCCTTTCTCCTTCCAGAGGGAATTGCAATCCAAGCCAAGGGGTCAGCTGGTTTCCCTGCCTCCTGACTGGATCTGCCTTTGCCCTTCTGCCTCCCTGCCACAGGAATGACGCTGCAGGGGGTTGGAACTGAATGAGCTTTAAGGTCCCTTCCAACCCAAACCAGTCTGGGAATGTATGAAACCATTTCCTGGATGTTACAAAGCAAAGCAAAATGGAGAGCAAGGTTTCCAAGAACTGTTTGGCTTTGCAGCATCTTGGGAAAACACAGAGCAACAACCATGGCACGGTGCTCTATGGATTTGTTCAAACCCCATCGCTTCCGCAAAACTGCATTTCCTGAGCATGGAGATGTGTCACAAACAGCAATTCTTTGTGCTTCAGCAGAGATCAAGCTTCTTGCTCCAGTTTTCCAAGGCTTAACACTGCTAAATCAATGTGGCTGAACAAGCAGTATAGATCTTTTATAATGTCAAATTGGTTTTTAATAACGACGCTTGATAACCCTCCTGTAAAGCTTCTCATGATGTGCTTGTGGGCAGTCAGAAGGCAAGTTACTCATGCTTTTACAAGCCCATAACATGTCTTACTCACCTATTAACCTTCCAATAACTGTTTATAAATAGAATCTGAATAAAACACAGCTGAGATGCGGAGGATGCTCTATCAGCCCCATTCACCACCTCCACTGCTTTGGCTTTTCAGGCACTGGCCTTGTTACGTGGAGCCTGACCCCTGCTCATCCTGGCACTGCTGAGAGCAGGGGATTCTTTCAGTTACATTGTGCCTTGAAGGTATTTATAGATTGCAGACGTGTCACCCAGAGTCTTTTCCAGACTATATTAATTTACCTGCTTTAGTCTCTCCTCATATGACTCAGCCGCTAACTCAGCTGTCGTTTCTTGCTGCTGGTTTCCTTCCTAAGCTAAAGAATATTGCAGGAAGAGGTCTGTGCAGAGAGGGGCGAGGGTCTACCCATGGGGATCTGCCCAAAGGACCTGTTCCTATGATCCCCACTTACCCAGACTCACCACTTCTCCTCACTATCCCATGTCCTAAGGCCAACATGGACCTTGCCTCCTGTCTGCTGCTGTCCCTCATCCCCTTCGGAGTGCATATAACCTGCTTGTGTTTTCCCTTGGACTCTCTGGGCCCAGTGCCTCTCAACTCAGTGTATTCTGGAAATTGAATCAACCTGGGTGATGATTTCAACCAGGAAACAGATACTTGAACCCAAGCTTTAAAGGGGTTATTACAGACAGCACTGAAAAGCCAGTCATTAAAGAATGGGAAAAAAACCCCAAATATTAATGCTTAAAGACAATGAGGGCACAGGACTTTTCTAAGGAAACATTGCATTTTCTGACTACATCCATTGCTTCCCAGCTAAGAGTACATGCAAGCAAATAGGAAAGCACATTCTGGGATATGTTGGCTCAAAGCAGTGCTGTGGCTTGCTTTCAGTCTTCATATCTCAGTGTTTCTTTAGTGACCTGCTCTGGTTTCCAAAGGAAAGCCAGGATGAAGCACCTGGGGTCTCAGTGGAGGATACTGGGCCAGGACTCATTCATCACAAAGGGGTTTTACCCTTTCTTATCCCAAAGGATCCCATTTCTGTCTGGGTTTCCAGGCTCGTGGAGCTAATCACATTTGCAACGTGCCCTGACAGAGCATCGGTACATGAAGGAGCATCACTAGCAATTCGTCTGCCTTAGCGCTGCCCAGGCTCACCATAACAAATAAATTCCTCTGTGTGCTCTACAAGGACTGGTAATTCTTCAACAAACAGCGTGTGTGAACAAGCTATTTACTTTACAGCCCTGGGAAGGCTGTAGGACTCGTACGTGCTCTTTATAAAGCTCCTCATCACACCACCGCTCTCACCAGCATCTCCCTGCAGCACAGGAACAACAGGAGGGCATCCCAGCACCCACCCCACAGCATAGGCTCTTTGAACCCTACAACACCCACCAAGCACTACTCAAACCCACGCTGCAGGCTCCTCAGGAGGTGTTTTTGCTGTAGCCAGCGGCACATGTGCCCTTTAAACCAGAGCTCATGGCAGATTGGCTGCTCTAGTGGTGTACAACCTGTGGCAGTGGAGTGGATTGTCGTTTTTAATTAACAATGCAAAATAAAGCACTTGCTTGCCATATAAATCCTGTTTACTAAGAACTACTTAAAACAGACAAATATTTTCTTGGACGCATGTTAATTGCTTAATAAAAGTACAGAGAACACCCACAAATACCTTAAATAAATGCATAGGCTGAGGGTATGAATTAATTAACATTTCATTCCTGGGAAAGGCTATTAATTGCTCCAAATAGCTCAGCGAATGGGTTTGTTGCTTTGTTGCCAGCAGTACCTTCAACTCCCACTGCTGTAATGTGGCAGTCCCCTCTCATCCTCAAACAAGAGCCACCCCTGCGTTGGATGCTGCACCCTGCATCACTCTCCTGTCCCTGTAACCTCAGCATCCTCTATGGGGATGGAGAACAATGGTGTTTCATGGACAGTGGAGGTTTGAGAGGGGTAAGGACAGCAGATTGCTTGTGCTGGCAGATTATAGAGCACCTCCCATGAGTGATAACCTTGTAAGAAGTGACAGAGCAAGCAACAAGGCCTGAGCAGTGTCTCGCTACCCCCCTGCATGGCTGCGGTGTGATGCATCATGCACATTATCTCCTTATTAAGAGCAGATTTCCATAATAGTGATCTATGGGGTTATTCCTCTTCTCCTGCTTGCTCCCTCCCTAATGAAGACATGAGGGACCTGTACAGCTCCTCAGCTGCACATCTGCCATGCTCCCTTTGTGCTGATGCAGTGGGTTCATTTATCAGCCAGCACAGGCAATAGGTAATCTCTCTGCCATCTAAATTACAAGGCTGGGCCTTCCAGCTTGGGGTTTAATCAAGTTCAGGGGGGGCAGAGCCCTGAGCAAAGCACAGAGCATCCTTGCTGATGGATGGCTGATCCTCTATGGGCTGGGGGAGCAAAGATGATGGTACCCACCATACCCAAGGAAAGGTTTCCAAGCCTCCCTCTCCCTCCCTGACAAATCTCCATCCATTCATGCACAGCTGCAGCAGTGATGGCCTCTTCCCAAACCCCTTTGTCCCCAGTGCAAGCATCTCTGCTCCACCACAAAGCAAATCTCAGGTCCTAATGGTGGAGATGCTGTATCTCACAGCAGAGATGCCAACTTTGCTAATCTCCCTGTGCCTATTTCTTCTCCCCCATGTGTTCTTTCTTCAGAAACAAATAAGCAGAGAGAAAGACTGCAACCTTCTCCCAAATATCAAGAGTTCAGTCCTGATGTGATTGTGCTCGCTGTGATACACCTGTTGCTGCTGCTGGGGTTTGATTGTTTTTAAACACTCTGGGGTTTTGATGATAATAATAACTCTTCACTGTGCAGAGGGAACCTCTGGCTTGATTTCCTATCTAATCTCAGCTCCAGTGTTCCCCCTCCTGACAAGCAAGAGGGCTGGCAATGAGCCTGATTGCTCATCACTGCAGTCTTTAAGAGGTGCCTGTCTTAGGTGCATCTCCTCCTTCCCATTAGCAGGACCCATGGTTGGGAAATAGCAGTGAGGGGCTCCCCAGATCATGCCTGAAGATGCGCAACAGGAATCCAGCTCTTTGGGGAGCAATGGGGCAGTGATGGGCAGGAACACCCCAGTACCAGGTCTATGCTGCCTGTGGTGTAGGTACGTGGAAGAACTGGGCTGAGAAGGTTTCTCTCTCCCAGACAACACAATTAAAGCCATGACACCGGCACAGTCTGTACAAGTTGGGCTCATTTTTGGTGAGAAAACAATCAAAACAGCCTTTTTCTAAGCACAGTCAGAACAAACTGGCCACAGAAGTGGTAAGGAAGAAGTAAACAAAGCTGTTAAGTTGTCAATGACTTGACTGATCAACTGTTAAAGCTGCTGCTGAACCACACAGACAATCAATGGTGTGCTCCTAAATGCAGCCCTGACAGGACAGGGCTTAGTAGCTGATGCTGCATGGACCTCTGTGTGTGCCTGACGTGCAGGGTGGCCATGGACCCCATGGGTGGCTTGGCCCACTTTTAAGCAGAGGTGTTTCCAAGGATGCTGCTTGGGGAATTAGTTAAATCAACAACAACTGATGCAATTACCAAATCAGCTCTGGTTTACTGGAGCACAGGGAGAGAAGGAGATGCTGATAACTTCATTCTCCATTTAAACCCCTTCTTGCCCCTGAAAACTGCAATAAAGGAGCAAAGAGGAATTGCAAAATGAAATCCTTTAGCAAAACACCCGCTTTGCTTGCACTGAAGTAGGTGCAGCCCCTGTCCCCATCATGGGTCCTTCTTGCACATCCTGCATTGTTATTCAAGGCCAGGCTGGATGTGGGTCTGAGCAATCTGAGTTGAAGATGTCCCTGCTTATTGCATGGTGGTTGGACTACATTACCTTTGAAGGTGCTTTCCAACCCAAACTGTTCTATGATCCCATGGTTCACACCTGGCTGCTCCCTGCCACGTTCCCCACCCTCTGGCATGAAAGCAGAGAAGCCTCATACAGAGCTGGAGGCCTCTTAAATCAATGTCTTTCCCGACTCAGGAGCTGTAAGAGGATTCATTATTTATACTGCAGAAACACAAAAGCTTAGCATATTTTAAGCTGTCTGAAACCACTTCAAGGCAACTCTTCCTCTCTCTTCTTCCTTTTTTTTCCTAACCAAACACATTGAGGTGGCTCTGAATCGAGCAGCAGGAGGAAACTCTTCTTCTTCCCAAAGAGAAACTAAAATGGAGGGATTGAGGGAGAGAAAGAGAACAGCCCCCCTTGATCCAGGTTGGGATCACCAAGGAATGCCCCTCAGGGGATGTTCTCAGTGAGATAACCCACAGGATATTTGCTGGTGATGCATGCAGGTTATGGCATAGGAGAGGCAAAGGAGGCATCCCTGCTACTTCCTAAGTGTGAGCACATAGGCCAGCTCCTACAGAGGCAGTGGGACAGGAGGTGCCGAGTGCTGGGTGTCTTTCTCTTTCCTCCTTCTCCCTCTTTCTCCATTTTCAATTGAGTCACAGCATCTCTAATTTCCTTAGATCTGAAGCCACCTCGGGAGACGGGAAGGGAACGATACAGAAGAAAGATGAGGGGGGAAAGAAAACCCCTCCAGTAATCTTGTAAAAGTCAGTTTTGAAAAATCAATTTTCCTGTGTGACAAGATTTGCTTAAGGCTTTTGGTTCTGTGAAATCAGCCCATCATCCTGCGGGAACACATGAAGGAAGTGGCAAGTGTGGTTTGGAATAACTCAGATTAAAGAGTGCTAAATTAGGCTTGAAAAGCTGCTGCCTCTCCTCACACAGGGATGGGAGATCTGGCTGGAGAAGCCAATGGTGCTCCCTGCCCAGGCTCCAGGATCATGCCCAATGAGGCCCTCAGAGCTCCTAGAACCATAAGGGTGTTTAAAAGAAGTGTTTTGCTTGATGGCCAACCATAAAGTCTTCTTTCGCACCCACAAAGTTTGCTTGAAATGAGATGCTTTAGAGACAGGTTCACTCCAACCTTGGGAAAGTGCAATGCATGGGCAAAGTCTGGATGATCCCATCATCCCTGCCTGATGGGATGCTGGTGGTCCAGACTGGGATGGAGATAGCCACAATGCACCCTGTTTTAGCAAACCCTTCTGAACCACAACAGCAAACCCCCTCTGCCACCTGGCTCCTTTGGAAAGGCTCCATCCAACAGAGTGGTTTGAGCTTCATCACTCAATTCATTTGGTACCTTTAATCATGTCTACATCAGGGAGTGGTGCTCAAGAGTACAAAGCGTTTTCCCTCTTCCCCTCCCCTTCCTTTCTCCCTTTCCAGCTGTCAGACTCTCTCCTCTACACTCTCTCCTAATTAGTTCGAGCTGCCTCCAAACATCTCCCACCCGCTTGTTCCCATTACCCTGACAAGCCAGGGAATGGCAAGACAAATCTCCCTGTCCCCACACCTCTGTGAGTGAAGGGAGGCTCTTCCAACCCATCTTCCCCCTCTCAATGGGAGCTGCGTGCCTCACTGGAGCCCCCCCAACAGCCCAGCATCACTGCAGGGATATTTATGCCTTGTATTTTACTGTATTTCCCCCTTTTAAAGCCTGCTTTTCCGTCTCCGCCTGCCACCCAGCGCATTCCGCTCCCTGTCACAAGGAGCTGGCAGATGGGGCTGATGCATCACAAAAAGAGATCTGAAGAATTCATTTCCCCTTCTTTCTTTTTCCTTTCCCCAGCTTTCATTTTCACTTCAGAGCAAAGGTCCAGTTGTCTGGGAGGAAGCTACAAAGACAAACCCGGGCAGGGAAACAGAGATAGTCAGGGGAAAATGTTACAGTGCCGATAACTTGAGACCTCTGTGTGCTTTGCATTCATTTCAGCCCCGCTTTAGCTGCATTTTGCTATGTCTATAAATTAGATTTACTCTGCTGCTGCTGTGAAATGCCTCAGGCCCCTTCCCTGCTCCAGCTTCTCTGGCTTCCCTTGCTGAGTTTGGCTGTGGGAGGCAGAAGGAGAGGTGACAGCCCTGCTGAGGGATGGCATATGGACTCACAGCGTCCTGCCGCTGGACAGACGGCAGCCCCGGCCGGAGGAGGAGGAGGGAGCAGATGGGAGCATGGGGGAGGAAGGCACTGAACACAATGAGACCCCACGCATTGGCTTATGGGAGCATTTTCCCCAAGCTGGAATGAAGGAGGGAGCTGGTTTATGGGGGAGAAGGTCCTAAACCTGCCAAGAAACACATAACCAGAGTGACTGTTCCACCTGAAGATGCTGAGATGCCTCTTGCCTGGACCAGACATCTGGTGAGCTGCTCCCCACATCATCTCTCTTCAACCCCAGGTCCCCTTGTAGTTCCCAGTATCTGGGTATTTTACACCTGCAAGCATGATACTGAGCCTCATCAACATGGGGACAGTCTCCATGCTGCCCATGGACTTCACACCTTGTCTGCAGTTGCTGGCTGCTCTGCAGTGTGCTTCAAGCCCTTCAGATATTATGGAGATGTGATTGTAATTTAATAAGAGCTTAATATTGCAGATCCCCTTTCCTTGGCACAGATTGCCTGGGAGACAAAAGATGGGCCAGTTAGGTAGTGGCCTTGGTGATCAAAAGCTTTGGGAAACGCAGGCTACAAGGGGGATGTTCACTTTTATTCTAGGCCTTTCATGAATGGGCAGAAGAAAGCAACACACCAAAACCATCAGCTCCCAGGAGCTTTTTCAAGGCCATCTGAATTCTGTATTCAAACATACTGAGGTCTTATAGTGCCAGAATAGGGAAAATGGCCACTTGTCTGCAGGCAGTGTCAGGCACGTCCATTGAATGGATCATCTGCTACCTCTCTGTCAGATGTTGCCAATGAAATTCATCACCCTGAATATCTGCATCAGCTTCCTGCAATCATAGAATCACAGAATCAATAATCCCTTCTGCATATGGAGCTGTGAACGCATTCTGCAGCTGGATGGAAGAGGCAGGGATAACTCTGGTGTCATGGAAGAGCACTAAACTTCCCTGGACTTTCACAGAGACATTGTGCAGTCAACATACCCGCAGATCTACCGAAGGCACGTGTTGCTCGATGCCCCATCCAGCATGCAGAGGGAAGCTTGGACACTGTCTCCCTTCAGATGAATTTGAGCCCCACTGCCTATGAAGAAACCTCTTTAAGAAGCAGTTGAGATTGGATTAATATTTGATGAGTGGCAGCATGCTGTTGGTTCAAAGATAACACAGTGTTTACAAAGGAGAAGGTCTTTTCTACACGCCAGAGCCCACTGAGCAAACAAACACCCAATGCTCTTGCTGCAAGCCAGAAGTGTTGGTAGTGATGGTGGGGCTGGCTCTGAGCATCACACAACCTGATCAGGCACCCTGTGATGTGCCAAGATGCTGCAGCTCAAGCCCTGACCTGCATCTGCAGCTCCTCAAGCTGGTGGATGCACTAAGATCACCAATATTTAGGCAGCTGATGCTGGAAGATGCCTTGAAGTATCTCCCCCTTCATGACTGCAAAGGAAATGTTATTTGCAAAGGTCTCTTCTAGCCCTGGGGGTGAGAGCACTGCACCTATGTGCCAGAGTGAGATATGTGTTATTGCCCTGCCTGCACCAACTCCCCATCGCTCTGCAAATATAATCATCATCAGAGCAGCCCAAAAGGCTGAGGGACTCTGCCTCGTGCAATATTAAACTCTCCCATTTTCTTCTGCCACTTTAAAGATTCTCTTTCTTACTGCAAGTGATAAATAATAACAGCAAAAAAACACCCCACAGACACACAACAGACATCAAAAGCCACGAGAAGATTGGCAAATAGAGAGGCCTGAAGTGAGCGAAGAGGAGGCCTGGTTGTGAGTCGGTTCACGTCGCCCTGACTTCTGTTGCTTTCCATTAATTCTACTCGCCATCACAGGTGGCAGAACAACAGCGACAGCTAATTACTCTCTTTCCCTTTCTTGCCCATTCGCTTGCAGCAAAAGAAAGCCAGTGAATTCCCCAATTCCCCCCTCCCCATCCCAGAACTGCCCATTGAGATGCACTGGTAAAGGAAGACGAGGCAGCTGCAGTTTGCCCACACATATGCTCACTGCCCAGTGGAGCTGTTTGCTGCCACTGCTCCTGCAGCCTGGCACGGTGGCTGCATGATGCTCTGCCTGCAGATGAGCTGGCACAGGCAGACAGAGGCTCCAGGAGAAGAAGGAGCATCTTTCCCAGGAACACCAGGGAGCCTCTTTGGGCTTTCAACCCCATGTCTGTGGTGCTAATGTATATGGAGCACATCCATGGAGGTGATGCCAAAAAGCCCAGGTCCCTCAAGCCTGTCTTGATCTGCAGAGGCAGCAGCAAGGAGCTGTGGAGCAATGGGCTGAGCTGCTCTGTAGGTGCAAGGGGAACATGCTTTCAGTTGGAGGTAGGATAAACCAGAGCCAGATGGGGTATACGACCCTGCAGAGGCCATATGGATATGTCTATGTGATGAGTGGGAAAACATGTAACTGAGCAAAACCCCTGCTACCAGATTTAGTTCATTCCTATGGCAAAACCCCTGCTCACACACCTTCCCTCACCTTGCCTGTGGTGACACTGGCCTGTCCCACATCCCAAAGTAAGTGAGAGCCCAGGTGACACTGTAGGTGAACAAACCCCATTGGGGAAACGATGCTCCTCCTCAAGAAACCCTTGCTGCCAGTGAGGGATTGGGACTTCAACTCCAGCTTCAGCTATGGGGTAACCTCAGCTAGGAGAAAGAGCTGTGTCTCCAGCAAAGCACACCCTGCCTGCCCCAGCATCACTGAATTTTAAGGCAGAGGGATTCAGGCTTCTTCTCCCCTTAGAAAATGCCACTGAGGCTAAACCTACAGTGGAAAGCTGCCAGTTTTGACAAGATATCATTAAACACCCCAAGAAGATGCAGTACAGGCTGTAACTTTCCACTCTGGCCCTGGGAGCAGATTGCTCCAAGGTCTCCTTTCTAACCAGGTTTTGCATCGAAACCCTCATGTATGTGATGTATTATATAAGAGACCAAGAAGAAAAGCTCTTCAGAAAAGAGAAGATGCCTTGATTGAATCAAAACTGCTTTCTCTATGGGGGTATGTGGGGATTTTTGCCCTCTGGGAAACTGTTGAATATGGTTTCTTTTCCCTAATGAAAAGACTGAGGGGTCTGTGCTTAAAACCATACATCAGCAGGACCAGCAGCTTCTTGCTAATGAGGAACATGGTTCATGGGTGCTTCCCAGCCTTGTGTCTTTGGGTGAGATGCTCGACCTCGCTTGCTTTACCTAGTCAGAAGAACGTGGGGTGCAAACTCAATGCAAAACTCATCACCATATCAAACTCAAGCAAGGTGACAGCTTGCTCATGTATCTGGGGATGGCCCTGTGAACCTGGCTGTGGATTTATGCCCACAAAAGGGGATTTATGCTGTTTAGACTTTTTTCCCCTCTGTGTTCAGAGCTGTTTACTGATAAACATACTGGGAGGTATTAAAAGTAAATATTGTCTGAAGACCAAGATGTGCTATGTCTGCCTGAGGATGAGGAAAGCCATAGGAGGTATGTTAGAGTGGGAAAAGAAATCACACTTTCTACTGTTTGGTTTTAAGGCAGAATAAGCTCACTTTCACCACTGATGGGGTCTCATGTGCCCTGGGGAGGATGCTGAGCTCATGTTCTGCCTTTTCACACCTCCAATATCCCAGTTCCGAACCTTTACACATCCCACACCCCTGTACCCATATTCCTTCCCAGTCAGTGGTTCCTTCCCAGGTGCAGGGGCTTCTTGCTTGGATAGCCCACTCCAAAGGACTCCAAGCTTCAGTGCTACAACATCTGCCATCTTTACATAGTGAAGAGCTTTGGGATCTTTAGGAAGGAAAACGAATCCCCCCAATCAATCAGAGTCATTAAGCGGAAGGAAGCCCTGCTGAGTGCTGCTGAATTCCATTTGCTCATCACAGTGGTTAGGGAAAAAGTGTGGTGTTAATGTGTTAAAGGGAACTTCAGACAGGAAAAAACAAAAGAGCTGCTTGAATTTTCATGCCTTTTTTTTCCGGTTTCACCCTAAAAGAAATCCCTTTTATGAGAAAACATAACCTGAAAAAAACCCTGCAATTAATTCTGAGAGTGGAGTCCCTCACAAAACCAATCACAGCAAAGAAATAACCCCAGTGCTCAGGCAACAGGAAGGGTGACAAGACACACGGCCTCGGGATGGATGAGAAGGGCAGAAGAGGGCTGTGGGTGGCATTTGAAGCTACACGAGAGAGCAAAACCCAGTGCTAACGAGACAGCACTGAAGAGGGGAGACGTGTGGTGGGTCCATCTGCTGCGGCCCAGCATTGCTATGCTATGTACACAGGAGATGCCAACTGGAGCCTTCAAGGCTGCTCCAGTGCACAAGGAGGATGTGAAAGCTCCTGTTGCTGAGGATCAGGGTTGATGCTCTGTCTTTGAAGCAGTAATATTGCCACTGTCTGGTTCCTCAGCCAAAGGTGGTTGTTTTGCCTTTGACTGCAGCAGAATCAAGCAAGGCAAGACCCACACGGGACGTTCTCGCAGGTACCTCCCCAGCTTGTCATGCACTTCATACTCCTAACTGTAAATATGAAAACAGGGCTATTTGTATCTTTGACATTAATTGACTTCTCAAATTAATAACTCTTGTGTGTAACCAGGAATGCAATTACTGCTTTGTTGTGCTGATAGCAGATATCCAGCTGGAAGGAGCTGTTCCTAGCAGCAAACTTGATTGTACTAATTAAGCTGTATGAGCCTAACAGGAGGTGGGGTCATAGTAACCTGTTCCCTGGAGGTGCCTCCTCTGTTGTTATCAACCCAGGCTGTTGCAAAGCCAGACCTGATTGTGTGCCTGTGTGTGCATGCTCCTGACTGCCAGGCAGGAGTGAGGAGCACCTGATTGCAGTGTTTTTGTCTGCTTAGATCAAGAAATATTAGAGACAATCATCAGAGAATGGTTTGGGTTGGAAGGGAGCTTAAAGCTCCTCCAGCTCCAACCCCTGCCACAAGCAGGGACCCCTTCCACTGGAGCAGCTGCTCCAAGCCCCTGTGTCCAACCTGGCCTTGAACACTGCCAGGGATGGGGCAGCCACAGCTTCTCTGGGCACCCTGTGCCAACGCCTCAGCACCCCATGTATCCCCAGTCAAAGCACCTCTGCTCTAACCCCTGCTGAGCTCTTCTCCATGCTGTTGGGGTTAGAGAGGCTTACAGCGGTTGCTTAAGGGTTACACAGAGACAGCAATGGAGTTGTGTTGTTCAAATAATAAAGAGTATGCAAAAAATACCCCGAAAAAAGGAATTTTGCCTTAATAGATTTTTCAATCGGCGTTCTTTGCTCTTTATGTCCCCAAGCAGATGGCTCCAGCAGCTCTGTGCCAGGCCTCTTAATCCACTCCAAAGCACCAATGAATCTCTGACTGAGGACTGCATGCAGCAGAACATAGCAGACGGCCTAACACAGAGGCAGTTGCAGTCTCTCAACGTGTAACAGCATCATCAAGGTAAAAGCAGCATCAGGGAGTTATCAGAGCAGGGATGCTGGGAAGAGGACTGTGCCACCACAGCTCTGGGGGAGCAGGGGCTGTGTCTGGCTCCAGCCATCGTGTACTGCAGTAGAGGATATGGGGATGAGCTAGAATAACCACCAAGCAGGGACAAACATGGGAGAGAGAGGAATAGCCACCAAAACCCACAGCCAGCAGCCACTTTACCTGTATTGGGTGACAGCAGGGTTGGCCTTGGCGGAGCAGTGGAACTTCACAGTGTTATCCTCAAGCACCGGCTGTGGCTCCACAGACAAGTTCACCAGAGGTGGATCTGCAAAGAGACAGAGACAAGCCCATAAGCAACGCAAAGACGTGATGCAGCATCCCCATGCCCGTTGCCTGCAGTGCTTCCAAGTCGGTTGTGAGAAAACATGGTAAATGCACTGAGACTCCTTGATGCTGTGCAGTCATGTTCAGGGCTGCGTAAGACAGGCTGGTGTCATGCACGCAATGCTTGTCTTGGAGGGCTTCAGGAAATAAGACAGAACGAGGAGAGACACACACCACTCGATGTAGCATTTCACTTCAAAACTGTTAACGCCGGCTCTGATTCCTGTTTAAGGAAATAAACTTGCCTGCTTTGAAAAGCTCCCATTTAATATCTCGCTGTGTAATGATGATCTTTTGTCTCTCCGCTAACTTGAAAGTGGCATTTCTGCTCTTTCATCAGCCTAATCATCTCTGCCAAGTCCTTATTGGTGTCACAGGCCTCTCGGTTCTTCCAGCTGGTGCTGGTTTCTCTTTTTACATGATAAGCATCTAAACGCTTCAGCAGCAGAAAAATTCAGGAGCGAATTGATGAAAGCAAGTGAGAAGTGAAAAGGGTGTAATGTTTGGATGGGGAATAAGAATATTCAGAGCTGTTTTCAGTTTTCATGTTGTCAGGGAGGGGGTTTGGACCTCCAGCTTCAGGTTTTAAGGATAGCACATCATTGAGGGGAAAATGCAGAAAGAAATGGCCTTGTAAGATCCCCCCTGCAGTCCTGATCCAGCTCTGGGGGTATCAACACAAGAGGATGTGGAGCTGTTGGAACAAGTCCATAGGAGGCCATGGAGATGCTGCGAGGGCTGGAGCAGCTCTGCTCTGGAGCCAGGCTGAGAGAGCTGGGCTGGGGCAGCCTGGACAAGAGAAGGCTCCTGAAGGGGACACCTGAGAGCAGCTCCAGAGCCTAAAGGGGCTGCAGGGAACCTGGAGAGGGGCTTGGGACAAGGGCCTGTAGGGACAGGACAAGAGGGAATGGCTGCAGGTTGAGAGTAGGTTTATGATACGGATGTGCTTTGCCTGCCACCTCTTGGGTACCACTTTACAAAGGTAATGGCACTGGGTGAAACCTCACGTGAATGAAAGAGGAGGAGGAAGAGGCTATGCTGCCTGCAAGCATGGGAAGGGTTGGCACTGGGAGAGGAAAGCAGAAAGTCTGATCACATGCCAAGCAAGCACAACAGCACCCAAAGCAACCCTGTGTTATTCCAGTTATCCCTGCAGGGTGTGGGATGGTTTGGCATCATCCCTGTGGCAAGGCTGGGAACCAAAGGGGAGTCTCCGAGCTGGCCTCAGCTTGAGTGAGATGGGAAAGGGAAAGGCAGCAGCGAGTGTCATGCTGCAGGACTCCATCGTGCTGCAGTGCCTCCTCCTCCTCCACCTCATCCCTACCTCATTAGGCCCCATGATATTTACCCAGCCAGAGCCAGGCTTTGTTGTGAGCAGAGCCACCTGCCTTCTCGCTGGGAAATGATGACGAGGAAATTATAGGTATTTTCAATTTACCCTAATTTCATTTTAAAATGTGCAATTCAAATGACAATAAAGATGGGCGCAGTTGGGAATATAAATGAGCTTCCCTCACCTAACAGCCCAGAGATATATAGTGGGCTCCTAATTCATTTGCAGGCATCCTGACATTTCCCTATTGTTATACAACAACAGCTAATCACCTTCCTTTGTTAAGTATGAATCACACTTCTCTTTAGGAGCTTCCCTATTGTTTGATGGTTTAGTAGCTGTGCCTAGGATTTACAGAGCTTCTTTGTATTAAAATGAGCCCGGCTCCCTCCTGCACTCAAAATTAAACAAAAAATAGAGATTAAAAGGCAGAAAAAAACACAGCAAAGGAAATGAATTAAAGTCTTTGATCTTGCCTTTCACAAATGGGATTGGGCTTTCTAATATTGTGGTAGCTGCCGGTGAGGCGGCGGGTGCCGTGGGTTAGCGTGGGTTTGTGTGTGCCAGTGTGTTTTGGGAGAGTTAAAAGGGAGAAAAAGACACAAATTGTAACTCATCAGAATGTAATTCCACTCGGTTACAAGTATAATTCCTGCCTGGCTTCTTGTAATTAATTTGAATGATGGAATCAGACAAAGCCAGCCTGCAGGAGAGCATGCATGCAAATGCTTCTATGCCCAGGTACCAGTATCCCCATGAGCATCTCCCCGGGGGACCAGCATCACTCAGGGACCAGCATCACTCCTCATGTGCAGCCAGTGAGGAACCAGAGCGAACCCTCAGCTCCCACTGGTTTAAATTAGCCTCTGGGAAATGGTTGCTGGGATCATGGGCTGAGCATCATGCTCCTCTTCTCTATGGGTGCCCAGAGAAGCCCTTCCAAACCTGTACCCTGGATCAAAACACAGAAAAGTGAGGAGTGAGGAGCTGGCAGAAGACTGAGATGTATCTTTTGATCTAGGCTTTCATATTCTCCATTGGGAAGGACAAAAGGGACTAGAATGCTCTAATGTTACAAGGACAAACAGTAGGACACCATGATGCTGCCCTCACTTTGCTCATCACCCTGGTCTACTTCCCTTCTCCCGCTGCCACCTCCTGCAAAAACATACACATGCAGACAAATCCCTTCTTGCCATGAGAAAAAGAGGTGTAAAAATGAGGAACTGCACATGTGTGAGCAGAGGCTTGGAGCAAATGGCTCTGGATAAGCACTAACCCAGCTCCTCCCCAGCCCAGCACACTGGGTGTGCATTTCCAGAGAGCCACTGGGCCCTGGCACTATAAATAGTTTATGGCATATCAAACTATTAAACATGATTTTAATCCCACTTGTGATGTTCGGTGCATAACTCACAGGAGGCTGACTTTGATGTGGCTGGTGGAACGGAAATCACATTGAACAGATGTTCCAGCTGGAGTCGCTTAGTGTTTCCATTAGAGACCCTGCTCGGGGTTGGGAGTTTTCAGCTGCTTTTTTCCCCTTTTCTTTATGGAAAGGAGGCTTTTATGACTCAGCTATTTCATTGCTCTAAGATGCCTGCATGAGATTGATGGGAGCCAAACTGAAAGGGGATATTCTCTCCCACATACACCCTGTGTGGGTAACACCCCACACCCTAGCCTTTCCTTGCTGTCTGTGAGCATCTTCGATGTTGTTTTGGGTCACAAAAGAAAGCAAAAGGAGAAGCAGGGATTTACCAGGCTGCTGCTTCCTGGGAGGGGTTATTTTTGGCTCCCTGGGATTACTTTGCAAGGCCACCTCTTTGAAACCTATGGTGTGAACAGCAGAGGTGGAGATGTGCAGGTTCCAGGCTGAAATGTTGGCATGGGGGGAGATGCTGGGGAGGAGAAGCAGGGGCTTGGAACTAAATGAGCTTTAATGTCTTTCCAACCCAAACCAAGCTGTGATTGTATAAAGAACCTCCTCTCAGCACCCGGGTGGTGCAGAGGGGTCCCTTGCCTTTGCAGTCAGCCTTGCCCAGGACAAGAAATGAGTGGTCCAGATAATTTTTGCTTATGAAGAGTACCATTAGCTTATGGCAAAGTGAATGCAGCCAGGTTGGGAAGTAAACCTGATGGATTGAGCAGCAGCTGGAGCAGTCTCTTGCATCCAGGATGAAAACTATCCCACTGCAGGCTGGTTAATCCATCTTGGTGTTTTTCTATCCCTCCATCCAGCACTGGGAAGCAGATATCCTCATTAGACCCCATTAAGAACATCCTTTTAATAGCTGGATAGGATATTATTATTGTTGCGTTCACAGCATGGATTATTTAACGGCTTGGAGTGGAAATTGGTGCTCTTTATTGGGTGCATCTCTTTTCAGAGCAGATTCCACCAGGCTCAGGGATGCAGCTCACGTCTCCTGCCCCTCACTGTACAGCACAATGTAATGATGTCTTGGGCTTCGCGTTGTCTGTGCGGATGCGAGTGCGTCTCCAGCTATTGTAACTGTTTGCAGGCTGTGAAATAACCCATGCTATTATCTCATTTTATCTGGCCAGCTCTGTCAGGACATGCTATCCAGCGACCCAAGAGCCTGTTAATCTTCCGGCAGCAAAAGCTGGAAGTCTTCAATAGTGAATTTTCTGCTGTGCTCGAGTTTGTTCAGGCAGTTTTAATTGGGCCCTGGGAAGCAGCTGGCATGGTAATATTGAACACCCTGCATTTGCAAATTGTTGGTAAATACAGCTGCAGGGATTGCGTGTGCAAATGAAGCCCTGCTGGAGAGAGGTCAGGGTGAGCCCCAGAGCAGCAGCTATTGCAGGGGAGGAGGGAAGGGATCTGTGGGGTTGGAAGAAGGAAGGTTTTGCTTCATGGGTTTACAGTAAAGGGTAAATGATGCGGCTTTCGCCACACACATGTCCTCATCAGTTAGTGGTTGATGCTCTGCTTCAGAGGAGGGAGACTTCTCACCCATTAGGTGTCTATCATGCTATCTCAGTGGAGAATAACACAAAGAACTTTGTGTTGAACAGCCTGTAACTCTGGAAACATGCTGGTTTGTACCAGAAACCTTAATGGGCCTTATCTCTGCTACTGGCCATGTCTAGAGATGCTGCTTGTGCAGCCAAAACCATTCCATTCTCCAGAGACACCAGAGAGCCTGGATCAGTTCTGCCACATGCAATGACCAATGAACACAGCAGCTGGTGTTGCTTTTGCTCCAAACCATGGACACAAGGCACAAAAGCTGGGAGCAGCCCGTCTCTGGGGGTGTCCATGTCTCTGTGACTGCACTCTATCAAGGTACCAGTAAAGGGAAGCCCCCAAATCCCAGCATCCCACTCCAGGCTGGAGTGAGAACTGTGCAGGCAGCCCTGTGGAGAGAGCAGGAGGTTGGGATCACACAGCACCCAGAGGTAGCTCGGCCGGCCATGTACTCACGCTGGATATCAATGGTGACAGAGGTCTCCTTCCCACTGGGAATGGCCTTGTTGGTGGCGCGGCAGACGATGCTCTCCCCATTCTCAATGTCAGAGGGGGCAATGAACAGGGTGCTCATGATGCTCTCCCTCTTGCCATCACGGAGAAGTGTCTGTGTGGGGAGAGACAGGGATGAGAAGAGGCAGTTTCCTACAGGAGAGGTCCCCTCTGCACACACAGAGGCAGCCCTCAGCCAGGCAGTGCTCCCTGCAATAACCGGTTCTCTGGCTGGAATCTGCCAAGAAGCCTTTGGGGAATAGCATAGGCAAATTTCACTGCACTTCCCTGAGAGTAGGGCACTTATCTCCCATCTGCTTCCCTCCAGCCCTGCTGTGCTTCAAGCTGGGAATGGCAGCTCCAGCAAGATGCATGTCCCAGGAAAGATGGAGATGGGACAGACAGACAACCAGCTTCTTGAACCTGCTGCCACCTCCTATGCCAGGGCAATGCAAAAAGATCCTGGGCCAGTTTAGTTAGCAAGGAGTGATGCCAGCTGCCAGCAGCATGGGACTGATCCTGACTGATCCTGTACCCCTGGATGCCATGAGGCGGTCCAGCCCATGGCAAATCACTACTCACTTTGTGCTGGGGATCACTGTGATGGAGATCTGAGGCTGCCAGAGATCCACAGCTACAGCAGTGGTTAAACAGCTCTATCTGCTCACCCTTGGCTCTTTGTTTCTTCCCTGCACTTCTCGCCTTTATCAGGGGCCCCTAAGTCCTCCTAATCCTCCTGCAAGTTCTTACAGACCATTGTCATGTCACCCTGTAGCCCTGTCTTGGGTAAACTAAACCAATCGAGCTCTCACATGCTCAAGATGCTGCATTGGTTTCAATCAATCTCTGGGCTTTCCTCTGGTTTATCAACATCCACAGGGGTCCAGAAATACCAGAAACTTGGCTTTTCCCAGCTGTTAATAACAGAGTAAATGCCCATGGATACACCCATCCCATAACTATGTATTTTGGATCCTTCCAGGCAGTTTTATTAAGCCTAAGTCTGTACCTTTCAAGTTTCCTCCTCCCCATGTAAGCCAAGTGCTTTATTGAATTATAGACATATGGCAGCAAAGCTAAAGCTTTCCCCACCTGGGTTCATCCTGACACTGTGTTCATGTGTACAGCTCTGCACTCCTCAGGCACATCAGGTGTGGTTGCATGGGGCTTTGAGCAATCTGGTTTAGTGGCAGGGAGCTGGAAGTGGATGAGCTTTGAGGTCCCTGTCAACCCAAACCATTCCATGATCTATGGTGGAGAGAAACTGTCACTGCAATGAAGCTATCCACAAGCAGGACCAAGACCTGTCTGCAGGTGATTGTCAGGGCCTGAGTGCACCAACAGTGCTTAATTTCCCTAATAGACCTCATCTGGAGGCTCTACCCAAGAGCTCTTTACCCATAAACCCCAGAGCAGTATTTAAGTTCCAGCTCTAGGATAGGTCCTGCTTTGGGAAGGTGATGTGGATTGGATGTTCTGACTTGTCTGCAGAGCTGCCTCATAACTATGGACATTCTGGAGATTGCTGCACTGTAAATAACCCTTCTATGGCCACCAAACCTGCTCTGGTGCTGTGCCCTTGGTGGTAAGGCTGCTACCCTGAGCTTGCTTTATTGTCCCTTTTAGTGCCCTTCCCTTATGGAACAGCCCCGCTTTGGGTGCTGACGATATAGTGGACCCTAACCTTGTGCAGAGCCTTCCTCTTACAGTGTCCCTGAGCCTCCAAACCCTGCAGCATTCCATAATACTCCCTATGGCTAAAAGAACCATCCCCTGATGCCCTTCAATGGGGATCAGGGTATGTATTTGGGTTTGCAGTCAGGGGGATGGGCCTCATGCAAAGACCTCTGGTGAATCATGAACAACTGAGGGGGTGATGTGTCCCCTGTGCAGAACAGGGCTCCCTTCCCCTCCCATGCTTGAAAGCTCCTTAAAATGCCATGGAAATCTCTGCATGAGAGAGAGCTACAGCCTGAAAAGCTCTGCTTTAGAAGGTGTTTTTCTCTTGGAAAGGAAAACAAAGGGAGGGGGGGAGGGTTGTTCTTCCTTCCCTGCTACCCACCACTTGTGGGGCTGAAAGGGGAAGGGCTTCAATGCTGGGTCTGAGCAGTCTGCAGTGGAGAGGAAAGCTTGGGATGAGCAGAGTGAATTAAAAACAACTGCAATGGTCTGGGTTTTAATTAATTCCACTTGATTGGAGAGAGGGAGAGGTCAGTTCTCTGTGGCTTTCATTAGTGCTGCATTTTCCATTGCACTCAGGGAGATGGGGCAAGTCCCCCCTCTGCTTGCACCCCTCAGCTCTAAGGAAACAACTGGGTTTCATCTGTGTGCTCTGCAGGGTGATGAGGAGGAGGAGGGTGCTCTGCTTGCTCTGCTTTTCAGGGCAGATGGGGTGATGCTGGAATGAGGCTGGATGGAGGCTTTGCAGTGCTAGCAGAGGGTGAAATGTTTATGAACAGATCTTCAGGAGCTGCAGAGGAATGCCTTTGACTCATGCCTTTGAAGTTTGCTTGCATTACAAATGGCTGCAAACTGACCCATTTTATGCCTCCAGTTTTGTTCTTCAGGAGTTTCCATTAGCGATGTCAAGTGTTACTGAATCTTTAGCACTTACCAGCCATCAGCCTGTAAAGAGGAGCACATGTGGGTACCCGTTCTGAGTGTGCTGTTGATTGCTCTTTGATGTTTTCCTTTATGACCCAATAAAGGCTTTCCATTTAAATTAAAAAATGCCAACAACCCTGATAATTTGTCATGGAAAATTGCAGTGGGAGGAGGGGACATATGTCACTGCAGCTGCCTTTCCATCAGAGGTTCTGCTATAGCCAAGCCCAGGCCAGTGTTGGCTGTGTGGTGCTGGACACAGCAGTAACACCACAGCCAGGTGGGGTTTTGGGGGAAGAAAAGGGCATGTCAGGCAACTGCAAACTATTAGAAGGTACAACAACACCCATCAGATTCAAATGGAATGTTTTCTTTCCAGCATCTCCATTGGGAAGGCTGCATGAGGTGGTACACAGTGAGAGTCTCAGCCCTGCAGTGTTGAAGGTGCTGCCTTAGATGTTTTGGAGCTGTGTGAAGGGCAGTGTTATGCTACACCTTTCTGAAGCAAGGGAAGAACTTTGTTCCCAGCCCTGTCCTGCCTCACCTTGGAGTAGGTGGCTCCATTGATAACTTCTCCTTTCCGCATCCAGATGATGGAGGCTGCTGGCTTGGCGTTATCTGCATGGCAGGTCAGGTTGAGGGGGTCTCCTGCTCTCAGGCTGATGATGGGACCCCCCATAATGACAGGGTCATCTGGAGGAACTGCAAGGAAATAGGACAGAGGAGACACTGTCATTTGGTAGCATTAAACCTGGAGTTACCTATAGGGTCTGGGCTGCCAGGACTGGACTGTGACCTCTCAGACGTCTGCAGCTGCCTTTGATGTGGCTGTGGCAGCTTCCAGCCCATCTCACCATGTTATATCTGGCTTGCCTTTTGCTGTTCATGGGAAAGCTCTACTCCAGACCTGAATTAAAGCCTCAAACCAGCTGAAGTTTTAGAGCATCCATGGCCTGGTTGGCTGCCTGAGCTTTGCAGTATCATGAGGGGTCAAGCCTGTGGTAGAGAGACCCACAAAGAGCTATAAAATACTCCAAAACCTCTGTCCCAGGATGTCCCTGAGCTGCAGAATGTGAACGGATGGAAAGTATTTGAAGGAAATATCTCTGCTTGTTGATGCTGCTCTTCTATTCCTCCCCAGGTAGCTATAACTGGCTTCTGCTGGACACAAGTGCTCTGACCCCTGTTCCTCTGACTGCAAGCTGGGAGATAGGTAAGGATGATTTGGAGGAGCTGGATTTGGACTGTTCCCTATTGAACTCAGGGGGAACACTTCTATGGGCATCAGGAGTGTTGTCTCCAGCTGCCTTTGAATAGGGCTCTGTTGGCAGCGCTCTGTCACAGTGGGATGGAAGAACCCCTGAGCACTGCCTTGCTCTGCTTTGATTTCCCTGTTGCTTTCCCTCATTGTCTGTGCTGTCTCGCTGCACAAAAGGTTGTGAGACTCCTCATTCAGACAGGTTCCTTCTTGCCATCCTGTCTTTTAAGCATTTCCCCCCTGTGCAAGCTGGTTTTCCTGGTGGGTGTCAAGCAAGTGTTTAAGATCTCATCCTTCCTTCTTCAGCCTGACAGCCTGTGTGAGTGCATCCTCATTACAGGACATGGGTTTGTTGATATCACACGGCCCCTGGGCATCTGTTTCTTGTGTTGGGAAGCACTTCATGCCACAGACAAGGAGGGATGGAAGCAAAGAGGAGGGGCACATAAGCATGTCTCCTCTTCTGTGACTAGCTCCTGAAGCCTGGCATCTCCAAGCAGTCCTGGTGTGGTAAGAGATGGGAAATTCAGCTGGTGAGAGGGGAAAGAAGCCTTCTCCATTACCCCAGCTGGGTCTGCTCTAGCCAAGACCTGCTCTGAAGAGGGATGATACATCTCTGTATCTGTCAGTCTAGCTGCTTACAACCAGATCCTTTGGGAAACCAAATGCTAGACTTACTATAGATAGATGTGTTGCCCACCTACCTTATGGCTTGTTTTAGGAGTTCTTGGGGCACATGTGGCACTGAGAAGCCAACAGAAATGTAGAGGGGACAGAAGGAAGGCATCCCTGTTGCAACTCCTCTTTAATAAGCAGAAGTGCTCATGTTAGTGAAGGATGCAGGGAGAAACTGCTGCTTCACACCCAGCTCAGAAGGAAGTGGCAAAGCCTCCTTCCCTTCAGCATCCTCACTGAGGGGATGCACTGGGGGAAAGCTGCTGGTTTTCGACCAAAGCAGAGGTGCTTTGGTTACAAGTCAGCACCTCTACCCCCTCCCTGAGCCATGCAAATGGTGTCAAAGCTGGCAAAGACCCCTCTGAAACCCCCCAGTACATCCCTGTTTCAGCTCCTGAGCTGCCCCTGTATTTTGGCTGTTTGAGAACTACTTACAACCCCTGCTCTGGCTCTTGCAGCTGAACTGGGGAGCTGGGAAGGGATTATGTTGTGTGACAACTGGAGGTGGCTGCCTGCATCAGCCTGGGATTTGTAGGCAAGGCAGATGTGCTGGTTGCACACAACGATGGTCACACACGCGTCTGCCAAATGCTGTGAGTAATGGGATTTCTCAGCTCAATGGGTGGAACCCAGGGGCTGGAGGCAGAAAAGCTTTTCTACATGGATCCAAAATGTACTTTTCCAGGCTACAAGATTGGGAAAAAAAGAGTGAAAATCTGTGGTTTGGGTTGGCTGCAACGTGTCAGGCCTGAAACATGAAAATGTGACAAAATCTGCTTCATTCTGCTGCTATTTAGCTATTATTTTCATTTAAGAATTCAATGGATGAGTTTAAACTGTGTGAAAAAAACCCTCAAAATGATATTTTTCAGTATTCTTTCACCTCACTGAAGCTATTAATTGAATTTGACCTCAGCTTGTAAAATATTGGAAATGCATCTTGTGGAGCAGGGGGAAAAGCAGCCCATGAGCTGTTTGCTGAACAGCAGCCTGGAATTACATGAAGGGAAACCTTTAGTGGGAAGTTTAATATTCCTAACAGATGCCCTGCAAGTGGCTGGTCATTGGCTGATACCTCAAGACCCTCAAAGCAGCCCTGCCTGTCCATTAGCTGCACATGAAACCTAGGGGACATCATGGGACAATCTAATGCAGATGGACATTGAGCTTGTGTCAGAAAACCTTGTTTTCTAACCTACTGTTTCGTGCCTGTTTCCTCTTATTAGGTTAGCAGCAAGACTTGAGGAGCTGTTCGAGGAGGACAGAGAATGGGCCCTGATTGCATCTTCCCAAGTAAGTGGTTATTATCCCCCAGTTTTGCATGTAGCCATGAATTATTGATGGTCTCCAGGCTCACCAACCAGGGGACCTGGTTGGGGAGGAGAGGGGCTGATGAATAGGAATTGGCAATGTTTCTCAACAGCTCTAACTCCTGCAAAATGAAGGGTGGATGTATTCCTTCCTCCCTCTAACTCCAGCTTGGAGAGGAAGAGGAGGAAGGAAAGAATGAAGATAAAAAGAGGAGAAAAAGGAAGAAGGGAAAGTGAGAAGCTGGTAGCAGAGAGCCATGATCCATTATTCATCCCCTGTGCTCCCAGGATTGGTTATTATTATAAGGCATCACTACAGAACCTGGTCTCCTAATTTTTAATCACATTAATGTAGAAGCACCAGCCTTTCTGATTAATACAGGGATATAAATAGGAGGAGTTGTTTGGGGTTGTGTGTGGCTATTCCTGACAGCAGAGAAAACAGAGTTAACCTTTACATGCCTGGAAAGCTTAAATAGAGAATGAAAGAGAAGTGATACAGGATGGCTCATGCCTGTAAGAGTACAAACAAGCCAGAGAGACGTATGACAGGACCTGTATGGGGTTGGAATCCAAACAGATTATCCCTGAATGGGCATTGCATTGGAACCTGATCACAGAATCATCATAGAATGGTTTGCACCTAGAGCAGGTTGGTCCCACCATCCTCATTGGGAAGTATTAAGGTGAGAGGCCCCAGCAGAAGGTCTCCTGCTCCTCCCAGTGCACTCAGGACCTCAACTGAAGATGAAACTCCCTAAAGAATCCAGACCAGCTTCTCCCCATCACCCTCCTGTTTCATGTCAAATCCCAGGACTGCTGAAGGTTCTAAACCAGCCTTGGCCAGGCATTAACCTGCTCTCTGTAGCTATGGGCTGTGTGGATGAGTGAGGACAGCCTGCTGTCTCTGCTGCTTGCCTTCCAAAGTGCTTTGGGAATAGCATGCTTCCTATCAGCATAAAGAAATACAGATCAATGAGTGGTGCTCTCAGGCTGTGCATTCAGCAACTCCCTAAATTACTTGGCTAGTTAGAAGCTTTCTTGCACACAGACCCACCCTGCAATGCTTAATTGTATGATTAATCAATGAGACCATGCAGAATTAGGGCTGGCCTATACCCCAGGCTAACATTGCACAGGTGGCTCTAAACGCTCCTGGCATCCAGGCTGCTTGAGACAACAGGATCCTCCAGCAGTCAGCTCCTGGAAGTGGAGAAGGCAAAAAGCCCTCCAGCCACCTGTACTTCTTGCCCAATTAAAGCTAATGGCTTCTTGCTGTTGTGACTGGTGCCTCCTTGCTGCTGGGTTTGTGTGGCCAGCTTTGGGACAGGGTTAGGAGATTGGACTCGAAATGCTCACTGCTTGGCTGGGAGGGAGATAGTGAGCAGCCCTGAGGGTTGCTCTGAGCCATGTATCTGCAGGTAACATTCAGCTGATATTAGGCTCAGCCCAGCACCAGGAATGAGATCCCTTGTGTAAGGCATTGCTGATACACTGCTCATCTTTCCTATAGGGTCTGTGGCACTCTAGGTCCTGGGTCCATCCTGCATGTGTGTGAAGGGAGCAGTGACCAGAGGATGCTCTTGGTGACCGCAAGATGTTAAAAACCATTGGGAAGTCCTCCCTACCCCCAAAGCTCACAGTCTAGTGTAGACCAGAAGCATCCCCAGCACTCCACAGTAGTTTACTGACAGTGCTTCGGCTGGCACTCTGAGAACACAAGGCCCCATGGAGATGATGATGAAACCAAGCTGAACAAGGGTTATGTTTGCTCCTGTGTTCTGTGCCTGCTGTAAGCAAGCACTGGGGACCCCAGGGAGGCAGCCTGCAGGGATTCAGCTGACCCTCTCATGCAGAGAGGGTGGATCTGGAAGCTTTGCTCTGGTGTTTGTGTATTCAGACATCGCGTTCTGGCCTTGTCAAAGAGGAATGTTTGCCTCTTGTAGACAAGTCAAGCTTATGAGGGCACCACAATACACGTGCTCTGGCTGAGCGTACCCAGGCACTGCCCTCATCTGCAGGCAGCTGCTTGCTGCTGGGAGTAACTGCAATACAAAGAGTGGTTTCCTTTGCAGATCCAACCTGTGCTCCACACTGGGGCATTGTGTCCGGTTTTGATGCCTGGTTAAGGTGCTTGTGGAAGAGGCAGGATTTAACCTGCACCTCCTGCGTTCTCCTTATGCCCTGCTCCAAAATGGATCCTCCACGTGTGGTCAGTGTAGCAAGGGTGTGACTTTGACACTAAGCTTGGTGTTAATGATGATCAGCAAAGTGACAAGTTAATATAGGCTGTTGTATGGGTTCTGTGCTCCAGTGGGAACTGGCATGTCCTTTCCTGCTTGATACCTACAGGGAATAGCCTCCTCTTTGCTGTCGAGGTCTGATTTCCCCACCAGCCTTGGGGGTGTTCTGCAGAGTTGCTGTTCCACATGTTGCCCTTGAGATCCCGGTGGGGGTTTAGGTGCACTTGTGGATGTTGATCTTGGTTTGGGATAGGCAAAAGATGGAAGGGAAAGAGCAGCTTTCCTATCAGGTGAGATCAGAGATGGGCTTGTTTAATTTGGCAAAGTGAGGCTGGGAGCCTATGACTGGTTGAAGCAAAAGAATTGGAAAGGTTGGGAGAAGACAAGGGAAAAAGCAGGAAAACTTGGACACTGGGAGAGAAAGAAGGTTCTGTTTCATCAAGTACCTAAGATAGCTTCACAGGAGGAAGGAAAGGGGGTAGAAAACAAACCTGCTTTCAGGATGCAGCTTGGTGCACTGGATAAGAGAATCCCCTTATAGGGATTGTGTTTCTGGCAGCAGTTTTCCAGCAGGCTGCCTAGGGTCTCACTGTATTATCAAGCCTGAAGGCTATAAATTGTGAGGGCCTAAAGCACTGCAGAGCAGCTTACAGCTACATGAGTGTTCAGCTGTTTCATTTATCAGGACTTCACACATTTAGGATTCAGATTTCCAGCAGCTCTTCAGAGCTAGGAAGGATATAAACAGGCTCTTAGGTTTTGTCCAGCACTTTAAAGGCTGAGATTTCACTGTGTCTTGGTGCTGTCACGGGTTAGGGTATTTTCAGGGTAGCATTAACCGGAGTCGTGGCAAGTCTTTGGGGCTTGGGGGAACCTAATGCTGGACTGCAGTCACAGCTCCCCCTAACCATCCTGGTGTGCATCCGTCCTACATCTCCCTGGTGCATTCAGGATTGCAGATGAGGAATGTTGGCAGGTAAGTCAAAAGGAACAACACGGGGCAAGTGATCTGAGTTTACAAATAGGGTTAGTGCCAGGGCTGAGAGTCCTGACTCCAGCTTGTAATATTCCCCCCTCCAAGCATGACTGACCAGATACTCCTTTGCATCCTGCATCTAAACCTGGAGCCCATTCCTGCCCGCAGGCTGCTCAGCAGGGTAAGGCTCAACTCTTCTGCAAGGGAAACAATCCGTGTCCTTCCCTACACAAGGCAGGCTGGAAAGCATTCAGTTCATGCTGTGCACTGTCAGCTTACAGAGGCCATGCTGGCTATGGGGTGAGCTCTGGCACTGCTTCAAAGCACACAGCTCCCTACCCATGTTCCACCAGCCTCTGCTCCTGCTGGGATTGGCATGGAATGGAAGGATGGATGGTTGGAGGATGCCTTCCTGCAGGTCTCCATGCCAAGCCCTGGCAGGGTCGCCCACCCTGGGAAGGCAATTGCATGGTCTGTACAATACATGAGAAGAAATGGCCTCAAGCTGCACCAGGGGAGGTTTAGTCTGGATATTGGGAATAATTCCTTCCTCAGAAGGGTAAAGGTATTGGAACAGGCTGCCCATTCCTGGAAGTGCTCAAAAACTGTGTAGATGAGGCCCTGAGTGACAAGGGTTAGTGGTGGCCTTGGCAATGGTTGCACTTGATCTTGAAGGTCTTTTCCATTCTGGTTGATTCTCTGTCTACAGATCCTCTGTCTCCTGTGTCCAGCTTGCTGCTGCCGGACCTCTGCTGCCTCATTCCTCTCTCTGACCCAAGGCAGCTGAGCCTGGACAGCCTGAGAAGCGCAGGTGCCCTGGGAGAGGGGCCTGAGCACAGCCAGTGATGGAGGAGAGGAAGCGGATGGGAACAGCACAGCCTGGGGAAAACACACTGAAAAATAAATCAAAGGAAACCAAGGGGAGCAGGGAGAAAAATAGTGATGAAAGTTTAAACAGCGCATCTCTTCCCTGGGCCTATTTGTCTTGTGGCACTTTGGTGTATGTGTGTCTGAGCTGCAGCAGCGATGCTGGCTCCTCTGGTTCCTAAGCGCACACAGGGATGCTGCTCTGCCACCAGGGAAGGGTAAGAGCTCATCACCCAGAGCAACCTGCATCCTTGCTTCCCTCCTGTCCGCCTGCAGCTGTGATGCACAGACCCTCATAAGCTGCTGATATTTCCCCAGACCTGTTTTTTACCCCCTATCAATCTATTTCCAGCCACTGAAAGTCCCACATGTTCCAGACTGCTTTGGATCTGGGTTTCTCCAGTGGAATGGTGGCCTGCTGGAGAATGCAGATTAATCAGGCACAGCTAAAGCTTTGCCTTCATTTAACTGCAGCAAAGCTTTGCCTGGACTTGCCAGCTCAGCTCCACTTTCCCACTGTGCCCAGGAGGGGCTGATCTTGCCCCACCAAACCCACCTCATGTTGAGCACTATTGCTGTAATACTCTTTTTGCTTTTACATGCTTTTTCCTCCTCTTTTCCTAAACAGCCATAGCTTTCTCATGTGCTCCCTTTTCAGCCATCATTGCCTGTGCTGAGGTGTGAGATGTAATTGCCATTTCAGATGTGTGTTGGTTGTTCCCGTGGTTTTGCTGTCCCCACTGTTTGCACAGCAAGTGAATCAAGCCCAGGGGAAGGATGAAGATGTTTCACCCTTGTTAACTCTGGGTGATGGGGAAGATGGTGTGCAGCACTTTGAGAAGGCAGCACTGCCCCTGCTGCTCTCTGTGGACAAGCTGGGTTAGACCCACCAGCCACTGGGAAAGCTCCTATCTTGCCTTTGCAGCTATAGCAAGAAGCTCTCTTGATTCCACCACCTGCACCTGGGCACAGAGACATGCTCCTAAGCATTGGGCTTCAGCACAGGTTGAGTGTGGAGAGATGGAGAGGCTTCCAGGACCTGTCTGTGAAGGAGATGGGCTAATGTGGGAGCAGGTAAGGATGTGGGGTGTTGTTTACAGCTCACCTCTATGCTGTGGCTGTTGGTAACAAAGTACAGCCATGTCTGATCTATCCCTTTACAGCACCTATACCCAGCCAATACTTCTCTTTACAGGTCAACAATTGCAAGTCCTTGGAGATCCCCTTTCCTAGGTGGGGATGAGCTGTGCATTGTATCAAGTGATGTTTATTCCAGCCCCTGTCAGGGGAGATTCCTGCTCAGATCCCTGGTTGTGTGGCTGTGGAGGAATCCAGGGCAGCTCACACCAGGGAGACCCACCAGGGAGATGGAAATACAGCACTTAGCTGTTGTGAGACAAGGACGGCACACACAGGGGTAAGCTGGGAGTGGGAGCTTTGATCTGGGTACCAACCGAACCCTCCTGGGTGGAAAACGACATTAGAAATTACAACTGAATGCCTTAGGAGGAGACTAATTCCATGCCATGCCCTAGATCTGTCAGTGCTGCTCTTCACTTCCATCTCCCCAGTACTGCACTCGTGCAGAGCAGTTGGACCCAAGCCCACTGGAGCATCCAGCATGGGGGCTAGCACAGGTTAAGACACACTTCTTGCCCAATATAAATGGCCTGACCCTCTTACACAGTCTCTCACACCCCAAATCCTCCTGCTGTTGTGCTGGAGAAGGTCCTAACCCCATTCCCACCATGGGACAGCAGGACTCCTGTGGCGTGCCATGCAACCATCTGCAAAGTCAGCCCTGTTGTAGCTTTCCTGGTGCAAAAGTGTAATTGCAGCCCAATACTCTGCTCCAGCAAACAAGGAACAACTCCTCCAGCTCTGTTTTAAGTGCTGTGCACAGCATTTAGAAATCAAGCAGATGACCCACTGATGATGCTCTCTGGACGACACGTCCCATGTGGGCCTTGCTAAATGCCAGGGATGTGCCTACATTGCAGAGTTCACTACCCTGTTCCTTCAGCAGCAATAAGGGCTGAGAGAATCATTAGGGATGAATCCAGCAACCATCAGAGGAGCTGGATCGATGAGCTGCAATGCCTTATCTACAACAGTGGTGGGGACAGATGTGTTAGAGAAAACCAAACCCAGCCTTTCCAGGATGGAGTGCGATCAATCACAGCGTTCCCAGCATTGACATGTGTCTGGGTTCAGCCTGACTCTGGTTATCAGACAGCAGCACAGCTCCATTGCCTATGGAAAAGTTCAGCCTTGCAGATGCAAACTTTGCATGCCCTTGTCTGCCCTCCTGTCCCACTGAGACACTCCTGAGATCATTTATCCTTGCATAAGGTCCCCTATCTGCGATAAATATACAAGTCTTTAAGGTTCTGGTCAGAGGGAATTCCCCCAGAGCTGCTGTTTGCACTCAGGTCCCCCCTTTGAAGGCACCCCCACCACCCATTAGTACAATTGTATAGTAGGAGAAAAATAGGGCTGCAATGGCAGGAAACCTTCCTGGTGCCTGCTTAGAGGTAGAACCTTGGGTGGATACATAATAGGGTAGATTTAGATTAGATAATAGGAAGAAGTTTTCTTTAATCCATTCTGTAATCCTTTAGGTTTGCTATGTTTGGTGCTTTTGCAAGGGTTTCTCTCTGAGAGGAGCACAAAGATACAGGGGTCTGTATCATCTTTAGGGATGAGGGTGCTTGTGTATGGCACCCTGCAAGGCAATGGGCAGGTTCCCTGGTGACATCCTCACTAGAAATGGTTGTTTTGTAGGAAAAGATCTAATGAAAGGTGGTCAGTGATGAGAGAAGAGACTGAAGAGTGTGGGGAAAAGAGTGAACAAGCCAAGCTGAGCTAGAGCACCTACAGATGGGTGCAGAGCTCAGCTAACCACATCTTCCCTGCATCTCCTCCCAGCCCATCCAGCCAGGGCAATGGTGTGTTATCATTTCCTACCACCCCAGATGAATTGATTTTGAAAGATGCTTTGCTTTAAGAGCAGTTTACAGCTTGGTGAGTGTCAATAGTCGAGCAGTGAGAGGTGGGAGGTGCTCATCAGCTCACTGGGGATCTTTAATTCATTAGGTACCAGAGCCCTCCTCTTGCTGCAGGACATGGTGTTTGTTTCCTTTGCTGTTAGGCAGGAACCACCTCAGGCTGCTCCAGAATCTGCTCCCAAAAGTCTTTTTTCTAAATAGGATATTGATTTTTTCCCCTTTCCTTTTTTCTCCCTTTGACGGATGGTGTGTTCCAGAGCAGTGTCTGCTTGCTGGAATTTCAGTCGTTTTTAATTAAGGAATCAATAGCAAAAAAGGCAACAAGTCAACGGGGACACATTTTGGTCAGGGCCTCTTGTTCCTCCTAGAGGGTGGTGGTGCGTTTGAGCTGGGAAATGAGGCGAGGAAAGGGAAGGGGAGCGAGCACAGGGTGTGAGTGACAATTCCCAGGAGCTCCTGCAGCAGAAGGAGTTGTGTTTCCTTCTGATTTTGTGGTTGATTGGGGTTTTTTTCCTCCATCTAACATCTCTGAAACATTATGGGCTGAAAAGCAGCAACTCCCTCAAGCCTGGTCTCCTCCATAGACACAATTAGTTATCCCCTGATACTGCCTGCACAAAGCCACGTGGCCAAGACAGCGCTAACTACATCCCAACTCCCACCATACCAACTATCTGCTCACCTACAGCGCTCAAGCAGGAAGAACCCTGCTCAGCCACAACAGAGCAGCCTCAGGAGGAAGCAGCGTGGATGGCGTAGAGTCCATCAGCAATCTCAGCCTCATTACAAACAGTGATCCCTTGACACGGAGCAGCGATTTACAGGCACCATTAGCCAGAAACAGAGAGATGCTGAGAGTGGCCTATTTCCTGCACCTCCTCTATGCCACACGATTCCTGAAGGATAACAATAATTAGCTGGAGTGTCTCAGGGATGATTGGCAAGTCCCTGGGGCTGGAGTTCCCCTGATGTGCTGTCCTCATCTGCAATGCTTTGAAAGCAAAGGAGACAACTGTGCCGAGCAGCCAGCTCTGAGTGGTGAGGCTGGGGGCTGTACCTGCGGGGCTGCTTTGGGATGCTGCCTCTAGATGTGCTGCTGCAGAGACAAGCCAGGCTTTGGGTGTTCCCTCCTGCAGCAGGTAGGACTTGGCTCCTGCTGTTTTCTTCCTCACCCCACTCTGAGTGGCCTCTCTGCTTTTGAAGCTTTAAGGGACCTTAAAGCTCACCCAGTTCAGCTTTAAACACTGCCAGGGATGGGGCAGCCACAGCTTCTCTGGGCACCCTGTGCCAGTGCCTCAGCACCCTCAATGGGAAGAGCTTCTGCCTAAGAGCTCAGCTCAGTCTCCCCTCTGTCAGGTTAAGGCCATTCCCCTTGGCCTGTCACTGCAGGACCTTATCCAAAGCCCCTCTCCAGCTTTCTTGTCAGCCCCTTTATGTAGGGGCTGGGAATGAAAATGACCTTAAACAAGGAGGTCTCTGCACTGTGAGCTCTGCTTCTCACTCCAGAGAGGGGTCAGTGAGCACAGGGTACAGCTGCTCACTCAGAAATCGAGTCTGTGGCATTGCCAAGGGAGACCCCTTGGGGCATGGATTGCTTTTGAGAGAGGCAATGCCTTGCTCAGCTTCCGCAGGGTGGGAGGGATGGGCAGAAAACCTCTGCCAGATAACTCAGCAGCACCAAACCTGTGCTGCTTTTGTCACATCATTTCTCACTCTTCTTATAGCCCAGATCCTAAATGCATTTGAAAAGAGGAGGAGCAGAGCCTTTCATCACAATCAAACCAACCTGTTTCTAGTCCTCAGTACTGCAGAGCTTCAGAACATGACCCTGGGATGCTCCACCAGTAACGGAGGCAAAGCATTTTAATTGTCACTAGAAACCCCTCACTTCTTCACACAGTCTCAAGGCTTTAGGAACCTGACATCTGATTCTGGAGTGCCTCTTGTGCACGGAAGCTGTTCCTAAGCCTCCCTGTGACAGTGTTCACCCTGGTGCCTCCAAGCAGCAGGTTCACAAACAAAGCCTCGCCACCAATAAAGAGGGTCGTGCACATCTGCAAACAGCCCTGTTTGCATCAGAGCTTGCTTTGGGGACTGTTTGTGAAGGGAAAAACACTGAGGAGTTCTTCATGAGCTTCCCAGCTCTAAGCAAACTGTTCTATTGGCCAGGCTGTGGCTCACTCTGCCCATCTGGGTCCAGGACCCATCCTTGGTGCTGCCAATCCCTCTCGAGGGGCTCATATGTCCTAATTCAGACCATGTTGTGCCATTGCAATCCTAATTTCACCCCATCAATAATTGGCTTTGTCATTATTTCTCTGGCTCTTTCATCTCCAACCCAAACAGAAGGGTGTCCCCTGCCTGCTCCTTGTTGTCCCTGTTTGTTCAGAGGGATGGATGAGTGTCACTGAACTCCACAGGGATGCCCAACACTGCAGGCATTGTAGTAAACCCAGGGATTAATGCACTGATTCCTCCACCCTCCTTTGCTCAGTTCTTGTAGCCTGAAGCATATGTGTTACAAGCCCAGGCAGCAAGCAATTAGGGTTGGGGATCCTAACCAGGAAAGGGGTGTGCAGCAATGCAGAGAGGTCAGGGGAGCAGGGATACATTAAGTAAACATGACTCATTACAGTGGAGAAAAGGAGGATGCTGCTGCTGTGCTGGCCTTGGTATAAACCAATTCAATTAACTCTTTGTTGTGCTGCACTAATGCAAAGCTAGGCTGAGAACAGGGAGAAAACTTAACTCCTGGGGGGTGGGCTTTGATTTCTCCTCTTTTATACCCTCCATGGTGCCTGGGATGGTACAAATTGACTTGAAATCTGGCTTGAGATAACCAATAACTCCTTGTTCTTCTTGCAAATACCCCCCTTCCCCAATGCTTGCCAGTTTCTAAGAGTGGTTTTCACAACAGAATCACCCCCAAAGCACAAAGTATGGTTCATTTTGCCCTTCACTGCAGCAAGGCAGTGGAGGAATGAGGTGAGACTCCAGGACTGCCTATTCTGGGTGCCATTCACAGCTCTCCTGAATACTCATGTGTGATGTGAATAGTGAACGCTCACTTCCCTTCCTGATTCCCCATGGTAGGACCTGCAGGAGGAAAACCCTTTAACACAACCATCACTGGCCTCATCTCCCATGAGCTGGAGCCAGAGGAAAGGAGACACTTGGAATGCAGGAGTAGGAGCAGCACAAACATCCTTTGGGGCTGGCTCTGCCTTTTCCACCTCTCTGTATTGGTACCTGTCCCTGAGGGATCACATGTGCCATCACCATCCTGAAAAAAGGAAGGTTTTCCCCCTCATTTTAACTCACTCATTTCTCTTACTACTTCTTTTTTGAAGGAAAGAAGTGGAAGAAAGAGGACAAAACCTAAAACCTTCTCAGAGACTTCATGTGAGCACTGAAACAGGAGAAGGAAAAGAGAACATCTGCACATATTCACTGCAAATACTTTCATCCTGACCACTGCAGCCTTAGCTGGCATCTTCCCAAAGTCCAGCTGAAGAGTGCCACATGTCCACCTTTCTCCAATGCTGATGATATGAACAGCATCCTTACCTGCTGCAGAAGTTCTACCAGCCACTGCACTTAGCCTGGTTTTGCACATAGAATCACAGGTTGGATTGGCAGGTACAGCCTAGGTGGCATTAAACCAGCATGGAGATCCTGGATTAAGAGAAGAGCCAGGAGCTGCCAAAGACTCCTCATTCAGCATGACTTTGATGCAGAGAATTAAAGATGAGGTGATCAAGTAAAGGTGATGAAGTTGGTGAATAAGATGCTATTTGCAACGCCTGTCAAATTGATGAATTTGAACTGGAAGGAAAATTTACCCAAAGTTTGGGCCAGAGACAATATTATTCATTGTCTCCACCATCCTCTGCTACTCTATTATTTAGGATGATTCAGCCTCCGCCTCAGGAGAAGCAAAGCAACAGTCCACATAACCCACCCGCACTGCCACAGCCACATCTGCCTGCATCAGCTCTCTCCTAGTTACCTACAGAGTCAACCCTTGCAGAAATCACACTGAGCTCATTGATAATTCACTTTGTGCTGAAAAGAACAAACCCTCAGCTCACCTGATGATTATTTTGTGGGGCCCACTGCTATTAAACCAACCTCCAAATTCCTTCTTGCATGATTCTTCCTAATGCCAAGCACCAGCTGTCACTTTGGACGTATTAAGACATGCCTTAAGTGCAAGTGAGTGTTGGGTTTAGCATCGCTGGGGGAAATCCATCCCTCTTGCTATTGCTCTGAGAGAGCTCATGCCCTGAACAGGAAGCGTGTGATGAGCACTTTGGGCTGGATCTTGACGCAGCAGAGCCTTCAGCAAGCTTATTAAAGCTTGGGGGGAGGTTTGGGTATTACCCTGTAGTTTTGTGGGTTGCCATTATCATAGAATCACAGATTGGTTTGGGTTGGAAGGGGCATTAAAGCTCAGGTTGCTCCAACCTGGCCTTGAACACCACCAGGGATGGGGCAGCCACAGCTTCTCTGGGCATCCTGTGCCAGTGTCCCACCACTCTCATAGTAAAGAACTTCCTAATACCTAATCTTTAATCTCCCCTCTGTCAGTTTAAACCCCATATCCTGTCCCTACAGGCCCCTCTCCAGCTTTCTTGTAGCCCCTTTAGGCACTGGAAGCTGCTCTAACATCTCCCCTGAGCCTTCTCTTTGTTATCAGAGCAGGAGGAGGCTGATGAGCAAGAGGGAGATGTGAATGCAGATTTCACACAGAGGCAAGCCAGAGATATGGGTGGTTGCCACTTCCCATATCTTTTTTGCCCAGTCAAGTACCTCAATCAACACAGAGCATTAGGAACAAACCCAGAGGCAGCTCTGTGGCAGGAAAGAAAGAGAAGCAGCTGAAAAAACCCTGTATTCTTCATTTACTCTAGTTAATTTTAGCCTAATTTGATCACAATATTGCTCTGTAAATATCGGCCCTTCTTTAATAAGTCAGCATTGGCCACGGAGGTTGCAATTGCGATGTAATCACCCGGTGTATCATAAAAGACTTTCTCTGTTAATTGTTAGGAGGAACTGGAGCCATTCTGCAGCAGGTATGGGATTGCAAAGAGAGATAATTATAACCAGATCTAATTAGTAATTATAACAGACCTCTCCTAGAAATTGCTTTTTACTTAAATATCCCCCCAGTGCTCCTAAAAAGACTTTGCTGGTTGCACATCAGTGTGCTGGGACAAGGTGTGGGTCCATCTGACCCCCATCCTCACCCCGGCATGTGATGTGTCCTCAGCACAGGCTGAGGGAAGGGAGCAGGGAAAAGGAGCAGTGAGGCAGAGCTGAGACAGGAGAGGGTGCTCTCGCTGCAGTGATGGAGGCATGGAAGGAAACGGGGTGTCCTGGTGCTGGGAATTGCAGGGTGAGAGTCCTGCTGCCTGGATCCACATCCCCAGGGATGCTTCCCCTCCCCATAGTGGCATAAATCACACAAGGTTTACAGAAGACAGGAAGAATAGGAGAGAGATTACACAGACAGCTGGGAGATGGGTGGTAATGGTTCTGGTTTCATTTCTCTGCCATGTTAATGGACACAACCCTCCCAAACCTGTCCTGTGATACAGTTCCTGCCTCCAGAAAAGAGCCTGGGGCTCCCAGATACTAACATACAACAGAGCACATCATGGTAGATGCCATACAGCAGCAAAGGAGATGTCCAAGCCCAGGGAGGCCAATTGCTGGAAACTTTTCAAACCTCTGCAGTTTTACTCTTCCATCCTTCTTTGTGTCTTTGCACCAGTCAAAGGTACCTTTGAATAGCACTAGGAAGCAAAGCACCTCCAAGTCCTGCCTAGGGAGCTGAGCAGAAAGCTGCAGAGCCAGAAAGAGAAGCTTGTGCATGAAATCTGTGCTCCAGTTCCAGCAGGTTTCCTGAGCCTGAAATCCCTCTTCCAGCTCTCCCAGGGTTGTGGGTGCTCCTTGTCCTTCCCACCCCACTGCGGACATCCTTGTGCTGCCTGTTGGGGACTGAAGCCCTGGTACCACCCGAACTGCTTTGGAGGATGGAAGGAGAAGATGGGCAGCTCAGCCTCTGCAGCAGATCCTTATTTTATGCAAACTCACAAACTAAGCAGAAAAGTACCAATGAGGACAACTTTGGTGATGGAGGAGCAGGAGGTGTCTTCACGTGGTCCTTTCTGTAAAGGCAGGGCAAGAGAAGCTAGGGGTAATTAAACACAGCTAGCTGAAAGACAGACTGGATGGCCTAAAAGGATTTCAGCCCAGACTGTAATTACTGGGCTGCACCAATTCTGACCCATATTAGCCTATGCTGATGCAGTATATTTTAATGTAGTTATTTCCTCTCAAACAGAGCCATCTCCAGGGGGCTCGTTGGGCAGCTGAGTTAGTTCACAGCTGGGGACAGTCTAACTAGGCCAGCACTGCAGGGTTGCTTTAAGATTATCATTCCTTTTCCTGCACATCTCAGTATCATTCCCAGCAGGGAGCACCCACAGACAGCAGCATGTGCGCAACACACGTGTGTGGTGGTGGGAAACCACCATGTGATGAGCAAGTGGGATGCCACCAAGACCAATGGGATGTGATGCTGGGACCAGGATAAAAGCCAGCTGGAAGGTAGATGATGGTGGAGATGTGTGTGCTCTTAGGAGGCAGTTTGAGGGCTTGGAGAGACCTGAGAAGGGACAGTTCTTTGGTAGCTTCTGAAAAGCATCTCTCACCAAGGTGGTACTCTGCATATTTAGGGTCCCTTCTAACCCAAACCATCCAGTGATTCTACGACATGCACCAGACATTCCTAATCCCAAATGCCATCCCTGAAACACAAGCAATCCCACTGCAATTCCACTGCCAGCTCCTGATGTGGATGAAGAGACCTGGCAGCTCCATCACATGCATGGCCTGGAGCGAGACACATTCCACATCCCACTGTGTTATTGCCACAGTGCCCGTCTCCCTAATCAGGGCTTCTCACTCCATGCTGACCTTGTACCTTCCGGTTCAAGGCCCCTCTATGGCAAAGCAATTCAATTAAGCCCTGGTGCACTGAGATTGCTAAAATCAAAGGGGGAGGGAATAAAAGGAGCCCAACAACAACAGCAAACCCACCCTCTGGAGAACAATTTTCTTCTATGGATTTTTAAGACCAGTGGCTCAAGAATCACTTTCTCGTTTTTGTGCTGTCTCTCCAGTCAATAAATAAGAAGGAAATAAAGGATTTCAGAGAAAATAGAATGCAGTCAAAAGGTAAATTGTGGTCTTAAAAGCCCCTAAGAGACTGTCACAGACTTTGAAATGTTTCCTAGTTTGAGACCATTTCTTCCTGACTACATGGTTTCCTCTCCTTTATTTGTATCTCTGGGAGGTAATCTTTAAAACTGATTTTCCCCTGGTTGCATTTCATCGGCAAAGAAACTAAACAGGCGGCTGCATTACAGTAATAACATCAACATTTCAGCCACCTTCGCCTTAATTATTTCTCTGTCTTGCCAACAGAAGCAGTTAAAAGAGATTTATATTGGGGTGGGAGGGGTAAGCTGCATGCGTGTGGATGGGGAAGATAACCTGAAACAACCCATTTCTCCCTTGTTATATGTTCACCAGCAGCAAAGAAAAAAAGGAGTAAAATAAAGAAAGAAATACCCAAGGTAAAAGGTTTGGGCCATTTAAGTAATAATAATGTCAGCATTTCACCTGTCTCTTGCTTAATTATTTCCTTCCCTCAGCTCCGCCACCTGAACCAGTTTAGATAAGATTTCAGTGTGGATAAGGAAGAAGAACCTTTATTCACCATAGCAGATAAGCCACTTTTTCCAATGGAAAGGAAGAGAATACAGTACTAAAGCCCTCCTGCCATCGAGTCTGATTTATCAACAGCCTCTTAGCAAAAGCCACTTGCTGCTAAAAGCTTGTGAAGTTTTGCAAAATACGCCCGGATAAGAGAAAAGCACTTGTAAAGACAAGAAAGGGAAGCTGGAGCGTGCCAAGCAGCACGTCAGCATCACTGTCGGGCCAACACACATACCCAAGGTCAACCCAAAAGGCACAAGAGTGACAGGACAAAGGGGAATGGCTTTAAACTGACAAGAGGAGAGATTTAGATTAGATATTAGGAAGTTCTTCCCTGCTGGCACAGTTTGCCCAGAGAAGCTCTGTCCAAGACCAGGTTGGACAGTGCTTGGAGCAACCTGCTCTAAGTGGAAGGTGTCCCTGCTCGTAGCAGAGGGTTGGAACTGAGCTTTAAACTCCCTTCCAACCCAAACCACTCTGTGATTCTACGATGCATAAAGCCCTTCATGAGCAGAGAAAGGAGCTGGGTGCCCAGAAAGGCTCCTGCACCAGGGATGCTGTGTGCCTGCATCTCACTGCGGGCGCTTCCAGCTCCAGCCTTGCCAAGCCGCGTGTTCACGGCTGCCAACGCGCGCCCAACACAGCCGCAGATGGGACGCTCGCCTGTGTGCAAACATTTCCCAACACCTTGAGAGACTCGTGAGGGTTCCTGGAAGCTGTCCAGCCGCAGGAAGGAGCCTCAGCACCATGGGGAGAGGGGCTGGTGGGGAGGGAGATGCTGCCGCAAGTGGCAAGGAAGAGGATGGGATGCTCTTGGGTGCTCTGCACACCACTACTGATGCCCCAAAGCAACATTATAAGGATAAGCAGCTTAGAGTCTCTCCCTCTCACCTACAGAGTCTGTTTTTGCTATACAATTTCCACCCTTCAGTGGCTCCGATGTTTTGCCTGCGTTTCGTTGCTGACCCTCAGGCCAATCCGTAAAGCAATATTTGCTCAGGGTTTGGAGTGTGTGGGTGGCTTTTTATAATCTTTAAAGTAAATCCAGGGTGGGCAAAACCTTTCCCTCTTTCTGGATGTAAAATGGGCTTGGGAGCAGGACTGTGTAAGAAGGCAGTAGGGGATGAGGAGGGTGCGTTTCTGGATGTAGTGGATGAGCAAGGGAGGGAAAAGATCTTGCTTTCAAGCACAAGAGTGCATGGACCTGTACATTACCTGCTTGTAACCTGCCGGCTCCAAAGGGGTGAGGAACTGCTACCCTGCTCTGTGCTCCCCCTTTGCACCCCAAACCTCCTGTCTCTCCAACCCAGTGCACACTAACATGATGCTCCTGCTTCAGCCCACGCCAGTGGGGCTGGATTCGACCCCATGCCTGTTCCCACAGAGCCTGTTTATGCTTATGAGCTCCTCCAGCTTCCCTCTGCCTGGCCTTGCCTTCCCACCCTGCCTCGCGTCTGATTATATTGGGTCTGCATGTGTAAGTACAGCCTCCTGCCATCCTAATCATCTAAAGTGGCTATTTGAATAACAGTTGTTGGTGCCTGTAGTTTCCTGTAATTTCCAAAAGGAAACAAATCCATGCAGACTGCAATTTTGTGCCTATGAATTTTGAATGAATATCTTTAAGAGCCTCAATTTCTCTCCCTTCCTTCCTTCCCTCCCTCCCCTGCATCCAGACCCAGCTGAGCAAGATGCTGCCACCAAAGGGTCTCAACTGAGTGCCTCTGAACTTTCAGGGGGTGGATGTTGGGCTATTGAGGCTTGATGCCTCCTAGGAGAGACACTGGCATTCAGCTGGCCAAGCACAGTGCCACTGGTTGAGCTTGCTCAGGGAGCTGGAGGAGGAAGGTGGCTGGATTTCACTGACAGGAGACCTGCTCCATGGCAGGACAAAGCAGGGCATGGAGGCAGAAGCATCTTTCAACCTAAGGTTTACATATTCTTCCCTGCAAACTAAGCTTGGGAGGTCCCTCTGTACTCTGTTGGTACCTGCCCTTTGGGGATGCTGCTGTTGGCCAAGCTCTTCACCTCGTAACCCAGAGCAGCTGTATGGCATCCCTCCTCCAGAGTTATTTCCATGACAGAGACAGTCCCTATTTACAACCTTCTCCCTTTCAAGTTTCTCCTCCTGTTCTGCTGTGTGCAGCTTTATGACAGTGAGGGTTCTCCTCTTTATGACATTGTTGTTTTTAAAGTGGTTTTATCACCTGGTTTTACTGCAAGATTACTGTAGAGCACCCCAAGTGCCATGGCAGTGAGGAGGGAGAACAGCTTTGGAAATGCAGCAACTCTCTCCTGAACAGCTTGCTGCCTTGCTGGGGAAGGGGCTGTGATTTGGTGATGGATAGAGCGCTAGTTATCCAGTATATTTTTATCCATAGATATATAAAGCACTTTGTGATCCCAGTGGATACAAAGCACTATATAAATGTAAATCATTATCATTATCATTAAATACCTTCTGCATCTTTTAAACCTACCAGTTGGAGTCAAATACATACAGGGCAGCTGGTACCTGCCTTTCACTGGTGAACCAAGCATGAGGGGTGCGATTGCTGTCTTTGTTAGCAATTAAATGTGATACCATGAAAGCCTCTATTTTCCCATTGCAATTTTTCATGCTGCCTCTGATTTGAAAGTCGCTTCTCACCCACTATGAGAAATCTCTGCAAACTCCCCTAGCAGGGGAAACAGCCACCATGGGTGCATGGATGCTCCCTGTATTATCTGGGCTGTCCGGTATGTTGGGGATGGGAAGATCCCCTGTGTGCCGCTTGGTCACAAGGAGAAGAGTTTAGTTGCTACATGATTTATGACTCAAAGGAGATTATAGACACTTGTCTCCAAAGCTATGACTCTGCAGCATTTCTGCTTGGCCGCTGCCCAACCCCTGAAATAACTGACTGCAAAAGCCTCCTGGATGTCATCCTTGTTGCAGCCATAACTGCAATGAATGCAAGGTACAAGGAAGAAGAGGTTTAGAACCCAATGTTTCCCATTTCTGCTTCACCCCAGTCCTTCCTTTCTTTAACAGAGGCATTTGAGCCTGAAAGACTCGCTCAAGGTCACACATAGAAGCTTTGGCAGGACGCAGAACTTCCATCCAGGCCATCAATCACTAGATTCCCTTTCCACCAAGGGAACAAGCCAAGCAGGCAATGTGTTGGTGCCCCTTCCTTTGTTCTCCTACCCATGCTGAGCCTGTATTTTATTGCTAAAGCCCGTCTGTGTTCCTGTATCTCCAGCAAAGCCACCAGCTATCAACAGCTCCTAATGGGAATTCATCTCCAGCTGCATGACACCCAGTGCGATGCTTCCACCCTGATTCCTGCTTCCACCCCTTGGAAATAGCCATTGTTTCTTGGGTCACTGGAGAGCCGGCTGCACTGTTGCCCCATCCTTGGCAGTGTTCAAGCCCAGGCTGGATGTGGCTTGGAGCAACCTGGTCTAATGGAAGATGTCCCCGCCTGTGGAACTAGATGAGCTTTAGGGTCTCTTTCAGTGCAAACAATCCTGTGATTCTATTATAAAAGGGATCCCAAACCCATCCTCATCCTACTATCATGCCACAGATAAATCAAAATCAAATGTTAGTCCAAAATGCCACAAACAGCACTGAAATGGATTTGTAACAAGAGGGGAGATTCATCACAGGGTTTTCCCAACCCTTTCTCCACTGTGACATGGGGAGGAGGCTGGTTGTGGATGGGAGCTGTGTGAGGAAGCCTGAACTCTGGCTCTGACGGGGTAATGCAAGACATGCAAAAAGCAACCTGGCAAAGAAAGCATCCCTGCAGACTGGCCCAAGCAGAGAGCCGGAGTGGGTGGGCAGCCTCCACCTCCTCAACAACCGCTTTACACATCCCCTCCCAAAGCATTTCCTCTGCCCCTGCTGAGCCCTGGCTTCATTCTTCATTAGGGTGGATCGATAAGAAAGCAGGGGCTGTCAGTCAGCTGATGCCACGCTTCGAGGGCCTCATTCTTCTCTGCCAGCAGGCAAGGGGAGGGGGAGTCAATACTGTTGTCAGGTCACTAACAACCCACCAAGTTCCCAGCAGTGATGGATCCCTGGCTGAGCAGGCACAGAGCGCAGCGCTGCAATCCATACTGCACCCGTGCATGCATGCGGGAGAGGCACAAAAGGAGCTGCTGCACGTGTGTATAATGCCAATACAGGGTGGGATATGGATGGAGGAGGTTTGTCTTGATTGACAAGAGGGAGAAACACATGTAGGCATGCAAAGCAAATAGGGATTTTGCAGAATGAGGTGTCCGCTATCCAAAAGGGCATAAAGCAGAATAATCTCCTCTGTCCACTACGTGGAGCAGGAGCTATTAGATGGTGGATTTGGGGGTGAGATGGTGAGGTTTGTGCCTGGAGCACGAGGTGGTGCAATACAAGCAATGAGCATGGCAGGATGGAGGGATTTTGACACATAGCAAGCATACCCCCCCCAACGTTTTCCCAGAGACATTCAAGGCCAGGCTGGATGTGGTCCTGAGCAGCTTGATCTGGTTGAAGATGTCCCTGCTCATTGCAGGAGTAGCTGACTTTCTAAAGCCCCTTCAAACCCAAACTGTTCTATGATCTCCAGGCAACTTCACAGCCATCTGAACTGGGAGCAATTGCTCACTGTATGAGGGGCAGGCAGGTGGGCAGAACAGCAAGAGGGGCTAGGAAGGGCTAAAGGGATGCAGCCACCACTGCACTGAAGGGATGACAGAGCATTGGGAAGGGTTTCTATCAGCTCTATGTGCTTTGCATCCATCAGCTTGCAGGCTCCACACAGAGAAGCCAAATGAATTTGATGAAAACATGGGTCAGGCCCTCCCTGCGTCGAGGCAAGAAATCTCAGATCGGTGCAATAACCCCAGCATCCATCATTTCTAACCGTGTTTCTTCCTATTTACTCTATGGTCCTTCAGTCCTCAGCATTCAGCTGGGAATGCTGCTGCAACTCTGAGAGCATAAGCACGGAGAAGTCTGATGGGAGAGGTGGCAGACCAAGTGATACAGCTCAAAGCAAACAGGCTTCCAGGCACACCAATCTTCCTTCAGCATTCCAGCCTGGCTCTGAGGTGCTGACAGCTCACCATTCATTTACTGACAGAACAAGCAAAACCTGCTGGTATCACCTAACCCCGGGGCCCTGGGCTTTCAGAGAACATGAATCTTGCAAGACCACTCAGAGATGGTGTGAGCTGGTAACATGGGACCAGAGGTTGGGGGAGCGGAGGCAGGATCTCAGTAGTGAACTTCCCTCTGTGTGATCCAACACCAGCCACTGCTCAGACACAGCCCTGTCCTGCCAGGAAGGAATATATTGATCATTCCTAATGCATTTGATGAATATATATGGATATATTTACATTTCCTGAGTGAACAGTGGGCTTCTCCCATTTTCACAACTGGGCACACTGAGCTCTATCCCAGTAGCCCTACAACAGCACAGAAAGGCAGCAGAACGGTGAGTGTATCTGAAATGTGAAACAAACCCTGTTCTTAGCTTTCCTCCCCCTGTATTTACGTAAATGAGAAGTTGCTCTCCATCATTAAGGAGCCTGAGGGTGCTGGATGTGTCCCACACAGCATCTCAACCCAGCACCACACAGCCAGATAAGATGTGCTCAATGGGGCTGTAAGCGAAATGGTTTTGCTCTGAAGTAAGGAGAAAGATCATGTAGATGTTGCTTTGCCTTCCTCCTCTTCCAGGCCAGGCCAATCACTCCAAAATGGGGGAAGAGGAGCACTTCCCAGTGAAACCCAGCTTGGGAGGACCCATCTACAGCTGAGTTTTTAGCATGTGGTACCTCTCTTTGATCTAGCTACAGACTGCACAAGCCAGAAGCTTCCTTCTACCTTGCATTTGTACAGCACCAAGCACCTCTGAGACCCTGGGATTGCCTGGCTGGGTATGGTCAAGCCTGTGGAGGTACCTTCCCACCCCAGGAGCCATGCAGGGATGCTAGCAAAGAAACCCACCCACCCTGTGCCATCAGAAGGAGCCAGCTCAGCGCGCTGTAAACTTAAGCTGCTCAGACATGACATCAAATATTTAGGTTATCTGGGATTTGTGCTGGATTGTTTGATGTTTCTGTTTCATTCCCAATAGACCCCGTTGCTATTTTACCACTGAAAGTATTCCCAGCAGAAGATGCAGCTTTGTGAAGACCCAAACTTTCTCAAGGAGAAGAGATGGTGGGGGAGAAAATGACATTTTCATCACTTCTCTCCTGTTCTGACTTTATATCCTGACTCTCTACCTGCTGGTTTAGGTTGAATTTTGCATCCAGAAGTTAAAAAGCACGGAAAAGAGGGTCCCAGGCTGCACTGTTTCTGGATCTGGAGCATCACCTAGTCTCTCTTTTACAAACACTGAAACCCAGCCTTTCATAGGCCATAACCTCTTTATTTCCTATCAAGCCCTCCAAAGAGCAGGAAAGCTGGGAAACACAGATGTCTCAAGCTGCCAGCAATCATCTTGGTAATGGAAACAGCTTACTCTGCTCTGTAGGGGAGGACTGGGAAGACTCGGCTAGAAAGAGGATTGGAATAGAAGTAAAATGAGGGAAGGGGTTGTGATTGAACGTGAATGTACTTGACACCAAGGTGACCTTCCTCATCTCCTGTCCCTGGCTCGTGCCATCTTAAAAGGCAGAAGTTCTCACTTCAAATTAACTTAATCTGTAGCGTTAAATAATTCATGTTGATTAAAGAAAGCTTTATTTCTAATGGGACACACGTGAAGGCAGAGTTAATATTAGAGGAGGCCGTGGAGGGGGAAGAGACGGGGAATTAGATTGTAAAAGGTGAATGTACAAGTTAATTAGCTATCAATTATTCACCTTAAGTCTCTGGAAGCAAACTCTTCTGCCCTCATCCTCACTCCCCCATGCTCCCTTTTCCTGGGTGTCACTGATTCCCCACCAGCATCCCTCTGGAACTGACCCTTTCCCTGCATCGAGCTGCAGAGCTAGTGGGGTACAGGAGCTCGCTGTGGTACAAGGCAGGGCTGGAAGCATCTCATCTCCTACTGGGGAGGACCACAGGCCAGGACAGGCTTGGGATGCTCCTGCCAACCACTCTACCAACAAGCTTCCTCACACCTCGCTGTCTATATGCTCTTCCCAACCTGGACTCCCACCAGCACTGAGGCTCTGTGATGCCACCAGCAGATCAGTGCAGTGAGCCCAAGCTCCCTTTTCCATCCCCTCTCCTTCCTCCCAGGGATGCCAATGTTCTCTTTGAGGTTCCTCCTCGCTTGGCTGCCTCTGAGATACAGGAATTCAACACTAATTAATGTGCCTGCAATTCCCAGCTCGGCTGCAGGGCTTCCCATTCCCTCCTGCTCCCCCGGGGATGATAGGATCCACAAGCCAGCCCTCTGGCTCCTTCAACAACACGGGCTGGCATATTTAACAACACACATCTGGTGGCTATATAATCTCTTGTATTTGCCCTCCCTGCTCCCAGCTTTGATGGAAGACCGAAGGGAACTCTCCAGTGGTTACAGCCAAAGTGTTTGCTTTGCAATTCCTCTCCATCGCTGTCTGATTTTATTTTCAAATCTCTCCAAGTCCTAATCAGGCTCATACTTCACTTAATTAATACCCCAGCTTAGTTAAACACATCATAAATTAAGGAGCCCTGCCGTTAAAGGCGTACCAGGTAGCAAACAGCCCTCCAGTGGCTTCCCAAAGCCTGCCTGTCTTGGGCTCCCCTGCCAAACTGCTGCCCTCAAAACATGGATGCCTCCATATGTCCCACATCCCATCTCATCAGCTTGATCAGTGCAGTGACTCCTTCCCTGGACAGGGCAATGGTAGGAGGCAAAGTGAGGGAGATCCTTCAGCTTTGGGATGGGTGAGCCAAGTTCCCAAGCAATAGTTATCCCTGAGACTCCACCAATACAAGATCTTCCCTGATGCTGATGCCACTAATAGGCTCATCTGTCTGAATGTTTGGACTTCCAAGGCTATGGAATGATCTGTTCCACTCCATTTAACCATGTAGATTTGAAAACAATGTGACAAAACCTTAAATATTTAATTAAAATACAGTGTTAGCTCTGCCTCTGAGCAGGGAAGTAGGAGGCATCAGCCCCATAAAGCTGTTGTCTGACATGAATGACAGCAGTTGGAAACTGAATTTGAGAGCATTAGGGGATTTCTTGATATGAAGGAAGTGAAAAAGCTGGCAAGAATGGACAAGGAAGCACCAACAGACACAAAAGAAACAGGGAAGGTATTTTCTAGACACAAAGCTGGGATGTGATAGAGTGGGATGGGTGGGTGATACTGGGATCCATGTCCCACTGGGACACTGGGTGATATTGGGTGATCCATGTCCCACTGGTGATGGCTGTTCAGCTTATGACTAAAGCAGGCTCATCAAGTCAGATTCACAAGTGCCAGCTTTTGACACATGGTTGGAAGTGTCTACTCTTAACATGCCAATTCTATTCCCCTCCATTGGGCTGGCTAAAACATGGACCACAGACTGGAGCATCCGGACACGCCATCCTACAACAAAGGTATCCAAGTGCAAGCTGCTGACTGCTACTACCCGTCCAGCCCCTTTCCAATGGTGTCAATTATCACTCCTGCCTCCCCAGCCAGCCTTAAATCCCTCCTGAACATCTGCATAAATACATCTGAAGTGAAAGACATGCTATGGATGGGTTGCAAAGCCTCATTTCCTCATCTATTTGCCTTAAGTTGAATGTGCTGTGACTTTAATTTTCTTAAAAGGAAAACAGCCTGCAAATACAAGTTGCTGAACATCTTAGGTAAATGTACCAATTAGCAACTACCATGTATATTCACATAAACATTAACTACCATCTATTCAACACGTTCCATAACCCCAAAGATAATAATGATTTCCTTTTGATCCATAAAAGCATCACTCTGCTCAATCAACTCTGTGCAGCGGCTCTGAGCTCTGACGTACACCCCTGTGCCCTGGGACTAAATTAGGTTTGAAATCTTTAGCTCTAATTAAATAACATTATTTCTTTTGTCTGGCTCCAGCAATGTATTCTGCCTTTGTGACACAAGAAGGGAGCCCAGGTGAAGGAGGGGAAGGTGACATGGCTTGCAGAGGTTCAGGACATATCAATTCAGTAATGCAGAGTGGTTTTTGTCCAAGCTTTTCAAGAAAGATGCTGTTTCCATTCACTTCCCTGAAGCCACATCCATTCTGGGAAGTCATACTGGTGCAGCCTGCTTTTTCCCAGCACTTTGCCAGGCAGAGCCCTTCACCTTTGCCAGCACTACTCTCCCTTCTGCCACGCAAAACGGGTCTTTAGGATATGTTGGGAGCCATCTTCTGTTTGCAATCCCGTACAACATCCCCTTGTGTTGCTCAAGAATAAGTCTAATTACTGAGAAACACATGATGATAAAGCCTAGGAGTGAAAATAGATGTAGGGAAACCAGCCTTTCCTCAAGTGGCAGTCTTCCCCTTCCTACTGCCAAAGGGCACTGCAGCAAGGGTAACACACATCGCACTGATGGCACCAACACTCTTCCTATCCTTAAATTTATGCACATACACTCTTCAACCAGCACGTATGTTTGCAGAGCTGAAGGACTAAACATTCTGTACCTCTGTTGCTCATCCCACAGTTGCCATATTGCCCAAACAGTTTCCTTTGCTACCCTTCTCAGGATCAGGATGCAGCATGATGGATTGATTTCCAGTCCTCTTGATTTAGCAACGAAACATTTTCTCTCACAAAGCAACTTGGTGTGACTGTCAGCACAACAAGAGGCAAATAACCTACAACATGATGGGGAGATAGGACTCACCGAGAACAGTCAGCCGGGCAGGTCTGGATCGGATGGCTGCTTGGATGGCCTGACATTCATAGACAGCATCATCCTGAAGATCAGCTCTCAGGATTTTCAAGTGGTGCTGTCCAGACAGGTGGTCTCCTACAACCAGGTAGCGTGGGTAACCTGCAGAGCAAAAGGCACGAGTCAGGAGGCAGCAGGACCCATCAACACAAGGATAAAGAGGATAGAGCATGGGTCCAGAGCCCCCCAGATCTGGGAAAAACATGGAGTCTTGTAGTGTAAGGCCATGGAACCAAACGAGCTTTAAGTTCCCTTCCAACCCAACCCATTCCAAAACAGGCTGCAGGTTTTGTACTAAGAGCTCAAAAAGAAAGAGCTGATGAAGGAGTAATTACTGAAACCCCTAGGAAAACGTATAGGCTTTTCCCACCAGGAAACCCATCACCTCCTGCTGCTCTGAGACCTGTCACAGGATTGCCTTAACTCCTATACACGTGCTAGTGGTGAAACCCTGAAGCACATCCACTGTGATGTGTGTGATGGTTGGGCAGGGCTCTGTGGGGGTACCAACAGCTATGCCCAGCCTGCCCTGTGTTCTGCAACATCTGAAGCAGCACAGAAGGAAGAGCTGCCATCACCCCATCCCTCTTGGCCCTGGTGATTAATGCGCTGCCTAACGCAGGCAGCTTGGCACGCTCTTGTGTTTTTGTTGTTTCCCCAGCTATCAACAGCAGGATTTGCTCTCCTGAACCGCAAGAAATACAAATGATGGGTTTGTTTGTATTTAGCTAATGAGATCACTGGCTGAGCTGGTATCATGCGAGCTGGCAGTTCCTCTTGCTTAAAGCAGCCCCAGCTCTGTTAATTGTGGAAGTCATTCACACAGGCTACGTGCTGCAGTGAAGCTGTTGTTACCCATCCGTGTTGCAGGGTCTTGCATTGGAAGCTCAGCTCTCTAATGCATGTAAAAGTTGCAGCATGGAGCTTTGAAAACCAGCTGAAGAGGGGACTGCTCACTCAGGCAGGTCTGAGAAATGAGTAATTACATGTATTAAAGAGGACAAGATAAAGCAAGCCTTGCATGTTAGAGAAGAGTAGGGTCCCTGGAGGCTGCACAACACCAATCCTCCCCTGGTATCTGAATGCTGCTGCTTGCCTGGAAGGAAAACCCTCTCTGTGCTATGCAGAAGTTGAGCAGAGGCAACGTGTGCAACCTCTGCCATGCTCAGGAGACAAGGCTGAAGGGCTCAGCACCTACCCAGGTTTCTGGCAGTCAAGCAACCACTCTCCATTGGTGATGTGAAATGTTTCACTAAAAGCTTACTATTTTCAAGCAAAATATATAGAATAAACTGTATGACCCCTTCACTGTTGTTTCCGAGTTGCACCAAGCCCTCAATCCCAATGCACATGTGGGATTAAGGAGCAAGAAGTCTGGGGAGTTTTGTTAGCAGACTGTAACTGCCAGAAGCAGAGCTGAAGGAAGCCACAAGTCCTTGTCATCTCCGCTGGGCTGCAACAAACAACGTTTATGTGAAGCCTCTGCAAACAGAGACTTGTTTCCTTTCTTGAGAGTGCCCAAACAAGCACTTCTGACATCTACAAACACTTTCAGGCTGTGTTTTGGAAGCATAACATCCCTTTCCTAAACCCAACCAAAACAAAAGCAATGCTTTCCAAAGGGTCAGGTTACACCTGCAGGGAAACCAGCAGTTTGGGTTTGAGTGAGGGTGAAAAGAGGTTTGTTCAGTCCCACTTTTAATGCTACTGTTTGAGCTAGCTGGAGGGGTTTGTAGCTGAAATAAAAGCACTCATCAGCCTCCAAATACTGTGGCTGCATCTGCGCTGTTGAGCAGGGATAGCTCTACTTATCATGCTTAGGTAAGGTATTATCCCGACTTACTGGAGAGGTCCCGTCCGACACCAAGGGCAAGCCCATCTTTAATCCACAGCACGATGCCGTTGTACTCGGGGATGGCACACAGCAGTGTCACAGGCTGCCCAGCAATCACCACTTGGTCCTGGGGCTGCTGAGTGAAGGAGGACGCTTGACCTGGAAAGTGGAACACAGTAGGAAGAAGAGTTCAGTTCTCCAGTGGTTTTCCATGTGATACATTGGGATGCATCAGCACAAGAGGCACCTGCTGCAGCATGAACCCGAAGCTGTGTTCTGCAGTTCTGAATTACATGGTCACTTATTACCCCCTCATACACTCAGACAACTATTTACAATGCTTTTCTTCCCTGGGGGACAAATGACACAGCAAAGAGGTGCCAGGCATTTCCTCTACCTACTGTGGTGCTAGTGTTTTAGCCATCGTGATCAACAGCTGGAGAAGCAGCAGGCTTCAAGGCAGCAGTCATATTTTGATTGCACCTAAGTATAGAACCACAGACTGGTTTGGGTGGGAAGGGACCTTAAAGCTCAGACAATTCCAACTCCCTACCATAGGCAGGGACACCTTCCACTAGAGCAGGTTGCTCCAAACATCATCCAACCTGACCTTGAACACTGCCAGGGATGGGGCAGCTGCATAATGAAGCATGTTTTATATTCACACTTTGAAATACATCATCATTCCTTGGGTTTGCCACAGTTGAAAAACATTGTAAGGGTTAAATCCTACTTGTGAGACACCCCCCCTGCAGTCCTGCATCCAGTTCTGCAGCAACACCACAAGGAAGATGTGGAGCAAGTCCAGAGGAGGCCATGGAGATGCTCCAAAATCTGGAATACCTCTGCTATGGAGAACGTTTTAATACCAACACCAAACACTGCCATAGGACCCCTAAACCCACCATACTCCTGGGGTATCTTAGGGAGACGGTTTGTTGTGCTACAAGCTTGTGCTTAGTGCCACAGTCAGATGGTAAAAGGTTCTAAATGCAAAGCCATTCCAGGCTGAATGGCTGATACCTGAACACTTGTCAGCAGGGTCCTTTGTGCTAAGCACCCAAATAGCGCTGTCCCTTTGCCAGCACTTGAGCATCTTGGCCTTATTCTGCATATAAGAGAGATCTGAAATACGAGGAGCTGGGAGCAAGGCAGAACAACTGGATTGTGGCTTGCTGTGTTACCCGAGGGGTTCTCAGGCTCAGGAGCCTTGCTGTGTGAATTATCAGCCCACACCAGGCACAGCATCAAAAGCCCCCAGCCCTCAGCTGAATGTCAGTTCAATGCCCAGCATCATACCGGGCTGAAGAAAAAGCTTCTCTTTAAAATCAATTTGTTAAACCAGGACAAGTCTCCTTGTGAACCTCCCCAGATCAATTCAATCCTAATTTACATTAACTCAGTTTAATCATTGACTGATGATTAATCCTAAACCAAGGTTAAGTGTGACACAAGTTCTCACAACTAAACTTGTTTCCAAATGAGTTGGCAGGCCTTGCCTACAGGACAGAGCTACAACACTCAATCATCTTCTAACTTAAACTATTACATTCCCCCCATGTGAACACTTCTATTTCTATTTCATTTAGCACAGCTTAGCTTAAACTTGCTCTTAGGCACCTAAAGATGCCCGGGGAAGAGCACAGCCATCCTTTCTAGATTGCTACTGGTTTACATACGTCAGGTTAGAAAACCCTGCTGAAATCTTTGCAAACCTCCCTGCAGCATCCCAACACATCCCGAGGACGATATTCCTAGGTATTTGAGGTCCTACCTCTTCATCTTCATCACTGGTTACTGTCAGTGCAGTGCTGCACACACAAAAGGTTTATCCCAAGGCAGATTCCAGTTCTTCCTGCTGGGAAAGACCCCACAACCTTGGTTATGCCAAACTGAGATTTAGAAACTTGATTGCAAAAGGAACATTCAATCACCTCTGTATTGTATTCGGACTCCAAAAGGACACGCGCTATTAGGGAAAAGTGTGGATAAGAGTGAAAATGAGGGAAGGAAGCAGGAAAAAGAGCATTTTGCTTCGTTGTTTTGTTTCTCTTTCTTTTCATTACATATTTTCCAGCCGCTAACTGCATTTTCACGGCTCACTCCATAATCCTGACAATTCTCAAGGCAAGCAAGGACAGCGCCGGAACGCTGCAATAACCCAGGGAGATTGTTTCATCGCTGAGAATTATCAGGTTGTCAGCTGGGAGCTGCGAGAGTCATCAGGAGAAAGCAGAAGCAGAAAGTGGTGTCCATGCCCTCTGAATACGGCCATTAAGCAGAGGCTCCATTTGGTAATTGCTGTTGGAAATGAAGCTCTTTTTAGGGCTGGTTTGGGATGGGGTTTTTCTTGTTTCCTGATTTGTTTTAGAGAGCAGTTGATGGCTGTGGAAAATCAGAGCAAAATATGGCATATGCTTCCTGTCTTCCTTCCCTCTCTTTGCTCAGTGTGAAAAGCTGTCACTTGAAACCATCTCTTCATGGTTTAAGGCTCCATCTCAGCTACAAAAGCTCAGTTATAGAAGAGGAGAGATGGGGGAAGGACCTTAAGAGCATTACCTGGCCCAGTCCCTGCTCCACAGCAGGATCATCGCTCCCTAAATCACAGATAAAAAAGAAGCAGAGAAAATTTAGGGAGCATTGAAGGCAGAGCTCAAATCAGCTTAAAGCCTGATTACTGGGTTTAACTGGGTTTGGAAGATCAGAGGACCGTCCACGTTACGGCTTTCACCCTCTTATGTCTTAATGTCAAAGGAACAAGGCATTTGCAGAGAAGTTTTAAGGGAGATAAGGTACTTGACAGAAAATAACTGGAAATGGGGGGATTGGGAGAAGGTGATTTGTGAGTGCAGGTTAAGTGCTTTCAGCTACCAGAAAACGGGCTGAAACACGTCAATTGGGTATTTTTCCCATGAACATTTACAACATTATTACAAAAGGGTGCTTTGATTTCAAAGCAGGGTGGTTTGACTCCAACAAACCAAACCAAAACAAGCACTTCAGTGACCATACACAGTGCTATCAGTCAACCAGAAGACTCCCATTCTCTCCCTTTCCACTAAATAGGGTATTTGCCAAGAAAAATCCTGTTTTAACTATAACCTGGCTTTTCAAATCATACAAACATGGAATCGTTTGGGTTGGAAAGGACTTTAAAGCTGGTTCCAATCCTCTGCCATGGGCAAGGACACCTTCCATTAACCCAATGGATCCTTCCTGCAAGCATCATTGACAGTCACTCAGCACCAGCTCTGCCTCCCCCCGTGCATCCATGCTCTTCATCCAGCCGAGAGGAGATGCACCACACCGAAGCAAATATCATTACTCTGAATTCATTGTTGATTTCTTTCCTTTTTAAAAGCAACCAGATATGTAAATGAGATGCTAACCATGCCTCCTGGCCGCGTTCCAGCCTGAAGGCCAAGTCCTATCTGTACTCTCAAGCTGCCCTTCTGCTGAATGCAGGTTGGCAGCTGCAGGTTGACCCACGATTGTAGAGGAGGGCTTTGATGTCAGAGAAAGCATGAGAGGCTCTTGATCTCAGAGCCTCATCCTCTCCTGGTTGCTGCTTTTGCTTTGCTCCCCGAGGAGCTATTTACAGTGCCAGCAGACAGTGTGACCTGTTCCATGGTCCTGCAATCCCTGTCTTCCTGGGGGAAGTATCTCCAAAACAGAAAGGGGGGGGGCACTTCTCACAGCTATTAGGATCCTAAACGGCAGTAACAAACTGGGAGAACAAAGGAGGTATTGGGAACAGCAAGCAGGTGATAACGTTAACCCTGCTTTCAAACATCACAGGCAGGAGCCTTATGAAGTCACAAACATGTCATGAAAGAGTAAGGAAAAAAGAAAGGAGAAAGAAAGAAAAGAGAGAACACCTTTAGAACTCTTTATGTTTCCTTAATGGATATTGCACCTGTGGCTCCTGGGTTTCAATGTTTCTCTGTAATGTTGCCTTGTTCTTCCAAACAAAGGCTGGGATTCTGTTATGTCACACCATCAGCATTCCTTTCCAGAGAAGCCCCAACACCCATGGATGGTGAGAAGGACCCAAAATCCCATTTTCCAACCCAGAAAACAGTGGGAAGCATGTCCACAATGACATTGCCAGGGTCACCCAGAGCATCTGTGACACAGTGGCACCCTGAAGCTCCTTCCGTTGCCAAAGCCTGAGCTGGTGACTGGCTCTTCAAAGCTCTCTGAAGACTGAAATCTGTTTGCATGAGTTCCTGTCTGGATGATTCCAGCTTGCAGCCTCCTGTGTAAAAAGCAGCCTGGCTGCAGACAACTTGCTGCAGGAAGACAAGAGGCAAACGGGAACAGCAGATAGTTAAATTTTCATTACCCAGGAGAAGTGAGCATTGTAGTAAGAAGCAAGGGACTTAAAGAGGGAACAATGACTCATTAGAAATGGAGACATCGTGGATCCTTTTATGTAAGTGGAGCTTTGAATTTCCATTGTGTTCTGAAAAGAATTAGTCCTTTTAGTCGCGGAAAGGATACGAAGCTCCTCATAAAAATATTACTGTTCAGGAATGAAAGGCACAGTGATTACAAGTGGTGGGACATTTTCATTGGGCCTTGATGGAGAGAACTAATCCTTCCTCTGGCTCAGAGCTGGCACAACGTGCAATAGAAGGGTGATCAAGGGGCTGCTGCGTGATAACCAAAGACTGCATCATCTTAGAAGGGCTCCCCTTCAGACCATGTGCCACTGAGTGCCCCCATGTAAAGTCACAGCTGGGTTAAGCCCAGGTCAAACCAGGGTTGGTTTCTCACTATGTGATGCCTGGAGATAGTGGTTTATTGTCCATAGAGAGGACTGCGAAGGGAGGGTGGGGATGGCTGCGTGTGCACACCTTCCCCACAGATGAGGGCTTGTCTCTGTACACTCAATGCAGCTTCAGCTATTGATCCCATGACAAATGGGCTGGTTCACAGTGCTCAAAGGGTCTTCTCCAAGCCAAGGACAAGCAGCTACCTGCATAACGCCTACTGTGCTTGAAACCCTGCACCCACATTGATTTTTAGATGATGAGGAAAAGCAAGCAGACAAAAGCTTTACATTATTTACAACACTCCCTGGAATTGTCAGTCACTGGGGAAGCACAGAGCACACAGGGAAGAGCAGGCAGGCAGCACAGCCACTCATTACCTGCTTCTCAGTTATCCCCCCACTGACAGATCCACCCAAACCAGCCTTGAGAGGAACCCAGAAAGGAAAGGGACATCCAAGTGTCCCCAGGATGAGGGCAAGCTCTTCCTGCACCTCTGGAGAAGAAAAAGACTTAGGTCTCCCCAGATAGGAGCAGATGAATCAAACCAACAATGCTGTCCGCATTAGGAGACATGGAGAAGCATCCCCAAAGGAAGGTCACTTGTTGGTGATACATCATGTACTTCCTTTCAGCTTCATGGAATTAAAATGAAAGGTAGCTTGAGTTCAGCCCTTGCATAAGCTCACTGTTATTTTATTTTGTTTCCTTGGGGGGAAAAAGATAAAGTCCATTTGAACAAAAATGTCAGTTTGGCCTTTTTTAGTTTGACTACGTAAATCCAGCTCACATGGCTTCTGTGTGCTCTATGCTGCTGAATTATTCCATTTGAAATAGAAAAGCCCAACACCCATCAGTCAAGGAATGAAGCAGATGTATTGGAGAAGCAAGTGGCAGCCTGGTCCTTACGGATGAGCTTTAAGGTGCCTTCCAACCCAAACCAGTCTGGGATGCTATGATCCTATGAATTCCAGCTGCACAGCTATGAAAGGGAAGAAGCGGGCTGAATTTCTATGAAACCAAAGCCAAAACAATCCTGGATGCAGGGACCACCCCAGGAAAAGCAGTGCCAAGAGTGAGAACTGAGTTTAAGGTGCTCTGCTCTGCAGCTTGGCCTCTGGGCCATGCACCAGCTCCGAGCAAGCCTCATCCTGCTGCAATGGCTGATATTTCCCTAATGCTGCATAGACAAGACACATCAGCATCCCACTGTGTCCACTAAGCAGCTTCAAATGGGAGACAGGGAAAATCTGAATAAGATATTAGACCTTTTAGAAATCTTTTTGTCTATTAGTCACACAGGCGAGAGATCTGAACCCTCGAGTGTTCCACTCGCTTTGATACCCACATGAAATCCCAGCACTGCTTTCAAAGTCACTGTGAGTAGTTTGATCAGCCATGCAGAAAGGGCTTAAATGTCATCGTCTGCTCAGTTATTAGCTACCAATTGGAGAAGGTGTAAGAGTATACTTACTGTGGGTTATTTATTAGCAACCTCCTCCCTGCACCAGCTTGGAGAATTGCCTCTAGTGAGATTAAATACCTGTTAGCTACACCGATAGAAAACCAACTCATGCACTGCACCAAGGAATCAAAACTAAGCCATCCCCAAAAAGTTCAAGTCAATAAGTCCAAAACTTCAGTCTCCAAGGTTCAGGTGATCTTACACACTGAATTGCACTGAAGATTCCAGTTCAGTGTATTTAAATGAACTGCTTTAACAACCTCACGTGTACCTGCTGCCCAGGGAAAGCCAAGCTTGAAGCATTATCTTTTATTAGACAAACTGACAGAGTCAGGGAAACAATGAGAGGAGCTTTGGGACACAGAGGACTATTCCTGGTTGGAGATAGGAGCAGCAACCTGAATGAGGTGGTTTTCAGCTCTGGGGGTTTCAGCACCACAAGGGTTTGCTTTTGCAGCAAAGAGGTAGATGAGGCTTTGTAGAGGGGGATAGGAGGCAAAACTCTTTGTGTTACTAAAGCTAATGGCTGGCCGAGGCTGCTTGGGATACAGGGGCGATGCCTCCTCTTCCTAGAAACAAGGGCAACAGCACCACAAGCTATTTGGAGCCCCTGGGCACAGCACCGATCAGCATCGCTCACTTGAGACACGCAATGCTTTGCTCTCATGAGCAGAGGGGAATAGATTTCCTCACATTGATCCCCCTGAAAATTGCCAGTGAGTCTAATACCTTGCTACCAGCACTGCTCTGGAGCCTGTTGCAGGATAATGAATTACTATTTGCTCTCTGTCAAGGTGCAGCTGTCCTGGCATAGCTCCACCACGGCCAGGCTGATGGGCTGGAGAGGAGGGGATGCTCCGGTGACTCCAGCCGTGGCAACTACGGCTGCATTCCCAATGTGAACTATCTGCAGCTGGCAGAATGCGTTCAGAATGGGGTCAGTGTGTCCTTAGCTGCAGGAGCCTTGCACAGACACTCCTGGGACCTAAACTCACCCACTGTAACTCCCAAAGGAGGAAAAGGAAGAGCTCCTCGTGAAATACCAGCTGATGCTCAAGCTATTGAGCAGTCTCCTGGATAAAATCCTTATGGATTTTAACCCTTGTGACCTTCTGGAATCTCTCCACAGCCCTGGGTAACATTCAATCCAGATTCATCACCTTATCCCACCCTTTCTTCCCAGATCAGGGAGGCTCTTTTGAAATACAACCCTAATAATCTCAGCTTATCTTTGAGTTTGAGGGCAAGCAGGACATTCATCCACAGGAAAACGAGGATGAATAATGCATTTCACAAAAGATTCGGAGAGTTCAAAGTCTTGCTCTGCCCCCAAGCAACAGGAAACTGTGCAGTCCATGGGGGGGGAAATCAGACCAAAGAGCTCACCTTGGGTCACACCACATTTCACTTCCACACTTAGTTTTCAGAATGTTATCACTTGCTTTGAGGCACAGAGAGATATCATAGAATCCCAGATTGGTTTGGGTTGTAAGGGACCTTAAAGCTCATCCAGTTCCTTGCCCTTGTCCAAAGCCCCTCTCCAGGTTTCTTGTAGCCCCTTTAGGTGCTGGAAGCAGCTCTGAGGTCTCCCCAGAGCCTTTTCTTGCCCAGGCTAAAATAAACATGAAGACCCATTTCAGAACAGAAAATGTAGATATTTAATCCTAAACCCACTGAAAGGCTTTGCTCCTTCTCAAAATAACTGCATGTATTGAGGTAAGGAAACACAAGAACAAATCTGATTCCTGCCCCTGAACATTGAGAGGTGTGAAACATTGACCACGTTTCTTCTGGGGTAGCTCCTAACTACACGATATTATGGATCCATTGTTGGAACTAGAAGATCTTTAAGGTCCCTTCTCAACCAAATCATGATGCACCAAGGCTGAAGACTCGCTCCAGCTCCCTGTTTAGCTGAGCTAAGAAGCAGGGTGAGATTGCTTCAGGTTGCGTTGCATGGATTACCAGGTCTGAAGATGAAGTGGAATGAGAATGAGCAGGTTTCTGCTGTAATTGTTGTTTGTTTGGATTTTGCCAAGCGGAAATGATTGTAAATATGTGCACTCCCTTTTTTACATGCAAGATTCATATGTAGAGTTAAACCAAATTATTCTGAAGAACAGCCTAAAGTTAAGCATGTGCAATGCACAAATGAAAGTGGCAGGGGAAAGACAGGAAGAGATAGGAGATGATACAATGAACAGAAAAGGAGCAGATCATCATTTGAGCAGGAGACGGTTCACAGTCATGCCCATCCTCTTTATCAGTGAAAGGTGTTCAACAACTATCTCCATAGGAAGCCTAACAACAGCTCCATCCCCTGAAAAACATTGCTGTACTGCATCCACAGACCCAGGGAAGTGCCTAGAAAGTGCATTTCTCCACTGCTCAACCGCTACAGAGGAAGTCAGTGACCTGCACCATTACCTGCAGCAACCGGCTCCTGGTTTTGACTTGGTTTTGCCCTATGAAGCCAAGAGCCATGAAAAATGAGAGGAAACATGGAGAGGCGCTGGCACAGGGTGCCCAGAGAAGCTGTGGCTGCCCCATCCCTGGCAGTGCTCAAGGCCAGGTTGGACACAGGAGCTTGGAGCAGCTGCTCCAGTGGAAGGGGTCCCTGCCCATGGCAGGGGATTGGAACTGGGTGAGTTTAAGGTCCCTTCCAACACAAACAGTCTGTGATGCTATGAAACATGATTCCAGTCAGTATTTATAGCTCTGCAACTGCTTTATCAGCCCATGTGCACTCTTGGTAGAAGCCCCAGGCTAATGGACCCAACGACATCTTTACTGTACTGCGGAAAAGAAAGCACGTGTCAGAAAGGGACTGGGATGTGTTTAAACACCAGATTTTGCTCTTTGTTCTGTTACTATCTCCTTCTCAATGGTCCTCACTGCAGAGTCAATGGCTTGCTTGTACAAAACCCCAGCCCAGGAGAAGATTAGCACACTCCAGGCTGCTGAGTTAATGAGCAGGTAATGAGAGATGCTCATCAATAAACCCAGCTGCTCCTGAGCACCCTCCTGGGCTGAGCCTCTATGCCTGCAGCACATAGAAAGCTTTCCATCCCATGACATGGCTCACTTAGGAGATGATGTGCTCTCACTCCAAAGCAGACAAACCCTTGGCCCTACACAGTGAGGCAAAGCTTTGAGAGAGTTTATACATACACAAGCCCCTTTTCCTTCAGGTTTTGGTGGGAGATGCTTTTCTACCTGGTTTTCCTCATGGAGTTTCCTCAACCAGGGTTAAGAGCAGGTAGTATGAAGTTGGAAGTCAAACATGAAAGGAATTGAGTTCTTTTGGTATTGCACTGTCTTACAGCAAAAATGTCTCTCAAAGGATTCCCCCCTCTTGAAACCTGATGAGTCCACAGCTGGGGATAGAAATCCACAGGGTAAAATGATAATATATACATAAAGAAAGGCCTCTTTTGCAGCTTCAAGCACAAATCTCAGCTGCGGGACCCTGCTTGGGCTGAAATACTGAGGAATGGAGATAGAAAAGTCCCCAAACGAGCAACAGCCACACATTTAGGACCACCTTCCTTTATGGCTTGAGGAAAAGCTTCCTGCCTGCCCCAAGGCAGGAACATAACCTGTTTAAGGCTTTAGAGAGAGAGGCACATAACCATCATCATAAGTTTTAAGCAGCAATGTGCAACACAGCGCCTTACAGACTCCTATAAATTACTCAGCACCCGGCTGCCAGCTCAGCCTAAGCTCGATATTGCCTGCAGTAATTATAAGGATCAAATGCAGTTTATCTGCTTCATATTTGTGTTTCTGTGCTCTCTGGTAACTTATAAATGTCATTGCAGTGTTTATTTGTTATAATGAAACTTAATGATGTTTGAAACCAATGGCTCTGGTTGTGGGCTGCAGGTTTGAAGTAATCTCTTCATCTCAGGAGCAGGAGGCCCAAAGATAACATTAAATTACCCTATAGGAAAGGAAGATGTATGCAGACAAATATGCAGGCCTGTGTATTATTCATTGGAGAGATGACTAGCAATGAGCTACAGCGCCTAAGGCTGCGGACTCAAAGCACTGTCACCCAGCGAAGGCAAATGTTCTTGTCCAAGGGGAACTAGTTGTCAAGCCAAAAGCCCCAATGCATCTCAATCTGGTTTTATTAAACCTTCTAAGGCATGCTGGGATGGTTTAGTGCAGGATACCAGTGTGAGATGGCTGGCAGGGAAGAAATGAGGTGGGGCTGCTGTAAAACAAAGCGAAGTCCAGTAGGAGACAGAGAAACTGGCTTTGTGAGGCTTCAGAGGGGATGGGGAGTACAGGGTAGCAGCAGCAGTACCCGTCTTGGCCAGATGCCTGATGCTAAAGGCCCATTTCCTCCTATGCAAGACCCAGCATAAACTTTCCTTGCCTTTGCTTCAGGCACTGCTCCTTGTCTTCCCTTCCTCTGAATAATTTCCTCCCTTGGTTTCTATTGCTGCATGTATTTATAGACTCTGGTCGTGTCTCCCCTTGAGCCTCCTCCAGACTATATAAATTTACCTCCTCTAGTCGCTCCTTTTACAACCTGCTCTCTAATCCCAGGGCCATTCCCACCACCACAGTTAGTATTCTCCCTGGCTTTGCTCCATGCTCCCAGGGCTGCAGGGACCCACAGCACACTCCGGTACCAGTCACATCGCAGCCCACGTGGAGCTGCACAATTACTGATGCCTTATTACCTTGGGATCTGCTGAAGCAAAATGCCTATGGCAACAGCCAGGAACATCTTCCCTAAGCTCCCTCCTTGCTGTCAGGAATGAGGTGTTACACAGGAGAGCCAGCACCAGAAGGAGCTTTAAGTCCTGCAACACAGCCCAGCTTCAGCGCCTTGGGTTTTTGAGCTGCTTCCCTTCCCATGGGCTGGGCTGATGCTCTCTCAAAGGCTCAGCACAGGCTGTATAGCTCAGGAGTAAAGAAATAGCACCACTACACCCATCCCCACTAGAGCAGGGAGACATTGAGGTCTGCAGCAAACTGCAGCCCAGTTGGTAGTTCAGGGAAGTCTGGCTTCATGGCTTCATCTGCTTCTCTTGCACAAGGTCAGATAGGTCTGGAAGCACCCAGTGCTGCAGGTATCTGTCCTTAGCAGCATAGGTCCCACCCTTTGGTCTGGATCTAAGCAAAGGGTGAGATATTGCACTGCCAGGAATCTCTCTGCCTCACAAGGCTCTCGTGCCAACACATTCCCAATCCTTAAATAACCCTGGAAAGGCTAATGTCTGGAATTTCACATGATTTTAGGGAAAGATCATGGAATCACTGACCAGTTTGGGTTGGAAGGGACCTTAAAGCTCATCCAACTCCTGGGGACCTGCAGCACAGGTAGGTAATTCCTAGAGAGGTCAAACACTACAAGCAAATCCCTGTCAATACATTATTCACTAACCAACAGAAAAGGCAAAACCAGAAAGGCCTGGGTAAGTTGATTAACCTCATCTAAGCACCTGCATTAAAACCAGAAGCTATTATTGGCAGACACATTACCTGATGACAACTGACGAGAGAAATGAATCTTCATTACTTGCAATCATTACACCCAGCCATAGTGAAGCTCCTGCAAGGATGGCACTGAGACCCCACCTCGAGCAGACAGGACCTGTCTTTCCATCCAGGAGCACTGCATATGAACTCACCTACACAGAGCTTCTCACAGCACCCAGAGCCTCAAGACTATCCAAGAACCGACCTGCTCTGATCCTGCTTAAACCCTCTGTGACATGGATTAATGAGAGGGAGAGGACTACACAAGGCCACCAGCAATGACCTTGCCTGCAAACCCTTGAGAAGGGAGTTAATGCCTTGGCTGTGCAAGGAGGGGCTGGGATGCTGCCGTCTCCCAAGCAGCTATTGAAACAAACAAGCTGACAAATGAGGCTGCCTCTTAATGAAGCCGAAGCCAAAGTCAATACTCGGCCCTTCTATCAGGGCACAGATCAAAGATGGTCTCAAGGGCAGACGCCCTTGGTGGGGGTGGGATGGTTGTCACTCGGAGGAGGGAAGGGATGTCACCAAAATGAAATGGAGCAGGCTCAGAGGCGGAGGGACACAAGGGCAGCTTGCAGAAGATAGGGGATGGGGGAAGCCTTTATTCCAGGCCTCCTGTGCTCCTTTCAGCAGGTAAATTTGGTTATCCAGATCCTGGTTCTTTCCTCTGCTGTCACAGCTGCATCCTTCTGACAAACCCATATCTCAGGTGTTTCCTCTGCAGAGGCTTTCCTGATCCTCCAGCTAACAAAAGACTGAAGCAGGGAAGGATCAAGGTTCCCCCTTCTGTTTTCAAGTATTTGGGGGTGTTAATAACCTTCAAGTTCATCACACCTGGGGGCATTTTCTGCTGTAGAAAAGACAAGGGCAGGGAGGGAAATAGGGACAGGAAGGAGGGAAAGAACACACACAAAAAAGGAAGGAACAGCACAGTAGATAAAGGTATGTCTTCCTCAAGAACAAACAGCCCAGACTGTTCCCAACCCTTGCTGCTGTTCCATACCCCAGCTTTAGCTGGCTTAGGATGAGAGTTCCTGAGGCAGGGATCGCTTCTCTCCCTATTTGTACTGCACTCAGCCCACTGTGGACTTCATCCTCAGCTGAAGACTTGTGCTACCATGCCAGCAAATACCATTATAGCTCCTGGCCATACTGTCTATATCGGCACATCCACTCCTCAACTGAACCCTGGTCAGAACCGATGGCAACAAGGATCTGGCATACTTCTCTTCAGGTCAACCTCAGTGTTTCATTTAGCTTCTAAAGAAGTCAATTCCTTTCTCTCTTTCTTCCTTCCTTTATTTTACGTCTCAAAATACATACCATCTCTCATGAATATTGATGAGGATCATTAGTCACTGAACATTTCGCTTCTCTTCTCTTTCCCCCTGTCTATATAAAAGGTTCATCTTTGTAAAAGGGGGAAAGAAAATCCATCTCAAGTTATGTCTCTGGATTAGTCCCATTAATGCATTTATAGATTGAGTAAATACTTATGGGAGCCAGTAGTGGGCATAAAAGGGTATATACAGACCCCAAGACTGCTGCTGCACCCGAGCATGATTGTCCTGGTCTGTGAAGGAGCAGATTAGCAGCCCTGAGCACTAAATACTTGTCATGTTGGCTGCCCAGCCAAGGGGAATGGCAATCACACTCCCCACCCCACAGGCTCCTTACCTATCTGCCTGTTCCTTCCATCTTCATCAGCCTTAACCTGAATGCTGCTAACAGCCTTCAGTTTTATCTAGTGAATACAGATGGCAGGGTTTGGCCAAGTACATCAAGCAACTTAGGGAGAAAAAGATCAGGACTTGCAGCACTCAGCTTGATACTTGACAACAATATTTCACTATTTCCTTATGATAAGAATGGATTTTTAGGAGACTTGAAGAAATGCCAGCCCAAACAGAGCGTGATAATGCAAAATAAGTATCTTCCAGGCAAACCCAAAACCCACTTCATTGAGAAACAGGAATAAGTTCATTTTGTTGGCCTGAAACACGCAAGTTCTTCCTATTTGTCATCAGAGCTATGAACTACAGCTATCTTACACTGGTCTTGTAAGAAAGGAGCTTCATCATACAGCTTGGGACTGCAGAGCAGAGGTGATGTTATGTGACCTAATGACACACAGGGAAACCAGCAGGGAATGGAGCTTCAGAACTGTTTCAGCCTTTTCATATCATACCAAAGCTACGGGCTCTCTTGTGAAGATGAAACCCTTCTGGTGTCATAGGCACAACATCAGTTCCCACCCCATAGCACGGCTTTAGCTCGAAATCCTCTAACCAGTTGTGTTTCTGCTCACAGCTGCACAGTTGATTTGTTTCTGCTGGCTTAAGGTCTGTTTTAATGGCAAGCCTGGCTGTTTATCAATACAGAGCGTGTGTCTCAGCACGGGACTTCAAGACGCAGTGGTTTTAATTGATATTCTAAGTGGTGGCAACTTGGTATTGCTTCATTGCTCCAGCCTGTGAGGCTCCGACCTGGCTCTGCTTGTGGAAAGCAGGCACGTGTGTCTGTCTCCAGGGGAAGGCGGTTAGAGATCCAGACCTGGAAGGAACAGACCCTGTGTTTCCTTGCAGCAGACCTCATAATGACAGAAGAGATGCTCTTTTCCCAGCCTTCAGTAGGGATATACTCTCACACTCCTGCCCCTTTCCCAGATGGAAGTCTGGATCACTGTCTTGGAAGCAATGGCTTCCAGTTACTTCAACAAGCTGCAGGCTGCCTCACGGTCATGCTATCAGTTTATGCTGGGAGGATTTATGGCATCATCAGAACCTGACTTGATGGCCCAGCCATACCTGCGTGTCCAGGTTCTGGTCTGGTGGACACCACGTTGACAGCATAACCTGGATTGCTGATGAAATCCTGCCTGCCAACAGCATCTCTGGCAGGGTCCCATGGGCACAGAGGGAGGAAACTGAGCAACAGACCCCAGGGCTGCAGCAACAGCTCTGCAGAGCAGGGAGAAGTATCAACAGAACTACAGGCTCCGATGTGAACTAAGAGGGCAGCCTGGAGGCAGCACAGAGATGGGAAAGCCAGAGTCACCCTCCCTGGGAAGAATCCATGTGCCTCTTTTAAGCTATGCTCCTCCTGCCTCTGACAATAAACCAGCCCTGACTCAATGGAGAAAGCAACACCAGGAGGTGGCCACCAGGGTAAGGTGAAGTACATAAGGTTGTCTCTGCCCTTTTCAGGTGCATTTTACAGGACAAGTTCTTCCCCACCGCTTGCGTGTTCTTTTAATGTATGTTCCATTTCAAATGCCGTTCAGGACCTAAAGGGGAATGCAAGGGCAATGGAGTTCAAGTAGCCAAGATACTCTGAATCTCATCCCAGATATTGATCTGTGTTTATTAACCTAAGATTCCCAAAGCATCTTTAGCAGGTTCTCTAGTCCCTGCAAAGGGAGGGAACACAGATTCCACGTGATCCCACGTTCTCCCATACACACCTGCAGGCTGAACAGCACGAGAAGCAGCTTCTGGATTGTCTCATGCCACTAAGGGAGTGAGGAAGTATTGTATTCATTTATTGAAGACAACGCAGCAATAGCTTTCCACAGGGGCCACTGCTCCAATCAATAGGTAAAATTATACCCTTAGACCATTAACTGCTACAACACCACCACTGCCATAAAACTCTCAAGCTTTGCATCAGATTTATAACCAGTAGAGTCTCTCAGCTGCATCACAGACAACCAGAGCATCAAGGATGAAACTCTGCTCCTGCTATCCAAAGGGGTAGAGAGCAGCAGTAAGCTGAGGAGACCTGAAAGCAGGGCACATGGGATCGTTCTTTCAGCAGCATCCTTCTGAATGTCTAGGACTCACAAGTGAGGTCTCCAGGGAGACCTTAGAGCAGCTTTCAGTACCTAAAGGGACTACAAGAAAGCTGGAAAGGGGCTTTGGACAAGGGTATGTAGAGACAAGACAAGGGGGAATGGCTTTAATGTGACAGAGAGGAGATTGAGATGAGCTCTTAGGCAGAAGTTCTTCCCTGTGAGGTCCTGCATTACCCACTTCTCCAGCTGACCCAACCCAGACAAAGTTTCGCCTTGAAACTACACAAAAAGACAGCCCGCATCCTGATTTTTCCTCAGGTTTCACTTGCATCCCTGCCTTGTTTAGCTAACAGAAACACAAAGCACCACAGAAATATCAATGAGACCACTGCTGATAACAATGCATCTCTAACAACTTCTCCGGAGCTGACTGCATCCTCTTGCTTCTTCCATCTCTAATGCTTTTATCAGATAAAGAACAGCAGCATCAATGCAGGTTAGATGGGAGATGCCTTCCCTAATCAATTGCAATTGTGTCTTCATGGGGAGACACGAGTGACAGTGCTTGGGGTAAGGCAAGTTTCCCTGTCACCGAGCTGCCAAGCCATGAGGGGACAGAACCTTCATCAGCGATGACAGCAGAGTTAGCAACACAAGTCCTCACTGCATCCTGGAGGAGATCAGCTAATAAGGGACTCACCATTGCAGATCCCAGTAGATTTAGTGCCAGGGATGCTGTAGCTTTGAGCAAAGCTTTGGAGAAATCCCATTCCCAGGTTGTGGGCTGATGCAAAGCCTGAGGGCAAACTACTGGAAGATGCTGGGATGCTCCAGAGGATGTTCAGGTTGTGTATGGGCTTCTGAGTTCAATGCTGCTTGAGCTAAATCAAGTAACATGTTACAGGTCTGGTCCCAGAGGACAGACCTTTTCCACTGTTAAGCCAGAGAAAAGAGTGAAGTTTCAGCTTCCCAGCAGCACAGAGGTTGCTGGCATCCGTAGAGGGGAAAGGTTACTTGTTAGAGGGATAAGAGAGGCTGGCTCTGATTTATCCTTGAAGCCAAGGAAGGTTCACGCTCAGCCTGTGCTGTTACAGATGTAAAAGTGACTTTCAAGATCCAGATGAAGTATCCCCACAAATACAAGCAAGTCAGAAGCAGCAGCTCCTTGCTGGGCCACTAATGGGTGCATGAACACATCACTGCACCTCAGTGCCATGCTCTAGGAGGACAAAGCATTCACTGAACAATGGCAAGCAGCAGGAGGGGCATTCAAGCAGGGAGGCATTTGGAGCAGAGGCACAGCAGCTTCTCTCAACAAGACATTTCCCCCCCAAACAGCACCAACTCCATCCCACAGCCCCAGCTGGTTTCACTGCAAGCAGCAAGGTGAGGCCTTGAAATGGATTTCACCCATCTCAGCATCACTGCCACAGCACCCCACTGACCCCAGTGCTCCCCCCCTGCAATGCAGCCTTCATTCTTGCAAGGGCTGCATCTTCCCTTTGAGAAGCTATTAGGAAGCAGTCGAATAGAGAAGCATCTCATTGACAAGTCACTTGGCCCTTTAAATGATCTCTGAATAGTGTTTTCTTTTTATTGCTTTCTGCAGTGTAATAGCCTTGATTTCAGACTACTTGGGCTTATGATAAACTCCAGATCTATAACGCTTCTATTCTTGCCGTCTTTGGTCTCTCTCACCCACTTCTTCTTTATGTTTTTATTAAAAAAGGAAAAGATCCAGGAAAACAGATAGCAGATTAAAAGGAAAACAAATTGAAATGGGTCAAATGTATCTTGCTTAGATGACAGCTACCCCATTAGATACTTTTAAACAGGACAAATAACCCGTTCAGAAGCACAAGTGGGCTTTTACATTTATTCTAAATTACAAACCAAATGATTGCAGCCTCAAATGGAAGCACTGGCTAATTGCACTAATATCTCACTAATTCCAGCACCAAGGAACTGGGGGAAAACTAACGATTTCCACCATTTCACCAATTATTCAATTTAGACCAAGGTACATTATGCAGAGCCGAGGTTGAGCTTCGGCTCCATTTTGTGATCTATGACAAGGACTGGAATTCCAGTTATTAATAATGGAGGAGCTATAGTTATTCAAGGCATGGAAACAAGATAATTATAAGCCATAAAATCAGCTTTCACATGCGTACACAGTTCTGTCCCCACATGCCAGCAGAACCAAAACCAATTCATAGACTAGAGATACCTGCAGCTGAAGAGAAGAAACTGATAACAGAAGCCAGAAACAGGCACACTTCTGCCAGGCAGGGGCTGAACAGAACCATCCCCACTAGCCTTTAAGGGCTGCATGGAGAGAGCAGGTTGGTAGCTTTCCTTTCCATTCGGGCCACTAACCATCACCTCATGTCCCACCTTTGAGGTAAGCGGATGAACCTCATCCTTTTAGCATCTACATCTTCCCCCCACCAAGAGAACTCGGAGCTGTGCATTAGTCCCAGCACCTTTAAATAAGATCCCAAACCTGAACAGAAGTGTCAAGGTAAGATTTATTTGCAGCTCAGACTACTAAACTTAAATCCTCACCCTCCCTCCTCTCCATACTCAAGGCTGGGAGGTCTTATGCTGACCAACAGCCCCACATGGCCTTTAGAGAACACCATGGATTCAGAAAGCCCCATCTGAGCATATTTCTCCAGCCATCACCCAGCAGATATGATTTGCTAAGCAGCATCCTCTCCCAATGAAACACAGCAGTGCTGGTTGCTATGAGGAGCTGCAGCTCTGCAGTAATGGCTGCTGGCTTTGCTGTGCTTTGCACAGTGAATGGAGATGCTTCAAAAGCAGAAAACTGGAGATTTGGTTCTGCTTCCAGCTGATGGATATGAGCCAAGTGGGAAGCAGGGCTAGAAGCCAAGGCAGGAACTGCAGAGGGGGAGTTTGACCTTCCTTGAGCATCAATCAGTAACTCTAAACTGGTCCAGGAGAAAGATGCTACACTGAGCACTCAGACACAAGGATGAAGTCCACCCATCCCCTCCAAGCACAGGGGCCATCCCACTGAGATGCCACCTGTCCACTGCACATGAGGACACAGGAGCCAGCCAAGTGCCTGGATGGGGAGGAAGAGGAGGCAGGGAGCTGCCCCATGGGTTGTAACAGCTCCAGGCAGCCAGTGGCTGGTGAGAACAGTTGATGAAGGTGAAGGCTGACACCTCTCAGTGCTTAGTCGTTCCTGTTAGTAGCTTCATGAATGGCAGCCAGAAAGTGCCATAATTGCGGCAGTGATGCTTGCTAATGACTCCAGTTAGATCTGGCAGGAAGTCAGAGGCAGGAGAGGAGAAGGAAAATAGCAGGAGAGGGACTGATGCCTGAATACCAGCCTTGGACCACTGAGTAGGAACAAGGCCAGCTCGGGAACAGCTCCTATGGACAGGCAGGGACCAAGAGCAGGGAGAGATCTTACAGCACACCCCTGGCCTTCTCTTGGGAACTTGGGAAGGGAGGAGAATTGGATGTGAAGGGGAAAAGAGAATAGAAAACAGCCCAAATTTAGTTCAAGACCATTGGTGCTGAGTGGCTGAGGTGACCCACTCTATAGATACTACCTTTCTACTCCAAAATCCGATTGAGCCAGGGCAACACAAGCTATGGGGAGAACAGATAGCTCATAGCCAGGTCAGCATCACCTCCATGGCACAACATGTGCCTTGTGACATCCAAGCCCACAAGCCGTGGCTCCCACTGAACCCCTGTGGCCAAGGGAAAGCTGTTCCCAAGGAGGGATCCAGCCCCCGGTGAGCAAACAGCACGCTCCTGATTATGTATCTGTTTCTGAATGTTAACAAACAGTCAGCAGCATCTGATTGAGTGGGTTATTAGCAGAATGAAGACAGATGGTGGAGGATTAACTCTAACGCGTCTTTATTGCAAGGCCATCATTACAGACAGCTCTACCTCTCCCTCTGTCTACAACTGTCACCAGCTTAATTTCACCCTACAACTCACAGCCGCACACCAAACAGCGATCCCAGCACGCAGATGAGGCAGTCGTCAATCACAGCAAAGGGATAAGCCTTAACAGCCACACTGCAGCAGCACCTTCCTGCTTCCCAGCCCCAAACTGTGCCCAAATCCATCACTTTTCCCAGTGCACATTTCACAGGGAGGAATCACACACAGTGCAGCTTGTCCAAATCATTCCTGCCCTGCACATTGCCAGCGGTGCTGGCAGCTGCTCTGGAGAGATACTAACACCTTCCCCAGACCTGGTTTTTCATGGCACAGGCTGATATATAGATACGTGCTGACTAACACTGACAGAGGCTCTCACACCAGAGGGTGGCTCAGCCTGCATCTGCAATTGGTTGTGTTAATGGACATCCATCCCTTGCCAGCTGGTAAACAAAGAGCATCATGCTACCAAACCCCCTTGCTGGGCATGGCCACAGAGCATCTACAAGTCACAACATTGAGTTTACCCTGCTGGGAGAGGTTACTGCACTGGTCTGCAAGTGCCCAGCCTGGACCTTCTCCATGGGAACAGCTAAGAGAAGCGCTTTCCTACCACAGAGTGATAACTCCACACTGAAAAGGTCTCTTTGCTTCTCTACCTACGAGTGCATTCTGCAGATGTCTCCGTTAAGTGACAGCAAGGTTCTAATGAGCCCTGTAATTACCTATTTCCACTACGAAGGAGACCCCACACTTCATAATTAGCCCATTGCCCCACTGCCTACCTCTGCTTTCAGTTCCTTCAGCTACCCTGCAATTATTAATAGGGCTATTCATTAGCACCATCATGCAATAAAAAGAGGAAAAGCTCTCACTTGGCTAAAGTATAAAAGGGAAACTGTCTCTCTCCTCCTTATCCCTGCAAGGTAACTGGCCCAAAGAGCCTGGCTTTGGTGCTTTGGGCAGGAAATGCCCTCACTAAACCTCTGTTGATGACCAGACATCTGAAACCCCCCTCAGTGTGGTTTTCTGCACTGAAATACACCAAAATCCTGGGAGGTTAGAGGCTTGCAATTGCCATCCGCAATGGCCCCTAGTGAAAACACAAGTCCTAGGTGGTCTTTGTAGCCATGGAAATCCCCTGCCTTTGCTTTTGGCAGATTGTACCTTTAAACATAATGGTCCTGCAGCCGGTGGGGGCCAGAAGCTGGCTGGCTGCACAGCATCAGGCAGGCACACTTTGTTCCTGTTCCTACACAAAGGTTTTACTGTTGGCCTTTCATGTTCCTTTGTTCTTGCCACACAAAGCCACGTTCAGCCTGAAAAGGGGCTTCACTTCCTAGGCACATGCAGGCTTTGGATCCACTGAGGGACAGGAGCTTCTGGGAAGGATCCCAAAGGATGGCCAGAATGCCAAGGTGGGTCCTGCCAGCTCTCAGACACCCCTTGAGCATCCTTAGGATGCTCTTTCCCATCTCAGCACAACCACCCATAGGCTTACGGGACAAGAAGGAATTAGGAGGGATATTACTGAACCTACTCACAGCATTCAGCCCAGACTGCCATCCTCTGTCCTAAGGGACAGCCCCTTCCCATTAAACACACACTCTAATCAATGCTTAAAAAGCATGTGGTAATTAACAAGCACAAGGTGAAGTCTTGTGAAGCACTTTCCCCACGTTATCCGCTCAGTATCAGGGCTCCTGGGAGACTCAAGGAACCTTTGATCTTCTAACTGATATTTGAGCCATAAACTTCCCTCCACATGAGTTTTATACCCCATGAAAGCTAATGCACCCTTTACTCCTGTGAAGGCAAACCTTGCTGTGAAGGAAGGCACCGCCATGGCCAACTCCTGCAATACACCATCCCATGTGAGCAATCCCATCCTTTGTCCAAATCACTCCCAATCAAAGCCCTCAGAATGGATTAAGTCTGCAGTCCCTGAAGGAACCTCATAGCAGCCAAACTCCCCTTGACACACTCTGAAGACCTTCCCATCCCAAAGGGCTCTCGTCCTCTTAGTCCAAGAGGATGATGCACTAAGGTTTGACAAGTAAAAGGAGCCAAACAGCAAAGCTACCAGAAGCAAGGAGGCCAATTCTTCTGAGCATAAAGTTTTTGTTTAGTTATTATGCTTCATAATTATTTATGATCTTTCTATGGATTAATCGATGCTCATAAAATACTTGGGGAATGACTGGAATATAAACCAGGGAAACTTTAGCAAAGGTTTGGTGAACAATGCAAAGACACTTCTGAGAGGTGCAGAGGCACTGAAAACTGACAGGGGAACAAGTGAGGCTTTATGACCCAGCTAGAATGAAAAGACCAGATGCAGCAAGTTGTGGAAAAGCTTTCCATGCAGCAAATCCTTTCCATAGGAAAGGACAGTGGATTATGGATGTATGGAGCTAAACCTCCTGCTTTCTTGCAGCTTCAGGCTGGGGGCTTTTCCTCTCCATGCCTGCTAAGATGTTTCAAAGAGCAAAGGGGAAGCAGGATTTTGTCCTTGATGTGAACAAGAACCTAACCCATTCCTAGCAGTAGCGCATCCACATCCCTTGCAATGAGATGGCTAAAGAAGACAGAAGAATAGAAGGTGAGGGACCTGCTCACCTTCAGTCATCCTGCGGTACTTCTCCTTGTACATGAACCCCAGTACTAGGCAGCATCCTCGTCCTGGGAGCCCCAGTTCTGCAAGAGAAGAGACATCGATGTTAGACTAGGCTGGGGACCAGAGCAAGCACATGGGGATGCTGCAGGAAGCAAATTCTGCTGGATGCACTGTTGTGGTAAAGCACCAGTGAAGTGGGCACATAAAGGAAGGCTTTGGTCAGCCTTAGAGCTCAGCTTTGTGTCCCAAATCAACTGCTACCGCGCTGCTCCACTTAGACACAGACACGTAGAGACAGGACACTATCCCCTACCTTGCCCGTCTCAGGCACTCCTATCTAACAAGCAGACGGAATGAGCTGCTTCGTCCTCCACATCAGAACGTTGCCACCGTATGGACTCTTTCATCACTTTCTCCCTTAGCAGGCAACAAAGCAAAGTGGGAAACAGCCCTCAGAAAGGAAGATAACTTTGGCTTGAGGCAGCTTACTCTTCAGAGGCAAGCAAGTGACCCTACAAGCAGTAAAGCGCCGGAGTCTGAGGAGGCGCGTGCCTTTGATGCCTTGATTTCTTAATGGGGCTTTCTGAGTATCAGTAACAAACAGAGATCTGAGCAGGGGTTCTCCAGAAGTAGGCTGCATGCACACGTGCTCTCCCCGTGCAAAAAGCTCCAGTTCTTCAAACAAATCCTCCTGTGTCGCAGTGGAGAAAATTAAGGTACCGTGTCCCCGATGCAGCCTGCGGACCTGCCGAGCTCCTCTGGGGCTCTGTGCTCGGCAGAGCCTGCTGATCAAAGCCCCTTTGATGTTTACTTAATGTGGCCGTGGACTCTTTAGAGTCCTGCTCTGCTGATGAAGGAGAGCTTGGGATCGGCGTGAAGTTGCGCTGCATGAAGAGGGGAAGGCAGTGAGGCAGGAGGGGGTGAGTGAAGCGATGGCCTTGGAGCTGCCTCCAGCCTTGGCTTCTAGTGCCATGATGCAGACTCAGGTTTGAATCTGAGCTCTGGACTGTGCCCAGAGGAAGAGGAAAGTCATTCAATGTGACGTGTGGAGAAGGCACACAGATTTATGTGGCTATATCCCTCCCTTATGCTGCTAGCTGCCATGGCATCCCAGCAGAGAGTTAGCATCCTCATAGGCTCTGACTCTGCCTCATACTGTGCTAAGTGCAGCAAAAGCAGCCTTATTTTGATAAGAGAAAACTCAGGGTACACACAAGACTAATTAAAGCACTTTTTCTAGCATTAAATAGGGCTCCATTTGCAAGAGACTGAAGACCAACAGCTCCTGATCCTGAGGCTCCCTCCAACCAGTTAGGGCATCATCATCTAAGCAAAACTAGTCACAATGAAGCTGATGCTCAGGCAGAAGTAAGGCTCTTGAGATACACAGTGTAAGCCAAAATCTAGTTTCTCCCTTAAATCCACATTGCTACCTAAAAAACACCCCAGAGCATCTCTAGAAGTTACTCATTTCACCTACCTGGCGTGGCTTTGGGGGTGGTTGTAACTTCCTTGTTGGCCATGAAGGCAGTGACTAACTCAGATGTAGATGTCTAAAGCTTAGAGAAATCAGGGCAGATAAACCAAATATTCACATCCTCAGTGGTTTCCTGAATCAGAGCCTTAATTAAGAGGAAGAGGTACACAACAACCATCTCCTATCGCTGATGCAAAGGTGGAAACCAGCCTCTTGCTCTGCAACACAATGTAGCATTATGTGAGTACACAACAGCCCCAGATACACTGAGAAAGGTGTCAAGGGCCTGCTGGCTTAGCTGGATATGCAGCACTAGTTGCCTCCCTTAGCACTAACAACTAGAATCAATAAGACCTCACTGAACTTCGACTGCAAAAACAGATGCTCTGGGTGGATGTGGCTGGAGAGCTTTGAGCCTGCCAATAGCCTCTGCAACCATTCACCTATAGCCCGTGAAGCAGGCAAGAGGCCTTTGTCTTTATTGACAGGAAAACAAAACTGCATTGATTCCTATTGAGCCTCCAAAGAGCAAGGTATCAAAGCATAATTAAAACAACACAATTAGATTAGCACCGCACAAGGCAGTGCAGCCTACAGTGAGTTGAGCAAGCTGGTGTTACTATCGAACCCATTTGGACGCCCTACATCCTGGTGTGCACATGTTTGTGGGTGCTGTGTGGGTTTTTCCTCAGCACACAGACCTGTATGTCAGGGCCTGCCATGCTTTCCATTAACCACAAACATCATTAAGAGTATCCTGAAATAAAGCAGCAGCAGAGGCAGCAATAGCTGCAGCCTTCTTAGGGGATGGATGAACATCCTACCACTTAGGTGTCTACCTTCTCTTCCAGTCACAGGGAGCAAAATGCTCCCAAGGAGGTTGTCTTGCTTTGGATGTGACCCAAAAGGTCCCAGTCCCAATTTAAACCAGAGGGGAAGGAGGGATTCTCAGGGCTGAGCCATACAGGCTGGATCCCAAGGAATTGTGGGTTAAATCCCTGTATGGAGCCCAGATCAGCACACACCAGCATGGGTGTCTATCTTCCATTTGCCTCCCTGAGGGATGTTATAACTAATGCTTATAAAACACTTTGATATCCCATGATGAAAGGAGCTATACAAGAGCACTGCATTATAATAACTCATATCATAAATTTGTGAGAACATGCAAAAATCTTTATAGCTAAAGGCACCTTTAAATACTTGAGAGTGCCTTTAAAAGGTAAAATACTTCAAGATGACTGTGGTGCCTGAGGATGTCTCACCACTTCATGGCTTTTAGTGGCTACCTAAAGCTAAAATAGTTAAGCAGACAACCATCATTTTAAATGTTTTGGCTTTAGAGGATGCTGAGACACCACTGAAAACAGAATATGAACCCCTGTGTCCCCCCAACACCCAAACCCCAAACTCCAGCCACTTCTTCGCAATGGCAAGTGATTTTTCCCAACAGAGATAAACTAGTTTGAGCTGAGGTTTGTTATTCCAGGAGCTGGGAAGAAATACAAGATTTGTTTGGCAAAATCCCAGCAGAACTGTGGGTTTACCTTGCTCAAAAGTACCTGCATTAATCCACCGCCAAACTTAGGCAAGAGCCACTCAAATCACAAGCAAGTTCACACCACACAGTGTTAAGGGCAGCCACTGACAGTGAAGCAAAAGCCAATTAAAAGCAACAAGAGCTCAGGGTCTTCTGAGAAAGGATCTTTATGCACAACCTGGGCAAGAAAGGAGAACTCTTGTGTTGGAAGAAAGATCTCCCAGTTCTGGCCCAAACTACAGCATCCTCCTGCTCTTCCCTCATCTCTCCCATTGCTTCGCATTTCCTTACTCAGTTCCTCAACCCACAACTCAAGAAGGAAACTCAGTTTCTGATGAACCACTGCAGTAAAAGGCTAAAGCAGTAATAAAGCTTTATTAACACAATCATAACGTGTATTATTGTGTAGCTGTATCCCACCAGGAATGGTAATAAATGTTTAATAGCCCAATAATACCTGTTTAATAATTTTTCAGCTCATCCTGTCTAATTGCAAGTTTATTAAAGAACGATAAACTTTAGAATCCTTGCAAAGCCATAGCATAATTGCAATTCCATTGCTTATTTAATATTGAGTTAATTATATTACAACTGTTCTATTTTCCCATACATATTAAATATCAATTAGCTGGTTTAAGCTATTGATTTGTATTTAATTAACTATGCTGTTATATACCAATTAAGCTCTTCTAAGAGAAGCACAAGCAGCTGGCCTCTTAAATTAAGTTTTTAAAACTTTGTATTAACATAAATATCACATTTCCATTTTCTCACCTTTTTCTTTCTATAGTGATTTGCTATAGGTAAATAATTATCACAATTGCATGTTACATACATGAACTTCAGTCTAAACTTCTTTCTTTCTAGGATGGGGAATGGGCAACCTCCATGCCAGATATCCCAGTGCCAGCAACACCAAAACACAGCGACTGGGAAAGACAGAGGGTTGGAAAAGCCTCATTTCACTTGGGGATCTCAGAAGCAAAGGACCTGGGTGGGAGCTCTTGAAAGAGCTTAAAAGTCTCCAAGCAAAGGAGCTCAAAACTTTGAAGGCGGCCAAAAAGGGTGATATGAGAAGGTCCTGTCACTAAATCCAAGAGGTTTCGCTCACTTGAACACTGATTAAGAAACCTTATGCTCCTGCTTAGATGTTTCCTGTCCTCATAAAGCTGTGGGCTGTTGAGTATCTTGCACATCAGAGAAAGAAAAGCCCAATCTCCCAAGTCTTTCCACATTCTTGGCTTCACCACAGCTAGCAACAATGCATCCCAAAAGTTAGAAGTGCATGTTTGTCTGCATCCTCATTTCCAGGCACACCGAGCTTTCCTCATGCAGATATCCCCAGCATCCCTATGACCTCTTCTTCAGGGGACTGTGCTCTGGGCACCCTTAAAGCAAGCTGCATCCTTCCCCTCCAAGCTCTACTGCAACATGCACCGACTCTGAGCTTCCTCCCTCGATGCAGTTTGCATCTGTGAGCATTGCTGAGCATTCCAAACACTGCATTTCAACAGAGAGCAAATGGATCCTTCGGCATGTAATTTCTATATTACACCATTAAGTCTGCAGAGCAATCCAAGATCCTCAGAGATGAAAAAAGCTATACAAATGCAAGTTATTATTAAATCTGTGCCTGGTTAATTTATAAAAATGTATTAAAAAACCAAAGAGGCTTCCCAGATGAGAAAATGGGCATATTACTGTTTGAAATATGAATGAACCAGAGATCAGTGTTAAATGCTGAAGTGATATTGTATTTTATTCCATAGTGCTCCGCAGAAAAGTTGCATTTATAAACCCATTTATTGTGTTATGTACTTGCAAACCACCTTGTCATCCATTTATTGCACAAATAAAATCTTAAAAGCAGAGGATTAGTTGAGTATGTCCCTGTGGGACCACAATCTGACTTTAAAGGATCCATCAGTGAAGGAAAACAGATGGAGCAGAGGTGTTTGCCAGCTCGTTGCTCCGAGATGCAAAAAGCAGCTGCACACAAGGGCCATTCTCTGATGGACCACAGAATTGGAAGTCCTGTTTGCGTGGAAGAGAGAAAGCACATGCAGCAGAGCTGGGGAAACGGCAGCATCACCAACCCCAGTGCTGTTTTCCCTATGGGAATTTCTGGTTCTAAAGGATAAAGGTCTTGAAGGTCCTTAAAACTTGCACCAAACATTCCTTTGGGTTAAAAACAGTAATGGAAAATGATGGGAAAACTTGGATGTGCTCATTTTCACTGAACCTGTTTCAAGCAGGTAAAACAGAGCTCTTCAAGATGCCTTGAAAGGCATCAGCACCAAAACCGTCAAGGGGAGGACCTTGAAGAGAAGCCACAGAGCAAGAGCTCTGCCCAAGAACAAGCTCTGCCCTGGCACCAGACAATTAGAACTTGTTTCTTGGCAGGAAACACAACTAGAAGAAAGAAGAGGGCTGAGTGCTGCTGAGCAGGGATTGCTTCCCCAGGTTCCCTGCCTAATGAAGGGAAGAGAGGCACCTCCGAGTTGTAACTCAGCACTGAAGTGTTGTGAAGAGGGTTTTTTTCCCTCTAGTGGCAATGCAGAGCCTTCGGTCCCTAAAGCATCCCTAAAGGATGCTGACCTGTCTGTATTCCCCACTCTGCTCCCCAGCAAGGGAGGAACAACCCTCACAGACCTCAAGTCCAGTCATTCTTAGGATGTTTCCTTCCCCTGAAATTGCTGCTGTAGGAAGAACAATTCACCCCAGAGGAAGGGGACCCTCAGGACCTGAACCTTCTTGCATAAAACATCTTTCACACCTTTCTGTGCACACGCATACAGTCAAATCATCCCCAATGCTTTGCTAAGGTCTTGTGGCAGCAGGTTTCAGAGCCTAACTACACCTCACGTGCAGGAGAAAGCATTTTCCCTGTGTTTTCTATTGTAAAGGCTGGATTTAGATGAGACATTAGGAGGAAGTTTTTCACTGAGGCAACTTTGGGTTACCACTTTCTCCCTCCTCAATCTACTCACAAAGGCTTCACCAAGAAGAGACACGCAGCCGACTATCCACAGCAATGCCTTCATCACGCCCTCTCCTCCTCATCGGCTCACAGGATGGTTTGGGTTGGACAGGTCCTTAAGGATCATGTAGTTCTAACACTTCATTTCACAGTCTCACAGCACACAGGCATAGCTCAAACACTGCTCCCCAATTTACATGATTCCTATGTATTTCACAAGAGCTTCTATCCAATTGCCACTTTCATCTCACTTCGCTCAGACCCTCTGAAGCTCCTCACCTTGCTGCAGCCCTGGAGTTTGGACCCTCCCTTGGAAGATGTCTGTATTGTTCAGTGGGGCTACAGCCAATTCATCTCGCTGGTGGATTTGCCCTGCACTTCAAGGGCTTCCCAGGGCTTTGATCTGCTTTTGACTACAGCCCATTGTACATGCTGCTTCATTCAAGGCACAAAGCCCATCTCCTGTTTCAAGGCAGCAAAGCCGCTGCAGGAAGGTCAGGATCAAGTCTTCAAGAGACATTTAAGGAATACACGAGTACCTCCATGTGCATCACTTGTCTCTCCTTGAGCCTTCCCAGCTTCACAACACATCACCATCCACACCATGTGCTAGGGAGGGACTACATTTGCTGGCTCTGAGGAGTCAACCAGGGCCATCGGAGGACAACCAAGTGATGTGCACATGTGCCTAGGTCACACTCCAGAGGTTGTGCTGCACCAGCTAACAGCCTATGTGTACTCTATGGAGCTTCTTGCTCCCACCAGTGCAAGAGGAGTGATGGCAGGAGAGGCCAGCAGGCAGTTTAAGCCTTGTCCCTTGCCCTCTCTGCCTCCCCCAGGCATTTCCTCTTGCAAGCCAAGGGCTCAGATGGCCCTGGGCTGTCTGTCACTTAGCCCCATGCTCTACTTGGCAGCTCAGACCTGAGCTTGCAGTCACCTGGGGATCTGCCTGACAAGGTCTGCAGTGGCACTGATGCTGTATGACTTGTTCCTTCAGCCACTTTCCTCTTGTACCTCATCAAACCCAGGAGCTGTGTATTCCACAGCATAGAGCAGAGAAATAACACTGCCCAAACAGAGAGGAAATGGTGGAGGACACCTGTGAAACCCATCACACTTTTCTCCAGCCCTTCTTCCACTGCAGTTGAAGAAACAAGCTCTCCAGGGATCCATAATGCCTTTATGAGGCTGGAAAAGCCACAGACACCACTGTACCTGGGATCCATGTGAAACAGAGGAGCTACAAGTGGAAGGCATCCTACACACCAAGAGGGCTTTCAACACCAGGGGTTGTTAATCTAAAACCAGAATGAAGCAGCTCAGAACAAATCTGACAGGGATATAAGATCCATATATTTAGATTGCTTAAGAATACAGTTTTTTATCTAAAGACCCAGTTTTGCCACCAAAGACTGTTTTCTCATTGAAAACCACTGCACTGTTCTTGCTCTTGCCTTGGGACCCCTGCACATCCCATTGCAATCCAGGCAACATTAGCCACGCACACAGCACGACATTATCCTGAAGCCTGGCAGGAGCATCTCATGTTGGTATAAATAACACATTTAGTGCTCCCCTGGCACACAGAGAGCCACACTCACAGCCAGGTCTAGAGATGTGGATCAAGCAGGAAGCATCCCAGCATCACACCCCACACTGCAACACCCCTGCTCAACCAGGAGGAGAAGGCAGCAGTGCAAACACTTTGCTGTAAGCCCTGAAGTCCCTGTGCTGCTCTGACAGATTGTGGTCACACAGGGGAGAGACACAATAAAACCACAGCAGTGTAAATGTCACATCTATGGCAGCTCTGGATCAACAACTGCTTCTCACACCGCCCACCCTGAGTGGGTTTCTGGTTCAGCCATCCATTTTATGAGGCTGGGAGGAGGACAAATCCTTGGAACACAGCTACCCTCTGCCTGACCGAGGAAATCACAGTCACTGCCTTCAAGCCCATCAGCTCCTCCTACCTCAAACCCCACAGAGGTCATGGTCCAACTGCTCCAAACCCCTCCCATGCTGGACATCCTTAACGCAGCTCCTCCAATATGCAGTTGCTGTGCCCCTTTAATCCCCTCTGAAGGCAGGGAAGCACGAAGCAGTCATGCTCTCGCTTGAAGATGACATGACAGTCAGAGGCAGGGAACCCCATGGTCCTTCTATTACAGGAAAATCACGCTCCAGCCTCGCCAATGCTGTTACTTCTGTGTATGTTATAATTAAATCCTATGCGCTGGTTACCTCACAGCACGGCTGCAATTCTTCTGCATCTAAGGCTTCTTTTTCTTCCTTTAAATATATGGTCTTCAGCTTCTGTTTTATTTTTCCCCTCCTCACCAACTCTCAGTGATTTCAGAAGCCTCTTTAAGCTGCCTTCCTCCTTGTGAGGCAAGGGGAGGGTAGGAAACCTACTGTGCAGCATCAACCCAGTGCCATACCACCTCCTCTTGGGTCCTGAGCTGACATGAACAAGTCATCTTGGGTCAGATCCACACACAGGTTTATCTGTTTCCTTCTCTTAAACCCCACAGAATTCGGGAACCAAAACACCTAAAAACCTTGGGGAATCTGATCTGTGATATTACCAGACCACCACACATAACTTGGCCAAAGGAGCAGCAATTCCAGATTAATCCCAGTTGGAGGCGCATTTACTGCAGTCCCTGCTTTTCCCCTTCAGTTGCTCAGAGATGGAATGGGCAGGAGGAAAACAGGTCTGTGCCCTCTGCTAATGAACAGGGTGCCAATTAGAGGGAAAGCCACAAGATTCGGGGGATTATCTAATCGTTACATTTCCATCCCCTTCTGCAGGAAGGCTGCTTTGATTGAGGCATTGAAGCTTTATAGCCTGCTGGCAGGGGGGCTTTGGCCACGCTCAGCAGCAGGAGAAAGGAAAGTGAACGGACAAATGTCAGGCTGTGGGAGGCTGATTGCTGCCCTCTCTGGACCACATTCCTGCAACGTCCCAGCAGCAGGAGACTCAGTCCCATCATGAGGAACAAATGCATCACCCAGGCTGCAAGGACATGCAGGCATCCTTCTGCTCGAGTGGGCACCAATCACATTAACAGGGTCCAGAGAAGACACTGAGCATCCACATCAGTGCTGCAGCATCCAGCCTGGATGTTTAATCCTGCAGTATTTGTCTCATGACCATCCCTGCTCCCCTTTAAACCATGATGAATGTTCTCAGACCTGAAAACTCATGATTTCTACAACTGGTCCTGCTGGGTGATGCTAGTGCTACTTGCCAGCTTCAGCACAAGAGACCAGTACTTCGTGCATTAGATACTTCCTCCACCTCTATGGATGCCAAAGGCTGGAAGGTAAATCAGGGATGATCAGTGTAAAGGAAGGACTTGGCACCCTGCTCGTGCCCTTGCACAGCCCAAAGTGCACACAAGTAGTGACTATCGTGCACATGCTGAAGTTCCCCTTGACCAAACTAAGCCGCAGCTCGTAGATGATGCCAACACACCTCTCCTGCTACTCCTCCTCCTATCTGCTGCCAAACCCTATAACTTATTGCAAGCAGCTTGGTCTCCACTGCCATGGGGGCATTTTCCCAGCGTTAGCCATAACTTGAATATGTGAAAAGAGCTCCCCTGCTTCCCCCAATGTCAGAGCACTGCTCCCGAGCGTGCCCTCACTCAATCCCATTAAAAGTAATGGGGTGAGATTGTCCAGCCCATTACTTTCAATGGCTCAGTTTCAGCTAGACAGCCTAAAGCTCCCATACTCTCCAAAAAGCAAGCACAGTAAGCTCCAAAACTCTCTGCTTCATTACCACATCATGTATCGCAGCTTGCCAGGGTTTAATTGGAAGGAGAGCCAAGCCTGCGTTTAGGTTTGCTAATTGCAGCAGCACTCCTTGCACCACTGACTGTTATTTCCTTGCTCAGCAAGTTTTGGTTGTTCAAGGTGTGAGGTTTTAAGGAAAGAGTCCAAGTTCTTTTCATTTAAAAGAAGAAGAAACATGCAAATGCAGCCATGGGACAGATGCTTTATGAAACAGCTGTGCTGCTCCAAGATTCAGTTGCTCTTGCTGCTGCCAGAGGGAAAGGAGAGGTACAGGAAGAGCTAGTGGGGGAGAGACACAGCTCTTGCAATGAGCAAATCATATTTAAGATGCATCACAAGAGCTGGAGTTTGAGTACTTAGGGTTTTGAGTCCTTGGCCTGTCCCTACAGGCCCTTTGAGCACCCTCTCACACTCACCTTTCATCTCTTGGGGGTGTTAATGTGGGAAGAGCTGACAGTTAAGTGGTTCAAGAGAAGAATTCTTCCCCCATAAAACCCATGAAAGCTGCTGAACTAACACTTACAGCCAAGCAATGGAAGTTCTGAGCACAACATTGACTATCTTACCTCTGACCTTAGCAAAGAGAAGACTACAAAGCGCAGCTCCCCCATGCCAAACCCCTGCAAGCTCTTTGCAGACTCAGTGCTTGACCTGTTGCGATGCTGAGTCTATCTGCCTCCTCCTCAAAGACGTGAACGTCTTGATGCTTGCAGCCCTGTCCAATCCAGGACAGATGGTGATAAATGTTTCAGTGGCTGAGCTGAGTGCAGCAAGTGCACTATTAGCATCTTTTCCTGCCCTGATGCACATCTCATCTGTAAACTCACATTAAATACCTGGAGGAAAAAGCTGCAGGAAAAGGGAACTTTGATATGTTTTTGCTGCGGAGTTTGCACGAGTGAGCAAACAGCTCAGATCCAAGGTCAGTGGTGCCTGTGGCAGGGGTTAGCTTTCCCCATGTGCTGATTCAGGTTACCCAGTTATCACAGAGATGCTCTGTTAGCATGACTGCACCTTGAGATCCTTACAACCTGGGTTGATGGCCTTCAAGCCAACACCATGAGGAGCAGGACCCCTAAAAGTTCCCAAAGGGAGGAGGACTCCTCCATTATCTGTCTGGGTCTGAACTCTCATTTAAACCAGGCAAAACTTACTCCAATTGCTTGTCAAGCCTCAGGGATGCCTCTTTTCCTGCAAGCACAGCCAGTGTTAAAACAAGGGAGTGAATTCCCTGTTTGCATGGGAGATGAAGGATAGTGCCTGCTGTTGAGGAACTGAAGGAACCACAGAACGGTTTGGGTTGGAAGGGCCCTGAAATCATCAGCTACAAGTTCAGCAACTGTCAAAACAGTGTTCTTCATCACTGCAACACAAGTACCAGGCTGGAGGTGCCAAGAAGGCAGCTCTGATAGCTTAACAAAACCCCAGACTTGCTCAATGGGTAGGGCTTGAAAGCACCCAGAGGGATATCCCACTCTGCTATTCTCTAGTGACACCAGGCTGTAACCCACCTTTCTCCATTCAGTGGGGTCTGCCCATCTCATCCCCACACTGGGCCAGGCTTGCCTCCCACTTCCAAAGGGTAGGAAGATCTGTGTTTGGAGTGCTGACAGCTGGACATGCACCACCTGCCTTTCAAAGGACATTCCACACCACTGCTGTAATCAATAATACATTATTCCCTCTATGGCCTATAGCCTCATGTTTATTATGTGTAAATAGGGATTTACAGCCATCTGAGTGTGTTCATTTAAAGGAGCTGACACCCTGCATATGAGATCTGCCAGCTGCCCTCTCGGGACCTTTAGGAGAATGAAATGATGCTTCATCCATACAGCCAACTCCACAAAAGAAAGGGGGAAAGGGGAAGAAAGACTCAAACAAAGCCAAGGTAGGGAGATGAGTGTGCACATGGAACAGAAAGCAGGATAAGAACACAAGTGCTGGGATTCAGAGTCACGCCAGCATCATTGTGAAAGGAACGCTAACCCGCTCTCATCTCAAGTCCAAGGTGCTGCTCTTAGGAGGCAAAGGCGGGGATGAGGGAAGAAACTTTTCCTTCAAAGTCCCTGGCACACCTATGCAAAGCTCCTTGTTTGATCCTCAGCACAAAGAGGAGAACAGAAGCACAGCAGCCTTTGCAGCTAAAACCGAAGAGCTAAAGAGGACTTTTATCCCAGCTCCACTTATCTCAGGTAATAAATCCCGCTCCTGCCGCAGCCACTCGCTATTTTCCAGGTGGATAACTTTCCTGCTGGAAAAATGAACAAAGCGATCGGGATAATTTGCTGATTCATTTCATACTCCTCTGTTTTTGAAGTCTAAACTGCAGCTAAAGCACCAGCGAGGAGCAGGGTGTGTTGTGTCAACAGTTTGCTCAACAAATAGCAAAGCAAAGCTGAAATCCTTCATTGTCTCTTAAATGATCTTAACAGACCTCCAGAAGTTAAACAGCAGTTCCCAGGAGGAAAGCGACACCAATCCAACAATCAAGTATGTTTTCTATGGGATGGCAACAGCACAAAGGTCTCCGACACCTCTCAGAACAAAGTGCCTTTACCTGTCTCCACAGCAGCATGTTCATCCTGGCACACCTTGGGATGCAAGGATGTGACCCTGCTCACACCTTCCAGCTGAAGCCACCAGACAGAATGAATTCACTTGTTCAAATCAAGTTCTTGAGCCATGTTCTCCATCAATGAACATTCAGGCACACACCAGTGTAAATACAAGGTTAGAGAAGTTTTTCTCTGCCAGGTTAGCCCAGCCTGCCCAACATCCATGCCTTTCCCAATACCTGTGCCCTACCCAGCATCCTTTCAAGCTCAACTTCATCCTTTCATTGCAAGAAGAGGAAAATCCCACCTCTGTGCCATAAACAAACTCCCAAGGCAAACATCTTCCTCCTGGCTCTGCCAAAAACTCCTTGTGCAGCCTCATCTGTGCTATTTACTCAAAGCTTAGCTGGGAGAGAGCAGCAGCATCCTTTTCCTGCTTCTGAGGGGATGCAGGGACCACGCTTTTAGCATGCACGAGGCGTTGTGAAGCAGCACAGAGGAGCAGGAGGTTCTCCTCGCTCCCCGAGCTCATCTGACTCACTGGGCTCCTGCTCGCTATTAAACATCTGCCACGTTCCACCTCAGAACTTCCTGCAACTCAGCAAAACAGGAGCATTGGCACAAAAATAGATAAGTGCCCTGAAATACTGGAGACAACAGGCACCCATTGGTCAACAGCTGCGAGCTGCTTTGGCATCATCCCTCACTAGAAGACACTGCATTAGAGGAAGCAATGATCATCATCATTAAATGCCTTGATGGAAGTCAGGCAGCTGGTTTGCAGCATTTAGCTGATGAAATAAATAAGGGTGCTTTTGGCAAACACGGAGGGAACAAACATGATGCTATTGGAGAAGCTGGAGGGATTCCAGCTTCCCTAATAGCATCGCTCCCTTTTGCCAGCTCAGGGACTTCCTGCAGGAGAGTCCTGCAGCACATCAGGCCACTTCACATCACCCTCTGGCATGCTCTTCAGGCATGGAAATGCCCTTGTAGAGGGGATTCAGCTCCCCCAGGGTGAGAACAGACAACAACCTGTTTTAAAGGACAAGCATTCAGACACTGAAGGGCACAAGCAGAAAACCTGCTGGGATAACCCGATTTCCTTACTTCACATGCTGATGAATGGATCCTGGTTGCGTGGTACCCCACAGGGGACCATATTGCCACCTCTGCCAGCAGCAAGGTCAGAAGGCTGCCCATGTCCTCCATCTAGACTTAGAGCAAGTCATTTCTCCATAGGCCAGTTATTCCTTCCACTGTCTGTGTCCCAGGGATACAGCCTGACCCTACGATACCATTGCTGTTCTATCCACTAAAAAAGGTTCATGGCCTCAGAGATGCTCATTTAACAAATTTCTGTCTCCTGAATGGTTTTTGCTTTTCACTAAACTGAAAACACAGTACAATAGATGTGACTGATTAGGCTGTGTAAGACAGTCCCTGCACATTTAGATTAGGAATGATTACGACTTAAATGAAACAGCTGAACACAAATCTTCCTGCCACCTATTCTGTCCCCTCGCTTTCAAACACAAGACACCATGTGGGAGGCATAGTGCAAGTCTAGAGGAAGAATAAAGATGTTATGATCCAAGGCTTCTGGAGTCCCAGAACCACCTTTAAAGGCCTGACCTCAAAGGGTCCTCAATACCTTCCTCAATACTATCCAAGGCCAAGCTGGATAGGGCTTTGAGCACCTAGTGGAAGGTGTCCCTGCCCATGGCAGGGGGTTGGAACTGGATGAGCTTCAAGGTCCCTTCCAACCCAATCCATTCTCTGATTCCTGCTTTCTAAGCCACTACCAGAGTGAAGCTCAAAGGTAGATGGCTTTGTGCTTCCTCTGACAGCCTCACAAGCAGCTGCCCCTTGCTTCAGCACGTGATAATCTCGAGGGAACAACAAGGTCTTGGGCAAATTTAGGGCTAGATAATAGCCCAGCTGACTGTGACTAACCTTCTGAAATGAAGGTCAGTGCTGGGGCTTCAAGATGTGATTTTCTTCCATTTATTTCTTGATGTGAAAGCGATGGAGAGTGTAATTACTGCTGCACGACTGCTCACGAGTTACAAACGCCCTAGCCCAGGAAAAATGAAGACTCAGATACAAGCGCTACGCAAGGAAAGAGAGGTATCAGACAGTCCACTATGTGCAGGGAAAGGTTTCCAGGCTATCACCATCAGCCTGTGCTTGGGAGACGTTGCACAGCAACTGAAGCATGGTGTGCTGAGGCTTACAGGAAGCAGCACCCACTGCCTGCTCTCAGCTGTGCTCCCATGCACACACAGTGCCCTTAACCCTCCTCTGTGCAACCAAAGGGGCTCCAGCAGTACCAGGGATGGGGCAGCCACAGCTGCTCTGGGCACCCTGTGCCAGCGCCTCAGCACCCTCCCAGGGAACAGCTTCTGCCTAAGAGCTCAGCTCAGTCTCCCCTTGGGCAGGTTAAAGCTATTCCCCCTTGTCTTGCCACTACATGCTCTTGGGAAAAGCTTCTCTCCAGCTCATAGGCACCCTTTGAGCACATCAAATCCTAGGAGGGCAAGCTCCTAAGCAAACCCTGCTCAGAGGTCAGGAAAACCAGAGGCAACACCTTCAAGCAGCCAAAAAAACCCCTCAGACTCCAAAACCAACCTCAAACAGCCCTAAACCACTTCCACTGCAGCTTCAGCAGCAAGCTACAAGAAGAAATGCTTAGTTAAGAGAGATACTGCCACTGTCAGCCCTCTGCATCAAGCAACACCCCCTGAGGAAGGACAAACACAAGGCAGCATCACACCAGCCACCACATGGCTTGTACACAAAATACACATTAATACCTTTGCTCAAAGGCTTTTAAAGGAACAAAAGTCACTATCCCCACAGAGTATCATGCAGAAGAGCTGTACCTGTCCTCCACTGCGCAGACATTGGACTTCCCATTGCAGCAGTCATCTTGTTTCCTTGCCATGGTACCTACCATTGCTCCTTGCCTCTGACAACACCACAAACACCCCAAACAACTTCACCCTCAACATAACAGAAGGGAATGGCAGGAGAAGCTATTTAAAGGCTCTGATGAGCTGAGTGATAGCACCTGAGACCAATTACCACCTCAGACCTACTGGGCACCTTCTGGTCCTTTCCGGATCCTTCCAGCCCCTTGTTCCCCTGAGGCAAACCCCCCTCTGAATAACACCACCACATAAAGACTTGTGGGGGGGGAATGAAATGGAAACCTACAAACTCCCTTCCCCTCACAGTGACTGTTTGAAGGCTGCAGATGGAGTGTGGAGAGCAGCTGGGATCTCCTTGGAAAGAGATGCAGTAACAGCAGGCTGGAGGGGCAAGGATGTGTGGTGTGTGTACACACACAGCATCCCCTGGGCAGGATCCACCATGGGAGGACTGCTGATGTTCCTGCTCAGGCTGTCTATCATATTCACCAGGACATGGTACTGGGTGTCCCTTCTCGTAGAATCATAGAACTTCATAGCTATCACTGAGATCATGGTCCCTAAACTGCTTCCCCTCTTCCAGCAGACAGGCAATGACCACCTTTTCCACATGGTGGAAGCTTCTCCCACTTGCCAACAGGTTACCATCCATCTGGATGTGCACACATGACATTGCCTGTATCATACAGACATGGTACCTCCATGAACACACCTACCACCCTCTACACACATGCCTGCTAGAGCCATACATGTAGGAATAAGCATCTTTCACAGATATGTCCCTTTTCAGTGCCTGGTTTCCTTTTGCTGGGAATCACAGAACATTTCTGCATTGACGTTCTGTATTTTCCATTCTGCTTCTAAGCCATTCTCTGAGTTCACATTCCTCTGGGTCTCTCACATCCCCCCCAAACCATCTCTCTGTAACTGCTCCTTTTTATGTCGCTGCTGACTCCTCAGTGATGGGAAGCAATAGTTAATATTACATTTTTCCTTCCAAGCATGTAAATACCCAGAATGAAGCTGAAAACAAGAGACTTCCAACCAAAGCAATGTGATTAAAACCTGCAGCCTTCCCTTCTCCCTGTACTCCCAGTGATTGGAGTCAGGTTGTATCACCTCCGCAGACTGGCTCTGTTAAGAAGTGCCTTCAATGCCTCTTTTAATGAAGTCTCATTGATTGATTGCTCCCTGCCCTGACAGGGATGCTGCTGTCACCCCCAACCCACTCTCACCAGCATGAGGACTGTGGCAGGAGGGTTCAGCCCACAGCAGCCGGGGGCTTGTCTCTCAGCTGAATTTGCTCCCTTCCCTTCCCGCATGGAGCTGCAGCAGGAGTGAAGTGACAAGTTTGAGCTGCCATCAGCAGACAGCCTCATCTGAATAACGGTGCTCGAGTTTAGTTTTTAATTAAGCCCTTGTGGGTTCCTTGAAAGGTTGAGGATGACACAGCCTCCTCTGAAGCCGGCCTAGGGAGACATCCACACTCAGCACCAAAGCCTCCTTCTCCAAATGATGGGAAATTGGGACCCTGAAATAAAGGATGAATTCTGCAGAGGAGCAAAAAATGGGGTTTCTTTTCCTGGGTCTTTGTCCCAGGTCAGCTCTGGGAGGGGTGAGTGAGAAGCACATGGTTCTGCCTGGTGAGACATCCCTCTCCATCTCTGTGCCCAGCCATCCCTTTAGGGTATCGCAGTGATGGCTGCGATGTCTCATGCTGAATTTATAGCTGCACTCTATGCAGATGCCAACAGGGAAATGCTCTCCCTCACATTTACACTACTGGGTACACAGCCATCAAATACCCTAAATTAAAGACCTGCAGCTACTGTCCAATAAGCCCTGAATCCATGTAAATCCTAACACGTGCTATTTGCTCTCAGGACAGAAAAATGCACAGCTTCCTCTCCCCATCCTGCCCCTCAATATTATATTTTAGTACTGCCTAGAAGGTTTCCATCAAACAACATAAACACATTTGTCAAAACTGTTCACAGTGACTGCTCTTCTTGGGGGAAATGACTGAAAGGGAACAGTGTTTAATTCCCAGTTCAGCGGGATTCATAGCACTGTGTTAGCTGAGCTTTGTTTCCTCCCTGCTTCCTGCTCTGTTTTTCCTTTTGAGGCTGGGAGATCCCCCAAGCTAAAACATTTCTACCTGGATTGCACTCGTTTCTAACCAAAATAAATACAAACCCTTTGTAGTTTTGGACTGTTTTGTTAAAAACCAAACAAACTAAGCAGGGATGACAGGGATTTTCTGAGGTGTTCTGAATAGGGAGAAGGCTTTTTCCCTGATTCAAATGAAAACAAGACTGCCCATTTTTACACAAGGGGGAAATAGGGAGAAACAGGTTTATGGCCAGGAAAACGGATTCCAAAGCCCCTTGGGAGAAGGCTTCAGAGCCTGTAAGCTGATGCCAGTCACAGACAAAGCATCAAAGAAACCCTAGGTGTCACAGTGGCTGTTGAACATGGGTGGATGAGGAGGATAAGGAAGAGGAGAAGGAGGAGGAGGAAGGCTTCTACTGAGAGCTTAAATATCACTTCATCCCCTGTGGTGATGACCTGCCCCTGTTGTCTGGGGACAAAGCAGAGACATCTCTTGATGCTGCCTTCCCCCAGCCACAGGTTGGGTGGACTCTGGCTCCCAACACTGCCCCAAGTAGCCTTGACAAACATCCTACAGCCAACGTGGAGTGGGAATTGACACTGAACATCGCTTCTAGAGCCACTTCTGCCACCACAAGCTGAAGGACTCCTCTGCCTTTGATTTGAAGAGCTTTCTCTGTGTGACACAAGACTTGGGTTCAAACATTCTCACTCTGCGCTCGTTCCCTTCCCTCCTAGGTGAGGACCTCATCTTGTGACCTACCAGATCTCACGGCCTCTTTTTCTTCCCCTAGTTCTTGTTTGTCTTGTTTCTAGCACTGTAAGAAGCAGCCCAGAGGGTGCACAAGGTCTAAACTCTGTCATTTTTACACATCTCCATCCAAGCAGTTAAAAAAGGCATGAGAGACTTCAGGAAAAGGAACTATGAGATTTCCCAGAAATAGAAATAAATAGCAACCTACTTCTATGTCCTTTTTGTTTGCTCCCCGGCTCTGCAGGATGTAAAGGTTATGTTTTCCAGAGTTTCCCTGCTACAGTAAAGACCAAACAGTCAAAGGCAAGAAAAGCTTCACATTTCCTGTTGTGACTCCAGGAGCTGAGGCCTTTGGGAAGCAGTGCACATCACTCACTCCCTGCCCATGGCAGGGGGTTGGAACTAGATGATCTTTAAGGGCCCTTTTAACACAAACCATTCTATGATCACAGGACTGATGCTCTTGAGTATTGGCAAGATTTGTGGATGAGTACAGAGTTTTATGGGCCTTGACTGTCCTTTGCCTTAGGATCTTTCAAAGGGGACTTCCGATTATCCTAAATATAACTTGCTTCTTTTTTAAAGTTCATTTCATCAGCCAGGCTCACTGTGGCTTGGACACAGGGCACTGCTGTACTTAAGCTCTCCTGCTTTGAGGAGAGAGATTGCTCCCCTTGCTTCCAATGGCTGTGAATGGATGCATCGGGTGCTCCCCTGAAGACACCCAGACCCTTGTACCTCCACATGTGTCTCCCAGCCTGAGCAATAGCCCTTTGCAGAGCAATTTCTATTCCCTTTTTTCCCCTACAACAGGCCTAGGGGACAGGAGACTGGCTCCAGCCTCAGGGGACACTGCTCCTGGGATCATTCCAGCAGGGAGCAGATGGTGATTGCACATGAGCATTTCAGGCATCACAACGATTATGGATGGGCTCACTTTAACAGAACAGGGAAACTCATTTGTCCTACTCTTCAAACCCATGTCTGTATCCTCGGCTGACACAAAGCAGCCTTCCCTCATCGGTGCACACAAACCTATGTTAGTTTACCTCAGCTATCTGCAAGCCCAGGAGGGTGAGTGTATTGTAGGAAGGATCCCAAACACCACCCTGTTACTGCAGCAGCACAACAGTGATGCTCAATCCCACACTGTCAGCTACAGCAACACTGTTCTATACGGATCCCGCTCAGTCGGGTGTTGGGAAGAGCTCAAGCTAACAGGAGAAATGCAAACAGACCCCTTCACTTTAGTGGAAAGCTCTCACTGGCTGCTCACAGCCGCTCAAAGAGCCACACCAACCTTTTATTAAGTGTCAAGCCATTGCCTATGGTTCTGTCTTATTTCATTACCTTTCAGCAGGGAAAGATTTAGGATCCATTCCCTTGTTTAGCAACATCCATTTGTAACAGTGGGATCACTGGGGAGCAGTCGATAAGCACTATGTTGGCCCATCCCTGGTAACTGTGCAGCAGTTAGGGTAGAACATGGAATATATATGGCTGCCTTCCCCTAATCTAAAGCTGTATCAAATGGCTCTTAACCCTGCCCGAATGAATTCAATTTGGCTACTGGCTGCGGCTCCAATCCTTGGGCTAGAACAGGGAAATCACTTACTGAAGCGCTGCTCCTAAGGGACCAGCTTCTGAAAGACAACTCGGAAAGGTTTCCAGTTCGCTAATCCTGTGATAGTTCACGCAAGACAAATCTGGAATGATGAGGTCTTTTCGTCAAACACAAGCAAACCCCAGGAAGCACGGGAATAGCATTACAAGTACATCAGAGGGGAATCATTAGTGATGCTCAGGGGAGATGCAGGAGAACACAGGGATGAGCAAAGGAAGTTGATGTGAGTCAAAGGATCTTTGTGTATTTCCAGTGGTTTGACAGCAGAAGTGGGGCTGTAAAGAGCAGACAGTGCTCAGAACCAAGGTGGACAACGTGGAGAGCTCCAGCCTGCCTGCTGGCTCAGGAGCAGGAATGGAGAGCAGTGCCAGCTGCCAGGACTGCAAGATCCCCATGGATATCAGCTCAGCAAGGATCTGTCCCTGGCCTGCTGTCCGGAAACAAGGAGCTGTTTCTCCAGAAAATCCCACTGCCACCATCCTTCCTATCTCCATCACAGATATAGTCTTGACCTTTACTCTTCCCCTTTCCTCTCTTTTATCCTAGGAGATGACCTGCAGAAACCCAGCCTCCAGCATCACCTCTTCGCCTCCAGCATCCCTGTCTCCCACACCTGGATCAGGCCTTGGCTGATTTCCCCCAGCTCGGAAGCATGGTGCAAGCTGTGCCGCGTTATTGACTCCTTCTCTCAGCTAATTGAATTGTCTTGTACTACACTTTGTTTAAGCCCATGAGCAATGGCTCACACTGGAGTATCCAGCTTGCAGCAACACAACACCACAGATGACACGCTCAGTGCCAAACCCCCCCGGCCACCCAAAAAGCTGCTCCCGTTCCTGTAGGGATCCACTCTGTTGGATGCTGGCAGAAATGTATCCCTATTTGGCTCCCAGCACTTTTCTCACATCTTCTCTCTGCAGCAAGGGGTGATGCTCGAGAGGTAAGTTGGGATGGTTGCAACAGGGATGCAATGGGAATGGCAGGAGGCGTTGATGATTATGGATGGGCTCACTTTAAGAAACCAGAGAAATGAATTTGTCCTGCTCTTCAAACCCGTGTTTGAAGAAGGTTGTGTCAGTCTCTCAGCTGACACAAATCAACCTTCCCTCATCAGCACAGAATCATTGACTACCAGAGCGGTTTGTGTTGGACCTTGAAGCTCACTCAGTTCCAAACCCCTGCCACAGGTAGAGACACCTTCTACTAGAGCAGGTTGCTCTAAACCCCATCCAACCTGGCCTTGAACACTGCCAGGGATGGGGCAGCCACAGCTTCTCTGGGCACCCTGTGCCAGCGCCTCAGCATCCTCATAATAAAGGATTTCTTCCTAATATCTAATCTGAATATCCCCTCTGTCAGGTTAAAGCCACTATCCCTTGTCCTGTCCCTACAAGCCCTTCTCAAAAGCCCCTCTCCAGCTTTCTTACCATTCCCTTTAGGTACTTGGAAGCTGCTCTAAGGCCATATAGAACCCTACATCAGTTTACACCAGCTATCTCAAGCCCAGGAAGGTGAGCAGGTTACACGCAGCTATTACACAAGCCGAGGACAGTGGTGTAGGGTAAGGAGGAGGAGGATATAAAGACAGATGGAGACAGGCAAGTGAGAATGAGCACTCAACAGCTTCATTCCTTGAACAAGGGATGCTTCCTGCCCCCTCCACACCGCTGGGCTGCTGCTGTGTGGTGCTCTGGCTAATGAGGCATCTGCTCCCTGTGACAGTCAGCATCTGCTGCCACTGCCTCCTCCTGCCAAGGTCCTGCTCGGGCTCCCATAGAGCCAGGTGAGCCTGTGAATGAGGGCTGGGCCATGCAGCAGGGCAGGGAGACACAGCACTGCAAAGAGAGATAACCCTCCTAAGAGAAGGAACAGGGAGAGATCCGCACCCAGGAACACTGTGCAAAGAGAGAAAACCCTCCTGAAAGAGAACAGGAAGAGTCCTGCATCCAAAAGCACCATACAAACAGAGAAAACCATCTGAAGAGAGGGAGCAGGAACCTTTGCTCCAAACTACACCCATGTCCCTCTCTAATTGCTAGTGTTAACCATAAAGTTTTATGTTTGCAGTCTCTCCTTTTATGTAGGCTCCCTGTTTACAGCCACTCGGAGCTGCTGCCAGGGCTGGCGTTCAAACATACTATTCAATTAATGGGGGAGCCCAGGGCAGAGTGGGGGAGCAGGATGCTCTTCCAGCTAGGAGATGAGAAACCCGCTGACTGGGGCTGGCTTTAATGCAGGTGAAACTTGGCAGCCGGAGACAGAGTGAAAACAAAACCCAAGACTGGAACAACCTGGATACAAGGAGAAAAAACTGGAGTCGGATTTGGCCTCTAAACCAGAAGGATTTTACCTTGGCCAAAAGGGTCTGTTTAGAAGCAGAGGTGTCTTTCTGCTGTGCTCAGGAGCCCTGTGGAGGAGGTCAAGCAAGAAGCAGACAGATTTTGCTGGCAAGACAGAGGTTATCTATTGTTTTTCCAAGGGGAGCTACTCAGTGCTACTGAAACCTGCTGTCATCTTCTGAGCCACAGGTACCTCTTGCTAAGGGCTGCTGAATTATCAAGGGCTCCTCTCTCAAGAGGAAAGCTTAAATCAAAGTCTTGATCACTACTGGTCACTGCAGGGTTTTCTAATCACACAAGTTGAAATCCATTATCTAAATCAAATCCTGCTTAATTAAATTCCCAGTAGAAAGTCAGTATTTTCACCTTATTCATTTCCAACATGCATGCCTGCACTGTTGTACAATGCGGTCCGGAGGAAGCTGTGGTGTAGGAAATGTTCCCAAGGGTCTGCACATGGCTCTGCATGTGTGGTGGTTGTGAAATCCATTTGGGAAGCTTGTGAAGATCCATCACAAGTGGGCAGTGAAACAGGCTACGTAAATCCAAAGGCAGTTTGAGCATCTTATGGCAGGATCCTGCTTCAGTTTTGATGTCTCTAATGAAGAAGTGTTTCAGGGATATACTGGAATGCCATTAAAACTGTAAATAATGCTGAGATAACTGGGTCAGATGAGTGGGGGTTATAAAGCCCAATGTGATTCCCATATGCCTGGGTTTGGCTCCATGCTCTGCTACTGCTGCTCTTGACCTTGGACAAGGAGTGGTTTTCCTTGCCGTGCCTCAGTTTCCCCACCTACAAACCAGCATCAGCCTCCTATTGTCAACACTTGATTGCTCAGTGATGGTGAAACCCTTTCCTAGGCACCAAGAAGGGCCAAAAGGACAGTGTTTAGAGCTCCTCAGCCCAAGAAACCTTGCTGCATGCAGAGCAATGAGCTCCACTTTTCACAAGGGGTGAGTAAGCCCCATATGAACACATGTACCTGGTGCACAAGTAGAATGGAGTGTGGAAAGTGTGTCTTTTTGAGTGCCCAGCCCAGCATCTCACCCCCAGCTCTGATGCATACGGTGAGCCAAAGACTTTGTGCAGCTCAGCCCCCCTTATAGCAATTCCCAACATCAAGGTGATGCCCAACACAAAAGCCAACAGAACACACATCCAGGCAGGGGATAAAGCCTGGTTTTTGCCGCATTTTAATCCAGCCCAACTCTTCCTCTTTGCCAGGATCCCATGCAGCATCTCCTCTTCAAGCAGGACCCCATCTGGCTTGCCTCCTTCCACCCCACTGCAGCCAGCTTCCCCCTCTCCTCCCTGGCTCTGCACCAACAACGTGCCCATCTATTCACTGAGCTCGCTTGTCTCTAGAAGTGGGACTCTGCTGTGTAAAGCCTTAAATCTGAGGCCCTCTGTGGATATTTCCATATTTCGGAGGTTTAATGCATTGTGTTTAATGTCCTCAATTTGGAAGCCAGCAGGCAATGCAATTTTCAGGTGCACGCAACGTGAATAATGAAAGTCTCTCAGTCCCCAGCTCTCAATCCACCTGAGTCCCTGGAACAGCGTAAGAGGAGGGAGGGAGGAGGACTGGCCAAATGGAACTCAGCAGCTGAAAGGGACAACGGGCCGAAATGAGTCTGGGGCTGATGGATGAATTTCGGGTGTCACAGCCAAACTGGAGAACACGCTGTACAGAGCACACACTGGGCACAGCATCTCCAGGAGGCATTCAACTGGCTTTAATAATGTCAGTGTCTCTTAATGAAAATAGTCTGTTCCACTTAATAAGTACACTGCACTCTCAGCCATCAATCCACTAACGTGGGGGTTCAGCAGCACCAGGCAGGCTCAGCTCTGCAGTGGAGCTGACTCTGTCAGCACTGGGGATGCTCGTTGCATCAAGGCAGCCAAGGGGATACGTTAGCTTGGAGGTAAACCCCAAGAGGAGCATCCTTCCCTCCCATCCGCTTCCAAATTAACTCCACAGAGTTCAACAGTGGGATTTACTGTATTATTTAGGTGTGTTCCCACTGTGACCATGGTCTCTATGGCACAGGAAGAGTAGGAAATGGTCAGCATAGGAGAAAGTCCTGGTGAACGCTGGGGTGGTGCAAGGCTCTGCACCAAGTGTGCTGCCTAGTTCATATCCCATTAACTCCGAACCTGTAGGAAGCTGCTCCGAGGGTGAAAGTGAAGCCACTTCCCTGGTTTTCCTCTCCCTAGCACAAAATGAAGATTAATTTTAGACAGGTGTTAAACCCACAGAGACTATAACTCCACTGCAATGGAGTGGAATAAATGTCTCAGGGCACATTATCTGCATGGGAATGCCATCCTCTGGGGAAAGAGCGATAAGCAAAGGAAAATACTCTCCTTGGGAACATGTGACTGATGCAAGAGAGAGATTCTGGGGTGTGGAATTAGCTGGAGATAAAGGACCTGTAATGGATGGAAAAGGAGTTATATGGGAAACAAACCCCCTAGCATGAGAGGATCTCAGCCCATAATTGGGACTGCCAGGCACTAACTTAATAATGCCAGTAACAACAATGCTAATAGTGAATCTGCAAGGGTGGCATTCGCCTTCGCTGTGCGATCGGGGTCTTTCAGAGATTGAAACTACCAAGCAAAGTGATAGTCTAACCTCCCCCGTAACTTGCTCGGTTATCATGATGTAACTTAAAATCTGCTTTAGCAATTACATTCCTCACAAGATCTGAAGAGGTGGAAAGAAGAATTATAATGAATATATTAATATACAGTCTCTTCCTAGCAAGAGTAAGTCATTAGGCTGGGCACAGAAAAGATGCCCAGGCAGAAACAGATGGAAAAAGAGCTACATCAAGAGTTTAAAGGCAGGCTTACATAAAAGAAGAAAGCTTCAAATTCTAAGTGGATTATGGAATGCAGGCTGCAAAGGCAGAGCCAGAATTGCTCTGTGCCATGCAGGGAACAGCATGTGGAAAAGAGGGATGGATGGTGGGAAAGATGAGCAGAATCAGTACACTGGATGTGTTTCACTCCCTGGAATTTCATATGGGGTGCAAAGGTGGCTGGCTGAAATTGTCCAGGCTCTTTCTCCTCAACACACATCAGTACCAGGTGATGCATCCTTAGCTGGTTCTCATCTCCAACACCCCCAAATCCTTCTCCTCAGGGCTGCTCCTAACCCAATCTCTGCCCAGTCTGTGATTGTGATGAGACCCAGCCAAGGGGCAGAACCTTGCACTTGGCCTTGTTGAACCTTATAAGGTTCTCATGTGCCCACGTCTCAAGCCTGTCAAGGTCTCTCTAGATGGTCCCTGACAAGCTATATGGAGGCTGAGCATCCCTGGGAACACAAGGCCACATAAACCACAGAGCAGCACAACGCCTCTTCATCACTGAGCGCTGTTTTCATTGTGTGACTGCAAGGACAGAGACCTCCTCCTCTGCCACACAATCAGCTGTCTTAATTTCTCAACCTGCTTTGCAATCAGTCCATTGATATGCAATTATCTCCAAACCACTCTGCTATACATTACTGCCTTATTGTTATCTTACAGGACTTTTCTTGGTGCTGTTCTGTGCCAGATAACCTTAATTTTCCCCATTTGTTCCAGCATATAATTATTTGTTTGCAATCATTGCCTATTAGACAGGCGAATACTGCAAAGGAACAAACATTTTCCTTCCATTATGCAGTCCTGAAAAGTTCTAATACGTTATTTGATCAAATAATCTCTGCTGTATCAAAGCAATGCTATTTTCCCTTTCCAAACTATGCATTTATTAAAATGTAAAGTAGTCTGATCATATTGGGAGCGAAAAGTAAAAATAATATTATGGTCTTTCACGGCAAAATATTGCATATTTATTGTGGATGACTTCCTTAGAATTTTAATTCAAGCTTTTATATATTTATTTCCCTTCCCTACCAGCTAAAGGAGGGAAGGAACCTGATAGGTTTGATTTGCGGGATTGCAATGGTTGGACTCAGCCCTGGACTCTACAAGCAGCTCTTTGTTACATGGAGAAGTCCGTTTTAAGGGATTTTACAAGCTTTAAGCATCTATTGCTTTCTGGCTCCAAGGAGAAAGATGCATTTCCCAACCAGAGCGTTCAAATAAACCCATGATTTATGCCCCACCTCATGGGACCAGCTTAGGAAACAAATAAATAGATCACAGGCAGTTTTAAAACAAGTAAATTTAAGTGTTTCCTTTCTATTTCCCTTCTGAGCCTTGAGCTTTTAAGGGGTTGTATTTTAAAGCCTTCCCTCTGCAATTGCAGGAGACCGAAACTTGTAAAGATGATGCTCATCCCTCTTCTTTATGCAGCTCTGGGGACTTTCAGGTGATGGCAGCTATGGGGTGAAGGGGCTTTTCCTGATAGGGAAAGGTAGGGCTTTCACTGATGGGCAGATGCAGATGGACCCATCTCATGGTGGTGGGACCCACGCCAGGTTTGACAGGGCTTGGAGCAGGGAAGTGGGCATGGGTGGTTTGTGGGCTCAAATGCAGGTCCATAGTGAGCTCTTTGTTGCCCATCACCCCCAAGTCCTTCTCCACACAGAAGAATAAACACAAATAATAAAGAAGAGAGGTTTGCAGCAAAGAGCTGCTTGGTTCACACCAAATAAATACCCCATTGCTTTACAACAGGTGAACTGCTGGGTGAGTTATTAATCTCCATTGCAAGAGCTCCCACACTGCAACTCCTATTCACATTGATGGAGCTGTTAAGCCCCCCAAGAGCACCAGTGTTAACCCAGAGGATTAAATCCATGCGTGGCACAGGGGTCTGCTTGCTGTGAGTAAGAGGGAGCAAGATGCGTGCCTGGTTTTCCCTATGAACACAACTCTGAGTTTCTCACCTTGATGCCCCATCATTGTTTTAAGCATTAAAAGGCTGTTTAGAGACTGCAGTGGAGGGCTTTTGATCACAGCTCTCCCTGTAAAGGCACTAGTGCTGAAGGCTGAGGATGTATTACAGGGGGACTAAAAAGACTCCAACATGAAGGGTTGCCCCTAAAATTGCCAGTCCCATGGAAAGGGAAACGAGATGCTCAACTGCAAAGCTCCACATCAGCTCATGCATCCCAGTGGTGGGAAGGAGGCATCACCACAGGGATCATGTGGCAGGATTCCACATCTGATCCCCATGTTCAGCCCTGCAGCAAGGGCTGGGAAAAGCTCCTGAGATGGTGACTGAGGAGTTTGCTGCTATGGGCACATTGATTTTGCCCAGTTTTTGGCTGATGCAAGGGCTGGCACGTGATTTGGGCACCATCTCCCTGCACTTAACCCACCTACTTAGCAATGAAACGAGAGCTGGGTTTCATTCAGCAGCACAGGAGCCATTCAGAAGAAAGGAAAGGATATTAAATGAAAGCACCTCATTTTCATTTAATGCATCAGAACTTGTTGGGGGGGAGGAGAGAGAACAGCCACTCTTTTGATTCCAGTCATTTAATAGGCAAAGATAAAGTCCTGCAAAATGTGCTTCTGTTTTCTAAACCACCCATATAATACCTTGCAATTAGGGTCCAAGCACATGAAAGATCATCATTAAAATTGAGACCCTCCAGGAGCTTCCCTGTTTTTTGCTGTGGTGGGAAAGATTGCTCGGAATAATATCATTTTGTGTGTTCAAAGGCTCAAGGGTATGGCGAGGAGGGAAGGGGAGGAAAAAGCATCTAATGGCAAATGATATCTTAAAAGCACGGCAGAGGCTGAAAAAGTGGATCCATGCAGAAAATAATATACTATTATTTAAAACAGGAAATTGCTAAAATGACACTTTTGTGTGATTCCGTCGCCAGGGAAAGCATCCTGGCTGAATCCTTAACGTGCAAGACTTTGGGGGTTATTGTTATTTCTTTAGTGACACTATAAAACCTGCAGAAATCTCTTCGTTTTTTAGCAAGTGATTAAACCACAGTCATTTATTATGGTTTTACTAGAATATTGTTTTCCTAGTTCTTCCAGGGTTTATTGCCTCCAATATAACACTCCCCCCCTTTAATAATCCCTGTTGCTTTGATTCTATTGCCTTATATTTTTAGAGTTCTTGGAGCATTTTGCATAAAATTCCAACTCTAATGGGCTTTATAAAATGAGATGTATTGTCATGGATCCAAGCCCTTATGAAGATAATTATCTTGTCCATTTGTGTTTTCATTATGTTGAGAAATCCTTTTTCTCTCTCCCCACCAACAGTTTATTTCCTACCCCAAATCACAAGGGTCCTTTATTTGTTACTTTAGAATCCATTGGCAATGAATGAAGGAAACCAAAGCCACCACCAGTCCTCTGTTTGTGTCTGAAGGAAGATGGTCCATGGTGGGTGGAGAGGCAGGGAATGGGGACAGTGTAAGATGTGGAAGAGACAGACCATGGTTAAGAAAAGGACAAGGATGAAGGACAGAACTGACACCAAAACCAGGGAAAATCATAGAATTCCTCTCCTTGACTCTTCCAAACATGGATCCAGCACATAGATAACTACTAATCTCACTGGGAAAGCATCTCCAGACTGCTTGGGACAGTGCTTTCTGTAAGCACTTTCTATAAGCACAATCATTAACTGCGCTTTCGCATGCACATGCAGTTTCTAACCCAAGACACTGCACTGGTTTCTTTGGGGGTCTTACATATAAAGATAGATGAGATAGAGAACTAGGTCCCTTTCCAGGGCCTCCTGCTTCTGGAGAGCTAGCACTAGACACATGAAGACATGCCAAGCTCTATACCCTGGAGAGAATTTACTGATGACTTATGAAAACCTGTGTCTTTCTTTTGCCTTTTCCCTGAAGCCCATTGCACAGAAATGGGAATATGTATCATTTGCTGAAGAAAAGCTGCCTTGGAGCTGGAAAGAGCAATCACACTTGCGGTACGTGGGGAAAGTGGCTCTGCCCTTGTATGGAATTAGGGCTGGGTATCTATTTCTACTTTCCTATAAAACTAAGATTATTATTTCCACTTGAGATACATCTGAAGCTCCTTGTAGAGCAATGACAATTACAGTACAACAACAACGTGCAAACTGTGCCATTCACCTGTCTAACTGGGCCCACATGTATAGTCTGGGGCATACTGGGAAATAACTTCCATCAATTCAGAAGCACATTGCTACCCAGAGTCATGGAGACAAATATTGCATCAGGACCAGACCCAGGGTTTATAGCTGCAGCAAAAGAGAGCAGAGGGTATGGATGGCAATGCCATAACCCAAAAGCTCCCACCTCAAGAGACACTGGACCTAAACAAGCACCCATGTCTGGGTGATGGCAAGGTCGCTCCTAAGATTGTGTCCTGGTTTTATCCTTCCTCTGGGAAAGACAGAAAGCAGAAACCTGATGACTGAGTTTGCTCCTAGGCAGGGAAAGTCCCTCTGGACCAGCCTGAGGATAACAGGCACAGACCTTGAACAAACCAGGCCCTATAAAACACATTACCTCCCCGTAACTAACAGCAGTGTGGTTGCCCCCCCTCCAGTGTGAGTGACACTGCCAATTCTGCTGTGCATTCCATGTGGCACATCGTGGTACATCACATCCTAATTAACGCGTCTTGTCAGGTCCAGAAGTTGGCTGCAGTAACATGCTTCCAGCAGCTGTCACAGGGACCCTGCAAAGGGACCGGAGCCACCTGGTGAGGCAGCAAGTTCCTATATAGCTGACTATACTTAAGGAAAATAGGACAGAATATGGTCCTATATTCAGGATTGCAAGGTGATGGTGGCTTTGACCTGGGTTCCTGATACATGGGCTGGGTGGGAAGAGGAAGGTGAGTTTTACCCTCTCATCCTCATCTTGCATTGAGCATCCTGCACTTGTTCAGGAGCTGCATTTTAAAGCAGAGGCAGCTGAGTGCTTTGCAAACAGAGCAATTGTAGGTTCCCCAACAACCCTGCACAAGGGACAGGGGAAATGTCTCCAATGGGATGGCTCAAGGTCACCCATCACCTCAGAGGCTCTGAGTTTTGGTCCCCAGCATCAGGCACAGAAGGGAACAGGCTTGATGCATCCAGGAGCTGAACTCATGCACCTTGACTCCTGCCTCTCTGATAATTATTAGGCAGGACAGCTTGGCAAGCATGAGCATCCAACCCAGGTGTCCTGGCCCCTCAGGTCTTCTTTGGATTAAACATTTAATGCTGCTGGAGACTGTGACTGTACACAGCCCAGCTGCTGGCCTCCAGCTCAAGGTGTCCCTCCCCAGCCCAGCATCACAACCTGAGAAACGCAGCCAAAAAGGGGCAAATATGAAGGGAATGAGTGATTTTTTTCCCACTATATTATAGACTTTCTTTGTATTTTGGATCCTAAAGTGCATCCGGTTTCCTTGGGGTGAAAACAGCACGTTTCTATGCAGCCCAATTTGGAAGGGATCATTAGCACTTTAATTGAAACTAAAGCACAGACTGGTGGCTGTGAAAGGTCCCGTGGCACTTCTCATAGGAAGAGGGTTTGGGGACTGTGGCACTGGCTAAACCGCACTCTGCTGTGGCTTGCAGGGATCTGGTATGGAACTCCTTGCAACGCCAGGAACAGGGACAAAGATAATCATGGCAAGATGCTCATGAACTCAACAAAATGATGAGCATTAAGGTCCCTTCCTACCCAAACCATTCTGTGATTCCTTGTAAACCGAAGCAGCCCTAAAGCTCCACTGGAGATACTACATCGGGTCAGATACACCTTAGTAAGCCCCAGGTAGCCAAATTAGTTTGGAAGTCCAGCAGCCAGTCTGACACTGGATCCAACAGGAAAACCGTCAGGTTTAGGATGCTTTTCCCCCTGAGAGAACCATTTCTGCTTCTTCCCCCTGGCCCAGCAAGCAGCCACCATCCCAACCTGCAGACAAATGGGGCTTCTCCAAGCAAATGCATGCACCACATAGGTAGAATTCGCACATCTTTGCTAACAGGCATTTAAAGGGTGAAGCCTAACGAAGGGGGGCAGAAACAAGCTGCAACCAAAGGCAGGATGCAGCTTTTTAATTAAAACTCTGATGCCTTTTTATCTCTTTCCCTCTCCCTTGCTCATCCCCCCACTGACAGAGGGGATTTCTCAGTCTGAGGCCTGTTGCTGTACAAAAAGCTCAGCTTTAATATTCTCTTTGATTAAGGGGGATTTTTCCTCCTCCTCTTCTGCTGGGTGCTGCCTTGGTACTCCTTGGTGGAGATTTAAAGGAAGAAGGGCCCTGCCTGTAGCCAGACAAGTACCTGCAGAGGAGAAAGGAAAGCATGGGGCCAGCCATGCTCATGGGAACATTCAAGCACCAGGATGCCCACATATCTTTGGAGCACCGGATGCTGCTTTATCCCACAACATGCATCTCTTCAGCTTCCTCCCCTGACACTGAGCAGAGCCTGATGGTACAAAGGGTTAAGCTGTGAGAAGAAGGGAGATGAGGCCCATTTGAGGGGATGATGAACTGCTCTAATGTGATTGATTTTTACTGAATTCATGGCACTTCTCATTTGCAGTTTCCCTCCTTTTAATTAGCTGATGCTTGTAGCTATCATATTCAATTCTCATTACTTAATTAAATATGGTCCTTCCACCTTTAGGCAGTGCTGGGAGATAGTGGAAGAGACCGGCTGGACAGAAGAGGAGCATCCTCTGGTTCCTGCTCCACACTGACCCTTCACTGTCAAAGCAACATGGACCTCTCAGCTTTGTTTTGGATTGAAACCTGGCTGCATCCTGCTTGGCAATACAAATAACCAAGGCTTAAAAAGGAGCAGACCCTGAGCTCCCAATCCTCAGAATGTTCCCATCTGCTCCAGGTGACTCATGTTCTTGAGAGTTGCATTGACACCAGTGAGTTTAGGTCACAACTGAATGATGTGAGCAAAGATGTTTGGTACTCAGCTAAACAGACATCAGAAGTACAGCACACAGGGCTATACAGGGCTATAGCCCCAACACCACTGCAAATAATCCATCCAACTGCCTATAAACCAGACTATTCACTGGTGCTGTATTTAAATCCAAACCTCCAAAACACCCTTAATGCTTGGCAGAAAGGCTTGTAACAAGGAAGGTGTTGGCAATGTGGTGGTGTTGTTTCTCCTTGGTGGGAAGTAAATGGGACAGATGTGCTGGCAGTCACACCAGCTGTATTTCTCTTTCTCTGGCATCATTTCCCAGCCCTACACATCTGCAGCCCTTTAATAGCAGATCCTGGAAGAACTTCCCAAAATACCCCCAGCAAGCTTGGCGTGGCACCTGGGCAGCTTCAGCCCATGTCCATGTTGTGCTGGCACCCCATACATACCCCACACTTGAATGTCAGCCTATATGCACAAACAGACCCATCTATTGGAGCTATGTATGTTCCCACACTACATGGATTCAGGTTGCCCACAGTGCTCAGATGAAGGGACAACCCTCAAGTAACAACTCACATTTGGGTTGCCTATTTTATGGTAAAGGCTTCCTGGTTTCATAGGGATTTCTGTGGCCCTTGGTTAATTGTCCCAAAACTACTTTGAGGTTCAGAGATGAATCCGGTTACAGAAGTACACTGGGTTATTATTATTATTACGGATTTCCATTTGAGTCACCAGGATCTTCCCTGTTGGAGCATAATGTATTCCATCAATTATAGGGAAGCAGCATGAAGCTGAATAGGACCCTGATAATGAGGGGCTCTTTCATTTCCCCCGCGCATGCACAGACCAGTTCAGAGGCTGATAAATGAAGGTCTCCCCCCTCCCCTCCACAGATGGCATTTGAGAATCCTTTCAATGGAATAATTTTATGGTTCTTGACTCAGGAAGTTGGTCTGAACTTTGGTTTGGGAGATAAAAGGACTGACAAAGCATCCCCACAGGATGCCCGGACTCGTTTGCATTCATAAATGCGTAGCCAGCACCACAGCCCTCTTCTGCACGCCAGGAATTACCTTTGCTCAAAGGTTTTTCTATATTCACTTATCATCTAATGAGCAGTGTAAGAAACTTCATTTCAAGGAGGAGAGGAGGGGAAGGAGGATTAAAAAAAGGAATAATCCTCTCTTGGTGGATGCCTTTAAATGGGATTTGATTTCTGTGGCTTTTTCATATCCTGCCAGAGAGGAAGACAAGGCATAAAGAGTGATGAGTTAAAGAGGTGCAGAGATGAAGGTAGAACCGTCCCCTTTAGGTGGAGATAAGCTTGGAGGGAATGCAGATCACTTGAGAGCTTGGAGTGGACAGAACAGGCAGAAGGGGTCTGTCCTGCTGCCAAGCTGGAGAGGAGCAAGAGAATAGGGGATGGAAAATGCTGCTGGCATTTAGAGCAGTAGTTGTCATAGAATCACAGGATGGTTTGGGTTGGAAGGGACCCTAAAGCTCATCCAGCTCCAATGCCCTGCCACAGGCAGGGACACCTTCCACTAGAGCAGGCTGCTCAAAGCCCCATCCAGCCTGGCCTTGAGCACTGCCAGGGTTGGGGCATTATGCCCTGGGCAGGTCAGCTCACCAATGAAACACATGGCCAAAAGGGAAAGCGGATGCATGGGACAGCCTGTCACATTGCTAACAATGCCTGGCAGCTTGTGCCTCTTGTCCCAGGGTCATCCCAACCCCGGCCCCAAGACAGGATACACAGATAAGGGAAGAAACAAGTCAACAGCAATACAGGCATTACCCACACGCATGACTCCAAGATCCCGTGTCAGCCGAAGGTTAGCAGTGAAGTAGTTGATAGAGAAATAAAAATGCTCATCTCCCCTGACAGCCACTGTACCAATTGATGCTGCTCAGCGAGGCCATTACCACGGGCAACAGAGCCATAAACAGGGCTTTCACCGGCTGTGGACAGACGAAGGCAGCTCAGTGTGACACCGCTCATCACTCAGGCACATCAGCCAGGCCTTTGTGTGAGGGAGAGGCAAGATGCAGCTCTGCAAGTGCAACAGGCTGGGGAAGGGAGGGGAAGCTCTGTCCCCCTGTACCTCAGACCTTGCCATTATCCCTGGGGATCCATCCTGCCTCTCTGCACTCCTGCAGAGAAATGAGGTGTTTCCAAACAATGAAACACTGAATGTTTCCATTGGCTGAAAGTGGGAATTGATCCAAAGCTTAACTCCGATTGGAGCTGAATTAGAGACCTAAATAGCACCAAGGGGTTTGCTTCCACCCCAGGTAACAACCAGCAAAGACACCCTGCCATTAACATCCCGCTACACAGAGCAAATCTGTTCTGGCTCCTGGCTTCAGTCAATGCCAATTATCAACCTCCTGTACTTATAGGGTGGAAAAGAAGTGGTGTTTTGTACATCCATAGATGTGCCTTCTCTGCACACCAGCTTTCTGATAACCCAGATATCAGGAGGTGCCTCTGCACTGCTTGGCTTCAGATCAACCACAGTTAGAGGCAGAGGTTTCCCAAACAGGACAAGCACCAGCCTGAATGGGAAGTGAGCAGTTAACTCTGAAATCCCCATTCCATGCTGGAGGCTTCACTACTCAGTTTTCTACAAGGAGAAAAGCAAACCCAAGAGCTTCGGCACTGATGGGTTTGCACTGAACCCGAACGGTGCCACCTGAATGTGTTTTCACCACACCATCAGGGCAATAAACCCTCTTGGCAAAGCTTTAGCTCATGTAGGCGTTGCCTGTGGCAACTCTCCATCTTCTAGTGATTGACGTATAGAGACCTTTGCCACCTTAGTCAATGAAAACAGGCTACAGCCCTGAACTTACCCACACATATCCCAAGCTCTGAGCACTTCAGCAGGTAAAGCAATGAATTACAGTGATCTAATGCAGCCTTTATACATTAAAACTCACCCAGAGTGCACCATTAATCTAATTATCTAGAAAATATAAAGGGAAAAGGCTCCTTTACATTACTCCTCGAGGTGAAGAATCACCAGCACTTAATTTTGCTCTTGCAGAGAAGCAACTAAACAGTAAATTTGTCTGAGTTATTGCTGTGGTTATGAAAAGCATGAGAGTGATGAAACATGTTATTCTGTCCTCCATTGCATTCAGCCCTTTCCACACCCCAGGGAGCAGAGGGCTTTGCTTTGGTTGACCCACCTTGATTTTCCAGAGCTTTCCCAAGCCTGGTGAAGATGCTGTGACCTGGGGAGGGTGGCAGCCCCTGAGGACCAGAAGCTCAACCACTGAAATTCCAATGACCAGAAGGTTGCTGCTCACAGCCCCATTTCATGGGAAGCATCAACAGTTTATGTCCTGCTACTGATAACAACCTCAGTGATAATCCTGGAGTTTGTCTCTCTGCCATTTGAGTGTACAGCTTAGCAAAAGTCTTCCCATGACCAAAGCGCAGAGAAGGATGTTATTCCACACAAGTCTATCTAAATCCCTTAAGCTTGCAGGCCCCACCGCCTCCAGCTTCCCAGGTCCTGCATCTGGCCTGATTTAGCCTAGTCCTCACACGTTCCTGACATTTCAGGGCAGATTATACCTCCCAAGATCAACCCAGCTACTCGCAAGCTTAAAGGTAAGTACATGCTGAAAAGCACAGGGGCATCTAGATCTTAAGAGCTAAAGCGCAGCTTAATGCCAACACAACAGGCATTGCAGCTCCTGATGCTTCACTGCTCCACAAGGCACAGGGTGATAGCTGGGGTTGGACACCAGCAACCTGATCTATTTACCCAAAGTGTATTTGAACAGCAGGTCTGGGCTGCTAAAGGCTGTGAAATTAGTATTCTCAGGCAGGCTGACTGCGCTCAAATCTATTGCTGACATCAATCACCTCTTCCCAAACTCATCTGTCTGCATCAGTCAATTACAAACTTATTTTCGAGCCGTGGGTACTCTTATGAGATAGACCCAGGGAAGGAGCTAAACTCATTTAGGGAGTTGACCTCTCTGCCTGGCTGATTAGCAGTGTGCTTTAATAACTCTTATGGTCCATCTACTCCAGCCTGGGCTAAGCCCACCTCCCAGACCACCTCCCCAGCCATGGAGGTGCTGCCTGTGGAAGGAAGGTGCTGCAATGTCTGCATGAATACTAAATAAATTCATTAGGATCTGTGCTGTGACCACGGATACAAAGCGAATTCATAATGATAAGACAATTAGCCTGCAACCTTTCACAGCCTTTAGATGGCTTGCAACACCTCTTTACATCTGCCACACAAAATGTGAGCAAAAAGGCCCTTTTTTCCACCCAATAAAACTCTTCCCTTTCTTCTCCCCTACATTCCCCCCTGAGTTAAAGAAACTCCGTCCATGAGACTGGCCTTGGTTCGCCTGTTTTTTCTTACTAAGAGGTACATAATTAAAATAATAACATGATTAATAACACTGAAAGCTTTCCAAATATTAATGAATTGATCTCGTTGCTTGAGAAGAATGGGAGAGTTTGAGATTTAAAGCTCTGATAGATTTTCTCCTGGGAGAGTGCAGTGATAAATACTGCGTTAAAATGCTGTTTTATCTGTGTTGCTAATATTAAGCTCGTGTGTTCATAGATTTGAAAGCACAGAAGGAGAATTATGTCACTTGCTCTGACTCGTAATGAAGGCCATCGACTTTCCCCCAGTGAAACAAGTGGAATTCAATACAACTGTAAAGGGGCATTTCCAGGGAAGGGTTCTCAAAGGACCCCGTTTACCCTCTGTGCTCACTGCTGGATGAGGGAAGGGGCATCAGATCTGTGTCCATAGCCACACTTCTCACCCAACAACCACCCCTGTTCTCATCCATCCTCAATTAGGGATATCACAATGAATAATCCCAGCAGTTCCCAAGAGAAGAAAAAGCCTCCTGTGCAAATGATAAAGTTATGGAGTTGGATGCTCCCCCAGCTTTTGGAGTAAAACCAGCTCTGCCTTTGCAGTTCCCTTGTGCAGTCACTGCTTGGCTCCTAGGGAGCACTAAGAAAAGACCCTGCAAAAGCACCTCCAAAATCCAGGTCAAGGAGTCAGTGAGGAACCATATTCCCACAGACCCCACTTCTGGGTGAAAAACAACTAAAACTGGGACTAAGCATGAACAAATCCCCCCACAAGACTTTGCTGTGTCCTTTCCTGGCGTTAGAGTGTGCAAAGCGATGATGCAAAGCAGGGTCCAGCAAAATGAACTCGGACCTTTTGTGGCAGAGCTAATGCCCGTGCACACAGTAATTAAGGCTGGATGTATGAAGGCCGAATATTGAGCTCTGAAGTCTGTGAAGGTCAAGCTATGTGCTACCGGAGAGGCAATTTATCCTAGCTCTGTAATAAGGTCTCACATCTGACCTATTAACTGAATGTTACATGATATTAATAATCTCCCCTCAGGTCGGGTAGAGACAAACAAAAGTCGAGTTTGGAGGCTGGTTTGCTGGGCGGGAGTTAATCCACAAGGCAGAGTCTAACACAAGCACTCAGTAAAAGTGATGGGTTTTTAACTGAATATGCTTTGCTTTGATGAAACTGCATGTGCCTCACACTCCACACACACCTTTCTGTGTAATAAAGAGCGATGAATTATTCATGCCAACGTTATTAGTCCTGTATATAGGACACTCTCTTACAGATGGGCGAGTTCCTCCCAATCAGAAACCTCATTTGCTGAAAACTGAAGAGTCAGATAATGCCCCCAAATTGTTGTCAACCAGCATGAAACACTTCTAATTGGAAACACTCACTCTTTTTCTAGGGGAAAATTAGGAAGGTTTTCTCTCTGCTTTCTCAAAGCAAACCATTAGGATTTCCTTTTCTTCATGGTTGAAATGATGGTTTGTTTTGAAATTTACCTAAATTTAATGGAAAGCTTTATTTTCAGACAAGAAAATCCTTAAAATCTAACCACTTCAGTGCAGCTTCTGCAATATCATTCATTTTAGCCAAACCCCAAAAGGTTCATTTTCATGGTATCCCTTATTTCCACACTCAGCATCTCCCAACCCTCCCATTGCTGGCTTTTCTGAAAGATCCTTCCTTTCTGGACATGCTTTGCACTTATCCTGCTGTGCAATGCCCCACATCAGCACCTGCCCAAATGCTTGGTTGCACTCCATTGGCTTCCTCAAACAAATATTAAGGGTTTCTGGTTTGTTTTCTCATCCTCCACTGAAAGCAAACAGGGGAGAATAAAACACAAAGGGAGGGGAAATACCAATAGATCATCCATCCCTGGCAGTGCTCAAGGCCAGGTTGGACACAGGGGTTTGGAGCAACCTGCTCTAGTGGAAGGTGTCCCTGCCCGTGGAACTGGATGAGCTTTAAGGTCCTTTCCAACCCAAACCAGTCAGTGATGATGGGAATGGTTGCATTTCACTGGCACTACCAGTCTTGCAAGAGGGAAGCAAACTGGGATCACAAAGGTTTATCAGCTGAGACACATATGGGCACCAAGCGCAAGCCCTCTGGGATCATGTGCAAGTTGAGCATCTTTGAGTCAGTGCGAGATGGAGAAGAGCACAACCCATAGAATCCCATTGGAGACTGGAGGACAGACTACAGAAGAATCCAAGGCAGCACACAGAGAGACAGCTGCAGTGGCACACACGCGCCAAGTGCACTGCTTTCCCAGAAAATAAGCTTTTGATTCCTTTTCACTTTTGTTAAAAAATGACAAATAAATGTCTTAATATTAATAAAGGAAAAAATAGCTCCTCCGTTGGTGTGAATATATAATGTGATTTGACATACAGAATGGAATTAAATTAGTGAAATACAATGGGCTGGAAAGAAGATCTGCTTTCCTTTAGAAGATTGGCATTGGTGTGGAACCGAAGCAGGGCATTTCATGCTGGGATGCAGCAGACTGTTGCTTGTTGCAAGTCTCAGCTGGCTGCGTGCGGTGGCCAAAGCCTCAGGTGGTGTAATTTGGCATGAGCCCCCCACCACCAACATGATGGGTCTACCTCCTGCCAGCTGAGGATCCGGCCAGCAAAGCACTCAGCTTGCTTGCAGGTAAAACGTGTCTCTGGAAAGGATCAACACTGACTTGTCTGTTTGTCTTGTATATAGAGGGGTATTTTGGAGCCTCAAGGTGCAAAAGGTAAAAAGGCTGTGAGCTGAGGTGGCCTTAATAGCAGCATTTCCTTGACATCCCTGGAAGATGTCAGAGATGGAGAACAGAAAACATGACTTCATAGAATCCCAGACTGGTTTGGGCTGGAAGGCACCTTAAAGCTCACCCAGTTCCAGCCCCTACCACAGGCAGGGACATCTTCCACTGGAGCAGCTTACTCCAAGCCCCTGTGTCCAACCTGGCCTTGAACACTGCCAGGGATGGGGCAGCCACAGCTTCTCTGGTTGCGTTGTAGCATTTTGTAATAGTGTATTGATTAGCCAATCACTCTGAACTTTAGGACTGTGCCTACAAGGTAATTCAATTATCTGCCTTTGTGTAAATCGTAGTTTTATTTACTCTGGATTCTACTATATAAAATTCTGCAGGCTCACAGCGTGTTCTGTGTCTTATTAGTGCTTAACTTTGGTGCTAATTTTCAGTACTCCATCACCATGAAGTATTAAGTAATTGCTACTGTTTATTCTTTGTGATTGCACTGCACTTTGGGTCTGCATGCAGCATCCCAAGTACCTAGCCAAGAGCAGAGCGGGTCCCATCCACTGCTCTGTGGATGTGGGACGTGAGCTCCAGCTCTTGGCGTGCATGGAATGTGATTTCTCACTTTGTTTTCCATCCCTTCAGCTGGTCGGTACATGGCAAGGAAAGATTGCATTGTCATGCTTGTGCTTCATTAAGTGTAACCAAAGCTCTTCATTTATGTAGCCTGGTCGCTGAGCTTCCTTATTGCATTGTTGGTGGTGCAGAGCCCTGGCTCATCTTTAGGGGCTCAGTATCAACCAACACCTATTTCCTGTGGACTTATATCCATTTCCCATGACATACACCCATTTTCAGGGGTAAATCCAGCCTCCCTCACTGTAGCAGGACCCTGGTTGGAACTAAATGAGCTTTAAGGCCCCTTTCAACCCAAACCACTCTGTGATGCTCTGATCCGAAGAACTGGAAAGAAGAATTCTGCTGGCCCACAGCCCTGGGTGAACAAAGGAGCTATAGAGCTGCCTCTGGAAGGAATGCAGAGATTTTAGTGGGTTTAGACTGGTGTGACATGAATTATTTTTCATAATTAAGCAGACTGTTGATTTTACACGGTAGGTGTTCAGGTACTCTGGTGATCCATGGCTGTTAAACACCCGAAGGTAATTCTAAATGCTGTTGATCTATGTCTGCTCTCAAGGGATGACTAATCTACATTTCTCTTCTCCCTCTACAATTAATCCCTAGATAATCTTGTCTGCAAACACAGATTTGGTACCTGGAGGCAGATGAGTCTCAGATCTGCAGCAGAGGTGCAGCTTAATGATGGGAAGATACCTGGTGCAGAGAGAGCAGTAGCACCTTCCCACCTGGCTAAGCAGATGCCTCAGAGATGCCTTACCATCAGGTCAAGCCCATTGCATCTGCTGCAGAGCTCATTTGGACCATCTCACCATCCACATGCACAGTGTTACCCCACTGCAACCCAGGCATCATCTTCATCCCAGTCCTCTCCCTGCAGAGCCTTCCTGCACCATCCTTTGCCCTTCTCCACTTCCTGGCTGAAGCCCTAATCCAGGCTCTGAGCCTTTCCTCCCTTGTCACCACAACATCCTTTCCTCTGACCTTTGCAAATGCAAACTCGCCTTGCCCGTGTCCAGCCTGAATCCTAGTGCAAACATCACCACCACATGCCTAGTTCCTCCTCTTCCTTATGCCACACTTTTGACCACCCTCCTGTTACACCTTGGTTCTTTCTTCCATCCCTCCCACCACCTGTAAAGCACAGAGAAGCCTCCTCCGGCTCCCCCTCAACACCTCCAAAACTTGCTATTTCCCCCATACTCGTCTGTCAATCACTGTGTTTCCCCATGTGCATCCCCTCTTAGAGGCTATTCGGGCCAGTGGGCTGCTTCCCTTCTGCATCAGCACCTCGTTCAGGGGAATACAGGCTGAGGAGGATGCTGTGCTGCTCAAGCCATTGTGGCAATACAAAACCAAATCATTATGAGCATTATCAATGCACTCCAGCTGCCAAGCAGTGAAAAGCCAGCCAGCCACAAGGCACTTGTTTATTCTGGGGGGTCTGCACATATCTCCCAGGAGGGATCTCCTGGTGTGACCAGCCTTGAAGGCTGCTATTCCCAAAGCTGGGGTGCAATGGCCTGTCAGATTCCCACTGGGCTGGAAGCCTGGAGGCCCTCACATCAGAGCTCTTTAAGCACAGCCATAAATCACAGCGGGTCTCGGTGTTTAGCACTGGCCAGTTTTACAAGGCCTCAGGGACCACAGTTGAGTCCTTAGGATAAAGCCAACTATTTCAGTCACACTTTAAAGTAAGTGTCAGTAGTTCATGCCTAATTACTCCTGAATTAGCTAGGTGATTCATCAGGTCTGATTATGAATGCATAATGAATTTACCAAATCCACATGTATTAGTGAGATATTAATTCCACACGAAATCCCACAATTCATTCATGTGCCATTTGTTTTCATTCCCTTCTTTTAATAAGCTAATTAGTTCAAATTATTTGTACTTCACTAAAGGCTTGAAACACATATAAGGAATGATTAGCTTGAAACTCAGCAAATGGGCAAGTATGGAGCCTACATTAATTGTGACGGGAGGTTCATAAAGAATTATTATCTTTCAGCCATCTCTGTTTTCAGTAATAATAATAATGTCTAATTGTGACAAGTGGATAAAACACTGTGGAGCCCCTAACTAATGCAGCTGTACATGAATTACTAAAAGGAGTATCTTAAGGCTCCATGCTTGCCTTTGAAGTCAAGCTCAGCACAAAGTTTGGTCTCTTCCTGCCATAAATCACAACCACAGCTTCAGGATGGACTCATCCTTTTTCTCCCTCCTGCCCCCAGCATGCAAAGAGGGAAGAAAAGGGGGTATAGAAGGAAAAAGATGTCAGCATCTTCCAGCTGTTCCACAGCTGGGTGGGATGTGCAATTCTAGCTATGCCTCACCCTGAACACAGGATGCATCAAATAAGGAGCTTGCCTACACCCAGACTGCCCTGCTCAACCTCAGCAAATGCCCCAGACCAGAAGGAACAGTCCAGGATTTGAATGAAGAAGAAGGAGAAGAAAACCTGCAGCCCAAAACCTAACAACATCCTGGGCTGCATCACCACCAGCAGGTCAGCACCAGCAACCAGCACCCCCAGCCCTTACATGGGAAGCCAGGGGGGGAAGCAGAGCTCTTTCTGCAACCATTCAAAACAGTCCAAGATGAGATAAACAAGATCAGTGAATTTCTCACTGTCTCCTCTTACCCATTCAACCAAAACCAGTATGGGGGTAAAAAGCAGTGACAACATCTGATTTGTCTCCAATGGGGCTAATTTTGCTCCCCTAATTCCCCTTGAAATCCCCAGGACAGAATCTGCTCAGGTCAACACAGGTCTATAAAACATTCCAAATGAACAAAATATACAGTAGGAGGTTAGGCAGAATAAAAGCAATCAGGGAGTCTGCTCCTAATGAATTCAATAGCAGCAAAGCCCATTTCCTTCTGTTGGCTTCTATAAACAATTTGCAGAATAAATGTATTTTTGAGGTATACAAATTGGTCTGTATTAAGACGCTTGATGATAAACAGTTTCTGGGTACAGAGAGGCTATGAAAGCCTCCAAGTACTTCCTGAAATGCTCATTTATTTGAGTACACCCTCCCTTCTAATGGAGATGAAGCGTTTTGTGCCGGGAGTGAGTTCAAATCCTGCACCAGGTTTGTGGGAGAGAATGATGGTGGAGCTGGAAGGAAACCCAAAAGATTGTATATAATGAGATGGAGACACATGGTGCCAGCTGGTTCGACACTGCCTCACATTTGCAACCTATCTATGTTTTATTATGCAAAAGAGAAGCCATAAATAACAAGCCAGCCCAACAGCCAGGTGAGAAGGTTTATTCCAGTGCAACCTGGCAATGTTGCATTGATTTTGTAGCAGCTTTGCCAGTTTTCTCCAGTTCTGAAGCAGTGAAACACACCAGTTTCAGTGCCATTTTAACCCCAAATTACACTTACACTACCTGAGGTGCTGTTGCAATTTCAAAAAGCCCCTAAATGTTGGGTATTTTTACCATTTGATGGCCTGGACTGACCAGGTTAAATGGTGTTAGACCCATGCCTTGGTGTGGAGTCACCACAGCATCACCTTCCTGGCTGAGAGCACAGCCAATATCTGGTTGAAGAGCTTGCAGTCAAAGGGACCTTACCCTACAATGTGTGAGAAGCAAGAAGAAGTACCCATCATATCAGAATGGCTCACTCTGATGTCTTCCCTGTCCCTCAGAAAGGGGTTTATAAGTCTATAAACCAGAAAACGGTGGGGAAAGCAGCCCAGGAACATAATGAAACTCTAATGTCAGAGCCACCACAGTGCGAACAGCAAAGGACATTGCTTAATGCAAGAAACATGTGCTGAGCAGACAAAATCACATCTCCTGGGGTGGCTGGTGTTGGGGGAAACGTGCTACTGGCACCAGTAACATTTACCAGGGCCCGGAGGGGGAGTATATGAATGTACTATCGTCAACCTTTAACTTCTAAATCCATCAGCCCCTGAATGTAAGATAGAGACTCATCGTGTTTTGATAACTCCATGCAAGCCTGTAGACATTATGCTAATTCTCTGTGAAGAATAAGGCCAGAACACTGAAGGCAGGGAGTTTATAATTGCTTTTTAATATATTTTCTGAATTCATTGTGCATGCGCTATCTGTCCCAGGGGCTGAGCTGGCAGAGGGGACAATGTCAGGTGGAATAAATAGGATCTCATAACTTTAGTCATTCTGTATTAAATAGCGTCGAGCAGCACAATAAACAGAGGGACCGGGAAGCTCATGCAATAAGGAAATAATTCAAGCACCGTGCATGCAAATCTTTCTCTCTCAGATCACCCTCATTAATCACCTTGTGCTCATTTATACACTTAAAGAAGCTATAAACAAAGGCAGAGATAGTTCCTCTCATTATTAGTTTTTTTATTGAGTTAACTTCCAGAATATTTTATAATAATAGTCACGGCTGGTGATGGAGTTCTCTGCTCTAACCAGCTCATAAAGTTCCCCCTGCTCCTCCTGTCTGGGTGCGATACAGAGATTATGAAGCTTATTGAGTAAAAAGAGGGAGACGTGATGGCAGCTCCATCATTTCTCCTGCCTTTGGCTTATTCAAGGCTCTTGGCAGGCACTGGGGCTTCAATGTTTTGTTGTCGAGACAAAGAAGCGAGGGAGAAGGGAAGGGGGAGATGGATGAGGCCCCAGATCCAAAGCCAGATGAGTTGTTCATTTGCAACCTCCATGTGTCTCCAGCCTCCCTTAAGAACCTGGAGAAGACTTGGAAGAGACCAAACCCCCTTTTCCCCTCTGCTGAAGGAGCACACCAGGATCATGGCACAGAGAGGCTAGGACAGGATGGTGATGTGGTGACAAAGTGTTGTTGATTTATAGACAATTTATGGCAGTTTTTGGACCCAGCAGACACTTTTCTGCAGCCTACATCATTAGAGGGAAGCAGTTTTGATTTGCAGTGACACAATGCCTGCAATCATGCTGTGTGCTCTACTCCCTCTTCAAACAGGTCACAGCTCATTTCTTAATTATTAACTGCTGTTATTTGTATTACGCAAGGCAAAACCAGCCTCAGGTTAGCTAAAAAACCCAAAACAGTCCCTTCTGGGTATCAGCACTAATAAGAGGATGGCAAAATAAGGGCAGCATCACCTTACACAGCCCTCACTCCCCTCTTCATGCACTGTGGCATTGCTCTTTCCATTTACAGTCCTTAAATCCCAACTGATGTATCCTGGAGTGCCTCATACATAACTCTGTCAAGTCAGAAGATGAAGTGATGTTAACTTAGTCTAATATGAGGCTTGGTAATAAATTTCATTAGGAGCTGCTGGAAGTGGGTGACTCCGTGCCGTGGCAGAGCATCAGGTGCTTGGCAGCACTAACATGTATCTCAGGGAACTTATTTGCTAATTATAAAGGATAAAGCCTGTTTTTTCACTGTGGTTACATGTGGTAATGAAGCATGCAGAAAGCCACACAAGATAGATGGGCACTTCCACTGCTGAAGCTGAAAACTTGCTTAACTTAATAGTCGATTTATTACATGTATTCCCTGAACGGACGTGGCCTGGCTAATATCTGCCAATTCATCCTATGCCAGGCGATTAAAACTAGTGCCACGGGTTGCAAAACAGGAGAACCAGCATGGTTTAATGCTCTGGGAATGAGTAGAGGTGGAAAGAACGTTTCTTCCCCAACAGCACTGCTTGCAAATGAATTGTGTTAATTCCTGGCTTTTTCACCTTATTTCAGGAGTCTCGAGCTGCTGGAGGGGGGGTTTGGTGCTATGATATAACCATGGACATTACATCCCCATCCTGCAACCAAACTGGGGGGGAGCAACCTTCTGCTCCACATCCCAAACCAGGAAATTTCTGCACAAGCTTAGAGGTAAAGTTCCCCTTACAACCAGTCCTCATGGAATTCTGTATCCAGAGCTGCTTATTCACTCTTAATCCATTTGTCACAACAACTGCTGGAAAACTCCCCTCCCCAGCGCCTCCAGAGCTAAGGGAGAGGGATGAAAAGTAAACTTATGCAAGGACAGGGGTTTAAGCATCCCATTAAGATTAACTTATCTGCAGTAATTGACTTAACTAAGGGATTTTTAATGCTTTTCAAGGATTTTTGGAAGGAGGGTTTACAGCAGCCAGCAGTAAAGATGCGCCTAGGAAAAAACCAAGTATAGAGCACAAGAAGTCCATAGCTAAGACTTTCTAAAGCAGTGATTCCAGGGGATTTAATAAGAATGTAATTTGTATAATTGACCATTCATCACTGTCAATTGCATTAAATGAATGCCAGACGTATTACCTTCACCAGCACGACCTAACAGGATTGGAATACATTACGTGAGGAAGGAACACTTAGGAGTGTTTTTCCCCCTCTCTTGCTTTCCCTGCCTGGGCTGCGGCTGTCAGGAGGAGATTTGCAAGGCTGTGAAATAACTTAAAACAGTAATAAATGAAAACGACCACAGAAAATGGGTGGTTTTGGTAACAAACCCTCATTGCTATGTGTGAAAGTTCAAATCAGAATGTTTGCTCTCCTTCCAAAAGGAAATGGATGGAGGACTGCCCATCTGTGGGGCTGCAACAGGGAGGGAGCTGTCTGCTGAGCATCTCCTTGATGAAAAAGGGCTGAGAAATGGCTTTTTTGGGGGGAAAAAGCCTTTCTAAATGCTTCATTTTGGTTATTCCTATTAGAGGAATGAACAAGAGATTGGGAAAGACAATAGTCTGAGAGCTAAGTGTGTGTTTCACTGGTGAGTCCAGAGAAACCCCTCCTGCCTCTTGATCTCCCCCAAACCCCATTTCTCTCAGGCAGTAGTAGCAAAGGGGATTTCCTGGACAGCTTTCCCGATCATCAGCCATTAGAGGGCAACATCACACAAACTCCTTGCAACACCAAAATGCTCACCCAACCCAAAGCAAAAGAGGCTTCGGGGGAAGAACATCCAAGGGAAATCATTTCCATTGGAAGCACGTGGGCAAGGGTTGAGCTTTTTACCTTTAGAGGAGTTTAAGCATCTCTTCAGATGTGAGAAATGGGGAGGAACAGGGAAAGCAAAGGTTTTTGTTTGTTTTGTCTCTTTTTTATTGCTTTCCTGTGGGTTTCTGAGCCTTTCCCTCGTTTGAAATGCAAACGAAGATGTTATGAAAATGCTCATTTAACAGCTCTTGGTGGCTGCGATCACAAGGAAGAGGAAGGAAGCGGTGGAGGAGCAGCTAGACAGACAGATGGGATGCTGGAGAGATGAAAGGATGTTTGCAGACCAAGAAACAGACCGTTTCTAGATGCTTTCTGGGATGAATTCCCCACCAGGGCACAGAGGAGACTTCAGCTTCATTACAATTAAGATTAAGTAAGGAAAATAAATACCAGTGATATTTAAAGAAGGTGGAACCTCAGCACATCGACAGTATCCTCCTCCTTAACGGTGGCGAAAAGCAACTGATGTGAAAACTTGGTTCCCCCATTCCCCTCCTTGCAGAAACTTGGAGCTTTCTCACTGAAAACAGAAACCTGCCCATTTCACAGCTTGTTTTTAGCAAGATGCAAAGATAACTGCATCTGAAGGAGCTGAGTAGCTGGCTCCATGTCCCTCCCCATGGAGAGAGCTTGGAGCTCTCTCTCTGTCCCCCCGTGTCCCAAGAGTTCATGGTTCTCTTTCAAGCCAATCTAATTTGCAACAACAGTGTTGCTGCTCTCTGGCTTAAAAACCCAGAACAAATCAACATTTCAAGTCAAAATGTCAATTCAAAACAAATGTTTTCTTTTAATTTCCTTTTAAAATGTCACTGCTGCCAGGTTATTTTGGGTTGCAGGGAGAGAGAGAAGGCTTTGAAAGACATGACCTCTAAATGAAGGGAAAATCATTCTAGGTGAGGGACCTGTCTCCTTTTGCTCTTCTATACATGGTCCAGAGATAAAAACACTCATCCCAAAACCCTTTAGACTGCAGTGGGTCCAAAGAGTTGGGTTAGAGGCCACCTCAGCCATTCCTGTGCTGCTTCCCATGATGTCCAGAAGACCCCAGGTTGCATGTCCCCCAAGGCCTTGCAGAGCCAAGCAGGGAGCCCATGCTGTCATCTCACCTCCCAGCTCCAGCACTGACCACAAGCCCACTCGGGCATCAGGCATGTAAGAGCCATTGTAATTCACAGCACTACACAACAGAGACAGTAACATATAGGCTGCTGTTAAGATCTTTATGATTTCACCATTGGAAGAATACACGCTGATTTACAAGATGATGGTTATTATTACTATTTCATTTCCGTTTTAAATCCAGAAGGGAAAGCAAAGGGAAGCAGAAGCTGATTGTGTCAGATAAAGCACCAAGGAGAGGGGGAAGCAGAAAGCAAGACGGGATGCAGTGTTTATGAGGGCTGTCTTTTGTGTGTGTGTTCCCAGCTTCCCGGACCTCTCCGCTGTCAACCCTGGTACACCAACAACCCTTTTGATTAGAGACGTCAGGCAAGAGAAAACTGCTGACAGCAGACTAGGAGCATTCACAACACCAGTAGGGTCCCCCCCTTCCCAGCCTGGATGTCACACACCATCAGCTGCCATTCCAAGGACCAGCTAGTACCCAAATGATGAATGTCAGGCCTGACCTATCCCATGAGGAAGTTAACAGCCCTGTCAGGTGCGGTGGGGAACAGCAAGGCCAGATGCTGGGAAGGAACAGGCATTGTTCCAGCATCCCAAGGTGTAGAAGGATGGGGAAAACTTCAGGGTCCTCACTGTACCCTGAGCGGGGAGGGAAGCTGCACTTGCATATGCAGTGGTGAAGGATGAAGCGAGAAAAATATACATAAAGGGACAGGAGAGAAGAATTTATTGCCTGCTAAAGGTGCAGAGCATTTAAATTTGAGAGATAAATAATTTTATTTATGTGGATGTCAAAGTAAAGAAGATATATGGTTTTCTTAACAATAACTCCTGTCTCCCTGGGGCTGGTCCCTGCTGAAAGGCATGTAGTGATTTTTTATTATGATGATTTTGATTTTTTTCCCCCCCTTTTACATGAAGATGGATGTTCACTAATGGCATCATATTGTCAGGGCTGTAAATTAGAGGAGCGGGGAGAGATGGATTCATATCCCTCTCTCTGCCTTCTCCCAAACTTGGGCTGTGAGTGGTGCTCTTCCTTCCCAGAGATAACCTTTCTTCCTATGTTAAGCCTTCCAATAAGTTCTCCTTTTCCCATTTCTGATGGGACATAAAGGGTACCCACAGCTGAAGGCTGGCAATGCTTGGATGGAATGAGGAAAATGGGGGAAAAAAGAAGATGGAGTAGTACCAGTAGAAAAGTAAGGAGGAACCTCATGGATTTATGTGAGTGGAAGCAGCAACGTTGTGGGGACACGACTGCCAACAGCTTGCTTATGGTGGAGTTGGGGGAAGTGATAGCAAGCAAACCAACCAGGGTGGGGACAAAACAGAAAGGAAGAGAGGGAAAACAGAATAAGGGGGGAAAACCTCCTGTACTAAACAAGCTGTGGTTGGAATCATGGGTGGGACAAACACATCCCTGACAGCTTCTCCAAGCCTTACCTAGCAGCAGCACCACTCATGCAGCTAATCACAATTAAGTTGCAGACAGAGGTTGTAATCAGCCCTGAAAGAAAGAAGTGAAGATGCAGACAGGGAGGCAAGGGCTGGAAGATGATGCTGTGATGCTGCCGGCAGCACTGGTGATAGGAAGAAAGAGGAGAGCTGGGAAGTGCCACTGAATCCTCCCGCAGAGCCTTTGGAGCCTGTTTCCATAAAGAGCATCGGGGTTGGTGCGTGAGCATCTCCCTCCCAGCACACAGCAGCGGGTGCTGCAGTCTGTGCCTACAGCAAATAAACCAACACAGCCTCCCACGTTCCCTCTGCGCTGCTCGGGATGCGGAACGGAGATGCACGATGCCAGAGCAAACCATGCCAAAACATACCTCATCCCAAAGCAGGTCGGGATGGTGGCTTCTCTGCTTGCTTTGAGGGAGGCTTTCACAAGGAAAGGAGATGGGAACAGCTTTGGGAGGGCTGAGAGCTGCCCGTGTCCGTGCTGCTGGGCCCTGAATGTCAGATACATCAGTGTATGGTCACTGTGGCCTCAAAGTGATGCCAGTGTGCCTAATCAAAGCAGGCCAGGGAATGAACTGGTTGGACGTGGCTTGGAGCAACCTGGTATAGTGGAAAGTGTCCTGTCTGTGGCAGGGGCCTGGAACCGGATGAGATTTAAGGTCCCTTCCACCCAAACCAGTCTGGGATTCTATGAATTCCCTTCCCACCTCTTACTTATTGCTCCCACTTACCATCTTTTGTTTGCAGCCTGCATATTTTGATGTCAAATTGGCTTAATGAACTCTTATTTCACTTCTGCACTTATGTATATGTATTTACAGAACAGAAAGCAATCCTGAGGCTTTGGGTCACCTCAAAGTCTGGCTGGGTTTGAAGAAAGGATTCTGACAGGGCTTTTAAAACATGGCAAAAGGGGAAATCAACATATACACATACAACATGCAAGCCCTAAAGCCAGGCTTGAGTGTCAATAGTGGTTCTCATTCAAAAGGTGCTGCCACCCCACCTCGAAACGAGCCAGGGAGAGAGAAAGGAGGTTGTGCAAGCTTAGGAAATACCTGGTTATGGGTTCAGACTGTGCTCACCACAAGCACCATCCCCAGTGTTATCGCGGGAACTGAGTGGAAGTTTCCCCCCAGTTTATCTTCTTTCTAAGGGAAGGAAAAGCTGATGCAGGACTTTGGGAACCCGCAGAGTTCTCTGCTTTCACATACAGATCTATTTCCCTTTTCCTAAGTCAGAAAACTCAACAAATGGCCAGTGGCAATGTTTTCGAAATGAAGTGACTGTAATGTGAAAAATAAACTGTTGAGAAATAACCCCTCAGTGCTGCAATGTAATGTACTAACTTGGGGTTGCTTTCTAAAAAGGGCAAAACCAGGGTGAGCCATCCAAAATAAGTCCTGTTTAACTCCCCAGCACATCAAGAATTGAAAATATAACCCAAATCAGCAGGAAAATAATGATTTGGGTTGAAATTAGGCTGTGATTGGCCATTCTCTTTGCTGTTGGCCTTGGGGGCTGCCTGACCTCCCTACTCCTAGCAATCATGTTTAAAAATGGCCTTAACCTGCCAGAGGGGAGACTGAGATGAGCTCTTAGGCACAAGCTCTTCCCTATGAGGGTGGTGGGACACTGGGATGAGTTGAATGGAGAAGCTGTGGCTGCCCCATCCCTGTCAAGTGCTCAAGGCCAGGTTGGACACAGGGGCTTGGAGCAGCTGCTCCAGTGGAAGGTGTCCCTGCCCATGGCTTTAAGGATGAGCTTTAAGGTTCCTTCCAACCCAAACCAATCTGGGATTCTGTGATGATTCTATGGGAATTGTCCTTGGTGAGCTGTAGAAACCCAGAAATCAACAAACCTCACCCTAAATCAGCCTCCTATGGTTTCACCTCCCAGGGCCATGCACCCTGGTTATCCCACCTATTCTGCACTGTACCACCACCAAAACCCTTTCCAAAGCCACATCCACACCTTTCCCTCCTCTTCAAAACCTGGAGGTGTTTTAGAGACGCTTATGAAGCCCGAACCAACACAGAGCCATCACTGGGGCAAACTGGGCAACAGCAGAGGAGAGAAACAGCATCACCAGCGTAAAACCTCCTCCATGGAGTGCAGATGGGAGGGAGAGGGTAATCTTCTGGAAAAGCCTCTAATTGTCTGCCCACACTAATAATTTCAGTGAGCTCTTTCCCCCCTCCTTCCCTCCCTGGGTATAATTACACTGCTCCATCTGTCTATCAGCAGGTTTTTTACAGCCGGGCTCTCATCCTCACAGCAACAGGAGGGTTTGGGGTTGTGGGGGGAGATTTAAGGATGCTTCTGACATACGTCCCAAAGACAAGGCTCTGAGGACACAAATCTCTCTTGCAGGCTGGCCAAGGCTCTGTTTTAAAGACTGGTATAATGGCTATGAGCTGTGTTACAGAGCCAAAGCGGGAGGGGTGGAGGAGGCTGGTTTGTTTTCAGCAGCTTGCTGATGCTTTAGGGTTGTTTTGTTTTGTTCTTTAGGAAAACCTCCCTTTTTAATTCATTCCCAGGAAACTGGCTGCTCTACAGCAGCTCCACACCACTGGGTGTTGAATGCACTGAGAGAAAAACACACATGGGAGTGCTGGTGGTACTTTATAGGTGTAGGGCAGAGAGTCCAGGAGGGTCATTTTGCAGGTATGGCATAGTTTGCTTTATCTTCCTCCCGCATCCTTCCCTTTTCAACAACACATAAGGATGCTCTAAAGGAGAATGTTTGGTATCATGGGGCCACCTCCAGTCCAGGCCGGGTGGGAAATTAAGGTGCTCAATACAGCTTTGCAACCCACAAACTCCAGCTGAATCCCCAGCAGAGAGGGTTCAGGTCCACTGTTGTTAGAGATAACCCACCAAAGGCCACATTCATCCCCAAAGAGCCCTTTGAAGCAGCAGCATGAGTCAGGGTGTCTCTTTGCAGAGGAAAATAAAGGTCTGAAGAATACATACATCTCTATAAACGCACACTGCAGCGAGCATAAAAGGGTTGTTTGAACAAGGTAGCTATAGTTAAATTATCTCCACGCATTTCAATCATTTTGCAACATCAAGGCTCATTTTTCAATATCATGGTCCATTGGACGATAAATGAATTGCATGATTTGTGGTAGGCTCTTCTTTTGTTTTTTAGGCTTCCTTTCAAGAGGAATTTTGGGATGAGGCATGTCAAAAGCTATCTGTCCATCCAGCCTAAACATCAAGATGTCACGTTGCAATACGCCGGCATCCAGACTTGCCTGTTTATGGCCAGGGAAGGGGAAAAACACCTCAGGAAAGGCAAATCTCACTAGAAATTAGTCTGTGCCCCAAACCCCCACCCAGATCCTACATTCAGCTCTGGGGGCATCAGCACAAGAGGGACGTGGAGCTGTTGGAGCGAGGGCAGAGGAGGCCAAGGAGATGCTGCAAGGGCTGGAGCAGCTCCAGAGCCTATAGGGACTACAGGAAACATGAGACTTTGGACAAAGGCCTGTAGGGATCCCAGCTTTAGGGTCCCTTCCAACCCAAACCTTTCTGTGATTCTATGATTCAATGAAAATGGAGAGGGAGGATTGTCAACGAAACAACCATCGCTTGAACCTCTGGATCCTCTGCCCTGGGTGGTGAGCCCCATCCTGTGGCTTTATGGTTGGAAATGACACTTTCCACACATCCACACAGCCCATATATATATATATATATATATATATATATATACACATATATATATTTGCCCTTACAGACTCTGGGATTCTTCCTTCCCCCCTTGATAATGTTTATCCCATTATCTCCCAGCAAATTGCAGCGCTGCCTTGCTTCTGAAAGGAACTAAAATGAGTCTGGGAAGTCAAGCATTGGAGAGTCTGAAATAAATAAGATCATAATAATGATCCTCTAATAGCACAGATTGTTTGCTGCTGTCGCTTACTTTTTCTGCTTTCCCCCCCTGTTGTTGTTTGTGCTAAAAGAGCACCCAGTTGGGATCCTTGTTTCCTTTATAAAAGCCACATTAAAAGGGGAAGTAATTAAATTCCTATTAAAGCCAGCAATTGCTCCCTTTCCTGGCCTCCCATTTCCTTGCAAGGCAAAAAGGTACCCAACAATGATGTTCTAAAAGACGATGCTGACCCTGGAGGAACCAAACTGTCTGGATAATGGAATAGGGAACCTTTTGCCTTTGCATCAGCAACACAAAACTTCAGCCAGAGCAATTGCTGGGGCTTTTTGGGAAGCTCTTGGTTCTCCACAGGCTACCACAGTCATGCAGAGACTTGGAGGGGGTTCTATTTCCCACTCCTATGACCTTTCCAGTGACTTTTCCCAAAGCTAAATGTGATTCCTAAGGAATAATGGAGCTAAAGGTGAGGCTGGGAATTCACTCCCTAAGTCAGGGAAAGAGGATGCCCAGTGGCAGCAGTTGCCCTGGAGCTGGGACCAGCCAACCAGCTCTCTAGTGTGCCAGCTTTCCTCAGGAAAAGCACATGAGCCCTCAGACTTCCATTAACATGGGTAGGAGCTTGGGGAAATCACTCCTTAAGTGGCACTCACAATGAATAACCATCACCTTTCATATTTATTAAGGCACAGCCTCCTCCGTCTATGCCAGAGCCGTGGGCTGGGGACTCCCACAGCGCCAAGGAGAGGTGGCAGGGAAAAAAAATAACCCCCATGTAATTAAGTGTCTCAAGTAAAGAGTTGATTTAGGTTTAATAAGAATGTTATTCTAAGTCAAACAAATGCCAATTGGTTATTAAGAACCTCATTACTGGAGTGCAACACCTGTCACGGTGAGAGTTTTCCCTTCTTTTTTAGCTGTGGAGTTGTTAAATCCCAATAAATACCCTTTTAATAATTAATTAGCATTTAATTAATAGACAATAGCAGTTGAGAAAGGTTGGTGTATCCTTCTGCACTGAATATGAGCTGCTTGGGAGCCAAGACATAATGCAGAGTGAGACTCAAGGACCTGGCTGCGGTGGAAAGACACATTGCATTCAACGGTGGGGATCTGCAAGATACTGAGCACCTGCACAGCAGTTACTCAGCAATTCCTTTTCCCTCTTGCCCTTGACAATCACCTCTAACTCAATACTTCATTTGTTTGAAGCCAAATTCACCTGGGATTCAACACCACTACTAAAAGCATCAGTGCATCTCCTCCTTCCTCCCTCACTGGCAGGTAACAGAGGTTCAGGTCCATTTGTTGATCAAGTGATGGGACATGGGGCAATGGGTTTAAACTGACAGAAGGGAGATTAAGACTAGATATTAAGAAAGAATTCTTTCCTGTGAGGATGATGACATGCTGACACAGGCTGCCCAGAGAAGCTGTGGCTCTCTGACCTGTTGAGCACAGATACCAGCATCCCAGCATTGGCTGAGTGCAGATACCGCATCCCTAAGAGACACAGGGTGATGGCGAGGGGGTTTCATTTCCTCCCCATGGATGACAAGCTTTGGTGTCCTTTATGGCAGGACCCTTGCAGATTGGTCTAATGCAAGCTGCAGAACTTCACCCTGTGTTAGAAATGGGAGTAGCACCTGCAAGCCATGGGAATACAGCCTCTTCCAAAAAGCCTAATATCTATAAGCAAGAATAGTGAGAGCAAAAGGCATGCAAAATGCAACCCCATGTGCATGGCTCCTTCTGCCCAAGATAAAAAGACTCTGAATCATCACACACCAGCCCCAAAACACCCAGGGCCTTCAGCTCCTTCCTTGGGATCAATGGGCCTTTCTATCCTTCCCACCATGCAGGGTCTCACCTCCTTCCCAGGCACAAAAAGGACATCAATGTTGAGTGGAGATGCCCTCAAAGACTTTGTCCCCAGCTCATTCCCCATCAGAGCACAGCCAACAGGTACCATGGGGATTTGGCCAGCCAAGGGTTACCTTGTTATTTGCTTCCTGATTTATGTAAACTCCTGCACCGCGTCCTAATAAGAAATCAGTTCCTGTCATCATCTTTATTTCTTATTCCAAGCTGCAACACTAAAACACTTCACGGTGATTACAAATAGCAAAGTTATTTTTTGCCAAGCCTTCGCATCAGAACTTAATAGCATGGTGTAATGCCACCCCGTGCTGATGTGTGGCATATTTAATATCCATCTTTCTTAGAAATAACAGTGCTCTGAAATTAGAAGGGACTTTAGCAGCGAAATAATTAATGTGGATAACCATCATAAATGCCACAAATGGAACAAATACAGATGGCAGTGAACCATGATTGCTAATACTCAAACCTGTTGTGACAGAACTTAAAAAACTGACACCCATTTTCACAGAGGCCACTGGAAATAAAGAGAAGAAGGGGGGTTCTCTATTAGCATCATTCTCTCTTCTTACCTGCCCCTAGCTTGGGAGGCATAGGCTGTACCTGCATGCCAAACCTGCTAGACCTGATTAGAGCCATGCTCTCATTAGCAGCAGGTTTATCATAGAATCCCAGACTGGTTTGGGTTGGAATGTACCTTAAAGCTCATCCAGTTCCAACCCCTGCCACAGACAGGGACAACTTCCACTGGAGCAGCTGCTCCAAGCCCCTGTGTCCAACCTGGCCTTGAACACTGCCAGGGTTGGGGCAGCCACAGCTTCTGTGGGCACCCTGTGCCAGCGCCTCAGCACCCTCCCAGGGAACAGCTTCTGCCTAAGAGCTCAGCTCAGTCTCCCCTCTGGCCCGTTAAAGCCATTCCCCTTTTCCTGTCCCTGCAGGCCCTTGCCAGAATGGCAGCACCGTGGTTAGACAGCCTGCTTCACTCGCCCCCAAAAGAGGGAAGGTGTTTTTACACCTGCAAAAGGAGCTTGGTGGCTCACCCAACCCTCGGAAAACAAGCAAGCAAAGGAACAGGAGTAAAAGCCAAAGCAGAAAGTGATTTTCCCAACTCGTTTGCCTAACGGACAAGATGTGAAACGAGCTGTCTGGCAGATGGGTACCCTGGGGGTACATCGGCTTGTCACTCCCTATACAGCACTGCAGACAAACCGCCCTGCATCTCCCTAGGAGAAGGAAGGGGAGGAACCCTCACAGCATCTCATAAGCCTCCTCCATCCACAGAGGTAAGCCAGGCTGTCCCTGTACCCACACCTGTCACAGGAGCATCCCTTCCCTCCTCACTTCCACAGAGTTTCTGCACTCCTCATTCAACTCCCAGCACACAATGTAGCTGGCCAAGGGTTATTTATTGTGCCAGTGTGAAGCCACTGAGGCAGGAAGTGAGTGCAAAGCATGACATCTTGTGATGTATGGGTTAGGACAGCTTGGTGCTGAGAATGCCACGAAGTATTAATCTCAAGGAGATGCTACTGAACTCAAGAGAGACTTAACATCAGCACTGAGAGATCAAAGATATGATATCTCTGGCAGAGCTCGCTATCAGAAGTGATCATAAGGAAAACAAAGGGGTCATTTTAGTGCCTTCTGCATTAGCAGAGCGACTCGGAGCCTCCGGGCAGAGGCAAACAGCATTTCTTTCCCTGAACCAAACCAATGTGCACATGGGAGGTTTTGACATTTCTTTACATCTCATTGTGAGCTGCCAATAAACAGAAGCACAATAATGTCAACTCCGCTTTCCTGCCTAGCTCCTGAGCTGCCCTCAGTATTTGGTTCCAGAGCTTTCCAGACAGCCCAGATACAAACTCTTAAGGCCTCTTAAGTACATAACTTTAGCAGTAAACGAATGCTTAAGCATCTAGGTCAAAACAATGCTGGGAAATCCTGATGGGAGGCTGTCAACCACACTGTTTTCAAGGGGGAACAAAAGGGAACCTTGTCCTTGCTTAACCCATGGTTGCTTTGAGAAAGAGAGAGGGGAAACGTTTACAGCCCCCTCCCAAGCACCCACACCAGTATGATTTCAGGGCATTGCAGCCACCTTGGCTTAGACACAACCAAAACATCACTGGGAAGCCAAGGCTGCAATATTGTGAAGGCAACCACAGTGGAAATTGCTAGTGCTGTCTGTCCAGAGGTGTCTGATTGCTGATTGCTCGCAACTGCCCTGGGAAGGAGCAGCAATATGGATATTCCATGGTAAAGCCAATGTGAGGCTCACCGTGGTGCCAGCGCTGCTGTTCAGGGTGCTTCTTGCCTGCTAAGGAAGAAGCAGGACTCCCTGCCCAGCCTGGGAGGACCTGGGTTTGGGCATCATCCCCTTCAGACCTGTTGCCCCCCATGCTGTGCCTCAGTTTCCCCATGTATAAAGCAGGGGTTAATGCTTCTCTTTAAGCAGCAGCTTAGGAGCTACAGTGCAGGTTACAGAAGAGTTTGGCAACTGGGAAGTCGGAAAACTTCAACTTCTGGAAAACTCAAACCTTGGACAGCTGCACCTTCATGCAGGCTCCAGGAAGGAATGTGAAACATCCAAAAGGCCTCTTATTAAGTACAGAGTTAAGTGGAAAAATACCCACCTTCAACTTTTCTGTCCAGCCCCTCATCCTGTATCCCATTCCCAATGCCTACCTCGCTCTGACCACACACACCCTCTGTGGCAGGGGGTGAAGGCTTCCACATCTCTTTACATTCTCCTTCTGAATTCCCCTATTTCATCTGCAGCTGAACTTTCAGGGGGTCACTTCCCAAAGCTTTTTAATTGCTTCCATTAGGTAACACTGTGCCCTGAAGGCTAGTCAGGGGAAAGCCTCTAAATCACAGCATTATCAGGACTAAGGAGAATTTGTCCTCCCAAAGGACAGAGCTATTGTAGTCCTTGTACAGGCGAGGGCAAATGGCACAGGGAATAATTAAGAGATTTGCTCTATAGCCCAAAGGTGTTCAGCGCTGGAGTCAAGACAAATCTGACACTGATTTGTCCCTTAATTCAAGCTGTGCTGTTGAGCTGACAGGGAGCAGAGCCAGGAGGGAAGGTGCTGTGTCACCCACAATGCTGCTGCTCAGCTTGTTCTGCACGGCCTCGGTCCTGACCTGCATTTTCCAATCATGCTATAGTCAGTTCCTCTGCTGTATTCAGGCACTAGATATGGTGAGGACACATGGGGACCAAGCATGCTGCAGACAATGGAGCGAGGAAGCGATGCTGATGGTGATGTGCTAGAGGAACCCAAGCAAGAACGCATGAGAACCTGCTCTGGGTCATTTAAACTAATGAGGGCAAAGCCTGGGGAGGACAGAGCAGGATACAATCTGGGATTTGCTGTAGGGAACAAAGTCATGGAAGTCCCTGCCACCTGATTTATAGGGGTGCAGTCCCACCGTGAAGCTGAAGGACAACTCTATACACCCTTGGCAAGAGAAGAGGCTCCATCCCTGCTCGCTTCAGGATCTCACCCTCCTGAAGCCTCCCTGGAAAGAAACCTGCTCTTCTGGCAAGCTCCAAGCTCTCATCAGCTTCCTTATGCCAGCAGCCACACACGAGGCTGGTGGCCTCCTGCATTGTCACATACCATAAATTCTGAATCACTGCTGCTCTGCTTCCATCATCGTTAATATTCTTAAAAGGTTCCTGGAAACACATTCCTACACAGCGACACTGCATCAACTTGCAATTTAAATGCGAGTTTTAGCCAGGCTTTTGATGTGCTGTTTACTTTAATTACTGTTCTACCCCTGTCTGTGTCTTGCCACGATGTCGTTTAATATTTCATACATTCCCCTAACTCCCCTTTCCCTCCCCAGTGTGTGTGACTCCGCGTCTCCCCCCTCCTCTTCCCACCCCACAACTTCCTTGTCTAACTTTAAGGGGCTGTAAACGAGATGTGGCATGTCACCGAGATTATCCTCCTGTGGTGACTGCAGAAGGGATAAATAAACCAGTAAACAGATGCTTCCCAAGCTGGCACGGGGATTTGATCCCAAACTACATGCCGAGGCCGACTGGCAGATGTGTGGCTGCTTATGCTGGTACTCAACAGCCAAAGGGATGGTGGGGTCCAAAACAAAAAGCGTCTGCTCCCCATGCGTCTTTCAAGGATGCATTGGAAGATGCAGGGAATTGTCTCTGCTCCCTGTGCCTGGCAGCAGCTCTGTGTTACCACATTGCTCCAGCCATGGAGACACGCAGAGTTCACATACAAGGTGCCAGAAGATGGCACTCAAGAATGCGCAGCTCTAACGCCTGGGTTTGCCAGCCCAATAAAGCCGACGATGTCTCCCTCTGGCTGCTTTTAGATCAGCTCATTACGCTAGGAAAACTTTGGTCTGAGTTCTGCACGTTGCTGGCATTAGGGATGTTAATTAGATATTCTTCCTCTAGTCCTTAATGGCCAATCTAGGACATGTCTTCATGCGTAGGTACAGGGAGATATGAATACCTCCACTCGTCTCCTAGAGACTGCCCAGATGTGAGCCAGGGCTGCACCAAGAGCCAAGCAGGACCATTATGGATGCTCACACAGGCTAATGTGGCCAAGGAAATCTGCCTCTTTTGGAGAGCAGAGGCATGTCCACATACATGTCCATGCCTAAACAGAGCCATGCTAAACACTCATTTTGGGCCAAAGCAGATTGGGCATATTTGGATTATATCTTGAAGGCTGATTGGGCTGCACCAAGACAAGGGTCTGAATGTCTCCCAAGAGCTAGAGACAAGCCCTGGTGTCCTTAAGACCTCCTTGTAGGAGATGGGAGAGGAAAGATGCAAAGGGAGGTGGAGAGACCTGTGGGGCAGAAACACATCCCTTGCTTTGCAGGGAGAGATTTAACCTCTCCATGCCATTTACCACTCCTTGCCTTCAGCACTAACATTCACGAGACATCAAGAACATGGTTTAGGGACCTTGGGGTGAGGAGAGGCACACATTGAGCCACAAAACCACCCAACCTCTACAGCCACATTTGCTTGGGAAGCAGGAGACACAGTGCAAAGCACAGGAAGACAATGCAGATAAGAGCTATAAAAAGACTGGTGGAGAAACAAACCTTGGAGCATCTTCCCTGTGCTGCAGGGGCCTACTGGGGCCAGCGCTGTGTTCACACCTAATACAGGCTCCAGCCCATGGCTGGGTGAGAAATCAATAATGCTGCAATGCCACAGAAGGCTAAAAAGCCTTGAGGGACAGAAAACCGATGCTGAACTCCAGGTAACAGGCACTAAAGGGAGGCAGAGAGGCTCTGCCCAGGCAGCTGTCATGGCCCAACAGCCAGAGGAGAAACTGCAATTACCCATTGCAAGACATCCCGGATGGATGCTTCTCCCTCCTCCTTCTCTATGTTATCCTGGAGGAAACTGCTGCCAGGGAAGCAGGCTCCAGATTCAAGCTGTTTTACTGGGCTGCCCTGGCAGACATGGCTTCCACAGACATCGGAAGCACAAAGTCCTTCTCCATGCCCTCAGAGCATGGGATGCTCCATCCTTGCAGGATGCTCCTATGTCTCCCCTGCTCTCACCCTGACCTCCAAAACCTCCAATGGTTTCCAAATGAGAGCAGAGACACATTTAGGTTTTTCCCTCACTCAATAAATCAATTTCCTCACTTTTTTCTTTACTCACCTTGTCCTAGAGCATCCCACACGTGCATGACTTGCCCTGTGCAGGCAAGGGTAAGCCAGACTCTCACTGTCCCTTCATCCCATGTGCCCATGGTCCCACTCAGTAATTCTTGGAGCATCAAGCTAATTAATTTATCACTCACTGAAATTGCACTGAGCATTAATGAAGCCATTTAGTATTCACGCAGAACTTCTCTCTCCATTTCCACAAGTGCTCCATTGTAGTTCAGCATTTGTTGGGCAGTAATTAATGGTACTTAATCCTTAAATTGTTTCTAATTTGGTAAGCAGCAGTTGCAGCAATCCATCTTTTTGCTGTGTTTCAGCAGACTTGGTTGAGACGCTCCTCTGGGTTAACCAGAGCATGCAGAGACTCACCAGGGGCTGTGCCAGGGATGGAGAGCTTGAGCTCGCTCTCATTTTGGTGGGTGACGTTGTGAAAAGTGACTTCATCTCTTTTACACCTGTTTCTCCATTTGTATAACTAAGGAAAATGCTCATTTTCCCTTGAGAGGGTTAGTCGATAGCACAAAGAGCTCCTAAAGCCAAGTAATCAATGTCTGGGAGAGAGAAGATTTTCATCTTTTGATCTCAAATGCATGTAGGTAAGAAGCTGGGGAACACCGAGGCACAAAGTGCTTGGTAAGAGAAGAGCTTTTCATTCCTGGCTTTGCACATAGAAACCACTGCCTGGTCATGAGAGATGAAGCAAAACTTGCTGCTCTTTGCACATATCAGGGAGGCTCAGAGCACATGCAGCCACAGAGCTTGCATGTTCATAAGGTTCAGCATCTTATCTACAAATACCTCTTTCCCTGAAGAACACCATCCCTTACCTTCCAGACATAGCAACCCCTGATCCTCCCATTGATAGCTTTCCCAAAACATCTTTCTTTTCTGGACATGCTTTACATTTATCCTGCTGTGCAATGCCCTTGATCAGCACCCACACAAATGTTGGGTTACACTCCATTGGCTTCCTTAAACAGTTACCAAACATGTGGGCTTTCTGGTTTGTTCCCTTGTCCTCCAGTGAAAGCAAACAGGGGAAAGGAAAACATAAGGGATGGGGAAGTACCATTAAATCTCCCATCCCTGGCAGTGCTCAAGGCCAGGTTGGACACAGGGGCTTGGAGCAGCTGCTCCAGTGGAAGGTGTCCCTGCCCGTGGCAGGGGTTGGAACTGGATGAGCTTTAAGGTCCCTTCCAACACAAACCTGCCTGTGATTCAATGGTACAGCTGAAGCAGAGGAGTAAAACCTTCCCTTTATCAGCCACTGTTCTGTCCATACACACCCTCATCAGGCAGGAGGGGACTGGTGAGGGTAGATTACAGACACAGGAAGAACCAAAACAAAGCTGAGGACCACATGTTTAGATCCGTATGTCAAATCTGCAGCCCTTTGTATGTCCCCACTATGGGAATGAGATGGAGAAACACAGACTCATTTCTTGCACAGGCTCTTTGGGTAGAAGTAACCTCCAGCCGCCTGCAAAAGGACTATGAGCAGGTCCCTGCCTCGCAGTCACTGAGGGGATTGCATGAGAAGAAGCGCTTACAAGGTTTTCTGACACCGCACTTTGATCAAATTGACGGATTTAATATTACAGAAATATTTCATTTTTCAATGTGGATGGGAGAGGGGAAAAAAATCTCATCATCCATCCAGCAGCCCTCTGTATTTGTCATCATTCACTGGCAAGAAAAGGCAAAAACTCACATCCCCCCAAACCTCTGATCTAAAACCCAACTTAACCCGAGGTAATTTCCATCATTAGTTCAAACTGGGTGAACTTCGCTCCCTCCCTGGTTTGAAAGCCCTTCTTCTGGGTTTTTTCAAGGTATTATTTAAGCAAAGCAGCATCTAATTGTGTTTTCTCCCTGCATTCATTTTTAAGGAGGTAATGAATGGTACAGGGGAAGCAGCACAATAGATTGATGCCAAGGAAGGCGATGGGGCAGAATCCCAGGCCTAGAATAAAAGGTTTTCATAAGCAGCAGTGCAAAGGAAGACAAGGAGACATCTGAGGAGCATTGGAGAGATGTTGCCACTTTCCCAAGGTGACACCAAGTGTTGCTGGGGGAGGCTCCTTCCCAAGAACACCAGGCAATTAAGGAATTAATGGGACGCTACTGGAATCCTTGGGAGGTGAAGCAGGTCGGGGAGACTTGAACAAAGGCAGCTCTAATGAACTCAGTGCATTTGTCAGGCAGCAGGAGTTGTACCAGAAGAGACTGGCTGGGCTTTACAGCATTAATAGCTCAAGTCACCTCATTTTTGAAAGGGAGTTGGCAACAAAAGACACCCTTCGGTGTCCAACTCTTGTTGCAGTAAAACATCTTAAGGATAGCAGACTTCATAACACTGTGCTGATTGGAAGAAGCAACAGAATAGGTTCTAATGGAGACATCTTCCAAGTACATCACTCCACCCTTCATCCCTTCCTTCCCCTCTCACTCAAGCCCTCATTTCCTTGGATGTGTAAAATGAATGATAATGGGGAAAAAGCAGTGTTATCACACCCTGACACCTGTCCTTGAGGATAGGTATAACCAAGGATTGGCCATGACACTCACCAACTCTCTTGGTTTTGCTTATCTAGCTTCTGAGCCCGCTTGGCACAAAACCAGAAACCCCATGGAAATAAAGCCAGCCAAAGTCTGCTTGAGAAATGAGGTCAAGAGGAGAACCACTGAATTAGGGATGTTCTGTGGCTGGATGTGGTGTGCCAGCTGGGATTCAGGGAATTGCTGTGCCTCAGGAAAGAGAAGCTTAAAATAATAACATCCAGCACTCAGAGAGCATTTTGCATCTTCCCAGTGTGGCATGAACTTTAATTAGTTTGGGAGTCAGGACACTGTTGGGTGAGCTAGAGATCTCTGCACAACATGACCAGTGTTGGGAGCACGTGTGATGCTGCAGGGTCTGCGGCCAGGCTGCAGAATGGGACCCCTCTGATCTATGATAAAGATAAAGCTTTAGTAAGGTGGAGAAGATGAAAAGCTCTGGCAGGGGGATGGAGTCGTTGTTTGAGCTTTGGAATGGGCAGCAGCAAATTCAGCTCCGTGGCTGAACTCCAGATAACTGCTTAGATGGAGAGGTCACAAAAAACACCAAACCAAAATGTTCTGGGCTTGATCATACAACACTTGAAATGAGGACTGATGGGTGAGGATTCAGCTTGTCCTGCTTCCCATCCAGTGCTCCAAGGTCCTAGGAAATTAGGGAGCTCAGTAGAGATGAGCAGCCAGAATTGTAAGGTAATGGGTTAGAGGAGATTTACAGTCTCAAAGTCAGGGTAAAGGTAGAATTGGCCATTTTCCCACTGGAAATGTCCCATTTCTGCAACTATTGTGCACTAGAATATGTGCCTCGTGCAGTCCCTGACCAGCTGTAACAGTAGCCAAGGGACATTAGGTGGCTGAGCAGTTGATGAGGTCTCTCCTCATTAGCGACCCAGTAATGCTGGCTAAGGCTTGTTTATTCTGTATGTGCTGCTACTGCATTTGTCCTGTTTTCTGCTCATGGCTGGTGCTCAGGAGAGTGTGAGGGCTCATAGTGATTGGATATGACAAGGTTTCTCCTGAAGCCTGCCAAGCTAAGACCTGTGTTTTTAGTACTGATGGCCTGGGGTGACTCCATACTGATGATTTTGGCCAGGGGGGCAGTTGTGTGAAGCTGAATCAGAGACCATTGGTGCAAAACCCTATTAGAAAAATGAGTGCACAAACCCCATTGAGCTGAACAGCTCCTGACAGGGTCACACTGGGAGCTGGTACATCCCATGGGTGATAAGCAGCTCCCACAAAACAAACATGAAGGTCTTAGCGTGGAGGTTAATGGCCAGCTCCAAATTCAAGCCTTCTACAGTTAGAAACGGTCTCTACTTAGGTTAAGTGAGGAGTAAATAGAAGTGTATTTATCCCCTTCTCACTCTTACCTCCATCACTTCCCAGCATTAGCAGGTATCTAGGCTGGGAGATTCCTGCCTGGCCAATGAGCAACAACACAGTGGCTAAAATGATAAGGAATAATAAAGCTCTTTATAACATCCTTCAGTGGATGAGGAAAACCAGGTTGGCTTTGATCGAGCACCACATAAGCTGGACTGGAATTGCCATCCAGCAAAGAGACAACATCTGGTTCTACCCTGAGTTACTGAAACAATGGCATGAAAAATTAAACAAGAAATGCATTATTTGGGAAAGGGGCTTCGGAGCAGTGGGACATTAAAAGCAAGAGACAAGCACAAATCCTGCCCTGCTGTGGCAGCTCCAGCCTCCTGGATACTCGCCTCTTGCAAGCTGTTGCCCTCGCCTGCTAATTTGCTTTCTCCCCCAGTAACAACCTGGTTTTCCTTTACTGGAGACAGCTTTAGCCTTGGGAAGTTATGGCATGCAATAAAAAGAATAAACTGTTTCTGGGTCACCACCAGTTCCAGTCCCCAGGGGGGTCTTTAAACAACAACTTCTCCTTTGCCTCTGTCAAAGCCGAGACTTGGTCCCCAAAGGTTGTTCCATCAATAACTCCTGAGCTATCTTAAGGCCAGCAGCCCCAGCCCCAAAGGGCTGCATGGGAACAGCCTCCTGGATCACAGGTTTTGTATCTAATCAAAAAGAGATGATGCTCCTGAGGTCAGGACAATGGATCACACTTCAGTTGGGGCAGGGTTTCACACAGGACACTACACCAGCCCCCCCAGCAATCCACATAGCTGCTCAATCATCTCTGAGGATTTGAGGGTGCACAAACTCCTTTCCTCTTTGCTTCATCTCTCCTGGAGATGCTCAGGACAAACACACCTCATTGCCCTGAACTGAAGGTTTTTGCTTCAGTAGTTGATAGCCCTAATAGCAAAGAGCTCGTTCTGGAGCAAAGCAGACACCCCAATAACACACAACACCCCAAGAGTGAGGAGGGAAGGTGCATACTACAAATGAGACAGGGGAAAAATGTACTGTGGCCTGCTTGGACCACAGGATCAGGCAGCAATATCCTTATTCAATTGGCCATTCCACAGGGACACCTACTCCAGTTCACCCCCTGGAGCAGAAATATGCATCCCTGGGAAACCCACCCCATAATACAGCTTTCTGCAGGCGTTTACAAACAACAGCTATCTGCCTTTGCCTCAGGTCCACCCAGCACAGCTTTATGACCTTGAGACAAACCTCTAGCATCCCATGACTCAGTTTCCCATCTACAAACCCCCAAACAGAGCTCCCGCATCTGCTTCGCTGTTACCCACAGAAGCTGTGGCTGCCCCATCCCTGGCAGTGCTCAAGGCCAGGTTGGACACAGGGGCTTGGAGCAGCTGCTCCAGTGGAAGGGGTCCCTGCCTGTGGCAGGGGTTGGAACTGGATGAGCTTTAAGCTCCCTTCCAACCCAAACCATTCTGTGATTCTATGATTCTCTTGGCTCATCACTACCAGCTCTTCCAAGATTGCTGCTCACTGTTTATGGATGCCACTCAGGCATCCAGCCCAAGGCAGAATGAGGCTCAAGCAATCTCTTCTTTTGTCACTGTGACTTTGCTGAGAGACAAAACACTGCTGTAGGAAAGTGAAGAAACAAAAGCAGGGGCTCTGTAGAATATACTGTGCCCTTAGAAACTATCTGAAGAGGAGCAAAAGAACTTGAAGGGGTTGGGGAAACAAGGCTGGCTGAAAAATGGCATGAGAAGAACAAGATCTGCTCTGAGATGTGGGTTCAGTCTCCACGTGAGGAGCAGCAGTGGTGAGACACAACGGACCATGAGGTGGTGTGCTCCGTACCACCACTAAACCTTGCACTGATTCCACTGGGGTTTGCAGCCCTGATTGTGTCCAAAAGAGCCATTTTAGCTCTAGCAGTGTTTCTGCACTGAAACCACTGGCAGCACACAATCAAACCGAAGCACTGAAGCTTCAAGGTTAAGAGTTCCTGGCTGCCTTCCTCGCTGCCAGGGAAGAGCCAAGGAGGAAATTGCTTTCAAATAATACTAAAAGAAGAAATGAGAAGTTAAAAAAGGAAGACAAAAGTGAAAATCCTGACACTTAAAACACTCCCAGCAATGGGGATGAGCCTGCAAAGTGCATGGAGAAGGTTCAATCTTCACTCTAAGCCCTGGGCTTATAACTGCTTCTGTTGTCCCACTGTACACACAGTCTGTCCATCCATGAGCTCCCCAGGACACTTTCCTCCCATCACACCTAAAAATGGTTGGAGAATGGCTATGGCTCAAAAGGCAAGAGCTTGTAGCACCAGTCTGGTTGCCAGGTTCCTGACTGGGAATAAGACCATAGGCTCATCTAAATCTAACGCTGCATGGCGTGCTTTGGGCTATGTGTTATTTCAGAACAAATCCTTGGTGGCCTTGAAAATCATTCTGAAAATACCCAATGCATTTCCAAGGGGGTAAAAGAAATGTTTTGACCACTCTTCCTCTGCTGATGATGGACTGCTTCAATTAAATGGGTTTGGAGCGACCCAAAACACATGTCTGAGAAGAAATATCACAATGTCCCAGGATAGCCCAAGCAAATAAATCCCCAGAAGCTGGGGAGACAACAGGGCTACCTCTGACTCAGCACTCAGCCTTCCCTGTCAGGAGGGATGCTCTATTTCTCATTGTTCTGCTGTGCATTTGTTAGTAGACTCAGCTCCTTCTCTGTAGATGATATCTATATTTCTCTAATCTACCGGCTGTGATGGATGAGAAAGAGATTTCTCCCTACAAACCCATTTACAATGGAAAAAAGCCACAAGCACAATACAGAACTTTTGTGTGTGTGTTGATTTAGACAAATAAACAGTGCTCCTTTTCCTAAGACGTCTAAGCATCTTGTATAGGAAATATTAGATCTCAGTTGACTGGAAAACGAAACTAGGTTTATGTTCTCTTCCAAAGCCTCTTGTGATACTACCAATATTTTTTCTGCTGTCAAAAATAATGGCTTTTCTACAGGCCAGCAGATAGGAAAGTGCTTACATATATTTCTAGATGCAAACAGTTGCCTGAATTACCTTGTTTTAATGCACTTCAGAGTTTGGTGCAAGTTCCTTGATGACTCTGGATAATAAGAGCCTGTGGCAAAAAGCCATGTTAAATAAATCAGCCACTTCAAAAGCGGTATAAGATGATGATAAAGAAATCCCACAGGCATCCACACAGGTCTTGGGAAGCAGCTGGTAGTGCATCAGTAATCCCACACAAGCAGAAGCAGAACTATTCAGGTTTGGGGTTTGGATGTCACCTGCAGGTTAAGGATGAGAGGTGGAGGACCCCTTCCAAATGCAACACAACCATCTACATTTTCCATAGGGCTCAAGCTCTATGTGCTTAGCAAGTGCAGGAATCTCCCAACTCTGCTCATGCAAAATAAAATAACATTAAAATAAAATGACTTCTTGGTGAAAAACTGAGAATCCCAACCCAAAAGAAGCAGCCAGCAAAAGAGCTCAGAAGGTGTTTACTTCCCAGTGCCTGTCCTCCCCTCGCTATAAAGCCTGGCACATCAAAATCTCAATCCCAGCCCAAGCGTTGCTGGCTTTTCATCTGCAAATTGAAAACCAGCAAGAAGTAGGAGTTCCATAAACCCAAAACCTTCTCAGAGCAAGCACATTATTTATTTTAAACCACATTTTAATGAAAATCTCATTTTCAGCTAAAACAAAAAGAACACTGGAAATGTTGGACTAACCACAGAGAGAAGCTCCTGTGCAAGGAAATGCTTCAGATCCCTTTAGGATGGGAATTGCAAGACAAAGGGCATGGAAAAAATCCTACAATGTCACTACTCATCATTCCTGGTTAACAATATAAGATATATGATAGAAGCAAAACAATTTGGTGGCAGAACATCATAAATGAAGTCTGTTTTCCCTGGAAACTGCATAACCATTTGAATTAATTTAATTTGAAATATCAAATTAAATTAAACTGTAGAATAATCCCCAAGGGAAAGCATATTTCATTTGCAGTGTCTTCTGATAGAGTATTCTCTGCCAAAAGTTTTGCTATGCATCTGGCTTTGGATCTAAATTTATTACATTAGCTTTGCAAGACTTTTAATAGACAGGGAGATTAAAGGGGAAGGGAAAGAAAGAAGGAGGTTGTGACGAGGAAAAAAGACCCCAAACTGGATACAGAGCAGAAGTGCTGAGCATGGATAAATCTGGGCTGTTCTATCTCACCTGGCTCAGTCTGCTCTGGCTTCACCATCCAATCAAAGGGGGAATGAGACATGTCATTAAACAACTTGAGTGCTGCAACTGCTTGTATCTGTATGCACAAATATGATGTCTTCAAAGGTACCTGACAAGCTACGACATCGCCTTAAACTTGCCAGCCAGCCTAATAACAACCAACAGGGGGAAAGAGGGTCAGAAGATGATGAATGGGGAAAGATTACGCGCTTTCTAAATGGGCTTTGAAGGGCAGAGACAGGAAGCAAAGCACTTTCCTTGTCAGGAGAAGCCAGGCTGGGATTTTCATTTCCAAAGGAGAGTAAAGGGGAGGGGGAAATAAAACCAGAAACCAAACCCCACCAAAAGAACACTATCTTATTAGTAATAGCTACCTTGCTTTTTAAATCACCTTTGAGATAAATACAAGCTGGGGCAGATCTCAGCCACTCGTTGGTTCAACAGGTTGGGAGGAGGGAGGTGGTGACCCCATCAGTTTTCAAAATATAGGTCAGGCACAAAAGCAGCACTTACAAAATGAACACTCTTGCTTTTCACGGCAAGAAATTGAAGAAAATTGCAGCCAGCAGCCGCCTGTATGTTGATGCACTGGGAATCATCTATTTCTTTCCTTCTTTTCCTCCCTTCCTTTTGTTCCCCTTAAAGTTTCCCCTGCGAGCAAACACCGAGCAGCAGATGTTGGCATGGAAGAAGGGATTTGCTCTCTACAAACAACCCAAGACCAGCTCTGCATCAAACCCGAACCAAGCATGCACCCAATCCACTTCCTTCTCCTGCCCCCTAAAATAAATCCCCGTGCTCAGAAGTATCTTAATCCCATCAGAACGCATTAGGGCTCGAACCTCAGCAACCTCCCAGTTTGTTTTAAATCTTGATTGGAAGAATTATCCTGACAAGAAAATTAGTGGGAAGTCAATAAACCGGTAGCCTGGAGATAGAGCTGTGAGTAAGCGGCGAGAGAATTCATTTGATCACGCACACCAACGCGCCCGAGCCGATGGACTGACCTGGCTGGCAAAGTTTATTACGATTTGAACCATGAAACCATGAAGTGCAGGTAATCATATTTAAAGAGATAAGAAACACAACTAGCGCAGGCTTGAGCCGCGACACAGAAATTCTCATTTAGAGCGGTCACGGGTGGAAAATCAATACCCACTTTTGGATGCAAAAGGAATGTCAGACTTGACAAAGCTTCTTTGGGTTTTTCTCCCCCCTTTCCCTGCTTTTCTATGGCTTCAAAACCAAAAACACAAGGAGATTTGCATGCTCGCTCCAGCCAAAGCTCCCCCCCCAACTTGGCTCGCAGTTCCTCGAGATGTTCTCTGGCAACAACCTCATTCCATCTACCCTTGTCAGAGCGCATCTTCCTCTGGGTCCAAGCAAATTGTCTTCATGCCACTTACTCGCAATTCTCCTCTGCCTCTCTTGCCTACCCAGAGCCCTGTCCTGCTCCATTGCCTAGAGGGGAGCTCAGATATGCACAGCAATTGAGGGAGTCTGCTCCAAAAACACGGGTTGGGAAGAGGACAGATTATTCTCCAGCTTCTTTTAATTCATTTATAAGGTGATATGGAAAACAACTCTGCATTCTTCCCCCTTTGCCCTCTATAAACCCCACAATAATGAATTATTGGCAGCAAACTATTCAACAGGCTCTGCTGTTTATGAACTTTCCATGCTCAAGCCTGGTTATTTATGAACTGATTCTTCATATAGCAGTTTTTTGAGGAATGCTTGATGCAAGCACATTTCAGCCTTTGGGTTGCTCGCAAATGATTCACTGTGATATCGCTGAGGGCATACGCAAAATGAGTCTGCCTTTGATACATGGGCTCAGAGTGATTAAACATGAGGGCTTTGTTAGGAGAAAGAGTTATGGCAGCAGCTTCCATGCAGCTGGGCAACCAGCTCACCTGAGAACACCACCTCCCACAACTCCCACAACCCATCTCTTGCAGTGTTCAAGGCCAGGTTGGTCACCCTGAACTGGTTGTCATGTAGACAGGCTGATCAAGCTCCCCTCACCCTTATTTTCACAGTTGGGAAGGGAGAGGTTAATCCAAGCATCCCCCCTCAAAATCAAAGCAATCATCAGGCAGCTCCTTGACTGGGATAACGAGTCCTAAAAGCACAATGACAGCCCTGGATTGAACCATTGCTTGCAAAGACACAGATAAAGATGCAAACTGTTTGAGATGGCTGTCAAATTACAGGCAAGCAAAGCAGAGGGATGTACGTCTCAAGTCAGGCTCTTGTATTTGTACATAGCACATTGCACACGCCGCTTCTGACTCTCTCAGTGCCTCTCTGAGCACCGGCAATCAAGCAGAAAAGTTCTGGGGCAAGCTGTGAAATCTCTGAAATGAAAATCAATTCCATCTCCATTTCACAGGGACTAATGTGGCATTTACAACATAAACAATCGCTTCTGTTAGGGAGGGAAATTAAAAAGCTGTGCTACATAAAAAGGAACAATGTTTAAAGTTCTGGTGGAAATGAGCAGTCGGATTGCAGATAATTACAAAGAGGGTGCTGGGCACGCGAGCACCCGAGGGTAGGTACTGCAACAGGCAGCTCTGCTGCCAGCTGAGCACAGTGCCTCCAGGTCGGAGCACGGTGGCTCCAAACATGAACAATAAAGCTGGTGGAGGTGCTTTGAAGAGAGATGGAGAGCTGGAGCTGAGCTGAACTTCACAGGACAGCCAGGTTGAGTGAATAACTCTCATCTCAAACAACTGCCACCAAGCTCCTCCTTTCCAGCTGGAGAGGAGCCTCACAGAGCCAGAGAGAAGCCAGAGCCAGAAGTCGGTTTTATATTCTCACGTATCTGCATGATCATATAGCTACAGGATCATAGAACCATAGAATGGTTTGAGTTGGAAGGGACCCACTAGACTGGGTTGCTCCAAGCCCCATTCAACCTGGGCTTGAACACTGCCAGGGGTGGGAGGTTTTCTGGTATCAAAACCCCACCTTCTGCTGGGGTGGAGGAGTGTGGGAACAGGTAATAAGAGGTGTTATGAGCTCTCCTCTGCTCACAGCTTCATTAGAAACAGGATACAGAAGTCTTCATTCTTAATTCCCATCTCACTGCCCTTTAATTTCAGCAAAGCAATGGGCCTCATGAGTTAGCCCCAGCTGGATTTATCTGGCCACATGTACAGATCCTGTCTAGAAACTGAACAGTGTTTGAACTGTGACAAGGTGACAAGGCTGACGTGGTGGAGGAGTATCTTGAGAGCACTGTCAGGTGATGCTAGCAAAGAATTTCATTAGCTACAGTCCAAACATCAGTAGAGATAAAAACTCAGCCATGAGCCATGGCTGCTTAGGAGAGGAGAGCACCAAAAGATCTATCCCAGCACTACACCTGCATGATCCCACAGCCGCCTCTTGTGCACATGATGTTACCCTGTGCAAGCTGGAAATAGATTAAGCATATCTTTCCCTACCATGAAGACTTCGTTTTCTTTACATGCAGCCAAATAGGACCTGTAAGAGACTCAAAGCAATCCTTGCACTCTGCTCAGCTCTGATAAAACAGCAGCCCCATTTGCAACACCATGCATGAAAGGAGATGGGGATGCGTGTCCAGGTGAGAGCAGTGAGAACACCCAGAGGAGGAGGAAACACCACCAAGGAGGGCTCAGTGAGCCGACAGGGACTGTTTTGTCTGCAGAAGAGGAGAACCACGGGAATAATCTTCAAACACATAAACAGCCGGTGGCAGGAGGGAGGAAAGCTGTTCTCCGTGTCCAAAGCAGACAGGATAAAACATAATGAGCTTAAGCTGCAGCAAGGAAAAGTTAAGGAAGACATTAGAATAAACTTCCTGAGGGAACAAGAAAGGCTTTGCCCAGTCTCCATCACTGCAGGCCATTAGGGACAGCTTAGACAAACCTACTTCATGGGTGGCAGAAGTGCAGGCGGATGGGCTTGGCAATGAGCTTGTTGCTCACCCAGACCACCACTGTGTACAGCTGTGGGAAATCTGCCATGAAAGAGAATCCACTGGGAAGCAACACAGCAAAGAGAGCATGTACAAGGCACAGGCTTCATGGTTCTTCAGTCCTGCACCTCACCTATGCCGGGGGTCACTGAGCAAAGCTCTTGATGTGCTTATATTTAACCTGAGCACAGGAGAGACAAGATTCTTTTCTCCCAAACCTTATTTCAGCATCATAACATGCACTGAAATCTCCTGATCAAAGAGGCTAGATCCTATGTTCCCTTGTTCAGGATAATGTATTTTGCAGGGAAAAGCTTTTTCTCCAGCAGATGGGGAAGGAAAATACACACCCAGCAAACAGAGCCTACAGGGTTTTCATTTTCCTATGAATGTGGAGTAGGTTTGGGTACTGGCTTGCAGATGACATCAGATTAGTACATGGGATAGTTTGATTTACCTCCATCAGAGCAGCAATTTAACAGACGTTCCTTCCAATGAGCACTAATCACTTTCTTCCCCTTTGTGTGCATAAAATAAGATTGAAATGCACCATACAAATTGCTTGCCACAGTCCAAAAAGTGCTAATAAGCAGCAGACATCTAAATCAGAGCTCGAGACCCGCATGATAAGGTAAGAAAACAGTGTCAGTGCATACAGAACTATTATTTACCGGTGTCAGAAATAACTATCACATTTACATAACTATGAGCCTGTGTAACAACTTCTTCCGGGAAACTGCTTTAGCTGCAGCAAAAGCCAAGGCTTGAATGAATTTGGTTTGTTTTGTTTTAAACAGCAAGAAAATATGAACCAGGATGCAAGCGCTTAACCTTGCAAGGTCTGTGCTCAGCTATTAATTCACGTGAAAGCAGGGAGAAATGGGTTCTGCAATAAGCTAACACACATACTTTTCAGTGCCCTTCTCAGCTGGGCTAATTCTTCCCTGTGAGGATGCACCAGCTCTTTCCTTTCCTCCAACCTCAGCTTTCCCTCATCTGATGATGAGCACTGCTGCCCATCACTGTGCCTGCACCTCCTGGACCCAACACTCACTATTTCCAGTTGACCTCCACAGTATCACCAGCCGCATCCATCCCTGCATCCCAGATCTCCCTGCAAGAGCCTCTCTGCCTCTTGCCCAGGGAGAAGCAGAGGTGCAGCTGCACATATGCTCACTGGTATTTCAAATCCCCCAATTAGTGGGCAGTTAATTCATGCATTTAAGCATTAAAAAGGTATTAAATCTGACTAAATTCTGCTTCATTATTTTCCCAGATTCACCACCCACTCCCACAGGCTACACAACCAGCTCCTCGGTCCACCTCAGCAGCCACCATCACCCTGTGTAATGAGTTGTTTGGCAAAACTGACTGATATTATTCAGCTCAGTGTGTCCCAACCTGAGGCTGCAGCAAGAGAAGGTTGTTTTAAGCTAATTGTCTGGGTATCTCCCTCCCCACATCAATCATCCCCTTCCCTCTGTGTAAAACTATAGAGGGGAGAGTTAAAAGCATCAGTAAGGAAGAAACTACCCTGTGTTTATCACCTTGAAAAAACCCCAAACTCCTCTTTCAAAGCCTAGCTGGTTTTAATCTTCTTTATAATAGGTTTCCATGTTCCTACAGTTTAGCAGGTTTGTGGCTTCTGCTTTCAGCACTGGAATAAACAATGCTCCAGTAATTGCCAGGTCACTGTTATTTACTTCTGTCTTTCACAAAACCCTTCCCATAGTGCTGCCACAAGTGGGCTATACTGTAATTTCCTTCACTGTTTCACACTAATGAAGGCAAAAGGGCAGGAGGACCAAATCAGATGGTGGAAAAAGAAGCTGAGCAACCCCATGGGCTTCCAACACAATATTACAACGAGCTCCCACCTATAACGCATTAATTGGCCTGGTCCTCAGCAGAGAATAAAGACAAATGCTACAAACACAGCGCATTACTGGGTTCAATTATAGCTGGGTTTCTCACCTGGCCTGCTGAAAGGAATACATCCCCACTTGTATGTTTTCTGTGCAACTGATGATGAGCAGGTAACGGGGATAGGGCCAGTCAAAGGATGAGGATAGGACTGCAATCCTGGTGTGCTATAGCAAGCTCCCTAGAGCTGGGATTTATTATGTTTCCTCCCCAAGTGCCACCCCCAAGTGAAAACAATGTGCAGCTTCCCAGTACCTAAAAGGGCTGACAAGGAAGCTGGAAAGGGGCTTTTAGCAAGGGCCTGTAGAGACAGGACTAGGGGAAATGGTTTTAACCTGTCAGAGAGAAGATTTAGATGAGATCTTAGCTTTAAGGTCCTTTCCAACCAAACCATTCCATGATTCTATGATTTTTATCTCCTTGCTGCTATCAGCCAATCCATCAGGATGCAAAAGATGGATCCAGGAGGAGGTACCATGCTGCTGAGACACCACAGATAAGGTGGTCCAAGAGCCATAGGTTAAGAGAGACAGGAAAAATCCTCTAGGATAGGAATGAAGAAGGAGGAGAGGGATGTCCTGCCTCTGTCGCATGGGATGAGAAACTGCCAGCTCTTAAGAAATACCAAAATCTTCCTCTACCTCTCCCTCCTCAACAGCTGCTGAGCCTATGGGCACTTTCCTGTGTGTCCCTTTCCCTGCTTTCAGGAAAAGCTTCATTTTCCCCAAAGACCTGAGCCAAAACACTCTACCCTATTCCCTGATCCTCCTAAACCTCTACCCTGGGAGCATTTCAGTCACATTCCCTGGCTGCTCTCCTCTCACAAACCTCATGTATTCCTTGAATCTGACTTGAAACCCTTGCTACCTCCTAGTAGTGTGAGGCAGCACAAATGGTGACCTGTGTCCTGCCCAGGAGGAAAAGCAAAGCTGCATAGCACAGGTCACCCAGTGACACGGTGGAGGAAGCGACATCCATGCTCCAGGCAGAACATCAGAGGAGTGCACAAGGGTTTGCAGCTCTAAATTTAAGCTCTTTCTGCAGGTTGAGCTATTAATTACAGTGCTGGAGTGCTTCCTGACAGTGCCTATTCACTGGCTGAGCTGTGCCACGAGGAACCGGAATAGCACTGGGTAATTCATGAACGGGGAACAGGAACGAACCTTTACAGCTAGCTGGGAAATTTGCTTCCATAGGAAAGCTCAGCAAAAAGCAACAGAGGTGCTGAGGATTTCACTGCATCGACATTATTTTCTGCGAGTGTTTCACTCAAGCTGCTGGGTCTCCAGAGCAAGGAATGCTTGCTTTAAATACAAGCCATCAAACTGGCCTGAATTAGCAATGTGTTCTGTCTTTGATACACCCGAATGTTTGGTTGAAAACAGACAGTTCCTGTTGAAAGCCCATGCTAAAAAAGATAACCAACTGATTTCTTTTTTGTGGGAGAGGGGAAAGAGAACACAATCTGCCACCAACTCAACCGTTATTATAAGGGGAAAAATCCTAATCCCATATGCCACAGTTTACTCAACCGTCTCTATTGCATGTGTAGACAGAGTGTGCTTACAGAAGAGATATGGGAAATGAAATCAAAGGGAAAGCTATCTCCCTTTCCAACTGCTTTTGGTAACAGACACTGAACAGAGCAGATGCGTGCTGAGACCTATGACCCTTCCCACTGATGACTTCTCCTTGTATTTATAGTTGTACTTGACCTTGCCCTCCCCATCAGTATCACGGGGCTTTGAACAGCTTCAAGAGCTCACAGGAGAGCATCATAGAATCACAGAGTGGGTTGGGATGGAAGGGATCTTAAAGCTCATCCGGTTCCAACCCCTGCCATGGGCAGGGACACCTTCCACTGGAGCAGCTGCTCCAAGCCCCTGTGTCCAACCTGGACTTGAGCACTGCCAGGGATGGGGCAGCCACAGCTTCTCTGGGCACCCTGTGCCAGCGCCTCAGCACCCTCACAGGGATGAGATGAGCTCTTAGCCAGAAGCTCTATCTCCCTTCTGTCAGTTTAAAGCCATTCCCCCTTGTCCCATCCCTTCCTGCCTTGTACAGATGTTGTCTCATATGCAGCCAAGAGACTCGCAAGCAGGGCTATGTGAAATAATGCTTCATTAAGGGCCGTCACTGACTCCGGTGCACCAGCACAGCAGTGAGCACACTGTGATGAGTTACAACCCAGCACCTTGAATATGTAGGTTATTAAGAGTCAGGAGAGCAACTCCGAGGTTATTGCCTCTCTCTGAACCAGCTCTGCCACGCTGCAGATTTGGGAATGACTGAAGCCTTTACTGCTTTTTCCTGCCTTCCTTTTTGCAGCTGATCATCCATGCTAAGCCACTGAAGTGGCAGCATTTGGGGATGACAAAAAGCTCACAGTTTAGCTCCGGTTTGTTCCATCACGCTGTAAACTTTACAGCCTGCTGGAGGGCCCTTTTTACATGAGGAATGAGCATGGGCTCAACACAGCAATGCAAGAAGCTGATGGTTGAGAGCACAAACTTCGGTTGAGATTTGCAAGAGGTGGTGGTGAATTTTGCCTGGCAACTCCCATTCATTTCAATCACAGCTGTGGTGATGTTGAGCACGCGATTTATCACTAGTGGTTTGTATTTCTTTTCAGAGTAAAATATCACCTTTCTATTATCTGGAAACAACCCTCTCTCCCAAAATCCTGTCGCTGGCACAGTAAGAGCATTAATAAAAGTGGTCTGAGAGTTAATAAATCAGCAAGTACGTCACACACTATTAATGAGTAATGGCAGGGTTCTTCAAGATGTTTGACTGAATGGGATAATACAGACCCAAACCCAGCTTTGGAAACCCAAAGTGCAGTGCAGGCTTTGCACCCAAAGCAAAAAGAAAAGGGGAAAGCAGAGAGAATCAGGTCTTATCATCACAATTTCTATTAAATTTGGTGTACATGTGGGTTTTCCTCCCAGAGGTACCAGTAGGCCACCTCTCAGCAGATGGAATGATACTGAGCCACAGGATTTCTGGGGTTCACATCCAGTTTGTGGTTGTGTTGCCACTGATGAGGAGGGAAGAAGGCCTTCAGGAACTTGCTTCTTAAATAGGCTGGTAGTTAAAGCGAGCCTCAGGTGGAAGGTTTTCAGTGGAAATAACCAGCCAGACCTATTGGCTACTTGTAAACAGCCTGTTCATCTCACCTCTCTCTTGCATTTCTATGACTTTTTTATACTCAGAAGGGTCCCAAAGTACTTATAATCAACTATCTACAGGGTTCACTTCCCCAGTTCCAAACCACATTGATTCTGGTACAGCACACAGCATCTATTTAGTGATGAGCAGTAACAAGACACTAGAGTTCGAGGCAGGGGGTCAAGAACAACTCAGCATCTGAAACTGCCAGAAAAGGGGAGGATTTAGGGAAAAGCCATGCAGTTAAATAATCTAAAGTGTGACCACAGCCCATGGCTGTCACCTTTAATCTTCTGGAAAGTGTTCTTTCTAACAAGGGGAAACAAACCAAGTATGGTTATATATGCATAAAGATTCCCCAGCCATTGACCGGGGATGACGCAATGAGGACTGCAGCCCTGGCTCACACAAGCTCCCACCCAACCAGCCTGAAGAAAGAGTCATCTCCATACACAGAGACTAACATGGGAGGTTGCACAGTTTCTCTGCATCCTTATTAGAAAACAGTAACACTACAGGAGCAAAACCCCAAGTCTGGACGGAGCTTTAAGGGAAAGGTGTCCCTGCCTGTGGCAGTGGGATAGAACTGGATGAGTTTAAGGTCCCTTTCAACCCAAACCACTCTGTGATTCTATGATTATATATGCTAACCTCCACCCTGATGTGGCTCACCCCCTTACACACCATGCCCGAGGATGGCTTGCAGAAACCATAAGCACTGCAGAAAGGACTGTGTGAGAGAAGGACATGCCCTGTGCTGTGCATGCCATTAGCACAGCTTCTGCAAATCTAACAAGATTAAAACAGAATTAAGGCTGGACTTCTCCACACTGCATGATTTCAGTATACACATATGCTGTAGAGCTTTTAGTCCCTCTCCGATCTATATGTACACCATAACAACACATTCTTTGGCTTCTGCTCCATTCCCCTTCCTTCCTGTAAATCTCCTGCTTTAAACCTCACAAATGGTGTGGTGTTTGCCTGACTTCACAACTCCCCTCCGCCCCAAACACCTCTGTTTTGAAAGGAAAGTGCTTCCTCACTGCACAGGCTGCAGATCTCACCCTGGTTGTGCTGCTTTACCAGGTTGATCTCTTATCATGGTTGAGAGCACATGGGGCTGTTCACTAACCCATGTAAACGGGAGGTGAAGCACAGCTATTGCCCAGCTCTGCTGGCTATAATATCACATGGTTCCCAAATAGATGAAGGGAGAGGAGGCTTCCATGGTGCTCAACTCTACTAAAACAGCTGAAACCTCTGCCAGAAATGTTTAAGAGCAGGGACCTCCAGAGAAGACTCCCTTAAGGATGGGTGAGTACCTTAAAGATGGATGAGTGCCCCTAGGAAGTCTAACAGGACCTCATAGTTCCAAAGCTTGTAGTGCTGTGCCAGATAGTGGGTCTTTCCCAATGACACCAAAGGTCTCTGAAGCCAGTTCAGAGCTGCTGAGCACTGGGGATGAAGGTCCCACTCTAAAGGCAGATACAGAGGGAGCCACCAGCATGAAACTCATAGGGAAGTCAAGAGGTAGGAGAGTTGGCTAACAGACATGAGAGACCACATGGGAGAGAGGTTCATTTCTCCCTTCAAGTCTGTGCTGTTAATTACTTTCAGGGCTCAAAATGAAAGTCAGCTCTAGGTGAGGAAGCCTGACAATACTTCACTGTATTTCATGTGTGGTGAGCTACCCTTGCGACGTCGCTCACCTGGTGGGGAAGGTTTGCTTGGACCGGAGTGACAGCAGATAAATCACCAGCTTGGCTTGCCATGGTTGAAAAATGAATCAATGCATCTCCCTTCCTGCGAGCACAGCAGGGCTGTAGGCTATTTTAAATGGCAAGCAGTAACAAATCTGTGGCTGCATTCATATGGGCAGCACTGGAGAGAGGTGGGCAGCTTCCGAGGTAAAGAAATAGCTCCTACACATGAGCTGATGCAAAAAGAGACTTGGGTGCCTATCAGCAGGCACTGTGTTAGCTGGGTTCACTAGAGAAAGTGGTTTGGGAATGTTTTTAGGAGCTAGCCAGGTGCCATCACTGGAGGCAAACGGAGCTTGATGAGATGTATCAAGAGCTGATGCTGTCACTGTTAACCTGATGTGCCATGCAAAGTGGGCATGCCACCATGCTAAAGAGAGCCTCTTGTAGAGTTCTCAGACGCTAAATGATGAGGTCTGTTCTGCAATGCTCCTTCAGGAACCCTCATGGCAACCACAGCAGCTCAGCTTTTAAAGGAGCTGCCCATCTCCTCCCTCTTCACCCATCACATAGAACCAGCCTCTATGAAGGAGCTGGATCCACTGGTGATGCCGCATCCAGGTGTTTGAAACAAAGGCTAGGGGAGACTAAAATTAGGTCAGATCTGCTGATGAGAGATGAGTAAATAACAGTTGCTATTCCAGGGAGCTTCTGTTCTCTCTAAAAGCAGAGCAGGTATCTTTACAGATCTGTCTCCTCTCATTCCGGTGGTTCAGGCACTTCCAAAGGTTCATGGAGGCATAAAAGGTGGCTGCAGGAGGGAGGGGGATTAAGGGCACATGTTCCTGGTGCTATGGAGCTGAAGCTATGAGTAACTGATTAATAGAGCCCATCAACAAACAATAGTGAGAATATTATTGAAAGACTTCTTTTTGCAAGCATGTGGACACGATGGACTGACGATATAGAAAAGCATACGGCTTCATAACTGGGATCCTTTTTCTTTGCAAGTATAATAAGAAAGTGGCTAATAATAGGATGGAGAATATTTTCAAGGTGTGTTTTATTATCCACTTATCTCTGATGCTTGCCAAAAGAGGCCTGAATATTCCTCAGCACATTTGAGACCTTCTGGCAGAGGAAAAAGACAGATGAGTGCTATAAAGTAGGGAGTTAATGAAAGCAACTACATCTAAATGCAATATCTGGGTCCCACGACAGAGATTTCCTGCAGACCGATACTATATCCCTCTTGGCTCAGTGTCTCTAGCCAAGTAAAATGTTCTCTGCCTGCTAAAGGCCGCAGGAGCTGGCTTTAGCTGAATGTCATGTCATTACAGCTGGGGACTGATGTTGTTTAACACCTTTGCTGGCCACATGGGCAGTGGGATCGAGCACCCTCAGCCAGTCTGATGACACTGAGCTGTGTGGTGTGGTCAACACACTGGAGGGAAGGGATGGCAGGGGGTTGGAACAAGAGGTCCCTTGCAACCCAGACCACTCTCTAGTGGTGCCCTACATATATATATGTGTGTGATATATATAAATATATATATATATATATTTATATATATATATAAAATCTGTAGCTACAAATCTCCTGGCTGCATCAATCATCTGTGGCTCAGTTTCCCTCTCAGCACAATCACTTCAAGCACTACAGCGTTTTAGATATCTCTCTTTTCTACACCAGCCCCACCAAACCCCATCTCTTATCCTGGAGCTTGTACCCTGCTGACCTAAGCCAACAAATCCTACTTCCAAACACCAGCATCACTTTGCTGGGAGTGGAAAAACCGCTATCAGTTATCAATTCTGCTCTTGAATACACTGCACCACTTAGAACCAGGCAAGGTCTATTAGTGATAATGAAACTGGGGAGCCTAATTCCCTACACAAATGAACTTGGGGAAAGGGGATTACATCTCCTGATATGCACAAAGTTGAGGATCTAGCATCAGCAGCTCTGTTTAAGAGTCTGACCTCATTCCTGCCTTGTAAACAAGCTTCCAAGTCTGAATAATAATAACCCCCCTCATTTTTCTTGCAGAATCATTATATTGTTTTATTATTTTCCTATTCATGCTGCCAATAATAAATCACATTACCCAAGATGTTCACATTTATTATAGCATTTAGAGCTCAGCATAGCTGGCGTGGTTTTGCATTAGCAGAGCTCAGGTTTTCATTAATAACTTTGGTGTCCCCAAAGTTATTCGTAAACCAAGACAAAATGGGGAAAACAACTCTGAATTAGTAAAGCCATCCCAAAACCCCAGTGCTCTGGAAGACTCAGGAGGGTGGCTTTGGGCTACAGAGCTCCTGCAGACATCTGTAAAGGAGAAGGGAAAACATAAGCAGGGGTAAAGTGATGCAAAGGGGCACACACAGCCTGAAGATATGTTTGCACACTTCAACACCAAACTAAACCAAGAAAGAGCAGAGAAAGTTGAATTCATCCAAATTATTTCTCTGCTCACTTAAATTACCCTTTCACTCTTAAGTTAATTATAGACCAGGTTGGACAGGGCTTGGAGCTCTAGGGGAAGGTGTCCCTGCCCATGGCAGGGGTATGGAACTGGATAACCTTTAAGTCCCTTCTGATCCAAACCAGTGATTCTATGACTTCACCACTGAAGCCAGAACATCAGCATCCCTTGGGGCCAATGCAATGGGATTTTGGGATGCACCTTCTCTGCCAGGTTCCTTTAAGGAAGTGCAGTTTAGCACTTGGGCTTGTTTCCACATGCTTGGCCCCAGGGCTTGCTGCAGGATAAGGGCAAGAAAACCTCCCAGGGCAGCAGTGCACAGCAGCCAGCAAAACAAACCCAGGAACTGGCTGCTGCATGCGGGAGAAAGGGAATCATATGGTTGAAGAGAAGAGTAATTGTAGTGGAAATTCAGAATCACTTCACTGAGCCCATTTCGTGCCGTCGTTCCTGCCCTTGTAAATCAGCAGCGGCAGCAGCAATTTATTCCTAAACAACAATGATCCTGAATGGGGAGGAAAATGAAATAATTGTGTTTTGACCAGCTTGAGACAATTCCTCTGCATGCAGATACATACTTATAAACACGGGTGTCAAGTGCAAAGGCCTCCATCACTCTCCTGACCTACTTCAATGTACCCACCACCAACAGCAGCACGGGGCAAAAGGAGCTCATGCTAAACATCACCAAGTATTTGGTGTTTGCATCCAGTGCTTACTGAAACCAAAATGGTTAAGTGATGTTGCAGGAGCAAAGCAATGCCAAAGTAGCCTGTGCACCCCAAACCAGGGTTCTCTTGGATGTGGTACCTTCTTGTGCTGTTCCCAGCTTGTCCAGCCTTACTGCTACACCTCTGACAGCTCACATCTTTCTTTGCTTACAACAGTCTTTACTTCTTACCCCCTGGGCCATGCACCATATGCTGGGTGTCTTTTAGCTTTAAAGATCTACAAGACAGATGCAGCCTCATGGAGCTATCCTGCTATCCATCCTCATGGAGCAGGAGATGCTCAGCAATTCGCTGACAGATGCGTTGCTCAGACCTGCTGCAGGCTCCCTAGGTGTCTACAAACCTCGGATCCATCAGCTTGCAGGGATGTAACAACCTGTATTGCCTTTGGCTACCCTATATTCCTTTATCCCTTGATCAGAACATAATCAGCTAGCAGAAAAAACCTGACATAAACCCACCTTTTCTTCTAAGGAACATACCTGTCACTCTCACACATCCCTCTGCAATTCCCTGGGTGACTTGGGGCTCCTGTAGCATTTACGGTACTGAGAGAGGAGACAACCCAGCAGCCAATACCCCTTTACAGAGGAAAGCCAAGGTAAGGTACACTTGAATAACAGCTCTCAAGCTGCATCAATCAAAGCATTTTCTAGGGGAATATTCTGCTTTCTTTTACTCCCCAAAGTATTTGGCATATGATGAAAAAAGCATCAGACTCTGCCTGGCTCCAAGTTTCCGGCAGAAGACCTCTCAGTTCATTTTCCATGTCTCTACTCCAGGTGCAGGTTGTCTTCATGATCCCCATGAGGTCTGGCAGCTGGAAAGCCTTCCAGCCTCTTTCTTTCTTATCGATTTCACTAATTATTATCTTTAGTTTTAGCCCCATTTTCTTAAGCTGTTTTGACAGCCTTGTTGGCCCATCAATCACTGTCTCCTAAGTACTTTTGAATGTCTTGGTGAATCTCAACCAAAGCTGACAAGCAATGATGAGACTCACTGTTAAGGGGAGAAAAGGAGAAAAAACTCAATGATAACAACAAAAAAGATGTAAGAAGAAACGGGATGAAGGAAAATGACCCCTTTCTGCAGGCAAAGAAATACATCCCCTCTTCCCATCTGGGCACATGGTTCTTATTCCTGCAGCCCATCGGAAAGGAGAAGGCAGTGAGTGCTCCTGTCACCACAAAAACACAGGCCACAAGACAGCAAACCCCAAAGTTCAACTGAAACAAATGGGAACATTACATTAGGATGTTTGTTTGACAAATATAAGCCAGATAAGGAACATCTGCCACAGGGAGCAAACATCATCTCGATTAAGATTCAGCTGCAGTGGAGTACCAGGAACATGCCTCCTATGAGCTTGCCCTCTGCGTCTGCTGAGCCTAGAATCTCAAAACAGACAAAAGACAATTGCAATACAGTTTATTTCTTCTTTCCTATCATCCAACCTGGCCTCGAGCACTGCCAGGGATGGGGCAGCCACAGCTTCTCTGGGCACCCTGTGCCAGCGCCTCAGCACCCTCACAGGGAAGAGCTTCTGCCTAAGAGCTCAGCTCACTCTCTCCTCAGTTTAAACCTTATCCTTTTACTACAAGCTTTTGTACTTTAATGACACAAAAGGCTCCAAAGGGCATGGGAGATTGTTCTATTGCACTGCAAATGATGGAATGATGGAAGAAGGCATCTAAAGGGAGGTGTCATCCCACAGGTTGCATACTTTTGGCTGAGATGGACAGATGAAATCAGGACATCACTGCAAGGGGAACTATGGAAATAAAAAGTAATGCTGGTTTTTGCTTCACCAGCTTTAAGCAGATGGCATAGAACAAGTGGAAAACTCAGCAAGGGACTGAAAGAGGCAGAGCAGCATTAAGACAAGGGAGAAACATGAGCAGACTGCTCTCTCCCAAAGCAGAGATGAATTGCTGGCTCACTGGAAGCAAATTTCTCCTGTCCAATTAACATGGTAACACAAGCACTCCTGTTAAATCAGAGCTGCTGGTGTGATTTGGTTCCCATTCTCAAGATTATAGCTGCCACAGTCACCTTTTGAGCCTCTTGTCCTCTCCTTAGGGTTCTTAGGGCTGTTTTAGCTTCTTTTCCAAGGTGTTCAACATCCCTGCACCGCACCCCAGGTTGCACTGGGAAGCCAGACACCCACAGTCTAAACTGCATCTATCTGAGATGGTTTTACTTCATGCACTGAGAACAAAACCTGTTCTCCTGCCTCCTGCTGCTCCCCAAAACTGCTGCTGTAATAAAGGTGAGGGTGCTTACAAACAAACACATAGCTCTGTTACTACTGCTGCTGCCATTTGATTAAGTTATTACGATAATTGCTGTGCCAGCTTTGCCACAACAGTGGCTTTTACTAACTAGCGATGCTGCTTGTTTTACAGTTGCGAGGACAGATAAGTGGGTGAGATTTACACAGAGGATGACAGCCAGCTACATTACCCGACCTGATAATTTGTACTTGGGAGCCAGACTGGAGCAACAAAGGCCACTGCCTCTTTTCCAACCTGCTTGTTTCGTGTTTGCTTTGGTTTCGCTACCAACTAAATGCACTCAAGGGTAAAGACTCCTGTGGGACCTGTGAAACGGTGCTATTGCAAACATAACATCTGTATTTGTTGCCAAGGCAATGGCTAATAATGTTAAAATGGAACAGGGCCCCTTTTTGCAGTAGGACTGATGCATGGGCAAAGGGAGGGATGATGAAGGGAGGAACTCAGCCCTCTGCCTGACACAAGCCAGAGGTTTTCATACTGCGGGGCTCCTCGTCCAAAAAGAAGGCACCAAGAACAAATGTGCACCCCAGCCAGGATGCAGCTATGATGGACAAACATGGCAAACCCAAGGACAGTGGGGCTGAGGTCTTCACATAGAGAAGAAACCACAGCTTGGGGCAGCATGATTTCCCTCCTGGCCATTGAGAGTGCAGGAGTCTCCACAATGACCTTTCCTAGACAGACGCTAGAAAGCCATTACTGAGCACAAGCCAATTTGCTTTGCAAGTCTAAGTGGCAATTTTCCTTCTTAAATACATTACAGCTGAAGGTAAATGGCTATAAACAGAAAGTTACTTCTCACTCCCTCCACAGAGACCTCTCCCTGTGGTTATGAGCTATGATCTTAAAAGGTACTGTTGGGAGACACCAGCAGCACAGGACGTGGCTGTTTTCAGCCGGTAGCTTTCAAGCCTGGCTTTTATTAAGAGGAAAAAGGATTGAGTGATAATAACCACAGGGGGCAATGACTTCTTCAAATATCCCTATGCAGCAATTTGAACAGGGAGTGAAAAATTAGGAGGAAGGTTTAAGGTCTCTGTCATTTGATTCTGAGTAGGTGAATTGGCTGAAGAACAGCAGCTTGCAAAGCATCTTGTGATGATCAGAGAGGACTGTGAGCTGGAGATTGCATGAAGTACTTCAGTATGATGGGACAGGACGAGGAAACACGGGGACTGGGAAGAGCTGCCTTGCCAAAAGCACAGCGCTTCTCCAGTCCCACTGCAGGCTACAGAGAGCTTCCATGCCACAGGGACATCACAACAGCAAGAAGGGGAGGTGGGTGGTATAGTGAAGGAAAGCTGGTCTACACTCCCACCACCCCAAGGTATCACATCAGCCCCAGGAGAGCTTGTCCTCAGGGATTGTGGTAGTCAAACAACGACATCTTCCCCTCCCTTTCATTCCAAGTCCCTCTTCTGGATGCTCAGCAAACAAACCTCAGTTAAAGCCTTTAATTAGCAGCTCTTAGAAGCATTGTGGGAGTCCCTTCTTTCTGATCTACTTATTGGTCTTTCCTGTCCAACATCTGCCTCCAGCTGTAGCACGGCATCTCCAGACAACCTAACAAAAAGGCAGGGTAATAATACAATACACCTCAGAGAACATAATCCTCCTCATCTATTACTGTGGCCTGACATTCCTGTTCGTTAGGAGCTCACTGTGTACAGGCATTGTACATCTTCATTGGGAACCCATCGTTTCTATTAAATGTAATTATTTCTCCCTGCGGCTTGCATGCTGAAGACAAGTACTAAAAAGCAAGTGGCTGCTGCAGAAACATATTGCAAAGCTCTCCTGCTATAAACGTGCAGAGCACAAACTACCTGAGACTGGATCCACAGGTTTCTGAGGCTGGCAAGACCACCGTGATGAGATGTTTCGACCTCTGGGCTCAGCAGCACATAGGAGCTTCCCCTTGCTGATGCCCACCTGAACTCCAGCATCTGGATGCTCCCTGAACATCTGGTTTCCACTGAAACCTTGCTAATCATGCTACCATAACCCCTAGCATGCTATGCCAAGTGCTAATTAGACTCCTTGTTAAAGGTATTGCTTGTTTTCTAGCCTGAATTTGTTAAGAAGCTTCATCTTTGAGCTAGTGGGGTTTATCACATCTCTGATGGCCACACCAAACGTTTACCTCTGTAAGTCGCTCCCCTTGGATCACGCTGTCCCTTTTTCTAACCTTTCAGCTCTGTATTATCCAAACCCAGAAGCAGGAACTAAAATGGGGGCTGACCAAGCAATAAACTTGGCATTTTTTCCTTTAGTCTAAACGTTTTTCCCACCATATAACAGTGTTTTGTATGAAACCCTTATAAGCAAAACAATTTCCAGCTGGACCAGCCCAGAAAACCATTACAAAGTCACTTTCAAAGCTGTGGCACATCCTATTCTGGCATGTTTATATCAGCAACTTGAAATTCAATGTGATTTCCAAAGCAGGAATCCTTATAACATGTTTGCATATATTGAAATGGAAGCATGTAACCAAACTGAAGTGGTTGGTCTAGATGGGATCTGGTTGGTTTTAAACGCTGTTTTCAGAGTACTTCTAAGTGTTTCAAAGTCTTGTCATTTTGGTGTATTTTGGGCTGTAACTGCTGTTCCTGACTAGGGAAGGAAGCCCAGATAAAGTGTTTCAATGGGAGTTTTATGATGGCCAGAGTTAGAGCAGATAGCTTTTGCCCCTGAAATCAAACGGTCAACCACATATTAAACCAACAGCCATTAGTAGCCCTCTGGCATTGGGACTTGGCCTCAAAACTGGAAAAAGCACTGTGACACTTATTTAGTGGAATATCTTGATTCAACCCTAAACACACACAATCAGCATTAGCCTGATGTATTCCAGCCAGCAGCGACTTGGGGGACCGACTCGAGCAGGAGACTTCATGAATATTCTACAGACTGACATTTGTTTGCAGCATTTGAATATTTCCTAATAACCAGGGGAGGAAAAGGCCCTGCATACCGGGAGGCCAGGCTCATGAATGCTTTATAAAGTCCAGTCTCCCCTGAAATAGCCTAAATGGCAAACATTGCTCGCTACATACAGATAGGGAAAGCACTTTGCTGCTGCCTTCCGTCCTCTGGGAGCTCACCTTTGTGAGGCAGGGTGAGGAGCATCATCCCCCCATCCCTTCGGCAGGATGGAGAGGAACTGGCCACAGACTCATGCGCTTCCCTACAGGAAATCCCTTCTTTTAGGGGAAATCTTATCAGACATTAACAATGTATTAATATTATAATATGCTGGTTTTATAAGGGCCTGTAGCGACAGAACAAGAGGGAATAGCTTTAAATTGACAGATGGGAGAGGGAGGTATTAGGAAGAAGCTCTTCCCTGTGAGGGTACTCCTAGGTTTGGGGTTTTTAGTCAATGGAGAGAAACGGGCAACCTCAGTGTATGATTTATCTGACTAAAACCAGGCATTTGAGGAGCCCTGCCTGCTAAAAGTGCTCAGTTCTCTGTTTTGACTGTAAAAGGAATCTCAGGTGACTGATTCATTCTTCAGTGTCTGACTCAAGACATCTGTCCTGCTTCCTTCAAACAACTCTGGAGCTCTTTTTCCAAGTGTTTTAAGAGGAACTGAATTCCCTGACTTTCACTGTACGTCACTGGATTAATCCTCGAGCTGGAAGCAATCTGTTTCAAGTGAGGCAGTACAATCGCAATTATAAAGCTGCCGAGACAACAAGAAGCATGTTGGACAACTGGTTTGCTCACGAAGGAGTTTTGAAAGGCAGATTTAGGCCGGTGCCAAATAGGCTTTGAAAATCCCACTATTTACTCTTCAGAATATGCAGGAGCAGAGATTTTGTGAGTAATCCCAGTACTTCTTCACCACAAAGAAATATTAACATTAGATAGTGAACCTCTGGCTTTAGAAAAGAATAAATAAGGCCAGAAAGATTTAATGGTTGTGGGAAACCGTGTAGTAAATGAAAATCCATTTTGCTTGCCCTCTGCAAGCATGGGCCAAGGTTGGAAGAAGCTGAGTACTGGTCTTTTGTAAATATGGGGCGCTGAGGAGGAGCTACAGGAGATAAGCATACACATCCTTAATGACTGTAGTTACCTTGAGCATGGTTTTTCCCTTGTGTTCAAGTACTAAGGGTGTCACAGACTGAAAGTTATACTTTTGGGGTGAAGCCTATGATGTGGAAAAGATGGAGCAGCATAATAATAAAACTCTCTTTCAGGGCTGAGACTCATCAAAAATAGAGAATCATAGAATAAAGGAATGGTCTGGGTTGGAAAAATCCAGATCACTCAGCTCCAACCCCTGCCACAGACAGGGACCCCTTCCACTGGAGCAGCTGCTCCAAGCCCCTGTGTCCAACCTGCCCTTGAACACTGCCAGGGATGGGGCAGCCACAGCTTCTCCATGTTCACCAAGATCTGTCTAATTACAAGCTCAAGCCTGAAAACTTAATTCAGCAGAACTCCCCCAGCATCTCCAGTGGGACACCTGAACTGGGGGACCCCACGTACTGTGCTCAGCAGGCTGACAATACACTGAATTAACAGGTAGCACAGATTGTTTTGCCTTTACTTATACATCAAGCTTAATTACGATGACAAAGACAACACCAGCAACAAAACGGAGCCAAACTGCTGGGCCCATTCTTCTCGCACACTAACTACCCGAAATTAACCGGTGGATTGCATTGCGCTCTGCGTATTGTCATGCAGATGAAGAAAAACAACTTGCTTTCCAATTTCCTCATGCAAATAGCGACTGGATTGTTCTGACAGAGAATATGTTTTGCCATCTCAGTGGTTCTGCAGAAGATAAGAGGAACTGCAAAAGTTTTGCAATTTGTAAGCTTGGCAGCTTATTAAATAAATAAGTACAAGCACCACCCTGCGAAACCAAGTGTTTAAATAACATTACAAGTCAACTGTCAAGGTCAGCAAGTGTTTGAACAATCTTGGATTCCTTTTGCCTTACGGATTTGTTTCCTTTGCAAAGAAGTTTCTTGATCCAGCCCCAAACTCTGGTGGAATATTAAGAAACCCTTAACAAGCCTTTCAGCCCAAATGCTGCTGCCAGGTCTCGGCATTCACGAGCCAGTGCCCATCTCAGCACAGCAACTCCGGCTTCTGGGAAGCTGTACTCCTGCCCAGTAATTGGATTAAGCCAGGAAAAGGCACGCAGACCAGAGCTCTGTGTGCGACACCCACCACAGGAAGAAATAAACCTCTGCAGAGGCTCAGGAAAGCCAAAGGAAGGGAAAAGAAAAAGGCAACTCAGCCATGAACACCGAGGACCAGCCGTTATTTTTACCTTTTCAGGATTAAACAAAAGCTCGAGAACAATGACACAAAAGCCTGGGCTCTCCTCCCGGTCTCAGGATGTATTTCATCTCCAGGACTCCAGTTTTCAATCCTTCCCTTTTATTCCACATCCCAGAGAAGCTCCTGCTCTTACATGAGTCACCTCCATGCCCATGTAACTTGTGTGAAGCCGGACCTATGCAGCTTGCTGCCTGGGTACCCCTTGGATGGGCATATTTTCATGGTGGCACCTATGGCTATGGACAACGTTGCCATCAAACACCACCCACAGCAATCCATCCTCCAGCTCCGTGTGGCTTGGCTGTGGAGGACAGAGCCAGATTGCTTCCACACTGAAGTCACCCCCAGCACCTCTAGACTCCAATCTCCATTGCTGGTGCAGCAATGGGGGCTAGAACCCCAGAGGAAGGACACTAACCCATCAGGCATAGAAAAGAGCTGTCTTACCACACCACCCCCAGCTCCTTCCAAACCAACCCAACCTAAATCCTATTAGAGCTCAGTAAGAAAGTGCTTCCCTCTTCTTGATTATACACTCGATAGCTCTAGCACACTAGAAATAAACTTGTATCATCCTTAATAACATCCCCAGGGGGTTCATCAAGAGGGGGCTAACACTGACCGTACACAGCGAGCAAAGAAGGAGTAGGAGGAAGCTTTCCACAGAGCACCTGTCAACCCACCCTGTTGGTTTGCTGGGACTAAAAGCATGTAATTCCCAGGTTCTGCACGCTGCAGAAGCTATCATTTGGAGGTTGTTGCTCTGCAGTGTCCTGACAGTGTAACAATACAAAATAAATCTATTCACGCTGCTTTGGTGAGACCGAATCCCGGGAATGCACCGCAACAGCAGAGAGCAGTGATAAGTTCTTGTAACTTACAGCAGCTCAGTGCTGTCCTCATTAGCATACATTATCTTACTGCACACACAAGAAACCTTTCCAATGGACTCCACTGTTGCTCAGCTTTTATTCGCTCTGCTGTGTTAAAGCTGAGAGCACTTTGTGCAACCTCAAAGCTTCCCTGACACCAGTGAGTTTGAAGTGCTTGGAAGATACAGCTCTTTTGCCCATTCTCTGGCCACTGCATTAGTGTTAGCAGCAGTTTCTGGAGTCTTGCAAAGAGGGTTCCTGGCTGGATTTTGTGCTCTGTAATGCACAGGGGCTTAGCACATCATCTCCTGCTGGTCCCTCCATGCCAGCCTACACAGGGCAGGGTTTTGTAGCAGAACAGTGGTTAAAAAGAGTAGGAGAAACTCCTGCATCAAGAGCAAAAACAAGACAAATTCACTGGCTCCAAAAATGAGGCACCAAATTAATCAAAGTGGACAGGGAAGGGAACAGTGTTCTGCCTATCAGTGTGATCTTGGATGCACTGCTGTTGATGAGAAAGGACAGCAAGACATCTTCATTTCACCTGCTGACACTCATGGAGACAGATGCAGCATGTGTCAGCATGTATGGACTTGCACCCAGATAACACAGAGACCAATAAAGATGCACACAGCCTGTTAGCAATGCCCACCTGATGCAATTTCTGGCCACATCTCCTGGAACTTGTGCCAAATTGAGCTCTGGAAGCGTGTGTCCATGCCCAACATCCAAGACCTACTCTGTTGGCTAAAGCAAATGCGCAGTGCTTTATAGCCACCTGAGATCTCAGCTTACAGCCATACCCAGCAGCAGGCAGGCACATACACACATTTAGCTGTGGGGCCTTTACAGAAATAAAAGGATTGCCTTTTAAAAGCTGTCTCTGGTTTTCCAGCTCAGGAAAGCTGCTCTTTGAGGATGCTGTGCTGAACACCGTAAGTTAAAACCATGGCAGGGGTTTGGAACTAGATAATCTCTAAGGTGCCTTCCAACACAAACCAGTCTGTGATTCTGTGACTGGAAACTGTGATCTGCCTGGAACAGAAGCCTTTTGCTTTATTTCCTTGTACCTAAAACAACCAGCAGGATGCAGACTCCATGTCCAAGTGCTTTTCCCAAGTCAAAAGGTCAAATTAAGTTGGTTTTTCCTCTCTATTCCAGCCAGGCTTGAAATCACCTTGCCAAAACACACAGTGCCACAGGCTGGGGGAATCGCATCCAAATTCCCCCACCCTCCAAACCCAAGCTGGTAAATGCATTGCTACTCACACCTTGCACATGAGCAAACTCTGCAGCTCCCACCTCCCCAGTCCCCTGAGTTCCTATGCGATGCAGATCCTAGATTTGCATTTGTCTGGATTTTAACTGAACGGTGCCTCCTGTCTCTTGGTTAGGGGATCAGCACATGGGTAGCGATTCCCAATTTATTCCGATAGCTGGATGCTCAGTAAGCAGGCGACAGCCATAAGCAGTTCTTGACAGGCGTTTGGAAATCTAATGCGCCGCGGGTTGTGTTCCCTTCCCCTTAATAGGATGCAAAGCTCTGTTTTCAAAAGAATATGCTAACATTTTAAGCTCTTTTTGTTAGTATAAATGATAATGTAGTCAACGCAAGGGCCTCATCTCTCCTTGAAGTGAATATAATTCCTATTCACCTTAACACATACGCATCAGGCTCGAGAAAAAGCCTTAGACAGGCTGTTCTTGAGTGGGTTTCATTGAAGCTTTTGCTCCCAGAGAGGAGCTGATGGAGGAGTAAAAGAAGCTGTCCTCAACTGGATAAGCACAGGATGGACTCAATGTCTCTTATAATTGCACAGGCTAATGCAGCTCCTCCTTTAGTGAAGTACAAAATGAAATCTTTAAGTCTCAGGAAAATCCTAGAGGAAGGATGCAATAAATCTGCTTGAAATAGAGAGGTCAGGGTGCTGAGCAAGAGGTGAGGAGACCTTTGCCATGGGCAAACTACAGAGGCAATGTGGAATGAAACCATAAAAGACAAAAGATGCAGGTCTTTAGGAGCATCGACCTCTCCAGGCCCCTTCATTGTCATTATGGAGGCTTGTGGTGCTTATTCATGCTTAAAGAGCAGGATTACCTTCAGGTACGTCATCCCCTCTTATATGAATTCATCCTGCTGTCTCTAAAAGACATTCACAGAAAAAATAGACAAGTAGCACTCAGATATGGCAAGAGATGAGGCGTAGAAACCCTACAGGTTTTTCTGCTTGTGAGGTTTATGAAACCTCTGTTCTCCTTGTTTTCAGTGCACAGGTTCCTCATCACACCTGGTTTACATACAACCCACTGACAGATTCAGAAACAAACACGTCTCGCTGTTACTGGATTACAAAGGAAGGATCAATTCCATGCTGTCAATCCCTTCGTTTCATTAGCGACTGATTGGGAGGCATCAAATCCTGTCTTCCACCAGTCAGACCCATAAACAAGACAACATTGTTTAAAGAAAAGAAGGCAGAAAAGACAAAACCAACTGCCAGGTGCCAGAGATTGCTACGGGACTGCAGCAGGAACAGCAATATGGGGAATAATTGAGCTGTTCCTGTTGGCGGTGAAACCAGAGCCCTAGCAAAAATGGTTTCCCAAAGTTATTAGGAACCCTCAAAGATATTTTCCCTTATGGGATGAGATGGAAAAAAGGTGCCAGAAAGAGAAAAGGAAAATAGTTGGGAAAACTTCCTTCCCCCCTAACCTTCCCATACAGCCTCACCATCTCCAAAACTGGGGAGGTGATGGGTCCCTTATTGAGGACTAGACTCACTTGTGCCCTTTCCTAATGCACCAACTGTCAATGCAGTTCCTTTCACGGAGATTAGAATTCATTTGTAAAAGGGGGAAAAATGGAAAAGAAACAAAAGGAAAGAAGAAAAAGAAAAGCAAAGGTATTTAATTGGCAACTTGATTCTTCATGAAACAAAGAGACGGATTTGTGCAAAGAAGAACAGGGAGAGCTGTTTTGATACCTGAATTTTAATGACTCCATGGCATCCCTATTTGTTATGTATCTGCTTTCGAAATGTCACGGCTGGCTCGAGTGGTAATTACTGAATTTCAACATTTATAGAAAAGCAGCACATACAGTATGGAGATAATTGCCCAGTTGGATAGTTATGAAGGATGCAGGTTCCCTCCTCCCTCCTTCTGTGACTACGGAATTTCAGTAATTATCACTAGAGCCACTTGTTAAGGAATCAGAAGCAGGTAAACAACAAACACCAATGTGGTTTATTCATTAGGATTCAAAAAACACATCAGCACAACTCATCTTCGAATTACAAACTGCTGCATCTTCCACAAAGCGGAGGCCTTACGCTACGCGTTGCTGTACACCATACAAGACACCTTCCTGATGGGAGCTGTTGTGTAGTAAATGCTGTTGTGTGGCATTTGCAGGTTATTGGTACCCAGGTTATAACATCAAGCAATGATCAGACCACAGATCATAAGGCTTGGGGTGGGTTGAACCTATGCGCAGAGCATGAACCATCCACCAAGCATCTTCACATGGAGCAAGATGCTCCAACACGTTTTGGGGGCTTGCTGTTGGTGTTCTGGCTTACACCATATGTATTCTTAGGTAGATTTTCTCCCAAAATACTCCCATAAGTGAAAAAATCACAATGGAAAGGGCAACTCAGCTTCCCCTTCTACCACTGACCACCCTTCACAGCACAACTGTCTGCTTCTCTTTGTAGGAAACATTATCTCCATCTCACAGACAGGAAAATCAAGGCGCACAGAGGTAAAAACCCCTCTCAGTTTCACACAGAGCATCACTACAGTGCCGTTATACTCTACATCTCATGCACGCAGCACCCCAAGAGTCACGGCAGCTTTCAAAGCAGAGACAAAACCGTTGGCTCGATGCAGAATTCAGGTTCAGCTTCAAACAGCCTGAGGTTTTGAGTTTTCAAATCAGAGGAGTTTGTTGCGTTCTTATCTTTAATCAAAGCAGTGTACAAAGGAAACTCACCTGCTTAGAAGTAAAGATGTGTTAGAAGTAGGGGGCAGGGGTTGGGGAAGGTAAACACACAAGTATATAATTAAAGGAGCAAAGACGGTTAATGATGGAGAATCTGTGGCTTTTACACAAACAGTAAAGGGAACGACCATTATATATACACAGGAGATAAGTGGATACAGCTCAGATAAGAGTGACAGAGGGAAATTGGAGGCAGAAGAGGATAAAAGGCTGACACCGACACTTACAATATTTACTTTTGCATCTGTGTTTGCAAATGAAGAGGATGAGGATTTGCTGAAGTCAGGGATCAAATCACCAGGGAGAGGAGAATAGGAATTAGGGAGTGTGCAGATAAGAAGAAATGGTCAATAAAAACCTAAGGGAACTTATAACTGACACCAGGCATTAGGGACCAGACAGTAACGTGGGCACAAGGGATTTAACACAAGGGATTTAACAAACAGGGGAAGCAATGGCAAAGCAGGACTCGGGTCCCTTAAGATGGGGAGCAGAGTGTACAAGCAGTTGGACATTTACACAAGAACCACCAGCACCCTCTCAAAGACCCCATTACTCCAACAGCTCTTTCCCAGCCTTGCTACAGACAGTAGGGTGGATTATCAAAGTTGCTGCAGCAATGTTGGTTTAGTTTTTGTGTGAAAGGCCACTGATTCCACTGCACAGAGGGCTCCTTTTGAAATGCTCTTCCCATCTTTATTTGTACTATTCGAGGCACAGCCTCTCCAGCAACACAAAACAAGATCTAGTTGTCTGCAGATAGCTTGAGACTCAAATCTTATACCGCTTCCCAAAAAATCAGCCCTGACCCTGCTTTCTGAAGCCATCACTCAACATGACAGTTGTAATTAAATCTATCTTTATGTAGGACCAAGAGTAAGCTTAACCTAAACCCCCTCCAAAACTATCACATATGACCATCACCAAGAACGGAGGAGTATTTCCTCAATCAAAATCTTAATGCATGCTGAGGATACACAGAAAGCAATCAGCTGCCCATCGACTGGAAGAAGAGTCTTTGGAAGCCAATTTTTAAAGGGAAGGAAAAGGCCTGAAAATGCCCAGGTTCATTAAGAACAGTCACCGAGATCTCATGAAAAGCAGATCAATCCTTATTAACTTGTTAGAAATCTTTGAAGAGATTACTTGACTCATTGGACAAGTGAGCAGCAATTGGCATGCACCTCTAGGCCAGCCTGGGAGCATTTGACAAAGCCCAGCCTATGAGGCTAATGCTAATGGTGAGCCTCTGAAGCACCTAATGATGAAGAAAGTGAGAAAATCAGATGCAAGGGGCAAGAAAGAAGATGCACAAGGACATCTCGCAGGTCTGGGACTGCCTCTGATATACTGTAGGAGGCTCACTAGGAGGCAGGTGAAAAGGAGCAGGTTTTATAGCCCGTGCTGCCCACAACCCACAGGATGATTTAACTGCTTTACCGTCTGGCCTGGACACACTTGTGCTGTAACACTAAGCTTTGCCCATTTTATTTACCTCCCAGCCTTCTGTCTAACTCACAGCTCAGCTCTGCCAGTATTGACCACCCTCCTGCTGGTGTCACAGCTAAAACTTCTCTTGGAGCCAAGAAAACACTGACGGAAAGCCTAAATCTGCAATGTTACACATACTAAGCAGGACTCTAAGTATGGACATCCTTCTCCATCATCTTGCAACCATCAGTCCAGATCTAGCAAACCATGATATCTTTGAAATACGCCCCATTGCTATTCAAGAAGGAGCAGGGAGCAGGTAGGTAATAACACTGCAGAATACATCAGATAGCTATCAATATCCAAATTATGCTCTCCTATGCGAGTGGTGTTTAAACTCCAGTGTGACAGTGGTCGATGCAGGATGGGATAAAGGAAAACTGAGATCCATGCAACTTATTAACTTGATTTTGTAAGGTACTCCCCTATAAAATCCTCTTGGAGATGCACTGAAAGCTCAGCTCTTACTAGACAACAGAGACTCCCTCTCTCCCACCTGAATAAATACCCTAATCACAGGAAAAGCTGCAATCAGGGCTTACAACAATTCCCCAACACAAATCCATACGATGCTACATTAATGCTCGCAGTATGACTTGTTATCCACAAAGGAAACACTGCTGTGTGATAATGAAGGCATTCGATTGGGATTTCTAGATGAGCAACAAGAACCGCCTGCTTACTAGAGCATGACACTTAAGGCCGGGATGAATAAGATGTTGATTGCTAAGATGAGGCTAAAGTCACCTGTGGCTCCACTTAGGAGCCTCTACCTGCCCACTGTAAGTGGCCAGGATGACCACAGAACCATAGCAGGGGGGATCCCCCTAAAGTGCAGTAGAGGGAGAGAATCCCCTCCCTCAACCTGCTGCTCACACTGCTGCAGCCCAGCACATGTGGTTTCTGGGCTCAAGCACACACTGCTGGGTCATGGTGGGCTTCTCATCACCCAACACCCTCAAGTCCTTAGGGCTGCATTACCAAAGCCACAAAACACAAAGAGGTCATGGGAGCAGAGTGGCTCATTGCAGGTGGACCATTATCTTGAGTAACTGAGGTAGGAAAAGGGCTTCCTTTTACCCATTCTCCTAGCGAGAGGACCAGCTCACCTCCACAGTCTCACAGGCGAGCACTACTCTATTCTTCCCCCTGCTTAGGATTCTTCATTAAACCACAGCATGTTTCTGCCTGCGCAGGGTCACAATTACACAGCACAGCTTCTTTGTCTTTGTGAGAACAGCGCGATCCCTGCGACAAAGGCTCTTTTCCCACTCAGAGTCAAATTATGGAAATGCCTTGTTTTGCCTGACGAGAGGGGACAAGGCTGGGAGAAGGGATAGCATCGCATGGCTTGACCTCCTCACTGCTGGCTGCAGCTGCACATTGAACGCAGCCCTGCATACGCACCAGCGAGCATCAGTGTTTCATCTCACCTTCCTGGCTTGGGATGGAAATAAAGCTTGAAGACAAGGCTGAAAAAAGGCTAATCATTCTCTTGGCAGCTGGAGTCCAGGCTGGAAGCCTTATTTTATTGTTTTCCTACTACCTTTTGCTTGTCAGGAAAGGAAAAATAAGTCAGAGAAGTTTGAAAACCCTCTTGTTTTCATGTTCTTTGACAGGGAAAGAAGTGAACTTTCATCTTCCCTCAACACCGATTTTATGTTAGCTTTGCCAGGGCAATTCAGATCACCCCCCCCAAAATATGTGTGTGTATATATATATACATGTATATAACCATCATTAGCAGGGAAGAATCTGGGGCTGAGTGAAAGCAGATGAAGAGAGCAGTACTTCTCCAGGCAACCATCTGCCACCCACAGGCTTTCCTTACTTTCTGTGCAGATGAAAAACATTTCAAGCACCCGAGGGACACGTTTGGAGACAATTTCCCTTCTCTGCCTGTAAAATAGGGACGCACCTCCCCAAAACACCAGCTCAATTCTATCAGTGTGTGTGTGTCAGCTCCGAGGGTGCTGAGACACTGGCATAGGTTTCCCCAAGAAGCTTTGGCTGCCCCATCCCTGGCCAGGTTGGACACAGGGGCATGGAGCAAGCTGCTCTAGTGGAAGGTGTCCCTGCCTTGGCAGGGGTTGGAGCTGGATGAGCTTTAAGTTCCCTTCCAATCCAAACCATTGTATAATTCCATGACTTTGGGTAATCTGGGAGCAAATCAGAGGTTTATGAGTGAAGGAAGGTGAGTGAGGGCAGTTGATGCTAAAAGGCATGAGCAGTTTGGGACAGATATTAAAAACTTGAGGCTTCAAGTCTTAAAGCAGTTCCTAGCAATTAAAAGTTAGGACAGGACCTGTCTGGAGGGTGGATGACCCTCAGATCCACCTTCTGCAGGATTTCTTCCATCTTTCTCATACATAACACTGGCAACAGATAGCTCCTTGGGACCACTCTAACCAGCACCAATTGCCACCCTCTCTGGCAGAGAGAGAACCAAATGGACCATCAGCACCATCCACAAGCCCAGACGCAGTGAATCAGCTTTCCCAGGGATGTTTTCTATCCAAAGCCACACTGATCATGACATAAAATGATCCCCCCAAATGCTACATGACAGAGGAATACTGCTAATACATTAGCTATGCATGGCTACCCGAGGTAAAATATTGCACCTGCAACATAATGGATGTCTCATATGATTAGTTCTAAAAAGCCTTGAGCTTTATAAGGCAGAGCCGATGGGGGCTCAGCCCCATAAACCTGTAGGTGCTTTCCTCACTCCCCCTCCTTTTATTTTTAATATCATCACTTCTCTAAAAATAAAATCAACTTGACACTGATTAGAGCTGAAAAACCCCATCAGAGAGAGCAGCCTCTCATGTGCCTGACTCCAGGGCCCCTGCATCAAATTGTTTTCCTTCCCCCCCCCCATCTGATCCCCAGGAATTCCTCAGCTCTGCCTGCAGGGACAGGGCTGGAAATGGAAGCACCGGTTTGCCCCTGGCATGGAGCTGTCAGAGCATCATCAGTTCTGTGCCGCCTGCTCTTCGGGAATGCTTTGGAAATGGAAATGAAAGATTTCATTCCTGTTCTCTTCCCCCTGCCAAGCCTGTAATAAGGTGGAGATGGAAAGTGCCAGGGATGGAGGAAAATAGGTGACAGTATTGCAGCTAAACCAGCCTTAGGATGAGCAGGGAGCACCTCCAAAGGGATGCCTGCCCCTGCCCCTTGAGATAAGGGGCAGTTAATGAAAACAGTGCAGCTATTTCTCCTGCATGAAATGAGTCCTGCCTCAATTCACAAGTATTTGAGCCCAGATGGAGCAGGATGATTGTCTGCCATAAAGATCACTGCTGCCTTCACCTACAAAAAACACCTGCCTGGTTTCACCTCTTCCCTCTCCTCCATCAGCACATCCCAGCTTTTTAGGCTTCAGCAGGTCCTTCTTTCGAGGCTGATCAAGCTTGGCTTGTAAAGGAGATGAGGAGCTGCAGCAGTTGGTGTTTTACGAGCATCCTTAGGAGGCTAGGGCAGAGAGAGGAAAAATACTACATTCTGCTGCCACTGGAAACCAAGTTATCCCCCAGATAACACACAAAGCCCACTCATGAACTAACCACCTCTTGCTAATCACTCCTGTTTGATAACTATCACCAGCACGTATCAGGAGATGAATCCTATCCCCAGCTTTTGCAGAGAGTTGCCAAGTCCCAGGAGCAGCTGCAAGGCTTCATTAATAACATTTTGGGGCTCTCTTTGTCTGGGCTGGAGTTGTCGTTTCCCATCCTGCCCCCCAGTAAGCATGAGAAAACAGCACTGAAAACAGCGTGCAAAAATGAGGCTTGGAAATTGTAATGAAACCAGATGTTGAGAAATGCCATTATGCAGCTACAGAAAATCGCATCAATGTTTATAAGGGATGGGCCCAACTTGGATGCTGCATGGGATGCATTCACATTTAACAGAGGGGCTTCTCCTGCAGTCCTGCAGGTGGTGGGGTGATGGGTTCAGGGCTGCTGCCATTCATGGCTAACACAGAGGAACCAGGGGTCAGGAATGAAGCCTGAATGACTTCTGCATGCCAGCACACAGCAGCCATGGCCATCCCTTCAAGATGAGTGACCTCTGTGGTCCCACAGCTTTAGACTGGTCTTCAGACTCAAAGAGTCAGGTATTGCCTTCATATAAAGAGGAGTTACAGAAGCATCCCAGATATACCAAGCAACTATATTGAGATAGTGGGGAAAAGCTGATAAGCACAAAACATGCTCCTCTTGCCATCCCCAGCCCCACAAGTGAGGGACAGGTAGGATAGTACCAAGCTGCTGCTCTCAGACTGAACCTCCTGCCAAGCCATCATTATACTCTTGGCCTGAACACACATCTGAAAGGCCAGGAGGGAGTGAGCCAAAGCAACACTCCCAGACCACCAGGGTGACTGGGCTTTGGTGTGGGCTCATTCAGCAGCAAAAGAGGATGGGTTAAAGCCCTAGCACCAGATGCTCGTAGGATGTTGGACCATTAGCCAAAGGTAAAGCCACATTTCCAAGCCTCAATGGGAATGGGAAAGGTTTCAATTTGCAGGAGTACTTTGCAGCTCCTGTTCACAGTCACCCTTGAAGGCATCTTTGCTGTTTACAACATGAACATCCTCATGCAATGGATGTTCCTTGAAGAGGTCGGCTCTCTCTTGTCAGGGCAGCTCTCTATTCTCCTCCCAGTGCTCAGGACATCCACACTTTCAATACACCACTGCCTTTACAACGTGCTTTATTAAGTCCACTGGTGTATTTCATTGTGCCCATGGAGCGACATTGCTTTTTAACAGGGAGCTTGGTGAATAGCATCCTCCTGCTATACACCAAGCACGCTTTGTTCTGGTCTGAATTACACCAAGCCAAAGCAGGGAATTCAAAGTTTAAAGCCACAAATACTGCCTTTAAATCAAGGTAATGCTTGTATGGGTAGCCAGGAGCTGTCTCTTCCCACTGCAGTTACCCTGATAATAAGAACCATTCAAGTACTCTTATCAAGCCTCCTGGATGCTTTGTTCAGAGCATCTCCAAAGAGCAGCCGTTGCTTGCTTCCCCCAGGCTTTGCTCCTTCCCTTCCCCATCAAGCCTCTGCTTTGAAGGCCTGTGTGAGGAGCAAGACCAGCTACACAAGATGCAAAAGCAAAAGGCAAAGAGGCACAAAACGAGGGGGCAGTGTGAGCAACTGCTGAAGCAGGAGCTGCAATCACACCTCGAGTGTGACTCCGGCTTCCTCACCACAACACCCTTCCCTCTGCTATCTGCCAACCACCCCGGCAGCTTTTTAGCTTCCTTCTTGCAAGTCAAAAAAGCTGGGAAATTGAGGAACAGAGGGAAAATATTTGCTCGTTATCCAACCAATTAGTTGGTGGTAAAGACAGCAAACAGCAGCTAAGTCTCCTAAGCACCACATTTCTCTTTTAAGTGCTGTAAGCAAGCTAATGACTGCAGAGCACTGTGAAAAAAGCTTGCAAGCTGCAGTGGTTTTGAAACTGTGAAAGTAATCTGGAACTCTGGAGGTTTGGGGTCTGAAAAGCAGCAATGGAAATGTCTCCATCTGGGCTACTGAGCTTTGGGAAAGACAGCTCAAAAAGCCTTCCTCCTAGTGCATGGCGTACACCTTTCCACTCCATACCTGTTACTGTATCGGCATTCCCAGTGTACTGGAGGATTATAACCATCAATGTCCCTGAGGATGCAGATGGGGTCCTCCCACTCCCCCAACTCCATCTCGGAGTGGGAGGTAAGTGAAAATACACTTCACACCCACCGAACTCCTGAGGCTGCAGTTTGTCTGAAGGGTTGAAAAACACCCTGCGTTCACTGGCCCACCTAATTCACAGGAGGAAAATTGCTTTGGGGTCATTACTGGTTACTCAAGGTGGGGAAAAGCTTCATTACCAGGTCCAGCTTTGATACCACAACCCTACACACTCAGACCAAAATGCACACCCAGCGCTAAGGCTGCTGTAATCCTGATGGTATATCAAGGGTGTCATAGAGAAATCAAATTATTCATTTCACTATCCCCACATCCCTCCCAAGCTGCTTCTGTCCCAAAATTGCCTCTTATATTTTCTGTATACAGGTAGCAATAACTAAAATAACCGTGTGGATGGATATCACAAACCTGTAAGGTAATAAGAGGCAATGACTCTAGTGACTGAAATGAAGGAGAAAGACAGTTAATGAAATAGAGATGCCTACCAACATGTTTTAAATCAATTCAGAGGCAATTTAAACAGCCAATCCTGTCATCATATGTAAAATATGTCAATTCCGCTACTTTCCCCCATTTCCCTTTTTGGCTGTTTCTTTTGCTTTTCCCTTTTGGCTTTAAAAATAAACCAACAAAACAAACAGAAAATAAAGGGAGAAAAATCCTCTTTTTAGGCTCCTCACTCAAGCTTGCAGAAAAACAAAAGCTACCAGGACACAAGTGAAGTAACTCCAATGACAGAGTGCCCTGCTTAGAAAACTCCTAATAAATCACCAAACCCAATTGCTGCTCCTATGCCACCTTTGACAAATTGGAAATAAATAGCATCAATTGCAGGGGAGCCAGGAGAGCCCAGTTCAATATTTCCTCCCTAATAAATCTACAGGTGGAGTGTGTGGAGGGACAAACCTGTTTGTTTGTGTATTTCTAATGCTGATCAATAGCTTATTCTTCCCCAGTACACCACACTCAGCGATAGTTAATATTCAGCCTCCTGTGTTATGGATGTACATGCACATACACAGCGTTTCCCTTGTCCTGTGCCCTGTGAGCATCGTGTCATTCGCATGCACACCATGATGAGCTACTGAGCTGAAGTGATTTCAAACCTGAAGTTCTTATTAAGACTCTCCTCACACGCTCCCCAGAGCACATTCTCTCATCTCAGCTCCCTCCAAAATCATCAGTGAAGGCAACTTCACCTCTAACACTTGTTTCTGAGGTGTGTTTTCCTTCACCTGTGTGGTATTACAAGGCAGAATGGCTTTAAAGGCTCAAGCTGCTCCAAGCGAGGTTTGACTGGATTAGGAACAATTCCTTCCCCAAAGGGTGGTCAGGCATTGGAAGAGGCTGTGCACATCCCTGGAAGTGTTCACAAACCACATAGATGAGGCACTTTGTGACATGGGTTAGTGGTTGCCTTGGCAGTGCTGGGAAACAGTCGGACTTGATGATCTTAAAGGTCTTTTCCAACCTGGTTGATTTTATGATTGTATGAAATCCTAACCCTATTCCAGGGGAATTAGAGGCTTCAGCAGTCCCAAATCAAGCCTATGAGAACTGCAAAAGACTCCTAGCTTTGGTATTACCATGGCTCATGCTTTGCCATGGCCCTGCTGAGGAGCTGTGCCTCCTCCATCAAGGGAAGCATCGTTCAGAGCCACCGAATCCCCGGCAACAAGCCCATGCAATTGTGTTTGTGTCTCTGCTCAGGGTAAGAAATTAGTTATCTGTCTAAAACAAGCAGGCAGTTTCAAATGCTGTATTTGTGTAATTTGCATGCCTCAATAATGTTTTATGTATTACGCTACTTATAAGCTAAAATGTACATGCACGCTCCTGCAAATTTAGGTAAATTATGAATAAATTAAATCTTATCTAAATAAACAAGTGTCTTTTTGAGCAGCAATGCAAGCTGTCATGAATATTTAAGTGGACAAGGATAAATCCTCTTCACACAGTGTTACTTCAAAGGGGATTTTAGAGCTTCCTGATTTTTAGTTAGGGGAAAGTAAAGGAAAGAAAAGAGGACGGGAAGGAAACCTCAGGCCCAGCTATTCTCAGGGGAAATTGCTATTGAGGAATCTGGGGAGAGGCAGCAAAAGCTCTTTTTCTGGAGGCCTGCAGGGGGTTTTGTTGTTGTTTTCTACCAAAGGAAGCCTTTGAGATTGGATGTGCAGAAAGGGAACTGGAGCAGAGCTGAAGTGTGGACCCCAGCAGGAAACCAAGGGTGGGGAGAGAAGGATGCTTCGAGGGCAGAGTCAGCATCATGCATTACCAATACATTTGTACGCCCAGCACATTCGGGGGTTGGAAAAGGGGACCCATTGTTAGCCTGGTATGGCACTGCATGAGACACTGGGCAACCTCTGGATTCACTCCTCTCAACTGCACACGGGAGATAAACATGCAAATAAGATAGGGAAGAAGAGCTGGAGATGATCTATCTTATCTCCCTGCCAGAGCCAGATCCCTCCTAATTGCTCCTGCGCTGCTGCTTAGCCCTGGTCTCACCCATGGCACCAGGGGGCAATGGAAGGCTTAATTAACTGAAGTCTGTAAAGAGCTCCGAGATCCTCAGATAAAAGGTGTTAGGGAAGGGTGGAGTGTTATCAGCTGGAAATAAACCCTGGATAATCTTCTCTCATCCAGAACTAGACGTCTCTTAATAATACCCCTCCGGCATTGCTGCGATCCTGATTAAACCCCATCTGGTGCTCCAGCAGGAATTAAGCAGGAAACAAGAGGGCCAGAGGTCCAGACAGCAGCTCTCATTTACTAATGTATCATGGAATGTGTCTATGTTTCCTCACTGACTTGAACCTGGAAGTCTTAACTCCTCCTGATGGCCCATGAATAGGGCTCAAAGGATGGAGATGGGGATGCAGAGGATGAAAACCAGCTTGTAACTGAGCTGGTAAGAGAACCAGCACTGAGCCATCAATGTGCTACCAGCACAGGGGAAGAATGCTAGTTTACATGTTGTTGGGAAATGACAGAGGAAGAAATGCACCAGCTTTTTACCTGGTACCCTCAGCCCAGCTCCATCTCTCAGCAGTGAGCACTGTCACTGATCAGCCTGGCTAAGGACATCCTCACTGAGTCAATGGGCACGATGAAACAAGCTGCTGCTGCTGCAAAAGGAGTCTCCTCCAGCCCCTATTTGTGCTTGGGATTGTCCCAGCCCAGGTTCATAACCTTGCACTTGGCCTTTTCACCTTTCCCAGCATCAGGCACCCCACCAGTGTGTGAGCCTCCAGCATTTGTTCACCTGCATGTCACTGAGGCGGTTTAAGGAATAACAGACAGCAGGGACAAGCTAAAAACATCCCTAATGAGCCATTGCAAAACACACAGGGGCTGCATATATTAAGTGAGCACATATTAAGTGAGCAGAGCTATCATTTAAAGGTGTAAAATAAGCAAGCTTGTTTAATAATGAATGCATGTGTTATTAGGAGATAATGGCAGCAGCACTGGAACCTGCAAAGCAGCTAATGCCATTCCAGGCTGAAAAACAGCAACACCAAGACACTTAATGAACTGCAAAAGATGTTGCTACAAGCACAGCACAGCTCCTGGGGTGGGAGCAGCATCCTGTAGTAAACCATCCTACCAGATATCCTCTTCCAACAACCATTGGGGTCATTCACTCCCTTATCCATAGGGAGGGATTTTGCTGTGGTCAATGCAGACTGGGGAAACCAAGTCCTTGTGCAACCACTGTGGCCCAAAATGACACTGGGAGGGCTATAGAAAGAGCTTCCCAAATCCATTTCTTCCCACCCTGCCCATACAGATGTGCCCGTACAGATGTTCTCATCTTGAAAGAAACAGGGAGGAAAAAAGGAGAGGGAAGAAAAGATCTGTCTTTAAGCTCTCTTGGCCTGTCAGATCTTCACCTTTAAATCAAAAGCAATTTTTGGAGTCATACGAGAGCAAAAGGCTTGTGAAATTGGTGCAATTTGCTCTATTATTACTCTTTTCAATGCATTCTGCATTTCTGTAAGTTACATGGATCAGTTTTGGCCTGAGACCAAGGCACTGGATAACAAAACCAGAGGCCCCTGTCTCAAACCAGCATCAAGCTTCGCCCTTCCTGAAGGATGCACAGGACTCATTTACCAAAGGTACTCGATGCCCTCCCACCTGCACTGCTTCAATTGCACACTAACGAATCAGTCCCAGTGCTCCTTCCGGCCCTGGGGAAACCATCTCATCCCTGTTCCAACTCAGTTCTCTGTGAAAGCATAATTAAAGTTCTAGCAGAGGATTTTAGCCCAGAATCCTCCCCCTTGGTACCCAGTTGCTGTCATCCTATGAGATCACAGCATGTGCCTGATAACAGCACCATAGAGCAAGCCCTGTGATGGAGCTGCTGTCAGGACAGCCCATGAGAGGCTCCTGCAAGCAAGGAGGAGGGATTTGCTTAGCAGTTCCATCCTCCAAAGGGAAAACAAATTGTGGTGGTTAGCAGAGATATAACTATGCCTCTGAACTTCTCACTCATGTAAGGTAACTCTGAGGTCCCCAACACAAGAGGAGGTACCAGGGCTGACACTGATGGGTTTGCTCCCTTTGGAGCTCTGTGAGCCACCTCTCCATGCAGCACTGGTAATTTCTATCCCTAAGCCCAAAGGAAGAGCAGTTTGATAGTAAGAATGCTGATGTAGTCATAGTAAGAGCAGTGCGTAGCAGGGTGTTGTGTGTAAGGGGCTGTCTGGAAAGCTGTTTAGATAGCTTCTGCTTATCCTGCTTTGTCCCCCCATGACATTTAATCAATCAAGCCAAGTTGGAAGCAAGCTTGGGAGGGGGGAAAACAGAAAACCCACCCATAAATATGTCCCATTTACCTTCCTCATAGCTTCCAACAAAACCAAATTTACAGCAGAGGGAGGGTGGGCAAGGGAAGATGAATGCAATTGCCTAAGAGAGGGAAATGAGCAACCCCCAAAAAGCAATGCCTTTATTTAAGAATATATAGTTGAGAAGTCTAATCACAGAGCACTCAGCTGTGAGGCCTATCCATTATCAAGAGACTGACAACACATACTAGTAGCCAGTCTGGGAACATTACTTAATAAATCAAAGCTGACAAGCGCTCCCAAACTGATATAAAAATGCTCTTTAATGTCTGTGACCTGCATAAGTTTTATTCATTTTACTTTCTAAAATAATAGATGAATAACAATCGAAAACAATCTATTCTCCTCAAGTAGGAGTCGTACATCTTTATTTTTCAAGTGGGTAGGGTTATGGAAGGAACAAAAAAGGCCCTGGTTGGAGAGGCACAGGGCAGAAGGGTGGGTGCATGCCATGGGTGCCTGTCAGTGGGGAGCAGGCACCTTGTAGGTAAATCCCTATCAGCGTTCAAGGCCAGTTGGACAGGGCTTAGAGCAAACTGGTTAAGTGGAAGGTATCCCTGTCCGTGGCTTTAAGGAGGATCTTTAAGGTCCCTTCCAGCCCAAGTTCTATGACTGTAAATTATGTGCAATCTAAAGAGGGAAGGGAAATATCCAGGATTTACAGAGGAGCAGAGCTGCAGCAGGTTTACTTCAGCAGATTTTAACATCTTAGAGACCAGCCCTCACCTTTACCTTATTCTATGAACTACCAACTGAACCAGCAGTCTGGTGATGAAAAGGACCAACAGAGAGCGAGATCCTGCCTGTTAACACTTCAGTGTCCTTATGCTCTGCTTAGGTCTAGGAGCAGCAGCACTGTAACCCTGACTAGAGCATCCTTCATCACAGCACCTATAAACATTAACCATTCCCCTCTCTTTATATGTGAGGAAGGTATTTGCAAGAGAACTCGCAGCCCTTTATAGCAGCAACTGCTCCTGGAAGCACAGCTTTAACAGAAAGCCTTGGAAAAGCAGGAGATATCAGCAGGGGAAATTTTCTCTGCCTATAAAGCGAGAAGACTGATTGTGCTTTCAGATGCCAGGAACAACAAGGATTAGCTTCTTAGCAACTCTGGGATGCCCAGTGCTCCATTAAGACGAAGTCCCAGCAGACAGAAGGATCAGACTGAATGCAGGAGACCAGGAAACATACTGAGCTTAAAATAACCATCCAAAAGGAGAGGTCCATGATTCAGCAAAGAGCCTTGGGTCAAGCTCAGCCTTTGGGATGTTACATCCTGCCCTCCACAAATCCTTCTGTGATCAAACACTCCCTGTGCCTGTGAACACATGTAGGAACAGCAAAAAGAACACAGAAAGGAGCCAGATCTCTGGAAAACAGAGGAATTTTGCACTGCAGACCTCTGAGATGGATACGCTGTGCAAATGGGGCTTCATCAATTGGCTGCCTCCCCGCTGATCTGCAGCCCAGGAAACTAGGCTGTGTGATGACAGATGAGAAGCAGAGCTTTATTAAACATGAGACCAGGAGGTATTTTACCTTCTAAACTCCCTCAATTATTGAGTTACTGAGGATTTGCTCTGGCCAAGCAGCATGGTGCTTGTCTTTCCCTCCAGAGAGGCTCCAGCACGAGGCTTTCTCCAGAGCCAGAGCCAACCAGGAAGAGCTTGGGAAGGAGTTCTGGAAGTCTAACTTGGAGCATCTCCATCATTTATCTCATAGTGGGGAAGGGCAGCGCAGCTCCTGCTTCAGTGCACAGGTAAACTGAGGCAGGAAGAGTTTTATCCCAAACCTGTGTGATCTGAACATAAGGAATGTGTATAATTTGCTTTATTTCTCATGCCTGACAGTGCTCAGCCTGATTCCTAGCTACAGAACCGAGCAGGATACAGAAAACACCCAGGATAAGGAGCTTCAGAGCCACAAGAAAGTATCTGTGAGTGTCAACAGTGCCAAACGATTAATGGAGCTTGCTTTGTTCCTTAAAATGCAAACATTTTAGCATCAGCACTTCTGCAATAAACTAATTTGACATTTTAGAGATAAATTCCTTTGATGGAGCATTTTAAATTCAAATGACTCTAAAAACAGAATGCTAAAGCAAACATGAGGGTTAAATAGTCCCCAAACCCACAGATGAACATTTTGCATAGTTTTACAAGGATCTGCTTTAAGTTTTGGTGGAAAACGAAGAGAAAATAAGAATATTCCAATGCTTCTGGCATGATTTGACCTGTGTTATTAGTTTTTTCCTCCAGAGCTTTTGGCTTTACCCACAGAACTGATCCATTCACTAGTTGGAGACACTGACAGTCAAACCTCTCATGGTCAGTGCATACCCTTTGCCCAGGCATAAAAGAACCTATTTTCAGCCTAGCCCCATTAACACAGGCAGGGACCCCCCCTCCACGTCCCACCCCAGACTTCTTCAATAGTAACATGAATATCAATAAAGCATTAATGAGTAATTTTCCCAGCTTCACCGGCTTTTACTGGAAATAAAACCTGACATCTCTTCTGTCATTGACTACCTCTCATCTCCCGGCCCGCCTGTACTGACAGATAACCAATAGACCCCAGCATTTACTCGCCTCCCAGAATAGCAGGTTTACACCACAGACCTGAGGCTGTGTCTGAGCTTCAGCTCACACTTGGGCCAATCTCAGATGATCTGAATCCCAGCCAAGGAATAGTCAAATCCCTTTTCTTTCTGAAGCAAACACAGAAACACAGGCAGAGCCAGTGCACCGCTGGATGCTGCTGGAAGGAGGACACAGGAGTAGGAGATGCAGAAACTTATTGTGTATTCATGGTGAGGGAGGTTGTATAAACCAGGTTCAGAGAGGGGGTTCTCCCCTTCTACTCTGTCTGGTGAGGCTCCCCTACAGTCCTGTATCCTGCTCCAGGACCTCCAAGCAATCACCACTCTGACTTTATGATAACACAAGTGAGGGGAAAAGATTTGTCTCATGGCTTCCAAACGAGCAGCCAAGAGACTAAATTACATATATACATATATATATATTGCCAAGGCACACATAACCAGACAGTGGTATTGACTAGCCAAGACCTCATCACACTGGTTGGATCCCCACCAGATCCCATCACCAGTCACTCTCATAGCCAGCCAGACCCCAGGGGCAAAACCATGCAAATCCTACTCCCAGGAATCATACAATTCAAACATTCTGAAGTCAGTTTTGACACGATTTTCACTGAGGAGAACTTCTTCCCCTCTTGCAAGGGAAAAGTGCTTTGAAAAATGTCAAAACATTGGCTTTATTTATTTATTTATTTGGAGCAAAATGACATTTCCCTTGGAAAATGTCAGCTAATTTTTAGCTTTCAAAGTTCTACAAGATGAAGCAGTCAAACTGATGCTTCTGACAATACGAAGACGTTTTCAATGAGCCTGGCTGGAATGTGGCTTTGGAGAGAAGTGGAGGATTTGAAGAGAAAGAAAACCAAACCATCATTTAAACTATCTCTCCTATTCCAAAGCTTTAAAATAACAATAGGGAACAGAATATATAGAAAAACCATTTGAATTCTCAGAAGGCAGAGGAGAAAATCGCCTGCTTGACCGTGCTTTATGCAATGTCAGTCTTTACAAGTTTTACTTGCAGCAATTAAGTTCTCTGAATGGATTGCCATGATTACTAGCTCTGAATAGAAAGTCTAACGCCGCTCCTCCAATTCCCTTTGCTGGGGAAGAAACCACTCGATGGAAGAGGAGGTTCATGGAAAGAAGCACACGCCAATGCAGATGAGGAGGCAGATGTTTTCCTCACCTTGCTGCCAGGTTAGGTAATGACCTCCCATCCATCAGAGCCCATGAGCCAGAAAACTTGACAGCAATTAAATGGGTGTATGTATGAGCTGCTGCTGGTCCGTACGGCTCTCAGTGTTAAACAGGAGGGAAAAGGACCAGATGAGCCCAAGGAGATCCTGCTGCTGTCAGCTCTAAACCCTAGCTTCAACATGGATTTGGGAAGAGACTGAGGAGAAAGGATGGACAGGACCTGCACGTCTCCAGGGCACTGACACAGCTCTTCTTCAGGGGATAAAACTGATGCCCAGGACACACAACATCTTTGCCTGTGATCATGGGGATGAGCAACTCCATGGACAATGCCCAATCCTTGCGACACCCAAAAACAAAAGCCAATAGGACAGACTTCCATGAGCAAAATCCCTCTTACAAGCAAGGTTTGTGATTCAGCAAAGTACTTAACTTGCATGTACTTCACTTCTTAATACTCACTGAAGACATTTCTGCCAGAGCAGGTCCTCTTTAGAGTGCTGGTGATGACCATAAGGGGATCAGAATGTGGGCACAGGAATGAGATAACATCATAGATCTTGACCCTGGGTAAAAGCCAAGCAAAGCCCCGAGTACTCGCTACCTACAGCTGCTCTTGGTATTCTCAATTGCAATTCCAACAGCCCCAAAAGCCACATAAACACTGCACATAGTAATTGCCCGCTAGAAATTTAAAGCTGACAAGCTTTGTCAATGAATAAGTGTTCCAAAACAGTAAATTAATAAATTCCCCTGAATCCATAATAGATACATCTTTGTTCAGCCACGGAGCTTTGATATAAATTGTAGCTTTTTAGGACTGCACTGTTAGAAGTGTAATGTATCACCCAAGAGTGGATCTGAGTTCAAAAGTACATATAATAATATAATTAAGATAGCTTGACAAGAATGTATTTTAAAAGTATAAAATACCTGCAGGTATAATGGCTTCATAAAGTCTGTCAGATTTACTTCTGCTGGGAAGGAATTTAAAATGCTTTGCTCTAATGCAATGCAAATGAAGCCAAGGATATTCATATAACACAGTCCCGAAGAACAAAATCAGGTGCAGATAGAAAAGCAGACGAAGTCAAGAGCAGCCCAAACACAGTGTTTAGCTTTCCAGGCAACTCAGCTGCTCTGTGTATCAACCACAACCGAGAGGACCAATATCTAATGCATCACTTCCCCATTGACTTGGTGAAGGCAAAGCAAACCTATGGGCCTCCTCATGGGTTTTTCTTATTGTCCCAGACTCCTCACCTTGCATTCCAGTAGTGATGTGTTTTATATCATCATTTTCAGGTGGAAAGTGATTTCCTTTTTCTTTTTTTTTTCCCTTTTTCTTCCCTTGCTGAAAGCTTAAAATGATGCAAATGTGCAAGGGAGAAGCAGGATGTAGAGGATGGAAACTAAGTTCAACCTTGCAAAAGGCTCCATACCTTCTTCTTTGGGCATCTCCTTCCTTGCAGCAGGCTGGAGCTCAGGCTCAGACACCTTCATATCACCCCATTGCCCCACAGACAGCCCCTGCCCTAAGAAACTTGCAAGCAGAGTAAATGTTTTCCTGGTTTCCAGGAAGAGAAGCCATTAAGAAATCAATACCTAATACTAACAAAATACTTCTCAATTTACTTGCTTCCAATAGCTGTGTTTGGGATGCAACTCTGACAGCCCTGCTGAGATGCACAAATACCTCAGACATCACAGTCATGGAGCAGCTTTTTCCCCTCCTCACTTTTCATGTTAATGGTTTTCAGTGTTTTATTCAGAACAGGCAACTTGAAGAGATCTGAACAGTCTCTTTTGGGAACCCCCCCCTGCAATCCTGCATCCACCTCTGCGGCCCCCAGCATAAGAGGGACATGGAACTGTTGGAGGAGTCTTTGAGCAGCCTGGTCTAGTGAAAGGGGTGCCTGTGGCAGAGCTTTAAGGTCCCTTCCAACTCAAACCATTCTAGGATCCTAATGTACCTGCTAACAGGAAGATAGCATGTGCAAAGGCTATCACATGCAGCACATGAAACTTGGCTTCTCTCCTCCTCCATCAGCTTGCTTTTCCACCTCATTTTGCCCATTTATACAATAAAGACTTCTCACAGACCCTTACTAAGAGGTATTCAGGCAGCCAATTGCTTTGCAGTTTTCTTCCCATGCAAAACTCCATGGGGCTTTCATTCATTTCTATGTCTCAAAGAAAGAAAACAATCTTTTTAAGCTTTAATTTAATGCTTGAAGGTATCTGGTTGGTGGTTGGTTGTTTGGGGTTGTTTTTTGCTTCCATTCTCTTACTGAAGAGAGATTTACTTGCAGCAACCAATTCCAAGAGGAGGGTTACAAGAATGCAAGCCATTAAATACTGAGAAACTCTCAAGCTACGGCAACACCTACAAGCATGAAAAAGCCTCAATTTACTAATAGTGAGAACAAAGCTGAACCTAAGTGTTTCACTAAAGCTAGGAAGAAAGATGGGGAAACAAACCAGGCACTCAACGTAAAAACCCAACCGCTCCAGCAGTGCTCCAGCTCACTTTGCCATCCCATTTTATCCTTGCCTTGCTCCCTATTGTTCAGCAGAGCCCAAAATGCCAAGCAGATCCCAATAGGCAGGCAGGGACCAGGGTGGTCCCCAAGACATGTGGCACAGTGCTTGGTGGCAATTGCTGCTGTTAAGTCTCAAAAAAACAAAGATGTCAAGAGTCCATGGGGAGAGCTGGGAGGATGCAAATCAAGATACATTTCCCAGCATCTATGCCAGGTGGAAAAGGAAAGTGTGAGCTGATTAAATCTGTACCAGCATCAGATGGGGAGAGGGCTCCTTCCATCTGTTCACTCGCCAGCGAATCCCTCGGCTGGTAACACTGAATTATCTCACTTTGGCAGCCATGGGTTAGCAGAGGATGTCTTGGAGATGCGCGTTCAGGAGGCGTGCCCGTGTCTGGATGTGTGTGTTGGCGCATGCCTTCCTCCTCTGCACAAACGGCTCTTATCTACTGAAGTCAGGAAGGGAAGGAGAGAAAAGCATGTTGATCCCAGCTTGGAGTGCTGAGATCCAGGGATCTTTCTGTCTCCACAGCTGGCCATAGAATGGTTTCTCTTTGGCATAGTGCAAGCTGTACTGTTTAAAGCCATTCCCCTTGTCCTGTCCCTACAGGCCCTTGTCCAAAGCCCCTTTCCGAGTTTCTTGTAGCCCCTTTAGGAACTGGAGCTGCTCTCAGGTCTCCCCTTAAGGAGTCTTCTCTTCCCCAGGCTGAACCTCTCTCAGCCTGGCTCCAAAGTAGAACTGCTCCAGCCCTCACAGCATCTTTATAGCCTCCTCTGGACTCACTCCAACAGCCCACACCCCTCGTGTTGGGGATATATATAGTTTGCATGTGTGTGTGTGTATGTATCTGTGCATATATATATGTATATATATATACACACACATACACAAACACAAGTGTACCTACCACTGAAATCACTGGCAATAAGAGCAATGACAGCAGCCAGGCTGAGGAGTTCACAGGACCTTGGCTTCAGGCCCTCCAATCTTGCTGGTGTCCAGCACACCCATCCAACCTCACCAAGGTTATTTCCTGCCCTCTCTAGTCCTGCAAGTACAGCCTGCAATCAGCTGCATTCCTAGTGGGGAACCCATGAGCTTCTCCCAAAGGATTCCCAGCCCCACCATACCACACTTCATCCTTTCACCTTTTTCTTCATCCTTACAGCCATTCGAGGTGACATTTTCCCCCCTTTCTTTATCAGATAATTGCAATGCTCCAGAAGTCAATGCTTTATCAACAGGCTAAAAATACTCCTTGCATCTGAGGGTCTTTTCTGCTGAATGCTCAGTCTGACGGCACTTCCTAGGAGGGTTAATGCTAGGGAAAAAAAGCTTTCCTCTATTTCAGCTTTTATTGGCAATCCATTCTCATTAAACCAAACACATTTGTCTTCATAACGTGTACTTCACAATTACAATATCAAAGGGTTTGTATCTACATAATAAAAATGATCTATAGAATAATACAAGGAGAAAAACATCATAACCTAATGTTATTAATGAATCCAATGGGACGTAGGAAAGCGATATTCCCATGGGGTGACTCAACGCCCTTCACTGTGAGCTGTTGTACTGCATGGGAGGCTTTGAGATCGGTACCAAGAGGGAGGGAAGAGGAGATGGAGATGAAATTAAACCAGTAGTGCCCCCACTGACAGATGGAAAGCAGCATGTACAGGAGCAGAATCCCTGGAGGGTTCTCTCAAGCAGAGCTAGGTCTAAAACCTGGGTAGATTGAAGTGAGCTCTTAGGCAGAAGCTGTTCCCTGGGAGGGTGCTGAGGCGCTGGCACAGGGTGCCCACAGAAGCTGTGGCTGCCCCATCCCTGGCAGCTGCTCCAGTGGAAGGTGTCCCTGCCCATGGCAGGGGCTGGAACTGCATGAGCTTTAAGGTCCCTTCCAACCCAAACCATCTTGCTCAGTCCCAGCAGTGCTCAGCACAAGGGCTGCTCTCCAACTGCAGAGACAGGGCAAAAGCTTTAATTCTTTTGTGTCTCCCAGACAGGATTCAGCAGAGCACCAGTGGGTTGATTAAGCTACATTGTATGAGATTACAAAGAACAAGGATAAATAGAAGGGGGAGGTTTCTGCAGCCAACAAAGCCATTTTGGGCCATGAAAGTGGGGGAGGAGGATATAACCCTAAGCAAGATGCCGAGAAGACAGAGCTCATCTGCAGTAAATAGGGAGAGACTGCAGAGATTCCGAGCAGGGAAGAGGGATGACATTCCAGAGGCACATAGCCAACAAAATAAATAATAGCAGCAACATTAATAACAATAATAATAACTATTAATGGTAACAGCAGCAGTAGGGAAATGAGGGGATAAAAACCAGAGAACAAGAGACTTCATTCACACTATGTCCTGTGTGCTCAAGCCTCTTCAGTCCCAAGTGCCTGAGATGGGGGTGGAAGAACAAGATAGTCCTCCCCTGTCTGACCGAGACTTGACAGCCACTTGGCTCCACTTTTGTACAGCCAAACAAACAGACCAAGAGCTAAGCCTCTGAGCCAAGGTTTGTCATTTACTATATGTGGTCCCATTTGTTTTTCACCAACCCATGTAAGCAGGATTTATATAAAAGGGCATATTACTGACTATCATTGGCAGCTTCTCACAAGCTCCAGGAGCTTAACCAAGACACATGGTTGTCTGCATCACAATACAGCCAGAGAGAGGTGCTATGATTGTTGCATTTTGAGGCACCAGAAATAATTGTGCTCAGCAATGCAAAGAAACTAACCCAATGCAAAATTAACATCTCGGGTATAGCCCTGAACTGGAAAAGAACCTGGAGGATTAGAGAGTCAAGTCAGCAGCAGCAATTCTCAATAACTTGGACATGCTCTTTGCCTTCTCCCCTCCTCTCTGCTTCAAAAAGACCAACACAAACAGCATTTGAAAGCAGCCATTTCAAACAGAGGACTGGAATTTGGAACATCAGTGATGTCAGCCAGCAGCTCACAAGGGAAGTCTTGCCTCGTGACAAGAGGAAGCTGGTTTTCACCCGCAAGGTGCTTGTACAGGGAAGTGGTACGTGGCTCCCAGCTCCCTCCTCAGCAGCTCTCACACAGGGGTAAAGCCATCACCAGCAGCCTGGGCAATGGCATCCCAAGGCTCTGGCTGGAAACAGTGCTCTGTGAGCTGCCAGCTTTTTCCATATCATCATTGTATTGAGAAAGGAAATTTATATAAATAGCCCTCCCTCGGAAATTCTGTTTATAATGTAGGTGAATAACTATTGCTTTAGGAGGGGAGAACTGCTGACTCCTTTAGTTCTGAAAAATGTATTAGAAAACCTTCTCTTTATAAGAAAAAATGAGAAAAATAAAATCAATAGAGTATGAAAGAGCATGAAAAATGCATTTTAAACCTTTTTTCCCCCCCCCCTCTCTGGGTCCAATGTTGCTTTCCTGTAAAGCTTCTGCAAAAACACACATTTAAATGTAAATACTCTGAAAGTAAAGGAGTAAAGGCTGGAAAGATGAATAGGAAACGTGAGCCACTGCACTGAATCCTTGGATAAGTAACACAATAAACTGCAATGGGGCAGGACAGTGCATGGGACTTCCAGATGACTGATCCAGATGGTGTGGATCCCTTCCTGCCCAAACCCTTTGGAAGACAACAGCCAGGGTTGGATGCTGTGCAAATCCCTCAGCTATGAAGCTACAGACAGCTTCCAGCCTTTAAGAGATGCTGCAAACCCCACTGAATGAAGCCAGCACTGCCCCACTACTCCCCATGGCAATACAGAATTCTGGAACATTCCAGGGCTGCTCCTTCAGCCTTTCTGGCTGCCATTGGCAGCAAGTCGAGGGAATTAACCTATCCCAGCTTCTCTGAAGGTATAATACCAGATCTAATTTCATCAATACTGTATATAGGCCACAAGCCTATAATCATAATAATACAGATGTCAGATACAGATGTTCCAGGCGCAAGCCTGGGTGCATCCTGTTAGTGCATTTATTCAGTCTAGTGCTAAAGCTGAGCTAATACCAATCTCCTTAGAGGATTAATAGACACTAACATCACATTATCAAACCATTAAACACACTTGGAAGCGTATGCCATTCTGTCCATCTCTAATGCTTCTTATTCTAACAGTCGTCCTCCATACAAGGTCAGGGAATTCAAGGCCAGGTTGGACAGGGCTTGCAGCCACTTGGTCTAGTGGAAGGTGTCGCCGCCTGTGGCAGGGGGTTGAAACTGGATGAGCTTTAAGGTCCCTTCTAACCCAAAACAGTCTGGGATTCTAATTCTGGAGTCCAGACAAGTCGTATTTGAGCCCACAGTAGAAACTGGCTCATTATCCAGAGCATTCAGCATGTAGCATGTTAAATACAATATCCCCAAAATGCTCCATGGCCAACAATGGTCTGATTGACCACTTTCACCTGTTTTATCATCCTACACTGGGTTTTTTCCTTCCACCTTTCATTCAGGTCTTCAATACCTATCTTACAAGATTTATTGATTGAGCAGCAATGAGACTTTCTCTTCCTTACTTGGCTCTGAAGGAAAGGAGGGGGGAGGAAAACCCCTTGAAATTATTTGTATTCTTCCATATAATACCTCTTTCAGAGACACATCAGAAAAGTCCTTTACAAGCGAGGAAATAGCCAATATTTTAGAGTCTGCAGTGAGGCGCTTCAGCCAGGCTCACTTTATTGTAGAATTAGATGTCATTGTGAGAAGTACCGATATAAATATAAGTGCAAAAGGACCCTTCTGCTAATGCAGAAACCGAGGTAACAATGCACTATTTCTCCCCATCATCAGAAAACTTCCCTTGATAGCTTCCCCCATATAATACACAGCATATTCACACCGAACATTAAATATATATTATGCAAAGAGTACCGCACTTGAAGATCCAAGTGTATTTATAGAAAGCTAAATTATATCACCATGTTTATTCCAGCCCAAGAAAGCCCCGTGGGAGAAGATATTGTGCCTCTTAAAAGGTAAATGTAAACTCTTCAATAGGAAGGAGCCTTTAGTGGAAAGCAGCGCATTGTACCTGGGTAAATCTTGGAGCAATTACACAGCAAAGTTTCCTTTGATGAGGCAGAGATGTGATGACATGTAATTACTTTTTCAATGCTGCACTGTGTGTTTATCAAAATGTTAATGCAAGCATAATAACAGGCTGTATGTTTGTGCCGAGGATGTCAGAGCCTCCAGCTGTCAATCACAGCTGAAAATAAAATTGCAAATAAGCAAGAAGGCTTGATGGGCCCAACTGACAGCCCAGTGCTGACAAGCACGTAGCTTCCCTTTCCCTCGGTGCTTTGTCACTGTAATGCACCTAATAGAACGAATATTTCTTTTATTAACCCAAATGGAATAGGCTGGCACTAAAATGAAATAAACCATGCACATCCATGGACTGAGGGAGGCTGTTAATGAGCACTTCTGTAGGCAAGGTTTGATGGGCTTCTAATTTCCCCTTGGCCCTCTCATTCCACGCGGACTATGAGAGATGCTACCAGGCTGCGGCAAAAACAACTCTGAGTACCTGCTTCTGTGTGAGGACCAGAGCCTGGGGAAGGAGCTCTACTTTGGGTTGAAAGGGACCTTAAAGCTCATCCAGTTCTAACTCCCTCCCACGCAGAGGGACACCTTCCACTAAGACCAGGTTTCTCCAAGCCCCATCCAACCTGACCATGCTTAGGGTCAGAAAGAAAGACAGAAAGAAAGACAGAAAGAAAGACAGAAAGAAAGACAGAAAGAAAGACAGAAAGAAAGACAGAAAGAAAGACAGAAAGAAAGACAGAAAGAAAGACAGAAAGAAAGACAGAAAGAAAGACAGAAAGAAAGACAGAAAGAAAGACAGAAAGAAAGACAGAAAGAAAGACAGAAAGAAAGACAGAAAGAAAGACAGAAAGAAAGACAGAAAGAAAGACAGAAAGAAAGACAGAAAGAAAGACAGAAAGGAAGACAGAAAGGAAGACAGAAAGGAAGACAGAAAGGAAGACAGAAAGGAAGACAGAAAGAAAGACAGAAAGAAAGACAGAAAGAAAGACAGAAAGAAAGACAGAAAGAAAGACAGAAAGAAAGACAGAAAGAAAGACAGAAAGAAAGACAGAAAGAAAGACAGAAAGAAAGGATTAAGTTGGAGGATGCAGCCAGACCTTCACAAAGCCTGGGGAAAAGGGTAATCTGGGAGAGCAGAACAGCAGCATTTGGGTCCCAACATCTTGAAGGCAGCAAGCATCTTAGAAATACAGCTGACAGTTGCTTGGCAACTGTGGGTACAAAAGATTTTCCAAGCAAGCAGTAGGCTGAGGGCAGCGCAGGGGAAGTTGAGCATCACAAGCAGTCAATAATCCCAGGTTCGCTTCTCATAAGGGGAGTGAGAGAGGAATTCCTAACAACCCCTTCTAAATAGTGCAGGCATCTAGCTTGGATTCATGTCCGATCAGGAGAGAGAGTTGCTGGGACCAGGCAGCAATGGACAAGCTATCTCTGTCTTTCCAACAGGTCAACACCATGAGCAATTGCATTTAGGACAGGACTCCAAAGAATTACAGAATGGTTTGGATTGGAAGGAACCTTAAGTCTCATCTAGTTCCAACATCTTCCATTAGACTAGGTTGCTCAAAGCCCTGTCCAACCTGGCCCTGGCCCCTCATCCGATCTGGTTCTTTGCAGCCATGAAGGAAAACATTCATCTGCCAATCTGCTCACCTACCTGCCTCTGGCTTGATATGCTCAAGAGTTTTGGATTTCAAAGCTTTGCATGTGACAACCAGGGCAACTAAAAGCATTATTTCAAGAGCAAGAGGTTTCACAAGAGCTACTGCATATTTCAGGAGGAATGGAATCGTTAGTCGTCAACAGCCAAGTATGCAGCCAACCCAGTAACAAACCTAAACAATACTACTTGAAACCACCAAGACAGCCAACGTGTCTTATGACACTTGAGCAAATATGACACTTGAAAGGGAAAAAAGAGGGGGAGAAAATAGCAAAGCTCAAGTATCTTCCATGATAAGTGGCTTAATCCTTAGCAGAGGAAGAAGTGAATAACCACTTGTTGAGGGGAAGATAGTGAGCCATGGCATGCACTGATTCCAGGTTGGACAAAGAACCGAAACCGTGGGTTTATTTTCCTTCCAGCATGGTGACAAAATTGCTTAGCAGAAAATTATTGCCTTCGGAGGGCTGATGGTGATGGCTGATTGAACTGATGATGTGGAAATCGCACCTTAGATCAGCACTGAAAGAATGAAAATGGAATAAGGACAAAAAGAGAAAGCAGCTTTCTCTCTCCCTTCCCTGTGCCAAGAGGAGTGGCAGCAGACTGTCAGCACACCACTGCACTGATGTCTGGGACCTTTAACCCTTATATTTGTCACTTTAGCAGCTGAAAAATGAGTCCTAACTTTTGTAACTGGTTTTTAGCCCCACCTTGTCCCAGAGGCTTTGGGACCTGGCAACACACTGAGTGTCATTTGGACACTGACATGAAACCTGCAGTGCCTAAAGAAGTCTCTGGAGCCTTGTGAAGTATGTCACCTTCATCATCATCATCATCACCACCACCTCGGGAGCATCTGATTTAATATTTGGAATACTGCTTAATTGGCTCCTTGCAGGTTGAGCCTGCAACATGACAGCCTCAATACCCTGACTAAAAATAAAGGATAGAGATTTGTCAAATGAGGTCTTGCAGCCGCCTCTGGGAAGCTACAGACACTAAAAGGGATCTAAGATATGTCTGACAAGGCACTTCATCGCTCAAGAGCTCACATTGCTTGCAGCAAAGGTCTTCCACTGCAAAATGTATTTATATTTTGGAGCTGCTCTCAAAAGCAGGTGTTAGATAATGCAGTAATTAGTATGCACATCTAACTTCAGTGCAGCCTCTGTTGATCTCTCAATTATAGTTAGCTGGGTCCTCTGAAGTTTGCTGTGGTTAATTAGAGCATTATTGAGCAGGCAGGCTCTGCTGGCGAGCTTCGCCACATCGGCCTTTACCCCCATGCATAGGCTGAGCATGGCAGGGACAAATTCTGACCTCATAGATGCTGGAAGTGGATGAGCTTTAAGGTCCCTTTCAACCCAAACCAGTCTGGGATTCTATGTTAAGATGCAAGGTAACCTAAAAAGCTCTGCTTTGCTCCCATTAAAATTTGGGGGGGGGGAATATTGGGGAACAAAAATTGGGGTGAAAAACATTAAACCCCAGCAGCATGAGGAAGACAAACTGAATGAATAAAATACATGAATAACAACCATACCATCCCTGTGGCTTTCTGTGCCACCAGCACAGGAGAGCACAGATAGGGAGAGTTTAACAGGGGGATACAAATAGATTCAGTGTACGGACAACCTGAGCTGTTTTGGGAGCCTCCAACTACCTTTATGCTGAGAAATTGTAGCCAGCAGTTTGGAAGGAATTACAGGTAAATAATTGAAGGTGTCATGTCATCAGCATCTGAAATCTGGTTTCCAGGCACTCCTGATAATCACCAAAGTACAGCTTTACATTTATCCTATAAATATTAGAGGAGGTGAATGTGTAAGCAATTTCACATTCAGAAAGCAAGCCTCTTAGCTGGACATGAGGGAAATCCACATGAAGAATACATGAAGCATGGAGAGGGGCACTACACGCTATGATCAAACCCAAGGTGGTTTACTTTCAAACACTTCTCTTTGCTCGAACACTGGCTGATGATTTTTACAAGAGCTTCCTGTGCCTCTGGGGACTGAGCAGCAAGCATTGTCCAAGTACATACAAATAAACAGCCTAAAAGGCAGCAGCAGTGGGAATTTCTAGGAGACACCAGGAATTTCATTCCATAGGACCGCAGACATTGATCCTGCTGCACCGCAGACTGCAAGGATGGAGAAATGCAGAAAGCAGCAAACGTGCAGAGCTTTGAGGCAGCAAAACTGCAAGCTTGGAGGAGAAAAATCCTAGAAAGGTTTGTGTTGGAAGGGAGCTTAAAGCGCATCCAGTTCCAACCCCTGCCATGGGCAGGGGCACCTTCCACTGGAGCAGCTGCTCCAAGCCCCTGTGTCCAACCTGGCCTTGAAACACTGCCAGGGATGGGGCAGCCACAGCTTCTCCAGGCACCTCTATGCCAGTGCCTCAGCACCCTCACAGGGAAGTTTTCCTAGTATCTAAATCCCCTCTATGGGAGGAGTAGAGGGGGGAGAATCCCCTCCCTGGACCTACCAGTCACCCTCCTTTTGATGCAGCTACTTCCAGTACATATGATTTTGATGCACATCCCCAGCCAAGCCCTGGGGCTGCTTCCCAAACTCCCACTGTTTGCCTGCCTTTTGTACCATTGCCTGGAGTACATCTCCTGTAGAGAAGCCCCATTACCACAGACAAAAGGGCCACGTGTTGCATTAGGAGCTCCGGCACCTGCTATCATAAGGAAGACGGATTCCAGGTGGCTCTATCACTGACCTTCATATGGAGGTGAGCTCCACAGAAGCCTTGCAGCAGAGCTCAGGGGAAAGGCATAAACAAAAAGGCATGTTTTGAAAAATTAAGAAAGCAATTTAGAAGTGGATAATGAGATCTGCTTTTCGTGCTGCATTGGGAAAATTCAATTACTTTTTTATGAAGGTGTGTGTATCAGCTCCGAGAGTTCTGTGGGGAAAGATTACTTCTCCAATATTCTTTTTCCCTGTCCCAATTCCCCAGCTCTCCGCTCCTTGTGCATCCAAGGAGGTGGCACTTCTAGCCTTCAGCTGTGGCAAGTGCTCGTCTCCAATAATTGCATTTGCTGCCTAAATTGCCAGCAACATGGAGAACAAAATTAGCTTCAAATGAACCCAAATCTCAAACAAGTATCAGATGGAAAAACTCATTAATCCTCTTTTCAGAACAGGCATCAGGGTGGCCAAGCTGGCCCCATAGGCAACAGGAGGGTGCATTCTCTTTGGAGATGGTGGTGGGGGAACAAGAGCACTCAGTCTTTGATAGAGGTTCAGGTATAAACGAAACCATGGCCTGTTGGGACACTGGTGTCGCCCTGCTTTTGAATGCCAACACCCCTGTAAAGGGGGAGCAGGTAACAAGCTGTATCCAAAACCTCTTCAGAATGGTTTTGGGTTGGAAGGGACCTTAAAGATCATCTAGTTCCAATGCCACAGGCAGGGACACCTTCCATGCTATAACCTGGTAGTGATGGGAGTGCAGACACTCTCTGCTCCCTGTTCCCCATACAGCATCCTCATGTCCTTTGGTACTGCCTGCCTCGGACCCAGTTAAGCAAGCCCCACATCAGTTTTTCCCCTCCTGTGTCCATTCTCCACACTGGATTTCTGTGCTGCTGTTGCTGACTTTATTTAATGAGGTTTATTGTTTGCACTGCATAATTTTCAAAGGCATGTCACCCACTTGGAGATCGCCTTCAGATCTCCAGCTTGGGAAGGGGGACGGGTCCTTTGAAGCCACGTTCATTAATTCAGTCGCTGGCTCCTGCATTTAACAGCACACGTGTTTGAAGACAGAGAAGCCACCGTGGAGACATCTAAGAGGCGTCCCATGATATTGCACATTAGAAGAAGCGATTATAAAACTGCTAGGCCTGCCACCCTTCCCTGCTTTGTAACTTCCCTCCAGATATCAAAAACATAAGCCTAGAATATCAAAATAGCACTGTCTGGCTCTGATGATGGCTTCCTAGGACTAGAGACCACACAGAACAAAGGTTTCAGTTTAATTATCGGCAGTTCAAGCTTTCCTAACACTCTTAGTGCAGAAAAAAGAAGCCCACAAACAAAATACCTACAAACCAAACCGGTTTGGAAACAAAAGAGGTGTGAAGCTGAGAAGCAAAACTGCCCAGAAATCAGCAGTTCAGGTAAGTGTGGCCATTGCCAACAGGACACAGGCACTTAGGGATAAATATCTCAGCATCTCTGTTTAGTATCAGCAGCTGAGGTGAAGACACTGACTCCAAATCACAGCCAGAGCCTTGTGCACATCACTTGGACCAGCTTTTTGGCACCTCCACCACCATATACTGCTAATACTTCCCCAGCAGTTCTCACTGCTGGTTCTGACCACAGACTCTGCTTCAGCCTACAAAGAGCACTGGCCAACCCTACCGCAACAACCTGCATACAAATACCTTCTTTATATTCAGGTAGACAACAAGAGACATGTTAACAGGCTGCCAGTGAAGGTAACTAAGTTTCTGCTACTCATTATCACAGTAAATATATCTTCTTTTTTCAAACGGGGGCTAGCCTGAGCATTGATGGTACCTGGTTATCAACTATGCCTTTATTTTTATGTACCTCAGCAATATGCAGCAATTAGGAGAGGTAACACTAATTAGATTTTACATTGTAATGCAAGTCCCTCTAAACTTAAGTCATAACATACCCAGCTTCTAATGACTGCAAGGTCATTTTGGTATTCCGTGTAATAGCTTTGATGCTAATGAATACATTTGCTATGCATGGGAACATCGCCTCTTTTCCCTGGGTAGTTTTTACCATTTACCAGTGGACACTTGGTTTAAATTGCTGCCAAGCACAACGTGGCCTGGAAGAAGCCACCTAAGCACCCCGATTAATTGCAGTGCTTCAGAGCTCCCAAGAAGCAGGACCCCACAACAACCTGCTCCAAGGGCAGCCAGCGTGGCTTGTTTGAAGGGATTAGCTTTAGATTAAAATGGCACGAGGCTCCAGGAGGTAGAAAACTTGTATTTCCTTTGTGTTCCATAATGGAAAAAGCTGGAAGACAACAGGCTTACAGTCAGCTTAGGGCTGTTCTGTGTCTTTTCCATCATATATGGCATAATCTCCTTAGAAGACAGCAAAGCATCACACCGGGTCAGGAACCAATGTTTTGTTCCTCTCAGTTTCCCCATCCATCATCATCACTGGAGCTGAATACACCAGAAGAGGTGGCATTTAGCAAAAGTAAATTCATCTCAAGATTTGAAAACAACATTCATGGGCTATATAATTAACTTTTTAATTAATTTCCTTTTCTCCCTAATTACTATGCCTGCAAAGACAAATTCTACCAGCTATAATCGTTTCCCTGAAAGCAACTGGATTATTCAAGACAGATACCATCCATGTTCAAGGCTGTGGGACTGCCGCAAGCACCCAGGCAAGGACCTGTTGGGTAGGGAAAACCACACTGGTCTCCACACATATCTGTGCTCCAATGGGTCCCATTCTATCTCTCTTTGGAGCATCATGCATCCATGCTGGGCAATTTACCTAGGATAAGCTGTGCTACACCATCCAAATAGGACAGACCTTGCTTCTGAGGACCTTCCAAGAACATCTGCATCCAGTCTTCAACAGAGCATGGAAACACGATGGGAAACAGTACATCAAACCAGGAGGGAGCATGCACATAAGGGAGTTCTGAATTGCTGGCTGGAGGCTGAGTATGGCAGGCAATTAAATCAGAGTGAACAAATGCATCTCATGACATATCTGCTGAACTTAGGTTACTCACTATGGAAAAACAAAGAGAAGTCACGCTGTGACTCATTTCACAGACCCCAAGAATCAATGCCTGCAGTAACCAAAGGACTTTAACATTCATTGAAAATAGCTGCTACCCTTCAAAACCTAAATGCTGCATAGTCTTAAAGCAGAGCTTAACTTTGTGCCCATGTGGCTGGATGGTTCATGCTTGGCTGCTGACCACTGAGGTCAAGTCCAGTGCTCCACAAAAGCTGGAAGCATCCCACTGTGTATTGAACTTGCTATGAGGAAATGCCAACAAGAGAAAGGAAAACACACTGAAAGCAGAAGGAATTCTCCTATCCTGACTACAAGCTCCCTAGGGCAGAGATGGGGCTTTGTGATTTTCAAAAAGCAATTTAGACAGACTTCCCTACCCATCTTGATAGAAAATGAAGGGCAGGGAGGCAGTTAAATCCCTCAGACCACTCCATGAATCCCAACCTACGTCTTTTAGCGTGACTTAAGCCACGACTCAACTTGCACATTGCAAATGCCAGAATAATCACTCCAGCAGGATTAGGGAATTCAAAAGGAACCTTTCTGCAAGCCGCCGACCTAAGGAAGTTCAGAGGCTGCTCTGCCGCCTGCCACTTGGGTTTGACGCATTGGAGAGAAGGGTGCTGCAGTGGATTTGTTGGCTGAGCGAACAGTCTATTCTCATGCTCAGATAATGCAGAAATAAAGTGCATTTGTAACAGACAACAAAAGGATTATCCCCCATTCATTTCAAAGCACCTTTCATTCCACTCAGGGATTACATTTTCCTTTACTTATCTTGCAAATGGTTTTTCATAAGAGCGCGTGGCTTATGGCAGATACCAAAACGTGGTTGGGACAATGAAAGCGTGTACTGCAGCAGAGAGATTCCATTCAGCAGTGGGTATCGCCAGCCTCAGAAGGACCACTCTTCTGAAGAGAAGCAGCACCAAGTGGAGCAGTTTTAAAGGCCACAGCACTCTTTGGATTTGGGGGAAGTTTGTTACGAGTGCATCTTTGGCTTTCACATCTTGTCGTTGGAGAACAACAGCCCTTTGCACTTCTGTCGGGTCCATCTGCCTTGAGTGTCAAAGCACTTCTGTAAACATAAATCCCATCCAGCAGCAAAATTAAACACACCCTTGCTTTCTGGCTTGATGAAAATCAATAGCTTCATTTCTCCAAGGCTTGGGAACCAGGGTACCATAGCAAAAGTCAAGTGTTTATAGGGCAGAGAAGCCCAAGAGCTTGGTATGACCACAACACATCCCAAGTGAAAATCAGAGGGCTAAGTAGGAGCTGGCAGGACTCTGTCCCAGGAAGACTCATCCCAACACCAGACTGAAGACCACCAGCAAGAGCTGGTTCCCCCAGGATCAGCACCTCCTATCCATTGACTCAAAAGCTTGTCATTTTACAGGTTTGTGTGAAATGAGTTTGCTTAGTCTCAGCCCAGATACAATTAATTGGAAACACTGGAGCTGGACCTCCTCTTGAGGCTTGCAGAGTCAAGGTAGGTGCAACTTGCTTGGTTAAGCCCTGGTCACAAAAGTCCTGTCACTCACTACCTTGCACTGATGCAAAATTCAGCTTTAGAAGGAGGAAGCAACATGGGGCTGCAGTGAGCAGGTGGCTTCATGCTGTCTGTAAACTGATGAGCCCAAGAGAGTTATGACTGATGTGGAGCTGGGGAGGGGACACTTTTCATGCTCTGAAGAGGCTAAAAACACAGATTAGTGCTTACTCCATCTTAGTTCTCCAAGTAAAAGTGCAGAAAAACACAATGCTTGCCATTATGTTGCCACTCAGCCAAAAACGAACATCCCACCAGTGCTGTCAGTTCCGCCCCCCACAAACAGCAAGCATTCACTTATCTCTCCTGTCCTGCTGTTCTGAATAGGGTAAATTACAGCAGCACCCAGGAGCTGGAGGAACAACCCTGCTCATCATTGCTGCTCCCTGATGATTTATCCCCTGCGTTTGCATTCAGCACCTCCAACCCCACCAGTCTGTATTGCCACGTCCCAGGAGATAACAGTGCCATAGGTGTGTAAATAATCCTGCTTTCTGCTGGAAGAATTTGATTTGCCAATGACGCAGGAGCTGCTACTTTTAATAACCAAGGGCGACTGGAGACAGTGCAGAGCAGCTTATCCTGCAGGGAAATAAGGAAAAGGTGGGAAAGTGTCATACTGCAGTGAGGTGTCACCCAGCACTGCCACTGCAAGTCAACTCTAGCAAGCCCCAACACTCCCATGCAGTCCATACAAACCAGAATCAGAAGCTGAAGCCAATACAGAATTGGCCCCATTTGCCTCATCATTGATTAGATGTTTTGTTGATGTAACTACCTTGTCTAAGAGCTATGGGCTGGGTTTTCTTCCCCCTCCTCTTTCTAATGGATTGAAGTTTTTAAAGGAAAAAAAGAAATCCAGACGATCTGACCACACTCTGCAAATCAATGCATCTTGTGGATAATAATACTTGAGATTTATGTAACACTTGATGTTTGCTAAGTGCTTGGGAAAAGATAAATTAACCTTCAGGACTGCATTGAAATAGGTAAGCATCGTTCATGCAGCTTTACCGGAAGGGGAAACTGAGTCAAGGGATTCAAGTAGCAGAAGATGGTGCTTTAACCACTGGACAGGATTCTACAGGACTCTACATCCATCTATACCACTTGCACCACTTAAAGGTTACGCTACAGATGCCAAGTGGTAGTTGTTAAAGTCAGGAAATCAAGGTTTAAGTCATGCTTAAAACCAAAACCACAAGGAAACATCCAAAGGATTAGAAACCTTAACTGACTCAACACCCTCAGGTTATGTCTGCCACAAGGCACTCTTTCAGATGGAGGGTTCCATGCTGTTGGTTAACTGAAAACCCAGGATTTTGGTGTCCATCCTCCTGGCTTGGTGTGGATACACCCACAGCAAAGCTATGTCACTGCACAACATGAATGGCTGTAGGCCTCTCACCGAAGATGAACCTACCTCTTACCAACCCTGGAGCAAAGCAGGTGGAGAGAAGAAGGTGTTGGAAGATAGACCAACCCCAGCGATGCCTGTGAAGGCACAACACTAAAATGCAATTGGCTTCCACCTCCCTCTAACCTCACCTTCCTCCAAAGGGTTAAGAGTAAGTAATTAAACAACAGTTCTGCCATAAGTACTGGACTTCAGAGGCCTGCCTTTTCCTTTCTTCTTTTCTCTAAAAGGAGGAAAAGGGAAAAAAAAAGATTTAAGATAATGGCCTTTTTCTCTTCAGAATAAATTAAGCTCAAAGATAGAGAATCCCATTACTAATGCCTTTTAGCAAAGCTCAGACGTTCTTTTAAAGTCAAACTTTAAAGTATAATGTGCAGTGATCTCATTGAAATCTTTCCTGTAATGATATTTAAGTGATGGCCAAGTATATCAGTGGGTTCAGGAGAAGTACTGATCACATATCTTCAAGGGGACGAGCCGCAGCAGAGAGCCGTGGCAAAGGGAACCCATGCTGCTGCTGTGAAAGATGCCTTTAAAACCACACGAATGCAGTTGCTAGTAACTAATTATTCCAGGAGTCATGACAGAAGAAAAGAAAAAGGTAAAGAAATCAAGGGAAAAGGATCCGCCTCGAGGAGGGGAATGTGGGACGCGCGGCTCTGATGTGTGAGAGGAAAAGTTGCTCCCATCCCTTCTATGCACCCATCCCAAATTTAATATTCTTTTCATATTCTTCTCTTATTTTTGCTCCTGAGCAGGAGGAAAGCTGACAAAAGCACGAGCTTCACATCTGCTCAGGAAGAAAAGAGAAAGGTGGTGCTGGGGGAGGCTCGAGATTACTCATGTGCCTGCTTTTAAGCCCTCCCTTAGGAAACCCAATGCCCAAGATGTGCCACACCATGACCAAATGGGCAGAGTGATCTCACCTCGCACTGACTCATCCAAATTTGGGGGGTACAGGCTTAGGTGGCCCCTTGTACAGAACATACCTGGGAACCAAGCTGCATCACTCTTCCCCATCCAATCCCCATGTTTTGCTGTGGAGGTGGCAAGAGGCTGAACCTGGAGCATCAAGAGATATCTGCTGCTCAGCACTGACCTCTGAGGGCACAGGGAATTTATAGCAGTGCCTCCAGCGATGGGGCAGCCTCTCCATCTGCTGCAGAGTGCAGCTGAACCACTGCTCCAGGGGCAGAAGGGTCCTCTGTGACTTTAAAGAAGCAGGTTCACGGTAAAGAGAGAGAGAAGATGCCCTCTGTCTGGTTGCTCTGTAACTGTAATCCTGCTTTCTCCACTTACATCCCAGCCCCTCATCCTGAGAGGTTCAGGGGGTCTGCTCCTGTCCCTTACTCAAGCCCCACATTATACATCATCAAAAGGGAAAGGAGCAAGGTATAAAAGGCAAAAGCTAAAAAGCACAAGGAAAACAGCCAAGCATGACTGAACACACCACAGAGCTTCCCAAATGCCTCTTCATAGATACCACCTTGACCTGCACGTGCATCCTCATCCCCCAGCCTCTCTAAACCACAGGACTGAAAGTTTTGGCCACAACCTTTGTAGCTAATCCCACATTTTGTAAAGGGAAACATCATATGGGGTTTGTTCTGTGTCACACAGCAGCAAACAAACCTTGATCCCTCTGTGCTTGTCCTGTAAAGAAGTTGTTGTCCTTATTTGAGGCAGCGTGCTCAAGAACATTAAAGAGAAAATGCCTGTACATGTGCCCAGGTGAGGTGTAATCACAACTCATGCACTTGCAGTCAGGTTTGAGCCATTTAGGTGGTATTGCCTTTTTACAGTGTGATCCTAACCCATTTCAAAGTCATTTGCTGCTAAACAAGTAAAACGCCTGTGCAACAGCTGCTCCAGCCTGAACACATCACACTCTCTTCTTCTCCCAGTAACTTTCCCACCTGAACACAGAGCTTAACCCAATACCAGAATGGAAATTCAAACAGCACTGACCATCCTTAGCTTCCTATTAAGGCAGAAAAGCATTTCAGTGCAGTTGGAGATTCACACCTGCTTGAGCATCCTTTGGTCCCTAAACACTGGGGAAACATAGAGCTGAAAGCAAGATACAGCATTGCCAGGTCCTGGAGTCTTCTCCAGACAGATTAATGACCACTTTGCTGGCTGATGCAGAGATGTCTCACAAGAGAGGCCTCCCCTCCATCTTTGCTTTAAGTATGTGTTTGATTTAAGGAATTACCATTTAAAAGATACGAAAAGCCTAACACAGTCATCCATTCCAGGAAAGAGAACAGCCCATCTTCTTGGCAGCTCCCCTTCCCCGACAACTTCAGGCTCTCACATTTTTCTGGTTAACAGTACACAGATCATAGTTACATATTTATTAAGAGGCCACTTATGTTCAGCTTGGCACAAACATGCTGTCTGCAGTGGTGTTTAATTAGAGATTAAAGCCAAGGAACTGGATAATCAGGCCTGCTAATGAATCAGGAAGCTCAGTAAAGCTAAGAGATAAAGATTGCAGTGGCTTTACTTTATCTATCTGTATTCCTTCATCGTATCCTGCTCCTCCAACCTCAAATTGCAGGCTTGGCTGTGCTGCAGCAGAAAGGCACCAAAGCTTTATATTGCCACACAGTCCAGGTGATGGCAGAACACATCCACATCCTCAGGGAAGCCTCACAGTTTGCTCCAAGATCCCAGGCTAAACAAAACCCATCAGTTATTGCACTGCTTCCAGGGAGCCCCAGCAAAGAAAGAGATGTTTAACTGCAGTAGCAGCAGGAAGAGACAACATTTAAGGCTATTTTTTATTGGATGGACACTAACCATTGGTGTTTAGTAAATTTCAAGCCTCATTTGGCACAAAATTGAAACAGTTTAAGTCAACATTCAAGGTAAACGCCTGCATTTTTATGGCCAAAGACCCTGACTTGCTATTATTTGCTTCTGTGCCATTGGTTAAATTGAGCTTTTGTGTATTTACTACATCAGCCTAAACTCTAATCAGACTGATTGCTGGTGGAGATATTACGACTGGGAAAATAAACCTTTCACTGAGGCAATAGGAACAGAACAGACTTTGGTCTGCAAAGTCTTTCATAAATAAGAGGTCATATGTAATAATATTTGTTTAAAACTTCTTAGCAGAGCTTCTGTTCACAGACACTACTGGGTTTATAGGTCCAGCTTTAAATAACTACGTGGGTATATATTTGCTAGTAAGAAGAGAAATAATCCCCTTCTCCTAAGCCATCATCTGCTCTACCACTGGACATACACAGGGAGATTGGGGATAGTGAGAGAATAACAAGACAAGGAGGAAGAAACCAAAGTTTATTGTAGGAGGCAATAAGTTCATCACCCAAAGCCTCACAGAGCTGGCAGCACTCAGGCATTCTGAGCATTACTCAATTTGAACATTACCACCCTCCACTGCAGTTGAGGCCTGAATGCAGTGACTGTGTCACAGTTGATATCGGCAAGAAGAGTTTAGGTGAGCTTTCTAAACCATCATTCAGGCTCTCAATTCAACAATGGTAGAAGCAATTAATCCTGCCAGCACCTCTGCAAGGGACACAACTCTTGCCCAAGACGGGACACACTACAAGGAATTGCTAGGATATAGACTCCGTAAGTATATGGCCAGAGAGTCCTATCAAACAAAACACCATCAGAAAGCTGAGAGGTATCTTGGATTCAGAAACACTCATGGATAAACTGAAATGGAAACAGAGCACAAGCACAGCATCCAAAGCTTTGTTATCCATAAGAATATGCCACTAGAATGACATCTATGAACTCCTCTTTGGCATCAAGTCAGAGATGAAGCAAGCTTGACTTGATCACACAAGCGCCTGAGCCCCGTAAAGGTTAAGAGATCCTGCCCAAAGCTTCAGACTGAATGCAGCAACCAGCTAAAGCAGTAACACACAGAGATGGCAAAGCCCTTCAGAGGAGAGGCTGTGGCCAGAAACCTGGAGCTGAATGCATGCACCAAGCCAAGACTCACAAGGACAGATCCTGACTGACTTCTGGGGCAAAGAGAGAAAAAGGCACTGAAGCAGTCTCCTGATGCAAACACATAAATGTCAGTAAGCAGCATGGAGATGAAATGGGCCTGACAGATGGAGCCATCCTGGTTTTTATTTGTCTCCAAAGTTGTCAGTTCAGGTCTCCAGGTCAGAAATCATTTTATCTGCTAAACCATATGCTTTGTAGAACAAAATGCCTGGCAGACTTCAAGGCATATGTATTTTAAGGAGCAGAAAAACATGCTCAACATCTCTAGACACTTGCTTCCTATTATTACTGTGCCACCAAAGAGACTTTTCTCCTCTTGCCCCGACTACAGCCTGCAAATTACAGTGAGAAATAATCACACCACTTGAACATAACTGTTTACAAGTATCCTGTTCTAAATGCCTCATAGATAAAAACCCAACCCCTTGGCACTCAAAAGCCTTTATATGAATAACATTTGGAAAAAGCAGAATAAATCCATCACATGCCCACTCCATGATGCCATCCCAAATGCTTCCACCACAAAGCCCACTAAAAACACCAAATCCCCTGCATCCCCATAGCCAGATTCACAGCCACCAACTTGAGCACTCTGAATAAATGTCCAGGAGAAATCCAAGTACTATCTCACTGCCATGCCTCAAGGCCAAGGGTTCAGCACAAACATGGGGTTTGGGGCAGTGTAACAGATGCTGGTGAAGGTTGCTTGATGAAGTTATATTAAACTGCCTTTTAATATATATATAGCCACTTTTAATCCAGCTTCTGGCCATTCTAACTAAGCAGTAAGTAGAGAAAGTTGGATTCTGATCTGACAAAGCATTAGAGCTCCTCACCCCACACAGCCCAAACCCTATTCCCAGTTTCTGACAGCAGAAGACCCAAAGCAACACCCCAAGTTATTAGAACAGGACCCTGTGGGCATTTATCATCCTTTGCTACAGAGCCATGGATTGTGCTTGGCTGTTGATGTGCCTGCCTGGAGCACACAAGATCTTACTGGAGGCGCTGAGGGCAACTGCTGCTTCTCATGTGTTTGAGCCTTGGTGACAGAAAGCTGCAGAGGCAGGTTTTCGATAGGGATGATCAATCTCCTACCATTTTCTGCTGAAAACCAGGCTTTGACTAAAAAAGCCAGTTTTTCACTCAAGAAAAAGATTGGTTTTTTTTTTCCCCACCAAAAGAAGAACCCTCAGAATGAAGAGTGACAAGTTGGACTTTTTGTCAGAGGCAGCAAAAACCTGAACTACTTTAGCAGGGAGTGAGATGTTTTGATAAGCAGCTCTGTTTGATCCCCAGGACTCCTCAAAGCTTTTCCTCCCATCCCCTACCTCTTACCTTTAGGCTAGTTAAGACACTTGCCCAATATTGTGCCGATGCACTTGAAAATAAAGGCTCAGAGGATGGGGTGCTGAATATCACAGTAGAAGAGCAAAAAAAGCACCGGGATGGCTCCAACTTTCTTATGCTGAGGCTGCCTGGGGGAGCAAAGCATTTCTCAGAACTGATTTATGAGCAAGAAGGATGGACAGCAAAGGGAAATTCAGAGGCCAGCACAAAATATGACCCCAAAATACAGCCTTATGGAAACGGTCTGCACTCCAAACCCACATAACATTCCCCCCACATACAACACAAGATGTGCAGCTCCAAACCCACAATGCCCCAAGAACACTGACACTTGGGGGCTTGAAGTATTCCAGCACCCTACTGTTATTAAACATGCAACCTTATGCAAAGGGGGAAAAGAAATGGTTTTCCTTCCTCCCTGTTTCATCAGTTTCAAACCGGCACTGCAAATAAAGCCATCCTGCTTCCAGCAGTCTCTCCTTGGATTCCATTAGCTCTTGTTGCATACCCGTCTCCATTTCTAACACTCTGTCAGCTCCTGGAGTTTTCCAAGATTTTTTCCATAGCAGCACTTATTTTTTTAGTAAAAGAAATAATAAAACAAAAACAGAGAAAAAAAAGACCATTTCTGGGAAGACTTTAGAGCAAGACCCTGGCCCTTTGCTGCCAAATTGGCAAAAGCTTTGGAGTTAACAGGAATCTGTTGTAACAGATCCATCCAAGAGGCACCATATTTCACTGGCACACAGGGTATAAGCACTTCTTGGACTGCTCTGATACCAGCAAGCTGTAGGGCTGGTTTATGCCCCCCAGATTGGAGCTGGCTTTAAGAGCATATTTTCCCCCTCTTTACATAGCTTTATCCAATTACCAGCTGTCTCTCAGAGGGCATTGTCATACCCTCCAAATAGATAGCCTATTCAGACCAGGAACACTCATTGTAATAAAACAATGCAAGCCATCCATCTAGCAAAGCAGTATATCTGCACCTTGTACAGAACATCCACAGTGGCATGGATCTGCATTTAATGTAGCATTTTGTCTTGGTGACATCCAAATCTCCCACCTGCTGAGTTTTCAGATACCAAAGCAAATGAACTGCAGAACATCAATTCTCCAAGGAGCAGAGATGCTGCTCCTGGCCACAGACTCTACAGCACCCAAAAACCACACCAGAACAAGCCCTCAGTAGGGTTTCAATGCCATCACAAACCTTATGCCAAAAAATCACACCTTACAGTAGACTTTAAACCAGAAAAAGGTCTCAGTGGGATATGGATGCAGTCTTAGTCTTTCTCCTTTAAAGAAAGGAGGGAATAAAAAGGAAAGCTTTTGACAGTGCTCTGCATCCCTAAAACTGCACGCTGCAAGTCTAAACATGCACTAAAGCAGCCTATGGAGTTTGCTATGAGACAAGAAAAGCCTTGAAGCTGCCTTAACACCAGGGAACACAAAAGCCCATTGAAGTTAAAGACTGATGAGCAAAAAGCCTGGACAAAGACATCAATTCCCCTGCTCCCAAAGCGCTTTGGGAGATGCACATCCACAAACAAGATGTGTTTTCCAGCCCGGTGCTGACAGAGGACCATGTCTCCCACTGATGATCCTGCTCTGCTGCTGCAGTGCATAGAACCTCCCTCATCTATAAGGGAAACTGGTGCTGATGTTTTCATGTCTCATTCATCTTACTAAGCCATCAATCTCCAAGTCAATAATTGGTAAACATGCTTCAACTTTGGCTTCCTTGAAGGAACGGTTTCACTAGCAGCTACTTCAAAATCTGCTGGGCAACTCCTTCAGTGTTTCACATGTTTATCACTGTCAGTAAGCAGCTTCTAAAGCGGTTTTGCTGTGCCTTGAATTCGCCTTCTTCAAATTGGTCTCTCAAGTACCGCGTGTATGAGTTCAAAGACTTGAGATGTTAACAGCAGCAACATATCTTGGCATTTTTCTGTAGTCTTACTTGAAGATTCTTATTCAAAAGAACAGAAACTATTTCTTAACAACTTCTCCTTTTCTCCTGACATGAGAAAAGCTTTGTCTCCCTTAGCTCATTCCTGATTGCCGGTCAAGGAATCAAAGCCTGCTTCAGACACTTCCAAGCCCTCAAACTGCTGACCACCAAGCATCAGAGGTGGGTACAAAAGTGATCCCGGGGAAGCAGAAACACCTTCCTGCTGTCAGTAGCCAAAACAACACTCTTTGTGCAAGCCAAAACCAGACAACAGGCTGCAAGTTGCAATAAACCCCAAACCAACTTGGGTTAACAAGTTAGTTTCCTATAAGAAGGGAAAAACTACAGCAAAAGCCAGTTTTCCAGCTGCCCTGCAAAACTGCATGGGATCTGAGCATGGTTACAGCCTGCCGCACACATCCCTTCACTTTGCAAATGCCTTATCTCAGGATGTGCAAATCCATAGCTGCAAACAATGAATTACTGCCAGGACCATTCTGCCCAGGGCAGTCTTTGGTGTAACAAGGAGTAGGATTTAGCTGCTCATCACAGCCTGCAGCGGGATACAGCCCAACCACAACACCTTCCTGCTACCAGTTCATATAACTGCAGGCAGGACTCTTCCTAAAGCTCTTGTAGGTAGATAAACAGGAGTCCCTCCGCTAGCATTTCCTTGTGCTCTCTATGAAATGCCTTGGGGTAGTCAGATAACTCCAAGCTTCCTGGGTAATTCTCATTTTGCTGTGATCTGGCCATCTCCTCAGAGCAACGAGGCCTCTCGATGCCAGAATTTAACAACTGCAACAATTCTCCTTAACACCTCCTGCCAGCATTATTGTTCATCGCTGAATTGCTTCATTAATTCCCAGTCGATACAACCAGCTCCCTTTTGTCAATCTGTGTATATTAACATATAATTTCAATGTTTGGGACCATTTTCAGCCTTGGAAATGAAATTAGCTTCTAGTGATTAAAAGAAGTTCTCCAGACTGGGCAACATAACCAGCTCACAAAAGCTAGAGATTGATCTTTGCAATGGCAAAATGTAACAGCCATTCCCAAATTACAAGTTTACTGTTACACCACTCAATCCCTGAAAGCTGTTTGCTTTCAATGTCTTGGTTTTGCTTTCGCCCCAAATAAACATAGGCAGACTTCATAAAAATTGCAGCCCTGTTTCCAGAGGGTTGAAAAGCCTTTACTGTATTGGGAGGAATGCAATTCGCTGCTAATGGGATGTCAAAACCGGCTCTGTTGAAGGACATGAAGTGTGTGGCGGTGGAGAAAACCTCACCACGTTCCCTGTTAACATCCCCCTTTGCCACTTGCTGTCGGAATTGTGTGTGACATCATCAAGCACAGCTAATGAATTAGACTTGTCAGTAGGAATGCTTCTTTCTGCAATAGGATTGGGAAGTGACACTCCTGATGGAGCCAATTCCAGCAACAGAGTGATTCAGATGGGATTTATGATCTCACCCTTCCCTTCCTAGGGTCTCTTCAAAAGACAAGGGCTTCTACCGGGCATGTGCCCAGTACAAGCAATAAACCACAGGTGACCTGTTGCCCACAGAAGTCCTGGCTGGTGGGATGGTAGCAACACAATTACAGGATGGTTTGGATTGGAAACAACCTTAAGATCATTCAGCTTCAACTCCAACTCCAAGCCACATCCAGCCTGGCCTTGAACACTGCCCATTATGAAGCATTCCCAGCTTCCTTGGGCAGCCTGTGCCAGTGACTCACCACCCTCATAGTAAATAATTCCTTCCTTATATCTAACCTAAGTCTCCCCTCTAAGTCTGAAACCATTACCCCTTGTTCTATCATTACAATCCCTGATGAAGAGTCCCTTGTAGGCTCCCTTCAGGTATCGGAAGGCTGCTAGCCTGCTCCTCATGTGAAGGTTCAAGTCTAAAGTGATCACTAGCAGGCAATCAAAGGCAAGCACAGACCACCCTGGAGTATGTGTGGTTGTCTCTACAGCTGCATGTTCAAATTTGGCCCGTGGTGTGCGCTCAGGGTTAAGGGATTTTCATTACACACTTCATACAAGGCCTCCTTTTGCACATTCTGCCTTCAACATCACCTGAAACGGCTTCAGAGGCCCATGTGGCCAAGCTGTTGAGGTGACTTGATCTCTGGGACCTCACTGATCAACAGCATCAACATGGGGAGGTGTGAAAACCTCCAGGTCTGGAATCGGATGAGGAACTAACAACACGAGTTTCCTCAAGGGGCAGGAGATACAAATGCAGAACTCAGTCTGATGTGCTTGTCTAAGGAATACCTAAAAATCAGAGGAATCAACTGACAGGGAACCAAAAGTCAGGGCTTTTTGGAGAGATGAGGAAACTAGCAGTGAAATGGAGATCAAAGATGTACAGCTGACAGAGCTGCCAAGGCTCATTACAGCTGGAGTGAAATCAATGCCACTGAACTTAAGGGGAGTTTTCCAGCACATCCTGAAGTTTTACCACAGCCCAAGCTCCACAGGTCAGGTGAGCCCAGTCCTTCCCAGCTCTCATTTACAAGTGTTGAGCTCTCCTGGCTGAAGAGTTCCCCTCCAGCACTGCACATCACCAAAGAGAGGGCCGAAAAGCTCCCCACAGCACACAGCAATCAGCACTGGGTTTAACAGCAAGGTTGTGCAAAGCAGCTGTGCCAGCAAAGACAAAAGGAGGTTGCAGCATCACCTGCCCACAGCGATGCTGATCTTTATGGGAAGCCACCTATAGAAGAGAACCTGAAGAAGGTCACTGCTCCAATGAGAAGGAACAAGAGCATCCCTCAAAATGCTGTGGCCAGTGAGGCTCAATTGAGATTCCCTCAATGCAGGCATGTCTGTACAGCTCTTTCTTCCCTCTTTCATGCCTGAGGCTGTTAAGGTTCTGAGTTTCTTGCTTTTATGTTGGAATGAAAATATCATGATGTACAAATTATTACTTTGTAATTAATTATGCAGAGTAACTAAAGTGAACATGACTCCAGCATTATGACAGCTTTGAAACTTACCACTTTGTGAATTAATAAGTCATGAATCCCGTTTGCTGGGTGCATGGTTAAAATAAGAGATGGTTACCCAAACAAAAGCTAATTGTGCTATGACAGAGCAAGAAGGAATCTCAGTTTATGCTGGCAAGGAGGACAGGAAAAGGTTTGTCTTGTCTTTCCCCTTTTCAACTGCATGAGAAATACTGGCAGGGATGAGAGGATCCCACTCCACACAACTCCTCATAACCAAGCCTGACTGAGATTCCCCCAGACTTGGCAAGAACCTACATCCTCACTGCCACACAGCCAGAGCAGGGAAGTACAGACAAGGTAACATCTGTGAACATGATGTATTTAAACCAGACAGCCAGATCCAGGAAGCATTCTGGTGTCAATGAGTTTTCCCCGCCTTCGGTAACTGCAGGAGTCATCTATTCCTCCGCCACCTCCAAGCAGCTAGCACAAGCACAGTCCCAGCTCTGAGGTCTCTTTAGCTCCTCTATTCCTTCCCAAGAAAGCTGTTGGAGGCCAAAGAAGCACCATTATGCAAGCACCAGGTTTTGGCATCGCGGTAGCACAGCTCTGCAGCACATGGACCATATTCTTGCTCTCCCTCCCCATCCCATCCCACTGTCAGAGTGGCATTTAAGTCACTCCTGCTCAACTGGCAGGGCTGTGCCTGAACAGCAAAGCCTGGAACTACAACTGAGGGATGACCTTGGCAGTCCTGGGCAGCAGTAATTACAGTAATTAGTGCCACATCCCTACATGTCAGCCTGTTAGCCAAGGATCTACGGACACCTGCGGTGCAGGATGTCCTGAGTTAATGACCAGCAGCTCAGGGACCAGCTTTTCCCAGCTCTTGCACAGCAATAAATCACAGAGAACACGCACAAGAATGCCAGCAAATGGCCGGGATGTGTCCCCAGGACAAGCCAACCCTGCTTTGCTCCATCTGGCAAGCCAAAGCCATCCAGGAACACTTTGCTTGTTGCACTGGACAGGATCAATATAACTCTCAGAGCACAGAAAGGTTTCTACTGGTGCCAGATCACACCTTTATGGGGGAAAAAGACAGGCTACAGCTACGTGCCTCCCCCCAAAAGAACTACTGCCAGCCTAAACCATCATAAACATGTCCACAAGCAATGGGAGCAAACATTAGCTTCGTTCTCAGAAACAGCACAGCCCCATCTTTCTTCAGCACAAGAGCATGTTTCCAGCAGCCAACAGAGGTTTAAAAGAGGCTTCTCCATGCAGTATTTTCCCCATCACTTTTTCCTGTATCAGGCACTATGGAATCAGCTGATTTGGGGAGGATAAAAGGGGGAGAAAGTCTAAGGAAAAAAGTCACCTCCAAGAAACCTGGATAAAGTAAGAGCTCCCTGATAAGGGGTTCTGTATCAGCCAGTTCAGCTGGCTATATGGTCCCAATCACTGACAAGGTGCTAAAGAGGTGACGGATGGCATCTCAGCACATTTTCTATGCCAACAGGTTTCAACAGAAGGAGTCCCAGAAGACCTCATTTCCTTAAGAAGGGGGTCTGAGAAATACATGTATAATCAACCCATCATCTAGTACTGCTGTATCAGCCTATGATTTGCTTAGTGGCTCCTAAGTAATGTCCCAGGGAGCCTAAGCAAGCAAAAATCACAGAATGGTTTGGGCTGGAAGGGAAATAGCCCTGCTGCAGCCACAGATATGCCTCTTTCCTTCAGGTAATGACTCTTCTTCTACAAAGCAAGGAATCAGAGTTATTCGCCTCCTCAGCCTGATGCAGGCTGCAAAGAGAAGCGTCCAGCATCCCTATGGCATGGACCTGCACAGAAAGGCAAAGGCTAAAAACTCTGCCTCTACACACGGTTTGGATCTTGGGAGAATGTGATTTCCCAAAAGCAACATTACCCCCTTGAAAAGTCACATCAGGAATAACCACATCCAGGTTGGATGGGGCTGTGGGGTTGGAATGGGATAATTCTTAAGGTCCCTTCCAACCCAAGTAATTCTAGGCTTCTATGACACCATGATAGCTGAGAAGGCAAAGATGAAGCAATGTAAACCTTGGTCAAGACCTGCAGAAAAGCAAGCCCCAGCCCAGCATTAAGACCTCCAGCCCCACAGGGAAAAGGCTTCCCTGTGCTTTGATTCATCTCTTCTGTGGTTCCCAGAGGCAGACCAAGGAAGCACCATCAGAAGGCTGGCTTTGCAGGCTCACCACCTTCCAACCAGCTGAACCCCACTGTCTTAAATCACTCATCACAGCATCCGATGCTCCTTTCATTAATTCATGTTTATGCCTTTATCAAGCCAGGTGGGGAAAGTCATTAGTGCTTGACAACAAGGCCAGTGTCTCACCTGGGCTACACCATGCAAAGCAGCTGCCCTTCCTCAACCCACAGCCCAGCAGAGCTCAGATTGCACAGGGATGAAGCATCGGGGCAGGTGACTGCAGCAGATCAGTGGGATTTAAGGATTAGGGGGAGCGGATTGTCAGATTCGAGGAGGGATCAGTGTGAAGGCTGAGCATGAGAGCAGATGTCGGCGATATCCCCACACTGCTCATCCCCTCCCTAGCCCTCTCCCTGACAAGCATTATCCACTCTCAACATCAGATCTCCCGTCATCCCTTTTTCCAGTCACCAGCCTGGCTCTACAGGAGCAGCTGCTCTTCCCAAATCCACAGGCAAAATGGCTCAGTTAAAGTGAAAGATTAAAGGTGTCTATCTGGCTGCCTTCCCATGTTTCTTTTGCTCTTTCTCTGTGACACAGGCTCTCTCCATCACTCAACTAAGACACATCCTTATCCCCACAGTACAAGCCATGGAACACCTCTCACCTGCACAGCCCTCCTCTTTGCCCAGGGAACAGCAGGTCTTTAGCATGAGGACATGGAAAAGAGGTCCTGCTCTTAATCTTCCCCATGGAAAAGCCTCTGAGGCCACCAGCCCTACTGCTCCCAGAGCCCTCCTGGTCCTGGTGAGATGCAGCACACACACACCCCAAGACCCACAGCACTTATATACCTGTTTATGTTTGAAAGCAGACCTGCAGCCAAGTCACTTCCTGCAACACCAGCAGCAGATAACAAGTCCCAGAGGCCTCTTTCTTAAGAGGCTCCAATAGTTTCCTCCAAAAGCTCCACTTTAGCAGCTTTCCCAGCCTGACCTCTGTCCCTCCTTGCTGGCACAGACGTGAGGAGCCAGCCCTTCACAATGGGGCTGAAAGCTTTTCTATTCCAATCCAGAGGAGAGGGTGTATTTGGCACTAGACCAGGTAGCCTCGAAGCAGGGATAAGAAAAGACTCGGAATATAGGGAAAGAGCACCAAAATGTCTGTGCTGAGCAGCATCAATGCAAAACCAGTGGATGGGTATCCTGTCAGCACAGGCTAACTGCAACATGCAGAAAACAGGGAAAAGGGACAACAACGAGACCAAGCAGCTCCATAAAACAACCTCGCACATCAAAAGCTTCAGACAGTGGCAAAGCATCAGCCTCTTTACTGCAGCCACTTCCCAAAGGAGCCGAAGGGGATCCAGCACTCACCTCGCACCCTTGACAGCAGGGAAGAGAGGAACCACTCGATGCCACGTGGAGACAGGCCCTGGAGCTAAATCACAGCAGCACATGAAGCAACCAGACACCAGTTACCAGTGTCACACAGTGTGCAAGAATAAATAGAGTATAAATAAAGCAGAAATAGGATGGCTACCACCAGCTCCTGTGGCCCAGCAGGTTCCCCCTGCTCCAGGACGACAACATACAGAGGGGGAGGAAGGCAGGAAAGGGAAGATAAATAAGTAACTCCCCCCTGCATGGCTGATACAGTAGACAAGATTTAATAGACAGAGTGTACAGAGTCTTATCAGCACAACTCACGCTCAATAGTGCAAGGGAGGGCATCATACATTAGCTTGCTTTGACCTGCAGGGCCCTCAGTGGGGATTTTCTCCACCACACTGACATGCCGTTGTTTAGATGCTATGCACATCTCGCCTGCATGGAAACATGCTGACACTTTGGAAGCTTTTGAATGCAGAGAAAGAGCAGAGAAGGGGAAAAAAAAGATGTCTGGGTCGAAATGTTTCTCTAATAGTTACAGATTTAATTCCATGGTCTGGAGGGAAGGGGGTGGGAAAAGAGATTATTTTCCCCCTATTTTCTTTTCAGAACACGAAGAAACAAATCCAAAAGCAAATCCCTGCCCTGGTCTGCTTCACTTTGCTTCAATTCTCTGGTTTTGCTGTAGCTTTCTCTTTCCCTCCCACCTCCATCAATACATATAGGATGCAGGGAAAAGCTAGCACAAACAGTTTATGCTTTAGCTTAGACTAGACACGCCTGGATTCCCCGAAGGAGGAACAAAATAACATCAGATCTCTCAAGATACAAGGCAAAATAAATGGGAAACCAAATTCAACCAGGGGTACCCAAGCCCAACGCATCTGATACAAGAGAAAATGTACCAAGATGCGACTGAACTGAGAAACTTAGGGGGCACTGGATGAAGAGTTTGAGCAGGTTCAAGGAAAGATTGGCCATGTCTGAGAGTTAAACATCCTTAGGACTGTTGGAGGGACATACAGCCTGAAGGTGCTTAGGTGGATTTTCACACAGCCATGCAGCTCCAGGCCTTCCTACAGCCTAAACAGAGAGCCAAGGACTCCATGGGATTTATTCATGGTCCTTTAAAGCAGAGAAATATGAGGTGCATGAGAAAACCCCAATGCTCACCAGCCCATGAGCTGCCTGCTCAGTCCCTAAAGAGGCTGCATCACCGCTGCAAGACTGAGTACTGGGGAAGATGTCCTGGAGGACAGGATGCCAGGGCTGCATGAGCATGGGGAGAAGGATTCAGAGATGCCTGGGGGCTTCTCCCATCACATTTGTCAAGCAGGTAGATGCCACCCCAGCCCTGCAGCCAACTGTAATCACAAGTGTGTGCCTGGAGGCAGAAGAGTGCCAGGTTTCCAGGGTACAGGGGTAGTTTCACTCATCTCCATCAGGTGCAAGTGGGATGCATGACCTTTATGCATTACTTAATGAGTTTCCCTTTTGTTTTTAAAAGCAAAATTTGGGTGCTGTGTTCCCCAGGAACAGGAAGCTTGGCATGATGGAAGGGCTGTGTGCATGGATACAGCAGCCCAATACTCCAAAACGCAGATGGATTCCAATGCCAAAGCTCTGCACTGGTGGCAAATGCCTGAGCAACTGGACTTCATCTCTACTATCCCTAGAGTAAGCAACTTGTCCCAGCATCCCCCTGTGCTTGCAGTTACTCCATACACAGTGCACATGCAGCACATTAAAGAGCATCACTGGAGGCATCCGCCTCCTTCCCCAGATACATAAACCACTGCACAGCATCTCAATCACCCCTCAGGACCCAGCTTTGAAAGGAGAAACCTGCCTGTGCCAGCAAGGAGCTAAGGAGAGACAAATATGCTTCAGCTCAGGCCATGGTAGGTCATAGTGCTAAAAACCCATAAAACTACATGTTTGAGAAGCCACCAACTGGATATTGGATTGATCTTCTGTGCTGGCCCCGAACACCCAGGGTAGGCTGTTGAATGCCAGCAGATCAATACAGAGAGAAACCCTCAGTAGCAACTTTCTTACCCTACAGTCCTCAGCACACATGAATTGTTTTCTTTCCCATGGAGCTCCTCATAATTCATTTCCAGACACCCCCTCCCCTTTCCTCATAGATAAAAACAATATGTGACAGGTTTTCTTTATTCCAGTGGGGCTTCAGCTAATAAAAAGATTTATAATTAAGCCAGTAGATTTCCTTTTGCTATGCTGGCCTGGATTATGAGAAAGTATATTTATATGCAATTATGAAATGAACAGTATTTCTTACCCAAGTGAAGCTTTAAAAGTCATTATGAATCCATTAACTCAGCAGACCTTACAAAAGGCCTTCTCTGCTCTGGATTTATTTTAATTTAAAGCAGATAGGAAACTTTTCCCCTCCCTGTTTTTTTCAACCCCAGCTTTTCTGCACAGAAAATGTGCAATAATGGAAAAGATGCCTCAAATTCAGCAGTGAGGGATTTAACTACTGGCAAGCATAGCAAGCTCTGCAGGACTCAACACCACCTCCACCACTTCCCAAGTCCTAACCCTGTATTCGATTGCAAGATGACCCCACACTTGCCACCCTATGTGAAACCTGGGAAGGGTGTAATATTCCTTGACAGACCCCTCATTTGCTTAAACACTGCCACAGCATCATTACCCTGCTTCCTTTTGGAGCTCTGCTCCACAGTATTAAAGGGAACCTGTCATAAACTCCAGTCAGAGAACTGCCCTCACAGGTAGATCAGGGTGGAAAGCAGCACCAGAGCTTTCACGAGCATGTGTGATCACAGCTCTGGTGTTATAGCAGCAGTGAATGGAACCAGATGATCTTTAACGTCCCTTCCAACCTAAACTACTCTGTGATTCTGTGATGGCAGGATCCCAATGGTCCCCATGCCAAGACACGCTCTGGCATCAGTTTCTCCACTGCAATATTTACACCCCTGGCAATGGGAAGGGAAGCAGAAGCTGGAGAGGCTTAATCACCTCATTCAGTGCCACCATTGGGAGCAGGTGTAGAAGCCCTGCCTGCATATGGACCTACCAGGGAGAAGATGCAATCACAGGCACAGGATTCAGCACCTGTGGCATCAGAAAGAGATATTATTCTGGTTCCACAGCAGTAAAAAAGGTTTCTTCCTCCCAGTCCTCAATGAGTTCCTTCATGGTCTGGACTCTCCAGAAGCCCTACCTGCACCATCTGTACCACTAGCTGAGAAGATGGGGCTGTGTGGTATTTTAAACAACCAGTCATCAGGAAGAATAGCAGCCACCCAGCAAAATATGCTCCAACCCCACCATCTTTCACCATATCTTATCTACCCGCAGGATGAGGATGGCTCATTTTACTTGCCTGAAGAGGAAATCCATCTCCAAGTCACAAAGAAGGGCTCAGTTACAATGTCCTTTTCATTAGTGTGGTGGTAATAAAGCACAGAAGCATCCCTTGGCTGTCATATCAACAGCATCCGAGAGGAATTTGCTGGCAGTGGAGGCAGGGAAGAAGGCACCAGTGGTGTGGCTTCTTCCATCCATACTCCAGATGGAGATGGCCACCAGTTCCACACATGAGACCAGTTTCTACTCAGTTCAGATTATTTTGGGTCTTCCATCAAGTATTTATTGGGAACTATACCAAAAGACCTCAAGCTATCTGGAGAGCACAACTCACACTCCCCTTGGACATCATGGACAACACTGTGGTGGTGCTGCACATCTTCCCAAACTGGGCCCTTCATTGGGTACCTCCATCTCCAGCATCCACAGACACCTGCCTCTCCCTCCTGTCTGCTCCAATCACAGCAGGGCCTGAGTGTTTTCATCCTCACACGAATTAAATCTCCCTGACAGCCTCGATCTGCCTCTAGTTCTCTGTGACGCTTTCACTTCCAGTTGGCTCCATCAGCGACAAACCTGCTTTGACACCTTCGCTGTTTCTCAGTCTCATTTCCCCCGTGTGATCTGCTTCTCTCTGTCTCTGTCATGCACTATGCGATTTCTGCATTGACAAACCCATTCTGATCTCTCCCCCCTCTCCCAGTGATTCTCCATCTCTGCAATTCTTTCAGATACTGCATGACTGCTTTATTAAATAGGAAATAAAAAGGAACGCGGGCCAGGGAGTTCTCTGCAACCCAGCTGCTCTGGATGGAGTTTGGGGAATACAGCTATGGTCAGCTTCATTAGACTTGCCTCTCTGCTCTCTAACATTTGTTTCCTTAGTCATGAGTTCTTTGATTCAGATTGAGCAGAATTCACCATGTGTCCTGCACCAGGAGGAACAGAGCCCTGGGCTCCTGTTACCATTTTAATCCCCATTTGCAATTTACAGGAGCTTTGGCTGAGGGTGAAAGGGTCTGCATTTCATTACGATGCCTCAACAGGGACCTCTGCTAACCTGCACTGTGCTGCACTGTCTTGACACAGTACAGTGGCTGCACTTCAAGTGTTCACCATTTCAGTTCTATTACTGGCTCCAGCAGCTATTCCCCTCTGTTAGCTGCAAGGAATAGCAATAAGTCTATAATGAACTTTAAAGAGCAACCATGCCTACAGGTGTTCCGGCCTCAGGTAAGCTCATTACAACCTATAGCCAGGTCTTAAGGTCTGGTCTACATCCCCCCTTGATGCATCTCCAGAATAACAATCTTAGGAAGAGATTCTTGCACCTGCTTCATGTTTTTTTCCTCCTGAAGAGCCAAGTTCTTCAAAGGGGAGCAACTTTACTATGCTGTAAAATGGGAAGCACAATGCAGAAGCAAAGACTGGTGGAAAAGCATCTCTTTACACACTTACTTCAATCTACTGCAGTCAATACATCCAGAGTTGACTTGGTCACCTGTTACACAACAGCAACCGGTGTCATTGTGGCTATAAATCCATTTGGGAGATGCCAGTAATGCAGGCACACTCTCCCTTGCAGTTGGCCACTAACAAAACACAAAGACAGTCTGTTTAAAATGAAAGCAGGAGGTCAAGTAGTTAAAAGCTCCAAATTTGACCCTTCCTATTCCATTCACTGCATTTCAAAAGAGAACAGCAGCTTGGAAATTATGCTATTAGCAATAGCTAGAGGCTGTTAGCCCCAGAAAAATATTTGCTTTCTCTTGTCATGCCATCAGATTTATCAAGGAAGTGAAATCAGTCCCTTCTGTTGCTGAGTTCATCCTCCACACAGTAAGGGATGGAGATGTGGCTGTACAAAAGGCTCCAGCAGCAGCAGCCAGTCCTACAACACTGCCTGCTGACACTTGTTACATCCTCTACTCAGGATGAACCACACTCAAAGCTCCAAGTCTGGGGCAATGGGTAGAACAAAGTTACCAGGAAACCCAAAGCAAGTCCCCAAGAGCTCCAAGTCCTAGAATCAGCCTGGTTGGAAAAGACCTTTAATATCATCAAGTCCAACCATTCCCCCAGCACTGGCAAGGCAACCACTAAACCATGTCATCAAGGGCCTCACCTGCACAGTCCGTGAACACTTCCAGGGACAGTGACTCCACTGCTGCCCTGGGCATCCTGTTCCAATGCCTGGGCACCCTTATGGGGAAGGAGCTTTCTCTAATATCCAGTCTAAATCACCCATGGCACAGAGTGCTGTGCCTTGTCTAAGTGGCCCACAGCCTCTCCCAGCCCTGGCAGTACTCATTTAATCTCTCAAGCAGTTCTATTACTTCATATCTTGGTGTTCCACCTTGTTTCCAGCTTACGTGTACACAGGAGTTCAAACCTCTCAGCCCAAAGCCTCATCTTTAACACACAGTTGGCACTTGGGTGGACGCTTCCAGAGGAGATTTAAGAGTCTCAGGATGTGCTTCCTAAGGCTGCACCAGGGGAGATTTTCTCCCATAGATTTTCCTCGGCAGGCAACAGAGAGAACACAGGAGGCAGAAAGCACATCTTTAAATTCTCCCCAAGCTGTCTACTGGACAGACAATCCCATTAAGTGAAGCACAGGGACCTGAAGCTGTGTAAAAGCAACAAGGTGAATCTCCTTAGCACAGAAGCCTGACAGATGACTGCAAAATGCTAGATTTAACTCCCGTGTAACACAACAGACCGCAACGCATTACCGGAGGGTGAAATGCAACCCCGTTTTGCAACTCGTTGCACACAACCAGGTGATCTCCCAGCTGCCAACAGATTTCCTCCCTAAATGGAAGGACTTCATTTCTAGATGATGCAGTAAAGTAAGACCGATCTGAAGCAATACGCTCAAGGTCACACCTAAGGAATTAATTGCAGAGCAAGAAGCAAACCTGAATCCAACCATGAAGCATACTTAGCCCCAAAGCCAGTAGCTACAAGACATACCATTTATCAACATCTACCAAATTAGGCAGAGTACCATAAACTCATTGTGGAGTATTCTGTAAATGGCAGCAGAAATGCAGTTCAAGTCCCTAAGAGCATCTCACAGAGAAGCTGGTACACTAACCCAAACTCTTTTAAAAGGCTCCTCATCTAGTATTTATCTACTGCTCAACAGTCTTCCTAAATCTAAGGCACAACATGTTGGCAATGGGTATCTTAGATACTCAATTTAAAGTGTTACTGAAACTTCCTACATGTAGAAGATTAGCCACAGAGATCGAAGGCTGATGCATCCAGAGACTGCCTGTGACAAAAGAGATTTCTAACAGTGAATTACAGCCTTAAATAAATTGAACTCATATTCCCTAAGCACACTGCCCTTTGTACTGAGGAGTACAAAGTTTGTTCCATACAGGCTACTAACTGCAAAATACAGGCTGTTTGTGGAGAGGTTCATCTAGGGAAATACCACTGTGCTCAATGGCAAGGAGGAGGAGAAATACACCCAAAGAACCAGCCACTGGGCCAGTAATTAAGGAGGATCTACAAAGTTCTGGTAAACCAAAGTTAATCATATCCAGGTACCAGAGCTGCTTTGCTCAGCCTCTATAAATGCATCACCTGCCCCCAAATATCTGCCCTTACGTTTTAAGGCACATTGACACATGCTTAACACAGTAAAAACCTTAAGAAAATAAGGCCAGGAGATTACTACTCCATTTGGGAACTAGTGGAAATGCCACATCTCCAAACATGCCGTAATTCAGCCACCCAAGAGGACTCATAATGCTCTCCAAGTAGGTTTTAAAAGCAAGCTTTCCAGCAAGGGACATGGTGAGCCATGGCTGGGACTAACCCTTGCTGGCTGGAGACTCCTGCCTTCCAGCTCTCCATGAATAAAACAGCCTCTTCCCAAGCACATTGTGGTGGGATAAGCAGGAGCATCCCCTGCACCACAATTGCCTTCCCTGGCTCACTAATAACTTAACCTGGAGTGGGATCCTGTTCACTTCCTGCTGCAAATGGGATTCCTCCTGGCACTTTCAAGCCCAGTCTGTTTAAACAACCGAAGCTGTGGTTCTATAGCAGGTTGCACATAGTTTGGGAATTGTTTTTCATTCCCTTCTCAGCTCCAAGTGTTTCATTTGTTTGGTTTTTCTGAACCATAGGCATATTTGCATTAATGATACAAGGAATTCTTTGCTGGGTTTTCCCCACCAGTTCTCTGCCCTGAATATCAAGTACATCCACCTGTGTGGATGCACGAATCCCTCCTATCAATGGTAGCAGCAGGGCAGGCTTGGCTCCATTTGTTTTCCTTACGGAATCACACAGCAATTCAGAGTGTGCTCTGTAGGCAAAAAGTACCTTTGAAGCATGATAAACAACCAGCAAAACAGCTCTGGCTTGTCTTCTTAAAGAGGGGCCATGCAAACAGCAGATAACAGGGGGAATCCTTCACACCACCACTGCAGGGGCAAACAGCAGCAGGTGACAGAAGGAAACAGACTCACCCAAGAGAGAATGAAGCTAAGAAACCTTCTCCCTCTGCAAGATGTTCACAGGGCTGTTTTTCCACCTTCCCCTGTTGCAGGTGGAGGCCAACATGCTTCATTCATGGGGTTTTAAGAGGACAGTACGGGAAAAGGCTCCCAAACAAGCTCCTGACATGCCAAAGGGTGGTGGAAGGAGATAAAGCAATCCTCCTCTGCTGGTCTCAGACCTAAACACCCCCAACATTAAGGCAAGGCAGGGTCACAGACTGCACTGCACAGTGAAACCAAGGTGATGCTCAAGTCCTCCATCTGTACTGGAACTTGCTATGGATTTTCCTCCACATCTCCTCTCAGTCTCCCTCACCCCTGATGCCCCTCTCTCCATATCTCTGTCAACCCACATTCCTCGACCCATTCATTCCCCTCCTATAGCTATATCTTTCTCTTCGGGTTAGCGTTGCTAACGTCAGAATCATTCCATCTGACAAAGTCTGCATTCATCCGCATCTCCCTTGTCTCCTTGAATCTCTGTCAAGGCCTTTTCCACATGTCTAAGCATTTTAATGACATATGGTGCTGGGACTTGGGGGAGGGAGCATCACTCAAACAGGAGCAAGACAAAATAGTTTGTAATCAGGCAAAATGCAAGGGAAGGTCCTGGAATAAAACTGGATGGTGAAGGTGGCATCTGAAGAAGATGCTCGTACAGAAAGTTGGTCCATCACCACATTCAGTTCTTCTTCCAGCTCTCCCACAGCAGCTAGTTTCTTGACCAGAGGAAACTGCACCTTTTCTAAAGCAGGAAAGGCTGATCCTGCTCTATACCTCTGTTCCAGCCCCTACTTTGCTGACCATGTGTGACCACCAGCTGTTACATTCCACATGCAGATGTGCTGGCACATGGTGGAATGAAGGCACATCCCATCTCTTCCCAAACTCCAGGGTCTGTGCTTCATCCCCAAGTGAAGAACACTCCCAATGTCACCTAAAACCCAGCACAAGCTTCTTCTCCTTAGTGCTGCAGACTTAAAACTACTTTTCTCAAAGCAGTCTTAGAAGATCCCAAAGCTTCCAGACAGCTAAGAAGCCGCAGAAGTCTCTTTAAGACATGGTATTCAGTGGAATCCTACTGGATTTCTTGCTGAGTAATTGCATTTTGCCTGCTTATAATCCTCTTGCATTGTAATTCTTCTTCACCTGTCATAAACCAGTGAGAGATGAGGCAGGATGCTGGGATGATGGTTGCTACAATGAAGTGATCTTGTCCTAAAGGTGGTTCAGTAGGAAAGACTAGGGCACCAGAAGACAGAATAAGAAGAAAACAGACCTACATCCAAATTAACAGACACACAAGCTGCCTGCTCCAAGACAGAGGCAACAGTAACACCAGCTTTTCAAAATCCTCATCTCTTTAGGAGCTTTAATCCTATTGCAAGCCAGCTGAACTTCAGCTCCTAAGTGTTTTGGCAAATCCCACCTGGGCCAGATTAATGAGAAAGCTAACAGCAGCACAAATCCTTCATGGCATCCCATTTTGGGTACCAGGGACTTCCAGCCATAGCTGCACAGCTCAAGACTACTGCTGCCCAACAGGCTGCATGGCAAACAAACGTTAGACAGGATACATCCTGCATGTAAGGATTTTAGTTTTATTCAACTTATTCTCTATCCCTCACATCTTCTTGAGGCTTGGGAAAGCTTCACAAGACTTCACCTCCAAAAGCTATGAATATGGTACAGTCCCAGAGTGGCTTTCACATTTAGAGAACACTTGAACAGAGACCCCAAAGTCAGAAGCAAGATGTTCATGCTGACTGGGTGCTTCGTTCTGTGTGACACAGTTATATTAGAAGCAAATAAATTGATAAGGAATGCTGGGCAAAGCCCTCATTTGTCAGATGACAAGAGGGAAGGATGAGGGCATGATCCAGGAATTCATCAAGGAAACGTGTTGAGCTGTACAATACTTTAAGAAAGATGCTGAAGATACAGCAGCTTCCTTCTTGAACCCTGAACAATGAAACACAACACAACCCATCCCTTTAGCAACCAGTATTGCCTAGCACCTGGTTTCCCCATATCTTCTGAGGCCAGGAAGCTGAAGGATGATGGCCAGTGCTTTCTGTCCTTCATACCTATAGCAGTCAGGCTGACAAAGGCTGTAGCCTGCAAGCCCCAGAGCTTCCCCAGCCCTCTTTGATACAGCTATTTGCCTGCCTTCCTCTGGGGGGGAAGGAGAAGAGAATATATTCAGAGAGTGCTCAGTGCTGAGCAAAGTTTGTTTGAACTAGACTTAAATCAACAGCAACAAGAGCAGCACTAAGCCAACCTCAAGCACTTGTGAAAACACTCTGCTTTAAATAGTGACTCTTCAAGCTTTAACGTCATGTAAAGCTCAAGAAGATTTTATGGGCCACTGAGAGCATCTAAAGCCTTGGCATCCCATTTGCAATCCAAACAGCTTTGCACCAGCAGGACTAAAGCAGCTTTGCAGTGTGGGTGCGATGTCCCAGAAGCAGGGCTGGAGTTGGCAGGATTTTCAACTAGGAACCCTGCATCAGCCCAACCCACCCATATCTATAGCAAACCGAGCTGGAAATCACCCCCACATCAACTTAAAGTCATTTGGCTTGAAGAGAAGCCTGTAGTTTCCATACTGGGTGCGGAATTACTCCTCATCCTTTCTCAGCAGTCCACACAGATGCTATTCACATCTGTCACCAGCGCTGTCAGGGTCAAGGTACTGCACTGTGGTGGTCCAAGCAGGCACTTGGCATGCTCAGAATTCATTAAAGTCAAACATTCCTAGGACTTCCACACACGGAAAAGCAGATGAAGGTGAGTGGTTCCGTGTGGTGCAGGCAGAGGGGTTTTAATGAAGGTGTGTTTACTCAGGAGAGCTGAAGGGCTGTGTCTTCATAGCAGGTCAGGGGCTGCTATGCAAATACTAATAAATACTTTGCACTTTTCAAGCACACTTTGCCCAAGTGCTCTGCAAGTATAAACTGCACTAAAGCCTCACAGGATCTGGAAGGAGCAAGGGAGAAAACAGGAACAGATACTTTGCCCATGACAGAAACACAGACATCTGATAGTACCAACAGCTTTCCCAGCTCCCCCTGACAGCACTCTTCCATCCCTAACCTCACAGTCAGTGTGGTTGGCAGCTTTCTAGAAACAGCAGCTCGGTATCGATTCAGAAAACAGAGTCATCTGTGGTTCATTACACCCAACAGACTTCATAAGGGATCCTGCCTGATGCCTCAGCTGCTTCTAAGCCAGCTAAACCTGCAAGATCTGGTGCTGGGATAAAATAGTAAAGATTCTTATGAAACATCTTGTAGAGGACAAAAGCAACCACAGGGACAAGCTCATGGAGCTCACAGGGATTCCTGCAGGATTAACTGGCTTTCCAGGAGGTCTCCTTGGGCTGGAAAGCAAGATGCAGGGCAACAAAGCATGCAAAGGAGAGGAGGATGGACAGAGCTGCCAGTCAGTTCAACAGCTCTAAAGAACAGAAGCAGCTGAGGGCAACCCCATGCATAGCAAGGGGTTGGAACTGGATGAGCTTTAAGATCCCTTCTAAACCAAACCAGCCTGGGATTCTATGATACAGACAATATCCTACAGCTGCCTATAGAAGACGCAACCCATGGATATAACCAGTGGGGAGCAGAGATTCGCATGTCAAACAGCAGAGCCCTGAGCTGCCTGCTGGAGCCAGCATTGCTGTACTTCCAAGATACCAACTTAGTTTGAAATCAATAGCAATATTTATTGATCTAGGAAGGGAATATCGACTGAGGAGAGAACCCAGTCAATAGCAATCCCAATTGGTCATAGGTTTTAGAAGAGACTGGGGAAAAATCCCAATCTGAATATTGTTTCAGGACAAAACTCTGCACATGATTATCAGAGGCCAGGAGCAAGCCAGGGACTCCTCACTGTAATGCTGACATCCACAATGACCATCTGTGGGACAGCACATCATTACTGAGTGAATGAGAAGAAAAACCCTATCAGCTCTCAACACTGATCTATCTCTGGCAGAGAACAAGCTGCTAGCACGGGCTACCTTGAAAATCATAGCAAGAAATTTCAGCCTGCATAGTCAAGGCCAGATTCAGGCATGTAACTCAGTGATGGCAGGAGTTCAAGCACTTAAAATGTCTTTTGAAAGCACAGTAAAATCGTGCTGTTCCATCCCGCTTGGAAATGGACTGTACTGAATATCAAGGCCCTAAAGGCAAGACTCAGGCATTGCTTAACTGAGGCTGGGAGAGCTCATTGCAGCAGTTCCCTTTCATTTGCCAGTAAAATTACATCAGCTGCATAAACACACAAAACAGAGGTTATTAGAGGGGCATCCTCAATATTGGGATAGGGGCTGAGGAGAGATTCAACAACCCATTTCCTGAAGTTGAGAAGCCAATGCCCAAGCTCCAATAGTTTGAAAGCAGCAAAATGTCACCTTGAGCCCCACAAAGCATGGAAGTCACTGGGACCATGCTGCAGAAGCACCATCCTGTAGCTCCAGGGAGTAAGCCACCCCTTCTGCACTTCACAATACAAGGGGTCTGACCTAGGTTCATACTTCTCTAGGAAGCCCTCACCTAAATCTCCCTTTATTCCTTTACTGGCCTCCGAAGAACAAACAGCTCTTTCTGGCCCTTTGATAAGGCTCAGGCAATCCAATTCTGCCTTGGGATCTCACACCAAGGCAATGAAGAGCTGCAGACAGAGGTTTGGAAAGCCAGGGTTTTCCCCATGGCACATAGGCCAAAGGCTGCCAGCACCCAGGGAAGTAACTGGCACAACATGACAGCCCTGCAGGAGGATAATTGGGCAGACAGTGCTGTGCAGAGAGCTAAAGTGTTTACTGGCTTTAATATTTAATTGTGCAAAATGAAGAGAAAGAAGCTGGGGGAATCAGAGCTGTAGATAAGGAAGCACATGCCTGTCAGGTGCTCCTATGCCTCTGTGCCAAGCTAAGCACCTAAATGAGCCAAAGCACCAACCTCGAGAGCATGAGAGAGTTGGGATGTGCCCATCATGTTGCTGCTGCCAGGCTCCCTTCTACTCTCGCCCCTGGCAAAGGAAGAAGTGCTCTCCCCTGTGCTTTGGGAGGGAGACAGAGCAGACAAAGGCACCACATGCAGCAGTCCTGAAGGAACATAAGTGAAATCCAGCAGGTATAAGGTCAGTTTCATGGGACCTGAGCTACCTCAATCACTCCATAGCCCCCATCCAGCCTCATGTATAAGAAAACTATTGGCATCCACATCCTACAAAAACTCATAAGCATGACCCAGGTGAGGACTCCTTTCCCCTCTGCATTACCCAAGAGAGTTTGGCTTTGTTTGGTAGAGCACTACTCAGTTTGCAGAACAGCTTTTCTCATTCACAACAAAATGCCTTGCACTGACACTCCTTTGTTGGAAGGCTTGGATGGAAGGATGCATACAAGCAGACCCCTGCTACAGTAAAAGCCCCAGCAGTTGACTCTGCTTAAAGTCGCTCCCCTGTTCCCAATAGTGCTTGGCACCACTATTTGTCTTTGGAGGCAGCCTGGGAGAGCACAATCACTGACAGACACTCTCAAACCATGCTATTCCTTTTCCAAACACATACCAAACCAGCTCCAGCCAGCCACTGAAAAGCCCTACATCCCACCAAGGGAAAAGGCTGAACTATTGTGTGTCTAAAGCCGCTGTTTGTATTCTACCTCTGCATATGACCAAACCTAGCATGGAAATTAAAAGGAAGGCTGGCTCCATAAATATTGCAGTGTGAACAACACTGAGGTCTTTGCTGGATTAGCACCGCTAAAAGGAACTGCAAAGCATCCAACTACACAAGTGAAAGATGTTAATAGAGCGGTCCCAGTGGAGAGGAAGGCTGTATATTACATGGAGCTGCTCTCACATCCTGCAAAATGCACAGATTTAAATAACATTCCCCTTTCACACAGAATAAATCTCAGCCTTTTCACAAGGCAGCACAGGCCAACAACAGCCCACTCCAGCAGGCAGATGGCTTATGGGTGACATGGGTGACGGATTGAAGACCTGACATTTGTGTCCCTTGTTTGATGCACTGGTACCGCATAGCTCCACCAGATGAAGCTGGGTTCTGGCATGCCTTCATGGCAATCCTCCTACCCACAGCACTCTAAATACAAAGACAGGAAAGGGTTAAGATAGACTTTTTCTCTCCATCCTTTTAATTAAGCCATTAGTCTCTACCCCCTTAACCCAGGAATGAGAGACCTGTCTTCACACGAGCAAATGATTTCTCCAGAGTAATGAAGATGCATTATCATACAGGGGAAAAAAGAATCACTAGTTGCTATGTCCAGGACAATGTGATTGCTCAATTAATCTGCTAAAACAGATATTAACCCCTTCCCAGCACAAGTTTGGAAGGGCTGCATCCCAGCATACATGTGCAGAGAACCATCTCTTGTCCAGAAGACCTGGACCAGTGCAGAGGTCTTACTTGAACTGTTTTGCAAGCAAACCTTTGCCTTTAAGACACAACAGTAGATCTCAGAAAGATTTTCTGCAAGGGCTTTACAGTAGCAATAAGGGGCCTGGGGAGTTTCTCATCACATTGACAAGGCTCCAGATATCCCACTAAGGATTCATCAGGCTGCTTTCTGGTCCTAGAAGGACTCAAGTCCTTAACATTGAGGGAATTGATGGTGCAACATGACTAACAGCAGGGAAGGGATTTAGTGACACCGTGGATCACACCAAAGAGACCTCTTTTTGATGGGAGAACTCATTGCAAAGCATGTAGTGGGGACTGGCACCTTGAGTTTGGGTTCCCCACTACCCCCAAACCTAAAGGCTAGCTGCCAAATACTATCATTCACCTGCAACTTATCTAATCAGGATGATCCAGCTCACAATTTCCCCTCTTCATCGCCCCCAGGATGACTAAGAATAAGATTTAGTCATCTAAGTAGGGACCCATTATTTTCTCAAATATATAATTTCAGTACTTCTCACCTACCAAGACATCCATTAGGAAAAATGACTCATTAGCTCTTTCCCCTGCATCTTTGGCATCAATACTTCCAACACAGAGATGTGGGTCAGCTGATGCTCTTCATGATCTCCTGTCCAACCCATTCAATGGTTCAGGCTGAGAGGAGGGATAGTGGGTATCAGAAGCCAAAGTGCTTTGTTTAGACATTTTCCCATCTACATGCACCATGCAGACTTCTTTCTCCCCTCAAGACATATCTGAAGTTAAATTACTTTAAAAAAGGGGTTGGAAGTCTGAACAAAGCACATATCATATCAGATGAAATGTTTTATTTGACCTGAAACAAATATTTTCGGTTAACCCAATATAGCTTCAGGTTTTCAGCTCAGAGAGACAAGGAAGGGAAGAATAATCCATTACAGAGCTCCACACACAGCCTGTTCTGTGACTGTTGTCAAAGACTGCAGCTAATGTCAATATTAAAATACTGCTTTAGCAATTTATGAACATTATCTGGAAAGCTAAGGCACAGCTTAGCAGAGATGAAGCAAGTTACCCAAGATAATGCACTTTGACGTTAATATCTTCCTATTGTTCAGTTTGACTTAAATATAGATTTAGCCTGAAAAACATGGAGGGAAGCTTGATGGTTACATGGGTTGGAGATGATTCCCAGAACTGTCCTGGTGGGCAAGAACATCTCTGTGCTAAAGATGCTGCCTACATAATTCTTTACATGAAGAATGTGATACTTTGGACAAGATGAAAAGCTGATGACCTCCAAAATATGAGACAACCTGATGTGGCTGCCAGAGGGTTTATATACACACATAAAGGGTGTTGAGCTTCAGGACAACCAGCAGTCTGCAGCTACACAAGGTACATTTCCCATCACACCAGCAATGCAGCAAGCGGGTACCACACCTTAGTTTCAGGCTCTGAGGATGCATATGGCAGCTGCTTTAGTTAAAAGCAAACTAGCAATCTCTGCCTTCACATCTGACAATTGCCATGTGATTTCTGTCTCATTAAGCTCTGAAATGTAAAACAAATGGGATTTATGTGGCTGCTGTTTGGCATTCACTTGCATGGTGTCAAGTCTTGCCTTCAATGGCTCTTCAGTCTCGTCACTGTCTTAAGATCATTTCTGTTTGGATCCTAAGCCAACATAATACCTGATGGTTTCCCACCTCAGCCTGGAATACAACATGGGGAACAGACAGACATGGAGTAGCTTTAGCAAGCTAACCCTCCTGTTTCCTCCTCCACAAGGCTGTGATACTAGCTAGTATGGATCTCTGTCTTCAGGCTTTATGCCTCAGCTCTCAGTGTTTTGGGTACCCAATTTTGGTCATCTTAAAAGCCATGACATCTACTCCAGGTATTAGCCATTAAAGGTGGCTTGAAACACTATGAATTAGGCACCCAGAGGCAGAAGCATCACCAAGCTATAATGGCTGTTGGATCCTCCAGCCTAGCATGTCAACCCAAGGATGCTCAAGGAGTCAAACGCAGGACAATGGTACAAGTCCAGCTCCCCATGTCCCACCCCAGTGCCCTGGCACAAGGCCACCCTCTCACCACATGGAATACTGTCACCTCAGGCACAAAACCTCTTGCAAGCAACACAGCAAGCATGCAGGAAATTAGTGCTAGTGGCACTGAAGGAGAGATATTACATAGAGCTGCAAAACCAGGGAGAAACACACGAACAAAACACGAGGGAAACACAAAGCTGGACACTGTTCAGCACAGCCCCACTCCGCAAGCCGAGGCGCAGAACCTCATACAAAAGCAAGAGCTCCCACTGATGCCATTGTTGCACTTGCAGAACAGAGATTTCCCTGGAAGAAAAGCAGCCCCTGTGACTATTATTTATCGCCACGCAAACATCTTCCTCCTTGCCTTTTGTTGGTGCAGCACAGACCACGTGTGTCTCCAGCCAGGGAGAGCAAAGCTACCAGCAGGATCAAGGCAGGCTGAGATTAATCTGGTTTCGCATAGATAAAAACCACCCTCGCACAATCAGGTTTAAAATTAATATTAAAGTTGTAAGTCACCTTTGACTATATTAAAATATAAACCGGAGCATACAATAAGTCCCAAATAAGCCCCACTGGCAGCAGAACGGCTCCCTTATCAACCTCAAACATCCCCTGTACAATCATAACTGGAAGCCAGACTGCTCTGAAACTGGCTCTCCTGGGGCAGCACAATGTGACCCAATTCCTGCTGCCATCTCGGAAGCGTTCTCTTGGCCACTTTTCAGCAATGAACTCAGCAGCAGCAGAAGTCATCTGGGGAGGGAGAGCTGGCATGGGAAGACTTGAGCATTAAGCTATACCCTGGGTGGATCTGATGGAGGTACAGCACAGGGGGTAAGAACACAAGGGGACACAGTGCTGCAGTTCAGTGAAGCATTTGGGGTTTGGCAGCTTTTTGTCCTCCCTAGTAATGATATGGAGTTTTGGGTGGTTTTCTCCCAGCCCTTGGCTTTGTCTTCTCTATCTGATACTTCCTCAGCATTTCCAAACTTCCTTCTCTATTGCTGACTTTGAAAGAGATTGGAAGGCTCCCGCTGAGGGAGAACAGCATGGATGGACGACAGCAGGATTGATGGGCATCATAGCCCAAGCCCATATGCAACATCCCAAGGTCAGCTACTGAGACACCAGAAATAACAGCCCCATGGTGAAGGGTCATGGACTGATGAGGAACACAGAAAGCTGTGGCCAGCAGGCACCCACATCATCCTGGGCACTGCTGCAGAGTCAAGGAGAGAACAGCAGCACATCCATTATCTTGCCTACGGACAACTGCATTCAGCATCAGGTGGCTTGTGCTGGCTGTAACCAGCTCTAACACAGTAGTGATCCCACTTCACTATGTGGCAAGTCCATATCCAGACCCAGTTAGCATCAGTATAACCTTAAAGAGGCATCTCTGGTTAGTTAAAGCAGGATGAAACCACCCTTTGATCTAGATAGTTGCCTCCACAAGAGTTCAAAACGCCCAAGACAAAAGCTGCTGGAGCAGAAACCATCACCTCCAACCAGTTATACACAAGGGGAAATGGGTCTCAGGGAACAAGCAAGGGTTTTTGTGCTCCCAGAGAGCTCTCACTAACACAAGCTGCTTTCCAGCAGGCTGCTGCCTGCTTGAAAGGACTCCAAATAAATAAATAAAGCCACTGCTCATTAGGATGCAAATCTATTCAAGCCCCCATTTCAATCTGAATTCCAGGCATACCGTCAGAGTGCAAAATGCAAATGATACAAATGCACCCATATGAGGAACAAGCAAGAAGTCTGCACAAAGGGATTAGAACCAGGCTACTTCCCTCTGAAGACTGCAGTGCTGGGAGGGGGCTGTTGTCAGGGAACATCCTTTAATGGTCACTGGTCATGCAGCACTGAGCTTTGCCTACAGACTGCTTTTTAAAAGGCTCTGCAACTCTGGCTTCAGCTGCTGGAGCGACAAACCCAGCCAAGAAGTTACAGCCTCAGCACTCAGCAAAGGGATCAGCACTCATTCAGATTGGCCGAGGGGACCAGAGATGTCCCCCTTGATGCTCCAAGCATCTCTCCAGCACCAGCCACTTCACCTACTGAGCCATAGCTACAGGCCAGGAAAGTCAGCTCAGGGCAGCAATGTGGGTCTCAAGCAGCAGAGATCACCAGGAAGAGGGTTATCACCTCCTCGTGACAAGGGAAGTGATGCTTCCCCAGTCTTAAAAGGCTCAATCTCTCCTTCCCACAGGGCTTCAGCTGGAAAAGGTCTGCAAGGTAAGGAATTAAAGCCAGCAGCCCAGCTTGGAAGTTCCTCTGCAGACCAAGGACCTGGTTTTAACAGAGCAAGGTTCTGGGCTCCGTTTTAACACAAGCCCAACATCCTTTCTCTTGGCTTCCCAGCCCCACAGCATGGGAGATCCTGCCCCTAGCGAGACACAAAGCTTGGGCAGCGCAGATGGGAAGTGCGCAATTGCTTCCCCCTCCTATGTGTGCAAAACCCTCAACCCACCATTTACCGTATTACATTTTCATTTTAAAGTAAATATCTGTTTTCAATTAGTACTTACCGTGAGGGGCATGCATCACTGAGAACACTTATTTCTCTTCCTTTCATTATTAGATTAGAAGTCGCTCAAGTTTAACTACATTTAACAGCAGCAGAGTCGTAACTGCTCTGCAGATGCTAATCCACTTCCCACCTCCAACACCAATAACACAAACCTTAGGGCCAGCTCTCCAAATCAAGGTGCTGGCACCTGAACCTGCTGCAGCCCTGGCCAACCTCTCTGAGCCTGCCCATCCATTCCTTGCACATCCTGCCTCCCCGGCTGTCAAAATCCCATTGCTTCCCCTTCACAAGATCTCTCATTTCTGTCTATCAAGCAAGGAGGTTCACATGGATTTCCCCATGGTGAATAAAACCTGGAGCAGAGACTTGCCCAACACCACAAGCATGAGGGATCAAACAATCCCTAGTGTTCCACCTACTCCTTCATTCCCATTGGATGACAATAAGTACAGCACTTGACTAGCCAGTATTTTCCCCCACATCTTCCAAATGCATCCCAACCTCCTCAACTTCATCCCAATCAGAGAAGCCCTTCATGGGATCATCCCCCAGGCACATGCAGGAGCTGCTTGCTAACCCTCTGCTAGAGCACTCGTAAGCATAATAGTACTATTATACTTTGCTCATTATGCCTCATTTTTATTACATGGCCTCATTAAGTTCCAAAGCCTCTGTAATTTAACTGCATCCCTTCGTCTCCGCACAGGAGCTCCAGCTGCGTTTGTCGTCAATCACGATTAAAAACACAGGTCAGAAATTACTATTACACCCATTACTGCCCATCAATCTCTTCAATTGCCTCTTAGGTCCTTCCTTTACCTACTCAATGCACCAGGGCTAGATGAAAATCATTGGCACCTTTATAATCTTTCCATATTTCCCAATAATTATGAGCCGATTAAAATTAAGAAGGGTGCTTCTGGAGAGGAGCAAGTGAGGCACACGCTGGCACACAGTGTCCTCGTGGTGTACAGCACAATGGGTAATAAAATCACACAGGCCAACCAAGAGAAATAAACTGTGTGTTCGACAAAATGTAATTGTATCAAACCTACCACAAGGTGCTTTACGGATGCATAGATTAGGTTATTGCTGGTTTACAATTAAATATACTGTGATAAACTGGCATTATGGCATATTCAGAGGCCTGGACAAAGGCAAGAATTGATGCACATACCATTTTTAACCCCTGAGAAGGATAAGCAGCAATCAATAGCCATATATATCCTACAACAGCTTCCCAGCATCCATTCATCCACCAGAGCAGTGACACTTAACCTCCTTTGTGGGTACTCACCCTCCCCTTTGTCAACAAACCCAACCCTTCCTGAACTCAGTGTCAAAATTGCAGGTATCAAAACACTGTCTTTTGGAAAGCCCATTTCAGGTTTGATCCAGAACTCCTGACTCTATCCTGCTCCAGGAAAGCTTCCAAACATCACCTTTTCTTCCCAGTTTTAAAGAGGATGCTTCCACTGGGGCAGCAACGCTGATCTGCTGAAGTCAGCAGCAACTTGCACAGGTTAAAGAGCACTACACGCATTTCTGTGTGTGCTTGGGAGAAAGCCAAACCATGAGATTAAACCTACGTGTTACAGAAAGAAATCACTAGGCTGGATGGAAAGGTTGCTACAGCCACCGCTCTATAGGCATTGTGAAGGGACATCAGCTGTTTAACAACAGCATAAGGTCCTTTTTGTCCTTGAGAAGAGATGTTTCACCCTTCTGCTCTTTCTTCTCCCTATGTGCACTAATTCCCAGGAAAAATGTGCACAGAAGGATTAAAAGGGCAAATTTGGGGAGATCACAGGTAGCACATGAAGAGCTGCTGGGAGATGCTGGGCAAGTGCAGCAGATACCACACTGATGCCATGGAGATGCAATGCCTGGAGAAGAAGGAAGATGAGAGATGCCAGTTCTAAAAGAAAAGGCAGCCTTAGGAGGAGTTCAGCATCCAAGCGTGGCAATCAGTGCCCTGGCAGCTGCCTTTCTAGCCAGCCCATTTGATAGACAAGAGCTTTGAAGATTTCAAAGGCCGTGTTTCCTAGTTTATCACAAGTGTCCATCGAAAACCAACATTATCCTTTTAAGCATGACCAGAGCAAGGGGAATCTTCACTAGCTGTTCCTGCTGCAGGAGATACACACACAAGAGGCAAAGAAAAAAGATCCTTTGGACTTACAAAGCCATGCAGGACCCTGACAAGCACCCAGCCCAACTATCATCACTGATCTGCCAGGTGACAACATCTACACTGGTTTGGGCTTGAAAGCAAAAGGAATTCTGCTCTCCCACAAAGTCCCCCCTCTGCCCTATCTCACGTGTACATCATCAGAGTTGACGCCATGTCCTTATACTGCAACCCAATTGAAGGGGCATGAACACTTTCCATGGGGTGGCAGGCAGCAGACAGCCATCACCCTGACAGTGGGGGAAAGCAGCCACATGAAACAATGTCCATCCAAATGACCAAGCCACAAATGCAAAATGCACATCCTAACCAAGCAAAGGCACTCAGTAAGCCTTATACCTCACCAAAGCAAGAGCACATTGCATTATCCAGGATGTTGTGCTGGGTCAGGACAGCTTCAGGCACACAGGGACTGAGCTGGACTGCAGAGGTTATCTCAGCTGCACTTCAGACCTGGGTTGAAGCACATAAAGGCTATGGGACAGCAGGGCTGGAGATGTTTCCCTTGGTCTCTAGTGGGAAAGTGCATAAGCAAAGGATAAGCAGCAGTGCTGTCTCCCAGGTACAGAAAGACAACACCTGTCTTGAAGTGACCTGGCAACTCCCATCATTATAAAGGCAAATAAAGGTAATCACAAGGAGTCTACCAGCAAGTCAAGCTGCAGCTCAGACAGAAGGAGTTAATTTACAGCCACTCAGAGCTTTGATATCTTAAAGCTTTTCAGTCTCTGGACAAGATGAGGAATAAGCATAGACAGTGTCAGACTGTGATCAGGAGGACAACACACTGCAAACAGCTGTGCCTAAATTTAGCATCTGTTGGTTCTGTTTCTTCAACACTTGCGGGTGGTGGGGGGGGGTGGCCCTGTCACTCCCAGCTTATTAAAGACACATCCAGGAGGAATAGAGGAGTGTTAAAGCACATTTCAGGGATTAGGAAAGAATTATTTACCGTGAGGGTGCTGAGGTGCTGGCACAGGGTGCCCAGAGAAGCTGTGCCTGCCCCATCCCTGGCAGTGTTCAAGGCCAGGTTGGAAGGGGCTTGAGCAAGCTGCTCCAGTGGAAGGTGTCTCTGCCCATGGCAAGAGCTGGAACTGGATGCGCTTTAAGCTCCCTTCCAACCCAAACCATGATTAGCTTGTGGAAAAGGTTATAAAACAACTTAGCAAGGCATCCCCTACCAAAGCCATCCATCCTCTGTGGCTGCAGGACGCCCCGTGTTCTGCAAGGACACCCAAGGGGTTCATCACCCTAACCCTAACCCGCTCCACAGCATAGGAAGGGGAGCAGCCTTGGTTGAACCCCCACACTTGAGACTGATGCTCCCGCAGAGCTGGAGCCCATCAGGTCACCTTGCCCTGCTCCAAAGGAGTCCAGCACCGGTCAGATCGGGCTGCTCAGCTCCATGTAAGCGCTGCTGCTGCCACCGCCAGGCTGAACAGCCAAAGTGAGGAGAACAGCTGCATTAGCTCTGCCAGATGACCTGGATTGAGATCCAGAATACTCGGGTGTTCCTTCCCCTGTGCACCCCGGCGCATTCCTGCTCTAGTCTGAATTATGGAGACACCCCACATGCCCACAAGCTGTTTTGTTCAGCACTGTAAATGCGCAGCCTAATGAGGCGAGAGCCACAGTTAGCTCCGGCTGCAAAAGCCTCTGACTGCTGGGACACAACTGGGATGCTCTGCTCAAGTCACCTGGAACAACGATGGCCAGTCATTAGAATACACACTCTGCAGGATAACAAGCCCGCCCAGACCAGCATTAGAGGAGCTGATCAGGCTCATCTGACTCTAACGATTTTGTCTACAGTTATTTTGGTGCAGCTGGGAACAAGTGGCTGCAGTCAGCTGCTTGCCAGCTGGGGAGAAAGCAGCAGTTTTGCATCGTTGGGAATGGAAACGCATCCAACTCAGCCCCCTGCCATGCTCCCAGATTCTCTCCCCTTGCTGGCAGACTAAGACAGCATCCAGCAACACCTCAGGGTGAGTGGTGAAGATGTGAAGAGAGGGGTGGTGGAGAGCAGGGTTTTCCTGCAGACACAGCTTGAGGAGAGGATTCGAGCCCCTGCTGACAATCAAGCAGCACCTTGACTTGCTGGCTGGATTTAGATCCCTTTACAGGAGCCAGATGCCCTTGCCTGCCTGGCAGAGACACACTCTCATTCACACAGCTGAAGGCAGAGCAGCCAACGGTGACCATCTCCATCATCCACCTTTACATGCACAAGCCTTGCCAGCACGGACCAGCGTCACTCTTTCATGAAGCCTGAAGCTGCAGGCAAGCTCAGGACTGACAGCCAGCTCTCAAAGCACATCACGTTCCTCACCACAAAGCAGGAGAAGGCCAAGCCTCACCCTTTGGCCTTGCCAGCTGCAGCCAAGCAGCTCCCAGTTTGCACTAGAAAAGCACAGAGATAGATCCATAGCCAAAGAAAGAGCAGACCTGTTAGTCTGGAAGGAAGGTCCATGCACTCCTTTGCACCCCATCCAGTAAGGTGCTCCTGTACTCCATCTCCACACCCCCTGAGGATCCAGGTACCTCCATCCAAAGGGTTCCCCTCCATCCCATGTTCTCCACAGAGACCTGGCAAAATCCTTCCTGTTGTCACTGCCATGCTGGCCCTTATGCAAGTTCTTCTGTCTTAACTCACTACTGAGCATACAAGTGGGGCTGACATTTATTTAATCCTCCCAGCAATGTTGACTGTGTACTTACTGAAACACCTCATGCTTATGGAAGACATTTGTTTCCAAGCAGCTTATGCTAAATTGCAGTGATATAAAGGAAACACTTACCCAATATTGACATTTACTGACTGGCAGCATACTGCTTGAATACTCATTTATACTGGGGGGGAGCTGAGAAGGATTCAGGCCCTCCATTGCTGATCTTTTAATGAGTTAGGCAATGTTAAGTCGATGAGTGAATACCTGCCCAAAATGCAAGGTGGGACTCCAAACCCAAGGGCTTCTCCTACTCAATCCCTGTTTGAGGAGGGGAATAAAGTAATATTGGACCTGCAGCATAAAGCTTTGATCCTTCATCCAAGTGAAATTTGGAGGAAGTTCATCCCCTCCACTTGTGGTGCGTATTTCATGTGCAATTAGCAAGGCTCTCCTCGCCTGCAGCATGCATCCTGCTGGGCTCCATAAAAACCCATTATCGAACATTTCATGATTCTATGATCTTCTGCATTTCCCCTCCCACAGAGACAGAGCTGCTCACCCAAAAGGCTCCTGAGCTTTGCAGCCTGCGAGCAGGCAGGGTGCACACACACATGGCTTTGCCCCATGCCATATTGAAAATGACAACAACAGACCCAAGAACATCAATTCACTAGCACTTAAGAGGTGAATTAGCCACCATCTGACCACATACATATCAAAGCAGCACAGCAATTCCACCAAACACAAAGTCATTGGAAACAAAAGAAAGCATCTATTACCCTGCTTGAAAGCCTGACATGTTCGCATCAACGGTTAATGAGCAGCAGTTATGGCAAAGCCCTCAAAAACCAATCTCATCCTGCCCAAAAAGCAGCAGACCAAAAGCTCGCTGTAGCTTCTGTTTGCAGTCGGGGGCGGTGAATGAACACATTAAGACAAGATCTTATCCCGAAGTTAGCATCTGAATTTAACAATGCGAGTGTTCCACCTCCTACTTGTACAGCATGTGACATTGAGAGAGGCTGGAAGCCCAGAGCCCATCGCTAAGAGGTACACTCAAAGCACATTTAGGTTTTAAGCTGTTTAATGCAATTTAGCAAAAGGAAGAGCCACAAGTGACAGCCAAGTGACCTGCAGCTCCTTTTGCTCCACTTTGGAAGCTGCTGCCACCAGGGAAAGGCAAACACTTGAGCATGGGTCCTGCCAGCCAAGCGATGAATAAACAGGCTCGACAGTACTCAAAAGGGAGATTGCACCAGGACATCTGCTGGGCCACAGTTTCCAAGGCCAGAGCCCAGCTTTGCTCTGTCCTACCACAATGCCCAGCTCAGAAATGACTGTTCTCTTCTCCCCTCTTTGAGTGGTTTGGAGTACACACACTCCCTGAGGTGCAGGGAACAGACACCCAGTTTTGAGCAGCATCAGTATCCTGCTTCTCCAACCCTTGCCTGGAAATCAGTCTGAAGTTTTAACTTAAACTCTTCCCAGCCAAGAGAGAAGAAATCCCACACATTTCCTGGCATGCTGGAAATTAATACAGCAGGCAATGGATTCACACCCCCCCTGCAAGAGCTGGGACAAGTGCCAGCCCCCAAGGCAGGGCAAGCCACCTCAAAAACTCACAACAGCCTTAAATCTTAGCAAATAAGAGACTGATTTATAACCAATTTGCTTCACTACCTATTGATTTATTAAATAAGCTTGTACTATAGCTCTGCCTCTCCCTTTGGCCAGAGGTAGCTCCCGATGAAGTCAAAGGAAAGACTTGCATTGCTTCTGAACAGGAGCTCAATTAGGGCTTTCAGTAATTGCTGTTATAAATTTACTTGTCTTTCAAATAAATACCATTTAAAAAACCTGTTTAATCCTGCTGGAAGGATGCTGGGAGGGATGTAAACCAGTTCTCCAGCAGCATTATCCTAAGCCCTCTCTGCCCAGCACTGCTAAAGAGCTGAAAGCCAGGAGCATCACAAACTTGCATTTAATCCAAGGTTTGAAGTGAGCCACACTCTCCATCACATTCCTGCTCCTAGGAAAACAGTTTATCTAAAGCCCTTGATCTTCAGCCAACACACAACCTAAGGGGCACATTGGTCTCTCCTCTTTATTTACAGCTACAAAAGAAAGAAGAGCATTGAGCCTTTTTATTCTAACATACACAATCCAACTACAGAGGGACCGGGAGCTGGGGACATGCAGTGCTGGTAACCTGACAGGGATTCCTGCTCCGATGGAGTCCCCTAAAACAACAGGGAAACACAAAGTCATTGACATCTGTGCTGAGCACAAACTGCCCAGGGACCTCAGCCTTACATTGGGAGGGAGGGAGCCAGGAGGGATGCAGAGTCAGCATCAGGGCAGGTGCTTCTCCTGACTTTCCTCCCTCTGGCAAAGGGCATTTGAACATCAACCACAGCTCCTCCCTCTTGTTCCTTTCAAATAACTGAAACCTCACAAGAAAACCCATCTGAGCAAAGGCATCTGCAGCCCTCACTGTGGGAAGCATGGCCTGAAGATGGGCAAGCATGCGGAAATAGGAATTTCATTACCACAGATGCTGGAGGAGGCAATCCTGCACTGGTCCTCCAGGATAGCACAATACCAGCCCTAACCTAATGCTGATTTTGGCTTCCCTCACACACAGCCTGGTTGTGAACTGCATGCCCCTGCCAAACACAACTTCCTACCAGCAGCACCTCCCATCTCCACATAGCACGCTTCCAAACCATCATTGCCTTCTACCCAACCATCTTCAGGTGCAACTTTGTGCTGCTAGCATTCCTCCTTGGCTTAATTTTTAAACCCCATTAGCACTTGCTCACTTAGCAGCATCAGATGAGCTTCTTTTCCTTCCCAAACAGCTCCCCAGTGCTGGAATTCACCTCCTGGGTTCAGGAAGCACAGTTCTCCTGCAAAGCTACCCTCCTCTCCCACACGACAGGAGCTTTCAAGAGGGATCCCAACCAGATTCCCAAGCTTCTCATTAGCCAGAATTAATTCTCATCCATTCACGGTTGCCAGACCCACAGATGCCTCTTGCACCTTAAAAGAGGAGCGAAGTCACCAGCCCTTGTACACACACCTCTGTAAACTTGCATCTTTGCTTCCTGACACCCACTAGCCTCCTCTGAGATGCTCAAATCCCCATCTCCGGGTCCTAACCCCTGTTAGTGGGTGGAACTGGCCTGGTTTCTCCCATCAGCATCATTTCCCCCTTCTGCACCTGACAAGCCACTGGGAAGTTGAGCCACTGCTGCTAATAACGGCCCCTCTGACAGAAGATTGCAAAGCATTTGCTTCCAGGGAGGAACCAAGTGAACTGTGAAGGAGAAAAACATACCCTGCAACACCCAGAGAACTTGGTATTCATCACCCTGAGGGAAAGCAAACATGCCTTTGGAAAGACAGCCCCAGACAGACAGAAATCCTCCCATCCAAGGTAAATCTAAGATCCTGCCAAATCCATCTCGTTACAGCACAGGCCAGGAAGAGGAAGAAGATGGTTATTGATACATCTTCAGCAGTGCTCCTTCCCACTTTCCCCTGTTGCTTCCAGCTTCACCCAGTTTGGCTGACACTGGAGCACAGAGCAAGGAGGGATAAGCTATTCCCCAGGCAGGCAGTTTCGTGGCAGCATCAATTTCTTCCCACCAAGGGGCACCACACATCTAGTGTCTGCAGGAGGCAAATTGTCCTGCGGCTTTATCTCACCTTCCACCCAAGCTGTGGTCCTGACAGGGGAGAACCAGCCCTCAAGAGGAAACACTGACCCTATCGACTTTGAGACAGAAAAAGCACAGGCTGCTTCAGACCGTTTGCAAGGGCGAAAGACAGAGGATGCTCAGGGGAAGGCAATTTGTTCTTCCTCAGAAGCACAGAAGTCAGCTGCGAAGCAGATCCTCCTGCTATGCTGAGCGATGCCTGTGTGCACCCAGATAGTGAGCAACAAGCAACTTCGTCCTGCACGCTCAGCCGGAGCCCAAGTTTCCATCTGCATCTGGTAGAAAATCCCTTCTTGGTGAGGTTTTGTGTGAGGGAGCTTTGATTTTAAACTCGAGCCCAGGCAAGGTTTTCAGCAGAGGTGATCCTCCCATCCCTGCTGGCCACGGCTCAGGGGGATTTAAGTCCTGCCTGCCTTATTATGGCAAATCCCTTGGAGCCACTTCAGTGCTGCAGGCAAGGAAACAGCAGCCCTGCCTGCTCCTTGCCTCCAGAAAGGAGCTACTGAAAGTCCTGCTGGGCAGCGTCAAGTGATTTCAGTTGTTCCTTCAAGTGAGTTTGGGCCCAGCAGGTCCCTCCAGTGCGAGGCATGACTGCTCTCATAACATAGAACACATCGCATCCCATCCCCACATCCCACCAGTCTTTACAAGCTGAAAGAGAATGCCACCACATCTGGACACCCCAAAACAACCACAGCAGCTACTTCAGGGGAGGCAAACACAACATACACTGGAAAAATAAGCTCCAGTTCCCACATCCAGGCCTTTTCTCCCCCAAAATACCATGTGGTTTAAGGAATCCTTTGCATTAAATCCTATTAGGGACCATTTGCACGGTTTCACCCCAAAGGGGAAAGCCACAACACTGCCAACAGCCCCTTTCTCCTGTACTGCGAGCAGCAGCTCCATAGCAATCAATGCATTTGGTTCATCCTGCGGGAATAAACAGCCAAAAACCACTCTGCAAGACTCTCTCTGCGCCTCATAACCTGGCATGAATAAGCAAGGTACCAGATGCACACTCCTGACGGTACAGACAGGGGAGACAGACCAGCAGAGCTCAGGCTATGTGCGGCAGAGCCAAGAAGCAGCCTTCGAGCACAAGCGCTATTAAAAAGTGCATTAGCCCTTATTAAGAATAATGGCTGCAAAAGGGAGGAAGGGAGGGGGAAAAGAAACAAATCCCTACACACGAAGTTACTCAGCTCCACTAGCAAACTGCCATTTGACCTGCAGGGAGTTGAGGGATCCATGGGAGCAGGGAGGGATGCGAGAAGGCCAAGATCGGCTTCCACATCGTGTCTATCCCTGGACCCGCCGATGCCCTGCTGTAACAGCGAGAGTTGGGATTTGTTCAGCCAGAAACCTACACTGAAGGCACAGTGGGTTTCTTTTGTGCAGAAGCAAAGGCGAATGCAAACACAGCTTTCTCCCTGAAGGAATATTAGTACAAGCAGAGAGAAGGAAAGGGAAAAGGGGAAGGGAGGGCAGCGTGGGAGCCAAGCACCACATCCGAGCACAGGGAAAGAAGAGGGAAGGACAACCAGGAGAGCAAGCACGGTGTCCCTGCTCAGGGAACAGGGTAAAACACAGCGTATGGTGGGGGCCGTTCAGCAATGATGTCTGGCTGAGCAGCAAACCAGCTGCCCGTTGAGAAGCACTGCTCTCTCCAAAACTTTTATCCTTCATTTAATCAACAGATGGACGAGCTGCGTGGGTTTGGGTTTGCTTTTCCCCCCTTCTTTAATTTTAAAGCAACCCCAAGCCATACCCTCACAAAAGCTGCCTTCGGGACCGCGGCGGCGCGGCGCAGATGGTGCTTGACACCATGGGGATGGGCGGCAGATAAGCGAAAGCTTGGGGCTGGCTGGATGCTCAGCATCCTCCACAGGTGACAAATAACCCAGGGACCAGGCACACAGCACCGCGGCGAACACAGCCTCCCAAAACACCCCCCCGCTCCCTAAATCCATCTTTGTTTCCCATCAAGGGGGGAGAGACAAGCAGGGAATGAAGTTACAGGGTACATTCCCACGCTCCTGCCCCAGCTCCCACGCTGCTGGGGAAAGGTGGACCCGGTGTGACCCCCCCCCCCCCCCCCCCCAGTAACCGCAGGGGCTCCCCACATTCCTTCGGAGGGGGATTCAAAGCAACCCCCCCCCCCCCCCCCCCCCATTTCCAAGCTCCTCAGGAGCAAATCGGACCCTGCCCCAGCTCTGGAATCGCTGGAGGTCTGGAGCCATCCTCCCCCCCCCCCCGCCCCGAAATACAGCATCCACGAAAGGACGGGGCGTCAATGGGGAAAGCGGGGAGAGGGGGGGAGGCTGTTGCTGAGCAAAGCCATGTTTACACACAAACACGATCTAATTAACGGAGCTGGAACAGAAAGAACTCACTTGCATGCTAAAGATTTATCCTTTTCTGAAGAAGGATAAGGTAAAGCTGCCTCGCCATGAAAACTCTGCAATCCTCCGCTCTTCCCCCACCTTCTTAACCCCTTATGCAAGGGGCAAAAACCAGAACTGCCACCACCACCACCCCCCCATCACCACCAACAGACCCCCGAAACATGGGGACCCCTCCAGCTCTTCCAGTCCGCCCCGCTCGGAAACTCAAGTGCGGCGCCGGGTCCTACCGTGGCTCAGGAGGAAGCATCCGAGGAAGAGGAGGAAGAGGTCTGCCTGGAAAGCGCTCATTCCTCAGGGTGGGCTCGGGGGGCTCCGGGAAGGGATAACGCTGTTGATGGATGTAGGGGGGGGTTCAGGCCGCCGCCCGCCGGCTCCGCTCGCCCGGCTCCATCGCCGCCGCCCCCCCCAGCTCCTCCCCCGGCAGCGCTGCCTTGACTGGCGGAGCGAGCCTCGCTGCGCTGCCTGCCTTTTGAGAGGGGGGGAAGAGAGAAAAGGGGAGGGAGAAACGGCAGCAAAGTGATGGTTAAAGGGGGAGTAACTTACGCGCAGCCGGGGGACGGCGCACGACAGCCCCGCATGGGATGCGCGGGGAGGGGGAGCCCCACATTGGGCTAAGGGGTGTCCTTTATGCACTTTTCAGTGCTGCTCCTACCCCACCAGGGCACCTGCATGCCTTCCCCTTCAGTGTATAAACGTGTTGAGGGGTTGCCTGGAGGGCAAACGGGATCTCCCGCAGTTCTCCGGGATCGGGGGGGGGATGAAGTGTACGTAAAATACACACACAAGACACCCCGGTGGTAAGTTACAACCTCACAGTCGGCATCCTCATACAGGTCACGAATGGGGAAAAGGAGGTGGAGGGAGTCTGAGCTCCCCATTTGCAGCCTGACCCCCTGAGAGTGGGGTTAGAGACACCCCTAACCTCCAAAGACAATCCCCTCCAGAGCCAGGACTGGAAAATAAAACTAAAACCACTAAAATATGCCCCAGAATCAAGTGGGTTTATATGGGGGGATGAAACCCTTTCAGAGCAAGGGTGCAGGGAGAAGGAAAGGGATGAAAAGGGAAGGTTTTCTTTCCTTTAATCACCGTTTTTGAGCTTCTGGGGATTGCTTTTTCTCTCCCTTTAATTTCATTTTTGCCCAGTGAGAGGTTAGGGACAGAACAGAAGGGCCCCAAAATAAAACCAAAGCAATAAAAGCAGCACTTACCACCACACATTGCACTGCCTCCAAAACCTGAGACTCCCTCACCTCCACCCTAGAGCCCACAAGGGCAGATGGGGCCCCTTAGTGCACTTATGACCCCGAGCATGTCGAAATAATTACAGCTGTGGACTCTAATTACCCACTGCTGTGTGAAAGGTGAAGGTTTGAGGGGGTGGTCACAGCTCTCCACGTTGTACTAAAGTGTCTGCACCTGGATACGTGCTCTGGTTTTGGGGTTGCTTGCCCTGGTTTAGCTAAGCAGGGCTAACTCTCTCAAGTGCACTTGCACTAATGAGCTAAACCGAGGCCGGTTGGGTTAAACCTGCCTTAGGAGCAGCAGTGAACTGAGATTTATTGATTGAAGCACAAGTGTCTCAGGCTGGTGCGTGCATGCTTCGCTCGCTGCGGAGCAGCAGTCGCCCTGGAAATGAAAAGATCTTTTATTAGTATTATTATTATTTTTAGCTTGCATCCCTTAGGAAATGAAGCTTATTTGATTCTTTTTGGCCAAGCGTGTTGGGTTTTCCCACCACTGCCTGCTTGAGTACCTGTCATCATAGGATGGTTTGGGTTGGGAGAGACCTTAAAGCTCATCCAATTCCAACCCCTAGGCCACCTTCCACTAGACCAAGTTGCTCCAAGCCCCTGCAGCATCTCCATGGCCTCCTCTGGACTCGCTCCAACAGCTCCATGTCCCTCTTGTATTGCCCCAGAGCTGGATCAGGACTGGGGGGGATGTGAAGGGATCTCCCCATAGCACACCCCTCCATGACCTCATGCTCAGAGGGTGCAGCCTAGGATGCAGCTGGGTTTCTGTGTCTATGCAGCAAGGCAGGACTGGGGTGAGGTTACAGGTGGTTTCTCGCTCTGGCAGCAGCACTGATTTAAATGCACGTTGGATAAAATGCTCAGTGCCTGGTTCCAGTGGGAATTAGATTTCTAAATAATCCGGTGGCTTTCCCCATTGTGTTGGAGTTTATTCTGCAGAAGGCTGTTTGCTTGCAGACTGGGGGTGCTGCTGTGTATTAAGGCTGCTACACAACTAAGGCTTTTCTGTGAAGCTTCAAAACACCATTAACATTTTCATAGCCATTTATTTTCCCCCTTACAAAGAGTGTTACTTCTCTCCTGCATTAAAACCAGCATGATTTCCAACTTCCAGGAAAAGAGAATATTTTTCTCTCTTCTCTCTCTCTCCATCCCAGTGAAAACATTTCAGCTGGAAAATTCTCATCATTGTAATACTGACCTTTGCAAAGGGCTTTAAATCCTTGACTGAAAGTAGCATGTAAGTGCGAAGTTTTATTAACTGATTACCTTGGTGGTTTTGACTCCATTGCTAGTCAAATTTGATTTAGAGGACCGGGCATGTTAAAAGAACCAGGTTTCTGACATAATTTGGGCTTGCTGCAGCTCTGAGCATCATCCTAAAGCCTCCCTTCCCTTTACCTGCACGACCACATTATTCCAGGCGACAGAATCAAGCGCAAACTGATTATTAAATGCTCCTTTTTTGGGTATCTCATTTAAATCTGCCATGCTTTGGTGAAGGAAATGAATCATTCCAATTAAAAAAGCTGAGAAAATCACGGAGCTGGGGGAAATGGCCTTTAGGGAGGAATATTAAGCTGATGCTGTGCAGAGTACCCTTGTCAATGGGTTTGTGTTTGCCAGTGGGAACCCCACACTGGGTCCCTTTGCATCCTTCTGCTTCCAGACCTTGATGTGGTGGGATCACAGCTGTAGCTCCCCATGTAATCTGGGGTCTCCCTGCATCATGTGGGGGCTGGAAACAGGCCCCATGCCATGTTTATTAGGAAAGAGCAATGCTAAAAGCTGGGAAGCCCAGAAGATCAACCTCTTCCTTGCTGAAATTCCAGAGGGATGAACAAGGCACCTTTCCCGTATTTTTCCCCTCATTTTTTGCTATGTATTTCTGGTATTCCACATTGACAAGTGCAATAGATATGAAACATCTCAACAGTGAAAGCAAATCCATCCTGCGTGACTTTGACTCTCTTACTTCCAGGCTATTTACCCAGAAGTGCAAGAAGCAAAATGTTCAGAAATGCTGAAGCAAAACGAGGGGAAAAGAAGAAAGAATAATATAAACCATGTAAGGAACTTGATATAAATGAAGCAATATTGACAGAAAGTGACAGAAAGCAGCAGGACAGCAGCAACTGAGATTCATTTCATTCTTGTGTGCTACATAGCTAAGCCAAGCACCTTATAGAGGGATACAGAGGAACATAATCACACATTCCTCTGGTTTATAAAATCATAGAACCATAGAATCACAGAATCTTTCCCTTGTTGTTTATAAATACAGATGGCAAGTGAAAGCTGTGCAGAATCCTGCCATAGAAACACTGAGCTGGGGACTCAAGAGGCTGTTCCTGCTCTTGCTGCAGAGCTTTCCCTATGGTTTTTGGGAAACTCAGCCCACGGTGCCTCAGTTTCCCCTTCAGCAAGGTGCCGCTCACCTTTCTTGACTATTCGAATCATAGAATCACAGATAGGCTTGGGATGAAAATGACCTTGAAGCTCATCTTCCATGGATGGGGCAGCCACAGCTTCTCTGGGCACCCTGTGTCTGAACCTCAGCACCCTCATAGAGAATAGCTTCTGCCTAAGAGCTCATCTCAATCTCCCAGGTTAAAGCCATTCCCCCTTGGCCTGTCCCTACAGGCCCTTGTCCAAAGCCCCTCTCCAGGTTTCTTGTCAGCCCAATTTAGGTATTGGAACACTGCTATCAAGCCCATTTGCAAGACAAAGGCTTCAAAGCATGAGCTGTCTCCAAATTGCAAAGCAAAATGATTGAGATGATGGGATGGAGAAGGCTGATCACCACTTTCCTGAGATGCTTCCTGAGGGGGGGCAATAAAGCATGGGGAGACCTTTTCATTTGGCAACAGGTAGGCATGGCCACCACTGCTTTCCTACACAGAACTGAAGGCAGCTGCTTTCAAAGAGCCCCAGCTATGCCAGCCCCTCCACTGGGGACACAGGGGGATTGAACTGCCACATTCCAGCTATGGTGCTGCCTTGGTCTTCTATGCAAGCCCAGCCCCTTTGCACATCTCCCACCAGACCCTCTCTGAAAGCAGCCCAGGCAGAGGCCAGGGAAGCAGATTCATGCCTGGGCTCTTTTTTCTCCTTGTCTCCTTTTCCTCCTGGCTCTATGGACAGCTGCCAAAACCCCTCAGCTTGTGGCACTTGATAAAGCTCTTGTCCAGCAGGTCTGGGAGCAGTACGGGGCTAGAAGCAGCAACAGGGGGAAAAAGGCAGTGTGGCTTTGAGGGGTAAAAACAACAAATGAAAGGGCTGTGATGACATTTTGGATGCAGGCAGGGACATGGCTTCCAAGCCAACCTGCCATCCCCTTTTCTATGGGGTCAGCCCCATGGGAAGGCTGAAGCTGGGTGTCAAACAGCAGGCAGGAGCAAGGATGCTATGGGACCTCCTCCCATCGCACATCGAGCGGTGCCCCCAAGGCTGGAAGAGTGTCTGGTTAATACACAGGTCCTCAGCAAATAACCCCTTCCCCAGTCCCTCCCCTGGTTTCCCACAGCCCCCCTGCTTGCTGCTCGCAGCCACGTGCCACTGCAGTGCACCAGGGGACATGGCAGTGGAGATGGATTTGAAATCGCAAGGATGGCCAAGCACCATCACCAATTGGTTTCTCATCGGCCCTTCCTAACTTAATCAACATCAGCCTTGCAACATCCTTCGGATGCTTTGCTGCAGCCTTTCCTGCAGGTCTTTTAATGCCAAGTTATTTTAATGTTGTGCTTTGCATTCAGCTGCTTGGCTGCGTTTCTGTCAGTGGTCCCGGTGCTACGAGGTTAAAATAGCTGAGATGAACCTGCTGCAGCTTTGGACATGGATAGGTTGAATGCATCTCAGTCTGTCTCTGGCAGTAAGAGGTTTATGGAGCACTGTAGAGTTGATACTGAAGAGGGGTGGATGCTTCCAAACCATGGGGTGAAGCTCCTCAATGTATTTCCTGGGGTTAGGAGATTATTGCCATTCTGATCTGAATGGATATAGGGATATAGCAGCAAACCTGCTCCTGTAGAACTCTCAGCTCCTGTTTCAGATGTGTTGGGACGGGGCTCTTAGCTGAGCTGGTCAGATTTCACCCTCTGACACACACCCTTTAGGACCTTGGGGATATTCAGATTGTCTCAATCCACCCGAAAACCATGGAAACTCTGGATTAGGGCGGTATTAACGCGTTGGAACATGCCAGACACTGCACTGCATTAGTCCTGGCTAGGAATTACCGTCTGATCCCGGCTTTTTCCCAGTCCCGTACAACTTCCCAGCTCAACAGGGAGCTTAGAGGAAGGCAGAGAGCTCCACAGCTCCTCCCGTGGTCTGCGGGAGAGGAGCTGGCTGCAAGGACGTGGGAAGGAAAGGAAGCGATGATGCTGTCGGACACAGACAGACCTTCTCCTCTTCACCAGTTATATGGCTTTTAGTATCCTTTTCGGGGGGGTTTAATACCCCAAGCTCTTTATGAAACCTGGCTTGGGCTTCTTTTACTAAGGAAAACAAGCACAGAGCATGTATGAACACAGGGCATGTGTGAAATGATGAAGGAGCAGCAAGGAGTTAAATGGAACGTTTGTATAAAAACAATGAATCCCATTTTTTTGCTTGATTGGCACTTTAATTAGGCCCATGTCCTTTTGCTGCCACTGCAATCAGAGTGGAGGAGAATGGGAAGCTTCCACACTGTTATATTTATCTCAAGATTACAAGACTTTCTTCTTTTCAATGCAAAAGGGGAGAGGGAAAAAGAAAGACAACAAAAAAGCACCGATACAGGGTAACCAATGTACAAGGGGGTTAAAGGAACTCCTTTGCTTAAACAAGAGTATTGTCTGTCCTAAGTACCTGCCATTGCCATCTTGCCAAGGCATTGATCACTGCTGGAGGGGGAGAAGCAGATGCAGTTCTATTGGCAAGGGACAAAAGCAGATGATGGGTTCTACTGATAAGCTGGGGAGAAGCAGACTGGACACCGACCAGACCCTAAGGCCATGTCTGAAGGTTAAAAGGTGTAAAGTTTAAGAAGAGGAAGACTCATTTAATTCATCTTGAAGACCCCTACAAAGGGGAAGACTCATTTACTTCATCCTGAGACCCCTGCCCATGATCAGAAGGGGCACTGCGCAGGTGCAAAGGACCTTTCTGCTCATTATAATATGAAGTGGGGATAGATACTAAACATGTATAGGCAGATTGAGCAACATCATGTATATGTATATCTGAAGAGAATAAATGTAAAGGGAGAACAACCCTGAGGGGTGCATGCTTTGGAGGAGCTATCCCCAAGCCCCTCAGCACTGAATAAAAGCATACCTACTTTACAACTAACTAGTTGTGGAGTCTATCCGCACATCAGCACTACCTTATAAATGTGGCAAGAGAAGGATATATTTTAGGGCTTGGAGAGAGTGTGGCTTGTTGATTGCAGCCCGAGAATTAACCTTATGTTAACAAGAGATTGTTATGCTAAGAACAATAGGGCAGGAAAGTTCTGTCTCTCAAGTCAGGCAGGAACTGAGCAGATTCAGAAGCCAGCCTTGAGTTTAAGAGCTCCAGCAAAAACTAAATAGAAAGCCAAAGTCCTTGTGGGTTTATAAGGCAATTTCCCTCTTTTCCTTCTCTCCTTTTTACTGTGTGGAGGCTGTAACTCCAGCTCAGCACCCGGTGCATCTCCTGAGACCGGCTTCACACAAGTGCTCCTGGTAAATAATGTGCCCAGATTACAAGGCCTATACCTCTATCTAGTTACAGCCTAAAATTCAAGGCAAGCAGAGAGTCTAACATGAGGCTGAGCAGGGTTTTACACTCAGATAAGAAAGACAACTCCAAGTGCAGGGAAGGGAGGAAAATGGGATGCTGGAGATTCCCAGTTCCTGACCTTCTTGGGAAATGATTTCTTTCTCTGTTGGAAATAGAGGCCATTTTATCTGCTGACAAAACAGGAGAAGAAAAGATTGTTCTGCACTGCTTTTGGTGCTGTCAGATACACAAGGAACCTCTGGATAACCCTGCAGCTCATTCCCCTTCTCCCATGCCGTGAATCCCCAAAACCTGCACTATAGTGGGGAATAAAACCCCATTCACCAATATATACTCAAATCCTCCCACCTCCCTGAGCAGGCTGCTGCTCCAGGGTGATGAGCAAGAGCTGTGAGTCAATATTCAGCCCCACTTCTCCCTTTTATTCCCCCAGAAAAAGCTTTCAAGCCTTGTGATGAGTGTGAGCACAGGCTGAAAGCAGAAGTTGGCTGTGAAATTCCAGCCTGTCCGTGGGATTTGCTCGAGGAAAAGGCATTTGGAATAGTTTATTCTTTGAGCAAAGATAGAAATGATGCCATTTGATTGAGGTGCCTAATTACACAGCTTGAAGAGTAAATTACAGCTATCAAATACCCCAGTGGATATTCACTGACAAAGGGAGAGGGAAATGAAAGTTTTTGGGTTTGCTGGCAATTTGGGAATAGAAACATTGTCTCGGATGGGGAATGTTAACCAACCCTCTGAAAACTCCTCTGCAACTGCTCCATTCAAATGGTGCACACCAGCCAAACCATTCACTGATAACCTGAGGTTTTATCTGGTATTTGTTCTCTGTTTTGGAAACATTTGCCCCCACTTTAGCATCTAAGTTTTTCAGGGAGAGCCATTAATAGTGAGTTCAAAAGCAGTTCAAATTGCCCAACTGCAGTGAAAAATCATTGGCATGAAAAGTATGCTGCTTGCAGGAAAAGTTTTATAGAAGGAAAAAACCCAAACCATCAATGTCCTCAATTAATAAACACCTGCAAGCTGGGAAGGTTTATAAACAGGGAATAAATGGAAGGAGGCTGCAGAGAACAGCATCAAACACCCAGACTGAAGCTGGGGGATGAGCCGTGTCTCCAGCTCACCCATTTGAAACTGAGCAGTTCAGTGTGCTCTTTGCTGATGCAGAGACCTTGCTGTTGCATGGTTTGCTGGGGACAAGTGCAAAAGGATCCTTTATTTCACCTGCAGCCATAATAACTTGTGTTTCCTCTCATATATCAAGCTTTTGAGGACAGGCTTCCCCAAAATGTCACCTTTGTGGGTGCTTTGGGGATTGAAACCTCCCATGCCTCAGTTTCCCCAAGAGCACAGTATGCTTGCTTGAGTGATTTAATGTTTTCTAGGTCCTTTTGATTCAAAACTCCTGCAACAATCACTGCAACCGTGCTCTGAGGATCTCCCTCATCACCTCCCTATCGTGCCTTCAGCCTCTTTCCCTGGGTAATGAAAGGAAAGCATCACTCTGTATGTCTCTGCGTGCCTGCAAATTCCTGAGGCCGATTAGGGAAACAAGAAAAAGATAAAGTCAATGTTCTTGTCTCTTCCTCTTTTCTGGCCCTTCGGAACAAACATAAAGCCCACAGCGATCTCCCCCTTCCCAGCCACCTCATCATCAGCATCCTTGCACATCCCAATGTGTGCTTATGGTGAGGGTGAACCAGCACTTCTGGGCACTTTGGCATCTCTTAATTTGTCCCATGCCACCCCCTTATCCCGGGAGAGGAGATGTTTTGTTATGTGCAAGCAGCACATGCGATGCACAAGGGGACTCATTATCCCATCCCTGGGGTATGAAGTGGGCTGGGGATGGACACATGGGGTTTGCAGCCCCAGGGAGGCCAGGAGCCTTTGGGATCTGCCTGGGAGGAGAAGAACCAAGACAACAAAACTCTGAGCTGTGTGCAAAGTGAAACACATCCCATCTGGCACCATTAAAGGGCAGCAGCGTGGGTACCCATGGCACAGCACCCATTGATGAAGGCAAATACCTTGCGGAAGATGCTGTTGCTCAATTTTGGGGGGCAAAACACAGACTTGCAGACTGATTTAGGTGGGAAGGGACCTTAAAGTTCACCCACTTCCAACCCTCTCCCACAGGCAATTTCAAGTGCAGTCATTAAAACTTTTGCTCACATGGGCTAAGCTGTTCCAAGAGCCTTCAAATGACGGCCCATTAGAGAGCAGTTATTTATAGTGGGGCATTGTTAATTTTACAGGATTACAGACCAGTGATTCAGTGCCTGGTGTTGCTGAAAGGAATCACTCATAGGAGGAAGTGTGCCCTTAATACAAACCCTGGGGTCCTCCAGGCCCATGTCCCTGAGTCACCCATAGCACCTCCACTTGCAGACACATTTTGCTACCTTCAGCATTGCATCTGATGTCAGCCTCTGACAGGATTTAGCACACCACAGTTAAACCTGTCCCACTACTCCACTTTCAGACAGGACACCTCATATCTGCCCAGTTGCCTAATTACAAGTCCCCCTGGATATGAGTCTCCCTTTCCCTATATGTTTCTATAGCACCTCCTGCAGCCCTGACCTTGGCTGAGCCATCTAGGCAATATAAAAGAATACAGTAATCATAGCAATAATCATTATAATAAGCCATATTCTGGCTAGGGCACCTGTCACCTAGGCATGCGAGTGCCAGTGACAACCAGCTATTACATACCCAGGTTAAGCATAGCCGTGCCACAGAGGGTGTTAATAGGATAGCAGGGGAGCAGGAAAATAAAACCTGATTCTGACATCATTCCTTGTGTCTGGAAGTCAGCCCAGATCCCCAGGCAGTCCAAATCCCTAGGAATTAGTGAGAGGGTCAGTGTCCATAGACATGTCCAGGATGCTCGTGCAAATATTCCCACATCCTGCAGCCCACATGAGGTTTTACTGGGTAATGGTGAAGGGGAATCAGTTCATTTCACTTCAGAAATGCTTTCATGAGAGCAGCAAGGCAAGGGTTTTGACTACAAGCACAAAGAGCTGTCAATCCAACACTATCAGGATGGTGGTGGGCTTTCTATTGCTTAGAGGTTATACATTGATCTGGAATTGTTTCCTATCTAAAGGAGGGGGAGTTAATGTCTCTGCTGGAGAAACGTTGCTCGGAAGGCAGGAGAAAAACCACTAGAGACACTTTTACACCAATGCAGGTGGTTCATAGAATCCCAGGATTCCACAATGGTTTGGGTTGAAGGACCTTAAAGTTCCAACCACCTACCACAGGCAGGGACCCCTTCCACTGGAGCAGCTGCTCCAAACCCTTGTGTCCAACCTGGCCTCGAGCACTGCCAGGAATGGGGCAGCCACAGCTTCTCTGGGCACCCTGTGCCAGCGCCTCAGCACCCTCATAGGGAGGAGCTTCTGCCTCAGAGCTCAGCTCAGTCTCCCTTCTTCTGAAGTTCTTTAAGTACTTCTGCAGAAGGGAGTTTTTCCTCTCTGGGGGTAAATAGAGGCAAGGAAAGGAGCCCAAGCCAGACCATGTCTTTTATTTAGGTGCATAAAACCACCTCATGGGATTTTCTGACGTAGCAAGGCGATTTCCAATGATCATTAATCACCAAAACTGCTGCACCTCCTCCTAGACTGCTACCCACACCCCTAAACATCTAAATACCTTCGAGAAGCCTGCCCCAATGTACTACACAGAGCATCTCCCCTTGGATAACACCAGCACAAAGACCAGGCTCCCCCCGAAAGGCCCAGCTCCCAGCCCACCCGCTACCTTCCCCCTTGTTCTTGTAACAGCTTTGCCACATTAAGCCGCCAGAATAACTCCATTGCACGGGCCACTTCACCTCTTCCCTTCTACCTGCAACAAAACCCATCTCCTGCTATTCCCTTTGATGACTTCTCTTCAGCTGCTGCAGAGGAGAAATGCTCGTATCAGCAAACAGATGGCGGCTGAAGCATGTAGCATAAAATATATTTATCAAGGCAAACAGCTGTAGCCCATTTCATTCTGAAGATTTCTATTAAAAGTTCTCTGGAGCTACAAGCTGCTCGGGCTCTGCAGCCGGAATAAAGCCAAGGGGACAAATGGGGTTTTTGCAGAGCATTTCTTTCCCCTTCCTTAGCTCTTTGCTGCCTGAAGAAAGCCTGACTTAGCTCCACTTGCAGGGCTGGCTTTGGTGCCAAGCTAGGGGTTACTGCAGATTTACATGCACTTTTGGGGAGCACCATCATGCCCATCTACATGCTTGGGGCTGTACAATTTAGCCCAGAGGGTCCCAGGAGCTACAACATTGCCACATCACAACACAAGACCTGAAGGTTGGATGACCTTCGCTTCCAGGGGTATCTCTGCTCTAGTCTGGATCACACCCAGACCCTGATGCTTTGACAAGGCCTAGTTGGCTGTTTCCTTTGTTTCCAGCCCAAATAGACTTTGTCACCATGTTCATAATGTATGAGAAGGGCCAAGTTTGGAGGAAATGCAACGTTTTTCTCAAGTGTAAATGAAGGGTTTTGGCAGCCGTCCCTTTCCCAGCTTCTGCTGCGAATCCAACTGAAACATTGAGAAATATCATGAAATCCTCCCCGCAAATGGGAATTTCCATACTTTGTATTAAATATACTCCCTGAATGCTCAGCTGATGTAGTGACTGACATATAACCCACTCCAGTCTGTCCCCAGTTGGGCAAAGATGTCCCCAAAGGCAGACGTCCCATCTGCCAGCAAAGCCATGACAGGCTGGGGAAGCCTGAATAGAATATGTCTTGGAACAATCAAGAAAGGTAAAGCCATGGAGCTGCCTCTGCTTAATCCATATGGATGTAATATCTCTTCACATCACCCACTGTTGCCTCAAATGCTCTACATCTACATTTAGACCCCCCTGCCGTCCTGCATCCAGCTCTGGGGTAACAACGCAAGAGGGACATGGAGTTAAAGCAAGTCCAGAGGAGGCTGTGAAAATGCTCCAAGGGCTGGAGCACTTCTGTATGGAGACAGGCTGGGGTTGGAGCTAGATGAGCTTTAAGGCCCTTCAAACCCAAACCATTCCAGGCTTTTCCCACAGGCATCAGCTCAGGCTCCTCATCTGGGCTGAGTGATGAGCAGCAGCAGGAAGGGCAAACACTACATCCCTCTTCCATCCAGCAGCAGCATTTCAGCTTGTCCAAAACAATCCTTGCAAGTCCAAACCATAAACAACTTTTTCTTCATTTTCTCTAAAAAGTATTTTTTTTTCTTGCTTTTCTCTCTTTTTTTTTCTTGTGTATGAAATATTCCTGGCACTCATCCTTCTTAACTGCCTGCTGGTTCCCCAGCCAACAACTATGCATTTCATCCCCAATTCAGTGTTCTATTTTCAGTCAAGTGAGTGGTGGGATGAGAAGTTTTGCCCTAAAAATGTGCTCAGAAGAGTAAGGATGCCATATGCGTGTGGAGATATCCATCACCAGCCCCCTGAATCAGAGAACCCGCACTGGTGGGGGCTGCAGGCGTTAACTGGGGACCAAGGACTTGGCTAGTGCTTGGAAAACACAAGATGGAAGAGGGTCAGCATTAGGGTGGTGAGGAGGTTACAGCTTGCAAACAAGACCCAAGAGATGTGGAGTTTATGGGTTGCTGAGAGGTTATACACACACACACATATATATATATATGTATGTATGTACACATAGATGCTCTGCTGCTAGGTAAAACCTCTCTCCTTTCCATGCCTCAGTTTCCCCAGTGCTTTGCATTGCTCCACCCATGCAGTCTGGGTGGGTAATTTCAGGTAGGAAAAAGGGACATGTGGCATGAGGATGTTGCTGTGGACCCATTCCATGCAGGATGGAAGCAAAGAAAACTTACCAGAGGCATTTATCCACCTCCAGAGGAGTCTAAATGACTCCTTGATCATCTCATTACTTCTCCACTAAATAGCTCAGCTCCTTGAAGGATGCACCTTGCCACAGCACCACCTGTATGCCTCAACCTTCACTTGGACTGTGATGGTTGATGATCTGGTTGCTGTTGCCCTTGGAGCTCTAAGCACCAGGATGAGGCCTCACACCTTCTGCCTCTATCCCAAGCTAAACTGCAGTGGGGAGGCAAAGGGAATGGGAGCTATGCAGCTTTTTAGTGTGTATTCATCTCTTGGGGTTCATTATCGCAACCAATATTACTGCAACTAAATAATAAGCAGTTATTGCAACCCTACAATATTACCAAATCACCACTACTTTTGCAACCCAATCACTATTATTTCTTATTGCAATATTATTGCAACCCAGTAAAACCCAGTGATTGCAGCCTGCAATTGCTTTTTCAGGCTGCAAGAGCTTGGCAGCTACTAAGTAGTGCTAACATTGGAATAATTCATGCCTTTGCACTGGGCAACCAGTTGGCTTTGCAAACTGCCTGGAAGCAGCCATGTAAATAGCTACACCAAAACATTTTGGGGCTGGGTGAGTGGAATCAGAGGGTGCTAAGGAGTGATGGATGTACTGAGTATTTGGCCCTCTTTCTTCAGGCATCCCTGGGGTATTTATGGCTTTCAAAGCCCCAGGGAGGACAGTCCACATTGCCACACGTCTCCTGAATCTTGGCACTGGGATGTGCACATGGAGGGGAAAGGGAACCACTTCTCACCTCCGGAGGAGAAATATGAAGGGAGAGGGAGAGAAGAGAGATCAAAAAGTGAAGCAGCAGCAGGAGGCAAGCAGAAGAAAGACAGCAGGAGAACAAGCCTGCTCCCGATATATCCCTCCCATTCACCGTGCTGCAGACCAAAACCTTCCACTTGGAAAGCTCTTGCGTGGGGGGAATAGGCTGCAAGTGTTGCTTGCAGCCCTGCCTTGGGATCCCCAGAGAGACCTCCCTGTGGCTGAGCCAGTGGAACAGCTCCTGCTGCACACCCAGAGTGGTCCCTGCAGGGCTGTGTTTGATTGGAAGTGCTCCAAATGCCTCCTGAGATGGAGTTCGGGGAGGAAAATCCCCATCTTCGCTCAGGTTTGCCATTTCTTTCCCTTCCTGGCTGGTTAGGGTTAAACAGCAAACCCATTTCTAAGGTGGGGAGCTGAGTTTTTGCCCCTGCTTCTCTTATTCCTAAAAGGTTGAGTGCAGGGGTGGGATACAGCAGAGTGCTGTATCCCAAATTTGCTAAAGGACATTCATATATTGGCCACTTAGAAACCTTGTATTACTTTATTTGGTGAGACAAGAGGTACTGAAGGCCCTGATTTCAAGGGATGATGGCTATTTGGGAGCATCCCTTGTGCTTCCTAGCAGGTCTCAATCCTCTCCTCTGCTCCTGTGCTGCCATTTGGGCCCATAAGAGTGTAGAAAAGGGTATCATCCAGCCCTGCACCATGATTTTCCACCCCTTTCTTACCTTGCTTCAGGCACTTGCTGGTTTTCAGCCCCTTCTTCCACCCTGCAGCCTTCCAGCAGAAGCAACCTTCAGCTGCCAGCCTGTCCCATCCTCCTCCTGCCACACCAGTGATTAAAAAGGCACCTGGATAATTAAGATGCTTTGTAGGTAATTTAAACTGGAAGTCATTAAGCAGAAATAGCAACCCACCTGCCTCCCCTGCCCCATGACATTGACCCCCCTCAACTGCCCTGGAAGGGGGCTCTGAACGTCACAAGGTTGCCATCAGATGTGAATCAGAAATAAGGTGATATTAATATAACAGAGCCCAGGATTTGGGAATAAGGCTAAAGACAATGCCTCCGGGCTTGGAAGAGGAGAAAAATAAGGATAAATGCAGTAGAAATCCAACAGACATCACTTTCTGAGGTTGTTAAAATAAGAGCCACCATCACATTGTCCTGCTGGACCAACAGTGTACTTGGTGGGGTCTTTAGTTTGGCCTGAACATTTAAATCCTTCAAGTTAGAAATAAGCACCTTATTGTGTTATGCACTTGTCTGCCACCTGCAGTGGCAGTTTGCTTTCCTTTCCCTGCCCAGTGTTTTCTCCCTCTGAAGTTACTTATATGTCCTTTCAGCTCCCTTTTATTCTGGCTCCTCCAGCATCTGCAGTTTTGAAGGCTCTTCTTTGTCCTCCCAGATTTCCCATCATGGGACCAATCAGAGCCACATCACACCATAGGATAAATCTCAAAGCACCTACATAATATACCCAAACCCCAGGATTATTTTTCTACTCCAAGATGGAAAAATGCTTCTCCAGTTCCCTGTGCATAATAACCACGAGTCACTGCTCCTTCCTTAAGCAGCTGGCTGGGGCTGGTCTTTGTGGGATGCTTTGGGATGCTCACAGCCCCATTGCTGCCGCCTCCCTCCCTTGCTTGTCTTTGTGACACGGTGATGGACCCGGCACATGAAGAGATTAGCCCAGTGTCCGTGCCTCGGAGGAACAGCGCTTTCCTTTTATCTCTGGGAAGCAGGCGTGCTGGACGTGAGCCCTGCAGGGATTTATCGGGGTGCCCTGGATCTGCCTCTTCCTCTCGCACTGGCTCCTTTGTACCCACGGAGCATCAGGCCCATCAAGAGGGATGCAGAGAAGTGCAAAGGGCATTTTTGTTTTGCAAAGGGCAATCCTATGCCAGTTTTGCAGTGAAATATCTTGGAGACAGCCCCATGTCATCTCCTTTGCCCTCTATTGGTCGCTGCTTTGGAAATCCCTGGCAGTGCTTTGCCTTTTCAGAAAGGCACAGAAAGCCTCTGGCCTTTGCAGCTCACAGTGCTAAGATTATGGGGCTGTCTCCAGCTCTAACATGGCTCCAAGCAATGCAAATCCACTGTGAGTGGTGCAGAAGGGCCTCAGAGCTGAACACTTTGCAAAGCGTGGTCTTGAAGCTTTCTTTGCCACCGGACCCCAGAAATCTCACCCTATTTTTAACATGTTTCTGAACAGGGTTTCCATTGCCAGGAGGTTCTGCCACGTAACCAGAAATGTGCAGCAAAAGCTTTTGACAGAATTAAAACCACTGACAGAGCTGATGGCCCCAAAGACAGCAACGCTCCCCATTGCCTTCCTTTCCTATTACTGGACTGACACTGTGTATACTTGCAGGTGTTGAGCCATGACATGGCTTGCCAAGGCTGTAATGTGGCTAATGCTGAGCAGGTACATGTATTTTCTGGCTGCTTTGGGGCCTTTGGGAACAAAATGACTTCTTCCTTAAGCTTCCTATGAGCATCCTTATCTGGGGAGGATGGAGCAGTGCAGGATCTCCAAATGAGCAATCCTGCACATGAATATCAGTGCCTGCTTCCCGTGTTTGTTTCATTCCCTGCCTCTCCCTTCCCCATCTCCACTCTTAGGAGAAGCTCCCACCTCTTTGGCAGGGAAAGAAGAGGCTGAAGGTTTGCAGGGTGCAACACAGGTACATGGTATTTCACAGCCGGTTGCTTTGTAATGGGATTCTTTTATTGAAAGCTGTTTCCCCGGATCCAGCTCTGATTAGCAGATGCAAATCCTGCCCTGCATGCTGATGGATCCTGGAGCAAAGCTGCTGAGACTCGATGGAGGGTGTCTCAACACAAGATGAGCAATTCAGTCCCTACTTGGGCACCTTGATCCATGCTCTGTAGGATCCAGCCTATCGGTCTTGAAAACTCCTGTTGAGAGGGAGCAGGATGCAGCCTCGGGTGCTTAGGCAGAGGATGAGGGGCTGGCAGGTTGGATTATGCTGGGAGAGCAGATGCACACTTAAGAAACCCAAGAAGAAAACAATGACTTAGTACTTTCTAATTACCATCCCAAAGTCAAGCAATTACTCCTTATTCCCACGTGATTGCTAAGAATAGCTTAAAATGAATAAACATTAAAAAAACCACCAAAAGCTACTTAGTAAATTTTCATTAGCCAACACAGTGAGTAAGATATTTATACTCTGGCACAGCCCCTATAAATAAAGACAAGACATTATTCAGTAAATGAGTGAATTAGTACTGTGCTTAATTGCTAGAAATTATGATCAGGTTACTACAATTGCTGTAAATCAGCAGCAGGATCAGCCCTTTTCATTATTTCCCCCCCAGAAAAAGAGAAATCTTTTTGATAAGCCTTATGCTGTTATGAATAGTTTGGGGGGCAAGGGGCTGATCCTCAGTGGAATTATTATATGAGATAAGGAGAGAAGGGAAAGGCAAAACCCTGCACGGCAGCTCGTGCTTTATGCTGTGTCTGGGTGCAGTCATATGGCTCAGGCAGGGACGCAGGGTTTGGGTGGGAGCTGGCAGGGATAGAATGTTTCCCATAGCAAGTGATGCAGTTAGAATTCATGGTTCTATGATCTCCTGCATCTCTGGTGCTTAGGGAGATGGAGATGGGCTGGGGAAGGTGTTGCAGGAGCTCTAGAGCTGCTTTTAGACAACCTGAGACCCAAAGGCAAGTCTGTGCACCCAAAACCTGTCTGCTTCTTCCAGCTAGATCTGTTGGCCTAATAAAAGGTTTTATCTTCCCCTATAAAGTCTCTTCTCTCCCAGCCTCAGACCAAGCACAGCTGCAGCTTTCCTAGAGCAGCCATGGTCGGGTATTGCACTTCGGGCAACACTTCTGCAAAATTGGGTGCTATAAATCCTCCTCGTTTCCCCTTGTGTGGAATGGGGGATAATGAGCAGGATGTGTGAAGTCCTGATCAGCTGCTGCTGGTGCAGCACACCAGTGTTTTCACATGAAAAGCGATGAGGGGGAAGGAAAAAAAAGTGGTTATTAGAGCAGAAGCGCATTAGGAATAGAAGTCTGAATCTCCATTACACCCCTGGAGCTCGATGTTGTTGCCAGCCCTTGTATTGCCATTATTGCTCTGCTTATTATTACATGTTTTGATGTGATATCCCACCAACGAACAGCTCAGATCCCAGGGTGCTGACCCGCGGGCTGGGCAGAGATGTGGATCACTCCCCTGATGACACTAATTCGGGTCTCAGGAGCATCTCATCCTGTGCGAGTCTGATCCGTGTCTGCAGGCAGGTGTCAGGAGCTGACGACTTTGTACAGCTCTGCTGTCAGCTCCCCATCACTCAAGGAAAGACAGTTTTGCATCAGATCAGAGACACCCTGCAGGTGTTAATGGAGTTACATTAATAAGGAGTAGATGGAGTGATGCTGCAAAGGTTGGGGGGGAGAATACAGACCCATGTTTTCAGACTCTCAAGCTCATGCTCACACTCAGAAAAAGGCAAATCATTTGCAAACATCTGCAGATCAGTGAGTGGCAGACTGGTCTGTGTTGAAGGGACCTTAAAGCTCATCCAGCTCCAACCTCTGCCACGGGCAGGGACCCCTTCCACTGGAGCAGCTGCTCCAAGCCCCTGTGTCCAACCTGGCCTTGAGCACTGCCAGGGATGGGGCAGCCACAGCAGCACCATCCTAGGGAAGAGCTTCTGCCTAAGAGCCCATCTCAGTCTCCTCTCTGGCAGGTTAAAGCCATTCCCCTTGTCCTTTCCCTACAGGCCCTTGTCAAATCCTCTCTCCAGCTTTCCTTGCCAGCCCCTTAGGCACTGGAAGCTGCTCTAAAAGGTGAGAAAAGGGAGGAAAGGGTTTTGAAGAGCTCTCCACTTCCAAATCCACCTGGTGTATAGAGCCTTAAATCCATGCTGCTGGGTTACTAAGTCCTCTGCGGTGATGGCATAACCCTGACCCTGCCTTGTTGGAAGAGTGGCTGATAGCTTTGCTGGGAAAATACTGTCTGAGCTGTAGATCCTGTCCCCACCGACACTGTCTCATCCATGTAGTCCACTTGACCTACACATAGGTTATATACGCATCCCCACGATGAGGCCATGCTAAAGAGGAGAGGAAGATGGATAGGGTGAAGGAGCAGGCTTTCTTTCCCGGTTCCTAAACATGAGTCAGCAGGATGCCTGTTTTCAAAGCTGGCTGCTCTCAAAAAGGCATTTGCATTTCAGAGAGATCCTGCTTTGCTCTCCCACTGACAGTGTTTAGCTTTTGTTTAAAAGCAGAGCTCCTCCACAGCGCTGCAAAAGGGGCCGATTGCAGGAGACAAGAGGCAGGAGCCTCTGGGTTTGATCATCTCTCCCTTTGTCTCTGCCAGCCGAGTCCCTTGCCAAGAGGAGCCTCTTTCAAAATCCAAGGCTCATCAGAAAAAGAAGCCCTTGCTAAGCAGGGGAATGTGGCTGGGATGAGCACACAGGTGCAAAGGCAAACTGGGGAGCATTCATCCACCCGGGGTTAGGCACCTCCATCAGCCTGGCACTGGGGTTAACCACCCCAACTAATGTGGTCTGTTGGAGGAGACCTCAAACAGAGAGCTCCTGCAGAGATGTGACTTGTAAATCCCTGGTGCTTTTGAGCAGGAGGATGCTCTGCAGCTCTTTGCTAACACCCCTTGCTTTTCCATGCTATGCTGTGCACTCAGGTCACTCCAGTGTGGCTTTTTAACCCCTCTTCATGCACTTTTACTAGCACAAAGTACCTGGAGTTGCCATCGCCATTATTTTTCTCCTTATAAACCACTCCAACACTCCAACCACTCCAAACCATTGGCTTCATTTCTAACCAGCAGCAGATATTGCCCAGATGACTCACAGAATGCTTTGCTCCTTATGAATCATCCTGTCTGTGTTAGCTCAGGGGGGTTGCAGGCAACAGATTTCAGCCTCCTGGGTGTTTGCAAACTGCTCATTTGCTCCAGCATGCCCACCTTGATGTGTGGTCTCCCAAAGTGTTGTGTGCTTCACGTTTAGGGAATCACCTGCTTATGGTCTAGTGTGGCTGGACTGCGTAGCCATGGTGGAGGAGATACGATGGCACGAGGGGTATTCCTGACAGGTCCCCTTTAATCCACCATCTCCAACAAGAAAGCATTGCTTTTTCTGCCCAGGAGTGCAAAATTAAGGCATGAAGAATAAAGGTTGAGGATTTCATTGGGTATATTGGAGAAAATCTGGGGAGTTTTGAGGTCTTGGGTGTCCAAATAAGCCTCCATAGGTACTAATGTCGCTGCAAGAGGAGTGACAAAGGCAGTACCCTGCTCTGGTTCATGAGCATCTCTTTGCCTTGCTCATGGCAGCAGGTTTTTGCCTTTTTCTTTCCCTTCCTAAAGGTCACAAAATAGCAAGTCATAGTATATTTTCATGAAGATGAGATTTAAGTCTGCAGGAGAGTTACCAAATCAGGGCAGTTTGAGGACACAGCGTGGGACTGGGATGCAGTTTGCTATTGCAAAGGTGTTGATGTTGGGGATTCTGATTTATCTACTCAGAATGGGAAGTCTGAGATCTAGAGCCACCAACAGAAGTTTCTGGAGTAGATCTGGTGCCCAGGTAATGCCCTATATGTGCTCTGGAGAGCAAACAAGCCCCAAACTTAGCACTTCAGGCTTGTTTGCAACTTTCCACTGTATAAAATGAACAACTAACTTGAATGTTTGTGTTTTCCTTTGGTTCATATTTCTCTTCAAATCAAACCTCAGTTCTTTGATGTTTTTTCCCCTATTCCATGGCTTCTTAAAGAAAAAAACATGAAAACCAAGAAAGATTAAAGATCCCTCCACCCCCTCAAAGAAAACACTAAAACTTGATTATTTTTCCCCAAGATGTTATTGCAAAAAGGCTCTTGGACACTCAGGTGCTTCATTTTCCTCACTCCTTACACCAATTTCAATGAAACAATTCCCAACCCTTCATTTTCAGTTCACCAAGTTGGTCCTGGCATTAGCATTCACTGCAAAGCCAGCCTTGAAATCAAACACTGCTCTGGTATCTTTCCTCCTCTCTCTACGTTCATCACGTTGCTGTAAATCAATCTTATCAGCTCCTGAGTAAATAGAATCGGTTCAAAGCATTGAAATAACCCTGCACATACTTCATTTCTTTTCCAAAACAAGAACAAAAACCAGAACCAATAAGGGAACGAATAAGTAGACACAAAAATGTATGAAGTTTGGTGATTTTCTTCCAAGCTTGATGGCCTTCTCCTCCTGTAGGTGTTGGGTAGCTTAACACATCCCCATGTTCTGCTGCTGTTTTGCTTCCAGTGAGTGGAAATAGGAGCAGGCAGGATGTGCACCTCCAAGGTCTGGTGGGACCCATTGCATCTGCACGGTGCTGTTGGGGAAGGTTTGCTCCCCAAGAGCTTTGGGTGAAGCCCAGCCTTGCTGGAATAGATGTTGAAGCACAGAGGACCCCTTGAAGCAGGGTTTGTTGAGCCTTTTCTCTGCAACAGGGGCTTGCAGCCCCACATTGATAGCCCTGGGGTGCCCCCATCCTCTTTGCACACAGCAAGGCACCGAGGTTTTAGCCCTGAGTTTGAGGGCTGATGGTGGGAGAAGCATCACAGCACGAGGAGGAGTCAGGAAATAAATAGATTGAAAACAACTTAAAGTCTTAAAGCTGAGTACTACTATGTGTTATGGCAACAACAGAGGCACAGGAAGGGCTCAGTGTATTTATAGACCTAACTAACTAACCCTCAGATCCAGGTGCCACGTTTTGACTCCTCACCCCCTTCCCGGCTGGATTCTGTTGCTGCCTGAGGATTATTTTGGAAGGAGTTATTATTATCCCTGATTTATCGCTCTGCACTAGGGGGAACTCTTACTTTCTGCCGAGACAATTACGGAGCCCTCATGGAGAGCCACTTGAAGGAACCGCAGCCTCTCTGCCGTTGCTGATTGCAGGCAGACACGGTGATGTTGCTTTACCATAAGGATGGTTGATTAGCTAACAAGCTTCATCTCCCCATTACCTGCAGATAGTATTTTTGCCTGTATTAAACGGGCAGTTTAAAGCCTCTTAATTATTAAAACAGCAGCTTGTGGTTTGTTGTGGAGGAGTTTTCTGTTGTTACCCTTTCTAGGGAGTTTTTACTCTCTTTTCCTTCTGTTTGCTTATATGAAGAACAGACATGAATGGATGTTTTGCTGCTCTTGTCTATTTTGCTCTCCTCCAGCTCACTCTGTATCCTTTACATCCCACCTCCTATCCCACCTTCTCAGGCAGATATGGGCCTATCAAGAATATAATCAGAATAAAGTTAATTAAGGACAGGATTACACTGAGAGGAGGTTAATAGGACTGTGACAACAAGACATTTATTCACAAGTCTTTCTCTTCCACCCTTCAGTCCTAGCCTATTTTCCCCTAGACCCATCAAGAATGAGCTGCATGCTAATGTTTGGCCAAGTGTGCTGTGATCTGTGCAAGGAAAACCTTGCTGAAAAGTTAAAGAATGCCCCAAAAAAGGGGTATCTGAACCCAAAAACTCCTCATGACAAAATTGCCCCAGCCCCAGTTCATGCTAGTTTTTAATCCTCTGGGAACTGAGGCATTCTCCTCTGTGAAAACATGAGTTGCAGCTCTTTGCTCTTCATTTTGCACTATTTGCATTTAATAGACTAGATAGTTTCACCTGGCTTTAACTAATGCTTTGCTTTCACCCCATCTATAATTTGGACTTCCACAAAATCCTTTGGAAATTAGCTTTACCAACTGTTTTCTTTAAACCTGCCTCTTGCTGATTTTACTCAGTGCCACTTCAATCTTCAGCTGCTGCAGAAATGGGGATTTCCATTTTGCACCATCCACAGTTTACAAACCCCTATCAAATCCTCCTTTGGCCACCTCTTTTCCAAGGTAAGAAACCCAAGTTACTTAATCGCCTTTGGCATGAAGGCTTTTGTACCTTTTCTAGTTGTATCCATGAGGAATGGATTTCATCAAGCAACAAAAACTCGTTGGTCTGGTTTAGCTTAGTTTCTGAGGTACAGGAAGGCGAAGATCCAGGAGGGCTGAGATCCACAATAACTCCATTTTAGTTGTCCTGAATTCCCTCATTTTATACAAGAAGTCTGTTGGTATCCCAAGCATTATGGGTTGTGTGCTTAATTTTTGCTGAGGGGCAGCAAATTCCCAAGATTTCATGATCCCACCTGGTTTTGGGGTGGGCTTTGCTGCAGGTCCCATGTTGGTTGGGATGGGAAACAACATCCAAAACCATCCCCGGATTTACACATGGTCCTGGGTGTGCGGATGATAACTGAACCCAGAAACATGGGTTAAAGGAGGTAAGAGTGACAGAAACCATGCTGAGAGGTGCAGAGGTTGTAGGAACCACTTTACAAACATGCATATTGGTTTTGGTGCCGCAGCTGAAGAGCATTTCATATCGTTTCTGCGCTCATGTTCATGGCTGGGAGAAAGATGCTCATGGAAAGCAAACACTGCCAAGAAATGCACAGCCACTTCTCTGAAAGCTTATATTTTGGAACAAATAAATCTTGTTATGTTTGCATTTCTTTTGTGCTTTGTGTAGGTGTGCTCAAAACAACCTCAAAACGATGCTGACCTCCTCTGGGTTTCAGCGCTGGGCTTCTAAAACCTCCATGCTGGAAAAAGAGCAACAAAATCCATCAAATCCCACTTCAGAACTTCACAAAGTCTCAATTCATTTGTCCCCATCCTCTTCCCAGGGGCTGACTAATCCTCCTGCAGCCAAGAGCTGCTGCTGGCCTCACCTCTCGAGGGAGAGACTCACCCTCTCACAGACCTTTAGTGAGAAGAGGCACCGTTATCCAATTCCCTCCTAATTGCGCTAACAAGGATGAATTAGGACTTTCATCAGCAGGGGCGAGTGATCAGTTTGGAGTCAGCCATGGGCGACGGAGCCAGAGATTAAACAAAACTATCATGTTAATGTCTAATAATACAACAGCAAGTGGAAATTAAGCACAAGACAAATATGCTGCGCCGGCGACATTGGAGAGTTTGTTCTTTAAACACAACGTTATTTTAAAGGCAGTGCTATTATTAGGGCCATCTAACTTAATTTCGTAGGCATAATAGAAAAGTAAATGTGCCACAGTTGCACTTTATGTGCAATTGCGAAAACAAACCCAAACTGGGGGAGAACGCTGCGTGTGACTGAAATAGCCACTCCAGCTAAATTCCTCACTGATATACGTTAATTATCTCCAGCAGGGAATGGACAATTTCATTTGGAGCTGCGGTAGTCGGATGGATGCTCCCCGCCATGGGAATGAACCTCATGATGTGCTGAAAAGCAGCTATGGCATCCCCCCCATCCCACTGCAAAATCCAGAGGGGTGTTAACCCCTGCTCTGCCATTGCCTTAGTATGAGATGAGTGGATTTGTTCTGGATTTATCATCTGGATGCTCATTAAATGCAAGTTTTCCTACAAGGTCTGGCATTTTCTCCTGCTTTGTCCAGTGGGAAGACATTTCCACCTAGGGTGATGGGGTTTGTCCCCCCTAAAATGGCTAATCACAACTTTCCTTGAGTGTGTTAGCATAAGCAGTGGGAAACAGCGCTGATAACTCCTCCTTTGCATGAGCAATGCAATCTTGGGATTGATCTGAGTGTAAAGTGAGGCAATGCAATTCCCCGGCACACATTTTGTTTTTTCCAGTGGTGATATGATTTATCCCTTTTAGTAAGTTGCATGAAAACTGTGTCCTAGTGCTCAAACATCTCGTCTTGCACTTAAGGGAACCTTTTAGATGAGCAGCAGCATTTCTTTATTAATATCCAGCTCTTCTCTGGGACATTACCCCCTATTTTATGCAAGAAGGGTGGTAGAGCAGGTTGCAGTGGTCATGCAGCAGTGCTCAGATCTCATGCTTCTCCGTTATCTCCTTTTTGCTGTGTGTCACCCCTCCTGGACCCCAAGGACATGTTCACAGTGATGTAAATATGGCATCAGGGTGGGATTTTGACTGATGATGCTCAAGAAGGGACCAGTTTGTTCCTCCAGAAGCATCAGGAGAGCAGGACATTGCACTGCGGCTCAGGAGTGCTGCTAAAAAATGACTCTGGGAGCCACCTCCTCCCTGGCCCCTTCCTGAGCCAGCTCATGAGGGTCTCAGATGGAGCCTAAAATAGCAAAGGAGAAAGGTTGCAAAGCGCTTCCAGTCCCATCCTTTATGTCTCATCGACGCTGAAATGCTTTCTCCCCAGCATTCAGTGCATATTAAACGCGGTATGAAATTCCGTCTCAGAAAACCCCAGAGATGGCTCTATCGACTGTCCTTTAAATAGAATTAAAATTGACCCGAGACAGATCTGCAAGCCTATTGAATTACACAGTCCACCACTGAGCTCAGGCTGGCCTCACAGGAAGAAATAAAGCACCCGGGAGCAGAAATGAGCTGGACATGATGACATTACAATGGGAACCGCTCAAGAGGGACCTGCACAAGCATGAACCCAGCAGAGGATATAAAACTGACCTCTGTGGTGAAGGTTGAATGAGTGTTTGGGTGCAATGGGCCAAGGGTAGGAAGAGGTGCAATGACATGATGACATGAAAAACCTGTTCATTCCCCTCTTCTTCCTCCCCAGCTTTGAGCTCTATGCTAGAGTAATAAAGGTGGCATGAAGAGAAAAAACCTAGGAGCTTATCTATCATGGTTTCAGAAGCATGTTCCCCCCTCAGCCTGGTTGTAGGAGATGGGAAATGCACTGGGTTGCTTATAATGCTTTTCAGCTTTTGACTGGCACATATGCATGTTGTGTCTGTGCATCCAGCTGCCTATCTGTAGGCCATCTAATGGGCTCCGGTGGGAGCGCAGCCTATGGTCCACAAATCAGCAAACCTGGAGACTCATCAGCAGCTCAGGCATCAGTGGCATTTTAAAAGACCTATATCATGAGTGGAATTAACAGCATATGTCCCTCTGGAACCTGTTAGCTATTTTATTCAGACCCCCATATGCATCTGTTTTGTCTGAAAAGTATTGTCTTTAGGGCATTTGTGCTATTCAAGGCTGTGCTATGCCAGGGAACAATGGGAGATGTTTTATCAGCTGTGCTTGTTGGTTGAGGCTGAAGATATATAGGTCACTTGGCAGGGTAAAAATGAATCACTTCAGGGTAAAAATGAATCACTGTAAGCCTCTCCTTGCAGGGGTATCTCTGCCTTGGGAAGCAATATTGGCTCTACAAGAATGTGATCCAGGTGGTTTGGGGCTGGATGCCCTAACAGGGAAGCACATCCTATATATTTCCTGCCAAGGGATATATATAAGATGTTCAGACTGAAGAAGAGAAAGCTGTGTGGAGACCTCATAGCAGATTCCAGTACCTGAAGGGTGACTACAAGGATGCTGGAGCTGGACTCTTCATCAGTGACTACAACGTTAGAACAAGGAGTAATGAGTTCAGACTTAAACAGGGGAGGTTCAGGTTGGATATAAGGAAGAAGTTCTTTACTGTGAGGGTGATGAGGGACTGGAACAGGTTGCCCAAAGAAGTGGTAAATGCTCCATCCCTGGAAGTGTTCAAGGACATGTTGGATGAGGCTTGGAGCAACCTGCTCTAGCGGAAGATGTCCCTGCCCATAGCAGGGGGTTGGAACTAGATGATCTTAAGGTTCTTTCCAACCCTGACCATTCTATGATTCTATATCAAGTCTTGGTAGACCAGCTGCAATATTTTCTTATCCTCTCTTTGGTGAAAACATTGCACACAATACTATCTCCTTGGTCTCCAAATGGGAGAATATGATGGTATGGCTTAAGGGCACAGCCCTGATTCATACCTGTATGTGAGCCCAGCTCAACCCAGCCCCAGCCACGGATATTATTAGCTGACAGATTTTAAAGAAAAACGATATAAATCTCCCCTTGTGCCATAAATCAATTTCTGCCTTGGGAGACCACGAAGAAGCTCATTATACCACATCCTGAGAGAGAGGCATGTGTCATCTGCAGTGACAAGCCATGCATCCTCAAGTTACCTCGCCAGCTGGGCCTGGGGAGCATTTGCAGAAGTTAAAGGGAGTTTGATGCTTGCTCAGGGCAAAGGAAGAGAAGATGCTCTGTTTTAGAAAGGCAGGAGCACAGGAAACAAGATCCCTGGGTTTCATTCCCCTCTGCCTGGCCCCAACAGGGAAATATGAGCTATAAATTAGAGGAAAAAGCTGTGGGAGGTTGGATTTGAGGGCTGCTGCAAGCTGTTTGTTAGGTGGGTCATTTTTCTGCAGGTCAGTTTGTTCCCAGAGCTTTTCTGCAGGTGAATTCAATGCTCATACCAGAAATAAAAGAAGAAAAAAGACAAAGAGAGGGAGATTGGTTTCTGAATGTGGGTCCAGTGCCATGTCTAATGGTGTAATGTGGACCTAGGACCAGAAACCATCCCTGAGGAATTCCATGTATCTCTGGTGCCTCTTTCTTTTTCACATGGATGGGAACAGCTGGATGAAAAGGAGTTATTCAGCTCAATAATTCCAGCTAGTACCTGATGTTTGCCTTCCACTTCAAACCAACCCCAAACCACCACAACGTTTTCCAGCATGCTTTTTTCACTACCAAAGGCTTTCAAACCTTCCCTTCGCCTATAGGTACACAGCACAGCTATAGATCTCTATTAGCATGCAATGCGGAGCAGCATTCTCTGTAGTACGAACCAGTTCTCCAGATTGAGAACATGCCAAGTGTTGGATAAGCTGTAATAAAGTCTCTTGTTGTAAGAGCACCCTGCTGACACAGGCTCTGATCTGAAAGGAGTGGGAGCAGAATTAAATCCCCTCGGCTGAAGCCTGTCCATTATTCTTGGGCACTGGATTGCAGGAGCCAAAAAAAGGCGCTCTGGAAGCAATAAAGTGCTCGCTACAGAGCCCTCAAGTGTTGCATGTGCTTGGCATTGGGAGAAATTGCAGAAGGCAGCTTCAAAATCACAGTGGCTGCTGCTACCTGAGGGTTGCAAGAGGGAAAGACCCAATTGGGAAAAGGAATGGGAGCTGGAGAGCAGGGAGGGAGAGTTGAGCTTGCCTGCACATTGCCTAAAGCCCAAGTGATGCGGAGATGGGAGATCTGCTGAGCAGCACTGGTCCTGCAGTGCCTGGCCTCAGGCAAATCACTTTACATTTTTAATATAGTTCAAAGCCAAAAGGTTCAGCTGGGTGCCTTGTGGGACTTGCAGTAATGTCTGAGTGCTGCAAGTCCTTGAAATCCTGTAAAAGGGGTGAGGAATGAGCTGAAGTTGAAGGAGCAGAACAGCACGGACCTGGTGCTCATAGAGCATGGGTGTTGCATGGCTTACCCAGGGGAGAAGCAAAGCGGGTTTGCTCTGAAATACCCTGCAGTTTCCACCTTTTCATGTCAAAGAGCTTGAAAAGATGTTTTGCAGCCTGAAAAGGATTGCAATTCATCGTCCAAGTCTTGTCTGTCTGCCTATCAGCCGCATCTCCCATCCCTGCTGCCAAGGGAAGAGCCTTCCTCCTCCGGCGCTGGCCGAATGGCTTTATTAAGATGCATCTTGTATCGATGCCCTTTCCTCTTCCTCCAGTGCCATTCCCCTGATCTCTGTGTCAGCTGCAAACTTTATCGGGGGTGACGTGATGTTTTCTTCCAGGTCACTGATAAAAATGTCATAATAGCAGCAATCCAGCCCTTGCTGGCAGCAGGGAGCAGAAGACCCTGTTGATTCTCACATCAAGAGGTGTCTTCTGGAACTTGTCAACCAGCCAGGTTTTAATCCATCTCATTTCTGCCATGGTGATTTCCTACCCTCCCAGTTTCTTAATCAAGATGTCACGCAGGACCCAACCTTGCAGGAGCCCGAGTTCATTACGCTGACAGCATCACCTTTATCAGCCCAAATTTATCATCTCATAAAAAAAAGATATCAACTTAGTTGGGCAAGATTTATTTTCCATAAATCCTTGTTGATTGGCATCCTTTATGTTATTCCCTTTAATTCCTTATTAAACAAGTCCCGTAGCAGACATCCCATTATTTCACCCCAAATCAATGTCAAGTCGACAGGGCTGTAATTACACAGGTCAGCTCGTTTATCCTTCCTACATATTGGCACAACATTCGTTTTCCTTCAGCTTTCTGGATCTCTCCCAGTGCTCAAGGGTTTATCGGAGATCAGTATCGCAGGCTGACCTATATCTGACTGGGTGGCACAGGCAGGGATTGCATTATTATGCATCCCATACGGATATCTTGTTCTTAATCAAAATTCAAAGATATTTCAACTCTTACCCTTATAGGGTTTGAACTGTTTCCTTACAAGCAGTGGAGCTAAAACCAAGATATATGCTCATCACATATGTGCAAACACCCTAAAATACATAGGTGCTCTGGAATCCCAAGGGCCTTGACATGAAGGGTGTATGTGTATATGGATGAGCATAATAAGGAGTTCCTATAGATGCTTGTATTTTCACTGCAACCATGATTTTGTGGCCCAGGAATGTTTAGCTTGTGTCTGGGCAAACACTTAGTACTTACACTGATGGAGCTTTCACATTGCAATCCTTATTTTTCATCTGGGTTATAGACACTTTCCAGCATCCACTGCCTTTGAAACTATACATTAAAACTTCCATGTGCACTATCATGGCTCCCAGTTCAGCAGAGGATAGAATAGCTATCTGGGCATGTATTTTCGTGCCGCTACCTCAGGTGAAATCTGTGCTATCAGCTCAATGCCTATCACTATTTGGACAGGAGCATCAAAGGCAAAGGAAGGCATTTTTCATCAAAGCTCCTAGATTTCTTGGCCAATTTGAAGCGGATGGCAGCTCAGCCAGGGCATCCTGTTCCAGCCCTGCTCTTTTGCCCTGGGGATTTTCAAAGGAGCCTCCAGCTCTGATCTACATGCCAAGCATCCCCTGCCCTTTCAGAGCAGCTCCTTCTGCTGCACTCAACAAGAGAGAGAGGCTCAGCCTGCACAGAGGAGAGCGATAAGGAAAAGGGGGAGGTATGAAATGAGAACAAGGATTGGATCGGAACTGATGCTGCTCACGTGGGACTGCAAAATAATTAGGAAGGAGGATTGTATTTGTATATATATTTGTTATTAGGATGGTTTTCTCTCAAGGCACCATTGCACCTGCATGATGCTGGGAGGTTTTTCCTCTTTTGTTGTGCTGATGTTGGGATTTAGCTTTTTCCCTTCCCAGCTTCCCCTGCTTTGTTTTATAGGATATAGGAATGCTTTTTACTTACAGGGAAACTGAGGCAAAAAAGGTGAGTGCAGTGGACAAAGAGCACTTTTTGCCTGTATTGGACCTACTACTTCTCCCCTGGGGCTGTGCAACTTGGAGTTCAGGATTGCTTCTCTTCCCAGACCTGCCACACATTGCTGCAATCCTCCAAGAATGAGGCTAACATCTCCATGGGTTCTTGGGAACCCTACTGAATGTTGAGCCTCTCTCCTGCATCTAAACCAGCTGAAATCATCACCTGGCTCCTCACAGATCCCTGGCAGCCCCAGGTTGAGGATGGCCAACTGTAAAAAGGCTCCCTTGTATCACCAGCTTTGCAAGACAGGGCTTTTCCCAATCCCCCGCCTTGTTGGAGGAGTTTTGTGTCTGCGAGCATCACACTGGGTGCTTGTCTCTCCAGCTCCAGGCCTCCCTGAGGATATGACAAGCCAGAACACATTGTAGGAGGAGTTCAGAATTATCTCTTGCCAACATCCACTTAATCCATCGAGAGGAGAAGCGAAAAGCTCTCCAGGCCTGCAGGAGCTCTGAACAAGCCGCTGTTTCTTATGCTGAGCCTGTGTTCCCACTTGTCAGTTTGATTTCTCAATGCTTTACAATCTCTGGTATTCTTGGTGAGGAGACGGCGTCACGTCCATCACCCGTTATCGCTAGGTCCCCGTGTTCTCCTTTCTTCTCTCTCAGCCTCTTTGCAATCTTGAACCAATGAACAAAAAGAAAAAGAAATAAGAAAAAGGAAAAGAAGAAGCAGCAGCAGCTTTTCAGTTCCTTATCTGCTGTAGCCTGGGTTACATCCAGGCCTCTTGCTATGATCCTTCATGTTCCTGCTAAACACGCCCTGCGTCTCCCAATAGCATTAAATCTACATCTCTGTGGGGTTTATCAGTGCTTCTGGGGGCAAGTGAGGCTGGTGCATGAGGAGAAGCATTGCAACAGCTTACGTGAGGTGTGAGAGGTGATGGAGAAGAGGAACACAAACACCTCCCTGCTCTGCTTTGCTCCCTTGTGAGTCTAGGTTTAGGCAAGACTAGATCACTGCAGGTACTTGCATGCTGGATGGAGTTACCATGTTGGCCTTGGGGGCTGTTGGTGTAAACGGTTGGCAGCAGGCACCTTTCCACTAACCTGGTTTCTCCAGGAGCCATGGAACTGTGTCTAAAGTCCATTAGGGTTCAGAGTCCTATAAGAGCCTCATAATTGATGTAAAGAAAGGCTGTGTTTCCCCTTTATTAAGATGCCTGGACCTTAACATGGATGATTTCCAAGGTGCATCTGAATTGAGCATTCACAAGACTTATGGCTTGCTTTGGTCGTAACCCCACTGCAGCTGGTCTTGTGCGCTGATGTTATTGATACAGCCAGTAATTACATTTTCACACAGGCATTTTTTTATGTGTGTCTACACTGTGTTTATTACAGACTCTCAATTATTCATTTTTCCCCTATCTCGTCATTCTTCCTTCTTCTTCTGTGCCTAGTTTTTATTTACTCCTTGTCTTATTTCTCATCTGTCCTTTGGCTTTCTCTCCACCTCTAATTCCAGACCATGTCTCTGACCCAGACAAGGACCCTGAAGACCAGACCTTGTTCTCATCCCTGGATGAAGCTGGATGGGAGTCAGATATCTCTTTGCTGTTCAATTTTCTCCCCACCCTTTGCCCCAGATGATATTTCCTCACTGCCACAAACCTCCCCTCTGCCTTTTCTGGTACAGAAGGAGAAATAAAAATGTGGTGCCGCTGTTGCTGCTCATCTATCTGCCGTGCCTAGGTGAATAATGCAAGGAAACGTGTATGTATTTATACAGCAAATGGGAAAATACATTTCTTAAGATGAATGAGGTTGTTTTCAGCCTTGATGCACCCAATAAAATAACCTGGTATCAAGAGGGAGGTTTATTTTGAAGTCTGGACGTGTCATAATATCAGCTCCCAACCAGGACTTCAAATTACATCAATCAGAGAAAGGAGGAGAGGCGAAAGGCCGGGAAAGCAGCGAGCACAGGGGGAATACAGGCATATATAAAGCAGGCACAAGGAAGCAGGTGTGGGATGTGCAAACACAAGAACACATCCATGGGACCAGCTGGATGAATACGTGAGCTGAGCTTTGACACCAGCTTCTGCGTCTCCTTGTTCTTTTGGCTCATTCATTTTCCCCTCTGCTTTTGGCTCCGGAGCAAATTCCCTAGGCAAATCTTCAGGGATCTGGAAACTTCAGTGTTGAACAGCCTCAGTGCTGCTTAGGGGGGGACACACCAAGCATGGGCTTGTCCCCAAGCCTCTGGAGACAGGAAACAATACCTAGGGGGTCCCTGCCATCCCCATGTAGATCAGCCCCAAAATCCCACCATGAATCCACCAAAAGCCTCACGCCAGCCACAAAGTATGGCAAATGAGTAAAGACATAGCAATAGGTTTATGAAGAAGTAGTAAATTGATTTTTGGTGGGAAAACAGAGTATTTTCTCTATGGAAACCATTGGCTTTTTAATACCTCCCCCCCCAGTAAAAGAGAGCTGCCAAGTTTTTGTGTGTTGGTGTGCAGATTTCTGCTTTCCCGGTGGAAATTTGGGGGTGTGTTTGGCATGGCACATGTTCTTCCCAGCTGAAAACTCCGTTGCTTGCCAAAGCCAAGTGGGGGAGATGTGGAAGAAAAAGCATGTAACAACCGTAGGCTTTAAGTCACAGCTTTGCCTGGCACAAAGGGGAAAAAAAGCATAATCCCATGCTGCCTTCCTACAGCCTGGGGAGAGCTTTCCTTGCTTGCAGCGCAGCACTGAAGTGTAAAGCACGTTGTGGTTGCGATTCCGGATTACTGCTGTTAGTTATCTGTGCAGTGCCATCTACAGAAGGAGCAAGAGAAGAGCCTGAGGGCAGAAATACTGCTGGTCCTCAGGAGTCACAGGGCTGAAGTGATGCCCCACTGCAGTCCGGTGCTGGTCCCTCTGGGGGGGAGTTAGTGGCTTTGGGGAAAGTTTGGTAACTGGGTTTTTTCTTGGGAAGAAGCTGTTGAAAGAAATGCTTGTGCTAAAAGCCCTTGGAATAAAAGGCTTGGATCCATCTGCATGGTCAAACCCTGCTCCAGAGGAGGCAGCTGGAGCCTGAGCACACTTTTCCTGAGGAAAAGGGGTGGGTTCTTTCAGGATTGAATAGCTTCTGATGATTTGGAGATGCAGCTCCCAGTGCAAGAATACTGACTCCCCATATGATTTCCCTCCCCCAAAGCCTGCTTTTGGGGGCAGGCACTGCTAAAGCTGAGCAAGAGGAGCTTTCTAAAGCACAAACTACCCCTAAAGTGGCTACAGAAAAACCCTATAGGAGAAGCGGATAAGTCAGGGTTACCCAACAAATCCCTCTACCCCACTCCAGCTTTGTCTTTGTCACTGCATCTGTATTTGTTGCTCGCAGCAGATCTGTCTTGCAGGGGATGTCTCACTTACTAGGAAGGCTTCATTCCCAATAATTTTCAGACTTTGCTGCCTCATGATTTATCCCCCTTCGGTTTAGATCTCATTTTTCCCAATTTTACCTTTGTCTCCAGGAAACCTCGTCTATTTTAGTGCAATTTCCTCTCTCTCTCTCTGCTTCACCCGCTCCCTGTAGCCCAAACTTGTCTTCTTTTCATATTTATTTCAGTATTTGTCTTTTCTCCCCGTGCAGGCTGTGTTCTCAGGATTTATCTCCTCTGTTTCCATGATCTGTCTCAGAGCCCAGTGACTTTGTCTTCCTTTCTTCAGCCTTTTCCTTAGATAATATTTAGCAGTGGTGTTTGCTGAGGGCTGATGGATGAAGAAAGGAAGACAAAAGGAAGATATAGATGGGGAGAGCATTTTTGGAACCTTGTCCCTATTTTAGCACATGATGCCCATGGAACAGCATTGGTCAGGCACAATATTGTCCAGGGTTCAATTTGTATAAGTTGGCACTACACAGATAATACACCCTGAAAAGGAGCATTCTGCATAGCTTTATAACCTCTATAACATCATGTGCTTCTCACTGTGCTAGGGAGATGCGGCTCTTGATACAGCACAGGCTCTTCAAGCTCTGCAAGTCTGGGGAGAAACATTCCCTTGCCTCAGTTTCCCCTTTCATAAGGTAAAATAATAGTGTTTAATGCCCACATTCCACAGGGAATGAAACCTTTTCCAGCAGGGGACTTAATTCAACGGTGAACAAAAGCTTGGAAGGCAATGAAGAAGGTAAGGAGAGCTTTTAACTTTACAGAGAACAGGAGAAGATCTGGCAGAGGAAACAAGGGGAAAAAGTGGGTTTCTTCAGGTCTCAGGGATGTATTGAGCATCATGAGATGACAAGGAATGACTCCTTCCAAAGGCTGAAGAGCAGACAGAGCTTGGAGAATTGATAGGTGGCTTTCCAGGCTCCAAGGACAAGTTTTGCCTCATCTGTGACAGCTTTCTGGTGGCTTGCAGGGGGGTTGAAGTAATGAGGAGCTCCAGCCACATAGGCTGATGTTCTGCCCCTTGGGCACACCCCAGCAATGAAGCAGTAGTGTTGCTGTTGCCAACACTGTCTGTCTACAGGGGCTGCCAAGGATCGGTAACTGTTATTCCAGCCATCCTCCCTCTGAGCCGTTTCTTTTCGAGCAGCAATTCAATTACAGCTACTGAGAGCAGTTATCATCATAATCAGTCACTCATGCAACCAACAGTGTTTGCAGAGAGGTGGAGGAGACACAGAGACCTTGTGCAAACCTCTGGGTGCTCATCTGGGATGAGCTTCCATGTAGTTTTTAGTTTATCAAGCCCAGTCTGTGCTTTTCAGCCTTAGGGAATTAGCTGCGTAAATGATTCAGCCCCTTGTAAAGCCCAAGGTACCTCCAAGCATCTTCACTCACCAGCATTTATTTGCCTTCTCCTCTAGCAGAGCAGAACTTCTCTTCCAAACCTCCCTTCTGATACACAAGCGTAGGTAAGGAGAGCATCTCATCCATCTTCCTTGGTGTCTTCTTCAGGAGCAAACCAGGCTCAGACGTGGGATTTATTGGGCAGAGAGCATATGCCCACATCTCAGTCGCATATGATCCACGAGATGTTTTTACGGATCTAATTGTCACATATGTTTGTTGTGAATCCATAATGAGGGGCCAGAGCAGATGGCAAAGGCTGGCTGCCAGTCACGCTGCTGTAATCCTGCATTTCTCTAAGGAGGAGGTGATGGGATGGGATTGGACTCATACAGGAAAGGATGAAGACCCCACAGGTCAGGTTTTGGGGCTGGGAAACCTTTTTCTCCCTCGTGCAATAGCCTTTCACCTATGACACACAATCAAATTAAAAAACCCAACTAAACATGACACTTCAAGCTGATGGTTGCTCCACCTGACATCAGTGAGGATGCTGGGTTTTCAACACAGAGCCGGGCTGCAATGGTCGTATCCCATCCCACATCCAACATCATTCCTCTCAAAGCAGTGTGTGAGAGGTTCAGTGCACGGATCTGTGGGGGGAAAGTGGGTGAAACTGGCTCCCAAAGGACATGGCTGCATCCTTGCTGCCTCCCTGAGCTAAATTTAAACCCCTGTGCTCCCTGAACTTCATGCGACTGTCACACTGATGCGATGCTATAAATACAGCTGAGAAGATGCTTCTGTTGTAAGTCACCAATTTCTGAGGCTTGGAACCAGAATTGGGCAAATTAAAAGAGGGGAAAAGGAGGAGGAGGAGGAGATACCTCAGAGGCTTGCAGAGATCTAGTTATTCCTGCTTGGGAGATCTTCCCAGGGACAGCTCAGGAGAAGTGCTCACCCAAGGAGGTGCCCGGAGAAGGCACTTGCACGCACGAACAACAGTAAACCCATCAGCAGAGCACAAAGCGTATTGAACTCCACGTCTGGAAGTTAATTAGCACTGGGCAGATCATTAGCTACAGCAGCCCTTTTAATTAGAGCTGCAGGGCTGTGTTTCACTCTGGACTGGCACCGCAATGCTGTCCTCATGCAGGCAAGGCTTTGGCGGCTGGGATTCCTCCTGGGCAGCTCCTGCCATTGCATTGTTCCCACAAAGGTTTGTTAGCATCCTTATTTCTGCTTCCCTGAAGGGTTTGGGATGCAGAGACCTCTCCCTTGGTCTTGCACTAAATGTAGCTCCAGAGGCCAAATTCAGAGCATCAAACTGCTTTTACAATTAAGCTTAAGGTGGCTTTGCTTTGCTTTGACCTCATTCAGGCTCTGTCTGGGCTCTCCCATAAGTGAAGTGGCCCCTTAATTGCTCAAACAAAGGCAGGCATAATTAATAGCAATTTTACCAAATGGCTTCTTTGAAATGCTCTGAAGAAAGAAAACAACCTCAAACCAAGTAAAGAGCCTTCCTCAAGCTTTGGGGAGTCACTGAGTCTGGGTTCAGCTATTTCTCAGCCACTGTATGCTACTTGCATCACTGAGTCTCTGATGCAACACTCCTTGACCTCTCTGTAAAGACTGATCTCTCTTAGGACCAGCTTTACCATTACTGAAGGGGGAAAAATGGGAACGGATGAGGCTGCTCTTGGCTCATGATGGGAATACAGCAGCAAATGTGTTTTAGTAAGATCTGATAAAAGAAGGGTTTTTCTCCTCCTTTCGGCCTCACCTTGAAAGTGCTGTCTCCCTCCATCACATGTGACCTTGGAAGTGGTTATTGGGCCGGACAAGACAAACCTCCCATTTTCTTGCAATGTCATCCATTACTCAGCTGAACACACACACGACAGGAGAAGATGAACACACACACAGAGGAAAAACAGAGAAGCCTCGAAGAGAGGGTAAATTAAAATGTCTGAGATCAGATAACGAGGAAATACAGTTAAATTGTTTCCTTCCTTTCCTCCCCTGGGCTGGCCCTGGGGAAAATCCATCTCATTAACCATTCTGGGCCACTTGATGCTGCTTTCCTACAGGTCTGGGGAGGAGTGAGGATGGAGCTGGAGATGCTGAAACTGTCTTTCCTCCTCTCTTCTCTTTCCCCATCCTTTTCTTGACCTCTGCAGTTATCGCCAGGCTCATCAGCAACACAAGATGGCTTTTTGCACATCAGTAAACACCATCCGAAATATAACAATCAGAACAAATAAGAGAAAAATAAATCAATGCCTGCAAACAATGGGCACAAGAAACATATAAAGACCACTTTGGATGAATATGATTTATTCCTTTAAAAGCCCTAAACTATAAGATCTTTGATTATTTTTTCCTGCATTAATTGCTTTATTTTCCCTTGGGATAATGCACTTTGCATCCTGAACCAAAGATGGTTTGTTTTGACATCTTTTGCCATTTCCCCCTCTTCTTCTCCTGTTTTAAATGAGCTCTCAATTTAACAAATGAGATTGCTTTCTTTCTTTGGGTGTTAAGCCCATCTTTGGGTGCAGGACACCCCTGGGTGCCTGAGGCACAGATCCTGCCTCCAAAAGCAGCAAAACCTTCATCTGTCCATCCATCCATCTATGCACATGTATGTAATATTCATCTTTATCAATGGGATGATTTGTCCAAGACCTGACCCAATGCTCTGCGAGGTACAATGTGACCTTGATCAGTCCTTTATTACCCAATTTGCTTCATTTTTAAGGATGGGAAGAGGTGGAGACAGGTTGGGGATAGAAGCATGCATAGAGCCTGTGCCTGGGCTTGGCTCAGTCCCTTACCCACCACGCAGTATCTGAGGATGAATTTGCTGGAAGCAGTAATTAAAAATAACATTAAAATGATTAAAAACATATTATTTCTTTATTTCTGCAGGCCAGAGAGGAAAGGAGGAGGGATGATTTGGGTAAAAGCAGCTCCTGCTTATCACTGAGTTAAAATGGCAGGATTCTGGCTTGCTGGGAAGGACAGATACCCCTGCATGCAGTTTGGCACATCAGAACTGAAGCAACTCCATCATCTCCATGCCTGTACCCAGCACCCCATTCTCCAGCCGCTTCTCTTCCCTCCTCTGTTTGAAGCTGCATTGGGTCTGGAGTTCAGCTTAATCCAACTGCTAGATGTATTATTCATCTCTATGCTTTAATGATGTGATAAAGTTGCTGGAAATAGGGAAAGGCTCATTAAACTGCCATTTGAATATAGAGCACAACTAAGGGAGAGGGAACTTCTGCCAGTCCTGCACCTTCTCCCTTCCTTTTACCCCAGCCTGGAAAGAGCCCCCAAATCAGTGTTATTGATGATTGTTTTGCTTCTGGGTGGTTGGTAGGAGTGAATGTGATGCTGGGGCATCCTCAAACATCCACCTCAGCTCCAGTGCCTGTGGGGCTGGGGTCTGGTTGGGGGTATTTCTCTCTTGTCTGGTTAAAAGTGCCGAAATCAAAGGCAGAGTGAAGAGCTGAAGTTTGCTTCAGCTCCTCTGCCAGAGGCAACAGCATCTATAAAAGATGCTCTGAGTCCTCCTGGTCCTTTGCACTTCCAGAAAAAGGCCTGGGAGCCTCAGTTGCTCCACAGGCAGAGCTGAGATGGGCTATGGATGCTGGAGGACATGGGGGTGGCCAAGCTCAGCAGGGTATGGCCAGCCCTGTGCTGCTCACCACAGCCATCAGCATAAAGCAGCTCCTTGGCAGACTGCAAAACCCAGTTAGAGGTGAGACATTAACCACAGTTTGGTTTGGGTTTACTTAGCCCCAGTGATGGAAAACTTCCCCCCTTTTCTTTACATTGTTTTCCTCTCCTCCCTGTTCTCCCATGCCATGAAGGGATCTTGCTCATCTCTCCTGATCCGAGGTTGGCTTTGATCTTCCCCTGAGAAGCCAGCTCAGTGGAGATGCTCAGCAGCCCTTGGAAAATAATTGCACCTCACTGCGGATGAGGACAGGATGCCTGCTGTTTCCTCCCCATTGCCAGAGGGCTGGAATGCTGAGCAGAGATGCTCACATGCTGCCTATCACCCGTGCCTGCCTCGGCTTAATCAGACACCACGGATGGGCAGGTATAATCCCATTGTGGTGCATGGATGTCTTAGTGAAGTGTATGGGAGAAAAGCATTTGCTAGTAAGCCCAAAATGTGCTGAAAAAGTCTTTTCCCCCCAAAAAAGCTGGTGTTCCACCCCAAAAGCTGGCACCAGGCTGTTGGTGGCTGGATGCTGGGTGAGCAGCGTGATGGGGATGCTCAGAGCAGCAGCAGCCTGGGGAAGTGAAGACTCAGCAGCCCTGTCATTGTTTCACCTGCAAAACACCCCTATGTCTGCTGCTGATGCTTCCTGAGGGTGCAGGATTATTTTGCTGTGTGAAATCGGCCTATTCACCTTTCAATGAACAGCTTCTGCCCTCACCCTGTAGTTGGATTTTGGGATACAGATTGTAGGAATTAAGAAAGAAGAAATAAAACCCAATGGTCTTACAGCAGGAGGATGAATCCTCCAAGGCCATGGACCCCAGGTCTTCAACAGCCCCATGATTCGGTTGTATGAGTGGTAAAACCCAGCACTGGGAAATTCAGCACATGGAACAGCTGCTGCACCCTCAGTTCAGTCATTGTGGTGCTTTATCACCTGCAGTTTGCACTTGCTGGGCTCCTTCACTCTGGTTTGGGACTTGGAGACCCACTGAACTACTGCACCTCAGTATTCATGAACCTAACCTGGCTCTGCAGGGATAAAGCTTGTCCTGCTCTGCTGACCATCCCCAGCTTATTACATGCTGCCTCCTTAAATTTCCTTTGGCTTGTTTCTATTGGAGACCAGATTTGTCTCTGGTTATGTCTGTCATTGCATTTCAATTCTCATCTCTGCATACACTGGGGTTTGTGTAGCAGTTTACATTGATTTCATTATTTTTTCCTCTTTTCCTTTTTAAGTGCTTTGAGATAAAAGTGTCATGGAAATATGGTGTCATTGTTATGATGATAAGGGGTCTATTTGTGATGTGCCAGCACCCTTGTTGGTATTGAACCACTTGGGAACATCTCGACATCCCCCAGGTGGCATTTTGCTTCCACAAAGCCAACCACTTATGCTAATATATATACTTAGAAAGTGCTGTGTGTATGTGCATGTGTGCGTGCGCGTGTGTGGGGATACATATATCATGTGGGCGTGATTGGAAAGCAAATTCTATAAATAAATCCCATTATCTTATTACACTGTAATTTTCTGTCATTATCTGCTGTGTGGATCAGATGCATCTGCAGGCTGCGATGAAGAGCGAGGGGCTGGCAAGTGGCAAACTTTGCCGTCTAGCAGAGAGCTCCAAGGCTGGATGAGCGGGACAAGGCTTGGAGATGCCTTCAGCCTTCCTCTGCCTTGAGTTCCAAACCCAGCACCCCCAAATCCAGAGAGATAAAGCCCTATATTCTGCCATTGAGGAGCCCCATCGAACCCGGACTGACCGCTGCAACACTGGAGCAGGATGCACTGTTTAGCTGATGGTTTGTTCTAATGGGTAATCCTTCCTGCTGATGGGGGGAAAAGATAATCAAAAAATACCCCAACAGTGCCTAATTTTTAATTGGAATGGATTTGGCTTCAGTTTCCTTTGCTTCATGTTGTGCCTTTGGCTGATGGATTGAAGAAGCTTTGCCGTGGCCGGTGTTTTCTCCCTGAGAAGGTGCTTGTGTGGTGTAATCAAATCACTCTCATTCTTCTTCTTGATAAGATAAAGAGGAGAAGCTCTGTAAGTCTCCCACTGTAAGGCATTTTCTCTGGCCCTCGGGTTACTTCTGGGCCTTTCTTTGTGCTCTTGCTGATTTTTTAGCATCCTTTCTTTTTACCAGGTGCATCCCCTGGGTCTGATGGGAGCAGCTCAGTGTTGTCACCAAAACCTGCTGCTCTAAAGCCTCCTCTCCAGCCCATGAGATGCTTTCCATGCAGCCCTGGAAACCGAGATGGAGAATCAGTGATGTTTCCACCCCTGGAACCCCACCTTTCCCAAGCAATCTGTCTCAGAGCTGCCTATGACCCCCCAAAGAGGTTTGGGATTCTGCCTTGGAATCAACACTCAGTGGGAAGATGAAAAAAGCCCCACCAGAAAGGCACAGCCTCATTTATAAACCTACACCAAGCTCTGGGGTTTTGATTTTAAACATTTTTGAATAATCCTATTAGCCAGGAGAGGAAACAGGGCTCCTTAAATGACAGATTTATATTTTCTCCCTTAACTCCCAGTCTGCAGGCGATTAAACATGCCAGATGAAGTGGATCTGCTTAAGGACGCTTATCATGAATGCAGTAATTTATAGCCGTGTATGGGAGGTGGATTTCTGCCACTTGCTCACCTGGGATGAATATGACAATAATTTCCCTTGTACTCTGCACTGGGCTGATGCTTTGACCAGGTACCAACAACCTGTGAAAAGAGAAAATGCCCCATCCCTGGTAGTGTCCAAGGCCAGGCTGGACTGGGCTTGGCGCAAGCTGCTCTAGCTGAAGGTGTCCCTGCCAAGGCCAGGGGGTTGGAACCAGATGAGCTTTAAGATCCCTTGCAACCCAAACCAGTCTGGGATTCTATGATTCTATGAAAATGGCTTTTTTCTATAACCAGAGAGATGCTGCATCATTGGTCTTGCAATACAGATCCTGGGATCCTTGACTTAGGTATCACTTGGTCCATTATTCCACCAACTTAATAATATTGAAGTTGGGAAGTTTGCACTAGAGATTTCTTTGGCTGCTTTTTGGTGTTAAATGAGTGAAAACATGTTGGACATTCCCAGCAAAATGAACTTTTGAGGATGAGAGATGAAACAGTTTGGTGGCATTAGAAACATTTGGTATTCAGAAGATCAAGGTTTTGTTCCACGGCTCCTGAAAATGAACATGTGAACAGCAGCAAATGCTTTGCCTTGAATGGCTGAAGATCAGTCCCAGGTCAGTGGCTGCGTTTTCTTTCCATGAAAATGGCCATTAATTTCAAGCTTACAGTTTATTGCTGGAAAGAAGTGAAAAAGAAGAAGGGTATGTGCCATCATTGGCATGGGGTACATGCTGGCTCCTTGTATGGTTCAGCAGCTTGCTCCTGACAAGCTGCAAGTCTGAACATCCACTTTCTGAGGTCTGGGAAAGCTATTCCAGGTCAGCCTAAAAGGGTTTTTTATGACTCCCACTACCTTTGTTGCATACCTGGTTTTATAAATTAAAAATAATAGCCCAAATAAAACTGCTTAAAGCACTCTTAAATGTGCTTAAAATACTTCCCTGCTGCTGCCAGTGTGGTGTTTAAGCTCCCAGCAAGGATGCTGGTGTTTCTGGAAAGCTTGTTCGTGGCTTCAACAAGGCTTTGAACTGGCTCAGGCAGAGCTCTTGGGAGCTTGTGAGGTGTGAAAGTCCATCTGGCTCTCATTTTCCTGACCTCCATGATTCCTACTTGGCAAACCCAACCGTTTTTAACACTGAATGGCACGTAATATAACATAGCCATAAGCAGGCTATGGGAATTATACTGCCTGCCAGCCTTACTGAAGCGACCTCAGAAATGAAGGTGCAAACATGATTTCCAAGCTACTTTGAGCGAGTTCAAGGTGTATTATATAGAGACAGAGCCAAAGAGGCACTCTAGGCATTGTCTCACCCACAATACATTTTATTCCCTGAAAGCATGGTGTAGGAGATGGACCCTGGTGTGGTTATTCAGCTGAACCATATTAATTTGATGGTGGAGCATGGATGCCTGGCTATTACACTAAAACCTTTTCCTCCTTCATTTTACCATGCTCCTCACAAGCAATCGTGGGCCCAAAGAGCTCCAAGGAGGCACCAGCTTTATGAAGCATCAAGTTGGACTTCTTTGGGGTGAAATCCCCCCAGAACGAAGGAAAAGCAGTGATTTATCTGCAGTGACTTTATGAATTGTCACAGAACCAGTGACTCTTCTCTTCCCAGCAGTGCTGGGGGGGTGATGAGTGGCAATGATGCTCCTTGGCATCAATCACCTACCTTGTCCCTTCATGTTGCCAGCCGCTTTGTACTGTGCCTGATAGAAAAGGTTTCTGAATTTGGCAGAGACCTGAGCTGTTATCGGAAAATGGGTCATAAATTAAAACCTCTTTTCTTTCCCTCTGGAAAAAACCCTGGATAATAACAATCCATCCCAAACCACCAGTCACCTCGACATCTCAAGGGAAAGAAGCCAAGGAGAGGTGATATAACAGAGGATGCGATGCTACATCAGGCTTTGACTGGGAATGTTTGCAACAGACCCAAACTCTTCCCGATTCCCTCAATTTCAACCCACAATCATCATTCACCACTCAGGAATCTCCTCTTGTGAAGCTAAAAGGGAGGAAAACCCATGAAAACAACCCACATCCTGCGATATTTGTTCTTTCAGTGCCAGAGCTGCAAAAAATGCAGTGTCAGAAGATCCTACAAACTGCAAGTTGTTACCTGGATATATTGATTTAAAGTACCTGTCGGGCTTGATTTTTAAAAGTGTGTTTGATTGCTGGCAGGTTTATAGGATTATGGCTTTAATTGGATGCCTGTGTTTTACTGGATATAAGTGAAATTTATGGCTGTAGCATCAGCCGTGAGAAAAGCATCCCTCTGCCATCCTCCTCTCCATTGGTGAGCAGAGGGAGAGGCAACCAGCGAGTGGCAGAGAGGGCTTGGGGCAGGGAAATAAAGAGAAAACCCCGTCTTAAATGACTGCCAGGGAGTTAAAATGACATTATTAAGATTGCAGAGCCAGCCAAGCCAAAATGAAGAGTTGCAGGAATGGAAACTACCTGTGAGATAAAGACAAGGCGGTTGTTAATTGCCTGATTGCATATTATTTTCGGAAGGGCTGATCTGCATATGCCAAATTTACATAATGCAAATGCTGTGGCTGCTTTTATGAGGCTGGTGGTGGGACCCAAAACGGGGGAAGTGTTAGGGCTGGAAGCTGTGTCCTTCCAGGGGACCCTCTGAGTGTCTCCCCACTGGGTGGTAGTGAAGCCAGTTTGTACCAAGAACTGGTTAAAGCACAGGAAGCACAGAATGAAGGAGAGCAATGGAAAGGGCTGGTAACAAACCTCATTGTCCTTGCAGGGCATATCCTTGCCTTCACATTCAGCCTCACTCCATCAACTTTTCTATGCTCTTCTGGCTTGCAACAAATCTTGCAAGGTATCCTCTGGGATCCTGGGAAAAATCTGCCTTTCCGTTCCCGCTGGGTCATGTCAGCTCTTTGCAGTAGTTTCTGCCATGCTGCAGCTTTTCTCGCCCTGGATAATTCTAGTTCTATCCTTTGTGGGGCACCTGAGCTGGGATAGGTGCTCAGAGCCCCCTCTGCTTAGGGATTTCTCTGTATCATTGTGCCACTGGGCAGACAGACCCCAGCCTTGAGCTAAAATGAGGATATTTCCATTGCAGTCCCCCAGGATACTTGTTCCTGGGGCCAAAGCAGACCCACAGAGCTGATAGCATCGTTTTCCAAGCTCTTAGCAACCAGATAAATCTTCAAAGAGCCACTGAGTGAGACATATCCCCCCTGTTCACAGCCTGGTCCCCCCTCTGGCACAGCTCTGACATCCTCTGCCTTTCATCCCCCCTGAAGAACATCTCTCTTCCCAAAATGCTCCGAGGGTTCCTTTTTTCTTCCACCACTACATTCATGCTCCCCCCATTTCACCTCTTTCTATAATGCTTAGTTGCTTATTGCCTTGCCTATACCCCACCGTTGAGTCCTTCCCTAAGAGACTTTGCTGACCTCTGAGAGGCTGCAGAGCACTCTCCTTGCAGGCTTCTTGCTTTCTTTCCCAGGTGCTATTTTTCTTGCTCACTATTTTGATGGAAAGTCTTTTCCTGATGGATAGCACTAAGTCAATCCTTCCCCAGTTCCTGCTGTCTTCAGCAGGGGAGAAGAGAAAAAAACCCTTTCCTTTCGCTCTTCCATCACCTGAGTTTCCAATCGCTCATGTCAGGATTTCTCCCCTCCCCGGGATCTTTAATGAGAGCAGCTGATAAAGACAAACCCATCTCTCCCAACAGATGCAAACAGCATTTTTTTCCCCATTGTTTTCCTTTTCTCTTTGTTTTTTTCTTCTGAAGAAGTCACCAGAAGAGGTTTTCCTCCCTAGGAACAGCAAATCCCCATTCATCCTCACTCTCCTCCATCACCTATGTGTTGAGCACCCCCATCTCCTGCCCTATGACATTAGTATGGACACACAATCCTTACTCCAAAAGATGCAGTTTGCCAGTTGTAAACCCCAAAATGGACCTTATGAGGTTGATAGGAAAATTGCTGGGGCAGCCAGGGCATCATTTTCTGCCTTGGAGACTTTTAGCCCACCGTAGCTTCAAAAGTCTGCAGCACTTGCTGCATGCACATTGAGGCAGGGAGGAGCTTTACATTGCTTTCTGCTGGACTCAGGGATGAATCAAGGAGTAAATGATGGAGAAAAGATCTGTGCAAGGGGAGAAATAATACTTAGGGCTGGTAGGACAGCTCTAATTAAGCCCAGCTTTACACTGGGAACCCTTATTGCTGGCAAAGGAGTTGTGGGGACTAGTGGCAAGGCAGATGACCACTGGGCAGATGGTTCCCACCACTCTCTGCCCCCTTTTGAAGCAGAAATCTTTGAAAGAGAGCCTATTTGTTGGTGTTTTAAACACTTTCTCCCCTTCCTCTGGGGATTTGCTTTTCTTTTAAGGAGGGACTATTAAAAAAATCAGTAAATTCCTATAAAGAATTGTCACAAATCAAATCTCTCTCATTCAGCTCCATTTTATAACCTGGGGGTGTGGGTTTTTGTAATAATAATTAGTCACAAAATCCAATGGACAAAAGAGATTATTAAATCCAACACAGGCCAAACCACCAGCTGGTAGAAGTTGGCAAAGCTCTGCGGGGAGCTAACCCTTATTCACACCAGATCTGGTTTGCCATCATTGTCGGGAAGAAAATACAGCAGAGACAGAACAGGGACACAGCATGAGAACGGCTGCAGCTCTCCTCTCACTGGGTGGGTATCTATGAATTTAAAATGGCTTTAAATGAGGTAGACCCCTTCAAACAGCTGCTTGCACTGGAGCTAGATGACTTTTGAGCTTTGCCATTGGAGCCCATACATTGATTTAGTGACAAATATACAGGGCAAGGGGCTGCTCTGGGCTCTAAGAGAGGCTAATGCAACTCAAAATGTGTCTTTATTCCATCAGCTCACCCTGGACTCAATCCAGTGCATCCTGGTCCAGCAGTGTGCTTTGGAGGCTGCATTGGTGCTATGTTTGGGGTGATTGAAGACCAGTTGCAGGGAGAGACAATTGATGCTCACACAGGCTCATTAAACAGAAAGAAATTTAGGATAGGAGTGCACCAGCTCCTGAACTATTGAATTTTCCAGCCAGGGAGGGCTGGGACTTAGCAACCACCAGAGTCCATAGAGCTGCAGTTTCTCAGTGCTTCTTGAGCATCACGGTCAATATTTAGGTCGCCTTCGGCTTTCACATCTAGACAGTATTGGTAAACTGGCCTCCTGCTTCTCTACTATTGATCTCCAAGACACAGCTGAGAAGGGGAGGATGGATCCTGCCACAGACTGGGTTGATTTGTGCTGGGTGAGACCCTGGTCTGCTGCTTCTGCCCTTCTGCTGCAGCAAACACCACTGCTTCATGCATGGGTTTTTCTGTCCTTGCCTGCTTTGCTCCAGAGAAATGAGGTGAGGTGGAGGAGCAGCTGTTGAGCTCTTCCTCTGGGAAATCAGGATAAAAGGGTCATCAGGGATCTAGAAAGCAGGAAAAGGAAGGAGACTGTGAACTGGGATGAGATGGGATTGGAAGGGAAGGGATGGGATAGGATGAGATGAGAAGAGACAAGGCAAGGCTAAATGGGATGAGGCAAGATGGAACAAGATAAGACGGGATGGGATAGGCCAAATAAGGATGGGATGGGATAGATAACTGCCCCAAGGGATGCTGCAGTGAATCAAGAGGGATATTCCCATCTCAAGTCCTGCAAACTCCCTTTGAGAGAGCAGTCAGGGATGCTGTGCAGGAGCAACATTATTCTCCATGTGCTTCTCCTGCCCTTCATACATTTTTCCAGCAGCACCTCATCACTTGCACCTTGAAGGATATACACTGCAGGCAAACCCTACCACGTGCTCAAATACTACAGGGGCATTAACACCAGCATGTGCAAAGTAAAGTGGAGAAATGAATGCAGTTTATTCTTTCATAAAGACCTAGTGACAGTAGGTGACACCCAAAAGGTGATCTATGCATCTTTGAATTTATCATCTGGTCCTGGAGATTATAAATATGTATTTATGTCTGTGATATAAACTCAATGTGTAGCAGCAATTAGGATCAAGAGGAGGCTGACAGGATATTTTTAGCAAGGAGGGGAAACCATATACATGCACAGGTTCTCATGTGTATTTATGTGTGTACATCCGCACTGATCTCCCTGAGATATAACAAATTGATCCCCGTGGTTTAAGAAATGTGATAGCCAAATTGCAGGCACAAATTTAAGTCTTTTCCATCTCCCATACCTGTCCTTAGCCCAGGGAGGTGAAAGGAGTCTTGCTGACTCCATAAACTTGCAGGAGCTGATGTGCTGCTTTGGAACCCAGCTCTGAGCAGCCTCATCTGTCTCGATGGCAGCAATGAGCCTGCAGGACCTCGGATTTATCCTCATTTTTGGCAGGCACTGAGCCTATCTGCATCAGATTATGGGCAATCCCACCTCAGTACAACAGGGACCAAAGTCCTCCGGGTGTCCTGGGGCAGGTTGTTCCAAAGGAGAACAGGGAAGGAGTCAATCCCTCCCAGATTTGCCCAGCTGACCAATACCATAGCATTAGAACATTCCATTCCTGTCTTAATGCAGCTTAATGACTTGTTTCCCCTCCTAATTGTTGCTTGGCTAAAGGCAGATCCTTCCATCAGGTTATACAGCAGGATGCCCGGGTGTTTTCCTGCCAGGCTACAATTAATTCAGAAACCACTGGAGTGCATGAATAGTTTAAGCGATCTTCCCACATTGCATTACCTTGCACTTCTCTTTGCTGAGTAACATCTCCTAGCTCATCACCCAGGTCAAAAAAGCCTATAACCCCAGAGCTTCTTGTCTTTCCTACATGGAAGATGTGGAGCAACCACCATTTCCTTGCTTCTTCCAGTTTCTTGAGAGGAATGTAAGTACTGGTCAATGGGTCCCAAAATCAGGAGTCTGTAGGTCATTATCCCAAAGGGAATTCAGCTTTGTAAGTGAAGCCTGGAACAGGGAGAGGGACTGACACATCCCTGCTCAGCATCCCATAGGGAATGGCAGCAACCAAGAGATAGGTCTGGAATATCAAATAAACCTTGAAGCTCCAAAGGATGGAGCTTCAGCAGAGTCCCCAAATCCTGACCAACATGAGGTGAAGTGGGTAGCATCACCAGTGCTGCATCAAAACTGCTTTGCTGTTGTGGCTTGGTTAAGCAAAGCAGAAAGGAACAAGCTCAGCTGCATCCACCTTATGTCCAGCCTGGGCTCTGCTGCCTGCATTTCCACTCTGCTCATCTCTCTGCATCCCCAATCTCAAAGGCACTGAGTGATCAATGTGAGGTTTTGGCACCTTCATATGTGCTCCTAAGTGTTTTAAGTGATGATTTGCCAGCGGACCAGGAGTGGGACCTGACTCACTCACGCTGCTAAAACAACTCTCTGAAAGCACCGAGTTGTGCACACAAAGGCAATCCACAGCAGGCATCGTGGGAGCTGTCTGCCAGAGCGTCTGGAAGCTCTTACTAATCAAAGCACCATTGATTACACAGAGTTTTGCAAAGGTTTCTTTGCAGGGATGATGCAGGGAGACTTTCAAAGGGGCAGGCTGTCAGTCAGCATATGGGGGATGTTATATTGAGGCCAGAGATCCTGCAACATTTTCCTAGATTAGAGATTAACACGCTTCTAATTAATTTTGATGCTGTGTAATACGATAAAGTTGTGTCTTTTTTGTGATGTCAGGCTAGCTCATAATCCAATCTTTAATTATTATCTCTTGCTTTAAAAAACAGAAAGAAAAAGGCTATTATGTTATAATGACGGTTGGGCAGCAGCCTTCGGGAAGCCAAGGGCTTTAGACATTGATGGAGGCAGTAAATTTAAAGTCTTTCTTTTCATTTAATGAGCTGGATTGTCTGAAGTGTCTGACTGGCAAGAGGTCTGCAACTAGAAAACCTCACTGAGGCTGATCACAGCTTTCTGACCCTGACACCTGGGGAGTGCTCACCAGCAGGATGGGGATGGGGAGAGGTAGTGGCTGTGCCCTTGTTGAGCTCTGCCATTAAAACACCGGCAATGCAAAGCCAGGGCTGAGAAAGAGCCACATAAAATAATCCAAAGGCTTGCAAAAGAGAATGCTTTAAAGTGCTCCGTCTGCGTAATTTATTAAAAAGGAGACAGAGAGGTGACTTGATTACCATGTCTAAGTAGCTTCATAGGGAGCAAATACCAGATACTAAAGGGCTCTTTAAGCTCTCAGGGAAAGGCAGAATGGGAACGAATAGAAGGCAGAGACAGACCAAAGCTAAGTGAGAAACTGCATTATTTTCCAGCCTTTCTAAGGACATAGAACCATCAGGATAGACTGTGAGGGAATCAGGGGTCCCTGAGGCTCTTGACATCTTCAAAGCAATAAGGGATGTCTCAAGAGTACACGTGACAGTATCCAACTTGTTGAGAGCTGCAACTTACGTCAGCTCCTCCTGGTATTTGGGGTGCAAGAGCTCATCCTTGGAAAATAAGCCTGAGGACCCCAAAAGCATCGCGCAGACACTTTCCAAAGTGATGTGACTGTTGTTTTCCCCATTCCAGCAATCTTCACAGCCGGGGGATATTTGTCTTCATTTACTACTAAAGGCATCAGCAATCCTTCCACTTTGTTTCCTGCCTGCAAACAAACAAACAAACAAAAGCCTTTGCTCCTCCAAACTTTTTAACAGTCATGAGCTGTCCAAGAGCTGCTTCAGATGGCAGCTGAATAGCCTATCGCTGGCTTTCAACGCTGGGTCTTCTGGGGATGCATTTGTTTGCTTTTGTTTTGCTCTCAAATAAAGTTGTAGCTTTGTTCTTGCCTTTCCAAACGCCCTTAGTATTCTCAGTGAAAAGCCTGAAAATAATGCTGGCAGCTTCTGCAAGCCTGATGGGAGCGGACACTGATCACACATGCGATTCCCCAGCATTCTTATTTACCAACAACCGGTTCTTATCTCCAGCTATGCCCAGCTCTGGAAAACCTCCCCTTCATCCTGATGTTCCCATCCCCCTCGAGTTCAGAGCTGTGATTTGTGAACCCGGCTCTGCCGTAATCTCTTGCCTTGATCAGAACTTCATCCTAGTTAGCTCCCACCCGGCTCAGTTCTTGACTTGATAAATTGGATGGGGATTTCTACAGCATCTCAGGGCCTTCCAGGCTGCTCGTTGCTTGGCTGAACTTTGTCAGACATGAGCTGCCGCCGTGCGATTGGCAAGGGAGATTGGGATGCAGTGAGTCAGAGGGAACTGGAAAGGCATAACAGAGCTCTGGTCCCAGGTTTTGTGCTGGGGTGGTGGCATGGAAAGGCGTCAGATCTCCCTCAACAGAAGAAAAGGGTTTATCTCACCTTTGCTTCTCTGGTTTGGAAACCTGATGCCAGGTTTGATGGACTGTGGGGCTGATCTGATAGCCGTGCCCGGATGCTCTTATGTTGCTGAGTTATGGATGTGCTGCTAATGGTATAGCCTTACCTCCCTATAAAAGGGCTCCATCTAAATTCTAATCTTTATCTCTTCCATATAGCCTACATGTACTTATGTGCATCTGTTATATCTAAATATTTATTTGTAACATACCAGCAAAGGTCCTTTACCTCTCTATTTACTCTGCTTTGAAGTATTGATCTATAATTACCCCTGAATATCTTGCCTGCAAACATTTCCCTGCATATGTACTTATAAATACCACTTACCTCTAAATATCACCCTGCATTTTCACCTGTAAATATGACGTGCCAGGAAAGGGCTGTGGCAAACTTCTTAAATCAGAGAAATGAGGAGCTGTGCTCCAGAACATTCTGTGCAAGGTGGAGCTCAGGGAGGTCAGGCTGCCTGGTGAGCATTTTAGACCCACTTTGTGGTTTCCATCCGTCCCCTTATGAGGCAGAAGCTGCTGCTAATCTTTTTCTGTGGTTGACCTTAAACTTCACTCCTGCCATTTAGCGTGTCATCGTGTGTAATTAGGAAGTCCAGTGATATTCAAGACCTATTGATAATGGTATTAATATACAGAGGCTTTTATCCTGCAGAACAACCTGGCTTTCAGAAATCAGATGTGTATGTGTGGGACTGAGATGGCATCCCTGGAAAACAGGTTGCTGAGGCTGGGAGAAATCATCTCAGATGTGCTATAGACAGCAATTTCTGGCTGAGGGCACCAGATAAAGCCTCAAAAGATGCCAGGCACCAGGGCATCCTCAATACCCCTTGAATTGCTCCATGCCTTGATGTTCTGGTTTCTGAACTGAAAAAAAGGGGAAAAAAGGAAAAAAAAAGGAAAAAAAAATCAAAAGTGTGGGTTTCCATGGAGACAAGTGTTCTAAAATCTGAGGGCAGGCGAGCTGTGTATTTTGTGTTTTGATGCACATGCTTGGGTTTAACTTTAGGGGAAGGGTTGGCTGAGGCTGAAGCTTAGACCAGAACACTTTGGAGGGAAAGTATATTGGTGTGGGGGTGTGTTTGGTAGGATTCTGGGGCTTCAGTCAGAAAGGGGGAAGGAAACCCTCTTCAGTCCTCTACAAAGGGATCTGCAAAGGAAAAGGTAACAACTAAAACCCAACATGATGAAAGCATTTGGGTATAATGATCAACTCAACATGTCTATAGTGGAAAATCCAACCTCCACCTGCCATCTCCCTTTGCCAGCAGGGAAAAGACAAGTGTCCTCTCCTGGCCATGAAGCACTTGAGAAGCTAGAGATGAATTGACACAGTCAGGAGCACTGAGATAAAGGCAGTGGTGAAGGAAAAGGACCTTGGGCCACCGTCTGCTTTTGCTTTCCACACTTCTGCTCATCCGGCAGAAATATCACAAGCTCACTAATGATGTGTTGGGTTCTTCACAGTGGCTCGTGAGCTCTTGATACATTGGGGCTTAATTGATTAGCTTTTCAGGGCCCTGATTGCAGCGGCTTGAAGGAATTGCAGGGAGTGAGGAGCAGAAGGTGACAGGAAGTGTTAGCACTTCATTTGGAGGGCTGGGTTAATGATTTGTGTGCAGGCAAAAGAAATGGAATTAATTCCCTGGGAAGAAAACCGGCTTTGACCAAAGTGAGATATCAAATCTGCTAATGACATGTCAAACCAGGTGCTGAGGAGCTACTGCCCAAGGCTTAACCCTTACGGGATTTAAAGCACTGTGGCCTTGAGATATGATGCCAAATCTTGAAGCTCCTTCCCATATATCTCCTCAGGTCATTACGTTTTCTTTTCAAGGTCATCTAATTCTTCCCTGTGAGGGTGCTGAGGCGCTGGCACAGGGTGCCCAGAGAAGCTGTGGCTGCCCCATCCCTGGCAGTGCTCAAGGCCAGGTTGGACACAGGGTCTTGGAGCAACCTGCTCTAGTAGAAGGTGTCCCTGCCTGTGGCAGGGGTTGGAGATGGATGAGCTTTAAGGTCCCTTCCAACCCGCACCAGTCTGGATTCTATGATATTGAATAGGAAGATGATGAAGACAGAAGGTAGGGTCAGTATTGGGCAGAACGGCTGGCTGTGGAAAGCTTTTCTTAGTTCATCAGGAGGTAAACAAGGACATCAAGAGGGCTGCTCGCTCTGCTTCTGTCCATCACCAGTACTAACTGTACTGTGTGTACTGTGACAGTCAGGTATATAAATATATATCCTATCACCACAGAATCCCCAAGGTCCCTTTTTCCCCATCATACTTGCTGGAAGTACAACCATCCTCAAAGCCATTCCTGATGCAGAGAGAAAGGGCTCCTGGAAAAAAGCAGTTTAAAACCCCCCATTTATCGGGGGGAAAAGTCCTAACAAGAAGGTTTACCCATGGCACCAATCCTGAGCACAGAGAGGAGAAAGGCAACTCTTCTAAATGACCCCTACACTGGGGATATGAATGCTTTGTTTCAATAACATTTAACAGCAATTGCCTCTGTAACCCCTGCCCTGCTGTGATTAAATATTAATATCCTTCCAGTCTGTGCTCTTGCTCTGTTTTTTGCCTCTGGTTTCTAAATGAAGCTGCCCAGTCTTGGCCTTTCTTCGGAGCATGAGGAAGGAGTATAGATGAGGCATGGGAAGAAATGCTGGATTGCACCAGCCCAAGTAAAGCTGCGAGTTTTGCTCTAAGCCTTGCATTAAAAAAGAGCTGGGCTACGAAGTTGCTGAACTCAGGGGGATTTAATAACACTCAGCCACCAGCAAAGTGATTAAATGCCGAGTCCTAATTCTGTAAGTGCCTTGTTGATGGGTCCTCTGGGTGCCTCATGGTACAATATAACTAATCTGCTAACGGGGCAGGTGTGTGATCACACCTCTGCCTGGTAGAAACAGGGAGGCTGAAATGAATTGCTGTGATGTTATACTAATGGGTGAGGGAAAAGGGTGGCAGGTTGGTGGATGGTGTGCTACGGTTATTGGAGATGCTGTTGCCTTTGGATGCTGGATGGAAGGAGAGGGAATGTGGGGCTGAAGTAGTATGCTGCCTGGGGAAGAGGAGGGAAAGGCAGAGAGAGGGGTCAGTCTGGCTGTGCTCCCACTTCTTTCCTACTGGATGGTTTAAGGTTTTGGCTCTTGGATTGAAATAAACGCTATTGTCCCTAAAATTTCCCATTCAAGATATACAGAAAAGATTCCACTTAACAAGGGCTTTTTGCTCTGGACAGTGCAATGTTCCTGTTGCTCAGCATCACTCTTTTTATGGAATGATCTTATTTTCCCAAGAAAACTCTGGATTTGTTGTGTTTGGGGATGTGTCAGGGCTATGAGTGCTCCTTTCTGTCCCTGTGCTTGGCTAGCATCAGGAACCAGCTCCTGAAACAAAGAGCCCAGGATGGTCCACAGCCAGCAGTGCTTCCATCACACTGCCGCCTGCTTCCCTGCTGTTCCCTCTCTCTGCCTCCACAGTAGATGATTTGCTCGACCTTTAGATGGGAGATCTTCAGAAATCAGCCAGGCTGATCGGGAATGTAATGCTGATTGAGGAGGTAATGTGGCTGTCCCCGACGCGCCCCGGCAGGCTGGGGGCAGTTTGACGCTCCTGATGGCGATAGCTTTCAAATGAACTTCACTGCTGCGGCCCTGTTTAATCCAAAGGGGTCATTTATTTCAATTTCAAAGGACTGAAGCATGTGAACGCTGGTGTCTCGCTGCTGCAGTGGCTGAAAACCTGAGCTACTTGTCAGCTGTGCATTGTCTAAGGTGCTCCATCCCAAAGGAGCCTGCAGCCAGAGCATGGGAGAAGCATCCCTGGGCTGCTCTGTGTACCACACCATGTGTTGCCCTGGCTTTCAGCATCCCTACAGCTCTGCTTTATAAAGGTTAACCAAACCTAGTAGCAGGGTAAGAGCAAGACCAATGATTCCTTGGGGTGAAGCAGGGAATGCAAGGAAATCATGGAAAGCCAGGGCTGAATAACTAGAAGGAAACTAATCCTTTGCAAAAGAAGGGATCCACACAAGGATATGGTGCCTTTGGTATAAAAGGCTCTGTTCCACCAGCCCTGCTTTGCAGGAAGTGGTAGCCTGTCCCCGTAAGATCTGAGATCTCCCTTGGAAAGCACCTGATCTTACAAGCAGTTGGCAACAAACATGTTGTTTTGGCTCAAAAACATAAAACAGTAGAAAAGAAAAAGGGACAACAAAATACAACCACCCCCAAACAAACATGTCAATTACTGTAATCAGCTCTAATGCAGAAAGGGAAGCCAAATTCAACACTTTACATTGCTGCTTGGGTTGGCTTATGGCAGGCAAACCCTGCTCCTCTTCCCCATGCATTCTAGGGGTAGTTGTGGCACCACAGGAGTACGTGGCCGCAGCACCCTGCTGGGTTTGGGGTTGGTGCTGGTGTCACCTCGTTTACGATGAGGTGAGGAAGGATAAGTCCCTGACTTGCAGTGTTCAATCAGAAACAAAAGGCAATGATTTTAATTTGCTGTTATTGTGCTGCTTCACGACATTCTGCTGTTGAGAGCCAGCCCTGGCAACTGGGCCTTTGGACCAGGAGAAGGAATTGCTTTTCCATCTATTTACTCAATAAATAATAACAATAATAATAATAATTGCCATAATGGCAACAATAAAACACATCCATCTCCTTCTCTCTCCTCCCAGGCGCATCATGGTGAGCCCAGCTTTCGGCATCGATTTATTTATCGGCGTGGATTCGGCATGGTTGACTTTAATGCAAGCTGTCACCAAACAAATATCCCTGCAACACACTGGGTATTAAAACCATCTTTCATGGATTCAAATCTTCAAGAGGGGCCATCAGAGAAGTGAGGACCAGGACTAGAAGCTCAGCATTACTTTTACCCTCCAATTAATTGCAAAAGACTCAGCATCCTCATTTGGTTCCCAAACCCCAGCAGGGGATATCAGGGCTATGACAAGACCTGGACAGAGGGACTGGATGCTGCAATCATCTTCACAGCACAAAAGTCCTCCCAGTTAACTGCTCTCTTTTGCACACCCCTGGATGTAAGGGCTTTTCTTCATTTAGTAGTGGTGCTGAGTCAGTTATTACAGGTTGGGCAATAATTACAGTGACTGCACAGGGTAATGGATGCTAGCTGGGGATCATCAGATACCTGAGTGCTGATCTGCAAAGGTAGCTCGATCCACCCTGGAACTTGCTGCTTCTTTTTGCCTTCCTTTTCTGGGCATATGGGATAAGGGGAGAGGGTGATAGGGGGGGCTATCTGCTGGCAAAATGGCCTGAACCAGAGTAAAACCTCGCAGCAGGACTTGAGAGGGGTCATAGCTGTGTGTATCCCATCTGAGAGGCAGAAAAAGTAAGATAAATGAGGAGGACAAGCTGCTATTCCAGAGGCCAGGATGCGGTGGGTATTTCTCATCCAGAGCCTGTCCCTGGGTGCATGCTTTTACCCTTCGGACCTCCCTACATCACACTGGCAGAAGTCTGTATGAGGCAAGAAACTGGTCTGTAAAAGAGAACTGGGCTGAAGACAGCTCCAGGATGCAAATGCTACATCTCAAAGCATTCAACCCCAGCGAAGAGTCCTTTCCCATGTTTATTTTGGCAGGACCTGCATTAAGCACCATAGGCATGTCCACCCTAAAGAGCTTCCCAAGCCCTTCCAGAGCCCAGACACCTCCGAGTCAGGTTCCTTGTGAATAATGAGCTTGAAAAGGAAACAAATCCCTTCAAAGAGAGGATCTCCAGACCTGCAAGACCTGTTCCTTCTGACTCCTCTGCTGCAGATTTTATTGCATTTAATTTTTGATTGCTCTCTCTTTTCATTCCCTCAGGAGAAATGATTTGAGGAATGGCTGCTGACTCCCCTGCTGCTCTGCTGCTCCCGCAAACAGCCAGACAGCTATCACACAGCTCCTTTAATGGCCCAGCAACACATATAGCGAATAAACCTAATGGGGAGCAGCAGTGCTGGCTTCCCAAATGGAGCCTGGCTGATGCTTCTCTATAGATCAGCTGCCTGGGGGAGCAATGTCCAGAAGCCACCACTGTGGGCAAAGCTACTCATTTATTGCTGGAAATGAAGAGGTGCACTTCTACACCTGGTCCCTATGTGGTCCCTAAAGGGACATTAGAGATGATCGGTGTTTGGAGACAGGAGGATGCTGAGCTATGTGGTGGGACGAGGAGCAGAGAGGATGTTCAGTGCATGAGGGACACACACATCAAGTCATTTGAGATCCCGGTGGACTTTGCTGCAAGCAGGGTTTAATCAGAGCCTGGCAAACAGCTTTCCTAAGAGATGGTGCAAGCAAAAGGGCCAGAATGGTGTCGTTTCAAAGAGAGTGGACAAAACATAATCATACACTGGAAGGACTAATCCTGGATTATCATCAGGGGTTGGAAGGGATAAACCATATCTAAGCACACAGCTTTCATCCCACAGGGCTTTGCAGAGCCATTGCATGCAGCCCTCTGTATTGCAGCCGCCTCTGGGATGCAGAGATGGCAAGTGAGAGTGGGAAAGGGGGGGCACTACTGCCAAGGATGGGGTGCTAAGCTTGGCTGCAGCAGAAGACCCTCACTAGGGGGAGAAGCCTTTCCTCTCAGGTCATTTGCCTTGATAGCAGATGTATGCCCCCAAGTCTCATGGCTGGCATCGTGACCGCTGGCTGGCAGACGTCGCTTTTCTCCTCCTTATCTTTTTGGCTTCTCTCCTGAAGTACAAATTGACCTCTCAGAATTCTCTCCTTTAATGCCCTTGTTCTAAAATGTTAATAACTGGTCAGTGACAGGCTGATTAAACCTTCCTTCCTCCCTTATTTAGATTGGTGTCACTGCACCAGCTCTAACGGAGCCGTAAAGAACATTAACACCCGCTCGGCACTGACAGGGCAAACTATTCCCTGGGAATTGATAAGGGCTTTTTCTGGAAATGAATTTGGCGCTGGCAAAACAAAGGGATGCCTTGAGCTCCATCCATCTCCCTTCTTTAATAACTTTCATTTGTTTGGCGCTATCTCCAGCACCAATTAATGTAACAAATGCTTTTTGTCCCAGAAGGGATTTTTGCAGGAGCTTCATGCGGGACGGCTCAACTCTTTCCCCTCTTCTTCACCTCTCGGCTTGTCTCTGCATATTCTATACCCATATCCATATATTCTATATCTATACCATGTAATCTGTATGTAGACCTCTACCTATACCTGTACTATATCCATATCATATCATCCCTATCCCTAAAATAAATATATGTCTATAACCTTAGGGTGCATATCCGTGTCCATGTCCATATCGTCTATATCCATAGCATCTCTATATGCATTTATGTAAGCTGAGAAGGGGCTGGGGGATGCTGTGGGAAAGAGGAGGGTAGTGATTTAACAGTGGGGTGAAGCCACTGCTCAGAGAAGGACCCCAGCATCCATCTGTCCCCAAGATTATGCTGCTGAGAAATCGCTGGTCACTGCTCATGTCTGTGACAGGAATGGCAAGAGCCAAAGCTGCTAAACCCGGTGTTTTGGAGGAGATAGACCCTGGAACAGAGCAAAATCCTTGCAATTGCTTTTCCCCTGGAAAAAAGATTGCCTCTGTTTGTGCAGTTTGGGCAGCTCAAAAGCTCTGGGCTGCTGCATGAGGAGACAAGATGCCCTCGGTCTGGTCCTCATGGGGACCCATATCTGTTTCTGCATTTCTTGCTCAAATGATGACTCTGACAGTCAGAAAAAGGCTCTTTTTTATTTCCCCATGTAGCCTGAGAAGGAACTTTCTGGAAATGATGCTGCAAAAATAACCCCAAAGCTCCTAGCGATCAATGCAGGGAACTTTAATTCAGGTCCTGCACCCCCATTTTATCACATTTAGGGGATTTAAACACACTCTTGCCCACACTCTGTGGGTACAGCAAAGAGGCTGGAGAAGGGAGGAAGCTGCCTGTGTGCAAGCGTAAGCATACGAAAGCATCACTGTGGTGTTTAAGCATGCCAAAATCCCTGTCACTCTGACCCCTTGCAGGACACAGCCTGAGATTTCCCAAGGATGGGCTTGGAACCATGAAGCTGGTGATTTAAATTACCAGCAGAGAGAAGAGAGGGATTTAATTTACAGCTGGGTAATGCTGCATGGGGCAAGTCAAGAGTTTTTCCTTTTATAGCTTGTATCCCACTGTTCGGATATAATCTCTTCTAGAGCAGTAAATATGTGTCCCGTGTAAATACTTGTATACAACTTCAGAGCGGCTGCTCCCTGACCCTGGGGCTGCTAAATCCTCCTCCTGCAAAGCCCTGGGCTAAATCCAGAGGTGATACATGTGAGGTTTACTCCTCCTAACTGGGTTGCAGCACCACTGCAGTGTGTTAAGACACACATGCCCCTCACCAAGCAATGCAAAAACCCCTGGAAGAATGAGAAAGTGCAAATGGGAGAGGATAAAGCTGATGCTACAGCAGCTGGGAAAAAGGAGATATATGTATGTATACATGTTTTTTCACGAGTGAGAAATAATAAGCCTTAGGCTTTGGTCAGCTGTCAGTAGTCAGTGATAAGGATGGGGGAGTTTAAATCCCATTTAGACACAATCCTCGGGGAAGTGCTGGAGTAGGGAAGGTGATGGGAGGCAGCACAGATCGTGATGGTGGAAATCTCTGCTCTGGAGCAGGGATCAAACCCATCCAGGGAGAAGAAGCTGGGTGCTCCATCTCTTTCCATCACTTTTGAACCCCATTTCTTTGCAGTGGAAGGGCTTTTCTAAGCCTCTGTTGGATGCTTTGGTGCTCAGTCATGTATAGAAACAAATGTAAAACTGAGGCCAGACCTGAGGAACAGCTTCAAGCTTGTTTGGATTTGCTATACGTCATGAGGCATCCGACTCCTTCCCTTTATTAAAATGGTATAAAAGAAAAGCCATGCTCCTGTTTGCTTTCTCTAGAGCTCAGTGCTTTTTGGAGCAGCCAGAAGGTGGGGGTTTGAAGCCCAGGCAGCTCTGGCTTCTCTGCCAAGCAAAACATGAGCAGAATGGGACAAAATACACTAAGAAAAAGCCATAGTACAAAATGAAACCTTACATCTTCCCTTGCAAATGGAGAGAACACCATTTTCTGGTGCAAGTAAATAATTAAATGGGGTTACAAGGGTGCAACGTGCACTGGCCTCTCTCCATCCTTAGCCTCTGCAAAGGTATCTGATTTCTCCAGACAGATAGATTTTGAGCCAAAAAAGCCTAGGAGAAGGTACGAGTGCAGTTTTGAGCACACAGCTTTGCCTGTGCCTGTGAGGAGTCCAATTACTAGAGACAGTGACTCGGTATCAACCCCAGCATGGAGCAGTGCAGGGAGATGGTGATGCTCAGCTCCCTGGGGTCCTTTATCTGCAGGAATAAAGCTGTGCTAGGCAGAGGGGATCACAGGCAGGTAAAAACAAGGCTTTTATTAGGAGATATGGGCAAGAGGACCTAAATCTCAAGGAAAACAGAAAAGATGTGGAGGTGTTGAAAACTGAGGGCAGATTTTCACTTCTCAGTGGCCCAACAAGTGCACTAAATGGGGTATATGGGTCATACCCTGTCAGCTAGAATCACAGACAGGTTTGGGTTAGAAGGGATGAGGCAGCCACAGCTTCTCTGGGCACCCTGTGCCAGCGCCTCAGCACCCTCATAGGGAAGAGCTTCTTCCTAAGAGCTCATCTCAGTCTATCCTCTGTCAGTTTAAAGCCATCCCGCTTGTCCTATCACTACATGTCCTTGTCAAAAGTTCCTCTTTTTAGGTGCAGGACTTTATTCAGGACAAGTTTTGCAAACCAGTAAAACATGGGGGAGTTTTGCACAATTGTGACTCCAAATAGTTTTTGTCCAGGTTTAGGAGTAACCTAAGGAGCTGCCTCCCTGATCCATCCTTGCTGCCCTACCTGTACTGCTGCCTCTGCTCCTAATCTATTTTGTGTTGGCAACTCCTGACCCAAGGTCTGGCTGCTGCAGACATCAGGCATTACTGATGTTAAGACCCAGACCTCCAACATCTAGAAAGAAATGTATAAATGTCATTGGCTAAATAACATATATGAGAAAACTCCAGATCTTTCTAGCTCAGATTTAAGCCCAAGAAACCTTTTCTGTATGTTTCCTTTTCTCTCCTGCAGAGATTCTTGCCTTTTCCTTCAACACCTTCTGGTACTAATAACTCATACCAGGTAGCAGGAGATGGGATCTGGATTTGATTACTGATCTGATTTAGTCTGTCAACCTGCGTGTCTCTCTGCAGAGATTGCAAGTGTTTCATGGGCAATTTGCAATGAAAGAGAGAAGCTTAAGGAATGATTTATTCCATAACAATAGCAATGATAATAACCGAAGGACTGGATGTGTGTAGCATCCAGCACACCGGGTGCCGGTTCCACCAGGCTCTGCAAGCTGCTGTAATGCAAGCAATAGCGGCAGATGTGATTTAAAAGGGAGGAATCTGAATTTCATATTCCTCCAGCATCTTCTCCTTGGTGTAAAGGAATAATACAGAGGTTAGATCTCTTCTGTGATGATTTAGGCTAGAAATTAGGGTGGTTTCTGTTGGGAAATCAGAGTCAGACCCATTGCAAACCCTGCCAAGTCACTTAACTTCTCTCTATGCTGTCCCCGTCTCACCTTGCAAGGATCACTGCATGAGCCTGGAAGCTGCTCAGGCTACAGCAAAATGGGAACAGTGAAAAGCCAGTAAATAGGTTGTGCACCAAAGCAGGCATCGTCTCTCTGTGCATCCGTCATGGGAATAGGCTGCAATCAGATGTTAAGAGTTGCTGTGTCAAAAAATATCTTGTCCTTTCTCCACCTGTACGTTATTTATTCAGGGAAGGATGCGTCTCACCTGAGAAGTCCTTAAGATGCCACAGACAAGCTCTTCTCTGATTAAGTGCTAAGGGAAGCTCCTAAGAGGGTTGTTCGATGTCGTCAGGAGAGGCTATGAATCAGCAAGCGTGTCTCATTCCATTGCTCCGTCAGCGCGCAGTGCTGGGAGCGGGGATGGCAGGTACAGGTTGCTTTGGTGTCCCCAGCCCCAGAGCCAGTGTCTGGAGTCATTGATGGGCTGTGACAGTGCTGGGATCCTCCCTGGAAAGGGGTGTGTGGCATCAGTAGGGTCACAGGGACTTTACCAATAGTTTCTGAAGAGCCTGGGGAGCCTTGACAGCCCAATACTGAAATCCTCATTCCCAGGCATCAGCACTTCCTTGGCATCTCATCTGAACACATTCCAGCCCCATTCGTTAGGCACAGCCTCACTACCCGCTCCATAGAAGATGAACACTTTTGTGTGTATCACAGGCAAATCCCTCTTTCTCCCCTCTCTTTTTTGCACTAACTAATACCATCCCTGGCTATTAGCACTAGGGATGGGTCCATCTCCTCTTCACCATCTAGAAATCTCATCCCTGAGGAGAGGAGACAAAGCCCCTGCAGCTACCGATGCACCCAGATTTATTTCACTGCACTCAGAACACTATGATGTCCTGTTTTAGAGCAATGGAGCACAAAATTCAAGATCATTGCAGTGAAACCTGCTGTCTGCTGGGCATGTCCTTGCAATGTCATTCCCTGTGAGTGAAATCCAGAAATGTTCCTTGACCTCGACCATTACCTGCTCATCTGCTGCTTGGAGGAGACCTCTGCTCAGGAGGAAACTAGGGAAGCCCCTTTGCTCCCAGTATGATGGGGCAAGCATCTTCTATCTTCCATGGATGCTGTGCTCCTTTTGCAAGCTACCCTTGCCTTGGAAAGGAGCTGAAACATTTCTACTCTCAAGCGAAGGACAGCCATCCCTCACTGCAGCATGGAGGAGATTTAAGTCAACTCCAAACCATCTTGACCCACTTCACTCCCTGTAGTCAAGGAGATTTTTTCTCTTTGGAAGAAAAGAAATGGCACTGGAGGGCCTGATTCTCATTTACACTTGAGCTGCTCTGAACATAAAAGGGCTCTGGGAGCTGCATTTGCAGCCCTCATTGTGCAGCCTGGAGAGGCTGGAGTGTAAATGAGAATCCAGCCCTTCAGCTAATGAGATGCCTTAAGCACTTTTCATAACTGGCACCCAGTTGTCGCATGCCTTCTCTCTTAATGCCTTTGGTGCCAACACCTGGGCCAGCATGATCCAAAAGGACATAGGTGGGACCCATAAATAGTGCCAGGTGGCCCATTAAAACAACAGCAGTCAAGAAAGAAGAGGGGTGCGGACAAACCTACATTCCCATGCACCTAGAAATGGAGATTTATGGAGATCCCTGGGCTCATCTTTCCACAGGCACATCCAAATGCAAAGGGATGTGAATATAATGTTCATATTCACACCCAGCTGTGGATATAGACGTTCATCTGGGGCAGAAAGACATTTGAGGGATGCACAGTTTATGGGAATGCATATATAGCAATAAGGATATGCCCAAACTCAGATGGTCCATATCTATATGTATTTATATCAGCGACAGAGAGATGTAAACACGCACCATCTTCACAGTATATAGTGCCAGCAGAACCTCTGCCCAATTTATCTCAATAAACACAGCACCATGCACACATATTTACATTTATAGGATGGCAAAGGAGAGTGCATTCCCACCTCAGCCCCACCATTCCCAGGCGTGGAAGCTGCTCTACAAACATCTTGGGAGCCCAAAGTGGGTTTGTCACGGGGCTGTGCCGCTCACCACCAGTTGATAGATGTATTTACTGGGCAGAGAATTAGGAGTTAGGAATGAGGTGTAAACATGGGCAGAACTGTGGCCTTAAGTCAATACACTACAAAGGGGGTTTTTGATCAGTTTGTGCATCAGCTGGCAATGATGTTTGAGGAGGACCAGAATTCAGGATTACATTAATGAGATGAATAATTTCAGGTTAAAAAAGAAGGGAAGAGCAGGAAACCTTTGCAAAGCCCACAGGCATTTCATCCTGGCGTCTCTCAAGTGAAAGGCTTTGTTTCACAAGTGCCAAAACATTTTGCTGCGCTACTTCCGAAAGCTCCTCAGGAGCTTTTCTTCCTCCTTTCCCTTTCCTTTCAAAGGTGAAACAGAAGTTTAACTAATTGACAACACCAAACCCAAGCACTCAGTGAATAATTGCCAGTCTGGGTGAAGCCAGGATGGGCTGTGCCTCTTTGCTTACAACCACACTGATTCTCCCACCGGCACCTTGCTCTGATCCTGCCAGGCACAACTCCTGCTGCTTCAGCCACAGCCTCAGCTGCAAATCCTTCAGCTGGTCCTTGTCTCAATATGAATAACGTTTTTCTCTCACTACACAGGGGGAAAAAGAAGCAATGTGAGATTTATTCTCCTAAAAGACACATACTCTTTTGTCTCTGTCTGAATAGTGATCATTACATTAACAAAAGGTATTTAAATGCCCTGTTGTACATAGCAACCATCATCTTTTTTTTCTGTTTAATTATCACACCTGTATTTATTATTTCGGGATAGGACATTGAGGGATGGTCATGGCGAATAGATCTGCCCCTGAAGACAAAAAAGAAGGGGAAAGCAGGGCTGAAGGGTGTTTTTACCTCTCTGCTGGCTAATTTGAAGCCAACCTGAATAAAACCAGAGCCCTTTACAAATGATTTCCTGGCTAATTCCACTCCAGGAGAATAGATTCAAGCAAGGGACATACTCCCTGGATGGGAGAGGTAATTATTCTGACATGCCCCTTTAATTATGCCATAATCCACAGCTGAAGGAGGAAAGGGCCCTTAAGACGGCCTCTTACAAACTGACTTTAAAGGTCTCTCCTGGACATGCAAACGGCTTTTCCCTGCTTTGATTGCAGTTTGGGTTTGTTAGATCTTCCCATCTCTCTCTTACACTCCTGAAGGGCTTTGCACGACTTTTAAACGGGCATTTAATTGCATTGCATCTTTAGGTTTGCCCCTTCCCAGAGCTGAAATATCCCCCAAAACATCTGAGCTCATGGCAGGCAAACCCCTGCTTTTGTTTTCCCTAATGCAAGAGAGAAACATCCCAAAACCCAGTTAAAAGACAGAAAAGTCAAACTCACCACTTCTTCTCCAAAAGAAATAAAACCACTTTCTGTATCTTTATATATCATAAAGGTGCAGGGAAGGGCACAAACACCATTTTTAGTTTTTAGGCTTGCAATTCACATTTAACCTGGAGCCATCTGTTTCACTAGCAGCTTGGCAGTTAGAGGGGGCTGGAGATGTTCATGTGCAGACGTGTCTCTCTGTTGAGCTCACTCAATTTTCCAGCCGCTTAGAGGCAGGCAGCTCCCGCTGGTGCCTGATGAGCCCATGGAGCTTCTGGACATGAGCATCCCCCTCCGCTCCGATGCCACCAGCCCCAAAATGCCTCTCCCAGCATGTGGCCCCTAGGAGCAACCAGTCATAAGCCTCTGGTCATCACTCACTGGTGCTGACACCCATGGATTCCACAGATTTAGGAGGCTTTATGGCTGTTGAAGGAGGTTTGAGCCACTCCAGAAGTTTCCCTGAGGCCAGTGGGTTTGCACTTCCTTCTGGTAGGGAGTTTCTAGTGTCTGGTAAGGATTTGGCTTGTAATGCAGCTATTATAGCATCTTGTCCACTCCTTTCATCATCAAATGTATTTTTGAGACTCATATGTGTCTTTTGAAATCGTTGTGGATTTGGTCACCAGGTCTAAAAGCCCTGAACAAAGAGCTACTTCCCATGGGATAGCACATCTCCTTTCACACCCAGGGGAGAGGGATAATCTCTATTTCCCAAAGGGTCTGGCCACCTCCATCATAGCTTTGCAGCAGGTTTGATCATGACACAAGGTGCATGTGGAGAGAAGAGCTGGACATATCCCCAAAAGGAGAATGAGGGGCAAATGTATTCCTGTCCCATGGAGACCTGTGAGGTGCCTCCTTGCAGCCTTATTTGTCAGCAGCACGGTTGGCACTGCATGAGGCGGAGGTAGATGCAGTCCCCATCGTTAATGGGCATTGCTCATTACTAACTAATAATGAATGGATTAGTCAGCATCTTGGAAGCAGCTGAGCACACAGGGAAGGGGAGGGCTGGGAATTGACCCTGGTGGTGACTCTGCTTCTCCTGGCTCCATCTGCAGGGCTGAGCCTGATATTTTATTTATCCAAAGGCATGCGATGGACACAGCTGATGGGGGAGCCCCGAGGGGGTTTATTTTCATTTCAGTGTCCATTAATGCCCATTAATGGACATCATTTTAACCCTCCTCACTGCAAAAATCCATGTCCATTCCTTCTGCTGCAGATACAAACCCAGGCTTGGGATCCTGAAAGTCTTTAGCAGCCCTTAATTAAAGGGCATTTTTTGGCTGACAAGAGGTGACAGGAGGAGTGGGTTATTCCACTGCTTGGATGTGACCTTATTACGCTGCTCTGGCTGCTGCAGGTTGTTACTGCTGGGATTAACACCAGGGAGGTTTTCTCATCCGCTGGAAGCCCTTTAATTGGGGTGCTGGGTAAACTGGCAGGAAGCAGAGTGAGGGGGGAACTGTTGCTAGCAGGTTAAAAACAGGTTCATTTCCAGCTGGGGTCTAAGAGCAGGTCCCTGGCATGTGTCCGATCCCTTGCATCCTGGGAGCCTGGATTTTGATCATGAAACATCACTTCATGGTGGGTTGGTTATTTCTTCAGGTTGAGAGAAGCAACATTAGTGTTGACAAATACTTCACAACAGCTGATGCTGGCAGTTTTCCTTCTGTCTGAATATGTTGTCCATTACACAAAGCTATTTCTCTCTACACTCTGTCTTTCCTTCTCAAGATGTTATAGGTCTTTGATGCCAAAGGGTTTGGGGGAGTGCAGATGTAAGCACAAGGGTTGAGATGCAAGGACCAGGGTTGAGATGCAGGCACCAGGAGCTTTCTATCTTCATAGTAGAGCACAGCTCCAAGCATGTCCACTCTTTTGAAGGTCATACAGAAAATCTGTGCTGGAGCAAAGGCAAGGTCCCACCTCCGGAGGTGTACACTGATGCTGCACCCATAGCATCAGCCTCCTCCCTTGACATGGAGAGGCTTTTGTGCTGCAGATGTATCATGTGGCTGAGATAGAGGCAAGCCTGGGCTTCGAGTGATACAGAGAAGAGGCAGAGATAAAAGCACCTCTTGCTTTCCTTCACAATTGAGTGAAATCTGTGCCCGTTGGATGCTTTGATAGGGTAGGAGTTATATCAGTCACATCCTGGATCTGCTGGAATATGTCATTGAAAAAGAAACCCTAAAAATAAAAAGGAAATAGAGGCAAAAATCCCTGGAAATAGGAACTAAGGAGCAGCTGAGATTGATACATTAAAATGACAGAAGTAAACTTTGTCCTTCTGTGCCCTGGTTTGGACTAAGGGATGGTGAGAACTGCATCGGGGGGTGAAATGACTGCTGGGTTTACTGAAGCAAAGTGCATCTCTGCATCACTGTAACGGCTCCTGAGGAGTCCGATACGTGTGCTGGGATGAAGATCTCTGTTGGCTCTCTGGAGCCCTTCCTAAAGGTGAAACTTGGATGTCAGGATCAGATGAAAAATGCCTGATCAATGGCTCTGCATCCCTATTTTTGTTTGTTAATAAAAGGTGGGAGGGGAATGGCAATGGATAAACTTGTCACACGCAAAGCCCAGTCTGACAATGCTAAAGAGATTAGCAAAGCTTCAGGAATTTGGTTATGTCTGAAATTGGCCATATAAATCATTGTAAACCAGTTATTTGATGATTTGAGCCCTTCTTGATTTGGTTGATGCATCACTTACGATGGCAGCATGATCTTTACAAACTGTTATGCACAAAAACTCTGTGTTAAGTGCAGGATTTGTCTCGGGTAATGAGACATTTAGAAGTTCAGTGTCTAATCCGAATGAGACATTTAGGCTCAGGGTGGACCTTTCCCTGGTTCTTTACTAAAGGCTTGAACTGATATATTTTTATTGATTTTCTTGTTCTTGAAAAACAGATTTTCGATAAAAACCTTTTTTACTTGTAAGCCCAAAGAAAAAAAATAATAAAATAGAAAGCAGCCAAAATGCTGCAGGTGAAAATGTTATGAAATATCAAGAAAAACAACTTTCCATCATGTTTCTGATACTGCTTGAAATGTTTCTTTCTGGCTAAGAAAGAAAAAAAGGTAGTTTGGGGATCAAACCCATCCTATCGCTTTCTTTAATTCAATGTTTCATTTGGAAGTTGCTGTAGAGCTCTGCGCTACCCCTCCTGCTCCATTGGAGGGCTGAACCCTTCCCTATCCAGCTGGTATGTGCTTTACCATAACACACAGTTTGCCTCCCAGGAGGATGCTGTGCCTTGTCTAAACAGGAGGATGGTAGGAGCATCCCAAGGCTGGCAGGAGCCACAGCACATCTGCAGCTACAAATCCTGCAGGAACATGGAGCTGGTTGCCTTCTTTCAGGTGGGATATTGATGCAACATTCCCAACAGCTCCTCTGTTCTTTCCCCCCAGTTACATCGTGTGTCTGCAAACCTCGCTCCGCTCCCATCTTTTTGCCTTTTCCCAGTGGAAAATTGCTTTTCCCACTTAGAAAAGCTCAATTTCAATAAAACCAGAGTGCTCATCCCCTCCCAGGAGGAAAAACCCAGGAAGAGTCACCGCTGCAAGCTGCATCCAGGCCTCTTCTAACAGGGACACAGACCCTGCAGGTCTAATTAAGGAGTGTTATTATGTCTCTATGGTGAGCAGGCTGGGAAGAAAACTGTGTCAGTCTGTCCTTTCTCATATGAAAACATGATCTTGGGTGGGTTTATTTGGGCTAGATTCATTTTCTGGTTTTAGTCATGGTGGAGGCTGCTGGGCTGGGATTCTAGTCACTTTGGTGGGCTTTAAGGAGTAGATGGAAAAGGAATAAACAACCAGTATCTCTGTGGCACTGGGCTGGCATAGCCAGGTGGTACTTCTTCCATTCAGAGAATTCAATAATGATTTCTTTTTATTAATTACAAGCATACTTTCCAAATTATAAGCATCCTTTGCAGGTTTATAGAGAAATAAATACCCTCAGACACACTAGGGCAGAGCAGTGTTGATCTGTCATCATTACCAGCAGGAATCTGGAATGAGGGGGAAGATTCAGAGGGAATTTTCACTCCAATTTGGGAACATTATGGAGCTTTTGTCCCAAATGGGTTTTGCAGGTTGAGTATCACAAGCTCCACTTTTTTTTGGGGGAAACTGAGGCACAGGAGGGGATGGTCATATAGCTCAGGTTGGCTTTGAATGTGGATGAGCATCCAGGAAGTGCTGCTCAGAGTTGTATCTCTCCCATTTGGGGGGCTTGGTAATAACCATATGGTTTTAAACTGAAAGAGGAGAAGTCTAGATTAGACATCAGGTAGAAGCTCTTCCCTGTGAGGGTGCTGAGGCGCTGGCACAGGGTGCCCAGAGAAGCTGTGGCTGCCCCATCCCTGGCAGTGTTCAAGGCCAGGTTGGACACAGGGGCTTGAAGCAGCTGCTGCAGTGGAAGTTATCCCTGCCCATGGCAGGGAGTTGGAACTGAATGAGCTTTAAGGTCCCTTCTGTACACAGAGAGGTAGATGTACAAAAGCATTTAAAGGTTTGTAGAAGCAGATATAACCCAAAACATGGCAAAAAGATAACTTAGACCCTGCAGATCGAAGCCTTGGGGGTCCTGTCTCCCAACAGAAGCCAAGTTTTCCCGCAGTGGAGCAAGAGCAGTGTGTAACGAAGATGTTATTAAAACAAATGCCACCACAGTCCCCGGGGAGGAGAGCTTCATCTCCTCTTCACCACAGCGTGGGTTTGAATGATCTGGCTGCTTAGCTGGCCGCTGGCTTGAAAAGGAAACCTATGGCAGGCGGTCACCCTCCAGCGAGCCCGGGATGGGGTCGCTGGGGCTACACTGCTCTTTCTGAATTGAAGCAGTGGACTGTGAAATAGGAATTACTGACAGCTCTTAAGTATATCAAGAGAACAGCCCTATTCCTTAATACAGAGCTGCTAATAGACATCTAAAGACCTATAAACCAGACAATTCCTCTATATCATCCTAGTTAAATCAATGTAGTTATATTACTCTCATCATTTTCCCTTTAACGTTTATTACATTTTGCCACTATAATTTATTTTTTCATATCCATCAGCCGATTAAAGACTTTATTCTGAAGATACACACATCCTTGTGACCTACTTGAAGCTGACCTAAACTGCTAAGTAAAAGCAAATTGTTGAAGGCTGGGGGGGGGTTGCCCTCTTTATCTCCCTGAGTTTTTCATCCTTGAACCAGGAGCACTGGAGATAGGAATGTGGGACTGTCCTGTCATCAGCATAGGTTCGTGTCCTTGTAAAGTCTTTAGCAATCTTTCTCTATTTCAGATGAGTCCTTGTCATGCCTGGACACCTGAAGTATGTTTGAGCACGTGCCTTTGCCTTTCAAGTGATCCAAGGAGGGCTGTGAGGCTGTTTGAGCACCTCTTTGCTCCAGAAGTTGCCCTCGTTGAGCCATCACCTCTCCACCATCCATAGATTTGCAGTAGGAGGAAGAAGAGAGGTACATATTTATGGTACTATTTTTATGGTACAAGGATCTCCCAGTCTGCAGATGATGCTTGATAAGAAGTAGGGCAGTCGGATGCAGAGAGCTTCAGGTCATCACATTACCTGGGTGTGCGGTGCTGAGCATAAGGAAATGGAGGAAATAAAATTGCTGGGGTCCATTAATGCCTGAAAATAAGAACATGCCATAGTCTTGCAAGGAAATAAACCCCCATGGGGGAAAAGGACAGGGAAACCCAGAGCTTTTTGACCTGAGGTTATTGGATATGGCTTTCCATGGGGAAACAGCAGAGTTTGGACATGGCAAGACCGTTTTCTCTTGGTTTTTTATATTTTTATTATTATTTATGATGTACTTTTAATTACTTTCTATTTATTGCTGTAGTTAAAGGGCAATGGCTTCAACCTCTTCCCTTCTCTTCCCCCTCCAAAAAGCGCAGCAGCCGTGCTAACTTGGACTCCTCAGCATAAAGAGGCAAGAGAGAAGGTGAATTATGTCCAAATATCCACATCAGGAAGAACAAACCCACACAAGCTGCTGGCACAAAATCACTCAGAGATTGGACAGAGGCAATTTAACTCCCCCATCTCCTTCCTGTGCTGCTGAGGACACCTTGGCCTCGATAAAGCCATCCCCATCATTGCAGCCTCTCATAGCTGTTTCATTCTCCCAAATGTTTTCTTCTACCCTGGGGAGTCTCCCCATCAGCTCATGGTCATTATCACAATGAGACCCCGAGCTCCAATCCTTGGTGTTTAGCAGGGACCAAATGGCTGCTCCGAGGGTGCTTTTGCTCCAGGAAATTATTCTTTTTCCTTAATTATTTCCATTCTCTTTATCTCAGTGATTCTGGGATGCTCTTTGTGCCTCATCGAGGGAAATGACTCTGCCTGTTTGAGCTCTGCAAAAATGATGCCCTGGATGCCAGCAGATCCAGCTCTCAACTCTGTTCTTGAATATACTATTATATGCACACTCCCGTTGTCATTGGAGAGCCCACGAGGATGCAGGGACCTTCATGGAGGTTATACACAGGGATGCAACTCTGCTTTGCCTCAAAATAGTCATTTTTGACCCCAAAATGGACCAAATAATGAATCTTTTGTGGCAGAGTAAGCAAAGTTTTCCCTATGGAACATAATTGGGAGTTAGTTACCTTGGAAACTAGATTTATCTCTTCCCTTGTACATACTTAATACAACCCATCACAGGGAGGGCACTTTTAATAACCAATTGATGGAGAATTGCAAGGGATAAATTATGCATCCCAGGCCTGGCAGTGAGTTATGGACTGCTCCTTCCTGCTCTGGCACATGAGGATCCAGCACCAAGATGCTCCCATGCCCTTTAAGAGTCTCATATCTATTAGGGCTGGCATTTTTGCTGGCAAAAGGGGCTTTTTGGGCTTTTCCAAAGCAAATCCCTGTCTCCTTTGAAAGTAGCCATGCTGGTGGTGGCTCTAAAGTGCAAATAGACAGAAGGAAACGTGGTGAGGATAAGGAGGGTGACAGAAGTGATATTTATATTTAACATCTATAAAATATACATAACCCTCTTGCAATGAGTCCTCCCCCCGATGCTGTAATATCAGCAAAATCTTTCAATACATCTTGGAAATGGCATTTCTTTAAAATTCATCCACTTTAAAATATTAATCCTGCATGTTATTAATAACATGGGGAAGAGATATATATTTTAAGTGAAGGTTTTTATCATCTGACTATCACTTTAATTCGTGGTTTGTCCTTTTCAAGAAGACATCCGCTCTCCGGACATTGTTAGAAGATGAAAACTGAAATCATGCTCTCTGTTAAATCTTTTATCTGAGCCTGATTCTCTTTTTAATATCCTATTTTCATGAAATAATCATAGGTCCAGCTTGGGGGTCTGTTAAAAACAAGTGTAACACTCTTTAAACACAATCTCATCTGCTCTCGTCTTAACTTGCAGCTTGTTTCAAGGTACCCAGGTGCTGAAGTTATCTGGGGTATTCCTCACCTCTCAGTGATTTACAGACTCACAGGGATGCTCAGTACCAGTTGCTGGGAGGATGGACCAGGCTTTGCATGAGACAGGAAAAAAATTGCCATGTATTTGGGGATTTTCATGGGGTTTTAGGTGTTTTGAGAGTTATTCTCTGCTCCCAAGTCTTCTTTTGCCAATCTATCCAGCTGGAGAACTGGGCTTGCTCTCTGCTGTGGGAACTGCTTCTCATGGTGGCCAGATCCCAGTTTTAATCCCAACCAGCCATGATTTTTGAGTTTACTACAGGGTATAGGAATATGCTGACTTGATATTAACACTTCAGGGTGATGCTTCCTTCCAGCATCCCTTAGACCAATATGGTGCAGGGCTGTGCAGCCAGGACAACATTAAGCACTACTTCCCTCGGATGCTTAGCACCAATGAGACACATCACCTCTGGAAATTCAGCTTGAGGATCAGGAGAGGGAATGTTAAACCAAAGAAATGAAACAATGAGAAAGCAGTGCTTTCCCCTTGACTTATCTGTTTGGGAAGCATCTTCTGCCTCCCAAGCAATGCAGAGGGACACTGCCAGCATCAGTTTTCCTCCTTCCCCAAAAGGTGCCACCCTCTCTCCCGTGCTCTATTAATTGAATAGCACACATCCTGCTGAACCTGCTCCCTTGGATCCAACTGCAAGCAAAGGGTGGGCCCCTGCCATGCAAATGAAACAATAAGTTTTAATTAAACTCACAGCAACGAGGCTTTTATCACCAGCATCAGGCAGGAAGAGCCTGGCGCTCACAGCTCCCTCCTGCCTGCAAACACCACCTCTGCCAAGAAAAAGCTTTAGTGGAGATGGGATGCTCGTCCATCCAGGGATGCTGGTGGGGAAATGCGTTTCCTATATACCCACCTATCTACACGTCTCTGATTCCTTATGGAATATGCTCAAGCAAAGGCTGAAGTATTTGCACGCATAAGAAATCACAGCAGGAACTGACATCACCCCTGCATCAGGAGCCTCTGGGTTCTAATTAAGTAAGTTTAGAGCAAAATTGGCAGAGGCTTATCTACAGTGTGCACTTCCCTGATGTTAACACATTGCAGCCCCCCCCATCCCACCCCACAAAGTGGAGGGGAAAAGGAGCCAGAGCCAACGGCAGGGACACAGCTCAGAGGGACATCTGACAGTGCTCCTCGCCCAGATGGGCTCACAGCCTCTTATTTATTGATAAAAGCTCAAAAGCAGGGAGGCTCGAGCTTTATTTCCCCTTCTTTAACCAAAGAAATAATAAAAGAAATCGCATTCAAGGCTGTTTCTTTTTCTTTCCCTTTTTCTTCTTTTTTTTTTCCAGCTGCCCCAATTATCCCATTTGTTCAAAGCAAAATCTTGCAATTCGAGGCATTTTATTTATTCTGCCCAAGCCGTGTTTACAGCGTCGCATCGGAGCGGTGGGGTTGAGTTAAGCGGTGCTGGTGGTTGGGAAAGGGAGGAGGAAGAGCATCTTTTTGGGGATAAAATTAAAGGGAGGAAATTAAAAAGAGCGATTTGAAATATGCAGACATCAAAGGCATCATTTATATTTCAAATCGTGGGGAAATAACTTTATAATGAGGAATCATAATGGGGAAAGTGAAGACGCTGGCGTTATTACATTGCCAGCTTCAAAACCCTCCCATTGTTCTAGTTGAGAAAGGGAAAAAAAAGCCCTGAACAAGTCAGTAAATTAAAGGGAAGAGGTAAAAGCAGAATAAACTATTAATCATTTGGTGGAAAGGGACCCCCCAAAAATAGGGGTACTGTGCTCCAAGCCTCCTGCTCCACTCTGCTTTTTGACCTATTTCATTTTAAGCATGTCCAACCTGCAGCATGAGGTGATGCTGGTCCCCCTGGGATGCTCCCACAGCCCCCAGACCCAAACCATCCTTTACTGGGAGGAAGGAAGGGTTTTATCCCAGGGGTGTTGTCCTACTCATCACCATTTGGGTGTTAATAAGCACCTTCTGCTATTCTGAGGATTAATTAGTTAATGTCTGTAAAGCATGATAGAGCTTGCCAACTCGTATCAATATTGTCCCATTCAAAAGAGCAAGGCTTGCTTACAATTAATTATTATTATTACAACCGCTTTGGCAGCAGCAGGGGAAAAGGAGGGGGAAAGAATCCAGAGGTTTATATGGAAAATAAATGCCCAGTTTCCCCTCTGGAGCACTCGGGAAACAGGGATCATGGTATTTGCAACGCCCGATGAAGCAGCTACAGGAAGATAAGAGCTTGCTGGGAAGAAGGGGCTGTGGAGATGCTGTGCCCAGGGAGGCTGCGCAGAGCTGTGGTTTGGCAGGAGGAGCAGGTAACTGGTGACTGAGTGAGTCAACGGGAGCATCATCCAGGGAGCCAAGAGCATTCCCCAAATACTGGGTGACCATTGGTCATCACAGCCCATCCTGTGTATAGTCCTGCCAAGCTCTTCTAACTGCTTTGTCCCATGGATCAACACTTCAATGACTACTGTGGGCGTTTCAAAGGACCAAATCCAGCACTGGGACAGAGCAGAGAATGGACAGAACTCATTTCCCCCTTCGTCTATTGCCAAAACTTAAGGGATTTGGGAACTCAGCCTCAATATAATCTCATTCCTCTTGTTCTTTTTAATTGGGCTCGTGCATCTAAACCCCTTCGGCAAATCTCAGCTTTAATCTCCCCACACCCAGTTCATCATCTATTCAATTATTAACATCTCTAATTACTATTAAACACATTTCTTCTCCCAACTTTCCAGCTGTCTGCTCAACTTCGAAGATGAGAGAGGGTGATTTCAAAGAGCTGAGTGCCTTTTCATAGAGCACCTAGTGTGGATGCATGCCCAGGGACTTCTGTATCCTTTGGGAGCTTAAAACTCATCCAGTTCTAACCCCTGACACAGGCAGGGACACCTTCCACTGGAGCAGCTGCTCCAAGCCCCTGTGTCCAACCTGGCCTTGAACACTGCCAGGGATGGGGCAGCCACAGCTTCTCTGGGCACCCTGTGCCAGCGCCTCAGCACCCTCACAGGGAACAGCTTCTGCCTGATGTCTAATCTAGACTTCTCCTCTTTCAGTTTAAAACCATATGGGTTATTACCAAGCCTCCCAAATGGGAGAGATACAACTCTGAGCAGCACCTCCTGGATGCTCATCCACATTCAAAGCCAACCTGAACTATATGACCATCCCCTCCCGTGCCTCAGTTTCCCCAAAAAAGTGGAGCTTGTGATACTCAACCTGCAAAACCCATTTGGGACAAAAGCTCCATAATGTTCCCAAATTGGAGTGAAAATTCCCTCTGAATCTTCCCCCTCATTCCAGATTTCTGCCGGTAATGATGACAGATCAACACTGCTCTGCCCTAGTGTGAGTGCTTATATTTATCAGCAGCACAAACTCAGGCAGAAACCCTGCCCTCCTCCTCTCCTCTTCACCAGCTTCTCCCAGATAGTTTGCCATGAAGAAGCAGGGGATGCATTTCCCCCATCCATTTCCCATTTGTCCATGCGTCTATCCCGCAGCCAAGGAATGTGTTTGTTATGCACAACTGCTTGTGCCACTCTCATGGGAACAACATTTGGTTGGTAGATAAATCCTTACCTAGGCTGCTCCGTGTCAGCTCCTTACACAAGTCGAGCATTAGTATTCTGCCCTACCACTGGATGATTTATGTCACTAAGCAACACAGCATGAACTGCAATTTTTACAATCAAATATACAATTTACACTACATTTTCGGGCGCATATTTTAGCAGGTGAGCTTGGAATCGCTTGCCAGCAGCACTCGAGTCACTGAGGAGTTTGGAAAGCTCCAGCTGGTCCCACAGCCTCTGCGTGAGGGTGAGCTAAAATTCACTTGGACTTGGTGAATACTTGAAGTCAATGAGCACCAATCCCATACTGCAAAGAAGGAAACCCCTTTCCCTGTGTTTTTCATCCCAAATCCTTCACTTGCCATTTCCTTGCCTCAGTTTCCTTCTTCCATCCCTTACAAGCATCTCTTAGGGAGGCACTGGCAGAGGAGCCCTTCAACACTGTTGTGCTGCCAGCATCTCCTTGGGCTCAGGATTTCCTCTCGCAGCCGGTGGCAGCCTTACAACTGATCAACACTTACTGGGAACTGCAGCAATGAATTTTTCATACAAGCAAGGAAATCTGAGACCCGTTTTGGTTGTTTTATTAAACATACAAGCAGGCATCCTTCAGGGAAGACATTGCGGGCAATTATGGAGCTGTGATTGGCATGGTGGATAACAGAGCTGTACAGATGTTAATACCTAATTTGCTGCAGAGCTTTGCCCTGGGGACATCTAACTAGGAAAAGAGGCAATTTGTTGCGGTTCAAAACCTCGGGTGAAGTCCATCCCGGTGGAAAGGGGAGAAGAGTTTGGATAACTCAATTAAGCACCAGTGTTTTAACACCAAGGTGCGGGGAGGTCTCCAGCCCTAGCACCAAAAGGCAGAAGGGATGGGTAAAGCCACCCATATCCCTCTTCTCAAAGGGACGAGCAGTGACTTGGGTTCCAATTCAGGTTGCTGCTTCGGGTGAATCGGTGGTAAGTTTTCTGGTTTCCAATTACAAAAGTTTAATTTGAATGTGAGGATTACTGAGGCAGAGGATGAGAAAGAGCAATCGTGGCCACTAATTAAAATTAAATACTTCTTCTCCCCAAAACCTTTGCCTTTATGTAAAAAGCAAATGCTTATACTGTCTTCAGTGCAAATATTCCCACACGACAGCATCGTCGTGCGGGGCGAGAGGTTACTCGGCCAGAAAAAGGGTTTTTTAAAGCCAAAAAGAGGCAAGATGTTGTTAACAGCATCCAGAAAACCCCCCAAAATCCACTGGCCAGAAGAAAACATGAGGTCAAACCCCAGAGCCACAGGGAGGAAGAAAGGTGGATTTGGTGCTAAAGATATTCTTTGGAGTGACTTGGAGATGCAGAGGTTGGTGTATGAGTTCAAAGAGCATCGCTGAAGGATTTGGGCCCTTTTCCCAAATTCCTGCATCCCTGGAAAGGTGATGATGGTCAAGGAGGCAGGAACCACAGTGGCTAAGCTGTCTGATGAAAGCAAGAAGTGATAAGAGTTATAAAAGGAGAAGGTGTCAGCCCAAAGCCCTCAGCTAAAACCACTCTTCTCCAGCTGGGAACATATAATGGTCCATATATCCATCTCCCTGTCTGTAGTGATGCAAAAATGGACTCCTGGCTGACTATATGAGTGTATGACTACAGTCAGCAGCAATTCCAGGGACTACATGATGTGCATTAATAGCAGTTCATTGCCACTTTCCCCTTTTACTCCTGCAAGAAGTTCAGAACAGCATTTCCTACGGCTCATTTCCAGCTCTCCAGTTTTTGCTTTAATCAACTTCAGGTGGGAAAAGCCCCAAGCTGAAGCACTGATGGTTCTTGGGGTCTAAGTAATGTGAAAATTGGTAGGTTTTGCCTTAAATCCCTTGATCCTGGGGTCATACAGGAGTCCAGATTTTATTAAAAAGCAGGGTTGGTGGCTTTGGCAGGAATGAGCTTGGAAACAGGAACCACAAAGGGGTTGGAGAGATGGTGGTGAATAATAACCATCCTCCAAAGTGGCAGAGATATGTAATGGCTTAAAACAGCTTCATGATTCATGAAGCCAACCTGTGGATTGCTCCTGACATCTCCCAGACAGCTCAAACTGCTGTTTATGCCACACACACACAAGAAGTATGGGGAAAAGCAGGTTGGCACATAGGGCTGCCTATGGGAATATCTCAAATGCATACTATTTGTGGTGGGTTTTCAGCTTTAGTGGGGGCTTTCCCCTTTTGACAGAACTCAGAGGACTCGCACACCTCCTTGCATATATATATCCATAGGGAATTGCTTCCTTTCCTGGGCTGCCTCAGGGGCAGCTGTCCCTTGCACTGATTTTTACTCGCCTAGACTTACAAGAGCCATCGGCTCCCCTTCTCCATCTCCATTCCTGCTGGGGATGAAGCACAGCAAGCTGTCAGCTCCATTGACAGCTGTCAATCTTGTCCGTCACCAAAAGGATGCTCTTGGAGAATTAACTCTAAGGGTAGTTATCGAATTCCCAAGCTCAAGCCCGGCTCGCTTGAGAGCACAAATGCAGATTGCCATCACTGCATCACTCGGGAGTCTCGCACAATTTGTTTCCCATTATGGCTCTGCTGAAGTCTGAAGGCATCAGTGTGGACTGCTTCCACTGCCGGGTGCTGACATGGCATATTGAGGAGTAATGAGACTATTTCGGGATGTAGTTCTGGTAAATGCTACTAATGCCATTCCCCATCAGAGACAGGCTTTTCCCCAGCCGGATGCCCCACACATAGATCATGGCTGATGGAAATCCATCTGGTTTATTTCTTTGTAATCCTGCATGTATATATATCCTGATTCACCTGAGCTCCTTGGCTAAGGGCATCAAACCCAAAGCTGCTTGTGAGGGATCCCATGGGATCTAGATGATGAATAAGCAAAGCATCCTCCTCACTAACTCAGCATCTTTGCCATGTGCTGTTTGCCACATGTCAGCTCCTGGGTGTCACCTGGAGCTCATCTGAGTCAGACTCCAGAGAAATTCCCTTTACATTCTCCCACATGCAAGGATATGGGACGTGTCCTCCCAAAACTGCAGGTAATCTGGGGCTCTGCCTTGTCTTTCCATCGTGGCAGAGGGATGACATGGCTGTGCCGCAAGGGATTTGCCACTGTGCTTTTCAAGCTTTATTGCTGAAAAACAATGTATTTTCCCTTTTCCCCTTTCTAAATCAGAGTCTTGGGTAAGAGATTTATCAGTGTGCAGATCCACACTTTTATTTATTTACCTTGCTATCATTACCAAGCTGTCGGTCTCCTTTGTCTGCAAACCTGGTTACTCTGCCTTGCAGGCGATGCAGCCGTCAATCCAGAGGCTAGAAAATACCCTTTGGTGGAGAAAAGCAGAGAAACAAAATAAACATCAGCTTACTCTGCAGGTTTGGGCCTCAAATCCGCATCACTCCACTGGCAATATCTAAAGAATAAATACAAATAAAGGAGGAACTTGTTTTATTCTGGAAGGCATGGAGAGCTTTGAGAGAAAGCTGGTATTGGTGGCTTAAAGTGCTGGAAGCTTGATTATTTTGTGAGGGATAATCTCAGTCCTGAGGGGTTTTGCTGTGGAGGAGTTGGACATAACCTAAACAAGGTATTTTAGGAATCAGTGGCTAACTTAAGGTACAAAAAGCCTGTATCCAGCCTCAGTGGAAAGCCTGGCCCCTTTCCTTAATGGAAGCTTCAAACAAAGGGCACCATCTCCTCTTCATCCTCTTCCCACAGCCAGATGTGTGTGTGACCTGTACTGTGTGAGCCTCAGCTCATTGGGTATGTCCCAGTGACACTGGTTGTGTGTGGGTTTTATCTCTCCGAGGTGGAAATAAAGTGCTGAGACCATGATGTTTCACACAACCACTTTGTGAGCTTCATATGCTACCTGCCCACAGCCACCAGATGGCCAGGACACAATCCCATCTGGGATGGGAAACCGTCTGACTTTGTGATTTCTCCCTCAACACATAGGGAGGGGATGGAGTTGGATCCTACTCTCTGCTCCAGAGCACAAAAGCAAAGCGTTCAAGTACTGAAAGAAGACTTAGATGTCTCCTGTGTCCTGAGAAGCTGGGAAGAAAGGATTTGGGGCTTTGCATCAGAGCACCCACACCCTCAGCAAGCCTGTCTGTTACTTCTATGCTCCAGAGTAAAGTCTTTAATAACTGGAGAGGACAAAAAGGCAGACTTGTTGTTGGAGGAGTGCAGAGAAAGGCTGATGCTGTATCAATTAAGATAAGAGCACAGTTGGGAGACAGCTCACAAAGCCAAGGAAATGCGTTAACCTCTCATTTCCTTGCTTTTGAGGCACATGATATGTCCTGTGGTGCCTAACCAGATGTGACACACACTACATTATGGCTGCTAATGAATTACCCAATTTCAGTCTATTTATGGTTTGGGTTTTTTTTCCTTCCTGGACATTAGAAGATCCTAAGAGCTACTTGGATGTGGAATAAAATCTCTGCTGAGGGTTTCTCCCTGATCAAATCTCACATGGAGACTAACTGTTCAGTGACAGCAAGTGTGGCTTTGTCACAACTATCCCCTTAGGGTGGCTCCAGAAACTGAATCCACCCTCATTTTAGAGCAGCACCCCAATGCTTTTATGATGGAGCTCTGGAAAGCAGTTTATTGGGGACTTGGTGGTAGAGACTTGTCCTATTCATCCTCAAGGTTGCTGTTGTGTGATGCATCCTTCTCCTTACAGGGAAAAGCAAAGGTGCTGGCTGAAGTCTGTTTTAACAATAAATAAGTGTTGCTTAAAATGCAGAATGCACTTTCCAGGATGGTTTTCTCCCCAGTAACCCATTTGGAGCTGATAGCATTGCCATAAGCTCAGCTTGCTCAAACACAAAATGGAACCTTTCAAAATCAAATCAGAAAGAAACCCCTGTACCGATTGAAGCCCAAGACCTTCCCAATGCTGCTCTGGTCCCTGATGCAGTAAGGAGAAAGGATAGTCCACCTGTTCAACACTTATCTGTCCAGGAGTCCTCAGCTATGAGCAATGCAAGGAATTTCAATTATTCATGCAGTTAATACACAGGCCAAAATATCTCACCCGTGCAGCATCCTTGCTCTTTATAGCCTGGAATTTAATTGGGAACAGACAGATTTAGGGGCTGTCGTGCATGTTTGCAAGCACACCAGGCAGCGCACAGGAGTGTATCAGTGTGACGGCATGAGCGGGGAGCAGGCTGAAGGGTTTGAGGCTATTTGGCCCAACACTGTTATAAATTCCCCTTTGAGTTAAAAACCTGACCCAAAACTGAGCTGAGAAAGTTTAATGCGTAATTGAAATTAAATTTCTATTTCCTCTTTGGATTATCTTACAGAATGTTAATTTCACAGGAAAGTCATCACTTCATTTGTTTTGCTAATCCTTCAGATCTGCTCTGTACGGAGGATGATCTGGAACATTATTAGAGTCCCTAATAAGATATCATTTTCTCCTCAAGGCCTCGGTAAGGTCTGAACAAACAACGTGAAGCTGCTTGTTCAGCTGTCATTTGGATGCATTGGTCTGGAAGACATCTTTGTGTTTCATCCTCTCTGGCTACTGATCCCAGCACGTTTCTTGTGCTGCATTCTCAGCTGATATGTTTGGGCAGTAAGTGAGCTATGAACCCCCAAAATACACCCATGAAAAGCAGTTATTTGAGCTGATGAGCTAGCTCCCCAAGAGGAGAAGCAATAGGGTGGAAGAAGAGAGGGGGAGAATGGTTGTTGCTAAAGCGAAACTACAAAGGACATAGTTCAGTAGTGTTTGAGAGAGATTCCTGAAAGCTGCCTCCATCCTGGAAGCAAACGAAGATCTGTTACAGGCTTGGTTGTGTCTTTTGTCTCTCCCCATTTCCCAACCAACCATGTAGGAGTAGAAAACTCTGTCCTTATTCCAGGGTTGGATATGAAAGTCCTCCCAGTTGGTTGCAGTGGGAAGGGCAGAGGGGACATTCCTATCCACCCAGCTTCCCAGTGTCCCTCCATTTATCCTTCCACTTTCTATGAGGGGTTTGGAATGCAAGAATTCCCAGCTTTAAATGGAAGAACAGGGTTGCCAGAAGCAATGGGGAGACATTGCCAAACCCTAAGCAGAGCCTGCAGCAATGCTGAACTGTTTCTACCCTTGGACAGCGAGTGTAGGGTCTGCTGGGGGTTGTGTGGGACCACGGCTCCCACTAGTGGCTTGTCCTAAGAGCAATCGTTTGCCAGGTGGCCTACCTGCATCCCTGAATTCTGGGCATCACAAGCCTGCTTTCTCCTGCCCCGCAATGCACTGGGATGCTGCACACAGCTGCATCCCTGCCAATAACACAGGAATCCTGTTCCACCCCCAAAACAGCTGCTTCTGTGATTAGTTTGCAATCTAAGAGATGCCCAAAGCCTCGAGGGCAAGATATGGCCCTTGCCTTGCAGAGATGCCACTCAAATGCCTGGGAAAGAGGGACCTGACTGATAAATAATGGGTTAAATGAAGTCCTGGAAACGATGGGTTTGCAGATACTCTGGCAATATCAAGTGCAATGTTTGCAGAGTTACTGTCTCAGATGGCTCTGTTTCCAAAGGTGTTAATAAAACCAGTTGTGAGGGAGACCTGAGGGGCTTTGACTCCCCCTTAAAGGTTAAGCTGGCAGCTGGTTATAAGAGGAATAAGCAGAAAACTGGCAGCATTTCATTGATCAGCTTCAAAATAGTTGCTCCTACTCTGTACTGTACATCTCAGATCGTTTAGCCTACAAAATCCACCCAAATCCATCACTTCTTAGGTAATTACTGCTCCATTACGCTAAGTTTACAGTGATCTATTTTGCAATCATGAAATGAATTATCCCTTACAAGAGGGGAAAAAAAAGTCTGGGGAGGAGGGAGGGAAGTGAATAAAGACCAGAGAATAAAATCAATTCACGACTCCATTAACACACAGCCACAAGCCTCCTCGCCACAGTCCATCTAGGGTACAGCGTTCTGAGGTGGTACAGCTCATGGGCAGCCAGCAGAGAAACAAAAGAACTATTAGAGAAGAGAATTAAAATCACCTTTTAAAGTGAAAGCTCTCAAAATGACCTCCTGCACAGATTTAATACGGTGCATATTGAGTACCAAGGCAATAATTGATTATTATATCACTATAAATACACATACATACAAAGCTGCAGCCTGATTTCCCCCTTGCAATAAATATTTCTCTTGGCATTTATTTAATACAAGCCTGCCCACGTGAATTTAAATGATGTATCTTCAGAAGCTTTGATGCAAAACAGAGCCTCAGCAACACAGCCATCCATCAGACACTAAGTTGCTGTTAATAACATTCCCTTGGGGGAAATTGCAAACAAATAGTTATGAATTTAGTGAAAGGGAGCCTCAATCTTCTCTTTTTGAAACAGGAGAGGTGATGAGGAGTGCAAGGAGAAGGCACAGAGCAGGACAAGGATGGAGGGAACCAGGGAGATGTTCTTGATGTGTTTGGGGTTGAAATGCAACACAAAAGCAGGTTTTCCATGTTCTCCTTTAGTTTTCCAGGCCAATCAATTGCAAAGTCATTGTGGTTCCCCTTCCCTTGACTCTCTCTGGAGGGGTATTTGGGGAGCAGGAGCAGAGAGATGAAGGTCAGCCCATGGGAGAGCCCAACCAGCCACAAGAGATGAGCAAAGAGCCTCTAGATGGCCCAAGCTAAATCACAGCTACTAATTGGTTCACTTGAGCCCCAAAATGCCAAGATAGCAAGCAAAAGAGAGCAGCCAGGAGGGGAAAAAGGCTCAAAGGACAATGGGAATAATAAGAAATGTAAATAGGAATAAAACCCCTTTCTCCTTTAATGTCCTCCCCAAGAGTTTTAATGAACAGAGGCACTGGGATATGGCTTGGAAACATTGTTTTCATGCACTTTGGCTTTCCAAATGGATTAAGACCATTATGGGTTTTGAAACTAAGCTGTAAGGGTGTATTTGCACTGCCAGGGTGGGCAGATAGACAGCAGCTCCTGCGATCTTTCCTGCCTTTCATTCATGTGCTTCTGCATCAGGTTTAATGCCTTTATCTCCCTTCTTTAGCTGAGATAAAAATTTAACGAGGACAAAATAAGCCCTGAATGAGGATATTTTCAAGGCTGTTTGAAGGTCTCTAATGAGAACAGGAAACGATGCATAATTAAACGTACAGCGAATACATGAGGAGCTGCTGGGCAAGGGAGAGAGGAGGATTGCCACTGGCCAAGCCTCGAGCCATACCCTGCCCATGCCACCCACCCAGCTGCTTTCCACTGCTCCACGTTCACTAGCCCTAAAAAGGAGTATATTTGGCATTTTCAAAGAGGGAAACTGAGTCACAGGGACCAGTTGGGTCACTGATGTCCATCAAGCCCTTTGGAAACTTGACCAAGGAGTTTTGTGCTTTGAAAACATCCTTTTTGGTCACAACGAAGCAACACAAGATCACCCCCCAGCATCATGAGGATGTAGCCTGGGGGTGTGAAGGATATTTCACCTTCTTTTCTCTCCCTTTATGAATACCTCCCACTGGAGAACAGCAAATGCTATTTGTGAAACATCACCAGCATCCCACAATTACAGAGCGATAGAGCCAAAGTGGAGATGGTTCTTTATTGGGATTCTCCTCCTCTGCCCCTCTCCTCCCCCTTTTTTAAAGGTATTTCTCAGGATTATCTCACCTCAATCCCAGCTGCTGGGGCTCAGCACCCACGCATGGAGTAAATCACAGCTCTGGTGTCACTTTCTGAAAGGATAATAGGTTTCACTCTCAGGATATTTATTCCTTTTCGCTCTCATTTGACAGGCAAATCGCATCATCCCAGGATTTCCCCCGCAAACTTGAGAGCAGATAACATGTCCCCAGGGATTTATTTCACTATCAAACAGCTTTATTTTGGGGAGGGATGCAGAATTTTGGGTTCTCTTGCTGCTTGTTAAAGGGCAGAGATTCATCACAGGGTTTTACATCCCCTGCATCAACTTACTTTAGTTACATGTTCAACAAAGGTGGGATGTGATGGGGACAGAGGTGTGGGGGGAGAGCACTGTCTCCACACTGCAGTTTCCAGTCTGGAGATAACTTTTCCCTTCAGATGGTCCATTGAAAGCCAGTGGCATCAGTGTCTTCCCAGGAGAGGACCTTGTGGTGTCTGCAGCCATAGGTTTTCCATCTGAAAACCCAGAAATTAAGCAATTTGGGATTGTCTTATGAAAAGGTCTGTGTAAAAGAAAGGATTTCTGGAATATTAAGTAAAATCATGACATGCCAGTTGGCATAAATTGGCTTGGCTGAGCTTGGCTGCCCTGGTTCCTGGCAGCAATTCCATAGCTGAACATCTCTGTTTCCACCTGAATATAAGGATGCTTTGGAGACAACACCATTTGCTGTGCTATCGAGAGCTGAACACTTTCCGGCGGTGGAAAAGCAAAAGACTGTAATGGCTCTGAGATTACAGACCTTAATAACTTCAGCTCACAACAGCTCTGTGAGAAACAGGAACTATAATTGTCCCTATTTTAAGGTAGAAGAAGAATGGATACACATGCATTAGATGACTGGCTAAGTAAAGTCTTATCAGGAGCTGTAGTAGGCTCTGCATTACTTGATGTCTTCATATCAAGACTGGATCTCTTTCTATCAATCATACTCTGGTTCTACCAGGAAGAAGTGGCTGGGGAAAACAGGCTCTTTTCCTTTCTCTCTCCTTCTCTTTCTTCAGAAATGAGGGATTTTTCCACTGAAAAATAAGAGTTCACTTTTCTTCAAGCAGCTGCAGCCAGATGGTATAATATTGGTCCCGATCTTCTCAGGGATGTATACAGGGAAGGTGAGATGCCCAGAACTGCAGATACTGGCTCCAAACCCTCCAACAGGCTAAAGACTTCATGACAATAACCTTGAGATGTTGCAGGCACCTTTGGCTTGATGGAAAACCAGTAGAAACTCCTCCTATCTTTGGGCATGCATTGGATTCCTCCAAACAACTGGGGAAAGAGGCAGATCTGTCCTTATTTCCCCAATGTGCCTCCTGCCTGCATTTCCTGAACATTGCTGAACACCTATCATCCCCTATCCTCCCTATCCAAACCCAAAAGATAGGGAGAAAAGGAGTCTGGGGATGTAGTGGTTTAAATGTAGGTGTTTCTGGAGGAGAATGTAGCTGGGAAGCTTATCTGCAATGGAAATACTACTATATTCATGTGCTGCTAGAAATACCTGCTCTGTCCTCATGACATACAAACCAACTTGCATCTTTGCTACGCAAAGGTGTTGGACAACTTTAGCCACTGTCTGTGGCAGGAGAAAAGGGGAATACACTGGAAGTCCCATTGGGAGAACCAGATGTCTTCTCTGCCCATATCCATCAGGAACGAGACTATATCCCCCCTTTTATTTCCCCCTGGGATAAGATATCCCTTCCACACATGGATATCTCAGACCACAGGATGAGAGGCAGCAGGACCAGCAAAACGTAGCATGAAGAAAAACAAGTCATTCCTTCCCCAAATTGTTTAACATGGAGGAGGGAGGCTGGGAGAAATTACAGCCGGGCACATAAATCACAGCATTAATTACGTATTCAGCCAATGCTGCCAAGGTTTTCTGTTTGCAAATTGCCTGCAAACAGATTGAAGAAGTTCCCACCACATTCCTCGTTTGAAATTCCCTGCAAATTTCTTCACGGTCTGAGGATCAATTCCAGGCAAAAATGTGATTATGGAATCTACAATTCACAGTCACACAATTCCTGCTGACCGAGCCGTGGCCTTTTGATGTTTCTGCGCCATAAATATGAAACGAAGACGTCAGAAAGTCACAGTTTTAAGGCTTGGAGGACATAAAATCAGGCAGTTTGACTTCCAAGAGGTTTTCCTCTGTTGAGTGCTGCTCTGAGTCTAATAAACTACCCCAAATAGAACAACTTCTAGGAAAACTCAGTGCCTTGATTGAGCACCTTGAAGTAGTGAAGGCTTCACCACCTCCTTCAGTTAGCAGAGCCAGGGCTTAATTACCCTTGCTGTTTAATTTGTATGTGAACACTTCTAATTTACATTCAGCTCTTGTCTTGCCTTTGCTAAAGATCCTTTGGCTCTCTGAAGCTTCTCCCAGTGCGGCTGTGGATAGCCAACATTTGTCACTGCTGCCTCGTCCACCATTTCAAGTGCAGCAACGCTGGGATCCTTCATTTGCAATTGGGCTCCAAACCAAGCCAGGCTTGAATCTGAAGCAAAGGGACTGGGCTGCTAAAACCTAAGCTGCCCAACACAAACCTGGGATTTCGCAATCAACGAGAGGTTTTGAAACGCTTCTGGAAGGGAAGATTTGAAGGAAAAGTGTGTTTTCAGGGAGAACTCTCACTAGTGAAGCTCAACTGGCTCTGTTCAAGGTGAGTGAGCACAAAAGGGTCAAGCTCAAGCTGTCTCTTGAATTAGAATAAATTACCCCCTTTCACACGCCTCCTTAATGGCTCTCCTCTGCCGTGATCCAGACTGAATACCTCAGTCTGACCACATGCAGCTAGGAGGTGAGCTGAGACTTCTCCTAATGATCAGCTTATTGCATCTATGAATTATGCACACAGCCAGTTTATGCAAAACAAGCCTGTTATTATTATTAAAACCCTGAAAACAGCTAAGCAGCTGGTGTCTCGCTGTCTATCATGCCTTGACTCCTGTTTAACATGCTGACCAATATTGCCTCCTTGCTACTTTTTGCTCTTCCATCTGTCTGCATATATCCATTTATTGGTGGGTTTTTTTTGTCTCAGGCACCTTTTGTAATGAGCTTGTCCAGTATCTTGCAGAACATGGTCATGTCCCACAACAGGGGCTACATACAGGGGAAAAAAATACGCATTAGAGCCTCTTGTAGACTTTGGATTTAAGACAGATCTCTGATGAGATCACAGTGCAGAAGTGCTGGGCACTGCACAGACTTGTGTATCTGGTCCTTATGCTGATGAGTTTACAGTCCAAATCCTTCTAGGTTATGCCATGCAGCCCTTGCATCTTGCTAACCACACTCAAAGCTCATCCTGTTCCTGCGCTGTGCTCTTCCAGCTGTTAGCATGAGGCCCAAACCTTGCAGAAACTTCTTCATTTTGCTGTTTTCTAAATATTATTAAATATGAATATTCAAAAAGATTTGTTTTCTACTGTTTGCTTGGCTCTACTTCATGTATGCTCAGTGTTTAATGAGAGCATAAAGTGAGCAAGGCAGGGAGAGAGGAAAAGGAAGAGGAGGGAGGCAAACACATCTGGTCCTTTGAGGAACTTGTTTGGCTGAAGATCGGAGCTTCTTCCTCCCAGCTTCTTACAGGGTTGCATATGAGGAGCCCATGGACAAACCTATGGATGGGGCCTTTGACACTTTGGTAACCATGTGTTTCATTTATCTGTCACCTTTGTTTACTCTCATTTGTACACTTCACTAATTTGACTTGACACAATAAGGGCATGACCATGAGAAGCAAAAGACATTGCTTAAATATTTCATATAATGCTTAAGAAAAAGGCATGTGAGAGTAAAGTACTGGATCCTTCGTCCTGCTCATTTTTATTAGGAAGAAAGGAGTTTGGGGGAAAATAGCCATCATTATATCAGATTATGCATGAATGCATAATAAAGCTCCTAAAGATATGTGAAATACCAGTGCATTCACTAATGGGAATCGATTCAGAATTTTATTCATTTTTAACAAGATTTAATGACGTTTCCTTGTATGTTTCTCCCCGTGGTTCATTATTCCATTAAGTGCCATTTAATCTGGGTGATGTGTGTAGAAGATAACAGCTTGAGATGTGTTTTGTTTAACAAACTCCTCACCGGCTCTCCTGCAGGCTGAGGAGAAGTGACAGGTCCCATCCCGGCACGGTGGCCACCGAGGCTGCCTTCACTGGAGTTGCATGAAAGATAGATGGGATCAGCTGGGAGTCAACTGGTTTTGGCTGATGCTCTCCTTGCTGATGGATCTGGAGCGGGATTAACAATTTAAAGCACAGCCCCTGCATTTAGCATCTCCTGCTCTCATTAGCGGCATGCACTCAGGAAACATCTGCTAAAAATCTAGCTTTAAAAAACACAGCAGTCTGGATTGAAAGATATCATAGAATCACAGTATCTCAGACTGGCTTGGGATGGAAGGGACCTTAAGCTCATTCAGTCCCAACCCCCTTCCATGGGCAGGGACACCTCCCAGTTAAACAGCTTGCTCCAAGCCTTTCCCGTTTTCCCGTTGTACTTTGGGTTGTTCCTTTGTTTTCCTCCTTGGAGTACTTTGCAACCCATACTGTGGGCTCATAGGATCCCTGGTCTTCTCCCAGTGCCCTTCAGCAAGGACTATCGGCAGCCATCACCATGCTGCCTGTGGGGTTAAGTTTGGTCTCACATCATTCCAAGTTTAATCTTCGAAGGATTTCGGCTTGCTCTGAAACAAATTGCTTTGTCGGTTAAGACCTTTCCTTTGTCTCCCAGACTGAATTTAGCTGTTGTTTAATGAAGGCCTTTAACTTCAACCAGTATTTCCTCCCCTTGTGTTTTCCTCTCTGGCATATTTATAGAGAGCAGCCAGGTCCCCTTGCAGTCTTTGCTTAGGTAGGCTGAAGGAGCCCAGCTCTGCTCCTTCCTCCTCCTGAGATTGCTCTCCCTTTTCAAGGACAATGAAGCTGCTCTTTTTAGCAGCTGTTTCAGGGCCAGTTCAGCCTTTTTCAGGAGCAGTTATTAAAAGTGTACAGTGGGTTTCAGATGCAAACCCACCTGGGCCCAGCACTAACAGGAATATCTCTTCACCTTGGCTAGGAATAGCACTATTTCAGGGTATACCTGGAAGAAAATACTTCTATCACTTGAGGGCAACGAGGGGATTCTCTGTTCTCCTCTGGCCATATCATACTGTGGCTGCTCAAAACCTGAGCTGTACCCAAGGGGTGCAGGCCTATGAGGAAGATCTATCCCTCACCTGGCATTTAGGATGAGCAGACACCAGGGTCCAAGCTGTCTCCTTAGATTTTGTTTGAGCTGTGGTTAACTTGCCCACTTCACCTTCCATTATAACCCCCCCAGCCAGAGACCTTGCACAAACTTGCCCAGAAATCTGCTACTGGGGCTGCCAGTTCCCAGCCAGAATAAAACTAGAAGGGATGAGGCCCCCGTTGTGTGCCTGGTACAGATTCAGCAGAATGCAGGCCATTTAAATGCAAAAGTTAATTGGAAATGCTGAATGACTGTAGCCATGGGGGTGCTAGAAAACCTGCCATCAAACTGCTTTAGGTGAGTTGACCCTGGTCACTCAGTCCTGTGGCAGAGCCAGCAGTTGACTGCAGTCCAGAGGACCTCATTAGGCTCTGTGCCACCATCACCCATGTGCTGAAACCTCAAAGCAGAATTCAAATGCACTTTTTCCCTACGGAGATTCCTGGCTTCCTATTACACTGCAGTTGGTGACACACATCTGCAGCCTCAGCTCACCCTAACCAAAAAGGACTTGACACATCCCCACACTGGCAGGTGCTTGCTTTGCACTACAGTGAGCTGCTGGAATGAGAGGGAAATCAATATAACACAAAAGAAAAAGGCCTAAAAAACTGAAACAGCCTTTAAAAGAGAAAAGTGAGCTATGATTCACTTTATTTGAAAGGCTTTGCCCACACCCCCTCTGCCTAACCTGCTGGCACACGCGAGCCAGAGAGCAGCGCTGGATCCCGTCCAGTAATTACAGTGATCAAGAGAATTGAAATGTTTTGCAAAGCTTGCTTGGCTTTTATAGGTGAGCTGCAGAACAAGACAACTTGGAAGTCTCCTTGCCTTTAAGAGAGATGCCATTTCATTATTCAAATGAGCAGGTACCATATAGCAGTGATTACACAGCTGGTATCTGCCTTTCTTTGCTATTTGAACTCTTTAGGGGATTTTACTGTCTGGTTCCAAGGGAACACAGGAATAACAGGGCAGGTGATTGCTCTTCAGGTGGATGCGATGTCCCCTTCCAAATGCTTTCACATCCCACTTTGTAGGTATCCAGGCTTCACTAAGATCTGGATCTCCCTCCAGAGCTCTCAAAAGTGCCTTGCAGGATGTTGGTAACACTATGCAGATAGGGAAACTGAGGCAGGGAGGGGTGATGTGTATTTAGATCTGACCTGACCAAAATACAGGATGAGGGACAGTCAGATATATCGGTCTGGGCTGTCAAGACCTGTCTACAAGAACCAGAGGGATGGTACCAGTGTTGAGGATTCATGTCTCCATGCCTGCCCTCACCTCTATTGAGCAGCATCACACCAAGAACAAGAATAAAGGAAAAGAAAAAAGAAAAAGAAATGTTATTTAGAGGAAAAAAACATTAAAAGAGAATCGCTTCTTCTCCTTAAGTAACGACAGTGGAGTCTGAATCCTGCTCATCATTTCAAACTGCTGACTCATTTACCACTTGAAATGAATTGAGGGCTGTTAAAGGTTTTATAGAAGATTTCATTAAATATGTATTGAGCCAGCTTAAGATGGAAATTGTTATAAAAGCTGGCATCAGCTCAAAAAGCCAAATGTTTCAGTTTATTACAGAGATATTTTACTCCTGCCTCTGGCCTGCGCCCCATTTCGGCCGCTGAAATGCCAGAATAAAGTGGCGTGGGAAGTGGAGCTGCCACAGCTCCTGCTGGGCACCCAGCAGGACCCTTTGCCCTGGATTTTGTGGGTCCAAACTGAAGGGCTGATGCCCAACATATTGCCCAGGACTGGGGGTAGAGATGGAGGTGAACCCCTTTGTATTGCTGCAGCAGGAATGAGGAGAGTCAAGCTGCAGGGGTGATCTCTGACATGGCATTTAAACCGTATTTCAGCCTTTAAACCCCATACCCAGTGTTCTATATTACATTAGTTCTGAGCATCTCCATGAGGTTTCGCATCACCCATACACTTGTGGATGGGTTGGGGCATGCAGCAGTGCCCAGCTCTCAGTTTTAGTTTCTGCTTTGCAGACCTTTGACTGCAACAGCAGGGACCTAACCTGCAGATGCCTTCAGCCTTTGCTGGACCCAACCCATGCTTGCTTCTCCCTGCTCTTCAGCTAAAGGCAGCTGAATGGGTGGCGTGTGAATGAACTTGTTTGTCAAGATGAGGGCAACATTAATGTTCCCCCAGGCTAAGCACAGATGTGTTTTCACTATAACATGATCTCGGCAATTAAAACAACTGTACCTGCATTTATCATATTGATGGGATGAAACATGCTTGGTTGCACCAAGGCATTTTGTGAGTGCATTATTCATTGAGTCTAATACATCACAAAACTATTTTCATCTCGCTTTATAAATGTATATGGCAACTGAGGGGCTGTTGGAAGATGAGGGGAAATGCCTGTTGAGGCATCCCTAACACAACCAGCAGCCTGCATGCCAACAATACAGTGTCTGTCCACCTGCTGCTGATGGAGAGGCCATGGCATCTATTTGATCCAGAATTTCTATTGAATTCCAAATCAAGAAATTCAGCAAGATGGAAATCTTCTGGGCTCAGAGTCCCACATTAGCGCAATGCCTTAAACTCGAGCCATATGCAAACCACCATGCATCACCTCCCCTCGAAGGTTATGGGGCACATGTCTTAGAGCTATAGGCAAAGTAACTGTTTGATGATGAGGGTGAAGATACCTCTGACAGATCCTCGGAGTCTCTTTAGTGCCTGAGCCTTGAAATGTCATGCTTGGAAATGCATCAAGGAGGTGATGCACTGATTTCCTTCTGGCATCTGCTTGCTTATCTCTTAAAAACCGCAGGGAGAATGGGAACAAAAAACCCACCACATGGAGAGGTGAGAAAGAAGCTGGGAGAGGATTCCCTGCTGGAAAAAAGCAGGCAATGTTACATGAAGGCAGCAGGCAGGTGTGACAGCCTCCTGTTTCAGGGAAAGGTGGTCTAAGCAGGTGCCAGCAGAGGCCTGGGGCAATGCACCTAATCCATATGTTTCATGCTGCATGTCTGAAAGGGCTGATGTCTCCCAGGCTGGCCTGACAGCTCTCTTCCACATCCCACCTCCTGCCTAAGACCCAACTAATGAAACCCCAGCCCTTTAATTCCCAGCCTGTGTCCCTAGTTCTTGCTGATGACAAGCAAACTGGTTGCACTCACCAGCAATTGCAAAGCCATTGCACATCAGCAGCTCTAAATGAACCCATTGACCCTAAAAATGAACCAAACCAGGCAAACTACTCCAGAAAGGGGGAGAGAGTGCAAGTTCCCCTATATATTCTCCCTGCAGGCAGTGACCCATGTTATGGGGTTAGGGTTCATAACTGACAGCACTCGATAAGGATCCTTGTAGCTGCTTTGCTTGGATTGAGACAGTTGTTTTTAGAAAGATGAAGAAAATAGGTTGCTTCCCCTTTGCTGAACCTGATTGCTTTACAGAGGAAAGAAGCAAGCCGAGCTGTTTGAGTTTCCATTTATTGGATTCTTTTGATTTGCCTTGGACATCTACCTGGAACATTAAATGTACTTTCTCCTCTCCCTATAGTCCAGTTAATGCAACAAAATGTGGGAAACCTTCAGCTTCTGTTATAGCACAAAAAGTGTTCAGCTCATGATAAGAAAAGGCAGCTTTTCCCAGAAAGGTGCAAGAATATACAAGCAAAGATCCCACAGAACATAGCTGCAGCTCCCTGGGTGAGGAGAACAGGGTTTCAGGGCCAGCCACTTTGGATAAAGAAAAGGATGATTTTGGCTGCTCTTTTTGCTTTCCTCATTCATAAGGTAGGAACAAGGATGAGAGATGAGATTTGAGCCCTCAAAGTGTTAAAGGCCAGGTTGGATGGGGCTTGGAGCAAGCTGCTTTAGTGGAAGGTGTCCCCGCTCATGGAAGGGGTTTGGAACTGGAGGAGCTTTAAGGTTTCTTCCAACCCAAACCAGTCTGTGATCCTATTATTTGTTGCTGCCTGATTGCTGTCCCCTCTTTGGTGACCAGAGTATTCCTCAGGTGACACTCACAGTCCTCTCCACGTGTGCTCCTTTCTGAGCTTCAAGGATGGACTTGGGGGCATTTTAAACAGCTTTCTAAGGAAAGGTCTTTACGCAGCCTCAAAACTAAAGAGTGACTTAGAAATTCCTTTAAAGCACAAGCACCTAATGGAACATGTGGGATCCAGTAACAGATGTCCTCATCATGAAAGACATTAGGCCTTTCTCCTGCCATTTCAGGAGGGAGTGGAAAGCACCGTGGCAGCAGTCAGCTCCCGGGATCTAACAAAATGTGGCACTACAAAGCACTTACCTTGATATCTCCCCATTTCATCTGATTAATGCCCAGACGGCAGCAGCCTGCTCTGCCCCCGGCTTCAGAGATGGCTCATTACAGATGCTGGAGCCCTATGTGGCCGGGGCTGTATCCGACCCCTTCTGCCCTCTGGCAATGCTCACACAGGGAACATACCGCCAAGGTGGATAAAACCTGGCAAGGACCCAGAGAGGCCACAACATTTCTGATCCAATTCGTTCTTCCTTTGCAGCCTCATCTTTCTTTGCAGTTCCCACTCAAACCCGGCAGCTCTCCTTGAAAATGCACAGAGAAAAAAGGGAAAATTCCATCAGAAAAGGGAAAATTTGGGCAGAAAACACTATTTTTTAGCTCCATTGAGCCCAAGTCCAAACGACATGAAGGGCTCAGATGGAAAAGCAAGTTTCAGCAGATTGTGGTCCCCCCTGTCAGCCAATCTGGCTAAGCTGCTTTTAGCTCAGCCTTAATATCTAGGAAACCAGGCTTGTTGTTTTCTGTATTGTTCTTGTGTCTCTTTAAAGCTGTCCTCTCTCATTGATGAAGGAGAATAAACCAACTCATTCTTCCTTTCCTTTTTTTATATCCTGGTCTTTATTTATAGCCACAGCCTGGAGCAGGAATGAGCAATCTCCTGCTCGGGGCTGTCCCTGCTCACTTCCCTTAACCTCATCCCACATGGGTCAGCTTACAAAGCTTTTCTCATGGCAGCAGCTCTTCTCTGGAGCCTTTCCAGTCTCCCAAGAGTATTTCTTTTCATTCTGTGGCAAATAAGCTTTGGTTTTACAAAACCAAGCAGACCCAGCCAGCTAGAGGCAAACCAGTGGCTGAATCCTTCTTGTTTGCTCCAGAGCTTAGAGGTTTCCCTGCATCCCACTGGGTCACTTGGAAATACCCATAATGAAGATTAAACACCTACAAAGTTTTAACAATGACGTATGATTTCCTCCAGGACACATTAAGAAGAGAGCACCAGCATGGAAATGGTTATCCAGGGAAGCTGTGGATTCTCCATCTAGGAATTGTTTAGACAAGCAGCTGTCAGGAGTAGTTTAGGTGGATTTGATGGCCTGGGGACAAGAGCTCAGACTAAGAGACATCCCCATCTCCCTTCCAACTTGTATGTCTTATCCAGGGGCTACCCAAGAAGTGAGACCCAGTGTACACTCCTACAAATAAAAGCAGAAAAGCAGCTACTCCTTTAAAAATACACAGTGAACATCCAGGTTGAGAATTGAGTTAGAAGGAGATCACGCACAAGGTCTTGACATTTTGGGGTGTTAAGAAGGATATGGCACGATGTTTCATTTAGAGAAGTCCTGCCCATGGCTGCAAGGACTTGCCAGGGATAGAAGGCTGCTGGATAAAAAGCAGCATGGAAATGAAGTGTATGGGAATTAAGCTGAGCAAATCCAGTTTGTGGCTTATTAGCCAATTGGTATGCAAAAGCAAGAGGCTGGTTTTTAAAACACATTTAGCCCTGTGAGTTCATATTTGATTTATTTCCTCGAAGGTGCCAAAACATGAAACTGAGAAAACCCCACAAATATTCCCTAATAACTTGCCAAAATAGCTTGACTTTGGCCAGGAGCCCCCAAGGGCAACTCCATCCTCTGGTCCATTGTTCCTGGCAGGCTGCTAAAATGCCAGAGATGGCAATTGAAGCCAATTGCCTCCTTTACTTCTTCAGGGCACTCTGATTTGGATTGATCCATGGGCTCAATTTTGTTGCTAGGGCTAGTACGTCTCATTTTAAGACATAAATCTCTCCCTTAGTTATCAATGCAAAGATTTGTACGGTTAATAGGTGCTGGCAGTATCTGTAATTGCACATGCTCAGGCCGAGCAGCTATCTCAGGGCTAGCGAGCAGCCTCTTCTTGGAGGAAAAAACCCTTATTTGATTAGAAAACGCAAGACCAACAACATTTCTCTAGTTTATTGCAAGGATGAATTGAAGTCTCGGCCCTATTAAGCTGATAACAAAACCAGCTTCCGCAGGGCAAGGGTTTGCATTGAAATGTCTGCAGAAATAGCCTGTGATGGTTTGGGATCTCAGTTTTCTATAGGAGGAAAAGCCAAGACCTCTGGGGATGAGTAAACTCAGCCCGTGGAGAATAAATAGTCTCAGACTGCCAAATTCTCCCTGGTGCAAATGAAAGGAGGCTTGAATATTGTGTTTGGAATTGACCTCCATGCCTTTATGCTGCTGCATGAGAGGGTTTTCATGTTCAGGTTTCCTTCCACATCTCAAATCCTTTCCCCCCCAACATCCAGCCCCTTCAATGAACGAATGCAGCTCCAATGATCTTCCCCAACACCACTCCCAGAATCAGGCTCCATCACGTCGGCAGTGCAGGGAGGCAGCAGCCAGCTTGCCAACTCCTTCTGCTTTCAAGAGCACTTGGAAACCGCTGCGGCTCAGGGAAGAAAGCTCATTTGGCAGGTGCAGGCAGACAGCAAAACAACTGCTGTCCATCTGCTCCTTTGCTCGGGCTCGTATTCCTAATGGTGTCTTCAGGACATAGGCGATGCTCAGAGCCCTGTGAGCCGTGGATAATTTAAACAGAAGTTGTTGCCTCTGTGGTTTCCTTCTCTGGTTCATCAGGGATGCTTCAGGGTTTTCCCCTTTGGGCCTGCATGTGACAGTGTGCAGGATGTCCTTCTGTCTGCTGGCTTCCCACCTGATCTGGGAGCTGGTTTGGGCATTTTCAGACAAGACCTGGAGATGGCCTTGAAGGTCCTTCATGTATTGCTGCAGATCCTCTGCCTGTGGTGCTGCCATGGGAATCCCACTCACATAAATAACACTAGGGAGAAGAAAACAGATGCACCCTTGGGAGCAACATCTCCAAATCTCTGATCCGAAATGTTGCATTTCATAGCAGCAAACTGAAGGGAATGAAATCCAATGGGAAAACCGCTTGGGTCTGGTTTTCTCAACATTGCAAAGCATGGCTAGTGGCAAAGATATCCCAGCAAGAACTGAATAGCCAGGAGATATCTTCCTAATTCCCCACCTGACAAACTGATGATGAGATAGATGATGGTCGGTGTGTGCAGATCCTCTGCATTGCCAACAGAGGTAATTTAAGCCATTATGAACAAGAACCATCTTCCTTTTTTACACTGAGAGAGGCTAAGATACACATTCGTTAGAAGAAGAGTGATGTTGTTATCTTATCCCTAGGGAATGCAGTGTGGAAGGGAGATTAAATACCCCAAATTCACTGAAACCTGTTGTAGCAGATGCAGATTTCACAGGTAGAGGAATAAATCCCCAGAAGCAAAGTGACTGGCAAATTTGTATTTGTCTGATAGCATCCTTCAAAACACACAAACCTAACATTTCTCTCCTTGATCCATGGAACAGGAGTAGGATTTTGGCAGGTTGGGTCCCCAATGAGGGTGGTACCCAAATCCTGGCCATCATAGAGCATCATGCCCCAAAACACACGCAGGGACACAAGGACAAAGGACAGCCATCTCTCCTGCCATGTAGGCTGTGGCTTTGACTTGAGCTTTGCAAAGGGAGGAGAAAAAGAAAGGAAACATTTCCGATAAGCTGCATTCAAAGGAGAAGCATGAAATTTGGATAAATGTGGAGCCAAACTAGCCCAGTCTCAGCTCAAAAATAGGAAATGAATGCAATATAGATTTCATTTAGATTTAAGGATTTGTTTAGCGTGCGCATTAGAAAACACTGTGGTTATTAATTCTTTTCCTTTTGGGATTTTTGCCTGTTTGTTTGGGCATTTTTTGAAGCGTGCACTTTCAAAGTCAATTTAATCCTGGGGGAAGGTGTTGGCTTGACAGGTTTTAAGCTCCAATTTCTTCATTTACATGCAGAGATAGCACTAGATTGGGAAGGGTAAACTTTCCATCTGGTCTAAGAGGCACGGGTTGGGAGGATGAGGTAAGAAGCACATCTGCAGGTCTGCAAATTCTAGTAAGATTGTAATGCACAAACATCATCAAATTCACAGTATTTGGAGTTTTCCTAAAATAAAGCAGAATCTGGATCCAGGTGTATTGAAATACACGTCCTGCATGCTTTCTGTTTCTATTTTCTAACTAACATAGCCAAAACCAGCCTGAAACATGTTTGAATTACAATACAGGGACCAAAAAGATGCCTCTTGTGCCTGTGATGAGGTTTTACATCACTAAGGCTGAGCAACGCTCCTTTACGCTCATGATGGGGCAATGTGCCCGCTCCAGGAGCTGGATGGAGACCAGCACATCTCATTTCACCTCATGTAGGTCACCAAACTGGCAGCAGATGGGCATGTCGCAGAGATGGGCTCTAATTCTATCATCACTTAAATCCAGACACACCCCTACTATGTGTGAAGGGATGCTGTGGCTCTCATGGTGAGATGGGCAAGATGAATGCAAACTAAACTCCTTCCGTTAATATTTGAAGCTTTCTAGAACTCCAAGCAAGATTTTAGGGCTGATCCAATGTATTTCAGCAAATTGGGGTGGATAAACTGTGATTTTTCAGCTTTTTTATGACAAAATGCAAATTTTAACACAAAACTCCCCATATTTCAGAGGATGCTAAAATGGGATTTATCTAAAGAATTACTTTTAGCTTCCTCCCTTTCACCCCCTGATAACAAAATCAAGCTGAAAGCAAATGATATTTGGAGATTTAGCTGAGCTTATGTTTTCTCCCCTATCTTTCACTTTTGGGGTCCCTGGAGGTCCTCCCAACCTTCACTACACTGCAAGGAGAGCAAAGAGGTATTCATTAGCAACAGCTCTGAGCAAGGACCTGGCCTCCCGCTGTATCAAGCAGACTCCAGAAATGAGTTTCAGAGACAGACCCTGCAAAGCAGAAATCCCCTTTAAAGGCCTTTCTCACTGAATTCTGACCGCACGCTGGCCTTCTCCTGCCCTCTTGTGCGAGCAGAGGCTATTAAGCTCAGAGTTGCCTTTGGGTTTTAAAAGAGGAAAGAAAGGCCAAAGACATATTCCTTGCATCCCCCACTCTCCCCTCCTTCCTGATGATCTCCTTAGCCTCTGCAGGTTGTGCAGTGAGGAGCACTTTGTATATAAATAAACACAAATCCCCCCAGGGTGCTCATCGCCAACAGTTTCAGTGCAGAGAAGCTCCCAAAGTTCAGAGTTTAATGTAAAAGTCTAAAGTGACCACAATTTATTCTAAATTGCTTCGCTTGATCCACTGACCTTGGAGAATTATCGCTGGAGGAGACCTGGATTGGTAGCCTGGAGCGGTGAGGAGTGCTGATGGGAGACAGCGCATTCACCAGCAGAGGCGGATGGACAAGGTTGAAGCAGTGTTTGGGATTTAACGGAGACTTGGGAGGCATCTTCCTTTGGAGAGCATGGGGATTTGAAACCCACAACCATCAACATTGAGCATTCCATGGGAGCCTGGCAGAGAATCAGTAGTGATTTGGCTCCTCCTGTTGTGCTCACCCCATTACTGAGCAGATGGGTGCCATGGGGTGAGGGTGAATTTAGACTTGAGTCTCCAGCTCCCTGTTGAAGGTGTTTGCAGCTGAACTCTTGCCTTGCTGCTGCAGGGCACTGGAGGGGCAAAGCAGCTGCCTCCAGCACCAGAAATAGCTGTAAGTGTCTGAGGAATTCACAGCTCAACTGAAGACCCTAATGAGGATTTGTGAGCATTGCCTGGGCTGAAAGAAATACAGCAATCAAGTCAACTGGAAGTCATGGGAGGCAGAGCAGGCTTGCTTCTAAGTGATGCAGGCTGGCATACTTGTAGCTGCCAAAGTCATGCTGCTGATAACCCATGGCATGATGATAGAGCATGGCCAGTTTGGGGCTTTTTGCCTCATGCCTTTCATTTTACTCCTGGTTTTTGCTAATTGAGTTCTGGAGGGGGTAAAGGTTGCTTTGACCTGTGTCTCCAAAGAGAAACTCTGCTCTGCAATCTGTGTCTGCTCCGTGACTGCATTCAGGACAGCCCTTTTGCTTCTGCTAAATAAGCCAAATGGATTCAGAACCCCAAACCCTTCCAGCAGCAATATTCAGGTTTCCTATGTGCACTGGGGAATGCTGCAAGTTACAGTTTCTCTGAGGCTGAAGCAATTCACAGAAAAGCACTGATTTCATCAACTTCCCAAAACCCTTCTGGGTCAATACAAGAAAATGAGCCACTGAAATGAAAGCTGTGAACGTGTTTGTGCAGAACCTGTGAGCTCTGGCTTTGTGACAAGGGGTTGGAAACAGGAGTCACATGTTTTCAAGAAACCTGACTCTCCTTCTTGGTCATTTCCCATAATAAACCCTTCCTTTCTCTGCCATCTCTAATTACATTGATGAGACAACAGTCCTCACTGCCAAGAGCCACATGTGGATGGGGACCAAGTACCACATCTATCTGGTCCCCATAACGTGCTCAGGGACATCTGAATCTCCACAAGAGATTAAATTAGGCCCTCCAAGGAGCCAAGTGATAAAAATCTTGGTTATTTCAGGTGGGATTTGAGGGAGATAAACCATTCTCTTTAGCTAAGGCCACATATGTGGTCTTAGAGATTCTCAGCTGGCACCTGCAAACTTTGGTCCCACTCATAGTGCTACACTGATGTGAAATCATGACTTGGTGAATTTTAGGGAGGAAAAGCATGCAAATGAGCTAATCAATATCTCTTCTTCCCTTTTCCAGCCCTCTGCAACCTGTCTGCAGAAGAACACTGGAGGGATGGACAGGGATCAAGTGAGTAAAGATGATCCAGCTCATGTGAAGTGAGGAAGGGTGACTGGGGGGATAATGCCCTATTTCATTGAGTCCTTCCTCCCAACAGTATCTCTGCTAATGTTAGATGTCCAGGAGTGGGTTGCGTAAGCCTAACATACTCATTTAACTTACTTCCAGAGCTAAAGAGCAGCAGTTCCACACTGGCAGTGTAGCTTTCCCTATCTAAAAGTCACATTTCCCTTCTGTTACCTAGATGAACACCACCCTCAAGGCATCCACAAAATAGACAGCCAGAAGCTGCAGTGGCCAAGGGCTGACCTCTCTTTGGAAGATGCACCAACTTATCTCAATAAGGAGAGCTTCCAGACAGTGGGTGAACCTGAAATGTGGCAAAGCTAAAGCTGTTCTTTACTATAATCCTCCACCTTTCCAACCTCTCACATCTTGAGAAAGCAACAAGAGCCCCTCAAGTCCTTACCAAGACCATCCAAAATCCTGCTCTGAATTTCTCACTTCTCTCCCTCTCTGCATCTTGGCACTGATGAGGATCTTGGATCTTTACAAGGAGGCAGATGCTGAAACCATTACCCCAAGCAGTATCTCGCTCAACAGGAAGCCCATCATGACTCCAGCGTTATTCCTTATGGTATCCAGTGCTCTCTATCAGTGTGGAAATTGCTGCCTGGCCTGTGTTTAGTGCAGAAGGATGCACAAATAAACTGACTTTTTCTCTGCTGGAGCAGAGCTTTTTTCCTGCAGTAAGGCTTCCTCAAGCACACATTCTGGGGTACTTAAGGTACTGCCAACAGAGGGGAGGATATTAGACAGAGTCACCTGTGGGCCTCTATCTAATTAGACTTAAATGAAGCTGTTTGATAAGGAAATGCATTTCCCCAGCTTAGGAATACAGGCTATGGAGAATAACAACAGATGCAGAATAACACCCCGTCTCAGACCAGCAAAGATTACTGTTATGGCTAAATTATATCCTGGCCCAGTAATAGGGTTATTTTTTCCCAGCACAGTGTTTAGATGAGGAAATCAACAGCGGGAAGTGTATCTTAATTTGCTAATAACAGGAAAACGAGTAGCAGCTCAACCAATCTCAGTGACATTGGCTGGGTTCGGCAGGATTTGGGCAGACGAGGAAGCACAGCCGTTGGGTAGCAGATGGCATTTCCATGTCTACCATCAAAATGCAAAGTTAGTTAATGAATTTCTGACACGGAGCAGCACGGCAGGAACGGCTCAGTCTGAAAGGGAGCAAAAAAACCCCAGGAATAAAGGGAATTGGGAGGGACCAGGGACTGCTCATCCCTGTGCTGAAGCATCCGAATGCAGAGGACCAGGATGCAGCAAGGAGGAAGGTACTGTCAAGGGCAAACCTGACAGCTGCTCATTCCAAACACCATTCACTTTATTACCCATTTGCTCAGGCAGTGGGTCCCTTCTTGGGGCAAGTGGCAGTCTCAGATGGGTGATAATGGGAGCTTTTTAGAGCTGTGTAAAGAATAATTCTCCATTTGCCAGCTGACCTGGAATATCAAGGGAGAAAAAGGAAAAAAAAATACTATTGATCTAAAATAGGCCTCTTTTGGTCTATTTTATAACAGTTGGAAGGAGGAAAAGAAAAAAATCAAGTGTTCCCAGTTCAATGAATGGCAAGGGAGTACTATTTATTATCCCAATTCATTCTTCTCTAAATGAGTGCAGGTGTTTTTCAAATGAGACACCTTCCTCAAATGAGCAGAACAAAAAGGGCTTAAAAACATAAAGGAAGCTCTGGCTTTTTCCAGCTGATGAGTATTTGTTTTTGATGAGTATTTGAGAGGTAACTCTTAGGACTTGTCTTTTGAGGGCAGGGAAAATGCCTTTTTCCCAACGGCTCTTGTCAGAGTGCAGTATTTAAAGAGTTAATTTCCACCTTCCTCTTTCAAACTTCAGTTCATTTAATTTAATAGAGACAAAAAAAAAGGAAGAGAGTGACTTGTTATTCAGTTTACATAACAGTCTGAAGACATTACAATGATTGTATTATATGCATTGGAGTATCCTTTTCATACAGACTCCCACACACAGGCAGGAACAGAACAAATGCTTCACTTGGTCCTTAGCTCTGCTTGTCATAATGAGAATGATTAATTAACATGACCTTTTTCACTTTAAAGAAAGAACCTAGAAGATCCCATCTCTCACAAACCCAAACTGAAACCCAAAATACACTAAGGTGAAAACAACAAAGAAGATTCAAGAGACCTTTTTCCTCCCCACTCTGAAGGCCAGGGGAAAACAAGTGTGAAAAGAAAATCTATGGTAAATAAAGTGTCTCTTCACTAAACAAAAAGGGAGATATCAAGTGTGGTCTCAAGTCCAACAGCCTTAGCCATAATCATGTGGTTTTCACAAGCAAGCAGCCTTGAGGGAGACCTTCAGGAAGTGTGATCCCAGGTTTAATGAAGGGCTGGAGAATAGGAGCTGGGAGCAAGCTCATCAGTAAAACACAGGCTTATCCAAAAACCTTCAAAATTAATGCTAAAAAAGCAAACAAGCAGGTAAAGAAAGGCCCTGGAGAATGACACACAAGCTGTAGCTTACCGATGATCTCACTCCAACCAAGGAGTTTTGAACAGAGATGCGGAAAGAAGGAAGAGTTTTTAGCATCTTTGAGTTGTCCTTGACTCTGGGATGTTTCCCAATCACCCCCACTTCACAGCATCACCCTCTTGACTCCTGTTTCCCAGGAATGAAGCTGCTATTCAAAACTGCTGGCTCCCGGGTTGGAAGAGCAGCAATATTCACAGCCTCTCCACGGAGGCTTTCCATGAATCACTTCATTAGACATGGGCTGAGCACAGATATCGCATTTCTAAGACACAGCAGTTTATCTCTCTTTGCTATGTTTAATCTCTTTTTCAACTCCCACGGCTTGAAAACATTTCCTACAGATGCTTAATTCTACAAGCAAAGTTCCGCAGTGTCAGAAGTGGAGGAGGTTCAGGCTGTCACGAGTTGCTCTATCCAAGCATCGTGTCAGATGAGGTGTCTGGAAGAAGTCTGGAGAGAAAACAAGGAGCAAAGACATCCTGGCTACCTTCATCCGTTTTCCACCCATCCCCATGCAAGGAGTCGTGGGGGATGGTGACCACAACAAGCCACTGCTCTCATCCCAGGTGACTGAATGCTCTATTTAATTCATGTCTAAATATACCTTGCCCAGCCATCATCTTGCTGCATATCTGCTGTATGACCACGGGCAAGTTATATCAAATTCTCACCTCGGTTTCTCCCTCAGCTCGAGCAGAGGCAGCGACTGTTGTCCTCCAGCTCTTAGCTAAACTCATAAAGCAAATAAACATGGAGAATGAGAGCTGGGCATTTGTTTTCCTTCCAGACAATAGTAGATATAGCAGGAAATGCCCTCTTGGGTAGACCCAGAAGCCCCCTCATTCTGAATGCAAGCCACCACTAGAGCCTTATAGACAAAAACAATGCAAGGAAGACAACAACCGCTTCGATATGTTTTCTTTTTGCACCATTAAAATGTGGCTCCTGGCTCTTTGGATTGCAGGCTATTATTTCACTTCAGAATAGATGGAAATGGAAGCAGTGGAAGAATTTTTAAAGAGACTCACCCCTTCCATCCCAAATTAACTAGGAATTCAGGAAAAGACAATATGTTTTTGTTCGGGCCTGAGCTGAATCATTCCATGCTTTTTGTCCTCCAGAAAATGAACCTCAGACTCTCTTACCCTTGGTAAAGGCTCTTGAACCTTACTCTTTCACCCAGAAGGGCTGAGACACTCAGCTCACAATGTGGCTGGTGGTAGTTCACACCTGCACACACTATCCACATACACAAGGCTATAAATGGATCCTTTCTTATGTTGTCATAAATCACTTACCTTCATCATCCCCATAACAACCACAACCACACAATCAGATGCCCAGGAAACTAATCCTCCTGTTCTGGGAATTGTAGATATTTCAGTGTTGCAAAACCTTGACCAAAGCATCTCATGTGAAAAGATGATGATGTTCACAATGTTCTCTATGCGTATGTGCACCAACACTTCATGTTGGTAGCAATTGTCTGAACAGAGCACAGAAAACTCACTGGATCTGCTTGTGTACATTTTGCCTTCCTCAGAGGATGAAGGCATCTATAAAAAGTAATGCTGCAAGTAAAATTGTGTGATCCAGAAAAGAGGAACTCCTAACATTGACTTGCTTAATGCTGACAGTGCTGAGGCCAAGCACAGGAGCTTGATCCCATCTCAAACCCCACTTCTGTGTTTCCTTTACATCCAGTAGAATTCAGAGGTGCATGAATCAGTGAAATAAGGGTGGAGGCAGGTTAGTGGCTGCATTCAGGAGTGCACTGGAATTCAGACATTACTAATGTTTAAGAATCTTAACTGAGCAGGACCCATTTATTATCCCTCGTCTTCTCACATTGATGTGGCATTGAGCTGGTACCAAGGCCAGACATTACATGAACCTGGATCTCATAGGTTCTCCTGTGCTGTTTAGCCCCATAGGGCATCCTTAATTGGAAAAATGCTTCCAACATTCTTCAGAAGAGATGTGGCAAAATTAGTCTTAATTTAGCCATTGGCATCAGTCAGCAAAGAGGGGATGGGGATGGAGAAGAGATCCTTTATTTTTCATTAGCTATTTTCCATGACACAGACCAGCCTTATTTCTGCAGGGAGAAGCTGCTCAGCTGAACTCACTGCAGTAAATAAACAAACCCAAAGTTTCTGGGGAATATCCTGATTTGATTAATTTTGCCACAAGGAACTTCCAAGTAGGAAAAAAAGAAATCAAATCTGCAACCACCAAAATAACCTTTATTTTTAGCTTGTCATCATTGCGCTTGTCACTGAGCTCTTCCTACCTTGGCAGCCAGGGATGCCTTTGCATGGATCAGCTGCACCACTGATGTCCTTTGCAGCTATTACTGAACCCCAGAAAATCTCTCCTCCACCCACACTTAGCAAAGACTATTTTAGACTATTATGAGCTCCTTGGGCTAGATAGAACTGACTGAAATGCAGTGGAGCTTCAGCCAACATGGCTTCAGGGAATAAAAATCACATCCCACCATGCCAAACCTTTGCACTTCACTGCATTGCTGCTAGAGACTCGTTTAAACTGCATCCCTTTACATTTAAATCATGGTTAGTTTTAAATTGCATTTAAAGTGGCAGGTTGAAATAGCAGCTTTTAAGCCAGACGAAGCTGCTGCCCACAAGCATTGTGGTGCCAATGGAGGTGGCACAGTGACTTTGCTATGAGCAGTGCCACCACAGCACTGTCCTCACCACACAAGCCCAAGCACAGATGAATTGAGGCAACCTGCAAAAAGGCCCACCCTGGGGCTTTACACCATGAAGTTAAAGCTGTGTAAATGCACCACTATTTCCCCAAAATAGGGTTTTTACCACTTATTCCCTCTTCCCCCAAGGCTCCCACACACACACACAATCGGTTGCCACAGGGAGGGGAAAAAAAAAGCAGTGATGGAAATGACAGCAGAGTAACAGAAAAACTAAAACATTTTCACAGCCTTGTCTGCTGGTTTTAAGTGCATTTCACCACAGCTCAAAATTACATTATTTAGTATCAATTATCCTTCGATTGAAGCTCCGAGAGGTGGCAAGGCTAGCGTTTTTATCTCATTAGCATGTCTTGCCTGCTAACCATTTGCTATATTCCCTCCCTTTGATCCTGTCTTTGATTATATTGTGTGACAAAAGCCCATGTAATCTACTATTATTTCCATTAATAGCAAATCTGCCCTCCTCTTTGACAAGCCAATTTATTATCATTGCAGCGCCTTTGTGCATCTCAGCCAGGTTGACACCCTCTTCCCCGCCTTGGCTGTGCAGAATTGGCAGGTGTTGATCCAGCCTGGGTGGCATGGGGACCTTGGGAGTGTCATCAGACAGGGCACAAAATATTGACGTTTTAATGGCAAGCAGAAGAGAATGAGATGGTGGAGAGCAGAGAGGCAGTTCAAGTAGTTTGCTCTTTGCCCTGAAGAGATGCAGTGGATGAAGATGCAGAAAGGAGGTGAGACCTATAGCTGACCTATAAACATGACCAACTTGGTTTTGAACCCTAAGCAAGCTGTATCTGTCCCTCATCCCCCATTTCTACTGTCTGTCTTCTCACCCAGACACAAATCTGGCTGATAATAAGAAAAACCTATGATCTCCATCGATCTTTCCAAAGTCACTTTGAGAAACCAAGTTATACATCCAGAAATATGGTTTTTACTGTTTTTAAGCATAGCTTTGCAGCCACAAGCATGTGCTGAAGCCAGCTTGGTCCAGCCAAGTCAGGTGGGTATTACAGAGCCATCTTGAATTGCTTTTGCCATTATGTGGCTACCCCTGGCATGATGGTGAAGTTCTCCTTTAAGACTGATGCTCTCATGGTAAAGACGCAATGACTTTAAATGGGATGCTGCCACACACAGCCCCCTCACTTTTTTCAGGAAGATTAACCAGCACTGACTGCTCTTCTCCATCTACTTCAAGTGTAAACACCCATTTCTCACCTCAGAAAGATGCACTTAGAATAAACTTCCAGCGTCTTGAAAACACCAACTCTGGCACTACAAAAGGATAATCATGGCTCTTAACTTGAACACAGTGCACAGTGCTTATTACTTTTCCATGCCCTTCTGGTCTACAAAGGTAGTGGGAAATGAGCCCTGCTAGAAGAATAAAGAGGTTTTTGGTGGAAATCAGTTATCTATGGCAGCATGGAAGAGAATAAAGCCATTAAGAAGGGGGAGCCTTATCAATGTGTGGGTTGAATCTCAGCTAAATCTGTCAGATGCACAAAAGATTCAGGTCCAGGTAACAATTGCTGCTTTTCATCCTCCCCATCATTAAATTTCTCCCTCTACCTTACAATTAAAAGTAAATGAGTGGCCCAGTGCACTGAGCTCACCTCTGAAGCACGTTGGGCTCTGTTGCACTACCACTGCAGTGGAGTTTCTTCTAAATTGACTCTGGGTCTCAGTGACCAAAGATAGGATTTGCAGCTGTGGTTTCTAAGGTGGCCACATTGAGGTTTTAGAAGCCTAAGTTGGAGAAGCATCCAGTCCTCAGACTCAGGAAATGCACATAAAAGCATTTCCAAGGCCAGATCAGAAAACCCAATCATTTTGCATGATCCCATGCAAAAAGGATCCACTTGTGCTTCAAAGCAGACACAAGCATATCAGTCAATACATATAGTGGAAATACAAACCTGGCAAAAATCCCACATAGGCATTTTATTTCTCTTTCTAGCATTTAAACCTCTGGAATACGGATTTTACCTTACATGTCTGATCTTTTGGTTTAGAAGTTTTTTCCCTAAAAGAACCCTGATTCTTGCTGATTCTTTCTTTCACCCAGCAGTAGCAAATCCTGCAGACTGATTGGACTCAGCCAAGCCTAGCTCCCATGTATTTGATGAGATAAACTAAGTGCAGCCACACTGCCTATTTGCAGTATTTCCTCATGTTTCAGAGCAACTCCCAACATTTGAAAAGAGGGTTATGAATTACCCCTGAACTGCAAAGTCCACCCATAAGGAACAAACACAGGAAAGAGAACTTAATGCAGGTCAAACCCCTTGTGTCCTGCTCACAACACAGATAGTGCTAATTTCCTCTGAGCAAGAGATGCTCCAGGCGTGGGGGAACCTTTGTGCATCAGGGATCTTATTGTCTGGACATGGAGGTTTAATAAATATAAAGAACTTAAGGCACAAGAGCTTATTTGAAGCAGATTACGGAAGAGTTTTTGATGAGGGGAAGCCAAAAAGGAGTTTTTTGTACTGAGAGGTGTCCCCATGTGGCTTTCAGGCTCCTGAGTATAGACAAGCCCATTGAAGAACAGTAGGGCTGCAGTTCCAGAACTTATCAAAGCCTGTTAATTGCTTTGCTCACTTCCCATGCAACATCTCAGCTTGGTCCAAAGCCTGGCTGTGAAAATCTGTACGTGGGGGAAAACCAGCACACTCCAATTTGCATTCGTGGAGGAAGCACTCGATAATTATTCCATTATCTATGCATTATTTTTATCACCACATTATAACTCTTAGGTCTATTATCTGGCATGCTACAAGCATGTAGAGTAGGTGTCTTTGCAAACAGGGAGGGAGGATTAACTACTCTTTCAGAGTGAGTTAAAATGGAAACCCAGATGAGCTGATCATGGTGTATTATCTTTAGAAGATAGGCTTTCAGGGGGTTAGTAGAAAAGTAACTACTCCTGTGCCATACAGAACCCACTTTCACCCTCAAAAATATTACAAAGCTCTCCAAGTTATCCTGAATATCTCATAACTCTATTGACCCAATTTCACCTTTTCCTATGTGAAAACAGGTTTAGACTCTTCAAATCTGAAGCTTGTTCATGTTGCAAGAGCACAGCACGATGGGATCTATTGAATCATGGCTGTGATTTTTGCGTGCAGCAAGCCCGATTTTGCTTTCTTTGTAAATACAAACCATCCTTTAACCGTTATCTCTGGTCATACCTATTCCAGAACAACATTCCCACCTCCACAAAAGGGCTTTGTAGGAGCAGTAAGTGATGAGTAGAGTCTTATGAAGAGTAGAGTAATCCACCAAGAAAGCAAAAGGAAAACATGCACAGAATCAAGAACAGGCAAAAACTGAAGACCCCTTATCCTCATGTTGGACACCACAAGACCTTAGCCAAAAAATCCCCTTAAAAAGCAGGAATAAGGTTTTATTTAATTGGAGGGGTTTTGTTGTTGTTCCTAGACAACTCTTATAGGGAAGAGAAGCTTCAGAGTCATCCATGCTTTGCCAATCATGCTTCCATCCCAAATAGTTCCAACCTAACCAGGGAAATATATCATCTCCAGAGCCCATCACCAGCCACAGGGCAAAGCATCAGCACCTTGGAAATACACATCCCTACACCCTCAAGTCACCAGGGGGGAGTTATCAGAGTTAATTGCTGGCAAACAAACAGCAGAGTGGGGAAATTAATCAGAGCATCCCATTTCAGCATGGCTGGGAGCAGTGGGGCTGCAGCAATCCCACAGAATTGATTAGCTACTTATTAAACAAGAGCAGTGGCAATGGTGCTTAAGGAAAACTACTGAAAAGAGATCAAATTAAGGAGAGCAGAGTTTCAAGCAAAAAATGGGGAAAAAGAAGGAAAAATAAAAGGGAAATGCAAGTTAATGGAAGCTTCAATTACAAGGTGGCACAAGCTACAGGAGAATGTTACAGTGACAGCTCACACTTAGTGCTGGGCAAATTCTGTTCTGGAGAACATGTAGGAGGACAGCAGATGGGTTTGGGGTGCACAAGGGTGGTTGGACAGATATGGGGATTATTTTGACCTACAGCTCAAAGCTGGGCTCTGGGTATGTGGCTTTCCTTGCCTGTCTCACTGCAATGTCCCCAGCGAAGGAGAAAATGCAACTGCAAAAGCAATTCTGTGGGTTTAAGACCTTTAATCCCAACAAGGGTTGTTTTCCTCCAATATAGAAGAAATAAGAAAGCAGCCAAAGTCTTGCCCTCGCTCTGGTAGAGTTCAATGGGCTGAGTTATACAGGCAGGCAGAAGGTTCTATGGATCCCTTATGACACTAAAAACTATTGAAAAGCTTTTTTGCCATGACCCATTTAGATCCTCACACAGTTTCATTCCCTCTCCCATCTGTCACACCTTTGAAAGCGGAGCTTTTGCATCTCATCTCCTTCAAATGCTTCCAAGGCAGCCCCAAGTAACTCTCTTCTGCTTCTCTAAAACCTTTCTAGGCTTCCATCCGCTCTTCACCAACACTAAAAATAGATGAAGTTGATTCACCAGAAACATGGACTGACCTGGAGCATCCCAAACAGGAGCTCATATGATCCACCAACATGAGTCACTGCCAGGCCACACACTCCACATCCAAGCACCTATGTACTCCAGAGCTGTTTGCATCTATAAGTACCCTCCTCTGCAGCTCTTCTCTACAACTAATTGGCTCGACCTTGGGTGCAACTCCTCTTTACTAACTGTTGACAGGTGTCTGCTATGAAGATGAATTAGTTATTTAGGTAGCAATCAGCTCCCCTGGTTTAGTTAAAATGCATCCATCCCTCTTCATGCCTATTAAGGCCGGGATAAACTTTCCAGCTAATGCATGCTGCAAATCCACAACCACTCTGGAGCTGTCAAGCACCTAAATTATTTTTGTTATTCACTAATGAAAGAATTCCTTAGGAAAGGGGAAAAAAAGAGAAGACAGCACAAGTAGAGGCTCTGAGCTCCAATTAAGTGGGGTTCATTGTCTGCCTGTATTTGCCTTCAGCTCTGACTTGCTCAGTTCAGGTCAGCAGCTGCCTGGGAAAGAGTTGTGCATGGCACCAAGAGTTCAACATCATCTACTCTCCAAGGACTAGCAAAACCCAGAGGATGCTGAGATATTGAAGCCTGGTTTGGGGAGGAGAGCTTCATGTGTGCCCACTCCGCTCCTCTCCCTGTGCTTTTGCTAAGTAAAAGAGCTCAGATTTCACCCCAAATGACTATTTCATGCTGAAAACTCACCAAAGTCTGGACATCAGAAACTCCCTGTGCTGACAATGCATGATTTCATAGGTGCAATGCTCGGCCATGTGTGTAATGATTATGTTAGGTCTCTGCTGCAGAGGTCCCCCTTGAAGGAGACAGTTCTGCTGCTCCTTCCCTCAACCTAACCCCATTTTCCATTAGGATAAGTCTCCTGAGAGTCTTTCCATATAATGAGAAATCTTCCCTGAGATGCTCAGTTAGGAAGTATAAACCCTCAAGGCTTTATGTGTTAAACTGATGCTCGAGCAGCCACAAGAGGGTGCAACCAAAACCCTCCCTCTTCTGCACAACCCGTTCTTCACACATTCACAACTTGTCACAGGGAGAAATAAACAGCTTGGCAATGCTGGAGCCCTCCCCTGGCATTAGGATGAGCAGCTGAAAGTGGTTGAGATGGACTCCTGATTGCAGGGGAGGGATGACAAGAGGGCAGGATGCCAAACAGCCCTGTAATCCACACCAATGCATGCTGTGTGCCTAAAGAGACACTTTACCTGCATGTTTTTAACCTGAATTTCTCTGGCTTTGCAGCTGGGACCAAAACACACCTTAGGGCAGTTAAACAACTCTTTTAAGATGCCCAAAGTTATCCTTTTTTCCTTTCTTTTTTGGGGATCCCTCACCCTTAGCACTGCACATGAATAGCGTCTAGAAATGACACCAGGAAGGGGAGATGCTTTTTAATAGGCTTTGGCCTTTAAACGGGCTGAAATCAAGGTGATATTTGGCTGCAAAGTCAGCCCTACAGAACAAAAGAAACAGAAACTGATCCAAAAAGTCATCTATTTCCTACCAAGAGCAGAAGACTTGGAAAAACATCAGCCCCTCAAAGCCAATTGCATCCCACTATCAGAACCCAAGCCTGCTACTGCAGAGGGAGTTTGCTTCCCTTCCTGCCCAGCTGCAGATGCAACTGCTCTAATAAGCTGTAACTTTCCTTTCCATTTGGAAGTAATGAGATATAATCTGTTTAATTCTAGTCTTTGAGCTCTTTTGGCGGCCTTTTTCTATTCCCTTTTACTGATTTTTTTCTCTCTTTTTTTTTCTTTTTAAAGGAAAACTCCATCATGAAGCAAAAGATTTTCTAATCGCTGGCTCTAATTACAAAGCAGCGCAAATTGCCATAAACTTTTTTCCTTTTTTTTCCTTTTTTTCCCCAAAAATTGCCTTAAATATAATGAAGAATAATTAAAAAATCAAACAAGCAGCTGCAGAGTGGAGTGGCGGGTGGAGGTTAGGCTGGGGAGAGATGAGAGGAAGGAGCTAAGGCATGGAACGAGCTTTTGTGTAGGACCAGATAGGTAGAAATATCAGCTGGGGGAGCTGAGTTGGAGATAACCACCATCCCCATCAAGGCAAAGTGTGGTATTTAATCCTTAAGTGGGTATTTATTGAAGTACATCAGTTTTTCAGGCTGAGTCCCCAAACCAGCCAGAATTTGCCCCAGTCCTTGCAGAAACAAACTTTGGTGGAAATCATCCTTATTTCTGTCATTCCAGCAAACACCTTCCTGACTGGAAGGATACTGGAGGGCCTCTGCATTAGTGCTGGGGGATGCAGATGGCTGGGAAAGGCTGTGTCTGCACAAGAGTCCCCACTGTAAAACCCAGTTCCTGTATGGGGATGATGAGATCCTGCTGGAAAATATCCCACTGCATCCAAGACTTACTCTCTGCATGTGACTAAACCAGTCCAGAAGGATCGGGAGACTTCATTAACAGCAATCAATGGTTTCCATAGCTACAAATGTAAGCACGGTCTCCATCACATGCTGTCACAGGGAAAGAAAGAGGGAAAAAATGCTACCCATGCCCAGACATGGCCGAGGGTACCACAGAGATGCACACTGAGATTTTAGCTGGGAGGTGAGATGGGTATGGAAAGGAACAGGGATGAGTGCAGAACCCACAGGTATGTGCCTGATCTGTTTGTGCCAGACTTGCTTCATCTCTCCATCATGACCAGAGAACACTGTGGCTGTCTGCTCTCTTCTGCTGAGAAATGCCCCATCAGGTTAGGTGTAAGGCACTATAAAGGTGATGGATGCCATATAGATCTTAACCCTTGGTACACAACCTCCACAGACTGGCATTTTAAGGAGCAATTCAGGCTAGAGAAATGAGTCCTGACTTGACTTATCTCTACCTAGAAAAGGAGGAAACTTGAAGGACCAGCTCCTGCAAATTCCTGCCCAGAGAATTAGATGTTCAACATCGCTCTGAATGCCAGAATACAGCAAAATGAAGTTCAAGCTGGGGTTGTATGGGGTTTATTACATGCAGTGATAGTTTCATAGGGTTCATAAATCACTCTATTTTGCAGGTGTCAAGGTCTTCTTCAGAGCAGGTACATGTTGGCTCTTGTGTCCTTGCAGGCAGCCATGCTACCCAATTAACTTCCCTCTCCTGTATCTCTGCTCCTGCAATTCATTTGCTTAGTAAAGTCTGAAAAGGAGCTCCAATAAAATCCAGGTCTGGGCATCCCTTGTATAATTCTTCCCACAAATAGGGAGGTGATTTCTTCATGTGAAAGCCACAAAAGATACCTGATTAATTGAAGAGTATAAAACCAACAGGCTCTGCCTACACTGGGGTGAGATGCTCTGCGGGAATTGTCCTCACTATGACTAGAACGAAGATAAAATGGCTTTAAAAAGATCAGATGCACAAGCTGGTGAGGGGTTAGACTTTTATACCCAGCTTTGTTTCAATATCCCCCCCTCCCCCCTTTCTGGTCAGAGCCTTCTGCATAGGCTTTGACAAATCAGTGTGGAGTGATGAAAAATAGCAAGAATTGCCCCAAAATGTTGGTGTGGCATTTAGCCAACCTGCTGTCGTCCTCATGCTTCACCAGGGAGCTGGCTGAAACCCTACATCATTTCCCACAGGTGTCTTGAGACACTCGCTGCTCCCTCTGGATAAACCTGCTGAAGTGTGAGTGGTTGGATGGATAACTCCCGAAATCAACACCAGGTTACATCTCACTCCACATCCTCCCAAGCCACATGTCCTGCCCGTGAGGAAATAACCCCAAAAAGTCAGATTGAGCAAGGAGCCTGCTTCAATTTCACTGAAAGCCAGAAGAGACATGGTCTAGCAGAAGGTGCCTATGGCAGGGCTGGGGGGAGAAGTAGGTGAGCTTTAAGGTGCCTTCCAACACAAACCATTCCATGATTCTGTGAAACCTGTGCAGTGCTTGGTATTCTTCTTGATATACCCTGAATATAAGGGCTTAAACTCCATTTATATACCCTGAATATAAGGGCTTAAACTCCATTTATCTAACCCTCAAGGGACATGCAACTACATGTCATGAAAGCAGGCTGAGACCAGCCCCTGCTTATGGAAGACATCCCTCCTTGCTGTGCCTGCTCTAAACTATTGAGGCTCAGGTGCCTCCGCAGTGATTGTGACATTCATTTAATATGTGTGCCTATAATTAGATTGATTTTACAGGGAAGAGCAGCAAATTGCATTTGGGGAAGTTATCACATTATTTTATTACACTCTTGATTATTATATTTCTTTTCGGTGCAGGTGAGAATATAAAACTGAAGATGCACTCAGCAAACTTGGGGCAAATTAGTCTTTTAATTGTAAATTAATTATTCAGAGTGACAGCCGTACCTGGGACTGAGCTAAGAGCAAGTAAACAACCTCCCCCTTCCAAGCCCTGCTCAATCTGCATTGCAAACTCTTATTTATAATGAACTGTAAACACGACCGTCTGTAGCACTGAAATTTCCAGCCTCTCAAACCATGTTCTCACTCCAAATCAGGATGAGAACGAGTGAAATTGGAGATTTGTGAAACTCCAAAAAGCTTCAATTTAGAAACAGGCAGCTACATGACACCGGGTGTTAAAAATGTGTATTAATATCAAACGGCACAACTCAATCCCGCAGTTAATGGAACATCTGAAGGTTGCTAAAATTCCCTTTTTTGTGTGTTATCAGAGCAGAATAAGAAATTTGAAGCCATCGAAGCCGTTTTCCACTGGCAAAGTGCCCAAATGGCCCCATTGCTGTAAATTTGTGCCAAACTCCTCTTAAAGATGCAGAATTCTCCTTTTCAAGCGCTTCAGCCAACTTGGCACATCACCAGCACAAGCGCTGGCTTCCATTCCTACAGTCAGGACAGAACCCTGGGTTCTAGAGAAAGAAATCCCATAAATAGCTGAGAAAAGAAGTTGAAGTTGGGGCAGCCCAATGGTGTGAAGCAGAGCCAGCATCGGCTGTTGTATTTCTTAACCCTCCCTGGTGTGCTTGGAGCACAATCCAGATGGGAGCTTGGGTAAACACTCTGCATTTTAAAAGCCCTTTTAAAAGCTGAAGGGCTTGGGAACTCACTGGGGAAAGCAAAATGTGCTGCAAAACTCCCTCTGAGAGCTCTTAGGGATATTCTGGTGTCCCAAGGCTCTACTCATGGCTCTCTCCTGCCATCCTGCATCACTGCATCTGCTCTCCTCCTGCAAATCTCACTGAAGGTCCTCAAGTGAGGGCTAATCCAAGTAGACATCATGCATAATTTAGCTGAATTTGGGAAGAGAAGGGATGGGAAGGGACAGGATCTATCACATCCTCCCCATCCCTCCACATGGTTGATGCAACCCCATCTCTCATCTTGTACCTAATCCGATCCTGTCCTTTGATTTAAGCATTTTGTTATGGTGGTTTTATTTGTTCTGATTAACACAAGGGCAGGCAGTGACTTAGACAGGCCTTAGAAAGATGCTCATTCAACCACTGTCCCCAGATCTCTCTGGGATTTCTTCAGGGACATGGACAGTACAAAATCAGGTCTATTTTTTGCATGACATGGTGCAATTCATGTCACACACTGGTACATCAAGGGCAGGAGCATTTCTTCCTTGTTGGGGGAGTTCCTCAAATGAAAACCAATAACAGAGGCAGCAAATATTACTCCATGGGGAAGCCTGGGGGGATATTAAGACAGGGGATTTTTTTCCCTTTTTCAAGTCCCAGTTTTGCAGGAAACTCTATAAAATGGTGACATTTTTAACCATTTTTGCTCATTGCTTTGAACTTCCCAGTCTCATCTTCAGAGGCACCAAGGCCCAGAAGGGCCAGAAGATGTAGTTTAATGAGACAAGTTTTAAAGGTCACTCTGTGTAATAAATCTGTGCTTTTTAATATTTAAACTTTTAAGGCATTTAAACCTTTAGGCTCCTGGGATTTGCTCCACCAGATCCAACTAGATCCATCAAGCTCAGAAAGCGTTTCACATCGAGGAATATCCAATTTCTCATGCTTGAGATGAAGAGGGTCTTTCTATCCAAGTCCATTCACCTGTCATAACTGAGGTATCTCTAAATCCTTTAAATCACTTTAGGATGCTGGATAAGGTATGGAGGAAACCTTACTTTAGGCTAAGCTTGTGGAGCTCCATCCCTCTCATTGAAAGGGAATTCTGTCAATAACACTTTGGTTGTCCCTGTCTAAGGTCCCCTCACCCAGCACTGACTGTGGGCTCTGCTCTAATTTGCTTTTCCATTACCAAGTATTAAGGATGCTCTTGCTTGGAGGGGCCTAAATGCACTAACACGCTTGGAATTGCTCAGCTGACTGGCAGTTTTCCTTATTGATATTGCAATAAAAATTAGATATTATCAAATTGAATCATTGCCTTGTAATCAGATGCAGGCCAGAGGCACAGGGAATGGTCAGATGGCGAATTTTGGATGGATTTGCAAATCAAGCTTCCAGAAACTATAGTTTTTAAGCCATTTTAGAAATAAAAGGTCATTTTTCTATCTCAAGACCAAGATGCATAAGATTTCCTCATGGAAAACCTCCTGGGTTTTGGGCTCTCACCTGGAGAGCGGGTATACAGAACCAAAGACTTAAGGATAAGAGGCATCAGAAACCTACTAAAAGAGATTTTTTTTAGAGAAAAAAAGGAAATACAGCATCTTCCAGAGAGATGGACACAGGTCCTGGGGTTGTTAATGGGGGTCTGGAACAGCAATTTTTGCAGGAGACAGACAATAATAAAGGCACCAAAGATCAAGAGGGTGGTAGGAAAGACCCTTACTTTCTGCCTTCTAAAAAGCTTCTGTATATAAAAAGAAATTGGCCCTGCTCTTCATTATTCCATTGCAAGCACATTATACAGAGGCTCTTGATGCGTTCCAGCAGCTTTATATTAATGCTCTTGTGATGGATGCATTTTGCTGCTTGCAGGATCAGGTCCCCAAACTAACATGAATTCCATTAGGAGGCCAGCTGGGAAATGAGGTCTTTCAAGATTTAAATCCTTAAATAACACTTTTTTTAATTCGATGCCAGCATTAAGCCATCTATTTGACTTCAATTCAGCAGTGAGCACCAGGCCTGTCTGCCTGCCTAATCTTTTAAGTTATCTATGTTTGAGGTAGGACCTTATCACTGCTTGTTCATCTTCTTCCACTCCTAGCTCCAAAGTCAGACTTATTTCCCCTCTTTTGTAATTAAGGAGGCATCATCAGTTGCCTGGAAACAAGGTGCTAAAATATGCTTGTGCTTACACCTGGAAATACCTCCAGCTGCTGCCGACACCACAAACAGCACTGCAATCTGCTTTAGGGGGTTGTCCCACCCGTGTCTTCACGCATGGGTTGGATTCACCCAGGGATGCTAGATGGCTTTGGAATCAAAATGCACATTAATGGCAGATTAAAGACAACTGCTTGAACATAATTGCAGGGAAATATAAAACAATTTCAAGTGTTAGCCCAGTTTCAAGGCAAAAAGGAAGAAAACTGGAAGATGAGAAGTGCTATCTCTTTCCTTTGGTGGAGGAAAGCATCTTTGAACAGCAGTTCCCCAGGTGGGCTGAGCAGCATCTTGCAGCCACGTGGGTGCTCTTTATGGCTGGAGTTATTCACCAACCTGACTGGTGGGTGGCAAAGAATTTGTAAGGGTAAGCATCTGAGAGTGTTGCACTTCTGGTTTCCAAAGGCAGTGTTTGACCTCCATGTATCCAAAGGTAACTTAAGCACAAATAATTAAACAGCAAATGAAAGGGAAGCAGCCAAGCAAAACAAAACCTTTTGATCAGGGTGAAACGAGGTCCTATATAGAAAATGGATATGTTTCCTTATGCAGAAAAGATACATGTTTCCACTGTGGGTCAGTTGCTTTGTTTTTCAGACAAGTTGAACACAGAGCAAACCCCAGCAGCAAGAGGGGAGAAAGCTCCAAAAGAAGGGATTTTCTTTCAATAGGAAGTGCTGAAATAAGCTGGAACGGTGATGCCTTTCAAGAGTAGGCACTTAGTTAAATTAAGATCGGCAAGAATAAGCTGCCTAACTTTCAAAACCTGATTAGCCCAATCTCTATTCATGAACGCATTACGTTGAATTAATGTTGTTATAGAATTAGCCTCCTAAGAGGCTTGGAGATGTCACCTCCCATAAGTTGCTATTATTTGTAGCCCTTTTTGTGTCATGAATACACTCAGAAGGACTGGTCCAGATTCTCTCATAATTGGGTAACCCACAGAAATTAGGAAACTATATGGGTTTGGCTTTCTCATCCTCTTTTTTCTTGTGTTTCAGACCTAACTTTTCAAATCATTGAAAAGCAGGAAAAAATGAGTCTTCTTCTCCAGCATCCTTTGACTTTAATTTCCATTTTACTGCTATTTAAGTTTTGGAGGCACCCAAGAACTATGTCCCAGTTTAATCTGCTGTCCTCCACCACATCAAGCCCTTTCCCCCTGTGCCAGTAACCAATGGGCCCTCCTGGTTTTATTCCAGCTTGAGGATACTCACCAAAGCAGATGGGTCTGAAAGGAGACAGCAGCATGGAGCTGGTGGACACCTCCAGGGTAACATGATGGCTGATAGCAGCATTTGCAGCTAGAAGTGCTGTCGACAATAGAATAGACTATTTCAATTGGAATGTACCTCCAGCAGTCATCTGGTTCAACTGCCTAGGACAAGGGCAGGAGGACATCATGCAGACAGGGTCAGTGAGGCAATTCCCCCCTCCACCCATTCTGTTTGCCCTAAGGGACCTGCAGCCCCAGGGAGGGGCTTTCATGGCTGGGTTGCTCTGGGGAGGATTCAGTTCATCCTTCAGGTTCAACCAGTGGGTATGACTGCAGCTCTGCAGCCTCCCCCCTCTCATGCCTTATTGCCTAACTCATTTAAAGGAAATTAAAAGCCCAGGACTTAATTGAGTCTTATGATTTTCCAAGTGCAAATGATTCTGACACTCAGCTCTCCATCTCTTTCTGCCATGCAGATGCAGGAGCGTTCGTCCTCTCCCTCCTTGCCACGATGGGGATGGATAACCCAACCTCTGGATGCTGGCAAAGAAATTAGGGCTGATCTACTCCCCTCCTGCAGTGTTTCTGGCTAAAACTGCCTCCACACAGGCCTTCTGGAGGTTTAAGTTGCTCACACAGAAAGGGAAGGTAAAGAAAAAGGATAATTTCTTTCAAACTCAATGTTGCAAGCGATTAGTGCACAATATACCCCGGGCAGCTTTAGTATTTAACATGGAGGTGATAGTGAGAATTTATGAGAGCTCATGGACAATAACAGCTTTCCAGAGAGGCTTTGATTAAACATTATGGATCCACATTATGCAAATTTATTGCATGGTTAATATGACTCCAAAAGAACACAGTGGCACTTTAAAAAGCATTTAAAAGGGAAAAAAAAGTAAAGGAGCCAAAGACCATGGTGTTTCTCAGTGCTACAGAAAGGTCTTATTTCAGGATGGTTCAAGCTGAAGAAGTCACAGAGCCATTGATGTACATTAGGGAGATGGGGAAGTAAAAGCATGATCCATGAGTTTAAACAGCATCCTTTACAGCAGACAAATTCCAACTTGGATATTTCACATTTAAACCGATGCTGGCATTAAATCAGTTGCAAACATCCCTTTTCCAAGTCACTTACCTTTTTCCTTTTGAATCTGGAGTTACCACAATGGTCCAAGAAGGAGATTGATGCATTTGCTGAATCCTGCATTCCTCCCAGAAATATTGGGAGGGGGTCATGGTGTTTGTTTTCCTCCCTTGGACACTTTTGGGTGTCATTTGTCAACGTCTTCTATGCAATAACATGATTTATGCCATCAGGCTGATTGTGTGGCCTTCATTAACTTAGACAGATTTGTTTGTTTTTTAAATCTATGATGATTAGAAAGCACAGACTTATTTTCCTCTAGAAATCAAGGTTAGTGAGAAGACAGATCCCATCAACAGCTCTTCCTCCATCAAACAGTGAAAGCACAAAAATAGTGTGAATTAGAGACAGCAATTGACATCCCACCCTTCCTCAGCTGCCGATCTCCAACTGCCTATTTGTGGTGTAAAAAACCTTGTTTTGGTCAATGACCATGAACTAGGAGCTTATGCAGGCAAAGAACCTGAAGTTCCAGGAGGTTTCATAGCATCACCTCTCTTCCACCTTGCTCAGAGCAGCAAGGAGGTTAGAGAAATCTTCCCTGGTATAAATCAAAGCTTCACGCAGCAAGAAGAGATCTTTTCCTCCCCCCCAGCTCCACCAAGCCTTCTTTTTTAAGCTATATATACTTTAAAAGATGTAACCTAGATAATAGTTGTTGCTTGTACATCACCCAGTAATGCCTCCTTTTATGACTCCGGACGATACTTATGGTGGCTGCTGCTGCATTCCTTGCTGGCAAGAGGGCAAATTGGCAATTCAAGCTTTCAATAAAAATAGAAACATAGGATGTATAAAAAGGATCATTTAGAGCAGGAGGGAGGATGGTGAACGAGCCCAAACCCAGCTGGCAGAATCATTAGGCACAGATGGAGTCATCCTGGAGGTGGGTGATGATACTTGGGAGGGGACAAATCACCTCATGGGAGATGCTGATAGGGATTTGGGTGGCGTAGATGAAGCAGAAAGCTCCATTTCCTCTGTTTGGAAGGTATTTGGCAATGCTAGGGCCAGAGGTAAGTGTAATGGAGAAGCAGCACTGCTGCAAAAGCACTGCATTGGTTTTCAGGCAGGACCAGACCCCTGCTTGTAGAGGAAACCAATTTCAGCCCGTGGTCTGGTGGATCTCCTGATTTTTGCTTTCCCCCACCTACTAAAGAAGATCCACAGGTTCATTTTGGGATAACTTTAATGTTTTTGCTCCGTGACTCAGTTTCCCCACAACCAAAGACTCTTTCAAACCAGCCGTCAGTAACAGCCCCCAGCCACTAGACTGTGCTTAAGGTCCATGGGCTTAAATAAAACTCAAAAAGCATTTTCAAAGTGGTCCAAACTGGTTGCAAGCTTCTATTACAGGAGCTATAGGTGCAGGGAGATGAGGTGTCCCTGGGACACCTCGGTATCCCCTCCCCATCCCAGGATAACACATCAACTGCTGTGTTTTCCTTGCAATACCTTTCACTTCTGTAGTAGCTTTTATCCAATAATCTCAAAAGCACTTTACAAGTAATAATTAATTAAGCTTCATAGACTCTTTGTTCAATTCCAGATTATTAATAAATTATACTTTATTATTTATAAATACATGCCACATAATTTGTCTCTTCTGCTATTACCCTGAGCAGTCACTTAGCTGATATTAGCACAGTTTAATTCCTGTTTGGCAAGTGTGCTCTTTAACCCTTTCGAGGCTGTTCATTATTCAGGGGGTGCCAAAGAGGTGCAGAAGGAAAAGGAGGTACAAAAGGGCAGTGTGAGCATCTGGTTGTCCTGTCCAGCTCCTTGCTGATGTATTATTTATAACTGCATTGTACATTTTTATCAAAAGGAATATTTGTTCTGCCCCTATGCACACCCAGCCAGAATTAGGTGTATTACTTTTCCCCTTGCCTTCATCCCCTTGTTAACCCCTATATAATACCTAGTCCATGAGCTTGTGTCCATTTCATTTTACCTCCTCTAAGACTCACCAAAGCTGCTTAGCTGAACTGAGAGACCAGAGCCCATTTCTGCTGTACACCCAAATCCTCTTGACCTCAGCAGCAGCCAACTTAGGCTTGAAGCAACCCAAGATTTGCTCTGTGAAAGTGGAACGGCTGCTGCAGCAGGATTTCATTTACCAGCCAACCTCACAGGGCAGGAGGCAGACAGAGGGGAAGCAAAGATGAGTTAAGAGAAATAAGCCATTGAGATGGTTTCTCCAAAGCACCGTGTCCCTTTGCGTGAGAAAAGCCAGTGAGGGATGTACTTAATGGCACTGAAAGGGGAAAATGGAGACCAAGGCTCATCCTAGCTCCTGCACTAAATAGAGAGGGGAAGGACATTATTAAAGGGCTATAATCTCCAGTGATAGATGCTGGAAGAAGGAGACAGGAAGGAAAAGCAGCAGACAAGCTTATAAATTGAGCTGACCTCCTACAAGCCCATTGCATCCCTCCTATTTTACCAGGTTTTTACATGGGATGGAGGGGTTAAGCCACTGTTGGCTGAACGCAGCTGCCCTGGCAGACCACAGCATCCCCACCAACAGCATAAAACTGTCCCATTCGTAATGATTTATTTGGCTTTGGCTTTGTGGCTGCATTTCCCCATGATGGGTTTGCTGATCCGAGCCTGAATCCCACCCATCTCCCAGGGAAAGCCCCACTGCCTCTATTTTGCCTATCAGGAAAATGAGGATGCTGTTCATCCTCAACCAAGCACCTCGACCTCCTTTGAAGGACAAGGGAAGACCTCTTTCTCCTTCCAAATTAAACCTGCACCCCTGAGGGCTCCCAGGGAGATGCTCCTGAGGTTGGTTTTCCCCTTGACTGAGTCAGAACAGGCTGTTTGGGAGGGATGCTGAGAGGGAAGCCAAGTACTGGTTGTCACTTCTCCCTGGTTTGATTCCCTTTATTCTTTTGTTTTCTTTGGGTATAATTAACAGCTTTGCCTAATACAGTATTAATTCATTGTGTCATTGCATTAATTAGCATTAAAGAGGTCCTTATATCACTGTAGCTGCAAGGAGACCAAATCCAGCAGCAAAGTCAGAGAAACATTTCCCTATTCCCTATCAGAGTGTGGCAAAAGGGTGGAAGAAAAACCTCTGGATAAGGCTTTTCCCCCCAAAATGCCATTTCCCAACAGCAATGCAGTATCCCAATGGATAATTACAGGCAAGAAAATACCTTCAGGAGCTGGTTTACTTTCTCCCTGCCAAACGTTTTCTTCCATTTAAGTGATTAAAGGCACCAAAGCTCTGATGTTGTTAGCACGATGTTACCTAAACCCACCAAAGCTTGTAAATCCACTTCAGACTCTCCATAACTTCCTCAAGGGCTGGTGCAGGAGTGAGACCTTTAGCAAATTCAGCCCTTTTCTGCCATTGTCTGGCAGCAAAACTATTGCCACAAGGATGTTTTCTCCAGGTGACCTCTAGGGAGATACTCCCAAAGGTTTTTTACTCCTGGTTTCCTGCTGAATAAAAAAGGCAAAATTCCCCCAAAATGGATTAGAGAAAGGGATAAGCTGGAGGTTGGGAGAGGTGGGAAGTCCTGGGTTTCATCAGTGCTGGTGAATCTGGGGATGACAGAAGTAATGGCAAATGATTCTGATGAGAGAGCAGCAGGAAAAGCCCTTTTCAACCCAAAAGGAACATCTAAAATGGGTCATATGAACCCAACTCTCCAATTTTCCATCAAAAAAAACCCACTGATTTGAAGGGAAAGAAACTTCTTAAAGGTTATTGGGAAACTCAAAAGGAGGCACAAAAACAATCTGAGAGGTGCAGGGGAAAAATGTCCCTCACCATGGGAGATGCTCACCTCGTGGGGTCACAGATATTTAGGGGTGCTAAAACCACCCTGGTGCTCTTTCATCTTGCCCATAGGAGCATATAAATAAATAAATCTGGAATAACTTTGAATATGATTACCTGAACCGACACTGGGAATTTAAACAGCACAAAATCAATGCGGTGCTGAGGCATCCTTCAGCTCTATTGACAGTGCTGGCTGGTGATTTTTCCCCTTGAACTAGCAGAATAAAAACTAAAAGCTGCATTAGTTTTTTTTTAATTAAGACTCTGGCATTATCAGGCTTTACAAGGCAGAGCCAATGCACAGATGAATTACCATTTAATTAAGCTTTCCAAGAAACTTTTGAAGACTGCAGATTAAACACAGGCACTGATTTCGTGCAGGGTTTGGTGGTTGGGGTGTTGTTTTCAGGGGAGGTTTTAATTGTTTTCCCTGAGCTTGATAATAATAATAATAATAATAATAATTTTCTGCAAGATATAGATTCCTGATTTTCCATTGGCAGTTCATCCTGGCTGTAGATATATATATCATATAGATATATATGGCTGTAGATATATATATATCATAGAATCATAGAATGATTTGGGTTGGAAAGGACCTTAAGATCATCAAGTTCCAGCCCCCTGCCATGGGCAGGGACACCTCTCACTAGACCAGGGCACTCAAGGCTCTGTCCAGCCTGGCCTTGAACACTGCCAAGGATGCAGCATTTAGCACTTCTTTGGGCAGCCTGTGGCAGCACCTCACTAACCTCACAGTAAAGAACGTCTTCCTTATATTCATCCTATATATATATAGATACATTATGAGGCTATTTAAAACTGGGATGTATTTACACCCCAGATGTGCCCCAGTCTGTACAGCCCACTCAGAAAAATTCCAGCAGTCAAATACTGGGATGAAAAGAGGATATGGGGGAAAATCCCTGCATATTGCTTTCATTTAATGTCTTTATTTCACCTGCTTTGCATTGAGAGGCATTAAGGGGACAGAGGAGTTGCCTGGACAGAATTACATGAGTTTTCCCACTGGTAAATGGTAGCGTGTGGTAAACCTCGGAGCTATTGAATGGTGAGCAAAGCTCTGTGCAGGCAGCAGCTGATATCATTTGTCCCTGGAGGTGATTTCTTGATGTGGGTTTTTGGTTGCCAGGTTTTCCCTGCTGGTATTTTCCAGTGGCTTTGATATTAATATGTACTTTGGTGCCAATCTTGGGTGTTTTGTTTAAGCCCAGCGGGAAAAAGACTTTCTAATCCCATTACTGGTCAAGTGTAAGGTCATTTGAGGTTATATAGTCATGACACCCTTTCAGATCCTGACCTGGCCAAGCTGAAAGGTTGAGGAGATTCTGGAGGTCCCAGCAAGGTTATGCATCATTTTGGAGCATCCCAACATGCCTCCACAGCAAAATCCTGCAGGAGTTTTGTGAGTGTAACCAAGCAGGAATAAATGCTTAGACACCTGCCTGGATGAGAGTGGCACTGAAACAGTGAGAGAATAAAGCAGGAGACCTGTTGGGATGCTCTGCATGAATCACTGCTTATGCACTGATAGATGCACTAACATATACACTAATCTGCACTTATGCACAGCCCAAAGCCTGCCCACCAGCACCTTCCCTGTGTGTTCAGCCCCTTATTTCAGAGAATTTGGGATTTAAAGCTCAGCCTGGCAGCTCCTGCACCAGCTTCTCAGCCACTGGTAGGGTATAAAAGCAGGGCTAGAGGCAAGCAGTTTGCAAAGTGGTCCCCAGGTTGCTTTGACTTGCTGCATGCCCCGTGTCTCAATCCATTTGATTTCCAGCATCTTCCTTCTTTATGACCTGCTCCATGCCTCACATAAGTCCCCAGGAAGACAAGAAATCCTAGCCCTATGTCAGCTAAGCAAATGTAAGAAATTTTGGGGACCTACCCCTTAAAATGCAATAATATTTAATCTCTTTTACCAAAAAAGATACAATTCTATCCCCCAAATCCAAGCTGGAAAACTTGCCTGGGCTGGCACCAACGCTGCAGCTCCAGTGCCATCTCATGGGGACGCTGGGATGCTGCATCCCTGCACGATGCACGGACGGACCGATGTTTTCAGGCCCCATCCAGACCTTGCAGTGGAAGTGCCTGGCCTCAGCAGAGTGTTTATGACACTAGGGAAGAAAACCTCTAGGAGCACACAGTCACACCTAGAAAAAAAGTGAAAATCATTCAAAATTGGGATTTTCATGGTGTCATGGTTTAAACCTCGACACATGGAAATAGCTGTTTTCCCAAGATTTAGGGGATGCCAAAAGCATCACTCCATCCCGCTGTCGCTGCAAGCAGCCACACATCCTGTGTCCTGAAGCAAAATGCCCAAGCTGGCTTTTTTCCCAGTGATAAATTCCTACAGGGAAAAGAAGACAAGTGGGTTTTTGGTTAAAAACCTCTTCAATGAGAGTCATGTTAATACTTTTCTTTACAAAGCCACTGTAGAAGTAACCAGGGATAATGTTTGAGCTTCGGGATGTGACTCTCTGGCTGTGGCTGTGCAGGCAGACCTGGAGATGGCAGTGCAACCCTTCAGATGAGGAACATCAACCCCAAGCCCCACTCCCACTGTTTCATTCTGCTGGAGCCTGGGAATGACATGGATGCCTTTTTTTTCTGGCAAAACCACTAAAGAAAATGCAATTAAAGGATAAGATCCTCTTTGACTTGCAAAATCAGCCCTGTGGTTGGCAAAGCAGAGCTGTTTAATGAATTCCCTCTCTGTAAAGGTTTACTAGTTGGGTAAACTTCCTTCTGGCTAATTACTGAAATCAGACGAATTCACGCCATGCAACTTCGTATGTGGTCATATTTAGTCTAGCAAATAAGCCTGGTCTAAACTAAAAGCAGGTCTTGTCAGCCTCCACCAAAGGAGAGGTGAGGAGCTTAGGGATGCACTGGTCCCCAGTGTGAGTTTGGCACTCCTGGCTTAGACAGGGAACGTCAGTGTGGGGAGTTCATTGGGAAGAGCAATTATGCTTTAGATTAATTCCTTCCCTTCATTCAAATTAAGTTCCCTATATAGAAAAGACTGAACTCTTCCTGAACCTTTTTCCTCCCTTTAAATTTGAATGTGTTGCATAGCTAGTAAGACACAAACATATACAAATATAGTCACATGCATATACACTCTCAGGCACATATACATGTATATACATTCATTCAGAGCCACTCTTCGGGAGAGAACTGCAATTCCAAGTGACACAAGCACAGGTGGATGCGAAACTATTCCTGGCAGAAGCACACATTTCATGAATGAAGGAGTTTGTTTTGTATTAAGCTGCCAGAAGTTCCCTGGCTTCGGTTCACAAATGCCTTTTGCAGTTCCCATTCCTCAGCATTTCCTTGGGATGCACCATTACCCTCACACCCAGGGGAAGGCGCTTTGACACTGCTGCAGCCCTCAGGAGATTGTAATCCACATTTTGTCTGGTTTGGGATGGATCTCCCCCTTTTGCAGTCCCCATGGCACTGCAGATGCTTGGTGATCCCAGCATCCCTGTGTATCTCCTCTTTGCCCAGAAGTCAAATGCCTTTACCTCTTGTAGCTCTCCTGGTAAATATTAGACCCAGCACAGGCCCCACCACAGCCTGACCTTAGCTGAACTCCAGCAAGAGCTAAAAATCTGCTTATCCACATCCTTTGGGCCAGATTTTGCTCTCCCTTGCACTGCTATAGAGGTTAATTATATTATAGACAGCGGAGGTGCACCTATGCATGACCAGAATAAGGGATTTAGGCTTTAATTAAAGGGTTGATGTATAGCAACAGCCTCCAGCAGCCTGTGGGCTTTTCATTATACTAATTAATTTGGCTGCTTTGGGGCTCTACTGTAAACCCCCGAGACCTGGCTGTAAAAAATACAGGCTGTAAATCAAGAGCTCCCATCACCCAGCACCTTCTGCTTTATGTCAAAGCTCTGCTTTGCATCCCGTTGCCCTCCTGCCTTCCCACCGGAGCTGCGCGAGGTGTTTGAAGTCAGACCTTAACAAGCCATGTTTTCCCTAAAAAGCCCTTTTTTCTTCTCTTTTGCAAGCTGATATCCCCATGTTACAATTGGCTTTAAGTGTGTAGTGCATGAATGTCCCAAGAGCAACCTCCAGTGCAGCACTTCCCTCCACCTTTGCAGGGGAAAGCTGTAAGGACCAGCACCAGCCCTATCTCCTGCTCCCCCAGGAACGAAAAAGCCATTCAGAAAGGGGGTTTTGGGTAGGTTTCATTAATTTCCTGCTGTTTGAAAAGGCAGAAAGATGGAATCAAGGTTCTCCTTGCTGGACATATGAAATCCTGGATGCAAAAGTATCTCTTTGGTGGGATGTGGTTTGATGTTCGAATGATTTTAGGGCTGCCAAGATGCAGTGCTGGGTATGAGTTCTCAGGGGGTTTACTCAGATTGGATGCATCGAGCAGTCAGATCTGGATGCTGAGAGATGAAACACCAGTGCTCAGCACCCTGCTCCTGCCATCACCCATACAGCTGTCATTGCAGGTTTGGAGACATCTCTGTGGACCAGAAACTGCTGCAAATACTCCAGGGATCTGTATCTTCCTTTCCTATCTCAGATCTACGAGCTCTGCTCCCCAAAAGCCCTTTTTATTACTCCCATTTTGCTTCCAGTAGCCTCAGCTACATGCGCTATACTTGGAGGAAGAAACAATGCAGATAAGGTTGCAGATGCAGATGGAGATCCAAAGATAATCAAACCAAGATCTGCAGATGCAGATGGAGAGTATGGCACTAACTTGAGGGTGAAAACCCCATCTTGGAGTCCTCCACTGAGTAGAACTGCACCAAAAGGCACCAAAATAGCCTAAAAGCCCACAAATGGGCATGAATCTGTCTTAAATAAAGTGCAATTTCCCTCCTTGCTTGTTATTTGTAGCATCATACATGGTAGAACAAAAACCTTAGGGATATAAGACAAAAAAAAGGGGAAAGACTTCATATGGAAGCAATTAGCAGCAACTTCATTCAGAAAAACATTAAGGTGCTTGTAGCATTAAGGCTCAAGTGATCTGTACTCTGGGACCATAATTCACCGACACTTAATAGCATTTACCCTGCAGATGTGCATTTTATGCAGAAATATCAGCTTACTGCTTTGAAAAATTAACCTATTGAAGGCTGTCAAGCCATGGACATGCTCTGGGGAGTATTAGATGTTGGGTTTTTACCTGGGGGCTGGGGGAGAGATGGGTTAATTGGGGAGTGGGGGTATTTTAATGCAGCAGCAAGAGGAGGAGGTTGTACCCTTTGTCTTGTGAGAAAGGAAATTTCCCTTGTTGTAAAGTTCACGGTGATTTGGGGAGGTATTGGAGAAAGCAGAAGGTTTCCAGTCTCAGGAAAGGAAGATTTGGATGGTAGAGGATGTGATTTCCCTCAGGAGATGCTTTCCATACGCACTTCTTCTTATAGGAGGCTGGACGCAGCATGAGCAGCCATAAATATTATCATGATTTGAAATGGTTTGGTGATTTTAAAGAGGAAAAAAATATCATTTTGCTCTATAAAACACAGCTTGGCTGGTTTGGGTCTTTGTCCCCTTCCCTAATGCAGGGCTGCAATAAATGCTATGGGGCAGTAATTGTGATTTCCAATGGGTTTATAGCAGGGGTTGCTGGGGTGTCTCTTCAGAGAGGGACACCTTAAGGTTTACTCTGCCAGACATTATTTGGGGATAAATTCTTACCTGCCATCCGAGGGAGAAAAAGGTGGGAATGCTCCAACCCCCCTGCAGAAACCAGCAGGACCCACCAAGGGCTGCAGCAATGGTCAAGATCAGCTGAGGCTTTTGGGATGCTGCCCAAACAGAGAGGCAGGATGAGGCTAAACTGGCTTCTCTGTCCCTTGAACTGCTGTAGTCAATGCCGATGCCAAACCTAGGAATGAAAAGGAGGTTTTTAGCTCATCAGCTCAATGATAACATAACAGAGGATTATTTTCCCACCCTGCTCCCATTGCCATCCACGGGGAGACCAGGCATTCTGGGGTAGCAATTTAGGGGAAATGGCATAGCTGGACCCTGACCCCTTTCCTCTAGGCCACCTGAGGATGCTTGGACCTTCTGATGGTGACAGTGCCAATTGACACCATGGTCAGATCTGTCCCTTGGCACACCATATCCTTGGCATCAGAACATATTTCCGCTCCCACACCTCGACTCCAGGCTTTGGGAATAAAGTTTCCAATGCCACTTCCTGCCTGCATGGAGGGTATCACAAAGAGAAGAAACACTCATTAGACAGACTTGGGGGTTCCTGTGATGTGTCAATGTTAGATTTTCTCCCAGGACTGCAGCAGGATATAGGGGATCCAGCACCGGCACAAGGACTTTCCAACTGCAGAATGGGGAATATAACATCTGCCAGACCCTAACCTGCACCTGCCTCCTCTTTTTACTGTGAAAACCTTATTTTCTTCAATATATATATATATCTATGTAAATACACTTACTTTAGTTGGTACAGCCAAGTAAAACATGCCATCATCTTAATCAAAGCCAGTGGGAGACAGCCCCATGAATAAACTCATTCCTCCACCCAAGCAGTCCCTTCCTGTACAGTGGTCCCAAAGCCTTGGCAAACAAAACTGTGCTTCACCATTAACCTTATATTAAACCAAAGAGAGTTCTCATCCCTTTGGGCCACCTGGGGCTCATCTGAGTTCTTTTCTCTCCCTCCTCTTCCAGCGATCCTTGTCAGGGATGTTTTATTGAAAATGCAAAGCATCTCCATATTTTTGCTGTAGGTTTGTGTTTTCCAGATACAGCTTTGAGCAAAAAGCATAATGCATCTATAATCACCCCCTCCTCAAGCTGTCATAAACCTTTGGCGTTGTCAGAATCAAAGGGCCTCATAGGGCAAATAGTTGGCAGCCAGCCTGTGGAGTGTTGGTTCACCTTTCATAGAGAGGGGGGGAAATAGAAGGGGAAAAAGTGGAAGGGAAAAAATGGAAGGGGAAAAATGGAAAGAAAATAAGTAGAAATAAAAAATAGAAAGAAAAAACAGAAATATAAAAAATTAAAAAGGAAGAAAAAACAGAAAGAAAAAGAATAAAAAGAAAAAATAGGAAGACAAAGACAATAGAAAGAATGGACAGAAAAAATCAGAAATAGCAGAAAGAAAAATATGAAAAAGAAGGAAAAAGTAGAAAGAAAAATAGAAGGAAAAATATGGAAAAAAAAAAGGAAAAATAGAAATAATAAAATAAAGGTCCCTCAAAATCCTGGCACTAAAATTAAAAAGCAAAGCCCAGAGTGTCTCTGTCACCACGTTTCAATTAGGGAGGTGAATGCTGCTCTCACGCACTGCAGGGACTCGGGGTTATTTATTCAGCCTCATAGATCACGGGCTTTTCTTAGCGGGAGTTAGGAGCAGGATTTTGTCTTCCCCATCCCTTTGAAGAACAATAAGGTATGAGGAGGGAAGAAAAAAAGGCCTTTTTTTTGAAGGGCACGTATTTAATCTTATCAGAAGCAGGCAGGACAATAACAGGAAAGGGTAGGGAGGCCTCTCCAAGGGATGCGAGGGAAGGGCAGGGAGGAATGAGGGGTTAAAAGCAAACTTCAGCCGTGCCCTAGGGACACATCTAATCAGAGGTTAGGCTGCTGGGCTGATATTTAACCTGGCAAAAGACCATTCGGAGCTGTGCAATTAAAAAGCCAGTTGTGTGCAGGCAGGCCTGGGATGAGGTAGGCAGGCAAAGGATGAAAGGCTGTTTGCCCTCCTCAATGGCTTGAAATGTCTCCCACTTTCAGCTATGCTGCACTGGCTCAAGGGCCACACAAAGGGGATGGTCCAGCTCTTTCTGTGGTCCTCTGCCCACTGGATTTGGAAATCAGGATGATGGTTGCTCAAAGCAGAGAGGCTTTTGGCTACCCTCTGTGCCAGAGAACGGATAAATCTCTGCCCCTCATTCCTCAGTCAGGATCTGACCAATGATTTTTACTGGCAGTGTCAGGAAAAACATTAAGGCACTTTTGACAGTGTCAAAGTGATGGGTTTTGTTGGTTTGTGGGTTGGGTTTTTTTTCCCTGCTCTGAAACTGCACAGAAAAGGGTATTTTGCATCGGCAGCATCTTTTATCCAGAGCTGGTTGTACCCAGATGCTGTATAATTGATGTCACAAATATTGCAGCATTTTTCAAAGAGATTATTCAACAGTTTCCTCCCCTTTAATCCTTACCTTGAAAATGAAGAAAGAAATGATCCTTCATAAAAAGAAAAAATAGTAGCACTTAAGGTGGGGATGCTGCAGCCTGGCCCTTGCACCCCAGCTATGTCCCATTACCTAGCTAAAGGCCTTTGGGTCTAAAGTATAGCAGATTTGGGGACTATTTAATGCTTTTACCCTCTCTAGAATGTAAAACTCTGACATCTCAGAGCTCACTTTTGTATTTACCACTGAATAAATACATGCCATTGCTTTGTCACTAGACAACATGGGACAGAGATGTCTTTACCTGCTGTTTTGTTTGATCGCTTTAACCAGTAACTGTTGTAATGTTAAATACAAAGAGCTTTGGAAATCAGATTTAGCATCTCCCTGGCCCCTCTCAAACAGCAGTAGGCCATTAGCTCATCAGAATATATTGCTTTATTGGCAGTATCTTTTAATTGCACAGCAATAGGCATCACTAGCTGAAAGGCAGAGGTGTGATGCTTGTGGTCCAAGGAGCTTGCTCTACCCAAGATATTGTGGGACTGAAGATCATTCACAAATGCTTTCCTTAATTATTGAAGCTTGACAAGCAGCACTTAAACCTCAGCTGTGCCTAGGTCAGGGGAGGGACTTATTCCTCCTGTATTTTGAAGGCTCACCCCAAGCTGCTGGGGTTTTTTTCCAGGGAAAAGAGTTTCTTTGCTTCTCTTGGTGAAGCTTTTCTGTTTTGCATCTAATAAATATTCATCAACCAAGAGGGAAGAACTGGCAAAAAGGAAAGGATGGGGCTGCAGTGGGCAAAGAGATTTGAATCACTTCTCCAATATTGACCACTGATTAAAATAAAGATAATAACAGAGGCTGCTCCCAACAGCTTGCAAACTCCCTAAGACTGTGCAAAAGCTGTGCTCCTCCATCCTGCTGCTGCTAAATCAGAGCTGTGGTGCAACAAGGCTGAAATAGCTCCATGTCCCCCAGCTCACAGCAATCAGGGCTGTGTAATTACCTCAATCTCTTTTTCTCCACGTCAGTCATGAGGTCTTGGGAGTCTGCCTTCTTCTAAGGTGATGATCTCCGGGCTATTTTACAGACTAGAAGTGCAGGGATAAAATGTAGCTTCATCATCGAAACCAGGGAGAAAGTGTCATGCCTAATGAAGCCTTGTTGATCCGGTCTAGAGCTGAAATGTTTTGCAGGTGCTTGTTGCGAAGAAGAGGACAGATAATGAATAAAACATGTTGGTACTTCAGTCTCCAGTAAATGTGACAAACTCAGATCTTATGGCTGGGGGGGGGAATGATATGAAATATGAGTTGGAGCGCATCTGAAAAGCTCATAACTAATCCAAGATGTTGCTCTGTGTAGTCCTGCTGCTATGGGGTATGGGTTGAGCCAGGTTTATAAAAGACTGGGGAAAAAGAGAGGGGGTTGGAGTTATCTTTATAAAGACAGCAGGATGTGACCTCTGGCCGCTGATGATATAATTCTGCGCATTAAAGTGAGGGTTGTCTTCATCCTTTTGCTCAAAGACGGAGCTGACCCTGTTGTTTCCAAGCCCAAAGGAGAAGCCAAAAAGGGAAAAAACATTTCAGATGCCAAAGCTTATTACATTAAAACGCACATGCTAAAAAGCCTCCAGAGCCCTTCAGGATTATTAGTGCTCTGAGGTCAGCGGTTGTGACCAGCAGCCAACAAATAAAGGATCGTTTTAGGAGCACTGATTCTCCAGTATTTATTCCTGTGTGGGTCCCTCGCTGAGGTACCTCAACCTGTGGCTGCTGAATTGTCCCAGGCTTGGGTTTTCCAGCCTTTCTGAGCACAGAATCATGATTTTCTGTAGGAAGTTAACTTTTTGTCCTACCAGCGCTAGCTGGAGAGTCTGAGGACTAGAGGCTGAACTGAATCCATATGAGAAAACAACTTGGGAATGAGACCAGCCCAGTGATTTCAGTACTGGGGGTACCGAATCTAACAAGGCTATCTGCTCCCTTCCCCATGCATGGCCTGTTGAGTTGCTCTGGCTTCACTCCATCCTGAGGAAGAACAGAAATAGCTTGAAGTCTGTGCTCTAAACACACTCTAAACACATAATTAGTCAATTAATGCTTTTCTGATCCATTTTCACTATGCCTGCACTTCCTTTTACATCATTACTCTTAATTAAGGATCTGAATATCTCCCTGGAATACACCTACGCTTGAGCTAATTTAAGCAAAGAAAGGGTTAGCTACGTGCTTCAGGTCAGTGCTGAGGTCCTTCTCTCTTCTTCGGTTTGCTTTTCCTTTCACAATCTCTTTCTCTCACTTTTTGAACCTGACCCCATCCATACCCCATCCATCATTGGGACTGGGAAAAAAGAAAGGCAATGATACGTGACATCGCAAGTTAAAAATAGCTTGAAGTAGAGGTCTGGGAGAAAAAGCTGATTTAGTAACACAAGGGACTGTGTCTCCAGCTGGTTTCAAACAGGTTTTTGCTAGTCTGTATTCAAGAAGATTCTCCTAGTTATGAGCTAAGCAGCTGAGATCATGAGAAGGCAGAGCCCCCCATATCTCAGTTCAGCAAACCATGAGCTGCCATCCAGAGACAGCTCCAGGGCCTAGAGCTCCTGAAAAACATACAAGATCATCCAAAACCATGATATTCCCAGGTCCTTGCTTCCAAAATCCTGCAGGTTTGGAAAAGCCAAGAGCAATGTACTGCTTTGGAACATCCTGAAATGAACTCTCACTCTTTGCTTTCAACCTTTGCTTCATTCCTTGTGAGATGCTCCCTCCATTCTCAGGCTTCTGCATCTTGTTGATTATCTTATATTTTCATGTTTAATGTTAGCATCTCCTGGGAGCTAGGTCAGAGCATTTCAGCCCTGCAGGACCTCACCACTGACCTCAGGTATTACTTTATGCAAGCCTGGGTCTCTACTGTGAACTCTTCCCCCTTCATTTCTGTCTGCAGGTTCTCAGTATTCTTTAACCCAGATGGCTTTGCACTGTCTAAACCACACTGACTGTCATAACTATTAAAGGCAGCTGCTCCATTGCTCACATTTGGACCTGTTCCTCTTTCCAAGAACAAAGAATGAAAGAGTGCACAGGCTTTCAAATCCCTGGTTTACCAAAAACACTTTAGCACCAAACGCGTGCTTCGCACAGGACTTCGCTATCTGCAAGAGGATCATTTTGGCAAGCATTATCTCTTTAAAGAAGAGTTGAAATCCCTGGAAAGCTGTAATTCTTTTCATTGCAGACAGTGCTGATTCCTATCCTGAGGTCAAATGTGTGTTAAACTAAATGGTCATGTAAAGCCTTAACCTTCCTTTGAAATCTAGAAGCGGCTTGGAGAGCACAGAGGTAGGGAGCTAGCATAGCCCACAGTGATGCACTGGGTGCTGTGGGAGGCTGCTCAGGGGAACAAAGCAGGAATTTGCCTGCACAGGTGGATTTTTGGCACCAGTGAACCCATTTAGCATCTCGGAACTTCACTTTTGTTTGGATCCACCCTTTGCTTCTCTGCTGCACCATCACAGGCTGCAGGCAGATGGTTCCTGCATCCAGGTGTGCAAAGAGGTGGTCTATTGTTGAGGATGGTGGTAGGTAGCATCTCCCTTCAGAGGCAGTTGCAACCACAGGAACCAAGTATTACACACACAGATGTGAGATGTATATATATCTCACTTAATGAATTCATGGTGTGCACACAGGTGGGTGTGTTTTATGGCTAATTTCCCAGCCCTCCTAGCCCAAAGACTAAAGCCTAAGTCCTCAAAACCACAACCCAGCAGGTATTTGGGGGATTTGAATCATTTCTGAGAGCTTTGTAGCTTTTGTAACTAGGACATGGATTGGATGAAACTTTGAACAAGCTGGTAGAGTCACAGCCTGCCCTATGGAGGCAAAGCCACCAAAGACTCAGCTGCTAGTCCTGAGTGCACACAGACAAAGCTTTCTTACTACATCCTCTATGTGTTCTCTCAGGTCCCCAAGTCTGGTTGAAAGTTACTTCAGTGGCAGCTTAGACAACTTGAAGAGCCATGAGCTAGCTGACTTCTTATGCATCCTTCAGGACATGCCAAGATATTCCCATCCTTTGGGTCCCAACAAGGAAGGGAAGAGATGGCTATGAAGCAAGAAGGGTCCTCTTCTTTGGTCTTCTTTGTTATTTTATGACAACTTTATATATTGGGTTATCTTGCCAAAACAGACACTGCATTGGTGAACACAGCCTCATTTTCTGGACAGTCTCTCTGGTTTTAGTCTGTTTTCCTGCCATGAAAGCCAAACTCAAGCAAGCAAAGTTCAGAAAAGCATTTAAAAGAGTCACGGGTGGAAGAGTTGGAAAAAGCTTTAATTGGCTTTTGAAATTGCCTTTAAATTGCCATAGAAAGATCTTCTCCAATGTGTCTTTCCCATTAGCCAAATTCATTAGAAGATTAACCTTTGCACTCCCAATAGCTTTCTGCCTTTGCCCCTTTCCTCTCTTTGCTATGCTCAGGCCCCCTTAAAATTGGAAAAGAGAAATGCAACAGGCAGGAATGAAGGAAGGAGAGTAAGGAAGAAATGACATCTCCAAAAGGGCAGGAATGACTTAAATCTGAGCAATCAACCAGTTCCCACAGCCATCTTTGTGATCATTTTATATCCCTGAGCTGATGTCTGTTGTTGTCTGACTGCATTTCCTTCATTTCATGGATGAAAATGGTAGCAGTTTTTTTTGCTTTCTTGCTATTTTTCTCCATAGCTTTACAGGCATGAAACTCTCACTCAAAGAGGTTTGCATCCTGCTCCATATCTGGCCATTGCTGCAGTCCCAGAGGTGCGAGCATCTCCTTTACTTTTCAAGTATTGTGGGGGATCCAACGTTCTGTCTATGGGAACTCAACAGAGCAACTGATGGGAACATCACCCCAGTGGAGAGGAAAAGCTTTGCAAACTCATGGATTAGATGCCAGCAAGAGGCCAAACTTGGATGTCTCTTGAGGTCTCTGAACCACAGCAACTGTGCAGAAAATGAAGCCAGGCAGAGCCTCACTGCACTGAACCCCTTCTAGTCTCCTGCAGAAACCTGGCCTCAATTGTCATAAGGTATATTCCTTCAAAGAGACAATTAAAAGCAGAGAGATGTTCAGGTTTTGCCAAAACCTTCACCGATGACAAGGCGAATTGATTTACCTGGAAATAGCTGTTACTTCTTAATGTGGAATAAAGAGAGAGAACAGACCCTTTTGAGAAAGATTTCCCTTTCTCCCTGATATGCCAGGTCCTACAGCAGCTGCTGAGGATACAGGGGAGAAGGTGATCAAGGACAGGAACTAAGTAACTATTCCAAATGAGTAAGAAAGGTGTTGATAGATAACAATAAAGACAAAGCAAGTTAGACGTGGGTCAGGGCAAGAAGTAGTTTCTCTCCCAGTAACAAATGTGTCTGGCCTGCTTCCCCCATGAGCTCATATATCTGACAATATGCTTTAATGCTTTGCAGACCTCAGGTATATTATCATACCCTGAGCTTGAACCCTCCAGGGAAACCACACTGAGGAGGGAGGTGGGAAGCATCGGTGCTGCACTAGGATGCTCATAGTGGTGGGATACAAATGCCTGTGGCAGTGGGATTGGGATGCCCACGGTGGCAGGATGGAGATGCCCGTGGTGCTGAGATGCTCATGGCCAGCGGACCATGGACCATGAGGTGGCGCTGGCAGACTGTGCAGCAGAACCCAGCTCAGCTCCGGCAGCCAGGGAAAGCAGGCACATACCCAAGGCAGACGGGGTTTATCTCTTATCTCCGTGCGCTCAGGCTGGATGAAACATTCTCAGGCACTAATCTGGTGTCTGTCCTGCACAGAATCCCTGAGGAGACAGAGGAGCTGCTGGGGTTAGGAGCAGCACACAGCATGTGGCACTCATCTTCCAGGTCTGAAGGCCATGGTCAAAGGCAGCTCTAATTAAATTAAATGGAGAGAACTGTATTTTTCTGGTAAAGAAAACACGGTTCCTTCACTGAACAGAAGACTCAGGGGGGTTAAGAGAAGGTGAAAAATGCTTGCTGTGCAGAGGAGGGAACGCATTTATGTGCCCATTGTTTCTCCTTTGGGGTACTGCAGGAGGCAAAGGGTTATGGAGGGGGAAAGCTCTTGGCTTTTTTGACATCAGGAGTCACTTTTGGCCAGGCATATTACCAGCTCCCGGGGCTTTCACAGCCACGTCTGCGGTGTACTTGAAGAAAAAGCACTTCTATTCAGAGAAAACCCAAAAAAACCCTATCCTGCAAGGCACATCTGATAAGCAGGTGGCTGCAGGTAAGAACTTCAGCTCCCTTTTCCTCAACATCTTAAAGCATTTCTGCTACCAGATATGAGTCACTGGAAATCCCCACTGTCTAGTGATGCTCTTCCTCTAGGGCTCTTCTTGCAAGCAGCATCTGATGCTACTTTGAGTGCCACACCGCAGAGTCCAAACTTAGTCTTTCCAGTACCACAATGTACTAAAGTCTGGGCAATAAGAGTCAGAAAGGTAAAGAGGGCACCTATTTTAGGCAGCAAGTGCATGTGCTGCTGACGGGCAGGTTTGCAAAGAGCCTGTCTTCTACAGAACATCACTCACATCTCTGTGGTTCAGATATTAATAGCCCAAGCTGTGTTTGCAGTTAAGAACTACTTAAGTCTTTCCTCAGGAGCCAACACAGGAGAAAGTGGTGGATGTGTTTCACATGGGCATCTGGATGGGGTTAAAATCCCCAGCACTTCCCTAGGCTTGGAAGAGATCAGAGGCTGAGCTGGAAACAGGAGGCTCACAGGGCACCATGCAGTAATAAGCCAGCTGTCTCCAGATGGAAAGGGTAAAGCGTGGGGTCTCCTGCCTCCTTGGCTTGTACAGTGTCATGGAAAAGGTGTCAGTAATCCTAGCAAAAGGTGTGCAGCTCTACTGTTGAGATCTCAATAGGGTTAAGCACCAGGGTAGGATCAAGCAGTATAAATCCATCCATGAAATATCCATTTTGTATTTGAGTCTGAATTCTCAGTGTTGATGGGTAAAGAGTCAAAGGCACATCGTGGACAAAGGCATCAGAAAGATGATTGAGAAGGCAAAATACCAAACTAATATGTCTTTAGTCAGAAACAAGTACACCTTTGCATCATAGATCTTGGGGAATGTTAAAGCTAAAGGAAATCCAGGCTCAGATAAAAAAAGCAGCAAATTCAGCTTATGCATGAAGCAGAAAAACCAAATGCTGCTGGTTCCACATACACAAAAGCAGACAGTGAGTGAAGAAACCCCTTGAACAGAAAGGAAATGCAGCCCCAGACTCCCAGAAGGGAAGTTCAAGTGACAGAGGCAGGTTTGGTGGTCATTTGTAGCTTCCATTTAGGGATGCAGTTAAGATCTTGGGTGGGCATCATTTAAACAAGACAAGAGAAGAGGTGATAGAAAAGAAGGTGGAGAAAGGTTTGTACAGTTTATGCAACCCTTGTGAGCCTTTGGGGTAGGAATAAGCTTCCAGGCTCATCACTGGGCAAAGCTACCATGCTGGTAAGGCACAGGGAGAAGGAGACCACACCATCAGATGCTAAGTTATTCTGGAAGGGATGCTAATACTCAGCTTCATGATAGACATTGGAAGTAGCTATAGACTCTCCTTACCCAGCATCAGCCTAATGACTACAAATCTGCCAATTAAGCACCAATTAAGATTCATCTTTAAATGTATTCTCCCTACTCAGCAAAGGCCTTGCATGCATTTAAGTATTAGCAATAGGCTCTTTGGTCAAGGTCATCGTCCCTTTCATCTAAGGATCTCAAAGCACTTGATGAAACTCCACCGCCTTTCTCTGTGGTAGGTAAAGGCTATAATGTTCTTTTAATATCATGAACCTAATTTATAAGGATAAATTACAGTGGGAGATAAAGAGCACATGGACCCATGTGGATAAAAATAAAACCCCATATTGCCCCATTATCTGGCTTTGGTTAAGCTTCTGCTTGTAGGATTTTTTTGTCTAATTTCTCTTTTTTTTTCCTTTTAATGAAATGCTATTTATTTATAGCTAAACACCATCTTTGAAGCCAGAGCCAAGCATTTGGGGAGCCTCAGATAGGGCTCTTGAAAAGGAGAATTATGTCTGTTTCAGATGTTTTCAGAAGTTATTGTTTAAAGGCAGTGAGAACTATGACATTTCTCTTACCGAGCTCACCCTCCCCTCGGCGTTTCTACAGGACACGGGCAAAGCAGATGTCTCCAGAGCTAGAAGAAGTGGTGACAAGTTGAGGGGGGAGAGCACTGGGGACGGGATGAAATGAAAGGGGATTTTAGACAAGAAGCCTCAAAGGACCAACATTGGTGTTAAAGTGTTCCCTGATGCCCCTGGGAACCTCATCTCACTACTCACCAGGCTATGGGGCACAAATGTGAGGGATGCTTGGAGATGGCCAGAAGATGTTTCACTATCTGCCGAAGCCATCGTTCCAGTGGCTGAGAAGAAGCTAACCACCTTGTACAGTATACCATGGTCTTCCTCAGAGGGCTTAAACCTCAAGCTTCTGGCAAGCCAAAACAAAGTCATCATGCATTCTTCTGGCACCATTGCATGGACTGTACTACATTTTCAGAAGGCTTTTGAACTTAATGTGGACACTATCCTTTACAGTGTACAGCTTTTCATCCAGGTGATCACTCCAGCCTCCAAGCAAAACACAAACACAAGACATCCCAATGAGACCTAGGGGCTACAGGCTCTCACTGGGACCCATTTCTCTTGCCTAGCATAGGGGCTTACCCCATCTCAGCGACTTTCATGCTCACAAGCAACAACACGGAGGTTATTTCTGCCCACTTCTCCAATAATAAGACCTTATGAATGGCCATGGGAAGCCTTTTGCTAGGAACTGACAGATTTTGACTGGGAGACGAGGGGACTATAGAAGTGCTCCTGCTTTGGTGCCTGCATGACATCATGCCCTCCCGACTGGCAGGGAGACAGAGAGCCTTTGATAGTGCAGAGGGGGGACTCTGGCCCATGGCCAAAGATGATTACAAGCAGCACATACCTTCAGCCATTCGCCAAGCCATTCCTGGAGGGTGATATAACTTCCTCGGGGCGAGTGAGCTCGTGTGGGGCTGTAATGGGGACAAACTGGGGCTCTATCTCAGAGAACAGCAGTTGTTTGAGGGAGGAGAGGGGGGAAGACGGCAGGATGCATCCTCCCAGGGATGTGCGAGGAGCAGCTTGGACAGATCAGACATCATTAGCAAACTCCTGGGTAATGAGGAGTTTTACTGCTTGTTTATGAACTCCCCATCCTTAACCTATTCCTCACTGCCCCGACAAATACAACCAGAATCCTACAGCAGGTTTTCCCATAAAGCTGTAAAGAGGAGAGCCTCTTTGGCCAACTAAGTCAGAGGTATAGGCAAATATCCTATAACTGCTTGATTGTTCTCAATCCCATTGCTTTCAGGATATTTGGGAGCCTGGGCCTAGAGATCAGCAGCTCAGACTGCTCTGGAGGAATGCAGCTATGACAGAAAACTGCAGCAGGAGATGCAGTGCCCTGAGACTGCCTTTTCCTTGAGCTTCTGCATGATAGCATCAACCTCAGGACAAAACTGGTCCAGTCAGTGTGTAGTATTTGACCTGATAACATTGTGCCTATCTTCCCGTAAGTGATCCCTACACATTTCGGTTAAAGACACCACCTTGAAGCAATTCTCCTTAGCCTGCCACTAGCACAGAAATGCTCACTTCTTTGGGGTATGCTAAGAGCCTTTAGAAGCCAAGACAGGAGGAAAGCAGCATGTTGGGCATGGGGGAAGTGCCTCAGCGGTTGCTTTAAGGTGAGGTTTCAAAGATGCTCAAACCACAGATACACTCTAGGACATCGCCCACATCTGCAACAACTAATTTCAAGAACAGGAGGGGGTAGATTGAGTTTCTTCTCTGCAGGTCCTTCTCCAGTGTGTTCTTTGGAGCAGGCAAGATGCCCACCCTCAGCAGCCTGCCTTGGCCTTGCTCCCTTCCTCTTGCAGGGCAGCATCCTTAAGCCCCTGCCTGAGAGCCTACCTTAGAGATCATAGAGCAGCATCAACCTTACAGTTACATGCAGCCATCCCTAATTCTGCTTCTCAGCCTTCATGGTTTAAAGCAGAGTCCCTTTTTATCCTAAAGCCATGATGCCATGGTGGGCAAAGGGAGAAGTAGCAGGACTCAGTCTTGTTTGAAGTGTAAATCTCAGCTCATGCTTCACTCTGGAGCCATTACCAATGTGTTCATAAGACTCTAAGGTCTCCAGTTGCCCCCCTGGAAATCTGAAAGCTATTAGCACGCTCGAGAAAGGGAGGTAAATGAAAATGTGTTTGCCAGTTTCACCAGATGTGAGGCCAGTGTCATGGACAGATTTTATTATTCTATAAATACCAGGGGCAGAAGGTTGTTATTAGCCACTCAGTAATTAATACAATGTGCAATGGTCTCAGACATGGCCCACCACTTAATGTCCAATTAATAGCGTGCGCCCTTCTGAGCATGTGTTAAACACCCCAGATGTTGCACAAAGTCAGAAGAAGAACTGTAGGCATCAGGCAGGAGCATCCCTGAATGAAACCCTGAGCTTAGAAGACAAGCTGATTGGAAAACAGATGATGTTAAATACTGCAGACATCAAAGCCCACACGAGCACATTTCTGCACATATTCAAGGCTCAGGCAAAGAATGCCTTATGCAAACTTGCAAACCAGATATCTATGTATTAAGAGGCAGCTAAGTGAACAAATCCCACATTTGCAGTTACCCACTGCATGTTAATAAGCTGCTTTCATGCACTATTAGCATAGCAGAGAGCCCCAGAACATCTGCACGTCCAAGGACACTGCCTTCCTCTGCAGAGGGTCCCTGCTCTCTGCAGCACAAGATGTGAAAATGTTCTGCTAACTTGTACTGATGCTGTTGAAACAGCATCGCATCCATTTTATTAATGGGTGCTTTTGCTCCTTTTCCAGCAAGCCACAAGTACCTGAGGCTGGATGTTTGGAAGGGTGGTCTGAAGAGCAAAAACTGATGGATTTCCAAAGCAAACCAAGGAGTTGAGATGGGAGTCTTTCAGATGCTTGTGCAAAGGTGGATAAGGTGGTGCTAAGCCTCTGGGTTAATGCAGGGGTAGGCAGGCTGCAAAGTGGGAGCTCTCAGACCAGCAGCAAAGTAATGTAAAAAGCTTTAGGAATATATATGCACTTTAACCAAGCTTAGTCCTAACAATGGCATTCACATTTCTTGCCTAAGCAACCTCCTGCTTTTTACATTACCTGAATCTTCCACAGAATCTATTTGCAAAGATCAGCTTAGGATGATTTAACATCAATTCAATGCAAGCAAAGAGCACAGGAGGGCTTCTAATGGTTTGTAGCAAAGAGGTTATAAAAGCACTAGTCTTGTAGGCACAAAAGCCCTGCACAGCCAGTGTCTCATAGGTTGAACACTCCACCACAATGGTATTTGACTGGAGCCTCCTGGTGCCAAGGTGGGAGAGAAAGTTGCAATGCAGCTAGTTCAAGTGATTTATTTCGTTGCATGTGTGCAGAAGAGCTTTGGCACTTCAAGAAGAGGTCACTGCCAACTTCAGACTATACCTTGGTGTAAAATGAAGTAGATGAACAGGAACATTATTCCATAACAACAGAGTGAGAGATGCAAATGATAATCCTCAAACATCCATCTCTAACTCCCTGACCTTTGAGCACTCTGGAAGATGGCCCCTGAGATGTGTAGAGGTGATAAAATCACTTGCCAAGACCTTGTTTCCCAGCTCCATCTTGACTATCCAGCAGCAAGCACTTACATCCCCTCCCTAAGGCCATGCAAGGGCCAAGCCATTCCCACATACCTCATCTAGGACATGCTGGGTGACACCTCTTGGATAAGAACAAGGCAGTTGTCACCACCTCGACTACCCATAGGAGCAGGTTAAAATCCCCTTTGCAATCCATATGCTGAAGCATCACTGCATCTTCCCTGCCTTGCTGGACACTCAGTTTTTCTGAAAAGAAAACTTTGGGTCTACTTAAAGCTTTGGCCCTGAATTTAAAATTCTTTAAGCTCCAAAACTTGTAAAGCTCATGAAAAGTCTGACAGAAGAGACCATCTGGGTCATCAAGAGGTTGCAGAAGAACATTCATGGCAAAGGAGTTTCAGTCCAGACCTGAGGGATGCTGCTCTGAGAGACAGTAGTTTGTTTGTTATTCAACCTCAATCTTGCTGCACTAAACCCATCAACAGACAATTTCCCCCATTCAAAATGGAGGTGGTGCATTGCTTCACTGTCTTACAGCATTTCTTCCTTCCCATATGTCCTTTTGTCAAGGCTATGGGTATAAAACCTGTAAATGCCATATAAGAGGGCAAGATCCATCCCTCAGTGCCAAGAACCAGCACACAGACAGCTATGGGATGGCATTGCCACCCACTTAACAAGTGCTGCTGGGACCCACTTTCTGCACCCTGTATGGAGCCCTCATGTCACCCCACTGCTCTCTCTACATGGCTGATGTCTAGCTTTGACATGGTGTTAATGCAGGCCAGATGCCAGTGAGCACTTTCCTTTCTCTTTTCCTGGCAAGGCTTGTCCATCTCCGTGGTCACAGGGCTAAGAGCCGCATACGGATCCTGCAAGCGGAGCAGCCCTCGGGAGAGCACGACACTGGGGTACAGTGAGGTTATCTCTTTAACAGGTTTCTCTTGTCCTCTGAACATATGTGCAGTAACACATCTCCGTAAAATATGTGAGTGGGTGAGTTTGGACTCGGCTCTCTCCCAGATGGGACATTACACAGCCCACATCACAAACCCATCAGCCGCGGTTTGACAGAGCTGCCAACACCCCCTATCCCTTTATCAGAGGCCCAGAAATGTCCATATGATAGCTCCTCTCCCCCAAACCTCCTTTTTGCTCTCATTTGCAAGCAGGAAGCATGTTGGCAAAAGGGTTTGGCCCAAGAGAAGGAGAAAAAGAACAGAAGGAATGAGAGGGAAGAACAAAGCTTCAAAAGGAGAATGTGGAAGAGATGAGACTTGGGGCTGCCTGGAGGGGTGCAATATTTCTGAGACCACTGCATCAATCTGGCACATCTAAAGGGCCCATGTACCTATGCTCATATCTCTAGGATACCCAAAACCAGCTTGTTTTAACCTGTTTTCCAACAGCAGCAGGAGTCAGCTTCCTCCTGACTCCCTCCCATTGCTTCTAGAGCACAGGCAGATGCTTGCAGGTTGCACAGGTCCAACAACATCTCTAAGAGAGGACTTTTGGCTTCATGCAGCACCTAACCCACACTTTTTAGGGCCGTTGCTTAATATTAAGCACTCTGAAGACTAAACCCATTTGCATCTGTGAAGGAGGAAAGCTTTGCTAGGGCCGAAGTGACATCTGAATTCAACAGCCCACAGCTGGGAGGCATTTCACCAGCTCCAAAGGTTGTTCTAGTGTAAAGAGCTATTTCCCTGCACACAACTGGGTGTAATTCTTAGGAAAACCATCTGAGCCCTTGGCTTTAGCTCAAAACACATTAGAAAATCAAAAGCATTTATTTTATCCAATTTTTCTCCCGAGCTTTGTTCAATACTAGCCAGAACAAGTAGGCTTAATAGACTTTGTTTTGTGACTGCAGACACCTTCCATAGCTTTGCTTTTTCATCACATGCGAGCTTAGATATTCATCATCTGAAATCTGGTTAACAAAGTGCTCTCCTTCCCCAGCCCTCCATTTGCATTTTGTCCACTGTTTCTTAATGAATTTAGTATGTCAGGGCTTATAAATCATCAGATTCATTAACTATTAGCATCCCATTTTACCACCGAAGTCTCAAAGTGCCATAAAGCTATTTCAAACATGGCAGGGATGGTGCTTCAGGGAATAATCTCTCATCTTTAGGTTTGCTGTGTTCATAAGGTGTTCAAAGTTGCTATAATACAGCAGCCTTTGCAGAGGATGGTGGGGAGCAAGAAGGAAACTGTTCACCAGCTCAGACTACACTTAGAATATTGAGCACATTTGGCAATAAAAGTCCAGACAAGATATTCTCCATCTTGCCATTTCCAAAAGGATGTTTGGGTGGTTTTTTACTTTCCAAGGGTGTTCTACTCTTCTAAATGGAGCCAGCACAGCAGGATTTACTCCTTTACTTCCTCTTGGAAGTCAAAAGGACCATTTGCTAACTCCTGACAGTAAATGAATCTGGCACATAGCACCAATTCTGTTTGCTTTGACCTTACCTGAACTCTTCTTGGCTCCTTGCTGATGCTTTCACTCCTGTGGTTTGGGCCAAATCTCATGGATGCTTGCAAACACCTTGGGCTTGGCAGCCTTGGAACCACATCTCTGACATCCAGGCTCTGAAATGGGTGTCATGAGCACCCAGATTTAAGGTGGGTGTAAAAACTTGGCAGATTCACATTGATACAAAGGAACTTCCTGTCTTGAGCATCCCAGAGACGTTTTCAGGGTGACAAGCAGCTTCCAGGCGCAGAAGCACTGGCAACACTAGGTACAGCAGCCCCATGTTCATATGCTCTTCCCATCTTTCTTGTGTTTCCTAAAAAGCAGAATTGCATTGATTTCCAAGGATAAAACAAGTGTCTGTTTCTAACCACAACCTGCAGGTAGTAGATGCTGTTTTACTGGATTTTTCTTCCATAAACCTGGATCCCACCAGTATCAGATAGGGAGCCACACACATACACCAGCCACGGTGGCACTGAGCACCTTGTCACTTCCTAAAGTGAACAAGCTCCATTTCAACACCCATAAACTAAAAAAGCCCAAGCTTTGAATTGGGCTCAACACATCTTTGATGCAAACTTTGGCTTGGGGTGGGTTTTTTCCCACTCTATCTGAAAATCACCACTTTTTAACAAACTCATCGCCAACCAAAAGACAGATTTTCTTTGAATGTCAAAACAGGATGTTTTTGACAATTTCAGGACATTCTAAAACCTTCTTTTTGTTTTCTTTCTGAAACAGGAAACTTGTTTGAAAGCCTTTTCCTGCAAATGATTTCAGTTGTGACAAAACCAGCACTTTCTGACAAGGTTTTGTGTCTGGTTTGTTGTTTAAAAGAGATACCACACACCAAAGGAGTAAATAAAACCCCTCTGCCATGAAGGTGGGTGGACTTCTGTCCTTTAAACAGCCCATAGATGGGTCATATATTAAGACTGAAGTACTGCAGCAGCTGGGCAGTGGGGATGGAGATGTTTGACATAGGTATTCGGAGACCATGGTCATGGCAAGTCATTGAAATGAATGTATGTATCATATGACATACATTGCAACGCAGACATCTCTGCTGCACTCCCAAACCTGGGCAGGTTTGGGCTCAAGTGTGATGCAGGAAGGGATAGAGGTGGTGGGGGATGATGGAGAAACCCTGGTGAAACATGGTGCTGTTCAATTCTCAACGAGGAACCAAAATGGTGTTCACAAAACCATCTCTTTCCCCTCTTTGCACACAAAGGGAAATGGGGCTAAAAGGCTGGCCAGGTGGGTTCATGGTGAGCTAAAGCATAGGAACTCTTGTGTGGGGCTGGAAGGTGGTCAAGGCTTTGTTAAATCCTGGTTGCTTTGTAATGATGTAAGCTAAATTGTAAGCCTAGCTTCTCTACCCCTTCCCTGCCAGTATATTTAACCTGAGCTCCAGATGGGATTGCAAGAGGATAAAAAGTGAAGCCCCATAACTACCAAAAATGATGCTAGAGGGCTGATATGGGGCTCTGGATCCATGGATCTTACCTTGCATCTTATATGCATTAATGAAGCTGCAGATGAGAAGCTTTTCCAAAGAGCTCTCCTCCATTCTTAGCCCAATTCTGATTCCCTCATGATAGAGGGATGGGAAAATTAAACTGGTTTACACACAGGCACATTTGTCTTTTATTCACTTCAATATGGCACCACCATATCCTGGCCTTGCTTGGCTCTCATCTGCTCCTCAAGAGGACGAGCACTTAGCTTTCCAAATGCCAAAAGAGCCGATGCTTGCTTGGGATGTCTCCTCCAGAGGCTGCTAAATGTGACCTGAGCATCCCATCTTCAAAGCTATAGGAAACCTCCGTGAGATCCCAGCTCTGTCACAGCTCAGTGCCACCTACTGACCACAAATGAGCCTGTGTGGGGCATCAGGACTCCAAAACAGATAGATAGGAGTGGAAAAGGTGAAATCACCATTGAACGTCAAGCCTGCTTTCTGTATTGTTGGGTGGTCTGAAAGTTATAAGATTAATATGAAACATACACAACTTTGCATTCATCTTCTCTATTTTTTGCCAGGCTTTTGTGGTGACTTGTAAGAGAAGTCAATGTCAGAAGGAATGTAATGAAATATTCATTCCTTCTGTTAAGGAAATTCAGAGAAAGGCAGGAAGAAGAAACCAAATGTGAGATCAAGACAGGAAGATGTGTCCTGCTCATTTCATTTGTATTCCTATAACCCAGAGCAGAGCGAGATCTGACTCTTCACCATCACTCTGAACACGGCAGCACAAGCAAAGAGCAAAAGGAAGACAAGGGCTTTGATGGGAGAGACAAAAAAACCTTTCTTGATCTCCAAGGAAGAGAAGTGCAGATTTGTTTGAATTTTAACAAAGGGAGAACATTTCAGTGAGAAATCTATCTTGGTTTTCTCTCGTACAGCCCAAAGCAGCAGGTCTTTGGTGGTGGAAATGATGTTCACCTTCATCTGGTTGTCTTAGTGCGGTTGCTGAGTGGCACTGCCTGAATGAATTAATGCTCCAGCACTCCCCATCAGAAATGTTCTACAGGAGTGCAAAGCACTAATAAAATTGTTCCCCAGATGGGATTTTCAGGCTCCTTTTTCCTTGTCTTTCATCTAATTTGATTAACTTAGCTCATTTCCTGTTCTCCCTGTGATCTTGCTTATGAGATGGGCAATCACAGGTTTTATTGCAGCCTGATTAGGATCAGTAAATGACAGGAGGGAGCTTTTTGAGCACGACCTCAGCCCACTTGGCTGCTTCCGTGTCCTCTGGGTCCCCCAAGCTACATCTCTGTCCCCCTCTGGTATCAAGAACTGCACATTCCTGGGCTGCTCAGGGAGCATTTTAGAGCCATGGTTATGAGCAGCACAAGCCCTGCTGTGTCTCTGCATCATGGATAACACAGCAACATTCTTGATAGACCCCAAACCTGTTGCCCTCCTTTTGGGGGGGTACCAGCTTTACACCCCTCCACGTGGAGCTCTGCCTAATGCACAGAGGATGGGAACAGGGACTTGTGCTCCCAGCCTTGTTATCTGCTCTGACCTTACTGTTTAAACAACTTTAAGCCTTCAAAAAATAAATAGACTGGAAGAGTTTGGCTTTATTCAGCTCGCTGCCTGGCAGCGCTCCTAAAACATCCAGGAGTTCTCACAGAGCTATTTAGCATAATATTTGACACTTCTATCACTCCTTTCATCCTCAAGTGCTTCTCAAAACCAAGACCACCACTGGAGTCAAACCTCTCATTGGACAGTGGAGTTTTCGCTAAGGAACAAATGCCAAGAGGGTACAGTTAGGGTGATGCTATTGCAAAGAGGTTGGGGAGCACTAAAAAGTGGTCCTACTTTTGGAGAAAACATGTCAAAAATGCACGCAAAAAACTATACAGGATATATAACATAGGTGTTGCTGTTAACACTCAAAGCAGGGCAACCACCTCTCTAGAGCTGATTCCTACAAAGTTCTACCTTCTGGGAACCACTTTGGGCACAGACAGAGCGATACCTTCTGTATTGGAAGCAGTTTCATCTCTGAAAGAGCTCCTGAGCCATCAGTCTGCCCCAGGACAGGGATGCAGGGACAGTGCAAGGGTATCACAGCATCTCACTCAGCACCTCCTCAGGACAAATCAGCTTTGGGCTTGTTTCGATTTATCCATCCATCTGCCCTTGGCCAGACCCTAAGCACTTAAACTCCCCTTTCTACTTCAGTATAGGTAAGATGGAGAAGCTCACCCCATTCCTGAAGAGTTTAGCATTCACTATAACACTGTTCATAGATAAAACCCACCCCTGTCCCCATAATTAAACCTGACACTTGCCAAACACTGGTATGAAAAGCCTCCAGCGCAGCATCGGGTCACAGCAGCCGCACAAAGAGGGTTCAGTGTAAAAAGTCTCATTCAGATATTGCACTTGGACTCAATCCTTCCAGCTCAGCAAGATTTTAATCTGCTGTTTTCCTTAAGATCACCACAAAGAGGCAATTGGCCCCCAAATCCTCACTCTTCTTGGTGCCAAGCTGCAGGAAGGTATTTACCAAGGAGGGGTAAGAGGTGGGAGAAGCTCCTTTGGGGTCCAGTTTGTGTTGGTGATGAAGATGCTCCAGAGCATTCTGCTTCCTGGCAGGCTCTGCAATAGCATCCTTGCAATTTGAGGCAGGATTGCCAGGAAAACACTAGTAAATGTGGTAAAAACCAAGCCTGGAGCTGGCTGCAGGAGCTCCCCTCCCTCCTCTGGACACCCAGGTATTACCCAGCCCTGGGAGCTGTCAGGCATGTGGAAATGGGCTCTGAATGATGTTAAACAGGATGGGGATGAGTGGGGTTTAGTAGCAAAATGCAGATGGGACTTGAGCTTCTGTGGCTGGGGGGGAGCAGGACATGAAGGCTTTGGTGAGAAAGGCATCGAGTGCATTAACCCCTCCATTGCTGAGCCACTGGACACCCCTGCAACCCAAAATCTGGCCAGGCAGGGTGGCCAGAGCTAGAAAGTTCACTAGGGAAGGATACTACCTCCCTGCTAATGGGGCTGGAGACAGGGAATGTGCAGTGCATTGGGGAGCTGCCTGCACAACCTGAGCTGAAGTTAAAGGGAAGGCAATTATATGATTACTAGCTAATGAAGGACAATTGAAATGGATAAGCCATGCTTGGAATGAGGCTGACCACAGAGTTTCTAGGGAGACCAAATAGTCATGATCTCAGCTGAAGCAATGGCTGATGACAAAGGGAGGATGCAGACCCCTGCCAAGCCAAGATGGGGAGGTTGAGGTAATTTCTGACTCAGAATCCCCAACTTTGAACCATCTCAGAGCCATCACAGACATGCTCCTGTACCCCAAACACAGCTAAAGCAAGGCAACACCTTCTTACAGCCTGCTCGACAAAGGTGAAGGCAAATTGCATTTGCTGCCCTGTATCCCACCAATGATTCCTTCTCCCCTGCAGCATGATGCATTTTCCAGCCACTGCAACTTCAATCACATCTCCTAGTCCCTGGGCATAGCTACAAAATGATGTTAAATGTGTCTGACTGGGAAGGAGGTTATTAATTTGTCTGGGGGGACAGGGGTACTGGTTGTGTTTCAAGCAGTGGTGCTGCTTTCATCCAGGGCTGTGAAAGCAGATCAGCAGGTACCCAGAAGACAAGGCATCAATTTATTTGTTTTATGCTATAAGTATATATAATACTTAAGTCTTAGCTGGACTCACAGCCCAAGCTGACCTTCTACATAAATAAATGCCCTGCTGGGGAAAAGCCAGAGAGCCTTATGAGCTTCACATCCCACCTGAACCATGGCAGCACCCACTTGCCTGCATCGCTTGGTGCATGTGAGAATGCTGTGCCAAGGGAAAAGGGCAGGGTACCATATAGCAAGAAACACCAGGGTGGCTGAAGGCCTGAGCAGGTTATCCATCTCCAGCCACACAGCTGTGTTATTTCTGCTGCTAGGAGATAAAAGGTTGTAAATGTGTCCCAGCCAGAGATATATTTCCTGAAGACAGGTGGAACACTCACCGGCAGCGACTGAACTGGAAAGCAGCGATGTTTGGAGATATCCCATGGGCTGGAGCTGCACACTGGGGATGTCCCAACTCTATTTACAAGCTAGGAAAGAGCTGTTGTGGTTCCCATCCCCAGCATGGCAAGTGGGACCATTGCACAGACAGGAGGGGATCACGCCAGGCTGATAACAGCCCCGGAAACCCATCAGAGACACCCAGCCCCAGCCCTCTGCCTCTTGTCAAAGTTACCTGCCAAAGGAGGCTCCATTCCAGCCCTGCACCTTGTCAGCTTTTATGGTAATAGGAAACATCTGCTTGTGGGGGATGGCAAAGCAGAAGTGAAAGGGGCTGGAGGAGGGGGAGAAGGAACCATTCATAACTTTAGCTCCTCGCCCAAGGCTGTGGTGCAAGCAGGGATAGCAAAGAGGCACCCAAAAAGCCAGGGGGGCGGGGGGGGGGGGATGCTGAGGATGCTCACCCTCCCCCCCAGCCAGTTTTTGGGACCTGCTCACCTGTAGATGCAGCCAACACATGTGCTGGGTCAGTTTTCCCAGCTTCATGGGATTTCCCATTCCCCTAAGTAGGTCTCAGCTCCTATTCTGGATTCTGACAGCATCCCCCTGCCCCAGCTCCAAGGAAAGCTTTCTACAGAGGGGATCCTGAGCTTTCAGACCAGGCTCAATGTCACATCCAGGAGATAAGATCGATTCTTACCCAAAACAGCCATTCCACACTCCGAGCTGCCTGCAGAGCTCAAATCACTGCTCTGCTCACACCACACATCTCCAAGGAGAACCAGTCCCATGGAGGGAATTGTCCCCTGCTTTCCCACACCCCAAGCCATGCAGCACCCCAAATGCTCAGCTTTCCCTTAGGTTTTACACCCTCCTTAGCACTGGGAATAGAGCAGGGTGAGGATTTACATGTGTGCCCAGGACAGGTTTCTGGGAAGAGCAGCACTGCAAAGGAACCAGCTCTGTAATTGGGTTAGCTACACTCATTTGCAGGAACAGGTTGCTGTTAATGAGTTTTAATTAAAACCATCTTCACAGTGTCAGCAAGTTGAAATCAAGGGCAGCTATTACTATGGATGGTAATTCTTCTCACTGGGTAGGTAGGTAGGCAGTGGGTAGGACCAGCAATCTGCTGGCATTTCAGTTTGGGGGCAAATAAAGCAACATTTGCCAACCCACATGGTTCAAGCCCCTCTTAGACCCACACATGAAGCCCACAGCTGCCTCATTGTCTTCCAGCAATACAGATTCTTTCTTGTTCCCCCATCTCCCAAGCTTTCTCCAGGCTAATTTTAGCAACCAGCCCCAGCAGAGGGTTTCTCTGGGGCTTAATCCCACTCAAAGCAGGGGGAAGGAAGGGTTTTCCTGCGGTGGAGTCACCCTCTGCATGTTTTGGTCCCTCTAAACCTCTGGAAGAGATTTTCCTCTCCTTTTTCCCCAGCCCTGGCACTGCCCTGAGATTTCACAGCTCATTGCAGCCATGCTTTAAGTACATCTTGAGTGTTTTAAGGACGGCTCTTTTATGCTCTTTCCAGCTTTTAATCCTCAAGGGGGTGGTTTTGGGTACACCAGTGCTGCACCGTGAAATAGGATCCACACCAGGATGGTGCTGCTGAGCATCACTGGATGCAGGAGAAGATCAAGCTGATGGGAATGCAACCCAGATACAGACACTTACTGCTTGCAGAGCTGCTTAGATTCACTTTAACAGAGTGCAAAAAATGATCTCTGTCTCTATCTTTGCAGTTCTGACAGTGGGATCAGGCTCCTGGGTTGCTCAGATAAGGGATTTAATTCCCTGAGAGACAAAACCCCAGTCCAATCCATCAGTAGGAAGTGAATATTGAATTCCAGGGGCTGTTTAGGTCCATACCACTTCCCTCCTCAACCCCCAATACAAGAAGAGCTGAAACATTATGATTATCATGAGAGAAACTTCACATTTTCCTTTCCCAACCCTAAAACCCCATTTCCCACCCAAATCTATGGCTGCTGTTGGCTTTTTGTCTCCCTCTTGTGACTGGCCTTGAAAGGGTTTCCAGCCGGCTCATTGTGAGGGGGTACAATGCTCTGTTTGACACGTCAGGTCTCAGCTCCATGCCAAGGCACGAAAGGGCTGTTGTGACATCAGGTATGAATTAAAGGCAGCCCAAAGATCTGCCTTTTCCATGCAGGAATGTCCCTAAGGAGTTGAAAAGGCACAAAGCATGGACATATGCATCACTTTGGCCCATGGACCAGCGGTTGTGCTGTTTGCTGATGCTCATCTGGAGAAAAGCTGAATCTTTTAGGAAACCTCAACCCTGCCTTGCTTACCTGGAATAAAAAGACCCTGCTTTGCTATTAAATACAGGGGGAAACCTTCTGGAGTGGAGTTTTTAACCTGGATGGCTCCAGAGCAGGCTCAGGAGGTGGGTTTTGTTTGCACATGGTGCCTTTAAGACCCCGAACTGCAGCCAAAGCTTGGCTTTTCCCAGCTCTGGTCAGACGAAGAAGTGATTGGAAGCAGATGTGGGAGGCAGCATCTTGTTGCACAGAGGTGGACTGGGCACGATGAGGGGTGCCCCCCACCAGTAGCCCTGGGTTCCCATCACTAGAGGAGGAGCTGAACTCACAGGCCCTCTGTCAATGCACACGGCAGACAGACTCCTAACCCAAACCAGATGGAAGGGGATGGCTCTTTTTGGGGAGGGAATGAGGACCTGGTGAGATAAAGTGATTAAAATAGATCATCTGCAGAAAGAGAGCTGAGGTACCCTGGGGATGGGGGATGAAATCTGGGATAAAGCCTCCAGCGATGGGGGTTTTGCTGCATCTCCCTTGAAGAGATGCTTAAAACCATGCGTGTATGTCAAGCGTCTGGAAGGAAGGGGGTTTTCCATCCTGGGAAGCAGAATTAATCCGTTCTCCTTCCCAAGACCCAACTTATGGCAGGTTTGACAGTCCCCAGGTCTGCCTTTGTGCTTTCTCTCCATCCCTCACCCAGATCCTGCAGCAGGAGCCAGGCATGAAAACAGAATCCTCCTCCCTGCCCATTGCAGGGCTTCGATTTCACACAGGAAAAACCTATGAGGAGAAGTTCTAGGGAAAATATGGGGATTTTTCTTGGCTGGGGTAGAAGACAGTGACCATGTGAACTCCACATCTCTGTGGGACACAGCAGGGAGGATTTTGGGGTTACAATGGATGATGGTGCCTATCTCTTATAGAGAAAGCCCCTTAAAAAGCATGGCAAGATTTCTTCCTTTTACCTTTTAGTTCAGGAAAAGCAGAGGAAATAGGGTGGCTATGCTGCAGCAATGGCTGCTCTCCATCTACAGCACAGATTTCATGGGCATCTGTGGGAAAAGCTGCTATTTTTGCAGTGCATGGTGCAGGGGGTGGCAGCATGAGGCGCTGGGTCCAGTCAAACCTGAAGTGCAATGAAAACCCAGTCTTTAATAGGTGGTTTTTTGCTGCCATCCTGTCCCAGACAAAAAGAAAACCCCAAAACAAACCAAAATCACCCAAAACCCCCTTTTCCTTTTGCCTTCACAAGGCTGAGTCTCAACATGTACAAATTCCTTCTGCTCCCTTTCCAACCCAGCCTTGGAAAGAATCAAACCCTTGAATTAGCCAAGTGAATCGAGTGAGCTTCTGATGCACCTCATTTATCTTTGTTTCGAGCCTGAGCCCAAAAATGGGATTAAGTGCAGTGATAAACAAAAGATCCCAGGCAGCCAAGAGATTTGTGGATCTTCCCCTGATCTGAACTCGGGGCTGGATGACCTAACATTTGTTCTTTATTGTTCAATAATAGGAAATGATGGAATTGGGTATTTCTGCCACACTTTAGTGGCCGATTAAAATAGCCTGGAGGAGACAGGAGGAAACTGGCCACTGATCTACCTTAGTTTGGGACAGAAACAAAGGATCTTCTCCACTCTGTTAGTGCAGAGGGGTTGCAGCTCCCATCTCCACTTTGCCAGGCGTTTCCCTGCCTGGATCTCCCTGTCTGGAGTGGGACCAGGGTTATGTAGAGTGCAAGGATTGGGATGAGAACACTCCTGAAGCTTTCACAGCCTGCCTGCAGACCCTTTGGCTATCTTCATCCATCACCCTGGGTCCAGCCAGGGTAGATAATCCACCAGTTCCAGGAGACCTCTGCCTGCAGACTCTTCCTGATGCCTTGCAGACACCCAACTAAATCCCTCTTTCTCCCCTCCAAGCCTCCAGTCAGCATTGTTCTGCCTCGCAAACATTCCCACCACCCATCTCTATTTTGTGTTCATCAGAGGATTTTGGGTGCTACAGAGCTACTGCTTACACCAAACATGAGCAGCAAAAAGATGCTCTGGGTCTGGAGGGTGACACAGCACATGGAAATGCATCCCCAAACCTTCTCAGCAGTGCTTCTGGTTTGGGAATAACTGAAGTCCTTTGCTGGGATAATAAGAAATTGGGGGTTCAAAGCCCTTGAGCTAAGTGAAAACTTTCCAGCAGTTTTCGCCTTTCACATTTGGCTTTTCCCTGAATGAAATATGTCCCTTTGTCTGGAATTTCCTGAGAGGAGCACAGAAAACCATAGACATGGGTTGAAAAATTAAACCTCATCTCTCCAGTTCTCTATTTTTAAAGAAAACTGTTTTGCTGGATGATTTTAAAGGTTTCATTAAAAATGAAAAGGATTCAACCAACACCTTTCTAACTAAAAATAAAGAGATATATTCCTTTAAGTCAGCAGCATTTGCAAACAGTGGACCTAAGGAATACATCTTTACAAGAAGATAGATGCTTTTCACGCCGTGATTTTCCTTTTCCCTTTCATCTGTTAGGAATTGGGTTTTGTGCTTCCAGCATCCCAAAGCACCCCAATGGAGTGAAGCCATGCTGGAGGCAGGAAGAAGAGGAGAAGGTGGGTTTCTGACCCCAACCCTGAGGCATCTCAGTCCCTATAACCACTAGATGGTGCCAAGAGAAAGAGCGTGGGAGAAAGAGGGTGGGAGGAAGGGGGGATGTTGAGCATCGTTACCAAAGCTGAGTCTGGACCCATCTGCAAACTGCTGAGCCAGGCCTCTGGCTGAGGAATGGGCGTTTTGAGGCTGCAGACTTCCCATACTGTGTCCATAGGGAGGTGGGAGTCTTTGCTTCGGTTATGGAACACTTAAGACCCATCCAATGGCTGTACTGGGTGATGCAGGTATAATGGAAAAGTGCTTTGATGGTTCATATGGGTTTGCAGGTTCATTTCACTGCATGCAGTTGGGTTTTCATCAGGGGTGTGTTCTGCACTCCTCCTGTCTCTATCCCTATCAGATGTCCCTGGTTTCCTCAACATATCTTTCCAGAGCATGGAAAGACCTCTGCCATCATGGTGGAAACTTGTATGGGTCCTGGCTCACTTATCTATGGAGATGCCTGAGGAATTTAAGTGCTCCCCCCACTAGCTGGGCACCCAACAGAGTAACTACCTTCCTCACTGCCATCTATGAGGAAAACTGCCTACAGCACAGGCATGCCTTAGGACTTCCCTGTAGTCAGTAAACAGAACTGGAAACGTGTCATGGGGACATGTCTCCAGGTCCCTGTCCACCCCTGTCCTTTCTCTTTGGCAGTCCTGGAGGTCACTTTTTATACCCTGTATCATCCGGGTTGGAAAATGGATGAGAAAACAGCGCTGGGCTGGATTCTCCATCTGCAGCATTCCCAGAATTTGGTAGTTTCTTCTCATTTTTTCCCCTCCTTCACCCTTCAGTCAATAGCAGGGAAGAGCAACGTGTTTCCAGAGGAGAAACCACTTGAACTTGCTTGCCAAGCCAAGGTGAAACCCTCCAGGGTTCATCACTCATGTTTGGATACCGCTCAGCACCGAACAGCCATTTACCATGGCTTAGATACACCATGCCTTGATGTTCCCATCTCCGGTACCCAGAAGCTTCCCCTCTTTTTAAGTCAGGTACAAGGGAACAGATCAAGCTCAGAGCCGAAGCTCAGGGAGGAAAACCTCTCTGCTAATAAGCATCTCCCTCCTCGCCCCTTGGCCCGCACGGCTCCATGCCCGGAGCCAGCTGCGGCGTGTAGGAGAACACGACCCTGTCATGGCTGTCTGCGCTGTGTTATTGTTAGTGTTACATTACAAATCCCCTTTCCATGCGGAGGTCCCGGGGGGGTCATAAACGGGGGGAAGGTCAGGACCCTGCCAATAAACAGGACCCTCAGCCCCATCGCGGCCTCCCCGCAGCGGCTGGAGCCATACAGATGGGATTTACCTGCCTGTTTGCAGACGTGGTCCTCCAGATCCTGGCTTCAAGACGATCATCGGCCATTCCCATCCAGCCAGGAGACATAAATCCTCTTGGACACACAGCACAGCAGCAGCGAGGGGTAGCTGGTGAAGCTTATAACCACTTGCAGCTCAATCTGTAATTAACCATTGTAATTAACCAGAGATGAGGCTTTTAAAAATAGGTATAAGCAGGAATTGTTGGGTTTTCCTTACTATTAGTTTATGTGTTTGGCCAGTGTTGTTGCCAAGAACTGGTACCTAGTGCATATTCCCTGTGCAGCTCTGTGGCTGTTCATTGGCATGGAGCACCCTCAAATACCTTAAAACAGAATCAGATGGGGATGGAAACGTGAGGCTGATGCTCTGGGGCTGTTCCTTGTGCACAGCATTGGGTGGTGTTTGAAAAGCTTTTTGACATCTCTAATGCAAAGAGGATTTTGGAGACAGGCTCCAATACGTATGATCCTGAGCAGCAGCAGGGGAAGGATTGATGGCAAGATTCCTGCGGGAGAAGATGCCATCAGATCCCATTAGATACACAGCAGCCCATGAGCCTTATTGCCAGTGATGCTGAGTGGTGAAGCAGAAGAGGGTTCTTTTGGGGTAGGATGCTCTCAATGCAACGAGCCACGTTGGCTGTTTTAACCATCTCATTTACATTGCATCTCTCTGAAAAGCAAACACTGTAGATGCAGCAACAAGATTTCTATGAGTCCTCTCGTGCTGAGGTCCTGAGTGTTACCATGTACACCCAAAACACCCGAGGCAAACAGTGTGGTGACTCAGAGGTATGTGTGAGATCAGTTTCGGATAGATGTGAAAAGAGCTCCCTGTCTCATTTCTGCTTGCAAGGGAGGTTGGTAACCTCCTTTTTGAAAGGCTTGGCCATCAAGATAAAGAGACAAACAGCAACAGAGGACCCTGCAACAGTCAAAACAACATAAATAGGTGCAGAGAGATAGGAACCGCAAGAGTTGTTACCAGGGGTTGGTTGGATTGGTGCTTCTGCTCCTGTTCTTGAGCAGTTGGTTCAGTTGATAGTGGAGATTCAGATGGAGAAGAAAATGGCTCTTTGGGGCTTCGAATCCTTCTTCCAGATTGCATTTGCGAGTAGACATGGAGCATCTTCCCCCTAAAAACTGTCAGATAGATGCAAATCTATTGAAAGGGGTTGAGCTGGGAGATGAAAACACAAGAGCTCCTGGCCTAGATGCTGCAATAAGCTTTATTGGGGGGGGGGGGGATTAATCCACTTGTAGATTTGATTGCATCATTTTTCACAGGAGGGTAACAAAGTCATAATGCACTTTGCAAGGGTGAAAAAAACCCTGTTTGTAGCATAGGGAAACTGAGGCACAGCACAGGGGACTTGACTTGCTTGTATGGATGGGGTAAATCGTGCCCAGCTGCAATATTTCATGTTTACTGGAGGATTTTGGAGCTCACTCTTATGGTTTTGGAGGAGTAGATCAGGGGTTAGCAATAAACCAGTAAGAATATAGCCTGGGACTGACACTAAGGAGGGGAGGAAACTGTGTTTAAAAGGTCAGGTTCATCTCCAAAACTGCAAACCTTTGTTTATTTTACCCAAGTCCCCCTTTTCAGAAGGCAGCTGATACAATCCCATGTAAAGTTGCATTTTTAAAGCCATTTTTCATGTTCATTTATCCAATAAATGCTGATAAATGAATTACAGAGTATGTTCAGTAAAGAACATATAAGGCATCCTCACTGAGTCCTTTCTGCTCCTCAGTCAACTGGAGAGCTCTGCCCAGGAGCATCAGCAACTTCAGATGAAAATAAACTCTCCTCTTCCTCTCCATTCACTTTTCCTCCCCAAAGAGGCTTTTCTTTAGAAACCAGAAACCTCCAGGACCAGAAATATTCCACACTGCTGGCTTTGTTTTTATGGGAAAGTTGGAAAGAGAGGACCCAAACCCAATGACAATTTGCATTTAGTAAAATCCCGATTTTCCACGGATACATTCGTTATTTTTTTCATCAGCCACAAAGCTTTTCCCTCCATGAGAAAATGTTTTAAAGGCCCCAGAAGAAAGGATTAATCTGGGCTCAATTCAACCTAAATACCAATAAAAAGCAAAGAGCCTCCACCTTTCTCAGCCTGGTTTGCCAAGCAGCAAAGGGCTGAAGCATCCTGGGGACTGAGGACTTTGTCTTCATCCCCTTTTTGCCCATCTTCACACTGAAAAACGGTTTAGTAACAAAACCTGGTGTAATTATATCCCCTCCTCTGCTACTACAACCTTCAACAGTCTCTAAATGAATGGGCTTAGTCCATTTGATCCCCATTTTCTCTCCGGCTCCATTCCCCCCGTCCCAAATTTCCTCTTCCCCACCTCATAAAGGGATTTTCTCCCCCAGAAATGCAGTTACTATTTTACTGATGGGGTCAGGACCTTTTGTTTTTTTAACTCCAATTTATTGCCCCCCAGGGAGTGAAGCTTTCCATCTGGGGAGACATGTAATGCAATCCAAACATAACAGCGTGGCTTGTTCCCCGTCCCTGTGCCCCGAATCCCCATGGAGGGACCACTGCCACCCCAATACAGAGATGGAGAAATGGAGATCAATGCTAAAACCCCGCACTGAAACACCCTATCCATGGGTGCAGATCATCAGGGCATGGGCATGAAGCCCCCAGGGGCTGTCAGAGCAGCACTATTGCACATAAAGCTGCATGTTTCCTATGAAAACCTGGGGTGGGATATGCTGGACAGGGTGGCTGGGATGGGGATTATTTTATTAGCTATGGTCTACATAATAAACAACCCCCAAATATACAAGGAGGATGCTTTACAAGTCACCTTTTCTCATTCTCCCCTTTGTTAAATGGTTGCAGCTTTCAGCCAGGAAGTCAAGTTAAAGTATTACCCCTTGTAACAACTAAGCCAAATAAACATCTATTTGGTTTAGAAACGTGTCTTGGAAAGAGACAAAGTAAATCACCATTCCTCAAAGCTCCCAAAGACCCCATTGGAACATCATTATCCTTTGAAGTAGGAAGTGGGAAGAGTCAACGTTAGACAAGAGCCCGGTCCCCACATAGCCCTGTTTCTCCTTCCACTGCATCACTCCTCCTTTACCGTTTTGAAAGGGGTGGTTTTCAGTTCTGAAATGACTGCTCACTCACTGTTCGTTGCTTCAGAAGGTGCAGAGAGGAAGGTCTCAAGCGGTCAGGTTCACTCTCTTTCCATAGGTTTGCTTTAAGAAAAGAAGAAAGAAAATAGGATTTGGGCTTTTTCTCCTCATTTAAGGAAAAACAGCAGGTAAAATATTAAAATTGCCTCTTTTTTGGTGGCTGTTTTTGAAAGCAGAGCTGACCCTCTCCGCAGCCAACACCACTAGAGGGCCCAAAAAGTGCTTTCAAGTGATGCTGGTGTTTTCCTATATGTGTTTTCCATATCCACTGCGTGAAGACCGGCAGGGCTGCTTGTGCATCCCCCAACCCATCCCGAAAAAGTGATAGTTTAAGGAAAAGGAAAGAGTAACAGCAGTTATTTGGAAGGGTTTTGCTGTAGATACCCCTCCAAGTCTCCTGCAACAGTCTATCTCATGCATTTAAACCCTGTTTACAATTGCCATTGTATTTGTATGTATCTATAATCTGTACTCCGGGTATATTTGTAGCTATATCATTAACTTTTTTGGATCAATACAACTTGCATGGATGTAATTCTCTTTCTTAGCGGTGGGATTTATCTCCTGGGCTGGAGCAGCCCCATGCTGACCCTCCTGCCATGGTTAATGCCCGTGGGCTGTGGGACCCCACTGGCTCCAGGCAGATGTGGCTAAAAATGGATGTAATTATTTCTCCTGGGGTTTTTTAACTGCTTTTCCACATTCCTCCATGAAGTAAAAAAGGGAACAGCTTTTCCTGGCATTCTTCTGCTGTGATATTTAGTTTTCAGTCTATAAAATATAGAGGCAAAGACCCCACAGGGGCGGACATGGGGGTATTTCGGCTCCTGCCCTAAGGACCTGAAGGGATGCCAGGAGATGCTATCCCAAGGCATTTCCAAGCTGTCATCTCTAATTGATATCTGTGCCTCCAACATCCTCTGCCCCCTCTCCAATGAACCCTGTCATTTAGCTAATTCCCAAGGAGGGACACAGGCATTAAGAGCAAGCGGCATCTCCTCAGGGACACCATTAAGGAGAGATGGAAAATGTGATCTTTAATATGGGCGGTGATGAGGGAAGAGCAAGAGAAAGGGAGGGGGTGTGAATTAGGATTTCCCTGTCTTGGGGAAGGTGTTTAGCCCATGCTCTTGCAGGTGAGTTCAAGGTGCTAAGTCCAGAGACCAAAACAATTACCCCAGCCCAACTTCTGACCTGAATTAGGGAATTCCAGGGCTATATTCCTTGAGCTTTCCATGCTGCTAGCAGTGATGCTCAAACACTTTCACAAGCAGTGGTTAAAAAGTTCCTTCAGTCAGGAAAACCAGTCCCAGGGAACATTTTGATGTCCAGTGTGTCTCTCCAAAGGGTAAGAATGGGAAATCAATGTATATGAAGGTATTGGAAGCACAGGCTGCTCTCTGGGAGGCAGCTCCCAGTGCTTCCTGAGCATCCCTGGCCAGGGGACTATGCAACACCAGATAGGTACATTAGTACAAGAAGGAAGAGAGGAAAAGATCTATTTGAAGTAATTCTACTTTTAAACAATTGTACTTATTTTCTACCTGTTATTACATATTCAATTCAAAGTTTCACAGCCTTAAAAAGCCCTGGTGCTCAAAGGGATGAGCATCTCCTTGTTCTGCTAATAGAACAATATTCCATAGCCAATGAAACACTTACGGTCTCAAGGCTCTCCTCCAGCATTATCACAATGCTCTTGGTGTCTGTCACAAGCGGCCAAGATGTTTCCTGCAATTCTTGCTGGCCCTGACCTGACTGTTGTTTTGACTCCTGATGCTCAGCACCCACTGCTGCGGCTATCACTGACCTTCCCTGCTGAAGCCAGGCTGAGCTGCAGCATCCCCATTTATCCAGGTTTATCTGTCAGTGGCTCTCACTTCCTTTGACGTCTTTAGATCAGCATGGAGCAGAGGTGGCTTCATCGGGTGGATTATACAGCGTGGGAGCATCACAGCCTTCTGTGTCCTCAGAAATCATGGCTACATGTACTGGTAACCCCACAAGGTGATGGAGAAAAGCAACCTAAGATGTTCACATCATTCATGAGCAGCTCCCTCACTACCAAACACCTCTATTTAAAACTGCACTGATGCAAGGTCTTGGCTAGATTTAGGGGGTCTTGCAAGACTTGCTGTGGAAGGTGTAACCCTTCACTCCAGGAATGCTCAGCATGAAACCATGGTGGTATCTTGGAGAGAGGGGCTCTTTATACAAGCGCCTGTAGAGATAGGACAAGGGGGAATAGCTTTAACCTGACAGAGGGGAGACTGAGATGAGACATTACGAAGCTCTTTGTGAGGTGGTGAGGCACTGATCATGAGCCTATGATCTTAACACCAACACCAACAGGATGCTTTGTCCCTTGCCAAACCAAACCCCCAGAATCCAGCCCACACCAACCTACCCAACCCTGTAAGGAAACCAGTACAGCTCCCAGCACCCCCATCTGCATCTCTGCGTTACCGCCCGCCACTGTGGCCTTTTCCATCCTCCCCACTCCCTATTGTTCACCAGAGCCCGGCCCTGACCCCGGGTATTTATAATCCCCCTTTCCGGCACGGCATTGTGTGCCGGCAGCCCCGGCGCGCTCCCCACGTCCTGGATGAGCTGAGGCTTGACTCCTTGCTTCCTCGCTTTCCTGTTTACGGGGCTCAGCAGGAGCCGATCCTGGCCTGTCCTCAGAGACCTCCATCAGATCCTATTCAGCCTTCCAAAGGAGAGCAGGACCAGCAGATTCATAAGGCCCCTGAAATGTGGGAAACGATGGTGATCTGGGATGTGCTGTGTCGTGATCTGAGACTCGCTGTTTCAGATGGATTCTGAACATGGCAAAGCCATCAGACAAATGTAGAGACAGGTTTGCTGAAGATTCATTTCTGTTTCTTGCTGGGCTATGCCAGGTCCTCAGGCTTCTTTTCTCATATGTTTAATGCATTCCATTATTACCTTGGACTTTGAGACAGAGAGTTGATATAAACCTGTAACAACACAGAGCAGGAGGAAACGAGCTGTACCTGAAACATGCTTTGAACAAAGATGCTTCCTTTGAAGCAAGTTCTGTGTTGCTGGTTGTGAATGACAAGTGCTCTGAACAGTTATCTACTAGAAAGGGAGAAGCTCACTTGGAATAGCCTTGTACAGAGTCTCATCTCCCTCCCCTCCTCATCTCCCTCAATTCCAGTTGGTTTTGCCTGGATGAGTGGATGAGCATGAGGGTTCCCTGACCATCACCATGACATTGTCCTGGCAGAGGGGGAGGCAAGACACAGGAAAAAGGCATTTTGCTCACACCAGAAAGGGTAAAATTGCATAAAGGAGAAAACCCAACCCTTGGGTTTGCTCCAAAAAGGTTGTGATCACCAGGCTGGGCAGAAAGGTAGCCAGTTCCAACCATCGTCCTCTCTGCACTGCACAGGATGAGGATTTATCCCTGTTTTTAACACTACTTTTACTTACTGAGACATTACTAACCCCATCATTTGCAAAGGTCACCCACAAGGCCCAGCTATGTCCTGCATCCACCATCCCCACTAGCACGGTCCCCTCTCACCACCCGACACCCCCTGGTGCAGTCCCAGCAGAGGGAATTAAACAAAGCCAAACAAGAACCCTCCCAGCGTTAATCTAAGCCTTGCAAAACCTGGGTGGAGCAAGCGCTGCAGGAAACCCCCATTCAAAGCCATTCATTAGTCAAAACTCTGTATAAATAATTATCTTTGCTGCCTGCTCCCCAGCCCTCAACCCCTGGTGCAGGCAGGGATGTCAATTCTCATGTCTGCTCATTGCTGGAGGAACAAGAGTGGGTTTTCCCCCTCCGACATGCAAACAGGGATGTATGAACAATAGCCTTGCGTCAGGAGCCTCATGAAGCTCCAGTATCTGTGTTTTCATTCCCAGTCCTGACCCACCAATGGTGAATCCCACCCCCCCAGATCTGACCTGGAGCCCTGGCTGCGCTGTCAAACGTGCAGAGCCCACGGCTGTCACTTAACGTTTATCCTTTATCTGCCTATAACAGGCGAGGCAAATATACTTCCAGATGTTTCCTACCCCAGAGCACAGCCCAAGGTTTTTGGGTTTTTAGTGCTGGAATGTCTGCTCTGCCAAGCTGGCAATGGGCTCATCTGTGGGAGGGAGCAGCTGCCTGCAAACAGAGCTCCTATTAATCAATGTTTAATATAAAGAGAAAATCCCATGTGCTTTCTTATTTATCAGGTCATTGATAACATTATTTGTGGCGTTTGGGGCAGGGGAAGGGGACGGATAATAGGAATAATGCCCCATAAGGGAGTCAGTAGAAATGTCACCATATCACAGCAGCGTTCATCAGAGGTGGCTTTTGCAAGGAAACCAAATTTCCTTTGTGGAGGATGGTAACACAATGGAAACCCAGCTGAAGGCTGGTAGGGAAGGGATCAAAGCAGCTCCCGATAGGGTTTTGATTGTGTGACTATTTACTCACCTGTTAGACCTGCTTCAGCCAGTACAAAATGAGCTTTGCCTTTGCACTGCACATCCATTTGCCAGTGTAAATCCCATTACCTTCATCCTCTTGAAACTCCTCCTGCAAACAGGCAGCATCTGGGGAAGGGATTTCTTGCAAGCAGGGTGGCAAAGGAATACCTGAGGTTTGTGTGATATGGAAGTTTCAGGCAGGGACATATATTCTTTCCGGACAAAAGGATGGTGTAAAGAGCTCCTCCATGTCCAGAGGAGACTTCCCAAAGCCTTCATGCACCATGGGACATCAAGCTCAGCTGGGTTCACAATGGACCTGAAATAAAGTGGGTGGAAAGGAAAAGCTCTTTTACTGACAGGTTAGTGGTAGCTAAAGGAAGTGGAATTTCCCTTTATTTATATCCAGGTCATTAGAAAGAAACACTCAAGGGTTGTTGGTTTCTTTATCTTGTGGTCATCTAGATGAAAGCGCCATGTGAGGTGTGTACTTGTGCTTGTTTGCTAAGGGAGGGATCCAACTTGCTACAGGTCCCTTTACATTGAGACATCTCTTCAAGGTGAATGCCCTGGATCCCATCGGCACACAGCTCCAAAGCCAGCATCCTGAGGCTACTGGAGGAGTTTCAAAGTGCCTTGCAACCACTGAGGCTGTTGGATGGAGGTGCTCCCACCTGCCATGTCCTTATCACACTGAGCAAGCAGGGTTTGGGCTGCCTGGGCAGAAAACTGCTGCAGGTTTCATTCCCATCCCACCCCCAGCCTTTCCTGTGATGGAGAAGAAATAAATCCCATCTCTATGGCCATAACACCCATGGGGTTCAACCCCTCTTGGATCATAGGAAGCCCTCGGAGTGTGTCCCAAGTCCATCTGGCTGCACAGAGCCACGTCGCAGCCTCCCACACGCTGCCCTCGCCTTGCTGCTCTGAGTGACTCAGGAAACCAGAGCCTCCCTGTTTGTAAACTCAGCAGCTTTTATCTGAGCCCTGGCCCCAGCACGGGGTGTGGGGGAGAGGACACAAGCTGCTTTGTTGCACAGGCAGGCAAGGAGGAAGGTGGCATCGGACCTACAAGGTGTACCTAAGCCACAGTTGGATTCGTGGAGGTCACACAGTGCTCATGTAAACCCACCCATTCTACCATTCAGGTACCTCCTGTTTAAGCTCAGCCAGGTCGTGACATGATGCTTGGCAAGTTCTCTCTGGTCTTTGAGTTAGAAACTTTGTAGGAAGAGATTCTTCACTGTGAGGGTGGTGAGACACTGGAACAGGTTGGCCAGAGATGTGGATCCCATCCCTGGCATCCCATCAAGGCCAGGTTGGACGGGGCTTGGAGCAAACATCTCTAGTGGAAGGTGTCTTTGCCTGTGCAGGGGGTTGGAACTGGATGAGCTTTAAGGTCTCTTCCAACCCAAACCATTCTATGATTCCATGATTTTACAGATGGGGAAACTGAGGCAAGGAGTTGCAAGGGAAATACTGAGACTCTGTGGCCTAAAAACCCTGCCTAATCTTCCAGATTGATTTAGAAAGACACCTTCATTCTGTGTATGTGGTCCAGGCCAGTGGCTCTCACCAGAGACAGGCTGGACGTGGCTTTCTTTTCTGCACATAGGCAAATGCAAGGCAATTTAGCTCAGGCCTAACCACACTGTGCTCTCGTTCTGCTGCTGAGAGGCTGTTGGCTCTGCAGTCTCACCACAGCAGAAGCAGAGAGCAAAGGCTTTGCAAGGCACATCTACCCATCCCCACCTTCCCCTGGGCTTGGCCTTGCAATTTCTGCTACAGGAGGTCCCATATTTGTTTTTAATATAACAATAAGATGTTGAGGACAGTGCTGTAGCACTTGCAAAGGTGGTTCTTCCCTGGGAAAGAGATTGGCATGGGAGCCTTGGTGGGTGGCTCTGGGCAAAAGCCTAGCTTAAGACCATGGAAATCCAATGACAAACCTGGTTCTGGAGATGTTTAGTTTAAATCCACCTTTCTTGGGAACATATCCAAAATTACTCATTGATATCTTCATGCCAGCATCACTGCAATGCCACCAGGCATAGAGAAGCACCCCACAGGGAACTTGTCTGATTCCTGCCTCAGTTTCCCCATCAGTTCAGTTGGGATTAATGATCTTTTCCACCCCTGCTCAGTGAATGCCGGTGTGGCACAAGGGATTCACATGATAAATATGCTTTTTGAATGCCCCTTCTGCCGTTTAACATCTTCATAACAACAGAGCCAGAAGACGGTGTCTCTGAACCACAAGCCATTAGAAAACCATTACGAAGCTCTTCGTGGGGGAACATTGTCTTGTTTTGTTTTCCAGTGTTTGCTTTTGTTTTTCAGTGCACTTCAAAGCTTTGGTGAATTTCATCTGGTCCCTGGTGGTGTTTATCCCCTTCCATCCACATGCTGGGGGTGCAGAAGGGCCGTGTATCTGCCAAGTGTCATGTGCAGCTGGGAGACGTGACCTGCCAATACTGATACATCATTAATAACAGCAAAGGGTGCTTTGGAAAAAAGAAGGAATTCCAGAGAAACCAAGGAGTAAAACAGGATAATGCAATGCCCTGAACTGCCTTGCGTGTTGGAAAGAGCTGGGATAAACCTCTGGTGGGTTCCCTGTCCTCTGCAGCCCTTGGGGCAGGACCACATGTCGCATCTGCATAGCCCAGACATAAAGACTAAGTTAATTTGGGAACTACAGGATAAGTTTCCTCCACAGGTCAGTTCATTAGATCCTCTAAAGCTTATAAATCTATTAACTCAGGGCTGCTAAGCTAATTATGGCTGGTTACACTTTCAGCTAATAAAGCATTTGTCATTTTCAAAGCAGGGGGGAGTTTTTCTTCAGCTTAACCAAATCTCAGTGACAGCTCCTTCAACTAAAGAGATTCCCAGAAGCTTCTTTTGCCAGAGGTAAGACAAATCTGATTAGGTGAGATGATAAAAAGTTGCATTCCTGTAGTTTTCCTGGCTGGAGCGTAATGTGGTGGATGGAAGTGCTGCATGGCTGTATCATTCCCAGTGGTGGGGATGGAGCTGCAAGGGAATTCTGGGCTTGAGCATGCTGAGACTTGTTTGGCACTTAGATTCGAGGGGATTCATCATTTTGGCTTCATCCTTAATCCAAATCTTGCTGAGCTTTGAAGGATTCAAGTTCACCTGGTATTTGTTCATCTCCCTGTTTGCTTAAGACATGTTTAATTCAGCAAAGGATAAAAAACCTTTCGAATGGGTTTCTGCATCTACAGACAGCTTCCTCCCTGCTTCCATCTTCCTTTATTTTTTAATGGACTTAATAAAAAAAGGAAATGTATTAGCCAAGTCCAGCCCATGTGTTTTTAATAACTCAATTTAATTAACATCTCCCAAACTGTCTTATTAAAACTAAATTAAATCCTTATTTGAGATGTTTAATAGATCACACAGACTTTGTGCAGAGACAACTGCAGCTGTGGGAGTGCCGGAAAAGGGAGCTGTGATTTTCCTTGCTCACCTTTCTAAGGGCCAGAGCTGCTCCTTCTTCCATTTTCAGGCCACAGTCTGGGTCTCCTGCCGGGATAAATCAGTGCTAATTCACTCAGGCTGGAGAGAGCAAAGAGGTAGAAATGAGCAGTGGCTCCCCAGCTCCATAGTCTGACTTAGAAAGCCACCAAAACTGGTAACATAGCAAACTATGCTCTTGCCATGGTGTTTTCCATTTATAAGATTACTTTTTGGCTTAAAAGAAAGAGAGGATGCTCTGGTAAAGTGAGGATTATCCTCAAAATCACAGTTTGTGACACACACTCCATGTGAAGGAAGTTTGGCTTTGGGTTTTGCTGGAAAGAACAGGAAAATGACAATTTCTTTAGCAAATGTTTTCTCTCAACAAAGGAATCAGCAGGAAAATGCCAGTTCCACTGCCCTCATCTTTTGTTGATGTGCCTTTTGCTGGTGCTTCAACACCATCTTTGTGCCCTTTTCTTTTAACCTTCCTTCTTCCCTTCACCTCCTTTCTGTTTTCTGTGGGTTTTCACCTTTCCCTCTCCCCTCACCCACCTTTCAAGGATGCTCACACAGCACAAAACATCCGGGCAAGTGCTTCTGATCATGCTTTTCCCACCAGGACCTCCAAAGCCAGAGAGCCAATGAAGACGGCATCTGCTTTCCATCATACCTGCCAGGCAGGGCTTAGATCTCCTCCAGTTTAAGACATGTTGGTGCATTAAATATATCCAACCAGATTAAAACCATGTTCAAACAACGCTCACTCATGGCCCAACGGGTTGGAGTTCAAAGGAGCTTGTTCAGGGCGATGGCCTGAGATTGCACAGCCCAAAGCTCTTGGCGAGGATGCCTTAGGCCTCTTGGATGGATGGACAGGACTGAAACTGCAGTTTTTATATGGCATTTTCTGGCTCACGTCGACCACTGAGGTGATGTCAAACACATGGCCAAGATCCTCTCTTGTGTTCTGGATGGATGGTTTTGGTAGCAGGGTTCAGCTACTGCAGGAACACAGAGCTGCCCTGGTTGGATGGGGGCACCCGTAATGATGGGAATGACCAGCCCCAGGAGATAATGTCAGTCTGGAAATCATCTAAACTAAATACAGAAGACACTGTGCAAAACAGCAGATGCAAAGGCCATGGGACTTGGGGAGAGTCATGCAAGAGGGCTCAAATCCCTTAAATCCAGCTGGCCAGAGGTCACCTCTGAGAGGAGCTGGAAAATCCCATTCTCAGTGCGTGTATGAAGCCTGTTTTCCTTGGGCACAAAGCAGAAGTGTAAAGTCTTTGGTTCACTTATTTCAGAGCCCAGAAGATGCCCCTTATCCATCAAAAGCAACACAACTTGTCAGCCAGGAACTTGGGGCACACAAGGGAGCGCTGCCAAGATGGGTCAGACACAAGGACTCCAGCACTTGGGCAAAGCAGTGTTTTAAAGCACATCTTCACCACACAGTAATCAGTTAAAAAGCCGTTGTTTCATCATTTGCTTCAAGAGTGTAACTTTAAGCCAGCAGCTGGGCGTTTTGCAACTCTGTTGACAATGATTTTCCAACCTCATGTCCATTCCTGCTGACGTTGGTGGAGTTATATCACCTGGAAATGTGCTCCAAATGTGTGCGTTGTTTACTGAGGAGTTTTAATCCTCCATTTACAGCTCCTCTGATGCACGGCTGCACTGAAATCAGCAAAGGCATCTGCAGAGAGAAATAGAAAACCAAGGGGAAGGAGATTTGAATCATCGCGTGCTGGAAAACTTCTCTCATCTATTTGTTCCTGGGCCTGACATCTCCAAAGGAAAAGAGCAAGAACAACCAGCCACTTCCCAGACTCCAAGAAGGGTCTGAAAGGTTAATGCTGGCACAACTTTACCATCAGCCCTTCTGGAAGCTGTATCCCCACCGGAAAACTTTATCTTTGGTTGGGTCCATTATCTTCGGTTGCATTGGAGTGTCCCATGGTGCTACAGGGAAGGGTGAGGATTAGCCCCTGTGCTGTGTTTGTACCATAAGTCCTCTTAATGGTGGGAGATAACGATCGTGTGATAATTGCCTCGGAGCAGGGAAAGATAAATGCTCCTGGTTTCTGTGCCATGGCTTGTACAGCTCCTGCCTTGTGCTGGTGCTACTTGGGAAAACACTCCCTTTGCCCTAAAAGCATTAAAAAGATTAATACAAAGCACACAACACCTTCCTGGGGCAGCCCATGGCTTCTCCTGATGAGGGTTTTGGGGTATTCCTTCTCATCATGCAGTTATGGTTTTAGGGAGGTGTGGTGTGTGGTGATAGCTTCAGCAAATGGTAGCATCTCCACTGGGTTTGGCCTGGTAACTCTGAGTGTTTTGGGTCAAACACGGTGTTGCTTCAGAGCTAGAGCTCTGTTTAGAAGCATGATGGAGAAACTGAGCTCTGCAGCTTTTACATCTGTTATTTTCTTTCTATGAAAGGTTCTTACTTCTTGGTATGAAAAATCTGCTTTTTCTTTTCCCCATAATTCAGAGTAACAGCTCTTGGTTGAAGCCGAGTGTTACCCTTCCTGCATCCCAAGGAAGCTGCTGCCATCATTAAGGACACACTTGCAGGAATCCAGGCAAAAGAGTCTGTTTTAAACCCCCTTTCTTCTCTCTGCCACCTCTGCCTCCTTCCTCTGTTTCTTCTCTTCCATGAGCAGTTCGTTGTGAGCAGGGTTCAACTTTTCATGTTCAAATTAACTTTTCCTTTAGAAGCAGAAATATTCAGTCTCAAAAAAAGCAGTTCTAGGAAAATGGCACCAAAAATCCCTCCCATAAATCCATGTCATCAGTGACAAATAATGGTAGAAACCCAAGCTGTGGGCAGCCCACTCGTGGCCCCACTTCTCTGCAATGACACTATGCAACCATCCTTGTCAGTCTTATTTTTGGGGGTTGGTTATTTTCTCTTCCTCTTCCTTCATGCCAAGGGTCCTTCTAATGGTGTGAGCACCACAAAGTGCCCATAGAAGTGAGGTCCCCCCATGCGGACTCCTGGAGCTTCTCCAGCAATGTGATAACCTGGGAGACGGGAGCAAACATCAAAGTTACAGGGATTAGGGGCTGGTGCACAGAAGCCAGGGGCTGGTTTCCCCCAGCATATCTCCAGTTTGAATGGGAGACGTTAATGTGGCCGTTTATAGATGGGAGCAGAGATGAGACATGTTGAAAGGGGAGAGGAGGAGGGACCCAAAATTGCTTTTGATCCCTCTCTGCCATTCGCCCAAAAGCCACCATGTGCCCAGCACCTGATAAACTCTATTTATAAACCTGGAGGAGGAGAAGGGAGGCCATAAATCTTCTTGCTTTCCTTTTCTCTATGGACTGAGAGGAAAATTGAAACCACGTGTTTGATTTCCCAGGGATGCCCTGTCCTCTTGTCCAAGCACAGATGTGGCTATGGGGACCTGCCTGTCCTGACCTGGTAACACCTGAATAAGACAGGAGGTGAAGCCCACACACTGGTGAGGGTGATATCTCATCCAGGTGAGACATTGCCCCATAAAACCAGTGGGGAAGAAGGGAACCAAACCCTTCATTTTACCAGGTAGGAACCACAGAGCTTCTGACAGGCTTATGGAAGCTGCAGTGGAATTTCTCTGTTGTCTAATAAGGGGTTGAGCTTGTGCTGCAGCCTGGCACCTCTACACTCACAATAACTACAGCTGCTGGACTCAATTCTGGGTGTAAAGGTGGGTGCCAAGAGGCAGCAAACCCACAGAACATCAGGCTCACTGGTGTGATGCACTGCAGCATGATGAAGCAAAGATGCCCCACTAAGGCAGCACTATCTGATGGGGAAAGCTGCAGGAGCAACAGGTCAAAGGCCAGTGTCACCCAATACAACCCACACAGATGACCTCGCACAGGGGTGAGGAGCACATCCAGACACCAAAACTCATCATGAGGGCACTGCAAGCAAGCAGCAGTGGAGATGGGGAGGGACTGATGCTCTGTCTGCCTATCCTGAGTGAGCCAGGGTGAAAGGGGAGATGTGCTGGGCAGAGCCAGTGACCCAAAAGGCCATGGGAGAAGCAGGACCAGATGTTAAACAGAAGCTCACAGTGTTGCTGTGGCCAACAGGAGCCTGCCCTGGAGGAAATGACCCTGCGTAAGATGCATTGTCACCAGCATTTCTTAACATGAGATGGCAGCTAACTGATTGGGATGAGCTGCCCACGGGCAGCAGCAGCTAAAAATACCAGGAGACAGTAAAACTGGCTCCTCCTGGCCCTGCAAAAACGGTGTCTTTGGGAATTTGCTGTGTGGTTTGCATGGCAATGGAGATAGGATCTTCCTCTAGTTGTTTGGGGTCTTTTTCCCATTATTCCGTTCTTTCCACTGGTGCTGGACCTAAAATGCGAAGCTTTGGGAACTGTTCTGACAAAATAACCCACAGAGAAATGCTTTTTTGGATAGCTTTTAAGGTGGGGAAACTGAGGCACAGAGCAGGGATGAATATCACCCTCCCTTCATACCCTGAGGAGGATATAAAGCATTTAATGCAAGCTTTCGTGCAATCCTGGCCGAAACAAAAGCTGCTGCCTGGCTCCCTATAGACTCCTGTGCTGCCCAAATCAGTTTGCATCCCCTTTCTCTTTGCTGGAGGGAAAGCAAATAAACCAAACCAACCAAGTCACCAAAACCCCTCCTAAAAACCCAGGTTCTCACGGCCAGCAGTGACCGGCCGGCAGCAAGAGGACTCCCCATGGTGCTTGCCTTGGAAGAACCAGGGGGTTTTATCCAGATAGGACAATGGGAGCATAAAAAGGGCTCTTTTCAAAGCCACAAGTGCCACGATGAGAGAGGGGTGCCAGAGAAAAGAATCCAGCCTGGTGAGTGGGATGTGCCGGCAACGGTGCCAATGCTTTGGCTACACGTGTGGGCATCAGGCCTGTGAGAAGCACCTTTTCAGGATGCAGTTGGGCTTGGGCACAAAATGGGGGAAAACAGTAAAAAGAAAAGAAGGAATAAAGCTAAAATATCCTCCAGCACCATCCAAGTGCTCCCTGAGCCCCCTGGGCCCGGCTGCAATAACTCAGTCAATAGGAGTGGGATTTGCAGCACTGGGAAAAGCAGTGTCTGAAGTTTCCAGAAACATCCCACAGCACCTGCGTAATATTTTTCCTTGCTGCCGTCCCCCTAATTGAATCCATCTGGGATGCAGGCTCGCTTTCAACACCGCAGCGCGTGGGCAGCAGCCATAGGGCTTTGCCCCATTTCTTCTCACAGATCACAGATAAACATGACCCCTTCTCTTGGAGAGGCTCTGAGATGCTCAAATCCATGGTGTTATTCTTAAGGGGCTTTCAATGGGGTCTTTAAGGAAGAAGTCCCTATAAACCAGCTAGCTTTCATTCTCTTTTTTGTCCTATTTTGGAAGCAGGGATGATGGTGAAGGGGAAAAGGAGGGGGCAATCACAGCTTTGCTTTCCCCCCAGGAGTGTCACTGGGGGATATAGGCACTCGCTGCCAACTCCTGTGCCTGGCTGCGTGCCTCAGTTTCCCTGCTTTGCTTGCTAAAAGCCTAGGAGAGCTTTGCCAACAAATCTATGTTTAAAGTAACACGTTCACATGCCACCTCCATGGGACCAGCATCAAACTAGCAGGAATTTAAAGCGAAAACGTTCCCCCTACACACCAAAACCTCTTCTGCAGGGGTAACTCCTACGAGATGAGGAACCGGAGCAGGGGGGTTATGGTGTTTGGAGTTCAGCATCACCCCCGGGATCAGCAGGAGGCTGGGATTGTCATCACATCTTTTAACGTGTCCATAAAACATCCAGGTTTTCTTCTGGTGGGAAAACTGCAGGGATGGAGGATGGCTGTTTCCAGGGTCTTTTCTCCTTGACTGCAATATTCTTTGTAAGGATGTCAAGCTCTGATGCTCAAAAACACCCCAGTGACTCCAGATGCTTGTGGATACCAACTTGAAAACAATCCTTTTGCTTGTTGGCACCATCTGATAAAACTGTGGAGAGATTTATCACCCCATCAAGCACCCCTGTCAATCGATTCCTAAATACTAGGGAGAGGAGAGCATTTAGCTGCCATTGCAGTGCAGCCTCATTAAGAGCTCATCTCTCCAAGTGCTTGTATGGTCCTTGTGACTGCAATTAGTCTCACGGGGATCTTTTGCTGAGTTCATCCTTTATACACAGCTGGAGAAGGGGGAAAGATCCAAACGTGAGATTCCCAGGGATGGAGAAAGGTGGGGAGCAAGGATTTACACCCAGTACCTGAATGACACATCTCCTTCTCTTGGTGAAGGGGTTGGGATGAGATGCTTTAAAGTCAAGCACCTGAAGTGATGGGACTCATGGAGGTCTCATAGGAAGTCACAGCTCTGATGCCACCCCAACACCTTTTGATCCAGGGTGCCATGAAACCTCTCACCAACTGGATCCTAGGAAGCTTTTCTCCCCCCCAGTCCAGCTAAACCTTGTGTAGGGAATGGAAGAGACAGGCAGGGAGGGAGGCAGAAGAGGGAGGAAGAGGAGGGAGGCAGAAGAGGGAGGAAGAGGAGGGAGGATCGTGCCCAGCAGATCGCTGAGGTTTCTGCTGTTGTTGTTTCTATTTTTACCCCCTTTATGCTTATCCAATTTCAAAATTCCACTTAATAAAACAAACCCCAAGCAGGAGCCCTGCCTGGAATTTCTTTCATGCCCCGTTCTCAGCCTGCGTGCGTATTTCCCAACGCGTCGTCAAGGGTTGCATTGACTCAGCGGGGACAAGAGCCAGCTCTGGTTTCTATTACCAGTGATTAATGCCAGGGAACATGTTCAGACTCCCAGGGCTTACACGCTGCTCAGGGACTCAGGGAATTTTTGGTACCAGCACTGGTAAAACCCTTCATTCCTGTGGGGCAGCTGAGTTCACGTTACCCACAGGCATTGGGAAGTTGCCTCCCCAGGAGGGTGAGAGCAAGGCACCCTGAGTCCCCTTCTGCTGCTCTCTGAGAAGGATTTCTTCATGCTTAGGTGGTTTCTTCCATGGGAAGAATACAGGGATGAATAGGAAAGAGTTTTGTGATGGCAATCACAGAATGAGGTGGATCGAAGCAGTGTTCCTCCTTGCCTGAGTCCTGGGGACACCCAGAAAGCCAACTCCATGTCCAGCATCCCTCTCACCCCCAGAAGTTCTCAGCTAAAACATGTTTTGATTTAATTTGGTTCCTCTCCACCCCCACAAAGTTGTAATTTTTCAGCTGAAATTTGAACTTTACCCAGTTTACTCCCACCCAGAGAGAGTTTCTGTGGAGGTCTGCGTTGATTCCTTCCCCTCTTTAGTAGCGTCAATTGTCTCAAGGCATTATTTCCTTTTCCAGGCATGCAAATTATGCCCATTTTCAGGCTTTGCTTTCATTCAGCAATCCAAGTGACCAAAAAGCTGGCAGAGCCATGGGCCTTCAGGGTAGACATGTCCTAGGACATCCTAGAGCATCCGGCACGGAAGAGGAGAGCAAGCTGGGGCTGTGTTGGCCCATTCAATTCTGCTTGAGGTCATGGTTCCTTGTGTTCACCCTCCATTCCTGGAAAGCAGATGGATATTGTCTTCTCCATCCTGCTTTTCAAGCCAGGCTTCTTGCTTCCCAGCCCAGCCCATTCTCTCCTGCATACAGCCTGAGAAACCAACCCAACCCCAGCTTTGCTCTGCTGGTGATGGGGATGAAGAACCAACATTGCCTCCTCCAAACCATGCTCCTAAATAATAACACACACACGGAGCCACATACTTCCCACTGACTTCGGCGAGACCTTTTGTCTGCTTCCCCCCGTGTCCTTCATGGGGAGAGAGAAAGTGGTGGGAAAGTTATTTCCCAGGGCACCCAGCTGGCTGCAGCAGCATCTTTAGGCTTGGAACAATGCTTGGAAGGGAAGATGGGAATAAATAGACCGGGATGACGGTGTACGGACTCATCCAAGCAGCAGCAGAGCATAGTTTGTGGTGGAAATGTCCTACAGTTATTTCCTACAGAAATCTGGTTTAGGTTAGGCAGCCTTGTAGCAGGCTGAGATCTTCACAACTCCCAGTCCCTTTGCTGGACTTTCATTCATTTACTACCAGCTTTTCGGCTACAGGCTTTGCTTTTCCTAAAGGAGATCTATTGGCCTCCTCCCTGGCTGGTTTTCCAAGGGATGTTCCCCAAAATGCATCTGCTAGAGCCCAGGATTTCACCCACAGGAGGACACCATGAGATTCCTCATCAGGACACACAGGGCTGGAGCCCTTCAAGGCTTTGCTCTTACCACCCATCAGATCCCTGTGTTGGGGTCTCAAGAACAAGTCAGGGATTTGACAGCAATTTTGGTGGCTGAAGTTGGGTGAGATGAAGCCCAGACCACATTCATCATTCATAAGCACACATGGGAAGACACCAGCAAGTTTTCCCATTGCACCTTATGTTGCTAAGCTTATACCCACCTCTCCATAGCTCCATTCCATACTCATAACACCAAGGCCTAAGTGTTGCATCCTCTCCTTTGAATGGCTGTAAGCAGCCTTGCTTTTCCCAGACCACGTCATCCATGTTCTCTGAGAAGCATCTGGAAGCTGAATGCACAGAAGTTGGTCTGTCAAAAACCACAAGTCATTTTTATCCACCACCAGAAACTTCTGTGTTTATTCCTGTAGTTACAGCAACCCAAAGTGAAGATCTCCATGGCTTAAAAGGAATGTCTGAGGAAACTGTTGACTCTGAAAGACTGACTGGGTACAGGAAGGATGTCCTCAGCAAAGAGGGAAGGATGCACACAACGCATAGTTGGAGGACCACCACCTGTGCTCTGTGCTCCTGTGCCACCACATTCTGCTCATGATCAAGGCAAGATTTGGGGCTACGTTCTTCACATTCTTCTTCTATTCACTCTCCTAAACCAATCCAACCCTTGTCCGCAATGGGTCATCTCAATGTAGGCACTTGGGGAAAGAAGACTGCTTGCAGATTCACGCACACCAGGCAATGAGTGCATACCAGCCCACGACTGATCTGTATCAGTGTTGTTTGTGTGGTTAAGCAAGTTTGAATCACAAATCATATTGTTTATTAAACTAATTTAGCTGAAATGTGCAACTTCTGGAAGCAGCTTGGCTCTGCTTTGTTTCTCCCGGTCCTATGAGCTCCAGTGCTCACAATGGGGGAATCAAATGCTCCAGCTGCTGAGATGTCTAAATCCACACATAAAACTTCATTTGTTCAGTTTCTGTTTATCATTTCCATAAGCCATCCCTGTAGGAACTGCACATTCCTCATTGCTAATTTTAACAGAGGATTGCACAGATCCCAATGCTGCCATCAGGAAATGCTCCTATGGAAACTGCACCATGTTTGTCTGCCAGTTTGTTGTGTGTGCACCAAGGTGGCTCTTCCTGTGCAGACTTGCCAATGGCTTTCTGTTGAGTTCTTGGCCTTTTTCCTCTTTACTGGTGGGTGAGCAAGCAGTTGGTACAGCCTTGCTGCTCTGGAGGCTGCCAGTGACTCACAGTGACCATGGCTCTAGGTTTTTCCCTGCCCTTGTCTGGTTGCAACCACCCTTTTGGGTTCAGGCTGTGAGGTTTTGGGGAGGGGCATCGGCTTCATGCTGGGTGGGTGCTGCCCTAGGTGGTTGGGAAGAAAAAGGTGGAAAATCCCATTTTGCTACTGCTACAAACATAGAATCACAACATGCTTCCTATAAGCACCAAGGTATACTTCCAGCTCAAAAGAAGATTTGGATGCAAAAACTCTCCCAAAACTCACATGCAAATCCCAGGCTTGTTGTCAGCATCTCTGCCTGGGCAGGCTGATGGGATCTCCACAAGGAGCTGCTGTGCTCTCTGCTAAAAGGCATGCATTTCTTTGAGCTAGAGCAGGTATTTGGGAGCAGGAGAAGCAAAAGAGCCCCCCCCCCCCCAGCTCCATTTAAGCCACAACAACCATGAGCAAGCCGCTCCAATGGTTAACAAACCTCACTGCTGAATACAGCTTCCTCATTTCCACTTTCAGTGTGTTCACTGCCCAGATTTTGCCTCCGGATCCCTCAGCCCTCCACTGCCAAGTGTCTTTTCCCATGGAGGGAGGGAGTCTGCAAGCTGGATAAGCCCTTTCCTACCCATAGGGAAAGGAGTGAAGCTCCCGGAGCCTCATTCCAATCATTTTCCTTGCTCTGCCCTGAATTGCAGCCAATTCTGCAGCTCCCCCACTCTGGCTGTAAATATTGGTGCTGCTGGAGTCCAAAAGCTGTCACATTGTAGGGATGTTCCTTGCTGCTCCTAGTTCACAATCCCCTGCTTATTCACCCCAAAATCACATTCACATATTGGCATATTCTATAACATCATCAGCTGGGTTGTGCTTCCTTAGATGCTGAACTGAATTACTCAGCCAGCACAGAATACCCATTGATGCCCTTTGCAAAGGCACCCGTGGGTGCTGGGAGTCCCAGGGGGGCTGCTGGGCAACTAAAAACACTGCAGGAGCTGCTGGCACCAGAACAGATTGGACACCGTGGGATCTAAACCCTTTGGCGCATCCCAGCCAAGAGCTTGGCATTACTTTAAATAGGTCAACAGTGACAGAGATACCCAAATTCAACTGGGAAATGGGCTCTAAGACTTAGATTGACACAGATTGACAAGTAAGGGCATAAATCAGTGTGCATCCTTTGCATTGCACTGCCTGCATCGCCCAAGGATGGTGATAAAGTCGCACCATTTGAGACCTTTCCCTTTATTAATATCCATTATGTGGGTATTATCATGTGGATCCTTGGATGCACAAGTCCTCCTGCAGCCCAGCAAGTGCCACTCACTTGCCTTTACTTACTTGTTTTGCATTTCATCCCCTCTTTCTCCTCTTTCCCTTGCTGGCACGAAGCCCTCAGCTCCTGCTTTGTCGATGGGGATTGGATCTGCCATGAAAGCCACTACAGGGACCTCACAGGAGCAACACCACAACCCCAGAGAAGGGGAAAGGGAAAAATAAACACACAGATCACCCTGTGCCAGCCAGGCCAGGGGCTGTTCTCACAGGGGGGGGAAAGCTAAAGCAGGGATGTGCCAGCAGCAAACCCTTTTCCTATTGCCAAACCTCCCTACCTGATCTCCCCCCTCTAAAAGAAACCTATTCCTCTGCCAGGGTTTGAGCTCAGCAGCACATTGCTCCCCCTCCATCCCTCCCTGCAAACCCCAGCACTGCCCAGGTTTGGGCTTTAGGCCCTGGGCACGCTGGTGGTCTGCACCGAGCCAACGTGCTGCATGGCTCTGGCTTGTCATTTCCAGCTGGTAAATGTCATTATTCAAAGCTGGAAGTAAATGGCACCTTTACTACGATGCCTTTTCCACAGTGCCAGGGCTGGAGCAGGAGGAGAAGGGAGGGAGTGGGCCAGAGATAACCCCAGGCAGGAAGCAATAATGGGTTTGGAAAGCCAGGAGGGTTGAAGAAGGAGTGGGGGAGTAGAAAGGGAGTATCAAGAGCAATTCAAGCTGGGAGGGGGGAAATATTACAACCCAGTTTAACCTCATGCAAAGACAGTGCTGTCTTAAGGTCTAAATAAGCTCAGATCAGCACGACCAAGGCTGAGAGTGTCCTGCTCCCACCCCAAACCCCAAAAGGATGCTGCAGGCAGGAGGGGGATGCAGCATCTCAGAGAGCATCCCTACCGCAGGGATGCAGCAATGGGGAGCATCCCTGTCCCTGTGCTCTCTAGGAGGCAGCTGGGCTCTAACCCCCCCCCGGCAGCTGGTTTTTGGCCGTGGCTGTCGCTGCGCAGCCTGGCACAATAGCTCATTGTGGGGCCGGCTTTCAAGCGAGGCCAGGGAACGGCAGCGCTCGGCGGCGAGGGGGAAAGGCCGCTGGAGGAGCCGGGAAGTTGCTGTTGGATGGCGTTCAGAGGCCCCGGCGCAGCGGGAGGGAACCGGCCGCGGAAAGCAAACAGAACGGGGTGGAAAGTGCTGACTCCGAGAGGCGTCCCTGGCATCCCCCGGGCCGTGAAACAGAGCCCAGGGCTCTACATTCCTTCCAATAGCCCTAAAGCCCCAGTTAGGTCTCCAGCAAGCATGAAGAGCGTGTGTGCACCGCGGAGTGTGCTCCAAATGGCCAAGGAGGGAGCAAAGCTCATCCATCCCCTTGCTGCTGCTGCACCCTTCACACCTCTCCTTCTCCCTTTCCCTGCGTCCAGGGCTGGGGCAACAACACAAGAGGGAATCGGAGCTGCTGGAGCAAATACAGAGATGCCCTGAGGGCTTGGAGCAACCTGCTCTAGTGGAAGGGGTCCTGCCCATGGCAGGAGATTGGAACTGGATGAGCTTTAAGATCCCTTCAACCCAAACCCATCTGTCATTCTGTGATTCTATATTCACATTTCTCCTCTTTCACCACCTCCTTCCACATCTCTTGCTCTGTCTCAGAGATTTCTAGAGAGCCCTTCCCTTAGTTCAGGCTTCAGTAATTTCGGTTCCTGTTTCAATCTCTATTTCCCTCCAGTGCCAGTTTAGACATCTCATTTCAAGACACTGACCTAAAAAAGACCCATTTGTTTTCTGGCCTCTATTTAGAGCAGCAGATCTCAGCACATGCAGCCTCTTTCAAGCATGCAAAGCCCCCTCCATCCTGCAGGCACCAGCCCTGGTGCTGGCTATTACTGCACCCTCCTTGCACTGTGCACTGGATGCCCACATCCCTAAATACACACATGCCAGAGCCTGGAAGACCCTGCTTGCTGCTCTGGCTTTGTTTAAATCCCATGCCTGAGCAGCCACACAATGGCAGCTGGGGGCAAAACCCATGCAAAAACCTCCTAAAGGTGCAACTCCTTGCACAGGCAGAGTGTTCCTGCTCATCCCTTCCTGTTACGCTAAATGTTGATGCTCCTCTATTAACAGCTTGCTTGTGGGATGCATTGCTGCAAGGGATCACTCTGGGAGGGTTCAGAGTTGTGCCCATGATGCTTTTCTCATGGAAAAAGCAATGACAGACAAGGGGGAATGGCTTTAAATTGACAGAGGAGAGATGTGATTTAGGTATTTAGGGTATTTAGGTATTTAGGTGGCAGGGGCTCAGAACTGGATGAGCTTTAAGGTCACTTCCAACCTAAACCATTCTATGATCAAGGGAGAGCATCTGCTTTCCCTCGGGGCTGTTAGCTGCTGGTCACCATTTCCCCAGTGGATACCCCAGGTGCTCAGGGGCTTCCCCGGCCAGTATTTTTAGTGCCAGCATTAAATCCATCGCCTGCAGTTGCTGGGGGCTGCACAGAGACTTGAAAGCAGCGGATGGGAACGGAGCTGCTCTTGCTGTTTATTTACCCAGGGTGGCCGGGCTCTGCCTGGCTCAACGCCTCCAGCTGTGATTAAAAGAGCTACGGCAAGATCAAGGTCCTGGCAACAGAGGCAAAGTAGAGCTCTGATCCTGCCTGTTGCTCCCTGTCTCTGAGCTGAATATGGAGCAGGGTATTCCCTGTTTTGGGGTCCCATCTGCCTCTCTGACAGACCTTGGTGCTATCAAACTTAGGGTATGTTGAGCATTCAAAACTCAGTAGCATCCCAGGCCCACACTGAAGCATCATGACACTTCTCCACCCCTCATCCTTCCCCAAGACCTCTCACTTCCTGCACGGCTACAAGCTGAGCAGCTATAAATGGAGTTATTATAAATATTCCTTACCCTGGATTCATCTGTTGCATCCTCTCCACGCCGACGACCTGATGTCCCTTCTTGGTATTCCACAGATCTTGAGTGCTTTGTGCTGATTCAAGTAAAACAGGCGTCAATGATGCTGTCCTATGGGAATTCCCCATTACACAAACTCACCAGCCCTATGAGTGTTGGCTCCTGGACCATGAACCTCCCAAGGTGCTTCATTAATCAGGCCTACATGGTAATAGGCTCCAATCAATCCTAGTTTGATGAGGATGAGGGATACCGGAGCCAGGATAACAGCACTGGAAAAAAATATAATGTACAAAAATGTATCTTCCTGAAGCACAATGGTCTGATTTGCTTTAGGGGGAGCCCAGAGGTGGATTTCTCCCCTTGATAGGCCACAGCCCAAGGTCTCAAGTAGAAAAGTAGATACCCAAGAGCACCTTCACAGCAAGGGTGAGCTGGTGGCTTTGCAAGTTGGTTGTGCCTATTTCGCAACAGCCTGCTGAAGAAATTACAACTAGAAGTCATTTAGGGTGGTAAATCACAGACAGCCCAAGTTCCCAGTGATGATTTGGGATGAAAGCCCATTTTGAAACCCTGGAATTGCCCCTGGGATGGCAATGAGGATTGGTGATGGTCTCCAAGGAGCTGGAGAGGATAACCCAAAGTGAGAGGGAGCTGGTGTCACGCAGCATCCTCTATGTCCACGCAGAGGCCATGACTCCAGCCAGACCCTTATTTGCTATAACCACACAATAATAACACAAAAAAACCCAGAACTTGCTAGGATTTACAGGATTTTGCATTGCTTTTCCCCCTTTTCCCCTGAATTCCAAGAGCAAAGGCAAGGAAGCATCACACCAACACGGAGGGTTAGGAATTATTCTTCTTTTTAATTTCACATGGTTTAAAATACGATATGAAATAAGGCTACAGTATATAAAAAACTCTCCAGCAAAATGATGTGCCAGCATCAGCAATTAAACAAAACCAATCCCCTCCTTCTTTAAGGGTTCAATGGAGGAGGGACTTCTTTTTGCATCCTTTAAAAAACAAAACAGAACACAACACAACGCACGGACACACACACACACAATCGCTACATCTCTAAGCTACCTCAGCTCAGTTTGTTTCAAAAAGCACCTGCTTTTTCCTTGGTTTTTTTAATCTTTTTTTTTTTAATCTGGCTTTTAAACTTTTTTTTTTCCACTTTTAAAAAATATAAATTATATGAAAATACAAGTTGGAAAATAGTTGAACAGCACAATATAACAATCTCTTCTTTCTCTTCTTCTTCTATCAGCTTAAAAAGAAAATTCCATGTGTAAAAACAAAATTAAACAAAAAAAACAACACTTTTTTTTCTCTTTTTCTACTGAGGCAGATAATTCCTGGAGATATTCCATTATAACATATATGTATACATAGATTTATCATTTATTTAAACCTCTTTGGAATGTAGACAACAGCTCACGGATGTTATATAGACCCTACCAGAGAGCAGAGCACGCCAAGGCATCCCAATATTGCGACATTAAAAAGGAACAAGCAACCAAAGCCCTAAAGCCTTGCAGAAAACCCCTCCTGAAAAGCAAACACAAGAAGATGGACACGTTTCCCACAGCATCCAAATACTGGTGCTTCCTGGGACCGTTCTTTTGGAGGAGATTGGTTTAGGAAGATGTGAGAAGTTTCAGTCATACAGTATCTTCTATTTCTTGCCCTGTTTGGCTATTTTTCCCACCAAAAGCACCTGAGACATTCCAAAACAAGACATAATTACCCAATTCCAAAAGCCATGTGTATCTGCTGAGGGTGAAACTTAACCCCATGTGGAGAAACCAGCACAGGACTAGGCCATGTCCCCAGCAGATCTCCATCATCCCTCTCAAACCCATCTGGTCCAGCATGTGTGAGCAGATTAACCAACTCTTCATGGCCTTGAGGAACAGGAGGTCAGAAGGTTTGGGGTCCAGCACATCTGGTTCAGCACACCCCTTGCCACAAGCCAAAAAGCAGAAAGATACAAATAAAAACAGAAACAGCAACAAATCTGCGAAGTTCCAGTGTATAAACAGCACACAGCCCTCTCTGGGATGGTCTCTACAATGGGAACAAAAAGCAAAGGACAATAGGAAACGATGAACCTGACGTCCCTAGGACTGTACTGCCCTTTTGCTGCACACAGCCTGCAAGCTGGGATGGCAAAAGGCTGGGAGAAGTGCCAGCCAGGAGCTACTCCCAAAGGAACAGATCTGCTTTCCATACTTCACCCTAGCCTCTAAATCAGCTGCCCCAAAATACTGGCAGCAAACAGGTTCAGCTTGGAAACCTGGTAATATAAGCACAGTGGAGCGGAAGAGAGATTTAGCCTGGCAGGAGGATGAGGTTGGTACCTGAATTCCTATCGGAAGGAAGTTTCATCCCTGTTTTCTGCTTGGAAAAGGCACTTCAGCTGCTGCAGAGCAGCCAAGCAAGGCAGGAGACATGTCCTGGGATGCAGCATAGTGCAAAGGGCAGAAGACAGCCCCTTTCTAAGGGTCTTGGGGGCTCTTTCAAAGCACTGGGAAGGGTAAGCTAAGGCCACTGTGCAGCTGCATGCAGGACAGCAACAGGACACCTACAAAACCCCACCTGACGGCTGAAAATCCATACAGTGTGTCCTGTTGGGATGCCTTTGCACTACTCCTCCCCTCCACACTTCCATGCTGCCACATCTGTTTGACTCCCTTTTCAGCCTTGGCTCTGCAGCAGAGCTCTGCCCAGGGCCTCATCCATGATACTGATTTTCCTTCCTTCCTTCTCTCCAGCTTGACCAAGCTGCTTTCTCCCATCCTGCCTGCCAGAGGAGATTGACTTCCCAGTGGGCATCATTCCTTTGCTCCTTTGATGCATGCTTCTTTCACCTTCCCTTCATCCCCTTTTCCTTCCTTTCTATCCATCCAACCCTTTTCTTTCCCTATGTTTAGTGGGACAATGCACAGTCCCAACAGCTATCAGCATAACAGCCTCCCTTACGTAAACCACCACCTTCTTCCATCTCCTTGGGCTGGAGCTCCTTTGTGGCCCACTCATTTCCCCTCCACCATCACCTTTTTTATAAGCATGCAGCAGTTTTGGGGATGACTTGCCCCAAAATGGCCAAATGGGGATATAGAGATACCCCTCTAAGCACTTCCCTGGGATTAAGCTCCTCATCCAACACTGCCCCTATACAAGAGAGTTTAGGTGCCTGTGTATTTTGCCTCTTTGCAGGCAGGGTCGCTTCCTGACAAGCTGATGTATCAGCCTGTATCCGGCAGGCATATCCCAACGAGCATCTCTGGGAAGCCTTTCCCCACCTCGTCCCCAGCTTCCCTCTCACAGTGCCTCCATAATGAACACAACTCCCTACAACACACAGACAGACAACACATAAAGAAGGTACTTTTGGTTCACTTAATACTGTCTTTGAAAAGAAAATGCTCTCAAGGGAGAAAGATACCATTTGGCAGCCAGACCCACATGGATCCAGCTCCAGGGTTGTATCTGGATATGGAAAAGCTCACTGCCCGATCCCATAACTCACACCTAGCCGCGGTGACAGTGGTCAGCATCATCCCAGGAAGTGCTTGGTGTACTTATCATTCACCCCAATGACACCAGTTCATGTTAATCACACCCTGCCAGGGGCTGCAGGATCAGGCTTCCAAAGAGCAGTAAAGAACCTATTTGCACAGACAATTTCCTTTCTGTATGTGCCAGGCTGGTTAAGACACAGAATCACAGAACCCCAGACTGGTTTAGGTTGGAAAGGACCTTAGAGCTCACCCAGCTCCAACCCCTGCCACAGGCAGGGACCCCTTCCACTGGAGCAGCTGCTCCAAGCCTTGTCCAACCTGGCCTTGAGCACTGCCAGGGATGGGGCAGCCACAGCTTCATTCTGGGTAGCCTGTGCCAGTGTCACATACAGCAATAAAGATAAAAGCTGGTTGAAACAGGAAGGAAAATTCTGTTTTTCCAAGGTTTTCCTGATTTTTATGCCTCAAATCCACTGATACATTTTTCCATTTACAACATCGAAAACAAGGGAATTTTTTCCATTCTACCCTCCAAAAAAGAACAAATCAAATTTTTTGAAAGCACCACAGTGTTCCTTGAGCAAAAAAAAGAATTATCTGGAAAACACAAAGAATCATAGAATCATAGAAGACATTTTCCCTGCTAATCTGGCTAGGTTTTGTGCCCAAAATGCAGCCATCCAAAAAAGCCTCTTTGAAAAACAATCCCAAAAGTGGGAATTTCAACCAGCTTTATCAGCAAGTGGCAGAGCAAAGCGTGTGGGGCTGGAGGTGAGAGCAGCACATCCAGCATGCATCACTAGGAGCCAGTTTGGAGTTCATTTTCCTTCACATACGATGCGGAGATGCCGGGTCATAGAGCTCCACTCCTCCAGTGGGGTCTACATAAACTCCTATTTTCATCTATAACCTTTTCCTCACTGTGATAAAACTCTCTGCTGGCATAACAGAAACAAACACACACAATATTGCAATACTGAGACCATCTTAGAGCTTAAGACTATTTAAAAAGAAAAAAATACTGGCACAAAATTTAATAAAATAAAACTTTTAACAGATTTCTTAAAAAAAGAAAAAAAAAAGTCTTGATCCCTCCTAGCAAAAGTTCTGTCCTCTGTAGAAAAGCAGACGACCACAGAAAGGTGATGGCCAAGAACGACAGAGTTCTTGGGTGTTCCCATATTGCCCCTCTCCGAAGCAGGGATAGTCACCCACTTTGGTCTTCCCTCCCCACCCTCAAAGAGAGATTCAAATCCTTGGGAATACTATCATTTCCTGAACTGCCTGCGTGCGAATAACACAAAATCCAAAGGGATCCACTTGATAATGTTTTCTCTAAACAGCAAGGGATGAGGAGGGTTCGTTGGGGTTTTTAAGTGAGCTACATTGTTCTGGCTTTCTTCAAACTCAGAATTTCCCCCCCCAAAAAAAGCTTTTCTTGGAGCTTTCAGGGGGAGGAGAAAGCTCATCCTTCTCCGAACTAAACACAGTTTGCCTCTTCCACCTCCCTCTCTCCCAACATCCTCAAAGCATCAAATCTGAGTCGCTCTTTAAAAACAACAAAAACAAAGAACAAATGACCAAAAGAACAGCAAAAATAAGGAAAAGAACCAACAGAAACAGTCCCATCGACTCTTCAAAGCGACACGGGGTGACCCTCCACCCCGGCCGGCCACCTTCACTCATCGGCATCTGGCTTGACGTCCAGCATGGCATGGAGCTCCTCGGGTGTGTAGCCCAGCAGGCTCTGCAGGTCGCAGACGAAGCGGTAGACGTAGCGTTTCCCAGCCGTCTTGTGGATGATGTTCTTGTCGTAGTAGTAGCGCAAGCCACGGCTCAGCTTCTCGTAGTTCATCTTGGGCTTGTTTTTCCTTTTGCCCCATCGCCTGGCCACCTGGAGAGGGGAGAGGAGAGTCAAGGAGGGATGCGCATCACAGGGACCAGACACGAGGGAAGAGAGAGGAGTTTCCTCATCTTTAAGATGGACACGGATGGGTCACAAGCATTAAGGTTTAGGGAAACCAACCTCCATGCAATGGCAGAACACTGCAGAGGACTCTATGAGGATGTGCAAGTCATCCTGGATCATAGAACCATGGAATGGTTTGGGTTGGAAGGGACCTCCAAAGATCATCTAGTCCAACCCCCCGCAATGAGCAGGGACATCTTCAACTAGATCAGATAGCCCCGAACCACATCCAGCCTTGAATGACTCCAGTGATGGTGCACCTACCACCTGCCTGGGCAACCTGTTACAGTATTTGTTCCCCAAAATCTGTGGGAAGTCTCCCTTCTCACCTGCACACATCCTACTTAAATTCTGGCATTATACCTCTTCTCTGCCATATCTCAGCTACTTCCCACTGACTTTGGGCACAAATTATGCCTTCCCAGCTATTAGTGCAGCCCAATTTTCAGCTGGGATCTAATTCATTGGTTTCCCCTACACATACCCAAGACCAGAACAATGTGATTGCCCAAATCTCAGCCCTGAAGGGACAAGGGCAGGGTTATCCACACTGCTATTTCAAAGGAATCTGGGCCATGCACTCTATTCCAGGGCACTCTACCTCATCTGGATCGGAAAGTTTGAATTCCCAGCCATCACCCGTCCAGCTGATGAAGGACTGACAGGACTTGTCAGTGAGCAGTTCCAGCAGGAATTGCCACAGTTGGATGGGTCCACTGCCTAGAAAGACAGGAGAAATATGAGAGATTAACGTCAGGAAAAGCACAGCTCCTTCTATCCCAGGGGTGGGTGGGGGGCAAATATCACATCCAAACAGTACACGCTGGAAAGAATAAAACCTTCTACTATCATAAAGAAAATAATCAGTGACCACAGGGCAAGATGTGGTCTGAGATGACAGCTTGAGAGTTAAATCCTGCAGGTAAAAGAGCTTCCTATTTGCAGTAAGGGCTGAACATTCACGCACTGGAACGCTTCACTTCGAGTTACATAAATAGGATTACTTTTCTGGCATCCAAACAGCAAGCAGTCATTGTCTTGGCACGACACCACCCTGCTTTCTGCGTGCCAAAAAGCTGCTGGCCATCACATGAACTCCAGCAGACTCCTGCTTCCCGACCTTGACTCTTTGCTCGGTTGCTGTTCATCGAGATAAGGGGGAGGACACCCAGGTATGAAAATCATTTGGCCTCTTCCCAGGGCATGTTGCTGCAGGAATCAGCTGCGCTGGTGCAGAGCTCAGTGCAGGGAAGGCAGGGGCTGGCTGGCTCTGTGCATGGGTCTCACCAGATCAGGACTGTTGCATCTCCCTATCATGGTCTTAGCAAAGTCATAATAAACCTCCCTGTATTTGCTGGTCCCCCTAATCCACTCAAAGTGGCACGCAGCATCCCTACCACATAGGTTCAACCTCTCCTTACAGCACCACAATCCCTGGGGTGCTAATTTTGGCCAACAGTACTCTGACACATCTAATCCGCAGTACCTGCTGCCTGCAGCTTTGCAGCCTGGTTTGGGCTGGATGAATGGTGTACATGGAGTGATTTCGAAACCCTTATCCCTTTTTGAGTCCCAATCAAAGGTAGAGGAGAAGCCCTCAAGCCAAACCTCTTTGATGAGCAACTTCCAAATGCAGCCGCACCCTAAATATTGTGCTTAGCTCTGGGCAACATGTTTCAGAAGAGACGTTGCCATGTTCTAAACGCAGCTTAAAATACATCAGTAATAACAAGAATTACAATAATAATAATAATAAACAGAACCAGGGCTTAGAGGAAATGATTTATCACAAGAAGTATTGCACGGGCTGCATTAAGACAGCAGGCTGGGGTAAACCCGCCTGCTGACAGCAATGAGTACAGGCTTCAAGCAGGGAAGAGGAAGAATTATGTATTCAGACAAAGGGATGGAGAACAGCTTATTTCCAGGAATGACAATGAATGCTGTCGAGCTGTGGCTGTGGGATAACCCACAGAGGGAAGAGAGGGCTGGTCCCCCTTTTCCACAAGGTTTAAAATGACTCAAAAGCAGAGGAGCTGCTAGGGAGGGGAAAATGAGAGAGCTGGCTCCATGACAGGGAAATCACTGTGCCCCATCCAGCCCTCCCCAAGCTGTGTCCCTCCTGTTATTCCTAAGGAGCTGCTTCAGGGTGTTCTTGCCAAGCCTGGGGGTTATCACACAGCCATGGCCTGGACAAGCAGGGAGCTCACACCATCTCTCTGCTTGTGAATGGGAAGATGACACTCAGTGGGGAAAGGCTCCAGCCCGGCGCTGTTCTGGGTAAGAGCTTGCCAAGACATTGCCTCCATGACCACGCTCTCTGGTTGGGTTATCCATGCCAAAACAGGGGAGGAAAGTCAAATGAAGCCTTCGCCTCCCACCCGAAGGGGAAGAGCCAAAACCCTGGCCTGAAATGCCACTGCATCTCAAAACTCAGACCTATTTATAGCAGCAAGCTTCAAATACAGAGAAAACACTGGGAAAAAAAGGTTATTTCAGCAGCCTGAAGGTCCTCCATGGGGAATCACAGCTGAATTGCCATGGAGCCTGCTTCTCCCAGCCAATCTGACCTTATAGCAATTCCCTACACAAAGAGTATCCAACACCAGAAGCAGGTTAACAGAGAAACAGTCCAAGGAGACAAGATTTAAGCAAGACCAGATTCATCACCTTGCACTGATTTCTCTCCTGCCCAACCGAACAAGAATTATTCATTGACTCATAAAATGGTTAGAGCTCAAAGCAACCTTAAATCCCATTCAGTTCCAACCCCCTGCCATGGGCAGGGACACCTTCCACTAGAGCAGGTTCCTTCAAGCCCCATCCAACCTGGCCTTGAACACTGCCAGGAATGGAGCAGCCACAGTTTCCCAGAATAAGATGGATGAAAACCCAGCACCCTGGCTCCAGCTTCTGTCTGGCCCACTTTGCCTCTGTGGGATCCTTTCAAGGTTCAAGTGTCATTAACCCAGCTCACAGCTGGCATGGAAAGGTGTTGGGAAACCAGGGAATTTCTTGCCCTCTCTCCAGCAAGCAATGCAGGGCTCCTGCCTCTGCCTGGCTGGGTATTTCTGGATTCTGAAGGAAGCAGTGTCATCCCTGCAACAGGGATTCCCAAGCTCTATTCCGAGCTGCCTGCGGGACACCGTAAAACCCCAAATTCCTCTGTGTTGGACAAGCAATTATGTCAAGAATGTGTTTACTGCAGGGCTCGCAGGCATGTCTGAGCTCCTATAAACACATGCCTCGCAGGAGGAGACGGCAGCAGAGGCCCTGCAGATGTGCCACTGCTGCTGACTTGAAGGCATCAGCGAGGCAAGCAATGCTGAGGTGCAGGAATCAAGCCCTGGTACATGCCCCAGCCTGCATGGCCAAAAACTGCTCTGAGAGACCAGAGGGTAGGAAGGCAAAATGGTCAGGGAAGGGGTGCTGGAGGTGTGTGTATCATCTGCTGGACCTGTACTGCTGTTATTAGTGCTTGGAGGGCTACCTTCAGAGGTGAAAAGCTCACCAGGTACTGGGAGGACAACAGGGAATGGCTTTAAACTAGAAAATAGTAGATTTAAATTGACTATTAGGAAGAAGCTTTTCACTATGAGAGTGCTGCATAAGTTGCCCAGAGAAGCTGTGGCTGCCACATCCCTGCCAGCATTCAAGGCCAGTTTGGATGGCGCTTGGAACATGGGATTTGAACAAGATAATCTTTAAGGTCCCTTCCAACCCAAACCATTCTATGAGCTGCTTCTGCAGCAAGGAGCAGGGAGTTATTCTTCCCAATGCCTAACAGGATTTCAAGGTGATCTTTGGCTCATGCAGTGATGCCACCCCCCCTATCTCACATCCCCAAAGCTATCAGGGCAAGCATCAAGCTGCTGGGCTTGTCTCCACGCCCCAAACCTCCGCCCCTGCGGAGCTGGGAGCTTTGCCCATTTTCCATCCCTTCTGCTTCAACCCTTCCACTCATCCCTGCCTGGGGCTGGAAATCCCCACTGCCATACTGGGACCAGATCACTTCATGGTACAAGCACGCACAGCCGCACCGACTGCCCCAAGGCCAGCGGGTGTATCCCACCACGCAACGGGTTGCCTTGGTTATCTCCAAATACAGCCACTATTGAGCATTCCTTCAGCCTTTATTCAGGATGCAGCCTAAGGACAAAGCGGAGGGACACACACCACCTATTACGGTGCTAGTCCTCCCAGAGGGAACCCAGACCTGGCTAGGGAATGGGGGCAGCTCTGCTCCACAAAAGACAAGGCAAGGGTTCAGATGGTTGTGGGACATCCTCCCGCCCCACTGAGACCTCAGGCACCCATGAAGGATGCTAAGAATAGTGCCTGCCAAGGCCACAATGGGGGCCCTGTCTGGCCTCGGTGGCACTGAACGGGGTCCTTCAGTGGGGAGTGTCACACCACAGGAATTCTCCCCACGTCAGGGGGAAAATATGCCTTGCAGCCGGATGACAGCCAGCTGCTACAGTGGGAACTGCTTGCTGAGAGCTTCCCCTTCAGCATTAGTCCTCCAATACCACCCCTTGGGGTGCCCAGAGCAAAGAGTCTGGTGCCATGCCATCCCTGTGACATAGAATCATAGAATAGTTAGGATTGGAAAGGTCCTCAAGACCATCTAGTTCCAACCCCCCTGCCATGGGCAGGGACACCTCACACTAAACCATATCACCCAAGGCTTCATCCAACCTGGTCTTGAACACTGCCAGGGATGGAGCATTCACAACCTCCATCCTCCATTGGACCCCATCACCTTCTTACTCAGTGGCTCTGGAGGGGTTTGGAACAGCCACTGTCACTCGTGCAGTGATGGTGGTACTGGTTGGGTTGGGTCAGACCGGTATCTACACCATATCAGTGAGGTGAGGGCACGGCCCAAACCACGTCATCCCCACTCTCTCCTGAGACAAGTTTCACACACCCACCCCTCTCAACGGCCTCCGTTTTGTTTCCCTTCTTTCAAACAAGAAAAGAAGTGAAAAAACCACCCCAGTGACAAGAAGACAAGCGGCGCACCTATCCTGTGCGCTGTGGTTTGTGGTTCCAGCCCAACAAAACAACTGGGCATAGCAACGGCTCCAAAACAGCCTTCACCTCGCACACGTGCCCGCCCTGCCTGAGCCCCCTTGCATGGCACCAAAGGTCCCTCATTTCTCCCAGTGTGCTGGGGAACGGCAAAGCTTGTCCCCATTGATCCCTTGTTAGACCGAGTCCAACCGTGTCCTCGCCAGCTCTCGCCCAAGCTGGTGCACATAGTCATACCACTGCTGGCTTTGCATGGGTGGGAGGACAATGGTGGAGCTCAGATAGAAGCATCTACAAAGAGCTGGCATGAAGAAAGCAGAGAAGGACCCAGAAAGCTCCTGTATGTGGAGACATGCACGTTTGGCCACTTTTACAGACAGGAGAGCAGCCACAATGAGCAAGTTCTGCTTTCCTGATGCATTTCCTCTGTTTCAAGGAAGAACATGTTGGGATGCCAGACTGAACGGGGCTTGGAGCAACCTGCTCCAGTGGAAGGTATCTCTGCCTGTGGCAGGGGGCTGGAACTGGATGAGCTTTAAGGTCCCTTCAACACAAACCAAGGCGCTGTGGTGAGAGCTGAGCTGCTGTCACGCTTGGGCAGCGTAGTGTGGGGCTCATTTCACTGTCATTTGCACATGTCTGGCAGGTGGAGCAGGAGCCACTGAACCAGCCCCAGCCCTAGCACTACCCTTGAGCTCCCCACCTCGCTGCTGAGCCATGCAGGCTCTGCACCAGAAGCAGAAAGCAGGCAGGAGATAGTAGAGCTGGTCACACTTGAAGTCACCCTGCAAGGGCAGGTACAGCATATAACCCTGAAGCAGTAAGCCAACAACATGCCCTACATCATACAAGGGACAAAGGTGCTGCTTGCTGGAACTAGATGACCCTAGGTCCTTTAATTACTCCATGATTCTGTAATTTTGATGGCCGGGGCAAGCTGACTCCATCTCCAAAGCCCCTCAACCCAAGTTACAAGTGGCTATGGATGCCCATAAAGGCACAGCCTCCAGAAGCAGGCAGGAAGGATGCTGATGTTGCTAGGAAAGCTACTGCCCTCACTCTGGATGTCAAGGATCAGAGAGCGGCTGGGAAGGCAGCTGCTGGTGGGTTTCTGGATGCCAATGACCACAGCACATCCAGGGAGCTCGCTGGTGGAAGCTTCAGGCCAGCAGCACAGGCAACAAGAGGGGAAGCAGCACACAAGCTCTCTTGAAAGAGACCCACTTTCTTTGGCACAGACTTGACTTTCTTGCAAAACAGCAGCTGCGTGCTTTCACTTCTGTGTCACAGATAAGCATCGCTCAGAAACGGAGCTTGTCAGAGGCTTCAGGCTCTGCACCACAGACAATGCAAGCAGGGCAGATGGGTTTAGCCGGCAAATTCAGGCCCTATCGACACGGTACTGTGATTGCTGATAGCAAGGACTAGGGTGGGATCTGGCCTGGGCAAAACCGTTTGGCAGACAGGCGCTCAGGCAAGATAGCATCTGTGAGAGGTGGCTATTCCTTGAACTACTGTCTGTCTACTTCAAGGGCAGCATGATAATGAAGATAGCATCAATCTGTCCCCAAGAGAGACACTCAGGTCATGTGTGATATTAGCTGGGCAGGGAGTGTTAACTCTTTAGGTGCTGTAAAGACATCAACAGCTTCCTAACTGGGTCTGTAAGAAAAGGCAGCATCACAAACACAAAACCAGCCTTGCAGATGAGAGATCAAGGTTTAGTGAGCACTCACTTCACCCTTCTCATCCCTCTTTCCTCCGTCTGCCTCTCAAACATGAGTGGAATCACTCTGCTCTGCCTGTTCAGCTAAATGGAGCAGTAGCTCGGCACATCACAGCTCTGGTATTGTGGCAATGCAGACAGCACTGCAGGATGGAAAGCCCCAGCCTGCAGAGACGATGCTGAGGTCCTACATACCACAAAGCAAATAGACACTATGGCTATAAACACGTGCAGGTGCTTTGAGGCACTCAAGAAATAGAACCACAGAACCATAGAATGCTTTGGGTTGGAAGGGATCTTAAAGCTCATTCAGTTCCAAGCCCCTGCTATGGCAAGGACACCTTCCACTAGAGCAGGCCCTACCTGGCCACCCATCACCACCAAACACTGCGCTGCTGCATGAATAAGGAAGCTTAAACTGAGCTTAGCTAAGCCAATGTGAGGTTTAGCACATCTGCCTGCATGGAAGATGCATCCTGACACACTGCTTGCTGAAATATAACGGATGCATTCTGTCTCCATTTCCTAGGTCATGTCAAGAGAAATAAGATCTGGCTTAATATAAGGCTCAAGCTGGCCAAGCTTTGGAAGAGCCAGCTCCAAAACCAGAGGTGCCCAGCACTGGCCCTGCCTGCTATGGAAACTAAAGTTCACCAACTCCTGAGCAATACATTTCTCCTTCAGAAAAAAACCCCAAAAGATAAGAAAATTGCATCAACCTCTCTCTGAGCAACCATGGCAACTTCTTAAATTAGGTCAAGATGTGGGGGCAGATAAGGCAGCTTTGAAAAGCTGCTCTCAAGCTGGGTGAAGAACACATCAAACGCAAATGGAGCTTCCGCCAAAATGCACCTTCTCACCAAAGCATGTGCCTCCTAGGGCAGATACCATCAGATATCTGTGATAAAGCACTGTGCCACCTCCCTGGGCCACCAGCAAAACAGCCCCTGAGTAACAAAGCCTGAACAATATCATCATGTTCTTAAAGTCAACCCGGAGATGAAGGATGTGATCTCCCAGGCTTCATTCTTCCAACCCTAGAAGGTGCACATCGTGGCATGTGTGTTGGGTGCTCCATTGGCTGGTGATGTGCTGGGCAGGGTGGCATCATCTGAGAAACAGAAATCAAGGCCCTGGTCGCTTTGGGACCACGGGCTGGTAATCCCCTACTCTGCTCATTTGGAAGCTCCACCTCTTCACCAGAGCTGCAGGGCCCAGACTGAAGTTCCTCTGCCCTAGCTGCTAGACAGCACTTCCCCCTCTGAGTAAATTAGATGTAAAGCAAAGCAAATAAGGAAGGACCTAGGAGTTCTACTTGAGAGTCCCTTGCTCAGCTGGCCCAAGACAGATGTACAGCACTTCTCAGTGGCCAGTATGGATTCTTTACATCAATTTTTGCAGACACACACTAGTTTTGAGCTCTGAGAGTGCCCAGTTCTCCTACAGTTTGTAATGCAATGTGTTCTCACTTGTTCTCACTGGGACCTGCTTTCATATCAACCTGGCTTCGCTTTGCACCCACACGGGGCTCCCATTGCACAGAGAACACGAGGTGCTGACAGCTCAGTAGGCTTTAAAAAGGGACAGAGAACACTGCCTGCAAAGATCACTTCTCCAAAGCTTGTTCCCAATGGCAAACGCAGACTGAGCAGGTTTGAGGACTGAATTACTGCCTAGCACTGCTCCAGCCCAAGGATTTCCAAGTAAGAACCACTTCTGGAAACCTCAGGTTTTCCTCTCTCCATTTAAAGTTTCTCAAGTGAAGCAACACAGAAGTAAAAATCAGGCACTCCCCATAATAGATCACACCAAAATGCCTGTGTCCAGGGATTATCTTCCCAGCTGAAAATGGGATTTGAAATGAGGCAAGGGAAAATGTTATGCAGTGCAAAGCATTTGGAAGTGTGCTCTGGCACTGTATTAACCCAAGTCTCCCCTTCCTGGCGGCACCATTCCAAGGACACTCTTTGGGGTGCTAATTCTCCTTGGCAAAACACAAGATCCAGCCACCGCCTTCAGCTCCTCTCTATGGAGGTGGTTCTTTTCCATGAGCTACAAATGCAGAGGGAAACATCCAGCTTGGAAAATAAAGCTCTTAGTTTTGCCAAGTGCCTCCATGCCTCAGTTTCCCCAGCTGCTGAAGTGCAACAATGCTCCTGAACAGGCACTGGCTTCCCCAGAACACTCCTATGGGGTGCAGTGATAGGTGTCATTAGGAGAAAATAGCAATAAGACTTGCTCACTGGTCTCATTCCTTAGGAATATCACCTGCCATGGCATGGTGGTGGATGGGGTCCCAGGGCATGGCCCAGCCCAAAGCCATTCAAGAACAGCAGAGCACATTTGTATTGTACATTGACTTGGTCGGAACAGGCTCATTGAGCTCAGAGCTTTCTTTCTAACTAAAGCTATAGCAACAAACCACTTCCTTTTTTACACATAGCTCCTAAAATTATCTCTCCACCTCTCCTCCCCTCCGCATCTCTGCCCACCTTACAGAAAACTACGTATCAGCCCTAAGATGAGCCTGTGTGTAGGAGGAGATTTCAGGGACAGTCGCACCTCAGGATCTGTTCTGAACCTGCTGATGATCTTTATCTGCACAAACTATTTCCACCAGCTGCTACCAGCTGGGGCAGGAGAGATCAGTATGTAGGAGGGAAAAGGGGAACTGGCAGGAGGCCGTCCTGCGGATCTTACTTATAGCACAGGGAAAAGACAAGGCACAGAAGGACTGGAAAGGATTATCTCAGTTGGAGCTGGAAGCCCCATCCCAACAGGTTTTTCTTCATGGAGATGCCAGATTGCTGGAGGGCTGTCATATAAAAAGGCAGAGTTTCCACGGCCTATCACCTCATCTCTCTCAGGGCAGGGAATGGAAAAATCTTTGGGTCTGCTTTGGCACCATCACATCCCTGCCTCTCACCAAGGTAAAGAGCAAACCCAAGTGCTTCCTCCATGCAAAAAAGGGAGAAGACCATTTCACGTCGCACATAGCAATGCTGGAATGCAGCTGCTCCTGCCCAAGATGGGAAATCACAAGCAAGTAGCCAGCATGTTGCACAGAAGTGTCAGATGGGAAAATGAGGGCTCTCTAATACCTTGTGTTCTCAGCAATACAAACCAGACACCAGTTCCAAGCAAACCCAACCAGGAAGCATCCAGGTGTAAATGAAAACACAAGGCATCATATACCCTGCACTCACAACCAGGTCCTACATCCTCTACGAGGTTTGGAATGCCCACACTTGAAGGACATGCAGCCTTGGGGGGCTGCATGCTCTCAGGTGTGCCAACACACATGTGGCTGACCCCAGAGACATCCCAGAGCTCTCTCATGGACAACCCAGTGACCCTGGAGGCTTTGCCCTCCACTGATGGAGAGGTTCTACCCAAGATGCTCACCAGAGAGGCTGTTTCACAAGGAGCATGACCCTACCTGTGTAGCCAGCAAGGGCAGCAGCAGGAATGACAGGCTTATCCTTGTTCATATCAGCCCGATCTCGAACATAGTCCTTGAAGGTGCCCTTGGGTTTGTGGTTGGACAGGGTGGCAGGGTAGTCCTCTGAGTCGAAGCTGTCATAGGAAGGGACACGCTGCAGGCTCTGGAAGGAGGACTGGCTGCTCCAGGACTGTGTCAGGCGGTCGCAGCTGTCATAGCTCTCTATGCTCTCGAAGGAGTCCTGGCCACCGAGTTTACCTGGTGAGAAGGAAGAGAGGGTGAGATGTGCCTGGCCAGCACAGGGATGCTCTGGCTTGCTATGGCCAGAAGGATGCTTCACAGGGCTGCTGCACAAGCAAAACAGCAACCAGGCAATGATACTGGAATGGTTTGGGTTGGAATGGACCTTAAAGCTCATCCAGTTCCAACCCCTGACACAGTCAGGGACACCTTCCACTGGAGCAGCTGCTCCAAGCCCCTGTGTCCAACCTGGCCTTGAGCACTGCCAGGGATGGGGCAGCCACAGCTTCTCTGGGCACCCTGTGCCAGTGCCTCACAGGGAAGAGCTTCTACCTAATATCTAATCTAAACCCATTTTTCAGTTTAAAGCTATTGTTCTGAATGCTCTGTGGGGAATAGCCCCAGCTACGCTTCATCTCCAAAGAAACTTGAAGTGCAGCCTGAAACCAGGATACCTGTATTATATTGCAGTTCAGAGCTGGCCTATCTGAGCCCCAGGCAGCAGAGCAAGGCAGAGAGACTCTGTGGAAAAACCCGAAGTCCTGACTTCTCAACCCATGACCAATGCCTGGGGATAAGTGGAAATCACCCTCTGTTTCAAAAAGGCAACGGCAGAGAAATAACCCACTTCAGACAGATATTCAAGTGCCTGAATATGGGCACTCCAGGACCTCTTGCTCTTGCTGCTGAAAGCTCTGGGTCTCCAGTAAGTCCCATCTGCCAGCACTGGACACCCAGCTTCTTTACTTTTGATGCTTCCTCCAGAACTCTACAGCAGCCTTTTATTGCCGTATGTTATGACCAGCTTCCACCCTCCCAGATCCCCAAACAGATCTGATGGAGAAGGAGAGCAAAAGGCTGAGAGCTCAAACAGTTCCTTCCCCAGCTCTGGTAAGGTGAGCACAGCTGGGTTGTATCAAGGCAACTCTCTGGGATATTTTTAGTACAGACCAGAACACGAGAGGCCAGATCCTCAGCAGTGCTATGCTGCTTTACACCCACTAGAGACAGCATTAAGTATACCCTCTGTACTTAAAACAGAGAGCTAAAATAGGCTCCAAAGAACAAACTGAAATTGTTCTCTCTGATCTCCCATACGCTGCTGATTGCTCAACATCTTTACTGACAAACTCAGAGTGTAACAGGATCATTCAAGTTCAGTAATTTCCCAAACCGGGCTCAAAACAGCTGCTGGGATTGTGCAAGAACTCCTGGAGAAATTTCCATTGGCAAAGCCACCAACGGCCTGGGCCCACAGAGTAAATCCCAGAGGAATGGGAACGTGGAAGGATGCTGGCATGCTCCCCCAAATACTTGTGTTGTAGTCTGAAGAGCACTTGCTCTGGAAAGACTCAACTACCGCAGGCTCTGCACTGATTGCTGGCCCAGCACCATGGGAAGCTGAGATTCATTGGCTTAATTCTGCTGCTAATTCTTTGAAAACACACCTAATTTGACTTAGCTGGAAAAATGAGGAGGAACTCAGGGGTTTGGCAGCTACACCTTCCAACCAGATGCCCTCACTGATAAGGCAGAAGGAAACAACTCCTATGGGACCCCAAAATTAACTCCTGAAGCCCACACAAAGGCAGACAAAAGGTGACCATCTGGAAAACCTTCATCTTGAACGTTAAACTGATGAAGAGCTTGACTTGGTGGCAGACTAACTGTAACCTTTTAATACAGTGGAAGGTAAAGATGCAGGTAAAAATGAATTAACTGGACTCTGCTTTATGCCACCCAAAGGCCCTTCCACAGGGCTGAAAGGCAGGTTAGTATAAGCACGGCCACAGGCTGTTGCACTTCTTCAGTCACTATCAGTATGTTAAAGTGTTTGTTAATCCCAGGGGCCCTTGGTTCCCAATTCTGAGTTAAGGGCTCTTTCTCTCCTCCCCTGGAGCCTTTTTAGGTGTCCCAGGGAGACCAGCCTGAAGGTACAATTGCAAAAGCAAGCCTGAACCATTGCATTCTGATGAGAATCATTATCAAATCACCTATGTTAAAGAAAAGGTCAAGAAAAGGGAAGACACTGATGAAAGAGCCAGAAAAACAAGCCCAGAAAGAGGAGCTTACCTAAAACTGCTGCCCTTGTATTGTCCAAGTCACCACTCTTACATTAACACTGAGCCAGCAGCTGAAGCAGAGGTAATAATACAAATAATAACTTTCCTGTCATTAGCTCTCCCAGCTTGGGAGAAGAATGAGGAACTTAAAACGAGCTCCACTAAGCACACATATGCAGTGCAGACCTGCACAGGGGCTCCGGCTTGCACAGGGAGCCAAAACATCCTCAGCTCTCAGAGCTGGATGAATGGGTTTAAATGTTCAACATCAAACCTGGCTCACAGCAACACATTACTATAATGAATGAGAGGCATGGGGACACCTGGATTCTATTCAGGCCGTGATGGCAAGCAGGTCACATCTCTTCCCTGTGCCTCGGGTTCCCTACCTGGAATCGGGAGATAATGATATCCCTTTTCAAGCGACTTTGAGCTCTATGGATTAAACTTTGCCTTTGAATATAAACCATGAGCCATATCCTCAGCCTTGTGTTAATGACAAAGTCGCCAGGCATCTGGGCCCCATGTGTACAGAATTTAATAACATTAATTGAAAAGGTATTTGGGCTCAGACCCTCAGAAGTGTTTAGGTGTTTAAATCCCATCAACTCAAACAGGAATCGTGTACCTATAAGTCTTTGGAGATGTACAGCTGTAGCACAAGGATTCAGGGGGTCCCGTCAGCTCTGTTGCTGACTCAACCCATGACATCTGCATCTCCTAACAAAGCACAGGGCTTGGGTTCATCAGAGCATATTATTAGTTCAAGCAAGCAGCCATCAAAATCAATGGAGATCATGGATAAAGAGTTTGGATCATCAAATGTAAAACCCTTCAAGGCCTGATACAAACTGATGGAAGAATGTGTGGGGTTTTGCCTGGTCCTCTAGGAAATGTGATTTATACCAGCACACAGCAGCCTGTCCTCCCTAATAACCTTAAAGCCTATTTCAGCTTCAGTTGAGTTTGACATCAAAGCACAGAGCCAGAAATGCCACATTTCTGCAGATGTTGTAAAAACAGGCAGCAGAGTGGAGAAAAGAAAGAACTCCTTCATGTTTTCCCTGGAGAGAAAGGCAGGGAGGGCTCAAACCATCTGGGAGTCCACTTGTAAGACATATATGGGAAATGGCTTTGAAACTGCCACTGCATGGCTCCCTTGATGCCCCAAAGCACTATTTCCTGCAGAAGGGAAAGCAGCACTTAGGTTGATGCAGGTAGAGTAGCAAGAACCCAAATAAACCCTGGGAGATACCCAACTTTACCTCGACTGGCACGTCCCATGCACATGTTATCTGCCGTTACCACTTCTTGCTTGATCGTGAAGTAGTCTGTCTGCAGGGAATCCGTCTGCACTGGGTCACGCAGGATGACCGAGGGATAGTCGTTCTCGTACTTGAGGGACAGGAGCTCTTCCGAGCTGATGGGATGGAGGGTCTGGTAGGACTCTGTGATGAAGCTGGGCTCGGAGAACTCAGAGGGAGGCACACACTGCGCATGCTCAATGCCATAGCCTGTTGGCAGAATAGGAGTGTTTAGAAAGCAACCCAAACAGCTCAGTGAAACCAGAACCTTGCTTGCTCCCCCTCAGCACAGTGGGATTTGAAGTCTCGAGTACAAAAGGAGACTACCTTTGGGTATAAAATACCTGGCACAACTGGGCACTAATATTGAGGAAGGTTTCTAAAAGCTACAGACAAACAGTGTCTTATCAATGCAGCAAGTTAAAGAATAAGACATCCTTAACCTCCGTCAATGTGCATTACAACAAACTCCTCTCAGGAAAGCTGCTAGTGGGGAAAAGCTGGAAAAATCAAAGAGTGTAGCCCCAGCAAAGGAGACAAAAGGCAAAGAAGTCTCACTGACAATTGCAATACATGAGTCACTTCCAGAGTCACCTCTTCTCTCAGGCCAAAGCCTGGAATCCCTGTTTAAGGGATTTGGGGGTTTCTGGCTGGTTCACAAAATACAGATTTCAAATGGCCTTAAGGAACATCTCCAAAACAATGGCAACGGGAAGTGCAGAGTCCAAATTGATGATTCAGGCCCTTCCTTGCTAGGCTCCCACTTGACAATCCAGAATGAAGCTTTGCTCTCCCCATTCCTGCCCTTTTTTAGTAAATTTCTTAAAAATCCACATTTTTCTGGAATGTTGAGGTCACTTTTCAGTGCTTGCAAAGTCATCTCAATGCAGGCACCGAAATAATACAGACGGCTTGTAAATAAACCAAGAACACCATTAGGAAAGACAAAGTCACACACTTTGCATGCTCTGCCATGAGAGAGCAACATGGTGCAGTCCTCATGTGATGCGGTCAGATCTCTAATAGGTGACACTTCCATGGCTAGAAAAGCACCAGAATGATATCGATAATTGTGACTTACTAATTAAGTAGTCTGAAGTATAGCGGGACTCTGGGTATGTTGTGTTCACTCCGTTTGCTGGGTACGGTTTTACCTCTTCTGCAAAGAGGAAAGGAAGGAAATGTCACATGTCCGTAGGCACATCGTGCTGCGCAAGGTTTGCTGTAACAGACAGAGCTCTCAACTTCCTAAAATGCTTCTTTCTGGCTTATGCTGGAATGTCCAAAGGAACAGAAACAAGTCAGGAGCTGAAATGCCATCCAAACAAGTGCGTGATGCACTTGGGGTCCTCTGAGAAGTCTTGCTGCAGGAAGGTCTGGATTTAAACCAAACCAAACAGCAACAACTTTCTCAACCAGAGGCTCCAGGTAGTTCTGAAATACTAGTTGCATCATTTCCTTGCTTGCCTTAATTTCTGTTGTCTTTCATTCTCTTGAGGATTGCTTATTGCACATGTAGGAGCACAAGAAGTAACTCCACCATACAAGGACAGCTGTTGATGAAACCCATTTCTAGAACAGCATGCAAGTGAGTGGGTAATGCAAAATCAGCTCCTATGACCCAAAACAATGCTAATTCCCAGCCTACTCAGCACCTTTTGCCTTGCACCTGAAGCAGGCAGAAGACGCCATGCTCAGAAAAAGCCACACTGTGCATCACCCAACTCCTGATACAGACCTCACTGTGTGTGTATGGACAGCACACAGAATGTAACCTTACTATAGGCATAAATCACTGTGAAAGAGCAGGTAGCACATCAAAGCATAGATTCCCCACTTTCCATGCCTTTTTCCAAGCACTCTGGTTGTCCTGGGAAAGCAGATTCAGCCCCAAGCCCATGTAAAAGCTACACTGCTGCTCCCCTGACCAGTTTTTCCATTAGCACCTTACTCATTCCAGCACGGTATGTGGGCTGAGATACCGGCATGGGAGACTTGCTTCTCTTTGCAGAGAGTAACCAAACTAAAACACACACACACAGACCACTCCGGGTTATGTTTATTTCTGCTGAGGCTGAAGAGAAGCGAACCGAAGATAACGCACGTTCGCTTGCAAGGAGCCTAATTTTGTCCCTCTCTCCTGGGGATTGCAGGGTGGAAAATATTCCCTAACAAAAGGAGGGTTTGTGCAAACAGAGACCTAATGAGAAACGCTCTTCTCCACTCCCCACAGTGTCTGCCAAGGGGCAGGGTGGGTGACCACAGGGAAAAGAGAGTGACCTTCAGCTATGCTTACAGTCAAGTGGAGGGCACTGCTGACTGCTGGTAACTGAAGAGGTTATTTTAGGAAGAAATTTGGGAAAAATAGGCCTGAAAATACCCAAATCCATGCAGGGAAAAGTCACCCATCTGCTGCCTGTTTTAAACCCTGTGGTGTATGAGTCACTCTCAGAAAGCACTCACAAGGGAGGCAAGGTCACAGCCTGTCCCAGCACGACCTGATGCTATAGGTAAAGCCAAGCATTGTGGGGTTAACCACCAGTCCCAACATCAATGCCCCCAAGTGATGATGGTGGGTGGCTGGGGAAGATGGAATAGTTGGGGTTAACAAGTTGAGCCCTGACTCCATGGTTAAGCCTGGGGAAACCTAAATCTCTTCACACTTTGTGGACCTGCTTGAGTGAATCCACAGGAGGCCACAAAGATGCTTTGAGGTCTGGAGCACCTGTGCTATGGAGACAGGAAACAAGATGCCTACTTTAATATGAAACTACAGCTCCAAGCTCATCTCCATGCCCTGGGAATCTGCAGGAAGATCCCATCACCTTCTCCAGTGGTACAAACAAGTGAAGAAGAGTTGTGGGAAGGTAAAGCTGCACTCCAAGCAATGGCTCATAGCAAGGAGAAACTGGACCACAACATTTTGCTTTGTTTAGTTAAGCTGCCTGCTGTTGATACAAGCACTTAATAAAAAATAGGCAAAATGAGAAGAAGAGAACAGATATAGAGTCAAAAAGCAGAATAACAGCCTGTCATAGGCAGGGCCTGGGAAGAACCGTGTTTACTTTCTGCAAACCACAGGTAGCAGTAAAATTAGTACTCAGCAATTAACATCCATTTGTCAATGGTTTCCTGGAAGGCATAACTCTGCTCCCCCTCCCCTTCCTGACAAGCACACAGCGCTGGTCTGATGGTGCAAGGGATATTCCAGGAAAGCAAATAGCTCTGTGCAGAAAGGAGCCCTGATTTGCTGCTGCCCCTGCTCATGGCTCTCAGTTAAAGGTGTTTAGCTCTTCCTCCTGCTGTTCAGAAGCCATCCCAGGCTGCTCAGTATGAAAATCAACACCCAAAATCTATGTGTGATGCGTGTCCCCCCAAATCACTGAAAATTAATGCCCTTAATGCTGTCATGCAGGGACTGGCAGAGGAGGCTTTTCCTATGGGGAAAACACCATCTGGGACATGAAACAAAGCAAAGCAGCTTCCAATCACAGCTGGGAAATGAGGGTGGGATGTTGGTGGCATTGTTGTACCCAGCTCTACTGGAGGAAGTAGTAAAACTCACACCAGGAGCTGAACGAGCCAAGGAAGAATGCTTTGGAAAATCCCACCGTTGTTTCCAGGCAGGCAGAGTGCCCCTGCCCACTGCGGATCCCTGCCAAGCACCCAGCACTAACACTCTTCCTCTTTCAAGCAGTGCCAGGACTTGCATTGCCTGCTACCGGTTGGGATGCCCATTTGAGATCCTACTGGGAAGCTGGGCTTTGAAAGCTTCTTTGACTGGGATCAAAGCCCAAGGTGAACACCTCACTGCAGAGTCAGACTGGGAGCCAAGGTCTTTGGAAAGGCCCAAAATCTGTCTAGCCAGGACAGCACGAGTCATTGGGAACTCCAGGACTCACCTTTCTGCAGGATCTCCAGATGTTCCCAAAGGATATCTCCCACAAAGTCAGGCGCTAGCTCCAGGAAGCATTCCTTGCCCAGGGCACAGAGGGCAGCTCCGTTCATGCAGAACTTCTGGAAGTCCACTCCCTTCAGGCTGAACTCATTCACTGCCCACATCACCCAGTCCCGCACGTGCGTCTCTGTCCACTGCTGGGGATCTGCAACAAGGAGGGGGTAGAAGAGATGTGTTAGTGAGCAGCCACAAGCCATTTCCACAGGAGAACTGGATACAGATGGTGCTACTGCTGCATTGCACGGCCTCGTCCTACAGAGACTGGCAGTGCACTGGCATAAGGGTAAAATATGGTGGGGGAACATCATTCCCACAGCTCGGATCAGCCCTACTGCAGATATATTTCATACAAGGAATGAGTTTGGATTTGTCTGGGACTTTTAAAAATCCCACCAGTTCTCTGAACCCTTCTCCCACCTATTTCTTCATTTCACTCCATTTCTGCCTGTCAGGCTCTACTAAAAGGGCTCCTGCTGCTTCTCCATAGAGATGCCTTGCAAATGGAAGTCTTGGAGCTGCCTCCAAAGCAGCAGGTTTCTAAAGGTGCAGGAGCAGAACTTAACAGGACATGCAGGCACAATTGGTCACATAGGTGTAGTCTGCAAGTGGCAGGAGGACACAATCTCTGTGGCTGCCCAGTGGGAAACCATGTCTTACCTTTGGGGATTCCCAGCCGCTGCTGCTCTTTGGCGAAGCCACTGAAGGTGGCTTTCAAGGCCTGAGACATCATTTCTTTGCTGCTGGGAGTTAATAAAGGCACATCCGCACATTCCATATCTGAAAGAGGCAGGAGAGAAAATCAGCCATATAGACACAGGACTGGGAAAGATGACAGGAGTTGTGCTGACCACTGAACTGTCAGAATAACAAAGAAATCCTCTTTTCTTCCAGACTTTTCACACCCAAATCACTCTAATCCAACACATAAACTCTGTAAGTCCATGAGCAGGCTTCTGAAACACAAGGAGAATCTTGAGCTTATAATAAGCCCGCACTGAAGCTGGGTGACATGGTGTGTATGGTCTCCCTGTAATCTAACCATGAACGTGCTACTGGAAATTTGACAGTGATAAAGACCTTTCCAGCCATCATCCCACTGGGCTTCATCATCTAAGGTAGCATCTAGAACCTGGGAGATAGCTGAGCAGCTCCAGACACCAGGGAAGGTAGAGTCCTAGACCAGTGTGAAGGAGGAAGCAGGAAGAAAAGCATCTCTGAACTACTGCTCCACCTCTGGGCATCCCACTCCAAAGGAAAGCAAAAGGAAAACACTCATTTCAAGGCAGCCCTGGAAAAAGTAAGCTGACAGCAGGCTGGAGCAGGACAAAGAACCAGCAGAAAACCCATTCGAGAAGGGAGGGAAAACAAAGAGCTGGAAAATCCCACATTAGCACAGAGTTACATCATGCACAGCCCATGGTACAGAGCAATGCGTTTTAGGGTGAGTCACTGAACAACACTGAGCCACCCCCATGGGAGAGCATGGAGCCAAAAGCCGGGCCTTGGAGTACGTCCTGATGAGAAGCAAAGCTCTTCCTTTCTTTTCTTCTCCCTTTTTCCAATTCATGTGGAAGGAGGGAGCTGTTTGTAGCCAAAGTTTCATACAATCAACCATCTGAAGGAAAACCCTCCTCCATCTGAACCACCAGGTTGGATGCAGCTTGGAGCAACCTGCTCTAGTGGAAGGTGTCCCTCCCCATGCAGAGGGCTGGAACTGGATGAGCTTTAACATCCCTTCCAGCCCAAACCAGTCTGGGATTCTGGGATTCCCAGTCTGGGCTTTCTGCTCCACTCAGGTCCTCCCCAGCCAAACTTACAGGCATCATTTAAAGGCCAAATAATACCATCAGCTGGATGCACCAAATGCAATTCCACTGCTAAGCCAAACAGAGCAACTTCTTTGTTGTCTCTACCTTTGCACTTTCCCTCTATTGCCCCCAAGTAAAAGACATGCAAAATTCCCTCCCTCTATTTACAGCTCCCTCTAAAGTTAGTTACCAAGGCACAGAAGGAACTGCACTAGTACCAGAATTCCCAACACCAAGACTCTCAGGACCTGATTCCTCCCCCTAACCTCACCACATAAATCAAGTATTGCCTGCCCACAGTGGAAGTATCAGGACCTTCGAAAGCAAATAATGCACTGAAAGGCTATTTGGCAAATTACACTTCATTATTTACTGGATTTGGATGGAGAGGGCATGGAAAAATGAGCAGCCACCCTCGCTATCTCTGTTCTCCATCTGCCGCGCTGAGATAACACTGGGAGAAAGTGGTTCAGTGCCCCTTTCCCTTCATCCTCATGTTACATTTTAATGCTTTGCTTTTCCGTGCTCTGTGGTTACAGGGACCACCCAGGAATCTGCTCCCCTCCACTGGCTGGTTAAACAGCAGTTCACTGCTCCCGGGTGCTATGGGAAGATGAGTCAAAGTTGGGTTTAAAGAACGTTTCTAACCCCAATTTGAACGTTGAATCACTCACAAAAACCTATATGGAGGTAGTCTCCTTATACAAGCAGCAGGGCAAGGTGAGGTTTACTTATGACACAAGTAAATACCTCTCATGGGCCCCCCCCATCCTCTCCAGCAGGACTGAGGTTGGGTTTGTACATACCCAGTGAATCAATTTTTCAGTAGCGGGGGATAAGGTTTCGGTTTGGTAAGGTGAACACTGAGCTCTGCACAAACACCATGTCAAAACAGGGAAGACTTAAAAGTGATTCCAGAGAGAGGTCACCGGAGAAGCAAACAGTCTGTTTGCAAGTTGAAAACGCAAAGTGCCACAAGAGGGTTTCTATTTAGACACCAAAATAAACCAGAATGTCCATTTCAAGGCTTCTTCTCCAAATAACATTGTACTCGGCTTTTGAAACATCATCTCCTCTTTTTCCTGTTAGATCACAGCTACCATTTCTTCAGAAGACAAAACAGCCCCAAAGCCCCAAGCCTGCAAATGCTGCAGAAGCCTTATTTGAGTCAGCAGTGTCCCACGTAGACAGAAAAGCTCTTATGTGTCAAACAAAATATGTGTGTAAAGCCCTCCATGAGTGTTTGTGGACCTGGAAGAAATGGCAGGGATGGAGTTCTTAACCTGAATTTTGCCTCTGCTGGTTTTGAGACTTTACTTAATTGACTTAAGTATTTACTGGATTTACTTCAGGATCATCTTCTTTGTGAATCCCTGTGGGGCCAGGAAGCACAATGGGCTTTACCTGGCTCTGCCTGATGCAGCTTTGCTGGGTACAGGGGAGTTACTGCCTGGGGAGGAGAATTAAGCCCTGGTGATGTCCTCCAGCACCCACAGACAAGCCTTTCAGCCTTCAGCTTGGGATGCTTAAAGGTCAGAGTGAAGCAGCCTTTCTGTAACAAAAGCCACCAGGCTCAGGTCCCTGGTTTCAGCTTTCGCCACCATCTGAAACCTGTTTCCAAGATTTTAATCAAATCTTGCACAAATAAAGTCTCCTTTTGTGTCCCTCCTGCTGTCCATAACCACACACACACTCACAGGCGTGCACACATGTGGGCACAGGAGGAATACACCTGGAGAAGCAGGAGGCAGCATCAATGCATCTGTTACACCCAAGCTCAGTTGAGAAATGTCAGGGGTTTAACCCAAAAAGCAAGCACAGCAGTGGGGCTGTCCCTGCCTGTAGCAGGGGACTGGTACTGGGTGAGCTTTAAGGTCCCTTCCAACCCAAACCATTCTGTGATTTGCCTTGCACAGGGGGAAGGCAGAGAGGGACATCTACTTATCTTAGCTGCAACTCAGACCCCAGAGGCTCCTCAAAACCAGACACTCTTCTTCCACCAGCTCCCCAGTAACCCTGGGGACAAGACTCGAGGAAGACAAGAGGATAATAACAACCCTGACCTTACCAAGAGCCAGCACTGCATCCCTATGTGGGTTTCATGCCCAAATCCCACCACCCAACTCCTACTAGGTGCTGCACCAAGAGATGTGGAGCCTGAGAGAAAACCAGCTAGCGAATGGACAAGGAGGTCAAGATCACTGAGTTCATCTCCCAGCCACATTCCCGCTCTGCTCTCACCAGGCTCCACATGTATAAACTTTTTCCATGCATCTGATCTTTTTAAAGGAGCATGATTTATAAACTTCAGGGATTTTGACCTTAAAACGCAAGCAGCCCTGCTGCACGCCAAAGCATTAGCATCTGATTGCATAAGCAAAACAAATGGCAGCAAAGGGAACAAAAAACCAAGATGCTCCGAGCAGGAGATGGGAGCAAAGCTGTTTTTCACCCGAGTTTCTACTCAGGGTCAATGCCTCTTTAAAGCTCCCCTTGGCCACTCACTTTCTTTCCCAGTCACTGTGCCCTTGTCTGGTCCCTGCTCTCAGGAGCCTGCATGTAAATGGATGTACCTGAGCCAATGACCTCCTCCTGCCCTTGTTCTGATGGATGGACAGCAAGGCCAGGAACACACCGTGCTTTTGTCCCAGGTAAAACCCTGCTCCCTGCACAGCATCCTTATTCTGCCCTTCCCAGGCTTCAGACCCTATGGTTTGCAACCCTCTTCACCTGTGCCCACTGCAAGCCCATGACCACCAAGACTCTCAGGCGTCTCCATCTCCAGTCTGTGACAAGCTCAAAGCTGCCCGAGTTCATCCCCCTGCTGCTCCAGTTCCCCTCCATCCCAGCCTTCCCGAGGCGCAAACCCACGTCAAAGCCAGTGATGGGGGAAGCCGAAACACACACAAGCATTCCCAACAGCAGGGTTCAGCAGCCGAGAATCCTTTCTCAGGGTAAGAGGAGGCTGTGGAGAGGGGGGCCGGGAGCTGAGACCCTTCCCACGCTCCCCAAGACAGCAGCCTGGGTACCATGGAAGCATCATCTCCCCATCTCAGGTTTCCACCACTGCTTTTCCCAGGTGCCCCCTGCTCCGGAGCAGGGATACCCAGGCAAGGAACCCCGGGCTGAGCCCCCTGTTATTTAGGCAGGATTAGGCTAAAACTCTCAATGCACTTTTGAACTGTTTTCACAAGCGTTGCCTCTCACTCCCACGCAGGAAGCGGGAGAGGAGCCGGCCTGTTCCAATTAGGGCTCCTCAGACTGAAGGGCAGCGAAATCAAGGGGGGGAAAGGGAAAACAGGGAAGAAAGCCTGAATAAAAGGGAATAGAGGGACATCTGGGAAGCAAGGATGGATGGGTAGAAGCAGTGGGCACAGGGATGTGGGGATGAGATGGGACCAGGCAACACGAAGGCAAGATTTGGTTCCCTTTCCTGCAGCAACTCAGCAGAGACCAGCCCTGCTTCCCTCTGCAAGGAATGGCACAAAAGGCACAGGCATTTGCTGTTTTAATTTAAAATAAATATATTTCTTTTTGAAAGAAGAAGAAAAATAATTCTTTTTTCTTCCTTCAAGCAGTGAAAAATAAATACTGTGAGATGAAAGCTGGGCTTCAACAGAAAAACAAGAGAGGAAACCGAAAGCCCACACTGCTTAGCCTGCAGAAAGCACAACAAAGCTGGCTTTCTTCGGGCATTCAGCAGCTTTCTTATGGAGATGTGGTGTGTCATAGGGGTGAGCTCTTCCCCTAAATAAAAGGCCCTAAAAGCACTTCTTCCAAGTTTGAGCTCTCAACACTCACAGACAGGGAAAGGCGAGGATGAGATGTCAGGATGCTCCATGGGGCCTCATGCTTTGGGGTAAATGGCTTCACCCCTCTATAAAGGGAGAAACTCTCACTTGGGTGCACACTTGCTAGAAGAGACAGGGAGATGCACACAGAACTGGGCAAAGCAGGTGAGGGAGGGTTTGGTTTGGCTCTGGGTATCCTGCAGCTGGGGAGGAACCAGGCAGCATCTCCAGCAAGTGAATCCCAGACTGGTTTCGGTGGGAAGGGACCTTAAAGCTCATCCAGTTCCAATCCCCTGCCATGGGCAGGGACCCCTTCCACTGGAGCAGCTGCTCCAAGCCCCTGTGTCCAACCTGGCCTTGAGCACTGCCAGGGATGGGGCAGCCACAGCTTCTCTCTGGGCATCCTATCTGGATTCCAAGCCTGCTGCCTTCCTTCAGGTTCTTTCCACTCCCTTTCTGCTTCCCAAATTTATACTGTGGGTGATCCTGGGAAAGCAGCATTCCTTGTAGTCCCAGGAGCTCACAGGGTGGTCAGCTCGCTCCATCCTCCCACTTTTGTGGGGGAGAGGGGGAAAGAAGCATGAGAGAAACCCCTGGACCAAAGCTAAGCAAAACCACAGGGCCTGAGTCAACGCTCACTGCAGTTACAGAAAGTTTCCCCAGCAGCCAGGACAGGACCTATGGATCATCTTCCTGCAGCAACACAATGCAGGGCTTCCCTTGGTGGAGGGCTTCGCTCCATCCTCCCCATTTCAGCTGCACCAATGGAGAAAAGCAAGCACAGTGGAGATGCAGCCACCTCTGAGGCTGGGGACTTTGGCCACAGCTCTACAATGCTCCTCAGAACTATGCAAAGCAGGCAGCAGAAAGATTTTCCATCAAGACAAAGCAGCAGCAGAGGGGAGGTTGTGTTCTGAGGCTGGTGTGGTTTAGCTCCACACAAAACCCCTCATGCAAAGGCAAAACGCTCTCAAATCAGCTTCAAAACACCTTCTGCAGCTTTAGATTTAACAGCATCACAATCAAAACCTTGTGCAACCTGATGGCAGAGCCTGGGGTGAACGCAACCCATGCTCCAGGTCAGCACTCCAGAGATAACCAGGATCAGCAGGCGCAGCCAACGCAAAGGCAGTGAGGAACAACCTCCACGTGCCCAAAGCACTCCTGCTCCAGAGCCAAAAAGCCTCTTCTTGCAGCGGTCAGGCCCTTATTGCCTTTCCCAATCAAACACCACGTGAGCCGGGCGTCCCCTTGGAAAACAGGATTAGCATCTCGCTCCCAGGCTTGTTTGCCTCCCATCCTCCCTTAGCAGGGCTGGGAGGAACGCTCCCTGCCTCGTGCAATGCTATGAGACATGCTTCTCCTGTGATAATTCGCTCTAATCCCTGCTAACCACGCTGCTAAAGAGCTCTAATCCCCAGGCACAGGCACACAGGCACTAATGGGAGTGTGGGGTGGGCTCAGCAAAGCCTGTAATGGACACCCAGCCCTGATTGAAAGGAGGTCAAGTGTAAATAGCAAGTCCAGGTCATGCCCGTGTATCAGCGCTCCAGAGATGCTCCTTTGCAAACAAGCGGCTAAACCCCAGCTCCTCACAGCCCAGTACCAGCAGCAAGACACAAACTGCTTAACAGCAATATAAAAGCAAAGGGGAAAGCTCCCCAGATCCAGTGATCCCCATCAAACAACTACTCATTTGCCTCTTTAGAGGGTGTCTGAGGGATTCAAATGGCTCATGTCTAGGACCAGAAGCCTCTTGAAATTCCTTCCTCCCCACAGGCTGGGCTAGGAGCCCTGCAAAGCCTGGTGCTGGCTTCACCACCACGGAGGCTTCCACAACCACAGGAGCATAGCCTGAGCCCTCCCAAAGCAAAGCCACAGCTGGGCTCTAGCACTCTATGGAAGAGACAGTGGTCCAGGACATCCCCACCCAGTGCTTCTCACCATCTCTGAGCATACATTTCTTTCCAGCCAGGTTATCAGGACTTCGGCTGTTCTCACCTGATGATGCCATTTGTGGCTCCTTCAATAAAGTGATACATCAAAGGATCACAGCATCGCAGGCTGGTTTGGGTCAGAAGGGACCTTGAAGCTCACCCAGCTCCAACCCCTGTCACGGGCAGAGACACCTCCCAGTTAAACCGCTTGCTCCAAGCCCCTGTGTCCAACCTGGCCTTGGGCACTGCCAGGGATGGGGCAGCCACAGCTTCTCTGGGCACCCTGTGCCAGCGCCTCAGCACCCTCACAGGGAACAGCTTCTGTCTAAGGGCTCATCTCAATCTCCCCTCTGTCAGTTGAAAGCCATTCCCCCTTGTCCTGTCACTACCTTTGTAGGAAGGCCCTCTCCAGCTTTCTTACAGGCATCCCAGTACCCTGACACTGATTTACATATAGGATGCTACCAAGGTGCTACTATAATCACAGCTGATCAGTTCAGATGGAGCATTTCTGTATCCAAACAAGCCCCTTCTCTCTCCTCAGACATTAGTCTCCCTTTCCTCCATCACCCAGGGATACGGACAGACACGCAATGGGGATTCAGCTCCAACACCTCCAGCTGCTTGCTCTGGGAAAGGATGGGGCTGCCAAACCACACATGAGAGTCTCCCAAATGGGAAAGCAGAGATACTGCAAGGCTTGAGGTTAATTGGCAGTACATTGTGTGAGGAAGATGCTGTCAGGAAAGGGATGGCTGAGATCTCTCAGCAGGGCTGTCCCCTCGCAATAGGGATAAGGGCTGAGGAACCTTCACTCATGTTAATCTCTTTCATCACCCCACAGAGATCTCAACCCCTCTAAGCTGGCTCAAACACACCTGAAGAACATGCTGTGCCAACACATTTTGGAAGCAGCTACACATGACCTCACAGCCTGGGATGGTTTCATTGCGTATCTGCAGCCATGTGAAATGACTCCATGCCCAAAATCAAGACCACAATTACTTGTGCTACCTGACCATGATCCAACACACTTCTGACGTAGATGAACTCCACTGATGTTCCTGCTGCTGAGAACACACTGGTCCTAAAAAGAAGCCTCTATTATGCTTGCCTCAGGAAAGGGTTGGACATGCAGACACTCAGCCAAGCACCTCCAATCTGTCCATTACAAGGAATTCCCCAACCTTCACTTGATTTTCAGTCCAAGACGTGCATAAACTGATGTCTCTGTACCCTGGCCTTAGCCTTTGCCCCCAGGCTGAGTCAACACCACGTCACACCAGACACGAGGGTACCACATGGCAGGACACAGTCTGAAGTGCCCTCCAGCAAGGATGATGTTCAATCCCCAAAATATCTGCATCCACATCAAAGCCTCTGTCTACCACTCACCAGTGCTCTCATTCATAAACCAAGAATGCTTGTTAAAGCTGGAAGGGCTGGAAACACAGTGGTGGTGTCCATGCAATCCAAGTGCCTATTGCAGGGTGCCCATGGATATCTCTGCAGCATTCCTCAAGCCCAAAACACCTCAACATGATGCAGAGAGCAGGAAGCTGCTGATGCAGAAGGGGTGAAGCCGATGACGAAGAAGCACCAAAGGCAGCTCCAGGTCACCTCCAGAGCACACGCTGCCCTGGGGCAGCAAGGGACGGGGGCGAAGCTTGCCACATCCCAATGCAGCTGCAGATTCCTGCCGCCCATCCCATCCAACCCCACCTCCGCAGCCTTCCTGACCAACCCTTCCCTTAGGGCAAGGCCAGCCAGACGTAGAGCCAAGCTGGCAAAAACTCCGCGGACGATTGCTCAACAGAGGGGGCAAGTTGAAGCGTATCACGTCCCCCATGGATTGCAAAGGCCTTACCAGAGAAAGCCCTTCTTGGGCTTTTGATAGCATCTCCATACAGCAGGGAGTGTTGTGGCTCTGCACCCAATGAGCAAAGTGAGTATGTCCAGAGGAGGAGAACCAGCCCAAGAGCTTCACCCCATCCTCGCCTGGTGACCATCATGTCCCCATCTCACCATCTTTCTACCACCACATATGAAGACTCCAGGTCTGTCCTCCCGTATCAGGCCGAGCTGCCGAGTTGTCTTTGCAGTTACCAACAGGAGAGATGAGGGTGTTTATCTTTGAAACCAAACAAATAATTGCACAGGCCTTTGCAAACAGATGAGGGCTGGGAGGTCAGAGCGGGGCTGGTAAATCTCAGCACTGTTTGCTCAAACTAAATAATATCAGAGCAAGGATAATCAATCACTTTAATCAACAAAAATATTTGTAAGTCCTCAGAGCGAATAGTCAGCTCTGCCAGCAGCTGCCAAGAGATGGCAGGTAGCATAACGATCCACATGCCTCTAGTTCCCCTGTGCTAGATATGGATTTACTTCTCTGCATCACTGGATTTACTGCCACTGAAGACTTGCACTTGCAAGTACTTCGACCCCTCCTCTCTGAAGGCATTCCTCCTCCCTCGCTGTTGTGCACAAATGCACACAACAGCCCCTGCAACTGAAATCAAAGCCAAAGTAGCTCATAATATTCACTGCACACTCTGAGCATCTTTTCTATCTCTGAGCATCTTCTCAACGCCTGCTGCATCTCTCACCACAGCTTCATTTAATGTGAGGGGAGAAAAAGCCTAGTATTATTTCTTTTTAAGCAGAGAAGGAAACTAAGGCAAAGAACATGGGGATTTTCCCAAGCACACCAGGCAGTTGAAGAGCTCTAAGATTAAGCCTTCTCCATCCCAGGCTGAGCACAGAGCTGCGCTGCACCATGGAACCTCTTGGTTATCAAGCATCCCCACGCATGAGGTTATCAAGCATCCCCATCAACCCCAGCAATGCCTTCTTCTCCAGCTCCTACTTCTAGGAAACTCCTCACCACAAAGGGACCAGTGCAGAGACAGGCCCTGGGAAGATGAAGAAGGTGGGAGTGAGCTGGGGAAGGCGGCCAACGATGCATTGGGCTCCCCCATCAGCTTCAGTCATCCCTATCCCAGCGCCAAGGGTTGTCCAGGATTATGTCACCTATTGGCTTCAGCCTGGAGAGGCAGGAGAATGAAGGGATAAATCAGAGCAGTGCTCTGGAGGTGCTCAGGTCTGCCCAGAGGAAGCCTGAGCTTGGAAGCCTCAGTGAAGGCTGGGGGGTGAAAGAGGCTGAGACACATCCACCCCGCAAGCAGCATCCGGAAGCTATTAAGGAATTACAGCCTCCCTGGCCCAGAGCCTTCCCCAGCAGAAGTGCCTGGGAGCAGATGGTGAAAGGGCTGATTGAGTTCGGCTGCTCAGGCCAACAGGCTATTAGGAGGAGACACAAATGGAAGAGGGGGTGGAGGGGGCGTCATTTGGCAACTCAGGAGCCGGGAGCCCTTGCCAGGACTCCGGGAATCCTCCACCAACCATAAGAAGCTTGGAGGAGGTACAGCAGGGCCCTGGATGGGTGGCTTGGGGGCTGCCAGCTCCTGATGCTTATGGAACCATAAGGAGCCAAAGGCAGGTTCCTCTCCCCAGGCATCTTCATCTCCAAAGGCAGCACTGCCACCGCAGTGGACAGGCACCCTTCCAAGGAGGCAGGATGCCCTCAAGAGACCTATATCACTGCGGTCACAGCCTCAGGAGCTATGTGTTCCCGAGCCTTGATCCCAGTTGAGAAGGAGACATAAGAGCTATCATCTCAGCAGCCCTGCCTTCCCATGGAGCCAGCCTTACTCCCAAAAAATGTAAAGATACTTGATATTCAACTTGGTCTAATCTGATCCCATGGGAAGGCGCTGGGCATGGGACAAGCCCTCCCAAACTGCCTTCAAAAGGGGATGGGACTCAAGTGACTGGATGGAGAGGAGGGGAGAGGAAAAAAGGTGAAAGAAAGAAAGAAGAGCCAACAGGAAAAGAAGCATAAATCTGATTGTAAAGTCACCCCCAGTGCCAGGCCTGCTGAAGGTAATGCCAAGTGTCTGAGCAAAACCACTGATGGAAGAACCCAAATTGCCTAGGGATGGAGGAAGGATTTACACCCTCCTAGGGAAATGGGGGAAGAAAAAGGAATGACCCCAAAAGCAACACAACCCCAAGCTCTGGGCTCCTTGCCCTGGCAAGCCAGCTCCACACCGCACTGTGCCCTGCAGGCCACCCTTGCCTCCGCATCCATCCCTCTTTTCCAAGGGAAGGATACATCCAATGAGTTCCCCTGCGCTGCCTTGGCTGATCGCTGCGGCTCCCGAGGTTGGGAAATCGGGAGGCTCATCAGGGCTGTGCTGGAGGGGGGGGACGGAGCAGCTCCATGACCGTCAGGGGATCTTTGCGGAGCAATCTTTTCCAGGACAAGTCATGAGATGATTCCTTGCCTGGAATTCGCTCCCTTGGCTCCCATCGGGCCCGGACTGCTGAGTCAAGAGACCGCCGGGGCTCTGCCCTCCAGATGAGGGAATTAACTGCCATAGGGAGCGCTGGGGCGGCTGGGGGGGTGCGGGATGAAAGGAGGGAGGGACCCGATGACTCCTGGAGAGCCTTCAGGCCCCGGTTTGGCAGCTGCTTTGCAACCAAATTAGTCACCAGATTAGAGCACAGTTACACATGCTGGCACACGGCTGCTTAAAGGCACACTACCCCTTCCTTTTGCTTTCCTTCTTTTTCTCTGGCTTCCCCCCCCCCCCCCACACACACACACACACCTTTTTCCTTCTTTTTAGGCTTTCAGTGAGTGCTTCGGACCAGCAAATTCAATAGGAAGCTGAGGAAGAAGATGCCAAATGGCTTGGGCTGGTGGTCCAGCCCCGGAGGCAGCCCCGACTCCCTCCCCACCCCACTGATGTGATGCTGGTCCAGGCAGGTCACTCCATAGGATCCATATGGCTCCAGCCACTTGGGGCTGGGCTGTTTGAAAGCAGGAACACAAGAGAGTCATCCAGCTCGAAGGCAAAGCAGGCGCATGGCTGGGGCCTTTCAAGTCGCAAGCTTTAAAGCCAGCTTCAAATCTGGAGCCGCTTAAAGGGATGGAAACCAGCCCCAGTGACTAACCACCCTAATGGGCCACAGCTACCGGGACAGCTCCGAAACCCCACTGCTGACGTTGGAAAAGCAGAACTTTCCCAGCTCCGTGGTGGCACCGGGCTTCCCAGAACCAGGGAAAACCCTCTGACATCCAATTCCTTTGCATCCCTTCAAAAGGATGCGGCCATCAAATGCCACGGGGTCAGGATGCACCAAGATGCTGCTACCAGCTTGCTGGACCCATCCCATGGCTGATGCTGGGGACTGAGGAAATGAGTTTTTCCTCACTTCTGGCTGCAAACGAGGAGGAATTGCGTTTACTGACCTCACAAAGCGGTCTGGGGAGACAGAGTGGTTGGGTAACGCGCCTTGAGCGTTTGAAAAGAGAAAGCACTTGGCACTGAGCTTTAAAACCGCTTCTAACAATAATGTGTAAAAGAAGAAGAGAAAAAAAGACCCAAATTTCACATGTTCCACTACATCTTCTTTGAATTTTCCAGTGCAACAAGCCAGGATTACTCAGCTTTTGCAAGAAACAACACAAGTTGTTTCTTTCTTCTGATGGTTCATGTTTTGGTAAACAGTTTCTCATAACTAAAAGGTAAGGGGAAAAAACCCTCACTACTTTGCTGCTTCTCAAACACTGACCAAAATGAAGTGGTTTTGCACAAACACCTATGAAAAAGAAGCTTTCATGTGGGTCAAAAAGCCACATTTTGATTATTGCGATAGATGCTGCTGACACAGGGATGAAGAAAGCAACAGAAAACAAGCCCCAAAGTGCTTCCTAGTGTCCAGCTCCACTTTCTGGGGTCTACCAGCCACAGACATCAGTGGCAGCTTTCCCCGAGTCAGCAGTTTTATCCAGAGACCTCTAAGGACATTGTAGGAGAGGCAGCATCCCAGTGGGAATCCCAGCCTCCACAAGGACACACAGTCCTCACCCTGAAGGGATGCAGAGCTGAGCCATTTGCAACCCCCCAGTTTAGCTCCCAGCCCAAATCACAGTCAACCAGTACACTCAAACTGGAAATCCCACAGGTCAGATGGGTCCTGGCCTGTCTGGTGCTGTGGAGGAGGCAAAGAGGTGCAGTAAAGCTTAACATACACCATAAGAAAACCTATATAAGACATTGGCACATGTTGCCCAGAGAAGCTGTGGCTATCCCATCTCTGGTTCAAGGCCAGGCTGGACACAGCATCTTGGAGCAAGCTGCTCCAGTGGAAGGTATCCCTGCCTGTGGCAGGGGTTGGAACTGGATGCGTTTTAAGGTCCTTTCCAACACAAACCAGTCTGGGATTCTATGATTCTATAGATACAGCAAGGAGAGGGAGGCCTGGAGCACACACTGGAGATGCTCCCAAATCCTTGCTGCAGCAGAACGGGGGCACCGTGCCTCAGTTTCCCCTCAAACCACATCTCATCAGGCCCTTCTTCAACATCCTTTGGGGTCAGAGGCCCCAAAAGTATGCATGCTGCATTAAAGAACAAGCAAAGTCCCACTGGCTCCTTCTCCTGCGCTCCCCACCAGCCATCTGAAGAATGCCTTGGAATCATGTCAACTATTTGCAATGGGATTGGGGGGGAGAAGGGGCACAGGGAGGGGAGTGCAGGGGGAACCACTCCACTTTTGACTCAGTGTCTGGCTTCTTTCATCAAACCCACATTCCTACTCATGCCATCACCCTCCGGGAAAGTGCGACAACGTACATAATCCATGTGGAGCCAATTTAACATCCCCTCTGCATAAGAAAACGCATTTTGTTCATTAATGAGCCCTGAACGCTTCAGCCAGGGTGAGGAGCCAGCCTGCAGCTCCACAACCACCCCAGCAACGTGGTCCTCAGAAGGGAAGCTTTCGTACATACAGCCACATCCTAAAGCAGAGCAATGTCCCTGCAAACCCATCCTGGGAATGCTGTCTTGGACTAACACTGCACTAGCCACCCCAGATGGGTCTCTGCCTCTTCTGTCTTCATAGGAAAGGTTTAACAGGAGGCAAAAAAGCTGGAAAGCAGGAATTGCTGGAGCAGGGGATTGCTGTGGTGTCCAACACCCACCACAAGATGATGGGAATGGGAATTACAGCTTAGAACCAGACAGAGCCCTGTTATCCCAATCCACACTGAGGGCTGCCGCCAGCACACAGCAAATAGGATGCTCACGGTAGATAGGATGCTCACTGTGACCTCTGATCTGCAACTCTCATTCCCAAACCACAGAAAGGAGGGGATTTTCCTCTCTGGAAAGGAAAGCTGCTAGCTCTTCCTCACATTTGTAATAGGTTATATTTACAGCTACAGGAACCAGCTGCGGGATGCAAGGGCTGTGCTACACCAGCACAGCATCCTGGCTTCTTGCATTACAAACAACGGGTCCACCTGCATGGCGCAGAGCTCTGACAGCAATTTGAGGCACAACAGTATAAAAACAAGCCAGAAATTACTGGGAGCCACCCAGCACATTGGAGCAGGGAACAGTACAACTCAGAGCACTGGTGGATGCAAGCCCAAGAGCCTTCAGCTGTACAGAAGCTGCCACTCAGCTCAGGCTTTGCATGCAAACATTAGCAGGCTGTTAATGCTCCTCACTTTCAGGTCTATTGTCTACAACCGATGAGGCTGAGGCTTTTAACCAAATTACAACCTGAAACCACCCTGATTTTATGCCTTTTCTTGGCCACATCTCAGGAGCTGACATCAAATTATACATCCCAGCCGGATGTGAGACCCTCCAGTGTTCCTTCAAGTTGATATTCAGGTAAAGCCACTTGCAGATTTGCATGTTTTCAGGTAATTACCACCAAAGACTCCTGCACTCAAATCCTCAAACCTGGATAGACCAGGATAGTGCAGATCCATAGGCTGCATGTGCACGCAGCAGGGCTGAACCCAGTTGTGCAAGAGCATCTCAGCCGTTATCTTTGGAGCCATCTCATAGAGCTTTGCCATCAGTAGGACTCAAGTGCTTCCCTCCCCTCGAATTCCACTGCACCTGGGAAAAATGTAGGAGCTTGTAGGAGAATCAATAAATATTTATTGTTTAACCAGCAGTATTTTGACTGGAGATGTAAGCATGGCCCCGTGCCAGTGAAACCGGAGCCTTCTTGGCCAGCACTGCAAACAAGTCTTTTTCTGTATCTAGCTGGAAGATTATAAACTACACAATGAGGGGAAAAAAAGAAGGAAAAAGAAACCCAGGCAGTGAGCAGCTTAGTCACGGAAGAGGAACAGAACTGCTGAGATGTAAAACGATGTTGTGGGTTCATAAAACATAAGGGGGATGCAGGCTGGATTTCTGGCTGAGGCAGCTGTACCGTTTGTATCAGGTATACATTTGTCCCCCTGGCTTCTGCAGTGATGAGGATTTGTGCTGGATCAGAGCATGTACCACTGCCTTCAGTGGAGCTACACTGATGTGGATGAGCTACAGAGTGTCCGTAACCAAAGAGAAAACTTGGGGAGTCAGGTTTTGACCTATAGAGGCACAGTCTTGCACCCATCAAAGATCACAGCTTCCATGGGCATCCCCCAAGTTCACAGCACAATGAAGAGTCACTGGCTGGCTCCGGAGGCATTTTAATGATCCAGTAAGGCAGATAATCCCCTTCACTTCAGTCAAGCCTCTGGCACCATCCCACCAAGCACTGATGAAAATCTGAAAGCCTGGAAGATGCCACCAGCTTCAGCCTCTGGATCCATTCCAGGAACAGCAATGACACTTGCTCCCCTAAGTCATGTACTCTGCTCACCTTATGAGCAAAAAGGAAAGACCCTCTTTCCTTGTCTGGGAGAAATCCACTTGGATTTGCTCCTTCTTCTTCAAAGTCCCACCTGATACCAGCACTACATCTGAAAACAGCCATTTGGGATGACAGATCTACAAGTTTACATCCCTAAATTGTGTTCAGACATGGTTTTACCCATACCTACCTCTGAGATGTATCTGCTATCACCAAAACAGCAACTAGTGAAGAACCCACCATCCATACAGCAAACTGTAATCCAGCATCTAATCACAGGCCAACCTTGGCACCCTAAACCCACCCACACAGGAGAGATCCATTCAGGATGGATCCATTCAGGATGATGCAGCCATACCCAAAAGCTGGCTCCCCTGGTCGAACTCAGCATGCCCCAATCCCATGGGAAAGAGCACACATGCTCCTGGCTCCTTGCTGCCTTCCAGCAATCTGCTATGGATTTGGGACAGCAGGGATGGCACAGGACGTGCTTGTCAGCTTGCTTTGGAGAGCTCCAGTGCGGCATTCCAGCATGAGGCTGTGTTATCCCTTCATTTTATAAGGCCTATCAAAGCATGGCACACTGTAATTACATGGCAAATTAGCAGCCACTTCGTGTAACAACACTGTAATTACACACTTGTTACATGCTTTGGGGAGTTTATCACGGAAACCTGGAAGGAATGGGGTTCTGCTCCTCACTCCTGGAAACCTCACCCCCTGTACCCATGTTAAAAACGGTTTAGTCAAGGATATGCTTTAGACCTGTATCCCTGACAGAAAAGCCCACGTAGTTGTCCTCTTCTCACCTTCCATCCCTTAAGTACACAGAAGGTGACACTAAAAAGGCTGGAGCTGGTGGCAGACAGTCCCCTCCCTCCGGGGAAACCCTCACTCCCCATCCTAGCTGGATACCACAGTAATTGGCATTTTGCAAGCACATAAGACAGATAATTGCTCTTTTTCAGTTCAAATTCTCACCTCCTCCACAGGCAATCAGCACCGAATATGCCGGAGGAGCCCAAAGCCCGCAATGTATTAAGAGTCTTGCCCTTGTTGACTGATGATTCATGCCCACACAGAGCAATCCACAGCCAAAGCCGAGCTCTCACCTTTGCTGTTAATGCAAAAGCTGTCAGAAAGATGCCAGATGCAATTCTCTGCATCCCTGAGGTCACTTCACCTTTCAGAGCTTGTTTCCCTTCCCCTTTTGCTGGGCTTCCACACAAACCCTCTGGTGTAACCACTGCAAGCCACCACCAAGACAGCTCTCGTAACAGCAGTAGGGAAACTGAGTCACACAGCAGCTGATACAGCCATAGGGACCAGCCAGGATAACACAGGATCAAACTTTCCCTTTTGGGGAATTCAGGGGTTCAGGCAGGTCCTACATCCGCATCCACACTGCCTACAGACTGACTGCTCCCTGCGGCAACCACAGCAGGAGGAATGTTCCTTCAGCCCTGACCTGATGTTGTCCCAGACCCCGAAGAGAGGGAAAAGCTCTTGCCAGATGCAAATACACCCCTGGGATGCCACCCCCATGCAGGCCAATGGGAATAACGCCTCCAGCTCCCAGCTGTCCTTAAGCCCATGAGGTTGTCCCATCTCCCCTCAGTCAGGATTCCACACTGCCTCTGCCCAGACTGATTCCTCTTTTCATGCCAGGCCACAACAAATCCACCACCATGCACGTAACACACCTCCAGAGAAGGAAGTGAGAAGGGAAGTGGATGCAGGAGCATCTCTGCCTCACCAGGGACCCCCAGCATCACCCACCTGCATTACAGCCCTTCCCTTGTACCCTGTGGGATGCCTCAGGGGCAGCAAGTTAGCAGCTTCATTAGTTATCTCTGAGTACTTGGGAGTTCCAGTTATGGGCTGCCAATTCCCAGCAAGGGGTGTGGAGCTGCTCTTAACTGGCCACAGAAAGCAAATGGAGCTTTGCAGAACTGGAGGAAACACATTAATTTGCAGAGGGCAGCATTTACTAGTTGCAAGGTGAAGTTCCCACTATGATTTGCACATAGTTTGGAGCTTTGCTGTCTGAAAAGAGCCAGTAAACTAAATCACACCATCCCACTGGTAGATCAGTCACAGAATCCCAGACTGGTTTGGGCTGGAAGGGACATTAAAGCTCACGCAGTTCCAACCCCCCCTTGCCATGAGCAGGGACACCTTCCAATAGACCAGTCCTGTATCTGCAATCAAATGTGATGTTGCCATCTCCTCTAGCAGATCTTATAATGAAAACCCTTGCACATACAACTTGCGTGTTAAAGGAGCAGCCCACCACCGTGGCTTTTTGGCTCCTGACCTACTCATCTCACTCACACATTCTTGCTGGCAACAGCAGGGAGGAATTTGGCATTGGAAGCTTTGTACAACTTCACATCCCTTTTGGGTTATTTTTAAATCCTTTGGACACACTACAAATCCCATCAACTCATACATGCAGGAATGGGCTGGAGCTGGGTTTCATTTCAGGGATGTGAGAGGGACACAGTACCAATGCACCTCTGCAGTTTTACACAGCATCAAGCACCTGGCACATTAAACAACTTGCACAATTGAAAACCTATGGCTGTAAGGACTCTCCCTGTGTAAGGTTAACCCTATAGATCCCGTGAAGCAAATCTGCTTTGTTGTTTGCTGGTATGGAAAGGAACAGGGGGCTGGACTCTGTCTCAGGAAGGCCAATGCCCATTTTGACGAGGGCAATGGTCACATTTGATGGCACATTCACACAGAGACCAAAGGCTGAACAAGCCATCAGGGAGCAGTTAAGTCCTCAGTCTTATGAGGACTTAAAGCTGATGAACCTGGGGATTTAGCCTGGAGAAGAGAAGGCTCAGAGGGGACCTTATCACTCCCTACAACTGCCTGACAGGAGGATGCTCCCAAGGAACAAGGGATGGGACAAGAAGAAACAGCCTCAAGCTGCACCAGGGGAGGTTTAGACTGGAGATGAGGAACAATTCCTTCACCAAAAAGGTGCTCAGGCATTAGAACAGGCTGCCCGGGCTGCCCTGGAGTCACCATTCCTTGATGTGGTCAAACCATACAGATGAGGACCCCAGTGCCATGGGTTAGTGGCAGCCTTGGCAGTGCTGGGGTAAGAGTTGGACTTGATCTTAAAAGGTCTTTTCCAGCCTGGCTGATTCTATGAAGCCCAAACCACACAGGAGCAGAGAAAAACTACATCTCCCACGCATCGTTGGGTGCCAGTAACATGCAGCACCATCCACACTCCTCTCAGCATCAATCCAACCAAGCAAGAAACCTTCAGCATCCCCTAAAAAGTTGAGAGGGGAAATGAGGTTAAGCCAGCTAATTGACAACACTGACCTTTTTGGCTCACAGCATTAGTGTAGCCACCAAAACAGAAGCCACTGCAGCTGAAGCCAATAGGGAATCAGCTCTTTTTTACCTTTTGGGGTTTTATTTTTTCAGCTCTCTTTCTGCTGAAGTTTAAGCTCTGGGTCACCTCTAAAATGCTGTCACAAGCTGCAAAACAGCTTTTGCATAGAGAAGAAAACGAACTTAAGACAGGGTGAAACAGCATGTCCTCACTTCAGGCACAAGGCAGTTACATTGACCCAATGCTTAAACACCTAAATACCAGAAACGCCCCTGACATGCTCTCACCCATGCCAGGAGTGCCTAAATTCAAACAGATACGTTGGTTTGAACTGAAAAACAACCCCCAGGTGTTTCTCCCTATCCCATTTTCTTCCCCTTGCAGCAAGCAGGCTGCTGTCACCACCTGAGTAAGTCTGCGGTGCATGTTCTTTTAACCAAAGCTGCAGGAAATAGGCACAAACAGCTCAACTCCACCTTGAACCTGCGTTGGAAAATCATCCTTGCTGTCCCTGTTGCACTGTGAAGCTGAGTCCTTCCAAGCCCACACCTTAAAGCCAAGGTCAGCTTTGCTGTTGGGGGCACACAGTCCCAAAAGAGCTACAACGAGGAACATGGATCATGCAAAGCCATGTCCCTGCACTGGACGCTATGTAGCAGATCGCCCAGACGTCTGGCTCATTACCGGTGCTCTGCAGACGAGCTGATGCTACACAAGCCGCAACCCCTGTGCTCTCCAGCGCTCGGCTGGAGCTGTCATTTCAGTCCGCACATGCAAGCCTGAAATCGCATTGCCTGGCAAGGATCTGAGCTGAGCCCCTTCCTGGGTTTCCTCGAAACTTGCTAACTGGCCAAGGAAGCGCAGCTCTAATTCGATTTCCTTGGCCGCGCCGGCGCTGCTCAAACCCAGCAAACCTCCACCGCAACGGGAATTACAACAGGGCTCACTTCCCCCTCCCTTGCACCCTTGAAAAAGGAGGGGTTTACCCCGCAGACCCTCCGAGCTCCATCCTCTGCCTCGACTGAGCAAGGCAGACATCAGTCGAGCGCCCGGGGTCAGCAATCAGACATCAGTATGTGAATAACAGCCCTTATTATGGTAGACTCAACTACGAGCATTAACCACAGCCAGCTAAACTCACCGCTACAACAGAAAAGAAACCCACACACTTTGAGTAACATGGTGCTACCGTCCCTGATAGCTCCTGCACTCTTCCTCCACCCATTTCTCCAACATCAGAGAGGAAAAAGCAAATCAAAGCAGCTGTTTTTCCTGGTTTAAATCTATCCGAGGTACCGCTGGAGTTTTGTTTCCTAAATACCACTCAAGATATCTCCAGAGAGGGATGGGGGGGGAATGTCCACCCCAGATAAGCAGCTTGTGCTGGGCTGCCTGCTTTCCACTCGGGAAAAGATGGGGTGTCCCGGGGTGAAAAAACAACCCATGAGAGAGCATCTCCTCTGCTCCCAGCCGGAGGTGCTCGCCTACATCCCCGCAAGGATGCCAGAAGCATGAGGAAAGGCGGCTGGAGGGGCTGCGGGTTGGTGTTGAAGCAAAGCGGTGGCTTGAGGGGGGTGGAAAGTCTTCAAACTGCTCGGGAATTAAGTTCGCCTTCGCCTTTCCCCCAGCGATGCTGCGGGACAGAGCGCGGGGGGCGCCGCTCCGCTTCGCCGTGGCATAGGGGGTGGGTTTCATTTCCCCTTCCCCAAAACACCCCCCATAAACCCAAACCCCAACCGTCCCTTGTCGACATTCCCCCAACCCCCCCCCCCCCACCGCCGCCCTGGGGCCGAAAGGGTGCAAAGGGCTCCCCGACGAGGGGGACCCAGAGCCGGGAGGGAGCTCACCGGGAGACGGGAAGAGCTCGCTGTCCACCTTCTCCGTCTTGATGATGGTCAGGTCCACCGCCGCCTTCATGGCTGCGGCGGCGGCGGCGGCGCGCCGGGATCGGGGGGGCGGCTGGTGCTGAGCCCCGCGGAGCGGGGCGCCGGGCGCCTGCCTTCCTCCTCCTCCTCCTCTTCTCCTTCCTCCTCTTCTCCTTCCTCCTCCTCTTCTCCTTCCTCCTTCTCTTCTCCTTCTTCCTCTTCCTTTTCCTCCTCCTCCTCCTCTTCCCTTCCTCGCTCCTCTCGGCCGCTCGCTCCCCCGCCGCCCCTTCCGCGCTCCCTCGTTGCCGCTCCGCTCCGCCTCGCCCCGCCGCCACCGCCCCGGCCCGGCCCGAGCCGCCGAGGGGAGGGCGTTGGGCCGGCCCCGAGCGGTGACAGCGGCGGGTGGGACCCGCTTGTGCCCGCCCCGGGGGCGGCTCCCGAACCCAGCGCCTCGGGGAGCGGAGCTGGAGCTGCCCCGAGGGGGTAGAAGTGATGGGGGGCACGGGGTGATGGGGTCAGCGCAGCCAGCGTGAATTGGGAGCTGCTGCTGCTCCGCTCGCATCCGTACCCGAAACACGAAGGGAACGGAGAGTTGGAGTTTTAGCACGGGAAAACGCAACAGGCAGCCCTGAGCCAAGGCTCTTGAAACCAGTTGCTTTCACCCTGCTTGTCTGTACATGAACACTCACCACTTATATGGCCCCTTCCATCCTCACATCACCTCTCCCTCTTGTACAACCATTGCGGCTGCCCACTCGGATGCTCTGCCACCCACTAGCACATCTGAATCTGAATGTGTGAGCGTGGCCAGGGCAAAGTGTGCTTGCATGGAAGGTGGCTGCTCATGGCTGTGCTCTGTACAGGTGGGAGGCCAAAATGGCTTGGGAAGTGGCTGGAAAAAAGCACCTTGAAGATGCAAGATGGGCGTCACACCAGTGTGACATGAAGTTAGCAGAAGAATATCGTTTTTCACATGAAATATGTTTTATTGTATTTAGGGAGCACAAACTTCAGACCACAAACGGCAGAGCAGGAGGGAGATTATGACTCACAGACGTCAATTTACCGGTACGAGTGTTAAAAAAAGTGATTAGCAACCAGCTTTTGTGGTTCTCTAACTCCGAAAGTCTCAACAGCCACCGCCACACTGGCAGAAATGGGCTTAAATGAACATCCTGGCTAGGATGGTGCAGCCATATGAGCCAGCGCTGGGGCTCAAGGCTGCCTGCTAAGCCATGGGATGAACCAGGGTCCTGCCTGCAGTGAAACCTTAAAACACACCAAGAGATGAGCTACAGATGCAAACGTTGCAGCTCAGGATTATTTCTAGCTTTCACAGTTGCCTGAGGCATGTTTATAGAAGGAAAACTTGTGTAACTAAAAGAAGCTGCGAGGTGCCAGGGCCAGGAATCAAGAGCCTGATTCTGGCTCACACAAGCAGGCAGATTTTACTCAGAGCTAGCAAAGCAGGGCAGGCACTTAGCTCCAGCCCATCAGGTACTTCACCCATTGCCAAGCACTTACATTTCCAATTGTACAAGCAATTTTGGCTTGCCAGCTTGATTATGGGAAACCTATTCCTGCAGCAGGGCAATAGGAGCAGCAGTTTGCTCTGTCACCAATGTAAATCCTCTCTCCAGTGATTCCTATGTGCATTGGAGAATCTGAGCTGTACTCAGGCAGAACACGAGGTGTGAAATCTTGGGTGGTGGGTCCTTGGTTTGAAACCTACCACAGGAATGAACCTGGAAATCTGGAAGTGAAAAGAGGATGGATGTAAAGGATGAAATTTGGTCCCTATTGCCTCTCCCCAAACAGGATCATGTGTTTGCACCTGACCTTCATTTTGGGTTTCTTTTCCCACACAGGATGGACAGCAGTGATTGAAGGAAGCAGCTATTGAGAGGAGATTATGCAGAACGCTTCCAGTCGAAAAGCAAAAGGGGATTCAGGAGAAACATCTGCCTTTCTGTATGATCCCTTCCAGAGCAGGCTTGGGAAGGGAAACCTGATGCAGTTATCACAGCCTGACAGTCTTCCCCTTCCTACACTTCTCTCCGAGTGTTGCAAACATCCCGGGCGAGTATGGGAGCGTGCGTGCAGGGCCGGTTTACACAGCTGCCATCAGCAAGCACCTGCGGTCCCAACCGTATTGAAGTGACCCCAGTGCTCCCCCCTCTCAATAATCCACCCTCTCAGAGCAAGCAGCCTCCTGCAGCAAACCACAAGCCCCAGACTGAAACAGGAGGTGCACAGTGAGGTCCCCGTGGCTTGTCTGAGTGGGTGCTGATGGGGACGTGCTGTCCATCCCCTATTCAAGGCTTCTGTAAGCAGAGATGGAGCTCGTGATGGGCACCAGAGGAGGCAGTCACTTCTCTGTGTCTGTGCTTTAGCCTTGCTCCTGTGGGCCAATGTATTTGCCTGAGCGCTTTATGGTCTTAAGGGCTGGGTGAACTCCAGTGCACCTGTGAAGGCGTTCCTTCTCTTCTGGACCAGAACAAAGGCTCTAATAAAGATCTTCCTCCCATCTTGTGTGTTTTTTATTAGGGCAGATACACACGCTCTTGGCAACCCGTCTCAGCCCTGATCTTGCAAAGCCGATGACACTAAGCCACAGCTTGGTGCAGCATGGCTGCGGCAAGGCTTTGAGCTTCTCCACTCCCCAGCCTCACCCCCCTTCCACACTCCCCCAAACTCCTGTTGCAGTTTGCTTATGGCAGCCCCTACATGTGGGGAAACTGGAACTGCTGCCAAGAGTAGCACCAGGGTAAAAACCCCAAAGTGGAGGCAAAGAACAGAGAGGCTGCGGACAGAGATTTCCTCCCAGGGCAGCTGAATCTCTCCTTCCAACTCAACTCAGTCCTTAATTTGTGTTCACTTCAGAGCCTGCAACATGAAAGCCCTGGCTCTGAACTCCAGCTGAGCCGCTCAATGGCTCAGTGTTCGCAGAAGGCATGGAAGGAATCCATTGATTAGTTTCTTCAGCTGGGATGTGACCATTTGGAGTCCAAGACCTGCCAAACATGACTTCGCCTCAGCAACTGGTTCCTATTTGCTGCTTACAGGCTTTTGAAATATCTTTCCTCTTGCACATCCAAGTCTCACCCTCCTTTTCCATTCTGTCGTTATTCAATGTTAATATCTACTCAGGCTCTCTCCTGTCAAGGGAGGATGCTGGGTTGCGGAGAACAGCCCTGCTGCCATTAATACAGCCGAAAGATTTTGCCGTTGATGGGAGATAACCATCTGCCCTCCCTCCACAATGCAGCCTGGCTGTTTTTAAACCTTTGGAACAAAGAAAGGACGGGCAGTAATGCCACATTGTTCCAGGGACGCTGACTAACCTTGGTTTCAAAGAATAATAATAATCACTCATTTAGCATCGAGGAAAGGTATGACGAGACCGCAGCCTTTGCCGTGAGTTCCAAACACGCAGTCAGGGCAGGAACGCTCTTCCATGACCTCTCTCCAAGCTGGGGCCGGCTCTTTCCCTTTGGAACAGCCGAATCCACTCCTGTCATGGCCCTTTTACCAGCAGGCAGCTGTTGGCTCTCCTCCAGATGTTAGAGCTGGGACAGCTTCTCCTCTCCGTCGGATGTTCCCATTGTCCTTGCAGCAGGCTCAGGATTAGGTGCTATCGGGAGTGTGGAGAAGGAGCTTTCCCGAGTACGGCTGCTCCCAAAACGTGGCTACCTCTGGGGTGAAATACAACGGCTCCGTAACAACACGGAGCAACACCGCCCAGCTGTTGTGGACAGGAAATGAAGAACACCATATCCAATTAAACCTGCAGGGGGATATTTATGGCACAACGTAATTAGCCAAATTGGAGCCTGCCCCAAAACTGCCATGGGATTTTTAATGACTGCAAGCGGCCAGGGCTGCAGTTTGATGTTTTGTCAAGTAAACAATATCCAGAGGGCATGAGGCTGAAACCAGGAGCACAAAAAGGGGGTTGGGGGGGGGAAGTGTCGTGCAATTCCAGGGAGAAATGGAGACATGAAAGCATTTATCGTAAGGGGGACATTGTTGGCAACAGCAGCAGCCACCGCTCTAAGAAAGGAAAGAGCAGGGAGGTGGCTCTGGGTGTGGAGGTGGCCCTCTGCAATGAGAGGAAAGAGCAAGCAGCTGCCATGACCATTCCCAAGGGAAATACCTTTCCTGGAATTTAAAATGATACGAGAAATCCTTTCAAGCACCGTAATAGGTGGGAAGTGTTTGGGTGAGTTGTTTTACGCTGGTGAGAGGGGGCTGGATTCATAGTCCTGGTGACTACAGCCTCCCTTTTATGGCTAAGCACAGGGCATGGAAGCAGAGCTGGTTAGTCAGCACGTACTGTGTGCTGTCCATAGGGAAGGCAGGCTGCTCTCACATCTAGCCTTTGTGACCATCACGGAAGCACTGGCTCCTCCATGACCCACATGCCTGTGGCCTCTGGGGTCCTTTGCTGCTGTGGGGCTGGAGTCATCCTCTGCTGCCTGCATTAAAAGCAAGTTTCTGTTCACCCTGTGGAGATCCAGACTTCAGGGCCCTGCTCAGCCCCAAGACATCATTTCTGTCACAATACCATCCTCTGATTGCCCTCCAGGCGCGAGCAGAGGAAGCCGCCTCCGAGCCTCCCTGACTCCTGCTCTCATTAACTTCCCAGCAGAGATGGCTCACAAAAGCATCTTTGTGGCCAGCAAGGAGGGAGAACTCCCAGCTCACACACATCCCCGGTCCACACACTGTAGGTACCTCAATCAACAGTCTCACAGAGCTGCTTGAGCATCTTCAAGTGGCTCCTGCGATTGGTTTCCCAGAGGTCCCATGCTGCTTCATAACCTGATTAGCTAATCTGGGCTCCAGCGATGTAATTCTGCCTTGGGTTTCGTTGGCGGGGGGTGCTGTCACTCACTTGTTACCCTGCTGGAAGAACTTGCTGGCTGGAAAATCCTGGTAAGCTGTTCTGCAGCGCTGTTTGCTCTTGGTACGTGTTCCATCTCCTCCTCAAGTAACAGCACTGAGCTCTTGCTAAATGTAACCTGAGGATTTCTGCTGTTTAACTCCTGATGTTCTCAGTTACTCCTGAGCACAGGCAGATTATACCCATCAAACCTTACTGGAAGGACCTCTCATTTTTGGGCAGGGCTCTTGGGCAGCCTCCTTTATAGCAGAAACAGCCAACTCAGACTTAAACAGTTCCTCTGTACTTGCAACTTCACCTTTGGCATTCACCAGTCTCTAGTGATAGGTTACTGATGGTTTCTGAATGGTCTTTGGGATCCCCTTCCCTGGGACACAGGTGAGGGATTATGAAGGAAAGGCAGTAGGATCATTGATACTCAAGCAGCTTTCTCCATACTAGACTAACCACAGTTAGTCTTCAGTAACTCTTATATGCTCTTTCAATCCTTCAAAAAACCCACCACCATCAATAAAAAGATCCACTGCTTCAATACCAAGTAACAGCCCCATTTCCTTTTCATGATGGTGCCAGGAGCCACACAAACACCTCCCAGGGAAGGTTTGTCCAGCACCAACCTCTAGAATACAAACCCACAACCTAAGAAATAGCAGCCACCATTAAGACACACTTGCACACAGCCAGTGGAAGTGGTCAGCACAGGGAAATAAAACACTTGACAGCAGTGAGTGACCCTCAGTTTAATGCTGTGCAGAGGACAGAGGGGTTCAAGTGATGGAAGTGTGACTCCTGGTCAGTATTTCCACAGACCTTTGTGCCTGCACCCCATCTTTTTAATGAAACAACACTTTCTCACTTCACAAAGGGCTGAGGTATCAGTTCAGCAGCCCCAAAGGAAAAGCTCAGGGGCTGGGGACCATAATGGGGTTTCACAGAGAGAGATTTAAGTGGAAAGTTCAGGCAAGAGAGCTGGAATTCCCATCCCTTGTCATCACTGGGAAGCAAAGACACTGATCCACCAGCCCAGATCCTTCCAGCCCAACCACTGTCCCAACATGACCATAAGATCTCAGATGTGCACAGCCAGTTTATGGAGGTAACTCAGTGATGGACACAATTACCCCACGCACCCCGTTGCCCACAGCACAGGATGAGACCCACATTAACAATTAAAGCCCTAAAGCTACTCTCCCCATATATGCCCTGCTGGTGGGGACAGCCCTTGAGCCCACCACATCCCTGCAAGGATTTGCCTTCGTATGCAGTTCAAAGAGCCCGGCACTGGAAACCTCCTCACTTGCAATTGTCTGCGCTTGGCAACCCAGCCCGATAGTGAATAAACGACAGAGAACTATTCCTCTCTACACGTGTTTGGGTTTCTTGGGGTGGTTTTCTTGGACGGCGATCCTGGCTCTGCAACAATACCCGTCTTGTTCAGCCCCACGCTACAGAGCAGGCTTGAATAGATCTGCCTAAAATTATAAGCGGGCAGCCCCTGGGCTCTGAGAGATCACAGGCCACATGCTGGGGCTGAACAAAGGCTCTGCTATTTCCTTACAATTAGCCCAGCTAAAAGGACATCTATCTCCTTCCATTAGAGCCACCACGTGCCTCCCAGTCAGTCCATTGTAAAGCTAATTAAATAACACGCCTCTCTCCCCATGAGGGGCTCCTGATGAGGTCTCAAGGCCTTACTGGTGTGGAAGGGGAAGAGACAGCTGGTCAGCAGGGGCCTTCGACTCCGCTGGTCACCCATCTACAGCCATCATCATCATCACCACTTAGTGCAGGGGTTTTGGTTATGTTCAGAAAGCTGTGGAAGGGAGATCCTGAGCTACAAAGGGGCTCAGTACACAAACCTGTTTGCTCCTCTGTCAGCTTCCCCACTGCCTGCAGCAAAAGCTGCAGACCCAGCTGATTTAGTTATTATTTTTGCCTGTGCTTTGCTGGGGGTTGGAAGAAAAAAGCAGACGTAGAGATTTTGTCTAAATACATTCTGGGTTGATGCAAACCAGTTTGGGCTCCCCCCCCACTTCTCAGTGGGAAAAGAAAATAAGCAAGGAAAATGGTGCATTATTCCACCTGAGCTAGAACCAGTTTTGCACTTTAAAGTGGGAAGGAATTGCAAAATGGGGCAAATAAAAAGGCAATTGAAAGTAATCCATTAACAAACCCTATTTTCATCCAGTTATTTTACCTTCTTGAGGAGGTTTCTGTAGGTCTCAGGTGCGGATGAGCTGACATTAATCTGCCTTTTTTGCTGGGAAGCCTGATATGTGTTTTAGCATCATGAGTGAGATGGAACCAAATCTACCTCTGATACCCGGAGTGTCCTTCCAATGTGCAAATTCATTCCAGCAAGTCAAGATGGACACTGAACATCACAGGGGCCTCCTGCAATGCCCTGAGCGATGCTTCAGAGGCCACCACAACCATCATCTGTCCCTGGAGGAGGAGGATGTGGCTCTCCTGCAATGCCCAACCTGCAACCTCAAGCTAAACGCTATGAGAGCAGCTTTTCCCTCTATCAGCCCACCCTGGATCTTCAGGGTGAGCCCTGTTTGTAACACCACAAGTGCATAGCCTCGCACAACTGCTAAATCACTCCAGATGTCCAACACCTTTTCTCACAAGCTCCCAAGACCCGGAAGAAATAGAGTTTCCTTCTGCCAAGTCTACACTTAGCAAGAGTTGCAAAAATCCCCTTTACCCCCTTTTAAATCATTATTTTCCACCTCTGGCTATTAAAATCATTATTTTCACACTGAAAGAGCATGACTGGGATAGTGGGAAGGTGGGTCAACAGACTAATGGGCTGATTTCCTGTGGATCTTTGGCTCCAGCCTTGGAAAGCTGGACCTGGCACTACAGACAGAGCTCCATCCACCCAAGGAAAAGAGAAAGACCCCATTCCTCAGCATTTCCCACTGGGAAGACAGTAGGAGGAAGGTCACAGAGGAGGAGGCAGAGCTTGGTTTCATTCTAATGGGAGCAGTTTTCCCAATTTCCCTGTTTTCCAAGCCCACAGCTACCCTGGGTAGCAGCTGCTGCTGGAGCCTGGGAAGCTTTAGAAATGCATCAGGCTTGCCAGAAATACAGCACGTAGTGTGTGTGTGTGTGTGTGTGCACGTCCATAGGGTTTCATTGTAGAAACTCAAGGATCAGCTCATTGCCCATCACTGTTGAAACAATGGAAATGCAAACCTGTTACATCAAGTAATCAAATTCAACAGGGACATATCAACAGGGCTAGGTAAATCATCATTTAAAGATGCTACATGATTCACATGAAGGGCTAGAAGGGGCTAATACAAGAGTTCAGCCCAAAACACAGTGTGAATGTAACCTGGGAGCGTGCGGCTCAGCTCTCCATCTGCTTTCAAACCCCAGGTCTGAGTACTTCATTCATCACAAACCTACCAAGAAAAGGGGTAGGAGCCAAGAAAAAGATGTCTTGTATTAACCACCTCCCTCCTCCCCTCACCCAGCTAGTGCCCTTGATCCCAAAGCTATGGGAACGGCTCTGCAAGCCACTTGATTAATAAGAGCCCAGGGGGGGGAAATCGTTTATATAACCTTGTCTTCTCTAAACTTCCTAAGTGCTTTAGAAAGTGGCTGCCCTGGAAACCCAAACTGGAAACGAAAAATATTATCTCTTCCATTTATAAACATCTCCGGCGCTAATGAAGTGAGGAGCAGGAGGGGAACACTGGGATGCGCTTGGCAGGCGTGGGAGAGCCCAGATAAAACCATCTCGTTTCAGGTGGATGTGGAGTGGAAAGCCCTGCCACCACGGTCCGGTGCCACTGTAGCTGCTGAGTACAGTGCTGCAAGGCCCCCAGGGTGGGACTGGAGAAGATGGATGGTTATGGAAGTATCTGCTACACTCAACACAGAGGCAAAGCGAGAGCCTTACTAGGTGCAAATGTAGAGGGGGAGAAGGACAGAGCAACATACAATGAGGCAAGAGCAGATGGATGAAAGTTTAAACCAGTTCCTTTAGCTTGAAGCTATAGCTCGGGCGAAGCATCACATCATGATATTGGAAAGCAGGGAGTATTGTTACTTACTCGTGCTTTGTGGTATAAACTACACAGACCAGGCTCCTTCTGCTGTCAACAGAGCACGGCGCTTTACACCAGTATGGTCTAAATAAACATCTGAGTGGTCCACATTAAGCTCTTGGGTTCACCCACCCTCTGCCTTGCAGCTCCTCAAGATGTTCATCTGAATCAGAGTCAAAAGAAGGATTCTGCTGAGTAGAATAACCTATTTCTCTGTTTTCTTTCCATGTTGCCATTTCCCACGGAGATTTGTTTTTGCATCAACACAGCCAACCCCAGAAAATGCTGAGTTTTGGCTGGAAATGTTTGGATTTCATTTTGACAAAATATTGATGATTTCCGCAGAGCAATCTGTCACTTTTGGCAGCAACAAGAAGAAAAGTGAAAAAAGGACGTATTTCATCTAGATAGGGGACCGAGCTGACACCCAGCCTGGAACTCAGCACAAGTGGAAGGCAAAGCAGGCTACTGGGTTGCCTCGTTATCCTGTCAGTCTGATTACTGCAAAGCAAAGGGAACGTGCTACTGCTTCCACGTAGTAGCTGTTTGCCTGGATAGAAACACAACCAAAGCTGCCAGACAAAGGAAGCATCTGGTCTCCTGGGGTTAAGCAAGATGCAAAGCAGGGGAAGAGAAGGTCTGATCATCTCTGAAGATGTTTCACAAGATACCCCAAGGTAGCAATGAGCTGGTGCAAGACAGGACTGAGATGCCAGTTTTATTCCCATCACTACCTTCCATAATGAGCTGTGCCTCCTGAGCCTGCAGAACTAGGTTGGAATCATCTGTGAGATGACTGGAACTGACCAAATCAGATTTTTTCCATGATTCCCATGGGGAATCTCCTTTTTTCCTATTCCACCTCAGTGCTGACATCAGTCTGGACAAAACAAGTGCCCTCTGCCCTCCCTTGAAGTTAGGATGTGGAGAGTGAATCATGCAGAACAGGGCAGAAAGGCATTTCTGACTCCTGGAAGACAGTTGCTGATGGGTTAGAGAGAAGCAGTTTGGGCCAGCTCTTAGAAACTAAATGTCTGCTTTGGTGCAGCAGTTTCTTTTCTTCCATCCCATCTGTGCTATGGGGATCACAAGTATCTGCAAGTGTTTTTGTCACCCTGCTCATGCAGCGCATGCCATGTCAGCAACCTCGTTTCCCTTTCCAGGAAGGGAAGTCCTGTCATGAACTTTATTATATGGCTTTTCGGTGTGTGCACCCATGCTCTTCTCCTTGCCAAAATCGATGGCAGTGTTCCCACTGGGTGGGCTGATGCTATGTTTTCCTGCAGGCTCACCACAGGTTTAAAGGCTAGATCCTGGTCTTGAATCCTAATCGCCACTCACATCACAGGGAAGAAAACACTATAAAAGAGGATCCCTGCCTCTAGCAGGGGCTGAGAGGTCTATGAAGGCAGGTACTAAAGGATGGACCTACACTGCTAATGCTGGCTGAGAATCTCCTTTCATAAGCTTAATGCTGAAAATAAGCCCACATGCAAACTCCCCCCATACATCCCAACCTCACTCAAGTCACTCGGAGGCTGGCAAGCCATTCTCTGCAAGTCTCCCATGGCTCTTCTGCAGAGAAACCATGTTCCTGCCGTACACACACAACCTCATTAGCTCAGCTTGCTGCCAGAGAGGCAGCCTCCCATCCCGGGAACCAGCTGCAGAGAGAGAAACCGTGTTCCATCCATTGTGAAAGAGCCAACAACTGACCCGCTGCAACCATTCCAGAGCCTATGGATACACAGTCCCAGAGGGGAAGGTCCATCCGGTGGGCTGTGTAAACTCCAGCACGTGTTGAGCAGACTGGAGGCAGCTTCAAGGGGATGGCCACACTTGTGGTGCGGATTCGCTTAAGGCCTCTGTTCCATTTGTTGTGCAACATCAAGCCCTCGTACAGCTCTGTTCTCCAGGGATTCCCAGCCACTTGCCTGACCTCAATGAATTAAGCATCACAGTAAAATGTGCAATGAATTAATCATCTGCATCTCCAATGTGAGAAACTGCTATGCGGTGGCTCACAGGCAGCCTTCTGAATGATTTAAGCATCTCACTCCAATGGACTTGCTCTTAAGGGATGCAGCCAAGGTCTTCCAAATTCCAGCTATAAGATCTCAGCCAGATCTCCTAAATCTGCTGTTCTTCTCCCTGAGAATCCTTCCTCCATAAGAAAAGACTATGGATGATGGGGAAGAGCCACCAGAACTGAGAGCTCAGGTGAATGAAACACCCCACCATATAGGAACAGGGTGTTGGGTTGTACAGACCAGGCACTGCAGAGTCCTTTCAGTCAAACAGTTGATGGCTGCAAGGCAGGAACGAAATGGACAGATGCTAAGAGAGCAGCAAGAGGGCATGGACCACATATTTCCTCCCAGGAGCTCCAGACAAGGTGAGAAACTTCACATGCACAGAACAGGGTGTAGTAAAGAAGGAGCAGAAAGGATTTGGGAAAGCTCAGACCTGGATCTGCTTTGAAAAGAAGGAATCATTTCCATGCACAGTTAACAGCAAGGGCAGCTCCAGCTTATTTCTATTCAATTTTAGAAGGAGAGCAGAGAGATGCAATCCCTTACAGGGCTTTCAAGAAATACTCATCCTAATCCTGTCCTTACCCTTGCATTGCTCTAAGTGTGTCATTTCTCCATCCTGCTCTCCATTTATCCAGCCTGCATATAGGCTGCATGGGGCACAGGATGATCCAAGACTCTCGGAGGTGTTTGTGTATTAGAAACAACAACTGCAAACACAAAAGACAGACCAACCTAATAGGAGTTGTCCCCCACTCCAAACGTCTGACAGCGCTGTTTCTCAGACTGAAGTGATGCAAATAGCTCAGATAAGGCTCAGATAAAGTATCTGAGCTCTCCAGGGTTTATCTGAGCTGAACACCAACTCCAGAAATTCCAAAATGTGCCCTGTGGGACTGTCTCCCTGGAGCCTGATTTCCATCTGAAGCCTCAGCCTCCAGAGCCTGCAGAAACAGCTACTGTTCAAATGCATTCTTGAGATAACAGGGTGGGACACAGCAGGTCTGCAGCTCCCCTATCGGGGGCTATCTGGGGATTTGCCTCCTGGTGGGAATGTTGCAAGAGCTGCGCTGATGGCTCAAGGAACCGGTGACGGCACCTTTCACCGCCAGCCCTTGCACTATAACAGATGAGGTAAAGCCTTCACTTTCCCTTGGCTACAAAGCATTCCCTTCTGGCTTTTGCTTTCAGCTGTGTCCTCTCTCAGTAGCTGTTAGCATAGGGAGGGCTTATGGGACAGCACTGGACTCTGGAGCCACACCATGAGCTGCAGCACAGACGTGTCAGCATGGACATCACGCTGAGATTTGGGGTTTCCAAAGCAACAGGATGCTGGGTGCAAAACCCATCTGGGCTTCTCCGAATCTCAGCCTGGCAGGATGTAAAGGGAGTCAGCAATCGCAGCGAGCAGCTCTGATCAAACAGACCCAGGCTTGCAGCCATGGGCAACCTCTAATATTCATTTACAGCAATAAACATCTGTGCTTTGAGACCCAGCCTTTCTGAAACACAGAGAGCTGTGGGTCCCAATATGTGTGAGACCTGGTAGTGAGCATCTCTTTGCAGTACACAACTCTGTCTGTGAAAGGAGCCAGGGGAAGTCCAAGGCCAGGCTTAGGGAAGGTAAATGGAGATCTCTTTGTAAAGCTGTCACAAAGGGCCCATTAGCTCACTTACACCTGGACTATGGTTATTCGTTGTCCTGCAGGAGTATCAGGGGTCTCCCATCTCACAGCCAGATCCCATGTGCTGGGTGCTCTATAAACACGGGAGTAAAAGAGAGCAGGAAAAATTCCTTCCCGGAAGATCTGTTGCCAAATAAGAAGTAATCTTGTCATTTGTACACCTAATGAAAATGGAGCAAGGAGAACAAAGAGAGCCCTCCAAAACCAGCCCAAGCTCTGCAGAAACTGCCTCCTGATACAAGCCGAGAAAGATTTCCTCCCTGTAGAGCTTTGCAGCCGTCAGAGTTCTCAGGCAAGAATAACAATGAAATTCTATAGGATTGCTCATAAACCATAGGAAAGGGAAAAAAAAGGGGGAAGATTTCATTTCCTACTGAAATATTCCCAACGCCTCATTCCCAATGGACCGACATGCCCAAGGACCGCTGCGGAGCGCTGGCTCCCCTTCCACAGCAGCTCTTCTCCCTGGCTGTATCCCAGGGATGGGGGGGAACCTTGGGCAGGCCAGGGGCTCAGCTGCGTTGGCAGCACCAGGGTTAACCGCGGCGGCGCCCTGTAATGCAATGATTTCTGGTTTATTTCAGCAGGGGAAGTGTGTCCCGGCCTGATTAGCCCAATGGTTTCCTCTTTTCCCATAACCTCCAGACCCCCGTGGCCTAAGTGTTTACTTTCTGACATAAAAAATCTGCTAGTGTTTTTCTTTTTTCGGGGCATGTGTATTTTGGGAGGATTCGGGGGGAGGAAAGCGGCGAGGGGGAGTTGAATGGGATGGGAGGCTTGCATACACCTCCCTTCTCGCTCCCACCCCTCACCCCCAGCTCCTTTCCAGCTGCAACCTCTGAGCTGAGACTTCTGGCTTCAATGTGAGAGAGAGAGAGAGAGGGAAAGGGAGAGAGAAATGTATTAATGAGAGAGTTCAGTCTCTTGCTTCAGCAGCTATAAACACAGTGAACATCTGGAGGGAGAGAGAGGTGCTTCAGGCTGCCAGAAGCTGAAAGGAACAGGCTGTATTCAGGGTCCCAGCCCCATGAGTCTCCCTCTGCCTCCCTGCATATAGAATCATGGAACGGTTTGAGTTGGAAGGGACCTTAAAGCTCATCCAGTTCCAACCCCTGCCATGGGCAGGGACACCTTCCACTGGAGCAGCTGCTCCAAGCCCCTGTGTCCAACCTGGCCTTGAGCACTGCCAGGGATGGGGCAGCCACAGCTTCTCTGGGCACCCTGTGCCAGCGCCTCAGCACCCTCATAGGGAGGAACTTCTTCCTGATGTCTGGTCTAAATCTGCTTGACCAGGCTTTCCTGGCATCACCCATTGAGCCCTGTTCTGGCCTCCCTTTTGCTGCCCTCCCTGCTCCATGCCTGCTTAGCAAAGCCCAGCTATGTGCTGCTGCAAGGTTGCCACATGCAACCCAGACCTCCTAGAAAGGGTTTCCTGCTGGTTGGTATCCCCAGAGGCAAGTGCTCAGCACTTGTGGGTCTGTAGGCAAATGAATTTGGGAAAGCTCAAAAAGAAAAGGCAGCTGTGCTTTGTGTGTCCTGTTTGAAGCAAGCATTTGGTGGTGTAGAACAGCTTCCTCCAATGGAAAAAGAAACAGGGACATCCACATCACACCATCCCTACAGAGGGATCAACCCTACCCCAAGACCATCCCAAAACATGTCATCTTCTGCAGTCATCCTCAAGGCATCACAGAAGCCCTGAATAGCCTGCTGCTTAGTCCCTTTCTTCCTTGACTCTACATCAAGTTACTCCTTCCCTGTGGCACACTGAAGCTGCCAGTGTTGCTGTGGTCCTGGTGCTGAGCTCCCACCCTGCTGTTATACTGGAGGACCTCAGCAAATCAGGAAGCATCACATAGAAAGCAAGCAGCAACCTTCCTGCTTTCATCCAGGCTCATCCAGAGGACCAGCACAATGGTTCCTCCCTGTGTGGCAGCTCAAGTGGGAAAAGAGCTCCATGCTCATTCTCTGGTGATGCCCCAGCATGCAGGGAGCTCCCATGGGGTCTGTCCTTGGGAGGCAGGACAGGGATTTTTCCAGAGTGAGGCAGAAAACAAATGGAAAACCAAAAACCTGGGTTTTTGTCATTCTATTGCTCCAGTGCAAATCAACCTCTCCAAGGGATGACTTGCAGCAGGTTACAGCAGCGGGTGCAGAAGGAGCATCATGAGGGTGGCCTGCATGTGTTTTCCTCACCTGTGAAACTGGGATCCACAATATCCATTCTAACCAGGCTACAGACTGGCAGACCTCACCTCAGAGGCCAGAAGATGACAACAGAGCCCAGCAGAAAGGGCTCCTTCATCCCCTGGGCTGGAGCAAACAGCCAGGGAGAGCTGTAGATGTGGGAATGACCATGAGCAGCTTGGGCAACAGCACTGAAATGAATTCACATCCATCACCTCACTCATCCCTCCCCATGGTGCCTCACCCCTTTTATGCTCCCCCTGTTCTGTTTCCCTTCATCTTCCTCCATGTCCTCCCTTTCCTGCTCCTCGTTTATTAAGGAGGGAGAGGACAGGCTGGCCAGTCCAGAAGTCCTGCTAGCTCTGGATCCACAAGCAGATGTGTGTGCCCCGTGGAAAGAGCATTCATCTCAGTGGAGAGCCTGCGGAGGAGGCAGCAGCAGCAGCACAGGGGAGGGGGGAAAGTGTTGGAGGAGGCTGAGAAAAGGAAGGAGGCCGCAGTTAAAAATAGGATAAAAGGACATGAAAAAATGCAGATTTTTTTTTTCTTTTTTTTTTTAAGGGAAAAAAAAAGAAAAAAGCTTCTCTCGGAAAATGTGCTGCAGCTGGAGAAGCCATCGGCCGAGCCTGGTCAGCTTGCACCTTCCCCCTCCTCTCCTCTCCTCCCCAAGCCCCCTTCCTCTGAGCGTGGGCCTGGAAGATGGCCCAGAAAGTGCTCACAGAAAGAGCTTTCCTCCGGGGATCTCCACCAGGTCTCGTGCCTGCAAAGGAGAGGGAAGAGCAGGGAGAGTTCACCATGGATGCATGGGGTCCCCATGGGGCTCCTGCCTGCAGTCCAGGCTGAGCTGAGAGCTGGGATTGAAGTCAGCAGGGTGAGACTGTCCCTATCTTGTCTGCATGGGCGCAGAGCAGTGCAGCACTGCTCCAGCTATGAGGGCTTTGCCTTCCTGCCAAACCCATCACAACACCACCATGGCTACAGGGACCTGATGTCCATGAAGCACCAGTGGGTCAGAGGCAAGGACATACCACCATCAAAGCTAATCAACCCCAAATATTGTGGGTTTAGAGGTGGCAATAAGCCAGTATGTCCAGACAGCATCAGCGATGGATTGGGTGAGGCTGGCTTCCCATAGCACTGGCCTGAGTGTTGTTGATGAGCCTAAGGTGACCCCTTTTATTTCCAACAGTGTCTTAGTGCAGGCAGCCTAACCCAAATCAGCTGGACTTTCCCAGAGGCATCAGACCTGCAGCTCTGATTTCTCCTCTAGAAAAGGCTTTAGTTTAATTTTAATTTCTCGCCTTGCAAATCCCAAAGCTGATCCCATTTGCCTCAGTGAAAGCAGGATAAGCCCCCCAAATGCTCCTGTAGTGTCCAAAAGGCTGGAAGCACCTTCAGTCCAAGCCTGCTAATTCAGTACAACAGAGAAACTTCTTCAGCCAGAGTCACTTCATCTCTTGCTTGCCATTAACAACAGTTTTATCTCTCCTATCACTAAAGAAAACAGACCTGACCAGAGTGAAAGGGGTTGTCAAAGTGGCCTTGGCTCAAAAAGCAGCACAGCCAGAACTATGTCCATGCTGAGCTTACAATATCACTATCAAATCTCTTTCTCCACTCCAGTTTATGCCTAACCTTTTATCAGCCAAAAAAAATTGTACCAGAGGGTAACATTAGGATACTATCAGCTTATGAATTACACATATGGCCCTAAATGTGGCTTTCAGCATCCTTTTGCTTTGGGCAGACACATGGCACCCTTAATTTTGGTCTACTGGATGGTTCAGGTGAAGTGCAATGTCCTTAATACTCCTGTTCCCACTGAAGCAGAAGAGCAGGGATACAGTTCATAAACAGGCAGCAGCTCCCTTTGCTTGCTGTGGACCCAGTTTAGGTTGATTCTTGGGGCATTAATGGTCCCAACATATACAGCACAGATCACGGAAGCAAGCTGACAAATACAACTGATTCCATACCTTTTCCAAAATAAACTATAACCCTCCAAAACTGACCACCCCTTCTTGTCTTCATCAACGAGCTAAACCCACATCAGGCTTTCCTTTAACCATATCACTGAATAATCTTATCGGACTTCAAGCACAGTGTAAATAAACTCACCCAAACTTCAAAGGCAAAATATCTCCTCTAAACGCAAGCAGCTCTAAAACCTTTAGAAATGCTGTGGGTTTCTATTGCAAGAGGATATGTTCACACTTGCATTTTCCTTGTTGACTTGGTTCTTTCACCAACAGCAAGACCATAAAAACCAAAATAGCCTCTACTAGACCAGAACTGAGGACAAATGGTTTTAATGCGCACCCAAAACGCAAAGGAGAAATGAAAGACTGTTCCTAGCGGTATATACAAATGTGAGTTTCCTCTCATTTAAAATTAGAAACTGAAGAAACAACAGTATAGAAAAGAGATCAGAGAAAGAGAACCTTGCATTGCAACAGCAACAACTGAAAAGTCATTCTTAGGCAAGAGCATCTGAGGCCTGTCCTACCTGCCCCAATGGACCGAACATTTGATTGAAACCTATTGAGGACAATGTCAGCTTTTTGTTTTACTGGCTTCCCTGTGTTTTGCAGCAGGCTGCAGCCTCTGCAACAAGCAGTTTCACAGCGCCAGCATGGGGTAATGAAGATCTGGGTTGCAGATATGTTGGTCCCTGGAGAGAGAACTTTCACGGAAAAGGGGAGAGGGCAGAAAAAACACAAGGAAAAAACTTTCCAGGCACTGATTTGCAAAACGTTTGAGTAAATCCAAATGCTGCAAGGGCAGATTTCATCAGAGCAGAACTGACATCACGCTGAGAGAGGTCACCCACAGGAGTTGAGCAAATAGCTGAAATGAGAACAGCTGAGAATAGGCAGCGGAGTTGTGCTCCAGCCACAAGCGCAGCGCTCTGTGTCCATCTCCTGCTCACACACAAGTGTTCACCAAAGGAGGAAAAAAACCCCAAATGCCTGAATATTTGCCAAGGAGAGATTTCAAACCATACATGTGATCGCAACAGGCACTGGTTCTGCTGAACTCTTCAGCTGCAAAAGGTCTCTAAACATCAGGGCTTCTCCCCTCCCAAGGGCCCAATGTGCATAACTAACAAGCCAGGAACAAGTCACAGAAGACCAGCACATGCCATGCAAAAGCTTACATGGGATTTAAGTGCTTCATGATAGGCTTATGTGGGACTTAAGTGAAACATAAACTTCATATTGGCCCTTTGCAGAGGTCAGTCGTGCAACTTGAGCTCTTTCACTCAGTTCTCTGCCTTGGCATACCTGAGCCCCCTCCTCACCGCAGTACAGCAGGGCTCTTTGCTGATGCCTCATCACCCATCCCACAGGCAGAAGGACCAGCTGCCTGCCCAACATCTGTTCTGCAAGTTGGCTGTATGAGAAGCAGACCAAACTGCAAGCTCAGCTTGAAGAACAACGCACGGGGCAAGAATTAGTCACCAGTGATTTTGTAACGACTTTCCAACTATGAATACATTAGAGATGAGCCTCTAGTCCGAGTCAGGGAACTGCACATTGCAGCCATACAGCACAGCATGACCACACATCTCCAGCTGTGGTTACCTGAAGATCATGCCACCACCCTCCCATGGAGGAAGACAATGAGCTATTAAGAACAAGGTACCCAAAATCACTACCACAGCAGAAATAAAACCGGAGAGTCCTCAGCTTCTTGCAACACTCCATGAAGGCCACTTTCCAAAGCCACATCAGTCCTACTAATGCCATGAGAAACGCTGAGGATGCAACCAGGCTGTTAGCATGTCCACCTTGCCTCCCATGGTATCTTCCCATGTCTGTAAAGACCCCAGGGAGCAGCAACCAGGGCTGCAGTCAATAACATCAAATTTGGTGCATATAGGACATCAAAATCACCACCTGAAAGAGGAGAGGGATTCTTCCAGCTGGACACCCACACTATGGCAGGGACAGGAGGACAATAGCTAAGAAAAGGAAGGAGACAAGGGGAGCAAGCTGGACAACAAACAAGAGCATGGTGGGCCTTTGAGGCTTGTGTTTTCACCTAAACACGATGCTAAGCCCCACAGGGTGGAAAGGTGGCACACATCTGTCCCGCTATGGTGTCCTACCTGTGCTGTAGTGCTCCAGGCCGGTGGGCACCTCTTGTGTGGCAGGTTCATCCCAGAGTGGGCAGCACATCCTGGGCTGGCAGCAGGTGGACTGAAAGCCACAGGTCACCCAGGGATCATCACAGGGGCCGGCAGCACCTTGCTTCTGGGAGCAGGAGAGGGAAAGGCATCAATCAGTGCCCCTTGTCCACCTCACAGATCAGGCACAGAGCCCTCGGCCAGCAGTGTTTGCTCAGAAGGAATAGCATCATCCAAACATGCTTGGCTGAGGGCTGCCTTGACAGGGCTAAAAAGCCCTTTCATAAACAAATGTGGGGAAGCAAAGATAAAGGGCAGCAAGATGGCAGCATATTTACATAAACCTATGTATTACTATATCTTATACTGTATTATTATGTGCTTACTCATAATCCATCATATATCTATAATGTATTGATTACATGTGTGATATAGGCAGGTATATACCCACATGTGTAATACTAGGTTATAACTGTCATTTTCCATTACACATGTTTCTTTTCATTGCATAGAGTTATATTTATACCTTATAAACAAAACAGATGTATTATATGTACTAGCATATATGGGTATATAAAAATAATCCCAGGATATAATCTTATTTTATACATATGAAATGTGTGCATATATACAGTATATGCTTGTATATACCTGATATATGTATTTACCATGTATACATAAATGTGTATATATATAATATGTACGGTACATATAAGAGTATGTCATTGTGTAAGAGGATAACAATATATGCATATACTATACTATAACATATACTATAAAACTCAGGCTGTTTTCATTTATTAGTAGCATTATTTCCCTGCAGGGAAATAGATTTCCTTCATCTCCAATCGATACTTAAAAGCCAAATGCATGCTTGGAACCATTTAAAGGGAAGATTCTGAGCTGTGTTAGAAATACTCCATGTGTCAGCATGCTCTTTTCTTCTTCCTTCTTAACAAAATCTTGCTTTCTAGCAAGTCTCTGTGCAGCCTGGTGTCTCCACTCAGAGTTACAGCTTTCATCCAACCTTGTCTAGTACCTTTAGCACTGGTCAGCATTTCTTTGCACAAATATCTATTAATCTGATTTCTCTAAACAAGGGCCTAATTTCCCTTGTTTGAAGCACTGTCAGACCTGTCCCATAGCTGCTGGCAGTCAGCACAGGCATGCCCTGGATCTAACATATACTATAGATAACCACTGCTCCACAGACAGAAAGGAGTTCAGGAGAACCCCAGAAAACCAACTGAAACCTTTCCAAAGCCTGCTTTGCTTTGTGCTGATCCCACTCCATTCATCCGCAGCAGGTGAAGGTCAGCACAGGGAGCGGAGGCGCTGGGACAATGGTTACCCCTAACAATCCTGCTCTAAACACAAGCGCAGGAAATCCGATGCGGCGATCCTGTTTCCAGTGGAGGTTTGCAAGCTCGAGAGGTTCAGATAAGCTCTGGGTAAACACTCAGTGTTTGGGCGCTGCTCTGAGCAACGTAAAACCTTGCAGTATTCAGCAGTCAACACCAAGCTGTGTCAGCGAATGGGCTGGCAATGTCACAGCAACCAAAGAGAAAACCCACTGCTAGGGGTAGAAAAACAACCCCAACTCCTTTCTTACCATCACTCCAGGGCGAGGTAAAGGATAAGGGGCTGGGTTGCCAATGGTTGTGTCCATATAGTAACTCATCATCTTGGAGGTGCCTGCAGAAATGGAGACAGACATTAGATGCTCCGCTGCAGAAGGCGTACAGATTGATAGCATCAGCTAAATCTGTGCTTTCTCACACTTATAAAGCTAGAACCAGGCTGTCATCTTAATGAGTTTAAGCTGGAAAAGGTAAGAGGAAAAATAGCTGTATTAATAGTCGTTATTGTGATTAGATGCGTTGTGTCAACAGTGCAAACACACAGATCCATTAGTGTAAACTGATGAGAGCCTGACAATGGTGAATGAATTATCACCTGGAAGCTGATGGTGCTGCTCTGAGGGAAGATGAGATCATATTTCCTTTGCTGTGGAATCAGTGGGGAATTGTTGCCAGGTTTTTTCTTTTGAGATAATATATAAAAAAGCAAGTCAGTTTGTTGGGATCAACACCTTTCCTGCAAAGGTTTACTCAAAAACAGTCTGTTTCACAAAGGACTTCACTGTCTGCAAGAGACATCTCCTGTTGTCCTGCATTAGCTTACATTCCCCTTGCTAAAACTCGCCCTTGCATTGCTGAGGTGTATTCCTGAGTGCACTAAGTAGCCATCTCAGCCCACAGGAGCATGTTGCAGCTTCACATGTCATTCCTAGGATGGGATGTGCTCCTCTGAGTGAGTCCTACCAATGCTCTTCGTTAGATGTGATTTTCAACCATCCACCAGCTTGTTTCTGTAGCTAAGGTAAAAGAGGTGCCAAATGGCTCAGTTTTCAAGTACACAGATGTTTATTCCCCTTCTCCTTTAAATGCACAGTGTAAAATGCAGGGCCAAAGCACTTCTTGTGTTTTGGTGAATATGACTTAAAGGTGCTGGGAGGAAAGAGTCAAGAGGGAGTAGCCTGGGCGCAGAAGGATATGACCTGGAACCAAAGGGAACAGCTATTTTAATCACACTGATACAAGGCATAACCTGCGATATGGAAGAGCTGCCACTGCTTTAACCTCTCTGAGGACACAGCAGCCCCAAAACAGCTCCCTTTTGATTTCTGGGGTTAGCAAACCCCCTGCAAATGGCAGAGCCTGCCTCAGCTGTGCCACACTCACTGGGACCCCAGAGAGCAGCTCCCACAGCGCTCTGTGACTAATGGCCAAATGTGAAACACCTGCATGTGTATGCGTATGAAATTATTATCATCATTTCCTGCTTGTTATTACTAACTCCTGCCCTATCACCCAGTCTGTTTCTCTTTGCACTTAGAGCGAAAACCAACCATATCACAAGTTACTGTGGCTGAGAAGCCTTAACTAATCTCAGCATCTGTGCACACCCTACCAGCCTGCTCTAAGGAGGTGTTAAAACACATTTGCTCTAAATCTAGTTGCATCTGCAGCATCCAGCAGCTTGGTAAAGAAGGTGCTTGGAGCCCACTCTTGTGACTCAGCTAATGAAGAGCAAGACACTCAGTCCCTCTGCATCACATACCTGTCCCCTGATCCTAACCTTAAACTAGGGTAAATCACCATATATAAACATGAACTGATCTCCCTCTTGCTCTAGAGACTAGTGCTGCCAAACTGCACCAAAACAAGGCAGACATTGCAGAAGAGAAACAGAAATCTCCAGGCTCATTCACCTATTTCAATGCCACACACACATCTGAGAGTAAGGAGTTACAGCATTAAAACAGCAGTTCACCAGCAGCCCCCACCAGCAGCTTTTTCCTGCTTTGCAGCTTGTGCAATAGGCGGTTGGGGTTTGTTGGTTGTTTTTCTCCCTTTGATCAAGACACCAAAGTCGCACCAGTGCTTGAGAAGCACTTTCATGCCTCGCTGAGTGTTGTTTGCATCTTTCTCAGGGCACAGCTGAACCTTCCAGCAAAGAGCCACACGTTGGTGCACGAAGCAGCATGTGCTTCGGTGGCAGGAGAAGCACTAAACCCATCCTGACACCCAGGAGAAGGCTTCGTGCGATAAAGAGCATCACTAAGATGGTCTTACACTGTCTAAAGGGGGCTACAAGAAAGCTGGAGAGGGGCTTCTGGCAAAGGCATGTAGGAACAGGGGAAGGGGGAATGGCTTTAAACTAACATTCTGTGGTTCCATTCTGTAATTCCATTAAGATTGTAAGAGCTGTAAAGAAACCTCCTCCCGAGCCCTGGAAAAGGGGAATTACCATCTCTAGGCAGCAGCTCCAATAGTTTTATAGCAAGGACAGCTTGCTTTTGGGTTTCTCTTCCCCTCCAAGCTGTACTGTTAAAAAGCACAAGTGGGGATCAGAAATACAATGCAAGCCTCTGCAACCATTTGTAGCACTGAGACAAGCCCAGCTTACACGCAAGATGAATCAGTCCTCCAACCAGCTGCAGGTTCTGTGGGTGATGACAGTTAAACAGCAGAGAGACACAGGCTTTCACTGTGAAAAGGGCCTGGGAGACAAGCCCTGCTAGAAAAAGGCAGGCAAACAGATTCTAGGCACAAAACCATTGTGCTCTGGAAAAAGCAGGTATGCGAGGCCAGCACCAGGAGGCAAGATGACAGCAGAAAGGGAGCTCCGCGGTGCTTTGTCCAGGCTAATTTTAACAGAACTTCCACCACTTCCCATAGGAAACTACTTCACAGCCCAATACATCTCTCACTGTCAGCAAGTTTCCCTGATGTTTGAGGGATATTTTTCTTCTCTTCAGCTTCCTCTAATAAGAGCCTAAATAGTTGCTCCCCTCCCCTTGGCCACCATTAGATAGCTCTAATGACCACTCAGGAGCTTGCAGCTGAACTAAATTCAATGATAGCTCCCTTCATGGCAGGTAACTTGGCTGATATTAAGGAAATCACTGCAGATTGACACCAAGATAATCAAGATCCACAGCTTGCTGAGAGCTGTTAATAAATAGAGGGGAATCAGAGCCATTTGGTAAAATCCTTAATGACTTAACAGCTTGAGTTCAGACTTATTGTTTGCTCTTATTATTCCTGCCTTATTGTGAAAACATGTGTGGGAGAAGCAGCATTTATTCGGGGACCTGATCAAGTACCAGCCAAAGCTATTAGACTCTTGGGCCATTTCTAAACTAAATTAAATTGTTAATTTCATTTCAACATCCTTCCCTTCTCTTTTACAAGGGATATATCTACTTTTAAACAAATTACCAAGCTTAGTTTGAAAAGGCAGGAGCATTTATCCTCCTGATTGACACACACCCCATGCAGAAGGTAGGAAGAAATTAAAACTGTGTATTAAAACAAAGCAAACTTTGTCTACTGGATATATGAAGACTCTTAACAGTATTCTCATATAGTGCTTTACGTTGTTTTAAGGATGAGGAAAGGGGAGTGAGGCCACAATAACTTCCCTGTTGCAGACTCAAAGCCAGAAGCTCCATCTCTCTTGCCCAGTCTAGTGCTCTGTAATGGGTCTCCTCTACCTGTTGTAAAACCCTGTGGCTTGGATTGTTCCCCAGTTTCAACACTCAGCTTCTGCCCATCCCACATCTCAAAGCCAACCAGTAAATAAAGGTATCACTGCAGGGTGGTACAACTGGGATGGCAGCAAAACAGCGTTTGGGTGCTTCTCTCCATCCCAACAAGATTCCCTTTCCATAGGATTAAATTGGAAGCATTAGCAACCCCATCAAATATATTTCTGACTTCAAGAAGGTGAATCAAGACTTTAAGAATGAGAAGCAGCACTTTCAACATGAGCATCCTCCCTGGGGGGCTGCGCTAGCAGCTCCCTGACCCAAAGCTGCTTAGTGGTAGCCACTTCATTTTTACATCAAGTAATAATTCATCATCTTTAGGGGGGTTGGAAATGGCATCCTTCCGCAAGGCTTTAACCCTTGAAATCCTGGCACTTTCCAGGCCGCTTGCCAATTCAGTCCTCAGGGGAAAGGGTGTTTGTTGATCTGTTGGCATGTTAAAAACCTCATTCAATTCATTAAATGCTACCACCAGTTTAAAATAAAAGAAGCATCCCTAAACTGGGGACACAAGGAATAGAAATGAGCATTCTTCTCTTGCTGCCTCTTTAGGACCCATGCTTTTTAACAGTTTGGTCATCCCCCATCTCTGTTTCATACCAGGGGGTCCCACATTCATGATTTCAAAACTTTGCAGTGTTCTCAAAGGTAACACCTGATTTACTTAAGGCAAAACAGGCAGGGCAGTAAATAGTAATGCTATGGTAAAGAGAGCAATATAGTAATTGCTCTTTTGTACCCTCTGTAAATACTCCATGAGATGAAACGACTTGGCTAAGGTCATAGGGAGAAAGTGAGGGTGAAAGGTGAGTATCTGAGCTCCTCAGCCACTCTCTTAACTACACAGCACTGACTGCATTCAGATTAGCACTGCCACAAGGAGGCTGTCCCCGCTGTTTCTGGGAATGATGCAGGTAGCAGGGGCAGAGCAGGCTACCTGTCAGCACACCATGCACTGCTTTAATGCTGGCCTCTTCCTTTCCTCGTTAACTGTCACATCTGAAGGAGATATGATGGTGCTTTAAGTACCTTCCCATTTGGCTGCACAAAATCTAGCCAGGGTGGATGACAGTGGTCATGACATAGTGCCATGACAGTTAAACTTTGGACCAGTCCCACACACACGTGCCCACAAGCCCTTGTTCTCTGTGCTTGGGAGTAAACATCTTTTTGCTCTACATTTTCCTTTATCCTGCTCATTAATCTATTCCTTGGCTACTATTTATAGTTATATATAGTTAAGCTGAAAGTTATATATATAGTTATATATAGTTAAGCTGAAATAACACCACCGTCAACAGCACCACCACATCCATAGCGAGCTGACAGTGCGGGCTATGGCAAGGAGAGGGGTTTAGGTGGGAGACTCAACAACAGAGGCTGTCGCCATTAAATCCTGCTGCTCTCTCTTGGATCATAACACCTACTTGCAATTGCAGGAAGATGTGAATGGGGGGGGGGGGGTTAATTAGGTCATCTGTTATTTCACTCATGAATGTGCCTCTGTGAAATAACAGTCTTGCAGCACAACATCATGAGCCAGATCCTCAGCTGGGGCAAAGCAAAGCAGAGGGAAGAGCCAGATAAGTTTCCCACTGCTTAGCAATGGATCCTTTGCATCAGGGAAGGATATGACCCAGCAAGGAGAGCCCAAACTGCCCTGTGGCAAAGGGGGCTTGGTCAGGGATTATGGCCCAGCAAACAGTTTACATGGCAGGCAGGGGAAGGCTTAAAACCCACCCAAATCAGAGGCATCAGGAAAAGCCTGTAAGCAGGAAACCGCTCTGGACCCAGCCACAGCCCCCAAAGGTGTCAGTTGACAGCACAGGATGGGAAGCTTATGGTAACTGTGCTACCAAATGAGTGGCCACATGCAAAGCAATGATTTAGAGGCTAATGAGGAGGGTGAAGGCCTTGGCTGTGCTCCTCAGGGACTCACAATTCCCACTGGCTCTTTCTGGCTGGATGAGGGGGGCAGGATCATGCCCCTTCCACAGAACGGCAGCAACACAGCAGCACATCCCTGTGGCTGTCACACTTAGGGCTCCGGTTCCTCCCAAAAGCAAATGCTGGCACCTGTGGCACTTTCTGCCCTTTGGGGGCTGGCATTGCTATGGAAAACATGCTGGGATGTGGCAGCAAAGCCCTTACAAGCATTCCCCCCAAAGGCAAGGAATCAATCCCGGTGTGAGGGGCTACACCTTCCCTATCTGTCTGTGCACAGGGCTGGAGGGAGTCGAGTGAGCATCCGACTTTGCTTCTCCCCCTGCCTAGCAAGGAAAACGAACCAACCCCCATTCAAATCAAAGTGCAACTCAAAACATGAAAGGAACTGCACATCTAATCCATGGTAATAATGCCAAGGCATAGCCTTCTAGATGAGCAAAATAATAATGTTCTCTTAAACATACATATACAATTTATAGACTCTATATATAAAAAGAGAAGGGGTTTTTAAAGGGAAGCATCAGCTCAGACATTTATAGAAGCTCCTGCAGTACTCCTAGCAAACACATGAACCGGTTGCTGGGTGAAACTGGAAATGGAGAGAGTAAATCACCAGCAAAACAAGTCTTAGCTGTCCTGAAAACAAACCCAGGTACCTACAACCCACAAAAGAGCTTAAAGAGATTCTCTCCCACCACCACTTACTACTTAGCTGAAAGATCAGGGGGAAAGTTTATGTCCTCCACCGCTTCCCACACTTGTCTCCGATCTCTTTCCAACTACCTGGTGTTATCCTCTGCGCTGGAGCTGGAGAGGATGGAAATACCATAGTGTTTGCAGCAGGGCCGCCTATTCAAAGGGAGGGGGAGTGGTCAGCTCCGCATCCAGGGCGGTGGGAAAGGCAAGCTCCACACTGGAGCCATTGCCAGCCAGGAAAATCCACCTCTGGTCGATGGCATGCCAGTGGAACGATTAAAGCTGGTTATGGGGGAGCCTCCTGTTGGCCCCCCAGTGCTGTGGCCTTTGGGTCTGTGCTCTCCTGCATCCTGTAATGCAATCTGAGTAACTTCACAAGTGTTGTGCCAGCCCCTGAAGTCCCTGTGAGGTGGTGATTATTCCTGCACCATAACTAAAACCAAAGCACACAGAACATGACCAGGGTGAGGTTTATCTAGCCCTACTAACCCATGTTATGATTCCCCACCCTTAGCTCAGCTGCTGCTTGTGAGGCTAATGGTAGAAAATGCTGTTTCCTCCTAAAAGGTCCCTGGGTACCTCAGCCTTTCCTGCTCTCCTGCATATCCCAGGGCACTGCTGGCTCCAGAGCACTGTGCTTTCTGCTGCCTGCCTTACCCCCAGTCCTGGGATAGACCCAGCCTGGCAGCATACCTAAACCCCCTTATCATGAGCCTCTGGTACCAGGCTTACCACCCTGACACCCACCCTTGGTAGCTGCTGTTTACTTTTGAAAGCATAAAGGCTGAAGTCAAACTCCCCTTCTATAAAACACAAGGGAGGGGAGATGCTTGGGCAGCTCTGGGAGGCACTGGTTTGGCTCCCTCCTCTGATGGAGATAATAGTCCCAACCTGCATCACCCAAAGGCTGCTTCCAACACAGATGCTAAAGGAGGAGACCAGGGGCTCTCTAGAGAGGAGAAGGTTGCTGTGACCAGAAGGGCAGACAAGTGCTTTCCCAGCTGGGCTGGAAAAGGGAAGAGGGCAGAAACACAGATTGCAGTGGGCTCACTCCAAACCCCTCAAGGTAAATGACCCCCTCCCAACACCTAACATACTCCCAGCATGGCCAGGGACCTCCGAAGCCCCATCAGTACCCCCGATCCTGGATGCAGGAGGACATGCCCATCCTGCCTCTCCAGGCAGTAAAGCTGCCTTTTCCTCCAGGAGAGGGCTCCAGGCTGAAAATCCTCCCTGGCTGCAGCACAGATCCCTGTCACACATCCCTGTCACACATCCCTGTCACAGATCCCTGTCACGCCGCCTGTGTGAGCAACCCCTGCCAGCAGCCCCAGGAGAGAGGCAAAGCCCAAACACCAAGGGTTGCAGATGTGCTGTTCTGGGACATCTTGTTTATGGGCAAAATGGGAGGCTGGGAACAGCTGCTGTGATTCCCCCTAGAAATCCTAATGGCAAGCTGTAATGTAGCAGCAAAAACCGAGAACACAGCCATGGGACTCAGCCCTTCCCTGGCTTTCAGGGAAGATTGCAGCATCCTCACAATTAAAAGCAGCATGTACATCTAAGCCCTGTCACTGCAGCACTGATTGTCTGGGGAGAGAAATAACTCCTGGGGACAGCCTTTCCCAGCCCAAAACTGGGTATTTTGGATGCACATTGGCAAAGTGCAGACCAAAGCTGTATTTGCTCTCACGTGGATAATTTCTGCCTGCACAGGGCTTCTCAGGCATCTACTGCTTCCAAATGCTTCCCAGAGGAATCAAATGTGCAGAACTAGTGTTCACAGGCATAAAGGTCCCTCCTGTTCTTCACACCCCCCAGTCCAAGACATTGCTCATATGCACCTGGTGACAAATAATAAGAACCCCCAATATTTATGCACATAAAACTGTTAACAGATCCTTCGAGGATTTTCTCCTAAATGAAGAATGAATCTCTCCTCTAGCCCTTAACTTAGAAGCACACAGCTACAGGTGACCCGAATAGATGTTACCTGTTGACTTGCAGCCATAAGGCACGGATGGCTCTCGTAGCTATTTTAAAACAGGAAATGATTTACATGGTTCCCATCTTCTTGGGAAGGTTTCCAGTCTCCTTGGGCTTTGGTACAAAGGCTCGGTCACGTCTGAGCACCAAAGGGGTGGAATGCATCCAGCAATCCATTTTTATCTGGGCAACTCTTCCCTAGGCTGCAGGATAACCTCGCTGGCAGCTGCAAACAAGATGTCTTTCCTTGGGCTGGATGCTTTGCTCTGCAGCAGACGGTTCTTCCAATACAGTAATCTATATATTAATAGCCTCTCTATTATGACTGTCCAATGGACTGTGTGTCTGCAAAATGAGAGGTTTCTGGTTTGGGCTGTTTCTTATGAGGCAGCATGATGTCTGCTGCGTGCAGATCACCTCCCTCTGCTCACACATGGCCAGCTGCTTTCAGGGTCACTGCTGTCCCATCAGTCACCTAAACCGGTCACTTCAGCTCCCAACACAAAGTTGGGTTGAATTGCGGGTAGCTCATGGAATTCATCATAAAGCCGTTGTGCTTGGAGAAGTACTTTCCATTCCAGATGGTTTGGATTTTCTTTGTACTTGTAAAAAAATTAAATGATTCCTTAATGCTGAACTTAAGCAGTTATTAATGTTTTTACTGAATCTGAGGTGTCCTGTGGATGTTCCACAGGTTGTGCATTGGTAGGCTGCTTAAATTTAGGGGCACGTGGGCACACAGGCTCCTTCTGGGAAGTGCTGGACATAAGTGTCAGCAGAAACAGCCCCGTTCCCAATAAACTACCCATATCACCATGAGAGGAGTGGATGGAAAATGAGAGCAGCATCATGCTGAAAGTGGCTATGACAGCAGAGGGTCGTGGTTTGCATCCTGGTGCTGGGCAAAATTCAACACAACCTGAGTTTCACTGACTGTCCCCTATTGCCTCATAGCCCCCAGATGACTTCCCAGGGAGAGATCCTGCAGACCTGTGGTCCTGCTAGAGGATCATAAAACACTAAAGGTGACAAGCTGCATATAATAAGCTTCTACATTGCTTTAAGTATCATCATTTCCATATTACAGTGGAAAAACAGAGCAGGAACAGATAAAATGACCTTGAGTGCCTGAATCTATCTGCTTCTAGTTGGTGTTGCATGCTGACCCTTGTAGAAGGGAGCAAAAAAGAAAGGATTTTGATTTGCAGGGATACCTTCCCAGCCTCTGTTTGCCCTGGAAAAAGGTGATACAGCCACATCAGTGAGCTGCCTGGGTGTGTAAATACCATGGCAGGTTTGTCCAGGCTGCAGCAGCATTGTCCCCAGCCCCTCCTCAAAACCAAGGCAATGACACGCAGCCTGTGCCCCAGATGCTTCAGCAATGGTCCACCAAGAGCTGTGCACATCTGGTTTGCAGGTGCTGAGGCTTTCTGTTGCTGGCTAGTCTCAAAAGCAAACTATAGGCACCACCAGGGCTCCAGCCAGCAGGTCAGGGATGGACACCCAGTTAATTGCCTCCTTGTATGCAGCCCAAAGGTGCTGATTGCCCTCTCGAAGTCAAGGGGAAACCTCTGTCCTCAGAAGCAAGAGAATAGGGGTTTATGCAGAATCACAGAACCCCAGACTGGTTTGGGTTGGAAGAGACTTCAAAGCTCACCCAGCTCCAACCCTTACCACGGGCAGGGACCCCTTCCACTGGAGCAGCTGCTCCAAGCCCCTGTGTCCAACCTGGCCTTGAGCACTGCCAGGGATGGGGCAGCCACAGCTTCTCTGGGCACCCTGTGCCAGCACCTCAGCACCCTCACAGGGAAGAACTTCCTAATGTCTCATCTAATCCCCCCCTCTGCCTGTTTAAAACCATTCCCCCTTGTCCTGCCTAAATTCATTCCATCCTTGGGTCAGGCAGGAGCTGAGAGCAGTCATCATGGATGTGACATGATGGATGCACACAGTCAGTGACAGTCAGTGAAACTCAGATATACACTAAAAGAGAAGCAGTTCAGGGTCTATGGCAGTTCAAAACTGGTCCACACATGACTTTTGTGAGTCTATATTAGGTTAGAGGCTGCTACAGTTAAATCCCCTTCATATGGATTGAGTTAATTGCTATAAACTTGCTCATACGTGGTTTATCTCACTTCTATAAGGGGTACGAGAGCAGCACAGAAACAGGCTTTAAATAATAAACGTCTGAAAACAACAGACTGGCTTGGGTGTGATACTATGTGCAGAAAAATTCCCTTCTTCAGCTTTCGAGTTTTCATTTTTAGTCCATACACATGCCTATAAATACATATATATGTATGATAACCCACAACAACACCAAGTCCCATCCATCTTTTCATTGTGGAAGTGAGGGATTTCCACTTAGCTCTAACTCTGACATTAAGCAACATCTCTGGGGAAGCTGTAGCCATAACACTGCCAGTTTAAGGCCTTAAAATGCACATATGTGAATTTTGCCTTGTAAGCACACCGAAAAAATCATCCTTTTTCTAAAGGGCCAATGTGAATATCATCATTGTAACCTCCTCACTCCCACCATTAACAGCTATGGGGAGGGATGCACAGGAACTCCTGAAAACTGTAAGAAAAAGGGAAATCGATTACAACTCATGAAGATATTAGCTGTAAAATCAGTCATCACGGACCAGTTTTCCATTGCAAGAAAAATTAGGCCTGTTGGTTGGGAGGAGGGTCTTTTGTTAGGCTGCTGATACACTCAGATAGGATTTCATCACATAGCCCCTCTTCAGATCTGCGAATTCAAATCCTCATCCCCAATCATTTAATCTGAGACTATAAAGCCAGATTTCAGAAGTGCTCTTTTCCCAGGCAAGCGTATAAATAAAGATCAGATACACAAGACTGCTATCAGCTAACAATTCCTGCTCAAACACATCTGGCCAGATTTCAAAACGAATTCAGCAGCCAGTTAATCACTCGCTCTTTATTACTTAACTTACTATTAGCACTGGGGGTAAAAAAAGAGAGATATTTTGGTTTCCTTTTATCTGGTCACAGATTCCCTGCATCTTGCTGCAGTGAAATTCAAAAGGCTGATCAAAATCTTGACATTTTTAAGGAGTCAACTGCTTTTCAAGCCGGTATAAAAACATGGAAAACGAATCGGGATCATTTAACTGCTTCCCTTTGCATCTTCTTTGGGAAAACATAAGATTAGCACCGCAGCAAAAATGTCCTATAAACCCCATTCTGAAAATGCTTATTATGCTTAAACCAGGAGGAGAATGAATGCGAAGCTGGCATTGGCATTCATGCTGTTGCTGTGTCTGAGAGCTTGGTCTCCTCATGCTCTCTACATACTGGTCTAGGTACTGAGAGGAGATTTAGGTAAGGTATGAGGAAGTTCTTCACTATGAGCTGCACATAGGCTGGAGACATTTCAGCACAGTGCTCTAATGGACCACCTAAACCAATGCGAAAATACATGTATCTGATAAAATATATGTTGTTTCCAGAGCGAGCAGAAGGAGAATAATACAGTAGCAGATATGGGAGGCTTGGCTTTGTGGAAATGAGTTATTAACATGTCCTTTACCTCCCTGTTTATTTTGCACATGGTTCCAGGTCAAGGAAAGTTTGGCTGTGACAAAGCAGAGGCTTTTGGAACAGCTGTGCCTTTTCATATCTAATTCCTGAGCTCCACAAGGCACATTTGGACACATTCTCTTTTGAATCCTCTGTCGATTATCGGGGGAGCTCAGGCAGGATAACAGGACACAGGTGACATCCCCCAAGAGGAGAGATGCTCCCTTCTGTGAAGGACATAGAGAGCTCCAGGAGGAAGACAGAGGGAAAACAGTGCTTGTACCAGCAGGCTTATACATTCTGTCACCATGGCTGCCTGGCGATGGAGGGGTGATTTATGGCCAGGCTGGGATTGCAGTGCTGGGTCCCACATGTGGAGTGAAAGTGGAAGTGTGTGGGAGGGAGGGGAAGCAGCAGCATCTCATTTATCAGCACTCCCAGGGCCGAGCAGGTTTCCACCCGGACACAGGCTGCGTTAAGGAACATTTCACATCTCCCATGCAGCACTACAAAGGCATGCCCAGGTCTCAGCATCATAGATTCATAGCATGACAGGATGGTTTGAGTTGGAAGGGGCCTTAAAGCTCATCCAGCTCCAACCCTTACCATGGGCAGGGACCCCTTCCACTGGAGCAGCTGCTCCAAGCCCCTGTGTCCAACCTGGCCTTGAGCACTGCCAGGGATGGGGCAGCCACAGCTTGTCTGGGCACCCTGTGCCAGCGCCTCAGCACCCTCAATGGGAAGAGCCTAAGAGCTCATCTCAGTCTCCCCTCGGGCAGGTTAAAGCCATTCCCCTCATCCTGTCCCCACTGGCCCTTGTCAAAAGCCCCTCTCCATCTTTCTTGTTGGCCCCTTTACACACTGAAAGCTACTCTAAGATCTTCTGGAACGTTCTCCAGGCTGAACAACCCCAGCATCCATTCTCTGGGGATGGCTGAGGCTGGCACACATACCCCGGAGAGAGGGAACCCTCACCAGTGTCCTATGACCTGCTCTAAGTGTTTCATGAACCTTTCCACCCACTGCAGGTCTCCATAACCAGCCATCCTGGGCAGCTTCGGATGCCCCAGCCTGCCTTCTGCAGGAGCCAGTGTGGGCCTGGGGGTTTTAAGCAGAGCAAGGGGGGAAGGAGAAGAGGGGGGGTCACAGCTGGGTGAGCTGATGAACAGCAAATAATCCTAATATATGCAAAAAGCAGTCTGGAAAAAATGACATTCCTGGTTGTCTGCATATGTAATATAGAGAAACCCTAAATAAAGGGGCCAAAGAGTTTTCAATGAATTAGACCTTTATCCTCTGAGCATCCCAGAGCTCAGCCCATGAATTTGGGTGAGTTTGCCTTTTTAATTGCTCTGTCTTTCTAATGCAGGCTATTTAGAAACTGCACCAACAATGCCCTATTGGAAACCCAACAGGTCATTTGGGCTACAGCTTTTATCTGGTTTTCCACCATCTTAGACAACAAACAAGCCATTAATGTCTGGAAACAGCTTTGATTTCAACTTCGAAACCACAGCCAAGATCACTGCCAATGATGCCCTGTGTCACATTTAAGGCCAGCCTATGCCCCAGTGGTGATTAAGTCCTCCCTGCCTTATATCTGGGTGACCACATGCATTTCCCATCTCAGTGGAGATGCTCTGGGGTTTGCAGCCCTGGAAATAAGACTATAGCACAGCTTTTTCTGGCTGAAAACGTCCTATAGTAAGCAAGTACAGGCTTTGCTTTTGGTCCAAGATTTGGCTTGCCATTAGGATAAGGAGGCTTGCAAAGGGTCCCTGGGCTAGTCACTGGATCAGCTGCAGCAAACAAGCTGTACCTTCATTAACATCAATCTTCTGGGTTCTTTATTTCCCACCCACAGTATAAGCTCATGGTGCAAAGATGAGGTTTCTCCTGTTGTTTCTGGTTGAGGGAAGAACACACACGGCTGGCGATGTTAACCCTCAGCCTTATCCAGGTCTCGCTCAGCTGGTACCGAGTCTTTGGGTTTTTGAAGTCAGCAGGGGTCTGGCCTGGGGAAGGCTTTTACAGGATGAGTTTTGGCTGTCTTGATTGAAGCTCATTCCAAGACCCAGCGAATGCCATTTTCAGCACATGGAGGCTCACAGCATCACTTCATTCAGTGCCTATAAATCTCCCTCTGAGACTTCATAAACCTCAGCCCAGAGTTTCACTGTATTGGGGCCACCCTGGGCACCAGCACTGGGCACTGCCATGCGCAGGGCCACAGCCTTGCTCACCCTAATGCAAATAGAATGAGAAACCCTTCATCCTTCAATCCCGCCCTGAGCATCTGTGGGCTGCAAGGGACCTCACTGGGACGCAGAACAAGCTGGATTTACCTCCTCCCTGAATGAGCTTCATTAGCTTGTGCAGCGAGCTCCAGATTTTAATGGATGCAGCAAATGGGAGAAATAAAATAAATACTACAATCAAAGTGCTTAAACCTACGCCTCGCCTATGCCAACACAAACCCTGAATGGGAGGAAGCATCGGGCTAAATATAGAACCTCGAGCAAAATTGGAGAGCTTTTATTTTTTTCTTTTTAACTTTTTTTCTAGGTTCCAACTGTAAAACATCTGCTGAACAGTTTCCTATAACTGTTTTTGGCTTTTAAATCAAAGAAAGAAGAAACAATGTCCCATTTTTGCCGAGAGAAAAGGAGGGGGGAATAATAGACCTTCCTCTCAAAGCAGGATGACAATAAGGATAGAAATAGAAAGGGGAGAGCTTCAGAACATCTTGAATCCAGACAAGTAGAGGGTGGATGGCAGGTTCAGGTATCTCTGCTTGCTTTGGCCACTTCCTATTTTGAGAGCGAGCTGGCAAAACTGCTGACAGCCCAAAGGGAAAACCCATGGGCAGAGCTGGAGGTTGATGATGGGCAAAGAGGGGGTGCAACAGTGCTTGGGGGTGCACGGGAAGGTGCATGGGGCTGGTAGCTTGCCAGGAGGGGAAATAAGGCAGTGATTTAGGAGGAGAAAGAAGGGGAGGAGCTGTGCTGCAGTTGTAATGCCTTTTCCCCAGCCCAGGAGACAATCCCCAGCTCCTTTCAGCATCTCACAGCCCCATCGGAGCTCCTTGGGGTGGCCCTGAGCTGCCCATCTGTGCCAGGTCCCCTTTGCACAGCCACAGGCAGTAATGCTCCTCAGAGCCACCCCCTATTCCCTGCTCCCTCCACCAAGCCCCGATGCCACGGGGAGGGACACGGTGGGGAACGTGCAGCCCACGCTGTCACACCTCTTCGGGCTTCTTGGCAGCGGTGCCTGCACAAAGAAGCTTTTCCTGCCAAGTCACAGGATGCGATGACGGCGCGGCTGGGAAACACTTCAAAACAGCCCAAACAATCAGGGATTGTCTGCGGAGAACGGGCTCTAAAATTGGCTCCTTGGATCAGCACCAGGTTCACCCCTGGGGCCTTTGTCAGGAGCACTGGGCTCAGCAGCGATGACGGAGGAGGACCTAATCTCGCTTCCTATCTGTGATATGGGTTGAATTTAGCCTGGCTTTGCCGGCTGGTCTCGTCCCTCCGTGACCTGCTGGCATCCAGGCACCCAGACAGCAGCCGGGAACGACTTCCCACTGGCAGGAATCCTGCAGTGCCTATAGCACCAAGATGACTCAGGTGTCAGCATTCCTTTGTTAGTTATTTCCTAAATAATGTTGCTTAGGAACCTGCATCCCCTCCGTAGCCCAATTCCTGTGCAGGTCTGAGGGTGGAGGTACAAGAACTGCTCTTTTCTATGGCTTTAGCACATGTTGGGCTGGATTTGCTCTTTTTAGGTAAATCCCAGTTAGGCAGTGGCAGAGACCCTCCTGTTCCTACAGGTTTCTTAGCAGCTTTGGTCCTTGCCATGACAGTCTTCTGCCACAAAGCCCCCACCATCAGCACCAGGGTAACGTCCCCATCCAGCCATGAACCTCTTTCCCTATCTTTTACCCTCTGGCTTGGCCGTAGCATCCTGATCTCAGCATCCTCACAACAACTGCATGCTCCAGAGCTGCTCCTGAGGATGCATTAAACATGGTCAGTGCATGTCTGATGGCTCCTACAGACCCACGGGCTTTCCTCTGGGCTGTGTGGACTCATTCCCCCCTGCCCCATGCTGCAGCATCCCTCCTAGCATCCCTCTCCCAACCCAACCCCTGGGAGGAAACCTTGGACAAAAGAAACCCAGAACAAACTCCAGGAGCAGGGAAGTGGCAGGCGAGAGGCTGTGTCAGATCAGCCAGATCCCCAGGAGGAAATAACTGAAACAAGGCTCCGGCATGTGTCGGGAGATGGGATGTGTCGGAGCCACTGCTCCCTGCCAGCCCTTGCTGGGTGCTGTGGGCAGGGACCAGCTGCTTGCCCACCCGAGCCCATGTGTTTGGTGCTGTCAAACGAGATGCTGAGGGAGAGGAGACATCAGAAACTGGCATTATGGTGGGAAAACCTCCCTGCAACTGAACCCCTGCAACCTGCATGAAAGGGGATTTGCTTTCTGCAGGAGGTGTTCCTCAGTCCTGCCAAAATCATGGAGAAAATGATGTCTCAGGAGCTTCCCATGCACCCAGAGCCACTTTGTATAATCCTGCTCTGGAATATACCTTCTACACGGAGCAAAGAGGGTCTCCTAATCTCAAAGCCCTGTTCTAAGGCCCATTTATCCAACCTGGCTTTGGAGGGGAGGAGGAGAGCTGTGCAGGATGGGGGACAGGGAGCATCCTTTCCTCAGTGCTGGTACAGCCAATGCCAAGGGGTCTGTGGGTAAAACCTCAGCACTAAATGATAAATGTGATAAATGTTTAAAGCACATTTTAGCTCCAAGAGGCCATTTGTGAGAAAAGGAGGCTATGGTGGGGGGCAAAATCATTTGTCTTTTCAGGAGAATGAACCCTTATGCACATGCAGGTGCCTGGGGCTCAAGAGGGGGAAGGCAGAAACGCACAGCAACTGGCTCATTAAATTATAACACTAGGAAATGCTGGAGAAATAGGGTTTGGGGGAGCAGTGGGGCTCCATCCACTCCATCCTGGTGAAGGCTGATGCTGAGGGCGGAGAGGCACGTTGATGTGTGCATCCATGGGACATCTTGATTGTTCATTAGGCACTGCGCAAAGGCAGGCAAAAGCACATCCTTGTGTCTTTAGTACCCCCAAGTAGGCAGGACACTCTCTTCTGTGGAGGATGCTGTGGCATGGGGGATGCCCAGGAGATGCTCCAGGCTGTCCTGCCTTCAGGATGATGCCAGGAGGATTGCCTGCTAGGACAAATCCAAGGGATGGGATTCGATCCTTGCAAGCATGCCTTTGCCAGAGCGCTGATTGCAAGCAAAGGTTTGCAGCTTGGAAACTTGGAAGGGTCGGGCTATTTTCACTCCCTCTCTCCCAGGCTCTTTCATTCATGCTTCCTCTCTCTTTTCCCCAGTGCATTTCTCACTCACGCTCTCATTCATGCTCACTCGCTCATTCGCATTTTCCTGGCTGTATTTTTAGCTCCCTCGCCGTTTGGAGGATGTGAACATTATCCCTGAGTCATGACTTTGTGAGGAAACAGGCAGCCAGGGCTCCCATTACAACCCATGAGGGCTCTTATCAGCTGCAGCACAGCTTGCTGGGGAGGGGGCTTTATCTCCCCATCCCTCTCCTCTTCCTTTTTCACGTTCCAGCTGCTGCAGCCCCAGCTCCTTCACCGAGGCCATGGGGCTCATCCCCCTCTGCCCGTGTCGTGCTGCAGAGCTCAATGAGTTAAATGAAGATTGGCAGTCAGGAAATGGGAGTAAACCGTAAAGGCCAAAGAGCATCCTCAGGGCTGGGGGTGCTGCCGCAGGAATTACATCAAGCAGAAAGGTGTCTGGCAGGGCTCTGACACCAAATGCTGCTGGTGTTATTCCCAGCCTGTTCAAACGAACCTGACGTAATGACACCTGGGGGCTTGGTTGCGAGCTTGCTCTGCATGTGCAAAACACAATCCCACACCCCCGAGTGTTTCAATCTGGCTCAGGATAAGGTTGAAGCAGCAGCAAAGTGTTACAGCAGCTCTGTTCCCATACGTGGATGGCCACTGAAACAAGAGAATCCCACATCAGAAATGACCGGAGACCATCCCACAAGGGAGGAGGCAGTGCCTCCAGGACCCAACACATGACATTATAGATGATGTCCAAGTGACCCCCTGGGTTGATGCCGGAGGAGAGGGTAATGAAGGGCAGCTCTGGCTGTGTCTCGACGCAGCCTTATCCGTCACGACACGGCTCTGCTAATCTCAGTGCTCAGTGCTGGTCGTGAGGCTCTGCTTCACCTTTCCATGACATTCAGGGTGTTTTCTTCTTACTTCCTCTGACTTTCCTCTCTAACCTTTCTGTTATCTCCATAACACTCTCTCCTCCCTTTTCCACCCATCTGCTTATTTTAGCTGCCTCTTCCTGCCTGCACGTGTGGGTCCTGCCCTGCCCTGATGCTCTCTTTGTGGCACAAAAGGGATCACTCCCCTGCCCTCAGCTCAAGGGGACAGTTTTGCCCCATTTTCATGCTTTCCAAGCAATGGAGATAAGTTCATTTTAAATGGCTTTAACCTGCCAGAGGAAAGACTGAGATGAGTTCTTAGGCAGAAGCTGTTCCCTGTGAGGGTGCTGAGGCGCTGGCACAGGGTGCCCAGAGAAGCTGTGGTTGCCCCATCCCTGGCAGTGCTCAAGGCCAGGTTGGACACAGGGGCTTGGAGCAGCTGCTCCAGTGGAAGGGGTCCCTGCCCATGGCAGGGGTTGGAGCTGGATGAGCTTTAAGGTCCCGTCTAACCAAAACCATTCCATGATTCAATAATTTCCCCCAAAAAACCCTATCTGCAATGAGCTGCTTCTGCATCCTGGACACCTATCCCCATCTGTGCCAGCTACACTGGTGCTCAGCATCAGGGTGCTCTTTCAAAGCAGCTAAAATTGATCTTTGTGGTTCTCTGGCTTTGTGGAGATGGTCCCACTCCTTCACCTGTTGCATCTGTGGAGATGCTGTGCCAGGAGCCGAGTCCTGCTGCATCCCACCTTTGAGCCCATTCGTCCACTGCAGGAGATGCTATCAAAGCTTCCAGAAAAGATGAAAGGCTGACACAGGGTCAGGAACCAGCTCAAGAAACTGAAGGAAGAAAAATCCACTGAGGGCTACTAAAGAAACCACTTCTGGGTCAGGAAATCCCAGTGCTGTGGCTGTTGGCACTCAGAGAGGATACGGGGAAGGATTTAGCCCTTTACTTCTGGCTCCCAGTATGGGTCAGTAGTGTGGCCATTGGTTTGGCTTAATACAATCATTTCATCACACACTTCTGAGCTGGTGGCTTTCTTCCCTGGGATAGACACAGGCCTTCAGGGGACACTAAGGAAAAGGAAGGGATGCTGATGGTGCAGGGTATTTCCCCATGGCACCCAGCACCCTTGGGAGCACATAGGAGAGGAGCAGCAAGAGCCTGGGACTTTCATAGATGTGTTTGTCCAAGAAATAAGGCCATTTGCAGTCCCAGAGTCAAAACACTCCAACAGTGGAACCAGGACTTCCTGGGCTGGGCCCTGTTGCTAAATACAAGACAAAAGAAGGACTAATTAGATGCCATTAATTGTTGTTAGGAGGAGCTTTGCTGGCGGCCAGCACTCCTCTCCAGAGGACACAGCCCTGGCCTTATTGCATGGCTGCAATAACACTCATGCGCGGATTGGGTTTATTTTAAGCACCCCACTCCCCCTGTTCTCCCAGCCCCAGTGAATGCCAATCCTCTCCATCTTCTCTGGCCATGCTTGCACAGAGACCGGATGTGTTCAGGGATGAGGATGATAGGAAAAGAGAGAGCAAGCAGGGAGCAGGGTGGGATGTGGCTAATGGGGGACAGGGAACCCATGGTCACCCTGAGCATCACAGCCCTCAGTATTGCAGCTACCATGTTAGTGAAGGGATGCAATGCAAGTTGTAAGCCAAGAATGTGTGAATGACTGGAAAATACTTGAAGTGCATTCAGCTCCAAGGGAAGCGTTAAGGGTGCATCCTGTAGATGTTAAAAGGATCCTCTGCCCCTGTCATTTACCTGCACTCTGGCTTCTGTGTTTCCCCATTAGAGTTTATTCATGATGATGGCTATTATTTTGTTGTATGATGAACACAGCCCTTTCGGCAGGCCCTGGGACATTGCCTAGAATTACAAGCAATTTAATAACAAGGAGCTGAATGTTGAGGCCCTGCTTTCACTCCTGCCTTATTGGTGAAAGCCCCGCTGGCTTTCATCAAAAGCAGAGTCTCGACAAGCAGCTGTGTATCTTCCCTGCCTCTCCCCAGCTTTATCTGGGTGCTTTTAAGGTGATCCTGCTTAGAAACATCACAAATTGGCAAGGCTTGAACAGGGAGCAAGTGCTGATGGAGATGGTTCCCAAAGGGGATACGAAGAGGGGATGCAGTCCTGGGGGAAGGAATAAGGGGTTTTGGAGCTGAGACTTTACCTTTCTTCAAATCATCTTTTTCCCCTCCATGGCAGGGGATTGGAAGTAGGTGATCTTCAAGCTCCCTGCCAACCCAAACTGTTCTGTGATCCTACGAATCATTTATAACACTGAAGCCCACACTTGCTCCAATTCTGGCATCCCAGAAGCTGGTTTTGCTTCTTCAAAACCCCAAACCTTTGTAGTTCACCATTAAAAGCACTTGTTGTACTTAAACTGGTGGTGGTGGCGAGCAGCACCTTCCCAGAAAGCCACATCTCCTGCAGAGAAGAGAGGGTTTGCTATACAGAGGAGGGATTGCATCTCTGCTTTGCCTCATCTGTCTAGGGCAGTGAGCACCTAAGACAGCACAAGCACGCCTCCTGAAGGCAATCCTAAGTCAGGGTTCCCCCACACCCCAGGAGCTCTTTGGGGGACAAATAAAGGGTTCATGGTCCTCTGATAAAACCAAGAAGAGTTACTGTGCACAAGGAAATCCTTGCTTTGGCAGAAATCACTGTGCTGTGCTCATGGGGATCAGTCTGGAGCATGCAGATGGGGCGTTATCCTGCTTCTCTGGGTTATTTCTGCCTCTGGTTGCCCTCATTGCAGCATCTGGAGAAGCTCATGGTCTTCAGGGTGCTCATCTGTGCTGCACATCTGTAGAGGAGGGAAGTGCTGTCACCCCCACCATAGGAAAGGAGTGAATTTGCTTTCAAAACGGTTGGGAGCTGAGCTATAGTGAGAGGGCAAGCGACTTGGCTCCAAAAATGGCAGTGCCAAGGCATATGCCATGGTATATGAGGATTAACTGACATGCAGGGCAAGCAGCTGGTCCCTGCCTGCATCATAACACACTCACTAGTCTTCTTTCTGCTTGGATAATGGAAGAAAACTGTTTTACCCATTTCATTTCCCTTTACTATCAGCAGCAAGACAATGCCACTGGCAGGGTCTCATCTATTAGTGTTTGGGTAGCAACATCATAATGTTTTCACTTAAATTAAGAAGAGGAGCAAATGTGGAGATATTTGTTAGGTAATGAAGATGCTTGTTTTTAAGGTTAAGGTGAACGTGGACTCTTTGAAGACAGTTGCTAAGTCACTTAAAAGGCTTAATGCTATGTGAAAAAGCATCCGAGCTGCAGCAAAAGCAGCAGCTGAAGATTTGCACACATTTCCCGACACCTCTCGTTAGTTTTAAGGTTCGTTTTAGTTCCTGCAGGACTAAATGCTTGTGCTTCACATCTTGCTTTCCTCTCAAGTGCCACTCTCCGCTTCCTTGCGCTTCTGGAGTGGGTTTCACGCTACAGCAAGGGTGGAAACAAGGTCCCTGTGGCCCGAAGAGCATGGTTGGGAGCCACCTGGTGCCATCCGGCCGGCACTGCAAGCCCTGGGCTGGAGCCAGCGAACACGCAGAGCAGGGTTAGAGATGAGGGAGCCCCAGGGAAGTGGAGCACAAACCCGTACTCGTCCGGCCAGAGGTCACAAGAAGTGGAAGGTACAGATAGGATCATAGCTGCAGGAAGCCTCCCTTCCTGTCCCCTTTTCTCCTTTAGGGAGGCAAAAGTCACAGGCAACACACTCAAACCAGTGGGGAAACCTACACAAGGGTTATAACCTCATAAAGTTGACTTTGGTCTCTGTTCTTTTTGGTTCACCTTTGTAAGATCTGGATCACAACGTCACTGTTAACACATCCGGATCATGCTTTTCATCTTCATTTTGCACCCAGTGGGTTCATTCGCTGCTGGTTCTTCTGGCTTGCTTTCCACATTCATCTCCCGAGCGATGAAAAGAGGAGATGGAGCCAAAACTATATTCTCTAAGCTCCACTCCATTTGGCTGCTCTGCTTGCATGGCCAGGGAGTTTGCCCTATGCTGTGACTGATGTGAGATGAGTTTAATTGGGGTGAGAGGGTGAAGGAGAGTCAGCTTCACATGCTGAAGGACCGGGAAAAGGATGGAGGGTGGAGAGGATGCATTGAGTGCCCATCCACTCCATGGAGCCAAGAGCTGCAACAGTCTGCAGAGGTTTTGGTAGGTAGCATGAAACGAGCTTGGCAGAGGCTCAGTCTCCTTCCAGCTCAAACCACCACAACCACCCTTGGGCTAAAAAGAGGCAGGTATGGGGCAACAAAGCCACAGGGAAGTGGTCCCAGCAGGTGAGACAGAGCAACCCCATGTGGCAACACACTGCAGACACCAGGCAGCATGCACAGGGAAACCCAACTTGCACTGACTCATCCCTAAACTCTAAACCTGGCTTTCAACCCTCCTTTTTCCAATCACTGACACATTGGTTTGCTTATGAATTCACTGCAGCAGCAGTGTCTCTCATTTTCCTCCTGGGCACCTCGAGGGGGGTGGTTGCTTCATGGCAAACCAGTGAGAAGGACCCCAAGTCCATACCTGGGGTGATGGCAAAACTCTTCCCCAGCCCCTCTTTCACTCTCTATGGGGTTATCCCATAGCAGCAGAGCTGGGCACTCAAACTTAGCAGCCTGGACCAGCCATGCCAGAGAATTTCTTCATTCTGGCATCTCTGTGTGGTACATAGTCCCTCCTGCAGTTACCTCCCCTAACAGGGGTGCAATCCAAATCCTATAGTGTCCTGCCTGCCCCCCCGATCCCCATATGTCCCTCTGAGCTCTTTGCCCCATCTAAAGTCTAGAGAAACAATAATTTACTGGGAAATGGCACTGCTTCAGGTATCCATGAAAATAAATCCATGGGTACTGGTAGCTTTCCAAGCAGCTCAGAGGCTTTCCCATACTGCAGGGTGATTTTGTTTTAAAGACACATGAAAAGTCCCATACTTTGGCTGCAGATCTGAACTTTCATAGATCTTAGAGCCAGAAAGGACCATAGATTATCCAGGCTGACTTCCTGTCTAACGCAGGCCATATGAGTCCATCCCCTTACTCCTACAGTGAGCCCAATAATTCCTGTTCGGCTGTTCATCTCTTCCAAAAAGGCATCCGGTCTTGATTTAAAGACTTCAAGAGATGGAGAATCCATCACTTCCTGTGGCAGCTTGTGCCAGTGGTTATTTCTAATAAAGAAGGAAACTATTTAGAGTTGGGCTTACATGTCAGCAGCTTCTCAAGGTAAAGAAACACTCACAGGCTGGCTCACCAGCAAAATAGAAGTGCTAAGCAGCCAGTGATGGAGGATCTTACAGTCAAAAGCAGCTGTTCTTACCCACTGTTCCTGTTGATCTGTTTTAAGCTGTTCTTTTCTCTACAACCATCATCTTCTATAGCCCATCATGGCTGTAATACATTGCCTCAGCAAATCTGCACACTTGTAAGTTGGTTATCTTTCTACCAGCTACAAAGTGCAAATGTCCAGCCCCTGCTATCACACTTAAGGTGCTAGAACAGAAAGCTGGTACAGAGCATCAGCTACACAGGGTGTGTGCTAAACAACGGTGCCACCAGCAGGGCAATCCACCCTTGCTTTACCACCAAGAACTCCATCTGAACAGAAATGTAGTGCTGGGCATCACGTACACAAGGTGAGCTCCGCAACGGTGCCACCACATGGCAATTCCTCTTTGCTTTGCCACCTAAAACGGGTTCCGGAGCTCACCATGCGCAGGTGATACGCAGCTCATGCAGTACCGCTTGTGGCCGCCAGATGGAGACACACGCTCACTTATATGGTACAGAGCAGGCAGCGCCCCTCGACTCCGCGTCCTCCTTTGCATGCCCATTTGCGAGGCAACAACCTATGGGGACTGCCTCTGGTACCCACTGTCGGGCATCCTGGAGCACAGAGTGCGAACGTCCGGTCCCTGCTCTCACAGCCAGGACAGGAGCTGCTGCTGGGAATCACCTGCACACACAGAGCTCGGCAGCGGTGCCTCCCACATGGCAATCCCACCCTCGCTTTGTCTCTTAAAGCTCCGTCTGCTTAGTGCCGCTCTGTGAAGCAGTCTCACATGTCCTCCATCACAGTTCAAGCACTGCTCCCATGCCCGAGGTGCCAGGGCAGAACGCTGGTTCTGGTCATCACCTACACATGGCTTGCACTGAAACAGCTCCACAAGCATTCACAGCGTGTTCATACATAGCCCAAGCGGCTCTGATACCTGCTACATGTCTGAGGAGTATGCAGAATAACCTGACTTTGGGATCACAGAGGTGATCTAGGCAAACCTAAACTGCATTTCACAAGTAATCTTCATATTAGGATGAGCACAGAAGCTGAACTTCAGAGAACTGGAAATACAGATCTAGTGCATTAATACTAACACAAGAACTTCCATACAGTTAGTAACACCTTGTGAGATGCCTTTACACAAGTTATGTTCCATCGTAAAGGTGGGGGACTGTGACAATTATCTGCTAGAATCTCTTGTTCAGAGCAAGGTAATGGCACTGTCACCAGCATGCAATAGAGCACATGGGAAGATCAAATTTAGAGGTCCAGAGCTCCCTAAATGGTCAGTGGGAACTGTCTACCTTAGCCTTTAATACTGTTTTACACTTCCCACACTGAAAGACTATTGAGAGGAAATCAAATGCTAAGATTTTAAACACCCCTAATAAGAAATTCTTGCCAAAACAAGGAGAATCCATATGCAAAACACCACCGTGCTACAAATGCAAAGCCCCAGAGCAAACTAAATGAGTAAAGAACAGCTCAGATTGAAGTTAAGCAGCATCCTGGATGCTAGTTAATGATGTGACACTTGATCATCTTTAATACACTTCTAAAACATGCCCAGCTGGAGTCTCTGCTAAGCTCAATGGGCTCATTGCCTTGCAATGAAGTAGATAGCTGGAACAGCTACAGAATTACCCTGCTTTTCTGCCCCCGATCAGCTCCTCACCAGTCAATTCTTCCACCCCCTTTTTTCCTTCCCATATTAATGCCTTCCATCATAATAAGGGCTCCTACCCACTGCCAAAAGTCAATTTACACTCTTTACTTTAATGACCCCATTTGTCAGGCGAACACGTGCATCTCACCCTGGGACTGCATCCCCATCACTCTGCCAGAAACTCTCAGTTCCAGTTTGCTCTTTCATTATTACTTCTAAAGATTAAATTGCTTCATTTCAAGGCAAACACTCTGGATACTCCCACTGCCCAAAGGATACAGTCATGCATTCGATCAGTGTATCTTAGGGTTACAGACACCTCAACCCCAGCTGACTCCCTCACACCATAGCATCCGTCCTCTTCCATCACCTTCTACTTGGCTCTTCCTTTTAATCTTTGCAAAACTGACTATGGCATTTGGAAATTGCTATCACATTTCAAGTAGTGGGAGGAATTTTAGGGGTTTTTAAGTACTTTTTTTGTTTTGGAGGGTGGGGAAGAACAAGAAAGAGCTAATTTCCTTCCCCAGTGCATCCATTTGTCTGTTCTAAACCACATTTGTTTTTAATCTCACAGCTTGACTACTCCAGAAAGGTATATTCCTTCCTATTAGATTATATTTCTCCCTCATGGTGTGTCTCCAATCCTGACATGCTCAGTAAAATCCAATGTTAATTAAGTCATTGAAATGGGTTAAGGAAGAGCATAATCCTTCATGTTTCATTATACCACGTGTTCCATGGAAACAGCATTACACAAACTGCTAGAACTATAGCTAGAGGAAGCCTCAAATAATACAGCATCAAACCCAAAGCAACACAACAATCTGCCATCAAAAAACCATTCCTCAGCTTGTCTGCAACATCTTTAACAGGAGGTATTATAAGCACATGAGTAATCACTCCGTCCATTTGCATCCTCCCAACTCAGCCTCCAACTGACCATCTTACAAATGCAACCCTTACAACAGGTAGTGCAACTGCTCCTCTGCATTTCCAGTTTATAGGAAATCACTGCAAGGCAGATTGGGCATTTCTGGACATCACTTGCAAACCCAAGTGCAAAGCTTGAGCAGAACAAAGAGATGAACTGCTAGGGAAGGGAAGGTGCCACGCTTCAAATCACAATGTTAATGACTAATATTGAGAAATGCTTTCCCCAGGCTACCAGAAACACATCTTTTAACCAAAGAGAGCAATGAAACCTCCCTCATAAGGATTCAAAGCTATTCCAAAGTTACTAAGCACCCATCTCACTTTCTTCAGCGCATGCAACTACATGACTGTTTTGTTTCTCTTCCATATTAGTACAGCCCTTCACATCTCCCATCAGATTCCCAATATGCTGGTATGTTTCTTCAGAAGCCTTTCCAGTGAATGAAATAGTCCCAAACTAATAATACTTGTTATTTAGACAGTGCCATTCTTGCTTGGGATCTCTTCTAACCAGACTTCAGCATAAGGAACAACATCTTTTCCAGATAGATTTGAGTCTGATATAAATACAGGTATTTTCTACAGAAAAACATGTTTCAGATTCCTCATCTGTATCTATATAAAAAGCTAAACCACAATTTTTAAGTTGCTTTTAGGTAATATATGATGGTAACTTGGAAATGAAGCAATTTTATGGGTTATATATGGTGTCTAAAAGCATATAAATGTTACCTCCCCTCAGATGATCAAGTTTCTGGTATATAGGCAGAAGATGGAAGGCATCCCCGCAGTCTTCCTGGATTTCCTTTGGTCTTGCTCTGGATGATCACATGCAGACAAGAACAGCAACAAGGCTGAGGGAAAGCAAAAGAGAATTGACAACATTAGCCCAGCAAAAGCATCACTAGAGTGGTCTAAACCTATTTGCTAATACAATCCAGCATCAGCAAAGCTCTTCAGAACATCAGTGCCAAAAAGATGATGGAACCCTGAAAAATGGCTTTAGACTCTTCCCCCCTATTTTCCTTTGTACCCTTCTTTTACTGCCCATGGAGGACTGGTGTTGCCAGCACACTCCTTTCCCTGTGGCACAGGATGGCCGATGCCTGTGTAGTTGACTCAAACCTGAGACTTTTCAGTCTATGTAGTACTTACTGGTGGTAGCTGCTTTCCAAAGAAACATAGAGGGGGGTTAAATAAAAACAGTACATTGGGAAACCCAGAGAAGTAAGGGGAAACTGCTGCTCTTCCTGGTGTACAAATAGGGAAACCGAGGCACAGACCACTGAAATCATTCCAGGAAAGCTCTAAGGGCAGAGATGGAGAATTTGAAAGAGCACCAGGACACAACCTGAATCTTCCTTGGATCTAAAGATCCAGGCTAAAGGTTTGCAGGAATATTCCTGCTGAAGCCCAGTGTCATATTTAACAAACCAGACTTTTCTCATAGTCTCTGTCAAAAGGGTTTCTGATCCATTTAACAAGGGGTAAAGGCTCTTTCTGAGAGACATGAACCTCTCATGTTCTGCATATTCTGACACCTACTCTAACCATATAGAGGAATATTTGTAGTCACAGCAGGTAAACGAGCTGTGCACAGGGAACACGACTAATTGAATAGCATGAATTATTTACACATACATTCAGGAAAGCCATCTTGCTCCACAGCAGTCCCAGCAGCAGGGATTATTCATTTATAAGTCAGCTACATTCAACAGAATGAGGCTTCTGTCAAACCCTCACTGTGGAGACACAGGAAATATTGCCCAGCCCATCCAGAAAGTACATCAGGATTCCCTAACACAGCCTCAGCCAAAAATCAATCAGATCTCTCCAGCAACCCACAGCATCCACCAGCTTCCAGCTTGCATCCAGACATGCCTACTTGTCTGCTGCACGTCCTGAAGCAAGAGTCATTATCTTTCCTCCTTGTTTTGGCCTATCACAGCTCAGGGCAGCAATTGAGGAAGAGCAGAAGAGGCAAAAGACTCATGGAAAGGTCTCAGACTAAGACTTGGTTTGAAACTTTCATCATGTTATCTGTCTGCTCTGTGCTTATTTCTCCCTCATTTATATAGTGGCAGTGATATCAGCTACTCACATGAAATGCTTTGAAACACAAAATCAGGGTCAGATACAGCTTATTTTATTGCTGCATGCTGTAAGCAAGGCATAGTCCAAAGAATATACAGACTACTTAAAGGAAAGGTAGAGCAAAAGGGGTCTTGGGACCAGCAAGTCAGTGCTGTTAGCAGCCACCCCAGGCACAGAGCCAAATGTGATTGTTTTAGACTCCTACATGTTTCAGTGCAAGGAATGAGAATCACTTAGCAAAGCAAAAAGCATCTCTTAACAAAGACACAACATGCACTTAATCATTGCCTGGTGCTAATGCAAGCATCATTCACACTAACAATAGGTAGCACAACCAGACTCTAAAACACAGCAAGCAACTATGTGCATAAAAGTGCATAACATACTGACTATCCACACCACAGCACAAGGCACAGACAAATCCTGCCCCAAGAAGGGCACCATCACAGCACAAATGAATCATTCAGAAGTTTAAGACTCAGAAAAGAACCAACTTTCTTTCTGCATCTCACTATAAGGGCAACATGCAAATCCTTTCCACTTTTCCTTGCCTCCTTTCTCTGCCATGCTCTTAGTCCTCAAGGAGGAAGGCAGTGCTAAACTCACCTTTACAATCACACAGCAAGTGGAGAAGTCAAGGAGAAGCCCATGTACATCAACCCCAACACTCCAACAAAACCAGAACTACTTCATTCCCAAAGCAAAGCCAAATTCAACTCATACTTTTCATTTCAGGGAAACAATAGAGTGAACCCAACTCCCTGCACACCTTCCTCTTCAAACCCAACACCCTCAGAGCAATCAACAGCTTCAGAGAACCTTCTGTGTACCTCATAAGGGTAACAAAGCCCATCTGTGTGCACAGTGCTCCCACTCATCTCACTGGGCATTCTGTAGCTGAGACCCACCAAAAACAATCCCCTCGGGTTTATGAGGACTTATGGAAACGTCAACTTAATTCCCAGCATCCCAGAAAGGAGGGAGCTTGTGCAGATTGCCTCTGTGTTCACAAAAACCTGTGCTGAGAATTCAGGTTTTCTCTCTTTTTTCTCCCTCTATTTCCCCCTTTGCAGGGAAGGAAAGCAGCAGATTTGCCTTTGGAGTTCTTGTTCAAGGATGGAGTGAGAATTTAGGAGATTATTTTTTCATGGAAATGCCCACTTAGGAGAAAGGCAATTCTGTTCCCTTTCGGGAAGAAATGGTTTCATTAAAAAAGCATAAAAGGGTAACATGGTACTTTCTGATGAGAAGCCAGAGACTCTTCTTGATTTATTGAGTAGCAGCCCCAGCCAGACAAACACACTGTCTTTGTTCCTCTCCTTAGTGCCCGCACTTGCAGCAGGCACCATTCCTGACAGTCCTTTTGAGTTACCAGCAGTGCTTTGGGTAGGAAAGCTAAACAAATAAACTCTGATTCCTGATTTAGAGCCACACATTGAAGGCTTAACCCAGATCAAAACTCAGCTCTGTCTGTCTGCCTTATTCAGCATAGGATGCTGAGCTGTGGTCCTGCTGTTACAGCAGAGCTATACCAAAGAAACCTTTGGCTTGGGGAATGTATTTAGCATGTTTGTCTCCTTATGGCAGCTCTGCAGAAGGTAGCACTATCAGGCAGGTTTTTGTCTAGACAGATGCTAGGAGACAGTAAGCAAACCATCCACCATCACATAGCTAACAGAATTCCTATGACAAGCTCGTGCCATTCCAGCTAGGTCATGTTGCCTCCAGACTGCTAATGGCAGGATACTTTACTGTACCCAATGGCCCCAGAAACCAATTGCAGTAGGAACATTTATGGGAGAGATGAAAGATGGGAAAGGTCAGGTTAAATATCAGGAAGTGGGTAATGGATCAGTTCTTGAGCTGCAGTGCCCCTGCTTGGCTCCAGCTGCAAAATAGACCAGACTACATCCCTAATCCAGCATTGCCATGTAAGTCCTTGAGGTAACAGCCACAGAGGTGCCCTGTGGTTGGGAGCACAAGGGAGGTAAAGCTCAATGTTAATAAGTAGGACCTGGAAACCATCTTTATCTGCATCATGATGTAGTTCATTTCTTCTTTAGCTTAAATTAAAGACCTTTCTTAATGTGCTCAGGCACAAAGCCATTTTACCAGAGAGTTCTGTCACTAGCATTGTATTTATAACCCTGATATCAATACGCTCCACCCAAGAGTGAAATCCCTTTCTATTTCGAGCCATGCAAGAAGAGGACAGAGTTCCTGCCTCAAAGAATGTCCAATGTCAACAGGCTGCAGGCAGGGAGAAGGGAGGAAAGGTGCACGTAAGAACATGGCCTGCAAACTGAATGCATGTTTAATTTGCTTGTCCAGAAATTCACTCAGAGACAGGTCCCTAAAGCACCAAAGTCAGGGGCAACTGTAAGCTTTTAATCAGCCATTTCTTACTCTTTTGGGTTGTCAGTGTAGAGCTGACAGCACAACAGTCCTTGCATCATGCTGCTCTGTCAGCACCAGAAATGCTGCTGTCTCTCCCTCACTGGTGATTGAAGTTCTCCCAGCACCTCATTACTATCCTTCCCAGTTATCTGTCCCACATCAAAGGGGTTTCCTGAGGCTTTGACAACAACCTCAGTGTTTCCAAGGGGAAGCTGTTGCAAGCTTTTTGTGTATGAAACAATTTAAGGGAGCTGAAATAGGGTTTGATGGAAATAGCTCCAGTTTTGCATCCTCCCATGCACAAGTACAAGAGGATCCCAACAGCAGATAGGCCCACACAAGTCAGCACTTTCAGCATCAGGGTGATGATGCAGACATAGGCTCTACCAACACTTCAGCAAGAGGTTAGAGTGTGTGTAAACATACAGGAGCTTTAAACCTCCTTGCAAAGATGGAAGTGCTGCTATTAGTGTGAAGCTATGGAGGCTCATGCTTTGGTGTGGACTGAGTAGACAGCTAGTATGTGCTGGTCCACTGCCTGGGAGCCTGAGCTAGCTGGATGTGCCCTCCTTGTTTTCACACAGAAGCATGGCAATCCCTCCTTTGATTGCAAGATAATCAAGACCACTTACAAAACATCTTAAGGCCGGGAGCTGGGTGCCCAGACCCAAACTAGACTGAGGGTGATTGCCAAACAGTCCCAGGCGTGAACTGCATTGTGTCTGCAGACCTGTCTGCACTGTAACAGGGTTTCATCATTGCTATTCATCTTTGAGCACCAATTTTAAAGGAAATAAGTGAGTCTTTATTTCCCAGCACTGAAAATGCCTTTAGGCATCCCATCCACAGCAATTTCCCTTGCCAGAAAACTGTGCATCTAACATGCCCCTTGTAATGGTGACTCCAGCGCACAGAGCAGAGAGAAAACGTGCACAAGCACATGTGCCCGATGGAGCCTGTGTGCATGCTCAAGCAGGTCCCAACACATTCATACCCTGAATAGCATGGCAACAGGAAACTCTGCCCTTCGCACTGTGTATTAATGGCCATTCCTCACAGCATGTTGCTATGCAAAACCCAGGAGGGCTGCACACTGCATCTGTCTAAGTCCTAGTGAGCATTGCTTCAGGCAGCTGTTCGAGGGAGGTAATTAAAGATGGTCTCCAAATCCATAAATCAAAGAGGGAAAGACCTTGAATAGGGGAACAAAAGGAAGGAGGAAAAAGACTTAAAAATATGCCCCATGTTGTTTCATGCTCAGGTTCTTTGTGAGCACAACTGTTGTTTGGGAACAGCATGCAGAGACTCTGCAAGTTATTTGGGACTCCAGGTGGGGGAAGGTATTTAATCTCTGGGTGTTTGTGTGGATTTGAGTGCTTTGCTCTGCTGTTAAATTGCAGCCCTTCTTTCCTGGCAGGGAAAAAGCAGACAATGGTCATTCCCCAAGGAAAAGCTGTCGAGCTGAGGGGACGTGACTAGCTATGAAAAAATACCAAGGGAATGCAGCAGAGAGGTTTTCCTCCACAGTCTGCATACACAAGGAGAGAGCTTAACCAGTAACAAAGCTCCATTAACACATTACGAGCATTAACGTTTTATCAGCATCAGTAAAGTCACAATAGTCCAGAGAGAGCTATTCCATTTCATACCAAAGGAGAAACCGAGGCACAAGAGGGGGAAGGTCCACACGTATGGAAATGCTTCCCAGCAAACATCACAAGTGGACACTTATCTGCTCTGAAGCAGTACTATGTTGGTTTATAAGTGGCATCTTTCTGCTGCAGCACAGGCCGGTGGCCTCTCTGCTGCTTTCCAGCCCCATCCACCACTGCTGGGTGGATCAGAGCCACAAGCTGAAAGCACAGCAAGGAAAGCCCCTGGTTTTGCAGGAATCTCAGGTTAAATGGGGGTGGTCTGGGCTCCAAAGACTCCTGGAATTCCTCACTTTTAAACGATGGAGGCACAGGGGTTTGTTGCCTTGACATCTCCAGACAGAACGGTGCTTCTGCAAGCTTTAGACCAAGTCATCTCCCAGAGTCAGTGAGAGCTCCTCAGGCAAGAATTGCCAGGCTAAGTGTGAGGCAGATCCATGAGGCTCTCAGCACCAGTGTGAGAGTATGAAGCTGATTGACCCAGGAAGAGAACATTGTCCTTGTCTGCTTCTGATTTATTTCTTTTACCCCAAAACCTCTTCCCCTACTCTCATTGCAGAGCTGAGGAGCCTTCCATTAACTATTTCCCACTCTGGTTTCCATGGAAAACAGAAAGCCACATGCACCGCCTCCCAAGAGATGACAAAAGTGCCTCCAGTCTAACAACCCTCAACAAACAAGGCCGGTAAGCAAAATATCAAGGCACAAACCTGGGATTTCAAGCCCATCTGCTCAAGTGACACTAAATCTTGGCCTTTTAAGATAATAAAGTGATGAAAAATGTCCAAGGTGTTTGGATGGGTCCATGTGTCAGCAGTACTGCCTATCTGAAAGCTGCTTTTCAGCGTCTTTGTGTTTCAGCTTCCCCATCTGTGAGAAAGAAGCTCACTCACTGACAGCTCACTCAAAGATGACAAGAGAAGGGAAATTCAAACGTAAGCCATATTTGCACACCAGCATGTGATTCTTTTCTGTGTAGACATCCACACAAGGCTTCAAGAGTCTGCTCCAGGCTCAGATCAGCTCATTATAGCAGTTTCAGCCCCATGACATATAAGTATAGAGGGTAGCAGAGGTTCAGGTACCAAGAATGAGGATGAACGTGGAAAAGCCACCAGGTGCTGAGCAGATGTGGGTTAGATGAGGCCATTTTAAATCTACAAGCTCCTGCTATGCTGTGCATCAGGCAGAATAGTGCGTGGGGCTTTTCTGGGGACAGATTCAGTGGAGTCTGTCTGGAGCTGAAGTAGAATTCTTAATGAAAGAGAAGTGCAGGCTCTAAATTTAGATGCACCATTAATGCTTTTAGACCCATGGAGTGTTGGAAATTTCAGTCCGTGTTTGCTCCCATCAGGCCAAATCTGAAACCCACAGAAACCTGTGGCAAAAAACACATGGATTTCAACAAAGGCAGCACTTGGCTTACTTCTCCTGTCCCTCCCCATCTTGGGTTGCCCATTCAGTAGATGTTATGTGTGCCTAAAGGAGACAGTCTGCATTGTAATGCCATTCTACACTTTGCCTTTGCAAAGCAGCAAGGCTCAAGCTTGCTGGTTGAGTGAGACAGCACAATAAACGGCAGGCCAAATACTTGAAATCTGAAGGCAATATCTATCTTTTCAATAGCAGATCTGTTAGCTTAATACTTTTGTGTTGCAAAACAAGCTTCTCTATTGCACTCCAGCTACATTTACATCAGATGTGCCATATATCATAAAATAATACAGGCAGGAACTGTGACTTGCCTGGGAAATCACTTTCTGCTTTTAATATGCTGATCTCTATGGGATGTGAATGTATGAGATCTGTGGGTTGAAGGCAGTGTTGCAATCTGTAGTGTGATGGTTATACATGAGCGATGTGCACAGCAAACCCATACTACAATTTATTGTTTAGTCAAAAAAAGCAAGCCCTTGATTTATAAGTCTTTCACCTGAAAGAACATTAAACCCAAGCAGAGAGACAAGTGTTCTGGAGCCAAAGGATGATCAAAGAGGGCTGTCTGGATGGACGCGTGGGACTCAAAAGCTGCAGCTCCTCCACAATAGTCACCCAGACTGAGCAGGAGTAGAGCTCGCTCACAATTTGCTATGGGATCATTAATAGCTGGTAATCCCTCATTTATACTCTATTTCAATTAAGTGCATTATGTGAGGAGCAGGGTTTGAATAACTGGTATTAGTTGTTCTGCTTACAGTCAGAAGTGCACATCTATCAGTGCTAAAGAACAAATTACAGACTCACCTATCTGCTAAGCTCTGCTCATCCTCAGAAGGTCAAGAAACTGATGAATTAATAAAACAAAACCCAACTCCTGTCAATCACTGCAGGGTTTATCTGCTAGAGACACCTCTGTCTGCCAGCAGCCTGGTTCTATTTTTACTGTGCAAATGCTTTCACCCTTCAGCTTCCATGTGTGTGCCCACTTCATGCGTTGTTCACACCTAGTTTACTCTTAACACCTCTGAAGGACCTTGCAGATAGGCGTGAAAGGATTCCTCCTTTGGACAGCCATGTGCTTTGATAGGAAGGGGGGAAAACAAATAGGAACCAGATTTGCTGTCAGCACTTATGGCTACAGAGGGGGTACAAGAGAAGAATGGGGCAAGGGAGCATATCTTCACACCTTGCTGTGCAGTTTCTGCCTTGTCACAATTTGGAGTTAAAGCCATACATCCCCATCCAACACTGAGCATCCTCTCAGCAATATGCAATAGTGAGAGCACAGCCTTCCAGCAAGGGCTCCAGTGTGGGGACCCATTCATGACCAACCACCATTTGAGGAAGTTGAAGGCTTGCAGTCCCAAACTAGTAATTTAACTACTGAACAAGCTTTCCTACATTGTCAGATGTGCTAAAGATTCACTGTGTGATCACTAGGAGCTCAGGGCGCAGGCTGTGTCAGCTCATCCTGGAAGCTTCAGCATTGCCATGCAGGACATAACATCACTCCTATCCTTCACCAGTTGCTACAACTTCAGTAAGATGTGTTTGAAGTGTGCCTACTAACCCAAGTGTAGTCTTGGATATATTCCCAAAGCATCCATCTCTGTGACAATTCAGCAAGAAATATGAACCCCTTTGATATCACTTTAGAGTTTTCCAGTAACTTCCTACTTTATCTTTGGAATGTGCACTATTTAAAGAAAGAGGAACATAGATTTAATGAGGAAAGAAATAAATGTATATGTCAAATATAATCTGACTTTAAAGGATGATCCTAGTATATAAAACCTATCAGTTTTCCCCTTCCACTTCAGTTATTAATAGCACAGGTACAAAAGAAATCAGACCCTTTCCCTGGGATGAACCAAACTAATGGAGGGTTGTCCAACCCGTGCCCTATGTGCTGGGCTCTTGATGAAGGGTATCTGGACACCTGCATATCAGAACACTGTGTACAAATGCTTTGCTGAATCCAGCCTGGCTTTGATTTATGACTAAGAATAAACCCTTCCTAAAAATAAACCTGGACTTTCCTGGCTTTCTTCCTTCCTTTGTTTCTTTCTCTGTTTTCTGTCTCTCTTTTCTTCTCCCTCCCTACCAGGTTATCTTCTTTTTAGCACTTTGTGCAAATCAAACGTTCAGAAAGATGTCCCCTTTTCAGCATTAACAGGCATGGGGTCTCCTAGCACACAAGATAAGGTTAAAGTAAAGTTAAAATCAATTACTAAAGTACTGAGACAAGAATAAAACATTTTTGAGCCAGGCCCCTGTTTTACAATCACTTCACAAAGACTATAATCCCATCCTTTAACAACCAGTAGACTATGTAAGAGGTGGATCATTGAATTGATTAGGAAAAGGCTGCTTTTTTATGTCACAATGACAACAGGATGCATTTAGAACCTATTTTCAATTGGAAAACAAATAAAACCCCAATGGCTTAGAGATACAGGATGCACACAATGAGATGAAGATCGACCACCATAATAGCATAAAGTTCAACATCATAAAGCATTTTTCTTATTGTTACTTCAAGTCAGATGTCTCTACATCCCTCCCTCTCTCCAGACAGAACAGCAAGAATGGCACACAAGGCATGAGAAATGTGTAAAACTGTTATTTCTTGAATTCCCACTTCCCATTCATCCTAGTGGAAAGTTCCCAATCCCCCACGTGCCAAAAAATAAGGGTTGCTGCTTCTTTCCTCTACTATGGAAAGCAGAGCCAAAACTTTCATCACTGGGTGACTGGTCATTTGGAAATGCAGTTTGGCATGCCTCAAGAGATCCCAGTTTCCATAAGACACCAGAGCAACCCTTCCCAGTTCACTAGAGCATGAATCCCACTCGTAATTATTGAGCCCATTTTGTATTCAGCTTCCACTCTCCCTCATGCAGAACAACATCACCTTAAGTGTTCTCATCTCATTCTTTTCCCACAATTCAAGTCTTTCACCTTGGCAGTGATGGGGGGAACCCTCTCTGAAATGTATTATTTCATTGAATGTTTCCAACCAGGCTACATTTTCCATGGTCTTCATTTGGATCAATCATGTTAAAAGCTGATGTTGCATTATTTAATCTTTGACAGGCATAGAATTAAGATTCAGGTTTATTCACTTACAGAAGATGACAGACTAGAATTAGACGATCACTTTAGGGATTGAACCTAACTACTGTGATAGCTGCTTTTTCAAGCAGAAAATGTTAACGTTCTTGCCACGTTTCTTCCCTGGGTTCTAGTGGCATGAGAATGGGATTTATGAGAACCTGAAGTAAGTTCATGGAAAAATTACCCTGTTCTTTCCTTCAGCGCAAGCAGCCTGTAACTGAATACTCTCTACTATACTACAGCAGGTTTGGTACTAAGGTAACAGAAAGCATCCCAGGTAGGGTACACTGGCAGAGAAATTGCAAGGACTTGTGCCTGAGGGCAAGTAAGAGTGTCTGCAGCAGACAACCCTCTTGTCTGGCTTCAGACAGTTCTATAATGCTATACTGGTTTACAATAGCCAGGACATTTCCTTCTGTGACTGTCCCACACACAAAGCACAGTGCTCTTAAAGCTTAGTGGGCAAAAGGATGAAGTCAATGCCACATACTCCAAAGAGATTGTTACTTCATGGGATAACCCAGAACATCCATGAAATACTAGAAACGAGAACTGGATGAGCTTTAGGGTCCCTCCCAACACAAACCAGCCTGTGGTTCTATGATTCTATGAAACTTCCCTCCTCATACACTCAGCTGGGCCAGGGAGTCATCATCTGGGATGATTCTCTCCTCAGTCCACTGCTAGTATTAGGCCATATCATCAAGTACTCTTTACACATCTCAGTAATGGAAATTGCTCGTGGCTTTGTGGGGCGCTGGATTACCACTTTACTGGATTAAATACCAGCCAGTGCCGTTATCACTGCACACTAAGGTGGCCAAGAAGCACAACACCCCTGAGAGAGTGGGAGCTGTGACAGGGGATGACAGCAGCTCTCCACTGGTCCCATTGTTTCCTTTTCAACTGGGCTGGAGCCACCTGGCTGCTGTTTTCCTATTCCCTTGAAGATGGATTTTAATAAGGACCAATGTGCGCTGGTAATGAGGGGGTTAAGAAGCAGCTATACCATTTCTTCTTGTCAGGAGCTGAGGTACCCCCCAATCAAAGCAACAGCCTGTTTTTCAGCATGGATCTTATCTTCCTACTCAAGAGGTCACAGCTTGCCAGCCTTGTTTTAATGAGCTGTGTCCTGTGAATTTCACAGTCACTTCAAGTCTAATAAGGGAACCCACAGGGGTAGTGTTTTCAATTTGCTCCTCTTTCCTGGCGAGTCTGTACCATACATCACACAGAGCAGCTCCCAGCTGGCGCAAAAAGAAAAGAATTAGCTTGTATTCCCTATGCAGGGATTTTCTAATTCAATATTTATTAAGACTGGGGTCCTCTCATTTGAAAGGCCAAACAGTTTGTTTTACTATGTGTGGGATATATTACGCTAATATAGTGAACAACTGCTTCCAAGAGCTAATTTAGTGACCGTGCTGAAAAGCCCTGTGCACTATAGAAATATTATGAGCAACCAAGAATCCTTAATACTTTGTCTAACCAAGCCTTATGCATACAAATTAAATGTAATTGGAATCTCTGCTTCCACCATCAGAACTAAAGGCTATTTTACAGCTGAAATGACACCTAAACATCTAGTTTGAATTTCAAATTCCCTCTATAGGAACACTGCCTGATTGTTCTCATTCCTTCCAAAGAAGACTTACCACAAATGAGCAAATCTAAGCTTTACTTACATGTATGTGCATGAGCACAGCTATCATTGCAAAGCACTATTCGCATCTCATACTCCTTTTAGCCACAGTAGCAAAATACTATAGCTCAGTAAATAACACCACTGTCCCATGAGAAATTCAGAGATCTAAAAGGAATGTGAAATATTCCGTTATTCTGGAATGATTCTCCCCACTCCATCCTCCTTTCAGGTGGTTGTAGTGGGTGATAGAGCAAGCAGGGCACAGCCTTATCTCTGCTTTCTCTCCCAGAGAAACCTCCCTGTGCTGGCACCAAGGCTCTGACCTCAGCGACTGCCTTTGAGATGCTTTCTCTTGACGTTCAGAAATGTAGTTGTTCTATTGAACTGAATTAAAGCATTCATTTCAGTGAGATTTGGCAGTAGCTTAAGCTTCCCTACCATCCATTAGTGTCAGAAATGAGCTATATATCCATTTCCAATAAATGTTTGTATAAACATGCTCGTATAGAGATTAATATAGGGTATAAATCCAGTGTAAGACACTTCACAGTGAAATACGCACAGTGAGTCACCAAAGAGATGGAGAGAATCTTTTCTGAGGCAAGGATCTGCTGAGGAGCCAGCAGACAACACATGGTCTAAGAGGGAAAGATTCTGTTAAGTGGTAGGACCCTCCCAGATGAAAAGGAGCTAATGGAAGTGTTGCTCCATCTGCCTCTCAACTATTCCCCTTCTGGCTGTCATTGTGAATAGTTCCTTTATTTGCTTTTCTGCTTAAACTGCTGGAGTTAATGTAATTTTTCAGTTAAATGAGTAACAACAAGAGATTCCTCATCAAAGGGTATGGCAAAGAGGTTAAGTGTGGCTGGAAAACTTCCGCACGTGTCTCTCCATCAAACCCAAAGGCCAATCCCACGTTCTGCACCAAATGGAAAGAGTACAGGAAGCAGGAGGTGCAGAAGGGTTTTCTATTGACCAGTGGATGCCTCCTGGTGTGCTACAAGATAGCCAGGAACACACTTAGACCCTGCAGCTCAGCACTGAGACTGATCTTCATGTAATTCCCACCAGCTCAAGAAGACACTATCAACCTTAAACTCAGTTTTAACTTCCAATGTCCTGGTGGAAAATCTCAAAATGTCAAGCAGGAAAATTCTCCCTTGTGCTTCAGGAATGACAGTTTCTATTGGCTAGAGAGCAAGAGAAGAACACTGTGGAAAACAAACAGCTTTACCTACGCTACAGTTAATAAAAATTAAATGTCAAACAGGACAAGAAAAACTGATGTGGTAACATACAGAGAACAGGATCCAGGAGAGACTCTGAGTAATGAAAAGGTCAGGGGAACCTATAAATAAAGCCTGATACAGACAAGCTCGAGGGAGGCAGAAAGCTCATCAGAAGAGTACAACTGCTCAGGCAGTTTAATGACTATGTTTTATGTAAATAGAACAATTACTAGTCCAGGTACAGAAACTGTCCTTACTCTGAGCACTACCTACACCCCATGTCAACCATCAAATCAAGGCATAGGCTGACCACATTCCTTGCGCAGGGACACAGCTCAGTCATGGGATTGAATCATAGAGTCACAGAATCCCAGACTGGTTTGTGCTGGGAGGGACTTTAAAGCTCATCCAGCTCCAACCCCTGCCACAGGCAGGGACACCTTCCACTGGAGCCGGTTTCCTGCAGCCCCTTTAGGCACTGGAGCTGCTCTCAGGTCTCCCCTTCAGGAGCCTTCTCTTGTCCAGGCTGCCCCAGCCCAGCTCTCTCAGCCTGGCTCCAGAGCAGAGCTGCTCCAGCCCTCACAGCATCTTAATGATGCACCAAACAAAGCAACATGTGTAAGCACAGACTTGCACAGAAGCATACAGGGAAAGGTCAGTGGAAGTCAGGGATAAAACGGGAGTTCTCAGAGTCACAGCCCATTGCCTTAGCCACCAATTATGCTGCTTCTTCAGTATTGTATATAATAGAGCCCAGCACTTTGTTCTGGGCTGGCTGCTCATTTACACCAGCTAGCACCAGTGATTCATTCAGTTCATTGTTATGCTCCTCTAGTACGTGTGTGTTGCAAGACTCAGCCCTGCTGCGTTCACAACTCTGCAGGCACAACAGCTTGCAACCTCACTGCAAGAAGGCTGAAAGCAGATGGGTAAATAGAACCAGACAGGGGAAGCACAGGGCAGGAGGGAGCTATGATTCAATACAACCTGACATTGTGAAATTAAATGTGGGGGGAAAAGAGTCTTTGCTATTGAAAGACTTGTTCCAACTGCCCCATGGGATCTGGGTCCTGGTCCTGCTCCTCTCCCCATCACTGTTGGAGCCCCACGGTCTCTGTATTCAGCTGGCAATGAGAGGAGCTTTGTTCTGGAAGGACAAACCCCTCCTGGCCTTCCTCCTCAGGTCCATCAGGCAATGACTTTCCCTGCCTGCACCTGGCATCTGCCTCTCCTCTTTCTATTCTGGGAGGAAGAGAAACAGCTGAGCTCTGCTACCGTATGGGAGGGCAGCAGATGGGGCATGAATCCAGTAGTGATTGTACTGCTCATTTGCTTGGCATGGCAATGATGGACACATGATGGAACAACCCGGAGCAAACATGGGGGGGAAATACTGAATAGCTTTTACCATCATTAATTTTCCTGTTACTCTCAGGTTTTTCCTCATTCAGTGATGAATCTATATAAACACGGAGGGTTGTAGTTGTCATCCTGACTCTCACCAGGTGTTTTATCTGACAGGCTATTTCTATGATTTCCTATAGTGCTTTTCTCCCACTTCCAGGCAATTGGAACAGCCATTTCGGTCTCACCACTCACTGAACTGTACACAAGGATTTGTAGGCATTACTGGACATCTGGGTAACAAAGGTGGGAAGGGGGAAGCATTTGCTTCGTCTATGGGACAGAAACATATTCATAGAATCTTCTATTAACCTTTGCCTTTATCTGCATTTAGGTTTGTGAACTCTAATCCACGCAGGATTTGAGGATCAAGGTAAAATTAAAACCTGTTTCAAGAGTGGGATTTTCTGACATGAACCCCAAAACCTTTCATCAATCACAATGATTTCAGTGGGTTCTCAGCCGAGCCCATAGTTGCTGTTTGTGCATCCTACAAAAGCACAGTTTCATTCCAACTGATTAAAAGTGCCTTAAAGGAAAGTATATTGAAAGAGTCATGGGTCAAAATGGATGTATTTGCACTCAGAAAATGCAGGTTAGCCATGCTGGATTTGCACACTGTAACTGCAAAAGGCATGCCATACTTCAGATACTCCTGCAATGGCTGTATGCTGAATGAGGAGCTCTATGAATATTTCAGTTACAAGATGAGGTTTGAAGAATCGAGTTCTTTCAATTTTGAATCACCCTTCTTTATATAACTTGCACTATCTGGTATTAAATTCAAGCCACTCCACATGCCCTGGGTATCAGTGGGGTCTCCTCCCTATCCCTTCCTGCTGTTTCTGGGAACAAACTGACCGCTGCTTCATTCAGGACACACTGCCATCCTCTTTGGCATATAAAACCCTCTTTAGATGGCCCAGCCGTGGTGTTTCCTCTCCTCCTTGCCCACTGCTCTTTACAGTATTTGAGCGCTCATTTAAAGACTCAGCTTTTTGCTGCACCTGCTCCCTCTGGGTAGCAGAAGCAGAAAGAGTGGCTCTACATCAGGCATGCACAAATCCAGTCTACATTCAGTAGTGAAGAGGTACCTAGAGAGTAACAAATCTAACGCTATGATTATGACACACACTGATCACCTCATTTCTACACACAGGTAAGGAGAAAGCATTGATTTTCTTCTCTTTCCTACGATTCAAACCCTTAGTGAATAAAAGCAGCGCTTTCCAAGCTTTTTACTGCTCCGAGTCCTGGTTCTGATGTCACTGTGCAATTAAACCAGGCTGGTTCTCCCCTCTCACCCTCATCCCCAATTCAGATTACCCCACTGAGCTAAAGCCTGTGTCTGCTTATACCAGTGACCTTCAGTGCTTGCTAAACCAGTGCCACCACTGCAATGGCTCTAGAATAGTCTGCAAATGCAGCCCTCCCTTCCCTGAAAGCACAACCACTGCTACTGAAGAACTGAGCTGTGGTCTGGGGGGACCCACTGGGCTCCACTGGAACATTGCCCATGTCCCAGAGAGAGTACAACCACCCTAAATGAAATAAGAATTTGTCCTCCACCTCTTCTATATGCCAACAGCTATAGGTTGTATAGGTCCTTCTCCTTCCCACATCCATCTGAATGAGCAGGCACCCCTGGAAATGAGTCCTGGCTAGTGTCAGTCAACATATCCCACTCAGACTGTTTCACTCGCCTTGGAATGGAAACTGCACTTTCATGCATGGACTGAAAGCTTGCCTGATTTCCCTGGAACTTAATTAAGTGTCGTCTCCATCATCTGCCAAACTGCTGCTTAACACATCCTGGCCACATGCCTCTCATATATTGCAGCAGATATGGCTGGCACTGCACGGAGCTTGTCATGGGGTATTAATGACTTCAGTATAAATATCATTCTCTCTTACCTCAGCTTCATGATGCACTGTTTCTCATGGAGATATATCATAGTTCCACAGAATGGACTGGGTTGGAAGGGACCTTAAAGATCCTATATATTTGTAATAACAAGAAAGAGAAAACAATGAGTGACAGAACATGCAATGAGTGGAAGTTAAAGCCAACAAATTAAATGAAAACTAAAGGTCCATTTCCAACAGTCACATTGATTAATCCCTGGAACTAACAAGGCAAAATACTGTATGATGTAATGTATGCCTAGGCATCTTCAGATTGGTTTAAGAAACATACTTTAGTCAGAATGAATAGTTTTAATAGGCACATGGTAACTCACAGAGGAGTAAAAGGCACATAGGTCCCATTGCACAGGACCACACCAGTTAAACAGCCAGCCCTGGGAAAGGAACTGATGCAAGGAAACCAGCTCCCTTCACTCCCATCCCTAAACCCTCAAAAAACCCAAGCAGAATCACAGAGCACAGTTAGTGCAGGCAGCTCTCCCTGCCTCCATTCACAGTTCATTACCTCTTTTGCATTAGGAAGGTGTTTCCCAACTATCCTGTTAGAAGGAGAAAAATAGAGAATAAGAAATGTAGCTTTTGTTCCACTGGAAAGCCCTCACTGATGATTGCAGGACAGAAAAACACAGCTGAAAGTAAATGACTTAAATTACCTGAAAGACCATCCAGCTTCTCGGTGACAGTTCTAAAGCAGATGCAGTCATTCAGTAGTTTGAATATGTATTTTTAGCTTGTTTACTGGGCTCATTCTAGAAATGTGAATGGTTATTTGTGCACAAAGAGTGTGTTTACAGACTGCAAATGCTTCTTGTGGAGTATTAGTTAATATTTGTCAAAGTACAGAGTGTAGAGTATATACTGAATATTCATGTGGGTGGACATACGTATGTGAGCTATTTCAACTCACTTCAGAGAGGCAGACTCGTATTTGAATGTTCATTACAGCAAAGAGCGGGTCTATTATGCTTCCATTCCCACAGTTCATTGTCCTGCATATGCTTGTGGAACAGCAGGGAAACTGAGATCATTGTCAGAGATGACAGCTCTGGAAAAGGTTCTCTCATTACTTTAGGAACAGCCCAATACACTCAGTAAATGAAGTCTCTCTTTCAGGACAAGGAGAGCACAGGATAGTCCAGGGGCTGCTTTGCCCTGAGGCTGTATTGCATTACCAAAACCCACATACCTGTTTGCCATGCTGCACAACTTGAATATATGGTTCCCCACCTTGTACACATCAAATGTGTTCAGCTCTGGAGGACATCCTCCTCCTTCTCCAGAGCTGCTTGGCGTATTAAAAACCACAGAAGGCTGTTTCTCCTACTCTACACAAGTCAGGGAAGTTCTTTTACTACTGCTTGCACAGGCACTGTTTGAAGCATTGATTCAACAGGGTACTTAGGCATATCTGCAACTTGCAAACACAGAAATAGTCTGTGAAGCCAACAGAGTACAGAGCTGCTTAAGGGCTTTGCTCAAGAGGGGAGAAACCCACTTCTTGTCTTCCCATGCATCACAATAGATTTGTACCATACTCAACAGTATTAGGGAAGAGCAGTTTAGTGGGATGAAGTCTCAAGGGCAATGAGCAGGTGAAAGAACTTTCAGGGTATTTAAAGATGGATAGCTTCTCTCTGGAGGGTGACAAGCATGAAGGAGAAGAAAGGCACAGAGGCAATCTAATGGCGTTTTCCAAGCTCTCTCCTGCATCATGTAAGGGACACAGCAAGCTCGCTCTCATGTTGAATTGAGCTGGACAAGTCAGCTCTTCGGGTAGAGCTTATGCAACCTCTCTCTGAGGGGCTGCAATTGCCTCTGACTTGCACGATCCATTCCAGTTTTACTTCCTGTTACCATCCCCTATGTTAGCAGTTCACTTCAGCTATAGAATAAAAGCATCCTGAAACCCAATTTTAACACCTTACTGTTTTGCTGAGGTAGGGTGAGAAGGGAGGGTCTCAGAAAAAGAACAAATCCCTCTCAGAACCCTCTCCTGTTTCTCTCCCTGTTCTCTTCCTTCTGTTCATCTGAGACTTAGTATGGAAAAAAAAGGAGGAAGCTGAGCACAAAACCTAAAATGAGACCCATTGGAAAGACACAAACCTTTCCAAGTCTGCAAGATGCTTTCTACAACTGACAAGCATTTCAAATGAAGATGCTTCACTTCCAAACTTACCATATAACATCATGGTAATTCCTATATCCTGGAGGCCAAGCTGACTGCTGGTTCTTACCAAGTATAACAGTCATGTCACGGCCATCTTTACACCATATGAATTTGTCTTCTATCTACATTATAACATTAGGTCTCTAATTAAACAGTATCTCTGACCCCTCTGGATAGCACTCCTCTTTGTTCACATGTCAAAATGACTATTGCTTTCTATTTCCAGCTTATCTTGTCCTTGTATTAATAAAGAGACAAACCCATATTTAAATCTCTGGTGTACAGCTGTAATACAATGTGCATTTGCTTCACAGATATACATAGAGTAATTCCTATATGGAAAATAACTCTTGCATATTATATATTCCTCAATCCACTTTTGATACAGAAGCAATTCTGCAGGTATCTTGTATTTCCCACCAGATTTTGGGTGGTAAGGGAGGAGATTTTCCCCATCACAGCCATGCTTTTAATGTCTTGGTCAAATCTGTAGCAGTTCATCACGGCTTTGGGTATGTCAGTGCGTGTTCCATGGGAACATCAGCACCCAAACCTTCACTTTAAATACATAGTTCATAGAGGAGCAGAGAATTATGCAGACTGCTACTTTCACACTCCCAGATGGCTACTTACTTTGTTTTAAATGATCAACCCGAACTGAAACTGGGACATCCAGGAAGAAACCTACACTGGGGCAAGAGCTAAACTTCTCTGCTCACAGAGAGCATATGAAATGTGTCAGCGATTCCATGAGAAGAGTACATAAAGATAGCACCTCAGTTTGAGACGACAGGCAGAAACATGGGCTGAACATGCTGAAGGGTTGGGAACATTGTCACACAATGACTGTGATCCCGGAGGAAAATGCTAAAATCTATGTGCAGAATTCATGAAAGCAAAACACTACACACCAGAGAGTTGGGGTTTTTTAAGCTCTTCCTTTAATTTAGCAATAACAATGTCTACAATACATTGACTCACAAATTAAGTGAAGGTATGAAACCACATTCTTCATACTGAGATGGGACATTCTGGACTTTTACTTCTTAAATACCCTCTCAAGGGGGAAGAGTTCTGAACGTCCAATGCACACCTTTTGAAACAACCACTGGTGGGAATTTCGATTATCAGTGATGATGCTTCATGAGCCTCATTCGTAGAGATCAGAACGTTCTGCAAACGAGTGCAAAGCTCACTGTACAGCTAAAAGGGGAGGGAAACTGAGGCACAGTGCTGGGCAGTGACTGGCCAGGATCAAGCAGCAGAGATCTGGACATAAATCTCAGCTGACTCCCAGTCCATTCCTGACTCACCAGCCTCCCAGTACGTGTACGTGGGTATCTACTGTCCTGCAGTTCAGGGGTTATACAAGCAGATCTTCTTTCACCTCTCCTGCTGTCCCATTGGCTCCATTCAATCCTGCTGGCTCCCTGACACCTTCCTCTTCCTCTTCCTGCCCTCTTGCTGTCTCTGCTTCTCGGAGAAGGGTGGCACTGGAGAGATGGCTGAGGAGCTGCCCTTCCCGGCGAGACTCAGCCAGCTCTTTGGCACAGCACACAGGAGTGTTGGTCTCATAAGTGCTATGGAAGCTGTTGTAGTCGACCTCATAGAAATCCTTCTCCAGGGTGAGGACGGGAGTGAAGCGATGTCCCCACAGCACCTCGGTGTCCATGTAGGAGCTGCGAGCCTGGCAAGTCATCCCTGGGTGGAAACAGAGGGATGTTAAATGCAAAGCTTCTTTACATGCTCACCCAACCACTGCTTTCATTTAAAAGCACTTTCATGTTATCTCCATACCTGATTGCTCTGGGGCACAGAAAAGGTCTTCGCTTAATAAGCCTCACAAAAGCCTCTATCATGACAAAGCTGAGCACTCAAAGGGAAAGGGACGGATTCATCGCTGCATCCTCAGACTGCTTCCTGAACCTTGTGCTTATGACTTTGAAGCCTGGTATTACTAAGCAGCTTCTCTGTCCCCACATTGCTCTGTTGAGGTGTTGCTTGCATGGTTGATACTAACAGCTACAATGACATCCAGCCCTGCCAAGGGACCGCACAGCCTGACCCACATGGCCCCACAGCAGGTGACTCACCACTGTGTCTGACCACATCCCTCTGCATCTAGGGCAGTGTCAGCAGTTCCCTCCTGCACTTCTGTTAAGAGAGATGCATAGCCTGAAAGTGGAGAGGGCCCCAGCTCCTATAGATTTACATGGTAAAACTGGCTTATAAATACCTCTGGAGGGTTTAATCCAACTGTATGGGGTTGGCAGAACCAAAACCCATGCTGCCACACAGCCAAGCTCATAAGGATATTGAATTCCATGTATTGATGGACTGTGGATTGAATTATCGGTGGTTTATCTTCACGCCCTTTTATCAGCTAGCAAAGAGCAGCTCATGGAGGCTGGTAACATCTGGGTCCTGCTGTGCTGCTGACACACTGTTGACCTCCCTAGGCACCGGCTTTTATCACAGGCAGTTCTGAGGGTCAGTGATGCAGGGCTGCAGGGTTAATCCCATTTGCTGCTGCTCCCACATGCCGAAAGGCCAGAATGCCAAACAACCAGCACCATGCATGGTAAAGAGACAGTTAAACTTGTTCTTTTGCCTTTATAGCAGGTTTTGCACCAGAAATCAAGGCCTTCAAGTGCCTCCTCCAAGCTCTGAGGCTTTCAAAGCCCAGCAAAGAGAGCAGGAGAGGAGAACACTCAGGATTATGTCCTTGTATGAGCTGGCTGATTTTTACCATGGCCTTCCAAGTGCAGCAGAAAGGTCTCCTGTAGAAGTCCCCAAGGCAGAGATGGGGGGATACTGCTAGATGTGGGGGTCTGAGGCATCCTAAGGGAACTCCTGCCTTATAATCAGGGCCTGAAATAGCTCCTTGCCTGGGGGAGAACCTGACAGTTAACCTGAACTCCAGACACAACCACAGCTATCTCCTGCTGTAAGTATTCAATTAAGAAAGGAACAATAGAAAGCTTTCAGCAACCAAATAGTGCACACTGCCAGCTCCCTGCAGTAGCTGCTTTCTGTAACCCCAGGGGTACACAGAGCCAGCACAATAAGACAACTTGTAATTGCTCCATAATCCCATTCAAATATTCCTTTTTAGCACATGTGCAGTGGTGTTTTAATTGCGTGGGGACATCCTGCTTGGCAACTCCTACACTACCCAGTAAACAACATCATTGTCTCTGCTTCAAATTCCATTAAGTGCCTGCTTTGCAGGCTGCCCTGTGCTTTCCACCCTGGTTAATCAACGCATCTCTAATGTCCCTAGCTAATTGTTGCCTCTCTAACAGCAAAAAGATGATAGAAGGGATGTGGAAACAATAAACATTATTTCTATTAAAGGCATACAGATGCAGCCACTTTCCACTCGCAGACAATGAGCACTGTGCCCTCTGCTCTGAGTATCTGAGGTTCAACCAGCCGTGGGGTGGACTAACTCACTAGACTGAGATCTTTCTTACCTGGCTATGAGCTTCCTGCAGAAATCATCTGTCTCACTTCCTAAACCTTGTTTCTCGAGGTCTATGGGACACTTTGGGTGTAGTGCATCCTTACTCCATCTGCTCCTATCCACCGAGCACCACACCAGCTTTCCCTCTGCTGTTGTACCTCGGTGCAGTAGCACCCATGAAACCTGGACATCTTTGAGAGCACAAGAAACTGAGGGAGGATTTCAAGCGCTCAAAATCTCTTACAAGACTCATCACAGTACTTATAATAAGTACTTGATAAAGGCTGTC